>NC_084493.1:14418148-16818148 GCF_030035675.1 Rhineura floridana | reverse complement strand
AGGAAAAGTCCCATTACAGGAAACTGCTCCAGGACTCTATCTCTTCACCAAGCGTACAGTGCTATCCTGACAGCCTCTCCGTGCATAAAACACTGCCTGTTCTCCCATCCCCTCCTCTACCTAAAGAAGCTGTGGATATCCTTTACAATCTCTCCCTCGACTCTTTTAAGACTTGGTCCATTACAGCAACGACAGGTTCTAAGCGTAATGCTGGGATTCCCTTTCCAAAAACCTTCTGTCCCAAAATCAACCACTATAATTTGTGTGTGTGCATGTGCCCATGCGCTCTGGATATGCATATGCTTGAGAAAAAGAACAATCCAAAAACCTGGATGAATTCACTGTCATTTATGTTATAATAACAGCATCTACAGGGGCAAATTACACATTGTGAAATGCATAGTAAGGTTCTCCCAGGACTGTGTTTTCCACTGGGAGCGGCAGGAGGGCTAAGTTTATGTTCTACCATGTGTTCCATTATCACTGAAAAGATCATTTGGAGCAGGGGGAGCCAGCTCAAAAAGGCCATCCTCGCCCACCTCAGGACTCAAGGGAGCATCAAATTTGCCCTGAAATATATACAGTAGGGCCCTGCTTTATGGCGTTCCATTTTCCGGCGTTCCACTGATGCGGTGGCTTTCAATTAGGGGAAATTCCCTGTTTTAAAGCTGATTTTGCGCTTTTGCGGCATTTTCACGGCATTTTCACGCGGCACAACCCATTCTAGTCAATGGGTTCCGCTTTACAGTGATTTCCGCTTTACGGCGGGGGCCTGGTCCCTAACCCGCCGTATAAGCGGAGCCCTACTGTACATAGGGTTAAGGAAGGGCAAATTGGGCAGATCTGTTAATTCCAGTTTCTCTCCCTTCCTCATTTTTCCAAACTGAAATTTGATTCTCTGCATTTCCACATCAGTCCTCAAGAAAAGTCATCAGCGTTTTTAATGCACGTTTGCCTAATATATTGCAAGCCACTCTCTCTCTATAATATCGTGCATTTTCGTATGTTATTTTCACCAATATATGCATTTTATTGCACATTTTACCCTTGGCTGGAGAACTGCATTGCAACGTTCAAAAAAGTGCACTGCATTTCGGTTCACATATTGCTTCAGTAAGTGCAGTTTAAGCAAATTCTCCTTTAAATGCAAACAGAACCAAATTTCTCCCCCAGCCCTATAGTGGATATAATCCAACCCGAGTTAAGCACTTTTAACTCCCACGGCTACCCATGGGGAAGTACAGCATATGCTTAAAATCTCACCCACTGAAATCAGTTCCAGCTGGATCTTACCCACTGTGTCTTTGCTATTGTTCAAGTGGATTGAGAAGATCTATCAAGGCTTCCCTATTTAACAACTAACTATTTAAATAATTACTCAGAAGTATGTCCCCTAACGTTTAAATGGGGTACGTTCCTGAGTAAGCACTGCAGCCTGAGGCTACAATCCAAAGTGCACTTTCCTGGGAGAAAGCCCAACTGGACTACAGTGAGGCTTTCTTCTGAGTAAACATGCCCAGGAAACTACAGTGTCAGCTACACACAGCATTTCAACAAAGTAGCTTATGCTCCTTGGTAAGGAAATTGTACTGAAGAATGGAAGGCCAGATGTTGGCATGAGAAAATTAATTTTTGCATTGAAGGGAGAAGAGGAAGTGGCATACAGCAAGCAAATTATTATTATTATTGTTGTTATTATTGTTATTAATAATAATGATGGAAGAAGTCGTTCATTGGTCTTCAGCAGGTCTTCAGGACTCTACTCAGCTGCAACCTGGCCAAAGGTGGGTCACAACAACAGCACTACTGCCATACAAATATATGTTTCTTAAAAATCTGGGATCCAAAATGCAGGTTTGGGTTCAAGGTGAGAAAAAGTTGAAGAGAACAACATCTCAGTTGTGCTTCCATGTGCTTAGCAACAAAAGAAGCTGCCTTAGAACATATCAGGCTATTGGTCCATATAACTCAGTACTGTCTACACTGACTGGCAGCAGCCCTCCAGGGTCTCAGACAGCAGACATTCACAGTCCTACCTAGACATTCTGGGGATTGAAACCTGGACCCTTCTGCATGCAAAACAGTTGGCCTACCACTAAGCTAAGGCCCTTGCCCGTAAGGATTGCCAGGGATTCAGCCTGGACCCTTCTGCAAGCAAAGCAGATGCTCTACCATTGAACTAGGCCCTCTCCCCCCCCCTTCTCTTTCACTTTTTGTGCCCTAAATTAATGCTGCTAATACAGCTGAGCATTTGGGAGGGAAAACAAACGTATCCCAGCCACCAGCACAGGCTTCTAATTATTTGCTTATTTAAAATATTTATATCCCGCCTTTCCTTATACACAGTTCAACAGGCAATGGAAATGGACTGCCTTCGATCCCGACTCCTGGCGACCCTATGAACAGGGTTTTCATGGTAAGCGGTCTTCAGAGGGGGTTTACCATTGCCTTCCTCTGAGGCTAGTCCTCCCCAGCTGGCTAGGGCCTGCTCAGCTTGCCACAGCTGCACAAGCCAGCCCCTTCCTTGTCCATAGCTGCCAGCTGGGGGGCAACTGGGCTCCTTGGGACTATGCTGCTTGCCCACGGCTGCACAGGTGGCAGGGCACGTAATCCCTGAGCCACTCCCTGTGGGGGTGATCTTTAGCTGTCCCTTTACACCCAGGAGACACGAGCGGGGATTTGAACTCACAGACTCTGGACTTCCAGCCAGGCTCTCTTCCCCACTGTGCTATACCAGCTGTCCAATAGGCAATAAGAGCCAATATCAGAGCTGGCTTAAGCCTCCCGTGCGAAAATGGGAGGAGACTTGTTAACACTCATGGAGATGCTCTGTGGAAGAAAATGCAAGAGAAACCCATAAACCATTTATGGGACTCCCTAAAGTGACAGAATCCAGTAGCAGCTTTAGAACATGTGCTAAAAATGTCAGATCTCATCCAGCAAGAAGGTCAGGGGCTGGAAACCTACCCCTTCTTACACGGGAATAAGTCCCAGTGAACTTGGAGGGGCTTGCAGCCAGGCATACAGGCACAGTTTTCCTCACACAGATCCCATTGGACCAGGAGACATCACCCTCTACAATCGAGTCAGGTCAAGCCCTTGCTTAAAAAACGTACTTCATCACAATGCACACAAAAGAGCTCATCAGAGCTGATTGGCTGTAAAACACAAAGAATTTCATAGCAAATAGTGAATGCACACCTTTGCACTGTAAATAATCCAGTCACTCCACAATAATTATATTTTAACAGCTCCAGTGGTCGTGCAATCTCACCAGTGCCAGGCTTGTGAATCAGTGGAGGAACCAGACCCAACAGTGAAAGACCAATGGATGGTGTTGATTTGCCACTATGACAACTCTTTCATCACCATTACCATCATCATCATGCTTTCTGAATGCTATTCCCTGTCCAACACAGGGAAATGTTGTCATCATTTTGGCAAGATAAAAGTCCTCTTTCACTATCCATGACACATTTATTAATCCTGCAAAAGGATCGCCTTTCTGGAACCTTACTTTGCGACGATTCCATCACTGCTAAAGCCAGCCTCCCCCTCCTTTCAAAAGCGCACTTTGTAGCTCACTCCACTTTCAGATTTTTCCAGCGCTACAACTTTAGCTTCCTGGCACGAACTTGGGCAATTTCACGTGCCAGACTTAACTTTGAGTATTGTGTAACAGCGCAAACCTATGCACGCTGACTCAGAGGTAAGCCCCATTGAGTTCAATGGAATCTACTTTTATGCAAGGACGCATAGGACTGCAGCCTAAACCAGTTCCTGATGTAAAAATTAAGCCAGCATGTACATTCCACTGCACTCTTCTTCCGCATTCTAGCCCACATCAGTAAGATTCACATTTTGAGGCGTGAAATGCATGCGTGCTTAAAATCAAATACCAGTTAGAGGTGACCCTTCAAATCAGTTTATCCTTAAGGCTGCAATCCTGAGCCTGCCTACGTAGGAGTAAGCCCAACGGAACTCAATGGCACTTACTTTCGAATAGACCTGGACAGGATTGCAGTCAAACAGTCCAGAATGCACACTTCATTTCATAACAATTTTTATTCGATTTTTTTTTCAAAAACAAACAAAACAGATGGCCATTGCAGTACATCCGCTTCCAATATTATCTGTTAAACTGCATGTTATCCAACAACCACATGAGGTGCAAACAACAGGAGGCAGAGAACATGCTGGAAAGGCACTTTCCACCTCCACCACCCTCCAATTTCTCCTATTTTTTTAAAAAATCTTGCTTTTAGCTCTGAGACAGCGGCTACCACAATTTCTCTTTACGCTTTGCTGCGCCCAGAGCTCACCTCATCATCCTGACAGCAGCTTCATCCATGTCCCATCAAATCCCCCACATACCGCAATATATATATATATATATATATATATATATATATATATATATATATATATATATATATCTCGCATGTCTCATGCCTTCAGGGCATGTTAGCAAAAGATCTGGCTTCCTACAACCTTGCATGGAAAAGTCTCTGCACGTTTGCTCAGCGGTGCGCTCCCCGCGCCCTGCCTCTTCCAAGCGCTCCATCCCCCGGGATGCAAGCGCCCCAGTAGAGGCGGGTCGGCGAGAGGGTAGGAGAAATCCAGGACTGTTTGTTCATCTTGTGTCCCCCTCCCCTTCCTCATTCCAACAAAACCCACTACTTACAGAGGAGAGCCAAATCAGACTCCTTGTCAGGGGAGGGACGAAAGACGGAGGCTGTTGGCTCTGTCCCTCACGCCACAGTGAGGAAGTTGAGTTGAAAGTTTAGTGAAGTGTGTGTAAAGGGGCGGGGGCGAAGGAAAACAGCCGCGGGACGAGCCTCTGTGCTTTAGGGACAGCCTCTTAAAGGAACAGGAGCACCTCTTCCAGATCCTCATGACTCAATACAGAAAGGATGGAGATCATCAGAGAGGGTACCTACCTCGTCCAGAAAGACTGACTGGGCATCTCACACCTGTCATTCCGTGCTTTTTTTTTTTTAATTATTATCAGAAGAACATCGGAAGAGCTTCCTGGCTGAGACCAGTGGCCCATCTAGTCCAGCATCCTGTTCTGACTGTGTCCAACCAGATGCCCGTGGGAAGCCCGCAAGCAGGACCTGAGCACAGGAGCACTCTCGCTTCCTGCAGCTACGGGCAACTGGTTTCAGGAGCACACTGCCTCTGTCTATGGTGGCAGAGCTGATGGTTAGTAGCCATCGATAGCCTTATCCTCCATGAATTTGCCTAATCTTTTAAAGCCATCCAAGTTGGTGGCCATCACTGCCTCTTGCCATGGTTTTCTGTGACATCAGTACAAGCTGAAGCTTGGAAACAAAGATGGGGGGGGTTGTTGTTAGAATGTATTACCTGCCTTTCACCCAGAAGTCCCAGGACGGGTTACAACAATTTAAAAACACATAATTAAAACAGTTAAAAACACACCTAAACAACATCACAGAAAATAAGGTGGGTCCTAAAAAGATACATCTCAGGTGTCAACAGCCAGGGTAAAGAAATGCTTCTTCAGCATTTGCCAAAAGTTGAACAATGAAGTTGCCAGAGGTTGCTTGGTGGGGAGGGAGTTCCACAATGAAAGCAGTGTCAGTGCCATGGCCAGGCCTGAAGTGAGACTTAAAATCAAATGCAAGTTAGAGGGGACCCTTCAAATCAGTTTGTCCTTAAAGCTGCAAGTAATCCGTTTCTTCCAAGCATGCTTGAAGGTGGACCACCGCCACTTCTCAAGCATCTTGCCCAAAAAAGGGGACAATAGTTGCCACTGGTTGATAGTCATTTAACACTTCTGGGTCCAGGGAGGTCTTAAGGAAAGAACACACCACCGCCTCCTCCAAGGCAGATGGTATCGAAGCATTAATCACTCCCTGGATCCACCTAGTCAGTCCCCTACGGCCAGTTCTCAGCAGCCAGGAGGGTCAAGGGTCAAGGGTGCAGGTGGTGGGCTGCACTTCTTCAAGCACTTCTTGGGCTCAACAGGCACAGCACCTTCAAACAAGCCATGCATGTGGCTATATAACCCCAAACAGTAGTATAGTGGCAAATTCAGAAGTGCAGGATCCCTTCATAATAGTCACAGCCATGGCCCCTTCTAAGATGATACAACTTCTATTATAGAATAATCTGGCCAGGCTTGAATACTGCTTTCCGCTTCTCTATCACTGTCGCCATTTGACCATCCTTTCTCACTCTCAGAGATATTGCTTCAATGACTGAATTCAGTGCCTGCACATTTATCTCCTGCTGCTACCAAACTGCTTGATGATATAGATGGGATGCTATCATCGGGATTCACTGTCTCTTCCGCAATTACAGAATTCTCAGTCTCCACAATTTGGCTTCTTTTTGAAGTAGGAACTCGTAGGGACTCTGATTGGCTCCAACCAGTAGGAAATGACAAGGAAGAAAGTTAGAAGACTCTTCTCAGTGTTTCCCCTTGCATGCTGATTGGCTCATAGGATGCTGGAGACATAGGGAACCTGCTGGGGCCTGGCTCCCAAAACAGTATGGGATCTAAGATCCCTTGAGACCTTGGATGGCTATACCCCCAAAGGGTGATATATGCACACAACTTTTACTCCCTGACCTGTGCCATTTCATACTGCTAAGCCAGTCCTCGGCTTAGGGCTTCAAAAGTACAGCAGCATCAAGAGGGCGAGGAAGGAGGCAAGTCAGCGGTGTCCGCACTATTAACCCACACTTCCATTCACAGAGAGAGCCGGGGTAGGGAGAGGAAACCAGAAGAACTCGGTGTGTAAATGCTTACCATTTTTTAAAAAACATTCTCAACATAGGAAGCTGCCTTATACTGAGTCAGACCATTGGTCCATCTAGCTCAGTATTGTCTACACTAATTGGCAGCAGCTTACCATGGTTTCAGGCAGAGAACTTTTCCCAGACCTATCCGGAGATGCTGGAAATAGAACCTGAGACCTTCTGCATGCATAAGCAGATGCTCTGCCACTGAGCTATGGCATACCTCCATCTCCCCAGAAGGAAAGGGACAGTGATTTATCAAGGACAGTTACCAAAAAATAAGGGTTTTCTTTGGCCAATTAGGACTGTTGGAGCATATATTTTGGGGGTAAATGAAACAGCATAAGAGACCCTCCTTTATTCTGCCTTGCATGCACAAATTCCTTACTTGTGGGGCCATCATTGCTGGCTGCAGGTCTGTGGGGTGGAGCACACATGAGAAAAGGAACAGGAACGATGTGTGTATCATGACCCCCTGGCCCCTTGGCCCTCTGGGCTGCAGACCTGCATTGCAGTTTTGTTATTTCTAGGATGAGGAAATGGGGCTTGGATCCAGCCATGCCACGGAAGCAGGAGCTGTTCAAACTTCAAAGACAACAACCCTTTAAAAGAAAAAAGAATGATGAGGCATTTGCATGGCTGGTCCCATAGATATAAAAGATCATCCCCTCTGAGATGTATGCTGGCAAGATCTTGTCTACCACGTCTGAGTGGAATGAATATCTATGGATTGTGTGGGGGAGGGAAATTTGGTTCAGTACACATTTAAAGGTGAGCGTACTTAATTTGCACTTTCCAAAATGATAGGCAAACTGACATGCTCCCATCCTTTGAAATTCACATTTCTCTGAATTTTGCAGTGCAGTTCTCCAGCCTGGAAATGTACCCAAAAATGCATTTATTGGAGTAAAATATGCATAAACATTCATATATTGGTGAAAATGTGTTATGGTGAGGGAAATTGCTTGCAAAAATGTGTATATTCTGCAAAATATGCATAAAAATGAGTGCACTAGGAGAAATTTGCACAGATGAATTTTTATGAGGACTATTCAGGGCCAGGGCCAGGGCCAGAGTGCAGCCAGGTTGGGCCCTGACGGGGGACCCTGTGGCCCAGAGGGGCCTCTAAAACACCCCTCCTTAGGATGGGAGGGTTGCACTCCTGTTCCGTGATCCGCAGACGTCCTGCAACCTGACCCTTCTGCAGATCGTGGAGAGGGAGCTCCCAGGCACCCCCCAATACAGACAGCATGGGCTTCAATAAGCTCACCTGCACACCCTACCTACCTCTCCCATCAGTGTGAATGTCATGCATGCTGTGCACCATACCTGCCATAACCCAAGATGGCAGCAGAAGCAGGGCTGGCAGGGGTATCCCGAAGGGGCTGCCACCACCACCGTCTTGGTTGATGGCAGGCATGTGTGCTATGCGAGCACATCATTTACATGACAGGAGAGGTAGGTGGGGCACGTGGGCAGGCTTATTAGCCCTGTGCTGCTTGTATAGTGGGGTATTGGTCTATGGTGCCGCAGGCCCAGGGCAGGCTGTTGCCCAAGGGGCCCAGTCATGCCTGGCGCTGGCCCAGTAACTACTTATTAAAAAAATTCACAAACTGATGTGGAAATGTGGAGAATTAAGCTTACAACTGGAAAAATGAGATATCGAGAGAAACCGAAATGGATACCTTTGCCCATCCCTACAAACATCTGACAATCACTTTTGAAAACAGCTGCAAAGGTATCCAGCCTTTGTCAGCTGGAAGACCAGATGCTTCTAAAATCCTCTCCCTCTGAATTTTACCCTGAACGTTGGAGATACAGATAACCTGATCTTGTTTCCAAAGTGAATCGGATATATTAGGAATCCTCCATTATTTGGCTGTTGCTTTTCAGTTTCTCTGTTTTGTGTGGAGTGCTGCGCATGCGAAATAGTTTTTAGCTCCTTCCATGCATGTGCACCTTTCCCCTCTTCTCGGTTAACAATGTTGTACACGGGTAAAACACAGCCGAAAAAGAATCCGGATTGCTTTTCAGTTTCTGTTTTTGTTTTACCTTCATCGGTGCACACCGCGGTGGCAGAGAATGATACACATTTATCAAAGAAACAGCAAGCGGTGGCAAACTGCACATGCTTCAGTTCCACAACTAAAGTGCCACAGTGTGGTCTGAAGTAGGGATAGAAAGATCTGTCAGTTTCAGTTCTCTCCATTTCTCATTTTTCCAATCTTAAATTCAGTTCTGTGGCAATTGGCAATTTTGTTTAAAAAAATCCTCATGAAAATTCTTCAGCATTTTAGTGTGAATTTCTACTAATAAGCACATTTTTGTGTGCAATTTTGACTAATGTACACGTTTTTGTGAGCAATTTCTCCTAATGCATTTTGTATGTTATTTCCATGAGTATATGTACTTTTACGCACATTTTCCCCTTATATGTGCATTCTTGTAAATTTTCTTTGGTTGGGGAATTGCATCACAAAAATTTGGATAATTGCAATTTTTGAAGGATGACTGCTTAAGTTCCCATATTGTTTCAAGAAGTGTTAATTTGATAAATTCTGCTTTAAATGTGAATGGAATGGAATTTCTCCCTCATCCCTCATCTGAAGCCACATGAGGCTATCACTTTGCTGAGAACTAAGCATATCTGGGTCTGGGCAGCACCAGAATGTGTGACTGCCTGGGAACTATAGGTACACTGCTTTGGGTTCCATGATGGAAAAAAGGCAGGATATAAAGGGGGGATGGTTTTATTTCCCAAGTATTGGCTTTGTGGGGGGGGGGTCTGAACCATGGTACCAACCCAGTTTAAGAGTCTACTCACCCAAATATGTCAGTCACCTGCTGATGCATACTTTTTGTCTCAGTTCCATTTGAAAGACCATTTCAATTTTACAGCCCAAAAGCTGACTTTTAGGTTGTATATATAGGTGTGAGAATGTTATTGCATGACAAGGTTTATTCTGATGGACAGCTAGACACATTTTGTGCAGTGTCAAAAAAAATGGTGCCGTGTGAAATAAGTTTTTGTGCAGTTGAGCATATGGGACTGAATAAGGAGCTAGATAGCTTCTAAAAAAGAAATAGATTGGAAAAGATAAAAAGAAATAGTAAGAAGATAAGTACTGGTTTTTTTCAAATCTTCATAACCTTATACTGCTAGTCAGTGCTTCTTCGGTAAAAAATGAGGTGCCCCTACTCATATATTGATAAAACTATGGGGGCCAGCACAAAATGGCAGGCTTGGGCAGCAAAAAAAAGGTGCAGATACTCCATACTGGTAAGTACTGTCACACACAAAAAGCCTTGCTAATAGCATATTATGGGACAAATTACTTGACTAGTTTTGGGGCAGACAGTGTGTGGCTGCTTGTGCAGTAGGGAAAAAAAGCTTAGCATAAACCCTGCTGCATGAATCCCTGATCTGAGCATGGTTCAGCTCCTGATCAGAAGGTAGTGAGCCCAGAACAGTGACTCATGCAGAGAAAGACAAAAGAGACAGCCTCCTCTGTGGGTCGGTAATTCTGTTTCAGCTCTTCATCAGGTGCAATTGGATCATTTCAGCCACATGAGATGCAAGGAGACACAGGAGAAATTTCTAGCCTCCAGGAGAGGCAAAGCCAAGAGTAGACAAATCATGCAGATGCATAGCAGGACACTTTCACTGCAGGTGAATTAAGAAGGTGCCTTTATATCTCAGTTCAGACTGTTTGTGTGTGTAGCCCAGTCTTCACAAAGCTGGTGCCTTCCTGGTTCCATGCTGCCTGGGGCTGATGGGAGTTGAAACCCTAAACATCTGGAGGGCACCAGACTGGTGAAGGCTGATTTAGCCCCATAGTGTCTGCTCTGACTTGCAGCAGCTCTCAGACAGAGGTCTTCCCCGTCACCTATTTCAGCAGTTGCCAATGTGGTGCCCTTTAGAAAGTTGTGGACTACAACTGGGGATGGGCAAATCTGTCAATTTCTGTTTCTCTCAGATTCTGATTTTTTTCAAGCCTTAAGTTCTCCACACACAACTATACAACCATGGAATGAAATTCAGCATTTTAATGCACATTTCTCAAAATATACACATTTTTGCATGCAATTTTGCCTCATATAAATGTTTTTGTAAAGCAATTTTCCCTAATGTTAGGCATTTCTGCATGCTATTTTCACAAATATGTGGATTTTTTGTGCACATTGCTTGGGAGGAGAACTGCATTGCAACATTCAGAGAAGCACACATTTCAAAGGACGGCTGTGTTTTGGTTCACTTATTGCTTCAGAAAGTGCGGATTAAGTAGGTTCGGCTTGAAATGGGACCTGAACTGAATTTCTCCCCCATCCTTAGCTACAACTTCATCATCCCAGACGATTGGCCATGATGGCTGGGGCTGATAGGAACTGGGGTCCAACAACACCTGGACAATGTCACATTGACTAACCCTGATCTATTTGTTAACCGATCGTTTCAACTGGAGATGCCAAGGATTAAGCCTGGGGTCTTCTGCATGCAAAGCATGTGCTGTGTCACCAGGCATACTTTGGGCTGACTTGAGCTTTTCATTATTTAATTAATGCAGGCACTACAGGCATCGATTTCCATTCCACCCCATGTGCATCACATGCAGCGCTGTTACCATTTCGCTGCAGTTCGGCTTCCAACAAAAATATTATTTGTCTCGCTGTCTACTATGGTGGAATTTTACAGAACAAATTATGTCATTCATTACATTATCATTACGTTATTCCACACCATGCATTTCAATGCAAAGGAAACGCAGTGCAAATGTGTGTGTTGTGGGGGGGGGAAGGAATTCATTATGAACTGTTACATATCATTTGTGGGCTGAAACAACAGCAGCAGTTACTGATTGTATTCGCTGGATTGATTTCCTTTCCATACATGGGACAAATAAGCAAACATCAGTGATTTCCATTCCCGTCAGAATTGTCCAACATCCCTAGCAGGCACATGAGAGGATCTCTCATGGCAAACCAGCCTCTCCTGGTGTTAATCCTGCAGTTGCTTGTTCTGAAAGCAAGGGGTCTACAGCCCATCCTTTCCTGCTGCTTCCCAATTGACCATTCCCCCTTTGATCTCACAGGCACAAGCCTCTCCGACAGACACAGAGCTGACCCTGTTTTCTCTCTTACTCTCCGATATCTACAAGAGGCTTTATCTGTCAAGTCAGTCTGTCTCCTGGTCACGAACAAGGAAACCTTGTCGAGAAAGGACAGACATAACATTGCTTTGCATCAAGGGTCACATTCAGAAGGTACAGTGAGATGGAGACACTGTCCCTGACCACTTCTAACTTGGCCCAACATCTGTTTTTGCCACCTGGATGTATAAACTTGTATTTCCTGCATCCCCAAGCTATAGCAAGATCCAAGGGCAGCAGCTTTGGGCTTGGTTTCTTTATAAGAGGAGAGCCTATTTTTGAATCTTCAGACAGAGCTTGGGGAAACATCAAGCATCCAAAAAACAGCAGTGCTGGGCCTCTGTTTTATTATTTATTTACTTTAAGGGATGGACAAATCTGTCCATTTGCAACTTTAAAAAAGTACTCATGAAAATTCATTGGCATTTTAGTGTGAAATTTCTCCCAATACGCACATTTTTGTATGCAATTTTACATGGAAAATGTAAATTAGGTACAGTTGCCTTTAAGTGTGAATCAAACTGAATTTCTTCCCCATACTAATTTATTTATATATAAAATGTCTTGTCTGACCTTCACCATAAGGTCCCAGGGTGGGTTACAGCAATATAAGCATACAGTTATAAAAACAAGTAAAACAGTGACAGTGATCAAAACAAGTAATTCCACTCCAACCAACACAGAACAGCATACATTCAGCAAAAGAGGTACTTCTCGCACAAAACAAAATACTTAACTGTCAAAGACCAAGGTAAAGAGTCTGTCTTCTTCAGCTTATGATCTACAACAAAGACACTAGATGTACTTTTGTGATCTTTGTGGATCTTAACACCTGAGAGGGGTCAGTAGTGGTGAAAGTGGTCTTTCAGATACTTGGAGCGAAGTATCTTTCAGATAGCTGGAATTGTTTAGGACCTTAAATACCAATGTGAGCACCTTGAATTGGGCCTGGAAACCGGTGGAAACCGGTGCAGCTATTTTGAAAACAAGGGTTAATGGCTCAATAGTAGAGAATTTGCTTTGCATGCAGAAGGCTCCTGGTTCAAACCCCAGCATCTCCAGGTAGGGCTAGGAGAGAATCTTGTCTAAAATCCTGGAGAGCCGCTGCCAGTCAGTGTAGACAATAGTGAGCTACATTGACCAATGGTCTGACTCAGAATAAGGCAGCTTCCTGTGCTTATATGAGCTCTGAATGGAACCCCAGCCAGTAACCTGGCTGTTGCCTTTCGGGCCACTTGAAGTTTTCAAATCGACTTTAAAGAATTATCTTTAAAGCAAACAGCTGGGGCCGGCTCCAGGGGGGTGGGGAGGTGCCTTCTGATGGGTCATCCTCCTACATTGCTACATCTCCTCCTTGAAGGTTTACCTGCTGCGTGTAGAGAGTGGGACACAATAGCCACAATTTGTGCTAGACAGACATGAGTTGTCAGTCATTTTAATTACGCAGGAAACCCTCATGTAGCGGTGGGTCCTGAAATGCACCTGGGCCCCTGGCCACTGCCCAGCAATACCAAATGCTGAAACTGGCCCCAGAAACAGAATGATTTACCACTCCATTCCAGTTGACCAAGGATGGCCCAAGCAGCCATCTTTGCTTTTCCAAGAATACTCCCTGGGTACAAAGCTATGTCATGACATTGCCTTGTACCCATTGGGTCACTCTGTCTCAGGAATTCTTCCAGGCTCCTGAAAGCAGCCAAAGCGCTGCCTGAAGCGGTGGCAAAGCTACTTTTTTTAAACTACGACTCCCATCAGCCCAATCCAGTGGCCATGCTGGCTGGGGCTGATGGGAGTTGTAGTTCAAAAAAGTAACTTTTCCAAGTTCTGTCTGAAACCTACAAATCTTGCTGGGCTTGAATACTTCAGCCTAGCCAATGCGGTGCCTTCCAGACATTGTGGACTACAACTCCCATCAGCCCTACTCAGCATGGCCAATGGTCAGGGATGCTGAAAGCTGTCTCGCAAAATAACTAGAGGTCATTGCATTGGCTACCCCTGCCAATATGCAATGGACCAATGGTCTGATTTGATATAAGAAAGCTTCTTGTGTTCCCAAATAATAGCTCAGCTTTGTCTGTCAGAGTAGGGAGGGTGTGTGGTGCCGATTGCACAGCTGGCTGTTGTTGCCAACTGGCATTCAGAATGCAACATATTCATGAGCTGGAAAGGGTTGTTTCTGGATGCTGCTGGACTCCAGCACCCATCATCCCTGACTATTGGCCATGCTGGCTGGGGCTGATGGGAGTTGGAGTCCAGCGACAACATCTGGAGGGTGCTAGGTTCTCCACTCCCGGATTGACCCTCTATGCATTTCAAGTCCAGCATAATTAGGGGAAGGGCTATAGCTCAGTGGGACAGCATGCCCAGGAGGTGCCAGGTTCAATCCCTAGCAACCGCATCTGTATCAAAATTGTTTTTAAGATAACATGCACTTATTTTTCTTTGGTTATTGTTCTTTGTCGCCCTCGGCTTCTTTTCAGAGGAAAGGTGGGATATAAACTTTATTGTTGTGGCTGTTGTTCTTCAGGTAGTGCTGGAAGAGACCCAAGTCTGAAATCCCGGAGAGCTGCTGCCAGCCAGTGTAGACAATATTGAGCAAGATGGATCAGTGGTCTGACTCAGTATAAGGCAGCTTCCTATGTCCCTAATCTTTCTGGGTCCACGGAAACCCTGTGAAATACATTGCACATGCAAGACCACTGATGCCTCATCTCTTTCTTGCTTCCATGTAGCTTAACACACACACAAAATTGCTTCACAAGAAATATGTAGGATGGATGTTCAAACACTTAATAGGCATTAAAACCTGATCTGAGGAAAGCTGGATCCTGAAAAGGAAAAGGAGATTGGAGATTGTATCTGTTACATGGTTCTGTTAGTTTTGGATTAAGGAGCTTTCTAACTAGGCGCCAGGAGGGAGGAGTATATCTGGGGTTGAGGAAAGGGCAGCCGCTCAGCCAGAACCCAAAATGGAGCTGCTTAGGCTTGTTATTGCTAGCCCTTTGCTGCTGCTGCCTATGGATGGAGTGATTTTGCAGCTCCATAAAGTTAAGGTCAGCAGTTCAATACTGGGACCAGGAAACCAGCCTTTGAGAATCAAAGACAAAAAATAACTACTTAGGCAGTAGTGTAGTGGTGAATTCAAAAGTGCAGGCTCCCTTCATGATAGTCACATCACACCCCCTCACAGCCACGCCCCCTTTTCCACTTTCCATCGTCTCCCTTGCTTTCCTTGTCTCGCGAGTACACATTCCACTGCAACAGGTATCCCCAGCAGCCAATCAGCATGAAAGGGGAGGCTGTGTGTTAGCTACTGAGAAGAGTCTTCTCAATGGCTGACTCATCTCCTTTCACTTTGATTGGCTCCAATCAGCACACAAGGAGAAGGACTCTTCTCAGGGGCTAACACACTCCCTTTTCATGTTAATTGGCTCATATATAGAGTCCTGGCTGAGACCCTGCTCCCCAAAAAGTAATGAGTCTAACACACACACACACCACAACCCTGGATGACTACACCCCTGTAGGGTAGAAACACACTCAGTGTTCTGCCAGTTCCAGTGTGTCTCCACCTCTCTCTTCTGAAAATAGAGCCACATAACACTAGTCAACCCCCATGCCTTTTTACTGTAAAATCTGGCGGGAGCAGCTTGAGCACGTTTTCTTTTTTTTTTAAATCAGCTTCAAAGAGATTTCGCTACTGATTGGCAGATCAACCCATTCCCCCTCCAGGTGCAGTGAATGGAGACACTTTGCTGTAGGCAACTCATGTGCTCACAGCCTTACACGTCATCATCACCGCCACCTGAAAAACAAAATGCATCACCAAAATAAAACTGTGGGGTGGAGGGGGAGACACAGATTTGCATACAATATACATATGCTGTTTCATATGTATAGATCAGGGATGGGGAACCTTTTTCAGCCCAAGGGCCACATTCTCCTCTGGACAACGTTCCAGGGTCCCCATACCATTGGTAGGTGAGGCCAGAAGTAAGAGTGGGCAGAGCAATGAATGCAAAGGTTACCTTTGTGCGGGAGGCTCGTTTCTACACATACTCACACATTCCTCTCTAGCCCTCCATCCAGGGAAGCAATAAACCAGAGGCATTATCAGAGAATTATCAAGGAAGGTGGAAACAAGGGTGATGAGGGGGGTGGGCCGGGGAGAGTCCTGGGGCCAGATGCAGAGGGTTGGTGGGGTACATTTGGCCCCCAGGCTGGAGGGTTCCCACCTCTGGTACAGATAGAAATCCAGAAAGAATTCCTACAATTTCGATGGAAATGGAATACTTCTCACCATAGCAGAGAAGACTGCCATCAGGTGTCCTGTGTGCTCCACCTACTACCCCTGTTGATGATGGGCAACCTCGGGGGCCCTGCTCTCTCTTCTTTGGGTTCTTTATCTGTTAAGCTGGACGTCAGCTAGGCAGCCCTTTAAACAGAGGACTGCCCCCTGTAAAGTAGGACACATGGGCACCCTAATACAACACCTTCCTGTCCAGAACTGAGTTGGCTGGTGCTAAAAAGTGCCTCTAAGTGGGATATTGTTGTGCAAAGCGCCAAGTGTGTTGGTTGGAGATGCTGACTCATAGTAAGGTGTATGTTTGGGGAAGGGCCATAGCTCAGTAGTAGTGCATCTGCTTTAAAGGCACAAAATCCCAGGTTCAGTCCCTAGCATCTCCAGGTAGGGGCAGGAGGGAACACTCTCTGAAATCAGAGAGCCGCTGCCTGTCAGGGCAGACAATACTGAGCTATAGATGGACCTGCAGTCTGACCCAGTATAAGGCAGTTTCCTATCTTCCTGTGCGTGTGCTAGGAATGGGCAAGAAATTCGAGTCAGCTCCCATTGAAAGCCGAATTTATCAAATTTGCACTTTCCGAAATAATATGAGAACTGAAACAAAGGCGTCCTTCAAAAGTCACACTTATCTGAATGATATGATGCAGTTCTCCAACAAGTGTTTATAAAAAAGAATGCATATATTATGGGAAAATGTGTATAAAAATGCATATATTAGTGAAAACAACATATAAAATGCATTAAATGAGAATATCTTGGTTGCAAAACTGTGTACATTAGTCCAACCTGCATACAAAAATGTATCTATTGGGAGAAATTCGCACTAAAATGATGAAGAATTTTCATGATCTAAAAATAAAGTTCACAAATTACTGCAGAAATATGGAGAACTGAATTTAAGATTGGAAAAATGAGAAACTGGGAGAACTTAAACGGACACATCATTCCAACTCTAGCTATGTGCGTGCTTACCTAGTAATCAGGGAGTGGGAAAATGTTCCCTAAAAGATAGCAAGGGCTTCTCTTTTGACGTTCACAAGCCTGTTGGGAAAGCCAAGTGACTGCTGGATTGCCAGCATCTACCTTGCAGCTGTGAACTGTGACAGATCCAGCTGCAGATCTGTCTTTGGCAAGCTGGTGGGGATTTGGAAGCTGCAGGAAAGAGAGGCCTTGGTGGGACACTGATGGCTGCATTCACCAGACATGAAATCATTCTAGTCGCCTCCTGAGAAGGGCATGGTCATTGTTCTTTACTCTTACAACAATATGTAAAGGGTTTTTTTACACCTCCTCCTGCAATAAATAAATAAATAAATAAAAATCAGCTAATTGGTTTGCTAACGAGCCTGCGGTGATTAAGATCTCATCGGCGCCTGGACACCACCACAGTTGCTATGGCGGCTCCTTCCTGGAATGTTTTTTCTTTGCTTGGAAGCCTTTTGGTGAGTATCCACAGGGAGGAGGGTGTGCAATGTAATATATGACGCAAGGAAGAAGACTTAGTCCAGGCCTCCTTCCTCTCTTTAAGAATATGTGCAAAACTCGTGTAGAAGAGAGCCAAAATTTCGTACAGATAAATAAAAGAAAGGGGGGGAAATAGCTATAGATGAGGGGTTCCATTTAAAGGTCAACTCTGTTTCTAATTATCTTGTCGGGGTGGGGGTGGGGAGTTTATGTGATTTGTAACTTTAATTCTGAACCACCCTTAAGAGCCTTTGTTAGAGCCAAAAGGCGAGGGTCTCAATCTTAGTTTTGTCTCCAGTCTATCAGTATGTTGCAGGAGTGACTCAGGCACATACCATAAATTTGGGGTTGGGCATTGATTGATTGATTTAATAAACACCGCCCTCTCTCAAAACATCAGGGCAGCGTGCAGCAACACAAAATCCTTTAAAAGCAATACAGAATCTGAAAACAAATACAATTTGATGACGACAACAAAAGCAGAACAGAACAATCATCAAAATGACTGGCTAGTGGCTACCCGGGGGGAAATGTTAAAAACTGCATAGGCCTTTCGGCACAAAAATGACTTCAAGGGACACATGACACATGAAAGTCAAAAGCAAGGATGCCTGCTGAATCTCTGCCTCATGAGTGTTCCACAGCATAGGATTGGCAACAATAAATGCCCAGCTTCTAGCTGCGGTCAGTCAGGCCTCTAAAACATGGGGGACTACTAACAGCACTCCTCCAGACAATCTCAGTGACTAAACTGGGATATAAAGGTTCAGGCACTCTTTAAGGTACCCTGGACTGAAGATGCTCAGGGCTTTGTTTATTAACAAAAGAGCCTTAAACCTAGCCCAGTAGGATATGGGCAGCTAGTGCAGATGTTTTAGCAGAGTTGTCACATGCTGTTAGCCGTTTGTCCCCATCAGCAGTCCAGCGGCCGCATTCTGCATCAGACGGAGCTTCCAGATCAGGCCAAAGGAAGCCACGCATAGGGCACATTGCAGTAATCCAGCCTCAAGGTTCCCAATGCATGGACTACTGTAGCCAAGTTATCCCAATCCAGATATAACCAGACAAAGCTGGTGGGCACTCGTAGCCACCAAGGTCACTTGGGCTTCTAATGACAAAGGTGTATCCAGGAGTATCCTTGGGTCTGCTCCTTTAGAGGAAGTCAAACTCCATCCAGAGCAGGTAACTGGCCTATCTTCCAGATTAAATTAGATTAAAGCACTCTGTTGCCAAAGCACAACAAATCCACTTTAAAAACACAAACAGACATTTTGCGGTTAGAAAAATGACAGGGAAATGTACTGAGAAGTGTCAGACAAATGATAAACAAACGGGAAGATGTATAAATACTGTGGAACCAAATCTGGACAAATGCACTTTGTTATATAACTTCCCCACAAAAGGTCAGAACGAATTCTCAGTAAAGACTGCATAGGGTACAGACACACTTGCAGTTTTGCTGGCTTCAGTGTGCCAGTCAGAGCTTGGAAAAGTTACTTTTTTAAAACTACAACTCCCATCAGCCCCAGCTAGCATGGCCACTGGATTGGGCTGATGGGAGTTGTGGTTCAAAAAAAATAACTTTTCCAAGCTCTGCCTCCACCTCTGTTTTCTGAACGGAGAGGCACACAACAGACAGGCAAACCCCACCCCCTTTTAATCCAAAACCACAGAAGTTGTAGCTCAGCTCCACACAGACTTCAAAACTGATTGGCCATCAACCTCGTTGCCACTCCTGGTGTGTCGAATGAAAACACTTTGCTGTAGGCTGAGGCAGGCAGTGATTGGCACAATGCTTTGCTGTGGGTGGTCCTAATCAGCAGTGGGGGAAAGATAGATGAGTTCAACCATGGGCAGCATTGTTGTTACTATTTATTTATTTAATTTATATCCCACCTTTTCTCCAAAGAGCTCAAGGTGGCGTACATGGTTCTCCCCTTCCTCATTTAATCCCCACAACAACCCTGTGAGGTAGGTTAGACTGAGAGGCAATGACTGGCCCAAGGTCACCCAGTGAGCCTCATGGCTGAGTAGAGATTCAAACCCTGGTCTCCCAGGTCCTAGTCCAACACTCTAACCACTATACCACACTGGCTCTCAAGTGTTTAAAAATGTCGTTGGAGAAAACAATCTGACTGCTTTTGAAGTAAGTGTTCCTTCAGCCATAGTCTATCCTCCACATAGGGATGGCAGAGAAATTTGATTCAGTTCACATTTAAAGGCAAACTTATGGAACTTGCACTTTCCAAAACAATTTGTGAACCAAAACACAGCTATCCCAAAACACCGCAGGCCAGATGAGTTTCTTGTGTTAAGCTAATTGAGCGGCCAGTTTGCTAATGGGTCTTTCAGGTGCCCAGCAACTGGTGAATGGGCCAGGAAGACCCTTTTGTCATTGAAACTCTTCAGGAGAGCCTCCCCCCCTCTTGGCTGCTAGGAGACGCTTGTGTTTTTAGTTGTGCTGGAGGCAGGCTGGAAACTGGAGGCAGGCAGAGAGACTGGCTCTCTGCACCATGGCTTTAGGATGCCTCCCTTAACACTGATGGGAAAGCTGGATATTGGACTGCTGATGCCTTGAACCCCTCCACCCTAAGCTCAGGTTGGAATGTGTGTAAATAAATAAACCATATTTCATAAAGACACCACAGTCTCCGCTGATCTTCTTCCCAAGGAAACTAAACCCTGGATGAGCACAGGGACCCCTCAAATCTCACCGCCCAGAGATTGGGGATGCACGCAACAATACACATTTTTTCTATGCAGTTTTGACAACTGTACACATTTTGCAAGCAATTTTCCCTAACATAATACATTTTTGTATGTTACTTTCACTAACATGCATTTATTTTTATGCACACTTTCCCCTAATAGAATAATTTTTGTACACATTGTTTTGGCTAGAGAACTGCATCACAAAATTCAGAGAAGTGCAAATTTCAAAGGATGGTTTGTGTTTTGGTTCAAGAAGTGCAAATTAGGTCGGCGAACAAATTTTTCATATGTTCTTGCAGGGTTAGACAAAATCATGGAGGATAAGGCTACCAAAGGCTACTAGTCACAATGGCTATGTTCTACATCCGCAGTCAGAGGCAGTATGCAGCAGAAAACCAGTTGCTGGATACCTGAAAGACCGTCTTATCCCTTATAGTATCCTTCTGGGGCGACTTGCGGATTTAGGAGTTGGAGGCTCTGCTTGGCAGTGGCTGTGCTCCTACCTCGAGAATCATCTCCAGAAGCTGGTGCTTGGGGAGCATTACTCGAGTCCCTGGGTACTCCAATATGGGGTCCTGCAGGGTTCAGTTTTGTCCCCCATGCTCTTTAATATCTATATGAAGCCGCTGGGTGAGGTCATTAGGAGATTTGGAGTGCGTTTCCAGCAATATGCTGATGATACGCAGCTCTACTTCTCCTTTTCATCTTCTTCAGGTGAGGCTGTTAATGTACTAAACCGCTGCCTGGCCGCGATAATGGACTGGATGAGAGCTAATAAACTGAGACTCAATCCTGACAAGACTGAGATGCTGTTGGTGGGGGGGCTCTCTGCCCAGATGGGTGATGTCCGACCTGCCCTAGATGGGGTTACACTCCCCCTAAAGGAGCAGGTCCGTAGCTTGGGGGTCTTATTAGATCCGCTCCTGTCACTGGAGGCTCAACTAGCCTCGGTGGCACGGAATGCATTCTACCAGCTTCGGCTGGTAGCCCAACTACGACCCTATCTGGACAGGGAGAACCTCGCCACAGGGAGAACCTCGCCACAGTTATCCATGCTCTGGTAACCTCTAGATTGGACTACTGTAATGCACTCTACGTGGGGTTACCTTTGAAGACGGTTCGGAAACTTCAGCTGGTGCAGAATGCTGCGGCCAGAGTTCTTACTTGGACTAAAAAATCTGATCATATAACACCTGTCCTGGCCCAGCTGCACTGGCTACCAATATGTTTCCGGGCCAGATTTAAAGTGTTGGTTCTTACCTATAAAGCCCTTAATGGCATCGGACCGCAATACCTGGCGGAACGCCTCTCCCGCTATGTACCTACCCGGTCACTGCGCTCGACGTCGAAGGCCCTTCTCCGGGTTCCAATGCATAAGGAGGCCCGGAGAGCAATAACTAGAGCTAGGGCCTTCTCAGTGGTGGCCCCCGAATTATGGAACGCCCTCCCTGATGAGATACGCCTGGCGCCTTCTTTGTTATCTTTTCGGCGCCAGGTAAAGACCTACCTCTTTGCCCAGGCATTTTAAATTTAATTTTCATTTATTTTAATTTTAATCTTTTGTCTTAATTTTGTTTTTAAAAATGTTTTCTATTGTATTGTACTCATACCCACATGTATTTTAATCTGTTTTTACCCTGTTGTACACTGCCCTGAGAGCTTGTTGCTATAGGGCGGTTTAAAAATGTAATAAAATAAAATAAATAAAAATAAATATACCCAGTCAATCACTGCGCTCTGCAGGTGCGGGGTTCCTGCAGATACCATCTTATCAGGAGGTCCGTTCTGCGCAACATAGGAAACGGACCTTTAGTGTGGCGGCACCTACCCCTCCCTCACCTTGAATACTAGGCAGGCGCCGTCTGTGTTATCTTTTTGGCGCCTTTTGAAGACTTTCCTCTTTCAACAAGCCTTTTAAGTTGAGACCTATCCCAGTCTGTGTCTGTGTTGGAATTGCTTTTAATTTTTTTATTATTTTAAACAACATGTTTTTAACCCTTTTTTAAATATGTTTTTAAAGCTTTTTTTTAAAAAAGTTTTAAAAGTTGTTTTGTTTTATTGTATTTTAAGGTCTGTTTTTATGATGTTTTGATGTATTTTTAGCGCTTTTGTTTGCCGCCCTGGGCTCCTGCTGGGAGGAAGGGCAGGATATAAATCAAATAATAAATAAATAATAATAAATTGAAAGTGGGTAGCTAGTGTTGTGCTCAGGTCCTGTTTTGGGGCTTCTCATGGACATCTGGTTGGTGACTGTGAGAACCTAGTGCTGGACTAGATGGGCCATTGGCCTGGCCCAGCAGGGCTCTTCTTAAGCTCTTAAAATTGAATCTGGCTCCCATCTCTACACTGAGTTCACAACTGGAGTGATCCTAATTTGATATCTATAGCTCTTTGGAAAGTATCATAATTGGTACCGTTGATGAAACTAAGCAACTCAGTGTGCTGAGTGAGCCATAAACACAATCCTTATTATTCCATCATTAGGTTCCACTCCCCCTTGGTTCCTTAGCTCTGTTTTAACATTGTGAATCCCAACAGAGCTTAAAGATACTAGCAATACATATTAAGTGGTAGATTCATTATGCACCCATGGGGTGGAATGGGAATCGATGCCTGCTTACATCTGTAGTGCCTGCATTAATTCTGTCCATTTCGGTTCTCTCAGTTTCTCATTTTTCCAATCTTAAATTCAGTTCCCCACATTTCTGTGGCAATCAGATTTTTTAAAACAATCCTGATGAAAATTCTCGAGCATTCTTGCCATATAATGCATTCCTGTATGTTATTTTTACTCATATTTTTATTTTTATGCATACTTTCCTCCAACATAGGCATTTTTGTAAGCATTGTTTGGTTGGCAAAATTCAAATAAGTGCAAATTTCAAAGGATGGCTGTGTTTCAGTCATCATGTTGTTTTGGAGAGTGCAAATCTGATAGATTCAGTTTGAAATGCTAACTGAATTTAATTTCTCACCCATCGCTACACAATTGTCAACAGACATATTTGCAGACATTCTTCTCCTAACATGAAATATTATAATTTGTTGTTTTGCAACTCATAATATTCTCTATATTTCTCATGTTAAGGTCTGAGTGATGTTGCTTACATTGCTAAATGGCACCATCCATAAATAAGACGGAGGTATCAGGAGGAGTGGGGAACCCTATGTTTTGCAGAACTATTTTATTTATGTTATTTAACAAAATTTATATACTGCTTGATTGTAAGAAACCTCTAAGTAGTTTTTAAAAAACATTAAAAATTATCAATAAAAACAATGAAAAACAAGTAATCAAAAACTTTTTTAAAAATTAAAACAGCAACAAACTAAAAATATTAAAACATATCAGCATCTATGTCTATGCATCTGGGTAGGCTTGCTGAAACAGAAATGTTTTAACCAGGCACCAAAAAGAATACAGTGAAGGTGCCTCCCTGATGTCAATAGACAGATGCCTATTTTATAGTCAATAGACTATAAAAACCTTTTAGAAAAAATACCCTAAGGGAAGTAACCCCAAATACTGAGCATGTTCAGCAGCCACAGAATACTGACTGATGGCCTGGGGGTAGAGAGTGGAGGATGACTGGAATGGCTCCAGTCCTGAATAGGGAACACTGTCCACACTGCAACATTTTGTTGCAGGCCCCATTTTTTCCTACTCTAAATCTGGTCACTCACACACCCACACACCACTTTTCATTCAATGACTTTCTAAAACTGCAGATCATGTTCCTCTGCTACTTCTCTGGGTAACCCCTGAAACTTTACATTCATGTTGGCAACAGGATCCAAGCAATTTGTTCTCGACAGATGAAACAGCAATAACTGGATCTAAACAAAGAATGCAATAAGGTGTTCAAATTAACACTACAAAGGAACTGCAACAGCTTTCTAATTTACGATGCCAGGCAGTAAATCTGTAATTAAAGCTGTATTGTTTGGGAAGTTCAAAACACTGACTTACAAATAAAAGAGAGCGCTTAACAAAGAAAATAAGGCAATTAGGAGAACAGCATGAAAACAAGGTCAGAATCAAGAGAGATGCACCATCAGCTCGCTAGTAAGAAAGCAATGAGGGGTCACTCAGAGGTAAAGGAAAACCATTAGTAGTAGTAGTAGATCTATCTATCTATCATCTATCTTGTATACTACTTTATATTTCAAGAACTCTCTAAGTGGCTTATGTCAACAAAAATCAATATATATTATCATCCTCTGTGACTGCTTTTGCCTGGCTGGAACGTCTCTGTTGCTTGGTGGTGTGGGGAACAACCTTGTAAATCTAATTAGGCCCAGCACTCCAGAGGTCCCGTGCCACTGATCCAGGGCTTGAGCCTTATGCTGGAAGAAAAAAACATAAGAACATAAGAAGAGCCTGCTGGATCAGGCCAGTGGCCCATCTAGTCCAGCATCCTGTTCTCACAGTGGCCAACCAGGGGCCTGGGGGAAGCCCGCAAGCAGGACCCGAGTGCAAGAACACTCTCCCCTCCTGAGGCTTCCGGCAACTGGTTTTCAGAAGCATGCTGCCTCTGACTAGGGTGGCACAGCACAGCCATCATGGCTAGTAGCCATTGATAGCCCTGTCCTCCATGAATTTGTCTAATCTTCTTTTAAAGCCGTCCAAGCTGGTGGCCATTACTGCATCTTGTGGGAGCAAATTCCATAGTTTAACTATGCGCTGAGTAAAGAAGTACTTCCTTTTGTCTGTCCTGAAAAGAAACTGAATGTGATTTTGTGCACCACATATAGCAGTGCCAACTCTTGAAATTAGTGTTTCCATTTGCCCTTGCTTTGCTAGAGTGGAATTCAGACATACTGATTGGCTTGTATGATGTCTGTTTCAGTCCCAGAGCTGCAGACGTGCAGGAAGAGATGCTTTTCCTCATGGGAGTTAGGCGTGGATGGCTGCATCCATGGGAACCTCTTGGTCAGGGCCAGTGTCAGACATGACTGGGCCTTTGGGCACCAAACTGTCCCAGGACCGCAGCACTATAGCCCAACACCCCCCCATACAGGAGGTGTGGGGCTAATAAGCCCACCCACGCATCCCACCAACCTCTTGTGTCATGTGAATGATGTGCATGCATAGCGTGCATGCCTGCCATCAACCCCTTAGGAAAGCCCCTGCCATCATCTTGGGTGATGGCAGGTATGCATGCACACCATGCAGGGCATTCACACTAATGGGAGAAGTAGGTGGGGCGTGCAGGCAGGCTTATTGAAGCCTGTGTTGTCTGTATTGGGGGATGCCTGGGAGCTCCCTCTCCGCAATCTGCAGCAGGGTTGGGTTGTAGGACCTGATGCTGCCAAAGATCATGGAATGGGAATGCCACCCTCCCACCCTAAGGAGGGGTCCTTCAGGGGGCCCTGTGAGCCACAGGGGCCCCCAGCCAGGGACCAACCTGGCTGCCCTCTTGCGCCAGCCCTGCTCTCTGTTAATACTAGGGATGCTGGAGAAATTTGATTTAGTTCTCATTTAAAGGTGAATTCACTTTCCGAAACAATTTGCAAACCAAAACATAGCTATCCTTTGAATTTCACACATCCAAATTTTGTGATGCAGTTCTCCAACAAAACAATGTCTCAAAAATGCATATATTAGGGGAAATTGTGCACATAAATGAATATAAGTAAAAAATAACATCCAAAAATACATTATATTAGGGGAAATTGCTTGTGTACGTTAGTCAAAATCACACAGAACAATGTGTTTTGTTAGGAGAAAATTGCATTAAAATACTGATGAATTTTCATGAAGGTTTTTTTTTAAAAAAAATGCAAATTGCTGCAAAAATATGGAGACCTGAATTTGGGATTCGAAAAATTAGAAACGGAAAGAACTGAAATTGACAGATCCTTCCAGCTCTGCTTAATACCTCACAGAGTGCCTCAACAGCTTTTTTTTTTTTTATCTGTTCCTCACCTTCCCAAGCCCATCCTCAACAAAGCTTGTTTTGCTCCGTTTGCCTTTCAGTTTTAGAGATGCGGACCAGTGCCTCCCTGCCCCACCCCGGCCCTTGCAGTCCCCTTGCTGTTTATCAGAAGTGCCGCTGTCCCTGGCAGACTTTGCTGTCATGGGTATGATATTTCCAGAGCCTCAGAGACGCTGAGTCACCTGCTCCATCGTTTCAGGAAAAAACTGTCTGGTGTGTTGCGTGTCAGGCGATGGGGCAGTGATGGTTCTCAGGAGACCCGAGGAATGTGCTGAGGTGTACACAGTCCTCTTTCCTTTCCTGGAAACATAGCGGAGGGAGGATGCATAATCATAATGTCAGTTGCTGCCAAGCATCACAAATTCCTCTGGTAGTGATTGGTTCATCAGAGCTGGTGTCACAAACAGAGGAGGGTAGGTACTGGCTGGATTGATGTGATCCTGGAGAGCAGGAATGGCGAATCTCTATCAGCCCGAGGGCTGCATTACATTCTGAGCAACCTCCCGGCGGCCACATATCAATGATGGGTGGAGCCAGAGGCAAAAGTGGGCGGAGCAACTAATGTTGCTTTCATGCAGTAGATTAGTTTCTCCACGCACCTTCTTTAGCCTCCATCCAGGCAAACAAGAGGCATTATCAGAGTTCAGGAATACATTCCAGACAGGCAAAAATCTTCAGAGTGCAAAGCAGAGCCAGGGATGGATGTCGCCTGGAGAAAGTTCCAAAGACCAGAGAGAGGCCTAGAGGGCCACATTCGGCCCCTGTGCCTAAGCTTCTCCAACCCTGCTGGGAAAAGGGCAGGAACAGTCAGGCATCACAAATAAACTGCTCTGATGTCACAAAGAGGGGCAGTGAGGCAGGATGACATTGGGCTACCATTGGCCAAACCGCTGTGATCCACCAGGAAAGGAGCAGAAGAAGGGATGTGAGGTTTTAAAAGGTGGAAGCAAGGACCTGGGAAGGAAGGAGGCAAAGGATGGAGTGCTCAGGAGGGGGAAGGCTAGGAAAGGGAGGTTGGAAGGGAATGGCTCAGAGGAAAACAGGTGTACAATGTGAGGTGAAAGGAACAGAGAGGTTTTGTCTTTCTTAGTTCAGGCCTTGTACATAGCAAGAAGACATTCAATCAAACGTAGGAAGAATAAGAAAAACTCCCTCAGAACTACACAGCCATTCAGGACATGTGCTACCTCAGTGAAGATTGTGTCTCTCTGCCTGGTGGCTAAGCAGCACCTCCTCCTCCACAACCACCACCAAACTCTTGGTTAGCTGACTTACTGGTAACAGAATTTACCCTTAAGTTACAGACAGAATCTCTGCTGCCATACTTTCAACAGACACAAGATTGCCAAACCTCCCTGCAAACAAATCAAGATGAATACCCAATAAATAGTTCATCTGGAAATGACTCAGGATTACATGAGCCCTAGCTAGCAGTGCAAGAGTGAGGAGAAAGAGATGCCCATTTCCAGATATTTCTTAACTATTCAGAAGACATAAGGAAGATCATCTAACACAGGGATGGCTAATCCCATAGTCCTCCGGATGTTGTTGGACCACAGCTTCCATCATCCCATTGGCCATGATGGATGGGGCTGATGTGACTCCAACTACATCTGGAGAGCCAAAGGTTAACCACACCTGGTCAAACAATTAGTTCCCATGGAAATACATCACCTTCACATCTTTGTTAAGTCAAAGACTCTGGTCAGGTATTGCCTCAGGGCAACCCACAGTGATAGTCCTTTTCACAGAAATTTAATAGAAAGCTTTTAACTGTATGCAATTTAAGGATTTGTGCCTCACAACTAGGGATGTTATAGGATTCCAATGAAAACAGAAACAAGAGCGCAAATTGCTGGTGTCTGCTTATTCTTCCCATGTCTGGAACAGGAATCAATCCAATGAATATGATTGGTATTCACTGTTGTTGTGGCTTTTGGTCTGCAAACAAT
The DNA here is from genome assembly GCF_030035675.1 of Rhineura floridana. NCBI lineage: Eukaryota > Metazoa > Chordata > Lepidosauria > Squamata > Rhineuridae > Rhineura > Rhineura floridana. The sequence goes on along the minus strand of NC_084493.1, from coordinate 16,789,863 downwards.
ACATAACTGATTACGTTTTCCCCGTTTGCATTGTGTTTCCTTTGCGTTGAAGTGAATGGGGTGGAGTAACATAATTACAATGTAATTGATATAATTAATTACGTAACTTATGTCAGTTACATCATTTCACCAGCGGACAGTGAGATGAATAAAACATAGATTTTGGCAGAAGATGAACTCTCTATACTGGGTAGAGTGGTAAGGCAGAGGGGGAGGCTCTTATTAGTTCCACTGTCCTCAGAAGTTCAAGGGATGGTGGCCCAGGAGAGGGCATTTTTTTGTGGCAGCCCTTAAGCTGTGGAATTTCCTCCCCACAGAGATGCACCTGGCACCTTCACTATACAGTTTTTGTCGTAAGCTGAAGATACACCTTTTAATCCTAACCCTTTGACCCTTGAGATGCGTATTTTTAAAACCCACCCTATTCTTATGACTGTAGTTTGTTTTTAATATTATATTTAAAATTGTTGTGACCCACCCTCAGACAGGTGAATGGTGAGTAATAAATCATTATCATCATCATCACAGGGTGAATAATGAGGCCTCAGATACATTTAAATCCAAACAAAGTCAGTTTTCACAGAACACGTTCTAGGGTAACAACTTCAGTTTTTGTTAAGATGTTCTTAAAAGTACCTTATTAGGAAAACACTTTGAACAGTTCCCCATGAGAGCAAACGAAAAATTACTGAGGAAAACACATAGAGTGAAATCTAACTAGATTGTTCCCCTAACCAATTTTTCCCTTGTCAGTTTTAAGACTTTTCAGGGTTCTGCTTCTTCTTCTTCCATCCGCAGTCTTCTCTCTTGGTGGCTTTCTTCTACAGCCTTCCAAACATGCCCTCTAACTTGCCCGGCAGCCCCTTCCACAGCGTTTCAGTGCTGTCTTTCTCTCTCACTCTTTTTTCTTCTCTTGCTATGTCTCCCCTTATATATACTATTTCAACTCCTCCCTCCCAACCTCATGGCCAATCAGAAGGGGAGCAGAGTCCTGGATACAGACCATTTCCTCTGATTCATTACGTTGCATTAGTTAGATTCCTTCTTCTTTTCAGGAAGTGCTGTGGCTCAGTGCTTCATGTGCAAAATACCCCAGGTTCTTTCCCCTGCATCTCCAGGTACGGCTATTAAACACTCTTCTCTGAAGCCCTGGAAAGCTACTGCCAGTCAGTGTAGACAATACGGAGCTAGACAGACCAATGGTCTGACTGAGTGCAAGGCAGATTGCTAGGTTCTCCTTTTTGACTTTAGGTTTCATCTCCCCCTTTACTACCACACTGAACTTTTGACCCTCCTGTGAAATGTTAACCGTTCCAGTTAGAACAGATTCTAAAAAAGAAAACAACCATCTTAGAACAAAGCAACAACTTAAGTTGGTGGAAGAGTTTCATTCCTTCTCAGTTTTGCATCCCACCTTTCAGAAGTGTTCCTAGGGTGGCTTATACTACATAATTAAAACAATAATACAGAATAAAAAACTATTTCTTTTTTTAAAAAAGCTCACTAACTTGCAGTAACTGGAGCAGCGGAAAACTAATATTAGAGTTTTAAAACTCGTACTTAAAATGCCTGGGGATGAGGTGAGAAAACTATAAAGCAGCAGTATCCACAAAAAGTGCAGTAGAACTAATTAAGGGTTCCTCCGGATGATCTGTTTATTGAGCACTTGACCTAATTTGCTTGCACAAAGCTTATGCAGAAGTTAGACTATGTGTGGTCTTTAATGAGCATTCGTTCTGATTTCTTTGCTGGGAGGTTATACAACAATGAGCATTCCTCCTGATTTAGTTATGGGGTGTTTATACATCTTCCCCTTAATCAGGTGTTCATCCAATGCTTTTCAGGGCATCACTTTCCCATGTGCCTTTTCTTTTTGTTTATGTCTGTGTTTGTTTTCTAAGTGGACTTTTTGTGCAAGGGTGACAGAACACTTGTATCTGCTTTAATTGCACAAACCTAAATTTCCGGTGTGTGCTTGAATCTCTCCCACATCGCACTGACAGTCCAGAGGCACCTTTTAGAAGAAGGCATTTTCTGTACAGTGCTACCTGAGAACCCAACCTAAAGGAATCCATCCAAGTCAACTTGCAGTAGTTCATGAAACCTTTCCTTTATTTGGGAGGCTTGTAAACAATGTCAAGCAATGAACCCGAATGAATGGTGTTGTCCTTCACAGGAAGGTTCTGTTTCCTTTGTCACCAGTTCCTGAGCCTGCTAGCTTCCAGGACAATCAGTGCCTGTGTCCAGTTGCCAGCTGTAGCTGGGTCACTTTGACCAATATTAAAAAGCCAACCCATGATTTCTACATGAAGAGAGGTCGGGGCTTATATCTGTTGTAAGCATGCTTCAGTAAGAGGCAGGATATTGTAGGGGAATGGGCATAACTCAGTGCTACAGCATCTGCTTGCATGCAGACAGTCCCAGATTCAATTCCCAGCATCTGTGATCTAGAAGTGCTTAATTGTTGTGAGGATCAAAAGGAGAACATGTATGCTGCCTTGAGCTGCATAGATGAGTGAAATAAATATTCACTAATAGGCAAAAACCTTGCGGTTTAAGAACGTACCTATAGCCAACAGATATTTCTATCAAACTTTAAAAAGCAGGGAAACTGCGCAGCTATAGTGAATGCACCAGGCGAGCAGGAAAAGAAGCAAAGTAAGAAGAACACCAACAAACATACAAAAATGTCATTCTCCATCTTTGGAGATGGCAGGTGTTGCCACCACTCACCATATGCTCAGAGACATGTTACCAAATTCTTCCAAGCTCCACAGGAAGTGGATTGGACTGTGAAAGACCAACTCAAATTGTGTTTGCATTTTTTACAAATTTGTAGGGCAGTACACTATCTCAGAGGACGTCAGGTCTCATGCTCCCCTGGTGCATTCACTATAGCTGCCCAATTTCCCTGCTTTTTAAAGTTTGATAGAAATATGGGTTGGCTGTAGGTACATTCTTAAACAGCAAGATTTTTGCCTATTAGTGAATTTCTCTGCTTTTTACTCCAGGAGGTAGAAAATGGGATCGTGTGCAAGTTTGCTGAGAATGGATGGATCATTTGCATGCTTATTAAGTTCAGTGGGATTTACTCCTGTACAATCATGCTTAGGATAGGTGAAACTGACCTTGGGGAGGGAGGCCTGGAGTGGGCAGGGGAGGAGGAAAAAGGAAGAGGGGAGAGGAAGAAGAGAGGAGGAAGAGAGAGGCTACGGGAAGGAGGGGAAAGGCAAGTCTGATCATATGCATGCTTATTGCGTTCAGTGGGATTTACTCCTGTGCAAACATGGCTAGGATAGGTATAGGCTAGGCTAGGGGAGGAGGAGAGCATGGGGAGAATAGAGGGAAGGAGGAAGTGGAAGAGGGGAGCAGAAGGAAGAGGGGGAAGGAGGGGATTAGGAGGGGAGGGGGAAGGAAGGGGGAAGGGGCAAAAGGGAGGTGATGGGAGGGAGGAGGAGGAGAGGGCAGGTTTGATCATTTCCATGCTTATTGAGTTCAATGGGATTTACTCCTGTGCAATCATGTTAAGAAAAGGTAAAACTGACCATGGGGGAGGGGGAGGAGGGGGAAGGAGAGAAGGGGTGAGGGAGGGAGAGGTGAAGGAAGGGGCAAGAGGGAGGGGATAGGAGGGAGGAGAAGGGGAGGGCAGGTTTGAATATTTGCATGCTTTTTGAGTTCAGTGGGATTTACTCCTGTGCAATCATGCTTAGGACGGTTGAAACTGACCTGGGGAAGGGGAGGGAGGAAGGTAGAGGGGAGAGGGAGCGGAGGAGATTGGATGGGTGGGCACTGGATAAAGGGGAAGCCCCTTTCCTTTCCAAAATGAAAACATTGTGAACAATATCATTCTTTCTCAGGGTTTCCCCCACCTTTTTATTCTACAGCAGGCACATGTAGCCTGCCACCCAAATTTAAACCAAAGCTTTTCCCTGGGCACATCCACACCACACCTTTACTTTACTTTAGATAGGCATGGCTTCTCCCAAAGAATCCTGGGAAGTGTAGCTAGTGAAGGGTGCTGAGAGTTGCTAGGAGATGCCCTGTTCCCCTCACAAGGCTTCAGTCTGAGTGGTTGACTGTTAAACCTCTCTGGCCACTGGAGCTCTGTCAGGGGAATAGGAGTTTCCTCTCAGCATTCCTTACAAACTACACTTCCCAGGATTCTTTGGGGGAAGCCTTGATTGTCTCAAGTGAAATAAAGGTCTGGTGTGGCTGTGGCCCCCTAATTAGGCAGGCTGTGACTCTAGCTTTTAGAACACTGACAGTTGGTTCTTACTGAGCATGCCCAGCCTTATCACTGAGTTCAATGCTAAATTTCTTAAATTAATTAAAAATCAGCCAGGCGTTTTTTAAACTTTTAAACTGCAGAAGATGAAGGTCAGAGTATGGGGCAAGGTCAGTAATAGGATTACAGGTACTCTGTGAACATGGCTGATTTTTAATTAATTTCAACAGTTTATGAGAACTCTGACAGAAAAAGTCCCAAAGGGGTCTGGTTTTTCTCTCTCTCTTTTTACACTTTGATCTCTCGATTCTATCTGACTGTTTTGTGCATCACCATGAAAATTTAGCGGGTTGTTAAGTAAGCGTTTCTAAGTTCAGGACTATAATTTTTGTAAGGTTTTGTTTTGAAATGAGCCTATGGGAAACATCAGAATGGCATGGAGGGTATTTTCAATTTAACATTGCGGAATGCAAAAAAGTCTTGCTGACTATAGTATACAGCCACTCTCATGGCTGTATAATTATGATAATGACCTTCATTGCGTTTGGGAAGTGGCCTTGTAGTGATGCCTTAAAGAAAGAGGTTCAAGGCTGTTGTGTTGATATACAAAGCCTAGAGGAACTAGCGTCCAAGATATTTCAGGGACCTCCCGAGCCCTTACATCAGCCTTTCCCAACCAGTGTGCCTCCAGATGTTGTTGGATCACAACTCCCATCAGCCTCAGCTAGCATTGCCAATGGTCAGGAAGATTGGAGTTGTAGTCCAACAACATCTGGAGGCACACTGGTTGGGAAAGGCTGCCTTACATGCTAGCCAGATCACCAGAGGGGTGCTGTTAGTTGTCTCCCATGTTACAGAGGCCCAACTGGCACCAACCAGAAGCCAGGTATGCTGAACACTCTTCCAGCAGAGATTTGGCAGGCATCCTCACTTTTGGCATTCAGGCATCTCTTGAAGACTTTTTTTTTTCCAATGGAGTTATTGCACTTGTTTAAAATTATCTTGAGTAGCTCTTCATTTTCATGATTGTTCTGTACTGCTTGTAGAGGTTTATTTTATGTTGCTGTATACCATCCTGATGTTTTCCAAGAGGGAAGCATATAAATACCTTTCTAAATCAATGAAATAAAAAGTGAATCACCAGCTCTCACTAATCAGCTTCCTCCCCGTCCCCATAATAATAGTAAGTTTGGTGCTCTGTTTGTGTTTATTTATTTATTTGTTTATTTATATCCTGCCCTTCCTCCAGGAGCCCAGAATTTCCTGGTTACAGGAGGCAAGGATGCCCATCTCCTGATGTTTCCTGAGCAGCTGTCTTCCAGGCACCCAGCAGAACTAGCAGCCTGATATGCAGGAGTTAAAGACAGTGTTTGTCTCTGCAACATGACCTACAGAGTGAGGGGGCTCCCATCAATTTCCTGCCTCTACATCCTGGAGCCTTTATCAGCTCCTGCTCCCCAGAAAAATGTCGGAAGGATGTCGGTGGCAAAAGGCAGAGGTGCCAGGAAAGGCTTGTTATAATCCATTCCCTATAACCACAGGGCCTGGAGAACATCAAAGTGTCAAGGTACTGTGAACAAGTTGCCTGCATCTCTAGAGACTTGCAGGATGAAATCGATGTGTTTGAAATCACTGTGGGATGAGGAACATCAGAGCACTGTAAGGTTCTGTTATTGTTTAAGCAGATCTCTAGTTAAATGCAGGAACGGAAGAGACAACTTAAAATAGCACGTTGCCTAATTATTCAAAATGCTTCATGCGGGCAATATATTTGTAATCCTGACTTCATCTCTGTAAAGCAGGCTATAATCTACCCCAGCCATCACTAACCTGGTGCTCTCCAGATGTTTTCGAACATAACTGTCATGAACTGAGGAAATTCCTAGCTGCATACCCAACTGGTGGGAGTCGCAGCCCAAAACATCTGGAGGGCACCCAGTTGGTGACAGCTGATCTACCCATACTGAAAACGGAGCCTAAGGCTACCTGGTAAATTCCTGGCTATGATCTGAATTCATAACTTCACAGCTCGGTCTCTTAACCACTACTTTATCCTGTAGTATTGTCTGATTCACATAGCCGATTAAGGCTGCAATCCTATACTCCATTGAAAACAATGGGACACTTCGAAGGAAACAGGTATAGGGTATGTGACAAAGGAGGAATTAGATTTGGTTCAGATTTTAATACGAACCTCCCTAATACATACTTTCCCAAACATCAGCACTTCTCTGCATTTTGTGATGCAGTTTTCCAAGCAAACAATGCATACAAAAATATGTATAGTAAAGAAACGTATGCATAGACTAGTGAAAATCACATATTATGCCAAGAAAAATTGCTTGCAAAAATGTGTGTATCGGACAAAATTGCATACAAAAATGTGTATAGTGATGAATTTTCATTTTCATAGAACTGACAAACTGATGTAAGAATGTGTCAAACTGAATTTAAGACTGGAAAAATGAGAGCCTGGGAGAAACCAAAACCAATAGATTCATCCATCCCTAACTGTAACATAATTTATTTTTTAACCTTACAATAATCTCACGCTTCAATCTCACACTATCCCTAACAGGATAGGGAAAAAGCAACTTTCTTCAAGTGGTGCATTATGTAAGTACACAAAAATTTTAATCAGCTAATTGATCAGTCAAAAGCCAGATAGCTATTCCATTAAAAAAATATTTTTTTAATGAGCTGACAGTCCTGTTTATAATTGGGGTGGGGTGGGGGAACAGAAGCATACTAAGATCACAGGGTGAGGTTTTAGCCGATTTGGCAAAGCTGTTCTTCCATCCTTGGCATAGACTTTTATTATATCCGTGCCTGTCTCGGACAGCGGCCAGGGCCGAGGAATTTACAAAAAGCTGGAAAGCAATTAAGGGCTGATCCATCCTCCCTTTGGGACTGGCACCTAAAAACCTTTGATTGTTAAACAGCTGCAGATGGACTCCTTCCTTTGGGGGCTGTAGGCCTCGCACTTTCCCATGCATAGGGAAAAGCAGCAGCTCAGTCCCAGATGAGCTGTGAGCCATCGCCAAATGAGAGCATTTGTGGGGCATGGCCAAGGTACAAAGCACATGGGCCGCTTGATTGCAAAAGAGACGGAGACAAACCTCCCAATATATATATATATATTTTAAAGAGCCCTTTTTCATTCGTTCTTTCTTTCTTGGAAACAGCTCACAAACCCTGAGAACAGGGGGCATTTGTTCACCGGCTGTTGAAATGGGCTCAGATTCTCCCACCCTGTGTGATACGATCTGTGCATAATGCCATCATCGTGAAGGCGGCTTGATTGAGAAGCAGAACGGAATCTAAACAGCTCTTTGGAGAGCCGAGAGGCTTTCTTTCTCATCAGAGTCCTTTCTTGTCCACCCGCTGGATCAGAACCACCGTTGGAAGGGTGAGTGAGGGACCACAGCCCCTGTGGCAAAGTGCATGTTTTGCACACAGAAGGTCCCAAGCTCACTCTTCAGCATCTCTGCTGAACTCAGGCATCAGCTGATGGGAAATACGTCTACCCAAGACCCTGGATAAACACTGCCAGGAAGAGTAGATGATACCGCTGGATAAACAAGTACCAAAGGGCTGCAGTAGTTTGTATAAGGCAGCTTCCTATGTTCCCGAATCAGATCATTGGTCCACCTAGCTCAGTATCGTCTTTACTGACTGGCAGCGTTTCTCCAGGGCTTCAGGCAGGAGGCTCTCCCAGCCCTACCTGGAGATGCCATTGGGGATTGAACATGAGGGCTTCAGCATGCAAGACAGATTCTCCACCACTGAGCTACAGCCCTTCCCCACTTTCACTAGCAGAGCATCTGCTTCTCATGCAGAAGGTCCGAGGTTCAATTCCTGGTGTCTCCAGGTAGGGCTGGGAACGTCCCACGTCTGAAATCCTAGAGAGCTGATGCAAGTCACTGTAGACCATTCTGAGCTAGAAGGACCAACAGGTCAGACTCAAGGCAGCTTCCTCTGTCAGGTGTGGGGACCGTGTGGCCCTCCAAATGTTGCTGAACTACAGCCATTGGCCATGTTTGGTGGCAGTTCCCCACACCTGTCCTTAGTCTGACCTGGTGCTGGCTCCAGGTTTGGAGGACCTTTGAGCAAGATGCCCTCAGTAGGCCTGCCTACCTACATTTATAACCTTTCCTCCAAGGAGCTTGAGGTGGTGCACACATTTCTTCCCCTCACCATTTTATCCTCACAACAAGCTTAGGCTGAGAGCCAGCGACTGGCCCAAGGTTACCCAGTGAGCATGATGGCCAAGCAGAAATTTGAACCCTGGTCTCCTGGGTTATAGACCAATATTCTTAACTATTTTGCCACACCTCCTGTACCTGATAATTATTTGCTTGCTTCTGCCTCTTGCCCACTCTTTACAGCTGCCTAGGAGTGCATAAGACAAGTGAAGGATGCTTCTGTATCTCCTCATTCTGGTCGCGGTTTGCAAGGGCGGTGAACAGGCAGTAGCCTCAAAGAGCAGCAGCATGGCCAGGAGGCTCCAGGGGTAGACAGTGGGGCCCTTGCGAGTGTGCGGGCATCAGCATGTGCCTGATGATGCCTACGTCTGGCATCTGCCTTGATCTGACCTTGTAGAAGCAGTGGTGTGGTGGTAAACTTTGAAGTGCAGAAACTCATCATGGCTACAGCTACCCATACTCATGGGTATGGGTCCCCAAGGAGAATCCAGAAAGTAAAAAAAAAGATTCCAAGACTCTGTACAAAAGGTGTGAATAAAACCATTCACACAGCATATGAAGGCAATATAAACACCCAACAAATAAGCATGACAGCATACAGCAAACATAAGGGGCACCTTCTAACTACTCTGTTCTCATATCAAAGATCGCATTGCCCCCTCCCACTGTTACACATTATTGAAAGCTCTTCACCACTTCCTGCAGTCTATATTTAGCAATATAAGAAGCTGCCTTATACAGAGTCAGACTATTGGTCCATCTACCTCAGTACAGTCTGCACTGACTGGCAGCGGCTCTCCAGGGTTTCCAATAGGAATCTTTTCCCAGCCCTACCTAGACATGCCAGAAATTGCACCTGGGACCATTTGCATTCAAAGCATGAGCTCTCCTTTGAGGCACAGCCCTTCCCAAGCAGGGAAGCCATTCACTCTGCAATGAGCCTGGCACTCCACTCATTGAAATGCCAACAGATTGTTCTTATGGTTAAAAATACACTAGAAAAACAAAATAGCCCTTCAATAAATTGTCAGCAGTTCAACCCATAACTCAGTAGCTGCATTGTGTGGGAAATGGCAGACTGTGTTCAGCATTGTACCTTGGGTACTCATAGAATGGGGGGGGATTGCAACAGACTCTGTCGGTCATCATCCGAATCCCTGCTCAATGCAGAAATCTTGCAGTGACAGCATCCCCGCCGCTGCTCAAATACTTCCCATGAAGGAGAGTCCACCACCTCCTGAGGCAGCTCCATTACTGGTACCACTACCATTAGACATTTCTTCTACAGTGTAGCCAAAGACTGCTTTTTTGCCATTTCCACACATTCATTCAAGTCCTACCCTGTAGACTTGGGTTGGGGAACCCTTGTATATTTACACAAATATACAAGTTGCGCATAGGTGGAGATTCACAGCATTAAACAGGTCAGCAGATGCCCCAGAATTAATTGCTCCCCATCAGGTTTCTAGGGAAACCACCAGCACCATCACAGTTTCCTACAGCAAGAGTGGGGAACCTCCAAGCTGCAGGCCTACTTAGGCCTAATGTGGGTCCCCATTTGACCCACAAGGATGCTTTCCCCAAATTATACCCATCCATCCCACATCGGACATTGTGAGGCTTAACAGGATGACTGCTAGGATCAGCTGTGCTATGGAGTTCCCAATGGGGAGCCGCATAGCTCAGCTGACTCCTGCCCCAAATGGGCTTGCTATAATTATGTGTTGACTGAAGCACTATTTTGCTTGATCGCGCTACTTAACCAGGCAATTGTATGGGGTATATCTAACCAGGGGGTCCAAATCAGAAGTGGGGACCTGTTCTTTTCCCCTTTGCCCACATGGTTTGAAATCAAACTGCACATGCAAAGCCTTGTGCTTTTGCGAGTGTTGCAGATCACGACTTGCCAACGCGCAGGGCCTTGAGGTACCACCAATCGGCAGTGGCTGCAAACCCCACTTTTGGCAGGGTGTAGGGCAAGTGAACAATTAATTGATTTTAATCCAACAAGACGTATTTGGGCAGTGGGGAGGATAGGCTCGAAATGTATCCTCCTTATCATAAACAACTGTTTTGTTTTCAATATACTGTTTTCAGCTACACTATTAGTGGAATCTTGAGGTGGCCAGGTCTTAGCTTCTTCTGATAAAAACAAACAAACTGCAACAGGACATAGCTCAGTGGTGGAGCATGTTTCACATGTCAAAGGTCCCAAGTTCGATTCCCACTGTCTCCAGGCAGAGGTAGGAAAGAAAACACACACACACACTTGAAACTTTGGGGAGATGACATCAGTCAAAATAGACAGCACTGGGTAAGCTAGTTTCCTATGTTTATAAATTTAGTGAATGGCACACTGGTGGTAATGGTGATCAGGGATGCAATAATGGCACAAACCCAGCTCACAAAATAAAGGACAGGTAAAACAGTGGTTGGAAAGGGAAGAGAGTTCAGGTAGTACTCAATAATAGGGATGGGGAAGAATATCCACTAAATTGGACTTAGTACCGTATTCCGACTGAATTAGTCAGTCCGCTATCTTTTTGGACTGGCACAGATTTCTTGGGGAGGGCTGCGGCTGTAATCAGCAAGGATTCTTGGCAGTGGGCCATGGCTGTAACCGGCACAGACTCCCCCCCCCCAATTTTACGTAATTATCTTCGTAATTTCATCTAAGTTGTTGCATTCGTAACAGTGTGTAGGTGTGATACATAAGAAAAACATCAACCACAGCGATCATTTACATAGGCATTTAAGTTAAAAATTCGCTATTTGTTTTTTGCAATGAAAAAGCACCACAGCGGATCGAATCAGCAAGCTCCAAAGCAAGCAGGGACAAAAAAATGGGCGGATCAGGTTGGAATGACAGACTATCAGAATGGAAGCGGATCGGAACAAGGCAGCGAACCCCATCCCTATTCAACAGGCTTGTGTGTGTTTGTGTAATATATGTATGTGTGATATATGTGGGGGGGAGGTTGGATGGAAAACAGAGCATTCAGGGAAGCATCAAAGGAGGGGAAAGTGGGAGGGATAATATAAACAGACTTGCCAGATGCTGCCTTTACATCTCCTGTCCCCCTGAATAGGTTATCTGTTTCCGCCATGGTGGAGAAAGTGGAATTGCCTGAATCAAACCCAGACTGAGCCTGTGTGGGCCAAAGATGTCATCATTTTTGTGGCAATGCCAATCACTTTTGTAGCTTGCAACAGCACCTGTATTACAGGGGCCAGACTAGGGTGGTCACTTGTTCATTGCTAAAAAAAAAAAAAAAAAAAGCACCACTATTTTGGATAAAGTGTGCATATGCCAATTTATATGCATCAGTACAAATTTAAGAAAAATTCCAGCACTTTTAAACAGAAATGCAGTATCTCTACATAGTGGGGGAAACTGTGACCAGGTGACCTGTGAGGCTCCTTAAGTCTGCTGTCCAGCAGCACTTTGTCACTCTCCTTGAATTGCATGGTATGACCAGAAGCCCCACCAGGTGTCCCATCCCAAGCTTGTGTTATTTTTCTCTCTCAAATCCATGGGCTCTTTCTGACACATCAAAAAGGCAGCGTTCTTAACGTTTGTTTTAATACTGTGTGTCTTGACTTAGGACTGCACCCTGCTGAGAAGCCATGGTCGCCACTGTAAGGATTTCCTATGGCTTTTTATGTCTCTGCGCTCGGTTAATTGCTTCCAGATCGCAGGCAGTGGCCCTGCCGAAGCCCCTTATTAGGTTTGTCTTACTGAAAGTCATGTGTTCCCACCACCACCACCACACAGACCCCTTCCAAAAGGAGCCTTCCCCATTTGTTTTCATTTCTAAAAGCTGTTCTTCCTTCCCCTAATACAGCATCGCAAAGTCATACTTCTTCATAGAGTCCCTACCAACCGCGATCTGCCTGAAAGCAGAGCAGGAATTGGGAGAAGCTGTTGCAACAGCCAAGGGAGAGGTGTCGAGTGGGTTTATTTTTTGCTGTACTTTGCAGAAGAGTAATTCATATATGATTTTCGCTGTGCCTATTGGTCTCTGGAACGGAGTTTCATTCATGTTCAGAACTTCATTCGTGTTTAAAATTATGTTGTTTGTATGTTTTCATGGATGAAATCAATAAAAAATATACATTCAGAAAAGAATTGTTTAAAAAGCCATGGCTTTTTTCGGTCTGCAAAATGTGGAGGGGGAGGAGAGAAGGTTGGACTGCTCCCAAGAGAACCACAGCAAAGATGAAGTAATATTTTACAAATCTGTGGGTATCTCCAATATTTAGCATCCTCAGAAATCTTCACCAAGGACATGGGGAAGGTTAGGAGCAAATCTCTGTGGATTTCATGCAAGTGAAGGTCACATTGAGCATTACATTGCTGGGGGGGATAGCAAGTTTCTAGCCCTCATGGATTTGAAAACAGTGTTTGGGAAACAGCCTGGTTAAATGCGAGGAGCCAAGTGTGGTGAGGTATAAGATTTTGCAGCAAGAGGGGTATTGCAGGGCCTGGTACAGCTTCTCACCCTGTGATTATAAAACCAGAATAAATTATGCAAAACCTTCTAAACTTGCAAAACTTGGAACTGCAGAATACAGCTTTTCAGCATGCAAAGTTTTCACCATGCTTAAAAAAAAAAAAAAAAACAAGAGCTCTGCCTGTTACCTACCACCATACCTAGACAACAAAACTTGTGAATTGTGGTTTCAGGAGGCTGCTGAGCACTCTATGTTACAGAGCTGCAGTGGCTCCACTCCTTGAATAATACTTCCCAGGGCTCCCCGGGGAAAGGGAGAAGGACTGTTTAAACTGGTTTATGTTTGCAGCGTGTGATCACATCCCTAGGAGGGAAACAGCCGTGCATTCAGCAGGGCTTACAAAAGCAGGAGCCCCAACACACAAAAAAGTGGCTTTTAAAGTGCAGTGCAAGGGACCCACAGGAAAACAGAAGGTGGCCATGGTAAGCAGAAAGGGTCACCAATTTCTGAAGGAGCTTCTCAAACATTCTTTGAAAGCAAAAGGTGAGAGAGACGGACATAGGAGAGAAGAGAAGCCGACGGGAGAGGAGGTAGCAAAGCCCCTCTTCCTTTGACATAGCTGTTGGCTCCCAAGTACAAAAACTGGGCAAAGCACCAGGCCTTGGGGCCTAATACAGGCCGCGAAATTCTTTAAAAAACAGAACAAGGACGAGATAATAGAGAAGAGGATGATGGAACAGAAAACACCGTGGGTCCGGGAGGGGGTCGAATAAAGGACAAAGTGAGTGGGGACATCAGTCAGGCTCTCTGCCCCGCAGACCCCTTTGCCAAAGGGGATTACTCATCACAGCCCAGTAGCTCCACACGCAACGTGATGCGGTTGTGCCAGGATTCAGGCAAGATGCGCACAAAGCGGGCGTAGATGGGGATGTCGAACACATTCTTCTTGTGCGAGTTGTTATCATAGTTGCCTTGGAATATCTGTGCCGGTGAGGACAAAAGAGGTGGCATCGTTAGAAGAGATAAAGAGGGAACTAAAGGAGGAAAAGCCTACAGAATGGTGGGGTCACTCCCACAGGATGGAAGCAGATCAGCCTACCTTGCAGGGCTGCAGTGAGGATGGCAGGGCTGCAATGAGGATGGTTACCTTTTTTGAGGTTGCTGTTCAGGGCAACCCAAAACTGACCAACTAGTGTGATGTCTGTCCCTGCTCTGACCACGGCAATGAAGTGCCCTCCATATGTTTGACTCCAACTCCCTTCAATTCCAGACAGCAATGCCAATGGTCAGGGATGATGGGAGTTGTTGTCCACACCATCTGGAGGGCACCATGTTGTCTAACCTTGGGTTGGAGTTGCTGGGTTTTGCCCTGGGGAAAAAAATCAAGCACAAATTCCCATTTAGCTGCCGGGTCACCAGATGGGACAAGCGCAACTGCTCTGCTACTCACAATGGGTTTGTTGTGAGATTTAAAAAACATTCCCCCTGGGCTTCTTGAAGGAAAGGTGGGGTACCAATGCATTAAGTAAATAATAGTAATAAGGACAGCCGTGTATTTTGGGTGCACAATTCAACTTCTCAAGAATCTCAGCTGTCTTCGTTTCCAAGTTTCTAGCCCTTATGACCACCCAGATACACTTAAAGGGGCGATGCCTGTGAAATCTCAGAAACCAGAAGAGTGGCTCAACAGGAATTCCAGTGTAGGGCTTCAGTATCCTGTTTAGCTCAGGGCCCCTCCTTCCCATCTCCCAAGAAGAAGAAATATAATGGTATGGAGAAGACCTGTTTGGCCCTGTCCATTGGCCAGAAGATAAGAGGGCGGCTGATGGCTGGTCACTGTGAGAACAGGGATGCTGGAGTAGATGGGCCACTGGCCTGATCCAGCAAGCTCTTATTATGTCGTTATATAAGTGCACACAAACGTATGTAAACCTGAAAGCAGGGATTATAGGGACTATAATGTTGGTTTTGACCTATAAAGCCCTATACGGCACGGGACCACGATACCTATCGGAACGCCTCTCCCGATATGAACCTGCTCGTACACTACGCTCCACATCGAAGGCCCTCCTCCGAGTTCCGTCTCATAGGGAGGCTCGGAGGACGGTGACAAGATCTAGGGCCTTCTCAGTGGTGGCCCCCGAACTGTGGAACAGTCTCCCCGAAGAGGTGCGTATGGCGCCAACATTGCTCTCCTTTCGGCGCCAGACTATTTCCCTGGGTTCTGTTTAAAATGCGTTTGCTCATGGCTGCACACATCTCCCTTCCCACCGCTGATCTCAGACCTTTCAGGACCACTCATTCATTGCACTAGGCCAATAATTGTTTCTGCCCAACCTACAGTGAAGTGTTTTCACTGGACGCACCTCGGAGTGGAAACAAGTTGATCTACCAACAGTTTTGATTTCAGATTCAAGATAATTTCATGGAGAAATGCTCTGGAGATGCATTTCCCCAGGTTTTGGAGTAAAAAGGGGCAGAGTTTGACTTGCGTCGTGTGTCTCCGACTTCAGAAAACAGAGCTGGAGATGCACTGAAGCCAGCCAGTGTGTCCCTACCCATAAATGCAGAGGTCATAAACTGTAATATAGTGGCAAATTCAGAAGTACAGGGTCCCTTCATGATGGTCACAGCCACACACACACACCCCTTTTTTTCTTTTGCTGCTAGGTTGAGAATGAGATCCTTGTTAATGCCTTCCCCCACCACAACAGATTTCCATAGGAGCCAATCAACATGAAAGGGGAGATTGTCAGCTACTGAAAAGAGTCTTCTCTGTGGCTGACTCACCTCCTTTCACTGATTGGCTCCAATCAGCAGGAAAGGATAAGGAAGCAAGTTAGAAAATTCTTCTCAGTGGCTAACATATTCCCCTTTCATGCTGATTGGCTCGTAGGACACTGGAGACATAAGGATCCTGCTTCCAAAAAAGGAAAAGAGACCCTGGACAACTACACCTCTGGTCATAAACGTCCTTACTGAAGAACACAAGTTGTTTGTTAACACAGAGAGTGTGCAAAAATGCCTTCCTGCTTAACACATTTTCCCTGTATCTACCTTAGTGCTGTTCCTGCTGTCCTTGTAAAGAGTCCAGGACTTTCCGTCATTGCTATGGGCCACTTTGTAGGCTGCCACGTACTGAACGTGCCCAAAGTCACGTGCCCCTTGGGTAATAATCCCAGTCACCTTCTTCTGGCTCCTAAGGTCAATCTGCAGGAAGCAAAGACAACAGTTTCATTTGTAAACAGAAGAGGTGCCCGGGTTCAAGTGAGGCTGGACACGATTGCGTTAGGAGTCAAAACACAGATCTTTATACTGTACTTTGTAGAGTATAATTCCTGTGCATAGGTTTTTGCAATGCCTGTTAGTCTCTGGAACTGGCTGTTATTTATGTGTAAAATTCTGTTTTGTGTATGTTGCTATGGATAAAAAATATTTTAAAAAGAAAAGAAAAAGACAACATCTTGGGTTTCAGAAAAAGCATGCAAACTCAAGCAAATTTGCATACAATTTGGTTCGCTTTTAATGTTTATATAGAAAGGTTCCCTTGCTGGAAAAATCATTCTGGATCAGTATTATTGTGATAACTGGTACTAGAGCTGTATATACCTAATCGATCACTGCAGTCTGCAGGTGAGGGCCTCCTGCACATACCATCTTATCAGGATGTAACCTCCACACAACATAGGAAGAGGACCTTTAGTGTTGTGGCACTGACACTTTGGAATTCCCTCCCCTTAAATATTAGACAGGCGCCATCTCTGCTATCTTTTCAGTGCCTATTGAAGACCTTCCTCTTTCAACAAGCCTTTTAAGAAACCTCATCCCAGTCTGCTTCTGTTCTGGAACTGCTTTTTAAGTTGTTTTTAAAGGATGGTTAAGATGTTTTGTTTCAAAATGTTTGTAAACATGTTGTAAAGTCTTTTGTTTTTAAGATGTTTTAAAGTGCTTTTAGTGTTTTTGTTTGCCACCCTGGGCTCCGATGGATTTAAATAAAATAAAATGTGGGAGGAAAAAAACAATGTCGCTAGTAGCAAGGATCAGTTACAGACAAACTCCCCGCAACTAGACAGGCACCCTACTGTGTTGACCATTGAACCACACTGTCACTGAGTGTTTTTCCATCAAGTCTGAAAGTGTGGAAATCTGTAGCTAAGAGAAGTTATGTCTTTGCCCAGTCTGGGAACGGATAGCCAAGGCCGTTGTCATGGCAGCATCAAGATAGACTGGGAGAGTTCTAGCAGTTATCTGTGTTGAGCTGAGTCTTCTGTGTAATGTCTTTGAACTGAGAACTTCTCTCCTAGAAGGGGGGGATCTTAAAGCCTTAAGCCATAATGTCTTAATAAAAGACTCTTAACCTGATCTAATGCATCTGAGAAGTTTCTTGAGCAACTTAACTCCAACGTAACGTATGCTGTTTCACGCAACAACGCACACACATCAACAGAGGTTATGGGCCCAGATCCACAGTGCATTACACGGGAGTAAGTTGCTGGTCTGAACGGCAGACAGAGTTCCAGAGGGCAGCTTGATTGATTGTACTAGACAGAGGTGAGCAACATGGCTGTAAACCTGTCTGGGGGAGGCTTGCCAATGGAAAGATTGACGGAAAAGAATTATGGCAGCTGGAAGCCGAGGATGCGGGCTTTGCTGATAAAAGAGGATTTATGGGACATTATAGATGGACCCCCTCCGGCGGTACTGACCGCGGCCAGGACGCGTAGAGATCAGAAGGCGCAGGCTTTTATACTTCTGGCTCTATCAGACTCTCAACTTCTACACGTGAGAGATGTTACAAATGCCAAACAGATGTGGGACGTGTTGGAAGGCATTCATGTGCAACAGACTGCGGGATCTAGATTGTGTTTGGCACGGAAGCTTTACCAGATGCGCTTCACGGGTGAGTGCGAAATGAGTGAGCATCTCACAGAATTCAGACGTCTGTTTGCTGAGCTGACGGACCGAGGCGTCGAACACTCTGAACTTCAGAAGACCTATCTGATCCTGGCTTCACTCGATGGGACTTGGAATAATATGGTCATGGCTTTCGAAGCCATGCCTGACGGAGGTCTGAACGTTGCATTTATTGAGGAAAAACTGACCCAGGAATGGCAGCGGAGACAAGAGGCGAAAAGTGCTGAGGAAAAGCAAAGAGCCAAGCTGAAAGAAGAAAGCAGCAGCAGACAGGAAAACAAGCAAGAACAGCAACGGCTGAAGGCTTGTTATGCCTGTGGGGCTCGTGGGCATCTCCAGAAAGACTGTGCAGTCAAGCGAAACTCCAGGGACGGAGGCTTGAAGCAGGGAAATGTGAACTTTGTTTGTAAACAGAAGTCTCAAGATTTAGCACCTGTTGACTGGATTGTTGACAGCGGGGCAAGCCATATATTAATTAAAGACAGGAGTTTGTTTTACACGTCTACAAATGAGCAGGACTTTGTTTTACTTGCGGATGGATCGCAGAAGAGCGTGGAAGCCCGAGGACTGGTGAGATTTGATAAACTGGGAATACTTTCAGAATGTTTGTTTGTTCCAGAATTAGATCATAACATGTTGTCTGTGAGAAAACTGGTGAGTTGTCAATTTTCAGTCTTGTTTGACAGAGGGAAATGTTTTGTGCAGAGAAGAGGAAAAGTTGTCTGCCAGGGATTCATGACACAGGGGCAGTTTAGAATGACCATGGGTGTGAAGTGTGCGGATGCTTTGAGTTTAATGGGGCGGAAAGGGAATGACCGCCAGAGCTGTAAAAAGACAGCTGTAAAAGGCACACAGTCAGTATTTACTGCTCACATGGAATCTTCATGTAATGCAATCAGGTTAATGCCTAAGAGAGTGCAAAGCAGTCGGGTACACATTCCACAGAGAAAAAGAAGAGGCAAGCTTGCACCCAGAGAACAACAAGAATTTGTTTGGTTGTCAGAAACACAGCAGTTAATTCTGAGCAGAAGCATTAAAGTCTCAGAAAAGCCTTGGGATCAAAGGGAAACAGTTGTTCTTACAGGGTCAGATGAAACACAATCACAAACATTTAAACCAAATCCAGACATAAAGGTGGAGGGCACACATATTCCTCTCAGAGATGCGTTAAATGAGCTCATTGTGGGAAACGAAGATCAAAGAAACGTAAGGCTGAGGAAATGGAATCTCCTGCGCAGGCTGTGCCAAGCACAAGCACAGATTGGGGGGCAGAGAGAGCAGAAGCCCTAGTGCCATTAAGACGTTCTACAAGAGTAAACATAGGTAAACCGCCAGAAAGATATACTGTGGGGGTAATTACCAGTCCTGGAATGCATAAACTGGTGGACATGGATCCTGACACTTTGTATTTGACATGTGTACAGCCAAAGTTTGATTGAATAAAGTTTTAGCTAAATGTGCAGAGATGTTCTGAACTGTACTGAAATGTAAGCTGTATTGCAAGATGTATTGTAGAAATGTATTATTGTAATTGTTGTAATGAATTACAGACATGATGGGAAAAAGGGGGGATTGTTGACCATTGAACCACACTGTCACTGAGTGTTTTTCCATCAAGTCTGAAAGTGTGGAAATCTGTAGCTAAGAGAAGTTGTGTCTTTGCCCAGTCTGGGAACGGATAGCCAAGGCCGTTGTCATGGCAGCATCAAGATAGACTGGGAGAGTTCTAGCAGTTATCTGTGTTGAGCTGAGTCTTCTGTGTAATGTCTTTGAACTGAGAACTTCTCTCCTAGAAGGGGGGGATCTTAAAGCCTTAAGCCATAATGTCTTAATAAAAGACTCTTAACCTGATCTAATGCATCTGAGAAGTTTCTTGAGCAACTTAACTCCAACGTAACGTATGCTGTTTCACGCAACAACGCACACACGTCAACATACTGAACTGTGGGAAAGGGAGAGAACAGCTTTTGTAGCAGGATATGCACACAGTGCCTAAGTTGTTCCCAGTTTTGAGATAAGTTCTTCTTCTTGAACCAAATAATCTTGGCTTGAAGCAAGCTACATTTCTTTCAAATGGGAAAGGTCGGATTAACATTAACCCACTATTTTTGTTGTTGAGGTCTCTTCCAGACAACCTGTTTACTGAACATTCATTCCAATTTGTTTGCGGGGATGTTGTGTCAAACAAGGGTTAGTTATCAAACACTTTCCAGTGCATTTTCCAGTGCTTCTCACAGACGCTCACAATTATTTTTTATTGGGGGATGGGGGAGAGGAAAGCAGGTTTGATACTTGAGAGCTCCAAATCAACTTTAATAGCACAATCTGAATTTGCCTATACAGTAGGGCCCCGCTCATACAACGGGTTACGTTCCGGCCCCCGCTGTAAAGAAAAAACAGCTGTAAAGCAGATCTCATTGACTTACATTCACCAAAATGGCGCCCGGCGGCAAAAAAACCACCGTAAAAGTGGAACAAGCACTGTAAAGCGGGGCCTTTCTACATTTCACAACCGCTGTATTAGCGGAACACTGTAAAGCGAAGCGCTGTAAAGCGGGGCCCTACTGTATGCGATTGAATCCCACCCACAAAACAGTGGTGGTCTGAAAGCGGCCTCTCTCCCTTGTGAATCTGAACAGCCCGTCCATGTAAAATAAATTATGCAAAGCTGCTGGAAAATGTTTGGGGAACAAATTCCCAGCCACATATGCGCCCTTAAAAAGCCCCCAAATTCAAGCACACAGCCTTCGCTCTTGCATCACCGTTCATTCTCTTCTCTTACTGCAAGCATGGGGAACCTCTAGCTCTCCAGATGCTGCTCAATTACAACTCCCATCATCCCTGGCCATTGGCCATGCTTGCTGGGGCTGATGGGAGATGTAGTCCAACAACCTCTGAAGGACATAGGGGAAAGGCCATATCTTAGTGGCAGAGCATCCGTCTTGCATGCAAAAGGTCCCAGGTTCAATCCCAGGTATCTCCAGATAGGGCTGGGAGAGAATCCCTGCCTGAAACTCTGGAGAGCCACTGCCAGTTGGTGTAGGCAGTACTGAGCTAGATGGACCACTGGTCTGACTCATTATAAAGCAACTTCCTATGTTCCTATGTCTGAAAGGAAGGGATGTAGCTTAGTGGTAGAACATCCGTCTTGCACGCAGAAACTCCCAGGTTCAATCCCTGGCATCTCCAGGTAGGACCAAGAAAGACTCTCACCTGAAACCCTGGAGGGCCACAGCCAGTCAGCGTAGACAGATCTTGGAAAAGTTACTTTTTTGAACTACAACTCCCATCAGCCCCAGCCGGCATGGCCACTGGATTGGGCTGATGGGAGTTGTAGTTCAAAAAAGCAACTTTTCCAAGATCTGCAGATGGAGCAATGGCCTGACTCATTATAAGGCATCTTCCTTATGTCCCCACACCTGTCTTACTGCCTAGTACCAGCGAGGACACACCTGAAGCCACTCGTCCTGTTTGTTGGTGAGGGCAGCCCAAGCATTGCTCTTTCCTGTCCTGTCGAGGCGGGCGTAGTGTGGATACCATGTGAACGCATCGATGCCCCACGTCTTGTACATGCTGGAGGCTGTGATCTGCTGATCAGAGATGAGGCGGGATTTCATGCCCAGCGGCTCCGAGCAACCTGTCATGTTGAAATACACTGTAACACAACAGGGTTTACACAGACACAGTGAAAGGGAAGAGACCAGAAGCAACAGGCGCGCAAAGGAAATCAAAAGAAACAAACAAAAAGCCCCATCAGGTAGGGATGGAAGAGGAAACTGATTCCGTTTGTGTTTGATGATGAATCTATCAGATTTGTACTTTCCAAAACAACATGAGTACCGAAACACACCCTTCCTTCAAAATACGCACTTCTCTGAATTCTGCAAGTCATCTTTACAAAAATGCATTGACAGGGAAAAGTGTGCATAAAAATGACTATAGTGGAAATAACATGTATAAATACATGGCGTTAGGAAAATTTGCTTGCAAGAATGTGTATGTTCATCAAAACTGTACACAAAAAAGGGTTCACTAGGAGCAATTTGCACGAAATTACTGAAGAATTTTCATGTGGATTAAGAAACAAAAAATGGCAAATTCCTGCAGAAATGTGGAGGACCGAATTTAAGACAGGAAAAAATAATAAAATGGAGAGAACTGAAATGGGCAGATCCTTTCCATTCCTACCATCAGGCAGACACCACACAAAGATCCTCAAAAGCAGTAGCTTGCAAAACTTCCACGTTGATTCGTCTGTAAATCACTTCAGGATGTCTCTTGTGAAACAATTCATAAATAAATAACAATAATCCACAGCATCTCCAGGTAGAGCTGGGAGAGACTCCTGTCTTGAAATTCTGGAGCCACAGACAGGCAGTTGTAGACAATACTGAGCTAGACTGGCCAACGGTCTCATTCAGTATATTATTTATCTATTATTTTATTTATTACATTTATATCACACCTTTCCTCCAAGAAGTTCAAGGTGGCATACAAAAATGGTTCTCCCCCTCCACATTTAATCCTTACAACAACCCTGTGAAGTAGCTTAGGCTGACAGACAGTGACTGGCCCAAGGTCACCCAGTGAGCTTCATGGCCGAGCAGGGATTTGAACCCGGGTCATCCAGGTCCCAAATCCAACAGTATGCACTACACCACACTGCCTTTTTCCTCCTTCCTAAACATTAGCAGTGGTGAACAAGCCATCTTTCTGGGCAGCTTGGCCAACTATGGGTTATCTCCTTGATAAGTTCTAAGCAATCCTAGAACTTCTCCAGAACAGTTTTAAAAAACCAAAAAAAATTGAAACACATAGGCAGGGAGATGGGGGCAACCCTAACCAAAAGAATCCCAATAATGCCCACAAGCCTTCAAATTAATTTGCGCATCCAGGATCAATACATGGATCAGAACATAATTATCCTTCAGATTTCAGCCCTCTCTGAATTCTGTGACCCAATTCTCACAATACGTATCAAAATGCACATTTTAGGATAAAATGCATTTAGAAGCGCATAGAGAGGGACAAAATTTATTTAAATAGCATTTTGTGATAAAATATGCGTTTAAAAATGATTTTTTAAAACATTTTTTTAAAAAATCACCGATTATTATGGAAGTGAGAAGAGCCATGGCTCAATGGTAGAGGACATGCTTTGTGTACAAAGGGTCCCAAATTCAATCCCTGGTATTTCCAGGGAAGACTAGAAAGAACGCTGCCTGAAACCCTGGATAACCACTGCGGGTCAGTGCGGGCAACACTGAGCTCCATCACCCTCCATCAACATTTGATGATAAGTTCCTTGGGGCAGAGGCTTGTCTGGTTTTCTGGCATTGCACAGCCCAGCACGGTGCATGGTGACTAACCAGAGCTGTGCGATAGTAACAGCAGCAGTAACTGCAGAAAAACAATAAGCAATTCTGCAATTCCTAGCATCACCAGTGGATGACAGTGTAATTATTGATGCAGCCAAACAGAGGGAAGGGGGGGGGAGGGAAGAGGGAGGGAGGGAGGGAGGGGGTGGAGAGAGAGAGAGAGAGAGAGAATTTGCCCCAAAGTCCTGACCTGACAGCACCACAGCATATGGAGACCGGCAATGAAGACTCCATCACCAATAGGGAAGCTAATGAAAGCCTAGTCCTGTCTGGTGCTTCCAAGATCAGACTGAACATAACCATTTTGAGC
This sequence comes from Rhineura floridana, assembly GCF_030035675.1. Lineage (NCBI taxonomy): Eukaryota > Metazoa > Chordata > Lepidosauria > Squamata > Rhineuridae > Rhineura > Rhineura floridana. Next base: position 16,766,376 of record NC_084493.1, on the reverse strand, counting down.
AATGACCAACGGTAGAGATGCGGGGCTTGTTCCGCGGGGAAGAGGAAGGCCAGCAGTATACTCGATCTGCATCGTAACCCTGCTATGCAGATGCATTTTTAAAATTCTGACGTGAGGCTGTATATCAGTCTAGCCTTTTCTTAGCTTTCCAGCAGCTTGGAGCAGAACCTTGGTTGCCCTCTCCATGACCCAACTTAATCCAGATTAAAATTATGCAAGGAGGAAAAAGTCATGCAAATCTGCTAAACAGGCTGCAAAACTCCGCTTTTCTTGAAACAGAATTTGGACTGGCTAGCACAGAATTTTAACTTTTACAGTGTAGGAAGCACTGGCCGTTATTCACAGGGCCCAAGGTGCCAGGATGAGAGTCTTAGGCTGCAATGCAATACACAATTACCTTGGAGTAAGTCCCATTGAATCTAATGGAGCTTACTTCTGAGTAGACATGTACTGGATTGCAGCCTTTAGTTGTTATGGTTAAGTGCTGGTAGATTTTGAAAAATCGGTCAGCAAAGGCAATAGCTTCCGCTCTGTAGAATCCCCCAAACACCTTAGGTGACCTGTGTAAGGATGGGGAGAAATTCAATTTAGTTTGCATATAAGGGCAAGCCTACGTAATTTGCACTTTCCAAAGAAAAAATATGCAAACCGAAATACAGCCTTCCTTTGAAATTTGCATTTCTCAAATTTTGCAATGTAAGGGCTGTATTCAATTGTATCCTACTCAAAGTAGACCCACTGAAATTAATGAAGCTCAGTTACCCATGCCGATTAATTTCAATGGGTCGATTTTGACTGGGACTAGCATTGAATATCACTCTAGTTCTCCAGCCAAGCCATTTGTACAAACGTATACATACTAAAGTGTGCGTATAAATGCATATATTGGTAAAAACATACAAAAATGTTTTACACTAGGGAAGATTGTTTTGCAGAAATGTGTATAGTAGGGGAACTTGTCTACAAAAATGGACGTATTAAGGAAAAGTACACTAAAATGCCTATGAATTTTCATAAGGACTTAAACACAAAAAAGAGTCTGCAAACTGATGTGGAGTACCAAACTTACAACTGGAAAAATGAGACTGAGAGAAACCAAAACAGACAGATGTGCCCATCCTCAGACCTGCGTTAACCTTTTCCTTTCCTTTGGCCTGTCCAACCCTAATTCAAGAAAAAAGGACTCCAACAAAGAAGCAGGCTGAAGTAAAGTCACCAGGGGGCTGCTGCCCTCCATGCAAGAAAGCTCACCACCACCCAGCAAAGTTAGACCAATGGGGAGCATTTACCATTCATTTCGCAACCAATCAGCTCAAAGCGCAGCGTGCAGGCTCTACGGCAGATCACAGGGTAGATGCGGATGTACTGGGCTGTGACTGGAGGGTTCAACAGATTGGTCACTGTGCCGTCATTGTCTGTGTTGCCTGTGAAAATCTGCAGGAGGAAAAATGCAAAGGTGAAAGGATACCTCAGGAACAGGGTTTACTGTCTACCAAGGGACATCTTGTTAGGCAGCTACATCAGAGGAGCAGTGTGGTGGAATGGTTAGATTGCTGGACCTTGGGTCAGGGAGATCAGAGTTCAAATCCCTAGTCAACCATGACACTCAGTCACCTTAGGCCAGTTCTCACTCCTAGCAGGCTTGCCCAAGGATAAAATGGGGCAAACCACATCTATGCACACAACCCCGAGCAGGGCCATAGCTCGGTAGTAGAGCATCTGCCTTGCACACAGAAGGCCCCAGCTTCAATCCCTGGCACCTCCTTTGTAGGGCTAGGAGAGAATCCTGTCTGAAATCCTGGAGAGTCGCTGCCAGTCAGTGTAGGCATTACTGAGCTAGATGGACCAATGGTCTGACTCAGTATAAGGCAGCTTCCTGTGTTCAATGGAGGAACTGTGGAGTATTTAATAACAACAACAACAACAACAACAGAAGGGCTGTAGTTTAATGGTGGAGTATATAGGAATGCACCATTGCGAATTCATTTAGGGGAAGTACCATAGCTCAGTGGTAGAGCATCTGCTTGGTATGAAAGATGTCCCAGGTTCAATCACCAGCTATGGCTGGGAGGGACCCTGGAGAGCCACTGCCAGTCAGTGTAGAACAATGTTCTTGAACCTTGGGTCCCCAGATGTTGACGGACTACAACTCTCATCATCCCTGACCATTGACCATGCTGTCTGGGGATGATAGGACTTGTAGTCCAACAACATCTTGGAACCCAAGGCTGAAGAACAATGGTGTAGACGATATTGAGCTAGATGAATCAATGGTCTGACTCAGTATAAGGCAGCTTCCTATGTTAATAATAAATACATTAAATTAATAATAATAATAAATCTGAACTCTCAGGAGCACACGAGCATTAGAGGAATTTACTCACAGCCCTAACTGAGGGAGCCAATATTGATTAGTCAAACTCAGTGGTAAAAAGACATACAGGACTACGGTACCCAACGTTCTCTCTCCGCTAGTGTAAAAAGTCTTGTGCTAGCAGACAGGTGAGTTTTAATGCTGCATGATAGAGGAATTCAGTGCAACAGCCGAAACGCGTTGTGCACCATCTATTGCGCAACAAAGCAACCCGTTTAGGCATTCTGTTGCCACAAAATATTTCATCAGAGAAACAAGTATACCACTAAGTGAGTTTAACTTATTTCTACACTGGATACAAACCCTTAGCTATCTTTTGAGGCTGTTTTAGCTCTGGTCTGTTACTGTAATAGGGAATGAAATGTTCAAAATGTTGAAGATGAGTTCCCACAGTGACCATCCAGATGCCCAAGTTATCTCAAAGGGGACGCAAATATTGAGAGATAATATCCAACTTTATCTGAATCCAAGCCATCAAAAAGGCAATTGCCTTTTTTACTTCTTGCCTTATCATGTATTTTATTTATTCTTTATTTATTAAATTTATATCCACCCTTTCTCCCAAAAGGAGCCCGTCAAAAATTACAAATCACCTGGAAATCTAAGGGTTGTATTGAGCTAAATTCTACTCAGAGTAAAACTGAACCTACTGAAATTAAGGAACCTAAATTAGCCATGTCCTTAAATGCAATGGGTCTACTCTGAGTAGGACCAGCAATGAATATCATCCTAAATGATGGAAGTTAAACTCAGCGAAAATATTTTATTCCAGTTTGCAGAATTTGGGAGTTTCATGGGTGCAGAGTTTAGAATTTTGCCTGCAGAAAACAGACATCCCCTGCTTATAGTATTAATTAAGGCTGCAGTCCTATGCACACTTCCCTGGAAGTAAGCGCCACTTAACTCAACAAGGCTTACTTCCAAGCAGATATGCATAGTATTGCATTGGATGAGTTCAGCAAACAACTTACTGTCCCAGGCCCTTTAAAGCAAATTACTTAACCAGTTCCAATTACTTCCAAAATGCATTTGCGGCAAGTATAATCAAAATAGTTTTAACCAACTATTTAATTGGGATGAGGTGGGGGCTGTATATGTGCAGCTCCTTGCAACTAGAACCCCAAAGCCTTGCCTTTCATTACAGCTGGGAGAGAAATCTGGTACGGTTTATAGCAGGCTCCCAGGCAGAAGCTAACTCAACTCGTATGTGTTCATGTGGGGCTTCCAATGGGACAAGAGAAAACTTTTTAGAGGGTGAGGAAGGGGGGGTAAGGAATTCAAACTATGCAACGAGGTGCAACGTGCTTCTGATTATCTTGTTTATTGAACTTAGTCAGTGCTTGCAGAAAAACTCAAAGAACTTCTGGACTTTCAAATATTCAGCGTGGCCTACTGAACACCTGCAGAAGAACATAAGAACATAAGAAGAGCCTGCTGGATCAGGCCAGTGGCCCATCTAGTCCAGCATCCTGTTCTCACAGTGGCCAACCAGGGGCCTGGGGGAAGCCCGCAAGCAGGACCCGAGTGCAAGAACACTCTCCCCTCCTGAGGCTTCCGGCAACTGGTTTTCAGAAGCATGCTGCCTCTGACTAGGGTGGCACAGCACAGCCATCATGGCTAGTAGCCATTGATAGCCCTGTCCTCCATGAATTTCTCTAATCTTCTTTTAAAGCCGTCCAAGCTGGTGGCCATTACTGCATCTTGTGGGAGCAAATTCCATAGTTTAGCTATGCGCTGAGTAAAGAAGTACTTCCTTTTGTCTGTCCTGAATCTTCCAACATTCAGCTTCTTTGAATGTCCACAAGTTCTAGTATTATGAGAGAGGGAGAAGAATTTTTCTCTATCCACTTTCTCAATGCCATGCATAATTTTATACACTTCTATCATGTCTCCTCTGACCCGCCTTTTCTCTAAACTAAAAAGCCCCAAATGCTGCAACCTTTCCTCGTAAGGGAGTCGCTCCATCCCCTTGAGCATTCTGGTTGCCCTCTTCTGAACCTTTTCCAACTCTATAATATCCTTTTTGAGATGAGGCGACCAGAACTGTACACAGTATTCCAAATGCGGCCGCACCATAGATTTATACAACAGCATTATGATATCAGCTGTTTTATTTTCAATACCTTTCCTAATTATCGCTAGCATGGAATTTGCCTTTTTCACAGCTGCCGCACACTGGGTCGACATTTTCATCGTGCTGTCCACTACAACCCCGAGGTCTCTCTCCTGGTCGGTCACCGCCAGTTCAGACCCCATGAGCGTATATGTGAAATTCAGATTTTTTGCTCCAATATGCATAATTTTACACTTGTTTATATTGAATTGCATTTACCATTTTTCTGCCCATTCACTCAGTTTGGAGAGGTCTTTTTGGAGCTCTTCGCAAGTAGAGACCTACCAACTGCAGCACAATGAATGAAGCATTGTTAGTATTCACTGAGTGAGAAGAACTAAAAAGTGTCTTACTCTCTGGTTGAAAGAGGCTGGAACTGCAGCAATCTACAGGAGACAGGGAAGATGGGACCTCAGGGCTTGGACCCTCAGAGTAGGGATGGGTGAAATGTATTGGTTTCTCTCAGTCTGTTATTTTTCCAGTCTTAAGTTCAGTCCTCCACATCAGTTTGCAATTTTTTAAATAAATAGATAGGGTTTTTTTCCTCGTCCTTGCAGAACACAAACTTACATCCGTCGAGGCTGATGAAAATTCATCAGCATTCTTGTGGCAATTTCTCCTAATATACACATTCATGGATGCTGTTTTGCCTAATATACCAATATTTGCAAAGCATATTTTCCCTATTATTTTTATTTTCTCCAGTATAATGCATTTTGTATGTTGTTTTCACTAATATATGCATGTTTATGCAGAGTTTACCTTAGTATATGCATTTTTTGTATATTTTGGGCAGGAACAATCACACAGCCACTTTCGGCAGCTAACAGGGCTCCAGTGATATATATTTTTTCTGGTTTGAAATTACTGGCCATATCAATTTTGTACAGGTGAAATCCTTGCTATTTGCAGATGTTCATGTACTTTTAAATTATACTCCTGTAGTATGGGGATTAACACCAGGACAAGAAAAGTGAATTTTTCCACTTCTATGGTCGCTAAGACACTTATACGTCAAGCCTGGAAGGATAAACACTCACCGTCTGTTTACGCTACGGTCTGAGGATCTCATTGCCCTGGCTACATGGGAATGTATTTCATTCTGTGTGGATACCTATTTGGACACTTGGAGGTCTTATAACTTATATGTTTAACTTAAGATAGATGTCCTGATGGTTATCATTTCCTTAATGTGAGCTGACAGTGGGTTTTTAAAAATTATTTCTATATTATTTATTTTCCTTCTTTTATTTTTCTCTTTTATTCTTTGGTAAATTTGCTAAAATTAATAACAATACAAAAGGTCTGAATAAGGGCATCGTTTTGCTGACCTACATGGGGAGGCTGCTGTTAGGAAAACAAGATAATGCATCTAAAAACAGTTTTAGTCCTATTGAAAAGGACATTTTCACCTCAAAGTCCACTTTCTTGTTTTGCCTCCCCTCAGCTAAGGCTGTTCCCCTTGCCTTTGCTCACCTTATCGTCATCTTGTTCCTCATCCTTGAAGAATACGAACTCGTGCCCATCGAGGCTGTAGGCTAGTTTGTAGGCCTGGACATACTCCAGCCTCCCTACACGACGTGCCCCTTGTGTGACGATGCCAGAAAGCCTCATCTTCCTCAGCAGGTTTGCCTGTGAGTGGTGAAAAGGAAGTCTTTATTTATTTATATATTTATTTATTAGATTTATATCCCACCCTTCCTCCCAGTAGGAGCCCAGCAGACTCACACAAACCAGTCCAAGTAAATGTTTTTGAAACTACTGGAATTCTCTCCCTTAACAGCAGGGATGGGGAACCTTTTTGAGCCCAAGGGCCGCATTCTCTTCTAGGCAGCCTTCCAGGGGCCACATGCCAGTGGCAAAATTGCATGGACTGGTAAATGTAAATTGTATCTTTGCAGGCTAGTTTCTACACACACTCTGTCCTCCATCCAGGCAGGCAAGCAAAGAGCACAATCAAAGTTCAAGGACCACATTCCAGCCAGGCAAAAATACAAAGTGGGACCAGTGAGGGGTGTGGCACAGGGAAAGTTCCCAGGGCAAGATATGAAAGCTTAGAGAGCTGCATTTGGCCTCCAGGCCTGAGATCCCCCACCCCTGCATTAGAGAGTCACCAAAGCTCTGGCCTGATCAACACTGGAAAGCATTGCAAGGCTTTTTTTGGGAGGGGAGAGGGGTAAACCACTTCGAGGTATACACATTTTGTTAATTTTCCACCTCAATAGCTGTCCCTGCTGTGGGGTTCAACACTTAGTACTGGAGGGTGAGGTTGCCCTTCTCCTGTGCCACCCAGTGAGACACAGATATCGACCAACCTTCCCAGTTTGGTGTTGGAGCAAACTCTCCTTGCTTGGCTTTTTGCACCTCTTAAAGCCTGCACAGGACTGGCTGCATCTCATCGCACTGATACCTGAATCCAAGGGCTCCTGTCATAGTTGCTGGAGGTCCAGGCGTTCACAATTCCCCGGTTGTTGAGGCGAGCGAGCTCAGGACCCCAGCGCTGCAGGCCAAGGAAGCCGTAATGCACAGAAGAGGCTGCCAGCTGCGTGTTCGAAATGGCACCCGTCTCCATGCCAAGTAAGTTTGCACAACCTGGAGTAGGTGGCCAAGCAGATAGGGTGGGGTGAGGTGCGGTGGGGGGGAGAGAGAAGAAGAAAATGTTGTAAACATGAAGGGAGGCAACAGGGCAGAACGGACGAGAGAGAGAGAAAACAGGAGCAAGACAAATAACATCCTGCACCAGAGGTGGGGAACTTTCAGCCCATGAAAGAAACCCGGCATGCCAAGCCTCCCCATTTGGCCTGCCAGGCTGTTTGGGGGAAGCCACACCCACCTGACATCATACACAGCAGCAGGTGTTAGGCAGGTAAGGGTGGGCCTTCACAGGAGCAACTGGGCACTTAAAGTGAGCTCCCGATTGTTTCTCTGAAGCAGATGGGTGATGGGAGCACATCCTGCTCCAGAAGGGGGAAGCGGAAGTGGAAACCGCTTCTCCCTCCCAGCACTGCTCCTTGAACATCTGAAAACCAGTTTTCAGACGTTCAAAGAGTAGCATGGGGTTGTCTGCAAAAAAGCTTTCAAACAACCCCACTCTGTGCTTTGAAGCTCCAACAATCGGGGCTTCAAAGCGCAGCATCACCTGATGTCAGTGACCCCACTGTCTCTTGTTTGCCTGGATGGAGAACAGAGAAGGGATGTGTGTGAATATATGTGGAAACTAGCCTACTGTACAAAGGTAAAAATGGATATTTGTTGCTCCAGCCACTTTTGCCTCTGGCACCACTCAACACTGGAAGGTCCGCAAGAAGGAAATGTGGCCCTTGAGCTAAAACAGGTTTCTCACCTCTACTGTAAAACCCACATACACAGTTTGCACTATACAAGTAATAAATAAGTAAAACAGAGTACACAGAATTATCCTGTGAAAAGGGTGACAGCATCAGATTATTGACTACAAAGCTCAGGTTGGTCACAGTGGCACTTCAAAGTCTCAAGCACAGATCTTTCTTCCAAGTTCTACCACTGGAGATCTTGTCATGCAGGGGTGTGGAAACTTTTTCAGCCTGAGGGACACATTCCCCCATGGACATCCGGGGGCTGTATGCCAAGGCTGGGCAGGGCCAGATGCAAAAGTGGGTGGAGCAATGGATGAGAGCTTATCTTTGCATGGTAGGCCACATTCCAGCCACACAAAATTCAGAGGTTTCTACACCCTCCAACTGGGCAAGAAACAGGCATGATTGCAGTGCAAGGACACATTCTAGCTAGGCAAACACACTAGAGGAGGGTGCGGAGCAGGGACAGACAGAACTGTGGCATGGGAATGGGTTTCACCTAGGGAGTAACTTGAGGGCCGTACGGAGATGCTTGGAGGGCCGTATTCAGCCCACTGGCCTGAGGTCGTCTCCCCCCCCCCACTTTAATGCATTCAACTGGCAGTTGAGCCACCACTGGGTCATGGACGGATCTAAAGGTGGGTCACAACAGCAACAAATATATGGTTAAAAATTGTTAAGAAGTTGGTCCCCAAATGCATGTTTGAGACGCAGATGGGTTCTAGTAGAATAGTGCCAAATCTTCCCCGCCGCCCTTTGTAACACTGCCCTGCATTTCAGGGACTTTCTGCTAGGGGGACAAAAATCACTGAGCCTTTGGATGGGGCAATGCTTAGCAGCCTACATGTTTACTAGGTGGTAAGGGTGGCTCTCTTTCTCTCCGGCACTTTTTAAACGGTGAGCCCTAGCTTGGCTGAGAGATCAGCAACTGCTGTTTGAAAAGGGACCTGAGAGGAAGTGAGACGGGAACTTTGTTGTTATTATGTGTGTTCAAATCGATTACGACTTATGGCGAACCTATGAATCTGTCTTGGATATATCCATAGGGTTTTCCATGGTAAGAGGAATTCAGAGGTGGTTTACCATTGCCTTCCTCTAAGCCTACGGCACCTAGTGTTCCCTGGAGGTCTCCCATCCAAGTACTAACCAGGCCTGACCCTGCTTAGCTTCAGAGATCAGACGAGATCGGGCATGTTCAGGGTAGTATGGCTGTAGGCAAGAAGGGAATTACGCTATGCAATTATGGGATGTCGATCCTAGGGTTTGTGCTAACCAACTAGCTAGGCATCACACACACCCCTGAACACCCCCTAATCCCTGGTCCAAGGTCTAGAAAGGTTGCATGCTCCTGCTAATGAACAAGCCACCATTGTCTGATGCATGCAAAACATGTGCTCCACCACTGAATATAAATGCTGTCTTTTGCTGTTCCATAAGTAATTAAAATCAGAGCAGGGTTGAGCTCCTTGCTCTCCAACTCCACCTAACATTCTCTCCCCAAGTTGGACTAACCTAGCTTATTTGGAGCCAGCAAGCAGAAGGGATTGCCATCTCTAAACTGGCCCCTCTTAAGACAGTATGCCATGTCTAGTCTGGGAGATTCAAAATTTGAAGTTTTGTGTTACGCCTTTACAGATTTTTTTCCAGATTTCCATGAAATCATTTTATTCCATCCCATGGGTTGTATCCACTGCTAGTCCTACTCAGAGCAGCCCCACTAACTTGGGTCCATTAATTTCAATGGGTCTACAGAGGACTTAGTTGTCTACAACTCCATGTTATTTTAATATTTGTTAAAAGAGCAACATTTCCCCCCTTTTAAAAAGGAGGCATGTTGGGATCTGCCAGGGAAATTCGTTATTTTAAGTATGTTTATGTTGTTTATTTAGGTCTGAGTTAGTTTCGACTGATGTTGCCTTATGTCACTTTCATTCCACTCAACTTTTGTTTTGTGATGGTTGGATGACTATATACAAATAAACAAATCTAATATAATCTAGCTGCAAAGGATAGGCTGCTCCACATAGCCAGGGATTCTGGGGGTTTGAGAGACCCCTGATCTCCAACTACAAACCGTGGAATCGGGTGCAAGCCTCAGTTCACCTATGAGCAACTTCAAAGTATTGCTGTTGTCAAGCTGCTGTTTCCTGCTCCATTTTTCCAGCAAAGAATTAAACCGCCAAGATAAGGAAGGGGGGGGGAATCTTTGTAGCGCTATCTAGCATAACAATGAGTCTCACCACATTTTAGTGTCTAATTTGTTTATGCATGAAGAATGTCACCAAGAAGCTGAAACATGAAAAGAAGCGCAGAGGACATTTGAGGAGATTTAGATTCCCCATCACTTCATGTTAACTTAAGTCAAGCAGACAATTACATGGTAATTATCGATAATGTGTAAACATGGGTGGCGTTCACAGGAGCTGGGCAAGCACACACCAGCCTAAAAGAGAGAGTAAGGAATGTTAGCTAACACTCGGGAGGGTTTCTTGCAGGGATGGACAATCGGTACATTTTCGTTTTTCATTTGTTCAGTTTGCTTAATTTTTTGTTTAAGTGTCAAGGTTTTGGAAAAAATCATCATGAAATTGTGTGCCCATTTAACGTGCATTGCTCCCCGGAGACATTTTTTAATACTGTTACGGGATTTGCGGGATGAGATGGATGATTTCAATGAATCCCCTTGCCAGCCTCTGATTTGGGATCTGCAAATGAAAAAAACCTGCTCTATTGGTCAGACTAGCTCCGTTCATAAGTTAATGGATTCAGCCAAGTCTGTCAAGTGCCTTCATTAACATGTGTAAAGATTGGCCAAGAGGGCAATGCGGGCTAATTCTTTCAGTTGGCCAGCCAAACAACGTTTACAAACCTGCACATACTAGAAGAAAGTGGGTATAAAAATGAATATATGAATGAAAATGACATGCAAAACTGTATTATATGACAAGAAATGGCTTTCCAAAAATGTGTACATTAGTCAAAACAGCCTACAAAAACGTTTTTATTAGGAGAAATTTGCACTAAAATGCTGGGGAAATGTCATGAGATCTTTTTTTAAAAAGAAATCGTGAACTGCTGCAGAACTGTGGAGAACTGAATATAAGATTGGAAAAATGAGAAACTGAGAGAACTGAAATTGATATATCTTTCCATTCCTGGGAGTGAATCACCAGAGCGATAGGTTGGAACATCCCCCTAAGGGGCAAAGGGTTCCCAGCTACTGGAATGACTCTACCCACCTGCTCTCCAGAAGGGCTATAAAAAGCTTCTTTTTCCGACTAACTGGGCAATAATAGACTTTCCTGGCTCTTGACCAGTTCTCTGACTTAACCACTCTCTCCCTCCAGTAGTACTAGTAGTAGTAGTAGTAATAATAATAAATAATAATAATTCTCCCTTCCTCCCAAAAGGAGCCCATATTGTGGCCACTGGTGTAACCCTAGGCTCCCATGGCTGCCTGCGGCTGAGTTCTGACAAATCCCGATTCAATAAACTTTGCAACAATCTTAATATACCTCTGTCTAGTTTTTTTTTAAAAAAAGTAGATCCGAAAGGCCCGAAGTGTTCCAATCCGTGGTATATGCAATACTTAGTGAAATCTGAGAAATCAAACTGGGCTTGACTGAAGACTTCCAGTGATTGAGGGTGGGGCTTCAGGATGCTACATAGCAAGCTCTCCCCCAACTCCTCCCCAGTGACTAGCAAAAACTGAACAACTTCTGCAAAACAAGAGAAGGGAACCCTGCAACAAAATGTTGCAGCGTGGAATGTTCCTGTTTAGAGTGCTAGCGAGCCAGCAACACTTTCTTCCAGGATACTCCATTCCACCATCCCAGTTTTCCAGTCCCTGCCCCACAGAGGTTTCATATTCCTGGGCCACTGAGCATGCTCAGTCCTCATTGGGCTGTTTGGGGGCTCTCTCTTCAGTCTAGGTTTTTTCCCTAACTTTTTGGTGGGTACTTCCCCCATGTGCATATATAGTGCCATTTCGGCTGCATAAGAAACAACACTTGGAAGATCAGTTTACTATAGGCATACAGCAGGTTTGGGGAACAACTCCCATCATCCCTGGCCATTGGCCATGCTTGCTAGGGCTGATGGGAATTGTAGTTTGGCAACATCTGAAGGACCAAAGGTTCCCCAAACCTGGCATACAGGATTTTGCAACATTTCTCTATGTTAAGGTACCATACAAAAATTAGATGAACAGAATTTTAAGGGGGGGGTGCATATTTGACGTGCATACTCTTCAGTATAATTCCGAGTACAAGGTTCTGGTATAGTGGTGAGAAAGTCAGACCAAGACCAGGTCCAAATCCCCACTTACCTGTGAAGCCCACTGGGCTAGTTACTCTCTCCCTCAGCCTAACCTACCTCACAGGGCTGTTGTCAGGATACAATCTGGGGAGGCAGGAAAAACCATGAATATCGCCTTGTGCTTTTTGAAGGAAAGGCGGGATGTAAATGCAAGAAATAAACTTAAGTTAATCACCTGTATTATTTCTTGCATTTATATCCCACTTTTTCTCCAAGGAGCTCAAAGTGGCATACGTGGTTCTTTCATCTCCTCATTTTATCCCAACAACCACCCTGGGTTCCTACTGGCAGGAAGGGTGGGATATAAATTTAATAAATAAACACATTTAATAATAAATAAACCCTGTGAGGTAGGTTAGCTGAGAGGCCCAAGTGACTGGCACACGGTTACCCAGTGAGCTTCATGGCTGAGTGGGAATTGCAATCCTGGTCTCCCAGGTCCTAGTCCAACACTCAAACCACTCCACCACAGTGCTTTCTATAAGGTCCCCCAGGGCATGTGGCTCGCCACTTTTTTGTGAACAGAATATTTGGATAGATAAGGAATGACAAACGTGTGGCCTTCCAGATGATGCTGGGTGCTCCAACTCCCATCAGCCCCAGCCAGCATGGCCAATAGTCAGGGCTAATGGGAGTTGTAGTTCAACAACATCAAGAAGGCAATTGGCTGCCCACCTCTGTAGAGACGGTCTGATCTTGCAAGTCAATTCTTCACTTTGTCACCCTGCCTCCACACGCCCACCATCCCTGACCAGGAACTTACGGACACGGCAGGTCTTCCCCAGGTAGGGTGAAGTGCATTTGCAGGCATAGTCACCGTTCAGATTCAAGCAGGTCCCTCCATTCTTACATGGCCGTGAAGAGCATTCGTTCATGTCTGTGGCCAAAAGAAAAAAGAGCTGAGTTGCGCACCCCCCAAATCCAACCAAGTCAGGACCACCCTTGGACTAAAGAAATAATCATATGTATTGGCCATATCCTAAGACTGAAAATCTTGTAAATTCATCCTTGGCCAAACAGAAGATACGAAAGGCAAAGAATTTGCCATTACAATCTTTGGTGGTACTTTTTTTTGTTGCCAGAAGACAGAGAAATGGTAGTTTCTTTGTTGAATGGTTATTAGTTATTAAAGGGAGGGGCTTGTAGGTCATCTAGTCCATCCCCTTGATCAATGCAGGAAATGTCAGGCCTACAGCATCTCCAACAGTTGGCTATCTAGCCTCTGCTTGAGGACTTCCAGTGAGTGAGAGAGTACCACTTTGTTAACATAGTTTCCTGTATTCCTACACAGCTGCTTGTTGCACAATGCCTCACATGCTAAAGATTTCATCGTATCCACTAGGAACACAGAGGGAATCACAAGAGGTGGCTGTTGCCTTCAGACCCTGCTTGTGAGCTTCCTAGAGGCGCCTGGCAGTCCACTGCTAGAAACATGATACTGGGCTAGATGGACTCTTGGTTCCAAGCCAGCAAGACTGTTCTTCCGTTTCATTGTTATGTGCCTTCAAGTCGACTACGACTTATGGCGACCCTATGAATCAGTGACCTCCAAGAGCATCTGTCACGAACCACCCTGTTCAGATCTTGTAAGTTCAGGTCTGTGGCTTCCTTGATGGAATCAATCCATCTCTTGTTTGGCCTTCCTCTTTTTCTACTCCCTTCTGTTTTTCCCAGCATTATTGTCTTTTCTAGTGAATCATGTCTTCTCATGATGTGTCCAAAGTATGATAACCTCAGTTTCATAATTTCAGCTTCTAGTGACAGTTCTGGTTTAATTTGTTCTTAACACCCAATTAGAACAAATTAAACCAGAACTATCACTAGAAGCTAAAATGATGAAACTGAGGTTATCATACTTCCGAGGTTATCGTTCTTCCGTTTACAGCACCAAATTCCCAAAAACATTCTCTAGGCTCCTGCTGGGAGGAAGGACGGGATATAAATCAAATAACGAACAAAATCAATCAATAAAAGACATCTCACACTCACTGTTTTGGCAGTGTTTGCCTTCATACCCCGAAGGGCACACACAAATATATTCAGTGAAGACGTCGCCCCGGTTAGGAAGCTGCTGGCACTCACCACCATTCTGGCAGGGATTTGGGTAGCAGGGACCTGCAGAGAAGAGATACAGAAGAAGCAATCAATGTCAACATGGGGACAAGAGACTGTCATAGTCACCTGGTAGATCTGTAAGAGCAGGATGTAAATCCAACTGGTTCAGGAGAGAGATTAGCAAAGAAATCATGAGCAGCTGCTGACTTGCATTTAGTAACTGGTAAGTGAATCTTGTTTCCAAACAAATGAAATGTGCATGTCATGAACATGGCTTGAAGAGAAAACCAACCAAGTGCAAAATATATTCTGCAGTGCAATGCAGTAACAAAATATTGTAATATTAGTTAGCATGGCTGACATGCTTCACGTACACTATCTCTGGAATGATTACAGCAAGAGTGTAAAATAGGTTAAGTATTATCACAAAGCACTGAAGCAGAGAGATTTTGAGGCCACCTGGAAAGCTTATGCCAGGAGCCAAATCAGGCTGTACCTCTTCGGCATTTCCCTATCTGGGCTCCTCCAGGCAACCTAATTATTGAGCATCCATCCAAATTTGCTTACACAGATGTTATACGATGTCGGCTCTCTGTTGAGCAATTGTTCACATTTGTTTGTGAGGAGGTTATATGATAATAAACATTCACCCCAGTCTGCTCGCACAGAGGTTTCTTCCTGTTACTAATTTGCCTATACTTTTTAGTGCATTCCCATCTCACTTTCCTAAGTGAGAAGAGTCCTTTTTGGTGGATTTGTTGCACCGGAAAGCTTTAATCCACTTTAATTGCACAACTCACTTTGCACTTTGATTGTGCATGTACATTTCTTGCATGTCACTGAATCCCACCTGCAAAAAATCTGACAGTCTGGAGGTAACCTAAGAGGAAACTGATCCCACGTCTCTGAAGTCTACCAGAGCTGAAGTTCCAATGGAAGGTTTTTTTTTTTTCAATTTTCATAGAAAAACTGGGCATATACCACCACCGGAACAGCACAACCATTACAGATGGCATATTCTCTAATGTGGGGAATGTCTGGTGCTCTTTCTATTCTGTGTAGACCTAAAAGATGCAACACTGTTAAAATAATATTGCCAATGGTTCACATGCACTAAAAAAGGTCCAAATCACTCCTCTTAACAGCAAACTCAGATGGAGAACGCCGACAGCTGCAGAGCCAAAATAGGGTCACTAAGAAACAAGAGGGAGGTGACAGCATGCTCAAGGCGACCCCAAGACTTGCAGAAGAAGAAAAAAAGATTTTAACCAGGGAGAGGGGTAAACAGCCCGATGAGAATGGAGCATAGTCAGTAGCTACGGAATGCAGAGTGTCAGCTGGAAAAAGAAATCAGCAGAAAAACAGGGGGTGATGGAATGGAGCATTTTGGAAAAGGGCATGGCTAGCTGGCTTCCTGGACACTAGGAAGAGCTACACACTGCAATGTTTGGTTGCAGGTTCTACTTATATCCATTTCCCATGTGAAAGGCGAGTGCTTGATTAAATTTCAGGGCACTCGCTATGGTTTTTAACGAGCAAGATGTGGTATGAAACTGAAGCACAAACAAAAGAAAACATGGTTTGGCCAATTCACTCTCAAAATCATAGAACTTTAAGAGTTCAAAGGGACCTTGGAGGTCCCCCCACTGCTGTCACCAAATGCAAGAACCGTACAACTACAGTATCCCTGACAGATGCCCAGGCAGCCTTTGTTTAAGTATCTCCTGAGGCAGCCTGTTCCAATCCCGAATACCTCTTCCCATTGGCAAGTTTCTCCTACCATTTAGCTGAAATCTGCTTCTTTGTCATTTCCACCCATGACTTATTTATGTATTATTTTCATTCTAGCCCTGTCCTCTGAAACAACAGGAAGCCAGCTCCATCTTCTCTGTAACAGTCCTTCAGATATTTGAAGTCTCCCCTTAAGCTTCTTTTTCTCCAGTCTAAACAAGCCCAGCTCTTTCAAAAATTCCTCATAGGATCTGGTTTCCAGATGCACTCAAAAATATAGAAACAAAGATGCAGTCTTTGACACCTCTCCAGCTATTGGCTGTAAGAACCCTGGCTTTGATTTATTGAACCATTGGTTCAGCTACTGCGGTGCTATGGAATGTTTATGAACATTCCAGCAGCTTATTAATTTTAAAAGCTGCTAGGAAATGAAGTCTATGAGTGAGGCAGTCTGCTGTTGGTGAAAAAGGGAACAGGAAACGCTACCAAAATATCAGTCAGAAGATGCGTGTGTATGTGTGTGTGAGAGAGAGACAGAGAGAGAATATAGGAGGATTCAGACATTTATAGAAAGCATGAGGCCCTCACAGGTTATCCTTTCCTCTCCCCATATTTGGCATAGGTGAGAAGGTGCCTTCTGCTCTTCCACATAAAGGAGGGATCCTGATTAGCATGAGGAGTGTTTGCGTGCACACCCCTAATGTTACGTCTGTGTGCGCACAAGCGATAGGTGAGAATTTAGATTCAGTTCGCATTTCAAGCCGAATCTATCAAATTCAGACTTTCTGAAACAATAAGAGAACCAAAACACAGCCATTCTTCAAAATTCGCATGTTGAGATGCAGTTCGCCAACCAACATTTACAAAAATGAAAATATTGGAGGAAAGGGTGCATAACAATAAATATATGAGTAAAAAACATGCAAGAATGCATTACATTATGAGAAACAGCTTGCAAAAATGTGTACATTAGAAAACCTCCCTACAAAAATGTGTTTATTAGGAGACACTTGCAGTAAAATCCTGGAGAATTTTCATGAGGATGTTTTTTTTTTAAAAAAATTGCAAATTGCTGCAGAAATGTGGAGAACTGGATTGAAGTTTGGAAAAATGAGAAACTGAGAGAACCAAAACGAAGAGATCTTTCCATCCCTAGTTTGCGCACACACATGTACATTTAACATCAATGGTATGCGCGACTATGCATTAATATAAGAACTGAGCTTGCGCATGTATGAATCAGGGAGTGTCAACAGTCCCTGAAGGACTCTGCTACATACACAAAACCACAAGCACCGAACTGATATGGGCTTCCGCTTGTAATATTCTGTTGCCCAACTTATAAAGAGACTCTGTGCTCTGCTAACACTGCATTTACCTTTCTCAGTTTCATTGCAATCAATCCCAGTGAAGCCTTCTGGACAGATGCAGAAGAAAGGAGATTCAGTGATGCCAGTGAGGCACGTCCCTCCATTCTGACACTTGTTCACTACACAGAAGTCACCTGGAAAACCAAGGATGCAAAAGTCAGTGCAAAGTAACAACTGCCAAAGAAAGAGCCCCGGCCCACTTCTGAGCCGTAAGTACAGAAGGGGCCAGGATGATGATCTGCATTCCTGGGGAGGGCCCACAGCTCAGTGGTAGAGCATGTTCTTTTGGTTAGGAAACCTCAGGCCTGAGGACCAAATGTGGCCCTCCAGGCCTCTCTGTCCAGCTTTTAGGACTCTTCCTAGGCCACATCCCTCCCCTCCTCGAGTGCTTTGACCTGGTTGGAATGTGTCCTCGAACTGTGATCATGCCTCTTGCTTGTCTACATGGAGGCATGTGTGCAGGAAACTCTGGTTTTTGCCTACAGTACAAAGGTAAGCAAGTCATAGCCTTTGCTCCACCCACTTCTGCCTCTGGCCCCTCCCACCACTGCCGTGCAGCCCCCAGAAGGTGGCCCACAAGGAAAGGTGGCCCTTGGGCTGAAAAGGGTCCCCCCCACCGCCATCTCTGCCTCTAATCCTGGAGGCAGGAGAGTTGCCTGGTTGTCAACAAGGCTTGGGGCACATGCCCGTAACACAAAATTTGCATATGTTAATTTATACATAATTTCTATGTGTTTCTTTAAGGGTCTATAAAACACTTCCCAACAAATGTCTCCAGAGTGACATGCAACAAAAATCAGAAGATGGTGTAGAGTAGAGAACTACAACCTGTGAGGCTAGGGTACAAATCCCCACTCAGCCGTGAAGCTCGCTGGGGGACCTTGAGCCAGTCACCATCTATCAGTCTAACCTACCTCACAAGGTTGTTGTGAGGATAAAATGAGGAGAGGGAGGAGAACCATGTATGCCACCTTGAGCTCCTTGGAGGAGGAGTGTAGCCGCCCAGGGTCTCAAGGGGTTCTAGATCATTTACTTTTTTGGGAACAGGGTCCTAGGAGGGTCCCAGTGTCTCCCAGTATCCTGCAAGCAAATCAGCATGAAAGGAAGTGTTCTTCTAGAAGGCTTCCTTGTGCTTTCCTGCCAATTGGATCCAATCAGAAAGAAAGGTGGTGAATCAGCCACTGAGAGGACTCTTCTCAGTAGCTAACATGCATATTGGTTCCTAGGGATATCTGTTGTTGTGGGAGAAGGCGTTAACAAGGATCTCATTCTCAGCTCAGCAGCGAAAAGGGGCAGGGGGCACGGCTATGAGTAATATGAAGGGACCCTACACTTCTGAATTCGCCACTACACTACTGCCTTGGAGAAAAGGAAGGATATTTATGTAACAATAAATAAAAAATATAGTAAACATTCAGTATACCTAACAGCAGTGGATGCTGACATGGAGCATCGTCCCACCAAATTCTCATCCAGCCCACACCTGCCTGCTTGCTTGCTTGCTCACTTCCTTACAGCCAGTCCAGGGAGTGACCCTCCCTGCCAGCCTCCTCCTCCTCAGTCTCAGGGTTGCCCTTACAGGACTCAGCAAGGAGGAAGGTGGGGACAAAACCAGAATCAGTTGGCTGTGCCTGTCATTGGCTGCTGCTCTGCCAGACGCTTGCTTTGGTTCTACCTGCCACTGGCCTCCCTGCCTTCTGCCTCGCCAGTCTCAATGGGCGCCAGCCTCCACTGCAAAACAGTCTAAGAAACAGACCTTAAAAGCTTTAAAGTGCAGCTTCCCATTGAATAGTCAACAAAGAGTCAGTATATAGTCAATATGCAATGTAAAACGGCTGGCTGAACTCTTCAGAGAAAGCCCTCTTCAACAGATGCAAATTTAGGCCAACTTTCAGAGGGAAAAATCATCCTGTAAACAAAGGGGTTTTTTTGCAAAAGGGAAGGGAGAGAAGGGCCAGGAGATCCAAGGCCTGGAGCACAAGACCTGGGGCCCAGGCCCCTGATGCCACCCTCTAGCACCAGTAGAGCATAAACATTGTGGCTAGTGGCCATTAATAGCCCTATCTTCCATGAATGTGTCTAATCCCCTTTCAGCATAACTAAGCTTGTAGCTGCCACCACATCCTGTAGCAGGGAATTTCTTAGTTTAACTATGCGCTCTGTGAAGAAGTGCTTAAGAACATACGAAGAGCTCTGCTTGATCAGGCCAAAGTTCCATTCTAGTCCAGCATCCTGTCCTCACAGTGGCCAACCAGGATGCCTATGAAGAACCCGCAAGCAGGACCCAGTAGCACCCTCCCCCCACTTGCAGTGCCCAGCAATTAGCACTTAAAGGCAGGCTGCCTCTGGCAGTGGAGTCATTGATAGCCTTATCCTCCATGAACCTGTCTCATCTTCTTTTGAAACCATCCAAGCTGATAGCCATCACTACCCTCTTGCGGGTAAAGAATTGCGCAGTTTAAACTATGCGCCGTGTACGGAAGTACTTTCTATATGAAGAAGTACATAAGAACCTAAGAAGAGCCTGCTGGATCAGACCAATGACCATTATAGTCATAGAATCATAGAATCGTAGAGATGGAAGGGGCTTATAAGGCCATCAAGTCCAACCCCCGGCACAATGCAGGAATCCAAATCAAAGCATTCCCGACAGATGGCTGTCCAGCTGCCGCTTGAATGCCTCCAGTGTCGGAGAGCCCACTACTTCTCTAGATAATTGATTCCATTGTTGTGTAGTCCAGCATCCTGTGCTCACCGTGGCCAACCAGATGCCTGTGGGAAGCCGGCAAGCAGAACACTTTCTCCTCTTGCAGTTTCCAGCCACTGTTATTCTAAAGCATGCTGCCTCCAACTTTCCTTTTGCCCGTTCTGAATCTCCCACCATTGCTGTGAAGGAGCCGAGATGAGAGTCTCCAAAAATAACTCCAAGGCTCCCTGGTTATCTGGGCTAGGAACTTAATGCGCACTCTCCCACCATTGGCTTGCGACACACAGCTTTCATTAGCTTAAACTACTCTGCTGAGCATTATTGCCTGGAAGCCTTTTTATAGACATTGTCCCTGGGGTTAATCTCACTTCCTGACACTCCGCTCAACAAACGGGCCAAGCAGAAAAGCGGCTCGAAACAATGTTGAAGGGGTGCTCCGTCAGCTCCTACAGCCAACCTTGAGGGGTAAAAGCAACAGAGCTTGGGCACCAGATCAGATCACTGCCTGTGTTGCAGCCTTGGCTGGTTCTGGATGACCTCACCCTCTGTCAATGCGCTGCCAACAGTTACAGCCAGGGAGGAGGAGACAGCCATTGGAATCAGAAGTTCCGCTTCCGATCTGACTCCGTCCCAAAGGAGCAGGAGTATTTAGCTGCCTTCCATGTCCCTCTGCCCTCTCTGTGGGACATTTGGTGGCAACTAAGGACCAGGGTCCCACAGAGTGTGACGACCAAGTTATTGTAAAATAATAATAAAAATAATAACGGTAAGTGTCTTCTAAGAAAAAAGATGGTTGAACAGAAACGCACTGCAATCATGTATGGGTGCCACAGTCATGCAAAAGCATAAGAAAAAATACAGACTGTACTGACTCCAGAATTAAAGTGTCTGAAAACCCATTTTTTTCCCACCTCCAGTGAACCCAAGTTTTAATTTAACAACAAAACAAAAACATGTTTCTAGCCCTTAAGGCTGCAAAAATTATATTTGATTCTATTGTGCTGGGGCAATGCCTATTGAAGTGTAAACAGCCTGAAGCAGAGCCAGCTTCAGAACTTGGCATCCTTGGGCCAATGTCAGGGCCCCAGCACCCTAGGTCCATCTAGCTCAGAATTGTCTACTCTGACTGGCAGTGGGTCTCCGGGGTTTCGGGCAGGGTTTTCTCGCAGCCCTCCCTGGAGGTGCCAGGGATTAAACTCTACCACTGAATGCTCTACCACTGAACTGTGGCCCTACCCCATGTCTGATCATTGTGAACGAGGAAGGTGATGTTTTGCCACCTTCTTCATGGAACGGATCTCCAGGCTTCGAGTAGGGAAACCAACATCTGAAGATTCCTACACAGGTTTCTTTCTGTGCAGCTTTTAAAGGTATTAAGCTTCTGTCAATTAAACAAATAACTTGAGTGTTGTTAAGGACTCCCTTGAGACCAGGGTGCTCTCTCACTCACTCAAGGCAGAAAACTGGTTGAGTAGGGAGGAATCCATGACCCCCGAGACTGGCAACCCCCATCAGCCAGCATGGCCAATGGTCAGGGATATGGGAGTTCTAGGCCAGGAACACCTGGCAGGGGACACAAGGTTCACCATCCCTCCACAGAGGGAAGCTACAATCAATTTGTTGTGGCAAAGTTTGATGGAGTTTCTGAATAGTCACAGAAGAAGTGAACTAAAGGTTGTTGAGGGTGGGGTTCAGCCAGAGGGGCCTCTTGTAAAGTCAACCTGAAGCATCAGCTTGGTGATATCTGGACTGAACCCCATTTATTAGCAATTGCTTTTGCTGTAAATGATAACAGGGATTATCCTGCATACGTTTGGGGTTTGCAAAGATCAGGGGTTGCCACCTTTTTTAGGCCCATGGGCGCATTTGGATTTTTGAGTGTTCCATAGGCACCATGACCTCTAGTCACTTTGTGCCCCCTCCCCCAGGAGAGCCCCACGCAAAAGACAGGAAGTACCTGCACACACACACTTCACTTTCCCAATGGACCTTTGTAAAAGTCAAATCCAGAAGAATGAATCCAAGCACATGGAACTGAAAAGGGGATGGGGGGGGGGAGTCACACTTTCAACTTTCTCCAGCTCTATGGTATTTTTTTAACGGAGAAAAAGGTAACCAGCTTCATGAGCAAGGGAGCAATGAGGGGGAGGGGGGCTCAAAGGCTTTGTGAGCAGTTGGCAAAGGTGGCATAGTTCCCACAGGTGCTGCTGGCAATCCCTGGGCAGACATCATGTGCTTTTCATCTGGGCCTCTTGCGTTTCATTTTTTTTCCACCCCGCTTTTCACATTCTCCCACTCGCCCCCAATCCATGCATATAACATCCAGCAGAGGATATTACTTCATGCACCTGATGACGTAGGCCAATGTGGGGAACCTTTGGCCCTTTAGATGTTGGTGAACTACAACTCCCACCGTCCCTGGCCAGTGACCATATTGGCTGGGGCTGATGGGAGTTGTAGTTCACCATCATCTGGCGGGCCAAAGGTTCCCCACTTCTGATGTAGGCTCTAGTCAAGAAATGGGGAACCAGTGGCCCTGGACTACAGCCCACATCATCCCTTATCACTAGCATTGCTGGCTGGGACTAGTGGGAGCTTGGGTCCAATGACATCTGTGTCAGCCTTCACCGGCCTGCTTTGGACTACAATTCCCATCAGCCCCAGCCAACATCACCAGTGGCCAGGGATGATGGGGGTTATAGTTCAAAACACTTGGAGGACACCAAGTAGGAGGAAGGCTGCTCTGCAGAGGGTGGCAGGTCTAGTCTCTGAACAATTATGCTTAAATTGGGAAGGACCATGGGTCAGTGGTAATGCACATGCTCCGCAGGAATGAGAGAAAGGGCTGTAGCTCAGTGGCAAAGGACTTTGCACGTAGAAAGTCCCACGGTCAATTTCCAGCATGTTCAGGTAGGGCTGGGGAAACACTGCTGTCTTGAGAGAGGCTGCCAAACATTAGCCAATCCTGAGCTAGGCAGGCCAGTCACCTGACTTGGTGTAAGGTGGTTTCCTGTGTCCCTACAGTCTCTGGTTCAAGCCAAAGCAACTCAAGTTAGAAAGAACACATCGCAGGCAACGAGTCATAGGAGTCAAGTCAGAAATCCTGGAGTACTGCTGCCAGTCAGAGCATGCATTATTATTGATGTCATTTATTAATGGCATTTCTATGCTGCCCAAAAACCAAAGTTCTCTGGGCAGCAGCATACATGCAAATGGTTAAAATACTATATAAAGTAGAGTAGACTGGGCTAGATGGGCAAGCAGCCTGATCTGGTATGAGGAAGTGTCCTATGCTACTTGTCTATTCCTCTTTAGGGTGCCAAAAGCCTTCTTGTGTATCTGCTTTAAACAGTCCAAACATGACTATCCCTACAGAATAAAAAGGCTCCAAGCAGTTACACCCATGGGTGCTTCTTCATTCTTGTCCTCCCCCACTCCTCGCTTTAGGTCAATAATGTTTGTGACCTTTGGTATTTACAGATTAAAACAGAAGCTCATTTCATTTGGCTCTGATAAACAAACCAGAAAACAATAAAAAAGGAACATATCCTTGTGGCAAGGATTAAAAAAACCCTATTGTCTGCTTGGAGAGGGAAGGATTGCCTAATGATTAAAACAAAGCTGTGTGCCTGCGTCGGGACTGCTGGGACAGGACCAATTCCCAATTATCACTTAACTCACTGTCAGGAGGAGCAAGGAAATTAGATGAGCAACACAATCATATCCCCAAACCGGAGAACAATGTGTCTCTTTCCAAGAACCAGAAATGCATGAAAAACTCAGGATTTATTGCAGGGAGGGGGGGAATACCAAGTTTCTAGTCCTCATGAATGCGCAGAAAATTCTTTCCATGTGCTCACCATGCATAGGATTTTAATAGGACCTCCCACATCCAGGCTTATGGCTGCTTACATTCAAAGAGTGAACGACATGTTCTGGAGCTAGAGTCCACCTCCTAAGTGGTCCCAATTCCTATCACCTCCCCCTCTCTCTAGACACCCCCCTAATGTTTCATGCCCCCCCTCCCAGAAAAACCAAAATCATTCCTGGAAACAGTTTTGATTCATTAGTAGGAGCAGCATTTTACCTGCTCTCTCCCTAAAGGCTTGGTAGAAGGAATAAGAAATTGCTTTGCTGGAGAGCCACCGATAAAAGGTGAGGAGGTTAAATCCAAGAGCCCACCCCGTGATGGCTGGTGCCCAGTGGTGGCTTATGGGGCAGAAGACAGGGAGACTAAGGGTAGGTGGAGCCAGAGCCAACGACAGGCAGAAACAACTAATTCTCATTGCATCCACGTCCTCCTCCCTGCTGAGTTCTACAAGGGGCAACACTGAGACTAAGAAGCCAACAGACAGTGTCACCCCCAGGACTGGCTGCAACTGAGAAGCTGACTGGGGGCTGCATGAAGACAGACTGAAGTTGGAGAGGCAGTGTCCCAGTAGCCCAAATGGACAAGCCTCCACTGCTGATGCCAACAGCAAATTATCAGAAGCTGTTCATGAATTCACCCCCATATTGGTGTCTTTGGGATTGACAATGTATGTGGGGGGGGACATTTATCACCAGTCGGGGGCTGGAACTAGCCTAAAAGCCATCAGTTGCTGAACAAGTTAGTTTTTTAAAAAGGGGGGGTCAATAGAGTGCAGTTTCCAACAACAGCAGAATCCACTGGAGTTTTCATTCATGCAGAATTCAGCCTGATCTCTGCCAGCTACATCTCTTCATACACACACCCCACGCTGAGTTTCATTTTTCTCCAACAAACACTCCGCAATGCTGACTCTGCCCTAAAGTGTTACAAGAGTTTAGGCAGACAATGCTCAGGCAATAGGGTCAGGCCTGTACACATCACCACTCTGCAGGAGGCACTGAAACTCTCTCCGCCCCCCCACCCCCACCCTTACCATCAACCAGGAAAAAAGGTATGTTGTGCCTCTTCAGCAGTTCCCCTAGGAACCAGGTAAAACCCTAGCAGGAAAAGTCCCTGGCTTTGACCACACAGGGGAACCTTGCCAAGCGTTGGAAGAGAGTTTGGAAGGAGCGTCCGCCTTCATTCTCTCACTAAAATATATTTTTATTCTGTTTTTTCTTCAAGGTCAGCATATATGATTTCTTCCCAGGCACGCTAATTTTGTCCCTCACAACCACCCTCTTAGGTAGGTTAGGCTAAGAGATAATGAGTGGCCTACAGTCAGCTAGGAGCTTCATGGCTGAGTGGGGATTCAAACCCAGGTCTTCCTGATGCAAGTCCAACAACGTGCCTCCACTAGAACAAGGGTGGAGAGAATTCAGGCTTGCAGAATCTGTGGTGTTTTTTGTTTTCTTACTAGAACCACAAGCTTCCCCAATTAGAGCCTGGCAGAAAAGCAATACACACAGAATGAAGGAATTCTAAGCCCAGGAATTTGACGGACCTCGCAGTCCTTCCACACACAAAAATGACTCCTGTTTATACCAAGCTGTCTTTATTGCGCCAGTATTAATTTAGGATAATTTTGTTGCTACTAGATGATGCTAACCCTGCTTTCCGGCCTAACAACAACTTAGCCAGCTTGGGGCACTTCCTTGGGAGGGCTCTGGCTGGCGTTTGGGACATGAATAAAAGGAGGTGCCACTGTGAACCCTTTCCTGGCAGCAGTGATGACAGCAAATGTCAGAGGCTGTAACATCTGAGCTGGGGTGACAGACTATTTTCTTATACTTTTCTCTTGGAATATTTATCATGCTTGTCATTAATCAATATGTTTTAATCGATAGTTTGTTTTACGATTATGTTAAGTTTTATAATGTTCCTGTAATCATATTGAGTTATTTGTTGGACTCTTGTGTGTCAAAATGATTTAGTATTTGATTAAGAACATAAGAACGTAAGAAGAGCCTGCTGGATCAGGCCAGTGGCCCATCTAGTCCAGCATCCTGTTCTCACAGTGGCCAACCAGGGGCCTGGGGGAAGCCCGCAAGCAGGACCCGAGTGCAAGAACACTCTCCCCTCCTGAGGCTTCCAGCAACTGGTTTTCAGAAGCATGCTGCCTCTGACTAGGGTGGCAGAGCACAGCCATCATGGCTAGTAGCCATTGATAGCCCCGTCCTCCATGAATTTGTCTGATCTTCTTTTAAAGCCATCCAAGCTGGTGGCCATCACAACCTGTTCTCAATGATAGAGCTCGGCCATGAAAAATACAAAAATGGGAGCTCATCTGAGCATCCACAGAGTGCTTTTCAACAAAGAGTAACTGCAGCCTGGAGGTGCATATCTGGGTAAAACTTCCAGGTGATTTTTCTAGGCAGGATTGTGTCTGGTTGAAAGGTCACAGCTCAGTAGTAGAGCATCTGCCTTGGATATAGAAGGTCCCTGGTTCAACCATCAACATTTCCAGGCAGGGAGCGTCCCCTGTCTGAAGGCTAGGAGAGCCGCTGCCAGTCAGTGTCAACAGTGCTGAGCTAGATGGGGCAAGGCTCTGACTGAGCATAAAGGCAGCTTCCTATGAACCTAAACTCCTTTTAGAAATTAGCCACTGCAGTCATCCAATGCTTTCATGCTCACACAAGCCTATTGACATCTACTGTGCCCCTTACCCACAGCATCCAGGTGAACCCTTTGGGGATTTATTAGAAAATTCCTAAAACACCCACCCACACCCCTAAGCCCTGGAAATAGGATGGTCTAAAAACAACATCACATCCATAACACCACATCCGTAGGACCAGCGTATAAGAAAATAGATTATTTTACCCCAAAACAATGCCC
The DNA here is from genome assembly GCF_030035675.1 of Rhineura floridana. Lineage (NCBI taxonomy): Eukaryota > Metazoa > Chordata > Lepidosauria > Squamata > Rhineuridae > Rhineura > Rhineura floridana. Next base: position 16,739,626 of record NC_084493.1, on the reverse strand, counting down.
CTGAACCCTTAAGCTGCCCTGGGCTCCTACTGGGAGGAAGAGTGGGATATAAATCTAATAAATAAATAAGTAATGAAAGAAAGAAAGACCACTTGTGCTCTCTTTTCACTTAAATTTCCACAGAAACGCCCCCCATCCCAATTAGGTATACGCACCACATTTTCTGACATTCTAAAATATTCGTCTGATGATCCCTATATCAAGTCCTGGGCCCATTCAAGGTACAGAGAGGGGGCACAACCCCCCCTTACCAACTGTACCCCCCCCTTAGCTAGTGTCTGTACAATGATACAGAGGGAGGATATGAATTGGCTAAAACTGGGGGATTGAGCAGATAGTGGATTTCATTAACACCCTCCTCACACACACATATTTCTCTCCATAATTTCTATAAACCTCTTAACCAGGCCTTCCTCTGATAAATGAGGCCTCAGCAAAAAGGCTTCGTCCCTAACGCACAGGGCCCTTAGAAATATAAAAATAAAGTCAGACCTCAGTGCTGGTCTTGGGCCAAAGCAATCATTAAGAGCAGGACCTCTTGAGCACAACGGTGTCCCCTAAATCACTACGGCTGCAATCCAATACATGTGACCCACTCCCAGCTAAGTGTGTATTGGATTGCAGCCATCCAATACACACTTACCTGGGAGTAAGTCCCATTGAACCCAATGAAGCTTACTTCTGAGTAGGCAGGTACTGGATCGCAGACTTCGTCAGTACGGCCAATCCGACTCCGCCCCGCGCATGAACACACACGGCTTGCTCTGTTAGCTTTCAAAACAGGCATTTCGCGATTTTATCCCGCGTGTGCGCGTTTGGAACGCTCAGAATATTTCCGGCCGGATGGGGGGGGGGGAGAAGGTAATCCATTCGAGAGCTTCACTTATAAACCGAGCTCAACCCCAGCAGTTACCCTTTAACAAGGAAGCCTCCTGCGCGCAGCTTCCCAAGGTCCCACCCTACACAACCCAACCCACCGATGCCCCCTCTCCTCCAGCGTCACTCGCTGCGGAGCAGCCTGCAGCCGGCAATAAAGGGAGCGAGAGGGGGGATATATTCTGGGTTGCCGACTTACTGCTCACAGCGACCAGCAGGCAGAAGGCGAGCAAAGGGCCCAGCACGAGCTGCGAGGAACCTGACCCCTTCATGGTGATCCCTTCGGCGCCGGGCTGGACTCAGCTCGGCAAGTTCTTCCAGCCTGTTTGTGTTTTGCTCTTTGCAGGGATTAAGCGAGTCGGCGAATGACTCAGTCGGTGCAGCCTGAGCGAGCCCGCCCCCTCTTTCCCTCCAGGCTGAGCCTGCCAATTACGCCCGGTCGCCACGTGCTCCGGCTGCCGAAGCAACATAGCTAAGTACACAACACTGCAGTTTGGCCTTCTTGGGCGTAAAGAGATAAAGGGGGTTGGGGGGCAGGGGTGTAGTCGTCCAGGGTCTCAAGGGGTCTTGGACCCCATACCTTTTTGGGATCAGGGTCCCTATGTCTCCAGCATCCTATGAGCCAATCAGCATGAAAGGGGAAGGTATTAGTCACTGAGAAGCGTCTGATCCCTTAACACCCTCCTGTTGATTGGAGCCAATCAGAGTGAATGGAGGTGAGTCAGCCCCTGAGAAGACTCTTTTTAGTAGCTAACAATCTCCCCTTTCATGCTGATTGGCTCATAGGGACATCTGTTGTTGTTGTGGAAGAAGGCATTAATAAGGATCTTATTCTCAACCCAGCAGCAAAAAAAGAGAGGGAGGGGTGTCACTGTGACTATCATGAAGGGACCCTTCACTTCTGAATTTGCCACTACACTACTGCTGGGGGTACATAGATACCCACGTTTGGCAAACGAAGGTCACATTCACACCATACTTTGAAATCACTCTTGTACCTCTTTGACAGTCATGGCTTCCCCCAAAGAGTCCTCATGGGAACTGTAGTTTATTATGGGTGTTGGGCATTGTAGCTCTGTGAGGGGACTCTCAGCACCCTTAACAAACTACAGCTCCCAGGATTTGGGAGGGGGTGTTAGAGTGGTATAAGAGTGATTTAACTTGCATGATCAATCACTTTACCCCATATGTGCCCAGCCTACTTGGGGTGCAGAACTGCCACAGGTGCCACATAATACACATTCCGCACTTCTAAGAAATAGCTCTTTTAGCGTAGTAACGCTTGCACTTTGGAACTCCCTGCCAATTGACACCAGGCAGGTGCCTTCGCTGTTTTCCTTTTTGGTGCCTGTTTAAAACATTTCTATTTAGGTATATCTATCCAGGCATGTAGATGTCTTTTGATCTCATATCCATACATTTACAGCACACTTAAACCACTTTAACAGGCATGGCTCACACACACACAAAATCCTGGGAATTGTAGTTGTTAAGGGTGCTGGGAATTGTAGCTCTGTGAGGGGTCTGCTAACAACTCTCAGCATCCTTATAGCAATTCCCAGGATTCTTTGGGGAAAACCATGACTGTTAAAGTGGTATACTAGTGCTTTAAATATATGGTGTGGATGTGACCTATATCTGCCTCAAGGATTGGAGGCTTCATGCTTCTAAATACCAGTTGCCAAGTAACAATAGCAGGAGAGAGCTGTTGCCAGAGGCTTCCCAAAGGCATCAAGGAGACACAACACAAAGAGAGGAGTGTGGTGGAAAGAGATAGGGAAGAGGGCTTCCAGAGTGTTGTTTTTTCGCAGGTGGGATTCAGCTGCATACTGGCAAATTCAGGTTGCACAATTAGATTCAGCCACATACCAGTAAACTCAGGTTGCACAAATCTGAAGTTTTTGTGCAACAAACCTGTTTACATACACAGGCACACAAACTGGACTTTTTGCAGCAAGGAAAGTGACAGGGAAATGCACAGGCTAACAATCGCTTGATGCAACATTGCATAACCTCTCTGCAAATAACTGAGAATGAAACGCTCAATAAATAGCTGGTGTTGTCTAACCTCCATGCAAACTTTGTGCAAACAAATCGGGATTCATGCTGAAATGAATGGGTCATCTGGACGTGACCAGAGAGAAAAAGGAGTGGCAGAAAGAAAGAAATGGGATGGCCACACCCACTTTGGGGCCTGCCTTGCACACCTGTCAATCTATTCCCCCCAAGAAATGCTGCCCTCAATAGAAAGAAAAAAAAGTTGTCCATGGTGGACTAGAAACTTGGCTCCCTTTTTCAGTTTTGTCAGGGGACCTATCATAATTGTAGAGTTGACACATCATCACAAACTCTTTTAGAAATTAAGTTAGAAAAGCTTGCCAACATCTGGAAAAGTCCCCGGGAACTGGTGGTTTGCATTGCATGCAGCTCTTAAGCCAGCCTTTTTTGCCCTTTGCTCATTTATGGCTCAGGGACTTTCATTCTGCTTTCTTTCACAAGGGAATTTCCATACCTGTGACCCACTTCTCTTAAAGCAGTATTCCAGGCACCCTTTAAAAACCAAATTAAAATTGGCACACTTTACTCTCACATTCCCAAAAAAGTTATTTCTAGCTTGTTCTGCAATAGTGGCCACCCCCAAAGATAGATGGACAGATAGATTTATTTATTTATTTATTATATCCCGCCCTTCCAGTGGGAGCCCAGGGCGGCAAACAAAAACACTAAAAACACTTTAAAACATCATAAAAACAGACCTTAAAATACATTAAAACAAAACAACGTTAAAAACATTGTTTTAAAAAGCTTTAAAAACATCTTTAAAAAAGGGTTAAAAACAAAAAAAAAATAAAAAAGCAATTCTAACACAGATGCAGACTGTGAACAACCTTCTCTGTTTCTGTGTGAATCACTATTCTGGGACGGCTTTTGGACTGGGACCAGTCATGCGGAGATACGACAGTCACGCCCCTCTAGTTAATTCTGCTGCATGTTTGCACCGGAAGTGTTCAAATGCTCTTATCTAGAGGTGGAGGATCTTTGTCAGCCTGATGGCCACATTCCCTTCTGAACAACCTTCTGGGGACCACATGTAATGGGAAGTGGGGCCCGAGGCAAAAGTGATTACAGCAATTAATAGATTTACCTGTGTGCCGTAGGCTACAGCCCTCTCTATTCTCCTCCATCCAAGCAAGAGTCCTTATCCCAATTCAAGGACAGGCAAAGAGACTCAGGAGGGTGCAAGCTAGGACTGCTGAGGGGAGTGTGTATGTGGCCGGAAAAGAGTCCCAAGGGCCAGAGAGAAAGACCTGGTGGGCCGCATTTGAGCTTCTTCACCCCTGCTCTTATTACTACTATTGCAGAGACAGGACTCAAATCACCCACCTACCCTACAAAGGCTGATTGGCAGGAAGTCAGGCCAGTGTAGTGACTGATGCGGAGGTCTGGCAGACAGGACTTTAAGCACATAAGAACAGCCCTGCTGGATCAGGCCAGTAGCCCATCAAGGCCAGCATCCTCTTCACACAGAGGCCAAGCAGATGCTCAAGGGAAGCTTACAAGCGGGACCTGAGCACAACAGCACTCTTCCTCTCCTGCATTTTCCACCACCTGGTATTCAGAAGCATCCTGTCTCCCACAGCAGAGGTGGAACATAACCATCAGGGTTAGCAGCTGCTGACAAATCCTTCATGAATTCGTCTAAACTTCTTTTAAAGCCATAGAGTGATCTGGGCCTCTGAAGAAATGCTATTTTCTCACAGCACGCTGATGTGCCCCAGCCCATAGTTTGCACCCCTTAACCCCTGGCTGGCATTTGAGTATCAAGAGCCTATGCAATGGCACTATGCCACACAACACAGAGATTGTCATTTCATGCATCGCAGCTGCTGTTGAAGCATCATTGTGAACACGTGACAACTTAGAGGATGCCAACTGTTTTAGCCCGTAGGCACATTCGGATTTTTGAGCAGGTGCTGCGGGCGCCACTCCCTCTGGACATTTGGGAACATAAAAAGCTGCTTTACACTGATCAGACCACTGCTCCATCTAGCTCCATACTGTCTACCCTGACTGGCAGCAGCTCTCCAGGATTTCAGAATCCTTCCTAGCCCTACCTGGAGATGCCAGAGACTGAACAGGGACATTCTGCCTGCAAAGAAGATGCTCTGCCACTGAGCTATGGCCCTTCCCCACTTCTCTCCCTCCCCCTCTCCGCACCCCCTGGATCATGTACCTCCGAATACCAAACGCCAAGGTCAAATAGCAGAAGATCATCATCAAGCTCAAGCTTTCTGAGGGCATCTATCTGGTCACCAGGCTCAAGTCTCCCAGTCAATTAATCATACAAATAAAAGGCTAATAAACCCATCAGTTTCATTTCCTGTTACCTTCTCATATATTCCGGGATTTGCTGGGGACCTGATATACGCTGCCCTATCAGCCAGCTTCTTGGAGCATGAGATGAAGGCCCAAAGAATGGCTTCTGTTTGCCATGATAAATAGAGATAAGGACAGAGATTCCTTTCCCACTATCCACTTTAGCTTCTGACTCCATGACATCAGCTAATGTTGCAAGACTTATTCTTGAACACCTCAATATCAAACCCACCCCCAAAATGGAGGTTAAGAGATAAAATCAAGGACTAACCAGAGCTCACAATAGAATACATATTTTGCGTAGGAAGGCCACTATCACTTCTGTTTGTTTGCTTTGCCTTTGTTATCTTACATTGTTTTGATGATTGACTTATTGTATATATTGTGCTTTTATTGTATCTTTTTTTGTTTATTTTTTAAGGAATGAAAAAATAAAATTGCCCAATGCAACATATACCATCCAAATTAAGAATATATAAATTACACTTAAAGTGGTGAAAATAATGTATACGGGTGTTTGTTCTCCTATTTTTTGATTCTATACCACAATAAAGACTGACCAGTTCTCCACAGATTTATTTGCCTGACAATTAGAATAAGTTAGCTTCAACAATATGATAGTATTCCATATTCTATTAAACCAATCTAAGATCGCAGGTGGATTAGGGAGTTTCCCATTCCTAGCAATTTCAGTCATTGCTGTTATTAAAAGAGTCACAACCATCTCCAGATCCTTATATATTACTATTCTGTATGTAATACTATTGCATCTTTCTTTTTAATTCTATGATGTTCACTGTTGAAGGATTCTTTGAGCCAAAAAGTGGTATATAAAATCTTAATGCATTACACATTGCAATGTTCATTGACGTTTATAATTAGATTCAGTCTGCTTTTCCTTCCAGTTGATAAGAGGAAACAGTGATTCATGTTGTGTAGGGATGAGGGAGAAATTCAGTTCAGTTCACCTTGAAAGGTGAATCTACCTGATTTGTTTTCCAAAATAATATACAAACCTAAATGCAGCCATCCTTCAAAATTTGCTCTTCTCCAAATGTTGCAGTGCAGTTCTCCAGTCAAGAAATGTGTACAAAAATTCCTATATGGGGGTAAAGTGTGCATAAAAATGTATATATTGGTGGAAACATACAAAAATGAATAATAGGGGAAATTGCTTTACAAACATGGGTATATTAGCGAAACCTGTATACAAACATGTATATTAGGAGAAATTTACATTAAAATGCTGATGGAACTTTCATGAGGACGTTAAGTCACACTGATGCAAAAACGTGGAGAACTGAACTGAAGTCTGGAATAATTAGAAACTGAAATAGACAGATTTGTCCAGCCCTGTTTGTGTGTCATATTCCCTCTTTATATTTCACCAAATCAGCCTCTGCAAATTTCATGTTCGGCTTTTGAGCAGCCATTGCAAATCTAGCTGCTTGCCCTTCCCAAATTTATCTTGATTAGACCGTAGAAATTCCATTTTATCTTATCATGGACACTGGACATAGCCCTAACCTGACTATTATTTATAAGTGTTACATCTTTGCCTTTCTTACAAGGAGCTCAAGGCAGATTACATAGTTCACCCCACCCATTTGAACTTCACAACAACCATGTGAGGTAGGCTAGGCTGAGAAATAGGACCCACAGTCACCAAGCTTCATGGCTGAGCGGGAATTTGAATCTGAGTCTTCCCAGTTCCAGTCCAACACTGTAACCCTACACATGCAGCATTTCTACATTACACATTACCTGCCTCCAATCAATAATCTGTACCTTTCTATTAGCTGAAGCAACCAATGCAAGCACTCTATGTGAGTAAGCAAAGACAATAAGTACCCAAAGGGCTGTCACACAGGTCACATCCACACCATACATTTAAAGCGCATGACTTCCCTCAAAGAAACTGTGGTTTACCATCACAGAACTACAATTTCCAGCACCCTTAACAAACTAGAGTTCCCAGGATTCTTTGAGTGAAGCCATGTGCTTGAAATGTATGGTGTGGGTGTGGCCATGGAAGAGGTTCTCTGCTGCCCCAGAGGGCAGGACTTGATTGAATGGGCTTAGGTTATGAAAAGGCAGGATTTTTTTGGTTGAATATCCAGAGAAACCTCTTGATGATAACAGCAGCTTGTCTATGGGACCAATTACCTATAGAGGTGATGGGATCTCCTTTAGTGAAAGTCTTCAGGCAGAGGCTAGGCAGCTATCTGTTGGGGATGCTCAAGCTTGTCGTTTCCTGCAGCAAGCAGGGTCTTGAAATGGGTGAGAAATTTGATTCAGTTCGCATTTCAAGCCAAATCTATCAAATTTGCACTTTCCAAAACAAAATGAGACCATCATCCTTCGACATACATACAGGAATGCATTATATGATGAGAAATGGGTTGCAAAAATCTGTACATTAGTCAAAACCACCTACAAAAATGTGTTTATTAGGAGGAATTCACACTAAAATGCTAGAGAATTTTCATGAGTATTTTTTTTAAAAAAAATCACAAATTGCTGCAGAAATGTGGAGAACTGACTTTAAGACTGGAAAAAACGAGAAACGGAAAGAACCAAAATGGACAAATCCTTCCATCGCTAAGGATTAGTCAACCTATAAGGCTATAATCCTGAATGTTTTAACAATCAATCTCTCATCTCAGAGAACCCTGGGAATTGTAGCTCTGTGAAGGGAAGAAGGGTCTCCTAACTGTCAGCAACCCTAACAAATGACAGTCCCCAGGATTCTTTGGGAGAAGCCAGGTATACTAGTGCTTTAAATGTATGGGGCGGATGTGGCCTGACCGTGTGTGCTATTGAGATACTGCAATGCGCCATACATACCCCTGTTTTTAGTCATTGATGGGGTCTGATTCCCTTGGGCATTACTTTCACCCGCTTCACTCTGGTTCTGCCAAAGCTTAGTCATGTGTGAGGAATGCCAGGACTTAAGTGAGTGGAGGAGTTGGGTCTTCCTAACTGTGGAATAATGCAACAGATTAAAGAAGCCTCTCCTGCCAACTACAGAGGGAAGCAAGAGGTCAATGATAATGCAGTGCCGGTTGGATGAGCCTAAGTCTCTTGTTGCCAAGTTCAGCAGGTGATGGAGGGAGACCTTTGAACAGCACATTCTCTCTCTCTCCCCTGCAAAGAAAAGAACACAAAAGGAAACAAGAATATGAGGGCTTGGGCAGAAAGGGGAAGTACATTCTGACAGAGAAAGGAGGAAACAAGGACCCACACAGGTGCCTAAGCTACCTTCAGAGTTGTGGGCAGAGACACTCTTGGCACTGAATATAAAGGTTGCTTAAGAGCCAAGCTAGACATGACGTGGGAAATCTGTGCAGGGATGAAACCAGCACCCAGCACGTTGGGCAGCTGTCGGGGCCCAAGCCTTCCCGCCCCCCGGACCCACTGGCACTGATGCTCATCACTGATGCTTTAGCTGCCCCTGATTGTGGGCTTATCTGGTAACAACGGCTGGGTCTAGGAAGCTGTCTGCCATTTGAAATTTCCCACAATGCTTTGGACTGCCCAGTATACATTGCTTTGAAGCATTATGGGAATTTATAGTTTGGCCTTGAGGAGCCTCCTCATATGATGTCACGTCAGGTGTGGGGGAGCTGGTGGTGGTTTGGGGAAATTGGCTTCAGCATCCAAATTGGGACCCATGCCAGGCCTAATTAGGCCTAGGGATGGGTGAATCTGTCAGTTTTTGTTTCTATCAGTTTGACATTTTTCCAGTTCAGTTCTCTACATTTCCACATCAGTTTGCATTTAAAAAAAACCTTTTTAAAAGATCTCATGAAAATTCATCAGCATTTTAGTTCAAATGCAATTTTGCCTAATATAGACATTTTCGCAAAGCTGTTTTCCCTAATATAATGCATTTTCGTATCTTATTTTCACAAATATATGCATGCACTCTTTCCCCCAGTATATGCATTTTTGTACACATTACTCGACTGGGGAATGATGGCATTGCAAAATTCAGAGAAGTGTGAATTTTGAAGGATGGCTGTGTTTTTAGATGTGAAGTGAATCAAAATCCCCCCCCGAAACCATAATTGGGCCCATAGTCTGGAGGTTCCCCTCTTCTAAGCTAGATGATTAGAGCATGCTGTAGCTAAAGACCCAGCAGACTATGGTCTGGGGGTGGGCTGCAAGGGGGGGTTGCATTTTCCTTGGTTGTGTTGGGGGGGCAGGCAAGGCTAGAGGGGGCATGAAATCCTCACCAAAAAAAGAAAAGATGGGCTGCAGTTGTTGACAGCTCAGGATCCTGTCCTGGGGGTCGGGGTGGAACCAAAAACACAGATTGTTGCAATAACTCCTGTCCAGGAGATGACCCCATTTTAAGAAACCACAGAGAAATACCCCCAAAAATGTTTTCCTTAAGTCAAATATGCGGTATAAAATTCGACCCTCCTCTTCCTGAAGATTACCAGACTGATGGTGTCATCAGGACAGGGCTTGAGGACAACGGTCCAGGACCCCATTCAGCACTATAAATAAGCTGAGGCTGAAGCAGGGAGACAGCAAGCCAAGCCATTTTAAACAATGGGAACTGATGTAGTTGAAAGCACAATGCCCAAAGAGGCTCACTCACACTCTGTTGCCCAAAAGTTCCACAAAAATGTGGAGCTAAACCTGCACATTACAATCTAAATGGAAAGGGGGGGCCGTACGAAAGTTAAGTCTAGAATGACATAACTGTGCCGCTGTAGCAGACAGGGAGGCTGTGATCTGTCCCACAGACTTTTCAAATGATGGGGAAGATAGCTAGTGGGTATAGAGCCAGCAACTAGGAATGGGGGAGAGCTTACGTTCAGTTTGCATTTCAAGATTAATCCATCTCATTCGTACTCCCTGAAACAATGGCTGTGTTTTGGATCATGCATCCTTTGAAATTTGCCCTTCTCCACATTTTATAATGTAGTAATTGGTCTCTGTCCCTCCATTCTCCATCCTGCAAATCAGACAACAAACAAGTCCAAGCAGACTCTCTCATCTCTTCTGGGTTGCTTCTCAGTTGATAACAGAAAGGGCCAAGTACAGTAATACCTCAGTTAACCAATCCTCCAGGAACTAAGCTCCTTTTAACAAAGGCTTTTTTAAAGGTGAAACTGACTAGCTTTGCTTTGCTATAGATAAAGTTTCAAGCCTCTGCCTTTCCTTTAAGGTGAAACTGACCAGCCTGTGTCTGCTTTGCTATCAATAAACTGATAATCAATGTGCCTTTGCTTTGCTAGGGTGAAACTGACAAGCCTGTGTATTTGCTTTGCATTAAAGAGATATCTTGCTTTCTCCCAGTGCTGGAGACAGAAGGATCCAATACATTCAGAGGGAGAGGGGGAGGGAGAGGGAGAGGGAGAGGGGGAGGGGAGGGGAGGGGAGGGAGAGGGGGAGGGGAGGGGAGGGGAGGGGGAGGGGGAGGGGGAGGGGAGGGCACCAGGTTGGCACACTTTAAAGCCCCTGTTGAAGTTGCCCCCACCATCTATGAGTGGGTATAGGAACCTATCCCAATTCTTTCCATGTTATCCCGACATCTAGTATCAAAGTTTCTGTTAAAGAAGCAATGGTCCAGGAGTGCATCTACTTTGTTAACTGAGTTATTACTGTGGCATTCCACCCAGGGCTGGAATTGACCTTGGGGCCTCCAGCTGCTGATCTCTTGCTCAGAGCATAGTATAAAGCAGAGCTTGTGCAAAAAAGGAAGGCAGAAAAGAGAACCAGAATGTGGGTGAATGTCAGTTGCCCTGTTGAGTGGTGTTTACACTGTGACAGTATCACAGGGTGAGCTCTAATAAAACAGACCATCTATTATTGGAAAAGTGTCCTCTACCCCACTTCTTTCCTTAGGGACACAGATGCCAGAATCAAATAAACAAGTCACTTTTAAACATAGAGGAAATGTCATATTTTTTTTAAAAAATGACAGGCAGATACCAAATAAGGACATTGTTCAACATTTTCCAAGAAAACGTAGGGAAGAAAATAGAGGAATCCAGCTATTCGCAAGAATAACAACAGAGATCTGTTCAAGCGTCTAGGAAGAGAGAAAAGGAAGCAATTTTCAAGTGGTGGGAGGTGAACTGGGAAAGAAATCTAGCTTGCTGGAGAGTAGATAGATACTGAAACAGTGGAAATTTTTGCTTCTACATGATTCCTAGCAATTTTTCACAGGCTGGCCAAGACTTCCACACAGGAGAATCTATTTATGGCCTAGTGGAGTACACTATGCACAGTTTAACTCCTGCAAAGGCAATCTTCCATGTTGCCTTTTGGAAATATTTTCAAAGAGTTTTGATCTAGGAATATTAAGACTTTGGGTGTCAGATGCTCTAACCAAGGTGCAGAGGGCAAAAAGGATTTGCTGCTGCTTCCCACACTTCCTTAGAATGCCCAACACTAGCATTTCAGTGGGTGCTTAAAAAAACTCTGATGCTCTACAGTTGGTTTGTTAGGCTATGGCATCAAGGTCCCAGATGGTTCCAATGGAATGTGACTGGCATCCCGTTTTGTTTCCATTCCAAGTCCCAATTTGAATAGCAAGCAAGGCCAAAAAATAAGGTCTGCCCTATGGCAATGTGGGAATGGAGGTCATTCACAGCCAGGGAGCCCCAGTTGTGGAGCATCCTCCCCTTTGAGCAGGCCCAGAGGACAAAATACGGCCCTCCAACCCACTCTATCTGGCCCTCAGGATTCTCCCCATGCTACATCTTCTCCATGGGCCATGCCCCTCACCAGCCCTACTTCACTACCTTTTGGCCTGGCTGAAATGCATTCGCAAACTCTGATAAATAATGCTTTTCTAGTGTCTTTATGGAAGACAGCGAGAGGCATTTGAGTGTGTGTACAAACAATCCTACTGTACGAAGGTAAAGTTTACATGTGTTGCTCTGTCCACTTTTGCCTCTGGGCCCGCCCACCACTGGCATGTGGCCCTTTGGCTGAAAGAGGTTCCCCATCCGTGCCTCAGAGGTACAGTTACTACCTATTCCTCTTTCATTCAGTGCCTGGTGAAATCCTGTTTGTTTGCCCCAGCTTGTTGGTGTTGGTGATGGTGATGGTGATGATGGTGATAATCCTGCCCTTCACCCTGAGGTCCTAGGGCAGGTTGCAACAATTTAAAATACCTTTGTAGGATATTAGTTTTAGTTAACTTACTGAATGGACATTTTAGCCTGGTCTGTGCTTGAAGAATTGTCTTTTACATTTTTCATCTGTTTTCCTGCTCTGGTTGTTAAGGGGATTTCTTATCTGTCACTGTTTTAACTTAATTTGAGCTGTAATTATTTTATCTGAGATCAGTTATGATGAAGGGCAGGTTACAGATATACTAACTAAGCTAATTAATCCCATCATAATTGAATCAAAGCCCTTGCCCCCAAATTTCAGTTTTCAAATGGAAAAGATAAGGATGGCAAGTCACTAGAATTTCTTTAGGGCTGAGCTTATACCAGGTTTTTGTTATTAAAGTGATCTAAATTAATAAATAATGCCTCAAGGTTTCTTCTTTTCTCTTGGATATTAGGTTAAATCTTCTTGCCCGCTAACCTCTCCTGCATTTAGATTCTCTAAAGCCGACTTGTCCCATTATCTCTCTGTGTGGCAAACTCCCTCCTTGCTTTGTTCGTGCCAGTCTAACCTACAATGCTAAGCAGACTAGGTCACAACAGTACACCAAGGTCCACATTTTATAACCCATTTATCTGAGCCCCAAGGAGATTTGCCAGGGCCTTCAGATTAAGCCTCCAAGCAGTTATGCATGAAGCTGGGCTTGCTACATTGGGAATGGGAGGGGTGGGAGAGAAGGCACTACAATCTCCTAATGGTCTCAAAAAGAATTAAGCCAGATGCCTGCTACTAATCCTTCAGCCAGAACAATCAAAGCCCACACTCACGGCTAGTGACTGTTGTGTGATACACACCAGCATATATGCATCGCAGTGAACATAACAGGTACAATCAATCAACAAGTACTATTTTTTATTTTTTGAATTGCTTTCCAAAGCAATTTACAATACAATAATTTAAAATCTGGGAACCGTTTATCAGTGGTTCCCAGACTTTTTTTCCCCTATGGACCACTTGAAAATTGCTGAGGGTCTCGATAATTTTTCTGCCTGTTGTAGCAACTGTAAGCAAATTCTGCTAATGTAATACATTTTTGTATGATATTTTCACTAATATATCTATTTTTATGCACACTTTCCCCATATATATTCATTTTTACAAACACTGGTTGGCTGGAGAACTGCACTGCAAAATTCTGGTAAGTCCGAATTTCAAGAGATGGCTGTGTTTTGGTTCTCATACCATTCAGAAAGTGTGAATTTGATAAATTTGGCTTTAAATGCAAACTGAATCAAATTTCTCTCCCACTTGGGATCAGCACTGCTACCTCCCCCTCCCTCCTCAGGCTTAACCTCCAAACTGGAGGAGAAAGTGTGAGCAAATGTTTGAAAGCCAGATGGAGATGTAAAGTTCCCTAATGTGTCTGCACTTCAGTGATCACACATTCCTTCCTCCACAACACATGGTATATTCTGTTCAATTTAGAGAAAATAGTCACTGAAATACAGCTGTACTGGGAAAATATCTCCCAGAACAAAGACTAGAGCATGGACATAATGAACTTTTATTCAACATCCTGAGCAGAGTTAAGACAGGAGGGAAATACAGCTCAATACTCAAATTAGCATTCTTTTTTTTGCTACACAGAAGCAGTAAGTGAAAGTGATGGAGCTTTTCAGAATTCAGAACTTCCGCAAGCCAAATGCAGCAGTATCTCTTAAGAGAAGGATTTCTTGGGGAAATCACAAATAATGTCCATCAGTTTCAATGGGTCTACTCTGAGTAGGACTAAGAGTGGATACAACCCATCATTTTTTGCAAGCTGTGCTGAGATAAGCACAGAGCCCTCAAAATAAACAGGCTGATACTGTTGCTTCTGAAGAATTGCTCAGACCTTTACAGCCGCTCCATAACTAACATAATTTTATTCACCAAATGGCACTCCTCCTGTCTCCTAGCTAGTGATGGAATGATCTGTCAGTTCCTATCCTCTCCGTTTCTCATTTTTCTAATCTTATATTATGGCAAGTTGGTTTGCATGTCTTTTTCTGTACTATATTTTTGTAAGCCCTAACCTGTCACACTGCAGTTTGCTTGGCCACAGACAGGTGGCACTGCAAACTGCAGTATGGCTGAACTGCGGCTGGGCTCAGGAAGGGAAGGAAGTCTGGCAGGCAAGTGGACGAGGCCAAGAGAAGACTGGGAGAGCAAGTGGGCAGCAGCAGGAAGAGGAGGCCCGGCCAAACCATGGACTCACTTCATTTGAGGATTCGACATTGTTACTATGAGGCCTCCCTTTCCTTCAGGCCAAGTTGTGGTTGTGGGGGGGGGGAAGAAGGAAGAAAGGTGGCTGGGCGCACAACCAATGCAGAATGGGAGAGCAAGTAGGCAGCACTGGGCAGAGTGACCTGCAGAGCTGATTCATGAGACGACTTGGCGTCACTACTGTGAGGCCTCCGTTTGCTTCAGACTGGGGGGGGGGAGAAGGGTGGGTGAGATCAGGTGGAGAGGAGGTGCCTTGGCGACCTAGGGGAGGAGGGAAGTGCTTTGGTGACCAGGGATGGAGGCCTTGGTGACTGGAAGGGAGGGGAGGAGGTGATGCCTTGGTGACCTGGGGGAGGGGGAGGTGCCTTGGCAGCTTGGGGGATGGAGGAGGGGTTGGTGTGTAAAGTGCGTAGGGACAGAGCCCCTAGTTAGGCAAAAATGCATATAAAATTTATCCACTGCAGACAACATACATACATTTTGCATACAAAAATGTATAAGGTTGAAATTTCAACTAAAATGCCAATAGTCATGAGGACTTTAAAAAAAATTGCAAACTGATGTGGAAACGTGGAGAACTGAATCCGAGACTGGAAAAATGAGAAACTAGGGAAACCAACGTTGACAGATTCGCCTGGCCCTAGAACCCAGGGACAATTTACCTAGTCTTCATTCCTTTTTGCAGCATACGCTTCAGTTTGCATATGTTAACAAAACAATTCCACAAAATTTGGGGAACATTTGGCAGCACAGGAAAAAAAAATGCCAGGAGTTGTCTTTAGTAATGGATTCAGTTTTAAACTTCTCCCAGTTTCTAGATGTGCTTGATTTATTTCCCTTGTGAGTCAGCAGCTGATTAATCAGAGTTTTCAGCACTAGCCCCTTGCACAATGAGCTGTGCTTGTGAAGAAAAATCTAGCAGATGTAATCAGGCAAGGGTGGGGAACCTTCAGCCTGATGACCACATTCCCTTATGGGCAACCTTCTGAGGGTCACATGTCAGTGTGGGCAAGCCCAGAGCAAAAGTGGACAGAGCAACATGTGGGAGTCCTACCTATGTCCAGTAAAAGTCACAGGTTTCAACGTACAGCGGCACCTCACACACATCTCTCTGTCCTCCACCTGGGCAAGCAAGAGATGTTATCACAGTTCAAGGACACACTCCAGCCAGGCAAAAACTTAAAGCAGGGCCATTGAGGGGTGAGGCCTGGGGATGGGTGGTATGGCCTGGGAAGAGTTCTCAAGGGCCAGATACAGAGGCTTGGAGGGCCACATTTGGGGCCCCTAGGGCCTGAAGTGCTCCCTCTCCCAGTGATAGGGTCAAACTACATGGAATTCTGCAGCTCTTTGCTGAATTCAGAGGGTCTTAGTTTCAGTGAGGGAGGATGCTCAAATCTTTCCCCGTAGGAAAATGCTCAGCCACAAATTATCCCTTTGAAAACTGCATTTTCACCCCACTGGTAATATCCCTGTCACTGGACTGTATGAACTACGGCAGGGGCATAATTTGCAAACAGATTATTGAGACATTGCAATCAGGTCACTGGCAACAGATCTTTGTTTCCTAATCAGGTTTTCCCCAGAAAGGGGAAATCCAGATTAAATGGAGAGGAACGCTGGCTGGCATTTTGGTGCTGTCAACGTTGTGATGTGGATGCTGCGTGTGTGTTTGGAAGGACTCTGCGTGCTGCTGCTGCTGTTTGCCATTTGCCTAAAACTTTGCAATATCTTCTACTCTGTTTATTCTGAATTTTTCTTTCACTTTTGAAGTTGATTTTTATGTGCAATGTTTATGTCGATACTAATGAGGATGTTCTGTTTAGCTGTTAATTATGTTTTATAGAATGTACAGATACTTTGGGGGGGTTATATGCTGTATATTTAAGATATTTTAACTTATTTTGTAAACCACTTAGAGTTTTGTTGAAATATAAATGGCACGGAAATTGTCCTAATAAAATAAAATAAAACCTTGCACACATGAGCAGTGTCCCACAATAAATTCCCAGCTGCATATACCCAATTGTCTACATGATTATATCAGAGGGAGGGAGGCTGAGAAAGGGCACCGTTGAACAATTAGGTGACAGAACATTTAGTCACTTGCGCAAACGCCCACCATGCAGCCCAGCTCAAATGCACTGCAGCTGCTGATCATTACTCTCACTGTGTCTCTGGTTGTCCCAGACTGCCAGTATTTTATGGGAGGAATTTAAGTACATACAGGACATTTACGTTTGCACAATTAAATCTATCACAGAGCTCTATTGCCTTAGTGCAACAAATCTACTTTCTTTTTAAAAGAATGGTTGTGGTTACAAAAGTGATGGGGAAATGCGCTAAAAAGTGTGGGATGAATTGATGATTAACAGGAAAATGTACAACTACAGTGCAAGCAAATCAAGATGAATTCAGGATGAATGTTCATTGTCATCTAACCTTCCCGCAAATAAATCAGAACAAATGCTTAATAAACACCGAACATAGTCTAACCTCTGCATATGGTTTGGTGGATGTGTAAATTTCAGTTTATCTCGATTTCTCATTTCTGCATCAGTTTTCAAATTCTTTTGTTTTAAAAGAAAAACTCTTAATATACCTATTTTTAGTGCAAATTTCTCTTAATATACACATTTTTGTATGCAATTTTGCCTAATATCCCAACATTTTTTGCAACATTTTCCCCTAATAGAATGTATTTTGTATATTATTTTCACTAATATATTTATTTTTATACACACTTACCTAGTATTTGCATTTACCGTATGTACATACTCCTTGGCTGGAGAATTGCACTGCAAAATAGTGCTGTGTTTTGGTTCACGAGAGCCAGTGTGGTGTAGTGGTTAGGGTGTTGGACTGCGACCTGGGAGACCAGGGTTCAAATCCCCACACAGCCATGAAGATCACTGGGTGACCCTGGGCCAGTCACTGCCTCTCAGCCTCAGAGGAAGGCAATGGTAAACCCCCTCTGAATACCGCTTACCATGAAAACCCTATTCATAGGGTCGCCATAAGTCGGGATCAACTTGAAGGTAGTACATCATCATCATCGTTTCAGGAAGTGCAAGTTAGGTAGGTTGACCTTTAAGTGCAAACTGAACTACATTTGTCCCCCATCCCTCCATGTAAGCTTTCTGCAAGCAAATCAGGATGAATGTTCACTAAATAGGTCATCTGGAGAACCCCTCCCTTGGCTTTCCACAGGTACCTGATCAAACAGGTGCAGGACACTCCCCACTTCCTGTGCCATGCAGACTACAGACCAATGTAGGTGTGTGTGAACCATATAGATACTTCTTTGTCCCCCACCCCATCCCACCAAGAGACATATGGCAACTTGGGGGGGAGGTTTAGATTGGGGAAGAAAAGGTTAAGCATCTCGTCTCCCAGCACCACTCCTCCAACCTTATCCTAACGGTCATCCCCCCCCCCCCAAAAAAAAACCTCATTCACCACAACTGTTTTGAATTTTAAAAATACTCACTGGAGATCTAATCACAGATTGACCAGCATCTCACCTAGTTTGGGTCTTCGAGGTCACAACCAAACAAGGAGCCAAAATCCTTCTGGAATGCAGCCCAACCCTTCTGGAATTGAACTGAATAGGTCAAAGCCAGGAACTCAAATTGTGCCCAGAAGGCAACAGGAAGCAAGTGGAAATTCTGGAACAGTCACTCCCTAGTTGGTTTTAAGCTTTTTATTTTCTTCCTGCCTTAAATTCCTGCCTGTAGCTTTATAAAATCACATATTTTGCAGGGCATGGAAACCACAAAAGGAGTCTGGCATGCAAGAATCCCACATTCGGAAAGCCTTTGCCAGTTGTTCACTCGTCTTTCCTCTTTATGACTACTCCTTTCCCTGGGAGGGGAGGAAAATCCCCCAAACAAATAAGCCCTCTTGAGTCAGTCATATGTCCCAAATGAAATCCATGTGCTGGCTGTCACTGGCAGACATCTCCCGGTGAGGCTCAAATCCCTGAGGATCTGCTGCTTGTTATCCTGAGGCTAGGGAGGGGGGAGAAATTTGATTCAGTTCACATGAGCCCCCCCAATTTACACTTTCCAAAACAATGTGCAAACTGAAACGCAGCCGTCTTTTGCAATTTGCACCCTTCTCTGAATGCGGTCCTCCCCCCAAGCAATGTGTACAAAATGCGTATACTGGGGTAAAGTGTGCATAAATATACATATATTAGGGAAATAACAAGCAAAAATGCATGGTATTAGGCAGAGCTTGGAAGTAACTAGTTACAAGTAACGAATTACTTGTAATTCATTACTTTTTTGAGTAACAAGTGGGTAACTTCATTACATTTTGCTGGTAATAGAACGAGTAGTAACTTCATTACTTTTGAGGAGTAATTGTAATGTTTCCAGCATTACTTTTGCGCATTACTTGGGGGGGGAGCAGGGGAAGTCTTCTGCTCCTCTGATTTGTGAATAAAAATCATGTGCTTCAAATTGGGCTTCTGTGCAGCGTTGTTCTTCCTTCATACTCTATGGGTGCTTAGGAGGCATCGAGAGAGGAGGTGGAGAGCGAGACGGGGTGGAGAAAACAATTGTTTAAAAATTTAAAGGAGTGGAAGGAGAAAAGAGCTGGAGGCAATATATATATATATAAATATGTGTGTTGGGGTATCATCATTGCTGGGGGTGGGGTGAGGGGATGTGAGATTCTGTTATGCCATTCTGTTAATCTTATGGATAAAAAAAAATATTCTACTACCCTCTGTGTGTATGTGCTTATTTTTAATGTTGTTTTAGGCTACTCAGATGTGCAGCAGCCAAGGCCAGCACCTTGTAGGCAATTTTTTAAAAAAGTAACTAAAATGTAATTGTAGCAATTACTTTTGAGCAAAAGTAAAGTAATCAGTTACTTTCAGAGCAATTGCAATTGCAATGGTAATTACTACTTTTTGGGGGTCATGTAACTGTAATTTATTACTTTTTAAAAGTAATCTTCCAAGCTCTGGTATTAGGCAATATGGCTTGGCAAAGATGAGTCTATTAGGCAAAATTACATACACAAAGGCTATATTAGGAGATGTTCATATTAAAATGCTGATGAATTTTCATGACGTAAAAAAAAAATTGCAAAGCCGATGTGGAAAAGTGGAGAAATGAACTTAAATTGGAAAAATGAGAAACCAAGATCGACAGATTCACCCATCCCTAGCCCAGGCAAAGCTGATGATGCATTTTCAGAGATGGGGAGTGGGTAGACAGAAACGTCCAGGCTGGTTTCCATATGTCTGGAAACTGTAGCATGCCAGGTAACCAGTCAGCAAATATTACCCTTCTTCCTACACTTGGAGTCGAGAAGGGGTCTTTATGACCTCATTCCACTCCTGTCT
Source organism: Rhineura floridana (assembly GCF_030035675.1). Taxonomy (NCBI): domain Eukaryota; kingdom Metazoa; phylum Chordata; class Lepidosauria; order Squamata; family Rhineuridae; genus Rhineura; species Rhineura floridana. Next base: position 16,719,672 of record NC_084493.1, on the reverse strand, counting down.
GGAAAGGTTTCCGGCTCAATATGTTCCTCACCTTTCAGCACAGTAATCCTGGTCACTTCTTATAACAATTGCCCCCTAGCAGTGGTGTAGTGGCCAATGTTGAAGAGCAGGGTCTTGTAATGACAGCCTACATAGCCGTGCCCCCACAAAGACCATCCCTCAAGCGTCAAACCACAGCCACTGGTCTAGACACGTTTATTTGGGACTTACTTCCAAGTAAAGAAAATTACATCTGAAATACCAAGGTAATCGTTACGATACTTACTCCTTACCTTTTTCTGTAAGGTGTAGGTGTGTGGAGGCTTGATTTAGGCCCCGTTTGCACTATACATTTAAAGGAGAATCATGACACTTATGAATTATGATAGTTATGGCTTCCCCTCAAAGAATCTTGGGAACTTTAATTTGTTAAGGGACCTGTGGGTTGTTAGGAGATGCCTGCTTCCCTCACAGAGCTACAGTTTCTAGACCAGTTTAACCATCAATCCCTCTTCCCAAGGAACTCTGGGAATTGTGGCTCAGTGAGAGGAAAGCAGGTATGTGACTGTTCTCCTTAAAGGGCAATCCCATTTTTCCCTGCCTCCCTCCCCCCCCCGCAACAAGGTACACCTTTTAACCACCACTAGTTTTGCTGCCACCAAGACCTACAATATAGGTCCAAATGTACCTTAGGATTGTGAGGGTGTTTGTGTGAACATCACTGTATATGACTTTACACTCCTTTGGCAAAGTACCTGAGTCACAAGCATGGGATGATGGAGAAAAGTGGAGCAGTTACTTATTAAATACAGTCAATGGAAATGATTTCATAGAAGTTATTTAATGCTTTTTAATATTTGTTTTAAGCTTTTGTAATCCACCCTGGGACCTATTGGTGAAGGAAAAGGCTGTTGATAGCTACAAGCCGCGATGGCTATGTTCTGCCTCCATAGGTGGAGGCAATATGCTTCCAAATACCAGCTGCTGGAAACCGCAGGATGGGAGAGCTCTCTTTGCATTCAGGTCCTGCTTGTGGGTTTCCCATGGGCAACTGGCTGGCCACTGTGAAAGCAGGATGCTGGATTAGATGGGCCATTGACCTGAACCAGCAGAGTTCTACTTATGTTCTTATTGGTGAAGGGTGGGCAATGATGATGATGATGATGATAATGATGATTATGATAGACTGCATTAACTATTAATCCCAGTGCTTCACTATCTCCACACAAAGCCCTATACTCACTATCCCCCACAAAAAACCCCACTCATAAACACACCCTAACACTTCAGAATCAATTCCCTGTCTCTTTCAATCATAGTCCTACCTAACCGATAACTTCCTTAGAACTCAAATATGAAGCGGAGGGATTGTGGGCGTTTCCGAAACCTGGGTGGGAGCGGGAATGGAATGGAGTGTCCTGCAGGAGGAAAGCTGGCTGGAACTCTGAACAGAAGCATAGTACAACATTTTGTTGCAAGCCTCACTTGTAGGAACACAGGAAACTGCCTTATACTGAGTCATACCAGTGGTCCATCTAGCTTACTATTGTCTACACTGACTGGCAGCAGCTCTCCAGAGTTTCAGACGGGAGTCTCTCCCACCCCTACCTGGAGATAGCAGGGATTGAACCTGGGACCTTCAGCATGCAAGGCAGATGCTCTGCCACTGTGCTATGGCTCTTCCGCATGAACCTATAGAGTAGTAGTCATTGTAGTAGTAATAACAACAACAAATATAATAATGTGGTTGCAATTTCATATTTTAAAAGTATCCCTTAAATATCAGAAGTTTGGAAACAAGTTATAAAGGAACAATTACCCCTGTTCTGACACTGATTCTTTGAAGATAGGCTTCCCTCTCTCTTGCTATTTGTCCTTTTAAATAATTAAGCTAGCAAGATTGATTGATCTGAAGTTCCTGGTCTGATACTATAATGACCAACAAAAGCAGTGTCTCCTACATTTCAGCAATGGCCCCTTCTCAGGCACCCACTAAGTACCTGCTTGGGGAAATGTTAGTATGAACCACACTGCACACAAAGAACAGTCAGCAGCAATTCTGGGAACCACTAAGGTTTCCTGTGTGGTTCTGATCGCACATGGAGCTACAAAGGGCAGAGGTGGTCCAAGATATATAATTTACCTCCTGGCAGAGTAGGGTTGCCAACTTTTTTACCAGCTCCTGTTTCTGTGCCTCCAACAGCAGCTTGATCTGCAGACATTACAAGGAAAAACGCTTAGGAGACAGTAGTAAGACCTCTGACCAACTGAGTGGTGTGGGGCCTCCTCTAGACAGAGTCTCACACTGCCTCTGAAAGAGTGAGTTCTGGCACATCCCTACCCTGCCCACACTCCACCTTTAGCAGAAGAAGACTTGGTTTCCCTTCCTCCACCACCCAGCAAAGCTGCTATTAGGGACTCTGCCTATTTCCCCCAGCCCTTGTTATAAACCTCCAGGTTCCCGGTCAAGCCTCAAAGCACCTGTGCATCTTTATGACTCTCAAAGATAACAGCCCTGCGCTGGTCCTCTGTAACCTGCTACAGTTACATTCTCAGGTACTTCGCTGCCACTACTGATAGTGTTTCTCCCTTTTTGTTTGTTTTGCCACCCTTTGTATTCTTGTAATAGGTAGCCAAGAACCAGGAGTGTTTAAAAAGAACAAATACGTTTATTTGTTTAACAGATTTTGATTCTTAAGCAAGATTGTTTACATTTCAAGTGCTCAAGCATGTGGTTTCTAAGTATGTTCTTTACTTATACAGTTCCAACAGTCTTTACTGTATTGTCAATTAATATTAACCTGCCTATATAACCCTCTACCCTCACACACACACACACCCTCCAGCCCTCCAAACATCAAATCCTCTCCCTCTCCAACTTCAATCCTTATCTAACAGTCAACTATCAAACCTTTCAAATATATATCAGTCATTTCCACGTTCACCTAGCCAATCATGCACAGCATTCACCAACATTCCATACTCTCATTCCCCCTCCAAACTCTCACTACTTACCATACTCAACCTATTAAAACCTCACTTACCATAAACATTGAATTAAACCCACAACAATTATTTACACAGAAATACGGAACATCACAAGATATAGTTTAGGAGTTATCAGTGGAGGCTGGTGTCTCTGATGTCAGTGGGGCAGTGAATCTGCTCCAGATTTTAGTCCGAAATTCCAATGATCTGTCCAAGGTTCTGAATGTATTTTGGGAGTAGGTTTCAGCACCTTGGACAGATCCTTGAAACTGAGGATTAAAACCCAGAGCAGATGTGCTGCCCACAAACATTAGAGCCTCCAGTCTCTGTTGGAGGTTATCCTGGATCCGCTGCTGTCTTTTGAAGCAGTAGTACAGAGTACCTTCCATGAGCTTAGGGTGGTGGCTCAACTGTGACCCTGTTTGGACAGGGCTAACCTGGCTACAGTAATCTATGCTCTAGCAAACTCAAGGCTGGATTATTGCAATATGCTTTTGTTGAGTTAAAAATGAAACATTAGTTGAAATAAAATTGATTTCGGTTTATTCCCCTCTCACCAGACCCCACATCCCAGAAAGCTGTGCGAGTAAAGCTTGGTTCAGGTTGAATCCACATCGCCATATGTTTATTGAACTTTAGCAGACATGTCGGGATGAAAAGCCTTTGACCTATAAAGAATGCACTCTATATGGGTTTGGGAGTTCTACATTTTCCCTGTTTGTTGTGTTAAACATTCTGGCACCAGCCCCCTTATCTCAAGGCAGTATAATACCCAAGGCTGATCTCCAAAGAGGGCAACCTGCCCCTGGCAAATCTGTCACCTCCCCTTCCTTACTTCTTCCCCTCCTTTGCACTCTGTACTGACATGTAGTTTTTTCTTTATGTTTTATGACGTTTACTCCCCTGACCTGTAACCTCTCTGTGAAGGTATATAATCTGGACTCTTTCAATAAATGGGGTTCCCATCTCTGGAAAGCATCTTGCTGGACGGATTGGGTCCCCTTTGCAAAGGTACTTGTTGTCGTGTAAATTCCTGGCCTCTGGCAGCGGGTTATGATTTCTCAGCTCCGCGCTCTTCCCGGGGTGAACGAGAGGTGAGTAAGGTTGTGGACATCTCGTGGTTGGGTTTGGACCTAACACTTTACTTGAAAAAATTGTTTGGAAGCTCCAGTTAGTGCAGAATATGCCAAATTGTTGAAGGCAAACAGATCATACAACACCAATTCTGTTCCAATTACACTGGCTGCCTGTATGCTTCTGAGCAGGGGCGTCACTACCGGGGTGCGAGGGGTGCAGATCGCACCCGGGTGACACCATGAGGGGGGTGACACCCAGAGCCGCACCCCCCCACACTCCCGCTAGTGACGCCGCTGCCTACCCCTTCTGCAGAGCGCGGAGAAGGAGAGGTGGCTCATCTCCTCACCCGGCGTGCTTCTGCCCTCCCCCCGACTGTCAGCCCATCAGTCTGTGTCCCTCCCCTCTCCCCACCAACCACTCCACCCCCTTCTCTGCTTTCCACCCACCTCCCCCAGGTAAATTTCAGGGCTCTCCAGCTTGTTCTGTTTGTTGGTTGATCCTTCCTTTGGGGAGGGGGCAGAGAGTGGTGGAGCGGCGGGGGGGAGGGAGGGAGAGGGCGGGGACTTTGGGCTTTGGAGACGGCGGCGGCTCCTCTCTTATTACCACTGAGTTGCACTTCTCCTCAGGCTGCAGGGGGCCCCGGCACCCGGTCTGGTGCGCGCTGAAAGCAGGCACCTGCTTGATGGAGGTGAAGCCTGGACGGGCCTTCCACTGTGCGCGCGCGACCAGCCACCCCTGTCCATGCCCCTGGGAGGGTGCGCGCCGGAGGTCCGCACCCCCCCAACACTCCCACTAGTGACGCCGCTGCTTCTGAGCCCAGTTCAAAGTGCTGGTTTTGACCTATAAAGCTCTTTATGGCTCAGGTCCCCAATAACTTCTGGAATGCTTCTCCTCGTATGCTTACCCAGACCCTCAGATCTTCTTCTTTCTCCTGGTCCCCCCTCTGAGGGAAGCTCGGAGGGTGGTGACAAGGGAGAGGGTCTTTTCAGTTGTGGCTCCCCATCTTTGGAAGATGCTCCCCAGTGAGGTCTGCCTGGTGCCTTCATTTACATCTTTTTGGAGCCAGGTAGGCTTATTTTTCCCCTCACACATTTGATAGACTAAGGTGTTGTTGTTTGTAGTAGTACGCTGTCAAAGCTTTCTGTGGCTGTTTGGTGGTGGTGCTTGTTTTATTATTTTGTTTTATTGTATGATATATTTATTTTTGGTTTTTAACAATGTTGTAAGTTGTTTGCCGCCCTGGGCTCCTGCTGGGAGGAAGGGCGGGATGTAAATCAAATAATAAATAAATATAAATAAATAAATAAATGAGTCACTTAGAGACTTTCTGGTACAAACGACTAATATTTCTGCTGTGAAAAGCATTGTCTTTTGTTGATTTCTTCAGAATAGGTGCAGTGAAAGGATCAAGGAGCAGGCCAGGGGTGTGTGTGTGTGTGTGTGTGTGTGTGTGTGTGTGTGTGTGTGTGTGTGTGTGTGTGTGTGTGTGAGAGAGAGAGAGAGAGAGAGAGAGAGAGAGAGAGAGAGAGAGAGAGAGAGAGAGGATCAAGGAGCAGGCCAGGTGTGTGTGTGGGGGGGGATCCTGAGCAGATGGTTGGTGCAGGTTGGGATGGGGGCGCTGAAAGGCAGAGCATTTGGAAGAGGAGCCCAGGTTCAACATATCTGAAAAACACTGGCCTGATGCCGCTTCTGAATTTCTGCTCACCCTGTTTTTCTAATCTCTTTTTGCTTCTTTCATCTCCCGTATTTCCTGTATCATTGTTTTTCTTCCTCTCCTCTTATTTCTCTACTATTTGCTTTGCTTTCTCCCTTTGCTCCTGCTTGTGTTTGTTTCTTTTACTTCTCGTTTTCCTGTTTCCTGGCTCCTGCCTTCATCCCCGGTTGTTCCTTCCCAGGCCCTTGAATATATCTTTCTTCTTAAATTGACAAGCAACTGATATATTTCTCATGAATGAAACAAGAATACACGTCTAAAATGTCAACCAAGGATGGAGCAACAGCAGTCAAAAAGGCTGCACAGCAGAACCACACCCATAAGAGCAGCTTGACTTCACAAAAACTGTGCTAAAGATTCCCATTGTCTATAGCAGAGAGTGGAATGTGGCCCTCCAGGCCTCGCTATCTGGCCCTCAGAACTCTCCCCAGGCCACAACCCCCACTGGCCCTGCTTCACTCCTTGAGTGTATTTGCCTGGATGGAATGAGTCCTTGATCTCAAAATGCCTTTTGCTTGTCTGGATGGAAGATACAGAGGTGTGTGTGAATGTGGGTAGAAATTAGCCTACCATACAAACCAGGGGTGTAGTTGTCCAGAGTTTCAGGGGGGCTTAGACCCCTTACTTTTTTAGGAGCAGGGTCCTAGCCAGGTCCCTATGTCTCCAGCATCCTATGAGCCAATCAGCATGAAGGGTGTGTGTGTTAGCCACTGAGAAGAATCTTCTAACATGTCTCCATGTCCTTTCCTGCTGATTGGAGCCAATCAGTGTGAAAGGAGGTGAGTCAGCCAATGAGAAGACTCTTTTCAGTAGCTAACGCTCCCCTTTCATACAGATTGGCTCCTAGGGACATCTGTTGTTGTGAGAGAAGGCGCTCAGGGGAAGAACTAAGGAGTGTGGAGATGATGGCAGAGAGCAAGCAGGCAAGGGGCGTGGCTATGAGGGGATGTGGCATGTTTATCATTAAGGGATCCGGCATTGCTGCATTTGCCACTACATTACAAAGGTAACATTTGCATTCATTCTTCTGCCTGCTTTTGCCTCTGGCCCATCCACCCCCGGCAAGTGGTTCTTAGAACATTGCCCAGAAGGGAATGCAGTCCTTGGGCTGAAAAAGTTCTCCCACCCATGGTCTATAGAAACAGATCCGCCTGTATTAATACTCCTTGCTGATATGAACTATCACTTGGACCACGCTGAGTTACAAATAGCAGTGAACATTTTGCATTTGCATTTATACCCTGCCTTTTCTCCAAGGAACATGGTTATCTTTTTCTCCATTTTATCCTCACAACAACCCTGCAAGGTAGGTTAGCGACCAGCCCAAGGTCACTTAGTGAACTTTATGGCTGAGCGGGGATTTGAATCCTGGTCTTCCAGGTCACACTCTAACCCCACTGGCTCTGATGTCAGTTGCCTACCATTAGAAAAATAAAGACCTTCCACAGACCCGTCTCCCCACTACTGGACTGGTACCTCAGGTCCAGACTAGACAATGGAGATCCATGACTGGATCTCCCATCTCCTTTATGTGTTTTTTTTATTAAAAGCATTTGTGAACTGCAACAGAGGTGTATGGATGGGCCCATAGTACTGTTGTGTGCCACCCCATTCTCCAAGCAGTGAGAGATTTCCAGGGGTCCCTGCACTTCCCCAGGGGTCTGGTTTCCTTGGAGAGAAGGTCAGCTGAGACTGTGGTGTGTTTATGAAATATGGTTTGTTTATTTACACACATTCCAAACTGAGCTTAAGATGGAGTGGTTCAAGGCATCAGCAGTCCAATAGATCTTGCATTTTCCATCAGGCTTACCAGAGGCACCCAAAAGCCATGGTGCAGAGAGACAGCCTCTCTGCCTGCTTCCAGCTTTCAGCCTTTCCTTGGACTCAACTCAAAACTCAAGCCTCTCCTTGGCCTCAGAAGGGGGGGGCTCTCCTCAGAGCTTGGAAAAGTTACTTTTTTAAACTACAACTCCCATCAGCCCCAGCCAGCACGGCCACTGGATTGGGCTGATGGGAGTTGTAGTTAAAAAAAAAAACTTTTCCAAGCTCTGGCTCTTCTGAAGAGTTTCAGTAACAATAGGATCTCCTGGCCCAGTTAATGGGCACTTGATAGGCCCATTAACTCACCTGGCCACTCTATTAGACTAACAAAGGGAACTCAACTAACCAGCAGAGCAGGTTTCTCACCACAAGGTGCAGGGTTCCAAATCAGAGGCTGGAAAGGGACTCATGGAAATCATCCATCTCAACCCCAAACTCATAACAGTACTATGGGAAAGGAGAAGGACCCTAGCTCTATGGTAGAGCATCTGCTTTGATGCACAAGGTGCCAGGTTCAAGTCCCTGCATCTCCAGATAGTGCTGGGAATGTCCCCTGTCTGAAATCTTGGGAGTGCTGCTGCCAGTCAGTGTAGATAGTATGGTCTGACTCAGTATAAATGGAAATGGACTGCCTTCAAGTCGATCCCGACTTATGGCGACCCTATGAATAGGGTTTTCGTGGTGAGCGGTATTCAGAGGTGGTTTATCATTGCCTTCCTCTGAGGCTGAGAGGCAGTGACTGGCCCAAGGTCACCCAGTGAGCTTCATGGCTGTGTGGGGATTTGAACCCTGGTCTTCCAGGTCATAGTCCAACACCTTAACCACTACACCACACTGGCCCTCAACTCAGTATAAGACAGCTTCAAATGTTTCCTGAGCAATTTTTCTAGTGAAAATTATCCCATGAAGCTAATTTTTTTTTTGGCTCTGTTGGAGAAAATGTACATGTCATAACTCCCTTAAAATGGAAGCAACATGAGATTCAGTTATGGATCTCTATTCTGTCAGCCAGTTTGGCTTTTAGGGTAAGGGGGATATCATGTGCATGACCAAACTCACCAATTTTAAAGCTTACAAACACCCAGCTGCATACTGAAATGAACAAAAATTTGCAACAGAAAAATCATACAATTTATTTTTCTTGTAATCTAAAGTAACAATGAATTGATGATGATTATGATGACAACAATGATGGTGATTATGATGATAAAGATTTTAATTTCAATATTTTTCCCCAGTAGGCAGTTCAGCATTGAGAGAGCAGCAGAAACACAGGATGATACTAAGGATGGTATTCAATGCTAGTCCTACCTAGAGTAGACTCATTGATGTTAATAGACATTATTAAGTTAGGTTCATTAATGTCAGTGGTTCTACTCTGAATACAACTTAAGTGAATGCAACTCTCATTTTTAATATCAATGTGCAGGTTATAGTATTTTAGAATTTGGCCACACCTAGTGACAAAGTATAAAAAAATGTAAATAGGGCTTTAACAAGACCATAGGAGGAAAACCACTCGCTTACTGAGTCATCAGCATTTCCTGTAAAACAGTGCCCCCTAGCATTCTCACAAGGTATTTGTACATAATTAACTGGGTTTATCCATTTTAATTATTGAACTTCACAATTCTTTGAGTGTAGTTGTAGTAGCACTTGGTATTCCTGTCTGACTCCCAGTCTCCTGTCTACGTATTTACCAAATGTCACCCAGTGATGGATTACTTTATAGGATGTCCAGCACCTTAAGGAGTGCTAAATGTAAATGTACTGCCTTCAAGTCGATTCCGACTTATGGTGACCCTATGAATAGGGTTTTCATGAGGCTGAGAGGCAGTGACTGGCCCAAGGTCACCCAGTGCGCTTCATGGCTGTGTGGGGATCCGAACCTTGGTCTCCCAGGTCGTAGAAGGTGAAGCATGTTTGTTTATTACATCAAAATAATAATAATAATAAAAAGTCTTGTGACCCCTGAAAGCCCAACTAATTTATTATGGCGTAAGCTTTAATGTATTAGAGTCTGCTTCATTTCATGCATGAAGTGTCGCTCATGATATGCACCGTCATTTATAAAGCAATAACGTATGAGTCATCATTTATTTCATTTGAACTCCTGGGAATCTTAACTCCCTCCTCCCTTCCATTTGGTCATTTTCACTCAGATTTGTAATGCAGGGACTCTTAAGAATGCAAGATGAGACCTGCTGGATCAGACCAAAGGCCCATCTCACCAAGCATCCTGTTCTCACAGTGACCAACCAACCAGATGCCTATGGGGAGGCCACAAGCAGACCCAAGTGCAACAGTGCTCTCCTCACTTCTGTTCTCCAGCACCTGATATTCAGACAGACTCTGATCACGGTCTCTGATACTGGCAGTGTTTGCTATTACCCATTGGGACTGGAAGGGTGTAAGGCAGGGAGACCAACGATAGGTGGAGCCACAGCCAATGACAGGGAGGACCAAATGATTCTGGCTTTGTCCATCCCCCTCCCTGCCGAGCTCTACAAAGACAGCGCCGAGAGGAAGGAGAAGGAAGCTAACAGGGAGTGTCACTCCTTGGACTGGTTGTAAGTAGGAAGGCAAAGAGCAGACAGGTGGGGGCTGACTGAGGGCAGACAAAGGGTTATTTATGTATTATGTTTATATCCTGCCCTTCCTCCTGGAAGCAGCCCAGGGCGGCAAACAAAACACTACAAATACTCTAAAACATCTTTAAAACAGACATTAAAATATATTAAAACAAAGCATATTTAAACATGTTAAAACAAAACATTTTTAAAAACTTATTTTAGAAAAAAACTTCAAAAACATCTTCAAAAACACAGACATAGACTGGGATAAGGTCTCTACTTAAAAGGCTTGTTGAAACAGAAACGTGTTTTGTTGGGGAAAATCCTGCTTAGTTAAATGCCTGCCCAGAATTCACTGGTGGCTTCTAACCACTGCATCTGGTGGGGTGGCCAAGGGGGCCACTGGAGGCGGGGCCAAGGTGGTAATCAGAACCAATTTGTTCTTGTTTTCTCTCCATCCTTGTCCCTTGCAAATATGCTGTAGCTACATAAGCAATGAGTTACTTGTGGACCAGGGCTTCTAGACTTTGTGAACTTCAGCTGCAGCTTTTGAAATTCCATCTCCTGTCTGTTTTAGACTACCACCACCCCCCTTTTAGCCTTTCTGAACTTTAACTGCCGCTTCTAGAACTTTGTCTCCACCTGCCCTGGACACTGACAGCTAGTCAGGCGCAGCATCATAATCCTTGAGTAATTGCTGGAGCTCCGGCAGTGCATACCACCAATGCAAATCATTGGCCTCCATTTAAAAACAAAACAAAACTGGTGTTAAGGTGGCCATTTCAATTTCCTATGACGGCTCAGTGAGACACTAGGTCAGGGGGATATTTAAATGGCAGTGACCCAGCGCCAAACAGAGCAGCACCAAGCACCCGCACCAGAGAGTCCCACTAGTATAGGAGGAGACCCAATAGAGAAGGGTTGTAGCTCAGTGGTAGCTTTGCATGCAGAAGGTCCCAGGTTAAATCCCTGGCACCCCAAGTAAGGCTGAGAGAGAACCCTGTCTGAAACCCTGGAGAGTTGTTGCCAGTCAGTGTAGACAGTTCTGTGCCCAATGGTCTGGCTTGGTATACGGCAGCTTCCTATGTTCCTAGAGGATGCTACGCCAAGACTTTCCCCCAAGACTGGAGCCAGCCCAGTCCTGCAGCTGGCTTCTCCACCTAGACCCTGAAAGCTTGAGGGCTGATCCCTGCCAGACCCCCAACACTTCCTATTCATACATTCTCTGTATTAAGAGAACAAAATGGCACTCACAATTTGAGGAGGCAGAACAGCATACATATGGGAAATGTGCACAGTTTTGTTCCTGGATAGGGTGGAACAAAACTGCTATGTGAGCAAAGCATTGCTATGGACAGATTGTTGTTTGGCACAACACGTTAAGACTAGGAGATATTCAAAGAGCATTTAGACTCTGGAGCCAGCCCTTGTTTGCTAAACCTACCTTTCCTTCCTTCAGAGCACTGACATCATCATCTTTACTCCATGCCTGCTCCTTAAAACATTAATCATGCTCACACAAATTGCTCATCTTGAAAAAGCAAACCTCTGCTTTTTAAATAGAGCTCACAGTGTGTCACTATTCTGCATAATGTGTTACACCCACAAATGCATCTATGAACCATGCACCTAGCAAGCATGGATGGAAATGCACTTAAAGGAATAGAGCAGCCTTTCCCAACCAGTGTGCCTCCAGATGTTGTTGGACCACAACTCCCATCAGCCTCAGCCAGCATAGCCAATGGTCAGGAAAGATGGGAATCGTGGTCCAACAACATCTGGAGGCACACTGGTTGGGAAAGGCTGGAATAGAGGATAGGGGTGAGTGCATCAAGGTTGGTTCTGCACGGGAGTTATAAATCTTCAGGTACTTATAGTACATTTATGCTGGTGTTTTCTAGATTTCTGAGAGTGGCACAAACTCTTTATTTCTGAATGAAAATGAAAACATAAGAATCAGCCTGCTGGATGAGAGCCACAGCTCATCTAGGGCCATATTCTGTTCTCAGGGTGGCCAACTAGATGCTTATGGGAAACCCACCAGCAGGACATGTGCACAACAGCACTTCACTCTGATTCCTGAAAAAAAGGGTTTACTTTGACATTGTAAAAGACTAGGACTTATTCCACTCTTGGAACCTAGCTGGTATTGGCAAGTCCGCCCCCCCCCACAACAAGTATGTTACCCGTGACATCGTTGAACCCTATTACTTGAAAGAAAGACACTTTTCACATATAAATGAACCCACCTCTGTGTTTTTTTGTGAATTACTTTTCTGAGTGTGCCAGGAGGAGGCAAAGTCTAAAATGGAAACTCTCTTCTGTGTTTGATTACCTGCACTCATGAATATGAATTCGATGAGAGGCAGGTCAGAGCAATGAATCATACAGAGACACTGCAGGTGCGAGTGTGAATACTGTGGACTCGCAGGAGACTTTTAATGAACTTGCTCATTTATTTCCCCTTAACACACAGTCTGGGAGTTACTAGTTTAAGAACATGAAACTGCTTGTACTGAACCTGATTGTTGATCCATTGGGTGGAGTATTGTCTACTGTGAGTGGCTGAGGATCTTCAAGGTCTCAGGCTGAGTTTTTTCTCAACTCTGCTGCCCGAGTCCCTTTAACAACTGGAGATGCTGGGCTTTATGCATCTGTGCTATCTAGGCATGGAAGTATCCATCAACTTCAGTTCTCTCCATTTTCTCATTTTGCCATTCTTAAATTCAGTTCCCCACATTTCTGCAGCAATTTACGGATTTTTTTTTTTTAAGAAATCATGAAATCACATCAGCGTTTCTTTTAGTAAACACATTTTTGTATGTAGTTTTGACTAATGCACACATTTTTGCAAGCAATTTCCCTAATATAATGCATTTTGTATGTTATTTTCATCAATATGTTAATCTTTATGCACACTTTCCCTTAATAGATCTTTTTTTGAAAACATTGTTTGGAGAACTGTGTTGGAAAATTAAGATAAGTGCAGATTTTGAAAGATGGCTGTGTTCCTGTTCACATATCATTTCAGTAAATAAGAACATAAGAACATAAGAAGAGCCTGCTGGATCAGGCCAGTGGCCCATCTAGTCCAGCATCCTGTTCTCACAGTGGCCAACCAGGGGCCTGGGGGAAGCCCGCAAGCAGGACCCGAGTGCAAGAACACTCTCCCCTCCTGAGGCTTCCGGCAACTGGTTTTCAGAAGCATGCTGCCTCTGACTAGGGTGGCACAGCACAGCCATCACGGCTAGTAGCCATTGATAGCCCTGTCCTCCATGAATTTGTCTAATCTTCTTTTAAAGCCATCCAAGCTGGTGGCCATTACTGCATCTTGTGGGAGCAAATTCCATAGTTTAACTATGTGCTGAGTAAAGAAGTACTTCCTTTTGTCTGTCCTGAATCTTCCAACATTCAGCTTCTTTGAATGTCCACGAGTTCTAGTATTATGAGAGAAGGAGAAGAACTTTTCTCTATCCACTTTCTCAATGCCATGCATAATTTTATACACTTCTATCATGTCTCCTCTGACCCGTCTTTTCTCTAAACTAAAAAGCCCCAAATGCTGCAACCTTTCCTCGTAAGGGAGTCGCTCCATCCCCTTGATCATTCTGGTTGCCCTCTTCTGAACCTTTTCCAACTCTATAATATCCTTTTTGAGATGAGGTGACCAGAACTGTACACAGTATTCCAAATGCGGCCGCACCATAGATTTATACAACAGCATTATGATATCGGCTGTTTTATTTTCAATACCTTTCCTAATTATCGCTAGCATGGAATTTGCCTTTTTCACAGCTGCCGCACACTGGGTCGACATTTTCATCGTGCTGTCCACTACAACCCCGAGGTCTCTCTCCTGGTCGGTCATCGCCAGTTCAGACCCCATGAGCGTATATGTAAAATTAAGATTTTTTGCTCCAATATGCATAATTTTACACTTATTTATATTGAATTGCATTTGCCATTTTTCCGCCCATTCACTCAGTTTGGAGAGGTCTTTTTGGAGCTCTTCACAATCCTTCTTTGTTTTAACAACCCTGAACAATTTAGTGTCGTCAGCAAACTTGGCCACTTCACTGCTCACTCCTAATTCTAGGTCATTAATGAACAAGTTGAAAAGTACAGGTCCCAATACCGATCCTTGAGGGACTCCACTTTCTACAGCCCTCCATTGGGAGAACTGTCCATTTATTCCTACTCTCTGCTTTCTGCTTCTTAACCAATTCCTTATCCACAAGAGGACCTCTCCTCTTATTCCATGACTGCTAAGCTTCCTCAGAAGTCTTTGGTGAGGTACCTTGTCAAACGCTTTTTGAAAGTCTAAGTACACTATGTCCACTGGATCACCTCTATCTATATACTTGTTGACACTCTCAAAGAATTCTAATAGGTTACTGAGACAGGACTTTCCCTTGCAGAAGCCATGCTGGCTCTGCTTCAGCAAGGCTTGTTCTTCTATGTGCTTAGTTAATCTAGCTTGAATAATACTTTCTACCAGTTTTCCAGGGACAGAAGTTAAGCTAACTGGCCTGTAATTTCCGGGATCCCCTCTGGATCCCTTTTTGAAGATTGGCGTTACATTTGCCACTTTCCAGTCCTCAGGCACGGAGGAGGACCCGAGGGACAAGTTACATATTTTAGTTAGCAGATCAGCAATTTCACCTTTGAGTTCTTTGAGAACTCCCGGGTGGATGCCATCCGGGCCCGGTGGTCAGTTTTTATATTGTCCATTAAGCCTAGAACTTCCTCTTTCGTTACCACTATTTGTCTCAGTTCCTCAGAATCCCTTCCTGCAAATGTTAGTTCAGGTTCAGGGATCTGCCCTATATCTTCCACTGTGAAGACAGATGCAAAGAATTCATTTAGCTTCTCTGCAATCTCCTTATCGTTTTTTAGTACACCTTTGACTCCCTTATCATCCAAGGGTCCAATCGCCTCCCTAGATGGTCTCCTGCTTTGAATGTATTTATAGAATTTTTTGTGGTTGGTTTTTATGTTCTTAGCAATGTGCTCCTCAAATTCTTTTTTAGCGTCCCTTATTGTCTTCTTGCATTTCTTTTGCCAGAGTTTGTGTTCTTTTTTATTTTCTTCATTCGGACAAGACTTCCATTTTCTGAAGGAAGACTTTTTGCCTCTAAGAGCTTCCTTGACTTTGCTCGTTAACCATGCTGGCGTCTTCTTGGCCCTGGCGGTACCTTTTCTGATCTGCGGTACTGTCAGCTCTACACTGCATCAGCAGTGTCAGGGGGGGCTGGAAATTCCTGGGTCTTTGGCAGGGAAGGGAAGTCCTTAGCCAGCAGTCAGGTTGTAAATCTGCCAGGCCTATCCGAAGCGTACTTGCCGAGTCAGAAGTCCAGAAGCGAGGTCAGTGGAGGTCCGGGATCAATTGCCAAGGAGGTCAGTCAAAGAGATGCTGCAGGGAAACTAGGTCTACACAAAGCCACGCCTGACGTTGCAGTCAGCAACAAGCTGCAGCCAAGGTGTGCCTTATAAAGAGCAGGATGGACAGCAGGTGTGAGCCCTCAGCATTTGGGCCTTAAGGAGACAGGGCTGCCTCTCTTCTGCTTGACCTTCTGCTGTCTACGTTCTGCAGGTGAGGGGGGAGTATCCTGTTCACTGTCTGTGTCTGGCTGCAGGGCCTCTGCTGTCCCTGGGGTGCTCTGCAGCTGAAGAGCAGAAGGAGCTGGATTCTCAGGAGGCTCCTCCGTGTCTCCTGCTGCTCCTGGGTTTGCTGCTGTTACTCCCGAGTCATCCTCATCTGAGGAGTCCTCTGACAGGGCCATGACACTATCCCCCGCCCCACGACCAACCCTCCGCCTCCCGCCGGGGCCCGGCTGATCCGGGTAGCGCTGGTGGAAGCGCCGGACCAGACGAGGGGCATGCACCTGCGCAGCATCTGCCCATGAGCGTTCCTCAGGGCCGTACCCCTGCCAGTCTATGAGGTACTGGAGGCGGCCCCGATGCCTCCGGGAGTCCAGGATCTGTGCCACTTCGAATTCCTCTTCCCCGTTGACTTGTATCGGTGGTGGGGGCCGTGGTTGACTACTCAAGGGGTGAGGTGGGAGAGCGGGAGTCAGCAGTGATCTATGGAAGACAGGGTGAATGCGGAAGGAGACAGGGAGTTGGAGCCGGAACGCCACCGGGTTAATTTGCTGGGTGATCCGGAAGGGACCTGCATTCCGAGCCTCCAGCTTGTGAGACGGCCGTTGCGAACGCAGGAATTTGGTTGAGAGCCATACCCAGTCGCCTACCTTCAGCGGTGGGCCTGGTTGGCGGTGGCGGTCAGCAAAGCGCTTATACGCGTCCTTGGCCTGCTCCAGCTGCTCCTTCAGGACTGCCTGCAGGGCTTGCAACTCCTGCAGCATGACATCCGCAGCGGGGACCGGCGACGGGGGTCGCACTGAGGGGAAGAATCGGGGGTGGTAGCCGTAAGAGGCAAAGAACGGGGTCTGGCGCGTGGAGGCATGCACGGAGTTATTATACGCGAACTCCGCCAGCGGTAACAGATCCACCCAATTGTCCTGTAGGATGCAGGTATTGTTCGACGGTGGCGTTGGTACGTTCTGTTTGTCCATCTGATTGAGGGTGGTGGGCGGAGGACAAGTGGATCTGGACGTTCAGGGCCTGAAACAGGGCCTGCCAGAACCGGGCGGTGAACTGGGCTCCTCGGTCAGAGATCAGGTGGTCGGGGAGGCTGTGTAACCGGAAAACCTGGCTCAAGAACAGTTGCGCAGTTTCTGGGGCAGAGGGTAGGCCGGCACAGGGGAGGAAATGGGCCATCTTGGTGAACAGGTCTATGACTACGAGGATGGTGGTCATTCCCCGGGAGGCCGGTAAGTCCGTGATAAAATCCAGGGAGACCGAGCGCCAGGGCCCGGGGGGGGTAGGCAGTGGGAGCAGGAGCCCCAGGGGCTTGCCGGGGTGGCTCTTGGCTCGCTGGCAGGTATCACAGGCCGCTACATAGTCCTTGACGTCCGCTTGGACCCGGGGCCACCAGAAATCCCGTAGGACCAGGTGGAGGGTTTTATACGTTCCAAAATGCCCTGCCGGCTGGCTGTCATGGCAGAGGTGGAGCACCTCTCCCCGCAGAGCTCCCGGGGGAACGTACAACCGGTTCCGGTGATACAAGAGGCCCTGCTGCAAGGAAAAGGGGCTGTCCCGGGCGGGCATCCCTGACTGGAGCTCTCGCTGCTGGGCCAGGGCGTAGGGGTCCTTTTGCTGCTGCTCCTGCACCCGGTCCAGGAGGGGTTGTGGCTGGTGGGTAGCGGCGAAGTTCTCTGGGCGAAGAATTGGGCAAAGGGGGCGATCGACCTGCTCGGCTCGGTATTCTGGCTTGCGAGAGAGCGCGTCTGCTAGGGTGTTTCAGCGGCCAGGGAGATAGGTGACCGTGAACTGGAACTGGGAGAAAAACAGGGACCACCGGATCTGGCGTTGGTTCAGCCGTCGGGCGCTTTGCAGGTGCTCCAGGTTTCGGTGGTCTGTTCGTACCTGGACCGGATGGCGTGCCCCTTCCAGGAGATGACGCCAGGTCTCGAAGGCTACTTTGATGGCCAGTAACTCCTTCTCCCAAATGGTGTAGTTCTGTTCCGAAGCGTTGAGTTTCCGGGAGTGGAACGCACAGGGGAGCAGGGACTGCTTGCTCCCCACCGGCTGAAGTAGGACCACTGCCACTGCCTTATCCGATGCATCGGCCTCCACTATGTAAGGTCAGGTAGGGTCGGGTTGCTGGAGGATGGGTTCAGATGTAAAGGCGTGTTGGAGGCACCAGAAGGCCTGTTGAGCGGCCTCGGTCCAAACAAACTTCTCTTTGCCTCGAAGCAGGTCTGATATGGGCGTGGTGAGTTCGGAGAAGTGGGAGATGAACCGGCGGTAATAGTTGGCAAAGCCCAAGAAGCACTGCACATCTTTGGGGGAGACACAGGGCACTTGGCTCTCCCTGTAGGGAGAGGGGGTGGGGCTGCTGCTAGCTGGGTTTGCAAGCCTTGGACAGCCAACAGCAGCTGGTCTACTTGTGAGCGCAGGAGCAAGTTTTCCTGCTGGAATTGCTCCATGGTCAGCACTTCCCCCACTCCTTTGTTGCCTGCTTTGTTTGGGCTGACTGCAAACTGTCAGCTCTACACTGCATTAGCAGTGTCAGGGGGGGCTGGAAATTCCTGGGTCTTTGGCAGGGAAGGAAAGTCCTTAGCCAGCAGTCAGGTTGTAAATCTGCCAGGCCTATCCGAAGCATACTTGCCGAGTCAGAAGTCCAGAAGCGAGGTCAGTGGAGGTCCGGGATCAATTGCCAAGGAGGTCAGTCAAAGAGATGCTGCAGGGAAACTAGGTCTACACAAAGCCACGCCTGACGTTGCAGTCAGCAACAAGCTGCAGCCAAGGTATGCCTTATAAAGAGCAGGATGGACAGCAGGTGTGAGCCCTCAGCGTTTGGGCCTTAAGGAGACAGGCCTGCCTCTCTTCTGCCTGACCTTCTGCTGTCTACGTTCTGCAGGTGAGGGGGGAGTATCCTGTTCACTGTCTGTGTCTGGCTGCAGGGCCTCTGCTGTCCCTGGGGTGCTCTGCAGCTGAGGGGCAGAAGGAGCTGGATTCTCAGGAGGCTCCTCCGTGTCTCCTGCTGCTCCTGGGTTTGCTGCTGTTACTCCCGAGTCATCCTCATCTGAGGAGTCCTCTGACGGGGCCATGACAGTTATGCACTCCAGTTGAGCTTCTAATATAGTGTTTTTAAACAACTTCCAAGCATTTTTTAGTGATGTGACCCTCTGGACTTTGTTTTTCAGCTTTCTTTTTACCAATCCCCTCCTTTTTGTGAAGTTTCCTCTTTTGAAGTCAAATGTGACCGTGTTGGATTTTCTTGGCAATTGGCCAGTTACATGTATGTTTAATTTAATAGCACTGTGGTCACTGCTCCCAATCGGTTCAACAACACTTACATCTCGCACCAGGTCCCGGTCCCCACTGAGGATTAAGTCCAGGGTTGCCGTCCCTCTGGTCGGTTCCATGACCAACTGGTCTAGGGAATAGTCATTTAGAATATCTAGAAACTTTGCTTCTTTGTCATGACTGGAACACATATGCGGCCAGTCTATGTCTGGGTAGTTGAAGTCACCCATTACTACCACATTTCCTAGTTTGGATGCTTCCTCAATTTCATATCTCATCTCAAGGTCTCCCTGAGCATTTTGATCAGGGGGACGATAGATCGTTCCCAGTATTAAGTCCCTCCTGGGGCATGGTATCACCACCCACAACGATTCTGTGGAGGAGTCTGCCTCTTTGGGGGTTTCAAGCTTGCTGGATTCAATGCCTTCTTTCACGTATAGAGCGACTCCGCCACCAATACATCCTTCCCTGTCCTTCCGATATAGTTTATATCCAGGGATAACCGTATCCCACTGGTTTTCTCCATTCCACCAGGTCTCCGTTATGCTCACTATATCAATGCTCTCCTCTAAGACCAAGCACTCCAGTTCTCCCATCTTGGTTCGGAGGCTCCTAGCATTAGCGTACAGGCACTTGTAAGCAGTGTCTCTCTTCAAGTGTCTTTGGCACTTGTGTTTTGGCCTGTGGTAATTTTGCTCTTCTGAATTTATATCCTGTGCCCCTGCTCTCACAATGCCTACTTCTAGGCCTACCCCTTTTAAAATTTCATAATTTCTTTGGTTTTTATCCCAGGGGGGAGGTTTATTCCGAACCGGACCTTCCTTAGCTCCTGTCGGGTTTCCCCCCTCAGTCAGTTTAAAAGCTGCTCTGCTACCTTTTTAATTTTAAGTGCCAGCAGTCTGGTTCCATTCTGGTTCAAGTGGAGCCCATCCCTTTTGTACAGGCCCGGCTTGTCCCAAAATGTTCCCCAGTGCCTAACAAATCCAAACCCTTCCACCCGACACCATCGTCTCATCCACGCATTGAGACTGCGAAGCTGGGCCTGTCTGGCTGGTCCTGCGCGTGGAACTGGTAGCATTTCAGAGAATTTGAAACCTTTAAACGCAAACTGAGTCGAATATCTCCCCCATACCTATAGTCTCACTGAGCTATGGGCTTTCCTTTTTACCTCTTACGTTTGGAACCACATCAGAACTCGAACCTGCCGTCTGTTGATTCAAAGCTGCCTTAGCCATTAAGCCACACAAGCGCTGCAGTCTAAAGAACCTGGTTCTGTTGGTTTGACTTAGGGATGAATCAGTCATATCCTGCACTTTCCAGAGGCTCCTAGTAAATGCAGGTTTGCAGAAAACATGCTAAATTAATAATGGCTCTCAGGGTGGGGCTGAAAGCAAACAAGCAAAAGCAAACAAGATTCTCTGTACTGTAAATAAAGACGGCGAAACAAACCAGCCGCTGTAACCCGGTGAGTAATAAACTAGAATCAAGCCTAAAGGTTAGTGCTATTACTTGAACTACTTGCTTTCACTGTGAAAGTTAACCTTATGCTTTCAATTGCAGTTCGGTACTTCAGAAGACTCCCTAGCTTTCCTACCAAGCTATATTCCCTCCCTCCCCCCCCCAGACAGTGGAAGCTTGAAAAGGCACAGTTCCAAAGCAGATCTGATCGGCACTTTTGGTATCACACTGAACACAGTTGCCGCTCTTTGCCAATACTAGTTATTTTTACTTTTAACATTTGTACCCCACTTCTCTATTGGAATAAAGCCAATGCAGCTCATAACACCCAGTCAATAAAACGACAGAAAATAAATATAGAATACACACTTGAAAATATGTTTTACGTTTTATTACTGTTTTATGATCTGTATTATGTTATATTCTGTATGCTGTACTTGCATGACCAGCTATACCTGTTGAAATCCCCTCTTCTACACAAAGGTGCAGGGGTCATGTCCTCTTTTTCACCTGGACACTCTAGGAATGAGAAGAGATACATAGAGTAGACCCCACTATCGGGAAAAAAACCCGCTCCCAATAAGAACCCAACATAAGAAAAGCTCTGCTGGATCAAACTAAAGGCCTGTCTAGGCAAGCATCCTGCTTCTCACAGCAGTTAAGCTTATGAAAGGCCTATAGGCCAGACATGTGGGCAATAGCTATTTCCTGCTGTTGTTTCTCAGCAACTGGTTTTTAGTGACCCTTTCTTCCATTAATTAATCTAACCCCCTTTTAAAGCCATCTGAGTTGGTGGCCATCACATCTTGTGACTGCTAATGCCATAGTTTTGACTGTGCACGGTATGAAGAAGTCAATGTCTGCCAATCCTCATCTGGCAATGACACCCAGAGATGGGTCTGTCAGGGGCCAGGAGTCAGATTCCTCTTTATCAGGTAATGAAGGCAAGGACGCCAAACCTGGGCATGCAGGGCCAGCCCCAGAAATGCTACTACCAGATGAACGTGAGAGACCGGTGCCCCCTCCCCCAGCACGAGGATGTAGCAGAGGATGCCTGTGGCACAGACATCCTCTGACTCAAAAGACTTCACTGTACAAGCCCCTGGACAACTTGAGCAACTTCTGCTCTGTCACAGTAAGACATTAGTGGAGAAGCCTGGGCCTCTTCAAGTCAAGCAACATCTTGCAGCACGGGTGGTGTTAACAACCAGGCTGTATCAGCTACTATTACTATATAAGGGTTCAGTTTCAGCATATTCCTTGCGGGAGCAATTTCAGAGTTCTGTGTTTCCCCAGTGAAGAGCCCTGCCTCTCCAGCCTGAACTGCACCTTGTTGTACACCCTGGTTGAGCCTTGTTGCACTGCAGAGCAGGACAGTCTCAGATTCTTGCTGAATGGAACACTTGGTGGGTTGGGCTGGCCCTGCCATTGGGTAGAGTGAGGTGCAGTGGCAGCTGGTGGTTCCATGTCAGTGAGGCAACGGAATCTGCTCCAGGATTTAGTTTGAATTTTCAAGGAGCTGTCTAAGATGCTGAAGGAACTGGTTGGCTGTTGTGAAAACAGGATGCTGGACTAGATGGGCCATTGGCCTGATCCAGCAGGCTCCTCTTACGTTCTTATGATACTAGTCAGTAGTGAGAACTATAACCGTTAAGGCATATTTATGTATTTATTTGATTTCAGAAATGATATTTTTACAGAATGGTGTAAAACACTTAGGAAACAAATATAGCAAGGAGAATTAATATAGAACAAGTCAGCAGAGGGGCCCCTCTTGGTAGTTCCACAGCCCTCAGAGGTTTGTGGAACGACAGCCTGAGAGAGGGCAGGGTCAGTTGCAGCCCCTAAACTGTGGAATGCCCTCTCCACAAAGATGCACCTGGCACCTTCACTGTGCAGTTTTTACCATATGCTGAAGGCACACTTCTTTACTCTAGCCTTTGACGCTTGAGATGTATATTTTTAGGACCTACCTATTCTTGAGATCATAATTTGTTTTAACCTGTTTTTAATGTTGTATTTTAAATTGCTGTAACATGCCCTGGGACCTTAGGGTGAAGGGTGGGTTTTATAATATTAATATTGATGATAATAGTAATAATAGCCCATCATCCTATGCCAGCCTCAACAAACTGGCACCCTCTATATGTTTTGGCCTACAATTCCCACTGTGCTTGTTGGGGCTGATTGGAGGTCTAATCCAAAACATCTTGACGTATCCAAAACATTTCAAGGTGAATGGTATCCTAGGCAGAGTTAGCAGGGCTGGCACCAGACTGCAGCAGGCCCTTGGGCACCAGAGTGCAGTAGGCCCTCAAAGGCGGCGGTGGGTGATGGTGGCAGTCACCAATGCCAGGGGTTTAAATAGGCCCTGCTACAACAGTGCATTAGTGTGCTCTGCACACACCTGCCATCACCCAAGCTGGTGGTGTGGTCATGTTGACCCCCCTGTCATCATCTTGGGTGATGGAAAGCATGTGTGAGCACTGTGCTGACACAGCCAGGCCTATTTAAGTCCCTGGTGGCAGGAGCAGTGCAACACGGGAAGTGGTTTGACCAGCTCATGCCAGTGGCCGATGTGTGTGTGTTGCCTGGGAGGGTGGATCCTACTCCGCAATCCACACCAGTATCAGGTCACAGGAGGCATGCTCCATGACCCGATGCTAGCGCAGATCGCAGAGCAGGAGCTACACCTGCCAAGCTCCAGCAACAGGGCCCCCTCTCAGCCACAAGGGCCCTCAGCCAGAGCCCAACTTGGCTGCTCATTGGCACCAGGCCTGAGAGTTAGGCATATCTAAGCTCAATTATTTCAGTGAGCAAGTTTCCATATGCCTAATTCACATGAGATCAAGCTACATGTTTTAAATTTAGCAATTTCTTCCTGATGGCTCTGTTCCATTCCTCCATGGTGACTCAGAATCGTTGGAACTTACTCACCTTGATAGATGTACTACCCTTTGGAAAATCTGACTGCATTCTTACAAACTTGTTTTTATATAGACTGTTTCAACAAACAACAATGGAGGAATGATATTTTTACAGAATGAAGCAAAACACCCCTCATACTAACATAGCAAGGAGAATTAATAAAGAATAGCACTGAGAAGACTTAGGTCACATCCACAGCATACATTTAAAGCCCATGACTTCCCCCGAAGAATCCTGGGAACAATAGTTCGTTAAGGGTGCTGGGAATGGATTGTAGCTTTGTAAGTGGGAAACCACACTCCCCATGATTCTTTGGGGGAAGCCATGAGTGTTAAATTAGTATAAAGGTGCTTTAAATGCATGGTGTAGATGTGACCTGGTATAATGTAGAGACAAATGACCATTTGAAACTTGGACAACTGGGCTGTATCAAACATTGACTAAGGGGAGCTACCATAGCTCTTAGTGGTAGAGCACATGCCTTGTCTGCAGAAGATCTTAGGTTCAATCTAAGACTTTTCTACAATTTTTCTGCTGGGAGTTATAGATTTGTCAAAATATGAGCTGAAAACATCTTGCCAGAAGACTCTGCATTACTTGCTCATGATAACTGTGTAGAATATTACCTGAAACAAGTTACCTCTCAGCTTTTAAAAGAGGAATATTAACTATAGCATATCATTTCAGGAACTGAATTGGATGGGTGAGGGAGAGAAGGAATATGTGCAGGCTTTCTAGGTGTCTTGTCGCAACTAGCCTCACCAGATCTGGCCAGCTTAGGTGTTCCTTGAGTGGGGTTCACAAATTTGCACAGAAAAGTATTCTACACAGTAGTAGCAAGAGCTTCTTACAACTGAGGCATCTATTATAGGAGAGCTGGTGTGCACAGTGGCTAGGGATGGGAAAACAAATTCTGTTAAAATGTAAAGGTGAACCTACATATCTCGCACTTTCTGAACAATATAGGAGGTAGCACCTTGTAATTAAGTGCAAACCAAGAAGAAGGAAAGAAGAGGACACATTATAATCACAATAGAGGCCTCTGAACATGAAGAAAGCTAAACTTGGGCAGGTATAGAAATGAGAGTGGCTTGCAAAATTAGTGGTCTTCAAATTTTCCATGACCCTACAGCTAGGGATGGGGGGGGGGTTGATTTAGTTTGCATTTAAAGGTGAACCTACCAAATTAGCACTTTCTGAAACAACCATCCTTCAAAATTCACACTTCTCTGAGTTTTGCAATGCAGTTCTCCAACCAAGTAATGTATAAAAAAATGCATATACTGGAGTAAAGTGTGCATAAAAATGCACGTATTTGTGAAAATAACATTCAAAATGCATTACATTAAAGAAAATTGCTTTGCAAAAATGTTTACGTTAGGCCAAATTGCATACAAACATGCATATTAGTATTAGGAAACAGTATTAGGAAAAGGTTGCACTAACACACTTGCTGAGTCTCAGAGGCTGAGGGTGCATGCAATATACCTTTTATAAGGAACACTTTATGGTTCTTTGTCTGTGTCGGATGAGTCTGATCATGTCTGTGAGCAGAAAGATGCAGCACAAGCTAGGCTTACTACAACCAAACTTTATTCAAAACTGAAAGCTGTGACCAAGACCAGTGTTCCTCTTGTACCTTTACAATATATTACACAGATGTATATACGTATTAGCAATTCAAATGCTGATTTAGTCATATGTCTTCCATTTCAACCTCAGGTAGACTGTCTGCCTTTTTAATTAAAAATGCTTGTGTTAGTGACCCTTGAACATCAGGGTTGTTTTTTAAAAGCAAAAGTAATGTTAAAACAGTCACAGAACCACTCCAGGATGGGAAGATGTAGGTTTGTGTGTAGATAGTGTAATTACATGACAAAGAAGAGAGCCAGCCAGGCAGGCAGGCAAAGACCACATCAGGGCCTGTGCTCCAGTCTGACTGTCCCCTCACAGGGCCAAAGGAGACCGTTGTGGGAAGGAAGGAGAGAGAAATCTATGGTGCGGCCGCATTTGGAATACTGTGTACAGTTCTGGTCGCCTCATCTCAAAAAGGATATTATAGAGTTGGAAAAGGTTCAGAAGAGGGCAACCAGAATGATCAAGGGGATGGAGCGACTCCCTTACGAGGAAAGGTTGCAGCATTTGGGGCTTTTTAGTTTAGAGAAAAGGCGGGTCAGAGGAGACATGATAGAAGTGTATAAAATTATGCATGGCATTGAGAAAGTGGATAGAGAAAAGTTCTTCTCCCTCTCTCATAATACTAGAACTCGTGGACATTCAAAGAAGCTGAATGTTGGAAGATTCAGGACAGACAAAAGGAAGTACTTCTTTACTCAGCACATAGTTAAACTATGGAATTTGCTCCCACAAGATGCAGTAATGGCCACCAGCTTGGACGGCTTTAAAAGAAGATTAGACAAATTCATGGAGGACAGGGCTATCAATGGCTACTAGCCGTGATGGCTGTGCTGTGCCACCCTAGTCAGAGGCAGCATGCTTCTGAAAACCAGTTGCCGGAAGCCTCAGGAGGGAAGAGTGTTCTTGCACTCGGGTCCTGCTTGCGGGCTTCCCCCAGGCCCCTGGTTGGCCACTGTGAGAACAGGATGCTGGACTAGATGGGCCACTGGCCTGATCCAGCAGGCTCTTCTTATGTTCTTATGTTCTTATGAGAGAGGCAGGCAAAGAAAACGTCAGGGCCCACTGCAGTTGGACTTTCTCCTTTCCATACCACAGGGCCAAATGACACAATTTGCCCTGTGGAAAGGAACATCTGATGCCTACTCCTGCTTCAATGGGACTGGTTGTTTTGTTTTGTGATCTGTTGTGTTTTATAAATGTTGTTAGCCACGAAAGGACCTGAGTCAGTGCCAGCTACAGCCTTTTCTGCTGCAAATGGGCAGAACAGGATTTCCTGAGCTCAGGTCTGGAAAGGAAATTGTTTGATCACAGTCCAATTATGTTGCTTCCACAATTGTCTGAAAGCCTAAATAATGTACAGTACTTAATATAAAGCAGGGCCACCCTTCACAGGGATTCTGTATGGAGGTTGTTTCTGCATGTGAATTCATAAAGAGTGTAGTCTATGCAATAGAGTTGGGGACTTCTCCCATGTCTAGTTTGACACAGCACTCCCATATCTTCTATCCCAGTTGTTTAACATGCAAGCTAGAATGAGAATTAATTTTAGTGTTTTTTCTTATTTTTGTGGGGTTGGCTGTTACTACAGCTACCAGCTGTAGTTTGGATTAATGTACCAAACTGAATAAATGTTTACACTCAGTCCTCAAGCCATTTTGGAGCACTTCCACTAAATTCAGTAGGACCATTCTGAAATATGTGGGAGGACTGCAGCCGGTGCTATCAAGAGGCAGCAATGGGAACATATGACTCAATTATTCTGTAAGCATATGTGAATCTAAGACATACATAGGGGCTGTCACGTTGAATCAGCAAGTGCCATCTTTGGCAGTCATTATGAAGGTCTAGTATAACAATCTCATGCACATAATAATTTTAATACCAAGCAAATGCTAAGCAAATAATTTCCTCTTAATTACAGTGTCCAAAGGTGAATGTCAGTGTTTTTGTAGCCAAAATGGTACTATCCATACACAAGAGGAAGATATTAGCAGGCTCAGAGAAAGCCCAAGGTTTGCAGATGTGCACACACACAAAAAGGGGGGAAATTCTAAGAGAGGGAGGGAAACCCCCCAAACAGCCCACTGAGGACTAGGCATACTAAATGGCCATGCAATGCTGACTGACTATTGGAAAAAAATTGCACAACATGTTGGGAGTGGAAATGAAAAGAAATGGAGTACTGGGAGGAGGACATGGCTGGTTGAAAAGGAACATTCCACACAAACGTTGGGTGGGGAAATGGAATGGAGGAGGACATGGCTGGCTGAACAGGAGCACTATATATTGCAAAGTTTTGTTGAAGATCCCATTTTAAATAATAAGTTTTAAAAGACATAATATTTGGTATTTTTCTAAGGAAGATATACTGATCACTGAAACTGTGTTGTGCTTTTACCATTTGAAAAGCTCTATATAAATACTAAGCGGGGGTTAAGTGATTAGGATGTTGGACCTGGATTGTTCAAATCCCCATTGAAGGGCTAATGATATAGTACACGTGTTTGTATATATTAACGCACCAATGCCACTCTTTTTCCTCCTCAGAAAAACACACTCTGCAAGAAGATTGAGCTGTCTCCCCACTTCCTTGAATGGCTTTACCCAGTTGGTGTACTTTTACATTTATTTGGGGCAAGCATATATTTTTATCCTATCTGGGGGATGATTTGGTACAGGGAAATAGCATGCAAGGAAAGGGGTAAATGCCTTCCCTCCCACTCTCTTTCCACTTTCACTTGCCCCCTCAGAAGTCACTTTTCTGAAAATAAAATTGGCATCTGAGGTTTCATGTGTTCATAATGTGTACTTTGCCCCTCAGCAGGAAACTAATTGAGTCACCTTGAACCAATCATTGTTTCTCATTCTGCTCTTCCCTACCTCACAGGGCTGCTGTAAGGATCAAAGAACTCCATATACTTAGCCCAGAGCTCACTGGCATGAAGGCTTGCATACAAATGTGATAAATAATTATTTTATTTCTGCAAACCCACCATCAATCAACCTTATATATGAGAGACAGGACCTGTAAGAACCTCATGTTACTAGTGGTTAAATAAAGCCCCAAGTGGTTGTAGACATAGTTGAGCTTTTTCTAAAATTCTTCCCTTTGTTTTTCTGATTCTTGCCTGCCCTCCAGTTCCTTCCCTCTTTATTTATTTATTTATTTATTTATTTATTTATTACATTTCTACTCCGCCTTTCTTTTTCATGGTTGAAACCCAAGGCGGCTTACATATGGTTCCCAGGTGGTCTCCCATCCAGGCACTGACCACATCTGAGGGAGCTGGCCACATGTGCCTTCAGACCATTGCCTAGGACCTAATGATTAGCAATAATGGGAAATGCTCAGGTCAGTAGCTAATTTCTATTTATTGTGGTGAGCATCTTTCACCAATGCTGTTAATCATCATTACTTTCTTTAGTGCTGGAAAAGGAGAGTGCATTTCCAGTTGCACAGAAGCAATGCCATACATTTCTAGTAAGCTGAGTATCAAGAATTTTCAGTCACTGCCTCAATATTTAGGATAGAAATTCCTAATGCATGCCATGGAAGTGTTCTTTAAAAGGTAAGAGATATTTCTTTATCCAAAAATAGCTGACAGAAAGGAAGATCAAGAGGTTATAGAAGCGTGAGTCAGGCCAAGATCTTTCTCACCAGCTGTATGCCTGTCTTTCTCTCGTTGAAGAGGTTTGTAAAGGAAAAACTCATCATTGGCCAGCCTTTTTAACTATGTTCACAAAAGCTGCACGGAAAATAAGTGTTGAGCCTCCACTTCCCCACGAGGGCTGGGGGGGGGGAGTCATGAGTTCCAGGTTTCCCAGCTGTCAGAAGGTGCGGAAGACCAAGGAATTGTTAAGTCTGAGCAAGACCTTAGGAGGGGGAGTGAGTTTGACTTCGGGCCAGTTCCCACGGATGGCGCAGTCTCGGAAGCGGAGAGCGCGCCGCCCCCAGACAGGTCGGAGGAGCCATTGGAAGATGTTCCAGAGGGGGCATTGACTCCCCCTTTACCAAGCGGTTCCCGGGATGCCTCAAGCGCGTCACCACCCCCTAACCTCGAGCTGGTTGCTAAGGAGACGGTTCTTTCGGACGAGCCATTGGAGGCACACATCCCCGTCACCCCTCTCTCGACGCCGCGAGAAGCAAACAGGACAGAGGCAGGACTTGCAGAGCCAGAGATTACGATCTAAAACTTTCCCTGCTTAAGACTGCAGCTCTCTGGGTTGAGTTGCTGAGTCAACTTTCTTCACGCGTTGAACAAATGGCTTGCTAAAATTTGTACATTAGTCAAAGCTGCCTACAAAAATGTGTTTACTAGGAGAAATTCACACTAATTTTGGAGAATGTTCATGAGGATTTGTTTTTAAAAAAACGCAAATTGCAGCAAAAATGTGGAGAGCTGACTTGAAGAGGGAGAGAACTGAAACTGACAGATCTTTCCATCTCTAGTTGTAGGTAGGGTTAGGGCAGAAATTTGATTCACTTTGCATTTAAACATAGCCTTCCTTCAAAATTCACAAATCTGAATTTTGCAGTGCAGTTCTCCAGCCAAGTAATATGTATGAAAATACTTATACTAGGGTAAAATGTGTGTATATAAATGCATATATTAGTAAAACTATCATACCGAAATGCATTATATTAGGAAAAGTGCTTTGCACAAATATGAGGGGAAATTGCATAAAAAATGCACATATTAGGAGAAATTGGCACTGAGATGCTGAATGTGGCCTTTTAAAAACTGATGTCACAATGTGGAGAACTGAATTTAAGATTGAAAAAGTGAGAAGTGAGCGGAAGTGAAATTGACATATTTGCTCATCCCTAGTTGTAGGTAAGGGCACACACGCTACAGGGCAGGGCAGATGTATGGGGCAAGGACGCTGTTTTGGCATGCCCTTGTCTCTCCCAAAATACTTTTTATTCTAATGTCCATTTGTATTTTTGACATGGCTTGTAACATGGAGTATGTCATAGGAAGGACAGAAGGGGGAAAAACAAGAGAAGCACATGGGGAGCTCTTCATGGTAGACTGCAGCCAAATGTTTGTACTCAAACAGGAACGGCAAAGGCAGCTTTCTGATCTCATTGGCAGTCTGTGCACAGCAGCTGCTTTCCTTCTTTCAAGTCTTCTGCATGCAGCACGGGCCTGCACACTGGGATGAATAATGAAAGGGGCTGTTCCCCTCCCTCTTAGATCCGCCTTTCTGTGCAGCCGACAGGCTGGCTTTGCACACCGAGGAGGAAACTGAGCGGCATTGGACAAGAGACCTTTTCATAAACACATGAGCTGCCACGTGCAAGGGCTAAAATGCACTTAAAAGAGGCCTGCAAGATGAATCATAGGGCATTACAAAAGGGTCTGTGGAACTCCACCCTCTCTACAGGCACTGTAGGCAGCTATTCTGAGGAGAGGTCAATACAAGGCTAGCACTTCGCAGAGTACAGTACTAGTTCTGCACAGCAGTGTTAGGTTTGGGAATGTGCAGTTCACAGATGTCAAAACGGTGTGATACAGAATTAAATACCCTTGGGCTGAACAGCCCAAACGAAGCAGGCCCTCAAGGTTACATCTTAAACATAACCTCAGTGTCAGTGTAAAGGCCTAACTCCCACTGAGATTACATGACACAAGAATTGTCAAGGTTGGAGCAATGCGTCTGCAAACATGCAGATACAAGAAGAAATCTAGCAGATTACTGTCAACGCACTGGGAACTACGCGTAGTTCCTCAGACTATTTCAGAGGTAGAGGGTTGCAGTTCAGTGGCAGACCATCTATATTACATGCAGAAGATCCCAAGTCCAGTCTCCCGGTAGGACTGGGAGAAAATCCCTGTCTGAACCCTGGAGAGCTACTGCAAGTCAGTGTATACAGTAAACCATTTTTCCAGTTAGGCTAGATTTTAATCTGGATAAATTTTTGTTTTATCTGTGTGTTGTTGACCTTTTTTTAAAAAAACTCCTTTCACTTTTTGAATGTTGTTTTTACTGTAAACTGTCACAATCCATTTCTCCTTGGCAAGACTGACAATTTCCCCCTGGGGAGAAAATATCAAGAGCACAGTATATATCCTGAGGTAAACAGAAGGCTTGCCTAACACACTACAGGTTATTCATGCTAAGTGAAGACATTCCTACTCGTACCCAGGCATTTTGAGATTGTGCATGATTTTCAGAATTACATAGGAACATAAGTTGCTTTACGCTGAGTCAGACCACTGGTCCATCTAGTTCAAGTAGTCTGTACTGACTGGAGCAGCCCCAGTGTGGAATAGTGGTTAGAGTATTGGACTAGGACTTGGGAGACCAGGGACCTCCACTCCACTCAGTCAAGTCTCTCTGGATGACCTTGAGTCAGCATAATAATAATAATAATAATAATAATAATAATAATAATAATAATAATAATAATAATAATAAATTTGTTTGTTGCCTATCTGGCAATTAGCCACTCTAGGCGATGTACATTAAAATGAGATAAAATACAAAAATTTCAAATGCAATCACATAATAACAATAGATAAAATATTGGACAGTCATTGATACATATAAAAACAGTTATATTAGTAGCATACGACAGATGACAAATCATGGGGATTTACCCATCCCAAGGACCTCATAGGCCTGCTGGAATAGCCATGTCTTCAGGGCCTTGCGGAATACGTCTAGGGAAGGGGCATGTCGGAGATCACATGGGAGGGAGTTCCAGAAAGTGGGGGCCACCACAGAAAAGGCTCTCTCCCTAGTACCCACCAACCTAACTGTTTTGGTTGGTGGGATTGAGAGAAGGCCTTGTGTGGCTGATCTAGTTGGGCGGCATAATTGGTTGCGGTGGAGGCGCTCTTTCAGGTAAGCAGGGCCGAAACCGTTTAGGGTTTTAAAGGTTAATACCAACACCTTGAATCGGGCCCGGAAGACAACCAGCAGCCAGTGTAGATCAAATAATACTGGCGTGATGTGGTCCCGGCGGCGGCTGTTGGTAAGTAAGCGCGCCGCTGCATTCTGTATAAGTTGTAATTTCCGGGTCGTTTTCAAGGGTAATCCCACGTAAAGCGCATTACAGTAGTCTAATCGAGAGGTGACCAGGGCATGTACCACAAGCGAGAGCTGTTGAACAGGGAGGTAGGGTTGCAGCCGACATATAAGATGTAATTGATACCAAGCTGCCCGGCTCACAGCCGAAATCTGAGCCTCCATGGACAGCCTGGAATCAAGAACAACTCCGAGGCTGCGGACCTGGTCCCGTAGGGGCAACTTCACCCCATCAAACACCAGGTCAACATCTCCTAACCCTCCCTTGTCTCCCACAAGTAGTACCTCGGTCTTATCAGGGTTCAACTTCAACCTGTTCCTGCCCATCCATCCACTCATGGATTCCAGGCACTTGGACATGGTCTCCACAGTCCTCTCCGGTGAAGATTTAAATGAGAGATAGAGCTGAGTGTCATCCGCATATTGGTGACACTGCAGCCCAAATCTCCTGATGATCTCTCCCAACGGCTTTACATAGATGTTAAATAGCACGGGAGAGAGGATAGAGCCCTGTGGCACACCACAATTGAGAGGCCAAGGGTCTGAAACCTCCTCACCCAATGCTACCTGTTGGCACCTATCAGAGAGAAAGGAGTGGAACCACTATAAGACAGTGCCTCCCAATCCCAAACTCTCCAGGCGATCTAAAAGGATACCGTGGTCTACGGTATCAAAAGCCGCTGAGAGATCCAGGACGACAAGGAAGGTGAATTCTCCCCTATCCAATGCCCTCCTCATATCATCGACCAGAGCGACCAAAGCTGTTTCAGTTCCATGTCCAGTCCTGAAACCCGATTGGTATGGATCAAGATAATCCGTTTCATCCAAGTGTGCCTGCAACTGATTTGCCACCACTCTCTCAATGACCATGCCCAAGAATGGTAAGTTTGAAATTGGGCGGAAGTTGTTTAAGATCTGGGGATCCAAGGAGGACTTCTTTAAGATGGGTTTTATAATAGCCTCCTTGAAGGCTAGTGGCATAACACCCTCTTGCAAGGATGCATTAACCATTGCCTTGATCCCCTCACCCAATTTCTCTTTACAGCTCATAAGGAGCCATGATGGGCAAGGGTCATTTAGACAAGTGGTAGGCTTTACAGATGAGAGCACCTTGTCCACATCCTCAGAAGAAAGAGGCCGAAATCGATCCCATTTGACCGGTTTGCAACTGGTCAACTCTGGTTCACCCACTGTATCCACGGCGTACGGAATTGAGCTCCTCAGGTGCTCGATTTTATCAGCAAAGTGCTTTGCCAATTTGTCAAAGGAGGCCTTAGACTGTTCCAAGGGTTCCTGAGCAACTGGACCAACCAGGCTGCGGACCACTTGGAACAACTTCCTGGGACAGCACTCTGCTGATGCAATAGAGGCAGCAAAGAATTCCCTCTTTGCTGCCCTTACCGCCACCTGGTAGGCAGCTATTGCTGCTCTAACCTGTGTTCGGGCATCTTCAGAGTGCGACTTCCGCCACCGGCGCTCTAGTCGTCTCACCTCCTGTCTCAATGTACGCAACCGTGGTGTGTACCATGGTGCTACTTGAGTTCTATTCAGGGGGAGAGGACGTTTCGGAGCCACTCGGTCTAAGGCCCCGGCGATCCTCTCGTTCCACTCCATCACCAGGGCTTCGACTGAGCGACCTTCAGCAGGTTCCAATTCCCCAAGCGCCGTCAGGAAACCATCTGGATCCATCATGTGCCTGGGGCGGACCATTCTAATAGGACCTTTACCCCTGCAGAGGGCGTGCGGCATCGAGAGATCCATCTTTACCAGATAGTGGTCTGACCATGACACAGGGGTAAAAGAATTAGCCCCCAACTTCAGCACACTACCCTCCCCCCCCCGGGACAAATACAAGGTCAAGAGTATGACCGGCTACATGGGTGGGCTCAGTATTACTAAGGCGCAGTTCCCAGGAAGTCATGGTTTCCAGGAAATCCCGAGGAGTGGTCTCAGCGTGTATGTTAAAGTCACCCAGAACTAACAGCTCTGGGGACAACATTCGCACGTCCGAGATCACCTCAAGCACCTCGGCCAGGGAGTCTGCCGTGCAGCGGGGCGGGCGGTACACGAGCAGGATCCCTAAACTGCCCTTAGAGCCCAACCTCCAGTACATACAATCAACAAAGCTAGTCCCACGAAGGGGAGGTCTGGCAAAGAGCAGCGACTCTCGGTAAATAACTGCCACTCCCCCTCCCCGCCTTCCGACCCTCGGCTGCTGAGCGTAACGGAAACCCGGTGGGCACATAGCCTCAAGAATAGGAGCTGAGGCTTCATCCAACCAGGTCTCCGTAATACATGCCAGGTCTGCACATTCATCCAAGATCAAGTCATGAATGATAGATATCTTTTGTACTACAGACCTGGCATTACACATCAGCAGTCGAAGGTCAGTAGGAATCCTGCGTCCCCCAGCTTCCTTCTGGTTCTGGACAGACCTGGAACAAGGGATGGATATTATGTATCTATCCCTTGTTTCTCTCCGTTGACGTGGTCTGCCCCCAGCACCATTCTAGCGCCTGCCGCCCAATCTTGCTATACTTTGGACCCCCACCCTTCCCTCTTCTTCCCTCCCAGATTTACACATAGACCCTCAACCTAACCTATCTCACAGGGTTATTGTGAGGATAAAATGGGAAGAGGTGAACTATGAAGGCCACCTTGACCTCCTTGGAGGAAAACTGGAATATGCATGTAATAATAAACAAACAAACAAACCTAGGACCTTTTGCATGCCAAGCATGTGCTCTGTCAGTGAGCTATGGCCCTGTTTTATTCTCTTTTCAGCTTTTGGGGTGTGTGTCTTTTTTTGTTATGCTACGCTCTGGCATTGTTTGATGAAGAACAGTTAAGAAATACTCTGAATGAATAAGATGGTAGCCGGAAGCCGAGAACTGAGGGAATATCTTCAACCTTAAAGGAAGCACCCCCCAACAATCCTGTTCGCGCCCCTCATCCTCTTACTGCCCATTCTCCCTTTTCCTGGCTTTCCTCTCCCCTTTTTTCCTCAGCGCACAGCAAGGCTCAAGTATGCAACACTCCTCCACCCCGTTCTGACAGACTGACTGACACTCTTCCTGAACCAATGGCGCCTTTAAGTCCCGCCCAACTGCGTCATAAGGAACCAATGGGCACCATCCCTTTCATTTTGCTTGGACTGCTGCGGGAGGGCGGGGCGTCATCGGCCTTGCTGCTGCCGCCGCCCTAACAACCTTTAAGCCCTCCTCCTTTACCCCCTTCCACTTTTTGATGAGAGGCCGGCTTCCAGTAGCCAATCCCGTGTCGGTTAAAGGCGGAGAGTGGCAGGCGCGGGCGCCAATGGAGTCAGAAAGACGGTGGTTAAGGAGAGGGAGGGGCAGTTGGGAGCCGAACGGGATGTGGGTGTGTGTAGCGGCGTATCTCCATGGGAGTCGCTGTCAGGGCAGGAACTGGCCGGAGTGCCCGAGCTGGGCCTACGCAGGTGAGGCGACAATTGAGGATGGGAGGGGGGCGACGCTTTTTCAGGAAATGAGTTTGTGTGAGAGGAAGCTGCGGTAATCTCCCAAACTGGGCGGTGACCAAGAGACACCCCAAAACTGGGGAGGGGGTGTAGCCTTCTCTTCTCACCCACCCCATCCCAGGCGAATCTGGCAGGCCGAGTCACCTGTGGCCTTTCCAATGTGACAGAGTGGGTGAGAAGGGATCGATTCTGGAAGGACCGAGCACAGTTAGGTGGGGGGCTTCTGTTCAGGCTCGTAGCCAGCTTAAAAATTCAGGGGGGGGGTCACAAAAAAGTAGGGGAGGAAAAAATATATTAAATTTAATTATTTTTGGTGAAAAAAACTAGGGAGGGAATTTTAGGGGGCGAGTCCCCCCTTGGCTACGTGTCTGCTTCTGTTATCTCCCACAGATCACCTCTCCCCCATTTTGCTGTCCCCCCCGCAATTAACTGATGACAACGTGAAGAGGTGGCTTTGTGACCCTGGTTCCTTCCTCTCTTCTCTCCCAATCATGCCCAGGCTGCCCATTCATCACCCTCTGCAGGGGAACGGACGGAGGAAAGGGGATCTGTATAGAAAGCCATAACATCTTGTGAGGGCTATTTCATTTATTTGTTTTGGTCTGTTCCCCTCCTCAGCACCCCAATTGTTAATATCCTATCTCTTTGAGTACTAGTTTTAAAATGAGGTATATCTGTTGAATCAAACCTCTTTTTCCTTGCCCTTTCTTGATGTTCCTCTAGATTTCCTCCCCCTGCATGTGTACACACGGTAAAATCAGCAGGTCTTTCACTCCCAATTGGAGAAAGGGGAGAAATGTCAGTGTCTGGGGATGGGGTGGGAGTAAAAACAGCCCTCCTCGATCAGACGAAGCTCTGTTTCATAAACTCAGGAGCCAAGCGAAAGGGCAAGAACCCTCCCCTGCCCCAGCAATTGTGGTTGAGAGGTACAAATAACTCTGGTTGAGAGGTACAAACTTTCACATTAAGGTTTGGGGGAGGTTTTCGAATATATTCAAGATCAAATTGCAAAAAAGGGTGTTATATTACCAGCAGTTGATGTAATAATTATTTGTCATAATCGAGGCGCTCCTGAGAAATCATACGGTCTGCACCACAAGGGTTGTGACTTGTAACTACTTCTGCTTGGCCTCCCTAAATGGCTGAGGTTCTCTCCCCCAGCTCCCGGTTCCTCTTCCACCTCTTGCAAAGGCTTTTGTTTGTTTTCTGGGTTTGGTTTCAAGGGCTGTGCTGGTCTACAACATGACGTTTTACTGGATTTAGTTTATGCTCTTCTTGCGTTATGGATTCTGGGGGGGTTTCATTTACAATATAGGTGGGTTTTTCTAATCTCTCCCTCTTCTTTTCTTGCCTTACCCCAAGTTTCTTTTCGGCAAGGGTAGCAACATTCTTTGGATTCAGCATCCTTTTTCCACTGAGTAAAAATTCTTCTCCATTTCAAATATGTTCCCCTCCCAGTCTTCTTGTTTATTACTTCCCAGCAAAAGTTATCTGAATGTTAGTTGCCTCTGTCTTTTATGAGCTATTTGCTGCTTAAGCTTTTTGGGGTTTAACTAGGCTGGCCCGCTGTTCCTCTTAGTAAGTCCGAATCGACTTGAAGGCAGTCCATTTCCATTTCATTATGTTTGTTGCCCTTTCCCCTGTATTGTTGCGCTGCAGCCAACTCAGAAGGGACAGGAAGGGGGGAGGCATGAGTTTCAGGCACCTCCGCAGCCAGAAGAAGCCGAGTTAGGGATTGTTGTGTCTGAGCAGGACCGTGCAGGAGGGGGGCAGCCTGCTCTTCAGCCAGTTCCCACAAGTAACGCCCTTTCTGAGGAGCCGAGCGCACTGCCCACAGTTGATGCAGAGGACTTGGGGGAGGAAGCTTCAGAGTCAATGCCAGCTCCTCCTTTTCCAAGCAGTTCCCAGGAGGATTCCAGCGTGGCACCGCCCTCTGACCTCGAGCCTGTTACTCGGGAGCAGGTGTCTTCAGATGAGCTGTTGGATGCGCGTCCCTGTCTCCTTGTTCCCGTCGCCGCGAGAAATGGACAGGGCAAAGACAGGAATTACGAAGGAGTCAGAGATTACGTTCAAAATCATTTCCTATATAAGCCTGCCGCTCCCAGTGGGGGGTCGTTGAGTCAACTTCCTTCACACGCTGCAGAGCATGTCTAGAGTATAGTTAGGGACTTTAGTGAGTTAGTGTAGGGTTTCCTATGAAGCGCAATGCCTTTGATGTAACCATTACTCTAATAAAATGAGATTTACTTGCACACACACTCCAGCCTCATTCTTTCGGCTCTGAACGGGACAGTTTGACTCAACCACCATCCCTACTCGAACCTGTTCCCATGGCGGATGACATGGACCAGAACGGAGCCAGAGGGGGAGTACCTATCACCATGGAAGCCTTGTATGCCGAGATCCAGAACCTCCGAGTGACTATGCAAGCCCTACAAGCCGAGAATCAAAACCTCAGAGCCGCAACGCAAGCCTTGCAAGTGGATAACCAGAATCTCCATGCCTTGGTCACCCAAGTCCAGGCGGCGCCTCCCAGGGCGGCCGCCCCTGTGAAGTCTCCAGTGGGGCTACCCGTGCAATACGGGGGCCAGAGTGAACAGTTTGCCACGTTCCTAGCCCAATGTGAATTGTACATTCAGGTGCGCAGAGCTGAGTTCCCAACTGATGATGCGAAGGTGGCGTTCATCATCAGTTTATTGGAAGGGGAAGCGGCAAAATGGGCCACCCCGTATTTGATTTGCAACTACCAGATATTGCGCCAGTTTGACGCCTTCAAGAATGCGATGGGGGACATGTTCCGAGACTCCCAGAGGAAGGAGACGGTTGTCCGCCAGTTAGGGACCCTGAGACAGGGAAAGGGGTCTGTAGGGCAATACACAAATGCTTTTCGTGTTTTGTCTCAGGAGACAGAGTACAATGACACAGCCTTGATGTACTTCTACAGAAATGGACTGAGTCCAGAAGTGTTGGATGAACTGGCGCGCTCCACACACCCCGACTCACTGAGGGGTTTGATTCAACTGAGTTTGCAGATAGACAGCCGCTTAGAAGGAAGGAAGGAGCGAAGAATGGAGCCTTCACGGAGTCAGGTTGCTGCTCCGCTGCCCCGTGCGCGCCCCGTGCCCGATCCTGGCATCCCTACTGTCTCGCGAGAGGAGCCCATGCAGATTGGGGGGGCTAGACCGAGATTGACAGAGGAGAGGGAAAGACGCCAGAGGGAAGGACTGTGTCTCTATTGCAGAAAGTCTGGACACCTCGCCAGAAATTGTGCAGCCAAAACCGGAAGATCCCAGCCGCCGGAAAACTTCACATCCCAGCTCTTGTAGAGGCTAGAGAGTTGGGGGGTGCTACAGACACTGAGCCCCCGTTACGACCCCTTCCCTCCCAAGGGGCCCTTCTGTTGCCCATTCGCATTACCCTATCCTTAGGCGAGAGCTTCTTAGCCAAGGCTATGATCGACAGCGGAGCATCCTCTTGTTTCATAGACCGGGAGTTGGCGCTACACCACGCTATTCCCACAAGAGAACTGAGCCAGCCGTTGGCAGTGGAAACTATGGATGACCGGCCTCTGAAGTCTGGGGGGGTGACTCGGGTGACCGAGTCCGTGGAAGTGAAAGTCCCTGGGCATTGGGAAGACCTGTCGTTCTATGTGGCGTCCTTGCCGCGTTTCCCGGTGGTGTTAGGTATGCCTTGGTTGGTTAGACACAACCCCACAATCTTTTGGGATGAAGCGGTGGTGGTTTTTACCTCTAAGTACTGCCATCAACATTGCCAGCCTGACAAGGAGCCACAGGTGTTGGCAGGAGCGTCTCCCCCAAGGGAGATAACCTTGCCTGCCAAGTATGGGAGTTTTCGGGACGTCTTCGATAAAAAGGAAGCGGAGCAACTCCCTCCTCACCGCCTCTATGATTGTGCCATTGATTTGGTGCCTGGAGCACACATCCCCGCCGGGCGGATCTACTCTCTATCTGAACCAGAGTTGGCAGCGTTAAGGGAGTTTCTGGACGCCAATTTGAAGAAAGGCTTCATTCGCCCTTCGCAGTCCCCCGCTGGTGCACCCCTGCTATTTGTCAAGAAAAAAGGGGAGGAGCTCCGTCCCTGTAATGATTATCGGGCCCTAAACCAGCTCACTATCCCCAATAGTTACCCGCTGCCGCTCATTAGGGAAATGTTGGAGAGGTTGCATTCCGCCAAAATTTTCACGAAACTGGACTTGAGAGGAGCTTACAACTTGGTGAGGATTAAGGCAGGCCATGAATGGAAGACGGCGTTTAAGACCCATTATGGTCAGTTTGAGTATTTAGTAATGCCATATGGGTTGTCGGGAGCACCTGGAGTCTTCCAAAGTTTCATGAATGACATCTTCCGGGACTTTGTGGACCGCTTCATGATAGTTTATCTGGATGATATTTTGATTTACTCAGATACTCCCGAGGAACATGACTCACATGTGCGTGCAGTGTTGCAGAAGTTACGGGAACACCATCTTTACGCGAAACTGGGAAAGTGTGGGTTTGACCTAACCACGTTGGACTTTCTGGGGTATCGGATATCGCCAGCAGGAGTAGAAATGGACCCAGAGAAAGTTCATTGTGTACTCATGTGGCAACCCCCCAAGACCAAGAAGGATTTGCAGTGCTTCTTGGGCTTTGCGAATTACTACCATCGTTTCATAGCCAACTACTCCCATCAGACCGCACCGCTCACAGATTGCCTGAAGGGCTCAGGACCTTTCCACTGGACAGAAGCTGCACAAGACGCTTTCGAGAGCCTGAAGCGAAGGTTTGCTACCGAACCCATACTACAGCATGCCGACCCGGCGCTTCCTTTTGTGGTAGAGACGGATGCGTCGGACGTCGCGATCGGAGCGGTTCTTTTGCAACCGGCCCAGAAAGGGGGAGAACTGATGCCTTGTGCTTACTTTTCCAGGAAGCTAACCGACTCTGAACAAAACTACACTGTGTGGGAAAAGGAGCTATTAGCCATTAGGGATGCCTTTGAAGCCTGGAGACACCATCTGGAAGGGGCGCAGCATGAAACTGAGGTGCGCACGGACCATTGTAATCTACAGAGTTTTCATACCGCTCGTAAACTCAACCAGAGGCAAGTGCGCTGGGCTCAGTTCTTCGCACGGTTCCATTTTAAAATTCATTATATCTCCCAAGCACAGAATAAGCGGGCTGATGCCCTCTCGAGGAAGCCAGAATTTCTGAGGGATCCCACCCCAAGATCGTTACAGTACATAATCCCTCCCGAGCAGGGAGTAGTAGGGGCCTGCCAAGATTCTTGGGAAGGTGAAGTGCGTGATGCGCAACAACAGGATCCTTTCATGCAGGAGCAGCAGGTCAAAGAGGGCACGTCACCCCAGGCAGAACAGAAGGACCTTATATGTGTCAGGCCCAGGATGTGACTCAGGAACCAGACCAATGGCTGTAGTTAATTCGTGTTTTATTAGGGTAATGTCCAAACAAAGACTGCGTTTTCTCATGAAGCAATACAGGGATACAGGTCCTGCGGCATTGGGAGAAAGTTGACAGAGCAAGGGACTTCTTCCCGCCTGTTCTTTAAGAAGGGGCCAAACGGGCGCACAATCTTTCGCTCCTCCTTAACTGCCCCTCAGGTACTGCCCGCCTTCCCCCCCTTCTCTCCTGTCTTTTCAGCTGTCTGCATGTGTGCGGTGAGGGGGGAAGCATCACCCCCTCCTCTTCTGAAGTTTCCGATTCCAGGATGGGGGATAGGGGAGGGGCTGATGGTAAACTGCCTCCCCGCTTTTCAGCTGTGAGCAGCCCTCCCTCTTCCCCCTCTTGCTCTGAGCCTGAAAGAGGGGGAGGCGTGAGAATGTCCAGGGAGGGCTCAGGCTCCCCGTTGCTAAGTGACCTTATCACTGGCAGTTCCTCTGTTTCGTCTTTGCTCCAAAGGGGGGAAGTTCCTCCCCCTTCCCTCTGCCATCCATCCGAATACTCTTCTCCCAACTCTCCGGGATCCAGCTCCCCGGGATTGGGACCTCAGCTCTGCCTTCTG
This sequence comes from Rhineura floridana, assembly GCF_030035675.1. Classification (NCBI taxonomy): domain Eukaryota; kingdom Metazoa; phylum Chordata; class Lepidosauria; order Squamata; family Rhineuridae; genus Rhineura; species Rhineura floridana. The sequence goes on along the minus strand of NC_084493.1, from coordinate 16,678,070 downwards.
ACACCATCCCCCCTCCCAGGCTGTGCCCCCTCCCCTTGTCTGGCTTGGGACGGTGGGGAAAACGTTGATGGAAAAGTTTTACCAATTCTGGAGCATGCACATCAGCTGCATCTTCCCATGATCTGTCAGCCACCCCGTAGCCTTTCCAGTGAATCAAGTACTGCAGCTTGTGGCGTCTGATCCTGGAATCTAAGATCTCCTCAACTTCAAACTCAAGCTGCTCATTTACCAGGAGCGGAGCTCCGGGAGGTTCCTCCGGCCGTAACTCACTGGGAGGGGCGGCTTTCGTTAAGAGGGATCGATGGAACACAGGATGTATTTTAAACGTGTCAGGCAGCTTCAGTCGGTACGCCACGGGATTGATTTGAGTTTCTATTTCGAAAGGACCCACCCTCTTGTCTTGTAATTTTCTACATTTGCCCGGCATCTGGAGGAAGCGGGTGGACAGCCATACCTGGTCTCCCGGTTGAAGGGGGGGCCCCTCCTTCCTGTGCAGGTCAGCAACTCGCTTGTACTCCGTTTTGGCTTCGTTTAACTGCTGTTTCAGTGTCTGTTGCGCCGCTTGCAATTCCTTAAGGAAGTTCTCAGCTGCCGGTACCAGCATTCCTTCTGAGCTGCTTGGAAAGACTTTAGGATGGAATCCATAATTAGCAAAGAACGGGGTTTGTTGAGTGCTGGAGTGCAGAGAATTGTTGTAGGCGAACTCTGCAAAATGCAAATATGATACCCAGTCAGTCTGTTGATAGGACACATAACTTCGTAAATATCTTTCCAAAACGGCGTTCAAGCGTTCCGTCTGCCCATCTGTCTGGGGGTGATGGGCGGAGGAGAGTTTTAATTCCGTCTGCAACTGTTTCCACATTGCTCTCCAAAATTTGGCTGTGAACTGAGTTCCTCGGTCTGAGACTACGCTGTTTGGCAATCCATGCAGCCGGTAGACTTCTTTTATGAATAACTTGGCCGTTTCTTTAGCCTCTAAGGCCCCTGCACAAGGAAGAAAGTGTGCCATTTTGGTAAGTAGATCCACCACTACTAAGATGGCTGTCATTCCTTGGGACTTGGGTAGATCAGTTATAAAATCCATGGAGAGGTCCTTCCAGGGTTCGTGTGGGACAGGCAACGGTTGTAACAGTCCTGCTGGTGTCCCTGTTTGTGTTTTTGTCCGCAGACAGACAGAGCAGGACTTTACATAACTCTCAATATCCCGACGCATTTTAGGCCACCAGAAGTCCTTGGCCACGTTCTGAATGGTCTTGTAAATCCCAAAGTGTCCCGCTGTGATGGAATCATGACACTGGCATAGGATTCTGAGCCTTAATTCCCCTTCTGGCACATATCTGGCGGTTTTGAACCATAACAGTCCATTTCTCCAGTGAAAGGTTACTTCTGAGTCTTGACCTTGTCCCATCTCCTGCTGATATTTTAGTATGTCTGCATCTTCTTGTTGTGCCTTTTTGAGTTCCTTTTCCCATGAAGGCTGGCATACTCCCAACGTTAATTTCTCTGGCGGGATTACGTACTGAGGCTGGTCCTCGGATTCACTTTCTTTGTATTGTGGCTGTCTGGATAAGGCATCCGCTCTCTGGTTTTTGGCTTGGGCATGGTAAGTAATCTGGAAGTTAAACCTAGTGAAGAACTGGGACCATCTTATCTGTCTCTGGTTCAGCTTTCTGGCGGTTTGGAGGCTTTCAAGATTCTTGTGGTCGGAGCGCACTTCAATTCGATGAGAGGTCCCCTCTAGGTATTGTCTCCAGTTTTCAAAAGAGTCCTTGATGGCCAGCAGCTCCTTCTCCCAAACTGTGTAGTTCTTCTCTGCAGGCTTTAACTTCCGAGAGAAGTACGCACAGGGGTGCAGCTCCTTCCCTTCTTGGTCTAATTGTAGCAGGACCCCCCCGATGGCAAAATCTGAAGCATCTGCTTCCACTACGAAAGGGCGGTTCGGATCAGCAAAGCGCAGAATGGGCTCAGTAGCAAACCTTCTCTTCAGCTCCTCAAAGGCCTCGGTGGCGTTCTCTGTCCATTGAAACTTCTTCTTCCCCCTTAAACAGTCAGTCAGAGGAGCTGTTAATTTGGAAAACCCTGGAATGAACTTTCTGTAATAATTGGCAAACCCCAAAAACCGTTGTACATCCTTTTTGGTGACAGGTTGGCCCCAGTCCAATATGCAGCTTACTTTCCCTGGGTCCATCTCCACGCCTTCCGCTGAGATTTGATATCCAAGAAAGTCTAGAGACTTGAGGTCAAATCCACATTTCTCTAATTTAGCATACAGGTGATTTTCTCTCAGTCTCTTCAACACCGTCTTTACATGCTGGTCATGGTCTTCCTGGTTCTTTGAGAACACCAGGATATCATCTAAGTAACAGATTACATATGTGTCCAACAAGTCTCTAAACACGTCGTTCATGAATTTTTGAAAAATTCCTGGACTTCCACAAAGCCCGAACGGCATGACCAGGTATTCATACTGTCCGTAAACGGTCAAGAATCCTGTTTTCCATTCATCTCCCTCCTTCATTCTGATCAGATTGTACACTCCTCTCAAATCCAACTTCGTGAAGATTTTTGCAGAGCGCAGTCGGTCCAGCAACTCTGAGATCAGGGGCAGCGGGTAGCTGTTGGGGATGGTGATCTGGTTCAATGTGCGATAGTCGTTACAGGGTCTGAGTTCCCCCCCTTCTTTTTCACAAACAATAGTGGCGCTCCAGCAGGGGATTGTGAGGGGCGTATGAATCCTCGCCTCAGGTTTTTATCCAGGAATTCCTTCAGGGCCTCCCTCTCATTCTCTGTGAGAGAGTAGATTCTCCCTGATGGGATGCTGGCTCCTGGCACTAGGTCAATCGCACAGTCGTAAGGGCGGTGGGGGGGTAAAGTCTCTGCCTCTTTTTCATCAAACACATCTTTGAATTCTTCATACTTTGGCGGCAGGGTCACTTGCTCGATCTTTTGCACTGCCCCCGCTAGGGTGTTCTTGATTCCTTCAGGTTGACAGTTCTCCTGGCAATACTGTGAGGTGAACCACACCACCGCCTCCTTCCAACTTATTTTGGGTTCATGCTTTGCTAGCCAGGGCATTCCCAGAATCACCTCAAAGTTCGAGAGATCTGACACGTATAGCGAAATGAACTCTTCGTGCCCAGGGATTTGAAGTTTCACTTCCTCCGTGGCTTGTGTCACCCCTCCTGACTTCAGGGGTCTCCCATCGATAGTCTCCACAGCTAGGGGAGCGTCCAGTTTCCACCGGGAAATTCCATGACGCTTGACTAACTTTGCATCAATAAAATTTGTGGAGGCTCCACTGTCAATTAAGGCAGTGGAATTAAACACCACTCCTCTGGAAGTTGTAATCCGAATAGGCAAGACCAACACCCCCTTTGAGGGAGGTTGGATCGTTGGGGGGCCTTTATACAACGCTGCCCCCAGTCCACCGGCCTGCACGTGGACTGGGTGTTCTAGTTTCCCGACGGCTCGGCTTTCCCCCCTTTCAGTCCACAGTCTCTGGCCACATGGCCCGGCTTTGAACAATAAAAGCATAAACGTTCCCGGCGTCGTCTTTCCTTTTCTTCTTCCGACAGTCTTGGCCTAGCCCCTCCCTGTCCCTCAGTTGCATTACCTGCCATCCCTGCAGTGGGAAGGGTCTTGTTGCGGGATGCCGAGGCTGAGTATCTCGGGACCTCCTGCTTCCTTTCCAGGCGCCTTCCTTCCATCCGGTGATCTATCTGTAGGCATAGCCGGATGAGCCCTGGTAGGTCAGCGGGGGGGGGGAGGTCCTGGCCAACTCATCCAGGATTTCAGCATTTAATCCACTCCAGTACATAAACATCAGGGCGGCGTCATTGTAACCAGTTTCCTGGGACAGAATTTTAAAAGCGTTAGTGTACTCGGAAACAGTCCCTTTAGCTTGCTTCAGAGCGCCTAGTTGCCGCGCTACTGTTTCAGCCCTTTGCGGGTCTTGAAACATCTCGGTCATCTACTGTATAAATCCTCTGTACCTTCCTAAGACAGTATCCTTTCTCACGAGATACGGAGTCACCCATTTTGCAGCTTCTCCCTCCAGGAGGCTAATCACGAAAGCTACTTTAGCCCCATTGTCTGGAAATTCCGTGTGCCTGACATCCAGATATAACTCACCTTGAGCCACGAAGGTTGCCAACTGATCACTTTGTCCTGCGTATTTTGGAGGCAATCCAATGGGAACCTTTACTACGGCAGCTGGAGGGGCTGTTCGCATCTGGTCTATCGTGGCCTTCAAGGTTTGATTATCCGTCTTCAGCGCCTTGACTGCTGCTAGCAGGGCTTGAACATCCGTCTGCAAATCAGCTACCTTAGTCCTCAAGAGTTCCACTTCTTCCGTCTCAGAAGTGGGGTTCGTCCCCCCTGCTGCTCCCTTTGACATCTTGTCCCAGTCAAGTGAAGAGAGCGTTGAGGGTGATTTAGGTGGCTCTGTCAAGCTGTCAGGCCCAGGATGTGACTCAGGAACCAGACCAACGGCTGTAGTTAATTCGTGTTTTATTAGGGTGATGTCCAAACAAAGACTGCGTTTTCTCATGAAGCAATACAGGGATACAGGTCCTGCGGCATTGGGAGAAAGTTGACAGAGCAAGGGACTTCTTCCCACCTGTTCTTTAAGAAGGGGCCAAACGGGCGCGCAATCTTTCGCTCCTCCTTAACTGCCCCTCAGATACTGCCCGCCTTCCCCCCTTCTCTCCTGTCTTTTCAGCTGCCTGCGTGTGCGTGGTGAGGGGGGAAGCATCACCCCCTCCTCTTCTGAAGTTTCCGATTCCAGGATGGGGGATAGGGGAGGGGCTGATGGTAAACTGCCTCCCCGCTTTTCAGCTGTGAGCAGCCCTCCCTCTTCCCCCTCTTGCTCTGAGCCTGAAAGAGGGGGAGGCGTGAGAATGTCCAGGGAGGGCTCAGGCTCCCCGTTGCTAAGCGACCTTATCACTGGCAGTTCCTCTGTTTCGTCTTTGCTCCAAAGGGGGGAAGTTCCTCCCCCTTCCCTCTGCCATCCATCCGAATACTCTTCTCCCAACTCTCCGGGATCCAGCTCCCCGGGATTGGGACCCCAGCTCTGCCTTCCGACAATATGGAAGGATGGCATACTGCACCATCAGGAAGCTGTTTATGTGCCCCCCAGAGAACTGCGAGGGAGAGTACTACATCAGTGCCATGATGCCCCCACGGCAGGCCACTTTGGGGTTTTTAAGACCATTCAAGCTGTTACTCGGGAGTTCTGGTGGCCCAAGGTGAAGAAGGACGTAGAGCATTACGTTCGCTCTTGCCCCACTTGCATGAGGGCTAAACATGCCACCGGGAAGACACTGAGGCTACTGGAACCCCTCCCTACCCCAGGAGGACCTTGGCGAATGATTACTATGGATTTTATAACAGACCTTCCACCTTCGCAGGGGAAAACCACAGTTTTGGTGGTCGTTGATGCCTTCTCGAAAATGGCTCACTTCATTCCGTGCGCAGGGCTTCCAAGCGCTCAAGACACTGCCAAAATGTACGTGCAAAATGTGTATCGGCTGCACGGTCTGCCAGACAGCCTGGTTTCCGATCGGGGCACACAATTCACCTCGCGTTTTTGGCAAGCATTGTGGAAGTTGCTGCAAAGTGAGTTGAGACTGTCGTCCGCCCATCATCCCCAAACGGATGGGCAGTCCGAGAGGGTCAACGCAGTGTTGCAACAATATTTATGTTGTTTTGTGGGATATCAGCAGGACAACTGGATGTCCTACCTGCATTTAGCAGAATTTGCCTATAATAATGCTGTGTATTCGCACACGCAACAGACTCCTTTCTTCGCCAATTTTGGCTACCACCCCCGAGCCTTCCCTGCCCCAAAGGACAGTCTCTCAGTCCCAGCCGCTGAGGATTACTTGCAGGAACTCCACGCTATGCAACAGCTACTCCAAGAGCAACTAGAACAGGCCAAAGCGGATTACAAACGCGCAGCTGACCAGCATCAGAGAGAGGGGGACCTCATACGAGTGGGAGACCAGGTCTGGATCTCTACACATTTCCTAGCTATGCCTGGCCGGTGTCGTAAACTGCAGGATCGGCGTGTAGGGCCCTTTGAGGTGGAGGCTCAGATTAACCCCGTGGCTTACAGACTAAAATTGCCACCCACCTTCAAGATGCACCCAGTCTTCCACAGGGCATTGTTGACCAAGGACGCTGCCCCCGACCCTCACCGTCCGCGAGTGGAGCCCGCACCGCCATTGTTGGTGGAGGGGGAGGAGGAATACGAAGTAGAACAGATTTTGGACTCGTGAAAACGCCGAGGGCGTCTTCAGTACCTGATTCATTGGAAGGGGTACGATCCAACTGAACGTTCCTGGGAAACGGAGGAGAATGTGCACGCTCCGACTTTGGTGAGAGAATTCCATGAGGCTTATCCAGAGAAACCTAGACCTCAGGGGTGGGAAGGGTTAAAGCATGGATGATGTTGCGCTGCAGCCAACTCAGACGGGACAGGAAGGGGGGAGGCATGAGTTTCAGGCACCTCCACAGCCAGAAGAAGCCGAGTTAGGGATTGTTGTGTCTGAGCAGGATCGTGCAGGAGGGGGGCAGCCTGCTCTTCAGCCAGTTCCCACGAGTAACGCCCTTTCTAAGGAGCCAAGCGCACTGCCCCCAGTTGATGCAGAGGACTTGGGGGAGGAAGCTTCAGAGTCAATGCCAGCTCCTCCTTTTCCAAGCAGTTCCCAGGAGGATTCCAGCGTGGCACCGCCCCCTGACCTCGAGCCTGTTACTTGGGAGCAGGTGTCTTCAGATGAGCTGTTGGATGCGCGTCCCCTGTCTCCTCGTTCCCGTCACCGCGAGAAATGGACGGGGCAAAGACAGGAATTACGAAGGAGTCAGAGATTACGTTCAAAAACATTTCCTATATAAGCCTGCCGCTCCCAGTGGGGGGTCGTTGAGTCAACTTCCTTCACACGCTGCAGAGCATGTCTAGAGTATAGTTAGGGACTTTAGTGAGTTAGTGTAGGGTTTCCTATGAAGCGCAATGCCTTTGATGTAACCATTACTCTAATAAAACGAGATTTACTTGCACACACACTCCAGCCTCATTCTTTCGGCTCTGAACGGGACATGTATGTGGTGAATACGTTTTCCCTCCTCCTGCTGTTTCTTAATGGTACCCAATAAATATTACCTCTTATATCTTGACTGGTAGTTATAATCTTGTGTGCAACATATACATCTGCATTGTTTGATGAAGAACAGTTAAGAAATACTCTGAATGAATAAGATGGTAGCCTGAAGGCGAGAACTGAGGGAATATCTTCACCCTTAAAGGAAGCATCCCCCAACAATCCTGTTCCCGCCCTAACAACCTTTAAGCCCTCCTCCTTTACCCCCTTCCACTTTTTGATGAGAGGCCGGCTTCCAGTAGCCAATCCCGTGTCGGTTAAAGGCGGAGAGTGGCAGGCGCGGGCGCCAATGGAGTCAGAAAGACGGTGGTTAAGGAGAGGGAGGGGCAGTTGGGAGCCGAACGGGATGTGGGTGTGTGTAGCGGCGTATCTCCATGGGAGTCGCTGTCAGGGCAGGAACTGGCCGGAGTGCCCGAGCTGGGCCTACGCAGGTGAGGCGACAATTGAGGATGGGAGGGGGGCGACGCTTTTTCAGGAAATGAGTTTGTGTGAGAGGAAGCTGCGGTAATCTCCCAAACTGGGCGGTGACCAAGAGACACCCCAAAACTGGGGAGGGGGTGTAGCCTTCTCTTCTCACCCACCCCATCCCAGGCGAATCTGGCAGGCCGAGTCACCTGTGGCCTTTCCAATGTGACAGAGTGGGTGAGAAGGGATCGATTCTGGAAGGACCGAGCACAGTTAGGTGGGGGGCTTCTGTTCAGGCTCGTAGCCAGCTTAAAAATTCAGGGGGGGGGTCACAAAAAAGTAGGGGAGGAAAAAATATATTAAATTTAATTATTTTTGGTGAAAAAAACTAGGGAGGGAATTTTAGGGGGCGAGTCCCCCCTTGGCTACGTGTCTGCTTCTGTTATCTCCCACAGATCACCTCTCCCCCATTTTGCTGTCCCCCCCGCAATTAACTGATGACAACGTGAAGAGGTGGCTTTGTGACCCTGGTTCCTTCCTCTCTTCTCTCCCAATCATGCCCAGGCTGCCCATTCATCACCCTCTGCAGGGGAACGGACGGAGGAAAGGGGATCTGTATAGAAAGCCATAACATCTTGTGAGGGCTATTTCATTTATTTGTTTTGGTCTGTTCCCCTCCTCAGCACCCCAATTGTTAATATCCTATCTCTTTGAGTACTAGTTTTAAAATGAGGTATATCTGTTGAATCAAACCTCTTTTTCCTTGCCCTTTCTTGATGTTCCTCTAGATTTCCTCCCCCTGCATGTGTACACATGGTAAAATCAGCAGGTCTTTCACTCCCAATTGGAGAAAGGGGAGAAATGTCAGTGTCTGGGGATGGGGTGGGAGTAAAAACAGCCCTCCTCGATCAGACGAAGCTCTGTTTCATAAACTCAGGAGCCAAGCGAAAGGGCAAGAACCCTCCCCTGCCCCAGCAATTGTGGTTGAGAGGTACAAATAACTCTGGTTGAGAGGTACAAACTTTCACATTAAGGTTTGGGGGAGGTTTTCGAATATATTCAAGATCAAACTGCAAAAAAGGGTGTTATATTACCAGCAGTTGATGTAATAATTATTTGTCATAATCGAGGCGCTCCTGAGAAATCATACGGTCTGCACCACAAGGGTTGTGACTTGTAACTACTTCTGCTTGGCCTCCCTAAATGGCTGAGGTTCTCTCCCCCAGCTCCCGGTTCCTCTTCCACCTCTTGCAAAGGCTTTTGTTTGTTTTCTGGGTTTGGTTTCAAGGGCTGTGCTGGTCTACAACATGACGTTTTACTGGATTTAGTTTATGCTCTTCTTGCGTTATGGATTCTGGGGGGGTTTCATTTACAATATAGGTGGGTTTTTCTAATCTCTCCCTCTTCTTTTCTTGCCTTACCCCAAGTTTCTTTTCGGCAAGGGTAGCAACATTCTTTGGATTCAGCATCCTTTTTCCACTGAGTAAAAATTCTTCTCCATTTCAAATATGTTCCCCTCCCAGTCTTCTTGTTTATTACTTCCCAGCAAAAGTTATCTGAATGTTATTTGCCTCTGTCTTTTATGAGCTATTTGCTACTTAAGCTTTTTTGGGTTTAACTAGGCTGGCCCGCTGTTCCTCTTAGTAAGTCCGAATCGACTTGAAGGCAGTCCATTTCCATTTCATTATGTTTGTTGCCTTTTCCCCTGTATGTGGTGAATACGTTTTCCCTCCTCCTGCTGTTTCTTAATGCTACCCAATAAATATTACCTCTTATATCTTGACTGGTAGTTATGATCTTGTGTGCAACATATACATCTGCATTGTTTGATGAAGAACAGTTAAGAAATACTCTGAATGAATAAGATGGTAGCCTGAAGCCAAGAACTGAGGGAATATCTTCAACCTTAAAGGAAGCATCCCCCAACAATCCTGTTCCCGCCCCTCATCCTGTTCCCGCCCATTCTCCCTTTTCCTGGCGTTCCTCTCCCCTTTTTCCCTCAGCGCACAGCAAGGCTCAAGCACGCAACACTCCTCCACCCCGTTCTGACAGACTGACTGACACTCTTCCTGAACCAATGGCGCCTTTAAGTCCCGCCCAACTGCGTCATAAGGAACCAATGGGCACCATCCCTTTCATTTTGCTTGGACTGCTGCGGGAGGGCGGGGCGTCGGTGGCCTTGCTGCTGCCGCCGCCCTAACAACCTTTAAGCCCTCCTCCTTTACCCCCTTCCACTTTTTGATGAGAGGCCGGCTTCCAGTAGCCAATCCTATTCGGTTAAAGGCGGAGAGTGGCAGGCGCGGGCGCCAATGGAGTGAGAAAGACGGTGGTTAAGGAGAGGGAGGGGCAGTTGGGAGCTGAACGGGGTGTGAGTGTGTGTAGCAGCGTATCTCCATGGGAGTCGCTGTCAGGGCAGGAACTGGCCGGAGTGCCCGAGCTGGGCCTACGCAGGTGAGGCGACAATTGAGGATGGGAGGGGGGCGACGCTTTTTCAGGAAATGAGTTTGTGTGAGAGGAAGCTGCGGTAATCTCCCAAATTGGGCGGTGACCAAGAGACACCCCAAAACTGGGGAGGGGTGTAGCCTTCTCTTCTCACCCACCCCATCCCAGGCGAATCTGGCAGGCCGAGTCACCTGTGGCCTTTCCAATGTGACAGAGTGGGTGAGAAGGGATCGATTCTGGAAGGACTGAGCACAGTTAGGTGGGGGGCTTCTGTTCAGGCTTGTAGCCAGCTTAAAAATTCTGGGGGGGGGTCACAAAAAGTAGGGGAGGAAAAATGTAATAAATTTAATTATTTTTGGTAAAAAAAACTAGGGAGGGAATTTTAGGGGGCGAGTCCCCCCTTGGCTACGTGTCTGCTTCTGTTATCTCCCACAAATCACCTCTCCCCCATTTTGCTGTCCCCCCCGCAATTAACTGATGACAACGTGAAGAGGTGGCTTTGTGACCCTGGTTCCTTCCTCTCTTCTCTCCCAATCATGCCCAGGCTGCCCATTCATCACCCTCTGCAGGGGAACGGTCGGAGGAAAGGGGAGGGCAAATACTGCTGTTCCTGCTGTTCATTTCTAATCCTCCCCAAAAAATTTTATTTCATTTAATTTTTAAGACATTTTCAATTAGGAGGTTTACATATGCATCTGTATAGAAAGCCATAACATCTTGTGAGGGCTATTTCATTTATTTGTTTTGGTCTGTTCCCCTCCTCAGCACCCCAATTGTTAATATCCTATCTCTTTTACTAGTTTTAAAATGAGGTATATCTGTTGAATCAAACCTCTTTTTCCTTGCCCTTTCTTGATGTTCCTCTAGATTTCCTCCTCCTGCATGTGTACACATGGTAAAATCAGCAGGTCTTTCACTCCCGGTTGGAGAAAGGGGAGAAATGTCAGTGTCTGGGGATGGAGTGGGAGTAAAAACAGCCCTCCTCGATCAGACGAAGCTCTGTTTCATAAACTCAGGAGCCAAGCGAAAGGGCAAGAACCCTCCCCTGCCCCAGCAATTGTGGTTGAGAGGTACAAATAACTCTGGTTGAGAGGTATAAACTTTCACATTAAGGTTTGGGGGAGGTTTTTGAATATATTCAAGATCAAATTGCAAAAAAGGGTGTTATATTACCAGCAGTTGATGTAATAATTATTTGTCATAATCGAGGCGCTCCTGAGAAATCATACGGTCTGCACCACAAGGGTTGTGACTTGTAACTACTTCTGCTTGGCCTCCCTAAATGGCTGAGGTTCTCTCCCCCAGCTCCCGGTTCCTCTTCCACCTCTTGCAAAGGCTTTTGTTTGTTTTCTGGGTTTGGTTTCAAGGGCTGTGCTGGTCTACAACATGACGTTTTACTGGATTTAGTTTATGCTCTTCTTGCGTTATGGATTCTGGGGGGGGGTTTCATTTACAATATAGGTGGGTTTTTCTAATCTCTCCCTCTTCTTTTCTTGCCTTACCCCAAGTTTCTTTTCGGCAAGGGTAGCAACATTCTTTGGATTCAGCATCCTTTTTCCACTGAGTAAAAATTCTTCTCCATTTCAAATATGTTCCCCTCCCAGTCTTCTTGTTTATTACTTCCCAGCAAAAGTTATCTGAATGTTATTTGCCTCTGTCTTTTATGAGCTATTTGCTGCTTAAGCTTTCTGGGGTTTAACTAGGCTGGCCCGCTGTTCCTCTTAGTAAGTCCGAATCGACTTGAAGGCAGTCCATTTCCATTTCATTATGTTTGTTGCCTTTTCCCCTGTATGTGGTGAATACGTTTTCCCTCCTCCTGCTGTTTCTTAATGCTACCCAATAAATATTACCTCTTATATCTTGACTGGTAGTTATGATCTTGTGTGCAACATATACATCTGCACCAATTTTTCTGGAAATATCATATCCACCCTACAAGATGGTGCCCCTCCAGGCTTCCTGCTTCAGAATTTCACTGACATTTGCTATTATACCTTCTTGCTTTAGAATTCTCTTGACATTTGTCATTATTCCCTCTGTACAAGTATGTTACCTGAAGGTATAATAACAAATGTCGGTGAACTATCAGTAAAGATTTGACATAAACATTTATCTTCCTATTCTTGAATCTCATCTACTCCATACTAATCATAAATCCAAGCTATACAGATAGGTTATTTAATGATACTTTTTAAAGTTAGTCATTCCAGTCATCTGGTGTCCTTTGTTATTTTGATTAATCAGTGTTGTTATAGGTCATTAGAGAAGATGAGGTTACAGAGACTTACTGTAATTCATGCACAAGAAGGGCATTTTCCCCCTGTCTTTTGCTATAAAGTTCGGTTGTGCTATACAGTTACCTTCTGATGCCCTTCAGCAATTTTTCATGCTCCAAATGGAATATTTCTGTTGAAGTGGGTGGTGGAATTACTATGGTGGCCTGTTTTGAATAGCAGTACAGCTGTATAGACTGTTATTATATCCTGCTTTAGATTCTTTTTAATTGCTATTTGTCACTGGTGCCATAACCTTGTCAGCTGTTCATGAATAAATGAAAAGTGCTCTAAATAATTTCTTGTGTCTTTTAAGAGTAATGAATAGAACTGTACATATTCTGTAACATTTAGCAGTTGGCAGTACTTGTCACCCAGTGATATACACATGCTCTGCATCGGTGATCCCCAAATTGTCTCCAAATAGTAAAGTGAGACTCGGAGATGCAGTGAAAGAGGCCAGAGGAGTACTGGCTTTGAGTACCAACAAATTTGACCAAATTGCTTGACCAAAAAGATTGAAAAGTCTTCTACTTGATAGCTCTTATCATTCTTCATAGTGTCTCATACTTATACTTCACTGTAGGTATTGTCGTCATGCTATTTGCTCAATGTATCTGTTATGTTTTTATAAATGTTGTTAGCTGCTTTGAGGATTCTAGTTGAAAAGTGGGATATAAAGCTACTAAATATTTACTTGCAGACTTTTCTGTGTTGTATCTGAGTCAGTTTAAAACTGTCAGAAATATTTATAGTTGCTTGTATTGATTATTCTGAACTCTGTTTAGTGCTGCTGCAGAATGTCCTTTGATAAATATGCTTTTGATTTTTTTTCTAAACTACCTGGGTGAGGTCAATTTAAGGCATACACAGAGTAGAACCATTGATTTTACTTTTCCATTTTAATGGGTTTACTCTGAGTATGATCAACACTGGCTCTTTGTCAAAGGACCATGCTCCATAAATTGTCAGTTAGGTTTATGCAGCTCCTGCTTTTTGGCTATCCCAATTCACAGCAGTTGCAATCAGTTGGCAATTAATAATAATAATAATTCTGTTTTCTTCTGAGTTCAGTCATAACTGCTCATATAAAATAATTGTCTTAAATACATCTCTGAAATCTTATTGGATCTTTGTCTTCGCAGTTTGTATTTTTCCCTGGATACCTTATAGAGATCCACCATGTACTGCTGATCGTAAATTGGTTTAACATTTTAATATTGTATTTTTATGTTATTGTAACCCATCCTTTTACCTTATGGTGAATGGTGGATAGGAAATTAATAAATAATTTCTTCTTCCTCCTCCTCCTCATAATATTAATATCTAATTTGCTTAAAGCAATGGTCTACCCTTTTCTTTTTAAAATGTATTGTGATATGCCACATTCTTGCATCTGTGAGAGAGTTTGGATTTCAAGTCTGCTTTTATAAAATCAGACATTTTTCAGTCTCCAGGACAGATGCCTTCATATCTTAAGGAGACTGAAAGAAACAATCAAGATAATCTAAGCATTCTTGTAATAGTGAAAGAAGCATTAAGCTGTTTTAGAAGGTAACAGTGTTTATTGTTGGATTATAGATTCATGAAGGGTTTGATTGGTACTTGGATGAAGTGATTGAAAGAGAAGGATTTCCCTTTGGGGTAAATGAACTAAATGTGAAGTTGATTATCATACTTTGAAGATGCTGGCTGTGAATTAATGTTTATCTTATTTCTAGTGAGTGAGGGCAATTTACTGTGCCGGGTTAACGTAACTGTTTCAGCATGATTTCCAGCGTTCAGTTTTTTCTTCTCATCATGAAGAGTATGCAATCTTAAACTACTGTGACATTTCACATAAGAAATAATGTAGGAGTTGAAATTTTGGGATGGGTAATACTGTTCATAGGCTTTTCGTGGTAAGAGGTATTCAGAGGTAGTTTACCATTGCCTTCCTCTGAGTTTGGATGCATCTTAGTCTGGTGTCTCAGCTTTGACCATTCCGCCTTGGGTGCCCCTGCTAGGAGTCTAGCCTCTTGGTCTAGACTCCTGACGGCATTGCTCTCAGCTTCTTCAGCACTCTCAGACCCCCTCACCACATTAGGGTGTGCATCCTAGAGGAGGCTCTTACCATATATGCAGCGAGAAATGCCAGACATCCAAGCTGGATTTAGAAAGGGAAGAGGCACCAGAGATCATATCACAAGCTTACATTGGATAATGGAACAGACCAAGGAATTTCAGAAGGAAATCACCCTGTGCTTTATAGATTACAGCAAAGCCTTTGATTGTGTAGATCATGAAAAACTATGGAATGCTTTAAAAGAAATGAGGGTGCCACAGCATCTGATTGTCATGATGCACAACCTATACTCTGGACAAGAGGTTACTGTAAGGACAGAATATGATTGGTTCCCAATCAGAAGGGGTGTGATGGGTGTATTATATCACTCTACTTGTTTAATCTACACAGAACATATCATACGGAAAGCGTGATTGGACCAAGATGAAGGAGGTGTGAAAAGTGGAGGGAGAAATATCAGTAATTTAATATATGCAGACGATACCATGCTCTTAGCTGAAACCAGTAATGATTTGAAACGAATGCTGATGAAAGTTAAAGAGGAAAGCACAAAAGCAGGACTACAGCTGAACGTCAAGAAGACTAAAGTAATGACATCAGAAGATTTATGTAACTTTAAAGTTGACAACGAGGACATTGAACTTGTGAAGGATTATCAATACCTTGGCACAGTCATTAACCAAAATGGAGACAATAGTCAAGAAATCAGAAGAAGGCTAGGACTAGGGAGGGCAGCTATGAGAGAACTAGAAAAGGTCCTCAAATGCAAAGATGTATCCAGGGCTGTGGAGTCGGAGTCGTGGAGTCGGAGTCGGAAGCAATTTTGGGTGGAGTCAGAGTTGGTAGAAATGTACCGACTCTGGCTTCAAAATAAATTTTGATTCACAATTTTTGTAATATAAATTCAAAAAGTCAAAGAAGCTTTGATGAAGTCAGCTGTATTTGAGCATTTCATCATAACTCAAGATGGAAAACATTTTGTGTGTCAGTGTATGACACAGGACCCAGATGAAGACAAATGCTGTGATGCCAAGATCAGCGCATATTCAGGCAGTGATAAAAATGCTCCTACGAGAGCTTCCAATTTAAATGACATTTACAGCGCTTTCCAGGGCTGTGGAGTCGGAAACAATTTTGGGTGGAGTCGGAGTTGGACAGTAGAAAAATAGAGGAGTCGGAGTCGAAGGTTTGGCATACCGACTCCACAGCCCTGTATGTATCACTGAACACTAAAGTCAGGATCATTCAGACCATGGTATTCCTGATCTCTATGTATGGATGTGAAAATTAGACAGTGAAAAAAGCGGATAAGAGAAAAATCAATTCATTTGAAATGTGGTGTTGTAGGAGAGCTTTGTGCATACCATGGACTGCGAAAAAGACAAATAATTGGGTGCTAGAACAAATTCAGAACTATCACTAGAAGCTAAAATGATGAAATTGAGGTTATCATACTTCGGACACATAATGAGAAGACATGATTCACTAGAAAAGACAATAATGCTGGGAAAAACAGAAGGGAGTAGAAAAAGAGGAAGGCCAAACAAGAGGTGGCTTGATTCCATAAAGGAAGCCACAGACCTGAACTTACAAGATCTGAACAGGGTGGTTCACGACAGATGCTCTTGGAGGTCGCCAATTCATAGGGTCGCCATAAGTCGTGATCGACTTGAAGGCACATAACAACAAAATAGAGATTACAAGAATTCTTTGTACTGGAAAAAAGGGTGTTGTGTCTAATATAAGAAAACAAGTTGTGTTTCTTGAAAGTAGAAATAAACTGATGATAAGAATCAGCAGGTTCAAAATAAATGAGAGCTTGAATTGTGTTTAATGTTTGGCAGTACTGTTTGTGCTTTGTGACTAATAGTCCTTGCATTTTAATTATACAGTGATGCATTTGGACTTCCTGTCATTTAGTACATCAAAAATGCAGATTGCATAATTGTCAGCATTATGTAACAACTTAGCAGTTAATGTTTATATTGCAAAGTTCAGTTTTTATGAGAATGTTACGTGGGCCTGAAAATAATGTTGTATAGAATGGAAAAGTTGCTCATAATCAAACTAGCAAAGTGCAAGTTAGACCATATAGCCAGAGCTTGGAAAAGTTACTTTTTTGAACTACAACTCCCATCAGGCCCAGCAAGCATGGCCACTGGATTGGGTTGATGGGAGTTGTAGTTCAAAAACGTAACTTTTCCAAGCTCTGCATATAGCAACTTGTTGAACTTGGCAAATGTTTGCAAAAATTGCATTTGGAAACAACCAAAAAAGAGCTTAAGCAAGAGAAGTCCATTTTACAACAAATGAATATTAAGAAATGGACCTTAGCAATCAGCAGGCCTCTTCCAATAATTGCAAGCAGTTGCACAAAATGGAGATAGATGTGCATGTCTTTGGGTTCCATGTGCAGAAGGGAGTGCTGGAGTAACTCCCCATTCACAGGAAGGTTACAAAGTTTGGGACTTTTTAGTTGAGAGAAAAGGCAAGTAAGGGAGCACCTGATAAAGGTTTATAAAATTCATGCATGATATGGGAAAAGTGGGTAGAGATACACTTTCCCCCCTCTCTTTTAATTCTAGAACCTGGGGTCATACGATAAAGCTGAATGATTCAGGGAAGACAAAAGGAAGTACTTTCTATTGTGCATAGTTAAACTATGGAATTGACTTCCACAAGATGGTTGATGGTGATGGCCATCAACTAAGGTGACTTTACAAGGAGATTAGATAAATTCATGAATGATAAGGCTATTAATAGCTGTTAGTGATGATGGCTATACACTGCATCCAGGATTAGAGATAGCATACCTCTGAATACCAGTTGCTGGGAAACAAGCAGTAAAGTGCTATTGCCCTTGTGTCCTGCTTTGTGGGCTTCTCATAGGGAGCTGCTTGGCCACTCTGGGGAACAGGATGCTGAACCATTGGTTTAATCTACCACAGTTGCTCTTAGGGCAAGCAAGCAAGCTGACAGCAGTGAAAGCTGCAAGGAGATGAGCCCACTTATGATATCTTACCTAAAAGTCTCCTAACACCCAGAGCCAGTGCTATGGAGCTGCTGATTGCTTATATGGAGTTTTTTTTAAAAAAAGGAAGTGGAAGTTCTTAATTACAGATCTCCCACAAACTACATTTAATTTGACACTCAGTATATTCTCATGTGACACCATGATTGGAATAATGTCAGCATTAGTTAAAAGTTGAACTGTATGGGAACACAAACTCAGCTTGAAGTAGGAGATTAGTCTTTGCATGTGTCTCAGTTCTTCAGTACATTCCAAAGCTGAATTTGTATCTTCTTGAAGCAGGGGTTGCAGGCTTCCAAAAACTTTGGATGGTTGTAAAATTCCTGTAGTTTGGTAGAGAAATGCTTCCCTACTCAGTAGCTAGTAATCTCTAATTTTGCTTTTGACTGTATATTAAATGTTAAATCTTGTTTCATCCACCCAGTCCCAAACAATAGCCTCCTAGCATATGTTTGTTTTGCCTTTATAGCACTATGACTACAATGTTCATGGCTCCATCCTGTCTCGGGTTAGAGGTCATGGTAATTTCCATTTATACTGATAAGAGATCTGAACTGAGATATTGGACTTCTGCAAGATTAGTGTGCAGGGAACCCTTAAAGTTTCATATGTAAAGCTTTGTCCCTCTGGATCATACTGGGTCACTTGCAAAATCCTTGGAAATACAAAGTTCATGTTTCCGTTCTGTTTACTCTTGATATTGGAAAAAATGTTGAATAAAATCCTTTCATATCCTAACTTCCTGCTGGAAGAAATTATTTACGATCCTGATAACTTATACAAATAGTCCTCTGAGCAATTGCATTTCTGAACTCTAGTGTGCTTTGCAGAGATGAGTGGTGATGGCTTCTAAGTAAGAATGTTCCACTCTGAATTGTAAGAAATAGCTGTTATACATGTCCAAAGAATAGCTGTGAGTTCAAGTTCCATTTCTTTGAGCAAGAACTTTTTTCCCATCACCCCTCATGCAAACTTTTTAAAAGGGCGATGGGCGACGAGGAGAGTTGAGCTTCATGCAAGCACTGATGCTGTCTTGGAGGAGCTGGATTAATAAACAGAAGAGAGTATTGTAGACCTTTTTGAAATTATGTGATTTCTACCACCTTTCTTTCTTTACCCTTCGTCTTCCACCTATTTCCCCAGATGAGCACAACTGTGATTTGGGTGTACTATAGAGTGGCTGTAAGATATTTCTCCCCATTCTGACACAGCTTAGGGACTGGTAACTGTTTCCTCTCTCGTCTGCTCCTAGGATGTTTAAAGGGGAGGAGTCTGGGCATAGCCATACATGATCTCACTCTGGGGGTGTGCTTTCCCCATTGTGATGCTTCTCAATTGCTGTGTCTTTCACATTGGGTAGTGAATTGGCCATAGGGAGAACAAGGGAGAAAGAGGTCTTGCGAATCCTCAAAGGAGAGAACCTTTCTTAAAGGTCTTGGGGGCTTTGTACACTTGAATAGACTTCAGGTGCCCAAAGCACCTGAGTCCTTTGAAAAAGGTTATCCCTTTGGGGATTCATTAGCCCCTTTCTTTGTTACCCTCCTAAATGTAAAATCATTGCTATTAGGAAGCATCACAATGGGGAAAGCAGAAACCCCCAGAGTGAGCTGTTGCTATGACCAGACTCCCCTGCTTTAAACATCCTGGGGGCAGACCAGAGAGGAAATGTTTAGAGGTAACTAAGCTACATTAGAGAATTAAAGCCCATGCCCACCAAGGTGTAAACCAGTTTACCCCAATCTAGTACTCTCCAGATGTTTCTCATCAGCCTCAAGCTGGAGGGCACCAGGTTGGGGAAGGCTGGTTTAACACTCATTGGTTCCTGCCTCATGACATTTGCTTCCTAGTTTATGCCCAGCAGTTAGGCTTGAAGCTACTGCTCCTGGGTTCTGGCTGGCTACCTACCAGGATGCTTTATTGTTGTTTTTTAAACAGCGGTGTTCACCCAACTCTCATACCTTGGAACCCGCTGTCATAAGAACATAAGAAGAGCCATCTAGTTCAGCATTCTGCCCCCGTAGTAGCCGACCAGATGCCTGTGGGAAACCCACGAGCAGGGCATGAGCACAACAGCACTCTCACCATTAGTGCTCACTAGGAACTGTCATTCAGATTTAATACTGTCTTTGATACTAGAGGGTTATACATAGTGGTCATGGCTGGTAGCCATTGATAGCTTGTCTTTCCCATCACTAAATGTGCACATCAGTGAATTTACCACTGTTAATTTGTCTGGGAGAGGCAGTACCTCTTCTGAACTTTATGCCTTTATTTGCACCACGCCTTCCCTGCCAGTTGTTTGGGCAGTAAACATAGGGGATTCAGGGCATGCATTTGATACTTGTGGACTTCTCTGCTGTGTCAGGGACATTGGCTCTGGTTTATTTTTAGTGCTGTTATCAGCGCCCATCGGAAATGCGCTCAGTACATTTGATAACAGGCCCTGCCATTTGTTCCTTTGAAGGAGATATCTTCCAGTTAGCTGGGTCTGGACATGTAGGAGCACTAAATCTGTTTTGAATAGAGCAGGGGTTCCCAGACTGGTCTGTGGACCACCAGTGGTCCATAAGCTTCATTCAGGTGATCCACAGAATGTTGCATTAAATATTCATATTAATTTTTCATTATACTTTCATTACTACAGTACTATTATTTCTTAATATTGCATTTTATTGCATTATGGTTTGAATGCCATTGAAATAAAAAAGAAATACAAATACAATTAAAAATCATATAGCATCTAGCACAGTGCATTACAATTGCTCAACAGGCAGAAAAAGACCTTTAGCAATTTTCAAGTGGTTCGTGGAGGAAAAGGTTTGGGAACCACTGGAATAGAGGCTTATAACAGCACAGCCATACCCCTTCCTTCTCATCCCCTATCTTCAACTCTTTGGGCCTGGCAATGGTGCATGTGCCACTCCCTCTTTTATGCAAACATACTGTTATTCTCTGAATGCCAAGAACTTGATCAGAGTTTGAGCTATCACTGACTCACGTCAGTCTAGGGCAGGCTGACTCAATTTCTACCACAGTTATTTATCTTATTCCTAACACAGGAAGTTGTTTTCAACCTTATATTTTAGAGGCCCCCTCTCACTCTTTCCTTTAGCAATAAACTGAATATCCCTATCTGTCTTGACTTTAAACCCTTTAAACAGCTTGACTCTTTTTACTATGCATAATTAATTATATGATCCCCTCCTTCCTGTGATTATGAACACCAAAGGTTTCATCCAGTGTAGCAGCCGTCATGTCAAGCATCCTAGCAGATATATTGCATAGTTGTGCATTAACATTTGCTGAGATTCAATGTGGATTATAGTTCTTTGAGTTCTCTTCAGGTAAAAAGTCACTTCAGTAAGGCATTGTCAGGAAGAGAGCTGCTACTGAACAATTTAAGTACTTCTGTTGCTAGAGGAATTCATTCTGAACAGCTTTCTGTAGTTCATAGGTGCAAAGGCTCTTGCTTTTTAATGGTCAGATTGGTTTTGACACAGGCAGATAAACAATCTTGTTCAGCTATATAGTATAAATATTATACTATACTTATACTATACCGTCTACCTTCTGGTGGCACTATTGCTGATTATGCCAGCTTTTACTAGCTTTTGGATATATGAAAATGGGAATCAGCTACCACTCCATAGATAACCTGCTGCCATGCAGATGTCTTTTCAAGATTGTTTTGTCAAAGCATAGAGACAAATCATAGTGTTTACAGATTGATGTGGTGAGTTACTGCACATGATTAGTTCTCTCCATAGAACAGTCACTGTGTGGGTGCAACTTCAGGTGGTCTCTGGGTAGCTGACTTACATGAAGCAGGCCTAAAACATCTATCCTCTTGTGTTGCAGATGGGTATTGTGCTTTGTGACATGCTTGTACTGTGACTTTTGCTCGGTTAGACTTTTTATTGCCAGTAAAGTAATAAGCAGTCTGTTTGTGTTTTATAGGCTAACTTTGACTTGGACAACATATTTGCTTAGAAGATTCCTGAGTTTCCTGTTTTTAAGAATAAATGGCACACCACACAGGTGGGTTTTATGTGCTTGAATGCATTGTTTGGGATGTGTCAAAAATTACGCTAAACATCCTGCAAATTGTTGCCAAACATTCCGCGCAGAAGAATGCTGTTACTCTTGGATGTGACCTAGCAATGTTTGTTCAGCAAAAGCAGAAGAAAAGCCAGAATTGGAACCTGTGGAGAAGAAGTCTACATACTTGTTTGTATCTACAGGCCTGTCCCTAAAATTGCTGCGGAACATTGTGTCATCACCAATAGCAATTATGTTAGCAAAATTGACCCCAAAAAAGGAAAAAAGATAATCTGTATTATTTTCTCATCTTTTTTATTGTATTGTCAGCTACCTTATACTTAACAGTTTTAAGTCCTGAGGAAGCTCTTAAAGGCTTAAACAAGGGAAGCTGCAGTAATGAATTGTGCTTTGCAATAGCTGATGATTTTCTTGTTCACTAACACTTTATTCATAATAATGATCCCAGGGTGGGTTATAACATAAAAAGCCACACAACAGAGCAGGGAAATACAGTGACATTAACCATTATCATAACATGTTATCAAATTATCAGATAAAAATCACAATGCAATTCACAATAGTCTAGCAGATCTTGAGCTGCCTGTGAGTTACTGGGCCCAATTGAAGGTACTGACATGGGCATTTAAAACCTTTGAACAGCTTAAGGCCTGGATACTTGCAGGACTCCTTTCTCCAGTACCTGCCGACTTATGCCCTAAGATCTGCAAGGTAGGCCCTGCTTGTGGTCTTGTCAGTGGCCTTGGCCTGTTTGCTGATAACATGGGATAGGACCTTTCTTTGTGGCACCACCCTGATGGCAGAACTCACTCCTAGTAGAGTTACATTAGCCCCCCACACCAACATCATTCCACGGACAGCTGCAGACTCCACTTCTTTATCCAGGCCTTTTGGGGAAGGGTGAATGGGGTTGAGGAATTCCTTATCTGCTGGACTGTGAATTCTAACATTGTTTTACTGATACTATTCAGTTTTATGTCTTTAAATTGTTGTACTGATATTCTGTATTATGATTTTAATGTTTAATTTGTATTGTCTGCATATTTGTACTCTGTGCTGGTCTCCTAAAAGAGGAAGAATGAGGTAGAAATGTAATTAATAATAATAATCCAGTTGGGAGGTTTCCAACACATAGTTTTTTGTGGCAAGGTTATCTCTGTCAAGGAATGGCTGTAGCTGGCAAACGGTCTAGTGCTGGCTGCAGATATTCTTTGCCAAAGACTGTTGCACAGTCATCTCCTGTCCCTTGCCATTATCTGTTTATACACAGAAATACATCAGCCTCTGCTCCTCCATAATTCAGCATCTTCTCGCAACCTAACTTGGTGTTCTTGCATCTTGTTGCAGTTCATTGATTTCTTTATAGAAAAGGCACCAGAATTGTTCCTTGTTATCCTTTACACAATTAGGTGTTTATCAGTAATGCTAGAGCCACCAAACATCATTCAAATAGGAAAATGTTGTCTTGGAATCAATATACCTACTCTCTTTAGCACAGTGTGAAGTATACTATCAAAGCAGCTAACTGACAGTTCTGTCTTTGGAGTGTTGAATCTTTGGGGTAAAAATCAAGACAAGGGTTGTTTATTAAGGACTGTTTCTTTAGAAATCTCTTTTGCTTTGTTTAAATGTTCTGGTGTAGATTCCAGAGATTTCTTGAGTACATAGACACAGTTCTTAAGCAAAACTGGACAGTCTGCTCTGTATGAGCCTGCCCAGGGCTGGCCTCTTTATGAATGCTTTTTATACATGAAAGCATTTCTCACAACACTGCATTTAACAAAAGACGATTGCATTGCTTTGTAAGGGTATCTTGGTTGCTGAAAATAGATTTCTGAGCTGTCTTTTTCTTTCTTAGATTTCAAGGTGAATTCCTTAATGGAAACCCCTGAGCTGCCGGCAGTGTTTGATGGGGTGAAGTTGGCTGCTGTTGCTGCTGTTCTCTACATTATTGTCCGCTGCTTGAATCTGAAGAGCCCAACTGCCTCTCCTGAGCTCATATACCAAGACACTCCTTTGTCCCGCTTCCTGCTCAAGTCATGCCCTCTTCTGACCAAAGAGTGAGTATTCAGTGAATATATTAAAACTAAGTTCATGTGTCCAGATGCAAAAAAACTGACAAGTAGGACAAGACACTGTCTCTAGAAATTGTTGAACAGCAAGAGGTCTTTTGTTAGGAGTAGCATGACACTTGTGTTTGAATTTTAGAACATAAAAGTTTATTATATGAATAAAACATGTAAAGTTCTGTGTTGTATAGAGATGTTGATTAAGAGAGCCAGGCTGATTGCATTTCACTGTTGAGTTTACCCTCTGTGGCATGGTAGGAATGTAAAATGTGTCTTACCATGTAAAATGTGGAAAGGCCCTAGTAACTGCTTTGATTGATCTTGTAATACAGTGTTCCATTTTTACTTATGACCCCCCCCAATTGCCTGTGATGCTCAGAAGCAGGGTAGGTAGAATGACTTTATTCAGTCTTCATTGTGTGGTATGGAGAACGATATTGCCTCTGTACATCTTGGAGCCATCAGTCTAGGCAGCATCAGGAGTGTTATTTGCTGAAATTGACAGCACAGTGCTGTGCCTGAATATGAAGTTGCTATTCCTGCAGGAAACGTAAAAGATAACTAATTTTGTTTACTTTTGGTATAATCCAAGGAGTAATATCCATTTTCAGTGAACAGTTTTGGGAAATACTGTAAAAACACATTGCTAATTGTGTGACTTCAAACTACCCATGTGATTATTCAAATCTATTTTAGTTATTGGGGGCAGGATGTGGGGTAGAAGGTTCTGAGGCATTAATATATTAAACATCCTATCAACACCTGCAGATACTGCATAATGATGAATGAACAATTCACATTTGACTGTTTTGAATCCTGCATAGAGAAAGCAAGAATCTTGCTAACAAATCTCTTTTTCTACCTCAGAACTGCAAAAAGTTTTGTTGACCCTGGGCATTTTCCATGTAAAATAGCTCTTTGAAATGATGAAGGAGGTTGTTGCAGGATAGTACTACTCAATAGCTCATCCTAAATTTCTTGCCTTAAACATAGGAGGTGTCTCTAGTCTATTACTGGTGGTAGACAGGCAGTATTTGAGAAGATTCATGTATCTGTAGTAGTTTTATAGAAGCAGGAATTTCAGTAGTTGCTGCTGCATCTGTAACTGCCACACTCCTTGCTTTGACACAAAGACACAACAACCCCTTCTTATATTATGGAGAACTGTCCTCTGTTACATCTCCTAACGCTACTTCAGTTTCCTATATAGAAAGAAGGCAGCATAGAAGTTATTGTGTACTAGAAGAGCAAATACAGAAGAAGAGCCCCTCAGAGGAACTTATTGTTGTATTCAGCAGTGTAATATTTCATAGTACGTGGCTTCTTGTGGATTACCAGAGCCTTTATGTAGCTAAATACTGAAAAATGGAAATGGACTGCCCTCCAGTTGATTCCGACTTATGGCGACCCTATGAATACGGTTTTCATGGCAAGCGGTACTCATTGCCTTCCTCTGAGGCTGTGAGGCAGTGACTGACCCAAGGTCACCCAGTGAGCTTCATGGCTGTGGGAATTCGAACCCTGGCCTCCCAGGTCATAGTCCAACACCTTAACCACTACACCACACTGGCTCTCAAGATAAATATAGTGCTTGTTAGATCATTAATGTAAAATTATGTTTTACTTGAGTGGGAAGCAATATCTGTGTAGAAAATCACTTGCCTGTAGGTCACCAAAAACCAAAAGGGTAAGATTTTTATATGGGTTAACTATCCCAAGTCTGTCTTGTTTAAATGTGGATATAAAATAACCGTTAGTTTGGAAAAGTTCATATCCCATTTGTCAGACAAGTGGCTCCTAGAGTGGATAGCAATAGTTTAAAATGAAAATGTATTAAAACAGCGGAACAGTAAAAAAACAGATTTAAGAAAAAAGTATCGGGTAACTCTCCCTAGGGAAGGAGAGCATTCCCGAGACAGGGGCTTTTCAGATGCTTTATTTCAGATTGCCACCTGCCTTGCCTCTGAAGGCAAAGGGACTCAGGAGAATCTAGTCCCATTTTTTGAAGCAACTGCAATTTCTGAACAGTTCTCAAAAGGCATCCCTGCATATGGTGTATTGCAGTAATATAAACAGAATGTTTCCAGGACATAGATAACAAATGCTAAGCTCTCCCTGTCCAGAAGAGGCCATAGGTGATATACCAGTATATTGGCTGATAAAAGATGCTTTGTGTCATGGAAATGGCTTGGGCATCCAAGCACAAGACTATATCTTAGAACCCCAGGGCTGCCAATCTGACCCTGTAGAGGGAGTGCAACCGCATCCAGGACAGATTGAACACTATGTCCAGTTCAAAATAACTATTCACTAACAGGATTTGTGCGTTCTCTGGATTTAGTTTTTGTTTATTGGCTTCGTCTTGTCCATTACTGACCTCAGACACTGGTTCAACAATTCCACCGTTTCACTGGAATTGGATGAAAAGAAATAATCATGTGTCCTCAGCATGCTAGATGACATCTCGCCTCAAATTCCCAGAACCACCCTGCAGTTTCCTGTAGATATTGAATAACATAGTTAACAAAGTGGCACCTTAAGACACACCATAGCATAACTGCCATAGGGTGGAACAGTTGTCCTCTACCTTTTTGAATGATCCATCAGGGAAGGAAGACTATGCCTCCATTTTCTACCTTGGATAAGTAATCTACAAGAATATAATGGGTAATAATACTGAAAGCTGCTGCTGTGGAGGCTGGGAGAATTAACAAGGGACACGCCTGTTGTCTTCCTCCTGACATAGATCATTCTTTGGGTCAATGAAAGCTATTTCAGTGCCAGGCCAGAAACTGCACTGAAATTGATCCAGTTAACCGGCATCATCCGGGAGTGTCTGGAGTTGCATGTCAACCACCTACCTGAGCATCTTACCACAAAAGGGCATATTTTCAACCAGCCAATAGTTTAGGGGGGATCATTAGGGTCCAGAGAGGCTGTCTCATTTTATAAAAAGTCATTTATAGCTTCCTGGACGCAGCTAGCCAACCTACTTCTGCTTGATGTTATGATCCAGGAGAGGTGAGGAGATGGTCAAGTGCATCTCTCCTAGCATTCTGTTCACATTCAGGTCTTGGTAACCAACCAAGCAACACCTGACGATTGTGTTCTGTGGAGCTGTTTCTGGAAAGGTGGTAAATGAGATGTCGGCAATGGTCACCTCTTTATGTGAAGAGGTGGTGTCTATGGATAGAATCTTTAGCATAGGCAGCTTGAAGAAGAGAATACACATGGGAATGGACAAGGCTATCCCCTTTCATTACCCTCTTGTAATGCTTCCCAAGGGCTTGTTTAGTCGTTTCAGGAATGTAATGTGCACTTAAGAGTACATATCTGTGGTGTCATGGCGCTTTATTTAAGAAGCTATGAGTGCAGCTGCGGCAATTCAGGTTAGATTCTGTAATAAAGTTGGTTCTTTTTAGCATTCCTTATGTAACTGAAATCACTTCTTTTTGATTATATGAACTTCAGGAGCTAACCTGTCAAAATGTCATCTTGGAAATCATTTTAGTAGATACTGTAACCATTAAGTTTAAGAATCTCCAAAATCTATATGAAAACCTTCATATTGACCCTTCCAGGCACCATTGTAAGAATAATTTCAGTTGGTGAAAACTAAACATGTTTTGCTAAAACGCTGTTCAGAAAATCTGGGTCTTTTCAGATGAATACTAAAAATGTTCTGGGAGTTGTGTTAATGCTAAAAATTGTGTGTTTTGACTGTCAGGAGTAGCAATTTGTAAGTGTCACTTCAGAGAATTGTTTCTATAGTGTTTCCTGAACACTTCTCACTTTCTGGATTCGGTGTTCAAGTGGATAAGTTTTGTCTAACTGAAATTAGTTGCTACTTAATAATTGAACTATCAAGTTTTACTAACATCTAGAGGGTTTTAATTTCACTGTGTCATCTCTCCTTCCTCAGAACCTGGAATACAATCTGATTACAGCGGTTTGCCACTGTAACCTGAGTGGGTTCTTGAATGAAAGGCACCTCAAACATCTGAATTTGCTATATAGCAAATACTTGTCTAGAAAAGTCCCCCCTTCCTCCATCATTCTGGCTAGATTCGGATGTAAAGCAGAAGTATGATTTGTTTTCATGTCTAGACCAGAGCATGTGTGCATACTCTGGTTATTTGGGGCTGACCAGTTCAAAACCCAGAGCTTGGAAACGTTACTTTTTTGAACTACAACTCCCGTCAGCCCAATCCAGTGGCCATGCTGGCTGGAGCTGATGGGAGTTGTAGTTCAAAAAAGTAACGTTTCCAAGCTCTGTCAAAACCATGATTTGTCTGCTGTCCATCAGGAAGATCAAACAATGGTGTGGGTTCTTTTAGCAATTGTTGTTACAAAGCTATCTGTCTTATCCTTCTCCTGTCCTATTTGCATTAGTCTCTTATTCATTGTAACATTTCATTATGGTTTAATGAATGACTCCTATTTTTCTAGTTTCTTTGTTGGCTCTCTATAAGCAACCCACATCCCCTTGAGCAGTTACCTTTCTGAGACACTAAAACCTGAGATTGTTAACATTTTCCAAGTTGATATCTACAGCTGCCATTACTACTAGCGTGCATGCTTCATTGCTTTATGTTCTCATTTCTTTGCACACAAAATTGGTGACTTTTTTGGTCTTTAGAGTACTAGCCCAGCCTTTCTCAGGATAGAAGAAAAATTCCATTCTGCCTACTTCTCTCCTGAAAATGAGCAAGTAATAAATTGTCAAGGTTCCCTTCTATTGTATCCTACAATGACAGCCAATTTGGACAGCAAGTATTTATTATGATATCACAGGTGAAATGAACATTAGCGACTAAGCTTATGTTAGAAGAATGTGCAGTGTAACCATGGTTACATAACAGTTTGTGAGGTTACGTGTAGGAATATAGGAACCTACCTCCTAGACAATTTTGTCTTCTCTTCTTTCCAATACAGTAATACCTCAGTTAACGTCTCCAGGAAAGAAGCTCCTTTTAACAAAATCTTTTTTGGGTGTGTGGGGGTTGCACACTCTGACATAGTCAGAATGTGGCTCCTTGTCTACTGGATTGTGGCTGCTGCAGGCAGCTTCCTCGTGTATGACTGGAATGGTGCTCCTTGGCAGATGGTGCAGGCACCTCCGCAGTAAATAGTGTTTCAGGTGCCCTGGAAGCACTGTTTACTGCAGACGCATCTGTTCGAATGTAGGGAAGGATGGCGCAGAGAGAGAGAGAATAATCATGGAGTGCAGGGTGGTGGTGGATGCCCCTTGCCTGCCTGCTCTAGTGTACAGAACCTTCAAATGGTCTGTATGCAAGGCTTACCTGACCTGGTTATTTTATTTCAGACATGCATATAGTTAGTTTGTTGAAATATGTTGAACTTCTTTTCTTTTGGTAGTGTAGGAATCTATCCTTTCCATGTTATTCCTACCTCTGGTACCAAAGTTTCTGTTAAAGAAGTCATGTCCAAGAACTCATCTACTTCGTTAACTGAGGTGTTACTGTACTGTTACTTTCTGCTTCATTGTACCTTGGCCCATCCCCACCCTCACAAAAATAAGGTAGAAGACAAAATTAAATGCCCATGATTAATATATCTACATAAGGTCGGCTAGTCTGGCAAACTTGAACAGTTTATTTTATTTTCACTGGGTAGAATAGAAATATTCGTATTTGAGGAGTGATCAAATTTACACCAAAGGAGGCTTTTTATGTATCTGGTATCAGCATTGATTCCAGTCAGATTAATAACTGTAGGACTAACGTACTTGGATTCAGATTGTTTGTTTAATATTAGCCTAGTTATTCATTAAGAGAAATGTAGTGTTTACAATCAAAAATGTGAATTGATTAAAAAAATCCAATTCAGTTTTTTAAAATATAACTTTTTAAAAAAACAAACAAACATTGATTGTTAAACCATTCAGTCTTGATGATTTCTGAACACGAGGGCTCTTTAGAATATAATTTTAATGTGCATCATAACTTTTTAAAAAATATATACATGGTGTCATGGCCCTGTCAGAGGACTCCTCAGATGAGGACGACTCGGGAGTAACAGCAGCAGACCCAGGAGCAGCAGGAGACACGGAGGAGCCTCCTGAGAATCCAGCTCCTTCTGCCCCTCAGCTGCAGAGCACCCCAGGGACAGCAGAGGCCCTGCAGCCAGACACAGACAGTGAACAGGATACTCCCCCCTCACCTGCAGAACGTAGACAGCAGAAGGTCAGGCAGAAGAGAGGCAGGCCTGTCTCCTTAAGGCCCAAACGCTGAGGGCTCACACCTGCTGTCCATCCTGCTCTTCATAAGGCACACCTTGGCTGCAGCCTGTTGCTGACTGCAATGTCAGGCATGGCTTTGTGTAGACCTAGTTTCCCTGCAGCATCTCTTTGACTGACCTCCTTGGCAATTGATCCCGGACCTCCACTGACCTCGCTTCTGGACTTCTGACTCGGCAAGTACGCTTCGGATAGGCCTGGCAGATTTACAACCCGACTGCTGGCTAAGGACTTTCCTTCCCTGCCAAAGACCCAGGAATTTCCAGCCCCCCCTGACACTGCTGATGCAGTGTAGAGCTGACACATGGGAGCAAGCACTGAACACAGAGAACCTTTTCTGCTAAGGAAATGTGTATAGAATCCGGTTGTAAAGTAGCTATCTGCTGTTAAACTCTGTACAAAATGTATGGAATTTTAATTACTGTGTTTCATGTGGAATTCCAAGGACCTTGCTGAGACTTAAGGGATTTTGCATGCCTCTTCTAGCTTGATCTCTAATTTTAAAGGACTACTGGAACAAGTGGGTAAAAAACACATGTCAGACTGTACTTTATTAAACCACAAAGTCAACTTCTGTTGCAACAGGGCTCCTGAAAAGGAGCATAAAATAATGGCACAAACACAGCACAATTGATGAGGCTTAACTTCATTTCCCGCATGACCGGCACTTGCATTAATTTTAAGTATTTGTTATCATTGTTCCAAATCATTCAGCAATAATGGAGATGGGGAATTTACAAACTACTCTTGATAAAAATGTTTTAATCCTCTTGGTATAGTACACAGCACAATACTTCTGTATTGAGCTCTGATAAAATATTTTAATGGATAATGGTCCAAGCTGAACTTTTTACATTCTCCATTAAGGTAAAGTGTGCAATTTGCTAGAAAGGCACGATACAACTTTAGAAAATAAAAATGGGGCTTGCTTGCTTTTGGAATAGCTTTCAGGGTAATATGAAAAGAAATACATGTTAGACAGCTGGTTTCCTATATTGAGATGATGTGTTGCTGAAAAGCAGGGTTTTTTAATATTTGTATTGTTTCCATGTACATGATCTTGAGAGGCTCCCCTGTAGTTGATTGCCAGAGGAATGCAGTTGAGAAAGCATAATGCTAACACTAAAACAAGACAAATTTTCCATACTTATGCATCAGTAAATGCCTTGGTTATGTGTGAGACAATGGAAGGCACATGAGGATGAGGTGCTGTGCGTTTCCCACGAGAAGTGTTGTACAAACTCCTTGTTATTTCCAAAGTGCTTCGGTCACTTGACATGGGCCATTTCCTGTGTGACTCTTTGTAACTGGATATGAATTAAATTGAGGGGGCGGCTTTTGAAAGGCTCTTAAGATATTATTATCATGGAGTGGAGGCAAGTGACCTTTGGTGCGGGCAAAGGTTATTGCTTGTCTAAAACCAAAAGAGGATTAATATTAAGTCCATCAGCTGTATAGCAAAAGCTGCTCACTGGCCACTCCCCAATGACACTTGTGTGAATGAAAATACCATTAATTATCTGTTACCAAATGTCACTGTGTGCAGCTGCAGTACAGCTTTGCACTGTTTGTGTTGTGTCACCAGCAAAATGCAAGTTTGGAGAGTGGAAAACTGTAGTACAAATCTTTATTATGAGAACAGGCATGAAGCAGAGAGGAGCTGTGTTTTAGGATGCTGTATGGTTTGCTTCATAAGGGAAGTGTAGATATTGCTGAAACTCTTGAGGTCGCATCAATGTTTTGCCACTGTGGTTGGTGAGGTAAACAGGAAAAGTTGTTTCTGCCTTTAAATTGTGCAGGAAGGACTTTTTGAGGAAGAACTGTTGGTGTAGAGCAAATCATGGCGTGTTACTGTAAACCGCCCAAAGAGCTTCGGCTATGGGGCGGTATATAAGTACAATAAATAAATAAATAAGACACTTAATTCTGTCCTCCTCAAACTGGGGTACTGTAGGGCGCAGTCCTAGGCCCAGTGTTCTTGAACATTTTTATTAATGACTTGGATGAGGAGGTGCAGGGAATGCTTATCAAATCTGCAGATAATACAAAATTGGAAGGGAAGACAGAATCAAAATTCAAAGTGATCTATATAGGCTGGAGCATTGGACTGAAAACAATGAAAGTTAGCAGGGATAAGTGCAAAGTTCTATACCTAGGAAAAAGACACCAGATGCACAGTTATAAGATGGGGGATACTTGGCTCAGCAGTACTACAGGCAAGAAGGATCTTGGAATTGTTGATCACAAACTGAATGTGAGCCAATAGTGCAGTGTGACTGTAAAAAAGTCAAATGCTATTTTAAGCTGCATTAACAGAAGTATAGTTTCCAAATCGCGTGAAGTACTAGTTCCCCTCTATTCAGTACTGGTTAGGCCTCATCTTGAGTACTGTGTCCAGTTCTGGACACCACACTTTAAGAAGGATGCGGATAAACTGAAACAGGTTCAGAGGGCAACGAGGATCATTAGGGGATTGCAAGCAAAGCCCTATGAGGAGACACTGAAAGAACTAGGCATGGT
Source organism: Rhineura floridana (assembly GCF_030035675.1). Taxonomy (NCBI): domain Eukaryota; kingdom Metazoa; phylum Chordata; class Lepidosauria; order Squamata; family Rhineuridae; genus Rhineura; species Rhineura floridana. The sequence goes on along the minus strand of NC_084493.1, from coordinate 16,645,790 downwards.
TAGCCTTGTGAAGAGAAGACTAAGGGGAGATATGATAGTACTTGAAAGATTGTCACACAGAAGAGGGCCAGTATCTCTTCTTGATCATCCCAGAGTACAGGACAAAGAATGATGGGATACAGGAGTTTTTTATTTCAAAAAATGGTCATTATTCTTTGATGTCTATCCTTGTGTTACCTATTTTTCTGTGGTGTGCAGCATACTTAATATTCGTTTATCTGTTTTTCTTTTTGGCCCTTGAGCTGTTTTGGCTTGGCATGATTTTTCAATCACGAGTGCTGTATGCAGAAGTTTAGCTTTAATGTAACAGCTGTAGCACCCAAAATGCAAGGCAAATGCCCAATATTGGTCATCAGCATTATTTATTTATTTCCTTTTTCTATATCCTGCCTTTCTTCCATCCTGGAACCTAAGGCAGCATCCACATGGTTCTCAGGAAGTCACCCATCCAGGCACTACCAGACCCGGAGTTGCTTAGCTTCAGCGATGTGGAGTAGAGAGGCCTTAACAGAATGGATAGTGCTTGGTTCAGGGGTTTGTTTGACTTGCAGACCCCAGTAAACCTCCCGCAGGTTGCCTCTAGCGTATGTATTCTTGGAGTGCATTCTAGAAAAGATCACATAAAACACCTAGAACTCCAGAAAAAAACAGCTAATTTTTCTGAGATGTTATTTCCTACTCAAAGTCACAGGCTCTTCACTTTATTTGCTGCTCACAAATCTTTGTGTAACTACTACAACTGCTTGCTTCTCTGAATTCAGTTGAATGCAAAAGACTGTTTCTTCATGTTTTTAAGGAATCGACGTTCTTAGGATTTATTCGGAGGGACTCTGATAACTATCAAACTTCTTTTCACTTCATATTTTGCTTTATATTCAGTTCTTTTAATGTAACTGCAGCATCTTGTTTATTGTTTATCCAGCTTTATATAGTAAAGGATTTAACCTGTCCTTGTCAGCTCATGAGAGGTAGCACAATGGGTTCTGTTCATGATTAACTTCGGTCCATTAATTTCAGGGGGTCAACTCTGAGTAAGAGCTAATTGAATACAGCCCTATATCACAAAGAACTTAAAGTCTTGCCAGTCTTCTACAATTGTGAAATGAGGGTTGTACGTTTTACTCAAGCGGAGGATCACTAAGTTAGTGATGTCCATTAATTTCAGTGGGTCTATAAGTATGACTAACATTGGATAAAACCCTGATTGTTTTGGTTGCTATCACTTAACTATTTAGCTGTTGATAACTCAACCTTTTCTCTTAATAAAGTGTCAAAACTTCAAAGTCATGTCATATGATTATAATTAGAATAAGCAATCTAAATGCCAGTGCCGCTCATTAATCTGAAGGTCCTGTGAAATACTTTTTCTGTTGCTACTAGTTTCCTGCTATCAAACATCTCTGGCATCCTTTTCAGAGTAACCTGATTGTAAGTGGCACAATTGTATGAAAGTAACACTGTTTGCTATAGCAAGAAGATGAGCTTTATGTAGAAACTGAAGCTAGATGGCTGTATGTTCTATTTACACATAGTCAACATGACTTATGAATCATTTGCCCTACTATTGTAGGAGTTGCCAAGCTACTGGCTTACATATTCTGGAGTTATAAACCACAAGGCTCTTAAGCGCATTTAGAACACCAGTTTAATGTGGCTAATGGCACAATGCAAATAAAAGATACAGCCAACCTACGCCAAAAAGTGGTCTGTATTTCCACTGTTGGTGTTTAATGTTTAATTAGATCATGCTCATGACCTTTCATGAATAATTCTATTAACACCAAATGTTGCAGAGGATATGAAAGATGTATGGGTGTGTTTGAATTAATTGGATAGGGTTTCAATGCCTGACTGCCTGTTTGATTACTGTCAAAGATTCCATGAAATCACAGATTCCCTGTGTAACTGGTAGCCCAAGTTTTTATTGTATCACAATGTCCAATACAGTGAGGGCCCTTTTGCATCCCAGGCCTGCAAGATTTGGCATGTGTATGACTTTAAAAGGGGCAGGCACCTCTGTACTGCAACTCACTGTGTTTCTGTCTTCTTCCCTGACTATTTGATCTACAAACTTTATCTAAGCAATATTGGTTGGTTGGTTCTCTACTTAAGACCGTTCATCATCAGCTTATTCCCAGTAATATTAAACGCTCACACATTTGCAATAAGTCTGGTGTGTGGTACAATATGATTTAGCTGCTGTTGTGCCTTAAACTTCAGGATACCTGCTTGCCCTTTTCTTCCCAATTTAAGCCATATGGCCTAACTCTTCCTACTGGTCATGTGCTGTAACTGCAGCCATGTCTAACCAGGAGTAAGATTCAGGAAGAAACATATCAAATGTCCAGGGCTCAGGACTGTCACTGAGATCATTTCATTCTCTCTCGGAGAGGAAGGGTGATGTAGGAGGGATTGGGCTCTGCAGTATTCTAGAACCACTATAGCTCTTACAATTACCATAATTCTTGATCTCTTTCCTATAAGTCAGTGCTTTAAATATTTGACATTTGTTTGACTGGTCAGTTGGTCACGTTACTAAGGTTATTTGTTAGCATGTCTGCCTATGTGTTGTACTGGTCAAATGGCAGTCCTAGAACTGGTGTATGCTAGCCACTCCAGAAAGCCAAGGTCTACAAGACGTGGGATCCCGGTACCTATTGGAACGCCTCTTTGAAGATGAGCCTACTCAAACTCGGCAATCATCTAAGGCCCTCCTCCAAGTGCCCCTTCCAAGAGAGGTTTAGAGGGGGCCACAAGGGAAAGGGCCTTTTCTGTTATGACCTTCGGGTTATGGGATGCTGTCCCTTGCAAGGCCTGCCTAGGGATGATGTTAGTAACTTTTCAGCACCCATTTCATGTCATCTCCAAGGCATTTTATGGAATGTATTGCTTTGGTCTGTAGTTCATGTATTACTGAAAATTATTGGGAATAAGTTGCTGATAAACAGTCAGCTGCTACAGACTAGTATGTGGTGGTGTTTTATTGCTGTTTTCCCCCTGCCTTTTTTAAAGCTCAGTTACTGATGGTTGCTCTGTTTAAACTTTGTTGGGTCTTATTCTTTTGTGAGTCACCTAAATACTCTTTGTGAAAGATGACAAATAAAACTGAATGAATAATATGCAGCTTATAATTTAGATATTTGTTATACTTTTATATTGGTATCTCAGTTTCTGATGAATTCCCCAGTGTCATGTATGATAGTTCTGTGTACAGTCATAAGCTAGGTTTCCACAGCTACTTTCTTTCCACCATTTTGAAATGTCTGTATTGGCACTAAGAATGTATTTCTTTTGAGTCATGAACTAGGCTTCTTGACATGCAGTGTTAAACATGGCAGCCTGATAGTGCTCACCAGCTGATCTCTGGCAGCTGCACTGGTGCTGCTAATATAGACAAAACTATCATCTTCATGCTCCCCCTCCCCCTTTCTTCAATACACCAGGAACCATAAAACTGAGATAAAAGGCCATCTGCTTTGGCACTAGGCCGTACCACTTTCCTGATAAGCATGGTACAAATGTTCTTTTCTCCTTTGAAAGGAAATGCTTTTATAAGCATTCTATAGCAGAGAGCTTTTCGGAGATTGCTAAATCATATCTGGAATCAGATCAGTAGGATAGTTCTGTCAATCTATACGTGTTACCCTATGGCACTTACTGGGCAACTGCTCCTTATTTTTACTCCTAAACAACACAGAATCCTACCCTAGGAAGGAAGTGTCCTTGTTTCAATACCAGACCTACTGTTTTACAGCAAATAAATTTGTTTCCTTTGTAGGTACATTCCACCTCTGATCTGGGGGAAGAGTGGGCACATCCAGACTGCACTTTACGGAAAGATGGGAAGAGTGAGATCGCCACATCCTTATGGACTTCGCAAGTACCTCACAATGTCAGATGGTGCAACAGCAACTTTTGACCTCTTTGAACCACTGGCTGAAAACTGTGTTAGAGGTTAGACAACCAGCTGTTGTTTTTTTACTAGAAGTTTGAGCAAATGGGGAAAACTATACTGCTACCATTGGTAGGCCAGGAAGCTACTAATTTCATAACCCTGGGCCGTGTTTAAATATTCTAGGTGGTATTTGATGTAGCGCTAAGTTAGCACTTGGCAGTACAGTATACTTTTTCCATTGGGGAAATGTTTTGGGCCAGCGGAACATTGTTGCACAGGAGAATGTAGAAGGAGGTTGGTGTTAATTGTGTTTAATAAGTTTCCACTAGCACAACTGCTGCGTTGTATTCTTCTGTTGCACAACATTTGAAACTCACCTGTTCGCTAGCATAAGGGCCCTTGCACTAGTAAACAGAGAACACTGGACACAGCCCTCTGTTTTGTGCCTGGCCTGTCACTTTCTGCAGCTAGTGCTGTTATGAATCATGTACAAAAAATAGATTGTTTTTATAGCCAGTTGATAAGATGCAAGGTTTCATGGCCTACACTTCCATTTAAGATAATGGGCATAAAAGTGCAATTCCTGTGATCCATAAAAAATCAAAAACCTTTGAAAAACATCCTGTTCCAGAGAGACTTTGAGAGGGACTGAAGGCTGAGCCTGAAACTGATTTTATTGCCCCCTTTTTTAGTTTTACCTCTTTAGTCCACTTTTAATATCACTCCCTCAGATTTCTTAACTGTATTTATATCTATTTTAATGTTTTTTGAGTTTTTATTGTGTGTGATTTTATTGTGAGGTGCTCTGTTTTAGGGTAGAAGGGCGGGATAGAAATATTTTAAATAAATAACATAATTCTTAGAATAAAGGTATCAAAGCAGGCTGTTTGGCCTGTAGAACTTTTCTCTTCTGTACATGGGCTTAATCACAACTTTGTGTGTATTTATTTTATTTTATTTTATTATGAGATTTGTTAGTCGCCCATCTGGCTGGTTAGCCAGCCACTCTGGGCGACGTACACAATAAAACAGTATATAAAACAGTTAAAAATTTAAAAACACAGTAAAACTAGTGTGTATGTGTGTTGAAAAACAGTTAATATAATTTACCGGAATTTAGAATGTAATGACATACTTGTCCTTCTGAAGAGGTATAAAGGGCTGTTGATTCTGCTAGTTTGGAAATGTTCTAGTGTATAGGAAGCTACTGCTAGATGTTCCAAGTATTCTGCTCTCATACATGGAACTAAAAGGTTGGTTCTTGCTACCAAGCACTGCTTTCCAGTGTAGGTAGCAATACAATGAGTTGTAGAGGTTTAAGATGTACTTTTGAGACATTTTTAAGAATGCAACACTGAGATATCTGTTCTTAGCAGTTGCTTTCCTGCTGCTCAGCAGCTTTCATTTGATCTTCAAAAGAAGGAAGCTTTGCTGACCAAAGGGATATTTGTTAGATAGATGTGTAAATCCAGACCTTTATTCAGTCATCAGACGAGCCAAAAGCAAGCCATTTCTTTTCTTATCAAGTTCTTCTTTCTAATTCTTCTCAAAGACCTTCAGTTTTAGTGAAGCATTACCTCAGCTTGTTTCAAAGAAGGTTTATTTATGAAGAGTTTCAAAGTAATGTACCACAGTTGAAAGGGCTCTAAGACTGAGATCCCCTCTTTCAGTGAAATTGTTTTGGGTGATACCTATAGTAACTTGTTAAAATAAATTCTCCTCTTAGTCAGTTGAAAAAACTTAAGTAAACAAACTCTGAAATTGCACAGGGCTTATTGTGCATTTCCCTTGATAGTATAAACATAGCATATAATACATCGCCACACATTGATCAAAATATATACACGCAGAAGAGCAAAAATAGCTTTGTTCTGAAGTGTGTTTTGTCTTTGTGGAGTAAAGTGCTATGAAACTTATATAGCTTAGCACATTCTTTTGCTTTCTCTTAAAATTCTCCTCTCCCAACTTTTTGCATTGTGCAGAAGATATCACAATGGTAATTTGCCCAGGAATAGCCAATCACAGTGAGAAGCAGTACATCCGCACTTTCGTTGACTATGCCCAGAAGAATGGCTATCGATGTGCTGTGTTAAACCACCTTGGAGCCCTGCCGAACATTGAGCTGACTTCACCACGCATGTTCACTTACGGTAAACATTTGTTGAGTGTTCCATTTTGCCCTTTCAGCTTTACAGGCTTTACAAAGTCCTGTAATATAAAAACACACTGTGTCTTCTGAAGCTTAAGACTGCTATCAGTGATAGAAACTGCCCATCTTTGCTAATCACTAAGCAGGATGAGTCATTTGCTCGTTTCCAAAAAAGCATTTATTGTGCTAAGTCTACATTTTGCCCCCAAAGGTTGATTCCTAAAATTCCCAATATACGATATTGGGAAGCATTGCTGCATATAGTTGGACAGTAAAAATGGCAGGGAAAGGATAACTTTATGAGATGAGACAACTATCATCTTACCAATAATCTGCCATATATAACAGAGCAGAAAGGGCTGACCAGCAGAAAGGACAATTGAGATAGCTACTTTTCTCCAGGAGGACAAGCTTGCTGGATACACAGATGGTGTAGATGGTAATGCTATAGCGGTTGTGTCTTCAGCTGCTGTCTGTTTACTTAGATTTTCTTGCTTGAAAAATGAGTGATGCATAACTTTTCAAGATGGCTTTAGAGAGCAGGTGAGCATAAAAATGGATATCTATTAAAAGAGAGAGAGGGCTCCTTAGTTGATGTGAGCCTCTTGGCTCTTGTCACTTCTTGTATCTCATTGTTTGTGATTAGAATCTCAAGCCTCCGGGGTGCAGCCTTCTGTGTGGCTGCTCTTTAATAACCATAGTATATTACTACCCTCGGGAGTGTTGTTGAGCAACCCAAAATGTTGTTGTAATGCTCTGTACTGCCCCTCCTTCCTATGGGAGACAGTTTCTTTGAGGCTTAGGTATGGTATTAATAAACAAGGCTTGGAAAAACATTTTCAAGAATGAAGGTGCAGAATCTACTGTGCAGCTGCTCTTCTCCCTGAAGAATTAAATTCCCCAATATCAAGCTATGACACGTGTATTTCCCTGGGACTGGGAAAACCAACTCTGTTCCTGCTGAGCATGTTGCAGGGAGTGCCTAGCAGAGCCTGGAAAAGTTACTTTTTTTGAACTATAACTCCCATCAGCCCAATCCAGTGGCCATGCTGGCTGGGGCTGATGGGAGTTGTAGTTCAAAAAAAGTAACTTTTCCACGCTCTGGTGCCTAGCTAGGGAGCTGTATCTTGTCTGACCATAACCACCCCACCCTCTTTTTTTTATTTGGAAGGCATTTGTCTCTGAAAGGAAAGGGGTAAGGTGGTAGCGTCAAGCGCACCCAAAGCTAGGCAGTCCGTGCTCCTCCAGAGGAGAAACCAGGTCAGGGGAAAGCAAATGAAGCTAATGCATTCATAGTTGGGGGCGCATGCTGCCTCACGGTGGTAAAGAGAAATATCGAAATTGAGCTGCAGCAGCCCCAAGGCAGCTGATGGGTGAAGGGGATGGGCACTAAAGAGGAAATGGCAGTTGTGGCAGAGCTCCAGCATGAAGTCCACTGTCCAACTGAGGTCTCAAATGTTTTGCCAAGATCTCCCCTCCCCATTTCCTCTGAGTGTGTGACCCCCTCAAAATAAGAATGTGAGAGGCTCGCAATAGCTTTTTGTGGCCTCCCAAGGGCTGCCAGAGGGTCGCTGAAGTCAATCTTACGTTGCTTAACCGTAGCAGAGCACAGGCCTGTTCTGAACACTGCAGCCAAAGTGAGCCCTTGAACTCAGTGGGAAATGCATTAAGGCAAACCTTGCAGCTGAAGGGATCACTTTATAATAGCTGTGAGGGCTGTAGTAAAGAGGTAGAACATCTGTTTTGCATGCAGAAGGTCTCGGGTTCACTCCCTAACGTTTGCAGGTAGGGCTGGGAGAGACCCACATCTGAAACCTTAAAGAGCTGCTGCCAGTCAGCGTAGACAATAATGAGCTAGATGGACCAATGGTTGTCTCAGCGTAAGGCAACTTCCTAGGTTCCTATGAATGTTTTTGAAGGAGAGAGTATTGACAATAGAAAATAATCTGCAGGCCATGTCTGTACAGGAGTGTTGTTCATACAAATGCAGTCTTCAGTCCAGTTCTCAAAAGTGTGTACAAAACATATGCACAAGAAGAATTGTACTCAGATGCACAAATTAGACTTCATTTGTTAGGGGATGGGATGAGTTCTGTGGCTGCTGGAGATCTGTGATGTGTGCAAGCACTTGGTATTACTTTTTTTTTTTTTAAAGGGGGTGGGTGCTTCATAGATTTCTCTCCTGGTCCAGAGTTGGAAGGAATGACAGCATGTGAAGTATTTTTAGTTGTAGCTTTTGGCAGGGGCTAGATGGCTGCTGGACAGAGAGTGAAGCACGTTGAAAGACTTGCTTTGATCCAGTATTTTAAAGACTAGGCCTCTGTAGCCAGCAGCTGGAGACTCTGTTCATATGGCAGTAAAATGCTCTTCAGATTAGCTTGTGTGGATTTTGCTGTTAATGCTATCTGGACATTGTAGATGTGTTCTTCCTCTACGTAGTCTTCTGGAATATCACTGTATCTGTGCAAAGAGCACCCATTGTTCTCCAGATATGAATGATATTGTAAGAAATGCTTGTCTCTTTAATTGTGAATGTGAGCCCAAAGGGGAGACTGGGACTTTTGATTAATCTGTGATGTGTCATGCTTGATCTTTTCACTGTCCCACAGGTTGCACCTGGGAATTTGGAGCCATGGTGAGCCACATCAAGAAAACCTATCCCCAGTCCCAGCTGGTTGTTGTGGGCTTCAGCCTGGGTGGAAACATAGTGTGCAAATATCTGGGGGAGAACCAGTCTAATCAAGAGTGTGTATTGTGCTGTGTCAGTGTGTGTCAAGGGTACAGTGCACTGAGGTAAGCTTGTTATTGAGCTTTGGTCTTGTAGAGCAGAAGATTAGTCTAGCTGATATTGCTGAAGTCATTCCCAGTTCCTTACTTGCACGAAACCTCAAAACGCAACTCAGTCCCTGAATCGCAAAATAAGCTTTGGAATCCTCCATCTACCCCATATCATATATCTGCGTGACTTGGAGACTGTCCCCTTCAAGATCATCAACATGCCTCAATGTGTGATACCAATATGACAGTAACAGATAAGGAACTTGAGAGGTGTACCCCCACAATAAGCTTTAGGCGACCCCAAACCATACAGCCAAACCTTCAGGAGAGTGTCCTCCGTAAAGTAACATTGAATTGCATCTTTCCCAAAGATTTCCTTGGGAGCAGCACACTGTCAATATGGCCTCCCCATGCCCATAATTCTCAAAATAAGTATAAATGAATGAAGAACTGGGGCTGTACAGCCAAAAATAAGAGTTTGGCTGCCGGAAATCATACTCTGTCACACATCCAGAGGTCTCTATGAGATGGCATTGTCTTGCATCAATCCCAGTGTTTTCTTTTGGCATGAGATATTGTCAGAGGCTGGTAACCCACATCGATAATAGCCAAAATCCTTAGAAAATAATAAGGAAGTGGGGGATTTGGGCCCCTACAAACAATACTCCCACATAACCAAGTGTTGGGCTAGATACAGTTCAATGTCATCTTACAGAGGAGATTCTCCTGGAGATGTGGATGCATGAATTGGGGTGACCCAAACTTTATTATGGGGTGCACACCCTGAGTTACTTATTTGTTCTTGCCGCTCACTCATGAAAAATCGTTGTGGCATATAAACTTTAGTTGTTTTAAGTTTTGTGATTGAACTGTGTGTTGGATTTTCACACAAAAAAGGAACTGGCAACCAGTAATCAACTTCAGCATTGTATTCAATTGCTGTTGACTTTTACTTGAGAGTAAAAGATGCAAGCCATTTCCACGTGCCTTGTACTCCACCTATTGATCTATGGTCTTTTATGCAAGATTGGCAGTCTCTTTTGAAGCTTTGCCAATTAACTTGATTACTAATTATGCCGTGTCCTTGTTGTTGCCATGATCACTTGTGTTCACAATTGTGCTGTGTATTTTGGGTTGAGAGCTGCGCCAAACTTAAAATCATGCATACTAGTATGACACATTCCAAGCAGCGACAGGGTAGAGAGCGTATGTATAAATGAAAAGTAGTATTGGGAGGCTGCAATTTTTAGCAGAGGAAAAGTGGGAAACCAGAGTGTGCTTAACCTTGCTGGCACCGTTTCTGCAAAAAATCCTGACCTTTCCCAGTTCCCTTTCCCCCCTCCTTGCTTAAACACAAATCATAGAATCATAGAAATCAAGAACTTTTGTGTGGAATAGGGATAGATTACTGGGCAGGGCAGTTTTAATTAGGAGAAAAAATCCCTGTGGGAAAAGGATTAGGCACACCTTCTCCTCCTGCTGTTCCTCTGTCCTCTGTTCACAATCACAAGGCCTCTCTCGTTCGCTCTGCTTTCTGTATTTCCAGTGTTGAACTGTGGCTCCAAACATGATGGGTAGAAGCTTCCATGTGTAGCATCATATTATAAAGCTAGATTATATTGGAACATTGAAAGTGTTTGGCTTTGCTGATTGGGTTCTCGCCAGTCTTCAATCAATGGGTAGCAATTGTGGGAGGGAATGTCTTGGTGATTCTGCAGATATTTGGTACACTTACAGTAATCTTAATACAGGCTTCTAGCCCTGGTAGAGTATTTAGCTACTGTGCTATTTGCAGTCCTGTGCACCCAGGGCAGCGGACCCTAAAAGGCAGGTTAAAAATCTTTTAACTTAACCTTGATGAGCTCTGATTTATTCTGAGCTCAAAACCCAAGGAGAGGCATTTTTTTATACTTTTAAGAAAGCAACACCCAAGAACCACTACATTTTATCACCCACTTGCACAAATGTATTTAGTGTTGAAAGTCTTCCCTATTATAAAATTTGGTTCATAAAGTTATGCCTGTTTGGAAATAAATGCAATCGAAATCCATTAACTGCAGTACTCTAGCTGTAATTGCACCTTAACTAAAGGAATTTGAACAGTGCTGTAAGGGATTTTACATCTGAATGTAAATACTACACAGGAGGCCTTTCTTGCCAGAGAAAGTGTGGAGTGGTACTGTTAGACTAAGGAAATGGCAACCTCTATATTAATAGAACACTTGTCAGTTCAGCTCTGGCTTCTTACTGAACAACAAAGGCACCTTTTATGCTCAACACTGTGCAGCTGCAGAAGTCTTGTGGCAGGATTAAATCTTTAAATACAAGATGATTAGACATTGGAACAACATAAGCTTAACATACCATGTCTTCTCTCCTCCCCATGTCTAAAATACTCACGTCAAATTTTATTTGAATCTGAGAAAAATGGGAGGGTACTGTACTTAACTGCAAGACAGATCTGATGCTTCCTTTTTTAAATGGCTTCACAAGTCTGTTATCTTTTGTGTTTGTATCACCCAGACCTTCAGGGACTGGAAGGTCAAGTTATAACAGGGTGGTGGATATTGGCAACTTTTTGCACAATCTTAGAAGTACTGGATGCTCTGCCTGTGTGTTTCCTTACCTAGTAAACCTTGTCAAATTTGCAAGTAGCTTCAAATACAATTTTAAGTTCATCTGTTTATGCTCTGCCAATTTTTGTAATGCTTGTTGGATTACCTGTTGAGACAACCTAGGACTGAACACATCTCTTCCTGGTGAGTTCTGTTTTGCAAGCTATTGGCTGCCTTGTGTTTCACTTTCTGATTATTTTGTTCCCTCTGCTGGCTGATCATTTTAATAACACCTCCCTCTTGGGCATTGCTATCAGAAAGAGCTCGTTCCTTTTTTTTGTAGTTTATGAGTGGCCTCTTGAAATGAATAATACCAGTTATGTGAAAATGCCGCTGTCTATTTGCAGAGTACTCTTTTGTCACCGTGACCCTGGAGGCTTGCTTTGCCTGCTTTTAATTGCTTTTTTTTCTCCTCCCATATCTTTAGGGCACAGGAGACTTTCATGCAGTGGGATCAGTGTCGGAGATTTTACAATTTCCTCATGGCAGACAACATGAAAAAAATCATCTTGTCTCACAGGTACAGAAGTGTGCCCTGTGCATTCCATGTGGGCTTTGGTGTTAGCTCATCACGCACAGTGCCATAAACTTCGTACAAGGTTTCAAGCTCTATTGATCAAATCTAGTACTACTAAGTTGAATAGGGTACCAGCAAAATCTATTCATTTTCCTCTGGATCAGTAGCTACTAAAGAACCGTGTGTAGTAGTAACCTTGCATTCAGAAGTATGTTACTTGAGAAGGTCTGTGATACTTTGGCTGGGGTTTGGAAAATGGTATGAAATTACAAGAGTTGGTTGTTCAAACCCTTCCAAGTTAGCAACAGTCAAACCTTGTAACTGTAGTTGCTGTATTGCTTCCCGTCTAAACCACCATGGGGAAAAAACATTACAGCTTTAAGAGACTCTGTCGTGTATAGGATATAGAATCAGCTTAATTCATCCCAGATAACTTAAATATTTTGACAACTTAATTTACTATTTTAATCTCCCTGTTAAAAGAGCTCTCAATTTAAGCATAACCAGCATTTGGCAGGTTTGAAAGCAGCTTGTTAATCTACCAAAATATATTGTCTCCATTATTGGTCTTTTGTGTTGTAGGGCAGACCCCCAAACTAAACTTCTTCTCACATGCACTTTGCTCTACAGTGCTTTGTGGAGAACATAATTGTGCGTGTTCCACAGTCTATAGCTCACACTCTCTTGTTTTGTTCTGGCCTATGTACATCCTCTGCTGTCAGGGCCATTGTTTTCTCATGTAATCCTCTGCAGCGCCTAATGCAGGGGTTGCTAACCTCTGGCCTGGGGGCTAATACAGCCCCCAAGCAATTTCAGGCCCTGATTATTTTGGCAGCAGCAAAAAGAAGAAATTAAACAACACTGGGGTGGGCAGAGATTCCTTCTTTCAGGGAATCCAGGATGGCATACATGGTTTCCCTCTCTTCCCCCTCCCCCATTTTAACCCTGTGAGAAAGGTTAGGCTGAGATGTCTGGCCCAAGATAAGCCAGCAGGCTCCATGGCTGAGCAGGGTTTGAACTTGGGTCTCCCTGGTCAAAGGCCAAGTTTCTAATTGCTACACCACACTGGCTGTTAAGCACATTTCTGGCTCAACTGTACGTCTTTGTATCTGCACAACTGCTTTTTGTATTCTCACACAGGACAAATTTGGAATTGTGTTTGAAATTGGCATGTTGGAAGTGAGATGGACATGGATCTTAAGATCTGTGTTGACATAGATAAATTTCTGAAGCAACCTTCAGATCAACAGTAAACCTGTAACGATTACAACACTGTGTTTCATAACCACTCCTTTCATTCTGTGTATTTCAGACACACCTTGTTTGCTGAGAGCCCTAAAAAACCCCAGTGTTTAGCAGAAACAGACCTGAGCAGACTTCACACAGCAACATCCCTCATGCAGATTGATGACAATATCATGAGGTATGTATGTCAGGAAACACTTCTGATAACTCTCTCCCCTGTAAATATAGTGTATTGTCATGTAGACCTTTCTGCTGTTAAAATCACTGGACGTATAACTCCAATTCTTCCTTGATCTTTTTGTTTACAGATTTGGCTTGCCTCTTGACAGACTTTTTAAAATTACTATGCAATAAATAGCAGTGTTGTTGAGCGACTGAAATTAGGGTGGTCAGGCTATGCATTTCAGGTTCTACTAAGTTTCTGTGAAACCATTGTTAAGCATTTGCTAGAATCTTTACTGTGTGTAAACACACACACACACACCACCCTTGTCATCAAATTCATTCAGCAAATTTCAAGGCTCATCATAGTAGTGCCAAGAGTGTCACTTTGTTAGAAGAGCCCACACCCTCAAATGCTAGGTTGTTTAATTACTTTCAGTTAGGGTGTAGATGGAAAAGAAAACATGGTTGAATGGAATGCGTATTTAACATCTGTATCTGCATCACATTCTTCATATGCTGATGTGTCAATAGCCTTAGCAAAAAGTTATGATTCCCTATTGTCCATGTTTACCACTTTCTACAGATTGTGATATATAGCTGAACTTCTGTGATGGAGTTCCAAGGGTAGAGTTTCCAATGTAAAAATGAAATATTTTTCAGCAGAAATTAGCTAAAACTTTCTCAATTAAGAATAGTCTCATCCTACTTTCTGTAGCAGTATGGCAAAAAATCAACCCTGTCCTCAGAGGACCTCCCCCCCCCTTTTTGCTGCATAGTACTCTAACTCTATAAAACTTGTGTTCTCAAATAGGCAAAATAGGAGTTGCTAGACCTCCTAGGAGTGTTTCCTTGCTTATTTTTGCTTGCTTCTGTTACTTCATCTAAGGAGTACTGGAACATATTGTAGGCAAATAATTGGCAGATGGCCTGTTTTATGACCACTAAAAATAATGTTTGAGATGGGTGGGAGACCATGAATATCAACATTATGATAGCCTCCACCATTTGGGTAGGTGATTGACTCTTGTTCTTAGAAGAACACAGGAACTGACAGTTCTAGGCTTTTGGATGATCCATTTTAGCCTCACTCTTCATAGCCTTGCAGTAGAGTATATTCAATGACTAGAGATGGGAAGGCCAAGAAAAATGGGGAGGGGGAAGCCCTGTATTTTCCAGGCCTTCACATCTCTATCAGCAACTCAGTGGAAATGTGTTGCATCTAAAGTCATATAATTAGTTTACCTTTCTTAACGTTTGGTTCTACTATTTAATCAGACAGAACGTTCCAGTTGCATTTGATACGGCTAGGGTGTATGTATGCCCCTTTTCATGCATCCATTTTACTACTTGCTTGGCTTGTCTTTTATTCCCTAGCTAATAATTTACTAAGTAGCCACCACCTTTTGATGCTTCCTTCCTTAGGACAGTCTGGGAACAAGAGGAATGTATAAATAGCTCTATATTCTCTGGAAGCTTCACTAAACAGTTCTTTTGAAAGCCTAAGCAGACTTCAGGCTTTAACATGCATAGAAGTAATCATTCCAAGTGTTTTATTTGGGGAGCTATTCTAATCCTGGGTGTAGGAATTAGAAGAAAATGGCATGCAGTTCAATAATATGAGAATCTCTACATTCTTAAACTTCCTTTCCTGTTCTGTGTCTTAGGAAATTCCATGGCTACAGCACCTTAAAGGAATACTATGAACAGGAGAGCTGCCTGCATTACTTGCACAGAGTAAGTTGTTTTATGTTGTGACTTTCTCTCTTTTTGAATGGAAAACCATGTACTGGTACTCTGACATGCACCACCCATGTGAGTATGTGAGATTTGTGTTGGGATGGAGAGGAGCCCACTGCTCTTCTAGCTAGGTTTATAGCATGTGTCCTTAAAAGCAATTAGAAGGCTTTATGCAGGATCAACAGAAACTAGCAAGAATTGTAGATGCTTTGCAAAGTATATTCTTACTTAGAACCAAACAGTATATTAGCTTCAAAGAGACTAAAGCCATGTTTCTCTTCTGGTCAGGTATTTGCAGTTCAGCATTTCTTACAGAATCTTTTCCTTTACAGTTACTCTGTAAACCAAATTTCTGCATAACTTGTATGGGATAGGCTATGTAGACCACCATGAGTGCTCCCCCCAATCCTATTTCTGTTTCTCCTAAACTCAGATAGCAGCAGGCAGCTGTCACTAGAAAATAAGGTTCAAGTCACCTTAGCTAATTTTGCAATGGTTACACCCTTGAATTTTGTACTACTTAAAAACCTTTTCCACTTGTAGCAAGAAGACTGCCAACTGGTTTCTGCTGCAAACTTGGTACTGCAGAAGAGACACAGCTGACTAATGTTTGTAGGAATAAAAGTTTTCTGTGACAAAAAAAATCATACTGACTCTGACCAGCAGCTGGCTTGGATTGAATGCTGTAATAATCTCTTTTAAAGGCCTTCCTTGTAACAGTTTAGGGCAATGCCATTATTATCTTCTATCCAAATTAAGAGTAGAACTAAATTTGTGATTAGCCAAGCTTTGCTTCTTGTACACCTGGAAAGGCTACCTATTGCATGCAGAAATCATCTTGTGGTATATGAGATGGCCCTATGTCTAGCACTGATAAACTGAATGTTTAACATTAACTAATGTGTGGGGAAGCATGGGTATAATACAGTTGTTAATCTTATAACTGGAATGCCTTTTAACGAGATGCTCAGCATTATGGCTCTCCTAGGTATCTTCAGTGCAGCACTGACAAGCTTTCTCCATCAGTGTTAAATGTGTATTATCTGGACAGTAGTGTTTCTGCAGGTTCAGGGCCACTACAACATATGGCACTCTGAACTGTGACCTCAGAAGTTGATTACAAGTAGATTGTTTGAACTTGTTCCTCTTGATAATAAAAATAAATGTACATTTTATTTTCTGTCTGCAGATCTTTGTTCCCCTCTTGCTGGTTAATGCTGCTGATGACCCTCTGGTGCACGATAGTCTCTTATCAATCCCAAGAGCCCTCTCTGGTGAGCTGAAAGCTTCAGTAAAGAGGCTTCTGCAAGGCAGTGGTACATTGTAATAACCTAAAGATAATCATGGGTGTTCCTGGGGGCAGGGTAGTGGGGGGTTTTCAGGCAGACCTGTAATCCGTAGAAACGTGTGTAATAGTTTTTATATAGTACTATCAATGTGCATGTGCTGTGCAGAGTACAAAAGGATAGGCCCCTTTCCCAATGAGCTCACAATCTATCATTTAACACTGAAGGAACAGAAGAAGAAAGGGAAGGGACTACCTTGATTTCCAAAAGGATCAGTGGAAGATACCCACCATAGTCTTGATTTCATGTAGCTTCCATCTTGACTTGTAATTGGAATATCATGGCTGACTGGAGCACAGGTGCCTCTATGCTTTTTACCTTAAACCTGAGATCTTATTTAGACATTGGGCAAAGTACTGGTGAGGTGCAGAAGTTGTTGAATTCTAAACTTTGTTTTTCTCATGCTTGCAGAAAAGCGGGAGAATGTCATGTTTGTTTTGCCATTGCATGGAGGTCACCTGGGCTTTTTTGAGGGTGCAGTACTCTTTCCTGAGCCCCTCACCTGGATGGATAAGCTTGTGGTCCAATACACCAACGCCATCTGTCAGTGGGAGAAGAATAAATCCCAGTGCTCCGATACAGAACAATCATCTGGCCAAGAATAAATGGTCCAAAAGACTTCTCACTTTGTTTCACCTTTAATCCTCATCTTCTGGAACTCTTAATTTCTTATCCTGCTTTTCCAGGCCTACCTTCTGAACATCTTGAACTTGGGCATTAACTGCAGTGTTTTATGCCAAAGTAGAGTTACAACCAGAGGGGCTAATGACCTGTTCTGAGCAAGTAGGGAGGATGTCTGATAGTTTGCAGTGCACTTATGCATTGAATGAACTGATGCACTGTATTGGCCTTAAGGATCTGAAACAAGTGCAAGAAAAGAATATTTTTGAAATTAGCAGGAAGTTCCAATGCTCTTGACCATCTGTTCATGCTTTCCCTGATGAAAATGAAAACAAAAAAACCCTCTTCTGGTTTTTGCAAAACTTGTCTAGCAGCCAGTGATGTGAGTTAGGAGTTAGTCCCTTTGTGGTTCTATATCAGTCTATAGAAAAAAATCAGCAGTTCACCCCACAAGTCATCAAAATGGCTGTTCACAAAGCAAGGGGAAAGATGTGGAGTTTCGAGTGTTCAGAATTGCATCCCTTTGAAAAGGTGGGGGGTCTTGCCCTTTCTGATTAATGCACTTCTAGGATTTAGATTGCTTTGAAAGTATTTGATGTATAATCAGCACTTCAGTTGCTCCAGAATTTTGGAGTGATGGCTGAGTGTATTCAGTCATGTTTTGCTTTTTGTTGAGACTTTGCTCAAAGACAGCTTCTGGATTTACCAGTCCAGTGGATTCTCTGTTGTGTTGCTACTTGAGACTAAACAAAGTAGCCTTCTCATACTTGCCTTTTTAATGTAAGGAATTTTTATTTTGACACAGGACTTTTTGTGTGCTCTCAACCTAGGCCTTTTAATACAGTATCTGAATGGAAGCCACTTGATAATCAGCTTATGGGTGGTCCATTTATGTTTTTTCTTTAGAGTACTTCATAGCAAATCTGTATGTATGCTCTTAGGAACTTGGTGTGTGAGAAATATATCCATCCATGCTGCTTTTTTTTCCCCGCCTTGCCCATCTCTCATGCATACTACATAAAAAATGAATCCCCGACTTTTAAAGCATTGAACTGGCTGTTTTCAGCCAGTATGCCTTGCCTCAGAGGAGTTGGGGATTGGGTGTCTACAACACTGAAATGCTAAAAAAAAAAATTCTGTATCAAATGCCTCTATAGTTACTGAGTTACATAGGACAATTTAGGGTCCTGTGTTCTGCATTGTCTTTCAGCGCATGGACAGTAAAAGAAAATGAGTGAATATTGCATTAGGTTGAGCTACAGCGAAGAAGTCTCTTTACTTCCACACAATAGAGATGTATTTCTTCACTGAGCCAGAGAGTTTTCACAGTGGAAGAAAAATCTTAAGCCATCAATCAACTAAGTTTTTTAAAAAATCTGATTTTAGATTTCTTTACTAACACAGTGGAACATCATGGTCAGATTGCTTTACTTTCACTTCCTTTCAGAATTGTTGCCCCCTATTGCCCCCTTGTGGCTGTCTTCACCTCTGTTTTTTACAGCCATTCTTGTTCATCACAATTCCCATAATAGTTAGCACTTTATTGTTTCAGCTTTCTTGGTTTTTTTTTTTTATTTCTAGGCACTTTAATTACAGTATGATTTTGCTTTTTCACATGGGTAGGAATCCTTTCTGAATTTGGATGCTGTGTAGAACATCTGCTGGAGCAGCTTTGAAATTCAGAAAGGTATATGCTCGAGTTTGTGGGGGTTTAATATTTTTTATTGAGCAATAATTAACTACTGTAGCAAAGGTGCATTTCTCATGTCAGGAATAAAAAAAAACTCCTTCAGCCTTAGTTCAGCAGCCTTGGCCTGTTTGGCAAGCTGTGTAACCAAATATAGTTTGTCTAGTGAGAGAAGTCGGGTTCTGCTCCTTCGTCGGATGTGAGGAAATGGCCAAACCTAACAATGCACAATTTGGCCACAGTGCTTATGTTACGGCTTTCTTTCGTTGTTCCCCAATAGCGGGCTTTACATTTTCTCAGCCTGTTTGTATGTTACCTTTTGACGTTTCCTGCTACATCCATAAACTGCCAAAATCTGACATAAGGACCCTAAAACATTGTGGACGGCCGAAATTAAGTAGTGCAGGTTACTAACTAGAATCTCATTTCTGTTTGAGTGGAAATAGATGTTGAAATCATTTTTGGTTGCTACACAACATAATGAACGTGACTTATTTCACCCCACTGGACTTAAAAATTTAGAAAGTGAGCTGTAAGAGAGACTGCTATTGGTTCACATCAATCTCCAAAGTATTAGGCTTCCTCCTTAGCTGCCAAACACAGCTTGCGTAGCAACATAAAAGCATAGTAATTCCTGTAGACCTGTCACTGAGAGTAATCATTCTCACCAGCCACTTCTTAGACAGTAAAATAGACTTCTCCCCAAATAATATTTGTTGTTGTTGTTGCATTTAAATGGGAGACTGTGGGTTTCTTGCACAGGAAGGGCTTTTTTGAGCTTTCCTTGCTGAAAGTGGATATGAGGATGCCATTTTTTTAAAGGGCCCTGCAGTTGCAGAATTGGTTTTGCACCCAACCAAGAAGAGGATGCCTGCTTTTGATGGCACTCCAGTGTTCAAATTTAGGCATTCGTAAGCTTCAGTACTCAGGGATCACATGGCCATGCACCTACGTAACGCAGCTTTTTCAAAGAAGAACACTTCCGTGGTTAACATTATTTTAAATGGAGAACATGTACCACTCTTGTCTAAAAACAATCAAACACTTAACAATAATCTTATTGCCCTGAAATGTAAGAAGGGATCTTTTCCCCCCATGCCCCAAATATGGAGCTGTTACTCTGAATTCTCAATAACATGGCCAGATAGAGGTATATGAATTCTCATGTCACAAACAAACCTGTTTTTTTTCTCCTACCCTGACAATGAGACTAGAAACAAGGAGGCTTCTCAATCTGCTTGAGGGTCTGTGGAGGGTACACTGAATGCTTCCCCCACCCCAAAAAACAGCTGATGGAGAAAGAATGAGTTGAAGAGAACTTAACAGGAAATAGCTGTACACATTTAAAAATTTTGTAAAAAAAATCTACATGATTATAAACTTCACTTAGTATTTTCCAGTGAAATCCGGAAATTTATTATTCATCTTCCTAGTTACAAGTAGGCTTGACTTCAGTCCCCTTGAAAGGTGGTACTTGGAAACAAATCAGCAAGGAAGCTACATATATTAATATTTCTTCCATCTCACAGTTTTGCAGTAAATCTGGCCTTTCTCTGTAGAAGACTACACAGGTGGGATTTTGCTTACTTTGTATGGTCAAAATCCTTCTTAGTAATGCTTTGCATGTTTATGGCTGCTGTGTGGAAACTGTGTGTAGCAGCTCACCACACAGATATGGTTTCTTTTTTTAATCACACCATTTCAAATCTTTCAGTTTGAGGGAAAGCATGGTGAAAATTGCCTCCTGTCCCCTTGATGAGCTGTTGCATTCAGATTGCTGTTATGTGATAAGAGCTGCCTCATTCAGTGACTTTTTTTAAAGGGGATATCATCAGATGACTGAAGCATAAAGCAACTCTTCCCTGATAACATCTGCAGCATTCTGTCAACTGTATGTCTATTTCAGCATTAATATCTTCACAACTTGTTGACGTCTGCCCTAAAGTGGCCTGGTTGTGGGTGACATGCTGGTATCCCAAATACTCATTGATTCACAAAAGGACAAGCTTGGGTACCTTTTTTAAAACTGGCTTTGATTGGTCTTTTTGTAAAGGCTTATATGACTTACATAGCAGATCATGTTTACAACTTTTTTAACCCATATTCATGCTGAAAGTGTTTGGTAAATTCTAAAAGGGCATGTCCCTACGTTCGGCTATATGTGTGTGCAGCCTAAGGTTAGTATTTTCTTCCAATTGTATTGTCTTAATGAGGTGAATTCCATTATTGTTGGCCTTCCTTAGGGTTTGCTGCCAGAACAGAACTTCCAGTTCCCTATCAGGGATTTTATCATAGGAAAATATCTCTACAAGGGACTAGGAAGGGGTCCATCTTTATATCACTGAATCTTCATGACAAGAAGGTTGTAAGCACTCAAGCCACACCATCTGCCCCATCCCATATATCTATTTTTAAGCAATCCTCCTTTACTGTGTGTTATGCAGTGGTCTTAGTGGCATACCAGGTACACATTGCAAATAATCTTAACAAGGGCAAAAGGTAGCCCTGCTGTTGGTGTGCTGATATTAGAAACAATGGTTATTTGCTAACCTTAAAAAGGAAGGACTCCATTGAAAAAGTGGTACCTTGCAATGCTGCTGGAGTTCTTTGGCCTTTGTACTTTTCTAATACCATTTTTCGTTGTCTATACATGTTCCTATCTGGAATTGTTTTCTTTTTAAGTCTGCTTTTGCCTCGAACAGTCTTTGTTGTGGTTGCATGACAAAATGAGATGAAATCATCTGGGTAGAACTGGGAGGTGGAAGGAGAAAATCTTTTTTTATCAAACTGTACTGTATCTCATTGAAGCATCTGGTGTTCTATTCTTTTTGCTGGTTACATTAAAGGGCACAACCATGAAAGGGCAGCATTTATTAAGCTGGAACGGAGAACTGATATTCCCATCCCTTTCCTTTTTCTTTCTTTTGCAATCAGAGGCGACCATCCCTGTTTCCTCTGTGCAGGAAAGTTCCTCAGTTCATGGGGCTGCCAACCTCCCAGCATTTTTGCTGGTTCCAGCCCTAGTAGAATAACCCATTGTTCCAAAATTCCTGAGATAGAGCTTCTCTTATTCACATAGTCCATTGGAAATCACAAGATTAGTATTTTGCTATATGCAGCAGAATCTCTGCTTTTACCCAACAGCCTTGTCATAAATTGAAGTAGATTCAATTTCATATCAGTTACTAATAAAAGCACAGCCTATCGAAGTATCAACACTTAATTTGAGTGACTTTTTTGAACTGGGAACCTCAAAAACTTAATCTGCCTTTGAGATTCATCAATGTAGTGTGTTAGAATCCATGTGAATCTGTCCTTCTAAGCAGTTCCATCACAGCTATTTTGAACTGTCTGCATTTGATAGTAAATCCATAGATTTGTTATGGCAGTCTTTCACCTTATTTAATAAAGCACAACTTTAAAAGAGAAACTCCCCCATTTTTTCTTCCGAACATAGAGAGGGTTATCAAAACACCTCAGGAAGCTAGACCTGTACCTGTGCGCTCTTTGGTTTCTGTCACTGCAGCTGCCTTATTGGAGTGAGTTGAGTGTTTGTTTGTTTTTAGGTTTTTTAAAAAATGTCTCTTGAACCTCTTTTTTTTTTTTTGGCATTTTTTGCTTCCGGATAGACATTTTGGAAACCATCACTTCCACATTCCTAATCCTTTTGGAAACAAAAATGCTGCCCTGAAAAGACTTCATGTGTATAAGTGACTTTCACAGCTGCTGGTTCCTTTCTTGTCTCTTTGGAACTGGTTGCTGTTGGGATGAAGATTTGCAACTAGCAATGCAATTTTTCTAAATCTGCCAATGTTTCAAGTTATAAAAGTGTGCCCTTGATTTTTTTTTCTTAAGTTTTTTGTTCTGTGTGTGATAAACAGAGGTCATGCGGAACAGAGTAATTTTGTTATATTTGATTCAGTGGAATTTCTTTGCTTAAAAAATAAAGAACTTATTGAGTTCTGAAGAAGTTATGTCTGTCATTGGTTTCAACTGGCATAGGAGGTACAAAATGGAAATGATAGTACATACGGCCAACTGTTCAGGGTGGAATGATTTAAAACATGATTTTAAATCAGCAGGAAAGAATGCTGACAAGTTTCCCATTGATACTTCATATATCTCCTAAACAACTGTGAACATCTAACCACTGAACCATGTTACTTTACAACAAAGCAGGGTGGTATTTACACTGTTTCTTTCTTATAACCTTGCACCTATCTGGCTGCATACACACCATACATTTTAAAGTGCATGACTTCTGCCAGAGAATCCTGGGAACTGTAGTTTAAGGGTGCTGGGAATTGTATCTCTGTGAAGGATAAACTATAGTTCCCAGTATTCTTAGAGGGAAGCCATGAGCTTTAAATATTTGGTTTGTATGCAACCTAAGTCACACTATACATTTTGCAAGCTTTTCATTTTTTTACATATAGTGGTAAAACATTCCCATAAAAGCTCTTTCTTATGACCAGCTCCCATAACATTTGTGCAGTTTAGTATGGAAATATAGGAACCTGTGAACTGGACAGACTAGAGTATTTTGTTTCCATTTGAGCAAAATGAAATGCCTGTATCTGGTAGGGTAGAATGTAAATATACATATCTGAAAAATTGATTCTTCATTTACATAGAAAAGCCTTTTAACTCGCAATGTATCTGGTAGAGGCATTGCTAGCCCTACAGCTAGTCTTTAAACTGAATAAACTGTACTACTAACATGCTTATATCCAGCCTATTTAATGTTAACCTAGTTATTTGAGAGAAAGAAAGAAGGGAAAGAGACCTGGGAAGAGAGTGCCAGTGTTGTAGAGATGTATAAGGCTGAAATTTGAAATAACTGGCCAAATATCTGGCTGCTGGCTTCTAGTCAACAATATAATACATAACCAACTCACCATGCTAGGCACTATATTACATATGACCCACAGAATCACGTTGCACTGCTGTTGCTTGGCTTTATTTAAGTTCCCTGCTATTAGGGAAAAAAGGAAATGATTCAACTGGAGGTCCTTCCCATGGCATGCAATTTTCTGTGATCAAGGGAGAGATCCTGATTCTATGTTCTGGTTTTAAGGATGGTGGATAGTCATCTGCTTGTGGTTATATTTTGTTTTTGGCCAAACTGGGGGATATGGTAGTCTCACCCTAAACCTGACTTAACATGAGGAAATTCAGCATGAAAGGTGGCAGAGGAAGACTTGAATCTATCCACATTCTCTACTCTGCCTAAGTTCTTTAATGCCTCTGGGTAGGGTGAGCTTGTGCTACTGATGAGGATGGCTAAACCAGCTTCCATCCCTCTCTCCATTCAAAAAGGCCCCACCCTCTGCAGCTTCAGAGCAGACATCCTGTTTAGGTTGTATGAGAGCCAGCAGTCTAATGAATGTACCTCTTGTGGGCTTCAAGCTTTTTCCATTTCAGAGGGACCCCTGCTGGTTTGCTTTACAAAATCAAACAGGCCTAGTATTCAGCTGGTAAGAAGAAGAATTGGAGAGAGGTGGATACTGCTGTAGATGTAACTTCATGGAACAAGGAGTACAACGGAGAAGAGAATCCGCTTCTTGGGTAGTTTGTCTGCTCCCCAAGTGATGATGGCACTTGTTGTAACAAGCAAAAAGGGAGTATGCCTCAGACTTGGGTTGCATGAATAAAATGGTCAACTGATTGTATCACTACACATCCTGGTTTGGATTTTACTGTTTGGGAAATGCAAATGGGCTTTTTTGCAGTAAACAGTGAGGGTTTGAGTGAGGTCACAGTGAACCTTTCCAGGTACTTGTGCTAGTCAGGTTAAGTGATTGCATTAGGGCTCATGGCATTGGAGGGCATAATAATTTACCCTCGTGGCTGGTGGTCTTGGGGCTTAGGAAACCAGCATAAAAGATGGACAAAGATTCTGGAAGTGAAGAAGTAAAATGGATGGAGAATCTTTTCAGCTTGAGCCACATTCTCTTCAGGGCAATCTTCCAAGGGCCACGTACCAGTGATGGTTGGGATCAGAGGCAAAAGTGAGCAAAACAATTAATGTAACTTTTCTCTTTATATAGTGGGCTATATACTCCTGTGTTCTATAGCCAGAGAGAGCCAGTGTGGTATGGTTAAGGTGTTGGACTATGACCTGGGAGACCAGGGTTTGAATTCCCACACAGCCATGAAGCTCACTGGGTGACCTTGGCCCAGTCACTGCCTCTCAGCCTCAGAGGAAGGCAATGGTAAACCTCTGAATACCGCTTACCATGAAAACCCTATTCGTAGGGTCGCCATAAGTCGGAATCGACTTGAAGGCAGGCCATTTTCTCTGTCCAGACAAGGCATTACCAGAGTTCAAGAACACATTGGAACCCAGCAAAAACACTTGAGGAGGGTGCAAAATAGGGATAGTGAGAGGCGTAGGTGGGGAGAGGGCCAAGAGCCAGATAAGAGAGGGTGGAAAGCCCCCAGGTCTTGGATTCCTGCTCCCTAAAGCAAACTCACCAGGGGAGGAATGATGTCATTATGGATCTCTTACTTAGGACCCCCCAAAAACACGGGGCAGTATCCACTGCCCCTGTTCCATTAGCACAAGGATTTACATTTGTGCAATGGAACTTCTCCCCCATGTGTGCCCTATGCCCTCTCCAAATTTGCTCTGGCAGATTGGGGGAAAACCCAGAACAGATTTAGAGAGCACCTGACAAGAAAGTTCTCTTGCACAAGCAGGAATCCTTCCACTAATGGAACAAGTGACTTAGCATTCCTTTGGATGCAAGCCCTAGAGCTTTTTCAGGTGGTGAAACAATCCACACAGCCATTTCAATGTGTCTACAAACCTCCAAAGCGTGTTCACTCTGCCCACATAACCTGAGAGCCAAATTCATACCATTGACTATGTGCAACTGAACAATTGTCAAAGTGCTGCAATACTATTTCCAGATAGCTATTTCTGGGTCTTTCACTAAAGCTACATTCAAAACATCCAACACATCTGTTGAAGCCCTGTCTCCTTTCCTGTTGGCTGGCTTTTTCCCTTGTCTTTCACCTTTTGGCCAGGAATGATAGGACTGTGTGTGTACTATGATTCTGAGGAAGTACCAAAAAAATGGCAGAATGTGGAATGGGACTCAGAAAATGGCTTTTGTTAGGAGCATGCATTTGAAAGTTCTGAATATGGCTTCTGAAATCTTTGAAGCCAGAGCAATTGCAAGAAAGAGTTGTCTAACGGTTAGGCGTGTGGGGCTTTGATGCCCTGTACAGCTCATGACATAATTCGTAGGAACACAAAGCATGTAAAATAGTACACATGACTGAATAAATTATGCAAAATTTCAACCATGTCTAATTCCTGCATGCTCCACAACAGCGTCTCATAAAGAATGTTGGTATCTCTAAAGTACAGAGTTTATACACAACCATGATTAATACGGCTTTTAGTTACCACTAGGGATGTAAGAAGGCATCATTTTCCATTTTACTCTGTATTGGTCACATGCAGCACTATTTCTGTTCTGCTACAGTTCGTCTTCCACTCCAAGCTACATTATTAATCTCACTGTCCACTGTGGAAAAATTATGTAATTAATTGTGTAAGCTATGGTATTACATTATTCCACCCCTTTCATCTCAATGCAAAAGAAACTCAATGCAAATGGGGGGGAAACATAATGCCGTACCATTTGCAGATTGAAAGCAGCCCACTGGATGAATAAGCGAACATTGGCAATAATTGCTCCCATTTCTGCTTTTGCCAGAATTCTTACATCGCTAATTACCACTAATGCAGAAGCCAAACATCCTTGTTGTTGGATTATTTTTCTTTATTTCTCAATTTGTACTGAAAACAATCCTTGGTTTGAGCGCTTCTGTGATGATGGATTCTGACTGTACCATTTCCAACACAGCACTGCCTTTGCAACAGATTTGTCTGTTCCTCTCTTTCTTAGCCTCCTGCCCTCAAACCAGCCACACCAAGGGCCCTGAAATACATAACTCCATGTGGATGCACACTTAACTCCCCACCCTACCATTATAAGGCAAACCAGTAAATCTATGAAGGTCCATCTCGACTGCTCCACTACCTGGGTGCTTGGGTTCAAGATGGAAAAAAGTGAGCACTACTGCCTCAATCTACACTGGCTCCACCACAGAAATCTCTCTCTCTGGCTTGCTTTTCTTTCTTTTTTTTTGGTGGGGTGTAAAAAGGATAGGATTCTTCCTGAAAGGAGGAGTGATAGGCTTTTCTGCCATTGCCTGGCTAGTGACTGGAAAACTGAGAAAGAAGGGCAAAGCAATCCACACCCAGAGTTTATTATCATGATCGCTGTATCAACCAATGCTACGTTTAACATGTTGACAGCCACCTCTGGCCCTATCTTCTACACAGGGATGCTACTTTTTAGAAAGCTGTGTCTTCAGCATCAAGCTGGGCCCCAAAAAGCTGCTCGGCGGTGACTTTGCCATCATATTTGGGTAGATTTCCCCCAAACTCTGCTGGCAGTATATCGGCATCAATCTCATGGTAGAAGGCACTGAGATCGTCACCGTGCACAAATACCTGGGTGCAAAAAGGAAGGCAAAAGGTGAGCTGAGAAGCTTCCATGGTACTGGGTGTTGAGTTCAGCTTGCTAAGATTCTCAGCTTTCATGTAAAAAGTGAAACCTGTTTCTAGCCCATATGGATAAATCTTGTAAATAGCTGAAACAAATGATGAAAAGTCATCATGCTCAGAGTTTGCTATCTCTGCAAGTAGCAGACAGTGCAATGGAAGAGTAATGGTGAAAATAGCAACACTAGGCCAGGTGTGGCCCTCCAGATTGTACTGAACTATAGGTCCCATCATTTCTGCCCATTGGTTGTGCTTGCTGAGGCTGATGGGAGTTGTAGTTCAGCAATATCTGGTTTCCCATACCTGCACTGGACATTAACAGGGAGAGAAGAAGAAAGTATATAGGGTTACAGTTCTCGGCAGCAGAAACACATCCACAGTGTCCCTTGCCCTTATCGTAATCAGGCTTAATTTTTGTTGTAGGTGTTTCATCCTTCTGCAGTGTAACTCACCCTTTCCAGCAGTTTGTTCTTCAGGAAAGGTTTGACCACATTGTAGGTTGTGGTGAAGTACCAAGGCTGATGGATGAAGTGGACAGCCTTGAACCGAGCTGGGAAAGAATCCTAGGAAATTTCCAAATGAGCACATGTTAATGCACCTAGCCATGATAGTAGTAATGGCAAGGTGGAAGAGAGTGGCTAGGCAGAGGTTACTTTTTATCTGTTCAAAAACCTGATTTCTCCTTGATGGGAGAGGAGAAGCAATTCTACTTCCTTCTCACTGAGGGCTGTGCTCTTTGTATGAATGTATAGGACAGGATGGGGAACCTTTGGCCTTCCAGATATTGCTGAACTACAATTCCCATCAGCTCTAGCTGATGGCAAGGGATGATGGGAGTTGTAGTTCAGCAACATCTGGAGGGCCAAAAGTTCCCCATATCTATCAGTTCCATGGGCTAACTGTGGCCCTCTATACCTCTCTATCCAGCCCTTGAGACTCTTCCCAGGCCACACCCCTTGCTCAAGTTCTTTTGTCTGGCTTTGCACCCTGGACTGCTTTTGCCTGACTGGAACGTGTCCTTGAACTGCAATAAGGTCTCCTGCTTAACTGGGTGTGGTGTATCTGACTTTCTGGTAGCTGTAATGTAGCCTATCGTAGAAAAAGTAACAGTTGTATCCATTGCTAGTGCACTTTGTCCTCTGGCCCCGTCTCCCCTTGGCATGCGGCCCTGGAAGGTTTCTCACAAGGGAATATGGCCCTTGGGCTGAGAAAGGGTTTCCCACTCCTGGTATAGGGAATAGAAAGATGTGCTGCTTTGCCAGTGCTCTAGACCAGGGGTTCCCAAGCTGGTCTGTAGACCACCAGTGGTGTGCAAGCTTCTTTCAGGTGGACCACAATGTGGTGTGTGTGCACTGAATATTCATTCATTGATTTTTAATTGTATTTTTATGGCTGCTTTTATTTCATACATTGCATTTTATTGCATTGCAATTCTAATTACAATAATAATTATTGTAATACAATGTAAGAAATAGAAGCAATAAAAATACTGTTAAAAGCCACACCGCATTACAAATACTGCAGCTGATGGAAAAATCATTTCGTGGGCCACCAAGACCCTCAGCAATTTTCAAGTGGTCCATGGGCGAACAAAATTAGGAACCACTGCCTTTGTAATGGGAACGCCCCACTATCCCATTCCTGGCTTTTAGTGTATTCTTTTTAGCCAGTTATGGGTATTTTCCAGCTACAAATCTCTTCTCCCACCTGAATTTAGCTAACAAGCCACAGGACACAGTCATGTGTTGTATTGCCTTGTAGCACCAAGTGATGACTTGCGTAGGTAAGAGAGATCACACAGTCCTTTCCCTCCACCTGTCTTTTTGTTTCTGTTCTGAGTACTGATAAGCACCAAGAGTTTCAATCCTCAGCTGTCTACGTGCCTAGAGGAACGGTACTTTGCAAAAGAAAGTACTTTGACTGGCGGTAAGCAGTGTGAAGGAAACTGCTGCCTCCTAAATGAGTTTTGCATGGAAGATATATTGGGGAAGGACCATAGCTCAGTGGTAGAGCATCTCTTTTGCGTGCAAAAGGTCCCAAGTTCAAACCCTGGCATCTCCAGGGAAGGGCAGGAGAGAATCTCCTTTGAAACTCTGGACAGCTGCTGCCAGTCAGTGTAGACAGTACTGCGCTAGATGGCCCAATGGTCTAACTCGATATAAGGTAGCTTCCTCTGTTCCTATGAAGGGGCTGTTGGAGCTCGATTCCATACAGCTGCCATGTAGTCTGCAGCTTGTACCTGGTTCTAGGAATCCCTCTCTCCTCTCTGGCAATTTATGGAGGCCAGGCAGTCTTCAGTGCTTTCTAGGACCGGCAGTAGGTCAGTCTCACCTGTAGCATGTCCACCATCTTCTTCAGTTCGGACAGTTTGATGCCGGAGGCCTGCTGCACGGTGAAGCCCTTGAAGTTTTCAATGATACAGAAGCCGTTGATTTGCGTCTCCTCGTTCTCCAGCAGCTTCTCTAAAATCACGCAGTAGGCCGAAAGAATCTGGATTAAAACACATGGAGAATAAGAGCTTATGTCCAGGACTCTGGCTGAGTTTGGGGACCCCCTCTCCTGTCTTGTCAGAAGCGGCAGCCGGGAAACCTTTCTTGGCTATGCTACTGACCTTGAAGTTAGTATAGTAAAAACATAGCAAGTAGCTTACCTCATTGGGGCCGTGACTTATGGCAGGGAGAGGGTAACTTTTTCTGTCAAAGGCTGCATCTCCTTACGCTGGTGGGCTATCAGAGACAGGATAGATTGCCCTTGCAAGAGGTCTCCCCCCCCACACACACACTTTTATTATTCCCAGAGGTGGAATTTTAAACTCAAGAAAATTGTCCTGTACAGATGATACCAAAATGTGACTCCTTGAAGGCCATCATTCACCATTAAGCATCCCAAGGAAGGAGGAGAGTCAAACACATACACACACAAACAGACCTTCTAGAGTCTGCTGGAGCCTGTTTACTGCTGTGTGTGTGTGTGTACTAGGGATGGGGTTCGCTGCCTAGTTCCGATTCACTTGTATTCCATCATTCAATCCTGATTTATTCCCACTTGCTTTTGCAGTTGCCCATTCAATCCGCTGCTGTTGTTTTGGTGGCGAAAAAAATTACGTAATTTTTAATATAAATGCTTATGTAAATCCATGGAAGTTAATGGATAATAGCGATTGCAATTATGAAGATAATTATGTACAATCAGAGGGGGGGGAGCCATGCCAATTATAGTCGTGGCCTGCTGCAAGAAATCAGTGCTGGTCCGAAAAGGCAGCGGACTGTTGGATTCAGTCAAAATCTGGTACCAAGTCCGATTTAGCGAATATTCTCCCCCATCTCTAGTATGTACATACTTGCACAATTTTTGACTTAAAAAAACACTTAAATTTGTAATGTTTGTACTTGTTTTCTATTAACCTAACACATGTAAAAGGTTATATGGTGAGACTCCAAGATAATAATTACCTAGGCAAGGCCCACCTTGCTTCATCACTCTGTTTCAGCTTCACCCCCCCCCCCAAGCTCCCTCCAACCATATGGAATCGGGTTGAGGAATGCAATGCCACTAAGGCCCCAGCTATGCGCCACTTAATTTTCCAGTGGCATCTGTATTTATTTATTTATTTATTATTTAATTTATATCCCGCCCCTCCTCCCAGCAGGAGCCCAGGGCAACAAACAAAAGCGCTAAAAACACATCAAAACATCATAAAAACAGACCTTAAAATACATTAAAACGAAACAACTTTAAAAACATCTTTTAAAAAAGCTGTAGCACATGCAATTTCTTTTGCAAACTTGTGTCATTGTGGATTTTTGTCCTGAGTCATTTAAGTCCCTCCTAACAACACCCCTGACTGTAAGTAGTATTCATCACGGCACCACTACTGCTGCCTGTCCTCATTGACAAAAGACAGTTTACTTGGAACCAAATTCTATGGGACCTTAGAAAATGACCTTAAGACGGTAGCCTCTATCTGGGGGAAGGAGGGAGGATCTTGTACCACACAGCAGACAAAGCTTAGCAGAGAATGAATCCT
Organism: Rhineura floridana; assembly: GCF_030035675.1. Classification (NCBI taxonomy): domain Eukaryota; kingdom Metazoa; phylum Chordata; class Lepidosauria; order Squamata; family Rhineuridae; genus Rhineura; species Rhineura floridana. Next base: position 16,614,424 of record NC_084493.1, on the reverse strand, counting down.
ATAAAAAGATGCTCTGATTATCTAGGCAGGGATGGGAGAAGCTGTGGTCCTCCAGATGTGATCAGAGTCTCAATGCCCACCAGCTCCAGCCAGCATGGCCAATAGTCAGGGACGATGGGAGTTGTAGAGCAGAGGTGGGGAACTTCAGGGCTGGTGGGCCAGGTGGTCCTCTAGGCCTCTGTCTGCCTCTCAGAACTCTCCCCAGGCCACACACATACCCCAGCCACACTCTTCACTGTCCCTTCCTTACTCCCTGAGTGTTTTTGCCTGGCTGCAATACGTTCTTGAACTCTGGCAATGCCTCGTTTGTCTGAACGAAAGGTATAGGGCTAGGTGAGTGTGTACAAACTAGGCTACTACCATACAAAGGTAAAAGGCCCTTGAAAGGTTGCCTGGAAGGGAATGCAGCCCTTGGGCTGGAAAAAGGTTTCCCACTCCTGTTGCAGTCCGACAACATCCAAAGGCCACAGGTTCCCCATCCCAGCAGTTAGGATTGAGAGTAAAAGACATGTGTTCACAGTGTAACTCTCCTACAAGACACTAACCTCATCAAAGGTGATCTCCTCATAATCCCAGTTCTCGATGTTGAACAGCAGCACCACCCGCCCATACTTGTCCCTGTTGGACAAGATGCCAGGGTAGCCGGCCTCGATGGTACTGCGCAGTGCTTCGGGAGTCAGGTGTTCAAAAAGCCCTGGATACTGCTGACGGAAGTTGACATAGCCTGGAGTTAAGAAAAGAAAGATGCGTTGGTGAGCCTAAGAGGCCCAATGGTCAGGGAGGAACAGAGCAACAGGCACCCCATTCCTGATGTAGAGTAGAGCCTGTGAAATATTTGGCTGATAGCCTTGTGCTAGATCAGGAAAGGAGGAACCTGGAAAAGGCAAGTCTGGAATATTGGTTCCTAGCATTATCAGAAGAATTAACTCAAAAGACTCATATATGCACAGGCATATCAAAAAAATATTCATATTACTTAGTTGGGTCTGGCTTTATTAAATACATTAACAAAGAAGCCAAGGCCCCAGAAATGCCAACAAGATATGCAGGCTTGTGGAATGCTTCATAAGTAATTTATTTAGCCTTTGAATGTCAAGATTTGAGTTGCTCTGAAACTGCCTAATGCTCCAGAATGATTTTATGGGGAAAGAAAACATAAAGATTAAGTTTTTACGAGACAAAATTTACAAACATTTTATTTCAATTTTTTTTTTTTATTCTTCGAGAGCCAGTCTGGTGTAGCGGTTAGAGTGTTGGACTATGACCTGGGAGACCAGGGTTCAAATCCCCACACAGCCATGAAGCTCACTGGGTGACCTTGGGCCAGTCACTGCCTCTCAGCCTCAGAGGAAGGCAATGGTAAGCCCCCTCTGAATGCTGCTTACCACGAAAACCCTATTCAAAGGGTCGCCATAAGTTGGGATCAACTTGAAGGCAGTCCATTTGTATTCTTCAGCATTATTATTTTCTCCCCCTTTTTTTTACTTAACATGTCTGTTTAATCCTGGATCTTATGCTAAATGTGGTCTCTGTTTATATTAATGTATTTATTCAGAGCAGGACCCCACTTGGCAGAATGAGTTGGGGGCCCACAAACATAGCAGGGCTGTCGCAATACATTTTGAAGTAAGTGAAGTAACCAAATCATGTAAAAATCTTAAGGGAAGGTCCATCGTTCAGTGGTACAGCATTTGCTTTGCATGCAGAAGCTCCCAGATTCAACCCCCATCTTCTTGAACTAGGGCTGAGAAAGACCCCTATCTGAAACCCTGGAGAGCCACTGTCAGTCACCGCAGACCAGGGATGGGGAACCAATGGCCTGCCTGATGTTGGACTCCATCTCCATCAGCCCCAGCCAGCATGGCCAACGGTCAGGGAGGAACAGAGCTGTAGTCCAGCCATATCTGGAGGGCCACAGGCTCCCCACTCCTTATGTAGAGTAGACAGTACCGAGCTCAATGCACCAAGGATCTAACACGGTATAAGGCAACTTCCTTTGTCCCTGGGATCTTCCCCTTCTCGTAAAACCATTAAGTCCAGAGTCTAAAATTACCTAAGGGTTTAAATCCTCTTCCTTCAGGACTCCAAGAGCCTATTGGGGGGGGGGTCACCTCCCACCCACCCAATAATCTTTTTTCCTTCTCTGTGGAATTAAAATCTTCCACCTCTATTTTTCTCATCTTTTAACAAGGAGGTGATCAACCCAGACTTTCATTCGGGAGGGGTGGGTCTAAGCCTTGTTTTGCTTGTTTCTTGTTAAAGAGACATCAGGCGTGAAAATGTAGCTTTTTCGGGGTGGGGTGAACAAAAATGGGCAAAATTCCCATATTGACAACAGTTTCTCTTATCCCTCATTCTCTTATTCTTAGTCAGTTCTGTTAATTACTGCCTTGTTTACTATCTGGAGTGCAAACAAAAGGAGCCCGGAAACAGAGCCAAGCACGTTTCCCCTCCCCTTCTTCTTCATCATCCTCTCTCCAAGCTCTCACCATCCAGAGGGAATGCATGCAACAGTAAAATCCCTCTCAGAGAGAGATGGCTGGGGGAGGTAGGTTTTTCAGTACAATTGCTCAAAGCATTGCCCAAAATCTGGTTAACCTTGTAAGGGATGGGCGAATCTGTCCATTTCCGATTCTTTCGGTTTCTCGTCTTTTCAATCTTACATTCAGTTCTCCACAGCTCCACATCCATTCGCTGTTTTTTTAAGTTCTCATGAAAATTCATCAGCATTTTAGTGCAAATTTCTCCTAATATCAAAAATTATGCTAATACAATTTCATTTTTGTATGCAATTGTGCCTAATATACATTCTTGCAAAGCAATTCCTCCTGATACAATGCATTTTTGCATGTTGTAATATATGCATTCCTTTAGCCTAAGGCCATACTACCCTGAACATGCCTGATCTCAGAAGTTAAGCAGGGTCAGGCCTGGTTAGTACTTGGATGGGAGACCGCCTGGGAATACCGAGTGCTGTAAGCTTAGAGGAAGGCAATGGTAAACCACCTCTGAATACCTCTTACCATGAAAACCCTATGAATATATCCAAAAAAAGATTTGTAGGGTCGCCATAAGTCGTAATTGACTTGAAGGCATATAACAACAACAATGCACATTTTACCCTAGTATATACGTTTTGTACACATTACTGGGCGGAGAACTGCACTGCAAAATTTGGAGAAGTCCAATTCACATATTGTTTTGGTTCATATATTGTCTGAGAAAGTGTGGATTTGATAGGCTCACCTTTAAAATAAGAACTCCGTTGAATGATTTCCTCATCCCTAGCCTTGGTGTAATGTGTCTTTCTTCTCCATTCATTACATACAAATTACGTGTGATGCTGGCAGCCCCTGTGTTCAAAAGGAGGGTCTCCCTCAATCATGTCTGATGTGGGGTGCAATTTACAACACCAAAGGGATGGGTGCAGTTTTTGTTAAGGGTTCTGGGAATTGTAGCTCTGTGAGGGGTCTCCTAAAAACTCTCAGCTGCCTTAATAAATAACAGTTCCGGGATCCTTTGGGAGAAGTTATGACCATTAAAGTGGTATAAGAGTGCTTTACATGTATAGCAGCCTTTGTATGCCAAGGATCTGTTAAAACGTTTATTTTGGGCAGCCTTTGTATCATGAACGCTTCTCTGATGTTTAATTTTTTGAGATTTTAAATTTTTGAAGTGTAATTTATGTTTTAAACAATGTATATTCTGTACTTTTATTGTTTGTAACCTGCTTTGAGATCAGATGGTGGAAAGCGGGATATACATTTTAAAAATAAAAATATATTTTTTAAAAAATCCACCTTTCATCAGATCATAAGCCCTGTTAACATCAAATTTGCGGGCCCGGATGAAGCGCAGGAAGAAAGCATTGTCCTCTCCTTTCATTTTCTCGGCCACTGCCTTGCAGATGTCCTCTCCTCCTTTGGCTTTCTCCTGGACCAGTTCTTGCAGCTCTTTCACAGTTGACTCACGCTTCTCTGGTGTCTCATTCAGTTCATCTTTGGCCTGCAGAGGAGAGGAGAATGCAGCCTGACAGTGTCTCGAAGAGGGTAGATGGGGTCATTGGAACATGACAATCGCTACATCCCTAGGCAAATTTAGCACTATTTATTTATTTATATCCTGCCCTTCCTCCCAGTAGGAGCCCAGAGTGGCAAACAAAACCACCAAAAACACTTTAAAACTTCATAAAAACAGACTTTAAGATATATTAAAATGAAACATATTTTTAAAAAACTTTTTTTAAAAAGCTTTAAAAATATCTTTTTTAAAAATAGAAGGTTTAAAAACATATTAAAAAGCAATTCCGACACAGACTGGGATAAGGTCTCAACTTAAAAGGCTTATTGAAAGAGGAAAGTCTTCAGCAGGTGCCAAAAAGATAAAAGAGACAGCGCCTGTCTAATATTTAAAGGGAGGGAATTCCAAAGGGTAGGTGCCACCACACTAAAGGTCCATTTCCTATGTTGAAGTGTCTCCATATTCAAGGAAATCATCTCCAAAACACAAAACGTGTGCTAGCTGTGTGACCATCTATCTCATGATATGGGTTCCAGCATCGCCCTCACTGCTCAACCGGTGATCTGTTCTTGCCCTAACTTCCTTCCATCAAAGAGCCCCTTTCGGCATCAACCCGTCTGCCAAGCAATGCCTGGAAAAACTTGGCTGCATAATTTTGGACACAGCATATAGTAGTGCTTGTACTGACATCTGTCCTCCAGTTTCTCTGTACTTTTTTTCACCCTGCAAAAGAGTTTTCAATTTTTCTGCCTTATTCTTAGAGCGCTAAAGAATTTCAGGGGGTGATTTTGAACTTAAAAGTCAGTGGGTACAAGGAGGGTGTGTTTTTCTTTCCGGGTAAACTTTTCTCCAGCACTCTGCAGTCTCTCCAACTGTCAACATTAGGGTTAAATGGCAATGAAAAACAAAAAGTATATGCTGACAATTCAACTGAGGTTTAAATGTGTGTAAAATAAGCACAGTGACCCCTCACAGTGACAGTATTTGGGGATAACATAATCATCCGAGTAAATGAACAGATATAATCCACCAATGTCTGTCTGCCAGTGCAAAGAATGTAGTTTGCTGCAGCCCCTGCATGCCCCCAAAATCTGCTCCAGGGTGTTAGGGGACACCTTGGAGGGAGTACAGGGGGTTGTGGGAGAGGAAGGGGAACTCCGCTTACATTATGCTGTCCAGCATCTGTAGTGGGACAGGAAGCCATTATCTTTATTCAGACCCAAATGAACAGAATTTAACTTGGATGTGTGGTAATGCAGCAGTTGTGGGCTGGAGTTTCACAGACTGGATTTTTTGGATTTCATTGCCATTTAACTTTACCTTCTTTCTTTTTTTTAACTTAAGAAGAACCCTGCTTGATCATGTCAAAGGCACATCTAGTCCAGCATCCTGTTCTCACACTGGCCAACCATATGGGAAGCCCAAAAGCAGGACCGGCACCAGGCATGACTGGGCCCTTGGGCACCAGCCTGTCTCAGGTCCACAGCACTGTAGTCCAACACACACACCCCAATTCAGAAGGCGCAGGGCTAATAAGCATGCCCACATGCCCCACCTCCCTCTCATGTTGTGTGAATGGTGTATGCATGCAGCGTTCATGCCTGCCATTAACCAAGATTGCAGTGGGGGGATCAGCCCCTTAGGGAAGCCCCTGCTGCCATTTTGGGTGATGGCAGGGATCGTGGGTGATGGGAGAGGTAGGTGGGATGTGAGTGTGGTCTTATTAAAGCCTGCACTGTCTGTACTGGGGAGGGGGCCTGGGAGCTCCCTTTCTGCAATCCACAGCAGGGTCAGGTTTCAGGACCCAATGCTGCTGCGGATCATGGAATGGGAGTGCCACCCTCCCACCCTGAGTAAGGGCCCCTCTGGGCTGCAGGGGCCCTTGGCCAGGAGCCAACCTGGCCTTCCTCTGGCACTGGCACTAGCAACAGCACTCTCCCCACTTGTGATTCCCTGCAACCGATATTCAGAGGCATATTGCCTCTGACAATAAACTTAGAACATAGCCATCATAGCTAGTAGCCACTGACAGATTAGAATTTGTCTAATCCACTTTTTAAAAAAACACATCTTGTTGGAGCAAATTCCATATTTTGACTACACCCATGTATATGCATACCTGCCAACCAAGGATTACACTTCATGCATCCGATAGGGTGGGATCTAGTCCATACAAGCTTATGCCATAATAAAAGTATTGGTCTTTAAAATGTCACAAGACATTTTGCTGCAATGCACTAGCATAGCTACCCCCTTTGGAAAAGGATAAATCATGCATGCACAAATTGTTCATTAAAATGATTAAATGCGTTAGAAATGAAGTTTAAAAATAAGGTATTCAGAAGTTGACAAAGTGGAGTGGAGGGCACTCCTCCTCTGGAAGACTTTGATCTAGGGCCACCCTTGGGCTCCAGATAACTCTCCGGTTGTGTTAACCTTCTCTGGTGTTCCTAGCAGTGCCAGTGGAAGAACGTTATGTGACTCTCAAGCCAAATATCCTCGATAAGACCTCTTTAGCCTGGGAACAGGCAGACCTGCAGTAAGGTAATTTTCAGCCAAGGCTGGGGAAACTTATTTAGCCCAAGGGCCATGTTCCCTGCAAGGCAACCTTCTGAGGGCCACAGGCCAGTGGTAGGTGGGGCCAGAGACAAAAGTCGACAGAGCAACGGACTCATACCCAGAGTAGAGAGACTGAAATAAATGGACATCACTAACTTAGGTCCGTTAATTTCAGTGGGCCTATTCTGAGCAGAACTCAGTTGACTGCAGTTGTTCTTGTTTGTACAGTAGCTTTGTTTCTACACATCCCTCTCTGTTCTCCATCCAGACAAGCAAGAAGCAGAGTTCTGAGATATGTTCCCACCAGGCAAAAATACTCAAGGAGGGTGAGAACCAGGGCCAGCAGGAAGGGTGGCCTGGGTAGAGTTTTGAGGGCCAGATAGACTTGGTGAACCATATTTGGCCCTCACCCAGGCCTCTTTGGATGGCAATGTGTATTACTTAAAAACACAAGGCACAGCAGCCTTGCTGCATTTGGGGACCCTTCTGAGTGGCGCCATTGATTTCTGCCCCAAAGGCCATCCTCAACAGGGCCAGCGAGCGCAGGAACATGCAAACAAAATCCCCTTCTGCCACCTGTGATGTTCTTAGCTGTTCTATGTAAAATTAGAATGGTAACGCTAACTGGGCAATGGGCCCTTTTTGTCAGTTTGGGGCGGGGGGTCATAGCAAATCCATGAACTCTGGAATTGCTGGTACTCCTCAGCTCCTAATCTTTAGCTTCTCTCTCCCCTGCCCACCTTTTGCAGGGTGTGTGCAGGGATCTTTTCACACTTCCCAAAGACATGGCCATGGTCCTTGGTGGTCAGCCGCTCAAGCTTGGAACGCAGGGCTTGCTCCTCCTCAGAAACAATCCTGAATGTGCCAGTCTGGGAACGAGAAGCACAAGAGGAATGCATTCATTCATTCACTCATTCGCTCAGTCACACCATAAGGTCCCAGGATGGGCTATAGCAATTTAAAATTCAATATTAAACACAGTTTAAAACAAATTACACTCACAGCCATAGGGTGGGTACTAAAATATATATATTTCAGGTGTCAAAGGCTGGAGTAAAGAGATGCATCTGCAGCACACGATGGAAACTATGTAATGAAGATGACAGGCGCACCTCTGTGGGGAGCAAGTTCCACAACCTAGAAGCTGCCACAGAGAATGCCCTCTCCTGGGCCATCCCCCCATAACTTCTGAGGCCAGTGGAACTACTAAGAGGGCCCTCTACTGATCGTAACACCCACGGAAAGGAGGTGGTCTTTCAGACAGTGGTGTAGTTGTCCAGGGTCTCAGGGGGGCTGAGACCCCTTACTTTTTTGGAAGCAGGGTCCCAATGGCTCCAGCCTCCTATCAGCCAATCAACTTGAAAGGGGAATGTGAGCCACTGAGAAGAGTCTTCTGATATGCTTCCTTGTCCTTTCCTGGTGATTGGAGCCAATCAGAGTGAACGAATCAGCCACTGAGAAGACTCTTTTCAGATGCTAACACTCTCCTCTTTTGTGCTTATTGGGTCCTAGGGACGTCTGTTGTTGTGTGAGAAGGCGTTAACAAGGATCTCATTCTCAACCCAGCAGCAAAAAAAGAGGGAGGGACACGGCTGTGGCTATCATGAAAGGTACCTGCACTTCTGAATCTGCCACTACGCTACTGCTTTCAGACAAACTCCTGGCTTCATAAAATCCCCATGTCAACTGCTTAGGCAGAAACTGAGAAAACATCCATGTTTGTATAAGTATGACTTGGCATCCTAGGCAAAAGATTTACCTAAAAGGGGAAGGGTCATTGCTCAGTGACAAAGCACCTGCTTTGCATGTAGAAGGTCCCATGTTCAATCCTTGGCATCTCCAGGTAGGGTTGGGAAAGACACCTGAATCCCTGGAGAGCCACTGGCAGTCAATGCAGTTCAGCCTTCCCTGACCTGCTGACCTCCAGATAGTTGGACTCCAGCTCCCATCGGGCCCAGCTAGCGCGGCCAATAGTCAGGGATGGTGGAAATTGTAATCCAAGGGCATCTGGAGGGCACCAGCTTGGAAAAGGTTGTTGGAGACAATAATGAGCTAGTTGGACCTGTGGTCCAACAAAGGCAGCTTCCTGTATTCTCTGTTTAAATGTCCCAGTTGCCCTGAAACGAGAGTCCCAAACTAGATGCAAAGACAATTGTGTGAACACAGTAAGCGGCAGTCACAGGAAAATCGGAGGAGCCTTGGGGGCAGGGAGGGGAAGTTCAGCTCTTTCTCTGGCAGGGTGAAAAAAAGACCACCTCTCCCCTCCCTGTACCACCCCCATGGTGCCCAAGCTGCTTAGGCTTTTCCAGTGAGGGGATGCAATTCACATAGTAAAGAAGACAGAGCTTGGAAAAGTTACTTTTTTAAACTACAACTCCCATCAGCTCCAGCCAGCATGACCACTGGATTGGGTTGATGGGAGTTGTAGTTCAAAAAAGTAACTTTTCCAAGCTCTGAAAGAAGATGACAAAGTGAATGTTCATTGCATTCTTGCCCTCAGTTTTGTTCCTAATTCATTGTTCCTGAGGGTGTCTCCAGACTGTCCCTATTTTGCCAAGGGGGATTCAAGCAAATACTGGAAATAAAGTACTCTGGTCACACACACACTACACCACACTTTTGAAGCATTCTTATACTGCTTTAACAGTTATGGCTTGCCCCCCCCCAAAAAAATATATCCTGGAACAACAAATCCACTTTAAAAACAACCACCACCAACCCAGATTTTTATGGTTAGCAAAGTGAGAGAGAAATGAAAAGTGTGGTTTGAACACATGATTAACGGGAATACGTATAAACATCCCACAAGCAAATGAAGATGACTGTTTATTGTCGTATAACCTCCCTGCAAGCAAATCAGAATGAATGCTCAGTAGAGATCAGACACAATCTCACCTTCACATAAGCTTTGTGCAAGCAAATCAGAATGAATGCTCAACAAACTGGCTCACTGGAGGAGCCCTATAACACCTGGGCTTGGCTGCTCCTTTTTACCTTTCCTCGGTGGGACTGATGTTGCTTCACAAGCACACCAGTACTAGGCATATTCGTATGCACAATTCCCCCTTCCTATGCATGCTTCTCTGAGCCAGGGTTCTCCAATTGCCTGCTACTGTTCACCTACCCTTCCCTTACACCTGGGCTGTGTGCACACCATAATTTGAAGCACCCCCCCAAGAATCCTGGGAACTGTTGTTTACCCCTCACAGAACAACAATTCCCAGGATTCCTTGGGGCAAGTCATGTTCTTTAAATGTATGGTGTGTGCACAGCCTTAGTCGGAACAAAGAGTCCTGCCAGACAGAGATGGGGATTAATTGTGGGATTGCTGTTTATACATAAAAGTTTTTTGCAGCGTCCACACAAACATTATTAGTATCAAAATGGCAGTCCATATTTTTCATCATTTAATCCACATTTTCTCTCTCCATTGAACATCTTTCTATGGCTTTGGAAGACTAACATGCTTTCTCCAAAAAGAAACATATTAATTTACGACTACTGCTACTGGATGCAGCCACTATTCGTCCTAGGAAATATTTTCCGGATAGCAAGACCAAAGGGGCATATCAGCACCAATTTCAGCGATGGTGGCCCCTGCTGAGGTGCTTGGACCCCAGTAGCTGCCTGAGGATGCAGAGTGCTGACACCAAACCTGCTCAGAGCAGATTTGAACTAAGGTCTCCAAAGTCTAAGTCCAGTTAGGACCAGCAAAAGGGAGCTGATGGAATGGGGTAGGATCTGTACTCACCTCTGAACTCATGTCGTTTTTCTTCTTATCCAGGCAACCACTGGAAGAGAGGATGAGGAAAGGCAGACTTACATTAGCAGTAAACACACTGACACCTGTTACAGGTAACTTTTTCTTAAAGGGAGATCTAGCAACTTCCAGTAGCCTAAGTTCCTTCAGAGCCCCAAGCCTGTTTCAGGGTTTTAGTGGAGACCAGGGTGTAGTCATCTAAGGTTGTGGGGGTTGCAGACCCCTTACTTTTTGGGAGACAGGTCCCAGCAGGGTCCCTATGTCTGCAGCGTCCTACGGACCAATCGGCATGAAAAGAGAGTGTGCTAGCCACTGAGAAAAGTCTTATGGAAGCTATCACTGTATTCTTCTTGCTGAACCTCAAACAGACACACCCTTGTCCTGTATTCATCACTCAGCAGAACTCCAAACAAAGCCAGAGACTGAATGTTTTATGGCATCATCTTGGAAGGGGCGTGGCACGACTATCATGAAGGAACCCTGTCCTTCTGAATTTGCCACTACACTACTGGAGAAGACCTGGGGAAGCTGTTATCCCTACAGGAAGTTCCAGCCTCTTCTCATAATCAGGAACTGAAGTTTCAAATAATATTGTTTGGCCACCTCATTTCATTAACTCTTATACAGTCCCAAAGTTTACTTCCTCTCCTATTCTCTCCCCTCTTCTACAGAGCTGTGGAGTTCCATCATTCACACTCTGCCTGACTTCATTCCTCCTGGAGTCCAGGATGCTTATCTCTTTTGTTTGTTTGTCCTCTAGATGGTAAAGGCTTCCAGCTGCTAGCCACCGGCAGCCAGGGACCTTCCCTGTTATATGGCCACTGTGCCCTCTCTTGCTATTTGTCTGAGTCTTTATCTGCTGATAAGACAGGGCTGACTGATGCTTTCAGCCCCAGCATGGAACCAAGCCAGCTAGTTTCTAGCTTGGCTGTTTATACTTGGCCATGATCAGAGCTTGGAAGTAATTAGTTACAAGTAACTAATTACTTGTAATTCATTACTATTTTGAGAAACGAGTAGGTAATTCCTTTACATTTTGATTGTAAAAAAACTAGGAGTAATTTCATTACTTTGTAACTGTAATGTTTCCAGCATTATGGGGGGGGGGGGAGCAGGGGAAGTCAATAGAGCCTACGAAATCTAACCTGAACAAAAGGCTATCAAATACTCACCGGAGATTTCAACAGTTCCAGAAAGGTCAGTGTGCAATGTGGGAACCCTTGCTGCAATGAAAAGACTAAACATGTGCAGACAGCAAAGAATCAAGGAAGGCTGGAGGGAGGTGGAACAAGGAGAAACCAAGGCAAAAGCTTTGTAGAGTCACTAGTCTGGGATTAGACCATCACAAGGCATTGCACGCAAGAGCTTTTTAATTAGGTCAGCACAAACCGGGCAAGGGACTCCATTCAAAAATTACAAAAGGCAGACAAGGCAGGAGGGGGAGAGAGCAAACAACTGGTCTTGGCTCACAGACGTTCATGGCGGGGAGGCTGATGGGATTCTGGGACCGATTAGTTATTCTTATTGAATAACTAGTTCACACTCATTAGTTGGGGGGGAGGGTATGGAGAGGGTCCCATCAGCGGGAGATGCTGTAGCTCAGTGACAGAGCACATGTTTTGCATGCAGAAGGTCCCAGATACAAGCTGGCATCGCCAGTTAAATGAATCGGGTAGTAGGTTGACTGGTCTCAGCCAGAGGAGTCTTCATCAGAGGAGGACCAGGAGACTCTGGCCTTATGCCCAGCTCTGGGTCAGGCTTCGTCTGAGGATCCAGGGGATGCAATGGGGCCGAGGAAGGGCCAGTCTGCATCCAGCGTGAGTTTGGCCTCTGATATAGAGGAAGAACAGGGCCAAGGGCGAGGCCTTGCCTGAAATGCCAGGTGGAAATCCAGCCCCATCTGGAGAAGTCCCCAAATGCAGGCAAGGACTCCTTGGGAAGAAAGGTCTCCGCAGGAGTAAAACCCTCATCTTGAAGAAACCTCTGGCTGAAGGGGGTTGGAGTCAGGTGAAGTCAGAGTGTGGTTCCAGCAGCTCCAGTTCAAAAAATGCTTGGCTAGAAGAACGGCTAAAACAATGGTTGTGTATGCAGTTGTGTGGTGCTTTGCTTGCTATCTGATTAGGGCTGACCCCAAACCTGCCCTTGCCCATGGATTGGTTACACCTTGATCTTGGACTGCGCTTACTTTCACTCTCACCTGACCCTTTGTTGTGAACTCACTGGCTTGGACCCTGATCTTGGACTGGCCTTGGATAGTGCAAAAGTTGCTGCCTGCGCTCGTATTGCTGCTGGCAAGTCCCCTGTTTACTCAGGAGCCCAGTGAGAACAGGGCCTAGAAATAGCAAAGACCTCTGCTATTTACAGGTTTTTAAAGGCTACAGGCAGTGTCAAACCAAAAATTTAAAGTCATGTGTCCTTTGGTCCCTAGAGTCAACTTCTAGGGCACTCCCAGACTGTCATTATTTTCAGGTGAGAGCCAGTGTGGTGTAGTGGTGTAGTGACTGCGACCTGGGAGACCAGGGTTCAAATCCCCACACAGCCATGAAGCTCACTGGGTGACCTTGGGCCAGTCACTGCCTCTCAGCCTCAATGGTAAAACCTCCTCTGAATACCACTTACCATGAAAACCCTATTCATAGGGTCGCCATAAGTCGGGATCGACTTGAAGGCAGTCCATCTCCATTTCCATTTCTCCTGCTAATTCAGGTTGTGCAATTAAAGTTGATTGGGAGGTCTTTTGCAACAAACCTGCTTCCCCCAGAGATCTGACCTTTTGCGATAAGAAAAGTGATGGGGAAAAGTGTGGGATAGCACTTGCTTTGATGCAACTGTCATCTAACCTCCCTGCAAACAAATCGGGATGAATGCTCATCAAATAGCCAACATCATCTAATCTCACTGCAAACAAGTCAGGATGAATGCTCAATAAAGCCACAGAGACTTTGGGGAGGAAACTGAACCATGAAGAATGACAGCTCACCTTGAACAAACAAACAAAGCAAATGAGCATGGTATAGCACAGCAGACGCAGCCGACATCATGACTCCTGTGTCCAGCAGTGATCTGGACACTTGAGTCAGAGGCTGCAGGAGCACCAGATGGGGAGCTGGGTCAGGGCTCAGAGCTGATCGCTGAAAAGAAGACCATTGCACCTAAGGCTGTTGGGCAGCAACTCCCAGAGGAACCTCAGCTCCAGCCACTCATGGGAGTTGTAGTCCAACACATCTGGAGGGCACCAAGTTGGTCAAGGCTGTCTTATGCACTTCTGCCCCTATTTCCCTGCATCATGTAGGTCAGCCTTTCCCAACCAGTGTGCCTCCAGATGTTGTTGGACCACAACTCCCATCTTCCTGACCATTGGCAATGCTGGCTTAGGCTGATGGGAGTTGTGGTCCAACAACATCTGGAGGCACACTGGTTGGGAAAGGCTGATGTAGGTGCTTGGCTCTCATGGGCACTTCCCACACCAGAATCAGAAGTGATTCACACATACATGTTTATCTTCGGAAGACCGCAACATCACACAATGATCGGCATGTCTGAAAGAGCCATCACAAGTCAAATGCCATGGGCAGGCATTTGTGCAGTCCCAGGGCAGCAGAAATGACAACAGGGCTGATTCCAGGTTTGAAATACTTTATGAAGTAGCAGTAAGACCCATCCACCTTGCACCACTGTGGTGTTCTTCTCTATGGCTTTCTGGAGTGCCAGCAGGGTAGGACTTTAGGGCAACAGTCCAGAGCCCCACTCAGCAGAATAAATTGGAGGGCCCCCAAATACAGCAGGGTTGACTTACTACATTCCTTAAAAGCTTTTGCTTTGTAAAGAATTTTAAACCATTTCCCACATTTTCCCCAAAACAAAAGAGACATAACCTAGATAACAGACAGTAACAGAAAGTAAAATATTGCACATTGCCATCTCAAGACCACCCTCTCCCCTTGAGTAAAACCGTTCAGTCCAGCATCTAAAATTACCTAACTGCACTGCTGATGGCTTCTGTTCTCTGGTGTTAGGCTCTGGTCCCTGAACAGTTCAGGTTTTTGTGAAATGCTTCAAAAATAAGCTGTGTGTTTGCAATGAGAAAGGCCACTTAATCTTTGCTTCCTAAACTTGCCTCATGGTACAAAGGCTTCTCCTTATTGCTGAGTACTTGGGGGGGGTATTGTACAAAATGATCTAAGCCACATGTGAGCTAAGAACTAGGAGAGAAAAGGCCAGCCTACAAGAAACATTGCCCTCATTCTGACTTGGCTTCATGATGACGATGATATTCCTATTATTCCTGGCAGTTCTTGAATGGGCTTTCTGTGTAAGCTCCTGGCAGTGAAGAAAAGTCACTCAAGGGTTAAGGTTGCATGAGACAACAGTGCTTGGAAGAAATGTTATGTAAATAGCATGTAAAAAAAATAGATAGTTTTGCAGATAGAGGTTGGATGAGGTCAAGGCTGCGGCAGCAGCAGCAGCAGCCAGTTCCCAGGTCTTACTGATGTGACTGGCATTCATGATGCAAAGACTGGCTGGAATGGTGGAAGAAAATGACAGAGGCTGTGTACACACCATACATTTAAAGCCCCCCCCGAGAATCCTGGGAACTGTAGTTTAGCCCTCACAGAGCTACAATTCGCAGCACCCTTAACAAACTACACTTCCAAGTATTCTCTGGGAGGAAAATGTGCTTTAAATGTATGCTGTGCGGGGGTGTAGTCATCTGGGGTCACATGGGGTTGCAAATCCATTATTTTTGGGGAGAAGGGTCTCAGCCAGCTCCCTATGTATGAGCCAGTCAGCATGATGAGAGAGCCACTGAGAAGAGTCCTTGTCCTTTTGTGCTGATTGGAGCTAATCTGAGTTAAAGGAGGTGAGTCAGCCACTGAGAAGACTCTCCTCAGTAGCTAACACAAGTCTCCCGTTTCATGCTGATTGGTTCCTAGGGATATCTGTTGTAGTGGAGGCGTGGCTGTGAGGGTGTGTGGCACGACTATCATGAAGGGACCCTGCACTTCTGAATTTGCCACTGTACTACTGATGATATGCATGCAGACAGAAAGACCATATGCAGAGAGTGGTGTCCCTATTATCTGATATCTGCCCCTAGCCCCTGGAAAGTGTAGAATTCCTTGACATGATATTGCATAACCTCCTAGCAAAGAAATCAGAACAAATGCTTGATAAATAGCTGACATTGCATAACCTCCCTGTAAACTGGGGGCAATGAAATCTAAATGAATGTTCAATGAACAGGTTGTACGGAAGAGATCTGAGTGACTGGCTCAAGATCACAGAGCAAACTTCACAGCTGAATAGTCAATGCGGTGCCCTCCAGATGATGTTGGGGTTGTAATCGTTCAGGGTTGCGAGGGGTCATAGACCAGTTACTTTTTTGGGAGCAGGATCCCAGCCAGGTCTCTGTATGAGCCAATCAGCATAAAAACAGAGCCACCCTATAGAGTCCTTGTCCTTTCATGCTGATTAGAGCCATTCAGAGTGGAAGGGTGAGTCAGCCACCGAGAAGACTCTTCTCAGTAGGTAACACATAGCCTCCCCTTTCATGCTGATTGGCTCCTAGGGACATCTGTTGTAGTGAAGTGTGGACTCATGAGACAACAGGGACAGCAAGAGAGATGATGGAAAATGGAGAAGGGTGTGTGGTTGTGACGGGGGCATGGTGTGACTGCCATGAAGGGACCCTGCACTTTTGAATTTGCCACTACAATACTCATTGAGCTACAACTCCCAGAAGCCCTGGCCAGCATAGCCAATGGTAAAGAATGATGGGAGTTGTAGTCCAGCAACACCTGGAGGGCACCACATTGGCTGTCCCTGGAATAGGCGTCTCCCCAGTGTCATCATAGTAATTTAATACTGTAGACATATAAGCATTTCCAGATGAGCAGCTGCATTAGTAGAAAAAACAACAGAGGCCTGTGACACCTTAAGACAGTAAACAACTTATTTTGGCATACAGCAACTTCTATGGGCCACAGCCCACTTCATCAGATGCTTGTTAACACGTGTGCAGTCCTAGAGCCACAGCCCATCCTGGATCTAAATGTTGTTGTAGGATACACCCGTTTCCAAACACGTTTGTCTTGTTCATGTTGTCTTTCAGATCAGAGATGTAAAGTTTTTTTAAAGAAAACAAACCCTAAAATATACACGTTAAAAACGTAATGTGTGAAACGGCCCTAAAGGCGATTTCCTAAATCCAAAAGCCTAGCCCATGAAATGCGTTGCTACAGCTCTATCAGTTGTAATAGGTCTGAGAGTCCAGGATCTCCGGGCCAGAGGAAGGCGCGCAAATCAAATCAAAGACATATAAAGAGGTGACAACAATCACGTTTTCCGATCAAAAGGAGGCCAAAATAAAGCAGCAATTCGGCAGAAAGGAGTCTCGAACATCCAACCTTCCGATTATCAAAGCAGCCGCTTTACAGGGTACGTCACAACTGCATCCGGGTACTTTTTTTTGTCGCGCAATCTTAAATTGGAGACTGACAGTGAGGTGAAGGCTCTTTAGGGAAACGGATGTTAGCCGGAAGAGGCGGGCTCTGTTGCTGTGGGCGACGCCTACGGAGTTCCTGGCGGGAGATTCGGTGGTCGGGAAGGTTAGGAAGGAAGGTGAGATCTCGCGCCAGGGCAGGTACAAAGCCTCTTAAGGCAAAACGAGGAAGAGGGTCAACAGTGCGTGGCTGCAGCTAACCAGTGAGGGAGCTGAGAATGCGAGGGGGTCACGTGGCTGCCAGCCAATAGGGCGAGAGGTCACTGGGCTCATAGCTGAGGGGGCG
Source organism: Rhineura floridana (assembly GCF_030035675.1). NCBI lineage: Eukaryota > Metazoa > Chordata > Lepidosauria > Squamata > Rhineuridae > Rhineura > Rhineura floridana. The sequence goes on along the minus strand of NC_084493.1, from coordinate 16,597,297 downwards.
TTATCAGTCTGAGGGGTTATTTGTTTATTTACATATTTAAAGCCTACGTTTATTCCAAGGAGCTTAAGGTGGCATCCATGGTTCTCCTCATTGTATCCTCACAACAACCCTGTGAAGCAGATCAGGCTGGCCCAAGGTCATCCAGCAACCTTCATGGCTGAGTAGGGATTTGAACCCTGGTCTCCCACATCCTAGTCTGATACTCTAACCTCTGCACCACACTGGCTCTCAGTTATGGCCATTAGTCTCCCCCGCCTGCCACAAAGAAAAGTCAGATAACTTTTAGGGCTTTATTTGAGCCAAACGTGGAACATGGCAAATGTCAAGAGTCTGCCTGAGCATGTGGAGAGTGCCTCTTATTTGTTACGTTCCATATCCCATTTTTCTTCCAAGGAGCTTAAGGTGGCATAAGTGATCTCTTCCCCCCCCCTATTTTGTTCTTGCAACAAGTCTGTGAGGCAGGTTTGGCTAAGAGTGTTGAGCTTTGTGGCTGGGGTGGGATTTGAGGCTGTGTCTTCCTAGTTCCAATTAGCTTTACAGAAAATTACCAGATGTTGAACTTTTTTGCATTTCATTATATGAACACATTTTTTTTACAATTTTGCCCTTTGTATCTGTGTGCATGCATGCGTATAATCTTCCACCTGAGCATAACACGTAATACAGTACAACTGATGAAGGCTAACATCCATAATAAGACTGCTAGTCTTTACAGTACCACTGTGTGAATAAAGTTTTTCCTGGACTTTATTTAACGCTTCAGACTGAGGGGAGGGTTGTGCATTTGAATAATCCTTCACTTACCCCAACCTACGAAAACACAGAAATAACCAGCGTGTCAGGATGGAATCACCCAAGTCTTTTCACTTATGTTATTTTTTTTGGATATGAGGGGAGCTTGTGTGTGTGCATGCATTCAAATGTGTTGACTGCTGCTTGTTATAAACTTGCTCTTGGAGATAATCTGAGGTCTCTGTATTTGTCTTTATAAGTAAAAACGGTTTTTGCTAATTTTACAGATCACAAGTTGTTGGGTTTTTTTTGTTGCCAACTGCTACAATGGACCAGAAAATTCTGGTCCTAGCAGATGAAGAAAAATCGGAGCGACTTCAGGCATGCCTGCAGAGCCTGAAAGAAAATGAGGTGAGTTATTCTTGTTATTCCCACAGCATTTTAATTGGGGGAAAACTGCTGATTGTATTTGGACTGATTGAAAATCAGGGACAGGGAACCTGTGCCCCCCCCGTGCATCGTTGGACTCCAGCTTCCATCAGTCCCACCCAGCATGGCCAGTAATCGGGGATGATGGGAGTTGTCGTCCAAAAACATATGAAGGACCACAGGTTCCCTATCCCTTGGTAAATCCTATTCCTTCATTTGAACATTGCTCATTCTCTTTAGTGCATTTAATCCACCATCACTGGCTTTCATGATCACTAGACTTGTGTCCAAATTGTGAGGTTTCTGTATACCGTTAACTGGACTTTATTCATAGTTTGCTAATCAAATGACTTGCAAGTCTTTAGATATTTATGCTTCTCTTTGTATTTCTTTTTTTCTCTGCCCATGTACTGGCCCATAGCCATGGGAAGTGGCCTGCATATGACAAAATGGTAAAATCTGTGGCTGGGCTATACCTTGTATTTCATATGTCCCCTCCCCCCAATCCCTAGGAGAGGATTCCTTCTGGCAATTATGACAATAATATACAGATGTAATTATTATTTTGTACAAGTTACTCCAGGCAAGGAGCAGGCAGGGAAGTTTATAAAAGCTGGAGTTTGGATTTGTTAAGCCACAAATGACTCAATGTGAATGGATAGTAAATATTCCTGTGGGCTTTAAGAAGTGGGTAAATTTAATTGTTAGTTGTGTGGAAGTTGGTACCTGGTTACATGTAGTATTTCTAAAATCAGATATAAAAGCTTAAAGTGATGACAAATGAGTTGCATTTCCCCCCTTCTTTCTTTCTGCAGTTGAGTGGCTTAATTACAAAGCAGGCTCTGAGGGGGAAGGAAATTGGTGCCCTTCTGAGAGGAATCTTCAAAGGTACCATGCAATGGGTTGTGACAGAGTGATCTCTGAATGTTTGTCCTTAGCTGTTTTACCCAGCTGTTGTGCATGCAAGACTGATATCTTACAGTGCAATCCTGACCATGTCTACGCAGTCCTGTTGAATGGATTTAGGATTGGAGCCTTAAGCAAGCACACAGGCATGGCTGCAATCCTATATTCATTTACCTGGAAGTAAGCGCAACATCTCAGTGGGACTTACTTCCGAAAAGAGAAGTATAGGATTGGGCTGTAAATAATGTTCTATAATCTATACAGTAGTAAGCAGAGGTGGTATGGAGAGTTCTTTGAATTCATTCTTGCAGTTGTGTTTCCTCATCTTAGTACCACTTGAATATGCTAGTATTAAGTAATTCCATGTGGACACAACTGATTTTTTTTTTGGTGGACAGATATAAAAATATAGGATAGGTAAGGGGATATTTTAGTTTGGACCCACTTCTGTAGGAATTGGCAAGATTTTGAGTTAAAACCTTCTAGCTGTTCAAATTGCACAGAAGAAAGTGAATAAATGGTCAAATAAAAATACTGAGAGACCACCAATAGAGTTGGTGAAGTCTAGGCCAGCAGCTGTTCTTGTATGCCTAAAATCTGTCTTAAAATATTCAAGTCACTTCCTTCATTTTTTGGTTTCTGTTTGTACTCCACACCAGGTTCTCCTTGCTTCCAACAGACTGGAGTTGTCAGGAGGCTCAGTGTTTACAAACATTGTGTCCAGTTGGTGGAATCCGGGGACCTGCACGTGGAAGTTGCATCTGAGATTATAAGGCTGCTTATGTTAAAGGTAGGAATGAATTTATTAACACTAGTTTCTTTATGACGGTTCCTTTCCTTTTCACTTTGAAATTACAGGCTTAAATTACATTCTGTTCATTTCTTGTACATCCTGACCTTACGCATATTTAAGCATTTTGTAGAACATGCATTTTATGTAACGGGGCTGGTTTTCAAGTCATTGCATGGGATTGTAGCTTTAGGAAGCAGTTCTAAACTACTGAGAAGGGTGGGTAAGAGGCCATTTGAAACTGTGGACCTCTATCTCCACTGGGAGAGGACTGCCCAGTATGACAGCGGAAACTTATGCTGCCATTGCTGACTTGCCGCTGATTCTCAGAGTGTGTGGGAGCCAGAAATGGGAACATGTTGGAGGATGCTGTGAATTTGCAGGATCCAAAGCTTCCTTGTTTCCCAGACATGCCACAAAATCATGCTAGCCCTAGAGCTGGCATAGTTTATTACCCTTCCTTATTGTGATCAATGGAATGGTGGTGGTGGTGGTAATTAAAAAAAAAGCCCAACTGCCACAGGAAAAGGAAGAAAGTAGCATGCATTTGTTCTCTCTCTCTCTCTCTCTCTCTCACACACACACACACTCACACACACTCTCTCTCTCTCTCTCTCACACACACACACTCTCTCTCTCTCTCACACACACACACTCTCTCTCTCTCTCTCACACACACACACACACACACACCCTTTTTGTTCCTGCTGGCACACACCAGTAGGGCTTAGGAATTTGTTGTTTCTCTGCCACAGATTCTACATGCACACACTCTCCATAGGATTGCTCTGTCCATCTCCTTTGTGACGAAATCACTATTGCTAGATATAGGGCTGCCGACATACTGGTATTGCTCCTCTGCCTTTGACAACAGTTCCGCATACTGTGCTTTAGTAAGTGATGGTTCTCCTACCACTTATCTCCATGCCAAGAAAAGTTTCATCTGTTTGTGAGTTTCATTTCTGCATGTGAGGCTTCTGATAAAGGTAAAGGAGCAGGGGACTAAAGGGGGTTGGTAACCCTGTAAAGATAGTATTGCACGCACGCATGCGTGCATTTTTATCGTTGGCAACGGTAGCTTGTATCCTGTGGTAGTTTGAACATTCCAGACCTTCCATTTCTTATTGGCTGATGGGGCATGTAATACATGATAGTGTTACTTCCTTTCTCCTGAAGAATGATATTCTAGCACGTGGATACCAGCAGCCATTTCTAATGCGGCTTTCACGGGCAACTTCAGAGTACATTTCCTTGACTCTTATTATTTTTGTCTGGAGCCTCCTTGATGCCTGTTCTCGTATCTTGCTCCTCATTTCTCAGGCTCATGAACTGCCAGGCCCTGCACTGGCTGACCTGGCCAATTTGTTTGTTGAAGCTATCAAAGTAGGCGGCCTGCTCAGTGCCAGGTCTTTGGAGCTATTTCCTACAGTTCTGACTGCACTAGCTACAGCTAAAGAGACGCTTGTTTATGGGGCAGGTAAGCCCTTTTCTTTCTTTCTCCCTTCTTTTCCATTGACTAGCAACTTGTCCTAAGTGACCTTGTACTGTTTGCTTTCCCTTCCCCTCCCCCCTTTCAGGTGAGCTGAGTGGAGAAGAGTTTAAGAAACAGCTGATCAATACACTGTGCTCCAGCAGGTAGGCATGTCTTTGCCAGGTCATGTTCAGTTCTGTTGCTTGGGAACTGCAGAGTTAAAATCTACCTTAACATATACACTATGCTGCTACGAAGAGTTAAGGTGAGTATAGAAAGCAATGTTTATAAAAGTAAAATATTTTAATACATGCGTAAATGCAAGCAATTAAAAATGCTTATAAAAGTACACATACAGTAGTGCACATATTAATACACAAAAGGACAAATTCTATGCAGAATCCATGTCCATACAAGGTAAAGTATGAAGAAATCAGAACAATGCCAATCTGTAATCCTGAATTAACTAATGAACAATGTAGATTATATGTAATATGTAGTTGTGTTGGTAAAAAAAATCTTTTAATGGGATTCAGAAATGACTGAGGAAAGGAAATGAGTACATTGAATCTACATATTATCCAATTATCAGTCAATATCCCAGAACAATATCCCCCGGATTGTGGAACAGCTTACCAGAGGAGATACGCCTGGTGCCTACGGTACTTTCTTTCAGGCGTCAGGTTAAGACGTGGCTATGGTCCCAGGCATTTTAATGTTTAATGTTCATGTTTCATGTTTCATGTTCTAGTTTTAACATTTTGCTGCTATTTGTTATTGATTTTATTGTAATATTGTATTTTAACCTTGTACACCGCCCAGAGAGCTATTAGCTACGGGCGGTTTATAAATGAAATGAAATGAAATAAATAAATAAACATCAATATTAATATATATCCATCTGCAAGGCCATTGAAGAAGACTTTTCAGTCGAAATGCGTCTGGCCAAAATACGTACTTTGAATTTCCTGGGTATTGAGTCTTGTTGATAGGACATTGTTCATTAGTTATTTCAGGATTACAGATTGGCATTGTTCTGATTTCTTCATTCTTTACCTTGTATGGACATGGATTCTGCATAGAATTTGTCCTTTTGTGTATTAATATGTGCACTATTGTATGTGTACTTTTATATGCATTTTTAATTGCTAGCATTTACTCGTGTATTAAAATATTTTATTTTTATAAACAGTTCTGTTGCTTGAGAATTGTTCAGAACGCACCAGTTTTATGGCATTTTGCTATGTTTTACAGAGTTAAATGTTAAACTCTGTGTATTATTATTTTATTGGATTTATCTCATGCCCTTCACCGTAAGGGCCTAGGGCGGGCTGTAACAATATGAAAATACAATATTAAAACCAGTTAATACAATTTACAATTAGAAAAATAGGGTGGGTCTTGAACATATATATCTTGGGTGACAAAGGCCAGGCTAAAGAGGTGCGTCTTCAGCATAAGATGAAACCTATACAATGAAAGTGCCAGACACACTCCACAGCTTAGGGGCTGACCTCTCCCAAGCTGCCACCACCGAACTTCTGAGGGCAGTGGAACTACCAAGAAGACCCCTTCTGTCAGTCTTAACTCCTGGAAGGGTCTGTGGGGAAACAGGCACTCCTTCAGATATTTTGGGCCTAAGTTATTTAGGGCATTAAGCTCCTTGAATTGGACCCAGAAACAAACTGGCAACCAGTGAAACTTTTTTCATGTAGAAACCTGTCTGCTGCATTTTGAACCAGTTGAAATTTCCAAGTCGTTCTCAAGGGCACCTTAATCCAATTATAAGTGCATTGGGACACAGACTTCTCTTTCTTCCCCACTTTTATTTTGCAAAATGTCATGTACATGGATGGTGCCACAATAAAATTTCAGTCCTTGCAATGGTTGTGCTAGGTAATGCTCATCCGTTAATTTTTCTTATAAGCACTTGACTAAGTCTCATGTGTCTCATCACAGCAGAGCTTTCTGCTTGACTTCAAGGCTTTGTTTCCCACCCACTACACCAGCATTCTTCAACCTTGGGTCCCCAATTGTTCTTGGACTACAAGTCCCATCATCCCCAGCCAGCTTAGCCACTGGTCAAGGGATCATGGGAGTTGTAGTCCAACAACATCTGGGGATCTAGATGTGAATTTCCTCCCCCCCCCCCGGGTGTAGGAAGAACACTGCTCTACACCCCTTTGGCCTGCTCTGGTTTTTTTTTTTTTTTTTATTAAAGTCTCACTCTGTGCTGGAGGATAATAATGGAGAGACACAGGAATCTCTACTGAGAGGCTCTCCAGTCTTCTATAGGTTTTTGTTCTGTTGTTCAGATTCTCCTATCTTGTCAACAGACCTCAGGGCAGAGATGTTGTAAATGTTTCAGAGTAACTGGTAAAATTAGTTCGTATCACACTGGAAGACCAAGTTATTTAATATAGTCACATGAATTATCAGGCAAAATCATAAATCAAATTCTGGATGGGTTAGTGTTTTCTGTTTTTTGTGGACTAGAATCGACTTCATCACATGTACAAAAGCTTATGCCATTATGATTTATGCTATAATAAATTTGTTGGTCATTAAGATATTGCAAGACTGTTGTTTTTGCCGCAATAGACTATAGCACAGCTACTCCTCTGGAAGTATTTTCTATTAGCAATTATTTTCTATTTTCAAATTACCTGATTGATTTTTATTTGGGCAGGTGGGGTCCTCAATACGTGATTCATCTCACCTCCATGTTCAGGTAATTGCTTAATCTCTACAGTTTTTTCTTTCTATTTCTGGCTTGGAGTTCACTGTTAGAGATGAGGAGAGAGGACTAGTGCTAGGTATGTCAGTCATAACCCATGCTTGGACTTTAGAAGATCTAGCTGGCCAAGTGTTCTTTCAGCAGGAAAGATTTTGGATCCAAGACTGCATCATTTTGGATTGAACCGACTGCCAATGGTGGCCTTTACTGAGCACTTGTGGTTCAGATTTTGTCTTGTTTTCCTGGAGTGTGATTTCTGGGATGTAGGGATAGACTGTTTGAGGGTCAGTGTAGTGGTTAGTGTTTCAGACTAGGAGGAAGGAGACCTGAATTAAAATTCCCACTCAGCCATGAAGCTCTGTGAATGACTTTGGGACCATCACAGTCTCTCATAGGATTGTTGTGAGGATAAAATGGGGGATGGGAAAATCATACATGCTATCGTGAGCTCTTGGAGGAAGGTGGGCTATAAAAGTAAATATTAGCTGGTTTTAATGTTCAGGTTGGCTTCTCTGGTGATGTTTCTGACTGATGTTCAGAGAGATGACGTAGGCTATGTTTTTCTTTACTTCTCAGGGATGTCCCATTGAGTACAGAAGAGCTGCAGTTTGTGGTGGAAAAGGTCTTGAGGATGTTCTGTCACTTAGACCTCCAGGAAATCCCTCCTTTAGTTTATCAGCTGCTGTTGCTTTCTGCAAAGGTAATGCTTTTGGGAATTCTGGTCAGGCTCTCCAAATTTCAAAACTTGGACCCTGCAATTGGCATGCATTTGTTTCTGTGGATGGCTCAGATCAGAGTTCCAGCCATACCTTCATAGTTTGCAAATGACCTTATATTCTGTGATTGAAGGGCCACCTCCAGTTTAACCAGCTACAAAGGAAATCCAGTCCACTCAAATGGATATCTTCCACAAGTTTTCTATCCCCTTCTCCTGAAACCCACTGTTGGTGACTTTATGGTGACTAGTGATGAGGAATGCCACGATAATAGCATCTCAAGTCAACTTCATGAAAATAGCCTGTAATGCACTGAACTTGAACTGAAATACCCCACATGGATTGTACACGTGTAAAACTGTAATGCTTTTGATTCTTGCAGCCTTCAGAAGCTGCAAAGAAAAGCCAGGACTGTATTTTTGATGTTAAAAATGAAACAAACTTTGAGAGGTAGTGTACCATACTGGCTAAGAGAGTGGGCTGTGAACCAGGCATGCCTCTGTTCAAAGCTTCCCACTTCCCTGTACTTACTAAATCAGGGATAGCCAATGTGCTGCCTTCCAGCATAGCCAGTAACATCTGGAGAGCACCACATTGGCTACCCGTGCCCTAGGGGGCCTTAAGCAAACCACTCTCTATCAGCCTCGCTCCCCCACCCCCCTCTGCAGTAGGGTGGAATAATACTCTCCTACCTGTTTCAAGGATTACTGAGATGATGTTTCTAAAGTGTTTTGAACACTCTAAGATATAGTAAGTTGCTTTGTATCAGGCCAGACTATTTGCCCACCTACCACAGTATTGTCAGCTCTCACTGGTGGCAGCTGTGCAGGGTCTCTGACAGAGGATCTTTTCTATAACTTGTTACCCGATCCTTTTAACTGGAGAGGCCGGGGACTGAGCCTGGGATCTTCTGTATGCAAACCATGCACCCTACTATTCCTCCAACCCCCCAAATTGTAGGTAGCTGTCTTGTACCAAGTCGAACTATTGCCTACTCTGACTAGTAGAAGCTCACCGGGATCTCAGGCAGGGGCCTTTCCTGTTACCTTGTCCTTTTAACTGGAAATGCCAGTAATCTTGATTTCAGGGACCTGCTGCATACAAAGCATGTACTCCAGCACTGAACTACAGTCTCTCCCCAAGTGTTTGTATGAATTCTTATTGTTACTGTGTTTCATTACTGGAATATTATAATGTGCTTTCTGTTTACTTTATCTTGTAACCTTTCAGGGTAGCAAGAAAAATGTTTTGGAAGGAATAATAAACTTTCTCAACCAGATGGATAAAAAGCAAAAAGAAGAGCAGAGAGATTCCGAGTGAGTCTTTTCTCATATTTTCTTTTTCTGCCATGATATTTGTTACTTTGTTTCCAGTAAGGACACCTGATTCTGGGGTAAATGTTTTTGTGAGGCTGTCCTTATTGCATCTCTGTTACAACTGTCTTTGTATCTGTGGTCTCTGTGTGACCAACTCTTTTCAGGTCAATGGACCTCGAAGAAGCAACAGTGCCCTTAGACCAACTTCGTCATGTGGAAGGCACCATCATTCTGCACATTGTGCTGGCTATTAATTTGGACCAGGATTTAGGAAAAGAGCTAATAAAATACTTAAAGGTATGACAATGTAGAATAAAGCTGAGATTGAGCTTGTTACTGACGCTCAAGTGATGGTAGTGTTAAGAGTTGATCTGCTCATCCAAAAGGCATTTATAGCTGATCGGTGTTGATAACAGGCTCCCAGGATTGGCAATGGCACCATGGGATGTTGTTCTGACCAAAGATAATTGTGTTTTGGCATGCCAGTCAATCCTAGAATTCTCTGAGCTCTTATCTGCTGTAATCCTTTTCAACTGGGTGAATTGCTTGCTTTCTTTGGCACTGTGTTCCTGGGTATTTTAAGCCACACTTCCTTATGTCTGAATTAGAGAGTTGTAGTTTAACTTTGTTGAACCAAAATTACTTTGCTGAAGCTGGCAGGTGAGCTGAGCAGGGAATATGGGCCTTGTTCCTAGCTTAATATACTATGGCTTCTTTGGGAATGTTGCTGTCTGCTAGATTCTTTTTTCCTGAAATGATGAGGAGCATGAAAGACTTCACACAGTGGTGTCTCGCTTGGTCATACGGATGCAATTCTTACTTTTCCTGACAGATGTTTGTTTGCATCTTGAACCAGCTCTACTGCCTAGCCATCCCCATCTCATTTGAAGCTATGGAGAGAAAAGTATTTGGGGCGCAAGGATCCAGAGGGGGTTTCAAGGATATTGTGATGGCTTCTGCCATCACAGCACAAACTGGGCTTTTGACTTTTGTTTAGAAGAGTTGAACACAAACGAAACAAAGCTAAGAACTATGAGCCTGAGTAACTGAGCCAATTTTATTCCACGTGTATGAGTTATCTGCAGGCAGGCGAGACTGAATAAGCATGACTGGCATGCCTATTCACAGCTGCAGTGTTTCTGCTCTTTGGCTTGCGCCTCATACAGAGAGAGGTTCAGGAAAGCTCAGTGGCAGAGCATCTGCTTTGCTTATAGAAGGTCTTGGGTTTAATCAGTTCCGTCTCAAGGTGTAGCCAGGAGAGAACCCTGTGCGAAACCCCAGAGGACCAACGCTAGTCATTGTAGAAAATACTGATCTAGACAAATCAGTGGTCTGATTTGGTATAAGGCTTGATGTGGAATAAATTACATGCTGAAGCAGAGATTCAGTGGCATGGCTGTTAAACCAAGTCTGTTGAAAAGAGGAAAGCTCATGTCTATTATTCTGAATTTGTATTTCAAATGTAGTTTTAAATGAAACATTCACTCTATGAATCTCCTTATAAATATGAAACTTTCCAACTTGCTCTGTTTGCTTGATGCTTCATAGACTGAGCAACAAGGGGATCCTAGCAAGATCCTGTCTCCTTTCAGTGTAACGATTCTGCTCTCAGTGGCCAGAATTCACCGATTTGAAGAGCAGGTATGTCTTCCTTTCTAGAGCTTGACTGCATCAGTGAGTCTGATAGACAATGTTAGGTGTGCTGACTGGGCTTCTTGTTAGCAAGCTTGCTCACTCTGTGTTCGGTTTTAACCAGACGCTTGTGGAAATGGGGACAAGCATAGTTTCTCTTGCTTACTCACATTTGTGCTTCAGGTTTTTGACTTTCTGAAATCTTCAGTTATGAAATGCTTCAAGGACAAGCAGTTTCTTCAGGGCTCCAAGTTCCTACAGGATTTGGCCCCTCAACACTGTGATATATCTGCCATGGTTTTAGAAGTTGTGGCGAACAGGTGAGTTGCTGCAGCCCCGCCAACAGAGAACAGTTAATGGAAGAAGCTCTCCCCATTCTACTCTCCTTCCCTGCCCCCCCCCAACATTAGTCTTTGTATGGCTTTGATAGCAATGCACACATTCAGTTAGTGGAGACCCAGAGATACTATCAAGAACTGTTGGCTTGCAGAAATGGCAGCTCTGCCCATGCCCAAGAATGCACTTAAACCTAAGAAAAAGCCCTACAGGGTCAAGCCAAAGGCCCACCTAATCTAGCATCCTTTTCATACACTGATCAACCAGATGCCTATGGGAAGCCTGTAAGTAAGTGAATAAAAAGTAAACTTTCTTTTCAATGTTGCTCTCTTCCTCTGAATGGTTTCATCCAGTGTGTTTGGTTGGGATCATGTGACTCAAGGCCTGGTGGATCTTGGATTCATCCTCATGGACTCCTATGGGCCAAAAAGATCTTTAGGGGGCAAAGCCATGGAAATGAACCACGGCCTTTCTAAAACTCCAGCCCAGCAGGCATGTAAGTTGGGAGCTGATATCCTTTTGGAAACCTTCAAGGTAAGGAGATGGCACTATATGTCCTTGTGGGGAAAGAGCTGTCATTTTTCTCGTTGATATTCACTTCTCCAACTTTTTGATAATTCAGGCATAATCCCCCCCATTAAAGTAGGAATGAATTTAAGTTGGAGCCAAATTAGAACCACACTTTTCTTTCTTAAATCTAAGGAAATTCATTTCTTAGACAGAGTCAGAGAAGGAATTACCCACTCTTTGTGTGTCCTTGCATGAGTCACAGTTCTGGGTATAAGCCCTGATTGGACTGAGCCAAGTGCACAGTAGTGACATGGAACAACCAACCTCATTTTCAGGGTGGGTAATTCTGCCTGTGTCTGCATCAGGAGTAACTGAATGATCCATTTTCCCTCAGTTCGGGAGGGGGAGTTCTTGATGAGGGTTTCTCCTCCTCCCACTTGCTTCTCAGGTAGGGCCATGTCAAACATTGCAGCAGGATTGGAGCAAATCTTTTTACAGCCTGATAAATCTTGTAAGTCTGGTTACAACTTCAAAAGTAGATCTATGCATGTATTAGATTATTAACTAAATTCCTGAAATTACATGGACAAAATTTTGCCTTTTAAAAAAATGTATTGTCTTCTTCCAGGTCCATGAACCAATAAGGAGTGAAATACTGGAACAGGTTCTGAATAGAGTCATCACAAATGCAGGCTCCCCTATCAGCCACTTCATAGGTAATTGTGAAATGAGCAAAGGGACACATTATTGCAATGACAATCTCAGGTCTGCACAGTTCAGTAAAACAGCTGCTTGTTTCCCTTTCTCTCTGCTTCAGAGAAATGATAGCGCATCCTTCATCCAGAGCCATAGTTGTCTATTTTTGAGAAGTACACATTTTATTTAGTACACACACCCTGTTGTGTCTCTTACTGTTATTGTACGTTGTTGTTGTTTTTAAAAGAATTAAACCCCTGCCTTTTCACATATAGAAATGTCCAAGGGAGCATATGCAAAGAAAATAAGATACACTAGATCACTGTGAAATATAAAAAACAATGGTTTGTAGCAGCTATCATCAAGAAATAGTCTATACCTAATTAGAGCCTTCCAAAGGCCTGCTAAATAGGATCATTTTTAAACCTGGTACCTAAAGGGTATCTGTGAAGGTGCTCTCTAGGAGTGCAATCCAGTAATGGGGTGCTACCTTGGAAACCTATGTTATATCTGAAGAGAAGGTATCTGGAGCAAAGCATCAGAAGGTGATCTTAAAAATGCTTGTTTCTTTTTAAATTCTTGTCTTTCTGCTAAGGAGCTCAGGGCTGCATACAGAACCATCTTCCCACTCCCATATTATCTCCATAACAACCCTGTAAAGTAGGTTAGGTTGAGAGAGAGACTGACTCAAGCTCACTAACTGAGTTTCTTGGCTGAGTAGGGATTTGAACTTGGGTCTTTCTGGTGCTAGTGTGACATGTTAAGGATCTGACCCTCACTCCTTGGTGAGTACATATGGGAAGAAGTAAGTTGTCTGACCTTTTTATCTTTCACTGTTGTACTTTTTTTTTTTGAAGGTGGGTTCATAACAAGTGCAGCAGCCCTTTTCTTGGTCTGTGAACCTATGGACAAATGCATTTTGCTTTCGATCCCTGACTCCTGACATCTGGGTCTTCTTTTCCTCTTACCTTACCTTATAGGAGGCTGCAGCTCCTCTTGTTATCTTCTCTTTCAGATCTATTGTCCGGTATTATTATATTTGCTCCCCTCATCCTTCAGCACTCTTCTTCCAAAATCACAGAGGCCTTTGATCATTTGTCATTCCTGCCTCTCGACACAGTACAAGGGTTACTTAAGGCTGTGCAGGTAAAGTTATTTTATTTTATATTAGTCACCTTTCAGCTCAAAAGGTTCTCAAAGTAACTTGCCAAAAAAACAACGAGCAGCTTATATAAAATAGTTAAAAATGCAAAATATACTTACTTTTCTTATATTTATTAGTTAAAATACTTCTATCGCTTCTTTCTGTTTTAAAAAAATGTAGAAGGCAGCTTAAAATTTCCTAAGTATATTAAAACAATAATACAATGGAAAAAGGCATGGAATAAAACACTTCAGCTAACATGATGGGGATTTAGCAGGTCAGTTGCTTGCTAGAAATTTTTTTGCATACTAGTAGAAGGTCATTGGAGAGAAGATGAGACCGGCCTCCCTTGTCAAGGAGTTCAAAGTCTACGCTATACTCTCTTCTACATTTCAACCAAATGTTACACCCAGGTCCTGCTTGTGAGCTTCCCACAGGCATCTGGCTGGCCTCTATGAGAACAGGATGCTGGGTTAGACAGGCTTTGGCTGGATCCAGCAGGACTCTTCATATGTTCTTAAATGCAACTCGGATGTGTGTGGGATTTAGAGGAGGTCCTCCACAGCAGATGTGAAAGTGTGGATAAGCTCCTGTTGGAGAAGATAGTCCTTTAAGTATCCTAGTTCCAAACCATTTAGGGTTTTAAAGGTCACATAACTCTTACACTGAACTGAGTCCAGAAATAACAGTGGAAGCTAGCAAAACTTTTGTAATAAAAGAGTTTCATCAGGCTTTTAAATAAGCCCCCAGAAGCTTGAGTAGCTTTGACTAGCCTGCAGAAAACATTTACTAGCCTACTTATGGGTAAAACAGAATTGGAGATGGTAGAATTACACTTCTCTGTCCACTGGAGGGAGGCATCCAAACACTGGGTGTCTCCACCCACTGCCCAGAACAGGCAGGGTCATCTGATGCAGTTTTGTTGACCTTGGCAGGCCAGAGGAGGCACCATCCCAATTCCTTCACTGCTTTGTCCAGGTTCAGAGCAGTTACTTTTTGCTCATCATTCAGTGAATTCTGTCTCAGTCTTTTCTTATTCTCTCAATTTAAAAAACCAAACCAAACCCCAGACCGCTTACTCTTCCATCCCTTTTTATCTCTGCGTTTCTTGTTGACACTTGACCTTGGTGTTGATAGGGTAAGGTCACCTCTGCTGAGAAAAAGGAACATCAGACTGGTGAGGATTAGAGTGCTGCTCCCTCAGCGGCCACTGCAGGGTGTCCCACAGTGGGCTCCCAAGATGTCTGTTCCTGCATGAATTTGGGGTATGTCGCCTTTGTAGGCAGATACCTAGTGATTTTTCTGTTGAACTGGGGGTGATAAATGATCCAATCACACCTAGTGTGAAAATAATGCACAGATACACCACAGATTGAAAGGATGGAAGGCCAGAGCAATTAAATCATGCAGAGATGCCATGGACAGTCTCCTCTGTAGGAGTTTGCAGGAGATTAATCCATGTCTTGCAGTTCTCTTGTGGCTCATAGTCTGTGAATTACTGACCTAGCCCATTGGATATGTTGAAACAATGTCCTCACCACTTTCTTTTTGGTATTCCTGCTGCTATTGCTCCTTTAGCAAAACTCTTTTGTTGATTTGAACTGCAGGGCACTTGTCTAATACATTCTTTTTCTGCCAGCCCCTGCTCAAAATTAGCATGTCTATGAGGGACTCCTTGATCCTTGTTCTTCGCAAATCAATGTTCTCTGGGTAAGTTGCCATTTTTAACATTTCCAGAATGAGCTTATATCTATGGAGTTCCATGATTCTCTCTCTCATGCACACTCTCCTTTTTACTTGCAATAAATGCCAACTGCTTTTATCACTTAAACAATCTCTTAGCTCTCAGAGGATCAGTGTGGGCTTTGGGAAGACAATTAACACTCAATAAAAATAAATAAATAAATCTGTAAGTGTATTGACTCTTAAGGCATTTTATTTTATTTTAATTACTTCAAAACAATGACACAGAGCAAGATCATAAAGCAGTTACCATAGTTTAAGTAAGGACACATTCCACATCTGGTAAGGGGAATGGCCTGGGGAATGGATGTGACCTAGGGAGAGAGCCAGATGAAGATGCCTGGGTTCCGATATTGATTTAAGTGGTTGATCATACCACAGTTTCCCACATTCTGACACGGTGGTGATTTGTTCTGCAAACAAGCTTTAAATGTTGCCTTCTCTTATGCAAAGGAGGAGGGAAGTGTAGGGGGAGTGCAAAGTCCCAAGCTTGCTATAGTGTGTTCTTATATCCATGGTTTCCCATAACAAATGAACCAGGAGGTATATTAACAGCCTTGAATGGAGAACTCAGAGCAGATACCTTGCCTGTTGTGGGATCTATTTATTATAGGTCAGCTGAGGGAGGAACATAGAGAATCTCCCTGTTGCCTGTCCTTCCATTGGAATGTAATTTCCCCCCAAGTTGAACTAATCAGGTTTTAATTTGATTTGAAGATTCTTAAATCTTTTCCTTACCTTTTGAGAATAATCCAAAAACCTTGGGCACGTAGTCCAGATGTTCTTTGCACAGTGGAGTTCTGTCTGCTTAGAGCAGGGGGTGGGGAACCTGGGAACCTCCAGATATGGGACTCCAACTTCTTTCATGGATGCCAGTGAGGTGTCCACGTGGGTTACAGTCCCCAATCAGCTCGAGACAGGAACCTGTCATAATTTTTTCCTGGCTCCTCCCCTTCTTACTGAGGTGATGCCAGTTCTGTTCCTGTCTCAGCTCGGGCAACAACCTTTGGCTGTTTTCTCTAACTCCTATGACTATCAGCCTTCGGCTCCTCTTTTTCCTTCGTTCTTTCTATACTTGATTTTGTACACTCTGTATTAATTAGTTAAAAAAAAAGGGGGGGAATTACTATCTCTATTCTTCCTTTCTTATCCCTATTTTCTCTCCCGTCTGAGATATGGAAACAGCACCATCTTCTCAGACTGCCAGGACAAAAACCCTTAGAGGAACAGGGCAGCACACAGTGGCTACTGTGGTCGGTTCCCCGCAAGGCCATAAGGGGTCAGGGCAGCACTCAGCTCCTGCTGCAGTCAGTTCCCGGCCGCCGTCTGTCCCGCCATCCGAGAAAAAGAAGGGACACAAAAAATCAGGGCCGCACCCAGCTCCTGCTGCGGTCAGTTCCCTGCAGACATTGGATATGGCGGAGCATAGGCAAGAAGCCTCGCGTCAGAGTGTGAATTTCGCTACTACATCGCGGCATAGCTCTCATCGCCCTTCTGATTCGAACACTCGAGGCGGAGGCCTGCTGCGAGAGGTGAGGTTTTCGCCAGTGCCTACTGCCTCCAGCTCCCCAATAAGTTTTCCCGCTGAAAATGCGGTGGCAGCCATTCTGAGTGGCACACAAGAGGCGTGCTCGATAGAGCCCACAGTCCAGCGCCATCTACTGGAGCAGCTGGAGGACAGCAGGTCGGAGGACGACGAAGTGATGGAAGCCCATGCAGTATGGCCCCCCCGCTTCTCCACCCCAACTCTCTCCTCAGCCTATGCCAGCTTCCTTAATAACCTCTTCGATGACGCTGGCACAATTATCTTCGCCTGATGTAATCCAACAACTTAAGCAGGCGCTATTAGAGGAGGTCCCACCACTTAAAGTGACACCCCACAACGCCCACAGTCTCTGCCACTAGCAGCCCCCCCATGTAAGAGGCCACGCCACGTTGTCAGACAGCCTTCCCCTGACCCGACTTTGGTGGCCGTGGGTAGGGAATATTATGAGCAGGATCACCAGGATCCCTTATCAGAAACCGATTCTATGGGGTCCAGGGATGACGGCGAATGGACTGATGCCTCAGATACAGAGGCTCAAACTTTGGTCAGACTATTTTTGGAAGTTCATTTTGAACCATTGTTAAAAAAGGTGATCGCTTCCCTGGAGCTGACTGCTCCTTCTGAGGAACAACCTACATTCTCCAGACAGGCTATGGTGCTGCCTACCGTAAAGATTGGGCCTAAGGGCATTCCGTGCCCACCTATGCTGTTGACTAATATTCAACAGGAGTGGGAACTACCGCTATACCCCAAAAGGGGGACTAACTGGGCTAATAGACTGTATACCTTAGAACCCAGTGTCATGGAGCAGTTGCGAGCCCTAGACATAGATGGGCCTATTACTGCTCTCCTATCACATTCCATCTTGCCACGGGCTGGGGATGCTCATCTCAAAGATCCAATACAGCGTAAGTCAGATCTGGCACTTAAGCGAGTGCATGAGGCGACGGCGATGTCCATAAGAGCCTCGGTGGCAGCCTCAGTATTCTCTAGGGCATCACTGCTGTGGATTGAGGACCTAGCCCAAAATCAAGACCTAGAGGTTTCCAAGTTACGAAAGTCCATTTTAAAATCTCACGCTGCATCGCTTTCGTAGCAGACGCTACCATGGACTCCTCACAATTTGCAGCCAGGGCTATGCCCACGGCAGTGGTAGCCAGACGCCTGGTATGGCTTTCGCACTGGGATGTGGACAATGCATCCAGATGTAATCTAGCCACGGCTAAATATACAGGCGGAAAATTGTTTGGGGAAGACAATCTGGCAGAAGTTTTGGTGGACAATAAAGATAAAAAGAAAGTGATGCCCTCACAGGGTAAAGACAAAAAAAGGCCATTTCGACGCTATACCCCCACTTTTCAGATGCGCTCCTTTTGTGGCTCAAGGCCCTTCTTTAGTAACAGAGGGATTTCAGAGGCTCCCGTTTTCCTTGGCAAAACCAGAAGCCTCCCCAGAGATTCCACCAGAATAGACAACAATCCTACCAGACTA
This sequence comes from Rhineura floridana, assembly GCF_030035675.1. Taxonomy (NCBI): domain Eukaryota; kingdom Metazoa; phylum Chordata; class Lepidosauria; order Squamata; family Rhineuridae; genus Rhineura; species Rhineura floridana. The sequence goes on along the minus strand of NC_084493.1, from coordinate 16,579,102 downwards.
GGCAGCAGCGTCAACCACAACAACGCTTCTGACTCTATACCTGTAGGCGGTCGACTCAATTACTTCCTGAACCAATGGCAGACAACAACAAAAGACAAATGGGTCCTGAGCATTTTCAAAGATGGATACAGACTAGAGTTACACCAGTATCCACCCCCACGTTTCGTCTTCTCTCACAGACCGACATCACCACAAAAACACGGGACATTCCTAGAAGAAATAGAGCACCTTCTACAAATCTCAGCCATAGAACCCGTCCCAATAAAGTATACTCCCTCTTCTTTTTGGTGGCAAAAAAGGACAATTCGTTCAGGGGGGTGCTCAACCTCAGGTTTGTCAACCAGTTCCTGACGCGCAAGACTTTCCGGATGGAAACAATCGCTTCAATCAGGGAGGCACTCCAACCCCACGACTATTTGGTATCCATAGACCTCAAGGAGGCCTATCTGCACATTCCAATTCACCCCAGACACAGAAGGTTGCTCCGGTTTACATACAACAACGAACACTTTCAGTACAAAGCTCTCCCATTCAGGCTGGCCACGGCACCCAGAATTTTCACCAAGGTGCTGGCAGCAGCACTCTCAGGTCTATGCCTGGCAGGGGTGCATATTTCCCCTTATTTGGACGACCTACTAGTCAGGTCCCGGTTGTTTACCCAGGCAAACAAAGACTTAAAGCTTACATTCAGTTTCCTACAGAGCCATGGGTTTTTAGTGAATGTTCTAAAGAGCCACCTCTACCCCACACAATCACTAATACACCTAGGCACGGTGATAGACACCACTGCACAAACTATAACGCTGGCACCACAGAGGATCCGGGCCATCACCGATCTAGCAGGGACCGGTCCTCCACCCAGACCCAGCCTGGCTTCAACTAGTTGCCTGGAGGTTGAACAGAGCAGGCTGTTAGCATTATAGATCTCACCTGACGCAACAGCAACTATCCTGGCGTCACGTAGACCGTCTACGCTCAGGATATACCAATCCACTTGGGCAGCTTTCCTACGTTGGTGTACAGCTCACGACACCGATCCTATGATGGCATCTGCACCACATATTCTGCAGTACCTCCAGGAGGGTCTTAACCAGGGTCTACGTCCTAACACCCTCAAGTGTCAACTGTCGGCACTTCCATCTGTTCTATCTGTAGACGAAGGGGTTTCTCTAGCGTCACATCCGTTGCTCAAGAGATTTCTAAGAGGGGCAACCGTTATTAGCCCTCCGGTAGTGCACAGATTTCCTTCATGGCACCTGCATACAGTACTGACCGCACTACGGAAACCTCCATTCGAACCTCTGCAGACGGTTCCTTTGCGAATACTCACCTTCAAAGTCACGTTCCTCATAGCAATCATGTCAGCATGCAGGGTATCAGAGATTCAGGCTCTATCAGTGCTAAAACACCTCTGCACCTTCCATAAGAATAGAGTTGTACTCCGGTTCGCTCCTGGCTTCATTCCAAAGGTCAGATCTCAGTTTCACCTACGACAGGAGATCGTGCTGCCCACGTTTTGCCCAAACCCTAAACACCCCACGGAAACGCCCTTGATGTGAGGAGGGCGTTGAAGGTATACATCAATAGGACAGCACAGTTCCGTAGATCGGAATCTCTGCTGATATCTTTCCATCCTCCGACTCTGGGCCACAAGGTGTCAAACTCAACTATAGCGAGATGGCTGAAGGCATGCATCTCCTTGGCCTACAGATCACTCAGTAAACCCGTGCCGCACGGGATCACGGCGCATTCTACTAGGGCGGCAGCCACAACAGTGGCTTTTTCGGCTAATGCCCCATTGGAGGAGATCTGCAGGTCAGCAACTTGGGCCTCGCCTTCGTCGTTTACCCGGCACTACAAAATGGACTTGTACGCATCTGCGGAGGCTGCATTCGGTCGTAGAGTTCTACAGCAGGTCCTTAATCAATAGACCCACCCTATGGCCGAGCTTTAGTACGTCCCACGTGGAGACCTCACTGGCATCCATGAAAGAAGGTACGGTTGGACTTACCGTGAACGGTGTTTCTTCATGGATGCCATGAGGTCTCCACGGCCCTCCCTATGAGGGGCTGGGAATTCCATCTGCACTATGCGCTATCCGATCTTATTCTGTTTGTCTCTACCTTTGCATTTCTTTCTTTCTATGTTACACTGAGGTGAAGTTCCGAGCTAGCCAAGAAAGAGAACTGGCATCACCTCAGTAAGAAGGGGAGGAGCCAGGAAAAAATTATGACAGGTTGCTGTCTCAAGCTGATTGGGGACTGTAACCACGTGGAGACCTCATGGCATCCATGAAGAAACACCGTTCACGGTAAGTCCAACCGTACCTTCCATCATCACTGACCATTGGGTGTGTTGACTCACTCACGGGAACTGGGAATCCAACAGCATCTGGAGGGCCACATGTTTCCCCACCCATGGCTTTAGAGCTAAAAGGGATAGTTGTAAAACGAATGGATTCTGTTTGACTTTTAGGTACTAAGCAAAATCGCTTACTTGGAGACTAAGTGGAATGGGTGTTTATCCATGACATGGAAAATAAGCAAAAGTTCATCATGTTTGCTTGATAGACATAATTATTTATAATCCATCTCAACAATAAGTACAGCACATACATTTTTATTTTAACATAAATTTAAAAATAAGCCAGATTACTTTTAAACAAAAAAAGCATTGTTCTTTATCCACCTGATAATTCCACACACCTTTGGGGTTCCCACTTCCAAGTTTCAAGGCAATTCAGTTTGTGCAGGTTTCTCTAGCACTGCTGTTCTAACAAGAGGTAGAGTACAGGGTGCTCCAGAACGCTCAGCAGAAGCTTCCTGGGGCGTCTTGGCTTTCTTACATTCTTCTGTTTTCCCCTTTGCTTCACCTGCCGCCCAATCACAGGCAGCTGGATGCCCGTAAGTCAGCAGTTGCTGGATTTCTGCTCCTCTTGAAGAACTTTAAGGTTCTGGGTAGCTTGACCTCTTCCCAGTGCAGCCAGTCAATTGGTGCAAGTCAGGTAAGTGCCAGAAGCTTTCAGAAGTTCCCATGCAGCCCCAGGTACCTGTTTGACCTGTTGCACTAATTAATATAAACAAGGGTGTAAATATTAAATATATACACATTGGAACTTGCTTTCACTGTCACCAGTTTAGAGGGCTTCTTAAAATTAATGGATAAGAGGCAATCTATGTCTATAAGCTTAACAGAGCACTCAAGTGCAGGGGTCAATATACCTTTCAATACCAGATGTTGGGGAGAAGCAACAGGGAAAGGCCACCACCTTTTGTGGTGGTTGTGAGTGATCTGAAGTAACTAGCTAGACAAAGTTGGAAACAGGATGCTGGATTAGATGGACCATTAAATCTAATTTAGCAGAACAATTCTTTCTGTCCTTGATCTGCATTCTGAGAATTTGGCTCTTTGTAAATAATGACTGCAGAATATTTCAAACTTCAAAGCTGCTGTTGGATGGAAATATTAGAGAAGCATATGGACGGTGGCTGTCTTGTTAGTCAGGGGTCAGCAGATTTTTTAAAAACTATTTTTACTGATTTATCAAATGCAATATACAAAATAAAAACCAACAAGTGGTTGGCAGAGTTGAATAATTCCAGGGATGCCAGAAGAGCTGATTGCAACAAGGAAACAGTAGCTTCCACATGAACTCCTTCCTCTCTTTCCTCTGATCAGTCAGACAGTCCCTCATTTTAATCCATGTTTCAGATATGCTTTCCATAAACTGTTTACCACTATCCTTCCTTGAAGCTCCTAGCATGGAGTCAATTAGAATTGGTGGCGTTTCTACAATACTCACAAGGTTGCATCCAAAGTATGCTAAATCACAGTCCCATTAGCGTAAGGATTTCCACTTGCCCCAAAGGCCTTTCTCCCCTCCCCTGTATACCCACTAAATCTGTTCTAGGGGTTAGCCCAATTCTTTGGAGCAGATTTGGGGGTAGGTCTGGGGCGGGAAAGGAGACGTGTGAAGTCCTGCTGTGCAAGTGGAAATCCTTGCCCTACTTGCAAACTACAGGGTCAACTCATTCTGTAATGATATGGGAGAATGCTTACATTTGCTCTTGTTTCCCTTTTGTTCTTTTATTGATTTTATATTCTTGACTATTAAATAAAGTTAGCAGCCTGCAAAAAAATGTTTTATTAGCCTCCTGGGGCCTGGCAGAGGAAAAAGCAGAAATCACTGCTTCTGCTGCTGCAGCCTGCCACATGTCCAGGCAGGGGAGGGGAGGAGGAAGAGGCTTTCCTCCTGGCAGCCTGGTCACTTGTCTGCAGTGGAATTCTTTGTCACTTGTGGCTGTCAGGCTAGACCTTTAATTACAAAGCTGGAATACCTGGAGGTTAGAAAGATACTTGCCAAACCTTTAGGGAAAGCTAAACTGAATGAAGGATACAGTATATGTCCCTTAGTGACACCAACCTCAAGTCCATAGTCTCACTCGTCCCTAACCCTTTGAAAAGGTAGTGGCATTATTATTATTAGCTTGACTTATTTCCTGCCCTTCACTCTAAGGTCTCAGGGTGGGTCACAACCATTTAAGACACCACTTTATTTGTTTATTTATTTACATTTATATCCCGCCCTTCTTCCCAGAAGGAGTTTGGGGCAGCAAACAAGCGATAAAACACTAAAAACATATTTTTTTAAAAAAAAAACTTTAAAAAACATATTTAAAAACAATTCCGACTAAGATAAGGTCTCTACTTAAAAGGCTTGTTGAAAGATGAAGGTCTTCAGTAGGCACTGAAAAGACAACATTAAAAACAGTTTAAAACAAATTACAATGAAATGTCAACGGCCAGGGTAAAGAGGTGTGTCTTCAGCATATGAAGATGTACGTTTGTGGGGAAGGAATTCCACAGCTTAGGGGCTGCCACAGTGAATGTCCTCTCCTGGGTCACTCCCTCTTCCCGGGCTTCTGAGGATGGTGGAATTACCAAGAGGGCTCCCTCTACTGATCTTGACACCCAAGAGGGTCTATAGGAAATAAGGTGGTCTTTCAAATATTTGGGGTCTAAGTCATTTATGCCTCACTCCAGAAAATGCAATTACTCCTCCAATTGCAGCTGTGTATCGCATACTTTGCTTCTTGGGGCTAAGCTAAGTGGACATGAATTGCTAAATGTCTGGTTTTCTTCGGCTTGTTTGATGGGATTGGGTTTACTCAGAAGTACATTCGATGATGTTCAACATCTCCCAGCTCCCTGGGCTGTTGTGCATAGTACTGCAGCTTCAGTCATAATAAACATGAGATGATTCTGCATGACTCTACTACTGCCTTCCAGGTCCAGGTGGATGTTCACACCCCCTATAATTCAGCAGCCAATGAGGCCTTCTGCCTAGAAATCTTGGGCAGCTTGAGACGATGCTTAAGTCAGCAGGCTGATGTCAGATTCATGCTATATGAGGTAAGGAGGATCTCCTTGGTAGTCCACATAATTTTTTCACTGCTTAGGCTGGTTCAGTGGTGTCTAGGGAGTTGATTAATATTAGCATTTGCAGGGCTTTGAGAAGTTCCTGGTCTTTAATTAAGCATCTGATAAGTGTTCATGCACTGGGGTCTTGTGTGATAGTGCTTTAGTTGTACATCCTTTCCCACCTCTGCTGTGCTTCATTGCAGTATGAGCTGCTAGATGGGAGCTGATTTGGTTTTGTGAGATTATGAGGATCAGGTCCTGCTTCTGACAGTAGTAGTAAGAGGTAGCAGCATGATTGTCTTCTGTGGCCTGCCTACAGTGATAAAAATTGCCTATGAGAGTTTTTAATGATTTGATTTGATTTATTTATGGTCATAGACCAAACTAGAGCTTTTAATGCTCTGTTTTTTACTTTTCTTTCCTCCTTTCAGGGTTATTATGATGTCCTGCGGAGGAACTCACAACTGAGTAATTCCATTCTGGAGATGCTGCTATCTCAGGTATAGTACATATGGGAAGATCAAAACATCATAGGCTTAGTTCAGACATTATGCCAAACTGTAGCTTGGTATTACTTGTTTAAGCCCCAGGCTCATGTGTTCTCTCCCCTCCCTGATTGATCTTGGCTTCTCAGCCAGGTCAGATGTTTATTGTTTACAGCCAATGACCATTACTGATCCCAATTTCTTATTCTGGTTTCCAGTTCTGGCATGCTAGTTTGGACAGAGTAGCAGCCTTAGGCCAGGAAAGAAGAAATAATTGCAACACATAAAGAGAGGAGGGTGTGAGCCTAAAGTTCATTCTCATCGCATCAAACCATGGTTTGGTGTTAAAGTGAACCACAGCAAAGAGTCCTGTAGTACCTTTTAAATATTAACAAATATGTGGTGTGTCAGCTTTCTTGCCACCATTTTTGGTTAGTTTTTTAAGATGCCATAGGACATTTTATTGCTTTTGCTACCCAATGGGGTAGCAGTTTATATAACAAGAGGAAACATAAGATGACGAGGGAGGGACATGCATCAACTCATCTCTTTTTTTTTTGTAGTCTACTACTTATACCTGTGTTTCTGGCTCCCACAGCTGGGAAACGTACAGTCACTGAGGGTTTAACTAGGGGCGGGGAACTTTTTTCAGCCCAAGGGCCTCATTCCTTCATGGGTAGCTTTCTTAGGGCCGCATGCCAGTGGTGGGCAGGATAAGAAGCAAAAAGTGAGCGGGGCAGAGGCAAAAGTGGGTACAGCAACTGATGTGGCTCTTAGCTTTGTACAGGAGAATGTTTGTGTATGTACGTGTGTGTGTGTGTGTGTATATATACACACACACACACACACACACTGCTCTTTCCGTATGTTATTATTACAGATCAAGGACACACTCCTGTCAGGCAAAAGCATTAGAGAAGGGTGTAAGGCCTGGCCAGTGGGGAGTGCAGCCTGGGGAAAAGGGGTGTGGTCTGGGGGGAGTTCTGAGGGCCCAATAGATGTGTTTGGTGAGCCACGTTTAGCCCCTGGACCTGAGGTTCTCTACTCATGCTTTAACCTCTGCTTCAAAGAACCTATAATCCAAAACAAGTCTTAGAAGCAGCATGTTGGAGGGGAATAAAACAGATGGAAAGATGCTAACCAATATCCTGTTAGGTAAAGGAGAAGGCAAAATGGAGTGTATCTTGAGCGATGCACTGATGATGTGGATTGATGCTCTCCCCTTTTTGGACAGATGTACAAACTCCCACATTGAATCAAATTTGGGAGCAAGCAGTCCTTCGTTTCCTGGTGAAGCTAGCTGTGCAGAGGGCTGGTTGGCTTCCCCTTGTGTCAGTCATAAAGACACTTCCCTTCCCCTTCTCTCCCTCACTGCCCAGAGCGTTGTTTTAAATTTAAAAACAAACATGGAGTGGTTTTTTAATTCTATTTTTTTTTAAAAAAAATTTTAAAACGAAAAACATGGCAGGCACCTAGGAAGAAAAATGTATGTCTGAAGAATGGGATGATGGGGAGGCAGGAAGAGGGGCTGAAAAACTGCACTGATTGTGTATTTGATCCGTGTTTGCACATCAGCAGAAAACAACGGTTATCTGTGCCTGTGCATGGAAGGGTGGGTAGGAAGTGTATATCTGTTGCCACCCTAATTCAGCAACCCTGAGCCTAGGGTAGACTTTTATTCATTCTAATTTTAATTTAGTTGTTAGCCTTTCCCCACCCTTTTCTCCTGCTGTCTAGCAGTGAAGTGGGGTGACTGTCACTTGTTAAATGCTAAACGTTATTCCTCATCTACTGTGGCAGATAAAGCGGTATTACGAAGCAGAACCTGACCTACTGCCCCCGTTGAAACTAGAGGGATGCATCCTGGCTCAGAGAGACCAAATCTTCCTGCAAGAGCCTTTGGTGAGAGAGTTGGAGGAGTGAGTTGGTCAGATCATGGCTCCTGAAAGCATATTTTTCAGCTCTACTGATACGAGGGGTCTGCATTTGTATCCAGTATCTTTCAAAGGAAAGTACTAGCATATTTCCCACAAACTGCAGATCATTTTATCTTAAGCGACCCATTGCTCTGTACCTGCAGTGGAAGAAAAGCTTCCAAAGCAATTAGCAGGTACTGGGGCTGGATCAAGAATGGGGTGGGGGGTGGGTGAAGGATAAAAGCTCCTCTTCTTCCTTCCCCCCCCCCGTGGAACTGTGTGAATGGTTCATCTAGTTTGGCCCTGTACTTTTGCATTTAATTCCATTTGACACTACTGTGTACATTTCCCCTACACCCATGTAAAATTATAACTGTCAGCTAATGATAGCATTTCATTGCATTCGTTTTATTTAACAAGACTTATATACCCACTTAATCAGCAAAATCGTCTAAGTGGTTTACATAAAACATTGTACAATATTTTTAAACAATACTAATAACACCAAACCTTTAAAACAAATACATGTTTTTTAATCAAAATAAAAATAATATTAGCAATTTTAAAAACGAATATATTTAATAAAATGACATGTTTTGGTTAGGCTTGCCTAAACAAAAAAGCCTTTAGCAGGCACCGAAAATAATGCTGTGAACATTAACCAATCTGAGGAAATGATTACTAGACCAGGTGTGGAGAATCTTTGGAGTCCAGCAAGCATGGCCAATGGCCAAGGATGATGGGAGTGGTAGCTCAGCAACTTCTGGAGGGCCAAAGGCTCCCCACGCCTGCTCGAGACCATGACAGAATAAATGTATTAGTCTTTAAGATGTTACAAGGCTCCCCTTTGTTTTCACACTCCTTGCTTAACATCCCAAAGGGAGCTTGCACATGCCTTCTGTGGAGCACATGTGTAATCCCCCTTGTTGAATGAAAAGGCAAAATGCAAAAAAAGAAGGAAAAGGAAATGTGACTCGTGCTTCCCATTTCAACACTGGCTGTAATGTACCAAAGGTTTATTATCATCATCATTAATCATCATCACCATCCCACCCTTTCTTCCAAAGGAAACCAGGGCGGCAAATGCATCCATAAAACAATTTAACAACAACAGCATTCTAAAGAGAGCTACAGTTAAAACATTCTAAAAGCAGTTTCAGTTACAAACATTCTTTCAGCCAGTGATCTTGAGGTTGCCAGGAGCAGTCTCCTGCAGCCATCAAACACCTAGGTAAACAGAAATGTTTTCAAATTCCTCCTGAAGGTCAATAATGATAGAGGTAGCTGCACCTCACCGGGAAGGACACTCCACAAATGGGGAGCCACCACTGAAAAGGCAACCCTTCTTGTATCCCCCACTCGCATTTCTTGAACCCTTAAAACTGTTTTCAAACTTTGTAGCTTTGGGAAATTTTTCCATCTGAGTTAGGAAACACTGAATATCTGCCATGCAAGCCTTGCACCTTGCAGATAATTTTGGAGCATGTTCTTTGAGCGCACACAATTCATGTGAGGCACTAGCCAGGCCTATTGCATCTCACTGTTGACCCACTTGAACTGAGAATGTACAACTCAGCCTACCCTGAATTTGCACATTGCATGGGAAGATCCGTATTGGTGGGCAATCACTTTTTCCAGAAAGTGTGTCTGTTATTATTGCTTTTCTTATTGAGGAACCGTAAGAGATCCCAGAACACATTTTGAAAATCCTTCCTTTTAAAAGAAGTGTGAAAACCAAAATCCCCTTCCTGTCTAATCTTTCAATCAAGACAGAATGAAGTCTTCCCCGCCACTTCCTTGCTTGCTTGCACTCCTCAGCGTGGAGACATAGCCACCCTCAGCAAGTTTCTAAGACTGTGATTAGATTATGTGTTTGCTGTTTAATTGTATCTCCTGGGCTTTTCTTTATTTTAGAAATGTTAATGGTGAAGGATGGTGGTTGTGGGCTGAGACCGCGGTGTGCTGGATGGGGCATTCCACACACACCCTGCACTGTTTTCCTATGAAAATCCACCCTCCCAAGCTGCTATTTGCCCCCAAAGATGCCATCTGCTGCTGCAGCATCTTCAGAGGCAAACAGTTCTTCCGGTGACAGGAAAGACTGCAGGAGGGAAGGAAGGGATGATCCTTCCCCACCCACCATATCCATGCTATGGTTTCAATCTGGATCCTTCCCTTTGCCTAGTAGCAGCTGCTCTTTCTCAAATTAAACGACTCTGGAAGAATCACAAGGCAAACTAATGTCTGATCCCAATCCAAACAAGCTGAATCATAAGCAGGTGCCTCCTTTTGATCTCCTCCTCTTCCACTCGTGGCACTAAGACAGTATTGGCATAGGAACGTTTTGCTGAGGACAGAGGAGGCATTTAAACAACTCGTATGACAGTCAGTGGTTAATGTCATGATTCCTTCAGGCTCACCTACTCTGCTGCATCCAGCATTGCCTGACCTGGTATAAAAGCACCTTAAGTCTGCACCAACAGGCTGAGGAAGAAGATGATGACAATCAAAGGGGCTTCCAGCAAGATTTGGATGAGATGTTGGAGTCCATCACACGGCGAATGATCAAGAGTGAACTGGAAGATTTTGAACTGGTAAATTGGGAACATGAAGTGGGGCGGAAGTCGCTTCATTTCTTTCTTTTGTAGAGGCTTGGAGATGTGATTTTAATTTGCTCGCTTTTGATGCTCAGGATAAGTCGGCAGACTTTTCTCAATCTACTGGAGTGGGCTTGAAGAACAATATATATGCCATTTTAGTGATGGGCGTCTGTGAGGTCCTGATTGAGTACAACTTTAGCACAGGGAATTTCAGGTAAGGAATACAATTTGCTCTTGTTTTTTCAGCAACATCTGTCCCTTTACAGAGCCCAGGGATGTAATTGTCCAGGGTCTCGAGGGGTGTCTTACTCTCCCTTAGTTTTGGGAAGCAGGGTCCCAATGCCTCCAGCAACTTACAAGCCAATCAGCATGAAAGGGGAGTGTGTTATCCACTGAGAATAGTCTTTTCACATGCTTCCTTATCCTTTTCTGCTGATTGGAGTCAATCAGAGTGAAAGGAGGTGAGTCAGCCACTGAAAACACACTTCGCAGTAGCTAACATACTCCTCTTTCATCCTTTTTGGCTCCTGGGGACATCTGTTGTTGTAGGACAAGGCATTTACAAGGATCTCATTCTCAATCCTGCAGCAAAAAAGAGGGGAGGGGGCGTGGCTATGATTGACATGAAGGGCCCCTGCACTTCTGAATTTGCCACTATAGTACTGACAGAGCCAGCAGAACTTCCCACCCTCAAGCTGCATGTAATAGAGCTTGCAAGTCCAGCACAGTCCTCAGTAGCGGAAATAGTGGGAAAACCTAGGTGGTCCCATTGAGCTTAACACTTGGACACTTGACTAATTCTCTGAAGGCTGAGGGTTCAAATGATTGCCAGTGGTGTTAAACCCTCAAGGAGTAATGAACATTTAATCCCAGTGGAATGGACATGAGTTCAGGAGTGACTTTGTTCTATAAACACATGCCTACCTTAATTTCTTTTACATCAGTCTTGCAAATAGGTTCAACAAAGTTACCAGTCCACAAGCATTTTTACTGGTCTGTTTGCTACAAATACTTGTTAGTCATTTGTGATCTACAAGAAAGAAGGGGTGAAAAAAAGAAGGTGCAACGTTTGTGGAGGTTCTTTGCCTACAAATGATGCTTCTTACTTTTCCTAAGCTACAAGCTGATTTTTAATATACAAGCCTGTTTTTACATCTAAAAAGACTAAAACTCCTAACCTGTTTCACTTAAGGATATCTAATACGATGGTATCCGGTTAAGAGAACACTGTTGTTGTTGTTTTAAAAAAATAGCAACACAGGAAACTGCCTTATACTAGGTCAGACTATTGATTCAGATATTTCATATGCTGGTTGGCCCCACCTCTCCAGGGTTTCCCAGCCCTACCTGAGACACCACGATTTGAAGAGAGAATTGTTAGCATACAAAGCTTGTGCTCTGCCATTGAGCTATGGCCCTGGCCCTTTCTGTCTGTTGACGAGCCTCTGTTTAAGAAAATACCTTTGATGCATGAGCATTCTGTGGAACAGAACATGATCATTGTTGTTTCTTTGTTTCTAGCTAGGTGATGATGGAGGAAGGTGTGGGGCCTATGTAGGAGCCTGAGCTGCCTGTGGGGAGAGGATAGGCATTTTCTGTGTGCCATTGGATGAGTCTGTTTGCCTCTCTAATAGAGTAAACATTCATTGGATAGTGAAACTAAAGAGCTACCATATAGTGAAACATAGGAAATTGTCTATCCTAATACTCATAATCTATGGACAAGTCCAGAGAAAATACCTAGGTTCTGTTCTGAAATAGTTCATCTTGTGCTTTTAATTTAATTTAATTTTTTGTTGATGCATGCAGCAAGGACAGGTTTGAAGATGTTCTGGGCCTGTTCAGGTGCTATACCAAACTTTGTGAAATCCTGAAAGAGAAAGCTGGGAAGCACAAGCCCCCTTCAGCAAATAAAATTGCCCGGAGCTTCCTTTCCATGGGCTTTGTGTGCACCTTGCTTACAAGTCTCTTCAGGTAAGGAACTCCAGCAGGAGATGGAGGTATGTATGTATGTATTTAAAATGTTTATATCCCACCTTTTTTCATTGTTCAAGGTGGCTTACAAAAACAATAAAATATAATAAACAGTGATAAAGAAAGGAACAACAGCTGAAGCCAGCAATAAAACAATTTAAAAACAGCCACAATGAAAACTTAAATAAAAAGCCAGAGTAACCAAATCAGAAGGACTGTGCGTAATTATTGCAAGCAATACAATACAGTCTCAAAAGGCCTAATGCCTTTCTAGATAAGGCAGGTCTTAACACTGCAACAGAGACCCACAAGGAGGAGGGAAGACTAACCTTGTTAGGTAGGGAGTTCCAAAGACTGGATATGGCAACAGAGGAGGCTTCTCTCGTCGCAACCAAACATGGATTTGGAACTGATAAGAGGGGCTCTGCAGACGATCTCAGTAAATAGGCAGGCTTATATGGGAGAAGGTGGACCATCAATATCCTGGTCCTAAACAGTTTGGGCTCTGAAGATCCTAACTAACGCTTCGATCTGGGCCTGAACAAATAGGGAGACAATGCAGATGACTTGCTCCTGATATCTGGCTCCAGTTAAAACAGTTTGGCTGCTGCATTGTGAGCAAGCTAAAGCTTTTGGACTCTTTTCAAAGGCAACCCCATAGCAGTGTTGCAATTGTCCAGTAGTAACTGGGCAAACAACCATTTCTGCCAAACCAATGTTGGGCGCAAATAGAGCTGTGTTTTTCTTTTTATGGGCAGTAGCTTCTTGGTCCCAGCATTCACAATTTTGACATGTGATCCTGTTGACTGCTCCTTTCAGCTTCCTAGCACTAATCTCATTTTTGATGTTGCCCCTTCTGAAATTACATGCAGCTATGTTCAACTTTCTTGGCAACATTGCACTTAACATATATATCTTGGGTTTAATAGCACTATGGGCACTGTTCCCAAACAGTTCAACAACACTTGCATCTTGCAGCAAGCCCTTCATGCCACTCAGGATTAAGTCCAGGGTCACCTCCCCTCCCCTCCCATCAGTTCTATGGCTTGTTGTTTCAAGACACAGTTATCTAGGGTAACTAGAAATTTCGTCTGTCTTTTGCTGTCCAAACATGCATTTACCCAGTCAATTTGTGCGGTAGCTGAAGTCACCTGTGATTTCAACACTTTCTCCTTTGGCTCCTTCCCTGACTTCTTTTGCCATCTTGATCACCATCAAGAATTTTGCTTCCTTGTGATGCCCTAGGGACTGTTCCCAGGACCATGAGGAGAGCCTGGCCATTCTGCGCTCCAGCAGCGAGTTCATGCGCTATGCTGTCAGTGTGGCCTTGCAGAAAGTGCAGCAGTTGGAGGAGACAGGGCAAACCGATGGGCCTGATGGGCAGAACCGGGAGAAGATGTTCCAGAGCCTCTGCAAAATCACTCGGTGAGTCACAAGCCATGCAGCCCCAAAGACTTTGGTGTGCATAGGAAACTGCCTTCTGCTGAGTCCCATCAGGCAGTAGAACTGCCTTCTACTGGGTCCATCTAGCTCGGTATTATCTACACCGATTGGCAGTGGCTTTCCAGGGTTTCTGGCAGGGCTCTCTCCCAGCTCTACCTGGAAATGCTGGGGACTGAACTTGGGACCTTCTGCATGCAAGGCGGATGCTCTGCCACTGAGCTACAGCCCTTTCCTGTCGTGTGGTGTTGGTAAAGGGTACTTCTTAAATCTCTCAAGCTCTTGCATGTAAAAGGAGGAGAAACAAAGGTTGCTTGAAACTAAGCCATTGTTGGATTCTGAGCAATTTGCTTCTCTAGATCTTAGGGACAATTGAGCAGCAGCCTTCTGTTGCTTTTAAAACTGCTTTTTAAAGCTGCCTGTCTTAATAAATAATAAATACGTTTTTGTGTGCAGTTTTGACTAATGTACACGTTTTTGCAAACAATTTGTCCTAATATAACGGATTTTTGTATGTTATTTTCAGCAATATATTTTGTGCATAGTTTCCCCTAATATATACATTTTTGTAAACATTGCTTGATTGCAAAACTGCATCAAAGAAGTGTGAATTCTAAAAGATGACTGTGCTTTGGTTCACATATCGTTTCAGAAAGTGTGAATTTGATAAATTTGGCTTTAAATGCAAACTGAATCAAATTTCTCCCCTATCCCTGCTGCGCATGCAGATACGTTCTTCTGAACTCTCTTTCCCCCTCCAGTTCATCGGGTGTTTCTGCTGCCACTGGCATCAATATACGCTAGCCCTTGACACTTATGGGGCAGCAGCTGTTGGATGCAGTACAGAGAGAGTGATGTATAAAGTCTTCTCCCCTACCCGCTTGTTGGTGTTGCTAGTGCAATAGGTCTCCCACAGTGGCTGGGGGATAGCCTCCTCATAAGCTTCCAGGCTTATGCTCAGCATCTAGATGCTTTCATTCTCTGTGTGGGGTAGGGTTTTTTGTTTTTGTGGCCTAAGCTGTTGCTCAAATGCTCTCCTCTTTCTCAACGGTAGTGGAAGGAGGGCAAGTGTTCTTTAGGATCCTCTGCCCAATTCACCAGGTATTCCTGCTGCCATTGGGCTGGTTGGAGGGGTACCGTGTGACCACTAGGTTCCCTGCACAGGCTGCAGAATCTGATCAGGCTGAGGAAGTCCTAATCAAAAGGAAAGATTTGCCATAAGACAACCTTGAGTAATTTATAACTCCCTAAATGGGAGTGCAGTTATGTATGGGGCCCTCCCGGATTTTGCTACTCATTCTGTTTTGCTGCCTGCCTTGAGACTGCAACAACCTGAGCAGCTGTCAAGCCCTGATGTGCCCAATGTGTGGCTTGAAGGCTGCTTTTGGTTTTGTTGGCCACAGGTTGTGCAGGCCTGACTTCTTGCTGAAATTTATTTTATTATTTTATTATTTATTTATTTTATTAGATTTATATCCCGCCCTTCCTCCCAGTAGGAGCCCAGTAGGAAATTAACAGGAGGTGTATGTTAGGAGATAATCTGGTGTGAGCATGAACCCAAACTTCTTGAAAACACACAGAGAGAGTGAAGTGCAGTCATCGTGGATGAGGAGTTCAGGTTCAGGGTTGGTTGCTTCCAAGTCTATCGGACTGCCTGTCCTGAATTACCCTCTACCTCCCCCCTTTTTCTATAGAGTCCTGTTGTGGAGATATACCTCGATCCCAACTGCAGCTGAGGAAACTGGCAAAAAGGAGAAGGGCAAGAGCATCTCGCTGTTGTGCTTAGAGGGTTTGCTGCGGATCTTTAACACAGTGCAACAACTTTATCCAGCAAAGATCCCACAATTTTTGCAGGCATTGGGTAAGCAAGGCTGGTTTTCTTCTGAATTGTCACTGAAGAGGCTGCAAGTCTTGCAGAGACCACATTCTGGCCAGGTCATCCTTCTTCATCGGCCTTTACCAAACTGGTGCCGTCCAGCTGTGCTGGCTGGGGCTGTTGGGAGTTGTAGTCTAAAACATCTGGTGGGCACCAGCTTGGCATAGGCTGTCCTGCATGATCTGAGCCCAGAGCATATAAAGGGCTACTTTCTCCCACATGAAGCTGCCCACAATTGTGATCTTCATCTGAGGTTTTTGTCTAGATGTCCCCGGGCCTTCTCTCTAACACAGGTGTGGGGAACCTTTGGGCCTCCAGAAGTTGCTGAATGTCAACTCCCGTCATCCTTGGCCATTGGCCATGCTTGTTGCGGCTGATGAGAGTTGTCATTCAGCAACATCTGGAGGCCCAAAGGTTCCCCACACCTGATCTAGTAGCACATCCCGTTAGAGAATTCCCTTCCTAGGCAGACTTTCCTGCACCATGATTACTGTATTTCTGTATAACTTGGTCAGTTCATCCTATTTGCCTGAACTTTCAATGGCAATTAGCATAAATCGGCAGTGACTGCTCCCTTCCCCCCATTTCTTGTATTGGTGCTGCTATGTATTTGGCATTGCTGGTTTTGGTTTTTAGTCTGTTTATTATTTATTGCTGGTATTGTTTTTGCCACCTTGAAGGCTGCTACAGGAGGAAAACAAATTAAAACCCCTAAGGCAAAGGATTGGCCTTGGATCACCAGCTGGCCAAAAATGTTTCATTGTGTTTTTTATAACCTTCCTAACTGGTGACATAGAGACAATGCAAATAGATATCTGTTGGTGGCAAAACGTGATTGAGAAACTCATACTGCCAAACCCGCTCTCCAGAACTTTTCCAGAGCTTCAGTGGGGCCTACCATTGAGTGCTGCTTTTTAAATAAGTGATAGTCTCTCTACGTTGTTGTTGTTATAAATCACCAAGGTTGGGTTACAGCAATTTGAAAATATAAAATGAAAAACAATGTGGCTCTCCTATAGCTGTAATTAATCCTGTCTCCTGGCCTCAACTTACTGTCTAGTTTCTATCTTTTCCTTCCCTTTTCCCAGATATTACAAATGAAGATGCAGAAGAAGCAGCAGATGTTAACATCACCGAGAAAACTGCCTTCCAGATTCGACAGTTTCAGGTGAACTGCAGAAAGGCAACGTTGATACTGAACAGTTTGAAGGGATCAACTTTAGTTCAGGACAATGTAGGGACAGATGCTGGGCCTCTGCTCTTAGTTTGCTGCTCACAGCTGCAAAACCATTGGAGCAAACCTCGAAGGATTCTCTGGACTTTCAGAGCATCTCCCACTTAGGGAAGTCCCAAAGAAAACGAACAGGAACAGAAAGTTTGATTCTGAAAAAGGTCTCGCCTGCATCTTCCTTCCCTCCTTCCACTGCTTTCCCCTGTGTGCTCATGAAATGTGTCCTCCTTTCTCTCCCTCTCAGAGGTCATTAGTGAACCAGCTCAGCAACACTGAAGATGACTTCAACAGCAAGGAAGCTCTTCTGTTGATCAATATTCTTGCCACTCTTTCCAAATTGTTGGAGCCCTCTTCTCCCCAGGTATATACTACAGAGTGGGGGGTTGGTGGGGTGGCAGGGCTTGGGGGTGGAGTAGGGGAACCTTCTAGATATATTGGACAACTCAACTGATGGGTCTTGAGTTCCGCTTTCAATTCCTTTTCCTCTTTATTTTCTGTATATCTTATATGGGCAGCCAGAGGCTAAAACAGTGGTTTTCAAACTTTCCATCTTCTGAGAACTGTTCCACATCAGCTTGTCTGCAAAAGAACCTTTACATTTCCACCAAGGAACACCTGTATGATGCAATGGATTCTGGGGCACGTTGTTGGTTCATGAGGTCCAGCTAGGCCTCACCATCACTGCACAAACTGAGAAGTTGGCCTTGAGCACAACCAGCGCTCCTGTGGGATTGCACTCTGCAGGGAACCTTGTACCACTGTTCACTGATCTTCTAACTGAGGATCCCCTGATAAGCTTTCAAGGAATGTCAGTGTTTCTGGGATACTTTTTGGAAAACACTGACTTAACACTACAAAACATGTCTATGGGGGAGTAGTGATATAATTTGCCAGACAAATGAATTAGGCAGGATAATTGAATTGATGATTTTAATTTTGATATATTCTGCAGGTGTTGACACATCAGGTATATAATGTGTCAGCATAGAGCCAGTTTCTGGGTAACATTTAGCAAACCATGGAATGGCTTCTGGAGGGATTCCTCTGGGGATTAATCCATCTGAGGGCTTTTTCTCATTTGAACAGGTCATCCATGTAACTTACTCAAAAATTATCAAGGTCTGTAGTTCAGTGGAGAAGATCCCAGGTTCAATCCCCAGCAACTCCAGGTGGTATTGGGAAAGACCCCTGCCTGACATCCTGGAGAGCCACTGCCGGTCTGTGTAGACAATACTCAGTGAGGTGGACTAATAGTCTGAGTCAGTATAAGGCAGCTTCCTATGTTCCTATGGTGGTATTTAATGCTAGCCCTACTCAGGGTGGACCCATAGAAATTAATAGACATGACTAACTTGGGTTCATCAATTCTAGTGGGTCTACTCTGAGTAGAACTTAGCTGAATATAACCCTGTCCTAAAGCTGCATCCCTTAACAGTTCACAGCATTGTGTATAACAGAGGTGTGAATTATTTGGAGTCCTATGTTACACATTTATATTACTTTTATCCCACATTAATTACAATTGTTTTTTCCTTAAAGAATCCTGGGAATAGATATCTCTAAACTCTTTATAGAACCTCAGATAGAACCTTTATAGAACCTTCCTGAGATTTTCTAGGAAGAGGGGAAAACTGGTTTACATCCAAAAGCACACCCACATTTAATCTCCATATGTATACCAATGGGGAGCTTTCCCAGAATCTACCTTACTAAGCACCATGCAGAGAGGAGTGACAGAAATGGCTCCTTCATGGTGCCTACTCCACACACCCTATAGATAGGGAACTTGTGGCCCTCTAGATGTAGTCTGTCAAGGATGCCTAGTTTGTTAAGGCTATTAACTAAAATGGTTCTGCGGCAAGGAATTATGGGGGGGACATCTTGCCTGAATTAGGGCCTCTGGAAGGGCATGAGACTGTCAGTTGTTCTCACAGCTAAACTCAGTTAATTAGGCAGTAGGTAAGAACATCTGCTTATCAGCTTGAGACTGGTTCCTCAAGGCCACAGGCCTGGGAAGGTTACAGAAGCATGCAACCATTAGGCACAAAAGCTCTGGAAGATTTCATCATCAGAAAGCCCCCTCATGGGCTAATTAATTCCTGGCTGTTGCTGGGCTTTTTCCCATTAAAGTAGAACTAAGATTCTGGGTCTTTGTTCCCCAGTGTTCCTTGGTGTTACCTGATGTTGGGGTTCCACTTTCCATCTGCTATCCAGGCTATACATCTCTGGGGAGATGTGGAACCATGAAGTTACTCTGCCTGTCTTCCTATTGTGTGTGTGTATAGAAGAGGCTACACAGATTTGCTGTTTTCTCTTGTGACTTGAACTCTCTGTATTGGGGTGTTTGGTTTAAGGAATTATTTTTGCTGCTATGTTTTTGTACTTATATTTTATTTTGATAAAGCTACCTCTTATTTTACCAGTGTGTGTTCATTGAAGGGGAATTTTGGCTCCTAATCCAGCACCTTGGCCATTTAGCCACAGACTACCGTATAGCTGGGTATTTTGCCTTAAGGCTCCAAGACAAGGAGTGCATCTTTGGCTCTTGTCTGTTGGAATCCTTGTCAGGTCTATTTCTCGCATTTTGGGTTTCCCCTTGGCCCAGAGTGGGTGACCAGGTTTAAAAGGTGGTGGCAGTCTTCCTACCTTACAGGGTTGTTGTTCCTTTCCTCAGCCCTGGTAAGGGAGGCACGGGTTGTCCCTGGCCGGGATCAATGGCCCTGGGCTTGGGAGTTGACCCCCTAGTGAGAGTTCTTTACAGACTCCAGTTCTCATCTGCCGCACCCAGCATGGCCACTGGTCAAGGATAATGGGAGTTGCAATCCAACCACATCTGGAGGGCTACAATTCCTCATCCCTGGTATAGAGCTTTTTACTAGGTAGATCTGCATCAAGTGGAAGAGTCTCTACATTCCTTCTGAATGTTGCTGGGTGGAGATACGGAATTTCTCCATGCAATACGGCTCAAATGCACAGGAAGCTGCCCTAAATGTTATGGGTTGCAGTCAACTAAATCCTACTCAGAGTAGACCCATGTAAATGAATTAACCTGTCGTGTCTTCAGTGGATCTACTTTAAGCAGGACTAGCAGTGAATACCACCACATGACTCCTGCAGATACTGTTTAGGTTGGCCTCCATAACTTGTAGACCAATCCTCAGTCCAATGTGTCTAATAAAACTCTTGTTTTTAATAAAGGCATGTCGCCCTCAATGTGGCTTTACAATATAAACTCTAATAATTTTGTAATGAAAAAACCCTCTCTCTCTCTCTCCTTGTGCAGTTTGTCCAGCTGTTATCTTGGACAGTCAAGATTTGCAAGGAAACTAGCCTAGGTAAGATTTTCTGAATAAATCTAGACTTGATACCTGTGTCTCATGTTTTGTGAATCCTGGAGCTCAGATCACCAAATGAATTCAAAGGAAGGGATAAAAAAATTAAGGGTATCAAAAGCTGTTTGACAGAAGTTTGGGCCACTAAACATCTTGATATGGCCCACTGTAGCGGTAACATTGCCTGATATCCTAGCTGTGATTAGGTTGCATTCTGTGGTCTCTTACACTCTTCCCCTGCCCTCCTGCTTTTTAGTGTTCAAAACTAATGGTGGTTAGCATTATGCCTGTACCAATGTGTTGTGGCTAATGGGCACTAGATAGCACTTGGCATCCATTCTACACTGCATCCAACTTGGGAGGTGAGAGAAAAACAGGGAATGAAGAGAAAACAAGGGACAAGGAGGGAGGAGAGACGGAAGATCCCAAGGAGGATGTGTGCTCCAAGCTGAGACAGGAAATGGACAGCCTCAAGAGGAAGAGAGGAGCAGCCTTTGCTCCTGCAGGGCAGGCTACAAACCTGCTTGGACACTTCTGACATCTACTAGACAAATGCCAGTGCAAAAGTAATGCTAACCGTAGTTTGCTCTGAAATTGAAAGGGGGAGAGGGGAGTGTGCCTGATTACCTAACCATGCTATGGAGACCGAACAGTGTTAGGTCTGCAGAAGGCCTGTTAGAGACAGGATGCTGGGCTGGGTTGACCATTGGCATGATTCAATAGACCACACCTCCAAAGCTTATTGACTGCTTTTCCTCCCCACAGAAGATTTCCCTTGCTGCAAAGGCTTGCTAGCCCTGCTCTTCAGTCTGCATGCTTTCATCAAGAGCCCAGTCAGTGTATTGCGTGAGCTTGCCCGGGATATCCACGCCCAGCTTGGAGACTTAGACCAGGTAACAGGACCAGTTGGGCCTTTCAGGATGAGCTCAGCCTGTATGCATTTGCCAATGCAGAGACTGTGTGCCTGTTCTGTATCGCCTAATCCCCTCCCTGAATGCAGATGTTGAAGCAAGAGAAAATCAGTGTGACATAGCAGCTAGAGTGGTGGACTTAGACCAGAAAGAACTACATTCAAGTCCCATTTAGCCACCAAGTTCACTGGAGTGACTTTGTGTCAGTAACTCCCATTCTAACCTACCTTATGGAGTGGTTGTGAGGATAAAATGGTGGGACAGAAATCTGATAGATATCTGAACTACTGCCTCTCTCTTCTTTTCAATCCCTTCAGGATCTTGAAATGGAGCATCAGTCCCACTTTGCTATTGTGAACGCTAAGACAGCAGCTCCTACGGCTTGTGTGAGTTGAGTTGTGTAAAAAACCGGAATCAAATTTGATGAAGGGAGATACATATGATGGACAAATTCTTTAGAGAAGAATACTGCTCAAACAGGTTCCTGTGACTGCAAGGCACAATAAGGTGTTCCAAAGCATTTCACCTCTCTCTCTTTCTTAGTTATTGGTTTTGAGTCAAGCAGAGAAGGTCCTCGAAGAGGTGGACTGGCTGATCAATAAGATGAAGAGTCATTTGGGACTGGAGGCAGCAGGTAAAAGTTAGAACATCAGTTCTCTAATGGTGTCCACTTGATCTATTCTTGTTAAGAAGTATGAGCTTCCTTCAAGTTTAGTTACATTAGATTTGAGAGAGACAGCTCAGCTGACAGTACCTCCCCTCGTCCTTGTTGTCAAGGCAAGGAATAAAGAGACAGGATCAAAGACAGATTGACCTCTGACACTTTTGGGAAGAGATGCCAGAGAAGCAAAAGTTTCATAGGACAAAATATAGTCCATCAGTTCCAAGCATGGTCAGCTGTGTGAAATGGTTTGAATGAAGCTCAGAAACAATTAACCAATAGAGATGACAGGGTATTGGAGTAATATTTTCCTGGCAGCCTCACCCACGTAGCCCACATTGGGTTGTCAGCCTCCTCTAGCCCAGGCAGGAAATCTCTCTTGTTAATTTGAATGCTCCTCCTCCTATCCCTCTCAGCGTCGTCTCAGTTTTGTTTTCCTGCCAGCCCAAGCAGACGTCTCTCCCTGCTTCTCCATCTTTTGTTTCTGGTTTCCTAGTAGGCTTTAGTTGGGTTTTTTCCCCTCAGGCGTTTCTCTATTATCTCTATTCAGACTCTATTCCCTTCCCTTCACTTAAAATTTAAGCTAAATGCACAAAGACATTTAAGTTGACCACTCGATCAGAGCCTCTTCTTGTGTTAGCTAATGAATTCCAACTGCTTAGGGCCTCTGGTCACATTACAGTTCATTCCACCAGGCAGCAGCAACTTCTGTGGCTTTAGCCATCAACACCAGCATTGCAGAAAGCTGGGCAGTACCATCTACATTCACTAGACACACTAATATAAAGTGGACACTTAGCTTCTTCTGAAGCGGCCTTTGGATGTCGTGAGCGGACCTGCAAGTTCCCACCCAAAACGGACTTAAGTTCTGGAAGGTCCCAATGTGGGCTATGTGGGTGAGTCTGCCAGGAAAGGTACGGTTGGACTTACCGTGAACGGTGTTTCTTCATGGATGCCATGAGGTCTCCACGTGGTTACAGTCCCCAATCAGCTTGAGACAGCAACCTGTCATAATTTTTTCCTGGCTCCTCCCCTTCTTACTGAGGTGATGCCAGTTCTCTTTATTGGCTAGCTCGGAACTTCACCTCAGTGTAACATAGAAAGAAAGAAATGCGAAGGTAGAGATAAACAGAATAAGATCGGATAGCGCATAGTGCAGATGGAATTCCCAGCCCCTCATAGGGAGGGCCGTGGAGACCTCATGGCATCCATGAAGAAACACCGTTCACGGTAAGTCCAACCGTACCTTCTTTCATGGATGCCAGTGAGGTCTCCACGTGGGACGTACTAAAGCTCGACCATAGGGTGGGTCTATTGATTAAGGACCTGCTGTAGAACTCTACGACCGAATGCAGCCTCCGCAGATGCGTACAAGTCCATTTTGTAGTGCCGGGTAAACGACGAAGGCGAGGCCCAAGTTGCTGCCCTGCAGATCTCCTCCAATGGGACATTAGCAGAAAAAGCCGCTGTTGTGGCTGCTGCCCTAGTAGAATGCGCCGTGATCCCGTGCAGCACGGGTTTACTGAGTGATCTGTAGGCCAAGGAGATGCATGCCTTCAGCCATCTCGCTATAGTTGAGTTTGACACCTTGTGGCCCAGAGTCGGAGGATGGAAAGATATCAGCAGATATTCCGATCTACGGAACTGTGCTGTCCTATTGATGTATACCTTCAACGCCCTCCTCACATCAAGGGCGTTTCCGTGGGGTGTTTAGGGTTTGGGCAAAACGTGGGCAGCACGATCTCCTGTCGTAGGTGAAACTGAGATCTGACCTTTGGAATGAAGCCAGGAGCGATCCGGAGTACAACTCTATTCTTATGGAAGGTGCAGAGGTGTTTTAGCACTGATAGAGCCTGAATCTCTGATACCCTGCATGCTGACATGATTGCTATGAGGAACGTGACTTTGAAGGTGAGTATTCGCAAAGGAACCGTCTGCAGAGGTTTGAATGGAGGTTTTTGTAGTGCGGTCAATACTGTATGCAGGTGCCATGAAGGAAATCTGTGCACTACCGGAGGGCTAATAACGGTTGCCCCTCTTAGAAATCTCTTGAGCAACAGATGTGACGCTAGAGAAACCCCTTCGTCTACAGATAGAACAGATGCAAGTGCCGACAGTTGACGCTTGAGGGTGTTAGGACGTAGACCCTGGTTAAGACCCTCCTGGAGGTACTGCAGAATATGTGGTGCAGATGCCGTCATAGGATCGGTGTCGTGAGTTGTATACCAATGTAGGAAAGCTGCCCAAGTGGATTGGTATATCCTGAGTGTAGACAGTCTACGTGACGCCAGGATAGTTGCTGTTGCGTCAGGTGAGATCTGTAATGCTAACAGCCTGCTCTGTTCAACCTCCAGGCGACTAGTTGAAGCCAGGCTGGGTCTGGGTGGAGGACCGGTCCCTGATGTAACAGGTCGTGGCGATCTGGAAGTGCAAGCGGGGTTTTGACAGATATCTGGACGAGGTCTGCAAACCACGGTCTTCTCGGCCAGTATGGGGCTATTAGGACCACCTGTGCCTCTTCCCTCCTGATCTTGTTGAGGACTCTGGCTATGAGAGGAGTCGGTGGAAACGCATACAATAGAAGCTGTGGCCAGCTCGCCGTCAGTGCGTCTGTCTGTTCTGCCGCACGCGTCTGGAATCTTGTAAAGAATCAAGGGATTTGATAGTTTGCGTCCGAGGCAAAAAGGTCCACTTCTAGTTTTCCAAATTGCTGTTGAACCATCAGGAAGACACTTCTGTTGAGTGCCCATTCCCCTGGGAGTATCTGACGTCTGCTGAGCCAATCCGCCCGGTCGTTCATTGCCCCCTGCAGGTATTTCGCCGTCACAGATGTAAGGCGATGCTCTGCCCAGGAGAGCATGGACGTTGCTCCTCTGCTGAGGAGTTTGGATCGGGTCCCTCCTTGCCTCATTATGTATGATCTGGTCAACGTGTTGTCTGTTTTGATCAATACATTGGGGCAGTGAAGACTGGGAAAGAAATGCTTCAGCACCAGATGAGCTGCCCTCAGTTCCAGCCAATTGATGGACCTGGCTGCCTCTGGTGGACTCCAACGTCCCTGTACGAAAAGATCCATATAATGGGCACCCCAGCCCCCGAGGCTTGCATCTGAAGTGATTATTGCCCGGGGCAGCTCCTGTATCGGGATCCCCCTGGACAAATTTGAGTCCTGATGCCACCAGGTGAGTGACTGACGCACGTCGTGTGGCAAGGCAACCTTGTGGTGTCGTCTGGAGGCAATGTCTCTGGAATTTGATCAGAAGATGTTGCAGAGGATGTGAGTGAAGCCTGGCCCATGGTGTAACTGCTATAGATGATGCCATCATTCCGAGTAGTTTTGCCAGGCGCATCAAGTCTGATTTTGGTTGTCCGCATATGGAGCGTGCTAGATCGGTGATGGCCCGGATCCTCTGTGGTGCCAGCGTTATAGTTTGTGCAGTGGTGTCTATCACCATGCCTAGGTGTATTAGTGATTGTGTGGGGTAGAGGTGGCTCTTTAGAACATTCACTAAAAACCCGTGGCTCTGTAGGAAACTGAATGTAAGCTTTAAGTCTTTGTTTGCCTGGGTAAACAACCGGGACCTGACTAGTAGGTCGTCCAAATAAGGGGAAATATGCACCCCTGCCAGGCATAGACCTGAGAGTGCTGCTGCCAGCACCTTGGTGAAAATTCTGGGTGCCGTGGCCAGCCCGAATGGGAGAGCTTTGTACTGAAAGTGTTCGTTGTTGTATGTAAACCGGAGCAACCTTCTGTGTCTGGGGTGAATTGGAATGTGCAGATAGGCCTCCTTGAGGTCTATGGATACCAAATAGTCGTGGGGTTGGAGTGCCTCCCTGATTGAAGCGATTGTTTCCATCCGGAAAGTCTTGCGCTTCAGGAACTGGTTGACAAACCTGAGGTCGAGCACCCCCCTGAACGAATTGTCCTTTTTTGCCACCAAAAAGAAGAGGGAGTATACTTTATTGGGACGGGTTCTATGGCTGAGATTTGTAGAAGGTGCTCTATTTCTTCTAGGAATGTCCCGTGTTTTTGTGGTGATGTCGGTCTGTGAGAGAAGACGAAACGTGGGGGTGGATACTGGTGTAACTCTAGTCTGTATCCATCTTTGATAATGCTCAGGACCCATTTGTCTTTTGTTGTTGTCTGCCATTGGTTCAGGAAGTAATTGAGTCGACCGCCTACAGGTACAGAGTCAGAAGCGTTGTTGTGGTTGACGCTGCTGCCTAGTCTGGTAGGATTGTTGTCTATTCTGGTGGAATCTCTGGGGAGGCTTCTGGTTTTGCCAAGGAAAACGGGAGCCTCTGAAATCCCTCTGTCTGTTACTAAAGAAGGGCCTTGAGCCACAAAAGGAGCGCATCTGAAAAGTGGGGGTATAGCGTCGAAATGGCCTTTTTTCGTCTTTACCCTGTGAGGGCATCACTTTCTTTTTATCTTTATTGTCCACCAAAACTTCTGCCAGATTGTCTTCCCCAAACAATTTTCCGCCTGTATATTTAGCCGTGGCTAGATTACATCTGGATGCATTGTTCGCATCCCAGTGCGAAAGCCATACCAGGCGTCTGGCTACCACTGCCGTGGCCATAGCCCTGGCTGCAAATTGTAAGGAGTCCATGGTAGCGTCTGCTACGAAAGCGATGCAGCGTGAGATTTTAAAATGGACTTTCGTAACTTGGAAACCTCTAGGTCTTGATTTTGGGCTAGGTCCTCAATCCACAGCAGTGATGCCCTAGAGAATACTGAGGCTGCCACCGAGGCTCTTATGGACATTGCCATCGCCTCATGCACTCGCTTAAGTGCCAGATCTGACTTACGCTGTATCGGATCTTTGAGATGAGCATCCCCAGCCCGTGGCAAGATGGAATGTGATAGGAGAGCAGTAATAGGCCCATCTATGTCTAGGGCTCGCAACTGCTCCATGACACTGGGTTCTAAGGTATACAGTCTATTAGCCCAGTTAGTCCCCCTTTTGGGGTATAGCGGTAGTTCCCACTCCTGTTGAATATTAGTCAACAGCATAGGTGGGCACGGAATGCCCTTAGGCCCAATCTTTACGGTAGGCAGCACCATAGCCTGTCTGGAGGATGTAGGTTGTTCCTCAGAAGGAGCAGTCAGCTCCAGGGAAGCGATCACCTTTTTTAACAATGGTTCAAAATGAACAGTATGAGCCTCTGTATCTGAGGCATCAGTCCATTCGCCGTCATCCCTGGACCCCATAGAATCGGTTTCTGATAAGGGATCCTGGTGATCCTGCTCATAATATTCCCTACCCACGGCCACCAAAGTCGGGTCAGGGGAAGGCTGTCTGACAACGTGGCGTGGCCTCTTACATGGGGGGGCTGCTAGTGGCAGAGACTGTGGGCGTTGTGGGGTGTCACTTTAAGTGGTGGGACCTCCTCTAATAGCGCCTGCTTAAGTTGTTGGATTACATCAGGCGAAGATAATTGTGCCAGCGTCATCGAAGAGGTTATTAAGGAAGCTGGCATAGGCTGAGGAGAGAGTTGGGGTGGAGAAGCGGGGGGGCCATACTGCATGGGCTTCCATCACTTCGTTGTCCTCCGACCTGCTGTCCTCCAGCTGCTCCAGTAGATGGCGCTGGACTGTGGGCTCTATCGAGCACGCCTCTTGTGTGCCACTCAAAATGGCTGCCACCGCATTTTCAGCGGGAAAACTTATTGGGGAGCTGGAGGCAGTAGGCACTGGCGAAAACCTCACCTCTCGCAGCAGGCCTCCGCCTCGAGTGTTCGAATCAGAAGGGCGATGAGAGCTATGCCGCGATGTAGTAGTGAAATTCACACTCTGACGCGAGGCTTCTTGCCTATGCTCCGCCATATCCAATGTCTGCAGGGAACTGACCGCAGCAGGAGCTGGGTGCGGCCCTGATTTTTTGTGTCCCTTCTTTTTCTCGGATGGCGGGACAGACGGCGGCCGGGAACTGACTGCAGCAGGAGCTGAGTGCTGCCCTGACCCCTTATGGCCTTGCGGGGAACCGACCACAGTAGCCACTGTGTGCTGCCCTGTTCCTCTAAGGGTTTTTGTCCTGGCGGTCTGAGAAGATGGTGCTGTTTCCATATCTCAGACGGGAGAGAAAATAGGGATAAGAAAGGAAGAATAGAGATAGTAATTCCCCCCCCCTTTTTTTTTTAACTAATTAATACAGAGTGTACGAAATCAAGTATAGAAAGAACGAAGGAAAAAGAGGAGCCCAAGGCTGATAGTCATAGGAGTTAGAGAAAACAGCCAAAGGTTGTTGCCCGAGCTAAGACAGGAACAGAACTGGCATCACCTCAGTAAGAAGGGGAGGAGCCAGGAAAAAATTATGACAGGTTCCTGTCTCGAGCTGATTGGGGACTGTAACCATGTGGAGACCTCACTGTCATCCATGAAAGAAATGGAATGTTGGTCACTTACCGTGAAGGGTCTTTTTCTGGCAGATGAAACCCACATAGCCATGCCTCACCCTGCCCTCATCCATTCACTGTCAGTGCATAGGTTCTTCCTATTGGGTTACATGTTACGCTGTTCTGTTTTTTCGGACACCGCCCAGTTGTGCGTATATGTTTTTCTAAGGTTTTACTCCACAGGTCCACAGTCTTAGGACTGGGCCAGAAGGGAAACTGAGGAGACGCTGAGAGGGATAGGCACCTTTCATAAACTACACTTCCCAGGATTCTTTGGGGGAAACCATGACTGTTTAAAGTGGAATAAATGTCTGGTGTGGATGTGGCCAGGGACAGCTTTGGTTTAAATTTGGGTGGGAAACTACAGGTGTCTGCTGTAGAATAAAAAGGTGGGGGAAACCCTGAAAAATAACGATATTGTTAACCATGTTTTCCTTTTGGAAAGGAAAGGGGCTTTCCCTCTGCTCAGTGCCCACCTACCCAATCTCCTCCCGTCTCTTCCCTCTCAAATAACAAGACGTGCTGTACTGATCTTGTTTTAGCAAGGAGGAAGCAACAGTATTAAGTATTGATATAATTCAGATAGTCAATTTAAATATGTTTGATTTACTTTGCTATTTTAGTGAAGTTTCCAATGGTAAATTATTTTCTTTTGCTTCTGTTTCTGTGAATATGTGAATACAGCAACATAAAATATCTATAATTCTTTATCTTTGGAGATGCCAGTCCTCATTGTAGGTATTGCCACCACTCACCAGATACTTAGCAAATTCTTCCAAGCTACACAGGAAGTGCATTGGACTGTGAAAGGCCAACCCAAATTGTGTTTGCATTTTTACAAATTTGTATGGCAGTACAATAACCTCGGAGAGGAGGTGATCAGCTCCCCTGGTGCATTCACTGTAGCTGCCCAATTTCCCCACTTTTTAAAGTTTGATAGAAGTATCTGTTGGCTATAGGTACGTTCTTTGCCTATTAGTGAATTTAAGTACAGTTAGCAGGATGTGTGTGGCCAGGTCCAGCTTCTCATGGAAACAGCAATATAAGGCAAAAGTACACTTGATTGCTGCTGCCATTTGACCATCCACGAACCAGGCTGGATCTAGGAACATCCTTAAGCTGCATACCTGATTTTTAAAAGGGAACGGAACCCTATCCAGAAAAGGTTTTTTTTCCTGTCTAGTTTTCACAAAGGTTTCCCTTCCTTTTGTAGAAGATGCCTCTCAAGCAGCAGACCCAGTGCAGCCTCTAGAAAAGGCAATCATTCTTCAGCTTGGGACTTTGCTGACAGCTTACCATGAGCTGGTGCAAACAGCCTTACCCCCGGGGAGCTGTGTGGACACACTGCTTAGGAGCATCAGCAAGATGTACACCATCCTTGCAACCCTTGCAAAATACGTGAGTGCTCTTGACCTGGAAGCATGAGGATGGGGTTCAAAGGCCTCATTATCAGGTTCTGTAATCCCAAATTAGCCTGAATGCCTAAAAACTAGTGATGAGCTACTCTCTCTCTTGAGAGTGCAAGTGGGGCATAGATCAAGTCAGTAGTATATTTCTAAAACACACCGTGCTATCTAACATGATAGATATCTAACGTACTGTAGTAACTTTTTTTTAAAGTACTTTTAAAGTTGTATTTTGAAAAACATAGCCCAGCAATTCAGCCTAACACAACAATAAATCAGAATATTAAGGCTCATCAGAGAACTAAAAAGAGAGGTGTTTTTCTAAAGGTGGGACCTGACCATGTTAGCCAACTTGGGTGGAAAATCCCAGGTGGAGGGCACCTCTACTAAGAAGGCCCTGAATCTAATAAATTAACAATGGCCAAATCTCAGATGAAGAGGACACTGATGCTGATTGTAAAACACAAACGCTGACATCAGCAAGGAGGTCCAGACCATTTGAATTCTGTAGCACGGAGTCCCTATTACTCATGTACCATGTCCTCTTGCATTACTCTTGCAGTATCTCCAAGTGTGTCGAACCACAACAGGGGGGATTCCAGGACGGCTAGAAAAGCTGGTGAGTGTTACCTTGTATGCTGCCTATTAATAGTAGGTGCTCAATAAATGTTTTATTTGCTGTGATTGTGGAATGAATGAATGAATGGCATCATCTCCTCTCCTAGGTTAGGCTCTCTGGTTCACACTTGACCCCACAATGTTATACCTTCATCACATATGTGCAGGTAAGACAAAAATGATTTTCTCTTTTCACACTTCCATTCCCAAATTGTACATCTATTAACCTAGGAAAAATAGCATTTATGTGGGCTGAAGGCACAGGATGCATCAACCTTACTGAAGCCAAGCAGCTTTGGGTCTGGTCAGTGCAAAGAGGCTCCACCTGTGTTTGCTGCCTTGAGCTTCACAGTTGCAAAGACTGCTTTGTTTTGTGTTTTAGTGAAATCTGTGATGCTGAGGAAGCTAAATTCTGTACCCATACAATTTCTTCTGCTCATAAATGCAGAGAATGCTGTTCTCAACAGCAGGGTTCTCGGTATTCTCTAATGTTAATAGAGTCAATGATGTTTTAAATCTGGGAGGTATTGATATGGTCACTTATATTGGCACTATCCTAGCTTTTCATTTATTTTCAAAATTTACATAATGTATTTTTGAGGGGAAACTGCTGTATTCTGTGCAGCAAAAAGTTGCGTTTTAAATATAGTGATGTAGTCATTTAAATTAGTGTCGTGCAAGCACTGCACGCAGATAAACTCTGTCCACCATTAACTAAGGAGTGCTATGAATGAGGTTTGAGTATTTCCGCAAAACAGTATTAAGTTTGCAAAAATGGACTTCTTCAGAGTGAGGGCCATGGAAAGTTCAATGTGAAGGAGATCAGAACTGGAGTAGCCGGGGTGGGGGGTGAGGCAGCAGGACAGAAAGATAGTACGAAGTCCAGCAATGATCTTTCTTTGTAAAAAGGACTTCCTCTTTGCATGAATTGCTTCCAGTTTAGATACATATAAATGTTTTTACCCTCCTAATCTGCATCTACAGACTCAATCGCCTAGCTTTCCCTGCCAAACTTCTCTCTTCACCCCAGCTGAGTAGCCATTTTCCCCCTAGTCTGCTTTTTGCTGTCTCCTTTCAGAATATCCAGAGTGAAACCCTGAGCTTTGCAGGAGAAAAGAAAAAGAAGAAAAAGGACAAAGCAATGGCAGAAGTGTCCACAGTCATGGTGAGCAAGGTTATTTGCTTCTGTTTTTGGATACTGTATATATAGTGCTTGGGCAGAGATGTATGGACACTCATTTAAGTTTGATTTGTTTTGAAATGGGTGACTGGCCTGTGAAAGGCTGTTGTTGTTGTTATATCCCACCCTTCCTCTTCGTAGGAGCCCAGAGCAGCAAACAAAACACTAAAAACATTCTAAAACATCTTAAATACAGACTTTAAAATATATTAAAACAAAACATCTTTAAAAATGTATTTTTTAAACAACTTTAATAATATCCTTAAAAGTAATTCCAACACAGACTGGGATCTCTACTTAAAAGGCTTGTTGAAAGAAGGTCTTCAGCAGGTGCCAAAAAGATAACAGAGATGGCTTATATAGTGGCTTATTGTGAGATACCCTATAACTGTATACTATCACCCTATTTAACCTGCTCAATACTTTTCTTCCCTCTATAGGCCAAAGTGCTGCGGGAGACTAAGCCAATTCCAAACTTGATTTATGCCATAGAACAATATGAGAATTTTCTGATCCATCTATCAAAAAAGTCAAAGGTAATACTCGAAGAACATAGCTGCAACTTTTTGGCATTCATTCATTATAAATATTATGCAAGTTGATAATAAATTGAATTATTATTTATATTGCACTTCAAAAACTAAGCAGTTTAAATGAAGGACTGGCTCTGCAACTACTCTCACAATCTTTTAAAAAGCTAATCATTTTTCAGATGCATTTGTATATGTAATTGGTATTCTTCTCAAATACTTTGGAGTAGTGAGTTAAGTCTGTTTTCTCTTGCTTTTTGAGACTTTGGTTAGTTGGCCTTTGAACCTTGTGCCTGACTGGTGGAATAGTAATTTTTAGGTGGTTTCATTATTGATCTCTTACTATTGGTTGTGTTCTGTAATTTTTAATATGACTACTTTAAGGTCACTTGTGATGAAAAATAAAATAGTAACTTGGGCTTTTTGCTTCTATGTTAAGTATTAGATAAGCTATGGCTGTAGGAGTGCAGACTTTAACTCTGACCATCCTTTTGGCTGACTGCTGCAGGTCAACCTAATGCAATATATGAAATTGAGCACCTCCCGTGACTTCCGCATCAATGTGTCTACCTTGGAGAGCGCTCTACAGGAACAGAACACTGAAGATACAGAGAACGAGCCAGATAACGACCAGGTCAGTACACAATTTAAAAGGGTGTAAGTTAGAGCTGTGCTTACTTTGGTGCTATCACTGCAAACCTGGACCCCCAATGCCCCTTCTCTGGCATGCATATGGAGCTCAGTCAGTTGTATGCTAATCTAGAGAGGGAATACCAATTTACTGTACACTAGCAATGTGTATCAGGGGTTATAGGGTACAATCCACTCCTGGTCCTGCTAGGAAGCAAGGAAAAAACATGAATATCTAAGCAAATGATGAGGAACTCAATACACATATCCTTTTCTATCACCTCTCAAGCCTTTTCAAGCTGGAGGCAATAAACAGAAGGGTACATGGGAGATTTCTTAGAGCAGAAAGGTGCTTTGTCTAAGTATCTTCAGTAATTCATGGAAAATGCTCTGGTGCGTTTACTGCTGGACTTTATTTTCATCTCTTTTAGACCATTGCATCTGCACAGTCCAACAACAGCCAGGAACCCAAAAAGAAGAGGCGACGAAAAAAATAAGAACTGCCTTACTAAGTTCTGGCTTAGTTATGCTTGCTTTGCAAAGAATTAATGAACAAACATGACTGTCTCTTTTCCAGCCTGGGCTTTAATTAGGTATCTGCTTGCCATGCAAAATATATGGAATTCCCTGAGTGCTTGTACCATAGTAGCTTACTGAAGAACCATCCTGGCACAGCCCAGTTAAAAGTGCAATCCATCCTTCTGGCCACCTCGGAGAAGAAAGGGCAAGTCTTGTGGAGTGGGTGGGTGTCTTCTAGGAGGATTCCCTGAGCTAGTAAGTTACCCATCAGATGAAGTCTCATATCTTATTTTGTTTCTCCAATGAGCCTTTAGTTATTTTGAGAAGTTGATATATATCCAGAGCTTCACCTGAAATAAATTAAGAGTCATGTTCCTTTCACAGAGATATTTCTTTTCCCGTCAAGGCTACATAACAGATAGTGAAAAACACTTTTAGATCTACTTGTTGCTCTATAAATACCACTTGTCCTAGCAAGGTGGGAAGACAGTAGAGCGAGTAACTGACACCACTGTTTTTCTCACTATTCTTAATCTGTTCCAAAATTGCTGGTATTATAAGAGAAAGGTAGAAAATATTCCCAAATCCATGGTATTTGCATTTTGCCTAAATATTTGCTTTAAAGGATTCCTACAAACTTAATTTAGTAAAATACATGAACTCTTACTGTGTTGGTTTCTTCCCAAGCTGTCATAGCTGGAACATTATCACAATTGCATCTCAGTAAATAATTAAAAAGCCTTAGCTGTGTAAACACTCATTAATTCATACCAATTAAACAGTGATTATGTCAAGTGCTGAACACAAGTACCACTTGTGAAACAAGATATCATCTTGAAGTGTCTGTAGCACTCTGAGAAGGTGCATTTTAAAGAATAGTCAGTGGTTGGATAACAAGACTAGAGCTGATGGAGTGAGAGCTAGCAATATGGCAAAGCCAGATGTTGCAAAAAGGTTTCCCTATGCAGCTTGAGAACATATCACAAAGCAGAAAAATGGTACGATGGCAGTAATTTGACCATTGAATAGGACATCTCATAGTTATTTTGAAAGTGGGGTCTCCCTCTGTCCATGACAAACTAAGGCTACTTGCCTAGGAGTAAGCACAGAAATCAGCAACGTTTACTTCTGGGCATCCATGATTGCACTACATAAGTAGGTAGAACATTTTGCATTCAAAGAGGCAAAGATCACCTATTTGGTCACTCTTTTCTCCTGTGGTGAAGGGGGCAGGAAAATCCAAGCCCATCTCCTGCTCTCAACTGGAGAAGGGATAATACCCAAGTAGACTCTATGGTAACTGCAAGGTTTTAAAAGGACATTATGTATAAGTCCTTGGCTGAAACTGTACATTGACGTTAGCACACAAGACTAAAACCGGGGCTTAGTGCAAATGAGCAAACACATGCATTCCCAAAGTGCAGATCATGGCTGCTGTGCTTCCCACGACTAAAACATGGTTTAGCTTAACATTGTGTCTGAACCCAGCCTTGTGGTTTGTCTCAGTCCCACCAAACAACAAGCAGAAAATAAAGAACTAACTATAGTAAGATCGTGTGGTTTGTCTAGAGTGAGATAAATGATGAGCCTGGGCTCAGATGCTGTCCTTAGCCCTGAGTAGCCCAGGAACCCATTTGCTGGTGCTGAAGCAGGGCAATATATAGATTTCCTATTTTATAGGAGTACTGTTCCAGTAAACAGATATTAGTAAGTAGTAGCAGTACCACTACAAGATTCAGGTAACGATTCTGTGACAAAGGGAGGTTCTAGCTCCTCTAGGATAAAAAGCAAGTGGCACAATACTCACCCTGGGGGATGTTGTATCTTCTTTCCATCCCCGTTGGGTTAGATGGAGTAACACAATCCATAGTCACCTCTTTCCTTAAGCACTGATCAATGTCCACAGCACTAAAGAAGGCCACTGACTGAGGCAGATCATGAAGACCCAGTTTATATGCAAATATGCATCTGAAAATGCAAGCAGTGGAGATTTAGGAAATTATTGCAACAGGTGCCAGCTTTAGTTGTCACATCAATTATAGTTTTCAGGCGAAAGCTTTATTTTGGGGAAGCAGGCATAAAAGAAACCCATTTTAATTATCCACAGAAAGAAAGTTTGGGTGTACACACACACAAAATAAATTTCACGGCGAGAGCATGAGAACAAGGCATCCATCCACTAAGTCCTGCTGCCTAGCAGAGGCAAGGAACCACGTGATCAGCTTTTCTAACTATCCTCCACTTGCTGGTCACTCCTTATTTTCTGTTCATGGCAAAGCATGCAGACAGAGATCTGACAGAAATAAAGAAAAATACTCCTTCAAAAGAAACGCAGATCTTTCCCAAGAACTGCGGGAAAGGAGACAAAGGCATAGGATAGCATTCTCTTTCGCTTCCTCTGCTGAAGTGAAAGTGCTTACAACATGAAGGTGGAAGGAGACCTCCAGGTGGTTGCCTGGCACAGCTGGACCAGAGGAGCACTGGGGGGAAAAAGCTGCAGAGGTAGCAGACCTGGTTTAATACACTGGGGCCTGCTGTGGTTTAGGCATGTGCTGAGAACTGTCAGCTTATAGGAATATACAAGCTTTGATTCAAGTGGAGACAGTAGTGCTAAAAGCCTTCCTACCCAGGGATTTGGCGTAGAAAGAAACAAAATGTGGAGTTAATCCAGTGCCTTTGGTGCAGGGGCTGTATACCTTCACAGCACGCCACACTGAGTTTGTGCCAGGCCTTCTCTGAAAGGGAGAGTTGTATTAGTTCTCGGGATTTGTGAAATACAGAGTCAACTTTCCACTTAGAGGTCAGATCAATCTCCTTCAGGGGAGCCTGTGGAGGGACTGGATGGCAAGAACGCTAAGTTGGAAAAGGAGCAGAACTCTGATCAGGCTTGAGGAGTTATCACGTATAGTAAGAGACTGTAAGGCTGGCTGCTTTGGAAAGTGGGGAGCGGAGGAGAGGAGGCTGAGGCAGTGAAGTCTCATCTGCAATGGTCTCTTAGGGGGTTTCTGACAGAAAATGAGCCATGTCTTATCATCGGGCAACAATCAGTTGCTTTAGTCTCTCAATAAATTCTTCCTCCAGAAATCCAGGAACAAAGGCATCTGCTGCTGAGACAGATTGGGAAGAAGTCTGTTCGGAGATTGCAGGACATGAAAGGGAAAAGCCATGAGAGCGCTGCTGGATCAGGGAGAAGGTGCATCTAGTACAGAATTCTGTTCTCTCAGTGGCCAGATACCTATGGGAAACCTGCAAGCAGGACCTGAGTGCAATAGCACTCTCCCCACCTGTGATTCCCAGCTATTGGTATTCAGAGGCACACTGCCTCTGACAGTAGAGGTAGAACATAGCCACTGCAGCTGTATTTTAGTGGGAGCCTGATGGCAACCACTGGGGCAAGCAAACAGCACCAAAAATATTTGGAAAAAATCACCACGCCCCCAATGGATGTGGAGGACTTCTCCACAATTGCAAATGGAATGAGTGGGTCCCTGCCTAAAATAGGCACAATCTCACAGGTGTTGTTAAGGAGCTAGATTCCTTTCAGATCTAAATGGAGAGGATCACTGAGGAACTCTGTGCCAGGCAGTGGGTAGAGAATCCCTTAAGCTAGGCACAGGGGTAAACTGTGTGAGGGATCCGCCAAGGCGTCAAGAGCCAGCATGGCTGGGTTCCTCACATGGTAGAGGCTCTCAGGAGACTCCCCAGCAGCAGAACTTCTTCACCCTGGTGTCATCGCAGTTTTAAACAAAATACATTAGAGCTGCTTTCTTCTAGGAGAATCCAGCTTTCTGGGAAGAGGGGAGGGGAAGACAGAAAACAGTCGGGAGAAAAAGGACTTTCAAGAACTAGAAAGGACAAAGCCCCACCTTTTTTTCAAATGAAGGAATTTCAGAGGCAGAGATCCAGAGAAGGGGAAAAGGCCAAAACAGCAGGAAATGGATGAAGGCTGAGAAGGAGCTCTGTTCCTCATGAGGCAAGAAACTAGACTGAGGAGTAACACACAGGTGGAGGATAGTCACATTGGTCCTTGCTTCTCCCAGGTGGAAGGAGGGCTTATGGCTTATTAGGGAATCAGTGCATCCTGCATTCCATCCAGAGGATGGAATTCATTAAAAGGGTTTAGAAAGCCCCACGACCCCAAATTTGACACCCAAGCTTGGTATATGTGCTTTTCCTATGTATTTGTTTCTCCAACTGCTTCATATACATTCAGTACACAACAGCCTTGGAAGGCAGGTAAGTATTATTCCTCAATTACAGACATGAAGGTTGAGACTGAAGAAACAGCAGACTGGAAGAGATTTGAACTATGGCCTTTGTAAACATCCTTCATGCTCTTAAACACTCTTTCACTCCCAGCTATTCTGTTGTTCCCCTTCTTTATACGGATGAAGAAGCAAGTTCTGGGTAACTGTGTTTATATGAGTAATTCATTTCGGGTTATCTGTTTACCTAAATATCAAACCAACAATCTTCCCCACTGATAATCCAGAACCCTTCTTCTTTTTCTTCTTTGAATTTTGTAAATGTACGGTATTTCCATTCTATTTCTTTATTTTTAAACCTCCCAATTGCTGATATTGTCATGGTTCTGTGGCATTAATAGGCTTCAGTGGATCTATTGCAATGTCATCTTAATAGGTTCCTCCAATAAATTCTTGTCTTTATCAGATTACAGAAAACTTTCAAGCTATTTCCAACTGAATAGATACTCTAAACATTAGTGTGTTGAATGGCCTGACAAGAATGGTGCTTACCGTGTGAGGAGGTTGGTGATCTGTAGGGCTAGAGCTGCACGATAGCGGTCCTCACTCTGAATCAGGTAGCGCACTTCATCGTGGATGCTGATGCAAAAGCGTCCATCAATTTCAAACTCCTCAAAAAGCCATTTCATTGACACGAGCATCAGGTGCAGGTAATCCACAGCAGAGCTTTGGACCACCCAGTTCACTCTGCTGGTTACAAACTAGAAAAGACAGAAAATGTTTTCCAGTGCAAACGTCTTGCTTTTCTTTGAAAGATCAAGACTTTCTTCTTGACTGACTAGATCCTGATAAGCTCAGCCAGTATATCAATATACACAACTTCAACCTTTCTTGGAGCCTTATCTCTACTGCCCCATATATACACTTGCTGAACATGTTTTTGGGGTGACTGATGTTTTAAGGCTCTGAAGCTTGCCTTGCTCATAGGGTTACACTAAAAGCAGTTGGAGGGGAGGTAAATAGGTTATTACAACACTAGTTCCACCACAAAGCTTGCTGCATCAGTTACTGATAACCATAGAGCACAACTGCTTTGCAAATAACATGTTTGTAGAGTTACTAGCTACACAGTTTTTACTATCCCTCCTTCTGCAAATACCTATGTTTCTTTCTGTTACTGTTATGCAATAAATTACTAACTCATGTAAATCTTCCCTGGCTGGTTACTTAGAGGCTATTTTTACTCACTGCAGGCAGTGAAAACCTGTAATACAGCGCACCTTCTTGAGCTAGAGACCACAGGATAGGCTACCAGAAAGACTTCAAAGAGCTTAGTATGTACAGGACATCAGCCTTGGGCTTTCTTGACAATCATGGACCTGCAGAGCAGGAGGGGTGATAAGAATACACCTTTTCCCCCTTAACCTGAGCAATCACAACCACACAGTCACCATGTGCTGTGTGGCATGAAGCACGTCATGGAATAAGCCTGACAGCCAGAGTTTTAGCTATATGCCATTTCATACAGGCAGTTGGAGAATGGTTAAACAATTTTGCCACTCTGAGCTCCTACTGGGAGGAAGGGTGGGATATAAATCTAATAATAATAATAAAGTGAAACATTTTGCTACATGTTGCTGTCCATTGGCTAAACACCTGTTTTCCCCTTCTCATTGCCATTAATAACATAACTCCAGTAAAAGCCCTCACAACTGGGCAACGACTACTACCACCCAAACTAAAACACACTGTACTGAAGCACCAGCTGGGGTTCAGCAACAAGGGTTTTTTCTCTCACCTCACCCTTGACAGCAGCTGGCTCCAATGCTCTGCTGATGCGGCAGCCCAGCACAGGTGTGCAAGGGGATTCCGACATGGCAATACTTTCCAATTTATTGAACATTTCAGACTCTGTCCCACTGGCCCATACTCGTTGGTTCACCACATCCCACTTCCTCCTTCGAGACCTGCAATATGGAGAGCATAAGAGCTGAACTAACTGTTCAGCAGCAGACCTGGGTAGCCACAATGAGCTGCCAAGCTGCAGGTACCAGGGTGGTGTGTGTGGGCTTAATCCTTCACTTGCAAAGCAGCTGCTGATATTTTTCTCTGCAGCATGGAGAACTTGGCTGGATCCTCAGCGACATCTCTCCCCATACCTTGCACATATTTCGCAGCAGTCTCCATAGATCTTTAGTGACCAAACAACTTAAAGCAACCAGCAAAAGTATGAAGGAAGATTCCCTGCCTTGGTTAATTTAAGTGCTCGAGGTGGAGGGAGAAAAAAATCAAGTTAATAAAAAACAAGTCATTAAAGCCCAGTGGCAGGGTTGGTCTGATAAATGCTTTGTCTCAATAGCAAGCAGAACTGGAACTGGGGGATCAGAGTTGACAAGAAGGGGTCCCCTCAAATGACACTTCAACCTTGCCTAATTTGCACAAATTGTACCTCGACAGCAAATGGGAACAGATAACCTGCTCTGGATATTGTTCTCTAGCAACAAAGAACATTTATCTCAAAGACTTTATTTTCTTTGGGAGAAAGGGCATGAAACAGATTGTCCACAACACACTTGGGTTCTGGCATCCTAGACCTATCCCTTGCAAAGCACAACAGACTTTTCCGAAACTGAAAGGAGAATTGAATAGCTACAGTGCATAGTCCATACAACCACAGAAGAAAAAAGCACATTATATGGGGATATTAGGGATAGACTTTAGCTTCCCCTTGAAAACAAAAGCACGTTTGTAGCCCTTATGGTTGCAAACGTAGAACTGAGTGCTCAGTGACTCCCAGAAGCCACAATGATGCCCCAAATAAGGTTTCCAGTGGTCAGGGGTCTCAGTGGCTCACATAACCTTTTGTCTTTCTTCATGACAAGCAGAAGAACTTATCCAAAATGTGGATAATCTATACAGGTTTTTGTGGTGAGTTTAGATGACCATAGGACAGAACTTTGATTTCTTAAAGCTCTTATTTTATTTTAGTGCCAACAGCCCTGGCTTCAGCTCAAGCACAATCTTCTCCTAACCCCACCCCACTCCTCCACAAACATACATTTTTCCTGCTTCTCTCTTTATCCGCCGCACGTCTTGCAGGGACACAGAACCATCCTCTCCTTTTTCTGTGGGGATGCCCAGCTCTTTCACCAGCCATTCCCCTTCTTCGGACAGGTAGCAACTATGAGAGAAATACGGAATAGGATATTGTAAGGGCTGGGAGGGCCTCAAAACTGTAAAAAACAGTCTAACACTTAAGCAGAGCTAACATTCTGCCAGCTCTTTTCAATTCACACCACAGTACAAGCTGGAGCCAAGAAGGTGCCCAGAGAGAGAGCAAAACAGCCTTTTGGGGTGGGGGAATGGTTCTTTCCAGATAGCTCTTTCTGCTTGCAGATTTTACATGTACTTCAATTTTTAATAGCATTTTTTGTTGTTTAAAAATGCACTGCCTAATTAACAGGGATGCCTTTTAACTGATAAAAAGGTTTTTAAATCAAGGTTGCAGTCTCTATTACTGCAGAGCATGAACATGATGATATCCAACTGATTAATCAGAGGGTAGGTCCTTCCTGGGTGGGCCCTTCCCCAAGTCAGCCTTACCGCCGAATTCCCTTTGTGACAGCATACATCTGGCGGGCCTTTTCGCTGGCCTGCTGCTGTGTCAGGCGATGGTTGAACTGCATGAGGAGCCGCTCTGCAAAGGGCTGCCCTGCCCCATAGATGCGCCCGTAGTTGAACACTTTGGCATGCTCTCGGCTGATCCCCACTGTGGAAGCCGTCTTGCTGTGCAGGTCTGTGGCATTGCTCTTCTTCCCCTGAAGGGTCATCCAGCCAAAAGCTGTGCAGCCTGCGGTGGGGCAAAGAAGGAGTTAGTGCGGTGTCAAGGCAGGTTTGGCTAAGCGAACTCAGGGCCGCGTGTGTGGCTGCAATTCTGCGTACGAACAAAATATGGCAAGAATAAAATTTATCAGCTCAGAACCTCAGATTTCATTTAAAAACAAGTTTCCAGCCCTTATGGTTGCAAAGATATGCTGAAAGAAATGCCTGGCAAGATCTCAGAACCCAGATGGGTGGCTGAATAAAGATTTCCACTGGTCAGGGGTTGGGCAAGTCAGTGCCTTGCTTAGCGCCTTGCCTTTCCCCATGACAAACAGAAGAAGCCACACAAAATAACAGAACTCTTGCCAACGTTCTTTCATTTTCATGATTCAAACAGATTTCAGAATTCAACATCAAATCTTAGGTGGCTTTATTAAAAAAAAGAGGACAAATTCATAGAAATAGATCTATTGGTGCTAGTGAAGTTAGCAGCTGCCTGCATCAAGGTTGCCAGTCACTGAGGAATGCAAGCAGGTCCCACTATTAATGGTTGGTTTACCAGGCTGTGACAGCTGGAGCTTTTGGCATGGCTAACTCATCACAGCAGATTAGCCACAGGCTTATAATGGAACACAATGTTACAGAAAGATGGTATTCCTTTCTGTCATATGTAAATGGGGGAGCAAATACATGGGACCATCTTAAATCATTCTACAGATGCACACTGGCTTTAAGATGGTGCTAGGAGCTAAAAAATGGCATTTTAAACTTTCTGCATTCTCGATGATGACTCATTTATAATGATGGTTTCATGTTATAAAAAATTACAATAAAATACCTATTTCAAAAACAGTTATTTATTCGCTGTGATAGCAAAATTGAACTCTCAACTTCATGGGCAATAAGTATACCCCTGACTACCAGATGCTGGGGAAACATCAGGGAAGGGCTGTTGTGAGTTGAAACACTCACCATGCATGCCAGCAAAATGAGCTTCTCCCAAGACAGCTGCTATCCAAAGCTCCTGGGAATCTACATCTGCTCCAACCAGATGGTAGCCAGGAGGGACTTGGACCATGGCTTTCAGCTCACTGCCCACCCGGTCAGCCTGCAAGACACAGAGAATGCAAGAAGAGTCCTGCTAGATCAGGCGTAGTCCATCATTCTGCTCTCATAATAGCCAGCCCAGATGCCTATGGGGATTTCAATCTCTCTCTCATTAAGAATAAAAAAGTATTAGACGAGACATACGTACTCTGGCATTACTGGCTGTCAGCCAGGTGGGCTCCACTGCTCGACGAGTTACTGTCCCAGCAGTTACCACCTGTGGCAGGATGGCTCCATAGCTGTTTTCCTCATCATAGTCTGGGTGCCTAGAAAAAAAAAAGTCAGTGTCAGCCTCTTTCAAACCACACAAGGAAGCCAGGCACTGGGTCTGCTAGTGATCAAGCAGCTACTTCACAGGGAGCGCTATGAATGCAGGTAAACTGACATGTTACACAGAGGCAAAGAGTTCTAAAAGCCTTTGCTGGAGTAGCTGCTCAGCATCTGTTCATAAATGTTCACCACTCTCAATTGACCATTATACTTCAGGTAATCTATGCCTCTAAAATTTGCTTGGAATCTAATAACCTCTGTTGTGGCCTTTGTTCTGCTCATCCCTTAAGCAGGCTGGTTGGACTTGCTCCTTTTAAACGTTGCTGGATGAGTATTTTAGTTTTAGTTTATTGCTGTTTCTATTTGATTGTAATGTCTTTAGGTTGCATCTATTGCTAGTCCTGCTCAGAGTGGACACACTGAAAAAATATTTATTTATTTATTACATTTATACCCTACCTTTCTTTCACCACAGAAACCCAAGGCGGCATACATGTGGTTCTCAGGCAGTCCATCCAGGCTGTGACTTGATCCAGCCCTGCTTAGCTTCAGCAAGGTGGTGGCCTCATGTGCCTTCAGACCATAGTTAGTCATGCCCATTCATTTCAGTGGGTCTACTCTTGAGTGGGACTAGCACTGGATACAACCCTTTGTTATTTTATTTTTACTGTGCAAGTTGCTATGAGGCAATTGAGTGAAAA
Source organism: Rhineura floridana (assembly GCF_030035675.1). Classification (NCBI taxonomy): domain Eukaryota; kingdom Metazoa; phylum Chordata; class Lepidosauria; order Squamata; family Rhineuridae; genus Rhineura; species Rhineura floridana. Next base: position 16,535,868 of record NC_084493.1, on the reverse strand, counting down.
AAATGCATCTAATATAAACAACAACCTGGTAGACATTTCTGAGAACACTCAGCTTTCACTTAAGAAAATAATCAACTTCTCCCACCACTCAAAAGGTTCTCAAGGATTTGTAGACATGCATTTTGAAAATCTACAGCAACAGCTTGGCCAGTGTTCAAGGAGCAGAGTTTCTTGTTCTCTTTAACGTTCTCCCTTTCACCTTTTGGACCTCCAAGCATGTTTCCCTACCTATCTTAAATGCCCTTCATTTACACAGACCATTACTTGTGTCCCCACACTTCTTGCAAAAGGGGAAAGCCCCTTCTGCAAAAACTAAAAAAGTGTCCATTTCAAAGCAAGAGCATGCAAGCTGATTAATTTTATGGAGTCATAGGCAACTGACTTTTACTCAGGGTAGACCCATTGAAATTAATGGACCTAAGTTACTCATGGACGTTAATTTCAATAGTTCAACTCTGAGTAAAAATTACTTGAATGGAAAAAAAGTTTTATGCTGAAAGAATAATTGGGGTCTTCTTGGGGAGGTATTTGAATTTCCTTGGTTAGAGCATCAACAGCCCAAACCGAAATGATTAAACCCAGAGGGAAAACTACAGGAAACCTGTGTACTACTTTACCTTACCTTTCCTTTAAGGCAGAGGTAGTTAACCTTTTTTGGCCCAAGGGTCACATTCACCCTTGGCCAACATTCCAGTGGCTAGATGCCAGTGGTTGGCACACTTGCATGTGCTCACACACATTTATCTGATCTGTGCAGATCAGCTAAGAGGCAGGGGAGTTATCATTCCCTTTCCACTCCTCAAATGATGAATCTGATGACAGGGGAAGAGGTGATTTACATCCCCATCAGAGCTCTGCTCATCACAGTGCTATGTCTATTTAGTTCCATTTTGCTGCAGCTAAAATTGGAGGCCCAGGAGAAATTGTTTGGTTAGCCACCCCTGGCTTTAAGGTAACCAAACTTGGATAGATGCAGAATGAACATATGAAGGTGCCTTATTCCAAGGCAGGCTACTAGCTCATCTACTCACCAACATATCCTTAATTATATTGTACCTTTGTTCGGGTTTTAGTTATAAGTCACTTTGGTAACTGATCTTGGCTGAAAAGTGAAGAATAAATAAAATAAAAGCAAACAAACAAAAGCCAATGGCCTTAAGAACATCTCCACAAACGTACCTGGTCACAGATCGAGGCAGCTCCCCTCTCTTCAGCCATACCACCATCTGGGAACTGCCAGAACAAAAATGTGAAATGGGGAAGCCAGGGAAGCTTACTTCAGAAAGCAAACAAAGCAGAAGATTTTTTTTTATTTATTTTTTGCATTAGCCCATGCCTCCTTGTCTGAGCATACCAAGTCTCAAGTCACTAGCAGGCCATGGAAGGAAGTGCTAAGCCAAACTGGCAGTATTTCCAGGGCTCAACAAACTCAGTAATGAGTTCGCCAAAAATAACCACCCTTTCCCCCGCCCTCACTATACCTAGCACAAAAATCCCCTTCCATGAGTACACTGCAAATTGAAGAGGACTCGAGGGGCTACTCTCATGCTGCAAAAGTTAAAATATATAGTTTGGAGTAAAACATACAAACTGGATGAGCACATGGCAAAAGAAGCACATTTGCCTAAGTTTTGAAAACAATTTAAATTATGTCTGTGCACAGGGAGGGAAGACTGCAGTGTGCAAACTATCATGTACAGTCATCAGGAGCGGATATCTTGCAACTCTGCAGACTTGTACTTGAATTTGAGGAGACCCACCTCACCTGATTCGTTTGTGAGCATTTCTCCAGAAGGAGATCTTCTTGTTGATTTCAAGGGCTTGTGTCCCATCTGTGGCCCCTATGCCAGCTTTCAGGGTGCCATCCTCCATCTTGGGAAGGAAATCCTTGGCAAATGGGCTTCCAACATTGTTTTCATTCCCATCCTTTTAACAGCAGGGAAGGGAAGTTTGATTTGGTTCAAGACATCAGCTATAAAACAGGATTAGCCAGCATAACCCTCCCCTCTAGAATACATGAAGTTGCCTTACACTAGCTAGACCATTAACTGTCTAGCGCAGTAGTGTCTACCCTGACAGGCGGTGACTCTGACAACTAGATTATGGCCCTCTTAACACTTGTGAAATGTTAAAAATGCAATGTCTTGGAACATGTGTAGATGGCCCTCTTATCATTTGTGAAATGTTTAAAAAAAGATGCCTTGGGGCATGTGTAGAATGTCTTTCCCTTCCCAAGGAACAATCCTTAACAACACTCAGCTCATCTGGCAGTACGGATAAAAGCTTCTAGGTCACATGGTGCACGTTCTAGGCAGATATCAACACCAGCACCTCTTGCATACAAATATTTTTGTTCCATTCAGGGGAGAAACATTAAATTTCCAAGATAATTTATCAAGAGGCTGAATCTCAATGGCAAAGGTGCAGAGCCTTGAGAGGTATGTAACACCAAACATGCACTCTTGTTTTTTTTTCTACAGGGATATTAGAGAAAAGAAAACAATCCAACGAAAAACAATTTAGTGTGTACTAAAGGGATGAGTGGAGTGCAACATTCTCTATATATCACAAAGGCTTTCTTGCAGATATGCTGTCATTCATTTTCTAATTTTAAAGTTCAGTTAAACACTGGGCTCTAGAGAGAATAAGAGCTTTCTTCCTATACCCAAGAAATGCCTGCAAAGTCCAAACTGACCTTGTGAGAAAGCTTGAAAAACCAGCACCCAGGAATATTAACTTCATTGTAAGGCCCATTGCCATGGTGATATTCAGGATGGCTCTTTACACATTCCACCTCATCCTGTTTGCAAACCAATGAAGGGTTAAGCTGGACTCAAAGCCAAGATGTACCAAAAAATGAAAAGAGAAAAAAAAGAAAGAAAAAAGACAACTCAAACTGTAGGAATGCGACACCTAATATAGTCAGAGTCTAGAGAAGCATTCCCAAAAGATCTCTGAATGATGTTTTTGCCACCCACTCCACATGGCCTCAACGACTTCTGTAGTATTTAAGAGGAGCAATCATCAAAAAGTTGGAAAAATAGGTTCCTCTCAATCTTTTCAAGAAGTCTTGATGTTCTTTTCAAAATTCTGCAGTGCTTGATGCCACCAATGTATCACGCCTGCTCCCATTCTATTATACGTAACATCAGGGTTGCCAAAGTGGACAAGGGGTTTGGGACATTTGGAACATGCTGCTCCTGCTACCTCCCCTATTAGGCTAGTCCCTCACAGAACTGGCAAATCGCCATGGGAAGATAAAACACCTTTGGAGTCCACTACTTTTATTCAGCACTTCAAGATCCACTAAGCCCACAAGTTTGGGTGATACATGATGAGTGTTGATTAGCTGTTCCCTTAATGAGGTATGCCATTACCTGCCTCAGTTGCTTGTTTACAGGATCTGCATCCATGTCCATCTCCAGGTGGCCAAGCTCTTCAACCTGGCATGAAGGAAAGAGATCTCTTTTACATGTGTTCATATCTTTTGCCAAATGTATTCATTTTCCTGGCCCCCATCTAACCAAGGGCCCTTTACTGAAAGTTCTACCATATGGGGAAAAAACAACTCCTTGCATATAGAAAATTAGTAAGGGTTCTAGCTTTGCTTTATCTATGACAGGCTAGTTTTCCAAGTTCAGGGAGCTGTCTTTTTTACCATGGAGAGTAATGAAATATGCAACTTCCCCTATTACTTGAAATAGTACAGTTCAGCAAGAGCTGCACCATATAATTCTACTGATCATGTATCACAGTTCTGAGATACACAAATTGTACCTTTTGCCAGAAAGTGCTATTTTCTGTTAACATGAGCTCTTCTTCCAGAGAGGTATCCAGTGAGACAGGCTGTTCTTTGCCTTTCTCCTTGCAGTGTTCCCGGTATAGACGCTCAATAACTCTACAGAAAAGGGAAAGGAGTTTTGCTTTCATTGAATTGCAACCATGTCATAATCATGCCCTGCCTACTTAAACGAATGCTGCAAATTATCCTATTTGCACAGCAGTGCTGAGCTTTGCCACAACATTGTTACCCAGCAAGGAGACTGGTGCAGTGGGCCTGATCATATTAATGAAAGAAGCAGTTTTACTTTTAAGGACCTTGAGCATTTGACACCTTTACTCAATTCTCAATATTAGACGTAGAAAAATCCCTGGTATCTAAGCACACAGAATCTAAAAAATGTAATGCTTAGCCATTAAAACATTTTCTCAGACTTTACATGGCCTGGTTCTTACATATAAGAAATGTTATCTAATCAGGAAACTGATTACCGGGCCACATTCCCAAATCCAGATGACAGCAAGGGGAAAATCTAGGGATCCTAAGTCCTCTTCTGGTGTCATGGAGAATGCAGAGCGGTGACATTATAAAGACTGCACATGGAACTGACTGAAGAGAAGGGAGAGATTCAGGTAAACACTTTAGAAGTCATTCTTGGAAATTTAGAAGTTCCTCCAGACATCCTCTTTATTTGTTCATTCATGATGAGTTGTGTTTATGATAGTGTTGGGGAAGTTATATGCAACTCCATTTTCAATACTGTTTGTGCCTGCAAAAGTTTTGGGGCAGACCTACTGCTTCTTTTCCAATCAGCACTTTCTGCTGAGATCCTGTAACTTTTTATGTCACAAATATTCCGTGTGTGTCCTGCTTTTATTGGGCTATAGCACGCCTCTCCAGACAGCAATAATGTGGTAACATTGAGGAAGCATTGCAGAACAACTAATAAAGCAGAATGATGTGAGGACAGTCCAGTATAAATCCACTATTAATGCACTATTATTGCATAAATGAATGTTACAGAATATACCCTCCCAAAAGGAGGGGAAAAAACAGCCTGGAAGGACCCTTCAAAATGGCAGAGTGAAGTGAAATATACTCTCTCCTACTGAAACCACTTTCTCTGCTTGCCTTTGGAGGCAACTGCTCAGCCTGAAAGGAGCTTGAAATCCTCACACCAGCAGGATTGAATAAATGGGCTGTGAAAGGAGATGCACGTACTGGAGAATCATGGATGTAACCATTTGCTCACATTCATCCCTTTCTACACTTGCTCTCCCAATTCTCCCATCTTTGTTACCTTTGCCTCTCTTCCTTATTCTTCCTTTGTTGTCCTTCATCCCAAACTGTTCAATTTTAAACTATAAGCTCCTTGGGGCAGGGACCTGTCTTTTTTGTTTATGTGACTATATGAAGCAATAGGTATGCTGACTGCACTATATTAAATAATATTGCTAACAATTATTCTAGACACTGGCAACTGTGTTGCTCTCACCTCCCCAGGGTCCTCCTTACCTGAAGGGGCATGTAGGCAACTCAGCGTCTGGAATATTCTCTGGCAGGTTGTCCTTCCTCCCTGGCACCAGGTAGCCCCAGCCATGCTTCTCAGAGTAGTGCAGTGGAAAGCCATCCCAGGTGAGCCTCATGAGCTTTGGGGTCACTCTCATCTGAAGGCTGATGAGGCTGGGCCCAGGGACCCAAGTGGGATCATCCAGCCTCGGGCACAGCTTACGGTACCACCTATGCTGGAGGAGAGCAGCCCTCAAACTCAATGCAAAGCTTTCCTTAAGAGTATTAGCGTTACATAATTGTTATTGGTTATTCAGATTGAATTTTATATTTTATTACATAGAGAGCATTACTATGGAGCAGTATGGAAATTAATAAATAATAATGACATCTTCTTGCTGGAGCATGTTTTACTCAGTTTAGCAAAAGCAACCTCCTCTGTAGCTGATGTTTCCAGGTGGTCTCCTCCTTTTCTTTTAAAGTAGAGAGCCAGTTTCCCAATCAAGATGCTAATGGATGACTCTGGTTGCTGACTCCCTTCTCACTACATTATAATCTAAATGTCACTGATTCAATTACTAGGGGAGCTCAAGTACAAAGAAGCATGCCTCGATGCAGGAAATTAATTATATCTCTGGAGGACTACCATTCCTACCATGCTATGGTTCATCAACCCCTCTGATAGTTAACTGTTTTCAAGCCAAGGGCCTGGTAGTTACACATCAAACTGGGTGTGTGCAGTGTAAAAAGTGGGTGTGGTGAGACCTGCAGTTCTAGAAGGTGCCTTCCAAAGGCTTTTTCCATCAACAGTTGCCTCCCCCTCCCAGATGAACCATAATCTCCACATTCCCAGCTTTCATTTCAATTTGTAGAACCTGATATGAGAGGCAAAATGAACATGGCACTAATCTCATTTTTTGTGAGATACTAGCTTGCTCCCCTCTTTCAGTTCTTACTTTGTTCTCCCAAACACATACATGAAATCCTGCAGACACTCATATTCAGAAAATGAGTGTAGTGCATGGGCAGGTAATTCTCAGGATACTTTGGCCCCAGGCCATTCAGGACTCTAAAGCTCAGATCTAGCACCTTTAACTGAGCTCAGAAAAAAATGGTAACCAATGCAAACAGGTAAAGAATTGAAATAATATAGTCTATCTACTGGCTCCAGTCAGAAACCTGGAAACTACAGTTTTGTAGCAACTGAAGTCTCCAAACTACCTTCAAGGGGAGCCCCAAATACAGTGCTTCAGAGTAATGGAATTTCCAAGGAGTGGAAGACAGTGGACATATTGTGTCCACAAGAGCATAATATAATTTGATGCAGGAGATGAACAAAAGCTCCTAGAAAAGTCACCATCTACTAGGAGATCAAAATATGCAACTAGTAACAAACCCTGGATGGCCAGGCAGGTGCTGAAGTCTCTTTGGCTGCAAAGCCATAGTCTCCTTCAGACGGTCCAAGCACAACCGGCTCTCAGGGACGTGCTGTTCTTCCTCTTCAGTTGGGGGACCAGGATCTGTTCCCATAATACAAGAAATCAGAAAGGAATTATTTTTTCAAGTAGTACATTCGGTGGCAAGGCCATTTCATAACCACGCCAAGTCTTACCTCAGGAGTAAGATACCTTTAGAATCTACATGGCCACAATTATTCCAGAGTCTATAATCCAATGCAGAATTTGACAACTAGCAGTCACAAGCTTATTTTAATCAAAAAGCAAATTTCTAAAACTCATAATGGCCAAGAAGAATTACAATGTATGTGTGTTTAATGCACAGGAACTTAAAAGAAGAGCGGAAAGGTAACGTCGATGGCCAGAGGGGAAACGTTTACCTGCTAAAACGTGCCAGCTCCATAATACTCCATTGCTCTCACATGACTTTATATCACACTCAACAAACATCTCTGTATTCTATCTTTTCATCCTTAAGACTGCAATTAAGAAAAAAAAATGCAACAGACCCCCCCCCCCAAAAAAAAACCTGAAAAAAATCTCTCTGGGGTCTCAGGTCCTATCGTTGTTAGAAATCACTTGGGAGTTGAATGGAAAATATTTTGCCTGCAAGGCATAGCTTTAGGTAAATATTTCATGTTTGAAAATAATATTTGAAGGAATGGTTGCTTTGGGAGAAAGAGTAGAATATAAATGTAATTAATCAATCAATCAATCAGTATTCTGACTGCAATTACAGTTTTGGGAAAGGACCTGGCTCAGGAATCGATCACATGCTTTGCATCCAAAAGGTGCCAGGTTCAACTACTGGCATCTCCAGGTTGGATTGGGAAAGATTCCTGTAGGAAACTCTGGATAGCTGTTGCCAAGCAATACGGATAATACTAAGGTAGATGAACAAAGGGTCTCACTCCATAGAAGCAGATTCTTTCTCCCTCATCTTTCCTCTTTCTGCTTAAGATTTAGCAGAGAAAGAGAGAGCAATTACAGCTGACAGTAGACTGCGGGGACATCTACTATTTGCCCTGTGCAGGTGAGAGGTCAATTATGATGATGTTCTACCTTCCTGCCACTCCAGCACAGAGGCCTTTCCCACTGCTTTGAGAGGTTCATTGTTACCATCTTGATTCTTCTTCCTCACAATTTTCATTTTCTTTTGCTTAAATTCTTGGACATCCCACTCCAGATCCCACAGCCAGGGATCATCTTTGTACCTGTTTTGATACATCAGACCAACCATAACACACAGGTTAATTTGAAGAATACTTATTCAATTTCCATCTATGAGATCTTGGTCTACAGGTTCCTGCTTATTTATAGTAAAAGGGAGGGGTGGACAAAAAGCTGTTCACCACCATGTTGTGTCAACAATCTCTCAATTTATCTAGATGCACTCAGTTCTAAAATATCAACAGTGAAATTCCTTTACTAAGCAAGTTTTCAGCTCAATGAAACAGGATTACCTTTCAAAATGTCTGCAGTTTAAATCCCATCAACCTCACATCCCTCCTTGTTGTAGATGTTCCTCATCATAGATTTTGTTGAAAGAAAAAAACAAGCTATGTATTTTAAAGGCCAGAACTAAGTGTTCAGTGAAACTGTGGTCTGGGAATCTAATTTTGCCATTGAACAGCTGCAAAGATGAGGGGGAAGGATGCAATTTTAAGCAAAGTGGTATGTGTGTGTGCTTTGGGGGTGTATCCTTAACTCTTCCCTTACTGTCCTGGTTCCCATCTTCAGCTGATTTTCCCCAAGATGCGGTAAATATGCAACTACAACCCCCAACTGGAGGAAAGGGTGAGTGCTGCACTCTCTTCGTGGCCACTTTTCTGCTTCATATCATGCTCTCCTCCTACTGCTTTGCCACTGCTTAACGGAGAGGCAGGTCTTCAGCATGTTTGCAGTTCTTGACTTAAGAGGCACTGCATTGTAACAATGTTATACTACTACAATAATGCCTCCTACCTCTCCTCATGAAGCAGCTGGCAGGCATTGTCAGCCAGGTTCATCAAGGATTTCTTCATCTCCTTCTGCAGTTCCTCATAAGTGACCTGAGCTTCATCCAGGTATCTCTCCCAGTTCTTATTGACAGGTAGGTACGAGACCCCCATTTCCAACATCCCTGCAAATGTGACAGGATGGGGACACCTAATGCAAAAATAGAGAGGAGACTGATCACAGAGTGAAACCAGTACACTAGAAGCAACTGGACTATACTACATAAACCTCAGACATTTGGTGACTTTAACAAACAAAGTAAGTACATCTTCAGCCTGTTTCATTATGCATGACCAACATACAGAACCCAGGTTGGATTCGTGTATGTGAAAGGCTGCATCTACATAGCTAGGAACAGGCTCCAAAGGTTGGGAGCACCAAGAGTAACAGATTTAGCCCCATCACAATGGTGTCCTTTTACTTTCTCTCGTATAAATGCATGGCTCTCATTCATTCCTATGGAGAAAAATTAAGTGCTGGAACTGGGGACACTGTTTCAACAAAGACAAAAAAATACCCTTCATTCCTGACACTTGGGGAGTGGACGAGCAGCCCTCATGGAAATTGTTCCCCCTCCCCCATCAAATGAAATTCCATGGAGAAAAAGGCATTCTGTGTCCACTCCCCCCATCCACACCAACAGATTGTCTTTTACAGTCTCCCTTCCCAAAATGACACATCTACTACCAAGTTTGATATAACTCCTAGAATTGTATGTTCCAGTTTGCCAACACGCATTATGAAATCTGGTCAACTCTTAACTACATGTGTTCACTGAAGTGCAATTACTGGGAAATTCATGCCCATGTATCACTTCCAAAATGTGTGGAGAGATATTGCTTGTTTCCTTCCTGCAAAACTGTATCACCAATTGATCTGGAGTGATGCTTTACCACCACACTGAGCCTTGCAACTTTTATCCGTATCAGAGCTTCCCAAACTTGAGTTCATTGACCCCTTGATGAAGCTTATGAAGTTATCATTGTCATCAACCCAAATTCTTAAGATTGTAAATGAAATAAAATCAAGAGATTAATACATAATCAATATTTATCAATCATCAATCACCATTACTAGGAATCATAAAATGTAAAAAATAGTTATTTTATTAAATACAGATGTTCCTCATTGGCACAGGACATGCCCATGCCCTTTATTTCTGAACCTCAGTCCCAAATTATTATTTTTTACATTATAAACTTTTTACATTATAAACTGTAAACTTCTTCTCCATCCCTACGCCCTTTTCAACCCCAAGGTCTTTATTTACCCTCTGCACGGTCCCATCAACCCCAGGGAGTCAATATGGACCACTTGGGAAACCCTGACCTATATTCGAAGAAAGGGGAGACCAGAATCCCTACTAGGTTAAAGCTGAATGGGATTTGCTGACAATCTTGCCCCTGAAGTGTTTCTGGCACACAAGGCAACCCACTACTACTGGCAAACCAAGAGCAAACTATCTCACAATCAAATCTACCATAGAAAAGGACTCCCCAGTTTATTTCCCCCTTCAAATAATAGGGGCAACATCTAAATTTTTGTCTCACATGGTTGTGCCCTACCAAATTCTTACCTTTTCAAGAAGAGAGGGAGCTGCTCCTGGAATATTTCATAAGTAGCCTGGACATCAAGGGCACAATATTTCATCAGGTTCTTTGGGGAGAAATAGAGAGAATGGGAATATGAAGTATTAAAGGCTGTATCTGTCAAAGAATTCCCCCCCACCAAAGTTAGCTATTCTTGTCAGTATCAAGAGCCACATCTGACTAAGTCAAATGTTCTGTCAGTTGAGCCCAGTACTACTGGTAAGAACACTCCAGATAGAAGGCAGATATATTTCCCATGTCTTCTGAGATCATTTTTCTTTAAAATGCCAGGCTTTAAACCTGGGACATTCTACATGTAAAGAACATGCTCTACAATAGAGTTATGGCCCTTGGGTTGCTGCCTTTAAGAAGTCTCATCCAGTAGATTCCCTCCCTACCTGGAAGTTATTCCTGATGTCATTCATGCTCCCCTTGACAAAGAGGTCCCGGGCTTCTTTCTCCAGTGGCTGGCCCCCAACATATAGGGCATGTACATCTACTAGGTTGTTGATGCTACTAATGTTCACCCAGTCCCAAGAGGCAATCTGCAAGGCAGTAAGGCAGAAAAGGAATGGGTAAAGTCCAAAGACTAAAAAATGCCCACTTTTGAATGGGAAGCACATACATTTTAAAAAGCACAGGAAAAGCCGTCCTTTCTGATAAATTCTAACCGTCAGGATTAATTAAACAGAGCATATAACTTATGGTTCCTCACTGGAACTGCAAGGCCTAGGAGGCCGAGTTTACACACGCAAGAGAATGAGGTGGTAGAAAGCTGAGGTCAGTAGACTTGGCTAGATTTCTGCAGACAAATAATCCCAGTTTTGAATGCTCCTCTACATCAAAAAAAACAACAACCCTCCCTGCCAAGAGAAATATAGCACAGTAGGGAGAAAGGTTCTATCCTAGCTCTCTGCCAACCATGTTGATGTTCTGTTTGTAACATAGGTGAATATTCAAAAATGTGATCATTCCAAGTCTAAAGTGAAACAGTCCATTATATTTACCATTATTTACCACTTCATTCTGCTGCATCTGTAGACCAGACTTACAGTGACAGCTACACAGAAATATAGTTTGCCTAACTAACCACCAGGTCTCTATTTGAGGATTGCTCACACAACAGTGATAATGCAAGAGGCAACAGAAGTTCATCTTGTCAAAGCAATCCCTCCTTGCTCTTTTCTCACATTTAGGATGTTGCTAACCTCCTCCATGCTGGCTCTGCCCTTCTGCCCTCTACAATCAGTTCAAAATGCTTTTGCCAAAAAGTCTCTTGACTGTCAATGATAATCTCTATGACAGTCCTCCATTTAAATCCCCATGCTGGTTCTGCCACATTTCGCAACGCCAGTGAAAGACAAGTGTACACATTAAAATGTTCAATTATGTGAGAGAGAGGGAGGAATGAAAATATGTTATCTTGGAAGAGAAGAAAAAGAGTGTTCAGTCCCAGCTGATCTAACGAAGTATAAAAATGGTATCTCTATCTGCTTGTTTCTCCAGTATTCTCATAAGATAGGGTATTAAAAACCAGTTATTCAAGTGTGTGTTTGAATATATACATGTATATATGAAATGTAGATAGCACTTTAGTTCTGCAAAATGCCTTCCAACCTTCATTTTCTTCCCACAGCAATCCAGCAAGGCCAGTCATTCTCACTTCCATGTTGCCAAGAGCTATAACTTGGTCAAGACTACTGAACTTACAGCTAAAAAGGGCTCTGAAATCCAACACAGACAATAGTTTGTAAAAGCTGAAAGTAGGTTTGAAAGGATTTTTACTGCTTAAGATGTGTACACACATTTAGTTTTGTTTCACTGTCTCCTCTGAACAAACAGGATTTGCTAGTTTGTGAAATAATATAAAACCCTGCAAAATCTGTTTACTAGAGACCAGAGGGGAGCTAGCATCCAGACCACAAGTAATCCTTCTTTCAAACTGCCTTCTACTGTCTGAAAAAAAAACACCACCAGCAGCACCAAATGTCCTGTCTGTCTCTAGCGCAATACTCTTATATGCTGGACTACATTACTTCTCATCTAGCACTGACTCCGTGCAAGCCATATTGATATAAACTGGGTCTGCCTTGTGAAGAAAAGGAAGAGTTACTCTGCGACTCCCCGCTGTCTCTCCAACTCACCGTAGGGCCGTTGGTTTTGCTGTGTGTTTTCTTGATATGCTGCTGCACCTGCTGCACCCCTCTCCTCTTGCCATGCTTTGCTGCCATCCAAAGGCTGCGCTGGAATCCTGTCAGCCCAGAGATGGCCATGTGCATACTCATGGTGTCCAGGAAACGCATCCGGGAGCCCTGAAATGGTTGTTTTAAGGGTCATATACACTGCCACTTTGACACTCATTTACACAAAGAACCCTACATGGAATACAAACAACAACATTGTACAACTTTCACCAGACGCTAAAGTTGCATCTCTTTACCCTGGACTTTGATACCCGAGATATATATTTTTAGGATCCATCCTATACTTCTGATTGTAAATTGTTTTACGTAAATGATTTCAATATTCTATTTTTATATTGTTGCAGCCCGCCCTTATGGTGAACGGCAGGTAGGAAATCCATTAAACAACAACAGGGAGGCAGCCTGGAGGATTAAAGAGTAATACTGTATGTTCAGGAGCAGGCCAACTGAACTTCTAGTTCAACATCATGTCTTACCAACAGGGGCCAAACAGACACCTCAGGAAGGATCACAGACAAGATAAGATGGCAACATTAAAACCCAGTTATATAGAGTTCACAACTTGACTTCCCTGTTATTGGGTGAAATTCTTGCCACATGGCTCATACCCAAACTACATATACATTGTGGAGATTTGAAATTCTGGCTGCACCTTCTCCCCTGCAAAACAGCACCAGGGTGATGGGTAGGAGAAGAAATACTTAACCCTTCCCTTATCTGCAACTTTTCTCACTTTTTCTCCAGCTAGGGGGTCCAGACTTGTACATATGTTCCAAACCGGAGTCTGGAGCCCCACTGATAGAACAGTGGCACATGCGGTAAGCATTAAGCACCCCTCTTCCTAATGCACGGCTTCTCCCTTGCAGATTGTACTCTCTTGACAGCACTTTGCAGAGAAGCACTGGCTGGGGTTTTGAGACACAAGGCAACAGCAGAACATGTAGTTCTATCCTCAGATGAACAAACAACCAGGACAGTTGCTTTCTTTGCAGCTGCAGTATCAAAGATTCACATGGGTTTTGTAAACAAAAATGCAGTTATCTACAGTGGGAATAATTCACACTGATATAGATCTAGCCTTTTATGTGATAATATACAGTATCTTAAGAATTCTGATGACAGATATTGACACTTGCTAATATGCTTGATTTCTATAACAAGTATGTATCTGTTGCTCATTATACAATTTCCCAACAGTTGTGGCTCATGGCTATGATAATAAAGCATACATACGTTGCCACAGATATCTAGCTTTCAGCCACTAAGACCACCTTGCATAGAAGAAGAAATCAAACAGAATAGGTTGGCAGACAAAGATGACTTACCTGGATCAAGTACTGTTCTTTGATGTGTGCACGGTCAAAAGAGACATTGTGACCCACCACCAGCCTCTCCAGCCAATCCTGCTTGGCAAGGCTGCTACCCGTTTCCAAGGGGATAAAGTCTGACAGGGTCAGCTGGCTAGACCAGGTGTATCGTTCCTCCAACAGTCGCTTACTACACCATGAGTACCTGGACAGCAAACACATCCATCTATGTGAACGAATGTTCTCTACCAAGGCATGATTGTACACAAGGACCCACATTCATTTCTTTCTGGATTTGAAATTATTAGTAATTTTAGAAAGAGGAATGCTGCAGCAATGGAGTGAGAGCCAAATTAAATATGGAGCACATCAGGATAGCTTCCCAGGGCTGCTGTCATTTTAGTGCCCATATCAATTGCAATTTTTTAAAAAAAGTTACAATCCCAAGCAAACTTACTATGGAATAAAATCTGCTAAACTCAGTGGGAGATTCTTTTGAGCCAACATGCTTAAGCTCCTGCCTCTTAAAACACCTTCAGATTTTAACACCAGCAGCCCTGCTCTTTTTTGGGCAGTTCTTCTAGTGTGTTTAAAGCTTATCCAAAACACATTGGCACACAATAAGTAACTATGCAGAGTGGTGTCCAGGTAGATCAGGGTCCCATCCTTGGAAGGTCCTCAAGAGAGGCCAAGTATGTGGTCACTGCATGAACCTATCATCAAGAATTTGATGCCCGAGTTTTGTTTTGCTCTTCCCTCCCCATCCCCTTATCCTTTTGTGTAATGTATTTTTAGATTGTAAGCATGAGGGCAGGAACTGTATAATTTTATTGATTTGTAAACTGCTCAGCAGGGTATAAATGCTTTGAATCACCACATCAGCACCATCTATTTATTTTAAAGATTTTTAAAAAAACTAATTTAACATAGGCCACGTATTGTATATGTGTGGTGTAGGGGTGACTAAATCATGGCTCATAAGGCCCATGCAGTTCCTTAGAAGTTCAAGAAAATCAGGAAGGGGAGCCCACAGAGGCTCACTCTTTTTTTCAACCTTCGCTTTGTTTTGAACATGTTTAGGGACAGGGGTTTGAATGTTCTAATTCAACACACAGTCTCTGTAAGTTCGATAGCATCTGTGCAGAACCACACACCTGTCTGAAATCTTGCGGGTCTACAGTTATATAAGGAAAAGTCACACAATCCACATATACCACATTAACAGTCAGATTAACAGCATCTCACTCTTGTTTTATCACAGAAGCCCAGTAAATTCCTAGGTGAATATATTTCTTCTCTTGCTGGCCCTCTGTAAACAAAAGGATGAAGACGTAGCAGCATGGCATATAAAGCCCTAAGATAGGAGATGCTGACCTGGAGATGAACAAGGACAAGAAGGAGCACTAGTCTTTTGGAAAGATATGGGATAGTGACTGACTGGGAACTTTGGGGCCAAAAATTGTATATAAATAAACTAATTAATGATGAAAAGAATATTTTGGAGCCCTGGGAACAGACGCAGCAAGGCGCTGGCTGAGTCATGTGGTTGTTGCCCAAAATGTTAGGTTTTCACACATAGTTTGTAGGAACAAGAACTCTATACCATCCCCCATACCATGGTTATCTGCATCTTACCAGGCATTTGGGGATACAGCTACTGCAAGGGTGGGGCAATGGCCTGCTTCCATGCACACTTCCACATCAAACACCAAGGCCCGCTCATCAGGGAAATCAACAGCTTTGTTCTCCCCATTGGGTCCATATTGAGTCCATCCAACTTTCCAGGCCCATTCTGGGGGCATTGGTGGGATTCCAGACTGAAGAAGTTCATTAGCAGCCTCCAGATATGGGAGGCTTTGCTTCTGTGCCAGGATACGGAAGTGTTCATCAATGTTGGCCCCATACAACTTGGGCAGCTGCAACGTCACGTCAGGAAGAGTAGATGTCTCTTTGCCCCACAAGTCATGCTTCTGCAAGTGTTCCATGCTCTTCTGGATGTCTTCCTCTAAATACTGTACTTGGGCACCGCGGAAAATCTGCTCATGAAGACCCTTGGAGAGCATCTGGATGCCAAGTGGATTCATGCGTTGCTGATTGGAGGCAGCACCAGTATCTTGCACCATCTCCTCCTGGCTGGCAGAGGAACTTGAGGACCATCTCTGTGTCCTCCGTAAAGTGAATGGACATGCCAGTGGTGTCCTCCATACTAAGCGTTTCATCTTCCCCAGAAATAAGCAGCATGGAGAATTTATATGATGTTCTTGCTAGCTCAGATCTATCAGGAGACAAAAACAGAATTGAGGTTTAGTGTGATATTTTTCCATCATCCTATCCACAATGCTGGACACCTTATCTCACATTAAGTTGTGCAGTGGCTAGAGTTTTCTGGATTTAGACAAGGGATACAAACCCTTGATCATTCACAAAAATTGCTAGATGATCTTGGCCACTATCTCTCAGTCAAACCTACCTCCCAAGGTGGTTATGAGGATAAAGTGTGTATCGGGAGACCATGTATGCTGTCCTGAAGTTTTTGGAGAAAGGGTAAGATTAAAAAGTAAATAAGCAATCCCAGATATTGCTAAGAGCCTCTGAAAGCAATGAATCCTATGCTGCTCATACTCATTTTCTTGAGAAACCAACTATTTTGCTACAAATGTTTAGCAGGCCTAAGAAAAGATTTCTAAATCCCAAGCATCATCATCATCAACATTGCTAGGGCCAGGATCAAATTCTATGTACACAGCATAATTCCTAGATAGACTCCAGCTGCAATGTTTGAGGCACTAAGGCAAGCATGTGTCAAGGATTTTTCCAATTCTGGTATAGCAACAAATAATACTTATTCCAAGTGAGTATTTTAGCAACCTTAGAGTGTGTTTTTTAACAAAATAAACAAAGGAGTACAATTTACCTATTACCTTCAAACCCTCTATTTAATTACTTTTCCTTTCCACACTACCCATACAAATTAATATTTATTCTTCTCCTTACCCCCCTCAAGGGTATCCAAAAATTATCCCCTTCCTCAAATTTGGCTATTCTCCCTCCTTCCCAAACACTCTTACTTTTTTCTCTTCCCCATCACAAACAAAAAGGTTTATATACAGTATCCCCTTCAAATAGCTGTTTTCCTCCCCTCACAAAAGTAACTAGTGTGACTCCCCCTATGTAACTAGGGTATCCCCCCCAAAAGGATGTCTGCAGAGTGACTGCCCCCAAATCTTCCCCCCCCAATTTAGCTATTTTTTCCTTTCCACACCACCCAGAGAAACTAACGCTTATTCTCATCGCCACTATTATCCCCTTCCCACAACCAAAAAAGGGCATCCACAGATTATCCCCCCCAAATGTGGCTATTCCCCCCTACTCTTTTCACACACAGACACAACTAGGCTGCCCCTCCCCACAAAAAATAGGGGGGGGTACAAGCTATACGATAGTCCCCCTTTTCTCCCTACTTCAAGGCCACACAACCCCCCCCTCAAGGCACTGAGGTAATTTTTGCCCACGACCCCAAACCCTTCCCCCACCTCAAGCCTCCCTGAGACGAACCTTCCGCCTGCACGAATAGAGCGCGCTCGCACGACGCAGGGGAGTTGTATGACCCACAAGGAAAGAACAAAAGTTTCCCTTTGCGCCTTAAAGATCCTCAGCCGCTAAAATTAGGTGTATAATCAGTCACAAAAGAAGGAGAAAGCGATGGGTTTGCTTCAACTGGAGCGGTTGCGGGTCTCTCTGTTTCTTATCTAGGCTTCTCCCCCCGGCACTCTCTAGAAAGTAGTATCTTCCTGTATGATTCCGGCTCAGCCTCGCTCTTTCAACTTCCTATAGGTCGAGTGAAAATATGTTTTTTAAGCTGGCCGCGTGGCCTAATGGATAAGGCGTCTGACTTCGGATCAGAAGATTGCAGGTTCGAGTCCTGCCGCGGTCGCAAATTCGGAGATTTCTTAGAGTCTCCTTGTTTCGTTTTTGTACGGTTTTTTCATTGTATGACAGAATATTATTTTTTGTCATTAAAGAATCCTCTTATTCTCCTCCACTGATATTTGATACTTTACTGTTGCCACAGTTTCCTCACAGGACAGAAAAGTCTTGCAACCTAATGATCATTTCCCAGGCACGAATTCAGTGTCCTTAAAAGCTGCAGCACTGGCAACCCTTCCCCAAGTTATAATATTTTTAAAAAGCTGGACTTGTGGAATTTGTGCCTGTTGTGCAGCTACTAAAAGACACAGGTCTACTATCACGACCTCCAACGTTTCGTAGATGAAAGTGTGGACATGCTTATAGGAACGAAGGGAGTTGCCTTAACATCAGACCATTGGGTCAGTCTAGCCCAGTATTACACGACACTGACTGGCAGAAGCTCTCTAGGACTTCAGGCAGGGATCCTCCCCTACCTGGAGATGCCGGGGGTTGAATTTAAAAATTTATGCATGCACAGCACGTGCACTACAATCTTTCCCTCAAATAATGGTTCTTCTGAACATCAGTAGTGTAGTGGCAAATTCAGAGTGCAGGGTCCCTTCATGATGGTCACATCCCTCCCCCCTTTTTTTGCTGCTGGGTTGACAGTGATCTCCTTGTTAAAGCCTTCTCTAGGAGCCAATCAGCATGAAATAGGAGTGTGTTAGCTACTGAGGAGGGTCTTCTTGGTGGCCAACACACTCCCCTTTCAGGCTGCTCGACTCATAGGATGCTAGAGACATAGGGACTCTGCTGGGACCCTGCTCCCAAAAAAGTAGGTGGTCTAAGACCGCACATGACTACACCCCTGTTGAACATACCCAGAGTGCCTTTTCATATCCTGCTTAGCTACTGCAGCTTACCCTCCTAGGGGTGCCCATTGGAACTGGTGGGGCGGAAGGCAGGGAGGCCCACAGTAAGTGGAGTCAGAACCAATGACAGCAGGAGCCACTTCATTCTAGTTTTCTCCCCATTCTCCTCCCTGCTGAGTTCTGAAAGTGCAACTCTGAGAATAAGAAGGAGGAAGCTGTCAGCCAGGGCCACCCTCTGGCCTGGTTGAAAATCAGAAGGCAGGCAGATGGGGGCTGAATTAGGACAAAATGAGGTTGGTGGGGCAGTGTCCCGTTTGCCCTAATAGACCAGCCTCCACTAGGAGAACCATGAAAGTTGTCTTGAGCTCCTTGAAGGAAAGGCAGGGATGTATTCTGAGCAGCAGGTGGAGATGTCTCTCTGAATACACCCCCACTAAGCAAAAGACTCCCTGCAAGTAAACAAAGAACAATGCAGGGAGAAAGATACCAGTCGAGACAGTGCCTTGTAGTGCTAGCTTTCTACTTGCAGGGAGTACTGCTCACGTTGTGAAGCCCTTAGCAGTTCCATTCTGTTCTGTGCTGTTCGGGCTTCAACTGGTGTACTGTATCCAGTTCTGGGTGCCACATTTCAAAAGGGACAGTGACAAACTCCAGTTGCATCCAGAGGATGAGGGTGAGGAGTTTGGAAACCAAGTCCGTGAGCTAAAACAGTTGAAAGAGCTGACGTGTTTTGGAGGAGAGAAGGTCAAGTAGGTAGATGTAGATGTACTGCCCTCAAGTCGATTCCGACTTATGGCGACCCTATGAATAGGATTTTCATGAGGCCAAGAGGCAGTGACTGGCCCAAGGTCACCCAGTGAGCTTCATGGCTATGTGGGGATTTGAACCCTGGTCTCCCAGGTCGTAGTCCAACACCTTAACCACTATACTCAAGTAGGTAGAAGTCTTTAAACAAGTTATAAAGGGTCGCCATGCAGAAGCCGGAGCAGACGTGGAACAAGGATGGGGCACCTGGGGCCTCCCAAGCCACTCTATCTGGCCCTTGAGACTCTCCTTTGACCATGCCCCCTCCCCAGACAACACCCTCCACTGGCCCTCCTCCATTTCCTTCTCAAGTACAATAGGGCCTCGCTTTTTGATGGCCTGCTTTTCGGCATTCCACTAATATGGCAGTTTTCAATTAGAGGCCCCACTCATACGGCACGTTCCGCTTTTATGGCATTTTTCGGGGGTTGGGCACCATTTTATTGACAGCGTTCCGCTTTTCAGCAGGTTTGGTTTTAGACGGGGGTCTGGAACGTAAACCGCTGTATGAGTGGGGCCCTACTGTACTAGAATGTGTCCTTGAACTGTGATTATGCTTCTTGCTTGCCTGGATGGACAACAGAGAGGTGCTGAGGAATTTTTGCTTCACTAGAATACAGCCTACTACATAGAACCATAGAATCATAGAGTTGGAAGGGGCCTATGAGGCCATCGAGTCCAACCTCCTGCTCAATGCAGGAATCCAAATGAAAGCATAGCCGACAGGTGGCTGTCTAGCTGCCTCTTGAAGGCCTCCAGCGTTGGAGAGTCCACCACCTCCCTGGGTCATTGGTTCCATTGTTGTACCTCTCCAACAGGAAGTTTTTCCTGATGTTCAATGGAAATCTGGCTTCCTGCAACCTGAGCCCATTATTCTGTGTCCTGCACTCAGGGACGATTGAGAAGGAATCCTAGCCCTCCTCTGTGTGGCAACCTTTCAGGTACTTGAACAGTGTTATCATATTTCCCCTCTTCTCAAGACTAAACATGCCAAGTTCTTTCAGTCTGTCCTCATACTCAAGATGAGGTCTAACCAGTTCCGAATAGAGGGGAACCAATATTTCATGCTATTTGGAAACTATACTTGTTAATGCAGCCTAAAATAGCATTGGCCTTTTTTGCAGCCACAGTGCACTGTTGGCTCATATTCAGGTTGTGAGCAACAACAGTCCCAAAGTCCTTCTTGCATGTAGTATTGCTCAGCCAAGTATCCCTCATCTTAAAACTGTGCATTTGGTTTCTTTTTGCTAGGTGTAGAACTTTACACTTATCCCTGTTAAATTTCATTCTGTTGTTTTCAGCCCAATGCTCCAGCCTATCAAGATCACTTTGAATTTTGTTTCTGTCTTCCAAGGTATTAGCTATCCCTCCCAATTTTGTATCATCTGCAAATTTGATCAGCATTCTCTGCATCTCCTCATCCAAGTCATTAATGAAAATGTTGAAGAGCACTGGGCCCAGGACCGAGCCCTGCAGTACTCCGCTCGTTACCTCCCCCCAGTTTGAGAAGGAACCATTGATAAGCACTCTTTGAGTATGATTCTGTAGCCAACCGTGGATCTACCTGATAGTTGTTCCATCCAGCCCACATTTAGCTAGCTTGCTAATCAGAATATCATGGATCCCTTTGTCAAAAGCTTTACTGAAGTTGAGATATATTATGTCCACAGCATTCCCACAGTCTACAAGAGAGGTTATCCAATCAAAAAATGAGATAAGATTAGTCTAGCAGGATTTGTTCTTGATAAATCCATGTTGGCTTCTAGCAATCACTGCATTGTTTTCAAGGTGTTTGCAGATTGACTGCTTTATAACCTGTTCCATAATTTCCCCAGGGATCAATATCAGGCTGACTGGTCTGTAGTTCCCAGGTTCCTCCCTTTTGCCCTTTTTGAAGACTGGGACAACATTAGCCCTTCTGCAATAGTCCAGCACTTCACCCATCCTCCACAATTTCGAAAAGATAATAGACAGTGGTTTCAAGAGTTCTTCTGCCAGTTCCTTCAATACACTAGGGTGGTGCAGTTCATCAGGCCCTGCAGATTTGAACTTGTTCAGATTGATTCCCTGACCATTTGTCTATCAATCTCAAGCTGCAATCCTGCCCCTTCAAGTTCATGTTTCCCAGGAGGGTCATAGACCCTCTTTTGGGAGAAGCCTGAGCCAAAGTAGGAATTGGGCACTTCTGCCTTTTCTTTGTCGTCTGTTATCATTTTGCCATCCTCACTGAGTAGCTGTACCACCATTTCTTTTCTCTGTCTTTTACTATGGATGTACCCGAAGAAAGCTTTTTTGTTGCTTTTGGCATCTCTGGCTAATCTCAGCTCATTCTCAGCTTTAGCCTTCTTGACGCCATCTCTGCAATTCCGTGCTACCTGTCTGTACTCTTCCTTTGTGGCCTGGCCTTCTTCCACTTCTGGTATGTGTCCTTTTTTGTGTTCAGGTAATCTCTAAGCTTTCTGTGAAGCCACATTGCCTTCTTCTGATATCTTCCCCCTTTTTTCCTTGATGGAATTGTTTGCCATTGTGCCTCTAGAATTTCCTCTTTTAGTAATTCCCACCCATCTTGGACTCCTTTTCTCATTAGGGTCGCTTGCCATGGAACCTTACTTATCATTGTTCTGAGTTTATTAAAATCGGCTTTCCTGAAGTCCAGGGTACGCTCTGCTTTTGCTTCCTTTAAATAAAAAACTCTAGTATAGCTTGGTCACTTTCCCCCAGAGTTCCTGTAAAGGCCACTTCATCCACCAAGTCATCTCTGTTGGTTAGAATCAAGTCAAGGATAGCCGATCCTCTAGTTGCTTCCTCCACTTTCTGTAGGAGAAAGTTATCTCCCGCACAAGTCAGGAATTTCTTGGAGGGGCCGTATTTGGCAGAATTTGTCTTCCAACAGATATTGGGGTAATTGAAGTCCTCCATCACTACTACATCATGCCTCCTCAAAACAAAAGTTTCATCTTCTCCTTGATTGGGTGGTTGGTAGTAGACTCCAACCACCATGTTCCTTTTATTCCTTGCCCCATTAATTTTAATCCAGATGCTCTCAATAGAGCTACCAAGCTCATCCTCCTGTATTTCTGTGCAGGGATATGTATTTTTAACATAGAGCGCGACTCCGCCTCCCTTTCTATTCTTTCTGTTCTTTTTGAACAGGTTGTATCCTTCAATTGCTGTATTCCAGTCATGGGAGTCATCCCATCAAGTTTCAGTTATACCTGTCAAGTTGTATTTACTCTCCTGTATTAAGAGTTCAAGTTCATCCTGTTTGTTTCCCATACTCTGGGCATTAGTATACAGACATAAAAGACCATGTGATTTATGGCCTGGCTTCCTTCCTACATTTTTATGAAGACTATTACTGGGCCCCATTAGAGCCATTCCCTCAGTTCCTCTTACTGTGCACAAGCCTTTGTTAGTTGTTACCACCAAGTTTACGTCTCCCTCCCTGCAGGATTCAGTTTAAAGCTCTCCTATTGAATTTGCAGTAATCCAGGACCCATCTTTAACCCAAACATGCTTTTAGGAACCCATTTTTCTTTCTTTCTTTCTTTCTTTCTTTCTTTCTTTCTTTCTTTCTTTCTTTCTTTCTTTCTTTCTTTCTTTCTTTCTTTACCATATATTTTTATGACGGTAGCGCTGCTGGCCTGCTGTTGTGACCCACTGTTGATTAGGTCATGGCCCAGGAGTGGGTCCCGACCCACCAGTTGACGACCACTGGCCTACTGTACAAAGGTAAATGTCACATCCATTGCTCTGCCCACTTGTTCTCTGGTTGCACCTACTTTGTCACTGGCCCCTCCCATCATTGACATGATGTGGTTCTTGAAAGGTTGCTGGCAGGGGAAGGTGGCTCTCAGGCTAATAAAGGTTCTGCTCTGGAGCAACCAATGACTGGAAACTGCAGGGAAGCCCATTTTGGTTAAACATTAGGGCAGCCTTTCCCAACCAGTGTGCCTCCAGATGTTGTTGAACCACAATTCCCATCTTTCCTGACCATTGGCATTGCTGGCTGAGGCTGATGGGAGTTGTGGTCCAACAACATCTGGAGGCACACTGGTTGGGAAAGGCTGCATTAGGGCAAACTTCCTAACAGTGAGAGCTATTTGACAGTGGGACGGATGTATTCCTTGGGCGGAGGTGGGCTTTTCTTTGCCGGAGGTATTTTAAGCAGAGGCTGGATAAGCATCTGTCAGGGGTGTGGTTGTTACATACAGATCCTGCACTGATCAGGGGGTTGAACTAGATGAACTTCAAGGGTTTAAGACAGACAAAAGAAAGCATTTCTTCACAAGGTGCATAGTTGAACTATGGAATCCACCCCCACAAGAGGGGTTGATGGCCACCAACTTGGTTTAAAAAGAGGATTTGACCAATTCATGGAAGATGCTATCTATCAGTGGCTGCTAGCCAGGTTGGCTATGCTCTGCCTCCATATTCATTATGCCTCTGAATACCAGTTGTTGGAAACCGAGGGGAGACTGCTCTTGTGCTCAGGTCTTGCTTGAGGTCTTCCTATGGGCATCTGGTTGGCCACTGTGAGAACAGGATGCTGGACTGGATGGGCCACTGGCCTGATCCAGCAGGATCTTCATAGGTTCTTCTGTCCATTTCAACCCTGCAACGTTTAAAAAAGTAATTTAAAAA
Source organism: Rhineura floridana (assembly GCF_030035675.1). Lineage (NCBI taxonomy): Eukaryota > Metazoa > Chordata > Lepidosauria > Squamata > Rhineuridae > Rhineura > Rhineura floridana. The sequence goes on along the minus strand of NC_084493.1, from coordinate 16,511,794 downwards.
GTTATTTCCCCTATGCAGCCTGAAGTGGAGCTGTCCATTCTATTGCCTACTTCTGTTTCATGTCTAGACCAGGCCTAGATCTGAAAAAGATCCAAGCCAGCCAGGCTTACGCAAGGAACAGAATTAGGGCACCTCCAGACTGTCAGTATTTTGCAAGAGTGATTTAGATGCATACCACAACTTTAGATTTACACATATAAAGAGGATTAAAATGCCCTGTCACCCTAGCACAACAAATCCACTTTTGGGGAAAGAGACCTGGACTTTTCACAGTTTGGAAAGTGGCATGGAAAGGTGTGGGACAAACGAATGACAAACTGGAAGATGTTTAAAACCTCTGCAAACAAATCAGAATGAATGCTCAATAAAGCCTGGATATGATCTAACCTCCACAGAAGCTTTGTGCAAGCACATCAGGATGAATGCTTAATAGCCTGGAATACCCTAGGTCACATCCGCACCAAATATTTAAAGCACATTTAAAGGACATGGCTTCCCCCAAAGAATCCTGGGAACTGTAGTTTGTTAAGGGAGTTGGGAACTATGGCTTTGGGAGGGGCAAACTATAGTTCCTGGGATTATTTGGGAGAAGTTATATGCTTTAAATGTATAGTGTGGATGTGACCTTCGTCTGGAATGGAGGGATCCTGAATTTGTTCCACCAGGAAGTATTTCCTCTATTGTACACCAGATGGCAGTGTTGTCTGTTTCTTAATAATGAAACACTAGCCAGAGTATTCATTCCAAAAGTGGCTTTCATGCTTCAAAAGCTCGGGCTTTCTTAGGAATCCTTGAATACGAAAATATTTGCTGGCCGCTATGGAGCCTCCCCTTGTGCAGTGAATGAGGGGGCTACTCTAGGATAGACTCTGAAAACAGGGCAACAAGCTTCTTGCAAGCAGCTGCATGCACCCAATATGAGGAACAGCCAGTCTGGTGCCCTCTAGATCCTAGGGCTACAACTTCCATCTTCCTGGACCATTAGCCATGCTGGCTGAGGCTGAAGGGACTTGTAGTTCAACCAAATCTGGAGGGTAGCACATGAAATACCCCTGAAATATGTACTTCCCATTTCTCTGAGTGATGAAAAGGTCCAGAGATGGTGCTGTCCGATTTAAGCTGCAATCCTAAACTCATGTACTAGGAAAAGCCCCTCAAACGTAGTGAGATGTACATATGAGCAAAGGGGTTTAGGATTGCTCTCCTTCTAGATGTTATGGGATTGAGGGTTGAGAGGGATAATTTCAATGAATTGCCCTTCCAGCCTCTGATTTGGGATCTGCAGAGGAAGAAACCTGCTCCACTGGCAAGGTTTCCTTTGTTAAGCTAGTCTGTGAGCCAAGTCTATCAAGTGTCTCATTAACAAGTGTAAGAATTGGCCAGGAAAGCAATGTTGGCCAAAGAACTCTTTCAGGAGAGAGGCCTTCCCCCCACCCCCCAACAAAGAAGTCGTTTGTGTTAGTGTCAGTCTGAGAAAAGGCTGGGAACTGAAAACAGACAAAGAAGCTGGCTTGCTCTCTGGGTCTGAACCCCCAAAGCTATGGGCTTTGAGGAGGAAGATCTGATGGACTGCTAATGCTGTGAACCTCTCCATCTGAAGCTCAGGTTGTGTATATGTGCAAATAAACCATCTATCCTAGAAGACGCCAGAGTCTCCAAAGACCTTCTTTCCAAGGAAACCAAACCCTGCATATGCACAGGAACCCCTGGAAGTCTCTCACTGTTCAGAGACTGGGGTGCATGCAACAGGATAAGAGAGCTCTGGAGGTGTATGGCATCTTTTTGCAATATGTTTGGTTATACATTTTGTATGCAGAAACAGATGGCACATGTCTGTAAAGCAAGGATAGGGAACCTGTGCCCCTCCAAATCTTCCTGGATTCCTCATCAGCCCCAGACAACATGGCCAGTGGTCAGGGATGATTGATGGCCATTGTAGTCTGATAACATCTGGAGGGCAATAGGTTCCACAACCCTGCTGCAAATCAGGCACACCAGTTCCCCTTCCTCTGAACACAGCATTTATTTATTTATTTACTATTGCATGTCTAGCCTGCCTTTTCTCCAAGGAGCTGACGGTGGCATACATGGTTCACTCCCTTACATTTTTCCCCTTGCAACAACCCTGTGACATTGGTTAGGCTAAGAGGCCCAAGTGACTGGCCCAAGGTCACCCAGTGAGGTCGATGGCTGAGTAGGGATTTGAACCCTGGTCTCCCAGATCACATTCCAACACTTTAACCACTACACCATACTGGCTTTCCTGGAGTTAGCAATGTGAAAGAAATATGGCTTTGTTCGCATTTTAATGTGAACCTGCCTCATTTGCATTTCCTGAAACAAAACATGAACTGAAACGCAGCCAGCTATCGAAATGCACACTTCTCTGAATTTTGTGATGCAGTTCTCCAACCGAAATGTGTGTACAAAAATAAATATATGTTATGTAAAATCGTGCATAAAAATGCACATATCAGTGAAAACAGCATAAAGAATCAAGAATAATGTGTTGAAAGTCCCCTGGAGACTGCTGGGTAACAAGCGACGAACAAGTCTAATATCATTAATAGTAGCAGCAGCAGTAAACATTCCATTAATTGCTTTGAAAAACTTACCCCACTTTGTAGAGATGCATCTGCTGCGGACTGGTTCGACTTTATTGTGTGTGCCAGTGGTTCCTAAATGTTTTCCCCACGGACCACTTGAACATTGCTGAGGGCCTTGGTGGACCACTTCATGGTTTTTCCGCCTGTTGTAGCAGTTGTAATGCGCTGTGCTAGATGCTGTGGGATTTTTATTTGTATTTTTTTTGCTTCTGTTCATTGATTATATTGTATTTTATGGCATCACAATTTACATTCCATAGAATTCAAATTGCAATACAATGAAATACAATGTCAGAAAGAGAAAAAGCAATAAAATTACAATTAAAATTAAATTTAATGTGGGACATGCCACAGATAATAATAATAAATTTTATTTTTCAGTCGCCTATCTGTCCGGGTTAGCGGACACTCTAGGCGACTTACAATATCATAAAAACACAATATACATCAACAGCAATCACTGCTGTGGGACCACCACCTCCACCATCCTTCCCTGAGGGACTTCTGCCTGGCAGGACCAGGCCCCAGGTACCCAGCCAGCCAGGACTGATTCTTACCACCTGTCCCTCTTTGGAGGGATACATAAGCCGGCTGGCTGAGGTGGTCTGGGAGATCCAGTGCCTGCAGGCAGAAGAGACCATTGCCCAAGGGAAGGAGAGGCTGCTACTGCTTTCTTTTTTTATTATTTGTAGTGTGTGGTTGTGTCAGTTGTGGGTGTCAGTTGTGGGTGTCAGTTGTGGGTGTCAGTTGTGGGTGTCAGTTGTGGGTGTCAGTTGTGGGTGTCAGTTGTGGGTGTCAGTTGTGGGTGTCTGTGGGTGTCTGTATAATGTGTGGGTGTCTGTATGAGTGGATGTTGTTTTATGTTGTTGTGTTGTATGAGTGAGGACTGTGTTGTGTGTATGTCAGTGTGTGTGTGTATGAAATTCTTGTGTTTTTAATATGTGCCTGGGAGAGAGGATTTTATGTGTAGTGTGGGGACTTTTGGCCCCCCCGATTAACATAGTGACAGGTAATGGGAGGTATGGCATTAGGAGGAGAACAGGCCAGGTAAGGGGAACTCGTCCCAGACAAGTCATGCCTGTGCCTTGTTCCGGTTCTCCTCATATCCACAGGATTTTGGGTTGTCCTATCAGCCAGCTCTCGAATCTCCAAGTGCTGCTTTTAAATGCCAGGTCGGTATATAATGAAACCTCCCTAGTCCATGATGTAATTGTGGAGGAGAGCGCCGACCTGGCATGCATAACCGAGACCTGGGTGGGGGAGCAGGGAGGAGTTGCCGTTTCCCAGCTTTGCCCACCTGGGTATATGGTCCAGCACTGTGGTAGATCCGAGGGCCGGGGAGGGGGGGTCGCTGTGGTCTATAAGAGTTCTTTTCTCCTCACCAGGCACCCTGTCCAGGTGGTGACTGGCCTGGAGTGTCTCCACCTTATGTTGGGCCAATGAGACAGATTGGGAATTCTGTTGGTGTACCGCCCACCTTGCTGCCCAACAGCTTCCCTAGCTGAGCTGACCGAGATAGTCTCGGAGGTGTTGTTGGGATCCCCTAGACTTTTGGTACTGGGGGATTTCAATATCCACGCAGAGGCTGTCTTATCAGGGGCAGCTCAGGACTTCATTGCTGCCATGACAACAATGGGGCTGTCTCAATTTTCTACTGGACCAACGCATGTGTCGGGACATACTCTTGATTTGATCTTCGCCACTGGACATGGAGATGGTGACCTGCGGGTGGGGTGTTTTTCATCTACCCCATTGTCATGGACAGATCACCGCCTGCTGAGATTTAGACTTACAGCGTCCCTTTCCCTCTGCAAAGGTGGGGGACCTATTAAGTTGGTCCGCTCCCGGAGACTAATGGATCCTTTGTGTTTTCAGAAGGCTCTGGGAGATTTTCCGGCTGATAATACTAGTGCTCCTGTCGAGGCCCTGGTCAAACTGTGGAATACGGAAATGACCCGGGCTGTTGACACAATCGCTACTGCACGCCCCCTTCGATGTAGAGCTCATACAGCTCCGTGGTATACCCCGGAGCTGAGAGTGATGAAACAAGAGAGGAGGAGGCTTGAGTGTAGGTGGAGGCGAACTCCTGACGGATGCAATTATGCCTTGGTAAGTGCCTCCACTAAGTTGTACATAGAAGCGGTAAGGGCAGCAAAAAAGTGTTATTTTGCTGCCACTATTAGATCATCTTTATGCTGCCCAGCGGAGCTTTTTAAGGTAGTACATGGGCTTTTACACTCTGGCCCTCAGGATACTACAGAGTCATCTGAAGCCTGCTGCAACGAGTTTGCGGGGCACTTCCAAAATAAAATCGCATGCATCCGTAGGGACCTCGACTCTAATGTTAGGACAGTTGACTCCATTGAGGTACCTAGATCACGGTCTTGTCCTCAGTTGTTGGATGAGTTTCAGTCGGTGCAGCTTGAGGAAGTTGACAAGATGCTTGGACTGGTGTGTGCAACCACGTCGGTACTCGACCCTTGCCCTTCTTGGCTAGTTAAAGCTAGCCGGGCTGGAACTGCCAGCTGGGCCAAGGAAGTGATCAATGCCTCCTTGAGTGAGGGAGTTGTCCCTCGTTGTCTCAAGGAGGCTGTAGTGAGACCTCTCTTGAAGAGGTCGTCCTTGGACCCAGATAATTTGAACAACTATCGACCAGTAGCGAATGTTCCATTTCTGGGCAAGGTCTTGGAACGGGTGGTTGCCAGCCAGCTCCAGGCGCTCTTGGATGAAACCGATTATCTAGATCCATTTCAATCCGGTTTTAGGCCCAGTTTTGGCACAGAAACAGCCTTGGTCGCCCTGTACGATGACCTTTGTCAGGAGAGGGACAGGGGGAGTGTAACTCTGTTGATTCTCCTTGATCTCTCAGCTGCTTTTGATACCATCGACCATGGTATCCTTCTGGAGAGACTCGTGGAGTTGGGAGTTGGGGGTACTGCTTGGCAGTGGCTCCGCTCCTACTTGGCGGATCGTCTCCAGAAGGTAGTGCTTGGGGAACATTGCTCGATACCCTGGACTCTCCATTGTGGAGTCCCTCAGGGATCGGTTCTGTCCCCCATGCTTTTCAACATCTACATGAAGCCTCTGGGTGCGGTCATCCGGAGTTTTGGAGTGCGTTGCCATCAGTATGCTGATGACACACAACTCTATTACTCCTTTTCATCTGCTTCAGGTGAGGCTGTTGATGTGCTGAACCGTTGCCTGGCCGTGATAATGGACTGGATGGGAGCTAATAAACTGAAACTCAATCCAGACAAGACTGAGACGCTGTTGGTGAGTGCCTTTTCCGCTCAGATGGAGGATGTTCATCCTGTTCTAGATGGGGTTACACTCCCTCTGAAGGAACAGGTTCGTAGTCTGGGGGTTCTTTTCGACCCTTCCTTGTCACTTGAGGCTCAGGTAGCCTCGGTGGCTTGGAATGCGTTTTACCATCTTCGTTTGGTAGCCCAACTACGCCCCTATCTTGGCGGTGATGACCTCGCCTCAGTTGTTCATGCTCTAGTGACCTCTAGATTGGATTACTGTAATGCACTCTACGTGGGGCTGCCCTTGGACGGTTCGGAAGCTGCAGCTAGTGCAAAACGCAGCAGCCAGACTGACGAGGACCAAGCGGTCCTCACATATTACACCTGTTCTGGCCCGTTTGCACTGGTTGCCGATTTGTTTCCGGGCCAGATTCAAGGCGCTGGTATTGACCTATAAAGCCTTATACGGTGTGGGCCCGCAATATCTGATGGAACGCCTCTCCCGCTATGAACCTACCCGTACACTTCGTTCGACATCTAAGGCCCTCCTCCGAGTACCGTCTCACCGAGAGGCTTGGAGGGTAATGACAAGATCTAGGGCCTTTTCGGTGGTGGCCCCCGAATTGTGGAACAGTCTCCCCGAGGAGGTACGCCTGGTGCCTACGCTGCTATCCTTTCGGCGCCAGGCTAAAACCTTCCTATTCTCCCAGGCATTTTAATATATTTCTATGTATTTTACTGTTTTAATGTTTTAGCTATGCTAATATCATTTAGTGTTATTATGAATTTGTATTTTTATCTGTGATTTTGTTCATTTATTGTATTATGGTATGTTGTACACCGCCCAGGGAGCCATTGGCTATGGGCGGTTTATAAATGAAATTAAATAAATAAATAAATCAGCTTCAGTTAATACCACAGAAAAAACTAATCCACCACAATCTCATAGGCCTGCCTGAAAAGCCAGGTCTTTAAGGCTCGGCAAAAGCTTATCAAGGAGGGAGCATGTCGAAGACCCAGGGGAAGAGAATTCCAGACCACCTGGATGAAGATCACGGACCCCTGGTAGTCCATGGATCACCGTTTGGAAACCTCTAGCATATGCGAATGGAACTGTAACTAACGGAAGCATTCCCACAGCATATAAGGAACTGGCCTACATAACTACATATCTTTACCCCTGTTGGACTTACCCATACTTCGTTGGTGGACCCTTACGTGCAGAAGGGCCCAGGTTCAATCCCCTAAATCTCCATGTAGGGCTTGGAGAGGCTCTTTGTTGGAAACCCTGGAGACCCGCTGCCAATCAGTGTAGACAATACTGAGCTAGATAGATCAATGGTCTGACTCTGTAAGTCAGCTTCCTATCTTTCGTATATGGAAACTTTTGTTTATGTACTGTCCATCTGAATAGCAAAAAGAAATGGTGTTCAACAAACTAGTCAGATCTTTCTAAAGTTGTATGTGACAAATTTCATTACTATGTTCAGTTTTTGTTTTGAATTTTTTGGAAAGAAATCTGAGAACATTGCTTGCAAAACATGCATAGCAGACAAACCTGCCCACAAAGCTATGCCTATTAGGAAAAAATGCACACTAATACGCTGAGACATTTTCGTGAGGACTCTCTTTTTTAATAAATAAATAAATCACAAACTGATGTGGAAATGTGGCAAACCTGAACTTAAACCTGGAAAAGAGACAAATGGAGGGAAATCAAAACTGACAAATTTGTCCATCCTTAATTGGAGCTGCACAAGTTTCCTTCTTCCAGATAGCTGCCTCCCTTTCAGATATATTGCATTTGGGGTGGGATTCAAGCACATACCAGCAAAGTCAGGTTGTGCAATTATTGTTGTTTTGAAGCTTTTGTACAACAAACATACTTCTGCAAAAGTTCCAGCTTTCCACAGTTAGGAAAGTGGTGAGGGAATGCACTGGAAATTGGGGAATAACACTTGCTTTGATGCAGCAGCAACTAACCTCCCTGCAAACAAATCAGAAAGAATGCACAATAAATAACTGACATCTAATCTCCTTGCAAACAAATCAGAATGAATGCTCGATAGACAGGTCACTGGGAAGTACCCTTCATTCCAAACCCTGGCAATATTCCTCCTGAAAAAGGTTTGGTGAGGCTGCCTGGTTCTGGACTCCTTAACATGAGGGGTTAAGAAACAATTTATGATCTTTCTCAAAATTGTGTGTTTAGATTAACTGGGCTGCTCTGGGAGGAAGCTGGAAGCTTGCCTTTAGCCCTCAAATGTGACAAGTGGAGTTAAAACCGAGATTTAATTATGAGCCATTATGGGCTTGTAACAACATTATAATCCAACGTATGTTCCAATAACAATCCATAATGGTTCTGTGTTTAATGCCCTGTGCTTGTTCTTGGAGAAATGCCTTCTAATGGACACTCCTGATAATGAGATGGCAAGTGTCCAGTAAACAGCTGGGCTGTGTGCCCTTCCTGGTTTAGAAAATAATACCTAGATCTTGGGAGCTGTACTGAAACTGGTGGCAGGGGGGAGGAGGCAGTTTTCCTGCCTGAAGACTGCAGGAAGGGCAGGCATGCATTCCAAGCCTCTCAGCCACATAGCGAAAAAGTGCTGTTGAGTTCCCCACACACACACACAAATCTCATCAGCACAGTTTGGTGTGTCATTTGACCATTTCCTGATGCTTGTCAGCGAAAGCAATTAGCTAGGGTTCCATGACGTTTCCTGATGTTGCCTCCTTATGCAGGCACAAGTGGTGGCAAAGAAGGAAATGGAACATTTATAGTTGGCCTAGCCTCTGTGAATTCTTACATTTACATCCCACCTTCTCTCTAAGGAACTCAAGGTAGTGTGTGTGGTTCTCCCCTCTCCGTTTTATCTTCAGAACAGCCCTGTGAGGTAGGTTAGGCTGAGAGGCAGTGACTGGCCCAAATAAGCGTCATGGCTGGGTAGGGATGTGAACAGTGCTCTTCCAGGTCCTAGTCCAACACTCTTAACTACTATGCCATGCCAATCTGGAATGCAATTAGCAAACAAAGGTCTATTTTTCAGACCAGATACCATTGTGAAGGAAAACAGCAGCACGCTGCAGGTCTGTCATTGGTCTTGTACAGGATGCATTAACTCTTAGCCTTCTGCAGTTGTGCAATAGCAAATTTAGAAGTGCAGGGTCCCATCACGATAGTCATAGCCCTGCCCCTCCCCCCTTTTTCGCTGCTGGCTTGAGAATGAGATCCTTGTTAATGCCTTCTCCCACAACAACAAATGTCCCTAGGAGCCAATAAGCATGAAAGGGGAGAGTGTTAGCTACTGAGAAGACACTTCTCAGTAGCTGACTCCCCTCCTTTCACTCTGATTGGCTCCAGTTAGCAGGAGAGGACAAGGAAGCATGTTGGAAGACTCTTCCCAGTGGCTAACACACACCCTTTTCATGCTGATTGGATCACAGGATTCTGGAGACATAGGGACCCTGCTGGGATTCTGCTCCCAAAAAACTAAGGAGTCTAAGACCCCTGAGAACCCAGACTACTACACCTCTGGCTCTCTGTCTTGATGGAGGTGGTGGTAGATCTACTTCTTGATGCATCTTTCCCTGCTGTCATATGGCTACAAACTGCACTGTGCACAGAAGTGGCCTTAAATGCAGACATTAAACCTGCATCTTGATTCTTAAGTGGTTTGAGGGTTCTTTCCCTCCTCGCTCCTGTGTCCTGCTCCTGGGATTATTCCCTTGGGTGACCTGATTGCCATGGGCCCAGCTGCAACTTCCAGTGATGGAAGAAAGCTGAGTGGGTCATCCGGATTAAATCCACAATAGAACAGTGGGCATAAGTCTGAAGCTGCAAGCCATATTTAGGTCTAGCCCAGTTACCTTGGTCAGTATTTCTGCCCTTTCTCTTTCACTCTCTCCCTTCCAGTTTGATCTTTTGCTTTGGTGATTGCGCCAGAATAGAATGAGTGTCGGCAGAGTTATGCAGTGGATCAGCCGCAGTGCAACAGACTGAGTGTGTGTGTATGTGTATGTGTGTGTGTGAGAGAGAGAGACTTTCCCTTTAAGCAAGGAAGCTTTTCCTCTGCTGCAATCACTGAGGCCTCAGACTTTGGTAAAATAAGAAAAGCTTACTTTAGTGAAAGAAAGGCATAGCAGATAGGAAAGGGATTCTAGTTCCAACTAACTAGCTAAGCTGGAGGCACAAAAACCAGACATGCTCATTGCCCTCATGCTGCAAGTGAGAGACAAAGAACAGATGTCTCCTCTGACAATCGGAGAAGAAACAGGAAGGAGAATGTGTAATGTGTGGTCAGCTCCCCTAAGAGTATCAGCCTTATCCTCCATGAATTTGTCTAATCCTCTCTTAAAGCCATCCATGTTGGTGGTCATCACTGCAGGAGTGAATTCCAGAGTTTTACCATGCACTGTGTGAAGAAGTCCTTTCTTTTGTCTGTCCTGAATCTTCCAACACTGAGCTTCCTTGGATGTCCACGGGTTCTAGTGTTATGGCACTTTCTCCAAGCCATGCGTAATTGTACAGACTTCTATCATGTCACCTCTTACTCACCTTTTCTCTAAACTAAAAAGCCCCAAATGCAATAAATCAAAAGGAATGCAATCGTTTGTATCCAGCTGAGCCCCTATTAATAAGTTAGGATACATTCGTGAAGATGTTCTTCCTCTGTTGGCTGACCACATTTTTTTTAACCAACAGCAGTGGAGGGAGGCTGGTCTTGTAGGACAAATGGGCCACTGGCCCGCCAGTCGATTCCTCCAAGGGAGGAATTGTACAACTGTGAGAGGCATTGGGAGTCTCCTAACACCTCTCAGCATCCTTAACAAACGACGGTTCCCAGGATTCTTTAGGGGAAGCTGTGACTGTTTAAAGTGGTATAAGAGGGCTTTAGACGTTTTCTTGGATGTTACTTAAACTGGATAAAAATGTATAGTGCTCCACTGTGTTGGGGCCTTGAACTAGGATCTATCTTCTACCTTTCCTCTCTGCTGACTCCCCTATCTGCGGCATAGTGGTCAGACTGCTGGACTAGGACCTGGGAGACCAGGGTTCAAATCCCCACTCAGCCATGAAGCTCAGTGAGTGACCTTGGGCAACTCATAATCTTTCTCCCTAACCTACCTTACATGGCTATTGTGAAGCTAAAATGGAGAGTGGAGCACCTTCAGTTCCTTTGAGGAAAGGAGGGATATAAATGTTAATAACAAATAATAACATATCCTTGGTGTATCTTGTTTTTCTAGTTTACAAGTTATATAAGTGAGCCATTTTTTTGGGGGGGGGGAGAAATAATTCTCTGAAAAGTAGGGTTAAAATACAGTAAATAAATAATATGAAGCCAGACCAACACATCATTCAATTTATGTATTTATTTGAAAGCATTTCTAGAGCACTTAATGTTTTTTAAAAAACCTCTAAGTGGTATACAACAATAACATGAAACTAATAAAACAGAGTAACCAAAACAGCATTATAAAAACAGAAACAAGTTTAAAAAGGGGAGTTCAGAAATATTGGAGTCTAATTTTTTGGGTAAGGGAAAGCCGGGGAGGAGGGGGGGGGAATGTCTGCAGAAGATGTCTGAATATATGCTGCTTCACATATGGCAGATGGAAGAACATTTCATAGTGCAGAGGCAATGGCAAGAAACTCTTGTTTTCAGTTCACCACCCGGTGATATTCTGTGCCTAAGAATAGAAGGATCTAACCATTTCAGTTCTGTCAGTTTCTCATTTTTCCAATCTTAAATTCAGTTCTCCACATTTCATCATAACGGAAATTCTTCAGCATTTTAAAGCAAATGCAGCATTTTAATGCAAATTGGTTTACGAATTGCATCGCAAAATTCGGATCGGTGCAAATTTTGAAAGATGTCTGCAGTTTGGTTTTCATATTGTTTCAAAAAGTGTGCAGTTGATAGATTCGCCTTTAAATGGAAACTGAATTGAATTTCTCCCCCATCCCTAGTGGTGCCATGAGTAAAATGTCTCCAGATGATCTGAGTCTGAGTTGGATCTTCCAAAAGTTGGAGGACTACAACTCCCATCATCCCCAGCCATGGGGCTGATTGGGGTTGGAGTTCTACAGTATCTGGAGGGCCGTGGGGCCCCTGCTGTAAGTGAACTGTTCATGCAATGGGTTATCAAGCAACAATGGAGCTGGATTCCCTCCCCCCAATAAACACACTGGTGAAATTGTGGCATAGCAGATCTTACTACCTCTGGTGAGTGTACTCTGTCCATTCTTTACACTTTCCAGGATTTTGAAGTGCTTTGAGAACTTGTTTGAATGGAACCAAGCGGCCCTCAAGAAATCTCTCGTCATATAGACTCATCATTGCATGGTCATGTCATCGCTGGGGGCTGCCTGGTTGATGGTGACCCACCCCTGTTTGTGGAATGCCCTCCTTAGTGAAGTGTATCAGACTCCCTTGCTACTAACTTTTAGGAGAGGTTTTAAAGCATTCCTGTTTACCCAGACATTTGAGAGCTGAAAGCCCTGCCCCTCGCAACTCTGAAATTATTAGTTTGAAAGTAGGTGGTTGCTTTTAGGAGTTTTTAACTGTTTTTAGAAGGTTGGGTTTTTTTGAAGGCTATTTTAATCTGTTTTTACAAGTTTTATTTGCATTGTTTTAGTATTGATATGCTTGCTACCCTGGGCTCCTTTGGAGGAAGGAGCAGGTTATAAATCTAAATCTAAATAATAATAATAATAATAATATTGTCTAGCAACTTCCAGCTGTCTCTTGAAACTATTGTTGGTCTTGGCACTGACATGCAACACAAGCCTAGCATGTATTTTTACTTCCCTAGGCCAACCTGGTGTCCTCCAGATGTCTTGGACTACAACTGCCAACAGCTCTAGCAAGCACAATCAGCAATCAAGGATGATGGGAACTATAGTCCAAAACCTTTGGAGAGCACTAGTCAGGGGAAAGCTAGCCATAGGCATTTAGCTGTGGATTTTAGAGAGAAAGTGGTTTGGTTGTGTCCTGGCCACAAAGAAGAGGAGAAAACCTTGTGCCCAACCTAAAATAAAAAAGGGAAGCACTGTAGGGAACTGATCACTCATCACCCTCCCTAATACATCAAAAGGCAACACACAACTACTTGGGCACAATCCAGCCACAATTAAAGCATTTTTTTAAAAAAGGAACCCTTTGAATTGAGTGACAGAATACCAATCATCTACTTCCATTGGGACTTAAAATAAACTTTGGTTGAATTTTACACCCTTTATTAATAACAAAAGATATTTGACATTGGAACCACATGAGACCAGCTGAAAATGTGTGCCAGGAAGTTCGGCTCTCAAATTATGTTATATAGATACATATAGATATGATGCCTTTATTTAAAACTCTCTCTCTCTCTCTCTCTCTCTCTCTCTCACACACACACACACACACACACTTCTCATTCATGGTGAGAGAGGTGTTCAGTTGCTTTGTGCGCTCCCTAGATTTCTGCTCTGATGCCACATGGTTCTATAGCTCTCTTAATTTCAATTGTTCTTACTTGAGATCCCACCCTACCTTTCCTTTGGGCTGTAGGACTTCCTTGATAGATTCATTGATAAAATTAGGATTTTTCAAGCACGCACACAAAAAGATGTGCTTGTGAAGGAAGCAAGGAGAGGTACGAGGCACGGATGCTGCCATTATTTGTTAAAATACTCCTCTTGGCAATGATCTAAGCTTCTTCTAGGTGTTGTGTAAGTGAATAATAATAATAATAATAATAAAATAAAAATAAAAATATTGATGATGTTAGTGTACCATACAGAAGAGACTTCCTTAAACCATGCTGGTCTGGTAGCTCTCAATCGATTCGTTTGTAGGCTAGTCATAGGCATATTTCAGTGGGTCTACTCTGGAATAAGGGACTAGAAAAAAGGGCAGACTCAAGATGTTTTTCCTCCAGCGAGCGAGTCGGAGAGAGCTTCTCTTCCTTTTGACAGAGGTAGGCAGACTTCAGGCGTGTGGGATCTACTCTGGATTCTCTCCCCAACTCCGCCCCCTAACCGTTCTCTAGAAATGCTTTGATGCACCAGTTGGCCCTGGTGCAAAAGACGCAACTCTTAAAAGGCAAGGATCCTAAACCCAGGAATTTGTTTTGAGGACCAGAACTGAACGGAAATCACAGTCCTTACACACACACACACGCACGCGCGCGCGCGCACACACCCCTCTCATTACCCCAAGAATTATAGCAGCTTTATTTAGGACTCTTTGTGTGCGGCATTTTGTCGTTAAGCCACTGAGAGCCAGCAGTTCTTGCCGATCCACTGCAAATCAGAGATCTATCTACCAGTAGATCCAGATCTACCTTCTGCCCGTCCCTGCCTTACGAAGAGGGGCTTAGCTAACTATGAAATAATGAATCGTGTCGAAGCAACCCTCCCCCTAGCCAGAAATCCCAACTGTTGGAGCCTCAGGCAGACAGCAGATAACAAAACACTTCCTTAACAATTTCGGGTAGAAATCGGCTTTCTCCATTCCGATGGTTGCAGAGAGACAAAAGCCTAGGAAACTGCCCTACACACTGGATCAGGCCATTGGTCCATCTAGCTCAGTAGTGTCTACACTGACCGGCAGCGGCTGTCTAGGGTTTCGAGGAGGAAGTTTTTTCCCTGGACCTACCCAGAGATGCCAGGGATTGAACTTGGGACTTTTTGCTCTAACACTGAGCCACAATCCTTCGGAATTTTGACAGTGAAGAGCCAGGCTTGTTTGTAAAAGGAGAATAATGACCGTGTGTGTGTGTGTGTGTGTGTGTGTGTGTGTGTGTGTGTAATGTTTGGTATTTTCCAATAGTGCAAAAACGACGGTGCACCGATGTGCTTGCCAAGCGGGCTGGAGGAGGGAGCAACAAACAGAACTTCACTCAAGCTTGCTCTGGATCCCTATAAGGATTCCATTAATCACCTAATATATATATATGAACGTAATTGTGATTAACCAAACAGAGGTTTTTATTGTATTAACAAAACGTTTCAGCTTCCACCTTCATCAGCTGCCAACATACAAATGCTGTTACCAAGGTGGCAGTTACAGAGCTTTGAGGATGGAATGCTCAGGGGGCTTCATTTGCAGAAGCTAAGTGATGCTGGTACTGTCCTCCAGGTTCAGGCCATGTGGTGCCAATGTGTCCAGAGAGTAAATCCAAAAGTTCTCCCTTTTAGTCAGTGCTGCTGGATCTGCTGGCATCTCTATCGCTGTAATGGAAAAGTCCAACAGGACCCTCAATGTTAAAATGCTTTGCAACTGGTTGCTCCACTTTTTTTGTCAAAATTGCCGACTTGTGGTTCCTGAAGCGTGTGCGTAGGTCTGTTGTGGTCTTTCCTGTGTATTGGATATGACATCCTGGTCTTTTGCACTCGATGTAAACTATATTGCAGGACCTGCAGGTGATGTTCTTTTTGATGTAATATGTCCTGCCTGTCCTAGTGCTTGTAAAAGTGGCTGTCTCCCTGAGGTACACACAGGTGATACAGCATTTGGAGTGACAAGGATGAGACCCTGGATTGGTGATAGGTGGCTTAAGCACAGCTCTCACCAACAGTCTGCTCAAATTAGGAGGTTGGCAAAATGCTATAACAGGAGTCCTGCTGATGGCTCTAGTAAGATGTTCAGAGTTTGCCAGCAATGGGTAGCTCTCCCTGATTGCTGGGTGATAGGAGATGCTGGATGGAAATCCACCACAAATGGAATCCGTTGCTCTCTGCTCTTTGACACCCCAGTATGGTAGAGGTTTTCCCTGGACAGAATGGAGGCTCAGTGGACATTGCAATTGATATGTGGAGAATAATCTCTTAGAAGAAGGTGTTCTTTAAGTTCACTGATCCTTCTCTGGTATTTATCTTCAGTGTTGCAAATAAGTTTGATTCTCAGAGCTAAGCTATACACAATGTTCTTCTTTATATGCCTAGGATGGCAGGATTTCCAGTTTAAATAGGTGTGGGCATCAGTGGGTTTGCTGTAGAGATCAGTGGCTATTTTGTTGTTTTCAATGGTGAGAAGGACATCCAGAAAAGGGATGTGCGGATTGTCATTTGTACTATTAAATGTAAACTTAATAGAGGGATGGATAGAGTTGATGTAATTTTCAAATTGTTCCAAACTCTCTTTACCATTCGTCCAGACCATAAAGATGTCGTCAATGTATCGCCACCATATAAGTGGTTTGTTGATGGCCTTTTTGAGGATCTCCTGTTCCAGTTTACCCATAAAGATGGAGCCATGCGAGTCCCCATAGCTGTGCCTTGTAGTTGCAGGTAGTGTTCTCCATTGAATGCAAAGTTGTTACAAGTCAGGACTAGCGTAGCTAAAGTTGTGAGAACCTCTGTTAGAGGATTGTTCATATCTCTGGTGTTAAGGAACTCATTTAAAGCCTGAATCCCATCATTATGTGGTATATTGGTGTAAAGAGATGTGACATCTAAAGTAGCTAGTATAGTATTGTTATGGAATTGATACTGCTTGTTTAAAGACTCAATTTTAAGCAAGAAGTCCTTGGTGTCTTTGTTATATGATGGGAGGTTTTGCACCATGTTTTGTAAATTTAAGTCAATATACAGAGAAATCCTTTCAGTAGCTGTGTTGTTACCTGAGACAATTGGGCGACCAGGATTGTTGACTTTGTGGGTTTTAGGCAGCATGTAAAACCTTCCAGGGGTGGGATTTGGATTAACAAGGAGATATATGCTGCAATTATTTTTATTTTTTTTTTGGTGACCCAGGATTTTTAAACACATCAAAATGGTCCGCGGCCAAAATGGAGCCTTCACGTCTGAAGCGTGAATGGGATAAAACTTCTGAAACACAACATAAACACTGAGTAGTTCCCACGCACCCACCCCCGTTTAAAAAGGGGGCGGTATACCTTGAAATCAACTCCGCATCTTTTACGCATATTTCGGGTCCTCCTTTTCCAAACTCTCCTTCTGACGTTTTAAACAAAAGCTCTCCTGGAACGTTTCCTGATATGAGGGAAAGACCGCGAAAGGTCCAAATGCAAGGGTAAAGAGACGACCGCGATGATAGGATTGAAGTCATCCTGTAAATTCGTTTGTCGCATTTTTGTTTCATTCCCCGCCCTGTCCTGTGTCCCATAGAAGGATTATCTTTTCTTAGGATTTAAAGTGAAGGGTTAAAAAAGGAAAACGAAACGGGCTGAGCAGAAATGAACATCGGGGTGCGCTTTTAGTTTGTGTGTGTGTGTGTTGCTAGTTTTTGAGGGGAAGTCAACCCGTGGCATCAAATTCTCGCAATTCAAACGAATTACACTTTTTAAAAAATTGCAAAATCCCAGCCCGAAAACTAAGTAATCCAGTGTGATTTATTCGAGGAAGTGCGTGGGGAGGGAATCCGCTGGGTCTTCAGTGATGATTAATAGCAAATAAGTATTTCGCGGGCAATTCTCCGACATCTACAGATCTTCCTAGGCAAGCCAGCAAGAATTTAAAGGACACATCGGCTGGTCATTGCAGATGGGGAAGCTAAACTCAAGTTTTATAATATCTTTAGGATGACATTTAAATGCAAAAGCTTCAAAGACGACCCGTAAAATGTGGTGGTGGTTGTGGAGGAGAAATATAAAATTAAAATTCAGGAGGGGATATTTCAACAATTTTGAATACCACCTACAACGCTACGCAACCCCAAACCGTGCAATTCTCAACGGCGCCGCTAGGGGCCGCCCTTGTTCACAGCAAACCGCCCAGAGCAGCTGCCAATCAAAACAGCTTGCCGAGGTACTTCGGCATATATAAAGCTCCCGAAACAAAACCGTCATCCACCTTTCACAGCCGACGTTTGCAGGAAGGGCCCTGGAACAAAAAATGTCACACCTCTTTGCAGTGCCACTCGCCGTATATACTTAACAGGCTTTATCCTAATGTCTTCAAATTCTCTGTGGAAGGATATTACAGGGGATTATATATATCACGTTTTAATTGAACAGACAAACAAACTCTACCGATAATATACCGCGGGTTTCTGTTCTCAGGTGTTTGTTTCGTCCTATGTGCATTCAACGGCATTTAATTTATTTATATAAAAAATAGGCTCCGAAAGAGAAGAAGAAAGTATTGGTGTTTTGACCTTTCCTGCCTAGACACCCAATCCCAAACGGATCTGACCTCTAAAATATAGGAAGGGCAGGATCTGAATCCAAAGAGTAAACAAACAAACAAGCAAAAATGTGCATTTATTGAGCACCATCTTTTCATGCAATCTAGGAGGGAAATTTTGCTTCGGTGAAAACACACACGTAAGCAAACCTCTAGGTTCCTGTATTCCTGCTTTGTCTTCTTATTGTGCCTTACTGGGTGTATGCAGAGCTTGGAAAAGTTACTTTTTTGAACTACAACTCCCATCAGCCCCAGCAAGCATGGCCACTGGATTGGGCTGATGGGAATTGTAGTTCAAAAAAGTAACTTTTCCAAGCTCTGGGTGTATGTTCCAGAAAATTGTAGAAAGGGGCGAATTATACCCTTAAAACACACACGCGCGGAGAGAGGGAGAGAGAGTGAGAGGATCGCGATTTTATTCTTTTGCTTTTTTTAAAAAAAAATTTCCTAGCAAAATTGATGATGCCTAGGGAAGCAGAGATTTCTCCTCCCCGCTCCTTTTCCAAAGCCCTCCTACCTCCAAATACTGTAAACAAAAATAGAAAGGGGCTTTTAAATCCGAAAGTCTTTGGGCATCACAATAGCATTCCTAGTTACTGAGAAACTTCCTTTAGATATAAGCAATATTTTAAATTTGGGGATGGGGACGGGTGTGCATTTGTGCAGCTTCTCTCGCTCCCCCCAATAAATATTTTCCTATTTCAAACACACCAACCAGAATGTTGGGGTTGAGAATTTAGAAATAACTATCTTGGAGCGTCGGGTGGGGTTTAGAAAAACAAACTGAGATAGCTTGCTCTCGCCATGCATTTCGTAATGTTCCCTCCACAAAGTTATTTCCTAAGTGAAATGTTGTTGTTGTTGTTTTTATATAATAATAATAATAATAATCGAGGTCCAGCATTTAACCCCGAAGTAACCATACACACACCCCGAAGTCCCAAAAATAATCATAGTCTCCCAGGGAAAGGCGATCCCTTTTAAAGCACACCAACAAGCAAGGGGGAGGGGACCCAACCCAACCACGGTGAGAAGTAAACAAGCCTGTTACCTTAACGCGATTGCAATAAACAGGCCAGACAATTGCCAGAAAGGGGGATTTGTTTAACCCCTGTTGCCCTTTCTCATTGAAACAAACGGGTTCCTTTTTGTTCACGCGCGGCTTCAGTGGGGGAAGAACAGAATCTAAAGGTCAGGGGGTCAAGAGCTTCGCCCGTTCTCTTGGCTTTTATTTCTCTGCCCCTTTTTCACTCAGGGGATCATCAAAAAAAGCGGAGGGGGGGTAGGAAGGCCGCTTGATGACCTAGAAGAGTTCCTAGGCATTCCCTTACAGGAGATGTCGCTCTGGAAGATAAGCGAAGCATCCAGTCTATTCAAGACAAGAGGGACCGGACTATACCTTTCTAGGTCTGAACACTCTCTCTCTCTCTCTCTCTCTCTCTCTCTCTCTCTCTCCCAGATAGGGTCGGGTGTTGCTAGTGGTATTTGTCTCCATCAAATCTCTCTCTCTCTCTCTCTCTCTCTCTCTCTTTCTCTCTCTCTCTCTCTCTCTCTCTCTCTCTCTCTCTCTCTCTCTCTCTCTCTCACACACACACACACACACACACACACACACACACACACACACACACACACACACCTCTCCATCCATCTCTCTCTTTCTGTGTGTGTGTGTGTATGTGAATATTTCGCATCCAAGTCTCTCCTTGTCCCTCTCCATTGGATAGCTTCAACTTGGTTCCGTTCTCGGCGTGCCTTCCCTGTCAATTTCACCACCCCAGAAGCTCTTTGGCCGGAAGAGAAGGGAAATGGAATAAAACCAATGAAGTGATGAGTTGGGCAGGCGCGGGGCCAGGGGCGCTGGGAAAGACTGACAAAGGGCTCGAACATTCTGGACGAAGTTAAGGACTATGACGTCCCACTGAGTTCAGCGGGTCAGTGTCTCTCCCTGACATCAGTGGCCATTCGCAGCGTTTTCACTTTGGGATCGAGCTTCATAGATTTTGTTTCTGTTCTGCTGCTTCTTGCTAGCACAGCCTATAAAGCCAAGCTAAAAAACACCCCCAATGCAAAAACCAATATTTTCGAACAGTGTTTTTTAAAATAAACAAACAAACACAAAAACAAAGAAAATAATACCTGAAAACAAAACCAAAGATGATTTTTCCCCTAGGGTGGAGGATTACTATTAATAAAAACGATAGTCATCACAGAATATGGATATTCAGTGACTTTGTTTATTTATTTAAACTATTTCTATCTCGCCCTTCTGCCCTACAATAGGGCACTCAAGGCAGCTCATAATACAAACATACACAGTAAAAAACACAAAAAACATAAAAAATTATAGAAAATACAGTTATGAAATCTAGGGGAGTGATATTAAAGGGGACGGATATATATGCCACTTTGATCTCCTTGGAGAAAAGGTGGGATAAAAATGCAGATAATAATAATAATAATAAAGACTGCTGATTTTGTTTATATTTGCTTTATTTTGTCCACTTCCGACATCGAGACTCATTTAGCTCGATAGTACTGCATTCCCATCTCAGTGAGTTCTCCTGAACATTGATCTGTCAAGTAATGGAAATCTCTGTGGGTAACTTTCCCTCGATCATTTGAGGCGTGGGAATGGCAGAGGCAAAAAGTTGAAATAGAACCTGAAAGTTATGTGTAGAAAAATTAAAGTTATCCCAGTACAGAGACAAGAGTATATTGATGGCAATAGTGGCTATAAATTATAGCTAACTGGTGGCATCTTACACCAAGGCACAAGTGTGTACCTGTGTGTATGTGTGTATGTGTATATGTAAGTATGTATGACAGTGGCTGTCAAAAATCCGATGACTGTTGATATACACAAGCACGTGCATTCTCGCACACATTCATACCAGTGTGATAAAAAAATTAATTATGTATATATCAACAGTCACTGCCAGTAGCTTATTCATACATACAGGCCAACAAATATATGTACTTCTCTTCCCCCCCCTCCCACACACACTATTGATCTGTGTATAGATGCGCGTGTGTAACTTACAGTGATCTATCCAACCATCGATCTGCCCTCCTATATGCACACTCTTTTCAAACAAACACAGGGGCACACACGAGTTACGGGGATGGATGGGTAGGAAAATGGTGGTGATGGTGCAGACCTAAGACCAGCAAACATTCCATAGCCTCCTCCACCCTCCTGACTGGGAGCCCCTTCACTTTACCGTGTGCACTCATCCCCCCGAGTTTCTTTACTTCAGTGATGGGGATGGTGTACTCTCCTGAAGGAGAGAAAGCCCAGAGGGCAGTTTGGAGGCAGCCTCAGCCTGGGAGAAACTGTCCGGTGCTGGGCTGTACACAACCTCCCGAAAAGGATGTGGTAGAGCAGGCTGGGCATTTATCTCTGTGACCAGCACCCCAACCGGGACCGGCTCCTCCTGCGAGATCCATAAAGCGGCAGCCGCCAGAGGACAAGCCTCCCGTCATTCTTGCTCCGTCCTCGACCCCAGTTTAGCGTTGGATGCTGCCTCGCTCCCTTGCCCAAACTCCTTGGCAAGTTCTTCAGGGCTAAACTGAAGACGGGGCATCTTATTCCGGATGGGCCCGGGGGGCTGCAGGGAAGCCCCTAATGGCTGGATCCCTTCCTCTTTCTGGGAGTTGCCAGAGATGGCGGCAGGCCCGTAAAAGTTGAAGGGGGCCCTCACAAAAATAGTGCAGGGGAGATTTTCCCCCTGCAATAAATTTAATTTTTGTAAAAAAAAAAGAAAAAAGAGGGGGGTTAACAGGGGCGGTCCCCCTAGCCTCCCCTGCTACAGGCCTGGATGGGGGGCGGCGGCGCGGAGAAGCCACCTTCCCTTCCTCGAAAGTTTCCCCCAAGTCCAGGGGCTGGCGCGCTTCCTGTCACTTCCCATCTTCGGCTGGTCAATTTCTCTCTTCTCTGCTCTTTCTAAGACATACGTCGCCTCTTCTTCCTGGGTCCGAGAGCGCGCGATCCTTTCAAACTTTCCCCCAAAGTCTGCGGGTCCTCTATCCTCGGATGCCAACTATCGTCCCCCGCCAACGAGACACCCCTACTTCTACAATGTCCTCCCATCACTCACCCAGCCTCTGCCTCACTGTCTTCCTCAATGCCAGACTGCAAATTATTTCTCTCCCCCACTTAAAAAAGAAGGGGAAAAGGAACTAAAGACGAGGATTGTTATGATTGATATTCATATATTTATTGGGCGAGGATCAGCGGCAGGAGCCACAGGGGCTTTTTATAGGTGACGTAGAGACCGACGTGGGGTGTTTTGGCTTCCTACATCCTAAAATGACATTTCCCTGCAGTCCTCCCCCTCCTTCTGAGGTGAGGAGGGGAAGGGGGGAAGCAGCTTTCGTTGTTCTTCTCGGGAGACAAGCGGCAGAGCTCCAGTTGCAGAGCGAGCGAGAGCAAGGAGGGAGCGCGAAAAAGGGCCCTCCATTTGTAGGGTCGGGGAGCTGCTCAGGGATCCCACAGAAAGAAAGACGGAGATCCAGAAAGGAGGGGGGATCCTTAAGTCACCTCTTGCAAGGTAAGGTCATCGTTGTTCCTATTGCACAGCATTTGCTTACGATGGGAGACAAGAGGAAGGGGGGGAGCCTTAAAAAAACAAGGATCCTTGGTTGGGGGCGTCTGATGTATCTGGGGGTGCTTCCAGGGGTTCTGGAGAGGGATTGGCTTTGAAGACGGAGTAAAACTGACATTGGGGGTGGAGGTGGGGAACCCCTTTCAACACCAGCAAACCACAGCCCTGTAATGGAATTTCATTCCCTTTAGATCTGAAATTGACGAGGCTGCGGCAGTGGCAGTGCGTCTTGCTTCTGTTGAGATTCTTAGGATTTGGGGGAAGGGGTTTGTGGGATCTGTCTGTCGATCTATCTGTCTGTCCGTCCGTCCACGCATCCATAACTATATATCTATATATAAAATGCCTGTGTGTTTGTGCGTGCGCGGGTGTGTGTGGGTGTGTGAGTGAAACAAGCCCTTTGATGGTTGCCGATTGACTCTGGATTGTCAAGGCTACCCACTCGATGCACACCATTTTGGATCCTGGCTCTGGGCAACTAATCGCCATCTTTGGGGGGGGTCAGTTTTTAGAGAGGGGAAAGAGGATTCCCCTCCCTCAAGACCGGGTCAAGCAATGTAGCACTCCTAAGCTAAAACTTCATTTTTTGGTGTGTGTGTATGTGTGTGTACTTTCCACGCACCTTGCATGGAGGAAAGAGGGCGCTCATAGTGTTTCCTCCTTCAGGATTTTGAATGACCGCTTTTATTGATTTAAAACATTTATAGCCTCGCTTTTCAAACCGGGATGTAAGACATTTGGAAGTCCTTTCCTCAACTCCCTGCTCTGCATGGAGCTATGGGAAAGGCGAGGGACTCGAGCCGAGTGAAATATATACGCAAATATATGCAGCGATATTTGTGTGCAAATATATAGGCACCCTTATACGGATTGCCCTCCAACTTCCCGTTACATACAAGTGAGCGTGTATAGACGAAATGTCTGCTCACTCGGATGAAGTTAGGGAAGGGGATGGGGAACTGAGAGGGCTTTGTTGGTTGGTGGAGGGAAGGGGGAGAGAAGGATATAACTGAATTCTCACCCCGCCCTGGTGATCCTGCAATTGTGGCATGGTAGGCGTCTACGAAACCTAGCGGGTTGAGCGAACTCTGCCCTGGATCCAGCAGTGTCTTTGTGTCTTATCTCTCTGTTCTGTAGGTGTGTCGGATGTATATCTATGTCGAGATCAATATCCATATCTAAATATGGATATTTAGGTATAGACATATTTTGCCGCCCTGTGCTCCCTTTGGGAGGAAGGGCAGGATATAGATAGATAGATAGATAGATAGATAGATAGATAGATAGATAGATAGATAGATAGATAGATAGATAGATAGATAGATAGATAGATAGATAGATAGACAGAACACAGTTTGCTTCTTACAGCGTGCAACTCTTCCTTCCCAGGCAAGCGAGAAAGACAGCCTTACAACCAAAGGTTTCCATCCCGGCCCCCCTCCTCAGCCTTGAGGTCTACAGTGTGTGCCTTTAAACACACGCGCGCGCGCGTGGGCTCGCGCACACACCCACCCACCCACACAGTCGCCCCCTTTGGAAAGTTGCCTTGGCAGTAACTTCACTCAATAGGGCGACAATGGAGCTCGGGACAAAAGGCGTTGGAAGTAGTTAAACTGCAAAGCACGTCCAACAACCCGGGTGCTTGAATTAAAGCAGAAGAAGGAGAAGAAGAAGAAGAAAAGAATGAAAGGAAGAAAATGAAAGACAAGACATGTAAGGGGGGGAGGCGGGGGGGGGAGCCGGAGAGGGACTTTTCTTTAAACTGGTGAGAAAAATTCTCCGGGTAAAAGTTGGTTCGGCGTCTGTATTTCAGCGCCAACGAAGCAAAGCTAATTCAATAGGAAACGCGAATATTTCCAAATGTCGAATGGCCCTTACGTGAAAAGTTCGTCGCTGGCAAATCAATTGCTAGGGCAAATAAACTGAACCGCGGGGAAAGGGGAGTAGGAAGGGAAGCGGATTGTCGTCGTTGTTGCCGCTGTTGTCGTTCTTTTATCTCACTGCTTGCTGGGGCTTCTCCGGAGTTCAAGAATGATTTTTGCAGTATTCATTCATTGACTGCGTAAGAGGTTAAACCTAATCTGAACAGTACGATCTCACACACTTCCAGGGCAAAAGGAAGGAGGGGTCTGTTGTTTGCTTGTTTGTTTTAAATTTAATAAAACCCTAATGTTTGTTAAAAAATGAAATAAGACAGAAATCGTGATAGGGCCTTGTCTTTTCTGATGGAGCGCGGCGTCATCCAGAACATCTTCCAAATGGAAATTTACATATCTCTGCTCACATTTCCCAAGCGATCATCAAGATTCTACTAGCTGTCCTCTCTAATGTGTGTGTGTGTGTGTTCCTAAGTTTGGTTACCACCATCGAGTGGTTTAATACCTTTTCTCGCGTTTAAATGCATTGTACTACAGCGTCTCATTATCATCCAACGTTATAGCCGTACACATATTAAGTCTGTGATCGAAGTTGGTAAACATTAATGGAGGAAAAAAAGAGAGTTGCAGAAGCGGGGATCGGTTTAATGGGTGTATTTTTTTAAAATGGGGGAGATTGAAAAGGCAGATGCTTTTTTTTGACATATGGAAAAGAAATAATTACAAGATAACAACGCAGTTTCCTTGAGAGGAAACGAGAACAATTAAGACGTTTAGAGCTGAAAGCAGGTATACAGTCTGCTCAGAAGCAAGTCCCATGAATTCGGTGGGCCTTATGGCTAGGTAAGTGGGTATAGAATTGCAGCAATTAATAATAATAATAATAATAATAATAATAATATGGCATTAAGAGTTGTAAGAGGCGAATGAACTGGGAGGGGGACTCAGAGACAGAAAAAACAACAACACCAGAACGAGAAGAACTGGTTTAAGGCCTGAAGTGACAGAATTCAAATTCATATTTCTATACTCACACGTTCACATAAACACAGCCTACACGTTAGTTTGGGGGGGGGGTTTCCTGTTCTAGTGCGACACTGCAAAATGGCCTGCAAGGGGTTAAACTGATTGCTCATGAACTTGGCCTGTCCGTCTGTCTGTCTGGATTTTGATGGATGGGGTATACCCCGCTGGCAAGTTCAGGCGGCGAGACCTCCCTTGCTGCTTCGGCGGTCCTGGGAAGCAGCCGACAGAGAGAGAGGGGGAGGGGAGGGGGAGGAGGAGGAGAACGGGAGAGACTTTCTCTCCCTCGTACTCTCCCTCGCTTCCCCCCTCCAGCCTCTCGCCCTTCTACCTCGCTGCAGAGAAGGGAGAAGCTTCCCGAGGTTCATAGCAGACTTCTAAATGTTGCTCCTTCACTGACAACTTAAAAGCCCTGCTGGCTTGGAATGGGATGGGGGTCGGTAGGGGTGACGTGAGGTGCCCCACCCCGGGGCTCACCCTGGTGGAACAATAAAGCAGGCGTGGAGGAAGCGGGGCCGGATTTCAGCATTTGGACAGCTCCCCGGGGGCAAGATAAACAGCGGTTGCGCCAAGCAACGAGTTCGTCTGGGAGTCAAGCTCAGAAGAGGGGCAGCAGAAAAGGAGCCCCACGACGTCCCTCCGCTCCTTGCCTCCAAATATCACAATGGGATGAAGTTGGGGGTGTAAGGAGGCTCGCTGGATTTGGAAGAAGGGAAAGAGACTCTGCCAGAAGCCAGGTGCAAATCCGACCTGCCTGGGAGCGTCCAGTTTGCTTGTTACGTCTGTCTATTCACCCACTCAACGCATCCATCCTATCAATCATCAGGAGAATGAACAGACGGGCAGGGTATATGGATAGATGAAAAGGCAGAATGGAGGGGGACAGAGAGAGAGTCACACAATCCTTGCCTCCAAATCTTAGCATACAAACATACAAAAGCCCTCCCCTCCCCCCCCCAAATCCCACTGTGCCCGGATCAATATCCCTTCAACCCCAGTTCTCTTCCGCCCCCCAATCCCCGTCCCAAAATGCCCAAAGACTTGG
Organism: Rhineura floridana; assembly: GCF_030035675.1. NCBI lineage: Eukaryota > Metazoa > Chordata > Lepidosauria > Squamata > Rhineuridae > Rhineura > Rhineura floridana. The sequence goes on along the minus strand of NC_084493.1, from coordinate 16,485,252 downwards.
ATGTCTGCTCTGTAAACCCCCTTACCCCGCTCCTCCTACAAGGGCGACTCCTCTCGGCGCCCCTAAAAGAACCGTGACAAAACCAAACATCTCTCTCTCTCTCTCTTTCACCTGTCCAGAATTTCACCCCGTGGTCATTTCCCTCCCAGTTTATCCAGGAGCTTTTCAGGACTGGTATAAGAGGGGTGTTGGCATAATGTTGATTTTCTGATTCTACGGCTGCCTGGGCTGTTTTCAAAAGGCCGTCCTTAGGCAAGCCTATCAGAATTGACTTCTTCTTCTTCTTCAACCCCCCCTTTTTAATTGGAGCACCATCAGAGTCTTAATTACAGGCTGAGAGAGGGAGGATTGGGAAGAGGGGTGGGGGGGAGGAGGGATGGCTGCGATGGCTGCGATGTCTGTTTGGTGGCGAAGCTTGGCCAATCTTCCCCTCCCCCCTCCTCGCCTCTCTCTCCCCCTCCTCCTCCTCCTCTTCCCTGATTGGCTGGAGTAAGACGCTGCTGCTCTGACGTCACTCAGCCTGCTAGCAGACGAGGCTTTCTTGGAAAACGATCAGAGCTTTTCGAGCTAAGGGAAGCTAGCTGGGCGCAAGGAAGGAACCCCTGCAAGAGGCACCTTCGCTTCCTCCGCCCCCCTCTCGGCACGTCTCTGTGCTCCCCCAGAGCCAAAGGGGAAAGTGGGAGGCGGGGAGGCTCATACAGCAAGACTGAAGCTGGAGGATCAGCGGCTCCTCGCTCGCCTCTCTCCCTTGCTGCCTTTTTTTTGGGGGGGGGGCAAGGATTTCTTCCGCCTTGCCTGCCTGCCTGCTCTCTCCATCGCCCGTTGCTTTGAGCCACCGCGTGTAAGTGCTGATCTTGCTTGTGCTCTTTGCCGGGAAGCCTGCCTGCCTACCTGCCTGGGTGGGTAGCTGCTTCCTGGCCCCACCACCATCACAGTGGAGGGCGTTGGGGTTTGGGGGGCGCCATCGGCTAGGAAAAAGCTGGTTTTGGGTTGGGCTGGACAGGGAGAGATGTGGACTGATGACGGTGCCCGCCTTTGAACAGTGTCTGGGGGGGGCGTTCTGAGAGGATATGGTGGGCGGGGAGTGAGAAGATTTGGGAACGGTTGAGGTGATTGTGGAGTTGGGGATGGGGAGAAGGACAGATAGGTTTTGGTCCGCCCCCCCCTTTGTTGGAGAAAGTGGTCTAGGCGGCTGATCTTCCCCGATGTTCGAATAAACAAACGAGGCAAAGAATTAAAACCAGAGTTTAAGATGCACGTGTGAATATGCGGGTTAGGGGGAGGGAAGGAAGAGTGTGTAGAAGAAAGAGAGAAAAGGGGGTTGGAGAAAAAAGAAGGGGGCGAGAAGAGAACCGAGGCCTTCTTCAGCTGCCGCTTGACAAAGCTTGGAATGGGATGAAGATAGCTAGGGAGGTCCGAGTTTGCTCAGTGTTACCCACACCAGCCGGAGAGACTTGTCATATATAGGCATCGCTGGCTTGGAAAAAAGTGCCAGTAGTCTTGGGGTGCAGCACACGTGGGGGCGAGAGGGTCCAAGGAACTGGGTGTGGGGGGGTCGAGACTGCGATCCCATGCATGCTTATTGGAGGCTACCTGCTCTTGGAGCTGCGTGCGGGGTTGACTTCTGAGTACGCACGTTTGGGGTGGCCTGCTGACGGATAGGCTAGCTCGGTTATGTTGGTTGCCGTTGGGGAGAGTGGTAGTGGCACCTTCTATCCGAGTCTGTAGTTCTGCATTTAAGGTCCGTGGTAGCAGAGGGAACTTATTCCCAAGTAAAGGCATTTAGGAGCATCGTGTGTTGGGACGAAGTCAGGGTTGGAAGAGGCCTTCGCGGTAGACTTGGGGAAGTTCATCGACGTATGTTGGGGCTTCAGAAAAATCCAAATGCACCTCCAGCATTTTAATAACAACCCTAACAATGGTAGCGATAGCTACCCCAACATTAACAACACATCATTTCAGCACATTTCGTCCCAAATCCACCATCCGAGGCAGCTGCCTCAGTCTGCCCACTAACAGGGCTGGCCTTAAGTTTCAGGCTTTGCTTATCGATTTGTTTCCAAGATGTATTGTAGAAGAGACGCATGGGCTGTTGGTTTCTTAGACACTCACAGAATATCGAGGGGTCCTTAGCTGGTGCTTAAAATATATCAGAATGAGATCGATCCACTAGCTATTGCAAAAGCCACTCCTGGGACTATGTTTAGTGTGAGGGCATTAGAAAAATTCCCCCTCAATCAGTTATTTCAAAACCTTTGTTCTTTTCGAAGGGCCAGAGGATTTGTTGTGAGTGTGGGTGATTTGCATGAGAAGGCTTATTGCAAATTGTCTCAACAAACACAATGGGTCTTGTATTTCCGATGCCCTCAGCGCAAAACAGAACAAAATCGCGTAAAAGGAACAGAATGGATTTCAAGACGGGTGTGAAATATCTCAGGGTTGCAATTGATATTTTTGACATATTATTATTATTTATTATTATTATTACTTATAATGATAGTGCCACTTTTTACAAGATGCTTGGCCTTGAAAATACGGAGTTAGAGAGTGTTTAGGAATATTGCTTAACCGTACATTGCTGGAATGAGGACAGCGACTAAATTCAAGAATGATTCCTTTGATTTTCTGTTGTGGGAGGGAGAAACCCTAATCAACGTTTGGAAAAAAAACCCTTGCCTATATTTTCTATCGCATCTATGCCACATCCCTTGCATTGATCTGGGGAACAGTGAATGCTAGTGTGTGGATGTATGCCTTAATGGAATGCCTCGGCCTAACTTTATTTTCTTTTATTAGGTGACATTTCCCCTTCCTCTTCTTCCTCTCCTTTTCAAGTCTTTTTATTTTTAAAATAACCAGTAAATTCGGACAATTTCCCACCGATATAGGCCTCAGCCTTTGCATGTGTGCTGGACATAGTATATGATCTTTAGATTGCTCTAAAGCCTCTCTCAAACAGGTCAGAGGTTCCAGGGAAATGCATTTCTGTCCGGGTCACAGCCTAAGCACCTCTCCCCCAAAATCGCTTGTTTGGAAGGCAATATAAAAAAGCCATAGCCCTCCCCTTTTCCTCAGATTGCTTCTCAGTTTTGCCGGATTTACAAGGATCCGACTCTTAACAACTCAGTAAAGAGGTGCGTTCCATGCACCCCCCTCCCCTGTCCCCTTCACTCACTAAAAATACCCGTCAGGATCTGCAATGTCAAGTTGCCAAAGTAAGAGAGCGAGACAGCACACAACAAATAAGGAGGAGGTTCACTGGAGTCCACTCAGCTAGGAAGTGTGTGTGGGGGTGTTATTCGAGGTTGGCTAAAAATAACTTTCCCCTAATTAAAGAACAAGTGACGTCAGACGTGCAAGACGTAGAAAAGGGAAAGGCACCAAGATGCGCGTGTGTGCGCTCGTGCAATTCTTTTTTTTTTTGAGGGGGGGGAAGTCAATGAATAATTCAAAAGCAGGAGAAATAATTCAAAAGCTGATTATTAGTGAAGCATTTTGAACGACTTGGGGAAGCGGGAGGAGGGTGTGTGTGTCTCTCTCTCTCTGTGTGGGGTGGTTACGATACCTTCTAGTTGGTTACCTGGTGTTGTCATTCATTTTTAAATGTCCACCCAGGGAAACCAGGAATGAGTTCTCTCTGTGTGATGATTTTGTAGCGTTGAAATGACGACCCGGTTGTGTTGGTGAGTGCTGTGATTTTGGGGCGTTCAAAATCAGGCCGCGGTGTGGAACACAGCCAGTACAGGAGTTGTGTAAGCAGGCTGAGCACAGACAGACTGGCGAGAGAGCGCGAGAGAACAGGAGAAAGCGGCCCTGTTAGTTTCACTGGGGAATCTCGTCGCCACCGCCATGCGAGCGTGGTGTATCCAGGCGGCGAATGCCAGCTCAGCCTGCCGTTTCTGCACCAGCGCACCGACACAGACACAACCGTGTTACATGACTCCCTGCTGGGACCTTCCACGCGAGCATCCCTCCCCCCCCCGCCTTGAAAGTCCCACATCTAAGCATTCCTTTGCAGAAGCACAAAGCTCAAGCCTCAGCATCTTCTGTGAGAAGGGAGATAACCTCTTTGACCCCAGGCCCGGTTCACAGCCGTGGGGAGGGAGGGCCGATTCCACCCTAAATGGCACCCCCACCCCCATATGAAAATGTCTGGCGCTTTGAAGGTGCAACATCCAGTCTCCTAACAGAGATCCGTTTACTTCAAAGCAGTCTGACTGACTGCAGTCAATATCTGGCACGTCCCCAGAAAGTGGATTGAAGGTTGTAGATCCTGCTCTGCCTCCCTTCTCTTCTTTCCGATTTCCATTCCTATATCTCTTCTTCCCCGCCCCCCCCTCGCCCCATTGCTGTCCTCCTCGGTTGGCTAAAAAGACGTCCTTTCTGTCTCATCTGGGGGCGTGGGGGAGACGAAGGCTGCCTTTTGAATGTAGTGGCGCGCCAGAAATCTCCTCTCACCTCCTACTCCTCTATGGGGGGGGAGTGACGCGGCTGGAGCAGGGCAGTCCCTCCTTGCGCTACAGCTCCATGGATCTGGATTGGGCCTGCCTAGGTTGACATCCCTCAGGCCGCCAAACACTTGGAGGCAAGCCCAAAAGGTGTCTGGGAAGGCGCGGAACCCCCTTACGTGCAATCCTGATCCCATTATAAAACAACCAATAGCTGTGACTTGTCGTTTCAGTTAGAGCTGAATTGCATCCCACTTGGAGGAGCTGACAGACGATTAAACGGGCCAAAAGCGAGCTGTTGGAGTGGAATTCTAGTCTACTCAGAAGTAGACGTTCAGTGGGGCTTACTCCCAAATAAATGGGTTTAAGATTGAACCTTAAGTCTCCAAGGTGGCCCCTGGCTCTTTGATGGTTTTGCTACACAGACTAACAAGACTGACACCCCTCGGGAACTTTTCTCTTTTAATCTCTGGGAAAGGGATTATTTATTTACTTATTTAATGGAAGACTGTTCATTTTTCATCAGACAGGATCCTCATCCAGTACAAATTAACCCTAACCAGAAGCGGATTATAACTAGATTAGGATTTTTAAAAAATAAATAAATAAAGGTTGAATAAGAATTTTTAGTTATGTAACCTGATAAAAGATTTTGCGATTCGTTTTTACTGGGAAGTGGATTGTAGCTTACCAGAATCTTTCTTTCGCTTCTTGTGGTTTTCTTTTTTTTTTTGGAAGGGTGGGATCTGGGCAAGTAATACCTTTTATTTATTTATTTTTAATTTGATTGATTGATCTTTGCAAGAGGCAAGTGGGTACTGAGCAGATAACCAAAAGATGCTCCGGCCCTGTAGGAAACTGACGCGAGCGGATTTCCAGCACCTTGGCCAGTGCCTTCGCCTTAGACGCAATGATTTTCCTCGGACAGCCTGGGCAGGGGGGAGATACGTAGCGAACTGTCCTCCGCAGCGGACTTAGCATCCAACCGTATCTGTCCCATCCGGAGATCCGAGGGCTGATGCCTCTTTCGCTGGGGCTGCAGGAAGACTGGTGCGCTCGGGCACCGGGGCTCCCATTCGCCAAAAAGCCTCTCGGAGGAGCCGTAACGCGAGACGGCACCAGGGCTTTAGGCCTAACACTGCCCCCCACGGGCGAGGGCTAACCTATCTGGGCACGAGGGTAGAGATCTCAAAGGAAATCGGATAAAGACAGAGAGAGATGGAGCGAGAGAGTGATGATTGCTTGGCGAGGCTAACTAGTTTAGCATCAGGCGTTCCTTCCTTTCCTTTCCTCCCTCGCGTTTAGCAGATTCGTAGCCCCCACCCTCGGAAATATTGGTTTGTTCCAGTTATTACTTGGCTTATTTAGACTATTTAAATTTCTCCCTCCCTCCCTCTTTTCACCCATTCTTCGCTGCATTTATCTGTTCTATCCAGATTCTACCTACCTACCCACCTGCCTTCTTCCCTCCCTTCCTCTGTCCACTCAGCCACTCACTCATCTAACCAATCTATTTTGTCCGGATTAAATGCGCACGTGTCACAGCCGTCTCCGTAGCAGAGAATTCCTGTGGCATTTATCCTCGATTTCACCATCCTCTCCAAATATAGGAGTAGATGCATAGACGATAGACAAGAGGGGGCGCGGAGACACCCCCGTAATCGGCTCAATGTGTGGCTGCTTCACATGTGTATATGTAGATATCTAAGGGTACAAGCGTTTTGGATTCGAGATGCCGTTTCTGGAGGGGTAGCCGTGTCAGCCTGTTGCAGCAAAAACAGGGTCTTGTGGCCCCTGGAAGGTTAACAGTTCTAGACTGGGTGTCACAGGTAGGATTGGGTGCCTACCTACCTTTCTACCTGCGCGATCCGGGAGAGAAAGACGCAGCTGCAAAGCACCTTTGCGCATAGAGCTATAAGGAATGGTGTTGCTTCCCATGAAGGCCCTTCCTTGCATAGTTTGCACACGCATCTAGTTCAGGCGCTAGAAATCTTGCAGGCTTGGCCTGGAGAAACCTTCCTCTGTTTCCTGCGCGAGAGAAACAATAGCACGGGCAGCGGAGCTGAAACGAGCGGTGCATTTCTGCAAAGGCTAGCGAGGGTGCATTTCATCCGGAGACGGGGAAGATATGACCCTCCGGATTTGCTCCTGGACTACAGCTCCCATCATCCCTGACGGTTGGCCACTCTTCCTGAGGCTGATGGGAGCTGGAGTCCAGGAAATTTGGGGGGGGGCACGGGTTGCTCGTCCCTGATTTAATCGGAGGGAGTCTAAATCCCAAAATGTCCTTTTTGACGCCTTTTTGTTTGAAATCTCTGGAACATGGGCCTTCCTTCAGTGAGATAGCCTTCCTTCCTTTCCTTTTCCTGCAGTTCTCAAGGAAAGTATAAAATAAATCGACAGGGCATCCACGCGCGCACACCCCGCCGCCATTTCTCCGCTTATTTAGCTCCTACAAAGGTGCAGAGCCCTGCAGGCATCAGAAGTGTAGGCACTAGGGGCAGAACTTGGGAACCCTATGAAGGCGCCTGAAGAATTAGGAAATGGCATAAGGGAAGGTGTCAATTTTGGGGAAGGGTACTTCGGTGGAGGTGTCTGTTCGCCGGCCATCCGTGATCATTCTCCCGGGTGTGGGGAAATCTACCCTAATTTTCCCCTGGGGAGGCGGAGTCAGAAACATCAGAAATATTTGGAGTTTGTCTGAAATCCCAGAATTCTCAGTGTATAGGATCCTTCTGGCCCAAGGGAATCTAAGGCCACATCCACACCATACATTTCCCCCAACTATTATTCTACTTTAAACAGTCATGGCTTCCTCCAACGAATCCTGAGAAGTGAAATTTGTTGTGGGTGCTGGGAGTTGTTAGGAGACCTACAATTTACAGAGTGGTTTAACAATGAATCCTGTTCCCAGGGAATTCTGGGAATTGCAGCTCTGGGAGGGGAACAGGGTCTCTAACCACTCTAATCACTCTTCACAAACTACACTTCCCAAGATTCTTTGGGGGAAGCCACGACTGTTTAAAGTGGAATAGTAGTGGAATAAATGTATGGTGTGAATGTGGCCTAAATTAGGACTAGCCTTTTAAAAATCTGCCTTGAACATACACGGGATTGAGGGGGGGGGGGGAGGAGAGTTGCGAATCTGCTTCTTATCCGAAGTCAACTCGCATTCATTCCTTTTGCCCTAATTTGTTTCCTTCGTTTTTAATTCCACCCAGTCAGATCCTTTACTCTCGTAAAACGTGTGTACCATTCATTTTAAAAGCGCTTTTTGGAAAAGATGATCAGTATTTTCCAAAGTGTATTTATTCTGAGTCAAAAATTAGAAGAAGAGGGGTGGAGGAGGAGGATGTGAAGAGGGTTTAACTTGCCTCCAAGGAGTAGTAGGGGAAACTGAGAGAGAGAGCGGCACTGAGACCTATAGTCCCTTCAAAGGTTCTGGAATTCGAACACAGGACCTTGTGGAGCGTCATCGCTCTTCATAACCGAATCTGCAACTGAAAGTACAGGATTTTCAGTGGATACTGTCCCACTGACTTTAGGGGAACCAGTTCGGCTGAAATCCAAGTGCGGGTTGAGTGACAGGTCTGAGAGCCCCTTAAAGACCCTCTCCAGCTGTACCTGGAAGGTTATATATTATATATATATATCATATATTTATCTGCTGCTTAATACCAAAACAGTTTCTCAGCAGTTTACAAAAAATAATAAATACTATATATAAACAAACAATGAAACTGGAAAACTGCAGTTCCAAATAAATTTGGCATCTGAGTTGTTGCATAATGGGCTTCAACAGGCTGTGGCATAACCAGAAGTTATGTGTAAACATTTTGCCTGGGGGCATTCAGAGAGAAAAAGGATCCCTGTAGTCCCCTTAAACTTCCAGTCCGAACATTGGCTTGTATTCAATTCACTTTTAGTCAGAGTAGACCCATGGAAATTAATGGACCTAAACTGATTATGGCCATTCATTGCAATGCATCTACTCTGAGTAAAAGGAGTTGATTAGAACCCATTACTTAGAAGTATGTTTAGCTGAAATCAAAGGAATTTACTTCCAATACTATTTTTTAAACTAGCTCTCAGCCTTATAGCTAGTTTTTTTAAAAAAAAAAAAATAACGTGTCTAAGGGGAAAAATTATCACGTGCATGTGTTGACTTAACGCAGATTTTATTTGTGAAGAAGAATAAAAACTATTGATCTTCTTCCATAGGGCTCTATGTAGTTAGATTTGGGAAGGTTTGGAAATTGATAGAAAGGACGAAACAACAAAACAACAAAATAAGATTAAAACCCCATAAAACATATATCTGTATTTATTTCATTATGAGATGCCTATACATATGTGTGCCTGAATAGTGAGAGGAAAAGAGGCTCTTTAGAAAAGAGTTAAAAGGAAAGTGCTTTTTTTTAACATGCCCGAAAGAAAGATCTAGAATTTTACAAACTATGTGATCCAAATGGCTGGATTACTCCTGGGAGCGCGCTCTAGAACGGAATCCATCATGTGGACAGTCTTGCCAATGATGAGAATCTCTCTCGCTCTCTCCAGTAGCCCGACCCGTGGAAGAGGTAGAAAGGGTGGACGCGAGGCTTGGATGTCAGCCGATCTAGACTGCAATCCTAAACACACTTTCTGTACGGAATAACAGAGCAGTCCTAACCAGAAGCAAGTTTATTTACTCAGAAGTAAATCCTACTGAATTGAGTGGGGCTTAGGAAATGGGGATAGGATTGCAGCCTAAGTCTCCATGAAAGCAGCAAGGTTTACTTCTGAGTAAATAAGCACAGGATGTGGAATCAGTTGGATTCAGCCGCCTTTTCAGATGAACAGCAATCTGGGATTCCTTGCTGTAAATGAGATCCTTAGACGTGGTTATTTTAGAATTTTTTAAAGCCACAACCTTCCAAACGCACTGATCTGGGGGTGAAACCCGCTGAGATCAGTAGTTTTTTTCTGTGGTTGCTGTCCTATCCACAGTTACCTGGAAGTAGGTCCCGCTGAACTCAAAAAGGCCTTACTTACAGGATTGCACTGTTAAGGTTGCTTAACATTCAAAAGTTCACGGCCTGTTTGTTTGCTTTATTCCGGAAGGAAGAACCTGAAGCGGTTGGTTAGCGATTCTAGAATTTCTTTTGTATTGTTCTTGCCAAAACTTTTAATTGCACCTCCCGCTCCTAGAAGCCGCTTCTCTCTGCTCATTTTCAAACTGATGTGATCCACGTTGCGTTTCCGGATCCGATCTCGACTGGGGAAGTGAGTTAAGTTAAGGAAACTGACGCAGGTTCAGATTTCCCGGGATTGTCAGCGCTTTTAATGCTTGTATTAGTTCGGCGAGTAAAGTAAGAGTAATATATGCTGCCTATAGTTGGAGTGTGGTAAAATGCACTGAGTAGCAAGGCTGCTGCTGGTTGGATGTCTTACAAATGCAGAGGATCAAAGTAAAGACGTAGAAGAACAAAAAGATAAAACTATTTATTGTTATTCGTCTCATCTCCTAATACACCCACTAATGTAGGATGGTGCTTGTTCGATACTGCCCTTTTAGCAGCGGCGTGCTGCACAGATAAAATTTATGTGCAAGGGGGGAGGAAGGAGGCGGTAGAAATATGTGAGATTTCAAATTTTATAACTAATTTTTTTTTCAAGATACCTATTCTCCATTTTAAAGCCAACTGGGAAAAATGCATTGTTAAAAGAACATGTTTTATACCGAAAGATTAGGATAACCAAACTCAGCTACCCACTCGTTCGCCATGCTCATATCATTTCTAGACCTTTTTAAAAAAAAGCAAAACATGGTGGGAGCGAGGAACCCAGCCAACAGGAAATACTTTACATTTCCTTGGCTCTCAATAGGTGAGACGTATTGGGGAGGGGGGATTTGTGTATATTTACTAAAAAATAAATCCCACGAAATTCGATGGAACTTAATCCCAAGCATAACAGCAATCTTATGCATTCCTACATTGGGAAGGAAGTCCCCCAATACTAAACACTCAATGTGACTTGTTTCTGACTAAACACGTATAGGATCGGGCTGCAGGGCAGCAGCTTCATGGTCCGTAAGAAGTGCGTACGTGTATAAATCTCTCCCATTGAACTCAGTGGAACTCCAGAGGGCTTAGCTTTGGCTGGATCCAGCGCAGGAGTTTGAGCAGAACTCCTGCGTTGGGTTCCAGGGTATGAAAATTCCCGCCATCTCGACCTAGTGCAGCGTCGGTGATCCCCAAATGACCAGACGATTCCTGCCCCCACAGGCCTCCTAAGACTGGCAAAATCACAGCCTTCCTCTTCCTTTCTTCCACCCACGAACGGGAGTCAGATAGATCGTTATTCGTCATGTGCTGAGCGCTGTTTCAGATCTTCACTTGCAGCTTTCGGGGCTTAGATTTGCTGTTTTTATATGCCTTCAAGTGGATTGTGATTTATGGCGACCCTATGAATCTTTTTTGGATATCCTCATAGGGTTTTCATGGTAAGAGGTATTCAGAGGTGGTTTACCATTGCCTTCCTCTAAGCCTATTTCCAGGAGCCTGCGGAAGCCCCATTCACTTCAATGGAGTTGGCTCCCAAGTTAAGGGGCAAAGGATTGTGCAGGCCTTCGCTCAGGAATGAGGTTGGGAAGGCGGGGGAGAGCGAGAAGGAAGGGAGAGCGGGGGGTTGTATGGGGGGCTTCAAAGAAATATTGTCGCCAAAAAGAATTAGGGGGGGGGGAGAAGAGAAGCAAAAGAGGCGGGAAGGTGCGGTGATTTGAATGCGAGGCCGCTCATTGGCGCCAGCTCTGTTGACGTCACTTCCCAAAGAAGGGTGATTAACATTAGAAAAGGAGCACAGAAGTTGGTCAGTAGAAAGAGGGTGAGACATCAGGCCAGCAACTCAGGGTGTGATCTGAATGCAAACCAGCGGCTCCCCCCCCGCCCCCAAAGGGAATGCCTTGTTCGGGAGAGCCAGCACCCAGAATGGGGGGGCTTTCTCCCAGCCGTAGCCTGCAGAGCACAGAACCAAGCAGTTCTTTTCCATTCCTCTTCTTTTTCTTCAGCCTTTCAAAAATTTACTTTCTTTCATTATTCCCCCCCCCCTTTTTTCCCTTTCTCGATGGCAGATCGAAGATCCAACCTCCCACGCTTGCTTTCTAACCCCCAGCCAAGCTAAGCCCCAGCCTTGTGGGGAAGGGAGAAAAGCAGAGAGAGAACGTGAAAACCCAAGACGCCTCGGAAGAGGGAGGGCTGTTTCTGTCTTTGGTTATCTAGCTGTATGAGTGTTATCAAGCCATCATAAAGCTAGATAACCGAAAGTAGAAATGACTTCCAAAGACTTCTGGGAGGCGAGAAGGAGGAGGACGAAAGAGGAGAAGGAAAAGGTCCGGGAAGCAAGGGACAAGAAAGCCAAACAAAAAAGAAGATGACCAAAGCTACTAGCTCCGGCTGGCATCTGAGACATTCTTCTCGCATCTCTTCCATACAGGTATCCTTCTATATTGTTGTTGCGCTATGAGCTTTGCAGGTAGCCCGCTCGATGTTTGTTGCTCTGTGTGTGTTTTGCTAATTTGCTTTTCGTGCGTGTGCGGGTTGCTGACGAGGGACTCCTGCTGTTTCCAACGATTGTGTGTGTGTGTGTGTGTGTGTGTGTGTGTGCGCGCGCGCGGATGCCTTACAATCAAACCAGAGCAAACCTAGGGGACATGGGGTCCTAACAGAAAGGAGGGATAAATCTGTAAAATGCATTCTGTTAACCACGACCTGGAGAAAGTTCCCTTCGAAGACTTGAGAGATGAATTCCCAAGTATTCAGGCCCTGCAGAAAGTGAGGCGGGAGTGAGTGAGTGGTGTCTGAAGGATTGAACTCTTCCCAACAATGCCCCTGGATCAAATTATTCTGTGCGGAAAGCCTATTAGCATTTGGGATTTCTCTCCAGCCCCCTCTGCCTCTCCTTGCTTTTCCAGCCTCCTCCTTGGCTTGGGTTTGCTACAGGTCTCTCTCTTCCCCCCCCCCACAAAAAAACTCTGCTCCCTCTGTGAGGTCAAGTTCTTGATAATTTGATCACTTTTCACGGGTGTTGGCAGGCTGCCTTTGTGTGGAGTTGGGGGTCTCTGTGCAGAGTGAAGTGGAGCAGAAAGGAAGCGGGACAGTTTCTGAATAGAAAGGGGCCAGGTTCTCCGGGCCAGACTTTAACATTGAGACTCTGCCTGCATATAAACTACCTAACTGCTGAGACTTCTCTTTCTCTCACCCCCCCCCACTCTCTCATACACTCACCCCTCCTCCAAGGCCTGAATGGTTAACATTCATAAAGGATTCTTTACCTCCACTGCAAACCCCACAGTTGAAACATAATATGTATTACAATGTCTAGCAAATAAAAAAGCAATTGGGGAAATCTGCATTCCGTTCCCATGGTAACGCAAAGCACCGCACTAGCTCGGCCTAGTCTCTCTCTTCTGGCACATTTTAGCCGCCAATTTGAGGCAAATAAGTGCTTTTTGTCTGATTTGGTTGGAAGCAACTCGCGTTGTTGCTCCTTCATTCTCTCTCTTTCTTCTACCTCCCACCCCCACCCCAAACCATGGAAAACAATTCAGAAAAAGATCACTATAATTTTTTTCAGGAGCTCACTCCTCAGTTGGTGGATGTTGTTTACTGTTCTCCTCCCCCCCCCCCCCCAAGCATCGACAGTGTTTGGAAGGTTCCAGGGAATAGATCCCTTCTCATTTTTTTCCTCACTGGGGGTGGAAACCTTGCTTAGTATTATTAATTAATTAATTTAATTAATCAAGTGTGTTTGTTACCTGCCCTTCACCTGAGGGTCTCAGAGCAGGTTATACAGTAATAAAAGCAGTAAAGTCAAACACATAAATGTCAAAAATAGCTAAAATTATGCATTAATTGATTCATTGTCCTTATAGCTCACTCAAGGCAGATCATTATATTGAAATACTAAAAGAAAGAAATATTAAAGGGAATGTTGGTGTGTGTGTGGGGTGGTGGTGGAATGGGGCCATGGCTGTCTGACCAAAGCAGACCCTGATGTAGTCTTTGCCTTCCTCCCTCACAGTGCCAGATTTAGGAACCAGCCAAGTAAGCCATAGCTTAGGGCTTCATGTAATGAGGGGCCTCTAAATATGTTGGAGGTAACTAAGAAGTTTTATTATCATTGAAATTGCTTTGGCTTAAATTATATGAAAGATTATTTAAGCCAAAGCAATTTCAATCCATCACCAAAATTCTGAGCCCTGATCTCCCCATCCCAATCCATACCAGGTCCCATCAACTTCCCTTCCAGGGTTGCTGGACTACTTGCATCATCCACAGGTTGTCCAATCTCACCTCAGGCCTCAAGAGGAGACAATGGGAGCTAGCCTACCAACACATTCTAAAGTCCCCTTCCACACCAGGCATCATTTCCACTAATTCCCTCCTCGCCACTTTCCCACCACCTTTTTTCTTTTTCTTTTTTATGGTATGGGGCTTCTGAATCTTGACATGGCTAGGGGCCTCAGCATGTCTTAACCCAGCTTTGCTGCCTTGCTCTCTTCCTCCTTCTTGGAAGCCAGGTGGTGCTTGCATCATAACCAGTATAAAATCACTAGCAGCAAAGTTAAAAGTTTTCCCAAAAGCTTGGGTAAAATGGGTATGCCTTAGCATGCCTTTGAAATATACGCAGACTTGGCACAAGGTGCACATTGGGTAGGGAGTTCCAAAGTCTGGAGGCTACCACAGAGAAGGTCCTTTTGTATGCTTCCATCCCATCAGCCTCTGAGGGCAATGGAATTGCTAACAAGCCCTCCCCTGCCAATCTTCACTCTTGAGCTTTTTTTTTTCCCCCCCGGAAGAGGGGAGCTCAGTAAAATATGGGTGTAGTTGCTACTAAGCCTGAATGTAGCACCTCTGATATGCATGGCTTTTTGTACAACATTTACATTTTTGGCTCTTGCAACATTGCAGGGCAACTGGTTCCCCATTTTACAGATGGGGCACTGAGGCACTAAGTCACCATAAAGTCTGTGGCTTGTCCCCCAAATGCTGGCACACTGCTGAACCTGCTGTGTTTTCAGTCTGCTATGACTAGCAAAATGGATTAGGAACAATTTAATTACTTGGTCGTTACAACAGCAGTTTCTCGATTTGTGGGACGCCATCTGTTGGGATGGCATGAAGCATGGGGGGTTCTTTCCTCTCCACCAGCCATGAACTTGGCTCTGTGTGTAATGAGAGGGAGGGAGAGGGAGAGGGGGAGGGGGAGGGAGAGATGGAGATAGAATTTGCACTTTAGCTACCCCATCATCCCACCGTGACTAGGGAAGCTTAGGGAAAGGTGCTGTTTTGCTCTTTTAAGACAGCTTCCCATGTTTCTACCAAGTCAGAGTGTTGATCCATTATGCTCAGCATTGCCTAAGTTAGGAGTAGCCAATGTGGTGCCCTCCAGATGCTGTTGGACTGCAACTACCATCAGTCCTAGCCTGCAATGTTAATAGTAAGGGATGATGGGAACTGTAGTCCAACAACATATTGAGGGCGCCATGTTGGATACCCTTGGCTCTCCAATGACTGGTGGCAGTTCTTTAAGGTTTCAGGCTGGAATCTGTCCTAGCTCTATATGGAGATGCTGCCGATTGTACCTGGGATCATCTGCAATGTGCCCTACCACAGAGCTAAGGCTCTTCCCTTGTTGTCTTAGTGTTTCCCTGCAGTATAACTTTTAGGTGATCCTGTTCTACTCTTTCAATGCCAATGTAGGATTTGCTGTTGTAGCTCACCAGTCGCTTGCTGAGTCCACATAACTATGTGCAAAGATCTTTGCATGTTCACCCAGCTTAATGCTGGGTTGGGACTGGGAGGCCCTGAAATGAGTTTAAATTTAGAAGAGGACAGAGTTTACTCCCCTCTCCCAGAAACACTGCTTTATAGGCAATGCTAGAGGCTGGGGCACTGCCTTTAAACCTGTTGGTTTAAAGGAATAATATCGTTCCACTGAGCATGTACTGAGTGCTTTTCTTTCAAAACTGAGTAACCTCCACCAGATCTAACCCATCTATACTGTATGTGTGAAGTGCTTTTAAATGCAGAAACCATGTTGTCTAACAATGTAAATCTTAGGGATAGTGTATTGGAATGCATGATTACTGAAGAATGCAGACATTCCTTTGCGTTGGACCCAGGTCCATCTCATCCAGTATTCAGTTCCTAGCAGAAAGTATTGTATGTCTTGAGGAAGTTCACAAGTCAGGCATGGATGGAGGAAGGACAAAAGCTTGATAGTAGCTGATGTTTTGCATGCAAAAGGTCTGAAGTTGACTCCCTGAGACCTCCAGGTAAAATGTAAATGTACTGCCTTCAAGTCGATTCCGACTTATGGTGACCCTATGAATAGGGTTTTCATGAGACTGGGAGGCAGTGACTGGCCCAAGGTCACCCAGTGAGCTTCATGGCTATGTGGGGATTCAAACCCTGGTCTCCCAGGTCGTAGTCCAACAACCACTACATCACACTGGCTCTAGACCTCCAGGTAGGGCTGGGAAAATCTCCTGGCTGGAACCCTGGAAAGCTGCTGCCAGTATAGTAGACAATACTGAGTTAGATGGTCCAGCGACTAGACTTGGTATGAGTCAGCTTCCTGAGTCTTCCTCTGCTGTTCGTTGACCAGCATCTGGTTTTCAGTGCTGGAGCTTCACATTCAGCTATCCTACCTAAGATGTGGAGCTTCACATTCACCTATCCTGTCTCATATAGGGAGCTTCATCTTTAGCTATCCTGCCTAATAGTTGTCAGTGGGTCTGTCTTCCATGAAGAAGTCCAGCCCTCTTAATCAGGAAAGTGGAATTGGAGAGGACCGCACCATAGGACCCCTTCCCACTATCCGGATTGGCTTATCTGTATCTTTTCAGTATCACGCTTGTGTCCTGAGTGTGAGCATGCATACTCAGAAGTAAGCCACACTTGGTTCACTGGGATTTACTCCCAAGTACATTTGGAAGCCTGTGTCTCCTTTTCCATAGTCAGTGCAAAAACCGTATGGGTTACATCAAACTAAGTCCTACTCAGAGGAGACCCATTGCAATTAATGAACCTAAGTTAGCCTTGTCTATTAATTTCAATGGGTTTACTCTGAGTAGGACTAGCATTGGATACTGCCCTGTGTAATTAGTGTTTCCTTTAACTTAAATGTTTAGGATGTCCTCTCCAAGCCAAAAAGGCGGGTTTGCCTTATCCATAGAATGCAAACAACCCCCACCCCTTGTGATCATACTTACAATGCTGTGGTTGCAGTTATGGAGAAGTGTGGGAAGTACTTGAGCAGGGGGAGGGAAAAGTAGGATCTACAAAAAGAAATGACTAGCACTTATATGAAATTTGAGTGGGTTTCAGTAATGGTGACAATCTTCTTGTTCTCTTTCTGCCTGTATAGAGCCAAAATAATGGGGGGTAGAATGAAAGTCTGTTCCAGCTTTGTTAAAAGTGCTTAACTTCAAAACGGCCTGAATTACTACTGAGTAATTCCAACTGAACTCTGTGGGACTTTCTTCTGATGAAAGATTCCTAGGATCACGCTGTACATTCCATTGAATGCAAACAGGAAGGAGTGAAACCATGTTCTTGGCAGCATGATTCTATATGTTTTCACTCAGAAGTAATTCCCACAGTCTTCACTGGTGCTTACTCTTGAGTAGAGTTGCTTGAGGAATTTGGTTTTCTGTGAAATTCGATGTGAACCGATACAGGGTTTTATTCAACTAAGTCCTTCTCAGAGCAGACCCATTGAAAGTAATGAGCCTAGGTTGGTCATGTCCATTAAATTCAATGGGTTTACTCTGAGTAGGACTAGCATTGAATACCACCCATAGTCTGCATCTTCCAGATTAATGTATGGATTGGAATATCATCATGTGTTGGACTTTGCACTTCTCTGAATTTTGTGATACTTTTCTTAGCTCAAACGTACTAAATTGCATTTTAAAAGGGGTGTTTAGGATAAAATGCATATAGGTATATTGAGATAAATTACATATTTAAATACAGATTTAAAAATAATTTTAAATACAGTTTTTTTTAAAAAAAATCACATTAATACAGTAATGGGACAGGGCAAATTTATGAATGAATACACATGAAATTGACTCGAAACAGTCTAATCCAGAGTGCTTCATTTAGGTTGGACTGGGCCTATTTTTTAAAAATGCATCAATTTGCTCTTTCCTTGTGTAGCAAATATTTCTGGGAAGTATTGTTATGAAATATTCTATGATGTTTTTCCATATGTTGACTGGATTTACATTCGTGATTTTTGAATGAGATTTGATAGGAACTACAAGATATGAATTCGGGTGGTTACTCAATGCAAAGCGCAGAAAGACAGTTCTCTGAATGGTTCTTTGAAAGAACCATTCAATTTGGAATTCATGCAACAAAAAGATTGGCTCTAGTTTGGTGGAGAGCTTAGAATAAGTGTCTCGGAAGTCTACTCTATCTGGTTATCAATGTCACTTTGTTTGGTTCACAGCCAACGGCTTTTAATGTAATGTGTTTCATTGGAATCTGATTTAAAGTTGGGTATGCAGAAGACTTTCCTGATATTGTTATGATAATAACAATCATTCTGAGCTCTTTCCTTGACTGTCCAGGACTAGTCAGCAGTCAGGAGTGCCTACTGTGAATTAGATAGACATATTTACTTCAAGTATCCCGATCTATTAAAAAAACCTTACCATTTATTTAAGGAGTTGGTCATTTCAGATTGCTTTGCTTTGACCCACTAGACAGTATTTGTCTAGTTGCAGTTTTTTTTCAGAATGTTGAGCACCTATAGGTTCATCACTTGATGACTGAAAGATTAGGAGATGACTCTCATGCATGAATGAGCTATAATATAACAAATGGAAATTCTATCTGACTGCTTAAACATGATGGAAGGGTTGTAGCTCAGTGGCAGAGCATTTGCTTTGAATGCAAAAGGTTCTTGGTTCAATTCCTGGCATCTCCAGGTGGGGCTGGAAATGTCCCTTGTCTGAAACCCTGGAGAGCTGCTGCTAGTCCATTTAGACAATACTGATCTAGATGGCTATGCGGGTCAATGGCTTGACTTGGTATAAGGCACCTTCCTTTGCAATGCTTTTCAGTAGGGTTAGTTGACATTCAACTGACATCAAGTATTCAACCTGGGAATGTGAACTAGTCCTTTGTGGAGAAAGTTGAAATTAGGGAGATGTTTAGTAGACACTAGCAATTACTCACTGGGTTTCAAATATTCTTGAGGCAAAATCTTCACTTACCTCTAAAGAGACCTGGGTAAGGACTGTAGCTCAGTGTTACATGCTTTGCATGCAGAAGGTCTGAAGTTCAATCCCTGCCATCTTCAGGTGGGATTGGGAATGTCCCCAGTCTGAAACCCAAGGAAGCAGCTGCGGTCAGTGTAGACAATACTGAAGTAGGTAGACTATTGGACTGACTTGGTGTCTAAGGCAGCTTCCTATATACCTTGCACCTTCTGTTGAGGATGCAAAGTCACACCAAGCCAGCAGACCTTTGTCCTGAAAAAGAGAGGCCTTTTGTTCATTTATATAGTACCTCCATGTATATGAGACTTTTGTATTTATATCCCACTTTACGATGGAACTCAAGGTGGTATGAATGATACACCTGGGGAGTCTTCATCCAAACACTGACCAAACCCAGACCTACTTAGCTTTCAGCAATTTTTTAAATTAAAAACAGGTTTTACTAATTTTAAAGGGAAAAGATACAATATAATAAAGAACAGTGTACAATACAGTGTGTTTCCACATGCTCACACTTCTATAACAAGGACTTTCATATCTATCTATGCAATATTGTCCATTCTAGAAGTTGAAATGTAAGTGGTCTAGCATGATATTATAATTTGCTGTTGCATCATGTGTCTTAAGACAATGTTCTGGGACAAATCTGCCTTTCATAGTGACAAGGAGGAGATAGGGGCAATACCTAACTGAGAGAAGGAAGGAATAAGAAAAGCAAGTGGACTTATTTAGAACATCAGCATTTTCCCAATAGAGAAAGATGGAAAACGCTGGAGAGCTGGACTATTTTTTTTTCCTCTTCACATTTCTATTTTATCTATTATGTCTCTCATAATACTTGGAGTACATTGGGATGTATCCAATATTAGTCATACTCAGAGCAGATTCATTGAAATTAATAGGCATGACTAACTTGGGTCTATTAATTTCGATGGGTCTCCTCTGAGTAGAATTAGTTGGAGACAACCCATTGTTCTTGAAGGGGAGCCTTCCCTATTACCAGCTAACCTGGGGTTTTGTTTAAGACCCTCAGGAGAGACCCTACTAGTAGCTTCCTCAGTGATTATAGCTTGGGGGACCACTGTACAAAGCAAGGCCTTTTCAGTAGTGGTACCCCATCTTTCAAATGCTGTCCTCACAGGCTGTCCCCACATTTACATTTGGTCAGGCAACCCCTTAAGACCGATTGGGTTGTATTCAATTAAGATTTACTCAGAGCGGACTCATTGAAAGCAAATTTCCCCAAGTTCGGCAGTGTTCAGTAATCTCAGTGGGCCTTTTCTGAGTAGAACTGCTATTGGATACAACCCCTTTGTTCCAGCAGGCCTTTTCAGCATAAAGGAAGTGGCATCCTATGTGTAATTTAACTCTATTACATTTTATCATATATGATATTTTGCATTGTGGTTTTGATTTTCTTTTAATGGTGTCTTTTGTTTGTTAGCTGCCCTGGGCTTTCATGGAAAAGGTTGGGTATAAGAAATAAGATGATAATCATATTAATTGTCCACTAAGAGCATGTTCCACAACCACCTTAGACTGCTGTACTAGGAGGACACAGATTGATTTCATCCTACTGAGTCCCATGAGATGATGGCAGCAGTCTTATGCATACTTACTTGGGAATAAGTCCCATTGAACTTAGCAGGATGTACTTCTGAGCAAATGTGCATGGGATTGCTTTGCAAATCTGCTTAAATGTTTTGCCTTCCCCGGGCTCAGGATCCGGTCATAGGCCTACAGTCAACAACGGACAACTGAGTGTAAGGAATCAGTCACACAAATGACATGTAAAGCAAGGGGTGAGGAACCTCTGGTCCAGGGGCTGAATGTGTCCCTCCAGATCATTCTTTCTGACCCTTGGGACTCTCACCAGGCCCCACACTCTCTCCAGTCACAATGCCTTAGCTTGCTCTACACCCTCCTTGACTGTTTCTGCAAGGCTGGAATGTGTCTTTGAATGGAGACCATGCCTCTTTTTTGCTTCCCTTGATGGAGGACAGGGATGGGTGTGTGTATAGAAACTAGCCCACTGTGCAAAGGTAAAACAGACATTCATTACTCCACCTACTTTTGACTCTGGTGGCACTGGCATGTGGCCCCCAGATGGCTCTCTGGAAGACAGTGCGGCCCTCGGGCTGAAAAAGGTTCCACACTCTTTGAAAAGAACAGTTATCATGTAAAATCATAGATTCTCCACAAAAAGGAACTAGAAGTTAGTGTATATTTTTTTGGGGGGGGGGAAGACTAGAAAAAGTAACAATGGTGCTAATGGTCGGATTAGCACCATTTCTCCCAGGAAAAGGGCTATGTGAGTTTGAATGCTTGAAAACATAAAGGCCTGGAATCAGGCCATCATTTAAGGAAGCGTTACTAATCCAAAATTACGGCAGCAGTTCTGTGACTTGTTGGAGTCCCACATGCATTGGTAGAATGAAAAGGTGTGGATTTTCCAGAAATGGAGCTCCACTGTAGCATGTAGTCTTGGGAAACATGAGAATGAATCATTTGTTTCCTAACATGGTAGACAAATAAAAATGAAGGTTACCATATAAACAACCAGGTTTGTTCTTTCCAAACCATGTGGAATCGCTTTCTGGACATAGCCCCAGAAAGTGATGTAGACAGAAATGAAAAGTGACATAGGAAGCTTCTTTATACTGAGTCAGACCATTGGTCCATTTTGCTCAATACTGCCCACTGACTGGCAGCAGCTCTCCAGGGTTTCAGGCAGGGAACGTTCCCTGCCCTGACTTGAGTTGCCGGGGAGTGAACCTGGGACCTTCTGCATGCAAGGGAGGTGCTTTACCACTGAGCTACAGCCCTTCCCCAAATGCATTGGCAGTGATCAGTTTCTCTCAGTAACATTGTGCCGTGGGGCTCTAATTTCTTTAATTTATATAAAAATAGGCCTACAGCCTGTGTACACATTGGACGCCATCTAGAAAAAGTTTACTTATGGCTTAAGCACATCTGAAAGTGATGGGGTGGCTTTCTACCTGGAGATGCTGCCAGGAATTGAACGTGAAGCTCTTTGCATGCACGGCACATGCTCTGCTACTGAAACAGAGAAAAGGGTCTGTGAGCAGCTGATGTAGATCCAAATGTACCTGGGCTCCATTGCGGGTGAAGTGCATATGTATCATGTACCACCCACCGTGCGACTGGGTGTGTTTCTCTAGAGAGAGATGCGGGGAAGGGGGACATGCATGCAACTCAGCATGGTCCAGACGAACACTTTTTGTTTCCTCCCCTTGAACATTTCCACCCCAGCTTCTTGTGAGGAGAACTTGAAACTAAGAACTTGTATGTGAGCCTGCTAATTTCTTCCTCCCTGCCATCACATTTTCCTTTTGTGTCATGTCATCTTAGATTGTAAGCCGGGAAGCAGAGATTTTCCCCCTCCCGCACTTTTTAAATGATCTGTAAGCAGCCCTTGGAGCCTTTTTTTGGCTGAAGAGTGGGATAAAAATTCTTTGAACAAATACTGTAAATACTTGGCAAATAATAGTGAGCTCATCTCCAGGGACACTGAGAACTTTTGCTACCTTCTAACTTGGGTACAGAAGTTTAGTGAACTATGTGCACTGCATGCCTACAGAGAAGTTAGGCAATGGGACTTGCTTTCAAAGCATGTGCATATAAGATTCCAGCCTAAGTGAAAATTGGGTGCTTTAAATTGGTTCCCAAACTTTTTTTATTTTTTTGTTGCTGGACTACAGTTCCCATAATTCCTGACCATTGGCCATGCTGGCTGGGGCTGATGGGAGTTGTAGTCCAACAACAACAAAAAATAAAAAAAGTTTGGGAAACAAAAGATGGATTAAAACCAGCCTTCTTGCTGTAAGTGTCACACATTGTATTTTTATTTACTTTGTACTGACATTAGTGGAAATAGTTTCAAATCAAAGAGGCCTTCAAAAGAACTTGTAAACCTAGTTTCAGAGGAGGATGATGGCTCCAATGACAGTGGGGCAGTGAATCCACTCCAGGTTTTAGTCCAAACTTTCAAGGAGCTGTCCAAGGTGGATATCAGAGCCATCGGCCTCTGCTGCTTAGTTTCCTTACATTAAGCCAGATTCTTACTCTGTCTAGCCCTGTATTGTCTTATACTGACTGGCAGTGGCTCTTCAGGTTTTCAGAGAGGAATTCTCCCAGCCCCACCTGGAGGCATTATTTGGGACTGTTTTTGTGTACCAGCCTACCAGACAGGTGCTCTACCACTGAGCTCCAACTGCTGCTGTTCTCTTCCACTCATAGTACATTGTGGGTTGTGTCATGAAGGCATGTTTATTTTTTGATAATTCATCACTCAGCGACTTGTCACTTGATGACCAGCGCTGAATGCTTAAGTTGCCTCCATTGGATAATATGGTGATGATATATTACGGAAACACAGCCTCTGATGTTGGATCTGCAATGGCTGTTTCTACAAATGCAGAGCATCACTTGATGGTACAGTTGCAAGCTTTTAATTGGTTGGCGAGGGCCGGATTTTAATTTGTGGGGTTGCAAGTTCAGGACCCATTTGTTTCTTCTTTGAGGCTAGTTTGGTTTTGTGGTGTTACCTGAAGGGAAGAAAAAGAAAATGCGAAAGATGGCTTTCCTTCTAATAGTGTGTGATAATTTATGTTGATTATACTGTATGTTCCTTTTGTTTCTTTCAGTGTGTCAATAAAAAGGTGACTATTATGAGATTTGGGCAGCTTCGCAAATTTATTTAAATATGAGCAGTTATTCGATTGTAGCCAGTTAAGTGGAAGATGTTTAATCAACTCCAAATATGGGTTTTTTGTAGCACTTTCTGAGTGTTCAGAGCATTTCACTTGAGCTCCATCATCCTTTCAACAGCTCTATAAGGTTGATCAGATCAGCTGTTTTGCTGTTCTCTTAGTTCAAAGCATCCATATACTGTACTGCTTTCTGAGCAAACAACCTTCCAAAGTGGTTTTACAAAGTGTATATATGTGTGGTCTATATCAGGGGTTCCTAAACTGTGATCCATGGACCACCAGTGGTCTGAGAGCTTCATTCAAGTGGTCCATGGCATATCTGCATTAAATACTCATATTGATTTTTAACTGTATTTCTGTTGCTTCTTTTATTTCTTATATTGTATTTCAATGTGAATTCTATGGATTGTAATACAATACAGGAAATAAAAGAAGCAATAAAATACATTTAAACATCATAGCATCTAGCACAGCGTATTACAATTGCTACAACTGGCAGGAAAAAAATCATTAAGTGTTCTGTCAAGGCATCAGGAATTTTCAAGGGGTCTGTGGGGGGAAAAAAGTTTGAGAACCACTGGTCTATATGATACTTGCACATTATGCACAAATCTTTAAGAGCATAAGTATATATTTAATTAGTAAATTGTGTATTATTTAAGTGCATAAAATTATATTATTTTATGTCAATATTACCACCACAACTGTCCTCATTGCAGATGAGGTGCGAGGCTCAGAAACAGGGTCTTGTATAAGACCAACTGTGCACATCTGTGGCAGAGGTGAGACTCAACCTGTGAACATCCTGGTGTGTAGCTCAATTCTTAGTTATTTTATAGGGTGCTGCGGTAGTGGTTAGACTGAGTGTTGGATGAAGATCCAGAAAACACAGGTTGAACTACCCATTCATCCATAAAGTATTCACTGGGGGTGGTGGAGGAGTCTTGGACTGGTCACCGCTCTCTGTATCAGCTACTTTAGAGGATTATTGTGAAGATAAATTAGAGAGGGACAATGTATTCACTCTTTTAGGAAAGGAACCAGAATTAGTAATACTCTACTAAGCTAAACAGTCCTTAATAGGTTGGCAGTGAGGATGGACACATTTATTTATTTATTTATTTATTTTATTATTTAATTTGCATCCTGCCCTTGCTCCCAGCAGGAGCCCAGGGCAGCAAACAAAGCGCTAAAAACGCTTTAAAACATCGTAAAGATCTTAAAATACATTAAGACAAAACAGCATTAAAACATTTTAAAAAACAACTTTAAAAATAGGTTAAATATTATTAAAAAATGTATTAAGCAATTCTAACACAGACGCAGACTGGGATAGGTCTCATCCTAAAAGGCTTGTTGAAAGAGTAAAGTCTTCACAAGGCGCCGGAAAGATAGCAGAGATGGTGCCTGCCTAATATTCAAAGGGAGGGAATTCCACAGGGTATCTGTTCGTTTCATGAGTTTCTCATTTTTCTAGTCTTCATTTTACCCCATTTCATCCTTATTGTGATTTTTTTTAAAAAAAAACCTGTATGAAAATTTGCATTCATCTTCATGTGCATTTCTTCAAATATACATAGTTATATGCAATTTTGCCCAATATATGCATTTTTACAAGCAATTAACCCTGCTACAATACATTTTGATATGTTTTCAGTATTATACACATTTTGGGGTGAACTCTTCCCTAACATATGCCTTTTTAATGCATGTTTTGGTTGCAGACCAGCATCACAGAATTCAAAGACGTGTGAATTTCACGGAATAGCTCTGTTTCAGTTTGAGTATTGGTTCAGGAAGTGCGAATTAGGTAGGCTTATATTTAAATGTGAACCAAATGAATTCTCAACCCTAATTGGCAGTCCTACTTTGAACATGACTTTCTCTTTTCTTCTTGATTGTGATCAAATAAATTAATTATACAACCATGCCCCCCCTGCAATGTTTCTACTCCCACCTGTAAATTTTGTGTATGCCTGTGGAATAGGAATGGGAGATAAATTCAATTAAGTTCACTTTTAAAGGCAAACCTATCAAATTTACACTTCCTGAAACAATATGGAAACCAAAACACAGCCATCCTTTGAAATTCGTAGTCGTCCTCTGAATTTTGCAGTGCAGTTCTCCAGCCAAGCAATGTGTTAAAAATGTGAATATTAGGGTAAAGTGTGCATAAAAATGCATTTATTGGTGAAAACAGCATACAAAAATGCATTATATTGTGTATCTTAGGCAATGGCCTGTGCGTGTGAAGAGAAATGCACACTAAAATGCTGCTGAATTTTCATGAGGATTTTTTAAATTGCAAATTGCTTCAGAAATGTGAAGAACTGAATTTAAGGTTGGAAAAATGAAAAACCAAGAGAACCAAAATGGACAAATCCATCCATCCCTAACATCTCATCCTAGAAGGGCAAGTTCTCTGATGAACTTGTGTGCCCATTGATCTCACCTGATGCTCAATGGCTTCCTTTCTCTTAAACAGGAATCACAATGGCTATAGTTGATTGGTATATTGATTGGCTTACTTTGGCTTAGTTAGGGGCATGTGAGTCTCGACAGCTCAGAGAACAGGCGAGAGAGAGAAAGATTTTTTGACAAAGTCTTGGTCAGTTGGTCTCTTAGAAACAGAAGCTTCAGCTCCTATAGAAGAGCCGCTCCTTTCACCTTGGGCCTGGCTGAAGCACCACTTTAAGTGGGCTCTGTGCATTCACATCCAGGCTCCTTAAAACCATTGAGACTACAGCCATTTGAAAAGAAGGCCCAGCCTTCAATGGCAGGACCTTGGGCCATTCTAATTGGTTTTGGTTCAAGGGGCTACTGGATTTGTGAAAAGCCCAGGGGCAGCTTTCCCACGCCAGGACCTCAGTTCTTCAAGCAAGGGGAGGAGGGTGGTAAAAAGAAAAAAAGGGGTCTGGGGAAATGGCTTAGAAGTGGAGAATGGAAAAACAGGAGCCCCATAGAGGGTGAATTTGTGGGTTATATCCAACGAAGCTCTACCCAGAGTAAACCCATTAAAATGAACAGACCTAAGTTAGTCATGTCTTTTAATTTTCAGTGGATCTACTCTGCGTAGGACTAACATTGGATACAACCCTGAAGTGTTTTTTTTTTGAAAGAAATTTATTTATCCATCTTTTATCCTGCAGCTTGTGTGGTTCTGCCCCCACTGTTGTTCTTGCATCAGTCCAGTGAGGTAGGCTAGACTGAGAGATGGAGACTAGCCCAGTCATGCAGTGGCCAAGTGTAGATTTGAACTGGAGTCTTCACAGTTCAAATCCGCTAGTTACATCTGACTATGCTGCTGTAACAAAATCCCATGATAATGGCTCTGCTTCTGCCTGTTCTTTGTGTAATTATCCCTGATGTAATTGCTTCCCATGTGCACTGGTCTGTCTGTCACTCCTTATTGACATGCTGGGTATTGTGATCTTGTCTTCCTTTGAGGACCAGCTTGTGAATGCATCAGAAATAAGCACTAAAGCTTTTCTGGACTGTGTCATTTTTTTTGTTTGGGGGTGGGTGGTAAATCACATTTAAAAAAAAAGATTTTCCCCACCCCAGACAGACCCCAATAAGTCATGGGGAAAGGCTAGGTTTAGTCTTCTTCCCTGGTGAACTTGTTTTCTATGAACAGGGGGTAGACTCTCCCCTTCCACTATGGGGAATGAATATAATTGCCCATGGGCAGCTTGAAAATGGTACAGTCCAGGAAAAAGCTTTGCTCCTTATAAATCCATGGAATGTGCAGGTTGGATCTTATTGGCTAGCTGTTTGCATGTTGTTTTAATTCAGGTAGTTTGTGGAGGGAGGTGGCGAAAGAGCTCAAGAGCCAACACTGATCTGTATATATGAACTGTATATATGAACTGGCCATCTGAACAGCTAATCCTAAGTACTGATGACCGCAGTTTGGTGCTCTGCTCAGTTTAGAAAGACTAGAGTTCTGTCTGTGCATTTGGATGTCTGCTTGCTAAAAGTGAAATTCTATATGTGTTTTTTAAAATCCAACACCCTGAATCTTATTTTATTTATTTAATTACATTTATACCCTGCCTTCCTTTTCATGATAGAAACCCAAGGTGGTTTACATATGGTTCCCCGGTGGTCTCCTATCCAGGCACTGACCAGACCTGACCCTGCTTAGCTTCAGCAGGGAGCTGGCCTTAGGTGCCTTCAGACCATAGCCTTGTGTTTGCTGCTTGTGAACAGACCCTGTAGTTCTCATAATAGTAATAATCATTATTGTTTAGAATCTTAAGCCCTCATATAAATGCTAAGTACCATTATTATTACAGTGCTAACTAAGGGGTCTGTTCAGATACACATTTAGTGTGTCCAGGGCACTTCACAGTCATTTTCTCAGTCATCCTCAGAACAGCTCTGTAAGACAGGTCAGTATTATTAGGTACGTAAGAAGCTGCTTTATTCTGGGTCAGATTGTTGCTCCATCCTGCTCAGTATTGTCTACACTGACTAGCAGTGGTTCTCCAGGGTTTCAGGCAAGGTGTCTTTCTCAGCCCTACCTGAAGATGCCAGGGATTTAACCTGGGGCCTTCTGAATGCAAGGCAGATGCTCTGCCACTGAGCTACGGCCCTTCCCTTGTTCTTGTTTTTATGGATTTATTTATTGGAAATGGAAATACTAAGGCCGAGAGGTGACGGCTTGCTAAAGACCAGTTGGTGAGTTAATGGCAGATATCTTCTCAGTTCACTACTCAGGCTCACTGTAGAGATGTAGCTCACCTGGATAAAACCATTGTTTCCCCTTTAGAAAAAGGGTCACACCCAATATTTTTGATCCCAAATGTCCACCAAATTGTATCCATCTCCAAAGTCCATTCTAGATTCTGGTCACCCTGAAACGTAAATCTGGCAAGTTCTGGCAATCCCTGATGTGAAGCATCTCTGATGTGGGCGGTACCATCTTTTGGAAATGAGTGAAGCAGGCCTGTACCCATTTTGCGTCAACATGGAGTGATGATGATGCACTTTGATGACATTATATGAAAAAGTAGTAACTTGTTTCTGAAGACTTGGATTTATTTTTTGCTTTACTTCTGAGGGATATAGCAGGGAACGTCATTGAAATGCAGTGATACATTGAAGTGCAGTGATAGCAACTAGATATTTCTGGCATAAACCTTCTCTTGACGGTTTTTTACAAGGTTGGTATACTGTCAGGATTATCAGATCTGTGGTAAGGACCAATCTCTGATGAAATTCATTCTTGTACATGTGTGTCTTCCTAGAAGGCTGGAGAAGTTAACTGGTTGCCTCTGGCAGGGTCTTTAATTGCTCTTTGTGCATTTCAGTTTTGGGGTATGTGTGTCTTGTTGCAAGGTCCAGTTTCTGTTTTAGGATTAATATGGTATTAATATGGCTACTCTTCTCTGTGAATATGCTCAAGTGAAATTGAAACGAAAGACCCTTGGCTCAGGGGCAGAACACAAGCTCTTCATGTACAAAAGTCCTAGGTTCACTCCCTGGTATTTCAACCTGAAAGCATCTCTGATAACAGAACCTTGGACAGCTACTTCTGTCAGAGATGCAGTGATGGGCTAAATCGGGGTTGCAGCCCATGGCTTGATCTCATGCAGGTGTCAACCAGAAGAGAAAAGGGTTCAGAAGAAAAAAGAGAGAAGAGAAGATGGGATGCTTTCCACCCGCTTCTGGCTTTGGCCCTGGTCTTGTCCATTGCTGGCATCACCCACCCCACCCCCCACCCCACTGCCAGCATGTAGTCCCTGTCAGATTACTCCTGAGGGAACACAGATCTTGACAGGGAATATTTTGTATTCTAAAATTCAATGAAAGACAAAATAACAAAATGTTTAAAAAAGCCATCTCTTCTAAAGTGCTGGCATTTTTGTGTGTGAAATTTTAAATTTTTATCTTGCATCAGGGAAGATAGTTCTACTTCTTGAGGATCTTCAGAAATGTGACTATGCTGGGGGATTTGCCCTGTGCAGCCTTTTCTAATGTGAGAATTGGTTCAAAATCAGACAGTAAACTTTGGACAGATTATAAATAAAGGTTGCAATTGACAGAGAAAAGATTCTCCACCCGTGCTAAATGGGCCAGTGGTCTGATTTGATATGAAAGAGTTTGATATATTGATCATTAGGGATGTTGTTTTAATTGATATTTTCTGCGTTTGAACTTGTACAGAACAGTACAATGAAGCATTTTAAATTTTCTTTATAAAACCTGCTTACACAAAGGATGGTGGCTCATGGGCAGGGTAGGTGTGATTAGCTTGTGTGGAAGAGATTCTGGATCTCTTTGTCTGTGAGCCATTTCTCAGACAAAGCTCTTTTGCATGATTTATTTACACCCTGCTGTTCAAACTAATTTTCTAAAGCGGCTTACATTACAAGAAACGTAATAATAAAATACAATACAAAAAATTAAACAATGCACTAAAATACACACCAGTGGTTTTTTTAAAAAATTAGCAGAGCACAGTGACTGTGCTGCTCTCGGGGCTGTCCAGACATCCTTTTTAATTGTGTGTTTATGATGGTTTGTGTTCATGATAATATTGGGGCAGCCACACACGATCCTACTTTCAATACTGTTTACACTTGCAAAAGTCTTGGGGTGGCCATACTGTTTCATTTCCATTAAGTGCATATCCTGTAACTTCTTGTTGAAATCCTGTAACTCTTCATGTCACAAATATTCTGGGGTTATTTTTTTGTCCTGCTTTTGTTGTGCTATAGCCCTTCTGGACAGAATTAATATGTTAGACTGGGAAAGGATTGCAGAATAACTGTTAAACAGAATAAATCCACCACTAATGTTGTGTCAAGAACATGTTGCAGAATACACTTGCAATAAAACACCAGCCTAGAGGGGCCTTTGATAATAAAAACATATTCAGAAATGAAAACATCTTCAAATGCCAACTAAAAATGGGAGAGAAGAGAGGGAGCTTCTTAGACCTTTCAGAAATGAGATTTCCACAGCTGTGGTGCCACCACTGAAAAGGTCCTGTCCCTGGTACCTTCCAGGTGGATCTTTGCTTATCATGGGCCAGACAGTTGGACCTCTGAAGCTGAACTTAAAGTATTAGTTTAAATGAATTTGCATATGCAAAATGAGGCTTGTTCCTTCTACATCCATTTTTCTGGTAACTCTGATTTACTCTGTTAAAGCAAGGAGCAGAATAGATTTGGTCTAATTGCACTGAATATTTCTGAGCCTTGGTTTGTGAAATTTTCTGTTCCATTTTATATAAAATGTTATGAAAAATGGCTGTTGATTTTTAACTTCTTCATTTTAAGTTGTTAGTATGAGTACTTTTTGATATTGGGTGAAAAATACATGTTGAAAATTAGATCAGATTTAGATGAACATTGTGATAGCAACAAACAGAGTTTATGGAACAGAAGAGATATAGGAATTGCTTACTTGAAAGTGAATATTAACACTATGAAGATTATTTATTCATAACTCAGAAATTGAAGTTGCCCCTTCAGGATGTTGGTACAGTCCCATTCCTAGCATTCTGAATGCTCCAAACATTTGGCCACAAGGAACACAAACTGCTTTGCTTGCGCATCCAGTACTTTGGGAAAATGATTCTTATTTTAATTTAGACTCCATGTGAGATGTGAGCCTGTGTGTGCATAATCTGATCCTCCTCCTGGAATTGCTTAACATCTTAAAAAGTTGGTTGTATAATCATCTGGGATGAGCGTGTGTGTGGATGTGACATGCATTTTAAATTAATATTTTGCCATGAATGTTCAAAGTTGGTGAATGCCAATGGTCCCAGATTAATTTTGGGAATGTCCAAAAACTCAGATATATATTACTGAATGTTGATAGGCACCTAAATGTGATTGCAGTATGCCAGTGTTGGTTTATGTATGCCTGACAAGGGGGAAAATATATCTTGGGTTGCATCCCATGTTAGTCCTCCTTGGAGTAGACCCATTGAAATTAATGGACACAACTAACATAGGTTCCTTAATTTCAATGAGTCAACTGAGTAAGACTCAGTTGGATTCAACTCCTTATTTCTGGGCATCCTCAAAATTCATTTGGGATTATCAATATTTGCATGGAACTGTCCATAGCCACCAAATTTGGAAATGCACAGTGTATATGTGGTTATATATTCATATTAAACTAGGACTGGTTGTGGTTCCTTAAACCACAGCCTGTGGCTGCAGATAGTCACTGTTGTCCACATTTTAATGAAGGGATGGGGAACCTTTGGCCGTCCAGATGCTGCTGGATTATAACCTCCCTTTATCCTTGGCCATTAGCTATGTTGGCTGGGACTGATAGGAATTGTAGTCGAAAACATCTGGTAGGTTGATGAAGGCTGGTCTAGAGTAGGGAATAGGGAACTTGTGGCCATCCAGACTTTGCTGAACTACATCTCCCATTATCCCTGTCCATTGACTATGCTAGAAAGCTGAGTGAGAGGTTCTAGAAGATAGATAACCTAAAGCCAGCGAGCTCAGAGGCAGGGCGGCTGAAGGAAAGGGAAAGAATGAGCCATAGATATAAGATGCTGAAAGGTGTGCCTGAGTAGAAGTTTAGGGGGTTGTGGGTACAGTGGTAGAGCATCTGTTTTGGATGCAGAAGGTCCTGGGTTCAATCGCCAGCATCTTTGGTAGGGCTGGGATACTGGAGGGTCTCCTTGGGAAGGAATGTAATGTAGTGTTAAGAGAACCTACTTTGCTTGTAGAAGGTCCCATGTTCGATCACCAGCATCTACTGGTGAGGTTGGGAATGTCTTGTGTCTGAAGCCACTGCCTGTCAGTGTGGACAATACTGAGCTAGATGGACCAATGGTCTGATTCAGTAGAAGACAGCTTCCTATGTTTCTATGATGCACAAGTACTTTGATTTCTGAAGTCCAGAGCAAGCTGATCTGCACTTCCTGGATTCATATGGGGATTGGAATGTAATGGAATGCAATTACCTTTTGTATTTTGTATTTCTGTGGCTCAAAACATTCCACATTCCACATTCCACATTTATTTTAGGATAAAATACATTCAGAAATGCATACATTGATAGAGTGCATATTTAAATACAAAATGCTTGTGTACGATTAGGGAAAAAATTGCAGACTAAGGGTGGTATCCAATTAACTTGTCCTGTCCATGCAAGAATTTCCACTTGTGCTACTGGACTTCCGCACTCTTCTGCTCTCCCCAAATCTACTCTGAAGTGTTGGAGTAACCCAGAGAACTCTCCCTCTGTGTGTGTAGGAGATGGGGGAAGTCCCATTGCACAAATGGAAACCCTTGTGTCATTGGGACATGTTCTTTAGCGCTACTCTGGATATAGCCCTTAACTCAGAAACAGGATAGAAGGGACTTATGAATGGAATCTGTGTGAAACAGACATGGACTGGAAATGAACTGATCTATCCATTTGGCTGTCCATTTGGTTTAGGTAGTCAAGGGTTGCCAGGGTTGGCCCCCCAAGGGGCCTTTTGTGCCTTTAGAAGTAGCATGGCAAAGAGAATTCTTCCAATTGTGATTTCCATCATTACTGCAGCGTTGTGGCTTGGCAATCTTAAGGAGGAGATCAGGGCAGTGGGATGGGATGCTGTACTTCACAAGGCAGTTGATTATTTGGCTGTAGGCTTCTAGTATGGATAGAAACGTACATAGCTCCATCCATGTTGAGAAGTGGCAATTGGGTCTGTACTGGGTGCCTTGCATACCAATGCACATTGTATTTAGTTCAGACTTGTACAGGACTGGTGTCAGTGGTAGGCATTGTTGGGCACTGGGCAAGGCCCATGCTTTAAAAGGGGCCCAGTGCTGATTACTAGAGCCCCTGCCCTGCTGTTGTTCCTCTTGCTATTGCTACCTGCTCTGTCAGAATCAGCAATGGGATTTGAAGGAACAGCAGCTGCCACTACCTGCTTATTTGGCTGCCTTTTCTCTGTGAGCACTGGTGGAGATCAGAGGCAGCTAATGCAGAGAGGAGGGGAGAGTCCCATTGAGGGTATCTTGCCCATAGTCTCCCCACCCCATCCTGGAGCCATTACTGAAGGTGTGGCTCCCACTGTTAGCAGAGCAGATGGAGTCCAGAGAGAAAAGAAATCCTGATAATTCTTTATGGAGGGAAAACCGAACATGAACAGAGTATAACTTGAGCAGAAATAAACAGAGGGAGTTTGTCTTATTTACAAACCTTTTTTCATAGCAGGAAGATATTCAATAACTAAACGTAGAAGGGAAAACTCCCTCAGAACTACACAGCCAATCAGAGCATGAGATCTCAGCAAGGGTCACACCTCCACCCACCCCTCTTGGTTGGCTCTCTTATTGATGATGATGATGATGATTGTCTTTATTCCAAAACTGGAACTCACGGTGGCTTCCTGATAAAAAAACACAGATAATTAAAACATACAGAGTCTAGATTAAAATAAAATTAAACTAATTCCAATATTAAAACCATTCATACTTATAGCTAAAAGAGAATTAAAAAACCAGTTTAAAAATGGAGGAATTAGGCATTAGCAATGCAGTTCCCATCAAGCCCTATCTTTAGCAGCCATCAATACCAAAGGCTTGTTGGAATAGAAAGGTCTTTGCTTGATGCCGGAAGGACTGCAAGGAGGGGGTCATTCTTACATCCCTAGGAAGGGAATTCCAAAGCCTAGGGGCAGCCACACCTTGATAACAGAATTAACCCTTAGGTTGTGAACTGAATGACCCCAGCTGTTGTACTTCTATCACCCATATCCTTGCTGGATTGTATACACATACTATCTATACCATTATTCATTTGATAGCTATGGGAGAAAAAACTTAGTGGGTCTTTGAAAGTCAATAGGAGAGCAATCTGGTGAAAGATTGCCAGGAAGATTCCAATTTGCTATAGGTTAAAGATCTTCATTGACTTGACCAAACAGGTCTGATATTTATCTTGCCTTAGAGCTCAGTTCTGTTTCTACTTGTAGGGAGAGTTTGGCTGCTTATTATGGATGCCCCCAATGGCTTACCCGGTGCAGATGCTTGTGATCAGATGGTCCACACACCTGGATTTGTGCCATGTTGAAGTACCCAGTGCACTAGGAAAGGAGACCCCAACCTTTGTGGGACCAGAGGCATATATCAGAATATAAGAAACCTGTGTGGAAACCACAATATTTTATTTTTTTAAAAGCATTTATATACTGCTTAATATTTCAAAAATTGCTAAGCAGTGTACAGTCTTAAAAAAGCAAGCAATATATCATTAAAACATTAAAGCAAAAATACAACCTAAAACTAGTAAAACAGTAATATTTAAAACACATTAAAATGAATAAAACAAACTGAGAAGATCTAAAGACATAAAACATCCAGTTTTATAGGTCAGAGAATGCCTGGGCAGAATAGCCATTTCAAGGAGGAAAATGGGTGTTGCTCAGAACTGCCCCCTTTCCAAACAGGCTAACCTCTTTCACATACCCCAGAACAAGTACAACAGGATGAAACAAAAGAGAGCAGGCAACACCCCCCTAAGAGCCCCCCTTCTCAAATGACCAGAAAAGCAAAAATACATGTTGAAAAATGGGAGGGGCTGGGTGGTCACCAAGAGAGTTATCTGAGGGCACCATGTTGTCCATGGGCACCATGTTGTCCATGGGCACCATGTTGGGGTCCTGAGCACTAGGAAGTAGTTGCTACTGTTGCATCTTTCCTTAGTGTACATTCATGCTGTCATTAATGGGATCTGATTTGCACATAGTGACAAGAGAATCCCTTTGGAGGCTAAAGAAGAAGAGCCTTTTTTAAAAAAAAATGCTGGTTTATATTTCTTTCCCCTACCCAGATAGTTGTCAGAGATTTATCCTCACTTTCAAAAGCTCTTTCCCTCCGTGACTGAGAGATGTATTCTGATGTATGTCTGCCAATGTATGGTAGCAAACTGGACCTTGCATCTATGTGAAGATGTATTCAGATTTCCCCCATTTACTTAGTCATGTATAATGTACTGACATCAGTGGATTTTTAATGGCACATGAGTATTTCAATTGTTGCTGATACAAAAATCTAGCTTTTTGAAGTGGGGAAAAAGTGACCTCAAGCTTCTGTGCTTATTTTTACTCTGTAAAGCAGAGGTGGGAAAGTGGTGGCCCTTCAGACGTTGTTGGGTTCTCCATCCCTGCTGTAAATAATTTTTTATCCACCCCCTTGTCTTTCTCCAGCAGATTTACACCCTACTGAAATATGCTTTCATTTAATTGATCATCTGCTATTTAATAACAACTGATTTGTTATTAAAACTCTGTTTTTAGGCCCCAAATATCTGAAAGGCTGCCTCCTTCCCTCCAGACCCTCTCAGATGTTAAGATCAGCAGAGGGGAGGCTTGTTGGTGGTTCCATTGACCTCAGAAGCTCGGAGTGCTGCTGCTGGTGGCCTAAGAGACGGCATTTTCTGGGGCAGCCCCTAAGTTGTGGAACTCCCTCCCCACAGGGGTGTGCCTGACACCTTCACTATATAGTCTTCATCTTATGCTGAAGATGCACCTTTTTATCCTGGCCTTTGACACTTGAGATGTTTCTAGGATCCATCCTACTCTTGTGATGGTAATTTGTTCTCAACTGTTTTTAATCTTAGGATGAAGGGCAGATTAATAATATTGAGTGGGTTTTTTTGAGATATTGATAGATGGGTGCACCTTAATAATTGAATAAACAATATCTACCACTTCACACCATGTTTAATAGTTTCTTTTTATTTCCTCTGACCAAAATAGCTTTAAAAAGTCAACAAGCATGCCCCCATTTAAGCTCGCTGATTAAAGTTTGCCCTGACGGGTAAATCAACTTTAGGTCACTAACCTATCGAGTTAAAAGCTGGCAGACCTGCTTTCCAGGGTTTGTAACCCTATGTAAACAGCACTCCTCTGTATCCAAGTTTCACATGACCTCTATGTTGTAGGTAGTTCTTCGCCAGCCAGATAAAAGAGGCTGTGCTCTATACATGCCCATACACCCTTGTTCCCATTATCTATGCATGAACATAGAGGCGCATGTGATGGCACACACCTGCTCAAAAATCAGTTCAATAATTAGACTGAGCAAGAGGGGCATGCCTGTGTCTGTGATGCTCTGTCTGCTATGCGGGCAATAAGCGTCTGTTCTCACCCTACGTTCTGTTAATGAGATAGAGACAGGTAAGCATCACACATCTCAATTTCCTTGCCTTCAGCAACATCAAGGA
Source organism: Rhineura floridana (assembly GCF_030035675.1). Classification (NCBI taxonomy): domain Eukaryota; kingdom Metazoa; phylum Chordata; class Lepidosauria; order Squamata; family Rhineuridae; genus Rhineura; species Rhineura floridana. Next base: position 16,448,590 of record NC_084493.1, on the reverse strand, counting down.
AACAGTGACAAGCTATTAATGGGAGGTGATGGGCCCAGTGCTAATTAGTGCTTCTTTCTCTCTTTTTCCTCCCACCAACTTTCACTAACCCTATACACTCTCTGAGTCTTTCCCTTAAGCTTGTCGGCCTTTGTTTCTCATTAGTTCATATAAGCCAGATAAGCAGAGATATTTTCTGGATGTCTGAACTGGGTCTTGCAGTGAAATCCTGTGTGTGCCTACACGTTTCCTATGGGAAGTGAGCCCTGTTGAGTTCAATTGGACTTAATGCCTAGGTAAGCATGTATGGCAACTTTTTCCAGCCTAGTGCTCTCTGGAGGTTGTTGGGCTACAAAGTCCCAGTATCTCTGACCATTAGCCAAGCTGGGTGAGGGTAATGCAAGTTGAACTCCAAAACAACTGGAGGGCACCAGGTGTGGGGAAGGTTGGTGAATAGGATTGCAGCTTCAATCTCTCTTAAGGACTGGCTTGTTGGACCAGCCCAAACCACACTGCTTCCAGAAGTCGCCAAGTGGATGCCTTTTGGGAAGCTTATAAGCTGGAAATCTCCAATTGTCTGTCCCCAGCATTTGGTATTCAAAGATATAATGCCTCTGAACATGGAGGCTTTTAACTGAATAACCATTGATAGAACTTTCCTCTGTGCATATATTTACATTTTCAAAAGCAAACCCGTGGTTTTTGTCATTTGTGAGCGAGTTCCATAGGTTTACTTGCATCCAGTTCTGGGGCTGCATTTTTAGGAGGATCTAGACAAGTTGGAATGGGTTCAGAGGAGGCCAATGAAGATTGTCAGGTGTATGGAAAAGAAGTCACTTGAGGAAAGGTTGAAGGAACATAGGAAGCTGCCCTATACCAAGTCAGACCATTGGTCCATCTAGCTCAATATTGCCTACACTGACTGGCAGCAGCTCTCCAGTGTTTCAGGTAGGGTTATTGCCAAGCCCTACGTAGAAATGATGGGTATTGAATCAGGGATCTTCTGCATGCAAGACAGATGCCAAACCACTGAGCTATGGCTCTTCTCCAACTGGATATTCTTACTGTGGAGAAGACTTGGAGGGACAAGTCTTGAAATGCTTGTTCTTCACTTTCATGAAGGATAGGACTAGATCAAATGAGCTTTTGGTACAGGAGGGTGGATTTTGGTGTGAAGAAACATCTTAAGAGCAGTTTGGCAATGGAATCAATTACCTAGAGGGGTGGTGGGGCACTCTCTCCCTGGAGGCCTTCAAGCAGAGTTTGGACAACTTATCTGTTGGGGATGTTATAGCTCTGGATGTCCCGCCTTGATCAAGGGAGCCAATGAGATTGTCTACAAGCAGTGGTGATTGGTACCCATTGGGACTGTAGGGTGGAAGTCAGGGAAACCAATGGTAGGTGGAGCCAGAGCCAAAGACAGGCAGAGTCACCTCCTGACTGGCTGCAATTAAGAAGTGAGGCAGGTAGGGCTGACTTCAGAGCAGACTGAAGTTGGTGGGGCATTTGCCCTTATGGCCCAGCTTCCACTGTCTACAAAGGCCCTTTCCACCTCTGATTCAGTGTCTTGTATGAAGAAGTACTTCCCTACACCAATGATAGGGTACCTTCAGATGTTGTTGGACTCCATCTCTCATCAGCCCTAGCCAGCATGGCCAGGAGTCACGGATGTTGGGAGCTGTAGTCCAACAACATCTGGAGGGCCCCAGGTCTACATTGACTGCAGCTGCCAATCAAGGTTCAGCCCGTGGCATCTTTTGTAGCTTCCTAAGCTTTTAGTAGGAAATAAAACCCCAATGTCCTACTCAAGATTCCATCTTATTTTTTTATGCATAGTTTATTGGTTTTTCTTTTTTTTTCAAGACAAGCATGAGCAATAAAGGGGAGGGGGAAACAGAGCAGCAAAACATGTCAGTTCATAATACCATTAAGAAAATCCTACATATTTTTTAAACAAGAAAGAGAGGGAAAAAAGAGAGGGGGGAAAACAAACAAATAATCAGGGAGAGAATGGTTCAGTCAGGGGACAAGAGGGATGGATTCTGGCAGCGTCCACATGGTGTACCAGTAATGCAAACAGCTCCAAGTAAGAGTCCCATACCTCAGAGTATCTATGTTGTTTGTGCCAGGAAAAGTAGCTCTTTCATATGCTGGAAGGAAAGAAAGGTCCTCAGACCAACAAGCAACTGGAGGAGCTGTTCGATCCTTCCAGTGGTGCAAGGGCAGTTGCTTGGCCACTAATAAAGCATGCATGGACCAGCTACGGTGTCCCTCTGTCAAATTCCAGGGCATCAGGATATAATGAAGTATAGCATGAACATATGGAAATTTCAGGGACATTCCTAGGATCAGGAAATCTGGTAGTCCTTACTCACATTCTGTCTTAGGCAAGGCTGACTTCCAGCAAGAACAAGGCTTTCTCTATTCTGGCTTTGATGCCCTGGTAGTTTCTCTTTCTGTTGGTCCATCTAGCTTAGTATTGTTTACATTGTCTAGCAGTGGTCCTCCAGGGTTTTGGATGTGGGGCATTCTGTAGCCCCACCTGGAGATGGTGGGGGTTGGACCTGGGCCTTCTGCATGCAAAGCAGATGCTATACCACTGAGCTATGGCCCTTCGCAAGGGGATTCTCCATCCTCTTTCCTTCCTAAACCCTACAGCTGTATCCCTTGTTTCATGTCTATTTTGATGTGGCAGTTTTTTTTCTTTTTTCTTTTAATGTGTCAATTATGGCTGTATTTTAAGTTTGTAAACTACTTGTGATATATTTTACAAATTGTGAGATAGGCAGATATATATGGGTTGGATCCAGTGCTAGTCCTACTTGGAGTAGACCCATTAATAGATATAACTAACTTAGGTTTGTTAATTTCTGTGTGTCTGCTCAGAGTGGGACGTAGCTGGAGACAACCTTATATATCTAGCCATATAGCTATAGGTGTACCTAGATATATACACATCTTCAATGTTTTATTTATTGAACAAAATTTATATACCCTGTTTGATTGTAAAAAAAAACCCCGCAACCCTCTAAGTAGTTCACAAAAGACCAAAGAACATAAGAAGAGCCTGCTGGATCAGGCCAATGGCCCATCTAGCCCAGCATCCTGTTCTTGCAGTGGCCAACCAGATAATGGGAATCCCACAAGCAGGACCTGAGCGCAAGAGCACTCTCTCCTTCTGTGGTTTCCAGTAATTGGTATTCAGAAGCATATTCTGTCATTAAAATTACCAATAAAACAGTTTTAAAAATTAATTAAAATTAAAAACATTTTAAACAATTAAAGCAACAAAAAAAACAAAAACAAAAAACCCACTAAAGCACATCAACATCTATGTGTCTGGATAGTCTGATGTCAACAGGCAGGGAGTTCCAAAGAGTAGGTGCTGCCAGACTAAAAGAACAATTTCTACAAGTGTAGAACAAGTATTTCACAGCACCTGTAACAGGGCCAGTTCTGCAGACTGAAGTCTTCAAGCGGGCACATATGGGGTAAGGTGGTCCCACAAGTAAACTGGTACCAAGCTGTTAAGGGCTTTGTGTACCAGTAGCAACACCTTGGACTTGGCCTGGTAATAAATTGGCAACCAGTGCTAATCTTTGAGCACAGGTGTTATGCACTGATAGGGTCTCACTCATTTCCTTAGGGCTTGACTTGCTACCCGGAGGCTTTCACGTTTGCTTGTTGATGTCTATCCAATGTTGCACTTCAGTAATTTTAGACTCTGAACTTAATGGTCTTATGGGCCCCTCTCTTTAACTAGTAATAGGTATTACTTAACTCATTTCAAAATGTGGTAAGCCAGCCCAGCTGCATTTTGGGGCCTTCTGCTCAATGGGGCCCTGGGCATTTGCCCCCAAATCCAGCCATGATGGCACCAGAGTACCTCCCCTTTCACTGAACTATCATCTGCAGAGTTCCTTGTAGGAGAGGAAGTGGCCATGATTAAACCAGTTTAAGAGCAGGAAATACCCTTTTATACTGTGATACGCTTTACAGGGCAACCGTGTTTGCTCTCAGCAGAGGGCATCTCCCTGCAGCAAGCACCTCGGTGTTGATAGCCAGATCCATGCCTTCAGCACCTATGTTCATGCACATGTTGGGGAGCTGTACACCAATGGAACATCCCCATCATGTGCACATGAGCATTTTCAGGATACGCATCCAGCCACAGGAAATGCCAACACACTTATCACGGCAACCACTAACGCTGACTTTGTTAGAGGCTTTGGCGGGCATCTAAAAGAGGTAACCAGTCAGCCAAGATTTTGCATAGTGGCTAATTAATTTTCACGACTGACTGGTGGTTGTCTGGTCCTTCTCTTCTTTGTCATTCTCTCACGCACCTGCACCCTGGTTTTGTGCATGTTTTGGGGGCTGCTTTGCTAGCTCTTGAAATGCAAACAGCTATTTTGTTTGTGTATTTTCAAACGGGGGGGGAGTCAAAGGGGAAGGGATCCCTTGCTTTGGAAGTACATGGAATAGAGCAGGCCAAGCCATGGGTGTGTGGCGGAGTACTTATTCACATTAGCAGAGTTCTTATTAAAACCTGGCATGCAATGGCCAGTGGCTTGCCACAAAACCATACGCCGCTGTGGGAACAAAGCCTTCTGTACCTTGGGCCACAGTTTGTTCTCTCCCTCTTTCCTCTCATGCTGGAGGTTTCCTAGTGCCAGTGAGATATGATAATTCTCATGGAGAGAGAGGATAAAAATGCCTTTGCTCTTTGTGTCTGCTTAATTCAATGCGAATCCCCAGCCCTGGACATCATGAATGGTGGCTTTGTGTTGGCCTTTCCTAAGCTCCAACTGCCAGTCAGTCTCTCTCTCTCTCTCTCTGCTTTCCCACCATTGGATGTCGATTAACAAACTAAATTATTTTCCCTCCCTAATGATGTTTTCCCACTTTGCACATTGGGATGGATGAAACCGATGGGGGGAAAGGAAAGCATTCTTGCAGGGGGATGAACCCAGTTGGAGAGAAGGAGGGTGGGGGTGGGAATTAAAGAGGCACAGTTGTGCTTGTTTGCTTTCTTGCAGTTTCTCGCACTTATGGTGCATGTGCATGGGAGTAAAAGTGTCTAACAGTGAGGGGTTTGTTTTGTTATTTTCGACAGGGGAGCTTCTAGCATTCCTTCTGATTCCAGGGAGCCGCTAAGCCAAAGCATCACTTAGTGAGACCGCACGGGTGTGCGGGCAATTGAAAAGGAGTTTTCAGCCACTTTACTTCCTCTCCTTGGTCTTTGTTTGTGCCTTTGTTTGGTTTTGGTCCTGTCCATGCTAAGCCAAACCAAGGTTAAGGTTGTGGTTAGCGAGCCATGAACACATCTTGGCTACAGCTTGTGGTTAGTGTGGATGAGAGAACTTCGCCATGGGTCCCGGTTTGGACCTTGGGTTGATGGGAGCAAAAAGGTCCAGGGAGGAACAAAGCAGCTGCAAGCTCCTCTCTGGGAGCCTACAAGGTCTCCCTATGCCAAGGTTTGGCAGGTCGCTGTTGTGATGTACTGGTGAGAAGTTCTGGCTTAAATTCCCTCTTAGCCTTAAGTCAAGCTTACTAGACTTGGGCAAATGGCTGTAGCTCAGTGGTAGAGCATCTGCTTTGCATGCAGAAGGTCCCAGACTGAATCCCTGACGTCTTCAGGTAGGGCTGGGAAAGTCCCCTGCCTGAACCCCTGTCATTGCAGATAATACTGAGCTAGATAGGCCAGTGGTCCGACTCAGTATACGGCACTTACCTATGTTCATAGATGGCCTTACACAAGCCAACATTTTCTCATCTTCACCCCCCTCTACAGTTTGGGGATAATGCCACCCTGCAGGGCTGTTGTGAAGGGAATTCACAATAGCCAAAGCTTCACTTCATAGTGTAGTTAGTTTGGTTTATTTTATGCATGCAAAACTTCACACATCCAAAAGAAGCCCCAAAGCGATTTGCAAGGACAGTTATGCACACAATGTTATTTAAAACTGGAGTGGGGAACCTTTTTTGCTTTTAAGCTGGAGGGCTACATTTCTGGGGCTCACATGCCAGTGGTGGGCAGGGCCAAAAGGCAAAAGTGGGTGGAGCAATGAATTTAAATTTTAACCGAGCTTTGTGGCTGACTGTGAATTTCAACCTGGGTCCCACCAATCTTTGTCCTACACCTCCCTACGACACTACATTGGCTCTCGATGCTTGTAGCTTTGCATGTTTTTAGATGTTTGATTGCGTTAAGTGTTTGTTTTTAACTTTTGAATCTGTTTAACTTTATTTTTAGTTGTATTGTTTTATTTTGATGCTTTTGCTGCTCTGGGCTCCTTTGGGAGGAAGAGTCGGGATATAAATTTAATAAATAAATAAAATAAATTACAAATGGTTTGCCTGTGTGATCTGATGCCATGATGCTGTAAGTCTCCCTGTCTGCACTAATAGGTGACTCTGGTCTGGAAGAGGAGAGTGGAGCGATTCACAGCACCATGACGCTAAAGCATGTTGAGTTGTTGTTATTGTTATTATTATTAATTAATTACTTAAATTTGTATCCTGCCCTTCTTCCCAGAAGGAGCCCAGGGTGGCAAACAAGGCACAACATCCTAAAAACACCTTAAAACATCTTTTTTTAAAAAAACTTTAAAAGCATCTTAAAAAGTAATTCCAAAACAGACAGTCTGGGATAAGGTCTTTGGTAGTTACTGGTACATGCTGTGCCCTGGGTGGGGCCTGAGATAGTATACCTGAAGCTCTACAGACCTTTGAAATAAAACATCATAATAATTAGTTATTCATCATTATTGCTATCAGTGCACACTGAAGCGAGAACTGGTCGTATGCAACTTTGGTTCCATCTGCACTATATATTCAAAGCAGTATTATTCCACTTTGAACAGTCATGGCTTCCCCCAAAGAATCCTGGGAACTGTAGTTTGTTAAGGCTACCAAGAGTTGTTAAGAGAAAACCCTATTCCCCTCACAGAGCTACATTTCCCAGGGATCCCTGGGAAGAGGGATTGACTGTTAAACCCCTCTGAGAACTGTAGCTCTGTGAGGGAAATAGGGGTCTCCTAACAACTCTCAGCACCCTCCACAAACTACAGATTCTTTGGGGAAAGCCATGGCTGTTTAAAGGAGTAAATGTATGATTCAGATGGGCCCACACAGACAAACAGATATGAATAGTCAAAGCACTATGTTAAGCATCATCCAGTACATTATCCCAGCATGCAGGACATGGAGCAATGGGCTCAGGTTACAGGAAGCCAGATTTCATCTGAACATCAGGAAAAACTTCCTAACGGTTAAAATGTTATGGCAATAGAACCAATTACCTAGGGAGATGGTGGGCTCTCCAACACTGGAGGAATTCAAGAGGCAGCTGGACAGCGACCTGTTGGGTATGCTTTAAGTTTGATTCCTGCATTGAGCAGGGGATTGGACTTGATGGCCTTATGGGACCCCTTCCAGCTCTACTATTCTATGATTGTGCAGATTGTGGTGGTAGGCTAGAATGTATTAAGGGACATGCTAGATTGTATCAGTTCAGGCTGCAGGCATGTGGGTGGTCTATTTTTTGTAATGCTTCCTTATAGAAAAAGCATCCTGGCATTTAATAAACTAGATGGTGCACTAGAATGTGTGCTAGTGTAGTCCTCTCCCTAACCTACTAGCTAACAATGTGCAAGGAGGTGTGTGAGTGTGGGTAATACTCCTAACTGTAGTCTGAAATGGCACCATTTAGGATCCTACTTCTTCATGTTGCTTAATGCATAGATGAGCTCCTAGAGCCTGTCTCTACAATCAACAGAATGCAATAGTAAAACTCTTTTTTGGAGCGGGAGCTGTAGTACTTCAGAGTGCAACTTAAATATCTTCCTCAACCCCTCCCCCAATTGCTAACTGGAAAATACAATACAATACTTCATTAGGGAGAAAGGTTAGATAGAATATAGTCATTTTCTGCAAATATGGGGAGTTCTTTCTTTTTTTGGGGGGTGAGCAATCAAGTATGCAATGTTTCCGCCTCCAAACATACACCTGCAGCTTAAAGTGATATTGTTTAGGAATGGCTCTACCACTTGATTGTGTTGCATGTGTTTAAACAGAGGCCTCAAATTCCTTCTTTAAGGCCTGTGTATATCACCCGAAAACTAAATTCTCTTTTGCGTCCATTTGTCTGTGAATGGCATGCAGTAATTACTTGACATCCATCCAGACGTGTGGGAGCCTTTCTCTAATTGAGATGAATTTTTTTCTTCCTTAATCAGACACGACTGAAAGTTCATGGCTTTGGGATGCAGCAACGCAAAGCGAGGAGATGGCTCTCTTTCTCTCGGCTTGCAGAGGTGAGTCAATAGACTTGTATACTGAAGGCAGAAGGCTGGCTGGGTTATGTTGTTAATGTTGATGGTCTGTGCTTGGGAAGCATCTCCCCCAGTAAACCAGCTCTTGTTATTGGATGCTCTGGCTGCTCCAGTTGTAAACTGTAAACAGGGAATGGGGGATTCAGTTCACATTTAAAGCTGAATCCATCAAATTCACACATTCTGAAAGAGAACCGGAACATAGCCATCCTTCAAAATTCGCTCTTTAAGATGCAGTTCTCCAACCAAACAATGTTTACAAAAATGCATGCTGTAGGAGAAAGTGTGCATAAAAATGAACATATGAGTGAAAATGACATACAAACACGCATTATATTAAGAGAAATGGCTTGCAGTAATGGGCACATTAGTCAAAACTGCATGCCAAAATGTGTGTTTTATAGGAGAGATTCACACTAAAATGCCTAAGAATTTTCATGAGGATTTTTTTTTTAAAAAAAATTGAAAATTGCTGCCATAATGTGCAGCACCGAGTTTAAGAATGGAAAAAAGGGAGAGAAACAGAGAACCGAAACTGACAGATCCTTCCATCCCTAAAGGTAAAACACACAAGACAACAAGATGTTACTTTAAATATAGTGGGAAGAGAGTCAGGGTGCGTAGTGGTTAGAGTGTAGGATGGTTGGGGGAGACCCAGGTTAAAGGTCACATCAACACCGTATACTTAAAGCACATGAATCCTGGGAACTGTACTTGGTTAAGGGCAGTTGGGAATTGTAGTTTTTTGAAGAGTAAACTACAGTTCCCAGGATTCTTTGGGGAAGCCATGTGCTTTTATTGCAGATAAAATGTAAATGTGTGGATGTGACTCAGATCAGGAATTCTCTTTCAGGCTAACCCACCTTACAGGGTGGTGATTGTTAGGATAAATGAAGGGATCATGTACAAGCTAGGATATAAGTAATAAATACAATATTAATAAAGGGGGGAAAGCAAGATGGGAGAATATATATTCCTGCTTTCTCATGAATGGGAGCACAGAGCTAAAGAGTGCATGGATATGCAGGGCATTAACATGAGCAGGGAAAAAGTGAGGTGAAAGAAAAATGTGCATTTGACACTGTCTTATTCTGAGACTGCGTGCACACAATACATTTAAAGCACATGGCTTCCCCAAAGAATCCTGGGGACTGTAGTTTATTAAGGATTCTGGGAACTGTGGCTCTGTGAGGGGTAAATGAAAGTTCCCAGGGTTCTTTGGGAGAAGCTATGTGCTTTAACTGTGCTTTAAATGCATGGTGTGCACATAGCCTAGCCTAGTTCTGCTTTCCTACCTGGCATTCTCTTAGGGAAGATGTTAGGAGCTGAACATGGGACCTTCCACATGCCAAGTGTGTGTGTGGCACCAAAATGTGTAAAACTAAGTGAATATTTTACTGGTTTTGTCCTAGAAACCTTGTGTGTGGTTGGGAAAGCAGGACGCTGGTGACATCCCATTCTGGTGATTCTATTCTGAATTTAGAGGGCCCTAATAGACAAAGCAAATTTCCCACCAAAATGGGTTTACAGGAAATTTCCCACCAAAATGGGTTTACATGTAACCCAACACACTTAATCTGGTGTGGAAGTTTGCAGGGGGTCTTGGGGAGCAATAGCAGATAGGAGAATATAATAATAATAATAATAAAATAAAATTTTATTTGTTAGTCGCCTATCTGTCCGACTTAACGGACACTCTAGGCGACTTACAACAACAACTAAAATACAATATACAATTCATCCAATATCAAAACATCTAAACACAACAAAAAAAGCTAATCCACCCCAAGGTTCTTGTAGGCCTGCCTGAATAGCCAGGTCTTTAAGGCTCTGCGAAAGCTCATCAGGGAGGAAGCATGTCGAAGATCATAAGGGAGAGGATTCCAGAGGGTGGGGGCCACAACCGAGAACGCCCTCTCCCGGGTCCGCACCAGCCTAGCTGTTTTGACTGGTGGGACCAAGAGGAGGTCCAGTGTGGCTGATCTTGTAAGGCAGCCTAATTGATGATACTGGAGGCGGTCCTTCAGATAAACTGGGCCAAAACCGTATAGGGTTTTAAAGGTCAGCACCAACACCCTGAATTGGGCCCGGTAAACCACTGGTAACCAGTGTAGATCTACTAGCACCGGGGTAATGTGATCTCGGCGACGGCTATGCTTAATCAAGCGTGCTGCCGCATTCTGTACCAGCTGCAGTTTCCGGACCATTTTCAAGGGTAACCCCACATAGAGCGCATTACAGTAGTCTAAGCGAGAGGAGACCAGGGCATGTATCACTCGAGGGAGCAGATGCACAGGAAGGTAGGGTTGCAGCCTCTGTATCAGATGAAGTTGATACCAAGCTGCCCGGCTCACTGCCGAAACCTGAGCCTCCATGGACAGCTGGGAGTCAAGGATGACCCCTAGGCTGCGGACCTGATCTTTCAGGGGTAATCTTACCCCATTAAGGACCAAGTCGATGTCTCCCAGCCTTCTCTTGTCACCCACGAGCAATACCTCGGTCTTATCGGGGTTTAGCCTCAGCCTGTTCTCGCCCATCCATCCACTTACGGACTCCAGGCACTTGGACATGGTTTTCACAGCCAACTCTGGTGAGGACTTAAACGAGAGATAGAGCTGAGTGTCATCCGCATATTGGTGACACTGCAGCCCAAAACTCCTGATGATCTCTCCCAGCGGCTTCACATAGATGTTAAATAGCATGGGGGAGAGGATAGAACCCTGTGGCACCCCACAATTAAGGAGCCAAGGGTCTGAAACCTCATCCCCCAATGCCACCCGCTGACACCTGCCTGAGAGATAGGAACGGAACCACTGCAAAACAGTGCCCCCCATTCCCAATTCCTCTAGGCGATTCAACAGGATACCTCAGTAGCTTCTCCCTCTGCAATGTATTGAAGCTGTTGCTTCTTGGAAGCCAGTTAATACAACTGGCAGAATTCAGCTGGTCTTGGAGTGGACCACTTCAGGTTGTACCACAGCTCAGAGGTAGAGCATGTGGAACATAGGAATGTAGGAAGCTGCCTTATATTGAGTCAGACCAACAGTCCATCTAGCTCAGTATTGTCTACATTGACTGGCAGCAGGCAGGGTTCTCTCCCGGCCCTTCCTGGAGATGCCGGGAATTGACCTGCAAGGCAGGTGCACTGCTACTGAGCTATGGCCCTTCTCCACATTTAGATTATTTTTTTTCTTACACCCCACCATTCTTTGTCATGGAACCCAAGGTGGCATGCATGTGGTTCCCAGGCAGACATCAATCCACTCACTTACCTCCCAGCCCTACTTAGAGGTAGTGGGTTCTCTCCCATCCCTTACCTGGAGATGCTGGGAACTGAACCTGGGACCTTCTGCATGCATAGCAGATGCTCTACCGCTGAGCTCTGTACCTTCCTCATGTCGAAAGGTCTTGGGGTCCTGTCTCTGGTTGAAAGACTACCAGATAGCACAGCTCTGCTTGAGACCTTGGAGAGTGTAAGCTAGCTGGAGCAGATCAATGGTGGGGAACTTTTTTCAGCCTGAGGGCAGCTTTCTTTTCTGGGCAACCTTCTGGAGGCCACATGCCAGTGGTGGGCAGGGACAGAGGCAAGAGCAGGTAGAGCAATGAATACGAATTGTACCTTTTTGCACAGCAGGCTAGTTTCTACATGTCCTTGCATATCCCCTCTGTCCTCCACTCAGGCAAGTAAGAGGCATGATCAGAGTTCAAGGGTCCATTCCAGCCATGTGAAAACAGTCAAGGGGGGTCCAAAGCAAGGCTGTTGAGGGGTATGGCCTGGAGAAGAATCCCAAGGGTCCAGTAGAGAGACCTGCAGAGCTATATTTGGCTCCCAAGCCTGAGGGTTCCCCATTCCTGAGGTAGCTAATATTTGGCTAGTCTAAAGCAGTTTCATATACTCGCACATGTTGGAGGCAGAGTGAAGGAGAACAACATTCTGATCTACCAAGACCATTATTTACTTATCTCTACCCCCATTTCCCAGGGAAAACCCTCAAGATATGGGTTAGGCTGGGATGATAAATGATATAATCTCAGCATGCTTGCCAGGGCATCCATAAACTGGGTTACTGTGGTGTCCCCTTTCCCTCCAAAAAGCTAACTTCTACTGGTTTAACTGCTACTCCCCATCATATCAACAATGCAGTAGGAAATGGTCCCATGATCCAGCAAGATCAAGTGAGTGTGTGTGGGGGGGAGGTATTTGAATCATATTGAATTCAGAAAGGTAGCAAAGGTTAATTCACACCCAATTAGTGAGTTGCAAATGGCTAGGAACGAAGTACCAATTATCCTGGTAGCAGATGTGTTCACGCTTCAACTCATAGGTGGTGGCAGACTTGCTGCCTCAGGGGTGTGACCAAGTGCCTTCTTTATTCAAGGGTGAGCAAGGTGTATGTCCTGTTTGGCCATGTTGGGTATTCAGGCAAAAGTGAAGGGGAACTGACCCTGAACAAAGAGTGTGTGAGTGGCAGGCAGCAGAGAGCAGACTTTGAGGCCACCAGTCAGAATTGGGTACTTCAGGACCTGGGAGAGCTCCCATGGTTAAACTGAGGTTGTTCTGGCAGATTCCAAACCTACATTTACAAGCTGGCTTGCTGCCAGAATTATATATATCTATATCAGTAACAGAGAGCCAGTGTGGTGTAGTGGTTAAGGTGTTGGACTACGACCTGGGAGGCCAGGGTTCGAATCCCCACATAGCCATGAAGCTCACTGGGTGACCTTGGGCCAGTCACTGCCTCTCAGCCTCATGAAAACCCTGTTAATAGGGTCGCCATAAGTCGGAATCGACTTGAAGGCAGTACATTTACATTTTTTTTACATATCAGTAACATTTTTATCAAATAGGGCTCCCTGTTATGTTACTTCTATGAGGTTGTGGTTTAGATATTCCCAGAGAGTGGAGGGGAAATGGCCCCACATATCTGCCCTAGTATAAGAAATTCTGGCCCCTTCAGCTTTTCTTGTGCATTAAGGCCTTGAATGCTGAGCATCTGTGAGTACAGTGTAGGAGTATACAGTGATCTATCAGTTCACAGGGATTATCTGTGTTTTTGTCTTCCTCTGTGTAACCATGGCATTATGCCCGTGTACCGTACTCTGTGAGTAATGACGCTGTGCCTTATTGTCTCCCGCACAGAGGCTGTGCAACATTCTGCTGCCTAGATAAGAAACTTCCAATTTGGCACGAGCAGTAAACAGCAATGGAGATGGAGGGCCCCTGTATGTGTCTCTGGTTTTAATCCCCCCTGTCTTACTTCTTCCTCCTTAGGCCAACTCTCCCCTCCCTCAAAGCCCATCGGTGCCATGTGGTGCCCTCAGAGAACAAGGTGGCGGTGGCAGTGTGCGTGTGTGAAGGGGAGAGAAAGAAGGGAAGCTCCTCCCTGGGACGACCCTCTCAACTACTCCAGGCCACCCTGTCGCAGCTTATAGGGTTCTCGATGCCAGGAAGCCATTTTGATGGAGTCAAATGCCGTTTTGTAAGATGGCCGCGTTGACATGAGGTAGGTTGCACAGCTGCTGAATCGTTACCATGCCCCTGAAGCCCGCCCTCTCCTCCCTTTTGATCTCGCTAATTAATTAACCCATGAAAGCAGAACAATAGACCAAGCTGGCACATCCCTGTTTCCGTCTGTGCCACCTCCTTCCTCAGGCAGGGAAACCCATGCCCTCCCGCATGGCTAATTGAACTAGCGGATTTTCCCGTTTGCTCTTCCTTTTTGTGCTTCCGTAGTTTGTCAGTCTGTTGTCCATCCTGTTAGCCAAATTGGAGGGTAAAGAGGGCGGGAAGAAATTGGTGGGGTAGGATGGAATGGGGAAGAGAGGGATGCTTTTATTTGCTTGCTTGCATATAAAAAAATTCTTAATGATATTTAAATGGAGAGGGGGTCAGAGGGAGTGACACATGCACCACATATAAAATCCGTCTGGGAAATGGCACGCAGACCTTGCAGTATGTGACAGGTTGAGCTAGTCTTGTTTTGCTATTGCAATAGCAAATGGAAATATGTACATATGTGTGTGTGTGTGTGTGTATATATATATATATATATATAAATATATATTTCCATAAATACATATATATATACACACACATATATATACATACATATATATAGTGTGTGCCTGTGTGTACATATATATATATATATATATACATACATGTACACATATACACAGCCTCTGTATATTAAATTATCGATTTAATATATGTTATCGTATTCAAAAATATTTGTGCGTAATTTGACATAATACAACAGGTACAAATCCACCTGTTCCTTTGTTTTGACTCTTATGATTGCTCTGCCTATTAATATTTTATTTATTTATCTGTCATCTCCATCCCACCTCCCTCCCTATGAAAGACAAAAGGAAGCAGGCTTTTCGCGCAAACTTAGAATATCATCATCGAAACAATACAGAATCAAGCTGGTCCTGAAGGTTATTACTGGAACATTAACTGAAATCACACCTGTTGTCATCTCTCTCTGTCTACACAAACACACACATGTATATGCATCACTGTTAAAAGGCATAGTATAAATTTCTTCTCAAGAGGATCAGCTTGGACAGTCACTTGAAGCTGAAGGGTAATCATGTTGTTTGCTCTTAGCTATGCTTTTCCTTAGCAACTCTGGAAAAGAGACAGCAGAGGAATCCCACTCCTGTTCCAAATGTATTCCCTAAAAAGCACTAACTGGAATGCATGTTAGTCATCTAATGTGGGGGAATCATGGTGTTAAGGTCACTGCTCTGCTTCCTCCCTTGATGCTGTATTTCTATACATGCCTACTCAGAGAAATTAGTCCCACTGAGTTCAATAGGCCTTATTCCCAGGAAAGTAGGCATAGAGTTGCAGCCTCACAAGTGCTTTTATGGACTTAACATGTGTGTAGGGGGAGAGATCCAATCTTAGTCCTATCCTTATTTAAAAGCAATTTTAATTTTTCTTTTCTGCAGAAATATTTTTCTTTTAGCAGCAAACCAGAGAAACTGTTCTGGGCACACCATACACCCACAATTGATTCTATTGGCTGCAGTAGAATGCATCTTTCACACCTAATTTCAGCAGAGGACCCCGTGGGCACCATGGTCCTTTTGAACATATGCTAAAGATTATCCCTTCACACCTTGCTGAGAATCTTTCCACCTCTGCAGAAATCCCTTTTGGATGCCCACCGATCCCTAACAGAGGTCTTGAAGCGATGCCTCTGTTTTGGGACATAGTGGTATTCAATGGTAGTCCTACGCAGAGTTAACCCATTGAAGTTAAAGGGCATGACTAATTTAGGGTCATTAATTTCAGTGGGCCTGCTCTGAGCAGGATTCAGGTGAATACATTTCGTTATGCCTCATGGAGAGAAGCTGGGCTGTGTAGGCTTAACAGATATACTAGAAGGAGAAGCAAATAAAGATGCACCCCTGGGTTTCTGTCCAAGGTCGCTCTCCCCAAACCGCAATAACTAGGGTTTCAAATTCTGCTGCTTTCATCATTTTGTTTCTTTAAAAAAATCATTTAAACATGGCTCTGACAGTCTTCACTAGAGTTGACAGCAGTGGGAGCTGGTAATTGGCAACAGTGGCTTCCTGAATTTCATTTTGTTCTTATATGGCCCTTTACCAATTCATCTGTGTTTGTGATGATGGACACCAGCACTACATACATCACATCTGTCTGTCTGTCTTGCATTCCCTTCCTTGTCTGTCTTATTTTCTATCCATCTTTCTTCTTCTTCTGTTTCTTGAGCTGTGCTGTGGACTGAAAAAAACCAAGTTATCAGTGTCATTAGACGGCGGGAGGAGAGAGATGGGAATTTGTTTGGCTGGTATAAAAGTGCCAATGGGGGAGGCTTTGGGTCAGAAGCCAGAAGTGACCAGATGGTGTTTCAGCTTTCCCAAATCCTTCTCTCAAGGTTCCTCTCCTCCTGCAAGTGGTTAGACTTCTCAGTGCAACCAGTGATCCTGCCTAATCGCTCTTGGATTGGATAAAAATATAACCTTTCAGGCAGAAACTAATGCAATCTCCACGATGTGAATATGAGGGCTCTGATCTCTAGGCTGTAGAAGGATTGTGTATACAAATTCAACATGTAAAATTCAGTGTAATTCCCCTCTCTCACCACACAATTGAAATAAAAGGGGTGTGTGTGTGTGTTATGTGTCTTCAAGTTGATTACAACTTATGGTGACTCTATGAATTGGTGACCTCCTATAGCATTTGTTATAAACCACTCTGTTCAGATCTTGTAAGTTCAGGTCTGTGGCTTCCTCTGTGGAATCAATTCATCTCGTTTGGTCTTCCTTTCCCCCCTCTACTCCCTTCTGTTTTTCTCAACATTATTGTCTTTTCTAGTGAATCATGTCTTCTCATTATGTATCCAAAGTAGGATAACCTCAGTTTCATCATTTGAGCTTCTAGTGATAGTTCTGGTTTAATTTGTTGTAACACCCAATTATTTGTCTTATTCACGGTCCATGGTGTCTGCAAAGCTCTCTTCCAACACCACATTTCAAATGAGTTGATTTTTCTCTTATCCACCTTTTTCACTGTCCAACTTTCACATCCATACATAGAGATCGGGAATACCATGGTCTGAATGATCCTGACTTTGGTGTTCAGTGATACATCTTTGCATTTGAGGACCTTTCCTAGTTGTCCCATAGCTACCCTCCCCAGACCTAGCCTTCTTCTGATTTCTTCACAATTGTCTCCATTTTGGTTAATGACTGTGCCAAGATATTGATAGGAAAATGTTTTTGGAATTTTGTGAAAGAGAAATTGGGATTTCCAGAGAGATAACTGTGTTAGGTTGTTGCAGCAGAAATGATGAAGGTGGCACTTTAAAGATGAACATGTTTATTATGATGTAAGCTTTACTGTACGAGAGTCCACTTCACCAGATGCATGAAATATTATGCAAAGTTGGCAGTGACACACACAGACGTAAAAGTGGAAGGAGGGAGAGTAAGGGAAGGGTTGAAGCTTGATGGTAGAGTGCCTGCCTTGCATGCAGAATGTCCCAAGATCAATCCCTGGCATCTCTAAAAAGAGCTGGAAGAGACTTCTGCCTGAAACCCTGGAGAGCCACTGCCAGTCAGTGTAGACAGTACTGGGCTAGATGGACCAATTGATCTGACTCGGTACAAGGGAGCTACAATATTTCCATGTAAGCAGTGAGGTGATAGGAAACAAAACAAAATAAGAATGTGATAGAGTTTGCATGTGTACGCTGAGGGACTTGAGTTTCTCTGTGTAAAGCCTGTCCTGAATCCACAGCTACAAATCAAAATCCAGCACTTTATTTCCTACTCTTTTCCTTTGTTTTTGCCTTTGCCAATCCGAGCCTCTCTTTTCTGCACATATCAGTTTCAGTTCTGGAGGGTGGTGGAGCTGGTGTCACTATTGCTTTAAGGCTGTGATCCTAAATACATTTCCCTGGGAGAAACTCCCGTTGAACTCAGCAGGATTTCGTTCTGAGTAGGCATGTACAGGATTGCACAGTATGACCTGGGAAATTCCTGGTTTGTATCTTGACCTCAGCCTTGAACTCTCTGGAAGGCTTTGGGCAGGCCGCAATCTTCAGTAGGTTTTAAAATTTTTTGTTGCACACTACCTCAATCATCTTTGCAACAGTCATGCAAGGTAGGCCAGTATTATCACCACATTTGTGTATGTGTGCGTGCACACTCTGAGTGAATAGTGACTCCCTAGAGCCACCTAATGAATTTTGTGGCTGGGTTGACCTTTTGAATTGGTGGAGCTTGCGCTGTTAGTCGCTATGCTCTTCCAAGCTCTGTGGATTAAAAAAAAGATACAGGAATTCTTTCTCTGTAATTGCTCATAAGTGCAAGGTGTGCACTGAGTATGTATGTTACGTTTAAACAACAACAACAAAAAACACAAGAAGGGCATTTGGTGCTGTAGTATCTGAAGTAAAATTCATTCGTGCGTATGTGTGTGTTTTAAAATAACACAATCCATGTATATGGTGCTTTACACGGCAGCATAAGCAAAAGATAGGACCCTTTCCCAAGGAACTGACACTCTAAAATCCCAGGTGCTTGTTGGGGCTGATGAGAGTTGTAGTCCAACATATCTGCAGGGCATCAGGTTTGTGAAGGCTGTTTTAAAATACAGAGAACTAGACCAGGAAGGCAAGGGCAACATAGGATGAATGGGAAGTATATATTATTATTATTAGTACTACTACTACTACTACTCCTAGTAGTAGTAGTATCCTACCCTTCTTCCCAAAGGGAGCCCAGATGTCAAACAACAAGTGATAAACACTAAAAGCATATTTTTAAAAACGCTAAAAATGAAAAACCTTAAAAACACATAATATAGATGCAGACTGAGATAAGGTATCTACTTCAAAAGGCTTATTGAAACAGGAAGGTCTGTTTGACTGTCCTGTATATCATGAGCCTCTGTATCAATTTGAACATAGTCTGTTAAAACCAAGATATGATGTGAGAAGGGGGTAGGACTTTAAAATAAGGACATCCGACTACCCTACGTCAGAGCTAGGCACAGGGGAGAAACCTGATTCAGTTCACATTTAAAGGTGAACCTGCCTAATATGCAAGCTCTGAAATAATATGTGAACACAGCTTTCCTTCAAAATTCGCACTTCTCTGAATTTTGTGATGCAGTTCTCTAGCCAAGAAAAGTGTACAAACGTGCATATATTTGGGGGAAATTGCTTGCAGAAAATGTGTATGTTAAACTTAGTCAAAACTGCATATAAAAATGTGAATATTAGGATAAATCCATGCTAAACACACTAATAATAAAAATATTGCAAATTGCTGCAGAAATGTGGAGCACTGAATTTAAGATAGGGAAAAATGAGCGATGGAGAGAACCGAAATTGACAGATTTGTCCATCCTTGGGTCAGGGTTTACCATGGCTTTGTCTGCCTGGATAAGAGGTGAAAGTGAACCAAATTGGACAATATTCTGCTCTGGCGCAGGGAGGTGGGAGCACGAGTTTGGCTCCCTGCCAACTACAGCTTTCTCAGCCTTTTGTTGTCTGATGTTTTGAGCGCATGCCTGGCAATCTATTATTTAGGATTTAGCTTACAGGGGTTTTGTTGGTGTGTGTGTGTGTGTTTCCTTGTTTGTTTGTTTGTTTTTTAATAGGAAGAAGGTTTTCACTATGAAATTGAGCCGACATGGATTTTTGGGGGGTGTTTCCCGGTGCATGCCTAGGGACGCATGCTGTGGCTGTCCATGCATATGACAAGGGAAAAATGAGAGGTCCAAGCATGAAAGATTAGGCATGCATCTAAGGACCTACATGGGAGAGGTGCCAAGAAGCAAATGAGTAAAGGTCGAACATGTGCATCTTCCTCTAGAATTTGCTGGACAGCCAGATCTGTTGTGACTGATTTTTGCTCTGTTGTCCTCCTCTCTATGTAGGTTCTAGCTTGCACAGCCAGCCAGTGGAAGGCTTGCAGTCTAATCTGGTATAATAAGGCAGCTGCCTATGCTCCCCTTGCAATTGGCATGGGAGAAAAAGGGAAAACTAGAGGAAGGGGTTACTGCAGCTCAGAGCTGCACTAGTAACCACCTCTTTTGAGCGAACTGATAATGATTAAGGAAGCTGGATTTTGTCTAGCCCAGTGGGGGGAAACTATACCCCAGATGACTTTGGGCTACAGCTTGCATCATCCCTGATCATTGGCCATGTTGGCTGGAGAGACCTCATTTTGTTGGGTTTTTCCCAAAAAAGATTGTTTGGTTGAAAAAGGTAACTAAAACAAACTATATAATATCACAATATCAGGTTTTGAAATGCATAAATTAAAACATCACAGTTATGGCTGAGATGCAGCCTTTTATTGCATTTCAAAGGGTGAGACCTAATATAAGCATCGAACTGTTCTGCTATATTGCACAATTCTTTGATCAATGGCCATTCTTTTTAGATGTTTCATTGCTTTGTATGTTTGCCACCCTGGCTTCCTTTGGGAAGAGGGATGGGATATAAATTTAGTAATGTGATCCTCCATGGCACAGAGTGGTAAGTGGCGGTAACGCAGCCGAAGCTCTGCTCACGGCCGAGTTTGATTCCAACAGAAGGAGGAAGTCGACTCTCTGGTAAAAGGGGTCGAGGTCCACTCAGCCTTCCATCCATCCGTGGTCGGTAAAATGAGTACCCGGCATATGCTGGGGGGTAAAGAAAGGCCGGGGAAGGAACTGGCAACCCCACCCCATATATACGGTCTGCCTAGTAAATGTTGCAAGACGTCACCCTAAGAGTCGGAAACGACTCGAACTATAAGTGTGGGGACACCTTTACCTTTTTAATGGAGATAATAGTATGAATTAATTAGAATTAGAAAAAAATGGTCATTCTCTCTCTCTCTCACACACACACACACAAAAACATACATACACACATCCTGTTGGATTTATAACTGCGTACCATATTTATATTTTGTAATTTTCTCTGTATCATTTGGTATATGAGGTGATAATTTTTAAAGAAAAGATAATAGAAAATTTTGATGCGTGCAAATTCAGTCAAGTTGTAACGTCATCAAACTGTGGATGATCAACTAATTTTTTTAAAAAAAATTAGGGAACAACACTGTGTGACAGAGTTTGCAGAGCTGGAAGTCAAGACTTTGGTTGATTTGTCTGACCCGTTATGCAATCATCAGAGTCGAATCGTAAAGCTTTTTCAGACAGTATCATTTGAAGCTGTGAATGTGTGTGTGGATGCATTTGGGGTGCCCGAAAGTTCATACATGCAGAGAAAGCATGACTGTACCACTTCAGGCAGCAAGTGTGGACTTGCATATTACAATGCTTTCTGGCATTTAAATACCCCACCCTTTCTGCAAATCTCACAGCTCATGAAAACCAACATGTTTGGGGGGAAGGATTCCCTCTGTTAACCAAAGTCTGGGTTTGAGGTCCACCCTGGCTTGAGAAACCCTCATTCTAATAATCGGAAATGGGATTGCAAGTTTCAGGTGCCAAAAATGAGAAGAATATTTGGTACATTTCTCTTTCAGGACTCTGATTTAAGTTATCCTTGGCCTTTCAGCAGAACTGGGATAGTTTTCCGTCAGGGTAAGGCGAGTGACTGAGGTACAGCCAAGGTTGGCTGTGATGGTGGTGATGACAACAATATTTTAGATATCCTGGCCCCAAGCTTTATAGGGCTTTGCACATCACTGCCAGCACGTTGAACTTGGCCTCGCAGCTAATTAGCAGCCAGTACCAATTTACTGTAAGTCAGGGTGCGGTATGTTTTTCAGTTAGAGGGCCACATTCCCTTCTAAGCAACCTTTCTGGGGCCGCATGCCAGTGGTGGGCAGGGTCTAAGGCAAAAGTGGGCAGAGCAATTAATATAAATATTCTTTTTGTATAGTAAGCTCGTTTTCACACACACACACACACACACACACACACACACACACACACACCCCTCTCCTCTCCTCTCCTCTAGGCAAGCAAGAAGCATTTTCAGTGTTTGGGAACACATTCCAACCAGGCCAAAAACACTACAAGGGGCTGCAAAGCAGAGTCAGTGCGGGGTGTGGCCTGGGCAGAGGGGGTGTGCCTGGACAGGAACTGGGACCTGCAGAGAGTCCCAAAGGCCAGACAGAGAAGCCGGGGGGAGGGGGCTGCATTCAGCCTCCAGGCCTAAAGTTCCCCACCCATGCTGCTAAGTGATACCGAATAACCACATTTGCATCTTGTATTCCTGTGCAGCTTTTCCCTAGCACAGGGTGTAGAGTATTTTGGCAGAAACGTGGACGTTCAGTGGTGGCGAGGAGAGGAAGTTCCCATGTGTGGACAATGACAGCCACGAAAGGACAGATGTGCATGACAGCCAGATTTGTGCTCTCTGGGCTCTCCCCTCTTTTTTCCATTGCTCAAAAGGGATTCAGCCTGCAGTTTTGAAGACTCCCGTTCTGTTGCTGTTGAGGACTGTATTTCTGTCAGAAGCTGAAAGGGGGATCCATGCAGATTTCTAGAAGCGTCAGTAATGATCAATAGCCAAATGCAAAGACGGTGCTGAGCAGTTAAAGGGAAGCCAACGGCTCGAGGGCTGGAAAGCAGGAGGGTCCCGGCAGTGATAATTCCTGGAAGCCAGGGCTGGGGCATGGACTTGAATTGTCTGTATTCCCACCTTAGGGCAAAGTCCAATTGGTGGCCGTGTAACAGGACTGGGTAAAGGTCAGACACTGTATCTGCCTGCCTGACTCATTCTACCTGGAGAGGAGCAGAGGAGGCTGCCTTATACCAGATCAGACTTGTGTTTGTCCATCTAGCATGGTGGTGCTTAAGAATAGCCCTGCTGGATTAGGCCAAAGGCCCATCTAGGCCACCGTCCTCTTCTCACTGTGGCCAACCACATGTCCATGGGAAGCCCTCAGTCAGGACCTGAGTGCAACGTGTGATTCCCAGAAACTGATGTTCAGAGGCATCCTGCCTTTCACAGTGGAGGTAGAACTTAGCCTTTGTGGCTAGTAGCTATTGACGACCTTATTCTACATGAATTTGGCCTTAAGAACATCAATAGCCCTCTGGCGGAGGGCTTTTCACATCACCTCCTGCCTCATCCTTTAACAAATGTTGAGGTGGCAGCGATTGAACATGGGACCTTCTGCATGTTAGGCATGTGCTCTGCCACTGAACTATGGCCCTTCTAGGTTGCCGTATCTTCTCAGCGATGGTCTCTAACTGAGGTAGCTGGAGCTATGCCTGAATACAATGTCCTTGAAGCAGATTTGCTTCCCTCTTGAAACCCCCCCCCCCATTGCTGGAAATATTAACTCAACGTTTGATTTGATTTTTTAGTCTGCGTTTAATTGGTTTTCAGTAGGTTTCTGGTCTAATCTGGCACTGTTTCTATGGCCAGTGTGCCTGGTAATGAAATAATTGTTTAAGCATTGTTTTTGGCAGGGTTTTGAGTATTTAACCTACCTGTAGCTCACATTTAGACAGATGATGAATCACAAATAGTCCCAGGGCACAGTCTGAAGGCACCTGATGCCACCATTCTTGCTGAAGCTAAGCAGCTCTGCGTCTGGTCAGTACCTGGATGGGTGACTATCCATGAAAGGCCATGTAAGCTGCCTTGAGTTCCACGAAGGGAGAAAGATAAAATAAAAAAGAATTGCTGTTCAAGTTTTGGTGGGCCATATTGGCGCTTGTGCGACGCATATAAAGGATGGTGAACTAGACAGACTTGCCCAGAAACTGTAAAAGCAAGCTCTTCTATTCTTAAGCAAGAATTCATACTCGAGGGTCACATTCACACCATACAATTTAAAACACATGGCTTCCCCCAAGGAAACCTGGGAACTGTAGTTTGTTAAGGGTGCTGAGAATTGTAGCTTTGTCCACAATTGCAGCTCTGTCATAGTGTCTAGGATTCTTTGAGGGAAGCCATGGCTTTTAAAGGGTTAGGCTGCAATCCAATACATGCCTACTCAGAAGTAAGCTCCACTGGGTTCAATGGGACCTACTCCTAGGAACATAAGTGTTGGATTGCAGCTTTAATGTGCTTTAAGTGTATTAATACACATTGATGAACCTAAGTTCTACTCAGAGTAGACCCATTGAAATTAATGAACCTAAGTAGCTCAGTGATAATGCATCTGCTACATGCAGAAGGTCCCAGGTTCAGTCCCCAGCATCCCCAGGAAGAGCTGAGAAAGAACTCTGCCTGAAACCCTGGGAAGCCACTGCCAGTCAGCGTAGACAATACTGAGCAAGATGGAGTAATGGTCTGACTCGGTATAAAACACCTTCCTATGTTCCTAGTTATGTCCATTAATGGGCCTACTCTGAGTAGCACCAGCACTGGATACAACCCATTGTGTGGATTTTGACCAAGGTCCCTTAACACAGTTGAGTTATGACTTAAGTCCTCAGGGAATCTGAATATGCAGCCTTGGTTTGAGAATTGAATGTACATTTATTTATTTTTGAATCTATATCCTGCCTTTCCTCCAAGGAGCTCAAGATGGTATATAAACATGGTTCTCCCCCTTCCAATTTTATCTTTGCAACAGCCCTGTGAGGTAGGTTAGGTTGAGAGGCAGTGACTGGCCCAAGGTCACCCAATGAGCTTCATGGCTGAGTGAGGATTTGGACCCTGGTCTCCTAGGTCATAGTCCAGCACTCTAAATGCTATACCACACTGAGTCTCATTGGATCATGGGGATTGCTAGTAAACGGATTTTTTAAAAAGTAGAACACGCAGGATTGACATCTTGTAAGGAAGCCTCTTATGAAAAAATTAACCATTTATCTGTTCGAAGTCAGACAAAACTGAAACAAACTTGAAGATAAAGGAGATTATTTCTTTCTCATTAGTCTTTTTTTTTTGGTCTGGTAACTAGATAATACTGGGATCTACTGCAAGAAAAGCTGAGAAAGTAGTGGATTAAATACTAATTTATTATTTCTGCATGTGCTATTACAACTAGCATTGGGCGCGAAATAATGTTGGATGTAATCCTCTTATTATTTGTGTGAACATTTAATTAGATTAGACAAGCTTTGTAAATACAATAAATATGGTTTTGCAGTATATACATGCAACAGGCACGTATCCTTCCACATATTCACACTTGGGCACATATATACAGAAGGATGTGTATTCTGACACGTCTATCATTTTCAGATACTCCTCTGTAACACCTCCCTCTTATAGACGTGTTCTTCGTTTGCCTGTTTTTCTAACTGACTGAATCTGATGGCAGTTGATTTTATTTATTAAGAGTGAGAAGAAGAAAACCCAGACACACAGAGTCTTATGCTGCGTGCCCTATATTATTCTCTAGTGCAAAGGCAGTCCAATGGGGTACCCTCCAGACTTTGTTGGACTCCATTTCCCATCAGCCTCAGGAACCATAGCCAAATGGTCAGGGATGACGGGAGGTGTGATCCAACAACATCTGAAGGGCACTACCTTGGCTATCTCTGTGCTAGTGCAGTGTTCTTCAGCCTTGGGTCTCTAGATGTTGTTGGGGGACTACAATTCCTATCATTCCTAGCCAGCTTTGTCAATGGTCAGGGATTATGGGAGCAGTAGTCCATCTGGGGAGCCAAGGTTTAATAACACTGCCCTGGTGTGATGGTTTTCTAGCTGAGGCCTGAGGAACACTGAGATTCTTCAGAAGCTTATCAATGGGTTCTCAATGAGAAGACCGGTAATACCATATATGAAGCTGCCTTATACCAGGTTAGGCAATTTGTCTATCTAGTGCAGTGCTGTCTACTCTGGCAATGGCTCTCAGGCAGAGGTGTTTCACATCACCTGGTACCTGAGATTTTTTGAATGGGAGATGCTAGGGCTTTAACTTGGGACCCTCTACATGTAACCTGCCACTGAGCTATAGCCCCTCTCAGAACAGCAGATGAGCTTCTCCAAAGGACCGCTTGCTCACTACTGCCAACCTTTCCCCTGCAATGCAAAAGTACAGGCGAGCATTGGATGTACTCTAGGGTGCCCTTTGTTATGAAATGTGCAGTTTGCATGCGAACGTGCAGTTCTCGCATGCAATCCTGGCACACTCATTTTAGGAACTTTTGATAGAGAGACATCAAAGTGACAGAGCGCGAGTCCCCCCAAAGTGCTACTTTAAGGAGTTGAAGAATGCTACCAATTAATCGTTAGAAGAATTTCTTATAATAAAAGGGAACTAGGATATTTTTTTAAAATTAAAATACGTTTATGAAATGTCTGTGTCAACTGATTTTCTTCAGCAGTGTGCTAACAGTAGGCTAGTATTTAAAAAGAGTTAACACTGATCTATCAAATCTGCACTTTCCAAAACAGTATGAAAACTGAAATTCTTTAAAATGTACACATACCTGCATTTTGTGATTTAGTTTGCCAACTAAGCAATGTTTTCAAATATGCATATATTAAGAACATGTACATAAAATGAACATATTAGTGAAAGACATAAAAGGTATAAAATGCATTATATTAGAAGACATTTGCAAAAATGTATAATTACTCAAAACTGCATATAAAAATGTGTGTGTTAGAAATTCTCACTACAATGCTGCAGAATTTTCATGAGGCTTTAAAAAAAATCTGCATATTAATGTAAAAATCCAGAGAACTGAAATTAAAATGGGGAAAATGAGGAACGGAGAGAAACCTGTATACCCCTATTGGAAACTATTTTCCCTAATGGAAAGTTTCACTCCCTGGGTTGGATAGAAAAACCATTTTACCCAAACATTGTTTAAAGTCTAAAAAATAGGGGATGGCACTCTAGCCCCAGCTGTCTCAGCTTTGATTCTCATTGCCTATCACCCCCCCTCATGCTTGGAAAATTCACCCTGGCAGAGGCAGTACTCTGGAATCTAAAGGCCTTTACCGTCTCTGTGATTTTTAGAAGGGCAATAGGTTGATGGCGCAAAAGATAGGAGGAGGAGAGTGGACCCACACCGCCCTCATTGGATGCTGTGGATGCAACTCCTTTCTATCTTAACTAAGAGGCAGATAGCTGAAGCTGACTCCAGGGAGTTAACTGGGTTTGAATAGGAACTTCTGAGTTACAATGGGGCAATCAAGGGGTTGGTGGCTAATATCTATGGGTGGCTGCAAGATACGGGACCTGCCCCCAGCACCACTCTCAAGATGCTATGGGAACACGATCTAGGCACAGAAATTGAACCAGAAGTCTGGATCTCTCTGTGGTTAAAACCTCCCTACAAATCCATCTCAGCAGGGGTCAGAGAACAGTCTCTTAAGCGTTGTCAAACATGGTATCTTACCCCAAGGAGGCTCTCCCTCATGTATCCCCAGATCTCCCCATTTTGCTGGAGAGGCTGGGATATGATTAGGAAGCATGAACATATGTGGTGGGCCTGCCCCACGTACAGGAGTTCTGGTAAAGGACTTCCAGGAGGCCAGCATCATCAACTGGACAATGGATTCATCCATCACTGCAAATGACCCTCCTCACACTGTTCATAGGACCGGACTTGCATCTAACTCACAAAGAGCTTTTGAATCATGTGTATTTGCATTTGTATACCGCAGCTCTCTGGGCGGTTCACAACAATTAAAAACATTAAAAACAAATATACAAATTTAAAAATACATTTTTAAAAAGCAATTTAAAAACACATTCTAAAATTCCTGGGAGAAGAGGAAAGCCTCCTGTCTGCAGAAAGGACAATGAGTGCCCATTGTTGGAAAGAGGTTTGAATAGTCACCTTGGATTCTTGGTATCAAAGGGCCTGGCAGGTGGCACCCTTAGAGAAACGCAGAAAATGAAAGAAATATGAGGGAGGAAGAAAAAGGACACCTTTGCTGTGGTTTGGAGTAAATTTATTGATTTTTGAAAATGCTGAAGAAGCAGACTGTTCTCCTCTGGCACCATAGACTCACCTCTGGTCATCTTAGAAGTGCCATATATCCAGCCGGCAGCCAGGGGAGCTATACAACGCCGGAGGCTACCATCTAAAAAGAGGACAAAAAGAGAACATTAGATCTGTTATTGATGAACTGGGGGACAATAGATGCCCTCAATAGATACACTTACCTGGACTTATTCATATATCCTTTTGCTTGGAAGGGAAATCTTGTTCAGTTGGGAACGAAGCTCTCTGCTTTTAGTGCATTGCTGCAGTGCGTTGGCAGTTTTTCAGTTTATGTCAGTCCTGAGGGGAGGGGGTTGGTGAAAGTTTATGAAAATGGTTTTTCTTTTGATGTACATTCTGAAAAGCTGAATTAAAAAGTTTAAAAGTAAAATAAAGAAAACGGAGAAAAAACGAATTTTGACAGATCCTTCCATCCCAAGCTGAGAGTGAAAGAAAAGGCCTGTTTCTGCAGAAAAGAGCCGAATGGGGATGAAACAGCCAAGAAAGAAGATGAGAGGACAGTTAGGGGAAGGATGGGATTAGACCCCCCTGCCCCCAAGAAAGAGAGACCTGATTGGCCTTGAAATTAGAATGTAGGGGAAGGGGCAAGAGAGAGGGTGTGTGGGGAGAGATTACACAGTTCAAACATCAAAAAGAGAGGGCTTAAATACCTGTCCTGTGAGGCTGGAATTCAATGTGGTGCGGGGTACCTCTTCAGTTACAGAAAATGATAAGAGATAGGAAGAAGCGTGGAAGGAGGGATTGGACACAAGAAAGTTCCTGTGCAGGGAAGTGTGGTCTCTTTGGGATTCAAAAGATCCCTAGTTGTTCAATGCAGTTGTTTTTATGCCTGGGAGGAGGGCTTAATGATTACAATGGAAGCAAAGACTAAACAATCCTGCTTTATCAGTCAAGATGTTGTATGACTGGCTTTAAGGGATGATAGCTAAAGATCCCTCCCTTTCCTGGTCTTGGCAGTAGAGCAAGCATCTGAGGGCCACTTGTCAGTAGTGGAACAGGCCAGAGGCAAAAATGGGTGATGCAACACACGTGAGTTTTTCCTCTGTACGGTAGGCTAGTTTCTACACACACTCACACACCCCTCTGTATCCTCCATCCAAGTAATCAAGAGGCATTAATGGAGTTCAAAGCACATTTCAGCCAGGCAGACGCACTCAAGGTATGTGAGAAGCTGAGCGAGTGAAGTGTGCAGCTGAGAAGGGTTTGTGGAGTGGGAAAACTCCCGAGGGCCAGACAGAGAGGCGTAGAGTGCTGCATTTGGACCCCAGGGTTCCCTACCCTACTAAGCAATCCTGCCTTTTCAAAGTCAGGATGTATAACTGTCTTAAGAAGTGATAGTTTTATGCTTTGCTGCATGATTCTGGAGAGGAGCAACTACAACGCTCATGTAGTCTCATAGTCATCCAAATTCTGCTCTTGTTTGTTCTCTGGAACTGATCTGGATGTATGAAGACATCTTATACTGTTGATCCACCCAGCACAGCATGATCCAGACTAACAGGCAGTGCCTGTCTGGGCTGTTCAGACAGGAGTCTTTCCCAGGCCTACCAAGAGATGCTGGGGATTGAACTGGGAACTTTCTGCATGCAAAAGCATTGCGCTGTACTACTGAGCTATGTCCCTTTTTCTGGTTTGTGTAGAGTCAGTATATTTTAGTTTTGGCTTCTCCTATTTTCTCCACGTTCAGATCCCATGTTGAACTTGGGTGTACGTATTTGCAGGGGAAGGTGTATGGCCTTTTGCATTTGAAACACCCAGGGGTGCCTTGCGGTTTTACGTTTAAATCTTTCACAGCCAGGAATATAAATTTTGTTTGCATTTTGCCCGTTACAGTTAATATAGGTGTGCTTGAGTGAGGTGTCTAGACATCGAATTGTCTGCCTTGTTTTGCATTTGCAAATGCGCACTCCAAAAGCACACATTCCCATTCCAGCCATCCTGAAACATAGTCCTAGATCACATTTCACATAATAATCATGTGTGCATGAATTGTGCACACTGGGTGCTTAAAGATGGATTAAAAAGTGGGGCTAACAAGATGAGAGTTCAAGTACTTCTGCAGCTTGGGGAGGTCCGTAATGTGTAGCTGTCGTCTGGCTGCCCCTCTCCTCCCCACCCCCCTACCAAATAGAGGCCTCTTTGTGTGTATGTATGTCTGGAGCATGCACATTTGCATGTTGAAAAAACGTTATTCTTTGAGTACCCCTGGGCTCTGAAGAGCTAGGCGAGACATCCTCTGTGACTGAGACCCACAGTGACAGCTGCTCTGCAAGCCAGGTGTAGCTGAGGCCCACTGTGTTGTTTGAGCCCCATCTGTTTCACATGGGTATGTTGACGTTCCCTCCATGGGGTGTACTGGAAGGGAAAAAATTCAAAATTAAAGCCACCTCATCAGGATGTTCCTTGAAATGTATTAGCTTACAAAGGGAATAAACAAACACTAAGCAAGTTCAATGTGCCCCCCCCTCCAAAAAAGAACCCACGCTCCAGATAAGCTATACACCGGCTCTTGCTTTTCTTGTTTCCTCTATCCACTACCAGCAGTGGCAGAATTTAGAAAATCCCTCGGGCTCTAAGTGCCCTCATTGCAGCTGGGACACTGCTTTGCAAGGCTAGGTTTAAGTAAATGTTGTTTTAGCTGTGGAATGCCAGAGAGGGTGGGCTTAGAGTAGCCTTCCTGAGCCTCCATCAATCATCTTCCTTTTCTGTCTAATGTCCTTCCCTCTCTCTCTCCCTCCTCCCTCCTCCTAGCCCCCCCCCCAAGCTTTTGTCCAAAATACAGATATGGTGCTGAAATTTTCCTTCTGCTGGACTTCTCTGCACAAACCTGCTGTCAAAGGGATGGGCAAATATGTCCATTTTGGTTTCTCTCCATTTCTCATTTTCCCACTCTTAAGTTCAGTTCTTCCCATTTTCACATTAGTTTGCATTTTTTATCTATCTATCTATCTATCTATCTATCTAATCAGCATTTCAGTGCAAATTTTTCTTAATACACACATTTTTGTCTGCACTTTTCCCTAACATAATGCATTTTTGTATATTATTTATTCACCCAGTATATGCATTTGTATGTACGCTTCACCCTCGCCTATGCATTTCTGTACACATGACTTTGCTGGAGAACTGCACCTCAAAACTCAGAGAAGCGTGAATTGTGAAGGATGGTTGCATTTCAGTCCATGTATTGTTTCAGAAAGGGCGAACTTGGGAAGTTCACTTTAAATGTAAAGTGAATTAAGTTTCTCCCCCATCCCTAGGGGAGACTAAAGTTCCAGAACCACAAATAGGAAATGCCTCTTGGTAGGATAGCACTAAGGCTAGTTTGCTGTTTCATAATGCAGCAGATTTTAGGTTACAGTTAAAACACATTGTCAGTGATGTACTTTTGCTATCTCTCCTCGATCCCTCTGTCCCCAGTGGTGGTTGTCATTTTGGATCTTCTGCCTCAAGAGCTTAGGCTAAGGATGGGGAACTTTTGACCCTGCTGGTCTACAGCTCCCATCAACCCTGACCTTTGTCCAAGCTTGCTGCGGTGCTGATGGGAGTTGGAGTCCAGCAACATCTGGAGGGCCACAGGTTCCCCATCCTTGGCTTGGGCTGTCTCCAGCACACAGTTATGTGATTTTCTTTGGAGCCCACACTAAGTTTATGTCCTCCCGTCAGCCGTAGCCCTACAGGGCTTGCCAATGTTAGCAGTCTGTGGATCAGCAGTTGCTCAGTGGATTGAGAGTGTGTGTGACTCTACTTGTAAGGAAGCAGACTTTTCCTCTGCTGCACTCACTGAATCTTCAGATTTTGGTAAAATAGGGAAAGCTTACTTTATTGAAAGAAATACATAGCAGATAGGAAAGGAATTCTGGTTCCAATTAGCCCTCATGCTACAGATGAGAGAGACAAAAGCAAAGATGTCTCCTCTCCTCGAGAGTAGAGCAGGAAGAAGAGTTGGAATGTGTGGCCAGCTTCCCTAAGAGTGTTAGTTTACAGGAAGGAAGATTAGCAGATAAGCAAAGGACAGGTCCAGCCTAGCCTCCTGGAGAATGCCTCTCCATCTCCCCTCCAACATGCAAACCTTGATCCAGTTCGAGATGAATTCCCACAATTCCAACAGCTGGCATGTTTGTGTCTGGATTCGCACACTCATCTTCCAAGTGGATCTAGGATACTATTCTGTCCCTTGGTGGGCGTCTGTCCCGTACCCCCTCCTCATTCAGACTGTCCAGGGAGACTGGAGGGCAGCTGCAAGAGGTTGTGTTAGTAAACATTTTCTTAGGTTCATATATTCCACTCTCTCTCTCTCTCTCTCTCTCTCTGATGCACGCGCACACACACACCCCAGCCTCCCTTTTCCTTTGCTCTCCTCCTTTTTTGCTTTTCTGTATGGCACACACAATGAGACCATTGTCAAGGGCCGATTGAATGAGGGGGGTCTCCGGGCGTGTTCCCAGCATTGTGGAAGGGGCTGGGAAAAAATATATACAAACTCTCTTGGGCCAGCCAGGGAAGACCAGGCCAGACTGAGACAGATGCCTAAATTAGCAACAAAGCCTTTTCGATGCCCCCCCCACCCCAGGCTTTATGTTCCCTGCTTCCCTAGACAAGGGCAGCCTTGTGTGTGTGTATGTATATATAATATATATACATATATGGGGGGGAGCTGGAGAGCAGCTTGTGTGTCTCCCCATGTTAATTAGTTTTGTATGCATGTCTGATAAGGTGCCAATGAATATGTTTGTTCTCCATTTGCTGGCAAAAGCTGTTTTAATGGTGGGGGAGGCTTTGGAGGGTGCGTGCTGTGGGTGTGTACTGAATGCTGCCTTGCAGCTTTGGATAACTGAGCCGCAAAAAAGAGGACATCTGAGAGGGGATGGTGTTTAAAACCAATGTGGCTCTTTTGCCGCTTGGGGGTTATGCACTGTAGAAATGCAATCTGATAATTTGGATTGGCCGATGGGGCAGCTGCTGGGGAGGAAGCAAAGGAAGGGAGGAAGAAAATGATAAACTAGTCGCTGGTTTTATGTGCCCATGGAAGGCCCACAGCTCAGAGGTAGAGCATCTGCTTTGTGTGTGGAAGGTCCCAGGTTCAATCCCTGGCATCTCCAAGCAGGGTTATTTATTTATTTATTTATTGTATTTGTATACCGCCCCATAGCCAAAGCTCTCTAGGCGGTTTACAGCAACTAAAAACATCAAAAACAAATATACAAATTTAAAACACATCTTTTAAAAACAATTTAAAACGCATGCTAAAATGCCTGGGAGAAGAGGAAAGACCTGGCGCTGAAAAGATAACAGTGATGGCGCCAGGCGCACCTCGTCAGGCAGATCATTCCATAATTTGGGGGCCACCACTGAGAAGACCCTCTCCCTTGCTGCCACCCTCCGAGCTTCCCTCAGAGTAGGCACCCAGAGGAGGGCCTTAGATGTTGAGCATAGTGTACGGGTGGGTTCGTATCGGGAGAGGCGTTCCATCAGGTATTGTGGTCCCAAGCTGTGTAACGCTTTATAGGTTAAAACCAGAACCTTGAATCGAGCTCGGAAACATACAGGCAGCCAATGCAAGCGGGAATTGGTTTTATATGTTCGGACCGTCTGGTCCGTGTTACCAATCTGGCCGCTGCATTAGGGTTAGGAGAAGGTCCCTGTCTTAAACCCTGGAGAGCCAGTGCAGATAATATTGAGCTGGATGGACCATTGGTCTGGCTCAGCAGAAGGCAGCTTCCTGGGTTCTATTATAGTCAGTCAGTCAACTTCATTGCTTGAGCCATAGGCCATTGTAAATACAGACACAAAATTGAAGGCATAGGTTCCATTATATAATTCTGTGGCTTTGGCAATAGTGTAGTGGCAAATTCAGAAGTGCAGGGTCCCTTCATGTCAGTCACAGGCACGTCCCCTCCCCATTATTATTATTATTATTATTATTACTATTATTATTACTATTACTATTACTATTACTACAATTATTACAATTATTACTATTACTATTTAATTTAGTTTTTAAATTGCTTTTTAAAAAATGTGTTTTTAAATTTGTATATTTGTTTTTCATGTTTTTAATTGTTGTAAACCGCCCAGAGAGCTTCAGCTATGGGGTGGTATACAAATGCAATAAATAAATAAATAATATATTATTATTGTTGTTGCTGCTGTTGCTATTGCTATTAGCTGCTGGATCGAGAATGAGATTCTTGTTAATGCCTTCTCCTACCACAACAGATGTCTCTAGGAGCCAATTGGAATGAAAGGGGAGAGTGTTAGCTACTGAGAAGAGTCTTCTCAGTGGCTAAGTTACCTCCTTTCACTCTGATTGGCTCCAATGAGCAGGAAAGGGCAAGGAAGCATGGTAGAAGACCCTTCTCAGTGGCAAACACACTCCCCTTTCATGCTCATTGGCTTGTAGGATGCTTGGGACACAGGGACCCTGCTCTCCACAACGTAAGGGGTCTAAGGGCTCCTAAGACCCCAGATAACTACACTCCTGGGCTTTGGTGGTGGTGGTGGTGGAGAGGATGAAAGGGTGAGGGCTCCATTTCCTCTTTCTTGCTTTCCTTCCCCTCCCATCTCCTCCTTCTTGCTTTTTCAAAGGGGGCTCACTCCTTTTTCAGGATATTTTTGTTTTGTTTGTGGCAGTCTTTAGCACCTCTTTATACAGGCCTGCAAAAAGCAAGCTGACTTTCCAAAAGATGAGTAGAGAAAAGGAAATTTAAAACAAAACTGTCATGAAGTGCCAGTAAAGCATGTGTTGTGTATGGTAAGGGGAGGGTAAAGAAACGTGAACTAGTTGAAACTCCAGGGAGTGAGACAAGCTACCCTGGCAAGTTCTCATCCTCGGCATCACTTAGTCCATGGCTCAGTGGCATAACCCATGCATTGCATGCGAAAGGTCCCAGGTTCAGCCCCCAGCATCTCCAGGTAGAGATGGGAGAGCCCCTGCCTGAAATCCTACAGAGCTGCTGCCTGTCAGTGTAGACAAGAATGAGCTAGATGGACCAATGATCTGACTTGGTGTAAGAAGACTCTTTATATTCCTGTGTATACAGTTTGATTATTCATTTCCATGGCTTTGTAGTAATAAGGGTGTCATGGAATACACACATGCCAAATTTCTAGCTCATGGGGAAGTGTCTTATCAGTGCTGATACCCACATGAACATCTTGATATAATTAGGGGAAATTTCCTTCGCAGCTCCAGCTGTGGTGATCAGCAACTCAATAGTATTTTCTGTTTGTTATTTTTGCAGAGAGAGCAATATCTGGTGTTATTTATAACTTGCATACAGTTTTATATAAACATCTGTGATGTAGCTGCATTTGGATCATTGTGTATACCTAGCCAAACCTTTTAAAAGGGAGTATATTGCCCCTGGAAAAGGTGCAGAAAAGGGCAATGGAAATGATCAATGGTTTGGAGAACTTTCCTTACAAGAAATGGTTAACGTATGGGAGTATAGAAGAAGAGGATTGCAGATGGTGTGGGGAAAGTGGGTAGAGTAAAATGTTTCTCCTTCTGTCAGGATCATCCAAAGATGTTGACTTGTTAGTAGCAAATCCCTCTAATAGCTAACTTGGGTAGTGCATGCCGACAGAAATGGAGACAAAACAGGGCCACTGAGAAACAAGAGGAAGGTATTGGAATGCTCAGGGGAACCCAAGATTTGGAGAAGTATAAGCCCTAAAGGGGAAAAACCTGATCTCTCCCTCTCTAAAACAAGCAAACAAAAACAAAGGCCAGGCAAATGATGACTGAGCATGCTCAGTTGCCACAGAACATTGCGTGCCAGCTGGAGGAAGAAAAGCAGAAAATTGGGGGGCAGAGAATGTGCAGGGACTGACTGTCTAGAAGCCCTGAATGGGAGTACTCCTCTAAGGTATGAGGATTCACTGCAATGTTTCAATGCAGGTTCTACTTGTCAAAGGATATTAGCTATAACGGCCAAAGTTGAATCTTCAGGTGCAGTGGTAGTATATTTCTGAGTACTGGGGTGAACTTGCATATCCTATTTGTGAGCTTCCATAGTCATCTGACTGGTCTTTGTTGAAAGTGGATTTCTGTAATGGACCTTTGGTGAGATCCTATGAGGCAGTTCTTATTATGTACTAGTTGAAAGAGACTCTGATGCCCTCACAGAAAACCTTGTCATATTTGTACAATTCATAAACAGACTGTCAAACATAACTTCCCCCTTTGCATTATCGTTATTATTATCTGTATATCTGTTATACAAAATAGAGCAACAGTCCCAATTCATTGTGTTATCACCCAAGGAGTTTTGTGTCAGTATAATGATATGTAAATTATCACTCCTGTGTACAAAATTTCTGATTATCTGAGCGTTTTGGATATCCCCTGGCCATTTTGGTTAGATGAGATTGTACTTCATTGGAAAAATGCAGAAGCACTCTGTTTGTTAATTGGCCATTAGTAATGGTGCAATTCATATTCTTTTTGGCAACAGTCCCATAGATCTTGGATTTGCTACTTCCAGTGGTTAATTCACAATTCATTATTTCAGTATTCATTATTTTCACATTCACATTTATATACTCCATGTTGGTGGAATCCTGAAGTTGGCTTTGCTGTGTGGTTGTGTTACTGTGGTTGTGTTACTGTGATGTGTGTAAGTTTCCTAGTACCCCCCCCCAATCCAATCTGGGACTAGTGTGTGAAGACCAGTTAAAACTCCCACAGGCCAACATTTTAACATGGCCCGCTCAGTAATGAGATGCTGGCTTATGCTGTGGGTTTTCTTTTGTCTAGCTAGTGTAACCACATAATAGCATTTGGGGGTCCAATTTATATGACCTTCACCTCAAGTGAAATGCATGCAAATGTCCTTTTGGTTTTTATCTCCAATTATCATGATAAGAGTATGTCTTATTTATTTATTTATTAGATTTACATCCCTCCCTTCCTCCCAGTAGGAGCCCAGGGTGGCATATGTACATATCAAATACTGAGTTTTATATCTCATAGGAAGTACCTAATCTATTTTAGTATTCTGTGTGAGTAAATTAATCACAAGCCCATCTCCTTCTCATCCACTCCCATATATACATGGAATCCCGTCCCCTGAAAGACTTGCTTGGCATCCATGCTAGGATCCTTTTGGCACCAAGTCAACACCTCTTTATTTTTCCAGGCATTTTTAAATTCTTGAGATCTTTAAGGGTTTTATAATGCTGGTGTATAGGATTCGATCCTTTTGGCAATATCTCTTCTATCTGTCTAATCTATCTATTTATTAATGTGTTTATTTAGTTATGATGCTTTTCATCACCAGGTACCTTAAAGCAGCTTCCATAGCAAGAAGAATACAAAATAATAAAAAACCCAATGAAGACCATAATAATAATAATACTGATGATAATAATAATAATAATACTGATGATAATAATAATAATAATAATACTGATGATAATAATAATAATAATAATACTGATGATAATAATAATAATAATACTGATGATAATAATAATAATAATAATACTGATGATAATAATAATAATAAAAAACATCAGCAGTATACATAAATGACACCACCAAATAGGCTGAAATCTCAAGTCAATCTAAGCATAACCTAGTCTCCCAAAGTTAGAGAAAAACATTTTTATCACAGAGTAGCGCCCCGTCATTTTTACGACCATCCAAGAGGAGAAAGGTTCACCACTAGGGCACCACTACAGAGAAGACCCTTCTCCAAGGCCTTTTCTGGAGAGCGTGATGAAGCCACCCTTCTGTTTTTATATGGTCATTGTTCTGTTTGGTTTTTCTTCATGCTGAAAGTATGACATTAATTAAAATAAGTACAGTAGGCCCCCGCTTTACGGCACTTTGCTTTATGGCACTTTGCTAATGCGGCGATCTCAATTAGACACAATTAGACTAAAGCCCCACTCATACGGCGCTTGTTCTGCTTTTACAGAGGTTTTCGGGCATCACGCGGCATTCTATTTAATGAGTTCTGCTTTTCAGCGGTTTTTCGCTTTTCAGTAGGGGTCCGGAATGTAACCTGCCATATGAGTGGGGCCCTACTGTATCAACCAAAAGTCAAAGTCTATTTGTGGCTTTCAAGCAGAACTTACCATTATGATCTCCGTATTAGGTAAATGGAATATGAGATCCACTATTTCAGTAGAGGTGGTGGTGTGGATTAAAATTATGCATGTCAGGGTGTTCCTTTACATTCTTCTTTCTGTGAAGGGCTTTTGGGAAGGAGTCCCTCAGTACCATGGACAGAGCTCTGCAGAAAATAAAGATATGAATAATTATTTACAGTTAATCTCCAACCCTTAAATACTCTTGGGAATCTTCTGTGTAATCTGGGGTGGTAGGAAGATTATGACTTAAAACACAACAAACTAGGAAAGGTTTGTATGTGGTTGTGGCTTATAGTAATTGAAACAGCAGGATAGTGTGTGTGTGTGAGTGTGGAGAAAGAGAGATAGTTTTCTTCTCATCCACTATGCAAAGATCCTCTTTCCTAAATGCTGATAGGAATATAGGATGCTGCCTTACCCTGAGTCAGACCATTGGTCCATCTAGCTCCGTATTGTCTGCACTGACTGGCAGCAGCTCCCCAGGGTTTCAGGCAGGGGATATTCCTAGCCCTACCTGGAGATGTTGGGGATTGAACCTGGGACCTCCTGCATGCACATCAAATGCTCTACCACTGAGCTATGCTCCTAGCCCACTTCATGCCTATGCTTGAGGCAGCTCTCAATAAAAAATAGTTCTCTGAACAATGGTAGTTTAGCAGTAAAAATATGAATGGTACCATCCATGCAAAAGGTGGAGGTATCAGCTGGCCTAGAGG
This sequence comes from Rhineura floridana, assembly GCF_030035675.1. Classification (NCBI taxonomy): domain Eukaryota; kingdom Metazoa; phylum Chordata; class Lepidosauria; order Squamata; family Rhineuridae; genus Rhineura; species Rhineura floridana. The sequence continues at coordinate 16,410,077 of NC_084493.1, read as the reverse complement.
AATCCCTAGCACAGTTTACAAAAATCGCCCCCCCTTTAAAGAAAAAAGCTAGAAGCAGAAGAAACTCCCTCAGATTAGCCCACTGAGTATGTTCTACTTCTTTGTCTAAAGAGCAGGCATGTCTCTGAATGCCAGTTGCTGGGAATCACAAGAGCCAGTGTGGCAAAGTGGTTAGTGTGTCGGACTATGACCTGGGAGACCAGGGTTCTAATCCCCACTTGGCCATGAAGCTTACTGGGTGGCCCTGAGCCAGTCACTGCCTCTCAGCCTAACCTACCTCATAGAGGATAAAATGGAGTTCTTTGGAGGAAAGGCACGATATAAATGTAATAGTAAATAAAGTGCTGTTGTGTTCCGGTCCTGCTTTAGGGCTTCCAACAGGCATCTGGTTAGCCACTCTGAGGACAGGATGCTGGACTAGATGGGCCACTGGTCTGATCCAGCAGGCTCTTCTTATGTTAGAAACACTCAGCAGTAACTGAACATGCTCTTTTTATTTATGTATTTTTGAGGAGGAGGATGATTTGGAATTATCACCCTACCAACTCATGAAATCTCAAATTCCATTGATGCTCCTGTCCTTTTCATAATGGTTGAAAGATCTACGTACATTTATCCTGAAGAAAAAAAGGTTAAGGGGAGACATGATAACTGTCTCTGAATATCTGAAGGTCTGTCACTCAGAAGATGGAGGAGGCTCGCTTTCTGTTGTTCCAGAGGGCAGGATGAGAATGAACGGACAGCAATGACAAGGAAGCCAATTTCAGCTAAACTTCAAGAAAAACTTCCTGGCAGTAAGAACTGCTCAACAGTAGAACAATCTGCCTCAGAAGGTGGTGGACCCTGCTTAGAACCATAGGATCATAGAGTTGGAAGGGGCTATAAGGCCACTGAGTCCTACCCCCTGCTCAATGCAGGAATCCAAATTAAACCATACCCGACAGGTGGCTGTCCAGCTGCCTCTTGAATGTCTCCAGTGTTGGAGAGCTCATCACCTACTTAAGTCATTGGTTCCATTGCCATACCACTCTAACAGTTAGGAAGTTTTTCCTGATGTTCAGCCAAAATATGGCTTCCTGTAACTTGAGCCCATTATTCCGTGTCCTGCACTCTGGGACAATTGAGAAGAGATCTGGCCCTCCTCTGTGTGACAACATTTCAAATCCTTGAAGAGTGCTATCATATCTCCCCTCAGTCTCCTCTTCTCAAGACTAAACATGCCCAGTTCTTTCATTCTTCCCTCATAGGGCTTAGTTTCAAGTCCCCTGATCATCCTTGTTGCCTTGTTATTTAAACCTGTTCCAGTTTGTCTGCATTCTTCTTAAAGTGGGTGTTCAGAACTGAATGTAGTACTCAAAATGAGGCCCAACCATTGCCAAATAGAGGGGAATTCTTTATGAGATTTGGAAACTATACTTCTGTTAATGCAGCCTAAAATAGCTTTGGCCTTTTTTTGCAGCCACAGTGCACTGTTGGCTCATATTCAGCTTGTGATCAACAACAATGTCTAGATTCTTTTCACATGTAGTATTGCTGAGCCAGGTATCCCCCATCTTATAACTATGCCTTTGGTTTCTTTTTCTTAGGTGTAGAACTTTGCACTTATCCCTGTTAAATTTCATTCTGTTGTTTTCAGCCCAATGCTCCAGCCTATCAAGATCTCTTTGAATTTTATTTCTCTCTTCCAGGGTATTAGCTATCCTTCACAATTTTGTATCATCTGCAAATTTGATCAGCATTCCTTGCACCTTCTCATCCAAGTCATTAATAAAAATGTTGAAGAACATTGGGCCCAGGACCGAGCCCTTTGGTATCCCGCTCATTACCACCTCCCAGTTTGAGAAGGAATCATTGATAAGCACTCTTTGAGTATGATTCTGTAGCCAAATGTAGATCTACCTGATAGTTGTTCCATCCAGCCCACATTCAGCTAGCTTGCTAATCAGAATATCATGGAGCCCTTTGTCAAAAGCTTTGCTGAAGTTGAGATATATTATGTCCACAGCATTCCCATAGTCTACCAGGGAGGTTACCTGATCAAAATGAGATGAGATTTGTCTGGCAGGATTTGTTCTTGATAAATCCATGTTGGCTTCTAGTAATCACTGCATTGTTTTCAAGGTGCTTACAGACTGACTGCTTTATAACCTGCTCCAGACTTTGATGTCAGGCTGACTGGTCTGTAGTTCCCAGATTCCTTCCTTTTGCCCTTTTTGAAGATAGGGACAACATTAGCCCTCTTCCAGTCATTTGGCACTTCACCCATCCCCCACGATTTCACAAAGATAATAGACAGTGGTTTTGAGAGTTCTTCAGCTAGTTCGTTCAATACTCTAGGATGCAGTTCACTGGACCCTGGAAAATTGAACTTGTTCAAAGTGATTAGGTATTCCTTGACCATTTGTCTATCAGTTTCAAGCTGCAATCCTGCCCCTTCTACTTCTCATTGCGCAGGAGGATCATAGGCCCTCTTTTGGAAGAAGACTGAGCCAAAGTAAGAATTGAGCTCTTCTGTCTTTTCTGCCTTTCCTGCCTTTCCTGGAGGTATTTAAACAGAGGCTGGATGGCCATTTGCTAAGGATAATGCAGTTGCATTCTGAACTGGGCAGGATGATGGGGTCAGACTAGATGATCTCCAAGATACCTTCCAAATCTAAACTTCTGTGATTCCCCTGTCTTTATTTCTATAACCAAGCTACTTAGTCCTGCCTTCAGTGGTGGCATTCAGTCCTCACCGCACACAGCCAGATGCACTCTTCAAATTCACATTTTTCTTATGTCTTCCATCCTCTTTATCACTAGGGAGAATATATTACAATAATTTCTTTGATCAGAACCAGGAACAAAAAGAAATTGAGGGGAGAGCTGTAGCTCAGCGGTACAGTATCAGTTTTGCATGCATAAGGTCACTAAAGAGGTACTTCCTGTGGCAAGACTCCTATGCATGCTGTCATGCATGCTGCCAAGATCTCCTTGGAGGAAAGGCAGCACATAAAATAAATAAATAAATATCTTAGGTGCCTGTCATTTCATGGCAAGTGAATCCCAACCAACTTGGACTTCTGACTAGACATGCTTAGGATTACTTTATAAAACTGCAATGAAAAGTCACCATCAATGCACAAGATAGCTGAGTCAAAGGGCAAGCTCATAAAACTGTGGCTCAGAGGTGGAGCATCTGCCTTGCATGCAGAAGGTCCCAGGTTCAATCCCCAGCAACTCCAGATACAGCTGGGAGAGACTCTTGCCTGAAACCCTGGAAAGCCACTGCCAGACATTGAAGACAATACTGAGCTAGATGGACCAGTGGTCTGATTCAGTATAAGGCAGCTTCCCATGAATACAACTCTGTTTAGCATAGGAAGGGCATTCCTCCCTTGGGCAGACAAACCACCCACCGGCATGGGCTGATCTAGAGTGCCAAAGGTTCTCGACATCTGTTATTATATATAGTAACAATGATGGGGAAAGAAATGCAGAGCTGCCATTGTCAGTAGGAGTCCTACTGAAGGGAAGAACCCAACCTCAGTGGTAGAGCTTTGCATGCAGAAAGTCCCAGGTGTAGGAATGAATGAATGAATGAATTCCCAATGGCTACATGCAAACACTGTTGGATGAGGTTTTAAACTGGTCACATGCACACACGCCTCAGTGCAAATCACCTAATATCTTAGGGCTTGGTGATTCTTGGCTAAACCTCATTTTTGGTTAGATGAGGGGAAATGAAGAAAACTGTTCTTTACCTTATGCTTGATCTCTGGTGACTCATTTGCTGTTGCTATCAAATTTTTATCCTGCCCTCCTTCCCAAAGGGAGCCCAGGGCAGCAAACAGGTGACAAAGTACTAAGTATTTTAGCATGTGTTTTAAATTGTTTTTATATTGTTTTAAATTTTAAAATTGTGTTTTAAATTGTTTTTAAAATATGTGTTTTAAATTGTATATTTGTTTTAATGTTTTTGATTGCTGTAAACCACCCAGAGAGCTTTGGCTATGGGGCGGTATACAAGTGCAATAAATAAATAAATAAATAAAGTACTAAAACCATCTTTAAAACATCTTTAAAACAATTCCAGTACAGATGCAGACTGGGATAAAGGTATCATAAGAACATAAGAGGAGCCTTCTGGATCAGGCTAGGTGCCCATCTAGTCTAGCATCCTGCTGTCACAGTGGCCAACCAGGTGCCCGTGGGAAGGCTACAAGCAGGATCTGAGCACAAGAGCACTCTCCCCTCCTGCTGTTTCCAGCAATTTGTATTTGGAAGCATGCCACCTCCCGCTATGGAGGCAGAGCATAGCTATCATGGCTGGTAGCCTTTTCCTCCATGAATCTATCTAATCTTCTTTTAAAGCCATCCAAGTTGTTGGCCATCACTGCCTCTTGTGGGAGTAAATTCCATAGTTTAACTATGTGCCTTGTGTTGTGAGAGAGGGGGAAAAACTTCTGTATCCACTTTCTCCATGCCATTCATAATTTTATACACTTCCATCATGTCACCTCTTGCTCGCATATCTATTGAAAAGGGTTGTTGAAAGAGGAGGTTCTTCAGTAGGTGCCAAGATGAGTTGTTGAAGGGTGTATGTGTTGCTTGTGTGAATCTTATGCTTATGCATGTCCCCCTGAATTAGTGCATGTGCGCACAACAGAAATGGAGAAACTGTGCCCCTCCAGATGTTGTTGGAATCCCATCTCTTATCATCTCCAGTCAGCATTGCTAATAGTCAGGGATAATGGCAGTTGTAGTCTAGCAACATCTGGACGGCCACCATTGCAGGTGTACAGGGCCTTGCAGATGAATCAGTTCTGCTATGAATCCTCTTCACTGGCATACATGCAAACTTATGATGGGAGCCCATCCCATATTAATAGTACACTCTGTTATCCAAGTGTGGATCTTAATGTAGCCAAAATGGCACTACCCACACATGAGAGGAAGGTATCAGCAGGCCTAGGGGAGCCCCAAGATTTGCAAATATACAAAGAAAATACTCTACAGGGGAGAAAGAGTTATCAAAAACAGCCCAATGAGGACTGAGCAAGCATGTCCATTGGTCACAGAATTTCAACTGACTGGCGGTTGTGAGGGGATGGAATGGAGTATCATGGAAGAGGGCATGACTGGCTGGCTGGCTGGCTGAAACTCTGAACAGGAGCATTCCACACTGCGACATCCTGTTGCAGGCCTTACTTGTCTTTATTTAAAAGCAACAACTGGAAGAGAGAGAGAGAGAGAGAGAGAATATAAATTTAAAAACTATACTTAAAATTTATCATTTCCTGCAATAAAGAGAAATGTTATTTCAGTAGCAGAAAATGCCTGTCTGCTTGATGTTTTTTCAGGCAACCGATTCAGCTCAGCTATGTAGTTCTGTTTCTTTCTTCCCCACAAATGTGCACTGTGTCTTACCAATGGATCCTTCCTGAATGCGGTTTATGACCAAGAGTATTAGAGGAAGTCTGAGCTCTGGGCTTTTTGTTCTGGGCTCCAGATGCTCTGCTACTTCTCCCCTCCTTTCTCTCCTACCCCTTTGCCTACAGAGCTACAGGGCATGTTGCAAAGCACAATTCCAGTGAGGTCCTAGCCAGCCATCAATTTAATTTGCTCAGAGCCTTAAATTTGCATCTATACATATAAATTAGCATAGGCACATTTTATGCAAATCTGTGTCGTAGCCCACAGCCCTGACTCTTGTTAAGTACTTTGCAACACTCTTGCTTATGACAATGAAACTGAATATTTGTCTTAAAGCCATTTTGAAATGCCATAATTACATGAATGAGCCAATCCAATTGATAAAAGCACCAGCAGAGCAAGCATCTATAACAGGGCAAATAATGTCATTTCCCTGCTCCTCTCTGAGATCTGTTGGAACAGCAATACCTTATGTTCCTTTAGCATTCTCCCCCAAGACTCTGGTCCTCATTGACTTTTTATTTGGGGGGAGCATTTCACAAAGGAGTTGCTGCTCTTAAAAAGGCCCTCTGGATAACAGAGGACTATTTTCTTTCAGACAGAGCAGGGAGCCAGACTACCATGCAGTGGAAGATCCACACTCTCTGCCCTCACCCCCAAGCAGCTGCCCAGATGCTGATGGAACAATATCAAGAAGCTAAAGCAATGATGTCAAGAGGGGGAGAGAGAGCTCAGAAAAGGGAGGTCCCTGTGCTGTGCATAGGGATGTGCTAGAATTCCACCCAATTTGGATTTGGTACCAAATTTTCCATTAAGTTGCTTATTCTCTATCATTGCAGATTGGATTTTTATGTAACAATTTTCTGCAGCTATTTCTGAAGGTATTGATATTAAGAATATGATTTTATTGGTATTTCCATTCAAACTGTTGATATTAATATCAATGTTTTTTGCGAGGGAAAAAATTTGATTAAAGCAGTGGTTTGTGGACAAAGAATGAACTCTAATTGATACCGGCCTGTTAGGCTGACAGAATGCTTTTGGACCGGCACTCATATATATACTCATTCAATGATGGACACAAGCAGGAGCAGCTGCAAGTTTGAGGGTGAACCCTGGCAAAGGGCCTTCTGGGTCCTTCCTTCATCACTGCATCCAGAGCGAGCTTTAATGCTGGTGCAGCAGCCATGATGATGTGATCTGCCAGCTTCCCACACTGCCAGAGGTACTGTGTGTAATTAAAATAGTAACCCAGCCACACAGTACAGGGGGCAGGCACTGATGGGATACTGGAGCGCTAGCATTTGCCTAAAGGTTAAGCTTGGCGCCAGTGGGCAGCCAGGTTGGGCATTGGCCAAGGGCCTCTGGGGCTGAGGTTTGGCAGGTGCAGCTCCCACTCTGCAATCTGTGCTAGCATTGTGTCATGGAGCGTGCACCTCACAAACTGATGCTGGTGTGGATCGTGGAGCAGAAGCCACCCTCCCAGAAAACACTCCCATCACCAGCATGGGCTGGCCGAACCACTTTCTGCATTGCTGCATCAGTGTTCTGTGCATGCACGTGTGCCATCACCTAAGACGGCAGAGGGGGTGTCAACATGCCCCTGCTGCCATCTTGGGTGATGGCAGGTGTGCACACTTAGTGCACTAATGCACTGATGCGGCCAGGCCCATTTAAGCCCCCAATGGTCTGATTCCAGCCCTGCAAGGATGGTAGGTGCTGATGCCAGCCCTGCACACAAGTATATACCTACAATTGTGTCCACATCTGGTTTGCCAGTTTTGCCCATATTGAATAGGAAGTTGGTTCATTCATGATACGCATGGGGCTGAAGCCCATGGTAGTCCTATTCAGAGTAAACCAATTGAAATGAATGCACCTGAGTTAGTCATGCTCATTAACTTCACTGGGTCTACTCTGAGTAGGATTAGCATTGGATACAGCCCATTGTAATCTTTCACTGCCTTGTGGCATCAAGTGTTTATCTGCATGGAAATGGTACTGTCGGGCAGGATTTTGAAGCAGAGGTTGAGGGCCCCAAATGCAGCAGCCCCCCCCCCTTAGGGACATAGGAAGCTACTTTCTACCACCAGCCCTTTGTTTCATCTAGTTCAGTATGTCCTAAATGGACTGGCAGTGGCTGTCCAGACAGCCTTGTTAGGCAGAGCAGCCGCATTTCTGGTTGGGACAATTTGGTGGGGGGAGGCATATAGCTCCAGCCAATCCTTTCCCCCACTGGAGAGGATGTGAGGGCCGGGCCGGAGAAGGAGAAGGGACAGGCAGTGACCTTCCCCCTCACTCCTCCTCCATGCAGAGCATGTTAACTTACTCTGATGGGAGACTGCTGCTAGGAGCACATGACCAACAAGAGTGTAGCACCACTCTTAAAACAGCTGCACTGGCTGCCCATCCACAACTGAGCCAGGTTCAAGGTCCTTGAATTTATTTACAAAGCCCTGAACAACCTTGGCCCAGGGTATTTTAGGGACTGATGAACCCTTATATCCTAGCTTGATCACTGAGATCATCTGCAGAAGCGGCTTTGGTCGTCGAGCTGGTGAGGCTCATTTAACATCGACACAAAATCGAGCCTTCAGTGTCATCGGCCCAGTTCTCTGGAATGCTCTGCCAACAGAGATTCAGCAGGCACCTCCTGCTTTAATTTTTAAGCACTTGCTGAAAACCTTCCGCCAGGCTTATGCAGTACATTAAGAAGTGTCCTTTTGGGGTAGCTGACCTTTGTTTTTGTTGTATTTTTAATGTTTTTACTGTATGGTTGTTTGTTTTGCTTTGCACTTGTAAACTGCTTTGAGGTTTTAACAAAATAGCGGTATACAAATGTGTGTGTGTGTGTGTGTATAGTTGGCTATGTAAAGGTCACATTAACAGAAAATTTAATATGAACACCAGGAATTTAAATGACTGGCATAATTTTTGTTTCATTAAAAAAAAGGGTGTTAAGAATAAAGTGAACAAGGGAATACCAATAGGTGTAAAACAAACAAAATAGTTTATGCTATAATTAAGAGATTAAAAACTAGTGTGGAGCTTGTTTTCTCAAAGATTCAGTTTTAATCTTGTACCACAGCAACACCAGTAAAAAAGAAAAGGTTTAGAAACCGAGTAAGAGCACATTACAATGCAACCATGGTCAAGGGTTTAGGGAGAGTGGTGTTAAGAACAACATGCATAACTTTTTTGTTGAAGTCAATGAGACTTGAGTCCTTAACTGTGTAAAATATTTACTACATAATAGACTTCCTTTTGTAAACTTATAAAAATGCTTGATAAACATACAGGAAAGCATTCTGACTGATAGGTTCATAATATCCCTTTTCAGAGAGAAAAAAACCATAGCACCTAAAAATCACACTTTAGAACAGTTGCAGCGTTTGGTTTTTCTGGGAATTAAAGCAATGTAGATTTTTTTAAAAATCAAAATTAAGGTTAGCTGTCCTTTCTTTTTCAAACACAAGAAAAACCAAAGTTGCTAAATGCTTGTGAATTTTTGAACCCTGAAAAGGCCTCATGTTGAGCTACACACATTGGGAAAATCAGAAATTAGGCCTGAATTACAGCCTCGGTGGGCAGGCAGCCAGCTAACTGTAGTGTGTGCAGCAGTGTTCTATTCCTCTAGAACTGTTTTCATCCTTTGCCAAGTACTCAAGAAAAAGAAGAAAAAATAGCCACTATGACTATGAGTATACTGAGTGCTTTAAAACAGCAAAGGGTAACTTAGGGTAGCCATTTTTTCAGATCACTTTAAGTTATCTCTTTATTTCACCCTTTAGCAACAAGCGCGCAATCATAACAACTGCAGAATAAACAAAGTCTTACTTCTTACTGCAGGCAAAGAAACATGTTTCTGTGTTGCTGGCTGTGCAGAGAGCACAACTGAAACTGACACTGAAAAGCAGAGCAAAAGAAAGTCCAAGGAGTGGAGGCTAACTCTAGCCCATAATGTAAAGTTCTAATATTTAACCCTTCAATTGTCATGTTACTATATTGCCTGTATTTTTCAGGATCGCTTAAGTAATTATAGGGTGATTGTGAGTATCAAAAATCGTCCCTCACTCGGAAAGTCTTGAGTGAGCAGACTTTTTTTTTTGGCTCTTCCAGATGAGGCTTTTGTTGTGCACTTGCCCTGCCTTATTCACTGAATTTTTCAGAGGGTCCTATTCTTAAATTGTTCCTGTTCTTAAAACAAGCTGTCATTCTTTAAATGGAGGCTGCCCCTATCTGTCATGCCACAAATTAAAAAGACAATTTTCCCCAAAAATCCAGAGGGGTGAGGGACATCTCAGGGGATGGTGTCCCCATTCCGCCCCCCCAGCTCTGACTCCAGGGTTCAGACACCCCCTGGGGGACATTTCCAGCCCTGCAGGGAGATGCTAGGAGTTGAATGTGGGATCTTCTGCATCCAAATCAGATGCTCTTTCACTGAGTTATGGCCCCTTCTCATAAGGCCATTAAGCTCAGGGCCTAAAATGACCTAAGCACGCCACTGCCTGCATGTGTGAACCAGCCAGCCTAGTTTATTCACTTTTATTATCACCTGATATTGACTCAAATGCTTCTGTGAATCCACTTCACACATTTCATCTGTGAGTCATCGAGTGTTGGATAATATGAAAATATGAGCCAATTTGTTAAGCATTCCTTGTTAGTGATGGAGTTTGGTTCCTTTAAAGAGGAAAAAGAACTAGCAGAGTTTCCCACAAAATCCATGCCTACTCAACAGTGATTCATCTGAGCAAACATCCTCTCTCCTCCACCGCCCTCTTTTTCTTTGTTGCTTGACCAGTCACCTTCTCATTTAAATCTGATCACCAGGCAAATTTTTGCTCAGTCGAAAAGTGCTTGCTGGATTCATATGTAGGGGATTGTCTACTTGGGATAAATATGTATATTTTTTTTCATGTGAGCAAAGCTTCTTAATGAATCCATAGCAGGAAATGTGTTCCCTTTGCCAAGGCTTCTTGGCACAGTCTGAGTCACGTAGTCAAATGAGCTTTTTCCAGCAAGAGACAGAAAATAAGCAGTTAAATGAAAGCATCACTTAAGCCATGTGCATAGAGTATACCTTAGGTTTTTCCCTTTTGGGGTTGTGTGTGTGTGAGCGTGCACTTTCCCCCCATCTTTTATCTTTCCTTACTACCTCCTTCCTATTTTCTCTTCTCTCCAGAGATATTATTTCATTTTCCAATTTGGGAAAGGTTTTTTAACATTTATTTAAAAGATTTTGGAGGGGGGGGGAGTCTGGCAGGTCAAGATTCATTGCAGTTGTCAGACGCCTGCTTTTGGACAGACCCAAGTTCAAACTGCAAAGCAGAAAACAAAACACTGCAGTTTAAGCATATTAATATGCAGTTATTTTCTAAACTCTGCACTCTGCAGGCAAGGACCTCCTGCAGATACCATCTCAACACGAGGTCCATTCCACACAATGTAGGAATCAAACTTAATGTTGTGGCACCTACCCTTTCGAATACTCTCCTGTTAAATATTAGACAGATGCCGCTGTTGTCTTTTTGGCAGCTAAAACAAAGACCTTCCTCTTTCAAAAAGCCTTTTAAGTACAGACCTTTATCCCAGTCTGAATCCATATTGCAAATAGTTTTTAAGATGATTTTAGATGTTTTATTTGTTTTATCATTTTCTACCCTGTGGTCCATTGAAAGGAAGGGTGGGAGATAAATTTAAGAAATAAATAAAAATTGTACAATGGCCAGAAGTGGTTCTTCCATAATCACATCTGGTCTGAAATATGGCAGGGTAGTAGTGGATGAAGGACTCTGTCCCCAAATGGTCCCAAAATAGCAACAGTAATGTTAGGATGGCACCTTACATATCACAAAAAAAGAGGGTGCTGATTTGCATAAATTGGCATAATGCCACCTGAGGCATCATTACTATAATTTAAATAGAAAAAGAACACACAATACATCTCATCATAGTGGGGAGGACTGTGTGACTCGATGACCTGTGTGCCTGCTCCATCTGCGGCCCAGGTGTCAACTGCTGATGGGCAGCTTTAAGGTTCTTGCTCTCCTGTCTTACAGTCCTTATCTTCTAAACAGCACTTGGACCAGTCATCTCTTCAAACAGAGGGTGCCTTCAAATACAGGACAACCCTCTAAAGCAATAGCTATCCTATTTAATACTTAAGGCAATATGACACACATACAGGTAAAATGTAGGACTTGAGATCACAACCTGCTGTCCCTGTTTGCAACTTTTATGCACCATTCATCACCTTCATGATTAGATAACAAGATCTCCAAGGCAGCTCACAATAGTTTTAAAACCCCACTGTCTCTTTTTCTGCACTGGCTTTACCCTGTACCAGATAATGCGGAGAGAACCTAGGCATTTGCAAGTTGTGTAGGCTTTGCTTAGAAGATCAGTTGAATGCACAAATATCAAGACCAACCCCAATTCCCCTTCTCCCCAGAACATTCACTGATTGTCTGAAAAAGCTCTCTTTCAGTAGCTTCTAGACAGGTGGTATAGAGGTCAATTTCCATTATTATTATTATTTTGCTTTTTATTTTGCAGAAGTGTTTGCAAAAAAAAAATTGTAGCTTGCTCCTTTCAGTGTTATTAATTAATTAATTAACATCCCCTAAAACCCCCCACCAAAATGTATATTTATACAGGCTCCTTCTTTGAGATCAGCCACAGAGGCAATGCCCTGCTTTTAGGACCATTATGAGCTCTAAGCAATTGAGCCTGAGGGGCAGAGCCTTTTTCGTTGTAGTAGCACAACTCTGTAACACTTTCCCCAGTGAGTTGCATGTTGGCTTCTTTTTCTAAGCCAAGTGTTGGGATCCTTTGGCTATCCAGATGTTGCTGGTCTACAACTCCCATCAGCCCCAACAAGCATGGTCAACATCCAGAGATGATCAGCAGTCTTTTTCATGGTTGGCTTACTTTCATGCTACTGCCTCCGTTTTAAGTTGTTTACAGCACAATCCTATACATGCCAACACAGAAGTAAACGCCATTTAATTTGATGAGATATTACCAGGTTTGTGTATAGGATTTGTGTCTCTCTCTCTCTTTAGAATTGCTTTCTGAATTATAGAATTATTTTAATTGTATTTTTGTATCTATGGGTAGTATTCAACTGAATCCTACTCAGAGGCCTGTCGAAATTAATGAACCTAAGTTAGTCATGTTTTGTACCTTCAGTAGGACTAGCATTTTCTACTTTATTGTAAGTCACTCTGGATATGACTGCAGAAGAGCAGGGTAATTATTTGTTGTTGCTTCTACAATAATAATAACTAATTAGAATGTTTATCATTATTAAAATCTGCAATATATGAATGAAAGTCAGCTGTGTAAGAGTTAGTGTAGCATAATGGCAAAGATCCTGAGTTGTGAGCTTAGTGAGACAGGAAAAAGACAACTTTCCTCTGCAAAACATCTGATGGTGATGATGCTGATGCTGATATGTGGGGGGGGGCTGCAAACTCCTGAGATCAAATCTCACACCAGTCACAATTCAACTGGCTCACATTATTATAGTGAATAAAATTCTTTTTACCCCGCATTTTCATTAAAAATGCTCAAGGTGGCGTGCCATTCTTCCTGAACCTGTGTCACACACACTCCACCACCACAGTATGGGGATAATACTGAGTGGCCTACCCTAGAGTGTCATGGTAAAGATTCTGGAGAGACTGTGTGTGAAGTGCTTGGAACACTCTTTCAAGGATGGAGTGTCACATCTGAGTCTCTCTCTCTCTCTCTCTCTCTCTCTCTCTCTCTCTCTCTCTCTCTCCTCCCTTTTAAAAAAAATCCTCTTGGATGGAGACATACAATCAGTTTTGTTTTCTGAATGAGCTGAAAGCTGCATAACAGAAGCCCATGGTGCACACAGGAATTTTTGTATCCCACTGTCATCTGTGGTCAAAGAGATGTGGTAGGTAGCAGATCAAAGATGACAGTGGGATGAGTGTGTGAACATCACGGAAAAGATTAATGGGGTGAGTGTGTGTATACCCCAGGAGAGGGGAACTATTGGTCTTCCTAATATTGCTGGACTACAACTCCCATCATCCTGTACCGTTGGCCATACTGGCTGGGGCTAACGTGAGTTGCAGTCCAACAACTTCTGAAGGCTACCAGGTTCCTCTCTCCCAGTGGACTCTGTGGTCAATGATGCCTCTGTCATAACAAGAGAGCCAGGTGGTGTAATGGTTAGAGTGTTGGACTAAGACCTAGGAGACCAGGGTTCAAATCCACACTCGATCATGAGGTTCACTGGGCAGCCTTGGGCCAGTCACTCATAGGGTTGCTGTGAGGATAAATTGGAGAGGGAGACTTATGAATGCCACCTTAAGCTCCTTGGCATATAAACGTAATAAATAAATAAATTCCAGTGTGGTGCTTAAAGTATCAGACTAAGACTGGGGAGCCCCACAGTTAAATTCCAACTCAGCCATGAAGAACTCACAGAGCAACCTTGAGACAGTCACTCTCTCTCAGCCCAGCCTACCTCACAGGGTGGTTGTGAGGTTAAAATGGGGTAGAGCATGAAGAAGCGTGCCTGCCACCCTTAACTCCTTTGAGGAATGGTGGGATATAAATATATAGTTTTAAATACTAACCTTTGTGGCCTGGTTTGCACAGAACATTAGCCATGGCTTAGAGTTGTAATAAGCTGTAGGAAACCTTGGTCTTGCAGTCTCCTCCCCTCAATGTGGCTGCAAAGGAGACTGGAAGCTTCCTCTTCCATCTTAGAGTTAACCATATTTCAGCATTATTGTTGTTGTTTACATTTCTATCCCGAGCTTCCTCCCAGAAGGAGCCCAGGGCGGCAAGCAAGGGACAAAATTCTAAAAATATCTTCTGTCCAAACTCTAAACTAACCTGTGGTCAATGTTAAATATGGTTGTTGAGAAATAAGCCATCATCTTGAACTATGGTTTGAAGTCTGTTTTTCTAAAAGAAGCACAAATACCCCCCCACACACACAATAGTTAACATTAGCCACAGTTTGTCAGGTTTGGCTGACACAGCAAACGCTCCAAGCAAATGTAGCTGTTCATCTCCAGCCTTAAATGTCCCCTCCCTCCATCAGTCTCCCGTTCATCAAGCTTGCATCTGACTCTCCCTTTCCTTGTTCTCCCCAGTCACTGGGTCTATCAGGTTTCCTTCGAAAAGACGGGATGCCCTACCTAAGCTGGTTATTTATTCCCAAGTACAGGAGGGCTTTCTCTTTGGCTTGATTTAATGTTTTACCCTCTAAACATTTGGATGGCAGATATAAAAAAACTCCAAGAAACAACAGGTGTTGCCCCTGTGATAATGACTAGAGTCTATCTCACACATCTTGTTTAATTGCAGTTATTAGGAAGGGGCCAGAAAAGACCTAATGTACCCTATTATGCAGTCTTTTTCCAGGCCATTCTTGAGTCCCTTTTGATTGTTTTACTTGAGGGTTCAGATAAGGCAATAACTGAGCAAGTGGCAGAATTCCTGAACTTGGCCATCCGGATTAGACCTTGCATGATTGTCAACAGTAACTAAATATTTTGAGTTGTTTATATAACCCAGTTTGTTGCTCATTGTACCCCGTGTTACTATGTAGTCTTATTTTATAACTCCCAGTATTACGTTTTATATTTGTGGTCAGTTGACTGTAAATAAAGATGATGATGACTCTCCCTTTTTTTTTGCTTCTCAAGTTAGATGGTCAAGTGGGAATGAGGTGTGTGTGTACAGTTACATGGGGGATTGTTTAAAAGAGATTTGCCTCCATCCCAACCCATGTGACCAGGATCAGCTGCAGCTCTCTCTTTCTTAATCTGGAGATAAGCACGATTATCCAAGGAAGGGCTGTTCTGAGCTTTTGTAATGGTGACAGGGGAGCTTTCGAGTTGCACTTTGCTGGCAGAGCGGAGCTTAAAGCTGTGGAATCAGATTCCAAGCGTGGCTTTGCATCTCGTTGCTCGCCGGGAACATGAGCGCAGGGCAAAGATGGGAACGGAGATGGGAGCTTTATTAGGACTTTGCTTATGAGGTGGAAAAAAAGGAAATGGGGAGGGAGGGGGGGAACAGACTTACTTTCCCAGCTTTGCAGTGAAGAGATACACAGATGGTGGACCCTGCCATCAGCATTCCTTTGGGACTGGACCCAATGTGAAGCCAGTAATTTTATTGCGCTTATTGTGCAATGATACTCTGTTGGGTTCCTGGGTTATTTGTGGTTGGCTTTTATTTATTTTTTGCAGTGGTGTCCTGTTGAGTTTCTTCATTCCCCAGTTCAGTTCAGTTTTTTTACCCCATCTAGGATGGGAAATTCAATTCAGTTCATATTTAAAGCAGACTTTCCAAAACAACATGAGAACCAAAACAGCCATCCTTTGAAATTCACACTTGTTCGAATTTTGCAATGCAGATCTCCAACCAAGCACTGTTTATAAAAATGTATATATTTAGGGAAAGTGTGCACAAAATAAATATATATTGGTGAAAATAACATAAAAATGAGTTATGAGGATAAATTGTTTGCAAAAAATGTGTACATTAGTCAAAGCTGCATAGAAAAATGTATT
This sequence comes from Rhineura floridana, assembly GCF_030035675.1. NCBI lineage: Eukaryota > Metazoa > Chordata > Lepidosauria > Squamata > Rhineuridae > Rhineura > Rhineura floridana. The sequence goes on along the minus strand of NC_084493.1, from coordinate 16,394,094 downwards.
TATTAGAAATTCACGCTAAAATACTGAAGAATTTTCTTAAGGACTTTTTTTTAAAAAATTGCTAATTGCTGCAGAAATGTGGAGAACCAAATTTAAATTAGAAAAATGAGATACTGAGAGAACCGAAATTGACAGATCATTCCATTCCATCTTTTCTTCCTAACAAAGAGGCCAGACTAGCAATTTAGCATCACAACAACCCTGCGAGAGTTTGGGCAGCATTACAGTTAAGGGTGTGAGCTCAGGCTTTGTCTCAGCCACCCAGCTCAGTGTGTCACCTTTGCCAAGCCAGTAACACAGGTGTGGGGAATCTTTAGCCCTCCAGATGTTGCTGAACTACAACTCCTGGCATCTCTGGCCACTGACCATGCTTGCTAGGGCTGATGGGAGTTGCAGTTCAGCAATATCAGGAGGGCCAAAGGTTTCCCACACCTGCACTAACAACTTTCAAGTCCTGAATGGCTTGGAAGTTGGGTATGAAGAATATGTTTCTCCCCACATGCTTGGTCACCAGCAAACAAGTAACAGCAGGAAAAAAATAATTTAAAGTTGCTTTACATTTGTTGCTTGTCACTGAAAAATGGGCATCTGAATTAATGCTGATAATTGTGGGGAAATGTGTCGCTTGGATATTTGATTTCTATGTCTGCAATCCTAAACACAATAACCAGGGAATAAGCTCCTTTGAACCCAATGAGTTTTACTTGTGGGTAAGCATGCATAGGATTATATTGCCCAGAACTGGAATATGATGCCATACTAATTGCTATCTCTAATAGTAAACTCAGGCAATGAATGCAGACAGGATTGTAGGCAAGGTAGCTTTATGGCTTTCTATGGCTTTATGGAGCCACACTTGGAAAATCCATTCCTTATTTTCAAAAACAAAGGAATACACTGCTTAAATCATCCAGACTTGTGGGACAAAACCATACCCTGGCACACTTTTCATTGCGCAGTTTATACATAAGTAGACCTACAGGGTAGTCTTTCTAGGACATATCCTGCTGCCCTGGGCTCCTACTGGGAGGAAGGGTGGGATATAAATCAAATCAATCAATTAATTAAGACATTGTCTCAAATGGTCATGCACACAAAGTCCCCAAATTTCAGCCAGTTACCACTTACCATTTTCCTTCTGGAAACAGAAACCATCCAGAGCATAAAATGTCCCAGAAATGCATTAGGGTATATTTACTACCCCAGCCAGTGTTAGCAGATTGGGGTGGTAAAAACACCCCATTGTTTTTTCATATAAAATTGTCAATACTGGTTCAATTTGATCAGCAGCAGCCCAGTGGAACAAGAAGCAAAGCATGACCAGTGAAAAACCACAAACTCCAAGTTGTAACTGAAAAAAAAAATACACTGGTTTATTATACACAGTTTAAAGGTGCAATGAGAATACTTTTCGTTCTGCTTGCTTTCAGCAGTGTAAGTTATAGACACAGGTACAAACAGCTTTTACCGAGAAATGAAACGGACATGGCATATTTCATTCATCTTGTTCCATCATGGCTGCTGCTCTGCTCTGCTCACTTCATGTCAGTTGTTGTGTGTGTAGGCCTAACAGGGACCAAATGAATGTGCAGTGGCATCACTCATTCACATGTGTTGGGTTTAGGGATGGGGGAGGAATTCAATTCAGTTTGCGTGTAAAGCTGAAAGTACTTAATTCACACTTTCTAAAACAATGTGTGAAACGCAACCACCCTTTGAAATTTGCTCTCCTCTGAATTTTGCAGCGCAGTTCTCCTGCCAAGTAATGTTTACAAAAATGCATAAACTAAGGTAGTGTCCATACAAAATGCACATTTTAGCAAAAAATAACATTAAAATGTGTTGTAGAAAATTGTCTTGCAAAAATGTGAATATTAGGCACAATTGCATGCAAATGCATCTATTAGAAGAAATTAGCACTAAAATGCTTATGAGTCTTCATGTGAAGTTTTTTTAAAATTGCAAGCTAATATGGATAAGTGAATTTAAGAATGGAAAAATGAGAAACCAAGAGAAACTTACATTGACAGATTTGCTGATCGCTTGTGTTGACTAAAACACAAACCTGGAGCAGATCTACTGCCCCACTGGCATCGAAGCCACCAGTCTCCACTGGCAGCAGTAGCAGCTCCACATCTTTTGTGACCTCTAGTTCCACTCTGTGCCACTAGCATTTTCATGATTAAGAATACGGGTGGAGACCCCTTTTCTCAGCCTGAAGGCTACATTCCTTTCTGGACAATCTTCCAGAATCACATGCTAGTGGTGGATGGGGCCAGAGGCAAAAGTGGGTGGAGCAACAAATACAGATTTTACCTTTGAACAGTAGGTTTGTTTCTACATACACTTGCAGATTCCTGTCTGTCGTCCATCCCGACATTGTTGGAACTCAAAGACACATTGCAGCCTGGGGCAAAAAACGCTCAGTTTGCAAAGTTGGGTATGGCCTGGGGAGAATTCTGAGGGCCACAAAGTTCCCCTCCTCTGATGAAGATCACCAGCACATTCTTGCCTGTTTTTGATGAAGAATATCAACAAAAGAGAGGGACCAAATGTAGAGTAACAGCATCTGTAAATATAAAGTTAAGATATGGATGGATGTCACTGAACATAGGAAGATGCCCTTAACTGACCATTTGTCCCTCATTGTCTTCAACCTTGGGTCCCCAGATGCTGTTGGACTGCAACTCCCATAATTCTTGGGCATTGGCTAAGCTGGCTGGGGTTAATGGGAGTTGTAGTCCAAAAACATCTGGAGATCCAAGGTTAAAGAACAGTGATCTACACGGACTGGCAGCAGCTCTCTAGGCTTTCGGACAGAGGCCTCTCCCAGCCCTACCTGGAGATTGCCAGGGATTGAACCTGGGACCTTCTGCATGTAAAGCAGATGCTCTACCACTGAGCTATGGGCCCTTCACCATGGTGCCCATGTATGTGTATGTGAATGCATTTTCCATCGTTCAGAGGCAGCTCTGGAGGGGAGAGAAAAGAGTAAATCTATGCTAATCAGCACAAAGGAGCAGCTTTATGAAAGTGGGGAGAGGGGTCGTTTTCTTTCATTCACAGCATATGCTGTCAATTTGAGCTTCACCTTGTAATCTTCCAAACTGAAATTTGGCCAGTGGATTTGCATCAAGCAGCTGACCAGGAGGGAGGCTTGCCCTTAGCCTGCTTTGGAAAGCTAGCAGGCAACACTTCCAGATGACTGGGCAATGGATCAGAACTGACTCCACAGGCTTCATCCCTGCTGCTTCCTGGACAGAATCCCCTCTTGTAGTGCCCTGATTTGGATAGTGAGTTACACTCTCTTTCTCTGTCCATGGATGGTATCTCAGAAGATATTGGTCTACATTATTATTGTTGTTGTTGTTGTTATTAATTATTATTATTAGTAGTAGTATGCCTCACTATTTCTACAACAACATGAAATGGCTTGCATAAAATCAACACAGGACCAAATAAGACTGAAATTATACCTAAAAACAAAACCAGCTAACACAAACTATTAGCAATTAAAAACAAGCAGCAGTTTTAAAAACAGCAGAATGCACAACTGGTCTTTTTAGACTCTGGTCTTAATGGTCTTATTCCCCCCACCTTTTTTTGGATGGTAATGGATTGTATCCAGTGTTAGTCTCACTCAGAGTAGACCCATTGATATTAATGGACAGAACTAACTTAGATCCATAAATTTCAGTGGGGTTTCCCCACCAAAATTTAAAGCACATTCAATGCACATTTAAAGTAAAGCATGTCCCCCAAAGAATCTGGGGCAGAGCTACAATTCTCAGCACCCTTAAACTACAGTTCCCAGGATTCTTTGCAGGAAGACATGTGCTTTAAATATATGTTGGATGCCCCTTGAATGTATGGCACAGATGTTGGATACAACCCAATGTGTATTACTAGCTACAGCATGTGGTAAGTTAGAGCTGCTGTGTTTGGGGTCCTGCCTTCCTGCTTATACTGTTGAGTGGGCCCTGGATGCTCTGCCCCAATGCCCTGACCCGATGGCACCACTACGCACAAGGAGAGACTGTCAGGCATGGGGTTGCATGCTTTCCCCTCTGGCTCCCATTTCTCTGGCCAGCCTTAACCAGTCGTCTCATTTGTTACCCAAAGTGTCTCCAAGGAAGCCAACTTTAGTGGGATTGTGTAACAAAATAAGGTGAAACAAAGCCACATGTTCTGCAGGGTTCTGTCTTCCAAGAGCAGCCAGCCAGATGCTCCTATCATTATGGAGATTGCTGCTGGTTTTCTTTTTTCCCCTTTGATATTCAAAGGCAGGAATTAGGGATTTCAGGCCTGGGAGCCAAAGGTGGCCTTCGAGGCCGCTCTATGTGCCCCTTGGAACTCTCCCTGGCCACAACCCTTGCTGGGTCTACTTTGCGTCCCAAGTGTTTTGCCTGGCTACAATGTGTCCTTCAGCTGGTGTGCCACATCCCTGCTTTTAGCCCCTTGCTTGCTTGGATGGGGGACAGAGAGGGGTATGTGTGACCGTGTGTAGAAACTACCCTACTGTACAAAGGCCAAATATGCCCGCTGCTGGCAGGTGGTTCTCGGAAGGTTGCCCAGAAAGGAATGCAGCCTTCAGGCTGAAAAAAGTTTCCTCATCCCTGTTCAAAGGTATGCTGCCCCTCAATGTAGGGGTTGCATGGAGCTACCAGGTCTTGCAACAGCTGTTGATCCGGTCGCCCATGAATGCATCTAGCTATACTTGCCTGGACTTATTATAATTATAATTATAATTAATTAATTTGTATCTCGCCCTTCCTCTCAGCAGGAGCCCAGGGCGGCAAACAAGGCACTAAAAACACTTTAAAACATCATAAAAACAAATCTTAAAATACGTTAAGACAAAACAGCATTAAAAACATTTTAAAAACTTTTTAAAAAAGGGTTAAAAACATTATTAAAATATTAAGCAATTCTGACACAGACTTACTGCCTCCTTGATGTCTGGCAGATGAATGCATGGCTGGGTGGTGGGAAGACCATTGTGGTTTAAGGGAATGCAACACAACCAGCAGGATTTTTATATCTGTGGTGGCCTATGTAGCATATTTGCTTGATGACGTGGTCATTGTGTGATAAACATGTATGCGTGAAACTGGCCTATGCTTCAGTCCAGGGGTGGGGAATCTCAGACCCAGGGCCCAATGCGGTCCTCCATGTCTCTCTGTCTGGCCCTCTGGACTTTCCCCAGGGCACCCCCTCCACTGGTCTTGCTTGGCACCCTCCTTGGTTTTTTTTGCTGGGCTGAAATGTGCTTTGAACACCAATAATGCCTCATGCTTATTTGGATGAATGATAGAGAAAGATGGGTGAATGTGTGTAGAAAGTAGCCTATTCCACAAATGTAAAATTTACATTCATTGTTCTGGCCCCACTCACCACTGGCATGTGGCCCTTGGAAAGTTGCCCAGAAAGGAATGTGGTCTTGGAGCTGAAAAAGGTTCTGAACCCTTGCCGTAAGCCTTCTGGCCTCATAACGAGGTGGCCCTGCAGATGTGGCTGGACTACAGCTCCTGTCATCTCTGACCATTGGCCCTGCTGGTTAGGGCTGGTGGGAGCTGGAGACTAACAACATCTGGAGGGCCACAGGGTCCCCATCCCTGTGTTACGATATCAGTCTCGACTCTACCCACCTCATTTACAATGTGAGGACAGTAACGTCATCTTATGTCATTCCCAGTGTCTAAGACCCCCCGAGACTCTGGATCACCAGACCCCTGGTCATTCCAAAATAGGATTATTCCTAAGAGGCTTGAGGACCGGCACACCTTTAAAATGTAGAATGAGTTGCAAGCTTTGTATGCTGTGTCCTGTCCCTTTCACTGCATTGGACCCACACATCCCACCTTCTCAGGACAGGCCCTTGGGCCCTCTGCATTGCCCCCCACGTAGCCCTGACGTCACCCCTGCGTGCCCATTTAAGCCCTAGCACAGTAAAAAGCAGCCCCCTTCCTGGTTGCATTCCATTCTGGGGGCGCTTTGGCTTTTGCTGTTTGTGGGTGCCCAGGATGGGATAGGTCAGTACGTGGCCCCTCTCCCAGCTCCTCTTCTCCACGTTGCTGCCGCCGCCAGAGCCTCGCCTCCTTCTCCCTCTGCATAACGCAGGCAAGGCTTCCGCCTGGGGCCCTGCCCTGAGCTGTTGCTAGGAAGCCGTTAGCCGAGGCTGAGCTATGCAAGGGAACAGCCTGGCCTGTCAAAATGTCTGAGATAAACCATAGGCCAGACCCTCTACAGCTGGGCTCAGGCATGCCTCAGCTCTTGTCTGGGGCCTGGGAATGGCTCAGGCCTGTGAGGTTCAAGGGCAAACTTGCTATTCATTAGTGTGTGTGGGGGTGGTGGTAGTCCTTGACATTCCCTCTCTTTCTCCTCTTCCCCCTTCTTGCGTTTTGTGTCTCTGCCTCCCCCAACTCCTGTCCTTCTTTTGATGCATTCCTGGGTGCCACTGCTGAAGCTACTCCCTCCACTTCTCAGCAAGCCCCCACCCTCTCCCATGCGTAACCCTCCCCGGGAGACAAGGCAGAGATGGAGAACAATGACCCAAGGAGGGCTATTCAGACAAGGAGGCCCCAGACAGACTCCCTGTCTACCTCCTTTGCCTTGTCTGCATCCCTTGAAGTTCCCTCTGTGCGCCCCATATTTGTGGCCTCTCCTCTGAACCCCCTTCCCATTTCCGTGAGCGCATCTGCCAGCGAGAGATTAGGGCCTCGCTTGACTTTGGATTTCAAATCACTGATGTCCTTATTATCTTGATATTTGCAGGAAATTGTAATTTGAGATAAGAAAATGTCAGCTGCGTGTTTGCCCCCACCCCCTCTGCCTCCAAAGAAGCCCCCCAAAAGCACAGGGAAACTTCTTGCTTATAGTAAAAAAAATGTAAATGATTGCCTTGGAGGAGCTTTAACTCAGGACAAGCGAAGGAGCTAGCAAAAACCTTGTGTGTGCGTCCTATACACACACACACAGCTCCAGTAATGACGATAAAACATGCTGTGTAGGCATAACACTCTGAAGCTCCCTTTCTTTCCCTCTCTGAATGGAATATTTCTTACCTTTTTAGCATCTGAGGCTCCCTGTAATTATCCAAGACAAACAGCATGCACAATTGGTTTAAAATGATATTTTTCCCCCACCCCAGGCCCCTGGAGCAGAATGGAGGTGTAATTGTGCTAAGGAGGTAGCAGGTCTTGAGCCAGGGAAAGGGTATGAAAAGCCCTGATTTGCATAAATAGCATGTGTCTCTACAAAAAAAAAAAGAAAGAAAAGAAAGATATCAGGGGCCTGCAACATTCAATTGAGGCTGCAGAGGGGGGTGGAAAAGGGTGGGTTGGTGGAAAAAATTGACAGTGAAAGGGGTTTTGCTAAGTAATACCCTGGCGAGATTAAATTGTCCAGAAAGTTTCTCCCCATGTGTTGATGAAATGGTTGATGGGGTGAGGCGAAGGAGGAGGGACAGAGTCCCTCCTTTCCAAAGAGCATGAATAGAAAATTTGGCAAAGGGAAAGAATCCGATTAAGCAGAAAAATCCTTGACATTTTATTTATTATGATTATGTGTGCGCGCACACACACACACACCTACCTCTTGGTCAAAACTTACCATCTCCAGTTTGGTGCTGTGCAGGGCTAGAGGAGAAATTCAAATCAATTCGCATCTAACAGCAAACTTACCTACTTCGCACTTTCTGAAACAATACGCAGACTGAAACACAGATATCCTTCGAAATCTGCACTTCTCCAGATTTTGCCATGTAGTTCTCCAGCCGAGTAATGGGCACACAATGCGTGTACTTAGGTAAAGTGTGATTGCACGTATTAGCCGAAGTAACATACCAAAATGCATTACATCAGGGGAAATTGCCTTGCAAAAACATGTATATTAGGCAAAATTGTGTACAGAAATGTATATACTATGAGGAATTTGCACTACAATGCTGGTGAATAGAGGACTTTAGAAGCAATTCCCAAAATGCTGTGGAAATGAGGTGAACTGAACTTAAGACTGGAAAAATGAGAAACGAAGGGTAACCAAAAACTGACAGATTTCTGTGCTTTAGGGTTTTTTTTTAATATATTTATATCCCACCTTTCCTCCAAGGAGCTCAAGGTGGTGGACAAACATGGTTCTCCCCCTCATGACAATCCTGTCAGGTAGGTTAGGCTGAGAGACAGTGACTGGCCTAAGGTCACCCAGTGAACTTCATAACCAAGCGGGGATTTGAACCCTGGTCTCCCAGGTCCCAGTCTGACACTATAACCACTACACAACATGGTTACTATCCAAGTCCAAACAGAATCGCAAGCTTTACCAGAACATTCAGTTGCTATGTGACAATAACAGTTCTCTAACAATGACAAGGAGAATTTCTTCTTATTCAGGGTCTCAGATAAGAGGCAAAGGTGGGTTGATTGCAGTGATTTACAGTAAAGTAAAAGGCAAGTGTATCTGTACAAATCCACCCATCCTGTCTGAAGATTATTTTCCAGCAGGGTGGAGATTAGGCTTGTGTTTTGACAGATTCCAGTGTGGTCAACAACACAGCAAAGGGCTTTCAATGGATCATTGTGTTTTTTTTCTGTCTCCCATCCCTCCCCCAGCCTGCCAACCATCAATAAAACATGAAATAAAAACATGTCCACCTTTTGCAAAGAGCCTTGGCATTTTGAAAGCCACCTTTGCAAAAGGAGAAGTTAAAACAGAGATGGCTCTCCCTCTCAAGTCGCTGGGCTCCCTTTTATTTATTCAGGGGTGCCAATGTGCAAACTTTCTAGGATGGCAGATGGCAGAGCTTCTTGTTCATGGGGTGGGGGTGGCTGGATGCCGGGTGTCTCTCCTACCAATTAGTGCTCCCCTCTTTTTGATTTGCACAGTAGAGGAAACCTCCCCCCCACACACACACACTCTTTGCTCACAAGGTAGCGGTTTTGAGCAAAGGAGCAGGTGCTCCTATCTTCAATTTGGCATTGGTTCCCTCCACTTATATCACTTGAACTCTGGGATGGGATTTCCAGAGCAGCTGCTGCTCTGGCAGTCTGCGGCAGAAGAAGCATTTCCTGCTTGTCAGCATGAGCTCAAGGCACATCCTATGCTACAAGTGGATATCGGTTTTATACCAGTTTTATTGCAGTGGAGGCTGGACCATCAGGGTGAGTGGGGCACTGCCCCACCAACCTCATTCTGCTCTCAGCCAACCTCCACCTGTCTGCCTTCTTAACTTGCATCGAGACCTAGGGGTGACCCTGCATACCAGCTTCCTCCTCGTCCTCCGTCTCAGTGTTGCCCCTTGTAGAAAACAGCAGGGAGTAGGATGGGGACAAAGGTAGAATGAGTTGGCTCTGCCTGTCATTGTCTGTGGCTCCACATACTGTGGGCCTCCTTGCCTTCTGCCCTATCAGTCCAATGGGCTCCAACCACCACTGGTTTTATGACTTTGGGATTGTAGTCAGTGGAGACCGGTGGCTCAGATGTCAGAGGGGCAGTGAATCAGCTCTGGGTTTTAGTCTGCACTTTCCAGAAGCTGTCCAAGGAGTTGAAAGTCACCAGTCTCCACTGATTGTAGTGGTGAAGAGGATGCTTTAGAATGCACTTTGGGGGATCCCGAGCCCAACATTACTATTGGATCTTGTTCAGCTTTTATTTTGACAAAGTATACATCAGGCTATAAGGAGATCTAAAGCTGTCATCTGCATGATAGTCCCCATATATGTTTTGATGAAGTTCAAAATAAGATGCAATATGTCTAACAACTGAAGTATTTGGAGGCCAACTTCTTGAGGAGTTTGAAGATGCTGTTATATTGTTACATATAGTGACTATCACTCATAGACATACATACATACATACAGATAGATGTTTCACATGCAGTCTTGGTTGTCCATTCATAAATCATTTTTATATGATTTTCATTGTTTTCTGGGTTCCTTTGACTTTGTCTTCTTTTGCATAATTGGAGAACTTCTCATTTGCTTTGGTTGAATAGGAATCAAACCACGATGAAATTTTTGCCATGGCATAAAATGATACGGGCAATTTATTGTGTTGTCATTTCGTTTCAGAAGAGACTATGTTAACGAAATGAATAACTACTGTTTTCTTGTTGTAGATTCTTATGATGGAGAATTTCAAGAACTTGGAAAACAATTTATTGGTCGAGTTTACTACAGACGAAGGCACACCTGCTTTTCCTGTTTCACATGGACCTGATTTTTAAAGTGGCTGTGTTTGGGATGCCCTACACAGAGAGAACTTTCTTGAGACTCCCAGCTTTGCATATTCTGGATTGCCTAGTGAGATGGGGAAACTGAACCAGAAAGTCCCTCTCTCACCATGTAAATCAAGCAGTGTTCATTCTCCATCTTTCTAGGGTCTACCCTGCCTTGGATCAAACATGGAAACTAGAAGCTTCCCCTGAATGCTTTGAACAGCTGGATGCTGAAAGAGAAGTGTCTGAATTGTGAACTCTCTTATCTGTAGTCACTGATGTCATTAAGAGGGATATGATATCACTGAGATGGCTTGTGACTCATTGGAGATAGACATACAGCTGGGGGACATAATTTCACCTAGGATTGCTCAGCCTTTTTGGCACAGGCATCAGAAAATGAACAAACAAAGACAGTCTTTCCAACTTTCTACCTATTGGAGACATGTCATTTCCACATTGACTTGGCTAGCACAGAACACCAGCCCATTGCAAAAGGTTCTAGGCATGTTCTTGGTTGCAAACTCAGTTCATCTAGGGCACTATGTAGGCCTATTAAGCCTCACTGTTGGTCCTGAAGAGTGTGCTCTAGAATTCACCAAGGAGTTCCCCATGGCTTTGAATTTCAGGGGGAAAGTCAGTAGTGATTGGGAAGCTTGTCTGCTGTTACTGATCATCTTAACTCAGGAACCCTGGGGCTCTCCAGAACACAAACAAGCACTGACCTATGCTTCAAATTCAAGACCACTTACCATAGATTAGTTAAATCTTTAACCAGCCTGTCTATGACCTACTTTTACAGGTGCACCAACAATACTCTCCCTTTTGGTTGGGCTCCCCACTGACATATGGAAGCAACAATTTATTTTATTTTGTCCCATCCTTCCTCCTAGGTGCTCAGGATGGTTTCATAGTTCGCTCTGCCCCCATTTTATCCTGACAACAACTCTATGAGGTAGGTTAGGTTGAGAGGGAGAGAGCTTGAGTGTACTGTCCAGAGTCAAGCTGGTTGCCTGGCTCAAAGCACTGACGGCCAGCATTGGTGACCCCCCCCCATGAAGATGTGTCAAGTATAGTGGAGAACAGCCACATGACCTTGCTTACCCATGCAATTGGAGCTTTCGATACGTTACTGGTGGGATATGGACCTTTACCATGGAGACGCCATTTTTGGAAGCTGCCACACCACACATAAAAACTCAAGTTGGGCCTAACTTATAATGTCGTTAAAGATCAGGAAAGGACATGGGCACTTAACTGTTTCTGAGTACAGAATAGGGATGGATGGACAAATCAGTCTATTGCCTGCACCTGTAAATTTCACATTTTATAAAATAAAATACACGTGTAAACTTATCTCAAATGTGTGCTTTTCTAAACCCATTTTAGCTTAAAATGAATGGCTTTGTTATTGTTTTAGCCAAAAACTGTCTTGCAAAATTTGGAGAAGAAGAACATTCAACATTCATCTGGAAAGTTCAGATCAGGTCATTTTCAGAATGTGCTTCAGAATGCACTAAAAGAATTCCTCAGGCATCTCTAGTACAGAACAAAAGGTTGACAGTCTCTATAGGTTGATGTTAACACAAAGGAAAAAGCCAATGTGGTATGGTGGTTAGAGTGTTGGACTATGAGACCAGAGTTCAAATCCCTACTTAGCCATAAAGCTCACTGGGTGACCTTGGACCAGTCACTGTCTCTCAGCCTAACCTACCTTACAGGGTTGTTGCGAGGATAAAATGAGGAGGGGAGAAATCCACTCAATGGTTTTTGTGTTTGGATAGACTGTACAGGGTTGGGCAATAAGTCCCAATTATTTCAATGCCACCTTTGGTATATGTCTCCATGTATGTTCCATTCAACATCTGCCCTGGATGCTATTGCCAAATGAAGTGGATCCTTCAGGAGCAGGACCTTCTGGGTGGTGGTGCCAGCCTAATGATTTGCCAGGTCCCAACAACATAGTCTTAGGTGCACGGCCTACAATTTGCTTTTCCTGAAAGCTTTGAGCTGATATGGTTTACTTCAAAGGTAGGGAACACTTTTCAACCCAAGGGCCAGATTCACTCCTGGGCCACCTTCTGGGGGCCACATGCCAGTGGTGAGTGGGGCCAAAAGTAAAAGTGGGCAAAGAAGCAAATGTAAATTTTACATGCTAGGCTAATTTCTAAACACACTTGCATGCTCCTCTATCCTCCATCCAGGCAAACGGGAGCCATTATCAGAGTTCAAGGACATTCTAACCAGGCAAAAACACTCAAGGAAGATATGAAGGAGAGCCAATTGAAGGATGTGACTCAGGAGAGGGCGTGGCCTGAAGATAGTCTCAAGGGCCAGACAGAGAGACTTGGATGGCTGCATTTGGCCCCTGGGCTTAAGTTTGCAATGTGGGGATGCTATGATACTTACCTTAGGGCATCCATTTCCAATCTGGCACCCTCCAGCTGTGTTCAACCAAAACTCCCCTTGGTCCCAGCCACTATGGCCATTGGCTGCTTGGGACTGAGGGGAGGTGTAGTGCAAAACAGCCCGAGGGCACCAGGCTGAGGAAGTCCACGTTATGGGATTGTTATTGTAAAGATATAACAAGATAGAATGACATGAAGCATTTCCCACACTGTAAACTATCAATGCTGGAGTGTAACTACTAAAGTTGCAATCCTGTATCTACTTACCTGGGAGTAATATGAGTAGATATGTATAGGATTCTGCCATGAAGTATCTTTTTTGGCCAGATGTGCACTGGCTGACTTCAAACATTGCCATTTGGAAAGCTTTCTTTTTCTACAAGTGTTTGAATTTTCTGCTGTTTGGATTCTTGTTTTGTCTTGGCTCCCTGTGGGTTATCAGTTTTGTGGTTTTATTGCTGCCTCACCCCTTGTTGTGATATGTTTTTATATTTTATTGTTGGATTGCTATTTTTTTACATTCTTTTATAGCTGCCGTTATCACAAACAAATGATTGTCTGTAATCTAATCCCTAATTATTTTTACAATAAAAGCTCAATCATTTTCACAGTAAACCATTTTGATGGCATCACAATCAATCTATGTGGGTTTTGCTGTGACTGAACAATAGGGTGGGTGGAAGTCAGAGGTTCACATATTTTGATGGCCTTGGTAGCCAGCCATCATATTTAGTTTCCACCCAGTTGTACTGATGAGGCAAGATTTGGAGGCCAAATTCCACACCTCCCCCGAGTAGAATGAGCTGAAGAACTAAAAAAACAAACCTCAATAAGGCTGGCTTACAACATTTTGAAATATTTATTTAATACATTTATACTCCACTTTTCCTCTAAGGCACTCAAGGTGAAGTACTTGTTTTTCCCCACCTCCCCATTTTATCCTCACAACAACCCTGTGAGGTAGGTTAGGTGTAGAAATAGTGACTGGTCCAAGGTCACCCAGTGACCTCCGGTACACAGTACAATCTTAAGAGCTCCCTGTTAAGACCATTAAATTAACAGTCTAAAATTACCTAGCTGTGTCACTGTCACCAAACCTGCCTCTCCTCTGAGTCGCTGGGCACATGCAGAAGACTCTAGTGAAGGGAAGAGGCAATCTTTCTCATTGTGCCAGCCTTTGGACATATTCAGAATCGGGATGAGAGATTCTTGGTGCTCCCAGAGGTGACAAACCCAGTGCAAAATGAGACTAGACCCTCCTGCGGACTTCTGTGTATGTGCCAGAGAACTTGGCACAATAAATGCCTGCCCCTTTATGCTGAGCATCTTGGGCCAAGCAGGCAGCTGCCAGAGAAGAGATTTATGCTCACTGCTGACAGCCTGGCAACAGTGTTTGGGGACCCCTGATGTCTGAGTTGTCTCTCTGCATGTCTGTCAGCAGTTTATATGTTGGGGTTAATGTGAGTTGAATGGTGAATGTGCATAAATACTGGCCATTGTCCACATTTGCCATAAGGGATGCACATATTAGCAGCATGAATAGGGAGCTGCGTATATATTGTCTGGTCAATATGCAAGTGAGGCTGGAGGATGTAAGTGTCTCAGACCTTGGCTGGGAAAGCTGAATCATGTCCAGAGAGGCCAATATCTATCATGGCCATGAAATCTATGAAATAACCAGATTATGCTATCAAGTTGGGCTTAATCCACAACACCATTTGGAGTCAATGCACATCGGCAGCTTGATATGTGAAATTTCTTGTTTGTTCTGCTTGACCGGTGATGTCCACTGAATAGACACAATGCCCAGTGTTTGTGCATATTCTCCTCCAGTTAACAACTCTGCAGGTACATCTCATTCAGCTGGGAGCTCTTGCCATACATAAACTCACCTCATACACACAATGGCTGCATGATCTTGACCTGGGCCGAGCTCCAAGGAAGAGAGAGAGAGAGAGAGAGAGAGAGAGTATACAAAAAAAAGTGTGTATATAAAAAAGTGGAGCAACCAGTTGCAAAACATTTCAGTACTGAGGGACACAGTCTGTTGGACTTTTCTATAACAGCTATAGAGATGCCAACAGATCCAGCAGCACTGACTGAGAGGGAGGACGTTTGGATATATTCTCTGGACTCATTGGCACCACATGGCCTGAACCCGGAGTGCAGTACCAGCATTACTTGGCTTCTGCAAAGGAAGCCCCTCTGAGCATTCCATCCTCAAAACTTTATAACTGCCACCTTGGTAACAGCATTTGTATGACAGCAGCTGCTGAAGGCGGAAGCTGAAACATTTCTGCAGAACAATAAAAAACTCTGTTTTGTTAATCACAGTTACGTGCATATATTTTTAGGTGATTAATGGAATCCTTACAGGGATCCAGAACAAGCTTGGGTGAAGTTGTTTGTTGCTTTCAGAACTCTCTCTCTCTCTCTGTCTCTCAAGGCTCTTCTTCTCCCAGCTGTCATGTAAATTTCCCATCCAGAACTCCACAAACAAAATAAAGGAGGTGGGATAAAGAATGCCCATATTGTTCTCGGGAAGCAGGATCTCCTGCAAGGCCAAGTTCAAGGCTAGCATTGAGAGGGTGGGTTGGCTGGGACTGTTAGAGGGTGGGGATGGCATGCTAATTTCGACTGTGCAAAGGCTAGAAAATCTACATGAGGTGATATATTCACCGCCCCACCACCACCACAGGCTGGTTCTGTTTGATCTCCCCCCACAAGCACATTAAAGAGAAACAATGGAGGCTGATTGCCTTCTGCTTAAAGGGGGATGGGTGGAAAGAGAGACAAGGTTCCCCCTCACGTACCTTAGAGAGAGAGAAATGACAGTTTAGATGGATGGATTGATAGGCAGACAGATGTATTATTATGTAGCAGGTCTCTTATCAGACAGCATAAAAGAGTGTTGATCGTATATCATATCATTCTAATATTGGTCATTGTTGCTGTCAGTTACACATTGCTTGTCAGATCTACAGAATCCCATCACTGACTCTCTAATCTCTATTTAATTATTATTATTTCATAACTTTATGGCATTTTTGAAGTGTATAAAGTTCTTTACACTTTGTGTCTCACAGCCACGCTACAAGAGAAGTTTAGCAAAGCTAGCAAGTAACTCAAGGGCCCATCTGGTGAGCTTCATAAAAGCCAGTTGTGGTTGGATCATATATTGATCATTTCTTTGTCTCATTTGTATTTCCTTATGAAATGTCATTCCTGTAAAACAGCCTTCCCAACCAGTGTGCCTCCAGATGTTGTTGGACCACAATTCCCATCTTTCCTGACCATTGGCAATGCTGGCTGAGGCTGATGGGAGTTGTGGTCCAACAACATCTGGAGGCACACTGGTTGGGAAAGGCTGCTGTAAAAGCTGTGCACCAAGTGATCTTTGAATAAAATAAAACCTGACAATATACAAATCATATGAACGGTGCTATCATTAAAAACATAAAAATGGCAGGTGAAAGATATATATTAAAAGCCTGCTGAAATAAGTGAGTTTTAAGGCCACATCTACACTATGCATTTAAAATGTTGTAAACCGCCCAGAGAGGTTCGGCTATGGGGCGGTATACAAAAGCAATCAAATAAATAAATAAATAAATAAAACATTATTATGCCACTTTAAACAGTCATGGCTTCCCCAAAAGAATCATGGGAACTGTAGTTTGTTAAGGGTGCTAGTTAAGGGTCTCTTGTTAGCAGACCCCTACTCCCTTTGCAGAGCTACAGGTAACTGTAGCTGTGGGGGGGGAATAGGGGTGTCCTATCAACTCTGTTGACTGTAAAAGTGGTATTATAATACTTTTAGATGTATAGTGCAGATGAGGCTTTATCTTTGGGGAAGTGCCTTAGCTCAGTGGTAGAGCATCTGCCTTGTACGCAGAAGGTCCCAGGTTCAATCCTCAGCATCTCCAGGTAGGAGTAGGAGAGAATCCTGTCTGAAATTCAAGAGAGCTGCTGCAGGTCTGTGTAAACAATACTGATCTAGATGGATCAGTGGTCTGACTCAGTATAAGATAGCTTCCTATGTTCCTAAATCCCACAAGGGTTGCAGCTCAATGGGTGTCACTGGATCAATATGCTATTTGTCTGCTAACCTGATATTTCAATATGTGGCAGTCCAAGATACAAGTTTTCCTGTGTCACATATCTTTTCATAAACAGTTGATAAGATGGTAAAACTGCATCTTGGCTGTGCTGGACCACTTCAGATCTAACTAAATGCTCCTCCATGAAAAATATTCCTTGCACATAGAAATCTAAATATCAAGAAGAGGGATTCTAGCCTTGCCCTCTGACATGCTACTTTTCCAGGTAAAGGGATTAAAAAATTAATAGGGAAAGATTGTCATATGAACCTTCACCTGCAATCTGAAATGGTACAACTCAGACATAGGCTTTCCATCTCATATAAGCCCCCTTCATACATTGCTCGCATGAGGGGAGCATCGCATGATTACTAAGGAATATGGCTCTGCTCCGGTCCCAGCATTGGGACTGCCTGGCCCCAGCTACAGATGTCCATGTGTTAGTGTGGTCGGGGAGACTTTTTTGGCTGAAGAGCAGGACAAATATATATATATATATATCCCCGAATAAATACAATTCTCTAAAATTGAGATTAGAGCTGCAAGAATGACTTTGGCTTAATCTCAGGTTTAAAAATTGTATTTTCAGTGGAGCTGTCCTCTACTCCAGTGCTGAAGGCATTACCCTCCCCCTCTTTTTTAAAGTGATACTCTCACAATCCTTTAAATACTAACATATTTATTGTGTCATAAACCTTTGTGGACTATACTCTAAAAGATTATGCCAGAATAAATGTGGTAGTCTTTAAAGTGCTACAAGACTCTGTGTTGTTGTTTTGCTGCAACAGACTGCTATCTCTCTGTAAATTTCATGCAATGCTAGGGGGGCTCTGCTCCCCTGATCACCTTGCTCACCAAACCCACCCCCAAACACACACACCCAGGCACCCCCAAATACCCGGAACAATCCCAGGCACCCCAAATACACACACACACACACACACACACGGACTTCCCTCACACACCAGGCCCTCCCAAATACACACACATACACAAACACAGACTCCAACACACACACACAAATATGGCCCTCCAGGCACTTGCAAATGCCTCCCAGATGCCCCCAGGCACCCCAATCCACTCACACACCCCCACAATTCCCCCAGTGCCTCCAGGCACTGGCGCATGCTGGCCACCATGGGCCAGCCAGTTCTCCTCACCTGTTTCTGCCCTGCACCACTGCTGCATTTCACTGCCACTTCTCAGTCGACAAATGACACTGCCACATAGTTCCACACAGCACTCACAGTCTGCATCCTAGGGTGTTGACCTGTCTCCCACCCAGGCTGTCACCACCACTGGCCCCCAGCTGCTCAACCACCCCTAGCTGCTTGCCTGCTCAGTCCACATCCACCCACTCACCTTGCTTGCCCACCCAGCTGCCCACCCCACAGCTGCCTACTCACCTCTCTTGTCCTACATCCAGCCACCCCGGTCACTTGGTCACCCATCCCACCCATGCCAGCCATCCTCACTTCCCTGATGCCCTCACCTCACCTGCCGCCCTGCTGCCGCACCCCAACCCCCCCACATGATGCTCTATGATGGCACGATAGCAAGGGCATATTGTGTAACAATTAGAAATAGTATAGAACTAATTACACACATCAAACTTCAGAAGGATACCTTATTCTTTGTAATTGTTATTCAAAGAATATACATATCATGAAATGATTATGTATAATGTTAGCAACACAAGAATATGCCATGGTATTAAACTGAGAACAACATCAATTCCTACCTTTGAGGAATGGAAAAATAAAAGGTATAATTACATAGTGATATTTAAACTATGTAATTATATCAGAGCAAGAAAAGGAACACACACAGAAAGACAGTTTTTTTTGTTGGGATGGAAACCTTTGATTGAGTTTTGGCAAAACAAGGCACCTACCTCTACAGATGTTACACATTTATTTTTATGGTGCAATCCTATGCATGCCTAATTAGAAGTAAGTCCCATTGACCCCAATGAGGCTTAATGTATAGTTGGGTATTTATTTGTGCAAATGTGTGTAAAAACATATAGGCTTTCCAAACCTTGTTTCATTGTTTTGCATTGTTATACTTATTTTTGAAAACGAAATGACATTTTTAATAAATAAAGTGAATTTCCATATATTGCACTGAGTTCTGTGAAGGCAATTGATTCAATAAAAACCCACAAAATATCACTTAGACATTTGGACCATGACCATGATAATGCTGCTGCTGCTACTACTACCTGCTCTTCTCCAGCAGGTCTCAGGGTGAGTTACAGCAGCCTAAAATTCAGGATTAAAAGCAATTAAAACAAATCACATTCACAAGAATAGAGTGGGTCCTGAAAACATACATCTGAAGCGCCAAAGGCTAGAGTAAAGAGGTGTATCTTTAGTATTTGCTGAAAACTGTGCAGCGAAGGTGCTAGGCACACTTTTGTGGAGAGGGAATTCTACAATGTATGGGGTGCCACAGAGTATGCGATCTCCAGGGCCACCCCCCAGATTTCTAAGGGTGGTGGAACTGTGAAGAAGGCCCCCTCTGCTGATCTTATCACCCGAAAGTGTCTGTAGGGAAGGAGACAGTCTCTCAGGTATTTGGGCCCTGAGTCATTTATACACAAGCGCAAGAACCTTAAATTGGGCCTGGAAATGAACTAGCAACCAATGCAACTGTTTTAGATCAGTGGTTATATGGGTTCTAAAAGCAACCTCAGCCAGTAATCTGGCCACTGCATTTTGAACCTATTGAAGTTTCTGAGTTGTCTTCAAGGGCAGCCTCATGTAGAGTGCATTGCAATAGTCCAATCTGGAAGTTACCAAAGTATGGAGTACTGTGGCCAAGTTATCTGTCCAAAAGGGACCATTGTCGATGAACCAGCCAAAGATGGAAATAGACACTCCTAGCCACTGAGGCCATCTGGGCCCCAAGTGATAATGTTGGATCCAGGAGTATCCCCAAACTACAAACCTGTTCCTTCCAGGGGAATGGAGCCCCATTCAGAACAGGCCATCTTCTCAACTCCCAGACTCAACAACCTGAAAAACATAACACCTCTGTCTTTTCAGGATTGAGTTTCGGTTTATTGGCCCACACTCAGTCCATCACTGCTTCCAAACACCTGCCTAGCACCTCAACCACCTCTCCGAATTCAGATGGAATAGAGAAACAGAACTGGGTGTCATCTGTATTTTGATAACACTTACTCCAAAACTCCTTATGACAGCTCCCAGTGGCTTCATTTAGATATTAAAGAGCATGGGGACAGATGAAACCTTGAGGGATTCTACAAGAAAGCTCCCATGAACAGTAGCCTCCCATAACTACTTTCTGGAGACATCCCTGGAGATAGAAGCAGAACCACTGAAGTAAAGTGCCCCCAGCCCCTACCTCCCTGAGCTTCTCCAGAAGAATATCATGATCAATGGTATCAAAAACTGCTGAGAGATCCATAGGAACAAGCAGGGTTACACTCCCCCCATCTCTCTCTTGACAAATATCATCAACCAGGGCAACCAGGGCAGTTTCAGTGCCATGACCGCATAAAACCAGACTGAAATGGATCTCCTCCAAGTATTTCTAAAGCTGGACTGCCACCACCTTCTCGAGCACCTTGCCGAAAATGGCTGTGCTCTGCCTGCCTCTATGGTCAAAGGCAGCATCCTTCTGAATACCAGTTGCTGGAAACTGCAGGAGGGGAGAGTGCTCTTGCCCTCAGGTCCTGCTTGTGGGTTTCTTATTGGCATGTCATTGGCCACTGTGAGAACAGGATGCTGGACTAGATAGGCCACTGGCCTGATCCAGCAGGGCTCTTCTGATGTTCTTAGATGGAAACAAGAGAAAGAAAATATATGTGCTAGATGGAGACTAGATTAGATATTAGAGAAAGTTATTAGAGAGGTCGACCTGATTAAAAGTTAGATATTAGATTTCATCACCACTCTTACATATTAAAATATAAATATAGATGGGATAAGTTAGATATTGGGTAGAAAATATTAAAAAAAGGTATGGCAGGTTGGTTGAATAGACAGTGATATGTGCAGCCACTTTTGTTGTTGGCTTCCATAATGATTTGGGGTGTGTGTGGATTTCTGGCTTGTGAAAAGAATGTTTCTAGACTAAGGGCACAACCCAACTCCCCTTTCTGCTAGGCTGGAGGGAGTTGGATCCTGTTGTTCCTTGGCTGCTCTGGCAGGCACTGCGGGCACTGCAGGGGCTCCACCAGGATGGCCAGCCAGGCAGACGGAGGGCCAGCGAAAGCCATCAAAACAGGGCATGGTGGGGACAGGCAGATCCATGGGGGGGGGACTTGCATGAGGCCCTCCACACATTTGGAGCCCTCCCCTGGTTCCAAATCCACCCAGAATCTCCACCGGCCAAAGGCCGGCACAGTGAAAACATTTCCATGGTGGCCTGCAGGGAGTGCTTACTCCCTGGGAGGCCTGTTCAGGGGAGCCAATGCTTCCCAGCCAGCTCATGCACACAGCTCCTGACAGAGCCGGCATTCAGCCAGGCGGACAGCTCCCAAGCAGGAGGATCCTGTGGGGCGTTCTGCCGACTCCTCCTCCACCGGCCCCCCTTCAGCCAGCTCCCAGTCATTTGGATTGCTCCATCCGAGCACAATCCACATCTACTCAGAAGTAAACCTCACTGAGCTTAGGGATCTTGCAGGCTCATGTAGGTAAAACAACTCACTTCAGGTCAGGGCCAGTGGTGATTGGTGCCCAATAGGACTGGTAGGATCAGGGGAGACTGGTCCATTAGTGCAACAGCAGCACTTGTCCCATCAACCTCACCATGCATCCAGTCCTCACCTGCCTGCCTTCTTCCTTAACCCCCCCCCTCTGTGTGTGTGTGTGTGTGTGTGTGTGTATGTGTAAGAGAGAGAGAGACAGAGAGAGAGAGAGAGAGAGAGAGAGAGAGACTGCCTGTCAGCATCATCCTCTTTAGTCTCAGTGCTGCCCTTATAGATCTCAGCAGGGAGGAGACTGGAGACAAAACTAGAATTTGTTGGCTCTGCCTGCCATTGGATCTGGCTCCACCTACTATTGGGCTCCTTGCCTTCCGCCCCACCAATCTCAATGGTCTCCAGCCATCGCTAGTTAGGGCAGAAGCTTGGCAAGCCAAGAGAAAGCAGTATCAGAGTCAACGACAGGTGGAACCAACTAATTCTAGTTCTGTCCCTACCCTCTGCCCTGCTGAGTTCTACAAGGGCAAGACGGAGACCAAGGAGGAGGAAGGGAACAGACTGTGCTGCCACCCACTGGACTATATGTCAGTAAGAAGGCAGGCAGGTGGGAGCTGGCTGAGGGCAGACTGAAGCTGGTGGGCGAGTGGGCCATTTAGCCCAGCATCCTGTTCTCATAGTGGCCAACCAGATGCCCAAGGGAAGCCCACAAGCAGGACCTGAGTGCAAGAGCACTCTCCCTACCTGCGGTTTCCAGCAACTGGTATTCACAAGCATGCTACCTCCCACCTTGGAAGCAGAGCACAGCCATCATGACTAGTTGCCATTTATAGCCTTATCCTCCGTGGATGTCTCTAATCCTCTTTTAAAGCCATCCAAGTTGGTGGACATTGCTGCTTCCTGTGGGAGCGAGTTCCATCGTTTAACTACACACTGGTGTGAAGAAGTCTGTCCTGAACCTTCCAATATTCAGCTTCATTGGATGTCCATGAGTACTAGTGATGAGAGAGGGAGAAAAATGTTTCTCTATCCACTTTCTCCAAGCCATGCATAATTTTATACATTTCCATCTTACTCACCTTTTCTCTAAAGAAACTCAAATATTCTATGCACACTTAATCTGAGATTAGGTCCCACTGAACTCAGTGCAACTGGCTTCTGAACTGATGTGCAATAAGGTTTTACTGTAAGTCAGGGTACAAGATGTGGCACTACACCACACACGTGCATACACACAATATACTTGCCATCAAACTAGGGTGGCCAGATGCAAATAAAAACAACTTGCGCCTTGAATAGTTGTATAGAAAGGAGAAGTTCAGCTGGTGTATCCTCTCAGTTGGAATATAGTTAATTAATGATCCCTCGACTGTGCAAGCAGCATATGCATTTATTTATTTATTTATTTATTTATTTATTTATTTATTAATTATTTAATTTGTATCCCGCCCTTCCTCTCAGCAGGAGCCCAGGGCGGCAAACAAAGCACTAAAAACACTTTAAAACATCATAAAAACAGATCTTAAAATACATTAAAACAAAACAGTGTTAAAAACATTTAAATTTTTTTTAAAGGGTTAAAAACATTATTAAAAAACATATTTAGCAATTCTAATACAGATGCTGACTGGGGTAGGTCTCAACCTAAAGGCATTTAAAGCATTGCAAGTGTGGAAGACTGCAATTTAAATTTGGGGGTTGATTTCTGCATGCCAGAGGGGAAACAGACAGTCCTCCAAGGAGCCTAAGCTGTCCATTTGACCTGTACCTTCCTTTGGAAACTGATACTCTCGGGGAAGGTAACTACTCTTCCAAACTCTCCTTCCTGCTTCTTCTCCAATCACAGAAGGGGGAGGAGACATCGTGCCTTCCCCCCCTCTCCTATAAAATGGGGGTAAAGACAAGCCTGGCCATTGCACCTCCAACTTAGTAAGTTAGAACTAGACTGCCTTTCCTATCAACTCTGTATTTCCATAAATAAAAGTTTTTCTTATTTTGTGAGAGCCAGTGTGGTGTAGTGATTAGAGTGTTGGCCTATGACCTGGGAGACCAGGGTTCAAATCCCCACAGCTGTGAAGCTCACTGGGTGACCTTGGGCCAGTCACTGCCTCTCAGCGTCGCAGGAAGGCAATGGTAAGCCCCCTCTGAATACCGCTTACCATGAAAACCCTATTCATACGGTTGCCATAAGTTGGAATTGACTTGAAGGCAGTCCATTTCAATTTTTTTCTTATTTTAACCAAGTCTGCAGTGATTTAAAGCAGGGTAAAAGTCTGCTCCTTTACAGGTGAATCACACACACACAACTGCTCTCAATTCTGCTGCCACTGATGCCCCACAGCTAATCTCTGCCAATACCCAACGTAAAGCACATTTAAAGCACCCCCAAAAAGAATCCAGGGAACTTTAATTTGTTAAGGGTGTTGAGAGTTGTAGCTCCGTGAGGGGTAAACTACAGTTCTCCGGATTCTTTTTTGGGGTGTGTGTGCTTTAAAAGTGCTTTAAATGTATGGTGTATACCCTGTCCTAGATTACAAATAAAAATAGAAAAATGACAGCATATAAAATATGTAAGTTCATTAAAAGGCAGCAGGGGAGGGAGATGAATAAGAAAGCAAGCCTAGATTGTCTAAGTGAGACTGCTACAATTTTGCAACATGCTCTGTAATTTAAATAAACTGGACGCCTCCAGGATCATGATCAACAGGGGCTCTGAAGATCAGCCTGGGAAGGACTCTGTGATGGGCCATGTCTAGGGATGGGTGAGAATTTCGATTCAGTTCGCATTTCAAGCAGAATTTGTCAAATTTGCAATTTCCAAAACAATATGACAACCGAAATACAGCCATGCCTCAAAAATTGCATTTATTAGAATTTTGGGATGCAGTTCGCCAACAACATTTACCAAAATGCATATATTAGGGGAAAGCATGCATAAAAATGAATACGAGTGAAAACAAAATGCAAAAAGGAATTGAACGATGAGAAATGGCTTGCAAAAATGTGTACCTTTGTCAGAACTGCCCACAAAAATGTGTTTATTTGGAGAAATTCGCACTAAAATGGTAAACAGAATTTAACATTGGAAAAATGAGAAACTGAAAGAACTGAAACTGACAGATCTCTCCATCCCTAGCCATGTCAGAGTTTCTCTAGCCTGCTGGTAAAAACCGTGTTTAAAAAGGGCATGTAAAAGCAACCCCACCTATTCATGATTACAAGGACAGTATCTATTATTTACAGGAACTTTATTATATCTGCCCTCTGAAAGCTTTGAGGGTAAGGCAATAAAGCGTGTCAAGAGAAAAGGCTTTCCTGTATAAGGAACAGATATTTAGGGACAGATAGCCAGCTTAAATTGAATTAAGACATGGCAAAGCCAGCTATGGGGGCAGGAGAGGTGAGTAGGAGATAGACAGCAAGCTGCACCTGCCAAAATGTCCTCGTCTGTATTGCTATTGGAGGCAGAATTTTTCAAAGTGGTCCATGGATAAGTTGTAGAATAGTTGAGAATACCTGCACTTGATCTGCACTTGATCTGCACTCTCTCTCTCTCTCTCTCTCTCTCTCTCTCTCTCTCTCTCTCTCTGACAACACAGATGGAAGCTGTTTTGATAAGGGCAGGATTAACAAACAAGCTAACAAAACTCTGGCCTGGCCCCATGAATTTCATAATAAGAGCACAGGAACCAAGAAGCTGCCTCAGTCAGACCATTAGGACATGTTCCTCAGTATTGTCCACCCTGCCTGGTAGCTACTCATCGGGGTTTCTGGGAATACAGCCCTTTTCTTGATGACGACAGAAGAAGACACAGTTGTGTGTATTAAGTGATCCTGCCAAGACCTCCAATAATTTTCAAGTAGCAGTGACTGAAGAGCCCTTGCTCAGAGGCAGGGCACTTGTTTTGCATACAGAAGGCCCCAGGTTCAGTCTCAGCTTCTCCAGGTAGGGCTGGGAGAGACTCCCTGCCTGAAACCTCGGAGAGCTGCTGCCAGTCAGTGTAGACAACACTGAGCTAGATGGCCCAAGGGTCTGATTCAACAAAAGGCAGCTGCCTGTGTTCCTATGGAGAGGATGGAGTTTGAACACTTCTCCTTTCAGGTTCGGGAGCCCTGTCCTTTGGCATCTGGCTTCCCTGCCCTAAACAGCTCTCACTCCTGGAGCCCCAGGAGTCCTGACCATCTTTTTCATCATCCCTGCTGAGGGCCACCTCGCCATCTAACTATTTAGGTCTTGCTCACTATTTATAGCAAACTCCCTCCCCCTCCCACCTCTTCCTTCAATGCAGCTTCAGACTTGCCCCAGACTGGCCTTCCTCCCTCCTCCCAACCCACCACTAATTTCTTTCTTTCTTTTTTTTTTAGGGGAGAGGGGAGAGAAAAGCAACCTGCCAGCCCTAGGCATTCGGCCACGTTCCTCTGCCGCTCTTCTCTCTATTTCGAGTTGGTGGAGCTTTCTGTTGAGAGAGACCAATGGAATTTTTTTTTTTTTTTGGAAAAAAAACCCCAACAACCCATAGAGGGCCGGCACAATGGGGGTTTTATTCAAATTTGTTTAGAGTTGAACGGATTTGCATGGAAAATGTGTGAGAAAAGACGGCGCCAATGACCTCATCCCCAGCTGCCATTAACGTTCAATTATATGCTGAATAACAAGCACTGGGAGAACAGACTGGGACGTGCAGAGAATCCAGGCTGGGCCAGGAAAGTGTGAGAAACTGCTCCTTCTACCCCCCCTTCTCGCCCTTTCCCCTCCCTCCTCTGGTGGAATGCAGGGAGGGGCGCCGAGAGCAATCCAGAGCTGACTGTCCCCCCCTCCGCACCCATCCAGTTATGCTGTGGTCAGGGGGTGGGGAGAGGAAAGAGCTTGTTCTAAATGCCCCCCACGTCTCCCCAATCTGAAAACCTGGTCAACGTTTGACTTTCTGGATCGTTGCTTTGCAATCTTTTCCCCACCACTTTTTAAGACCCCCCCCCAAAAAACCACACAATTGTGCCTTGTAAAGGGAAATTAGGCCGCCCTCAAAAAACGCCCTTACTAAGAAGTAGCTCCTGAGAGCCAGTGCGGTGTAGTGGTTAAAGTGCTGGACTAGGACTTGGGAGACAAGGGTTCGAATCCCCACACAGCCATGAAGTTCACTGGGTGACCTTGGGCCAGTCACTGCCTCTCAGCCTCAGAGGAAGGCAATTGTAAACCACCTCTGGATACCGCTTACCATAAAAACCCTATTCATACGGTCGCCAAGGATCGACTTGAAAGCAGTCCATGTCTATTTCAGGGGGTAGACCCTACTGGCCTCAATGGCTGCCAAGTAAACTCTTCGTCGCCCACTATTAAAAGCTGTCCTCCCGCGCTCAGGAGGAATTGCCCCACTGAAGTCAGCAGGGTTGACCTCCCTGTAAACGGATAGAGGCTTAAGGTGGCAAAACGGCCTCACGAGTAGCAGGAAGGAAGTGCCCACTGAACCAGTTCAATAAGAATGCATAGGATCCGATGGCAAAACTGGACTCCTAAACCTGTATACTCTGGAGTAAGCGCCACTGGATTGCCTTGCGGGTCAACATGGAGGACAATGCAGTGTAGAACAAGTAGTTAGAAATAGAAATGTTTTATCTTTTATGTACACCGCCCAGAGAGCCTTTTTGGCTTAGGGCAGTATATAAATTAAATAAATAAATAAATAAATAAAATAAACATGCCTGGAATCGGACAGTAGGTGCTGATTCCACTTTGCTGTCTCCCCCCCCCACCAAAAAAACAACAACACAATTTGTTACAGACAGAGTTTTAAACTCTTGCAATGGGACTGGGGAAGGCAAATCTAAGGGGAGTGAGGGCAGGTTCCCAACATATTGTTGCAAAGTAAAGTTGTTGGAGTTGCTAGCTGTTATTCTTTTATTATTATTTATTACATTTATATACCACCTTTACTCCAAGGAGCTCGAAGTGGTGTACATGTTTTCCCCTTCTCTATTTTATCCTCACAACAACCCTGTGAAGTAGGTTAGGCTGAGAGGCAGTGACTGGCCTAAGGTCACCCAGTGAGTTCTTAATATGACAATGCAGGCTCTTTATTTAAACTGCCAGTTGTGCCACATTTTCTTTGGAACGGATGAGGACTTCTAATGCAAACCCCCCCCCAAAAAAAACCCTCACACACGCATTGATAAAAAAAAAGGCCATTCATTTTGCAACGGAAAAAAATTAAAATGTCCAAAAGGAGGCGAGGAAGTGAGGGTGGGTGAGTGGGTCGCCAAGAAAATGGTTCAAAAGACGTTGCAGTAAGATTTATTTTTCCGATGCCAGTTATCCAGCCTTTTCTTTCCTTCACCCAATTTTGAGGGTGGGAGGGGCGGGCTGGAAGCATTATAGGAAGGACAATAATACATTATTAGAGGAGAGCATGTATTTAAAAAAAGGCTGGTTTAATTGTGTCTCTGAAGGGTGTGTGTGAATAAAAGAACGAGGTGTTTAATTGCATCAGTGTTGGGGGGCACAGTCATTATGCCCCCTTCCACTAACTGTACTTCAAAGGGGAGGACACGCTGCCTCTCAGCCCCCTCCCCTTCCAAAAAAGAGAGAGGGGGTTAATTGCATCACTGTTTGGAGGGGTGCAAAGTTTGTGGGCCCCTTCCTTCAATCAACTGTGCTTTGGGAAAACAGACGCTGCTCACCCCCTTTTTTTCTGCAGCGCCCCCCATCCCCAGCAAGCCTGATTTTGCATTCTGCGCAGGAACTCGGGGACTGAGGAAAACAGCCGCCCCCTTCTTCTCTCTTCCCCCCATCCCCCTCCAACCCTCTTCCCAGACCCAGACAGGCGGCCCCGACATGCCCCCCCCTCCAAGGTTCTCAGGCTGTCTCCGCATCAGACAAAGTCCCGACGCTGAAGTTCAAGTTCAGTCGACGGGACGGGCGCTTGGCCCCGGCGCTCTCCACTCCTTTCCAAGCCGGCCTTTTGTTCCTCCGCTGACAATCGCTCTTTATCCAGCTCTAACACACACACCCTCCCGCCTGCCTTGCCCCGCTCTCTATACTTGGCACCGTTGAGCTGCCTGGGCTTGCAAAAACTTCACACCGCTCCGGTTTGTTGGTTCTATAAGCACTCAAATCACTCCTATTCTCTTTCTACACATATATGTATATCTGACTATATTCTCCCTGCTCTCGGCCCTTTCCACTCGAAGGCTGTGCAAGGTGGATGGAGGGGACCAGCGCCAGGCAGGTTTCCTTCTTGCCCAACATCCGAAGGAAGGAAGGTGGATGGGAGGGTGGGGAGTTTCAAAGAGAGTTTGCCTTCCAAGTTTTTTTTTTTTCCAAAAGATCTTTCTGAAGCTGTGCAAAATCTATCCTTTAAAAAAAAAAAGGTCCAGAGGATAAAGCAGGAAAGAGAGACCAGTTTGGGGTGCATCTGAAGCAGTGCCCTGGAGAAATTGCACGCAGGTAAGGAGAGAAAATCCTATTTATTGTTGTTGTTGTTATTATTATTTTGTCATTCTCCACTTTCTCCCTTGAAGGTTTTACTCTTCTGAGGATGGGGTGTGTGGAGGGGGTTTCAATTCCCCCCCACCTCCTCCTAAGCAGCCCTCACCTCCCCAGTATGGCAGCAGGCTCCAGCAGAAATTCAAAGGTTGCTGTATCTTGGCAGAGCCCTGCCTTGTTCGGTTTAAGAAGGTCACCGTTTTTGACCCTGGGCAAGATCGCCATAGAGGTGGGCTGCTGACGCTCTGGTCTGCGAAGGGTCTTTAGGACACAATGAGGACTGCTGCCATTAAAACAGCAAAACTACTCCCTTCAGGCTCCCTCCTCTCGCTTGACGGAGGCAATAAACCTTACAAAGGGCTAGGGTCACTATCCCAGTCCTGTGTGAAGAGAGGGGTGGGTGGGCTCCTATTGCGTCAAGGGTGAAAAGAAGGTCAAGCAAAGGTCAGGTTGTAATAACTGTGTGTGCATACGTGCTCTCGTGCACCCTCAAGACCTAATGCACCTGTATCTACCTATCTGTATAAGTATGCTTTCCTTCTGTCTCTCTCTCTCTTTTTTCTCCCTTTGGGGAGACTTTAAAAACTTGCCCTCTTTTTATAACTTCCCCATGCACATACAACCCTCTTTTCTCCCTTCATAGCAGCAGGCCAGTAGTAACCTGTGAAAAGAGCATCCCTCCCCAATACCAGATGGTAGGATATGAAAAGATATAACTAAACCAGACCGGGAAGGGGGGGGAGTAGCTAGTTACCCCAGAGCCAGTGTGGTGTGTAGTGGTTAGAGTGTTGGACTGAGACCTGGGAGACTAGGGTTCAGATCTCTGCTTGGCCGTGAAGCTGACTGGGTGGCACTGGAATCGTCACTGTCTGTCAGCCTAACCTACCTCACAGGGTTGTTGTGAGGATAAAATCGAGAGCGAGAAAACCATGTCTGTATGCCACCTCAAGCTCCTTGAATGACATAGGATGTAAATGTAATAAGTAAACAAACAAACAAACAAATATCCCTTCCAGTACTAGGTGTGGAGTCAGGGGAGGTGGATGATAAGATGAAGTTTAGAAGCCATCTAGTGAATTCCTCTGACTGCGTACCTCCTTTCATCTGGCATCTCCAGGTAGGGCTGAGAGACACTCCTACCTGAAACACTGGAAAGCTGCTGCCAGCCAGTGTAGACAATACTGAGGTAGATGGACCAATGGTCTGACTCAGTATACAGCAGCTTCCTATGTTCTAAAGGTATAAGGAACCTGTGTCCCCCAAGATGTTGTTGGACTACAACTCCCATTACCCTGACCTTTGGTCAAGCTGGTTGGCATTGATGTGAGTTGTAGTCCAACAACATCTGCAGGGATACAGGTTTTCCCTGCCTGGCAGTAGTGTAGTGGCAAATTCAGAAGTGCAGGGTACCTTCATGTTAGTCACAGCCACGCCCCCTCCCCCTTTTTTTGCTGTGGGGTTGAGATTGAGATCCTTATTCATGCCTTTTCTGACAATAACAGACAGTCCTAGGAGCCAATCAGCATGAAAGAGGAGAGTGCTAGCTACTGAGAAGAGTCTTCTCAGTGGCTGACTCACCTCCTTCACTCTGATTGGTTTCAATCAGCAGGAAAGGATAAGTAAGCATGGTAGAAGACTCCTTTCAGTGGCTAACACACTCCCCTTTCATGCTAATTGGCTCATAGCATGCTGGAGATATAGAGACCCTGATGGGACCCTGCTCCTAAAAAAGTAAAGGGACTAAGACCTCCCCAAACCCCCGGACAACTACACCCCTGCTCCCTGGTAGTGTAATGGCAACTTCAGAAGTGCAGGGTTCCTTCATAATAGTCACGCCACACTCCCTCATAGCCACACCCCCTTTTCCAATCCCCAAGGGGCGGTTGTGTTTTAGCGACTGAAAAGAATCTTCTCAGTTGCTGACTCACTTCTTTTCACTCTGATTTGAAAGGACAAGGACTCTTCTCAGTGGCTAACACACTCCCTTTTCATGTTGATTGGCTCATACATAGAGACCTGGCTTGGACCCTGCTCCCTAAAAAGTAACAGGTCTATGACTCCCCGCAATCCCAGATGACTACACCCCTGCCCATCCCTGCCTGTCACTTAAAAAAGGGGGGGGCATCATCAGTAACCATACTGGGCTTCTGTGTAATGCAACATCCGGGAATTATGGAGATGGATAATACCTGCAAGAGGGATTCTTTCAATATGGTTTTTTTTTTTTACTGACTTCAAGTTGATCCTGACTTATGGCGACCCTATGAATAGAGTTTTCATGGTAAGCGGTATTCAGAGGGAGTTTATCATTGTCTCCCTCTGAGGCTAGTCCTCCCCAGCTGGCTAGGGCCTGCTCAGCTTACCACAGCTGCACAAGCCAGCCCCTTCCTTGTGCACAACTGCCAGCTGGGGGGCAACTGGGCTCCTATGGACTATGCAGCTTGCCCACGGCTGCACAAGTGACAGGGCACGTAACCCCTGAGCCACTCCCTGTGGAGGTGATCTTTAGCTGTCCCTTTACACCCAGGAGACACAAGCGGGGATTTGAACTCACAGACTCTGGACTCCCAGCCAGGCTCTCCTCCTCACTGTGCTATACCAGCTGTATCTTTCAATAAATGCATTTTCTCAATTCCAAGCAGTAGATTTTTGTATGAGCTGTTTCCAAATTTGACTCCGCTCCACCTGCACACATTCATTGTTCAGTGCTTAATCTATTAATCAGTTCAATTTATGCCACAGATATTGTCCCATGTGCACATTTAGTTGCAGTTATGCTGCAGCTTGGGTTTTGTGACCTTAAAACTTCATTTTTGAGTCAGAATGGCACTGAAGCACTTTTGAGGGGTAAATATAGATGGAGTTACAAAGGTCTTTTTGGTGCAATAAGAAATTGAGAGGCAATATTGCAAAACTGGATGGTATTACAGGAGTTAATTTGGTGCAAAAGAGTTAAAATACCACAAGGACCCCAGATATTGCAAGGCTAAACAATGCTTAAGATTGCAACCCAATGTTGCACACTTAACCTGGGACCAAGTCCAATTGATTGCAATGGGGCTTCCTTCTGGATTCACATAAATAGGAGCTACTCTCAGGTAAGTATCATAGGAATGCAGCCTAAATAGAATTTAACATCACTCCAAAGATGGCTGGATGCTGGGATTGGCACAATCTTTGCTTTTAACAATGAAATAAAATCTAATGATGTTTTCTTCTGTAACTCAACCACTGGTTCAATCACTGGTCCATCTAATGCTGCGAGCTCTAATTAACAAAAAGCGAATGCCAAAATTTTATTTATTTATTATTTTATTTATATCCCTCTCTTCCTCCCAAGCAGGAAGCAATAAAATACATCTCTTAAAATGCAAGGATGAGACAAGCCACCCTCGGCAAGGAGAGTTTCAGAACTTGGGAGCAGCCACTGAGAAGGGCTTGTCTTGACCCTCTGCCAATTATGCTTCAGATTATGGAAAGATGGAAAGGCGAGTCTCTCCTGGGGATCTTAAAATCTGGGCAGGCTCATATGGGATAATGCAGGCTTTCAGATAACATGGTCCCAAGTTTTGTAGGACTTTGTAGGCCATAGTCAGCACTTTGAATTGTGCCCAGAAATGGCCTGGTAGCCAGTGACGCTGTTGTACTATGGGAGTCACACTCTCCCTAGTGATCAGTAGTTTGTCTGCAGTTGTTTAAGGGCCAGGAGCTCTGCCAGGAAAAGAGGATAACCCTGTTGGATAGGGATATCTGTGGGATTTTTCTTACTGCATTAAAATCCTGCCTTTCCTCAAAGGATCTCAAAGCAGTGGGTTCTTACCACCTCCATTTTATCTGTTGGAATTGTGGGAATGCACCTTGAAACTGGATACTTGCATGTCTGAGGGGAGATAGTCTTCCAGGATGCTAGACTGCACCTGTCCTTTGCTCATTTGCCAATCTGTAAACTGATACTCTTAGGGAAGCTGACCACACATTCCAAACTCTCCTTCCATTTTCTTCTCTAACTCTGGAGGAGAGGAGGCATCTTTTCTTTGTCTCTCACTTGCAACATGAGGGCAATGACCATGTCTGGTCTTTGTGCCTCCAACTTAGCTAGTTAGTGGAACTGGAATCCCTTTCCTATCTGCTACGTCTTTATTGAAAGAAAGCTTTTCTTATTTTACCTTTTCTTTATCTGAGGCCTCAGTGATTGCAAAAGTCTGCCTCCTTACAGGTGAAGTCACACACACACACTCTCCATTCACTGTGCTGCTGCTGATCAACAGCCTAACTCTGCCACCATTATCCTTACAACAACCTTGTAAGGTTGGGCTTGTTGGAAGTGTGGCTGAGAGACAGTGAATGACCCAAAGTCATCCAGTCAGCTTCGTGGCTGAGCAGGGATTTGAATGCTGGTCTCCCAGTTCCTAGGGTTCCTCCAGTCATCCCTTTTATTGTGCACTCATGATGATTTGCGCTCATCATTGTATCAGGTTGCTGTATGCACCCTGTACACTTTCAATACTGTCTGCGTCTGCAAATATTTTGGGGCAGACATATTGCTTCTTTTTCCTTCCATGCATGTCCTGTAGCTTTCTGTTGAAATGCCATAATTTTTTATTCCGCAAATGTTCTAGGTTTTTTGTGTGTGTCTTACTTTGTTGCTCTATAGTGTGAGAGGGTCCCGCCAGATGGCAATAATGTGTAATAGTGGGTGAAATGCAGGAAGCATTGCAGAACTAATAAAGCAGAATGATGTGTGGATGGTCTAGTATAAAGCCACCACTAATGCACTATTCTTGTGTCAATGACATGTTGCAGAATATACCCATAAAAAAAATCAGTCTACACGGGTCCTTAACCAGACACTCTAACCACTACGCCACACACACCTGTTAAGAGCGGTGGGCACACCTGATTTCCCCCACCCTTAATTTCTATTTTTGTGTGTGTCTTTGAGGAGGTGCACACATATATGTACTTCTAGGGATGTTAGGGCTGGCCCTGCCATTAGGTACAGTGAGGTGACCACTTCAGTAGGCAGATTAGGGTGTGTGTGTGCAGCAATGGGAGCCATCCTGCCATTCTTTCTGATTTCATTCATCTCTGTGGGAAGGAGCTGTGTGTGCCATGCCACTTGCTCTGCTGCCTTCAGCTGTAGACACTGTCCCCTTGCCAGTGTTGAAGTGAGAAAAAATGTCCAGTCCAGCTGCATTCCCTACGTGAAATGGAGGGAGTCACCATCTTATCATTTGCCTCTGGCAGCAAAATTTCTTGGGTGGACCCCAAGATGGGCAGCTTTTCTTAGTCTGTTGCAACCAAGACAGAAGAAGAGGCTTGTGGCTCCTTAAAGCTGAAAAAAAATATTGTGGCTTAATAATAATAAGCCTACAGCTTGACGCATTTGAAGAAGCAGGCTCTAGTTCACATAAGCGCATGCCATCGTAAATATGTTAGTCTTTGAGGTGCCATCAGACTCTTTTGCTGTGTTTGTGGCAATGGCTTCCCGTTCGAAGAATATAAACTGGACTATTGTAATGCACTCTGTGTGGGGCGTCCCTTCAGATTGGTCTAGGAGCTGAAGCTGGTGCAGAATGCTGCAGCCAGGTTATTGAGTGGACCCCCTGGATGTGCACATATTACACCTGTGCTGAGGGAACTGCACTGGTTGCCATTTAGCTGTTGGGCCATGTTCAAGGTCTTGTTAACATATAAGCCCTGACCAGCTCAGGACCAGTTTCCCTGAAAGGCCACCTGTGCCTGTACAGACCTGTAAGATCCCTTAGATCACCTGGAGAAATAATACTCGCAGCACCATACCTGACAGAATATCACAGGGCAGGTTTTTCTGCTGTGGCCCGTTCTGTGGAATGCCTTTTCCTCTGCCATATGTGAAGCAGCAACCATCAGTAAAGACATATATTTTTTGGCCCAGACTTTCTCTGACCCATAAGATTGGGCCCTGATTTATGTGTATGGATCCCCTGTATTAATTGCTTTTATATGTCTTTATGTTTTTATGCAGTTTTATTGATTTTAGGCTATAGTTTTGTTTTAATGGCTGTTGTTTTTATATTGTACATAGTGTATACTGCTTAAGAGATTTTTAAAATACTGAGTTTAGAAGTGTTTTTAAATAAGAAAAAATAACTACATAAAAATATATGAGTGAGCCTGCCTGAAGACATAAAATCACTTGCTTTCTCAACACTTGATCAGCTAAAGCAGGAATAGGAAACCAGATGTTGTTGGACTCCCAATTCCCATCAGTCCCAGACAGCATGGCCAATGGTTAGGGATGATGGAATCCAATGAGATACGGAGGGCCACAGGTTCCCCATCCCTGAGATGAATGTGACCTGCTGATACAATAAAAAGCATAGGCATACAATAAAAATCAGTAGTGTAGTAGCAAATCTAAAAGTGCAGGGTCTCTTCATGATAGCCATAGCCACACCCCCTTTTTTGCTGCTGGGTTGAGAATGTGATCCTTGTTAATGCCTTCTCCCATAACAACAGACATCCCTAGGAGCCAATAAGCATGAAAAGGGTGTTAGCTACTGAGAAGAGTCTTCTCAGTGGCTGACTCACCTCCTTTCACTCTGATTGGCTCCAATCAGCAGGAAAGGACAAGGAAGTACATTTGAAGACTCTTCTCAGTGGTGAACACACATGCTGATTGGCTCATAGGATGCTGGGGACATAGGGACCTTGCTGGGACCCTGCCCCCTAAAAAGTAAAGGGTCTAGGCCCCCCGATACCCCAGATAACTACACCCCTACTATGAAGTGTTGGAGATGCTCTATGACCAGTGGAGGTTGGTCCATTTGGGCAAATAGGCACAGCCCACCAACCTCAGTCTGCCCTCTGCCAGCCCCCACTGCTTGCCTTCTTGCTTGCTACCTCTCCATGGGGTGGCACAGCATGTTAGTTTCCATCCTCCTTAGCTTCAGTGTTGCCCTTGTAGAACTCAGCATGAAAAAGGATGGAGACAAAACTAGAATTACTTGTCTCTGCCTGCCATTTGCTC
Organism: Rhineura floridana; assembly: GCF_030035675.1. Classification (NCBI taxonomy): domain Eukaryota; kingdom Metazoa; phylum Chordata; class Lepidosauria; order Squamata; family Rhineuridae; genus Rhineura; species Rhineura floridana. The sequence continues at coordinate 16,358,209 of NC_084493.1, read as the reverse complement.
CACCTAGTGTTTGGGCTCGCTCCCTTTTGCCTTACTGGTCCCATTGGCACCAGCCACTGCTGTCTGTGACTAATGTGTGATGTGGATGTGCCGCTTGTTGCAGAGTAGCGAAATTAGGCAGTTGAGCATCTGAGTGAGCTTTGTGTGTTTGAATCCTTGCTAAAGATTACACCTTCCCTGCAAATTAGTCAGACTGAGACTTTAAGCTTTAAAAGAAGAAATAACTACTTTATTCTGGAAGTACATACTTGATAGGAAAGAGTTCTACATCTAGCTAACTAGCTAAGTTGTAGATGCAAACACTAAACCTAGCGTTTGCCCTCATGCTGGGAGGAGAGGGACAGACAAAGTGAAGATATCTGCTCTCCCTCTCAAGAGAAAGAAGAAAGGAGGAGACAGGAAGATGTGGTCAACATCCTAAGCATATCAGTCTACCAGGAAGGGAGAGTCAGCAGGAGATTAAAGGATAGATATAGCCTAGCAATCAGGAGGTCTCCTCTCTAGCTACCCTTTTTAATCCCATGCAGCCTCAACCCACAAATTGGAGTTGAACCACATATTCCAACAATTCTGCCAGCAACAGGTCTTAGTCCACCCCGGTTAAAGAAGTCACAGACCAAGGTAAAATAGTTTGCTTGTTGCAAACTATAGGTGTAAGGTGCAATAGTTCGATTGTTTCTTTGGCAAACCTGATTTATGGATGGTACAACATTGGATAATGATGTGTTTGTTCTGATATCCATTGCCAGTTGACCTGCAAAGGCCTGTATAGATGTATATGGAAGCCATTTGAAAGTGTATAAACCAGATTGTATCATTTGACTGGTCCTGGATGATTCATTTACTTGTGCAAGATGTCATCACTTGAGGCTGCTCTCATCAAATGAGTCACAGGGTGAACCTATGTTTAAGTACCCACCTGGTACTTAAGGAAGGTACGAGGAATATGAACACAGTCACAGACCTCACAGACATACACACACAAATATACACATACAAAGTGAGGCTGCAATCCTAAATCCAATTACTAGGCAGCAAGTCCCTTGGCCACAGTGGGACTTACTTCCAAGTAGACATGCATAGACTTGCAACTGTAACAAGTAGATCTATAATATCTCAGAACAGTCAGTATTCCAACAGCAAAGGCTTCTGTGAAGCTTGCAAGCAGCCCTCTCTACTTGTGTGTTCCAGCAGCAGACTGCGTCTGCAAATGTAGGTTCCATTTTGCTCCCAGGGCTAATGGCTAGTAGGTCCTTTGGGTATCTCTGAATTTAAGAATACTTAAATCCATCCTGGATGTATCCCTAAGCAGACCCATAGCGGGAGGGGGGGAGGGGGCCTGCCCCCTAAAATCCTATCCCGCCCGCTAAAATCCCCCGTAATATACTTTTTTTTTTACAAAAATAAATTATTAAATTTATTACAGAAAAAAGGTCTGCCCCCCCCTACATTTTTGCTCCCCCCCAAAAAAAATGTAGGCTGGCTACGGGCCTGCCCCTAATCGCCTGCCAGTCAGCAGAGAAGCTCATGAACAACCTAACGCAAGGCTACCGCACATCTACAAAAGACACGCGACTGGAAAGCGAATCCGGCCAAGCTCTTGGGGGTAACAAAACACAGCTAACAGGAGAATCCGCTCCTGTGAAGGAAAATTCGAAGCGGCGGAAAGCCCCACGCCTTCCCCCTCTGTCAACATCCAAGGCGAGCCCTCTTTTTCGTGATGCGCAAAGGAAGACGCTCAGCACTAAGCAACGAATATGGCATCAGATTTGCCATGCCAGCGTGGGCAGCTGGGAAGGCGGCCTTCGGGAACGCCTTCATCTGCACAGTTAAAGGGGAAAGAAGCCATTTCCAAAGGCCGCTGCGCTGGATCCCCCGGTCCCAACCCGCCTACCTTGTCCTGATAGACAGAGACACAGGGCGGGGAAGGGCCGGCTCAGAGGCAAAGCCCGTTCTATGCGGGAGAAGGTCCCAGGTTCGATCCCTGGCATCTCTCAGGGTAGGGCTGGGAAACTCTGAAGAGCCGTTGCCAATCAGTGTGGTGTAGGCAATGTCGGTCTAGCTAGGCCAATGATCGGCTATTTAATATAACAGAATTTGTATACCGCTTGATTGTAAATACAACTGCTAAGAATATGTTCAGGGTAAGGATGCCAGTGGGATCCATGCAAAGACACTCTAGTTATCATGTAGCATTGCTTGTCACCCCCCTGTTTTCTACTTCTTTCAGGTCTACCTCCTTTTCTACCTCCAGGGTCTCGGGGATCTTAAACCCTGTACTTTTTTGGGAGCCAGGTGCCAGCAGGTTCCCTATGTCTCCAGCCAATTAGCATGAAAGGGGAGTGTGTTGGCAGCTCCTTGTCCTTTCCTGATGTTTTGGAGGCAATCAGAGGAGAAGACTCTTCTCAGTAGCTAACACACTCCCCTTTTATGCTGGTTAGCTCCTAGGGACATTTGTAGGAAAAGGCATTAACAAGGACAGAGAGGAAAAAAGCAGTATTCAAACCTGGCCAAGTTATTCTATAATTTTAGAAGGTTCTATAATCTATGACCACAGAAGATGTATGTAACTTTAAAGTTGACAGTGAAGACACTGAACTTGTCAAGGATTATCAGTACCTTGGCACATTAACCAAAATGGAGACAATAGTCAAGAAATCAGAAGAAGGCTAGGACTGGGGAGGGCAGCTATGAGAGAACTAGAAAAGGTCCTCAGATGCAAAGTTGCATCACTGAACTCTAAAGTCAGGATTATTCAGACCATGGTATTCCCAGTCTCTATGTATGGTTGTGAAAGTTGGTCAGTGAAAAAAGCAATAAGAGAAAAATCAACTCATTTGAAATGTGGTGTTGGAGGAGAGCTTTGTGCATACCATGGACTGCGAAAAAGACAAATAATTGGGTGTTAGAACAAATTAAACCAGAACTACCACTAGAAGCTAAAATGATGAAACTGAGGTTATAATCCTTTGGACACGTAATGAGAAGACATGATTCGCTAGAAAAGACAATAATGCTGGGAAAAACAGAAGGGAGTAGAAACAGAGGAAGGCCAAACAAGAGATGGATTGATTCCATAAAGGAAGCCACAGACCGGAACTTACAAGATCTGAACAGGGTGGTTTATAACAGATGCAATTGGAGGTCGCTGATTCATAGGGTCGCCATAAGTCGCAATCTACTTGAAGGCACATACCAGCAACAACAATAATCTTAGAAAGGAGGTGGCTGTGAGAGGACATGGCTGTGGCTATCATGAAGGACCCTGCACTTCTGAATTTGCCACTACACTACTGCTTACTCTATTTAATTTTGCTCTCTTATACACCTTCCATCCATCTACAGCAGGTGTGGGGGACTTCTATAGAGGGGGAGAAGAAGCATGTACACCACCTTGGGCTCCTTGGAAGAAAAGTGGGAGAGAAATATTGTAAAGGAATAAAATACAGACATACCTGTTTCAGTTCAAAGGATACCATTCCTGTATCTTAAATTAAGTTATTAAATGTTAAATATTCACTACATAGTCTCCTTTCAAAAGTGTAACTCTGCGAGACCAGAGTTCAAATCCCCACTTGGCCGCGAAGCTCACTGGGTGACCTTGGGCCAATCACTGTCTCTCTCAGTCTGACCTACCTCACAGGATTGTTGTGGGGATAAAATGGAGAGGGAGAGGAGGAGAACTGTGTATTCCACCTGGAGCTCCTTGGAGGAAAGTTGAGATATACGTGCAACAAATATATATATATATTGATCCATCTAGCTCAGTATTGCTTACACTGACTGGCAGTGGCTCTCCAGGACAGGGGTCGCTCCCAGTCCTACCTGGAGATGCTGGGGATTGCATTTCGGACCTTCTGCTCTACTACTGAGCTATGCCCCTTGCCAAATATAAGAGGTTTTCATTCAAGGAGCTTCACAGAATGTGGAAACACATCTTTTGCAATGTTTCCTGATGTTTAGGAAGGGGCAGGGGAGGCCTTTCTGGTACAGACACTTCATTCCAAGATATCCTTGCTTCTTCCAACATTCATCCCTTATTATCCTTCCTTATCTCTGTGAACAGTCCTCCCTCCCTCCCAGCTGTCAAATGCAACTCAGCCAGGAGTCCCATTGCTCTGAATGGGAGCATGTTAAGCAGACCCTTTCCTTTCCCATTGAAATCAATGGGGCTTGTGCCACTGAAGCCTATGCATGTTATTTACTCGACAATAGGGCCCATGGACCTCAGTGATCCTTTACTCTCAAGTAAGCCAGTGTGATGTAGTGGTTAAGATACTGGACTATGACCTGGGAGACCAGGGTTCGAATCCCCACACAGCCATGAAGCTCACTGGGTGACCTTGGGCCAGTCACTGCCTCTCAGCCTCTGAGGGAGGCAATGGTAAACCCCCTCTTACTGCTTACCATGAAAGGGTTGATAGGGTCACTATGTCAGAATCGAAGGCAGTCCATTTCCATTTTCAAGTGTTCTTAGGATGCATGACACTAAAGTGCAGACCTTTGGTGACAGACAGTGAATTCCTAGAGGTCAGGGGCCTGTGCTTGTTTGTTTTGCGAATTTATCTCAATAAAGCTTCATGTGCCTTATTATATATCTGTGAAATCTTACAATTATCATAAAAATAATATACTTTCAGGTATTTCAAATACCATGATAACATGCTATACAGTAACATCACCACAGTTCAAGTGGTACCTTGTATTCACCATTTTCCGAAAAGACTCGGACATTTCAATGATTCCAATGTGTGTTACAATCTGGATTCTTCTGCGAGGCTAAGACTAGAGTTATCTTTTACAGAATTCCAAGTTTCAAAGGGAGATTATATCAATGTAAGTGGTAGCCCGAATCTACTTTAAAAAATCCAATCCCCACTGATTTATATGGACCCTCCAGAACTCAAATTCAGGCTACTTCCATTACCCAGGGTGTGCATTTAACTGACTACCAATCCTCTCCTCCAGATTGGAAATACATTATTTGTGTGTGTGTATCCCCAATTACTTTTAGAAGGGGCTGTAAACGACTCCCAAGAAATCCTTTATACTATATGACCACTTTTCAGCTAGGAGAAGGGGAAAGTGTTTGTGTGTGTGTTAGTACATCTTTTTTTTGCTTTTTATGTTTAGAAGAGGGGGGGGAAGTCTTCGCTTGGATTCCTGCAATTAGCTGGGGGTTGGACTCGGTGGCCTTATAGGCCCCTCCCACTATTCTATGATTCTAAGACAGGTGGGAGGAGGTCTGGAGAGAGTGGACAGAGGAAGATTTTTCTCTCTCTCTATAACTGGTGGATGGATGGATGGGTTGCCTTATCAAACTGACTTGCAAGAAATCCAAGACAGAGAAAGGGAAATACTACTTTACACAAATAGGGCTTGAATTGTTATGTAAATTTGTATAAATGAGCAGAGTCAACGGGTCCGGCATTTACCTAAGTAGCAGGCTTTTACCCTGCATTGAGATCACTGAGACTTAAGACTTAGTAAAATAAGAAAAGCTACTTTAGACAGGAAAGGCATACCTAGTTCTAACTAACTTACTAAGTTGGAGGCGCAATGCCCAGATGTGGATATTGTCCTCATGGCTAAGGAGGGAGAGCAAAGACAAAGATGTCTCCTCTCTCCTCAGACAGCTGAAGAAGAGAAGTAAGGAAAGGGCAGAAGGAGGAGGGGCAGATAAGCTTCCCTAAGCATATCAGTCTGTGAGGGAAGGAAGTCAGTCCGAGCATCACAGGTAAAGGTAGTCAAGCCTATCCATCTGGAGGACCCCAACTCTATCTCCCTTCTGGAACATAAACGAAAGAACAAAACAGGAGTTGCTCTTACCCCACTTCCAACATGAATGAAGTGGGGGGGGAACAGAAGCTTTTTGAGATGGCCCCCTAAGCTACTGTTTTTACAAATGCCTAAACGAGGGGGGGGCATGATTGGCCAAAACCTGGAGGGAGTCAGGAGGAGAGGCTAGTGAGTTTCCTTGAGGGCCCCCTAACCTCCCTCCCCTCAATCATTAGGTCACAGCACACAAGAGGCCAACGGGGAAACCCACTTAGTCCAGCAGGCCTTTACAGGAGCCTTAATTGCCTTGGCTAGATTTTGATCCTGTATGTCTTGTTACTCATTTTGCTGTGCTTTTTACAAAAATGTTAGAGCATTGGTAAATTAGCAGAGCTTAGCTTCGTGTAGTTTGCTCAGGGTTTTTGCACTGTGATTTACCAGAGAGAAAGCAAGCTTGTACCTCACTTTGAATTGCTGAGACTTTAGATTTGTTTCATTTTTTTTAAAAAAAAGGCCACTTTATTAATAGAAATACATACTTGCCGGGAAGGACACCAGTTCTAGCTAACTAAGTTGGAGGCGCAATGGCCAGGCGTGGTCATTGCCCCCTTGCTACAGGAGAGACAAAGGGAAGATGCCTGTTCTCCCTCAGATGGCCCAAGAAGGAGGAGGAAGGAGAGCCTGGAAGGGAGGTCAGCTCCCTGAGAGTATCAGTTTACAACGAAAGGAAGATGGCAGAGGAGCACAGGTAAGGACAGGCAGCCTAGCCAGCTGGAGGACCCTGGCTCTATCTCCCCTGAGGCATTGAACCTGGGATCTTCTGCATCCAAGGCAGATGCTCTGCCACTGAGCGAGGACCCTTTCCCATACTAACCTGGGTCCATTAACGTCAATGGATCTACTCTGAGTAAACAGGGATAACCACCCTTTGCGTGGGCGCGCCTGTGGGAGACCAGCCGCAGCAGCATCACCCTGCCTCTTTGAATCCTTGGGGGGGGGAATCGCACCCTTTCCTTTCCCCTCCCACCCAAACTACACCTGCGCTTCTCGCAAGCCTAGAGGGGGCGGGGAGAGAGGTACGTGGGCGAGCACCTTGGCTAGCGCGATCTCACCGACCCCCGTCAGCAGCTTCATCTGGGTCACCTGCCCTCCAGCAAGCGGGGAGGCTGAGACGGGGGGGGGGGAATGAGAGCCAGGCCCGAAGATCCGCCTCCCCCCCCTCGCGGGCCGCCATTTTGTAGCAGGTGCCTGTGCCGAGGCTGGTGCAGGCCAATTAGACGGCGCGGACGGCGAAGCCCCGCCTCCCCGCGCCCTCGCCAGAAGGAGCGGATGCTTTCACGGCCGCCGATCAGGGGGAGCGGGGAAGCAACTGTGCGCGCCACGTTAGGAAATATATTACCTTCGCCGGCTCCGAGCCGTTCTCCGGGCCAGAGAGAGAAACATGCAAATGAGGCGATTTGCATGCTATTAACATGAGGAGGCAGATCGGGGAGGGGGCGCCGACGCAGCAGCGGGTGGAAAGGGGACGGGAGAAAAGAGGGTGGCAAGAAGGGAGAAAATACACAAACATCGGCCTTTAGAAACGGAGATGCAGCCAGGGGAAGCGGAGTCCGTGCGAAGGGAGGTTATCACGCGTCATCTACAGATTCGGGATGATGATGATGAAACGATATCAAGGCGGAAATGGGATGATATTAAGGAGACACACACTACAGATTCTGAATGCATATTATTATTATTATTATTATTATTATTATTAATAATAATAATAATAGGCCGGATTGAGATGATATTAAGAGACATACACTAGAGGTAAGGGTTTGTGCTAAGCAGGTAAGACAGAAGTCAGTGGAGGCGAATGGCAGGCGAGGAAACAGGATCAGTGTCCCCCCTCCCAATAATCCATCTTCAGGGGGGGAAAAGGAATGAACTCTGCAAGTGAAGAAAATCCTTGCTAATCAACTAGTGGAGAGGAGCCTTGCCGATGGACTCCCTCCAAAGTGCTCTCGTAAGGGCATTTCAGAGCCAACCTGGCTCTTTTTTTTCCTTTTGACGTAGGATTTGCCACATTTGACCGTCACAACAGCCCTACGAGGTACATAAGGAGTGTGATGATTTGGCAGAAAGGATGAGCCCTGGTGGCTGGACAGTCGGTTCCTTCCCAGTGCGATCATCTCTGGTATTAACTACACTGGCTGGCAGCGACTTTCCAGTGTTTCAGATCAGGTTGTCTCTCCCAGCCCTACCTGGAGATGCTGGGGTTGAACCTAGGACCTTCTGCGCGCAAAACTGATGCTCTCCCACTGAGCTAAGGCCCTTCCTGTGTCACTTTCTTTTCTTAAAAACAAAACACAACTGCTTCCCAGATTTTAAAGATATAAAGTTCTTCTTCAAGGTCCTGTCTTTTAGGCTAAAACACTAACCTCACCTGAGAGGACTTGTTTCTGAGTAGACATGGTTGTACTGTGAGCCATTTCATTAACTGTCTGAATTGACATTTCTCTGTAAAAGGTAGCATGGCAGGCTTACAAACACACACAGAATTCTTTGTCAGGGATGTTTTACCGAACGGGCCATTAAGTAAACAAGATTTATTTTGAGTTTTGTTAACAGTAATGGTCTGGGCAGAGATACTGGGGAGCCCCCAAAGGGTCTCCTAATCTGTTGAAGTGGGCTGCTGTCCAGGGGTGTAGTCATCCAGGGTCTTGGGGGTCTTAGAACCCTTAGTGTTTTGGAGAGCAGAGTCCCTATGTCTCTAGCATCCTACAAGCCAACCAAAATGAAAGGGGAGTGTGTTAGCCACTGAGAAGAATCTTCTAACATACTTCCTTGTCCTTTTCTGCTGATTGGAGCAGATCAGGGTGAAGACTCTTCTCAGCAGCCAGCACATTCCCCTTTCATGCTGATTTGCTCCTGGGAACATGTTGTTGTAGGAGAAAGGGAAGGACTGAGGAGCATGGAGATGATGAAGGAGAGCAAGCAAGTGAGGGGGCGTGGTATGACTATTATGAAGGGACCTTGCACTTCTGAATTTGCCACCACACTACTGTTGCTACAGTATTAAGTCCACTTAAAAAAAACTCTTAAGGAGTTTTGTGGTTGCAGAAGAAGTAGAAACCAACTTCCTGGGTCTGCTCATCTGTTTGTTCAGGCGAGAAAAACACATGAATACACTCTACATTTGTTTCAGCATGCACTAGTTATAAATGAGGAAGGCAGCCTCTTTACACACACCCCACCACCACCCAACAACACAGCACATCATCATACCCCATCATTTTGCTAAAGCAGCGTGCACGCAAGTGTACCTTAATAACATAAGTTTCTAGGTCTCATGTTTACATAACAAGAGGTTCCCTTACAGCTGAACAGCACACTTTTAAAATACAGAGCATGTATATTACAAACACCTTTTTGCTCAACAGTAAGGAAAAGAGTATCTCTGAGCTCAAGCAGAATGCATGTCTCTTAACGCTACGCAACCACAGCCAACCTCTCCACACCTGGGATTCGTGGGCCATGAGTTCCGGTTTGGAGATGGGAGTTACCCTGCAGGCTAAACTTTAAGCAGCTATACCTGCCTGTTAAGAAGCTCAGGCTCTGAGCGCTATCAAAGGTCAGTTAGCATTACTATATTTGTCTCATCTAGCCTACTAAATCCCCAGCACAAATGAATGCTAAACTAGCGGGCCTAAACTTGCCTTTATTGCTTTTGCCTCTCCCCTCCCTTTGTAATAATCCCACTCACTATCGAAAATCCAGGGCACAATCCAGCTCAGAAAATGCTTGACTTTGTCTAGAATTATGGGGTTAGAGTGCAAACTCCTGGAGGCAGAGATCTGATTGATTTTGATTATGTCCTAAAGTGCAATATTGATATAATACAAGATGTTACTGCATCGTTCAAAATCTATATCCTGCCTTTGTTGGATGGATCCAGTCATGGATCCCTAGTCAGCCTACAGTGGTTCTCCACTGTTTGTTATGCATGTACAGAGTTAATTCAACATTCTGAGTTGACAAAACAAGCTTTTAACCTACCTTTAAATCATTGAGACTTAAGACTTAATAAAATAACAAAAGCTCCTTTATTTATAGAAATGCATAGGAGATAGGAAAGGCATACCTAATTCTAAGTTGGAGGTGCAATGCCCAGACTTGGGTATTGCCCTCATGTTTCAGGAGAGAAAACAAAGACAAAAATGTCTTCCCTCTCCTTGGATAGTGGAAGAAGAGGTAAACAGGAAGGAGGGTCAGAAGTGAAGTCAGTTTCCCTGAGAATATCAGTTTACAAAGGACGGAAGTTAAATAGAGAAAAGCACAGGTAAAGATAGGCAAGCCTAGCCAGCTGGAGGACCCTAACTCTATCTTCCTTCTGGAATGCAAAAACAACCCAAACAGGAGTTGCTCTTGCCGTGCTTCCAAGACTGTTCAGGCACTGCCTAGATCCAAACTGGCTTAGTTTCAGTGGTGCATTCTGGAAGAGTCGTAGCTCAGTGGTAGAGCATATGCCTTGCATGCAGAAGGTCCCAGGTTCAATCCCTGGCATCTCCAGGTAAGGCTAGGACATACTCCCTGTTCAAAACCCTAGAGTCGCTGCCAGTCAGTAAGACAGTAACAAGCTAGATGGACCACTGGGCCTGACTCAATATAAGGCAACTTCCTATGTTCCTATTAAAGATTGTATGCTGGCATGCCATAGGCATAGATGACACCTGCATCTCCTGCTCTGCCTGTCCTTATTGCTTTTCTAGCCTAATTAATCATCTTCCATCTGCCTCTCCATCCTATAGTCTGCTGTCCTTGTCTTTCCATCTAATTGTAGCTATTCTCATAGCATATTATGTCATTATCAAGAGGAAGGGTAATTTAGTTTGGTGGTAGTACAGAAGGTTCCATGTTCAATTGCCAGCATCTCCAGGTAGGGCTGGGAGACAATGCCACCCGAAATCTTGGACAGCTTCTGCCAGTCAGAGTAGACAACACTGACCTAGATGGATCAGTGGTCTGATTCAGTAGAAGGCAGCACCAGATGTTCTTTCATTCTGTCTATCTATCTTGAGCAGGGATGGGGAACCTATGTGTGTGTGTGGGGGGGAAGGGGGAATGAGACTCTCTAGGCCTCTGTCCAGGCCACACACTCTCCTTGTTGGAATATGGGGTTCAACTCAAACTGGTGGGTTGGGGCTGCAGGGGATTAAAAAGGGTAGATAAAGAGAAGACCTCCTGATTGCTAGGCTATACCTATCCTTTGATCTCCTGCTAACTTTTCCTTCCTGTTAGACTGATATTCTCGGGATGTTGACCACATCTTCTGGCTTGGCTGCTTCTTTGTTCTCTTGAGAGCAGATATCTTCTCTCTGTCTGTCTCTCTCCTCCCAGCATGAGGGCAAGCACTAGGCTTACTGTTTACTCTCCAACTTAGCTAGTTAACTAGATACAGAACTCTTTCCTATCAAGTACTGTATGTACTTCCAGAATAAAGTAGTTACATCTTATTTTGAAGCTTAAAGTCTCAATCTGACTAATTCCAGGGAAGGTGTAATCTTTAGCAAAGATTCAAACACACCTAAAGGCTCACTCAGCTGCTCAAGTGCCTAATTTCGCTACTCTGCAACACTCCTGAGTCATACCCATTACCAGACAGGCTTTCCATCCACCTTGTGTGTCTTTGCCTCACTAGGATGTGTCCCTGAACTCTGACATAATGTTTCTTGCTTGCTTAGATCCAGGACAGAGGGGAATATGTGAGTTTGAAGAAAGAAGCCTATCATACATAGGTTGTATTCACATTTATTGCACCGCCTACTTTTCCCTCTGGCTCCACCCACCATTGGCATGTGGCCCCTGGAAGGTTGCCTAGAAGGGAATGTGGCCCTTGGGCTGGAAAAAAATGCCCCCCATCCCTGGTCTAGATTAATTAAATGTATAAATTTCCTTGGAAAGCTGGCCAGATATAAAACAATATCAACGCTTCTTTCTCCCTCTCTGCCCTCGTTTTAGTAAAAAAGAAAAGAAAAACCAGTATTTTCTCTTACTCTTGTCTTTAAAATTTAGATCGAGGTAAATAATGCATGGGGTGGTAGAAGGGAAGGGTATACTTTTTTTTAAAAAAAATGTTTTTAAAGTCGTTTTGTTTTAATATATTTTAAAGACTGTTTTTAAGATGTTTCAAAATGTTTTCAGTGTTTGTGCTGGCCGCCTTGGGCTCCTACTGGGAGGAAGGGTGGGATATAAATATAATAAATACATAAAAATACCTAACGTGCGTGCATTCATTTCCCCTTCGGCTCCAGAGAGCAGCGGTCTTTCCCACCAGGAGTCCCTGTGCGTGTGAATCGGTCCCAGCTTGGGGCTCGACCTTCTCCCGCCGCCGCCATATTATTTCTAATGCACTGGATGCTTTCTCTCTTCCTCCCCCCAGCAACTTCTCCTGGTCTGAAGGCCTCCAGTAAAGGCCTCTCGTCGCTGCCCCCTCCCTTTAACAGAGAACAAAGCACGGAGGTCCTCGCCGCGTTCTTTGCGCTCACCTCCCAAAGGCAGGCACCAGATTCACATTTCGCACCCTGTGCGCCTGCCTTTGGGGCCTCTTGGCTAGGCTGCACCTGCTCGGCCTTTTAAGTACCTTTGGCGAGCAAAATACACACACACACACACGGTTTGAATGGCGATTGTCCAAGTACCTGCTTAATGAATCAACACCAGACCCTCCCGCCCCGCCGTTTACAAGGTACTTAGAGAACCTCTTTGTGCGTTGCAAATTGGTCCTTTGGCTTCAAAGGTTTCTCCTGTTCCATCTTCTCTTCGAGAGAAAAATTTCTAATCGGTCTCCAAAGCAGTCGTCTCCAGGTCCCTGGATGAGGGTGTGTGTGTGTGTATGTATTTAAAAAAAAAAAAGAGCGACGCTCGTGTAAACACGCGCTGGAGTAGCTTGTTGTAAAATGAATGAAACCTTTCTGCCTGGGTTTGACTTCGTTTTCCTCATTGCCAGAGAGCGGTGGGAGTCGGCAGGTAGGGGGATTTGATCAAGGGCCAGGGTCGATCTGTGGCTCAGTTTTTGGAGAGGGATGATTAGACAAGAGGGTGGAGAGCACTTCACATCTCAGCCCTCGAGGTTTACTCGGAAGTAAGAGTCGATGGGGCTTACTTCCACGGAAGTGTACCTAGCCTTTCCAGCTGCTCTCTTCCGCTCTGAGGTTTATTCTATCAATCAAATTGATTGGGAGAATAATATAAATAAATAGCTTATTTCTAGTTTTTCACCCATTATCATCATCTTCAGGATCTAGCTAAAGTTAAGCACATCTGAATGGGAGAAGTTAAACATACACTCTCTCTGATAGCTATGGGACTTAAAAGCATTTAATTTGGGCGTGATAACGCCAATACTACTGCTACTACTACTACTAAAGCACTTGAATCCACACTGCACAATAATGAAAATATGACAGATTCAGCCTGCAGATTTACAATCTATATAGGGCAGGATCCAGGGGAAAAAATAAGCACAGTTTTTTAAAAAAGTTCTTAACTTCGGCGAGTTGGATGTATTATGAATATCCATGTTGTTTTAATAATAGCAACGTTACTTTTATATTTGAGTATAAAAGGTGCACCACAGGTGTTTCTTTTTTTTAATTGTACAAAAATCCTTATGAGATTTAATTTCGCTCTGGGTGGATGCATTTACTTGTCTCTCAGTTACTCCCTTTCCTTCCTCCGCCCACAACATTCTTCGGCTTAACTGATCAAGCGACCGCGGGGGTGGGCAAGGGATGCTCAGATTTCCTCAGGTTCTTGCAGGTCGCCGGGATCCTGCCTGCCCGTTTCTGCAGGCTACTCTGGAATTAGGTTTGGGCTGAAATTCACAGCGCTAGCGAGCTAACCTTCCGCGTCAAGGAAACCTGGCAGATATAAGGAGGTAGAATTCAGCCGATGACTGGAAAAGAAAAAGCACACAATAGCTGAACTAGGGCGGCAGATTTAGGAAGCCTTTTGTCCCCGTAAAAAAGAACAGAGAAGGAAGGAAGAAAAGGAAACTGGTGGTTTGGAGGAGGGGTTGGAAAGGGCTGCTATTTTCATATCATGCTTGGAGGTTTCCCAGAGGCTACTTGCTGCCTGCCTTGTGCCTTCTAAAACCTTTTGCCAGTTTTCCAGGCACAACTTACGCTTGGATATAGAGAGTTATTATTACCGCTCTGTGGTGTGGTATGGCGGGGGGCGGGAGCCTGCCCCTCGGTCTCCCTGCGATGATTTAAGAAGGAACCAAGTGGATTGACAGGCTGGGATAGACTTGTGATCCGTATTAGGAATGATATAGGCACCAGATTATTTCTTCTTCAGGAGACTGGCCGCCGCGGTTTTGCATTTTTATTGCATTTAGGGTGCACGGGGGTTCCACAGCCTCCTGGAATTCGGGGTGACAATTTCTGGGAATGTGAGAAGCTTTGGATGGCGCACATTGTTTTACACAGGCCGTCCAAGTGAGGACTAGAATCTATACACCAACAAACGCTGCATCCCTGTATGCCAAATAAAGATATTTACAGCCCAAGCCTGTGTACGTCTACTCAGAAGTAAGTCCCACTGATTTCAGTCTGACTTACTCCTGGGTATAGGATTGCAACCTTGCCATGTGAACTTAGCCATGGGATCCTAACCCCTTGATTTCAACAGTATATATTTCCATATCTTTTTGTGTGGGTTCTCGCAGTCCTCTGTGCAACCCTCTATTTTATGCTATTGCAAAACTTTTTAAAACAAAAAACAAAAAACCCGGAGAGGTTTGAGCACCTTCCCATAGAGGAGGGTAATTTTTTAAAACTTTTTTTAAAGGTCAGAAGAAAGACGATTTTAACGGCCATACTCTGAATACGCCCGATCTCGTCCGATCTCGTCAGCTAAGCAGGGTCAGGCCTGGTTAGTACTTGGATGGGAGACCACCTGGGAATACCGGGTGCCGTAGGCTTAGAGCGGAAGGCAATGGTAAACCACCTCTAAATACCTCTAACAATGAAAACCCGATGAATATATCCAAAACAGATTCATGGGGTCTCCATAAGTCGTAATCGACTTGAAGGCATATAATAACAAATCCCCCTCCATAACACTGGAGTTTAGGCTTGGGTTGTGAAGATCTATTTGCTTTGTCTACCTTGAATTTACTGACAAAGCTGTTGAAAGCGAGGCAAGAGCAACCCCTATCTGGTTCTCTTTGCATACCTGAAGGGAGATAGAGACAGAGGCCTCTAGGATGGTTAAGCTGTCACTTGATCTGTACTCAGCTTATCTTCCTTCCCTGCTAAACTGACACTCTCAGGGAACTGACCTCACCTCTCGCTTTCCTGCCTGTTGACCTCTTCTTCTCTGACCACAGAGACAGAGAGATATCTTCCCTTGTCTCTCTCCTCTAGCATGGGGGCAATGACCAAGTCTGGCCATTGCACCTCCAACTTAGGCTGCAATCCAATACACACTTACCTGGGAGTAAGTCCCCTAGAACTCAATGGAACTTACTTCTGAGCAGACATGTGTTGGATGGCAGCCCAAGATAGTTAGCTAGAACTAATGTCTCTCCTATATTTCTATTTTTTCCCCTTATTTTAAAACGAGTCTAAAGTCTCAGTGATTCAAAGCAAGATAAAAGCTTTCCGCCTCTCAGGTAAACCACACACTCACGCTTCATAGAAACGCAGAGCAAGCAACGCTGAGCCAAACTCTGCTAATTTACCAATAATCTAACTAAAATAAGTAGTTCTTCACAACGTTAACACGACACATGGACTTTCCTTAAAGAATTCCCTTCCACAAGATGGGAAGGCGGCCAGCAGCTTAGAAGGCTTGAAAGGGGGAGTTCTCAGACAAACTATTAGCAGCTGTTGGCGATAGGAAAACTACATGGAGCTTCCATATTTAGAAGCAGTATACCCCCGAGTTCCAGCTGCTGGGGAAAAATTATGACATTCTTATGCCCAGCTTTGCTCCAAGGAGTTCAAAGCGGCATTCATCTCAGCCTTTCACACATCTATACAGGACACCCACCTCTCAGCCTCATCAACGTTTCAGCCTAGTCTACACCACAAGGTTGTTGTGAGGATAAAATGGGAAGTGTGTGTGTGTTTACTGTTACAGCCCTGTACGCTGTCTCCAACTCCTTGGAGGAAACGCAGCAGAGTGTTTGATGAATCAATATTTTGAAATGGACTCCTCTGCTGTTTCTCTTGTCTTTGTATGTGTGTTTTCCTGTTTCCTTTTAAATTAGGATTTCTTGAGTCGTTGTGTGGGTATGATTTATAATTGTGTGTCTGCTGTATCCACGCAGTGCATTCACACAGAGATATCTGTGGTCCCCCCCCTTTCTTTTTCTTCAAACAGCAAAAGATGGGGATTGAGTCAGTTCCTGTGGCTCGCCAGATGTTGCTGGACTCCAACTTCCATCATCCTTGCTCACTGGTCATGCTAGCTGAGGCTGATGGGAATTGGAGTCCAAGAACCTCCCACACCTGATTTAGTTCAACAAAACAAGCTTTTTAATTGCTTGTTAATATGTTTTTTTAATAATGTTTTTAACCCTTTTAGTTTTAATGTATTTTAAGGCCTGTTTTTATGATGTTTTAAAGTGTTTTTAGCGCTTCTGTTTGCCGCCCTGGGCTCCTGCTGGGAGGAAGGGCGGGATATAAATAAATAAATAAATAAATAAATAAATACATACATACATACATACATACATACATACATGCCGGATAAAAGGTTAGAAAAGGGGATTCCTTTGTGCTCCTGTAGTAGGCAGGATGACATTTAGGAGTACAGGAAGCTGCCTTATACCGAGTCAGACCTTTGGTCCACTTAGCTCAGTATTGTCAACAATGGCCGGCAGCAACTCCCCTGGGTTTCAGGCAGGAGTCTCTCCCAAGCCCTACGTGGACACGCCAGGGATATGAACCTGGGACCGTCTGGGTGCAAAGTAGACGCTTTAGCACCAGGTTGGAAAGGACCTTTATCTCTCTGTCCCACGGTTTCTCAAAGGGAGTAACAACTATGATTTGAACGACGGATTGTGATCTGATCCCTTTAAAGCAAAACTGCATACCAGCACGAAGAAATTGATTTGCAATGTGCGTTCCAACCAACGCATCTTTTTTTTGGGGGGGGGACCTACAGTTCGACGAATACTAGCCCTCAGTGACCTAGAGACTGTAATCTTGCTCCTGTTGGAATTAAAGGAGTTGGATCCAGACCCAGATTGCAATCCTAACTCGATTGACCTGGGAGTAAGCCCCACTGAATTCATTAGGAGTTTCTTCTGCATAGACATGGTTAGAACTGCGTTGTAGGTCATGCTTAGAGTAGACCCATGGAAATCAAGCTGCTCACGAATAACTTGTCCCATTGGTTTCCCTGGATCTGCTCTAAGCATGATTGAAGTCCGGCTCCAACCTACGATCCTCTAAACCTCGGCACTTCTCGAGAAAGGGATCTTGGGGAAAGAGTCTGGAGAACTTCTGCCAGTTGATACTGGATTATAAAGAGCAACGGTTTTACACGCTGTAAAGCTGATCCTTTTCTCTTAGCTATATTTCTTATTGCCATTCTTCTGGTTTTATTGTGATTTATATTAGTGTGTGTGTGTGTGTGTTATTGTGATTTGCATTATTGTTGTTTACTCTGTTTTAAGTCTTATATTGTGTAATTTTATTTTAACGTTCATGCATTTTTCACCCTGGGACCTTCGGGTGAAGGGCAGATTATAAATACTCCCGTCGTATTTATAGTGGTAGCGGAACTGGTTTGCATGCAGATGATCCCAGGTTCAATCCCTGGCATCTCCAAGTAAAGCTGGGAAAGACCCCTGTCTGTCCATCCTGGAGAGCTGCTGCCAGTCAGTGTAGGCAACACTCAACTAGATGGACCACTGGTTTGGCTCAGTTTAAGGCAGCTTCCCAAGTTCCTGACAATATGTTGAGTTCCATGGAGCAGGTGGTTAATGATGGCACAAGGTTATTACTTCCGAGTAGGACGAGGAGACTTTTGTGTTGCTGTTGTGCTTTCTCATCTCCCTTGGAATAATTTCAGTGGTCGGCTAACGGTCCTGAACCACCAAAGCAAGGATTCTGTAGGCAGGATCTGTTCAGTTAATATTTAATTAATCAAGGTTCAGAGTTCCTGAGTAGGCGCTCTTGCATTAGAATTGAAGGAGCAATTCGATGGGTTAAATCAAGATCCACCCAGCGCAGCCTTCTTTGCAAAAATCCAAGTGACCAGAAGGTACTGGGTGGTCTTGACCTGTTGTCCGGCTTGCAGAGCTGATTGGGTTGTTGGCCCTTCTGTGTTAGAGACGATTGAAGATGTTTGGGTGCCTGAGGTGGAAGCTTGAAATGGAAACCAGGACAGCGTCAGTGACAGGGCCTTTTCCGTGCGGGTCCCAGTAGATTGCCAAATGACTGCTTGCCTTCAGATATGCAGAGGAAAACCTCTTCGTTCCATCAGGCTGTTTATTTTTGATGACCGTTGGCTGGAGTATCTTTCAATATCATTAGACCGCGTGCGTGCGTGTGCGTGTGTGTGTTGGCTGTCCTTCCCTTCCCTCCCTCTCACTTTGGTTAGGGTTGAAAATACAGGGAAAAAGTCACCTGACTTCTCCCCCTGATCCTATGCATGCCTAACTCAGAGATAAACTCCACTGAATTCACTGCTAGGTAAGTGAGTGTAGGGTTAGAATCTTACAGTGCAATCCTATGCATATCTACTCAAAAGTAGATCCCAACCTTAATAACTTGCTGTATTTCAATGGGACCTAGAGGAATAATAATAATAATAATAATAATAATAATAATAATAATTCAACACCAGTGTGTATTATGAATCCCCGAGAGCCCAGAGTCTGCAAAGGCCATTGCAGCTGTTGCGTGCTAGCAGGGTGGGGGTGGATGGCTAAGGACAAGAAAAGCCCTTTAATTTGATTTAATTTAATTTTAAATTTCAGACATAGACCGCCTTTCCATCCTACAGCAGCCCTGGAGGCGGTCGACATACCGAAAACGTCAAAGAAGCGCACAATTCAAAGGAAAGAGCAGCAAAGCACAGAAGCAAAAGCAAACGTAATACTAGGAAAGCATCAAAATAAAAATCTCGGCGGAGCCAGATTGTTCAGTTTAAACCTTGTAGGAGCCGGAGGCTGTAGTAGAACCCTCATCCCATAGTCTCCGAAACTCCCCTCAAACGGGGCTCCCTGCCAGTCACTGCCTCTCAGCCTCAGAGGAAGGCAATGGTAAACCACTTCTGAAACACCTTACCATAGGTCGGAATCTACTTGAAGGCAGTCCATTTCCATTTTTCCACTCTTCCAAGTTTGAATGGATCTCTGGCTCATTCCCTCCAGGACTGTAAGCGGATACAAGGCCGCAATCCAATACGTGCCTACTCAGAAGTAAGTTCCATTGAGTTCAATGGAATTTGCTCCCAGGTAAGTCTGTGTTGGATTGCACCTGAAGGCAGGAAAGCTGGCTGGTTTGGGGAACCTCACCTTTTCAAAACTCATATTGTTAGGAAAAGAACACTGAGAAATACTAGGTGGGTGTCTCTGTGTAGAGGGTGGCTAGTTAGGATGGACTAGAGAGCGGAGATTCTCTTGACTGATGAGCAGTGCTCTCTAAATATCTATTATCTATATATAATTTGTATTGTAACATGACCCGGCTCTCTGATAAAATTTACAGTTTCACCCAGAAGCCTTTGAACATGTTTCCCTTTTAAAAAGAGCCAGTAATCTGTCGATATGTTTCTTCACTATTCAAAGACCTATTAGCCCTGGGGATTGATGTAGAGTTTTGTTGATTTTATATTTATTTATTCAAGTATTTATAAGCCTTGTTTTTCATAGAAGTACATCAAGGTGGCTTACAACACGTTAAAAAAATTAAATGAATCGGACACAGTTCAGGCAGATTTAAAACTATTATAACTCGTGTGTGTGCGTGTGTGTGTATGAGAGAGAGAAGAGTGTTCGTTAAACATGGGATTAACTTCCTCTTGACGCCAGTGGGGTTTCGGAGAGCTTAACTTTTCGACCAAATCGCTCTTTAAACTAATACATTAAAAAAAAAAAAAGTAAAATAGAAGCAAAATTGAAACGGGAAGAACGAAGAAATCAAGGGAGAAAAACTTCTTTTTTACGAATATGAGGACATTATTTCACTCTGTGTATGAACAATATAACTCATTCCCCATCCTATCTCACCGCAGCCAATCAGTCCCAAATCAATAGACCTGGTTTAGGGCGTCTCGGTTCCACATTAGAAGGTCCCTCTCGTTCTCAGTCATTTGTTTCCGGGGTTTACGGAACTAAGAATCCGTCCGTTTTTCTGCCCATTCATAAGAAGCAAACAAAAGCGCGCGTTTCCCTCTTAAGGATCCAGGGAAAGGGGATGGGTGGGAAGTCGAGATCCTATCCTGCAGAATTCTAGTGTCCACTGGATGAGAGAGGGAGAGACGAAACGTTGCTGCGCAGGACAGGCCGAGCTGAGCTGCAGGAAAACACTTGTCCTCTTGTCCTCTGGGGATCTAAACCCTTTCCACCTCGGAGAATCCTTTCTGAGGCGCCTGTCTTTCCAAGGAGAGGAAATGAACGCTTCACCCTAGCTAGGTGTTCGCGCGGCGAGAGGCTGGTGGGTTTCTTACCTGCAGCAGGTAATCTACCTTCCCAGCTCATTTGGTTCCATATTTCTTGGACGGCTACGGTGTGGATATCGGAGGGATTGTTTTCTTTTCTTTTCTTTTTTGAACTTGCAGATTTGCACTTCGTTGATCCCTTCCTCGACAAGAGGAAAGAAACGCGAAGGCTCTAGACATCCCCACGACCACTAAGTGTTGTCAGCTACTTCTGGGTTTAAGAATATAAAGGACCTTACACGAAGGACATAAAGCAGCATTGGCTTTCCCAGGCTATTTATCCTCAGCATCCCGGTATTCAGAGATATACTGCCTTTGAAAGCAGAGGCTCCATTAGCCTTCATGGCTCATTCTGATTTGTGCTTCCAAAAAAAAAGAGGGAAGACATTAAATAGGGTCGCTAACCAGCTATTCGGCTTTACTGAAGCACACAACAGGTTTTCTGAATGATCCTAGGGCCTCTTGTTATGTACGAGGAGACCTGGGTTCAAATTGGACTGGATTAGGAAGAAGTGATGGTCTGGTGTGATTTATTTATTTAATATACTTATTTAAAACCTTCACACCCTGCCTTTCTGGAAAGGTGGCTTATAAATACATCAGTGTCACAATAAAGCAGCTACCTTTGGCCTCAGCTTTCACATCTGTAAAATGGGTATAACACACTTCTGGCTTACCTACTCTAATAAGAGATGTCTGTGTTCAAGCTTGCCCCATCACAACATATGACTTTCCCCCAGAAAAGGGATATGAGGAAACACACCTTTCCCACTAAACTACTGGTTCCCATTTCCCCCCCACAGACCACTTGAAAATTGCTGAGGGTCTTGGCTGGTCAATAATTTTTCCTGCCTGTTGCAGCCATTTGTAATGTACTGTGGTAGATGCTGTGAGATTTTTAATTGTATTTTCATTGTTTCTTTTATTTCTTATATTTTATTTAATAGTGTTACAATTTACATTCCATAGGATTCAAATTGTCATATAAACATAAGAAATAAGAGAAAATGCTATTAAAAAATCAATAGGAATATTGAATAAAGTTCAGGGATCACTGGTGGTCTGTGGACAACACTTTGAGAACCCCTTCACTAATGATAAACTGCTGTCTCTGGTCTTGGGAGTAGTAAAGTGTGAATTGATGGTCTTGATCCTGGTGGCGACTGAAACCTCAGGACTTGGGGGTTTATGTAAAGTTTTATTTAGTTAGTTTATATTTATTTATTAAATTATAAGCTATAGAAGTACATCAAAGTAGCTTACAACATGCTAAGACACAATAAAATTTAAAAACCAATAAAAACATAATTAAAAACCATCAAAAAAGCATCAACAAAAACTGCATTGGTTAGAGAGAAATTCATGTTACACAAGCCTGTCTAAAAAAAATCAGTTCAAGGGATGATTCCTGCCAAACCTTTATAGGTAAGGAGTTCCACAGAGTTAAGTTAGTCAAAATAAAAGTGTGCGAACTTGAGAGTGATCCTTGGAGAGGATTCTCCAAAAGTGGGTGAAAATGAAATAACCAATCTTAATAGGTGATTGGTTCCCACATTTTCGGTTGTGACTGTGAGATGCAGTCAATATTTTTTTCTTAGACGAAACTGATGCATATAACTCGCTTTTTGCTTACTTCCCGGAGGAATGGTGTGGTATAGTCGTTAGAGTGCCAGACTGGGACCTGGGAGACCGGGATTCAAACCTCCAGTCGGTCATGAACCTCTTTGGGTTACCTTGGTCTAGTCATCCTCTCTGAGCCTCACCTACCTCACAGGGTTGTTGTGGAGATTTGATGGAGGGGGGGAGGAACTGTGTAAGCTGCCTTGAGCTCCTTAGAGGAAAGGCGGGATCTAGACGTAGTAAAATAAAAATAACAAACTGTTATAACTGCGATGTTCATTAGAATTTGCACTAGTGGGTGCTTGTTGCCGTGGCGGGATGGGAGAAGCGGAGGAGGCGGACGATCAGCATTACAGTATTCTTGACTGCCTCGATGGTGTGAACAGAAGGGTAGTTAAAGTGATAATTAATGTGCTGATCATTTGTATGCCCCATTATTAAGAAGATAATTGGTTTGGTAAGGGGGTTGGGGAATGTACCCGGCTAAACCTAGCCTTGCAAAATGCGTCGCCTGCTTGAGCGTCTTTATGTGAACCACCTTCAAAGCCAAATGCGAATTAAGATCTCTGAGTGCGGACAGAAGACGTCAAGTTCCTCATCATCCGCCCGTTTCCTCCACCTCTGAAATAGAAATGCTTATTGCAAGGCGAGAATGGAAAAGAGACCCTTTTTGATTTGGAGGAAGAAGGAACGCCATAGGGCTCATTACCTGTCCAAGGTGCTGAATCGGAATTCCACTCGATTGACGCTCTTCGATATTTTACCTAATATTTGTTGTTGTGTGTATAGACGTCTCACCTTACCTGAACAAAATTTAAACTATGCCTGCTGGCATCTTTAAGCCCAACGAGTCAGCCTTGTGAACACACGTTGTGCCACACACCTGCATCCCTATTTGTTCCATCTCTCTGAGAGAATTCTCTAGGCAAGGAATGTTTTAGTCTTTACAGTGTCACACGGCAAATTGTTATTTTACCTAATATTTGTTATGTGTATATGGACAGCCCATTCCTTCAGCTTTAACGTGTTTCAACCCAAGCAATGATACAGCAAGCTGGTCAAACCATAATCAGGGGTACACATCCACACTACAACTTTCAATAAATAAATAAAAAGCAGAAGTAGGAGCTTTTGTGTAGTAAATGTGAACAATATGCCAGAAATATCTATATTGAGGTCTTGGTAAATATATGTGCATTTAATAAATTAATTAGTACATTAATCAGTTAAAAGGCAGATGATCAACCTACAAAAGCTGCAATCTTATACCCAGGTATCTGGGAGAAAACCACATTGAATTCTCAGAAACGCCTCACCTACTTCCCCACCCTTTCATACACACACACTACACAGAGGGAGAGACAGAGAGATGGAGCACCTTCTCCCATATAAACTGTGTCTGAAACCTAAGACCTTCTCCAAAGATCCTCTGTCAGAGATTAGGTGGGTGGCGATAGGGAGTAAGAGTCTTCAGGCATGACACCCCATTTAGTTAGGTTCAGTGGTGGCTCCTCCCTGGCTCTATTCAGGAAACATCCACACTTTTTAATTCTTCCAGGTTTTTACCATTTGATTTTTGAAGGTATTGGTGGTGGTTGCAGATTTTATTCTGATTTTAGACCATTTCCCCAGTGACTTTGCTGTTTAAAATTATCTTTTGCTGTTTTTGCTTTTTTTTGGTTTTTCTTGGGGTGGGTGGGTTAAACTGCTTTAGATATTTTAAATAGAAATCTTTAAAGTAAATTCTGAAATATAATTTGCACCCCCCCAATAGATATTTCCCTCTGCAGTAATGCCTATTATTGCCTAGGCTTTGCTTTAAATGCTTCATTTGCCTGATTCTAACATTTCTATTAATGCTAACAACAGGACAAGAGAAGGTTGTGTGTTTAAGAATCTGGGATGATCTCTTGTCGAGCAAATTTTCCCAGATTTTTTTTAAATTAAAGCATGTTTAAATTGGCAGCTGTTTTACTGTTTCATTGATTGTTTTAATTGATTTATAAGGTGTGGTGTTTTAAAATTGTGACTATGTATTTTGTATTGATTTGCTGTTAGTAGCTACCTAAGCTGTGTTCTCATAAACAGGTAGGATATTAACAAACAGACAAACAATATATGAATGTGGAATGGGAATGGAATGGGAATTTAATTTTCGGGGAATTAAAAAAGTTCTCAAGGTTTGTGTGTGTGTGTGTGTCAGAGAGTGAGAGCTGCAAGGTGATGCACAAGTATGTATAAACATGGCAATTAGACAGAAATCAGAATGGATGTAGGCAGGCTCATTACCTTCTAAAGCCAGATCACCCTGTTGAATATCTTCCTTAAAGTCAGGGCATTTACAGCTTCCTCTGTCCTGGTCTGAAAAATGTGTAAGTGGCTAGGAACATAGGATGCTGCCTTTTACCATGTCAGACTATTGACCCATCTAGCTCAATACTGTCTGCACTGACTGTCAGGTTTTCAGACAGAGGACATTGCCAGCTCTTCCTAGAGATGCTGGGGGTTGAATTTGGAACCTTCTGCATGCAAAACAGATGCTCTGCCACTGAGCTAGAGCCCTTCTCCTTGAACTTGGGAGAGCTAGGTTTAATTTCAGGCTTCTCTCTGAGTGCACCTGCAGTTTCAGATTGTCTTATTTACATTGGAAAAGGCATCTGAGGTCCTGCTCTCTCATCATTATTAAAGATTAGCTTGAAAGATACCAGGAATAGGGCCTTTTCAGAGCTGGTTCCACAAGCATTCATTCTCTGGGGAACTCCACCAATCCTTCCCCCCCTTCTGCTTTTAAGTGGTCTTTGAATATACTGTTTATTTTGCCAAACTTTTCAATTAATAGTTTTCTGCTGGCTCTTGTATACATTATTACACTGGTGGTTTCTTTTAATTATCTCATGGATTTTTTTTATTATGCAAGCCACCTTGGGAAGAACTTTATTTCTGAAAGCAGGGTCCAATCAACCAATCCATAAAACTCGCAATAACAATAATTCTTATATGCTGCTTTTCTGAAAGATGGTGGCATAACAAAATTAAAAGCATCAAAGGAAACAACGTGATTGCAACCATCTAAGCAACAACAGCCCACAAGTAGATTGCAGCATAAGAATCTAATAACATTTCAAAATTTCAGAGCAGAATCATATCTCATCTCAGTGTTGTTGTTTTTTAAACACTTCTCTCAGATTGTCTTAGAGGAGTCTGGGACATGTCTTAGGCTTCATAAGCAGTGGGCAGATCTGCTTTTCTTTGCTGTTGTCTTTCATCAATTGAGGGTATGGCCTAGAATAGGGGTTCTCACACTTTCTGCCCCCAGGGCGTGCTTGAGTAGACTAAATATTATTGAGGTACACCAGCCACAAAACAGCAGTGCAAGGGAAGAGCCAGTAACAAAATGAAGGCAGAGATTGGCATAATTGGCTGGCAATTACTGACATCATTTTCTATTGATATCAAATCCTTCTTTGGAAATGTCTAAAAAAAATTGCCTTGTAGATTTCCTTATGACATACTTCAGCTTTCCTCAAGTATAGATGTTATTTCTGGAGGTATTGTCACTCAGCTTCCTCATTTTAGGCAGAATTCGCTTATCTGCTCTGCAAGTGGAGGCTTTTTATTTTATATTTCCCCTCTTCCTCCCATACATCTCAAAGCATTTTTACTCATCTCCTGTCATTTCTCTTCTACTCCTTTCATCCTTAACTTGCACCATGTTCACACCCACAAACTGCCGGCTTCTTTCATTCTTCCTTCCTGCCCCTTGTACATTATCTTCCTCCTCCTCTATAGCATCCTTCTCTTACCCTCTTCCTCTCTATTCCAAGTTAATTATTATTGCTTTTGGAGCTGTTGCTAGCATTTGTCTAATCTACTGCACGGCTAGGGACTGTGCTACAGTGCTGAAATCCACCAAAAAGTATGCCGGGGCCCACTAGTGGTCCCTGTCCCAGCATTTGAGAGATACTGGGCTAGAACATACCCAAGTTCATTAACAGGATGACACCCCTGTTGTCTATACCCTATAGTATATAATGGACTAATTCTCTGATGCTTTTGTAGCCTCAATGGCACCAGCCACACACAAGAGGGAGATACTAGTTCTGTGGTAGAGAGTGTTCTTTACATGCAGAAAGCCCCAAATGCAGTCTTTAGTATCTCCAGTGGGGGAAAAAACTGTTTGTGTGGCAATGATGGGAAAGATAGTCTGCCTGAGAACCTGGAGATCTAGAGTCAGAGCAGAGTAGAGAATACTAGGCTCGATGGGCAAACAGTCTGATGTCCCTACATTCCTATTAGATGGACCAAATGAAATATAAATATTTAACTCCAAGATCCTCCTCCTGCAGTGTTTTGTCAAACTCTCTAACTTGAGGGAACATTTTCCACATTGACTTATATGAGGACGAATCCTCGACCCCCTGTCGAGGCAATGGTGCCATTAGGACAGGGCTTTGAGGTAGAAAACAGAATGAGCAGAAGGGTCCCCCAAATGCATCGGTGTTAGCTTACTATATTTTGACGGAAGGGAAGTA
Organism: Rhineura floridana; assembly: GCF_030035675.1. Lineage (NCBI taxonomy): Eukaryota > Metazoa > Chordata > Lepidosauria > Squamata > Rhineuridae > Rhineura > Rhineura floridana. Next base: position 16,331,612 of record NC_084493.1, on the reverse strand, counting down.
ACATACATTACCATCTAAAGGAAGTCAAGGGCCCCACTCAGCAGAATGAGCAATCCCCCCCCCCATAATACCATTTAGGCTAGAGTTTAAAATTGCTTATCTGCACCACCAGGCAAGGCATGCTGGATCAGGTTCTAGGACCCACACTCAGTTCACTAGGGGAACCAACCAGGCTTGTTGGGTCTCACTCGGAACCCTTGTAAACTGAGGACACAGTCTTAAGACAGGAATGGCCCTCCAGATGTTCTCGGACAACAACTCCCATCAGCACCAGCTAGTAGAGCTGACGCTCAGGGATGATGGGAGTTGTAGTCCAACACCATCTGGAAGGCCACACCTTCCCTATCACTGCTCTAAAGCATTCCCAGCACTCCACTGTAGCAACACATTTCAAGGGAAGACTGGAAGAATGATGGGCAAGCTGCCTTTCAGCGACACTCTCCCACCACAACTAATCTTCTGATTAAGGAATCCCCGCTAAGCTTCCAAGGAGCCCTGTGGGTTTCCCGTAGCACAGTGTGGTGCCTCTGGCCAGCCAAAGAAGAGGGCAGGGAAGGACTCTGCAAAGTCTTCAAATGAGACCCGCACTCTTCTGTAAATGGCGCCTTGTTGTTGTAGCTAGTCTCTGATTGCAGGTGTGGGTTCATGTGGGCCCTGTTGATGACTTGTTTTCCTCCGGGCTTTCTTCCCTGATTTTCTGCTTGTCACCAAGCGATGAATAGGTCTCTCCCTTGTCTACAAAGAGCCAGACAGTCTTGTTCCAACCTCACCAGCAACCAGCATAAATAAGGGGGGGAAAGGGAGGAGAAGAGGGAGAGGAGTTCTATTATGCATGCTTTGTAGTCAAACAGCTTTCACAGAACATTCCTGAAGGAGAAGCTGCCCACCAGTGGTGAAGGTGGAGGATTCTCTGGCAAGTGTGTGGAAACCAACGGTGTCTCTCCTTAACTCTTTTGGTGTCTGTTTGGTGCGGAGGAATGTAAATAGGCACATGTAAGGTTAAGAGGTGCCATTGCAAAATTCAGAGGAAAGGATTCGCGTTGTGGACTGTTATTCAGATGGAGCTTATCTTAATGGGAGATGAAGCATGCAGCTGTAATTACTACAGGTTGTAGTCAACTAAGATCTACTCAGAGTAGTCCCATTGAAAGTAATAGAGCTACATTAGTGATGTTTGTTAATTTTAATGGGTCTACTCTGAGTAGGAATCAAATTATTACAAGTGGGACCTGCAACAAAGTGTTGCAATGTGGGGTGTTCCTCCTGTCCAGAGTTCCAACCAGCCAGTCATGCCCCCCCCGATACTCCATTTCCTGCCGTTTTCCATTTCCCCCTTGCAGCAGATGTTCAGTGTTATTTGGCCACTGAGCATGCTCAGTCCTCATTGAAATGGCCTGGACATTCCCCCCCTTAGATTCCCCCCCAACCCCCAACCCCCAACCCCCAACCCCCAAAAAAGATTTCCTCTTCTACTGCAAATTTTGGAGTTCTCCCAATCATGCTGATACTCCCTTTGATTCCCAGTAGCCTCACTTGGCTATATTCTAGCATCATAGCTGAACAGCTGAATTGGCTTATTCATTCATTTATTCCTACTTATTTATTTGTTTAAAGGATCTTTATTTAAAGCTGAAAAAGCTCCCAGAGCAGCTTATATGAAATCAATAGCAAGGAAAACAGTCCCTCCCTGCAGACTGACAATGTAAAAGAGACCACATAAAAGAAAAAGGGGATGAGAAGGAAAGAGGGGTGGGGAAAGCAAACTTAGGCACCAGTTCTTAAATGATATACTACTTATTATCTTATTTATTGTTATTGTAGAGCTTTATGGTAATTTCATAATGCAACCTGCAAAGAGCTTACTATCAAAAATTTTGACAAGTGAGAGAGAGGCCCATGAAAAAGAGGTGGTAGAACATGAGAACATAAGAAGAACCTGCTGGATCAAACCAACGGCCCATCTAGTCCAGCATCCTATTCACACAGTGGCCAGCCAGATGTCCATGGGAAGCCTGAAAGCAGGACCTGAGTGCAAGAGCACTCTCCCTTCCTGTGGTTTCCAGCAACTGGTATTCCAAAGCATACTGCCTCCAACCATGGGTGAAGAGAGTAGAACATGAGTAGATGCAGTTACATATACTTTGCCCCCCCCTTTTCCCCCAGTGGGTAATCAGGGTAAAAGAGTTGGCCAATGGCTTCAGGGGTGGGTTTGGAGCAGAGCTTGGAAAAGTTACTTTTTTGAACTACAACTCCCATCAGCCCAATCCAGTGGCTATGCTGGCTGGGGCTGATGGGAGTTGTAGTTCCAAAAAGTAACTTTTCCAAGCTCTGGTTTGGAGGTAGATTTTCCAGGCATCTTGGCTAGCAAGGGAGAATGGGTGGTTTCAGAGTCATCTGGATGGTTGAGAGAGATGGAGTTGGAAGGCCAGACACCCGATGCAATTATGGCTGCATACATACCATACCTTTAAAGTACATCCCTATCCCCACCCCAAGAATCTTGGGAACTGTCATTTGTTAAGGATCCTGGAATTGTAGCTCTGTGAGAGGTAAACTACAGTTCTCAGGATTCTTGGGGTGTGTGCTTCAAATGTGCTTTCAATGTATTGTATGTACACAGCCTATATGTGTGTTTGTCTGTGCTCCCTGCAACCCATTTCCTTGCCTGTTCCTTAGTGGATCACCCAACACCTGATCTCAGTGGCTCAATGTTTGAACTGACAAAAATGCACCATGTCCGAAGTGATGGGGAAGTTGCAGTGCTTGATACTGCAGTCAGCATGCAATGAGCATGCATTTGTGAATGGGTGAGTAGCTTCCAGACTGATCCCTTCCTTCAACAGTGGCTCTCCTTATCACTGCAATGCTAGAAATTCCCTTTCTGGGAAACATTTAGGGCACCCTTCCCTAACCTGTTGCTCTCCAGATATTTTGGACTGCAACTCTCATCATCCCTGATCATAGGCCATGCTGTCTGGGGCTGATGGGAGTTGTAGTCTAAAACATCTAGTGGGCACCAGAAGGTTGAGTCTGATTTAGAGAGTACACTAGCATTGGGGCTGCTTTTCTGGACTGGGCTGGGGCGATTACATGGTTGCACAGGGCTGACTGCCACTGCCAATCTGGCAATTCTGTTGGTGCAACCACACGGCTGCAACTTTGCCACTGCCCTGCATCCAGCCCCTTCCAGCAAAGCAGAAGAACATACAAAGCTGCTTTATGCTGAATCAGACCACTGGTACATCTAGCTCAATACTGTCTACATTGACTGGCAGCTGCCAGGGCTTATTCTAAGCTTTTTTCCCTACTGTACAAGCAGCCAGCACACTGCCTGTCCCTGAACTAGTCAAATATCTTGTCCCATAATATGCTATCAGAGGAACTTTTTTTGTGACAGTATTCACCAGTACTGAGTAGCAGCACCTCTTCTCTTGCTACCCATGCCAGCCATTTTGTGCTGGCACCCACAGTACTTTCATTGATTTAAGTACTAGAACCTCATTTTTTTAATTTTTTTACCCAAAAGGGCACTGACAAGTAGATTTGAAAGGAGCCTTGGCAGCTGCTAACCAGGGTTTCAGGCAGGGAATCTTTCCCAGCCCTATCTGGAGATGCCAGGGATTGAACCACTGAGCTATGGCCCTTCTTAGTAGCAATGACACGGTTAGAAGAGTGTCTCCATGTCTGTGCCTCCCCTCCCCTCTTGTTGCCCTCCTTTGTTGCATATGAGATATCTGTCTGTCTGTCCATCTGAAGCATAAAACATACTTCCTTTGATTTTTAGATGACAAGCACATGTGTTACATAGGATGCAATGTTCTAGAAGAGGCATCCCATTGTGGAGAAATGCCTCATTTAAGAAAGTGGCAGCCCGCTGTAGTGTTTGTAAGCACTTGTATGAAAAATTAAACATCATTTATTTGAAAAAAAATCTGCTGCCTGATTAAATTATTAATACATATTCTGATTGATATTGTTTTTTTGGGGTTTGATCATTCTGATAATTTATTTGGGTTTGTGAGCCAGTGTGGTGTAGTGGTTAAGGTGCTGGACTACAACCTGGGAGACCAGGGTTTGAATCCCCACATAGCCATGAAGCTCACTGGGCGACCTTGGGCCAGTCACTGCCTCTCAGCCTCATGAAAACCCTATTCATAGGGTTGCCATAAGTCGGAATCGACTTGAAGGCAGTACATTTACATTTTTAAAACTTTTAAGCCTATATATGAAAATAAATTATTTAGGACCGACATTTTAAAGAAAAAAGAAAAATGTATGCGGGTCCAAAAGTTCATAGGCCACCCAATTTTTTTTTAAAAAACAACAACTTTAAGGTCAGAATGGAGGCATATTGATTTTCAAAACAAGTGAGGCTGCAATACTGAAACACTTACCTGTGAGCAATCCCATTTGAACACAGTGGGACTTACTTCTGAGTAGACATTGCACCATAAGGGCAGCAGGGGAGGCGTAAGAAAGAAAGAGGCATGAGGGAGAATCAGGCCAGAATCTAGATCATATCTGTTTGAGATACAGCATATTTGTCAGAATGTCAGAATATAAATCCAGAAAATAAACAAGAAAATCTAAATAAACAAATCATTCTTAGTGATACAGCAGCCCCTGTTGGAGTCCAGAGGCTGGACTCTGTCCAGTTTTGCCTATCCCTGGGAAAATCCCGGCACTTGGCTGTCCTGAAAGCTGCCTTCGCCAACCCCTTCTCTCCACGCCTCTACTTCTTTGGGCTGATCTCCCAAAGCCTTATTAGAACTGCCCTCCTTGAGGCACTGGGAAGAGGCCGCTTGGCAATTAGCTAGAGTGCTTCTCTCGCCTTGCAAACAGAGAGCCCAAAATGATTGCCAAGAGCTTGCTCTCTCTCTCTCTGTCCCGGGCCCTGGACTTGTTCCACTCCCTCTCTTACCATAAGAATGGAGGCAGGCCCTGTGAACTCCTGCGACCTCCTGACCCTGCTCCCAAGCAATGAATAGTATCCCCTGGTGTCTCCCCCTTTTGCCTCTCCAGCAGCCTCGAGCTTTGCCTAAATTCCTAATCAGGGTAATTTAATATATCTTAAGCTCCCGGCTGCTTTATTTGCTCTCCTTTCGGAGTTTGTTTTAGGGCCTTCCCTGCCTCTCACCCCCATCATTAGAGCACCTTCTTTGAGGGCTGTAAGGCGCTGCTATGAGACCACAAGCCCCTTTTCATCTTCTAAATAAGCTGTGCTTCCCTGTCATTAGAATGGTATTCCCAGCTATTGAGGCTTTTCAGGGCTGCCTCTCCCCACCACCACCCCCAAAAAAAGGAAGAAAGAAAAAAGGAGTGGGTGGGAGGAAGCTGGCCCAGGGGGTGAATAATCCACAACGATAAACTCCACGGCCAAAGCAAATAGCTCTTTCTAAGGGAAGAACAAACTGAGAGGATGGCTGGACTTGGCACAGGCCGGGCGAGGCAGGAAACGGTTCTGGCACCACGCCTGGGCCAAAGAAGGGAGCGTTGATTTCTGCCACTCAGTCTCCCATCTCCATTCTTGTGGTTTGGTGTTGTTTTTTTCCATAGCACAACTGACTCCATTCAGTTTCTCATTCCTGTCCTAGACACAGAGACAATTTTCTGCCAGGGTTGGCCAGGTCTCGCCATGAGTCAGAGGCTATCTCAGATGGTAGATTTGGGTCACTTTTTCAAAAGGCAGCAAATTGTCAAGTTATTATGATTAAATAGATTGTGTTATGTTACATTACTTTATATTATATTACACAAGTGGTTCCCAAACTCCCCCCCCCGCCGTGGACCACACAAAAATTGCTTGGGACCACTTAACAATTTCTCTGCCTGTTGTAGCAGTTGTGACGTACTGTGCTAGACGCTGCATGGTTTTTAATTGTATTGTTATTGCTTCCTTTATTTTTTGTGTCTTGTATTTTTTCATTCCGTAGAATTCAAATTGTAATACAAACTGTACTACAAAAATGATAATAAAAGGAGCACTAAAAATACATTTAAAATCAGTATGAACATTGACTGTGAGGGAAGTCCATCTTCAACCAGCAGTCCACAGACATGCTGAGGACCATGTGAATAAAGCTCACAGACCACTTTGGGAACCCCCATATAATATCATATCTGCTGTATGGGTTTTCAGTAGGGCTGTAAATGTTTGACCAATTAAAAATATTTTGTAATTGATTCAGCATTCTAAGCATTTTTCAAAAAAAGTTGCCCTCTATTAAGAAAGCAACAGACATGTATACTTTTTAAAAAAATATTTCAACAGAAATGCTTATCAAAACTGCACATGGCAAGCGCTACCTTAAAAGAAGCATTCTCTTCTGTATGTGAGAGAAGGTAGAATGCCTATTCTGAGAATGCTGCTGCTGTGACATTCCTGCATCACACAAAGTGATGCTTTTCGTTTATTTTATTTTTATTTATTTGTTTGTTTCATTTTTAAACCGCCCATAGCAAATAGCTCTCTGGGCGGTGTACAAAAAGATTAAAATACAGAATATCATAATAAAAACAACCAAACAATAGTAAACACAAACAAGGAACAACAGAAATATAGAAGTTAACACATTAAAATGCCTGGGAGCATAGCCAGGTCTTTATTTTATTTTATTTTTCGTTGCAGATTTATGCAGGTATGCAGTTCTAAGGAAATGCGCTAGGGTGCAAAACCCATTCAAATCAATGATCCTCAAGACTGCACTGTTAATCAATCAATTAATTGGCTGAGGCTGCAACCCTATGCACAAGTTACTGACAGCAAGTCCTACTGAACTCTGTGGGGCTTCCTTTTGAGTTGACATCATCAGCCCTTCCTCACACAGAGCTCACAGTGGCTAACAACATCTAAAACACAACATTAAAAACCAAATTAAAACCATAAACTAAAACCCAATATAAAATTAAAACCATCAACAGTACAATTCAGCAATGGATTTCTCCGTAGGGTTACTCTTCCTATGCCCTGAAGGTCTGCAAAAGTTAGTGGGTCTTAAGTTGACACCTGAAGGAAAAATAGCCCAGGAGACATGCAGATCCGTCTGTATAGGGAGGGAGACTCCATGGGCAGGGTGCAGGCAGTCACTAAGAACATGTATACTGAGTCATGTACTGAACTGCACTGTATGTGATTTGATTAAAACCCAGAGAATGTACTGACTATGATTTCTTGAATCAAGTGACAATCCTAATTGCAAGCCTGAGATGCCAACATACCTTGGATACTTTCATATTTCTTACAGTGTGCCTATTCTCCTAAACTCACACACCCCTTCCTGCCCCCCCAGCTGAGTAAATTTCCCTCAGACATTCATCTACACCACAAAAAGATTTTTCTTGTACAATACATAGCTGCCAAAGCACAGGGTCACTGCCATAGTCCTATACACCCTCACTTATTTGCAAACCAAGATGATGTGAGAATTTACTCCCTCTTTCACAGACATATATGAAATCCATGAATTAGCACAGACAGGAAACCAAAAACCTGCACATTCCAAATCTGGAAACACTTCAGAGATCAGAATTTGAAATTTTCAACTGCCAAAAAAAAAAAAGGCATCAGATTTGGTTTTTGGACACTGATGGTGAAAGATATTTTCACAAGATGACATTTGCCAATAATACCTATGATTCTGAGCTGATAATCTTCAAAGTCTCAACTTGCTAACAGCCAATACCTTGGCCTCAGTCAGCAAAAAGGCAAGCATGCTTGAATCTATCAAGGGCTTCTTGTTCCCAAACACCCCCCATATCCAACAGCAACCACAAGAGGCGTGAGAATGTGAAAATGCTGGTGGGGGGGAGATAAAATTTGGAGATTATTGCCTTGTAGGGAAACCATTGTGGCACTGTTCTGAAGGGAAAGCATACACATGGATTATGCAGAGAGCTCTTTCCACAAATTATGCAATACAAACGCCAGAACAGAGTGAAATTAATCTACATGCAACACACTATCCTTCATGAATACCAAAACTTTCTGTGCAGAACTCAGAGTTACTTGAAAATCCATCTTTAATCCACTCATCTAGTGATATTTCTACTTGATGAGATTAAAAATTAAAAGAAAACCAATTATTAATATATCCCACCCTTCACTCCATTGTTTCAGTAAAGGAAACTAATGGGCCATGTTCCTGTCTCCTTGATCATTTTGGATGCCATGATCTGAAGGTACATGATGCAGCGACGTTGCTGAAGCAATGCCTGGGTGGGAGATTGTTTAGGAAGCCAATGGAGAAGGGACATAGCTTAAGGCGTACAGCATCTGCCTTGCATGCAGGGGTGTAGTCGTCAGGGGTCTCTATGCCTCCAGTGTCCTACAAACCAATCAACATGAAAGGAGAATGTGTTAGCCACTGAGAAGGATCTTCTAATATGCTTCCTTGTCCTTTCATGCTGATTGGAGCCAATCAGAGTGAACGGAGGTGAGTCCCCCACTGAGAAGACTCTTCTCAGTAGCTAACACACTCCCCTTTCATGCTGATTGGTTCCTAGGGACATTTGTTGTTGTGGGACAAGGCACATGCAGGAAGGATTGAGGAGAGTGGAGATGACAGAGGAGCGCAAGTAAGCAAGCGAGAGGGCATGGCTGTGAGGGGGCGTGACATGACTATCATGAAGGGACCCTGCATTGCTGAATTTGCCACTACACTACTGCTTGCATGCAGAAGGTCCCAGCTTCAATCCCTGGCATTGTTAGGTAGGGCTGGGAGAGATCACTATCTGAAATCCTAGATAGCCGCTGCCAGTCAGTGTAGGCAATATTGAGCTAGAGGGGCTGTTGGTTTAACATTGTACAGTAAGGCCCTGTTTTTGGCGGCCCGCTTTTTGGCGTTCCGCTAATATGACAGCTTTCAATTAGTGTAAGGCCCCACTCATACAGCGCTTGTTCAGCTTTTATGGCATTTTTCAAGCGTTGGGCGCCATTCTATTGAAAGAGTTCCACTTTTCAGTGGGTTTCGCTTTTAGGCAGGGGTCTGGAAAGTAACCCACCATATGAGTGGGGCCCTACTGTATAAGGCAGGTTCTTATGGATGCCACCTTCTTTGTTCAGCATAGTAGAAAAGTGGGACATATGAATGAAATACATATTGAAGTCAACCATAGACTTCCCATAGATCAGGACTTCAGCCTTTGTCCTCTCCAAAAGAGACCTCAGGTTGTATCCAGTGGTAGTCATGCTCAGAGTTGACCTATTGAAATTAATGGACATAACTTAAGTCTATTAATTTCAATGGGCGTATTTGGAGTAAAACTTAGTTGGATACAACACCCTGCAGTGTACCTTATTTGAAAACTAAATATTGCGTGGATCTCCCCTGCCCCCCAGACCATGTCTAGGGTCCTATCCGCGCAGAAATAATATCTCTTCACATCTATATGTAGGAGGATTTGTGACCTTGGTCAGGACTCACACTTCTGAGAATGAGCCAGCAGGGGGAGCAAAACACACTTTCCCAGCTGTGTGCTTTAAAACGTTGCATTACGTTCTCTTGTAGGATATCAACTATCTGAATCACTATTGTGTTTAAGGGGATTAGACAGATTCATGGACAAAAAAGGCTATCACTCATGCTGCCTCCATAATCAGAGGCAGTATACCTCTGAATCTGAGTTGCTGGGGAACACCAGCGGAAGAGGGACATTGCCCTCAGGTCATGCTTGCAGGTGTTCCAGGGCTGGACACAACACACTGTTGTGCCTGACAAGTGCTGCCGCCTTCTGCCACCTCCTCGTCCTCCCTCCTCCTCCTGCTGCCACCCCCTCCCTGAGCTCTTGGGGCCATCAATGCCACTCTCTGAGGAATGGGGTCCTCCCACGGAGTGAGGCATTGCGGATGAAGTGGTTTGCACCACTGCTGGTTTCTTGCAGTAGTGGTTTATTCTCTTTATTAATAAACTGTTATAATAATTATTTATTATGTATTAAGAAAGAGACTATTAAACTTTAAAACAGGAGTTTGACACCACTGTGGCAAAGCGATGGTTGGACAGGTGTTCTCTGGGGCCACCTTCCCCCACAATGCCTCGCTCTGAGGAAGGACCCTTTCCTCAGAGTGAGCTATGATGGACCCAGAGAGAGCCCTGCTGGAGCACTGTCAGTTGCTTCCCTCACTGTGACTGCATTCCATTCCTAGCAGGTGGCTACTATAGCACAGCCATTGTACAGCAGTGGCAGGAGACAACCCAATGAGTGGTAGATGGGGGGGGGGAAGCACAATCCACCACCTGTCCTGATCCACAGCCTGAGGCAAGTGTCTCATCCTGCCTCATTATAGGGCTGGTTCTGGACATTCCATAGGTATGTGGCAGAGCATCTGCCTTGCATGCAGAAGGTCCCAAGTTCAATCTCCGACATCTCTGGGTTGGCCTGAAACCTGGAGAGCCACTGCCAGTCAGTGCCAGCATCAGACAATACGGAGCTGGATGGACCAATATGGTCTGAATATAAGGCAGCACCCTATGTTCTGATGGACCCCATGTTTTCCAATGGTGACACTCTCCTTGTAAGCTTGAGAAGGAAAAACTGAGGGAGAAGAGGGAGAGACAATGTGGACTTTGAGCAATATGGATGAATGGTGGGCCAAGGTTTGGTTTATCAAGTCTGTGTGCTAAATGTTCAGCCATGTGCAAAACTATAGCAGTAGGGCTGCAAAATTACTTCCACAACAAAGGCTGGTTCAAAAGAATGCCAGTCCTTGAAGGCTGTCATCTCTGATGAGAATCAATTAGACTTCAAATGAATATTCTCAAATATAAGAAAATTTGCTCCTCCCCCAATCCCCATCTCAAATGTCTGATTTTGTGTCTTTGAGATCTCTTACCATACCTTGATTGTTTTGGCAGACATGAAATGTGAAGTCACAAAAGCCGTCTGTGGTCAAATGCTAAATATCATTTATCGACACAACTGTTAAATATTATATATACAAAGGCACGGTGCCCATCAAATACTAAACACGGTTGTGTGCCAAACATTACATACTTCCCAGTATGAAATATCATCTCATGCCAGCTTTTCAAAAACTGCTAACATATCAAATATCAAGACCAAATATCAAAGTCAAGTATCAAATGGTGCATGACAGTGAATATTTGGTTAACACTGTGTGATTATCAAAGTATTCAAAGACTGTGTGAGCATTCACCATCAAGGCGGGCAAAGGCAAATTTTGAAAATGTTTTTTGGAAGTAGCTTCATTTCAGGAGGGGAGAGTGCCCTTCCACTCAGGTCCTGGTTGTGGACTTCCCATAGGCATCTGGTTGGACATTGATTGGACTAGATGGGCCACTGGCCTGATCCAGTAGGGCTTTTCTTATGCTTTTTATGTTGCTCCAGAGGGCAAGACTAGAACCATTACATGGAAATGGCAGGGAAGCAGATTTTAGCTAAGCTTTAGGAGAGATTTCCTATTGGCAAGAGGTGTTAGACAGTGGAACAGACTGCCTCAGGACGTGGTGGCAGCTCTCCTTCACTGGAGGAATTTATGAAGAGTCCAGATGGCCATCTTTCAGGAGTGCTGCAGTTACATTCTGCAGTGTACACTCTGTGTTGAGCAGGAGACTGAACTAGATGATCTCTGAGATCCTTTACAACTCTATGATTCTATGTCTGGTGGAAAGAAACTGGACTAGATGCATACTACTGTGTGTCCCTGGGAATGAGAGACTGGGGAGTGCATTATTTTTACAGTGCAATTCTATGCATGTCTATTGAAAAAGTCAGCCCAGTGTGAGTTCCGTTGGACTTGTTCCCAGAAAAAGTGATATATAGGACTGGAGCCTTAATATGCCTTTTTGTTTGTGTTTACAAAGGATACAGCAGAGATAGTTTCTCTTCAAAATAAATAAATAAATAAACAAACTGCTCTATTTATACCAAGTCAACCGCTATGAAGATGTTTCTCGGTACTCGTGTGCCATTTGCAAATTCTATTCCCATGCTCAATTTGCCCAATATCCATTATGCTGCTAACCTATCATTATTATTTCTAAAACTGAACTGACCATGTAAAACATATTTAGCTAACTGCTGAGCTAAGTGTTTGGTTTAATTCAAGAGGTCTGCTTTGTCTAGTGAGTTCAAGCACTCTATCAGTTATTGCTGCTCTTACACTGTTTAGGGCTGCATGCTTTCTACTTCCTTATGCTATGGCTCCTTGTAATATTGGAATACGGGAAGCTGCCTTACGCTGAGTCAGATCATTGGTCCATCTAGCTCAGTATTGTCTGCTCTGACTGGCAGCAGCTCTCCAGGATTGCAGGCAGCATTCTCTCCTGACCCGAAGGCAGCCCTACCCAAAGATGCCGGTGATTGAACCCGGGATCTTCTGCTCTACCACTGAGTTATGGCCCTTCCTATTGATAATTGGGATGATAATATGATATGAGAACAGATACAAATAGGCGGAAAGACAAGAACAGCCGACTATAGAATGGAGAGGCAGACAGAAGATGATACCTTAGCTGGATTAGATAGGGAACAGGCAGAGCAAGCGATGCAGGTATCTGTGTCTATAGCCCTGCTGCGTGGCTATCATCTTTAGTAGGAGCATTGGGACATAGGAAGCCACCTTATACTGAGTCAGTGGCCCACCTAACTCAGTATTGCCTACAATCTCCAGGGTTTTGGACAGAGAGTTTCTCCCAGCACTACCTAGAAATGCTAAAGACTGAACTTGGGGCCTTCTGCATGCAAAGCGGATGCTCTGCCACTGGGCTCAACCTTTCCTTCTAGTCCAGCTGTTCCCAGATGTTTATCCCCCAAGGACCACCAGAAAATGGCTGGGGCCATTGGCAGACCACTTCTGCCTGTTGCAGCCATTGTAATGCACGAGGCTCGATGCTGCATGATTTTTAATTGCATTTTTGTTGCTTCTTTGATTTCTTATGTTGCATTTTATTGTGTTACCGTTTGAATTCAATAAAAGAAGCAATAAAAATACAATTAAAAATCAATACAGATATTTATATTGCAAACATGTTGCAGTCACCTGAATGGAGCTCACAGACCACTGGTGGTACACCGACCACAGGCTGGAAATCCCTGCTCTAGCCATTTAACTAACCAACTACTCATTTCTCTACACCAAGGGAAGTTTCCAATTCTATCTCCACACACACACCCTCAAAAAGGGACTGTGGCTCAGCTCTGCATGCAGAAGGTCCCAGGTTCAATCCCCACCAACTCCAGGTAGGACTAAGAAAGATTGCTACCTGAGATCTTTGAAAGCCTTTGTCAGTTTATGTACTCCAGTCGTCGGGAACATTTTTGAGCCTGAGGCCACATTCCATCCTTGGTAACTTTGGCACTCTAGAGGCAAAAGTGGGCATGTTTAGGGCAAAACCCAGGCAGGGGCGGACACCAAAGTGGGCACAGCAACTGATGTGACTCTTACCTTTGAAGAGTAAGCTACATTCCAGCCATGGAAAAGTGACAGGTTTCGATATAGAAACTCCACATAGAAAAGCAAGTTCAAGAATATGTTCTTCCAGCCAGGCAAAAGACCTTGAGGGGGGCATGGAGCAGGATTGGTGAAGTAGCCTGGGGAGAGGGGTTGTGGCCCAGGAAGAATTGCTCCAGATGTTTTTGACTACAATCCTCAATAACCCCTGAGCAGTGGTCATGCTCTAGGGGGCTGATGTCCCATTGTTCAAGATATCTTAAGAAAATACATTCAGATTCAAAAAGATATGGAAGTCATGAGGCTGGAGAAGTCTGAGTTAATAAAAGTTTTTATCTGTGTGAGTGTGTGTGTGTGTGAGAGAGAGAGGGAGGGAGGGAGGGAAGGCCTGCGTGTTTTTATTCTTTTTTTTGCTCTTTTTTATGATGGTTTCATGGTATTTTGTTAAGACACCTAAGATGTCATTTGACAGGTAGGTAGCATGCGATGTAAAAAAAAAAAGTGACTTTCCTAAAGCTGCTCAATGTGTTTCATAGATAAGTGAGGATTCAAAACTGAATTTCCTACATTTGGGGTGGAGACACACTTACTGTTCTGCCAGTTCCAGCGATGGAAAAATCAGTCAATTTTCAGTTCTCTCCGTTTCTCATGTTTCCAATGTTAAATTCAGTTCTCTACATTTCTGAAGCAATCTGTGTTTTTTTAAAAAAAATCCTCATGAAAATTCTCCACCATTTTAGTGTGAATTTCTCCAAATAAACCAATTTTGTAGGCAGTTTTGACAAAGGTACACATTTTTTGCAAGCCATTTCTCATCACATCATGCCTTTTTGCCTGTTATTTTCACTCAGGTATTCATTTTTATGCACACTTTCCCCTAATATATGCATTTTTGTCAATATTGTTTAGTTGGCGAACTGCACCCCAAAATTTGAATAAATGCAAATTTCGAAGGATGGCCGTGTTTCAGTTCTCATATTGTTTCAGAAAGTGTGAATTTGATAAATTCTGCTTGAAATGTGAAACGAAATGCTCACCCATCCCTAGTCTCTACCTCTTTTTTCTGAAAACGGGGGCCTATGACGCTAGTCAAACCCTGCTCCTTTTTACTGTAAAACCTGTTGGGATAAGTTCGAGTACTTTTTTTAAAATTCGTCTTCAAACAGATTTTTGCAATTGATTGGCAGATCAATCTGTTGTCCCTCCATGTATGGCCAATGGAAACCTTTGCTGTAGGCGACTAATGTGCTCACAGCATGGTTTTACAAAGAAGCATGGCAGGGCAAGCTGGAAGGCACCCATGTGTTAATTATTCACAGGCAGAGCTGCTACCACCTCCTGGGGTTCCCTGACTTAGAAGCTGCAGGTGCTTCAGAACTGCGATGATGATGTTGGCAATGTGGCATAGTGGACAGAGTGCTGAACTAGGATCTGGGAGACCAGGGTTCACATCCCCACCTCACAGGGTTGTTTTGAGGATAAAACAGAGAGGCAGGAGAACCCCATGTATGCTACCTTAAGGTCCTTGGAGGAAAGGTGGGATATAAATGTAATTTTAAAAAAAGATGATGATATTTTAAATTTATATCCCACCCTTCCTCCCAAAGGTGCCCAGAGCAGCAAACACATAAGCATTAAAACTACAAAATTAAAAATAAAATAACATATTAAAAATATCTAAAAACAGTTTACCCATAGCAGACCCACTGGAATTAATGGGCACAACTTACTTAGATCCATTAATTTCAGTGGGTTTACTCTGCGTATAACTTAGCTGGATGCAACCCTATGGGATTTCCGGAGAGAAACACTTACCACATCTGCTGGTTTTCATTAGTCTGATCCCAAATTTCTTATTTCTGCTTTACCTCTCCTTCCAAGTAAGGCCCATGTAACCAGAAATAAATCTTGCCTCCTGCATGCCACAATAGGAACCCCTCATAGCATCCAGGTCATCAGGATTTGCTTAGATGAGTTCATTTTCTTTCTTTCGCGTTCGATGAAAGTCAAGTCCTGAGCTCCAGGTAAAAGCACAACGGTTAGACAGCCCTCATAATTGTCCTTGTAGGGACGGCGAATAAAAGTATATTTCCCCATTGTTCCCCATCTATGAATTATGCATAGCAAGCTAGGCCTTTCTGTATTAATCATTTTATTAAGGAAACCTATTCATTTGCTTTGTATGTTTAAAATATTTACCACTAAAAATGGCTGCTGGTGAAAGAATTGTCGGTTGTCAGTAATTTGGGGAGCTGGCCGCTAAGTGATTACGCTTTCTACTCTGGGAAATCCTACAAGGTTTGTAAGTGAAGACAGATATTGATCTAATACTAGCCGAGAAAACCCTTATGTCCCAAAGAAGGGGCATTTTATCCCCATGGAGGGGCCATGACTCAGTGGTAGAACACATGCTTTGCATGCCAAAGGTCTCCAGTTCCGTCTCTGGCATCTCCAATTGAAAGGATTGCCTGAGACCTTGCAAGAGCTGCTGCCAGTCAAAGTAGCAGCACTAAGCCAGGTGGACCAATGGTCTGACTTAGTACAAGTCAGCACCACATGTTCAGGGCTAACGAGTGCCACGGCTCTGCCTGTAAGTGAAGCTGTAGGGCAGGGCTGAGGAACCTTGTTCAGCCTGAAGGATTCAATCCTCCATGGGCAACCTGATGTGTGTGCCAGATACAATAGTATCTCTATGTATTTGGATGTAGTGATTTATGCTCTGCTGGGCTTGGGAAGCCACAGGCCCAGCAAACTTTTGTCTACCATGCATCTGCCTCTCTCCAGTCAGACAAATTTCCCTCTTCCTTTCTGGCATTTAAATGATTTGAATGACAAGGGGTGGGGGAATAGCATATGTGAGTCTCACTGCATCAGGCAGGCAGCATAGAGGGAAAGGAAAGGGGGGGAGAGAGATTTCACAAAGCGGAACCGCTCACAATTATGGTTTTATTTATTTATTTATTATACTTGTATACCGCCCCATAGCCGAAGCTCTCTGGATGGTTTACAGTAACTAAAAACAAATACAATTTAAAATACATCTTTTAAAAAACAATTTAAAACACAATTTATGCTGTATTTTTATATTTAAATGATTGTCTTTACTTATTTAGGTATTATTTATTTATTTAAAACATTTCTATCCTGCCTTTCAACTCTACAGTAGGGCACTCAGGGCGGCTCAAAATGAAATCATGCACAGTAATACACACACACACACAAATTAAAATAGATAAAAATACATAAAACACAGCTAAGAAATCTAGGGGAGTGATATTAAAGGGGGGATTAAAGAGCTAAAACTAAAAAAGGGGGAAAATTAAATCAGGTTCAAGTGATACCTTCATTCCCTCCCAAAGGCTCTCCAAGGGTTTTCAGAAGTCTTTGACAGTTGCTCAGATAACTTTGTGTTATAGAGTGGCATGGATGCGCATGCATGCACGCACAGACGCATGAACACACACACACAGAGAGTCATTCAGGAAACCGCTACTGATATGGCTGCATACACACCATACATTTAAAGCACCCCTCCCCCAAAGAATCCTCAGAATCATAGCTTGTTAAGGGTGCTGGGAATTGTAGGTCTGTGAAGAATAAACTACAGTTCCAAGGATTCTTTGGGGGTTGGATATGCTTTAAATGTATTTTAAATGTATGGTGTGTATGAAGCCATTGCTTTTCAACATCTTCAACTTTTTCAGATGGAGGACCCATTTTTAGCTGTAACTCTCAACATTGGGCCCACTCACATTTCTAGATTTTCTTGCCAGAACTCTAATGCAGAGCTTGGAAAAGTTACTTTTTTGAAACTACAACTCCCATCAGCCCCAGCCAGCATGGCCACTGGATTGGGCTGATGGGAGTTGTAGTTCAAAAAAAGTAACTTTTCCAAGCTCTGCTCTAATGGCTTTATGTTTCTTGTCATATATGACCATCTGTTGGGGATACTCTAGTTCTTGAATGTCTTGAATTAAGTTGAACAGGGCATTGGACTAGATGACCAACAAGATGCCCTCATTGATGATGATGATGATGATGATGATTTATTCAATTTTTATACCGCCCAAAGCCAAAGGCTGTCTGGGCGGTGCACAACATAAAGTAAATACAATACAATAAAATACAATAAAATGACAATAGAAACACTAAAAGCATACATTTTAAATATTTAACAGCCTGGTATATATTAACAACAATAAAATATATTAAAATGCCTGGGAAAATAAAAAGGTTTTAACCTGGCACCGAAAAGATAGAAGTGTAGGCGCCAGGCACACCTCGTCGCAGAGACTATTCCATAGTTTGGGGGCCACCACTGAAAAGGCCCTAGATCTCGTTACAACCCTCCGAGCTTCTCTGTGAGTCGGAACTCGGAGGAGGGCCTTTGATGTTGAACGTAGTGAGCGGGTAGGTTCATATCGGGAGAGGCGCTCCGCCAGGTATTGTGGTCCCGCACCGTGTAAGGCTTTATAAGTCAAAACTAGCACTTTGAACTTGGCCCGGAAACAAATAGGGATTCCCTGATCTTTCCCTCTTTTTTCTCTCCTTCCTTCCATTCATTCTTCCTTTTCTTTCCATCTCTTTCCTACTTTCTCTCTCTTAAGATACAGCTCCCCTTTTAAAACAGGTAAGACATCTAAATGGTGATATTGCTACTCATACAATCCAGATTAACTCTGGGTACAACCCTGTTGCAGGTCTTGAGTCTCCAGGTGAAGACCAATGATGTAAACCAGGGGTGGGGAACTCCAGGCTTGAGGGTTGAATGTGGCCCTCCAGGCCTCTATCAGGCCCTCAGAATCCTCCTCGGACCATGCCTCCTTTCCTTAGACTATACCCATCTTGGTCCTTGTTTCACACCTTGAAAAGCCTGACTAGAATGTGTTTGTGAACTCTGAACTCTTGCTTGCTTGGCTGGAGCCTGTGCACAAACTGCCTTACCGTACAGAAGTAAAATGTACATTTCTTGCTCCACACACTTCAGCCTCTAGCCCCACTCATTACTACATGTGGCCCTCAGAAGGTTGCCCAGAGGGGAATATGGCCCTTGGGCTGAAAAACATTCCCTACTCTGGATGTAAGCAATGTGTTTGCAGTGTAGACAAGGATGGGACAAAGAGATGGAAGGTAGGCTGAATATATACTATACATTTAAAGTGCATGGCTTCCCCCAAAGAATCCTGGGAGCTGTAGTTTACCCCTCACAGAGCTACAATTCTCAGCACCCTTAACAAACTACAGTTCCCAGGAGAAGTCATGTGCTTGAAATATGTTTAAATGCAGAGCATATGTAGCCTAGATAGATGATAGATAGATGTGTGTCTGCAATGATACCACTGGCTCTCAATAATCCTATGTACAGGGTGTAAGGGAGGGAACTATGTGTGAGAGTATAAGTGTGTGTGTGTGTGTGTGTGTGTGTTGGTCGGCCTTCCATTCCAACTGGCTGCTGTGCAGAAGCTGCCTGTTCAGAGCTGATAGTGAGCAGAGTCAGCAGGGTTCTCTGCGCTTGCCAAGTGACTGGCATGTTGCACCATGTTGATGCTTCTTTTCCTATCGGGCTCCTTCTAAGAGAGACTCCTTCCTCCTAGGCTTGGTGCGAGGGCTTGCTCGGCCCCTGGCAGAGGTAAAGCCAAACCAACCAAGCGAGGAGATACCTGGGGTCCACCTGGCATCTTTTCAGTCTTCCTGGGTCCCCACTGAAAAAAATTCCCAGTGAGGCAGAAGAAAACATGACTTGCAGCAGGGCTGGCTAGCATCCTCATTGCTTGAGGCAGGGATCAGATTGCTCACTTCCCCCAGGGACAGTTCAGACATTGCAACGGCTGACGTCCACCCTTCAAATCTGTATCGGTTTTAGCATCATCCCGTATTCTCTTAACACAGGGGTGGTGACCCTCCGATCCGAAGGCCCAACACGGGTCTCCAGACCTCTCTACCTGGCCCCTGGGACTGTCCCAATGCTACACCACCTTCTCACCCTCTCCTCATGCCATACCCCTCGCAGGCCCTCCTTGAGTGTCTTTCCCTGGCTGGAATGTGCCCTTCAGCTCTGATAATGCCTCTTGCTTGCCTGGATGGAGGAGAGAGGGTGTGTAGAAACTAGCCTACTGTACAACGGTAAAATGTATATTCATGGCTCTGCCCACCACTGGTTGCCAGAAGGGAATGTGGCCCCTGGGCTGCAAAAAGGTTCCCCTCCCTCATCTTAACAAATCCTAAAAACTGTAGTGAAGTGATGGTGATGATTGTTCTACATCAGGCACCCCCAGCCCTTCTCACGAAGCTTCATATCCTTCTTTGTGGAGAAGGAATGAGCATGCAACCAGTTTCTCTGTAGTGTCGATAAAACATTCTTAAGAAGCATGGGAATGGAAATGGACTGCCTTCAAGTCGATCCCAGGGTCAGAAGTGCATTCTGAAGTCAAGTCCAAAAGTAGCAACCAACAATTAGAAGGACCAGAGACGAATAATAAAATACAAGTAGGAATGGGGGAAAAATTCAGTTCAGTTCTCATTCAAAGGTGAACCTACTTAATTTACACTTCTTGAAGCAACACACAAACTGAAACAGACATCCTTCAAAATTCGCATGTCACTACATTTTGCGATGCAGTTCTCCAGCTACGTAATGTATGCAAAAGTGCATATACTAGGTAACGTGTGCATATAAATGCATGCACACATGGACCGTCTTCAAGTCGATCCTGACTTACGGCGACCCTATGAATAGGGTGTTCATGGCAAGAGGTATTCAGAGGGGGTTTACCATTGCCTCCCTCTGAGGCTAGTCCTCCCCAGCTGGCTAGGGCCTGCTCAGCTTGCCACAGCTGCACAAGCCAGCCCCTCCTTTGTCCACAACTGCCAGCCAGGGGGCAACTGAGCTCCTTGGGACTATGCAGCTTGCCCACGGCTGCACAGGTGGCAGAGCATGTAACCCCTGAGCCACTCACTGTGGGGGTGATCTGTAGCTGGCCCTTGTGCAGCTGTGGGCTGGCTTGTGCAGCTGTGGCAAGCCGAGCAGTCCCTAGCCAGCTGGGGAGGACTAGCCTCAGAGGGAGACAATGGTAAACCCCCTCTGAATACCGCTTACCATGAAACCCCTATTCATAGGGTCACCATAAGTCGGGATCGACTTGAAGGCAGTCCATTTCCATTTTCACTTATCCCTAGCCCCAATATGTTTTCCCCCCTCTAAATACTCCTCCTCACCCCCCACAAGCCTGCTATACGTCCCTCTTCTGTGTGGATGGTGCTGTTTTGATTTCATAAAGATCCACACTCAGAACATGTGTTTGCTAGGGATATGGATAAACCAGCAACATAGATGCTAAAGAAGTATTATTTATTAAATTTATATCTCACCATTCCTCCAGAAAGGAGCCTAGGGTGGCAAACATTACAAAACAATTTAATAGCAGCAACAACAAAAAGAAAAGCATTCTAAAACAGGTAAAAACATTCTAAAACCCAGTTACAGTTTAAAAGCATTCTTCCATTCCGTGATCTCTAGGTTGCCAGGAATAGTCCCCATCAGCCATCAAATGCCTAAAAAACAGCAATGTTTTCAACTTACTCCTCAAAGTCAGTAATGATGGAGACAGACACACCTCACTGGAGAGGGCATTCCACAAATGGGGAGCCACCACAGAAAAGATCCTGTCACAGGTCAGTGTGAAGTGAAGGGCAGAGCAGTTAAGGGGAATGAGGTGGTCTAATGAAGGGCTTTGCTCTTCCCCTCTTGGTGTTTCCCCTGAAGGCTCTGGTCATAGGAAGTTTGGAAACTGGAGCAATGTTAATCTCATCATACAAAAGTGCAGGGGAAAGTGATTCAATAGGGTGTAGCAAATCAGTGGAGGAGAACCAAAGCAAGTGATTCCCACTTACTATCACTTGCTCTGATAGTGCAACTAACATTACCACAAACAAGGCAACTAGGCTTTCTTCCTTTACAGAGGGGAAGCCATGTTAGTTTAGCCCCTTTTGTCTTTTGAACAACACAAGCTTTAATGGAAGCAATATAGACCTATTATAAATCAATAGGAATCATGCCAGTGTTTTCATTGGAAGATGGATTACACATAATATATATTTTTTTATTATTATTTACTAATCCAGTGACAGATGGATTGCACCCAATGTGTAGTATTTTAGTTATACTTATCATATCCATCAGTGAATCTGCATTATCAGTAGGGGGGAAGGCACTGACAGAGTATTTGAAATATGGGTTTCAAATTAAATTTTATTCAGAATGATCCCCATTGGCATTGCTGTAAACCCAGAGGTTTTCAAATTTTCTGACAGATGCTGTGGGTGG
Source organism: Rhineura floridana (assembly GCF_030035675.1). Lineage (NCBI taxonomy): Eukaryota > Metazoa > Chordata > Lepidosauria > Squamata > Rhineuridae > Rhineura > Rhineura floridana. The sequence goes on along the minus strand of NC_084493.1, from coordinate 16,309,878 downwards.
CTCATTAGTTAGCATGTTGGGGGACCCAGGTTCAAATCCATACTCCACCACAAAGATTACTGGCTAACCTTGGGATAGTCACATTCTTCCTTAGTCTAATCTACCTTTATTCTGAGGATGAAATGGATGCAGGGAGAATTATGGGTACCCCTCCAAGCTTGTTGGAGGAAAGGTGAAATAAGATAAGCAAACAAAGGGATGGATCCAGACTAATAGAGCAACCCTTTATATGTTTGCCCAGAAGTAAGTCCCACTGTGTTCAGTGGGGCTTACCCCCAGGTAAATGCGTATAGGACTACAGGAAGGCAGATGGTAGATTGAGATGTAAGATCTTTGGGTGATCTGCAGCAGATGCCCAATTGTTTAACAATAACGACAACAAAAATGACACTCCCTACATAAATTAGGCTGCCAAGAATGAAGAAATCTAGCCAGGAGTAGACATTTGTGTGAAAGGACTATGAGTTCAGTTCTGGTGCAGAAGACAAATTTCTAGGCTCAGAAATGTGCTCACAGGCATCCTGTTCTTTAATTCTAATTGTGTGTCTTTTGCCTGGTTCTGATTGGTAGATCTTGGGGTTCTAGTAAAAAGCAAAGTCGATCCAATAATCCTGAAGTCTGCCCAGCCTTGGCGTATGTTCCCTCAATGGGACAAATTAGGCATGATTTAAGACCCATTGATGTCAACAGGAACAAAGTTCAATTATCTTAGTGTCGCTTCAGCTCACTTTTGCTGAGGAACCCCAGAACACAGCTTGAAAGCCTGTTGCCCCTCTGGACAGTACAGCAATAATGTGGTAGCCTTGGGGAAGCATCGCATAACAAACTTAAAGCAAAATCAATCTGCCACTACTGCACTATTCTTGTGTCAAGAATATGTTGCAGAATGCACCTGCAAAAAAACCCAAACCCAGTCTTGAGGGGCCTATTGTCCCTCTGCTCCCATTGGCCTGAGAGCATGGGTGCCATGGGTGTGCTTATTCTCAGGCCCTGGCTTTCAAAGTCCACACATGGCACACATTTTTAAAAACCATCATCTGCTGGCTTCTGCACATCTGAAGATGAGCCAGTGTGATGTAATGTGCCCCTAACATCTCACTGACATTTTGCACCATCAACATCATTTAATAAAAAGGAATCAGAATTAATAATTGGAATTTCAGATTTAAAAAAAATAAAACAACTCAAGTATGCGTTCACAGAAACTGTGCCACCTTCATCTCCAACACTATTGATAACCTCTTTTCAGGGCCAGATTTAAACTTTTTGTGGCCCTAAGCTATAACATGAGTGAGGCCCTTCCCTCTTCAACAAATAATACAATTTTTAAATGCAAAATATGGGCCACACAATTAAACGGAATTTGATAGTTGTGTAATATAGGTATTAAAAATGCAAGTTATAGGTGTGCACATTCTTTATTTAGGAGTTTGTCAAACACATAACACAATTAAACAATATAATATAAGGTTATAATATATAAATTAGATATAATATAATTTATATATACATATGGGCTGTTTTCTGCAACAATCCAAAAGGCTGCATGTGTACAATGTTCTATAGAATTGTTTACTGTTTACTGTTGTCGGCAAGCGAGCCGCAACAATATATTCAATGCCTACCAAAAATTATCTTCATTTTGTATGATGTTAATGGTTTCCTGGTGGCAATGTTGTAAACATATTTTTCCCCTTTCTTTCTTTCTAATGCGAAGCCTCTGGTAATGTGAGGCCCTAAGCTGTAGTTTGTTTAGCTTGTACGTAAATCCGGTCCTACTTCTTTTACAGAGAGGCAACATAAGGGGGGGGGACATACTAATGATCACTTCATTCTCCAGACATCCTTTTTATTGTGCATTAATGATGATTTGTGCTCATGATGGTATCAGGATGGTTATATGAGATCCCAGTTTCAATACTGTTTGAGCCTGCAAAAAGTTTGGCAGTAGACATACTGTTTCATTTCCAGCTGGTGGACACCCGTTGCTTCCTGCTGAAATCCTGTCACTTTTTATATAACAAATATTCTGGGGTTTGTTTGTCGTTCTGCTTTTGTTGTGCTATAGTGCAAGAGTGCCCCTCCAGATGGCATTACATTGGGGTGGCATCACAGAACAAGTAATAAAGCAGAATGATGTGCAGATGCTCCACTATAAATCAACCACTAACACACTATTATTGCATCAATGACTTGTTGCAGAATACATCTGCAAAAAATAACACCAGTCTGGAGGCGCCCTTAGTTATGCACAAAGTCCTCACACAAATGTACCACCAAAGGATCTAAAGCCAACCTATACAAAAATTGAAATTAAAAAAATTGGGCAAAGTGGTATACTAACTCAGTATTAATAATTATAAATTTTTTATTCTTTAGTAATTATCACCATAAAGCATAATTAAAACTACTATCTTCATCACATAACATGTCATCATATGTGGATTAATATCCACAATCTCTTAACATACCAACTTCACAATAAATACTTAATACAGAAACTTGGCTAAAGGTCAACTTAGAGAAGGACCATATGTGAGATTGTGGATATTATGCAAACCTTCCATCTTCACATATGATGACATATGTTATGTGATGAAGATAGTAGTTTTAATTATGTTTTATGGTGATAACTATTACAAATGTACAAATTTATGCATTTTTAATACTTGTGTTAGTATACTACTTTGCCAAAGTTCTCAAACAAACCACGCTATTAGAATCCCAAGAAGGTAGGTAAAATTGCGGTAAAGATGTATGTCTTTACCCTGGCCTCTGACAGTTAAGATTCATGTGATGTTTGTGAGACCACCTCCATTGTCTGATGTACATTCTTTGGTTTATTGTAAATTGTGGTGAAGGGCAGGCAAGTATCTCACTCATGAATAAATATATATGTATGCATGCATGCATGTATGTAGGAAGGGGTGAATTGTTACATCCTTAGTATTAAGGGCTTAAATGGGCATTTTGCAATCCCATTCTATATCACTAGGATGTGTGCATAGGATGACAGGCTGGGTAGCCTGAGTGAGGAATTGTGAATACGGAACATAGCAGGGGCAACTACCCTGGATTAATTAAGGCAGAATATAAAATGTCTTCGTCATGTGCATGTGACAGTAGGAATCTTTGATCACTTCCGTTGCCTGCCACGTTTGTCTCCACCACCCAGAGTGGTTTTGCATTGGAGGTGTGTGTGTATGTGTGGGTTGAAATCAAGCCCGTCATCCTGCCCAGAGCCTCAAAATTGCCTGGCCACATATGCCATTCTGCTAGGCCTCAATTCCTGCAGGGCGGTCCATCTACTGTAAATAAATTGCCTCTCCCCTCGGCAAATGCATGCCAGTCTATACAAAGTGCAATGACATATATAAACAAAATGTTAATTCCTATAAAGGCATAGCAAGCTGTCCAGGCGGAAAATTAAAGCTGACATTGAGTTTAATTAAACAAAACAACCAGCCTTGGATATCTGGGGAATGGAGAAGGGAGAGCCTTTGGAAAGGAAGGAAGAATCTGCAAAGCCTCCTAGAAGCTACTCATAAAAAAAAACCCTACAGTGTTGTTATTATATGTAAAGGCAGACAGACAGATGTGCACACAGGCACACACACTGTTGTAATCTTGTTCCCCACCCCTTCAGCCCTTCTGGTAGCTACCACTGAAACAAGACCCTAAGAATGCCTTCCAAAAAAATTAAGTGAAACCCTTTCAAAAGCAAACATGTGCCATTTGAAACCTAGGCTAGTTTTGCTGTTGTTTTTCACTAAGGCGGTTTCCTTAGAGCTTTAGGCAGATCATCTATTGTGTGATATGATATGAATTCTACCCCTAGGGCAACAAAATCCAGTGGGTCCCACCTGGTCAGGTGCATTTCCTAGCATTATCACCATCACCATCACCATCAATTAATTAATTAAATTTATATCCCACCCTTCCTCCCAGTAGGAGCCCAGGGCAGCAAACTAAAACACTCTAAAAAAATTGTAGAAACAGACATTAAAATACATTAAAACACAACATCTTTAAAAACATATTTTAAAAAAACTTTAAAAACATCTTTTTTAAAAAGCTTTAAATAAATGTACTGCCTTCAAGTCGATTCCGACTTATGGCGACCCTATGAATAGGGTTTTCATGAGGCTGAGAGGCAGTGACTGGGCCAAGGTCACCCAGTGAGCTTCATGGCTATGTGGGGATTCGAACCATGGTCTCCCAAGTTGTAGTCCAACACCTTAAGCAGGTCTCTACTTAAAAGTAGAAAGTTGAAAGAGGAAGGTCTTCAGTAGGCGCCGAAAATATAACAGAGATTGGGCCTGTCTATTATTTAAGGGGAGCGAATTCCAAAGGGTCTGTATTATTGTGTCTGTTAAGTAAGGTGGCAGTATGCCATCTGCCTCTGTATATATACAGAGAGGAACAGGGGAAAAAGTCAGAGTGAAATTGACAAACTGAAATTGACAAAACTGCTTGGCAATGCTTCCCTTACTGTGGAGCGCGCCTCTGGCTACGTCAGAGAATCGTGGAGGCTATTAATTCAACGAGAGCCAATACACAACATAAGTGCGCGTGTTTTGTCGATTGACTGTAGAAACGGTAGAATTCACAGTTACGTACGCCTGTTAACTAGGGATGTCCTTGCTTATTATTCCCGTGAATAAATGGAATTTCAATGATCATCCTTATATAAAATTAGTAGAGTTTATGTCACGTTACGATATGGTCTTGCAACTGCCCATTGTGAAAAGCCTACGAGGTCGGAGGATGGGGTGGGGGGAGAGCGCTTGTGTAATACAACATCCATCTAAAGACAAGCGCTGTTCAGTCCCATTGATTTTAGTTGGAAATAATCAAGCACGTGTCTTTTAAAATCAATGGGATTTCCAGGTGGTGTGAATGGATCATGCCCTATTATTCCTCGCCTTGCAAGCATAGGTGCACAGACCGAAGCCTCGATATATTTTACTCATCCCAAGCAACAAAAGGGATCCAGTTGAGAAATAAACACTCAGGCTTGATTCAGATATGCATGTATGATGATGACCTGCAAGTCTGAATGGGACACAAATGATCGAACTTTCATATCATCCCGAAGCAGTTCCCTCCTCCCCGTTTAATTACGCAATCAGCTGCCGATCAAGTGCATAGAAATCAAGTGATGCCCACGCCCCTGTGAGCTAACTCTTTGTGACCACATGCTTGACAAATACAGGAAGATATGCAAGTAAGTTCAGAAGCATAAGGGCAGCTTGTGCCCCAAACGAATAGTAGAGGCAACCCCCCCACACTTTTTCGATATTTGTGATGCTGCATTTTTGAAGCGATTTTGCAAATGGATAACCATGTGCAAATTTGAACAAACTTAGATATTTATAATGATAAAAATATCCCATGCATACATTAATGGGGTGCTACATCGATAATTATTTGTTTCTGACATGATTGTTAACTGCAGTGAGGAAAAATGGCCTTACTGGAGTAGAACAGAAGTCTATTTGGTCCCCCATCCTCGTTCCGCCAGAAGCCTGGAGGATGCCTATGGAAGTTTATAGGCAAGGAACGAAGGCTATGACATTCCCCTTTTGTCTTTCCCTAGCACCCACTATTTAGAGGTTTACTGCTCTTAAATATGGAGGTTCAGTTTCACTGTCTATCTTTAGGAATTTGTCTAATCCTTTAAAAAAATCCACGCATGTTGGTGCTTTCACATCTTGTGGCTGGAAGTTCCACAAGCTACTTAGGCTGTGTTTGCCTTTCGTATTTGGAATTACATCCCCGGGGGATCCCAATAACCTGATATGAGGAGAGAGGAAGAACATCTCTCCTCCCCTCTTTGTCATCTGTTCTCCCCCTCTCCTCTGGCTTCGGAATTGTGTAAACCCCCTCCATGTGGCACTTTAGTCGTTCCGTGCCAGATAATGGTGTTTTTTTTATTATTATTATTGGAGTCTCTTGTCCATAGCGTGATTTTTCATAAGGACCCACAGGAACGCTGGCTGTTTCCCTTCATAAGGGCACTTCTTGATAGATCAGAGGAACTGCGGCTTGCTTTTTTGTCCTGACAGGGTTATGCCAATGCTACTTTGCCAGGAACTTCCATCCTGAAGCACTGTTATTAATGCTAGACCTTTTAAGGCTTGATCAACAGAATTGTTTTTTGATACTGCATTGCTATATATTTGAGAACCTTGTTTGTTCGCTACGGAGTTAGACACCTCTTAATCCAATGTTGCGTGACGGTGCCTGAGCCAAGGAGCAGGTTCTTCGTTTGGGTACAATTGGACTGCCAAAAAGGAGAAGGTTCCACAAAACAACCACGACGAAAAGGGGGCGAAGTCACCACCAGTGACAGTTTGATTGGCATTTGGGTCATTTGGTATCTGTAGAGTATTTCACGGTCAGTTGGACCATTTGTAACATTTGATCGCATTGCATCATAGCTACATACGCCTTGGCCCCTTGTCTTCTTTGCCCATTCATTCGTATACTGATAGTGACTTCTCCCCCTTTTTTCGTGGGTACAATTGGACGCCATTTGGAATCAAGACGGCGGACAGAAGCTCTCAAACCTGCGCTGATTTTAACCACGGATTTAAAACTGCACCGATTTGGGGGTTTCTTAGAATTCTTGAGCATTGTTGAGCAACGCTGGCCGGAGGCTGTTAATTTGACCTGTCCTTGTTTGGCATGTACTGTGGCCAGTTGACTAATAAATCCTGACTGATTGAGATTATATGAGCATGTATTCTACATCGTCAGAGCATGGTCTGTCCAGTACCGTACTGCTTGTTCCTTGAAGAGGTGGCTTCCCAAGGTCTTTTTCAGTCGGTCTGTGAAACCGGAGATCTCTGGAACTGAACTTGGTTTATTTCGAAACCTGCCTTTCCTCGGTCTGTCTAGCTCAGTGTCGTTTACACGGACTGGCAGCAGCTCGCCAGGATTTCAGACCATGGTCTCTCCCAACCGTACCTGGAGGTGCGGGGTCTTGAACCTGGGACTTTCTGCATGCAGAGCAGGCGCTCTGTTACTGAACTATACCCCTTCGTCATAGAATATTTAGGATCATAGGCAGCTGCCTTAGGCTTAGTCGTGCACACATATTGCACATCCTAACGGTTTGCACTTTAGATACAGAGGCATAATGTTTCAAGCAAAACCTTACTGTAGCTTATATTCCAATATATTCAGTTGTATCCAATGTTACTCCTACTCACAATAGACGTATTGAAACAAATGGACATGACTAACTTGGGTTCATTACTTTCTATAGGTCTGCTCTGAGTAATCCATACTTTCGATCACTTATGTGCAGTATTCCCCTTTGGGTCACACGTCAGACTTTAAAAAAAACAACAACCCAGGAAAGCTTTTGAAAATATATCTGGCGCTGGTAAAGGAAGAATTGAACGAGATCCCCTAAAAAAGGGTGGGGAGTAAGGCCACGGGCAAAACTCATGGATTATGGTTGTAGTCTAACATAAGTTAGCATAGGTGGCATAGGTTATTCAAATATGTTCGTCTCACTGAAATAGACACGGTAGGCATGAAGAACACGCGAACCAAAACTGCCTATGCACGGACCTGCAGATTTGTGTGGAAATCTCTCCACACGTGGACTAAAAGGGGAACACGGCAATCATCCTTGCCTTGTTAGACAGACCGACAGACTGACCTTGAGCTGACAAGAAGCCAAAGTTCTCTTCTAGAGTAACAAGGCGAATGTACAGTGGTACATAGGTTTGCTTTTTCCCTCTGAAGGTAGAGCCCCGTTTTAACAGCTCTATAATGGGCGTAATTTCCACAAATGTAGCCCTCCCGCAACCCTCAACAGCTCATCCCCTCTGTCCGGGTGGATGTAACGACCCCCCTTTTTTCTCCGAGGAAAAACCAGAAGGTACCCATTCACCAGGAATGCCAGGTGAGGAGCGGGATGGTGGCGAGATTAATCGCGTTTATTATTAAGTACTTGAAAACAATTATTTCCTTCCTATTGGGCGCGTGCGCACGCAGTCCAGATACATTACTAATTAGCAAGGGAGAAGAAAGGAGCGGGGATTCTCTGATGAGCTATTTGCCTTCGATAATTACTTGACTGTGGGGCTTGCAGCTTTAACGGCAGATTAATCAACACAGTTTTTTAGTTGATTAATGGTGTGAACCCAATTTTAATTGGAGAGGGCAAATTTTCATGGGCGGGGCTGCCAGCGGAGGGTACACTTTCATTTTTGACATCCTGATATACTGAAGTGTGAACGTGTTCCACTGAAATATTATATTACTCTGTTGTAATTTGGGTGGGTTGAGTACAATATAAAATATGGACTTTCCTTGGGGAAAAATAACAACAGGGGTCTCTTCGCGCTTCCTTCAATATCTCAACCAATCCCTAGATTTGAAGATTTGGCTATAAGGGAAATGTATTTTATTTTAATCAGATCATTAACTGGTGAAAAGAAAAATGATTAATGAAGTAGAAATTCTTTAATTGGTGGACAGCCGTGAAGAAAATGATCCAAACTTCACATTTCAACCATTAATGCCCTCCTCGGGTAATGCAGTTTACAACGCAATCGTATGCACGTCTACTGCATTGAGTTCATGGGACTGAATTACAGGTAAGGGTGACACAGGGAATGTAGTTTTAGGCTGTAATCCTGCACTCATTTACCTGGGCGTAAGCCCCATTGAACATAGTGGGTCTTACTTCTGAATAGACATGCAGGGGATTTCACTGTTAATGATCTAACGTGGGAAATAAATTGACAGGCAGGGGCAGGACGGAGAATCCAAAATGTGCTAGAAGTGTTTTTTATTTTAAAGAGAGTTGCCATTCCACAAATACTTGGACTGAATAGATCACATGAGCCTATTTCCATATCTGCTGTTACTCGGTTTCTGCGTTATTTATAATTACGTCATCAATGGACACAGTGCTTTCACAGAGGACTATAATCAGGCAGGTCCTGCCTCGATGAGGTTACAATTAATTACACATGCTTAGTTTCGGTCAGGGTGTGGACTGCGTAGTACAGATGTATATATCGCCCAGATGACACAATTGATTGAACCGTATATAAATGCTAAATGTGTACGAATATATCCTATATAAATATATATGTAGCAACGCATTCCGTGATTCTGGAAAAATTCTATAATTAATGTTGAGATTGTTACCAGAAAAGTCGCAGTTTTCGTTAGCAGATAACCAAGAAGTTCGGGAAACAGATTTTCTTCTGATGTTCCCAGAACGATCTGATTTTAGGGCAAGCTGTGTATATTCAGACTCTGGACTATTCAATCTATTGCCCGTTTGTTTTTGTTTTTTAAATTAGAATATGTGTGCTTGGTTGCCTTGATATTTTAAAAATATCACTTCTCCTTGGAGACAGCCCCCTGCTACACACCTACCCAATATAATCTAAACAGTAGTGAACAAATCACTTCCACACTTTATTTTTCAATCCTAAAAGTGAGGATTTAGTAGGAAGCAAAACGAATTCCAATTCTGAAAATAAAAATGACGTTCATATTGGGAGATATTTAAATATTTGCTATACCTAAAGAGAAGAGAGCTTGTTAAACAAGGATGAAAGACACTGACTTTTATTAATAAGGAAATAATGGGCTATTTTTTAATAAGAAAATAATAGGATTTTTTTTTAATGGCTGAATGAATCAATCGGGTTTTTTTAAAAATTAAAAACTATTAAAATTGTAAACAATTTTGACTGAGTTTTTTTTAACTGTATAAGTTTAAGACTGTGGATTTGATTTTTAAAAAGAAGTAAATCTATCAGAAGTGAAAAGGAAATTTGGTTTTAATTTTTGTGAAAATGTGAATATTATATACAAGGTAGCTTAAGAGCAATTGAAAGGCACCATCTAGCCAAACCTGAGCACTTTAATGCTGCAGTGTTGTACATGCTTACCTGGGAGTAAGTCCCACTGAATTCAGTGGGGTTTATTTCTGAGTAGACATGTATGTGATTAAATTGATTTTTATGGGAGAAATAAGCACCTGTTAAATCTCTCTAATTGGATTCAGCAGCACATTTAAAAAGTGCTTAGTTCCCAAGCACACATATGAAGATAAGCTTGAAGCAGAAAGATAAGCTACTGATGCCTACCTCTGTGTCCCAACAAATGCTTATTTGCTGTACATCTTGAAGGAGACACAGCTGATTTTCAAAATATGATATTTATTTATTCTATCCCTATCCATCCATCATTCAGCTTGATAGCAATGCTTGATACCTTGGCTTGTTTCCCTTTGAAGGTGAAAAGGTCGCTGTCCAGAATCCATGGTGCTGAATGCTGAAATCTCCTAGGACCAGAACTGGCAAGAAAGAGTCCTTCTTCGACTACAAAGGTAGAAGATTTAACAAGATATTTTCCTGATTGGGCCCCAAAGTATGAATAATGACACCATGGAAAGCCAACTTGCTGAACATCTGAGGGTGGGGGTGGGATAGGATGGTGAAACGGGAGATGGTCAATAAAAGCAATTTAGAGCCCCATCCCATGCAGGTTTACTCAGAAACAATTCCCACAGAGCTCAAGGCTCATCCAGTTAGGTGCATATAGAATTGCGGCCACATCCTACAAATGTTTACTTGTAAGCTCCAAGGTGTGTAAGGAGACTTATGTCCAGTAAGTATACAAGGATATGTGGTGGATAGCACTGGAAGGTGGACACGATAAGGAACCACTACTTTAAAGTATAGTAGTTACCAAGTATAGAATGTGATAGTTATAATGTACTAAAAGGAGCTGTAGTTCTAATGTAGTGATTACAGATTAATGTTGTCATGGTTTTGTTTTCGCATGCCTTTCTTCAAGATCGTATTGGTTGGTCTTGGTCAGTTTAACAACTGAGGGAGCAAAACTGGCCAATTAACATAAATGTTCTGAATTCTTAGAACTCAATGGCAGAATGGTCAAAGTTGCTGTTGTTATGTGCCTCCAAGTCGATTACAACTTATGGCGACCCTATGAATCAACAACCTCCAATAGCATCTGTCATGAACCACCCTGTTCAGATCTTGTAAGTTCAGGTCTGTGGCTTCTTTTATGGAATCAATCCATCTCCTGTTTGGCCCTTCCAGATAAAAGTTCATCTGGCCAAGTCAGTTGGGGAAGTCTTGTAGTTCAGTGGTTGAACACGTCGATCCCTGGAGTTTCCTGTAGGGCTGGGAAAGAGTTAAACCCTACATGGGTGCGGATAGTGTAATGCAAAGGCTAGGTGGTCTATTGGTCTGACTCGGTATAAGGCAGCTTCCTCTAACCTTATGTCATGAACAAAAGCACCTAGATCTGTAAGGAAAAGGCAGGGCCGGGCTGTGGGTTCTCCCCCCCCCCAATAGAAAGAATAGGAAGAACACACCAAGCACAGAGTGAGTTAAAAGGGGGGGGAAGGCGGACCTAAACACTATCATCGCAATCCTAACCATATCTACTCTGAAATCAGTACAACTGAATTCATTGAAGCTTGCTCCCAGATAAGTGGAGTTAGGATTGCAGCCTAAATTTAGCCTGAAAAGGTGAACTGGAACCGCCTCCGTGCAGAGAAGTGGGGGTTTCTATTAGGAATGGAGAGGGTGGGTTTTAACGACTTCATGCTTGTTGCCGAGGAAATGATGGGAAAAAAAGGAATGGTAAATAATGGAAATCATATGCAAATCTTTTCGGAGATTTGGACGGCAATCCTAAAGCAAGTTGCTTTGATTCCACTACAGGCAATGGGAGTTCAACCGCATAAATTATACTCGGCGCGCAGAATCGCGCAGTCTTCAGGAACCGTCCGGAGGCTTATCCTTGCAGCTGAAAGGGGTGCCCAACTTACAGCGCGGCGCATCCACACATTTCGGCGGATCTGAAATGTCAGGACTTTTTGGAGGGTGGTGGAGCTATTCAGCCGCCGCTCGGCTTCGGGCGGGGCGGGGGAAAATCTGCTTAACTTTAGTTGCAGACTGGATAACTCGTGCGATGGTCTCCCGGCTGTAAATGGCAAAAAAGCTCCGGAAGGCACTGCTGCCAGTTCTCTAGCCTAGGGAAATGCTGGGTGCCATTCGACGGTCTCTTACCTTGGGGCAGTCTCGCGGAACCCACGGTCCATTTAGCGGCCCTTGGAAGGTCACTCTCTTCCAGTAGAGCGGTGGCAAATTCAGAAGTGCGGGATCCCTTCATGAAAGTCACTCCACACCCCCTCACAGCCACTCCACTTTCTAAGATTATACTAGAGCTTTCAGTCTCCCACTTTGTTTGTAGTACTTCCCTTTAGTGATGCATTGCAACAATCAATGAAGAGCTCCACGTGTTTGTCTTTTAGCTAAATCTACTATGCGCATACATGGACAAATGTAGTAAGATGCTGGAAGGCGAGGAACTTCCTCTGCTGAGTTTCACTTTTTGGTTGCTATCTTAAGATTAAAGGCAAGAGTCCTCAGTGGCAGACTCACCTCCATCCCTCTGATTGGCTCCAATTAGCAGGAAAGGACACTGAAGACATAGGGACTCTGCTCCCAAAAAAGTAAAGGGTCTGGGACCCTGGACGACTACACCCCTGCTCACTTCCTGTTTTATGCAGTGCCCACCTGCATAAACCTCCTGTTCGTGGGCAACCATACTAAGCAACAGTAACCCTATAGCGAAGATTGGAGGGGGGGAAAGAGGCGATATTTTAAAGTCTCGTCTGTATGGGATGGTCTGGGGCAAGCCAAACACCAATGGTAGGTGCCTGGGACCTCTTCACAGAAACACAGGAAGCTGCCGTATACCACGTCAGACTACTGGTCCATCCAGCTCAGTGTTGTCTACCTTGACCGGTAGCTAGTCCAGTAGTATAGAGGGAAACTCAGAAGTGTAGGGTTCCCTTCATGATAGTTACCACCACGCCCCCTCACAGCCACACCCCTTTCCCTCCTCTCCCTTGTTCTCCACCCAGTCCACACTCCACTACAACAGACATGCCTAAAAGTCGATCATCACGAAAAGGGAGGCTGTGTATTAGCTACTGAGGAGAGTCTTCTCAGTAGCTGACTCACCTCCTTCCACTCTGATTGGCTCCAATCAGCACTAAAGGACAAGGACTCTTCTCAGTGACTAACATGCTCACCTTTCATGATGACTGCTTCAAACCTAAGGATCTGGCTGGGACTCTGCTCCCAAGCAAGTAAGGGGTCTATGACCCCGGTGACCTCAGACAACCACACCCCAGAGCAGGTCTCCAGGTTTCAGAGAGGGGGTTCTCCCAGTCTCACCTGGAAATGTCAGGATCAAACCTGGGACCTTCTGCATGTAAAATAGATTCTCTATACCCCTGAGCTATGGCCCTTCCCTAAGTGTCTTCCCTCTCCAGATATCTTTTTAAAAAACCCTAATCATCCTGTCTTCTGTTGAGAAACTCTATAGAATGTCTGGATTGGTCACTACACCATTCATTTCCCATTCGCAGTTAAACCAAGGCACCCTTGCCATAGATCAGGGATGAGGAAATTGTGGCCCTCCAGTTCCCACCAACCTTGACCAGTGGCTCTGCTGGTTTGGGGTATGATGGGAGGTGGAGAGTCCGACAACATCTGGAAGGCCACAGGTTCCCCCCACCACCACCACCACTGACACAAACACTGCTTCCCCATCTCCGGATAGTTTTAAGAACCATCAGCTGGGGCCAAGAGGTGTATTTTTCTAGTGGGTTCTCGCAAAAGAAGGTGGAGGGGTGATTTTGTCTAACAGACTGTCAGAGAAATTCATGCACAAACTCGGACGAGGCTGCTCTACCAATGGCTTATCAGCCACACTGATAGGAAGTTGTCTTATACCGAGTCACAGCCAAAGACCCATCTAGATCAATACTGTATACAGTGATTGGCAGCAGGTCTCCAGGGTTTTAGATAATCTTTTCCTGACCCCTACCTGGAGATGTGGGAGATTGACCCTGGGACCTTCTGCATGCAAAGCAGATGCTCTGCCCATGTGAGCTACAGTTGGTCCCTTGCATATCCTTTTAGGATGTCTGAAAGGAACTTTCTGGTTTAGAAGGTGCACATTCTGCATGATGAAAAATAAAAGATCCTGGGTTCAACCCCTCTCCAGGTCTCTCCAGTTAACACAAGCAGGTCTAGAAAATATCAGGAGAGCTTGGAGCTGCCTGTCAGGGTCTGAAATATATTGTGCAACGGAAGGCAGCTCCTTTTCTCCTGACTCCTTTATTAACTTCCTGCTAAAGTCTTGATGGTTGCTGGGTCTAACAGTGACAACAGGAGAACAAACTTCCATTGAGAAAGTTCTCTGCAGAGTAAAATGGTAGGCTTCAGTAGTCAAGTTCTGGACTGTACCACTTCAGATATTCAGGACTGGAGTTGCGTTTTGAATGTTCATTAAATAAACACTCCCTACAAAACCAGCACTCTAGAAAGAGGGTATTTATTTATTTATTACATTTATATACCGCCCCATAGCCGAAGCTCTCTGGGCAGTGTACAACAATTAAGAACATTAACAACAAATATACAAATTTAAACCATTAAAACCGATAAGCAAGTTAAAAACCCATGTTATTCAAATGCTGTTACAAAGCTAACATTATGTTAACATATATTAATTATAACTCTTTCTTGATGGTCTTCTACCTCATGATAGTAACAGCCACACCTCCTCCAGTCTTTTTTTTCCCTGCTGGGTTCAGAATGAGATCTTTGTTAATGCCTTCTCCCACAACAACAAATGCCCCTAGGAGTCAATAAACGTGAAAGGGGAGAGTGTTAGCTACTGTGTAGAGTCCTCTTGCTTTCTCTCTGATTGGCTCCAATCAGCAGGAAAGGACAAGGAAGCACATTAGCAGACTCTTCTTGGTCACTAACACAATCCCCTTTCATGCTACACCCCTGCTTCTACCATTTTGTGTGTGTGTATGTTAGGGGTTGTTGTTATGTGCCTTCAAGTCGATCACAACTTATGGCGACCCTATGAATCAGCAACCTCCAATAGCATCTGTCGTGAACCACCCTGTTCAGATCTTGTAAGTTCAGGTCTGTGGCTTCCTTTATGGAATCAATCCATCTCTTGTTTGGCCTTCTTCTTTTTCTACTCCCTTCTGTTTTTCCCAGCATCATTGTCTTTTCTATTGAATTAAGTCTTCTCATTATGTGTCCAAAGTATGATAACCTCAGTTTCATCATTTTAGCTTCTAGTGATAGTTCTGGTTTAATTTGTTCTAACACCCAATTATTTGTCTTTTTTGCAGTCCATGGTATGCACAAAGCTGTCCTCCAACACCACATTTCAAATGAGTTGATTTTTCTCTTATCTGCTTTTTTCACTGTCCAACTTTCACATCCATACATAGAGATCGGGAATACCATGGTCTGAATTAGCCTGACTTTAGTGTTCAGTGATACATCTTTGCATTTGAGGACTGTTTCTAGTCTCTCATAGCTGCCCTCCCAAGCCCTAGCCTTCTTATGATTTCTTTACTATTGTCTCCATTGTGGTTAATGACTGTGCCGAGGTATTGATAATCCTTGACAAATTCAATGTCCTCATTGTCAACTTTAAAGTTACATAAATCTTCTGTTGTCATTACTTTAGTGTTCCTGACATTCAGCCGTAATCCTGCTTTTGTGCTTTCCTTTTTAATTTATAACACCATTCGTTTCAAATTATTACTGGTTTCTGCTAGTAGTATGGTATCGTCTGCGTATCTTAAATTATTGATATTTCTCCCTCCAGTTTTCACACCTCCTTCATCTTGGTTCAATCCCCCTTTCCATATGATATGTTCTGCGTATAGATTAAAAAAATATGGTGATAAAATACATCCCTTTCTCACACCCTTTCCAATTGGGAACCAATCAGTTTCTCCATATTCTGTCCTTAAAGTAGCCTCTTGGCCAGATTTTGGTTGCTGTAAACCGCCCAGAGAGCTTCGGCTATGGGGCGGTATACAAGTGCAATAAATAAATAAATAAATAAATTATAGGTTGCGCATCAGGACAATCAGATGCTGTGGCACCCCCATTTCTTTTAAAGCATTCAATTGTTTTTCATGATCTACACAATGAAAGGCTTTGCTGTAATCTATAAAGCACTGGGTGATTTTCTTCTGAAATTCCTTGGTCCGTTCCATTATCCAATGTATGTTTGCGATATGATCTCTGGTACCTCTTCCTTTTCTGAATCCAGCTTGGAAGTCCGGCATTTCTCGCTCCATATACGGTAAGAGCCTTTGTTGTAGAATCTTGAGCATTACTTTACTTGCATGGGATATTAAGGCAATAGTTTGATAATTACTGCATTCCCTGGGATCTCCTTTGTTTGGAATTGGGATGTATATTGAACGCTTCCAGTCTGTGGGCCATTGTTTAGTTTTCCATATTTGTTGACAAATTTTTGTCAAAATTTGGAGAGATTCCGTCTTAGTAGCTTGTAGCAACTCTACTGGTATGCCATCTGTTCCTGGTGATTTGTTTTTTCCAAGTATTTTAAGAGCAGCTTTCACCATGCTTTCTAAAATTCCTGGTTCTTCATCATATGGTTCCTCCATGAATGAATCTGTCATCCTTATATCTCTTTTATATAGTTCTTCAGTGTATTGCTTCCATCTTCCTTTTATTTCATCTTGGTCAGTCAGTGTGTTCCCCTGTTGATTATTCAACATCCCTACCCTTGGTTTAAATTTCCCTTTAATTTCTCTAATCTTATGGCATAGGGGTCTTGTTCTGCCCTTTTTGTTGTCCTCTTCTATTTCTATATAATGTTAGTGTCTGTTTTAAAATGTGAAGGAGTGCTCAAAACTGCAGGGTTGTTTTTTGTTTTGGTGCTTGGAGTGGTGCAGTCCGGAATTCTACCACCATATTCTGCTTAAATAGAGATCTTTGTTTTTGTGGATGTGTTTGGGTTTTCTCATGTACAGAAGGATATTTGACATTTCACATCAAATAAAGGTCTGGAATACTCAAGCAGAAGAATAAAGGGCCAGACTTAGTAATAGTAATTTGTTTTGTGGGACCTGCCTCTTCTTTAAAATCCATACTGTTCATTTGTTTATTTATTGTTAATTTTATTAAATTTATATCCCTCCTTCCTCCCAGAAGGAACCCAGGGTGGCGAACAAAAACACTAGAAACACTCTAAAACATCCAGAAAACAGACTTTAAAATATATTAAAACAAAACACCTTTAAAAACTTATTCTTTAAAAAGCTTTAAAAACATCTTAAAAAGCAATTTTGATGCAGATGCAGACTGGGATAAGGGCTGTACTTAAAAGGCTTGTTGAAAGAGGAATGTCTTCAGTAGGGGCCGAAAAGCCTGTGTTGGTCTGGGGATGTTTCACTTGCTTTTATAACTGCACAATTATATTGTTGTCACCCACCCTGAAACCTTACAGTGAAGGTTGGGAAGAAATCTTACCCATAAATAATAAAATACCTCACAGCAATGTGAGTACAGAGGCAGTACTAAAATATCAGACCCTTCCTTTACATAAAGAACAACTGGCTTTGAAGAATC
This sequence comes from Rhineura floridana, assembly GCF_030035675.1. Classification (NCBI taxonomy): domain Eukaryota; kingdom Metazoa; phylum Chordata; class Lepidosauria; order Squamata; family Rhineuridae; genus Rhineura; species Rhineura floridana. The sequence continues at coordinate 16,292,365 of NC_084493.1, read as the reverse complement.
GAGGGGAGTGATGTTATCCTGCACTGGGATTCTGGAACATATCCTTAATGTCTTTGCATTGATGTGAGATGCACGTTGGCAATGTACCATATTTCAGCACTGGCTAAACTTGTAGCTTGCAAGGGAGAGGGGAGGTTCAGAGGGTATGCAGTCTTAACCTGTCAACAGAAAAACAAAGAGACACAGAGGGAGGGGGGAGGGGGAGGGAAATTTTGGATTCTGCCCAGTATCGATTAACATCAGTGACAAATTTGCAATTGACTGTAAGGGAATGAGGACTGAATTCACTGTAGGCTTTTGTGATGGGAGGAAGGGAAGAGGATGTATCAATATGCGGAATACTGTAAGTATGATAGAGGAGAGGAGAGGAACTCTCTCTCTCTCTCTCTCTCTCTCTCTCTCTCTCTCTGTGTGTGTGTGTGTGTGTGTGTGTGTGTGTTACTTAAGAGCGTTCTATTTGAATGAGGAGAGGAGAGTAAGCACAGGTGCAGATCCTTTATTCCGCTTCAGATTAGAGATTAAAAAAAAATTGCTCCTCCAAAATTGCCTCTGAATATTTTGAGGATGAATATATGCTAATCCATTAATATACAGAGGAATGACGATGATTGGTATTAGTAGTATAAATACAGAGAAAGGTATAAGTCTTACTGGTCCTTCAAGGCACTTAGTGAAGCATGCTTGGTTCCTTTAATCATCCCACCCAATCTTTACAAGAGCCCAGTGTGATAAATTAGACTGAATTGTGGTGCCTGGCCTAATGTCACTTAGTGGCAAATTTAGAAGTGTAGGGTCCCTTCATGATAGTCACAGCAACCACCCCTTTGTTTTGCTGTGGGGTTCACAATGAGATCTTTATTAATGCCTTCTCCCATAACAACAGACATCCCTAGGAGCCAATAAGCATGAAAGGAGAGATTGTTAGCTACTGAAAAGAGTCTTCTCTGTAGCTGACTCACCTCCTTTCACTCTGATTGGTTCCAATTAGCAGGAAAGGACAAAGAAGCATGTTAGACTCTTCTCAGTGGCTAACATACTCCCCTTTCAGGCTGATTGGCTTGTGCAATGCTGGGACCCTACTCCCAAAAACATAAGGGGTCTAAGACCCCCCAAGACCCTGGACCACTACACCCCTGGTCTGGGAATGGAGAAGATCGGGCCTTCCAGATATTGGACTCTATCAGTCTGAGCCAGAACAGCCAATGACCAAGGGTGGTGAGAGTTGTAGTCCAACCACATCTGGAGGACCACAGGTTCCCCCATACCTGTCTAAGCTCCTAACCACTCAACCCACTACGAAAGGCAAATCTATGCCTGCTGGTTTGTTCAAGGTGTGGAAAGAGCATCAGATCATGTGCAGTGCAAACTGATGCATGCTTACTTGCAAGTAAGTTCCACTGTCTTCACTGGGGCTTCTTCCCTACCGCAGGAGTAGTCCATGTGGTGCCCTCCAGATGTGGTTGGATTATGAATATGCCTCATGATTGGCCATACTGACTGGGGCTGATGGGAGCTGGTGTCCAGCAACATCTGGAGGACACCACATTGACTACCTCTGCCCTAGCAATTGGGTTGCAGCCTGAAGCTTTTGTTGCTGTTGTTCTTGTCAGTAATGCCATTGGGATGATAAATATTCACAGGGTCCAATAATTGCAGCAGGAACCTCTCATGACACGCTAACACAATTAGCAACCCTATTTATCATCCACAATTCACTTAAAACCATTATGCCCTTTTAAGGAATTGGCCTTGACTGGTGTTAACTGCCGGGAAAGACATGTGATTTGTGTGTTTTGTTTTTAAAATGTTATGGTTTCTTTAAAGAATATCAACAGATGTGCAGAGACTCTGAATGCACTGGAAGATATCATCCTGATGGAGTCCCCCAACAGCCTCACACAACAAATTGTTGTGTAAATTTGTATAAATGTTAGCAGAGATAGTCAACAGTCTGAGATGCGTGTGTGCCAGTGTGTGCATTTACCTAAGTAGCAGGCTTTTACCCTGCATTGAGATCACTGAGACTTAAGACTTAGTAAAATAAGAAAAGCTATTTTATTTGTAGAAATACATAGTAGATAGGAAGGCATGCCTAGTTCTAACTAGCTAACTAAGCTGGAGGCTCAACGCCCAACCGTGGGGGTTGCCCTCATGGCTCAGGAGAGACAGAGCAGAGACAAAGGTATCTCCACTCTCTTGGACAGTCGGAGAAGAGAAGTAAGGAAAGGGTGGAAGGAGGAGGGGCAGATAAGCTTCCCTAAGCATATCAGTCTAGACGGAAGTCAGTCAGTCAGAGCATCACAGGTAAAGGTAGTCAAGCCTATCCATCTGGAGGACCCTAACTCTATCTCCCTTCTGGAACACAAACAAAAGAACAAAAAAGGAGTTGCTCTTGCCCCACTTCCAACACAAACATGGGCCAGGCTGAAAAATAATGGTTAAGCTCCAGCTAGCCCTTCCCCATTTTCCAATCCAGCCAGCCTTCTCTTTATCATACCCAGCCATGCAAATGAGTCTACCAAAGTTATCAGCTCCTGAAAACACTTAGCTAGTCCACTTAGCCACATGTACCTAAGATAGTCATTTGGGGCTAAAAAGGACCCAGCATTGCAATGCTTCCATTCCTCACCTCTTAGAGGAAATTTTTAGTCAAGTGAGTAGTGATTTACATTTGGTAGGTTATTATATTAATTGGAAATGCCTTGCATTGTGATGAGAGAAGCCCTGCTGGATGGCTAGTCAGTCTGTCAGGGATGCTGTTGTTACATCCTATGTTACAGATCCTGCACTGAGCAGAGGGTTGGATTAGATGACCTCGCAGGTCCCTTCCAACTTTATAATTCTATGGATCAGGAATAAGGAACCTCAGGCCCAGAGGCCAAATAAAGTTCTTCAGGTTTCTCTATCTGGCCTGTGAGACTCTTCATAGTCAGCCCCCCCTCCGACCACACCCCTCCGACCACACCCCTCACTGGTCTTGCTCTGTGCCCTCCTCATGGGCTTTTGCCTGGCTAGAATGGGTGCTTGAACTGGGCTAATGGCTCTTGCACATCTGGTTGGAGGATGGATAGGTGTGTATGCCTGTGTAGAAACCTGACTTTTTCATGGTTGGCATGTCACCCACTGTTGGAAGTGGGGCAAGAGCAACTCCTGTTTTGTTCTTTTGTTTAAGCTCCAGAGGGAAGATAGAGCTAGGGTCCTCCAGATGGATAGGCTTTGTTTACCTTTTACCTGTGATGCTCTGACTGACTTCCTTCTGTCGCTAGACTGTGACGCCTTTAGGGAAGCTTACCTGCGCCTCCTCCTTCCGCCTTTTCCATTCCTTTGCCCTCCGGCTGTCCAGGAGAGAGGAGACTCCCTTTGTTTCTCTCTCTCCGACCATGGGGCTGACTCCTACACCTGGGTATTATGCCTCCAACTTAGCTAGTTAGTTAGAACTAGGTTTGCCTTTTCTATCTACAATGTATTTCTATAAATAAAGTAGCTTTTCTTATTTTACTAAGTCTCCAGTCTCAGTGATGTTTATGCAGGGTAAAAGCCTGCTACTTAGGTAAACGCACGCACACGCTGGCACACTCGCATTTCAACATCTGCTGTTACTCTCTGCTGCTGTGGTGCTGGTTTTAAATGAAATTAAGCGACACAACTACACACAGCACAACACCCACTGTACAAAGGTGAGAGTCACATTTGTTGCTGCACTGACTTTTCCTTTGGCACCTCCCACCACTGGCATGTGTTTCCCAGAAGGTTGTCCATGAGGGAATGTGGCCCTCAGTCTGAAAAAGATTCCCCGCCCCTCGACCAGATCCAAGGTCCATGTAGTCCGGTATCCTGGTCCCTAAAGGGGCCCACTTCCAGGATGCCCAAACACAGGGCATAAAGGCAATAATCATCCCATGTTGTTTTTGTGGCATAGTCTGGTGCAGAGGCGTACAGCTTCTGAATCTGGAGGTTCCTTTTTGCTATCATGGCTAATAGCCACTGATCGACCAGCCATGTTCTGCTCCATGAATTTGCCTGATGTAGTTTTTGATGTCTTCAAAGGGGAAATGGCTTTAATAGCCTCTATCTACGTTGGGGAGGTATCCCTGCAAAGTACAACTCACTTCACAGATGTGTGGCTCTTGATCCCTGACTTCGTCTATTGCAGGTGCATAGAACCAACCTGGGGGTGAAATGTGGCCCCCAGGCCTCTCTACCTGGCCCTTGGGACTCTCCCCAAGCCACACCCCTCACCAGCCCTACTTCATACCTTCTTTCAGGTGTTTTTTTTTGGTCTGTCCTTGACCTCTAATAATCTCTCTTGGTTGCCTGCATGGAGGACAGAGAGGGGTATGTGGCTGCGTGTAGAAACCAGACTACTGTAAAAAAGGTAAGTTGTACATTATACCCACTCACTTTGGTCTCTGGCCCCGCCCACTACTGGCATATGGCCCCCAGAAGGTTGCCTAGATGGGAATGTGGCCCTCTGCCTGGAAAAGGCTCCCTACCTCTGTTCTATGGGATCACCAAAAACAGCAGAGAGGAAGCTGTGCTGCTGGGCCACCATCTCTTTCCCCCACCCTATCCAGAAAACATTATGCTAGGGAGGGTGGGCTTTGCAGACACTGCTTCGTGCCTGAGAGGTATGGCAAGCAATTTGCCAGAGAAACTCATTTCGGGAGATGTGTTCAAAGTTAATTAAAGATGGTTGGCTTGGGGTCATTGCCTTGGTAACAATTAAGGATTGGAAGGTTGCCTCATTACGGTCAGTTTTAACAAAAAATATTATTTTTGCATAGAGAAAGTTTCTTGCACAATGAGAAAATATTTCTCCCTCCCCCCCATCTCCCCACTCATAATCACCCTGGATCACTTCATTGTGATAAAGGAAAACAAAGAGTAGACATAGGGATAGAAAGGAGACAATTAAATACTTTGCACCTATATGGCTCTGTATAGCAAGAATCTGACAGTGTTTTTTTAATGTGTGTGAATGTATAACCATGCCATCCTATGCATGTCTACTTAGAAGTAAGTCCCATTGAGTCTGATGGAGTTTACTCCCACAGGATTGGAGCTTGAGAGAAAATCAAGCAGACTAACCGACAGAGCACTCAAAGTGTTTTACATCCACTGTCTGAGTAGCTCGTACAACAACTGTAAGGTAGATCATTATTATTGTTCTAACATTGCAGATGGAGCAGGGAGGCTGAAAGGTAGTGCCTTATCTAGCAAGTTTGTGGCAGAGGGGAGATTTGGAGAGAGCTTGAGAGAGCGAGAGAAAGAGAGCGAGATAGAATATTTTCTTCCTGAATGAGAAACTTTCTCAAACTCATAGACATGAGACCTGCTCTTAGCCGAATGTGAGGGAACTTGAAGAATGGCAGTCAAAGGCTTGACCTATGTAATACCACCAACACGCCTAGCTCACATCAGGGAAGTTGCAGGGTTGCTGCATGCTCTACTCTTAGGAATCCAGGAAGCTGCCTTATACTAAGTCAGACCATTGGTCCATCTTGCTTAATATTGTCTACACTGACTGGTAGCAGCTCTCCAGGGTTTCAGGCACAGATCATTCCCAGCCCTATGTGGAGATACCTGCATGCAAAGTGGATGCTCCACCATTAAGCCACAGACCTTCCTCCTTATGGCAGAGGTGGGGGGACCTGCGGCCCGTGGGCCTCATTAGGCCCACCGGGTCTCTCCATTGGGCTCTCCAAGCCATTTTGGCCACACTACACCATGTGTGAGGCAGGTAAAGTCATGGCCGGGCCAAAAGGGGGCTTGCAGGGACCACTGATCAGCATCTCTGACCATTGGACCTGCTGTCTGGGGCTGCAATTGATCAAATTCATGATGGAGCAATCATTTAAATGCTCTGCAAGCCAATATGAGCTCGTAAATTACAGGCTGCCCTGGGTTCATTCTAGCTCCGACCTGCCTCCAAGCTCCCTCCCTCCCTTCCTCTCTCTCTTTCTCTCCCGCCAACCATGCTGCACCCCTCTCTCCTTCAAGCTTCTCAAAGAACAGCTCTGTCAGGCTGCAGTTCCTCCTCTGACAGCAAAGGACATATTGATGGATGGAATTGCCGCTCACAGGGGCAACCAGTGTGAGGGAGTTGGCAGTCATAGCAATGCGCCAGGAAGTGTTTCCTTCCATGCACTCGAAGAGACAAATGCTAGCCTGGGCATGCTAATGTTGCTCAACAAAGCCTACAGTGAATAGCATCCAAGCATCGCTACTGAGCCTTTGGCTTCCGCCAGAAGGCTCTTTTGAAGAGTCCCTGGGAGTAAGAGCATACCTTGTAGTTGCCTAGCAACCGAAGGGCTCAAGTGCATTCAGGCCATTTTGGACTTAGTGAGCACCTATCAACAATTGCTGGGCAATGGTGTTGCCATGCTTTCACCCACTTCTTGGCTCAACGGCTGCCTAGGACTGTACCACACGGGATGAAGGCATTTGAGACCTGGCTGTGCAACAGTAAGAGTTAAGAAAGGGTGTATATGTGATGGTGAAGCATGGACTCAAAGCAGGAGAAAAAAATTGATTCAGTTCACATTGAAAGCAGAATGTATCAAATTTACACTTTCTAAAACAATATGAGAACCGAAACACAGCCATCCTTTGAAATTTGCACTTATCTGAATTTTGCAATGCAGTTTTCCAGCCAAATATTGTTTACAAAAATGCATGTATTAGGGGAAAATTAAATGAACATATGAGTGAAAATAACACACAAAACTGCTTTCTATTAGGATAACGTCTTGCAACAAAATGTCTACATTAGTCAAAACTGCATACAAAAATGTGTTTAGAGGGAGAAGTTCAGACTGAAATGCTGAAGAATTTTTATGAGGATTTTTTTAAAAAAAAATCACAAACTGTTACAGAAATGTGGAGAACTGAATTTAACACTGGAGAAATGAGAAACTGAGAGAATTGAAATGGACAGATCCTTCCATCCCTAACTCAAAGATGAACATAGATGCCAAGCCTGACCCAGGGTGCTTCCAGGTTGTCACTGTTCTTGGTAGGATTCAATCACATCCTGGCAAATTCAGGTTGCATAATGAAAGCTGATTGGGAGATCTTGTACAACAAACCAGTTTCCCCCAAAGGTCAAAGTTTTTGCAATAAGGAAAGTTACGGGGAAATGCCAGTGGAAAGGGTAGGATAACACTTGCTTTGACTCAACTTTGTCTAGCCTCCCTGCAAACAAATCATGATGAATGATCAATAAATAGGCTATCTGGAAGTGCCCCCAGCTACCGTGAAGCAGCCCTAACAAGTGGGATTCCATATTCTTCTAAGGGAGGGATGGTAGCTCAGTGGTAGAAGATGCACCTTGCATGCAGAAGGTCCGAAGATCAATCCTTGTTATCTCCAGACAGGGCTGAGAAAAGCTCCTGCTTAAAGCCCTGGAGAGCCACTGCCAGTCAGAGTAGATCAGTGTTCTTCAGCCTTGGGTCCCCAAATATTGTTGGACTGCGCCTTCCATGTTTAGCAAATGACCAAGCATGATGGGAGTTGTAGTCCAACAACATCTGGGAAACCAGACAATACTGAGTCAGCTGGACCAATGGCCTGACTTGGTATAAAGCAACTTCATATGTTCCTAAGGTCATGGTTTAGAGATGGAGCAATGCCCCTCCCTAGTTTGGGAAAGGTTGGGACAAACTGGGCTATTTACCCAGATGTCAACATTAGCGATGGATCAGTGTATTTGCAGTCTATGACAATTTCACATCTGCTCCATCTGTGATTTTTAAAAAAAGGAAAATCTGCATCCAGTGCTGGATTTAGGAACAGGCCAAGTAAACCATGGCTTAGGGTCTCATATTATGAGGTGTCTCTAAATATGTTGGAGATAACTCAGAAGTTTTATTTTAATTGAAATTGCTTTGGCTTAAATAACCTTTCCTATAAAATCCACCACCAAAATTCTGACCCCTGACCTCCCCATCCCAATCCACACCCAGTCCCATCAACATCCCTTCCAGGGCTACTGAACTACTCACATCATCCACAGGTTGCCCAGCCTCAGCTCAGACCTCAAGAGGAGACAACGGGAGCTAGCCTACCAACACGTTAGAAAGTCCTGTTCCACTCTAGGCACCATTTCTTCTAATCCCCTCCTTGCCACTTTCCCATCCCCACCCCTCCATATATCACCACACAGGCCTCAATGTTCTGGAGCCCCACAAAAATATAAGGAAGTGTTGTTTTTTTAAGGAATTACAAACTGCCAGAGATAAGGACTTGATGCTTCTTTATTTCAGAAGCTTGGCAAAACTGAAAAACAATCTATTATCAGGCCACACTCCAACAGTTCTGGCTCAGCCCTCTCACTTCCTCTTCTTCCCAGCTCTCTTCCATGCTTCTACAAGTCCCAGTGTGCCGCTCACCCACTAAGTTGCATAAATCTCCCCCTGTGGCTGCTCCCCCACCATGCACCCGGAATGCCCTGTTTTCAGTGCTTTCGCTAGCTTCCACTGGCTCTCCGTTCGCTAGGCTAGCCATCCCTGGCAGTCCCCCATCAGCAGCTGGTGCCGTGACTGGGGGCTTCTGCTGGTGGAGCCCAGCAATGTCGGGAGCCTGCCAGCTCAGCCGTGTGTGTGTGTGTGTGCTGCATCCAAGTCCCCCCAGCCAGAAATATGAGGTGGATTGCACCCTAAATTCTAATCTCTGTAACTGCTCTTGTGTTTCTATAAGTCTTCAGTTTTATATATGCTAATTAAGAAATCATAAGGTATTTGATAATGCAAATTAAGCTTTTTGCAAGAAGTATGTTTTATTTCATTGTTTTTCACTGCATCTTTGCCTAGGTATATATGCAAATATAATGGTTTACCATTTATTTTTTCATTACCTTTCCTATTAAAATGTAATACACTTTTTTCTCATTTTTATGGTATGGAGCCTCAGAATCCTGACATGGCTTAGGGCCTCAGCTTGTCTTAATCTGGCCCTGTCTGTACTCACTGAAATTAATAGTTCACACTGAGATACCCATTTTATCACAATTTCCCCCCTTTATTTCTAAATGTATTCTATAATATACATTTTAAATCAATTTGGGATAGTTTTGGCCTGTTGTTTTTAAGCTGAGAAATGTATTGCAACATTTGGAGAAATGTAAAATCGAAATAATAATTAAGGGCTGTATCCAATCAAGTCTTAATCAAAACAGAACCACTGAAATGAAGAGAGCTAAGTTAGTTGTCCCTAGTAACTTCAGTGCATCTACTCTGAGTAGTACTGAGATTGACTACAATCCTACGTTCCAATCCACACGTTAGTCTGGCTCAGGTCAGCTCGCTTTGGAATTCACAGCCATCAAATTCCTCAAGCTTTCCTGGCCAAAATAGTATTTGGCTACTTAAAATGGTATTCCTGTTGTCTGAAGTGCTATTCCTCTGATGCTTATTGCCTACAGGCCCTGATGCATAGTGATGATGTCATCAGTATGTGTCATCTTCAAGAAGCAGACATAGCAGGAAGTAACAGTCGAGAGTCATTTCATACACACAGAGAGAATATATGAAGCCCAGTCCAAAATGCAGTCCAAAAAAAACCCAAAAGAAAAACAAAGTAAGACCTGACCGAAAGAACTGAAAATGATAGGAGAGTATCAGAAGCAAGGCTGACACATAAGATGCAATTACTCTAGTTTTTGATCTGTAAATCTATGAAAGTGACGATTATCAGAATGAGCAATCCAAGCTTAACGGCTCTGCCTTATCTAGAATAAGGTATGTGTCCCCCTCACTGCCCTCTCATCACAATGTGACGGGAGCCCTTTCATGAGCTGACCATGAAGGCAGGACAAGGAGGGGCCCAGAACAAGGGACAAAGGGCTGGTCAGTTTGTTCATCCCACAATGGAGCCCTTGACTGGCCGCAATGTGGTCTCCTTGTAACCCTCAGGAGAGGTGACCTTAGAGGGGTTGTTCTCATTGTGGACACTCCATAAAGATGTTATGAACTGGGAACACCAAGTGGGTCTGGGGGCAATTTAAAACCAATTAGGAAGCTGTAAACTGCCCTGGTCTTTGCAGTTCATTAAACAACCACAAAGCAACTTTAGTGGTTGGAGTTCTTTTCAGAAGGGGTGGGTGGGAAGAAAACCTTTAAAATATGCAGTTGGCTCAGGGATGCAAAGAAGCAAAGGAAGCAAGTGCCTTGATCAGTACAAATTCCCTAATTTATTTATGTATTTATTTCTATTTCAAAGAACTGAGGTTCTTCATATATGGCCCTTTGGAAGCACGTTTATTCTCCTGACACTAGACCCAGCCCAGCCTGCGATTATTTGCCTTTCAGAAAAGAAGCTTTCCCCATCAGCAGAGGAACATACCTCGCAGTCTTCCAATTCTCTCTTGAAGGGATTTTAACAGCAAGATTAAAAAAAAAAAATCTGTACAGGCAGAGAGGAATGGCCCTCCCCCACCATCCCCACACTTGCAAAATAACAAATGTTAGCATTTAGCACTTCTATAGCACCTTCCGTCTTCAAAGGGCTTTGCAAACTGTTAACAAAATTTAATGCTTCGCTCTTTCCGTTTCTATGGAGCGTAGTTTAAAATGGTTCTTGAGATAGAAATAGGGATAGAATAGAGAAAGAACAGTTTAGGTTAGCCAGGAAAGAAGCCTAGGATGCTTACAACTCCTGGGCAATTTTACTTCAGAAGAGCCTGCTGGATCAGGCCAGAGGCCCATCTCATCCAGCATCCTGTTCTTGCAGTAGCCAACCAGACGTCTATGCAAAGCCTGTAAGCAGGACCTGAGCCCAACAGCTCTCTCTCCTCCTGTGGTTTACAGTAACTGGCATTTAGAAGCATACTGCCTTCAACAGCAGAGTTAACTCTGGAGTGGAGCTCCTGTGCTTTTGAACACCACTGTGTCAGGGAGGAGAAGTTTGGCAGGTACAGCTTCTCTTAACAAGGTGCAGATTGCGCTCCTCCAGCACCTGTTGTATTTATAAATTATTTCATTGTACTATGAGAGCCAGTGTGGTGTAATGGTTAAAGTGTTGGCCTACGACCTGGGAGACCAGGGTTCAAATCCCCACATAGCCACGAAGCTCACTGGGTAACCTTGTCAGTCACTGCCTCTCAGCCTCATGAAAACCCTATAAGTTGGAATCGACTTGAAGGCAGTACATTTACATTTTATCATACTACATTTATCCCACCTGTCTTCCATCATGAAGCTCAAGGCAGCTTAGGCGGCATACACAGGGTTCCACAGATGGTCTCCCATCCAGCTGCTGACCAGCTCCTTATCTGCTTAGCTTCAGCAAGATTGCTGCATCATGTACCCTCAGACCATGTGCCGGGACCTGTAATGTGGTGACAGAAGTGTTGTTGGTCAAAACATACAGGGGAACAAGGTGGGCAGGACTTCATATACAGAAACACATTCGGAGATGTGTCAGCCGCTTGACATCCCCTAGCAATCAACAGCAACGGTACCAGGAAAAAATGTCGGGGGGGGCACAGACACCAGAAAACAAATTGGGGGGCATAGAAGTATATTTCTAGGTGGGCAAAATATAGTAGGTGAGGGGCAAACACCTTGTTGGGGGGGTGCTTGCCCCCCTTGCCGTCCCTTTGATGCTGCCCCTGGGCATAAAACCACTGGCCAGAAAATGTAAAAGCATCTCTAGCAGTGCCATTGAGAACTAGAATAAAGTCAAGCAGCCAGTTACCTCATTTGCAGCTCTGCAGGCCAGTATCAGTCATGTGCATTAAGGGTGGTAGGGATGGATGGGTCTGTCAATCTGGATGTTCTCAGTTTCTCATTTTTCTAGTCTCAAATTCAGTTCCCCATATTTCTGCAATTTGCGATTTTTTGGGGGGGAAATCATCTTGAAAATTCTTCAGCATTTTAGAGTGAATTTCTCCTAATTAGCTCATCTGGGCTGCAGTTTTGACTAATGTACACATTTTTGCAAACAACTTCTCCTAATATAATGCATTTTATAGATCATTTCCCCCTAATATATTCATTTTTATACACATTTCCTCTAATATATGCACTTGGAGAACCGCATCGCAAAATCCAGAGAAGAGCGAATTTTGAAGGATGGCTATGTCAGTTCTCATATTTTTTAGGAAACTGTGAATTTCATAGATGGGGCTTTAAATGTAAACTGAACCGAATTTCTCCTCCAACCCTAGAGGGTGGTGCATGAGTTGGTCTTGAAGCTTGTTTAGATGGTGTATACAGTAAGCAGAGAGAGCCAGTGTGGTGTAGTAGTTAAGGTGTTGGATTATGACCTGGGAGACCAGGGTTCAAATCCCCACATAGCCATGAAGCTCACTGGGTGACCTTGGGCCAGTCACTGCCTTTCAGCCTCATGAAAACCGTATTCATAGGGTCGCCATAAGCCGGAATCGACTTGAAGGCGGTACATTTACATACAGTAAGCAGGCAGTGATAGGTTCCGGATTATGTCTTAGTTGCCTTTGGACAGTATGATCTGGTATATGCATGCATGCGTTCATTCATTTATATAATGGCATCACTTGTACATGGTCCTTCACAGAGTGACAATAGTTTGACCCTTGCCCTGGGGAGCCTACAATTTAAATTTCAACAGAGCAGGAGACAAACAGTAGTGAGAGGAGAGAATTAAAGGCAATTTATGGATAACAAGGGATGAATAGGAAGTACAACAGTTGTACATATTTAGACTTTTGGAATTAGGGATGAAAGGGTTAAGTTTTGTCTTATGGGATTGGCCTGGGAATTAAGAAGTTTCTGATGAGTATGGTTATGATAATCAGTGATGATGGTACTTGGAGTAGCGTAAGCCAAAAAGCTCCGTGGAGCTTTCAATCCAAAATTTAATAGAGGGAAGGAAAGGGTGGTGAGCTTTTTTCCTACACAGGGGAGTTGACCTATAGGAAAAGCCAATCAGAAACTGCAACAATAGTGGGTGGAGCCAGACCCAAAAGAGGGTGGAGTTTGCAGCTATGTATAGCATTCTCGGTCTCTGTACTACACCATCATAAGAAGCCACCTTTATATTGAGTCAGACCATTGGTCCAGTTAATTCAGTATTGTCTACGCTGACTGGCAGAGGCTCTCCAGGGTTTCAACCAAAGTCTTTCCCAAATCTACCTGGAGATGTCAGGGATTGAACCTGCGACCTTCTGCATGAAAAGCATGTGCTGTACCCAGAGCCAACCTTAGGGGTGGGCGAGCCGGGCAGTTGCCCAGGTTGCTGAGTTGAGGGGGGCACCAAGCTGAGCTCAGTGGCTGTGTTTTTTGAATGTACTGTTTGCAGTGAGCCAGTGTGGCAAAACATGTAACCTTTTTTTTAAAGGTTCTACAAGTTGTTTAGGTATTAACTACAAAAATGATCTCCCTTCAATTTGCTTTAAAATATATACTCCACTGTCGTAGTGGTGCTAAAGAACTGGCTGGCATACAAGGCTGTTGCTAGGCTTGGCAATGTAGTTGCTACAGCTCTATCTTTGGGGGCAATGGTAATTTTCAAAGTAAAAAAAGGAGAACGGGAATAAGACTGGGAGACTGTAGTATATGGTGATATTGTCCCTTTAAGACAGAGGGCCTACTTCTGGTCTCCCTCTTGGTGTCCCTGCAAAGCTGACCAGCTGAAGAGGAAGTGTTGGAACTCAGAGAAGAGAGCTTTCAGTAGGAGCTATTTTGTGTGTGTGCTGAATATAGGCCTACATATAATTCCATGAGAGTCATCCTTTGAGAGCCATCCACACCACATGATAGAGACTCCACTGGGATCCTAGAACCGAAGCAGGAGTGCACTGAAGCAGAGCAGAAAATAAGAGGTGGCTCACTCTGAGCCCTTTTCATATATGTTGCTGGGGAAAAGCCTGGGAGTAGCAGGACCTGTTACACTGTTATGTTTTGCAAACCTGCCCAAGTCAAGACAACTTGGTAACACTGTAAAGCTGCAGGGTTGCATGTGGGGGGGGCAACTGGGGGAATTCACCCCACAAAACAAGGCCCCTCGCCTCAGTTCCTGTGTATACCATTAGCCCATGCTCTGACTCTACCACACTGCTCACGAGAATTCTTGGTATTTTGTTTAAAATGTTCATAAAAAGATGAAATTCTGTGTTAGAGTATAAGATGACACAAAATCCGAGCATGTAATTTTGACATAATGGGACCATTCCTGGGCCATGATGAAGTAAATACTTTCCATAGTTGTGTATAAAACAGAATAGATGCTAATTTCTAGTTTTGGTGTACAAAGCCCTATACGGCTTGGGACCAGGATACCTGAAAGACCGTCCTATCCCTTATATACCCAATCGATCACTGTGCTCTGCAAGTGGGGGCCTCCTGCAGATACCATCTTATCAAGAGGTCTGTTCTGCACAACATAGGAAATGGACCTTTAGTGTGGTACCACCTACCCTTTGGAATTCCCTCCCCTTAAATATTAGACAGGTGCCATCTCTGTTACCTTTTCGGCACCTACTGAAGACCTTTCTCTTTCAACAAGCCTTTTAAGTTGAGACCTTATCCAGTTTCCGTCTGTGTTGGAATTGCTTTTTAACAGGTTTTTAAACATTTTCTTTTTTTTCTTTTTTTTAAAAAAATGTTTTTAAACTTTTTAACAAGATGTTTTTAAAAAAATGTTTTTAAATATGTTTTAATATATTTTAAAGTTTGTTTTTATGATGTTTTAAAGTGTTTTTAATGCTTTTGTTTGCCGCCCTGGGCTCCTACTGGGAGGAAGGGTGGGATATAAATCAAATAATAAATAAATAAATAGAGGCTTAAACTGGCCGTAAAATGTATCCTTGGGAGGCTCAAAGGGAGGGGCCTGGTTATTAGCTTGGCCTGCAGCCCAGTTTCAAGGGATTCTAAGCCAATCATAATAAGGTAAAATCTTTCTTTATGTCTGGGCAGTGATAGAGATAAGTTTGGTCAGACAAGTTTACTGTATGACTGGCCCAGGCCACGTAGCACCGATTACAGAGTTTATTGTAAGGAGAGAAGGAACAGGTACAGTTTTAAGGAGGGATTCTGTGGCAAAGCAAGCAGTCTATTCTTGTCACAGAAAGAATTCTAGGCCTGCCAGGGAAAGAGTTCAAGGAGTGAGTGAACACCACCTAAGATTTCCAGGCAAGGTGCCACTGGAGATTAATTTTCTGTGACAGTTACCACAAAGAAAAGAGGAGTGGTGTGAGGCCAGGCCTCAAAAGAGGAATTCTTCCTGAGAAGAATGGAGTGGAGAAAGCCAGCAGCAGGCCACAACCAGAAGACCTGTGAGACTGAGCCTCAGGAAGCAGAAAGAGAAAACCACAACCCCATCCCTATTCCCTTATCCCCTTATGCCTCCCTGAGTTCCTACTGAGAGGAAGGGCAGGATATAAGCCCAATAAATAAATAAATAAAAATAAAATGTAAGAAAAAATGAAGCACATCCATCCCAGGGCAAGGAGCAGCTACAGGCAAGAATTCTCACAAGTAGCCCGTGCATGAAATAATTCTTGCATGTGGCTCCCCAACTTTATACACACATGCATTCCTTGTAGGGGGCAGCAGCAGGACCCCCAACATAACATTTGCATGAGGCCCCATAAACCCTCTGGGTGAACCTGCAAAGCTGACGAGGGGGGGACATAGGTACTCCTCACCTAGTGTGCTATCTATCCTAGGGCTGACCCTGGTCACACCATTGGTCCATCCAGTTCAGTATTGTCTGCATTGGAGATGGGGAACCTGTGGTCCCTCAGATGTTATTAGACTCAAGCCTGGTGCCAGCATGTGTCCAGGTTGGGCCCTGATCAAGGGCCTCTGTGGCCCAGAAGGGCCCCGAGGGGACCCTCCTTAGGGTGATAGGGTGGAGCTCCCACCCACGATCCATGACAGCATCAGGGAATGTAACACAACACTGCTGTGGATTGTGGAGCAGGAGCTCCCAGGCACCCCCCAATACAGTCGGAAGCTCCTAGGGACTCCATCCAAGCAGATTACTTCATCAGTGCACATGCCCTGTGTGGTGTGCACACATGCCTTCCATCGCCCAGGATAGCAGTGGGGGTGTCGCTAAGGAGATGATGTTCCTGCTGCCATCTTGGGTGATGGCAGGCATGCGTGCGCAGTGTGCAGGGCATGCACAGTGATGTGGGAGGTAGGTGGGGCATGTGTGCTTATTTAGGGCCAAGGCCCAGTCATAGCCTCAAAGGCCTTATAGGTCCCTTCTAACTCTATTTTATGATTCTATGCCTGGTGCCAGCCCTGCCCATTCACATGTCAAACGTGGCCTGCAAGGGGTGGGTGAAGTAGCAATCTGGCTAAAAGGAATGCTTCTGTTTAGGGTTCCAGCCAGCCATTTCCTCCAAGGTGGGCATTCAACTCAGTCTTCCCCCTCTGTTTTTCTGAGCTATGGCTGTTGGGGAAGAACCATAGCTCAGTGACAGAACATCTGTCTTGGATGCAGAAGGTCCCAAGTTCAATCCCTGGCATCTTCAGGTAGGGCTGGGAAAGAACCCCTTCCTGAAATCTTGGACAGCTGCTGCCAGTCAGTGTAGACAAACTGAGCTAGATGGACCAATGGTCTAATTCAGTATAAGGCAACCTCAGATGTTGTCACTGTTATGGAAACATATATATGCAGAGATACTCAGTGGTCTGAGCTACGTGTGTGCCAGTGTGTATTTACCTAAGTAGCAGGCTTTTGCTCTGCATTTAGATCACTGAGACCTAAGACTTAGTAAAATAAGAAAAGCTACTTTATTTATAGAAGTACATAGTAGACAGGAAAGGCATACCTAGTTCTAACTAACTTACTAAGTTGGAGGTGCAATGTTCAGACTTGGGTATTGCCCTCATAGTCAAGGAGAGACAGCAAAGACAAAGATGTCTCCTCTCTCCTTGGATAGTTGAAGAAGACAAAGGACGGAGGGGCGGGTCAACTTCCCTGAGCATATCAGTTTACAATGGAAGGAAGTTAGAGCAGAGCAGAGCAGAGGTAAAGGTAGGCAAGCCTAGCCAGCTAAAGGACCCTAACTCTATCTTCCTTCTGGAATACAAACAAAAGAACCCAAACAGGAGTTGCTCTTGCCCCACTTCCAACAGTCACCCAGCCTGGGACCTGCTGGTCAAGGGCGGATGATGATGATGATGATGATGATGATGATAAATACCTTATTTACGAACTGTCACTCTATATTCTGTAGCCACTGAGTGAGCTCAGGTCTCATTGAGATGTTTTTGAGGTCCCCCTCCCTTTTAGGGTTTCCCCCCCTAAATATTTTTTTTTTGTTCTTCTGCAAACCTCAGGGTTTTCCTGAGCATACTGGTGCCAACCTTTTGTTTTTCAGTGGCCCAGTTTTTACTACAGTCCTGCTGACACTCACTACCTGCAATTAGAAGGAGCGATTTGTAATAGGGCTGTGGCTACAATTCAATTCAATTCACATTTAAAGTCAAATCTGTCAAATTTGACCTTTCTGAAACAATATGAGAACCGAACACAGCCATCCTGCGAAATTAGCCCGCATCTGAATTTTGCAATGCAGTTCTCCAGCCAAACAATGTTTACAAAAATGCATCTATTGGGTAAAGGTGTGCATAAAAATGAATGTATTAGTGAAAATAACATACAAAACTGCACTAGATTAGGAGAAATTTCTTGCAAAAATGTGGGCATTAATCAAAATTGCATACAAAAATGTGTTTATTAGGAGACATTTGCACTAAAATGCTGAAAATATTTCATGAGGATTTTTTTTAAAAAATTGCAAGTTGCAGAAATGTGGAGAAATGAATTTAAGATTGGGAAAATGAGAAACTGAGAGCAATAAAACCTGACAGAACCTTCCATTCCATCTGTGGCTGCAATGCCTCCCTGGGCTCCTACTGGGAGGAAGGGCAGGATAGAAATCTAATTAACTAACAAACAAATAAATAAGGCATTCTAAACTTTTCCTGAAGCTGATCCTGACATGGAGAATACATGGTGTGGGAGGAAAACTACATCTGCTAAATTTCTGTTTCAGGCTGCTTTTAAAGACACATAATCTGAGCCAGTAAAAATACAGTGTCTACACTCTAACTACGGAGGGCGAACACAGTCAAGTGGAAATAGGGAAAGGAGACAAAGGGTTCAGTATACATTATGTATTTAGAGCACATTGAAATGATATTATTTTCCCCAAAGGATCCTGGGAACTTTACCCCTCAAAGAGCTGCAGTTCCCAGAACCCTTAACGAACTACAGTTCCTGGGATTCTTTGGGGGAAATAATGCACTTTCAATGTGGTTTAAATGCGTGGTGTGTACACAGTCAGGAGAGAAAGAGAAACGCCCTACTGGAATATGCAGAGAAATAGCTTTTGTTCCATTCTGAATGGCATTTGACCAATCTTGTTTTGTAGAGCTGTTGATTTGTTTAATAGCATCTGGCCCAGCTTCATCCAGCTTGCTATGCCCTGAATTGCTGCCTGTGCTCTGCAGAGGGAATACACCCAAGCTTATATTAATGTACAACAGTGGTGACGGTAACACTATGCGCTTTAGCAATGTTGTCTTGGCAGTGCCTTCTATGCTCGATTCATAAGAAATTCTCCAGGAGGGAGCTGTTTCTCTGTCAAATATTTTTCTGGTGCTTAACAGCGTCCAAGCCCAGCCACTACCATACGCTGCAAATAACAAATAGCATTAGAAATATATCATGATAGTCTTGATCAGAGGACTGGAGATCTAGCTTATTTAGATGAGCAAGGGTTTTCAATCTACAGAATTTTGGATCAAGCAAGCCCAGGATAAAGTAAAACAGAGCCATCATTAAAATGCAAGCTGGAACAAATGTAGGAGGGATGTTTCGAATTTAAAATTGCATCTGCAAATTGTACATTTTGGGGGGTGATGTAAAACACATGCATACATTTGCACGATGCACTATTTTCTTTTTGAAAAACAAAGTTTAGTGAAAATTTCAAATGCTACCTATATTTTCATGACCATTCATATATGTTGAATTTGACGATTTCAAATACTGAAAATAAATCACAGCTGAAATATGAGTCATTTTGGGTTTTTAAAATTCTGTTACAAAGTAACCCTATAAAGCAATTGCCCCCCTTTTGAAAAACAACAGCACAAAATAAGTTTGGTTTTATTGTGCAGGGTATAGCATACTCTTTGTGATTCTTCTGTTTTTAAAGGCAGGTCTCATTTTTATTCATTTCAGTTTGGTGGAACAGTTTGCTATTATTTTTAGCCGTTAGTCATTTGGAAGAACAAGAAAACCTGCTGTGGAACAAATATTTGAAAAATCCCTTGCTTGGTAGCCTTTTGATCTGTAATCTTGTTTAGTCATCTAAAGTATTTGGCAATAATTAACGATGAGAGGGGATTTGCTAAAATATTAATCACAAAGGTAGCAGTTAACTTTTTTTAAGATTTGGGGGAAAACAAATATGGGGTGCCGTTCTAGATGTCAGTGGCAATGGGGAGGGGAGCAAAGAAATTTCAGTGGGAAGAGATGTGATTCTTTATGAGGATTAAACAGTACTTTTTGATATATTCAATATTAGATTGATACATGTCAGTGTGTATTAAGATAATTTGTTATCATTCCTTTTTTATACACCAGTGTAGCAATGCACTTGGTAGTGTTGTATGTTTGTCTTATCTCCATTAAGGCCAGGGCTTTTAGTGTGGTGTTATGTTATGTTACGTTAATGTTTATTTATACCCTGCCTTTAGGCCACAAGGCCCTCAAGGCGGCTTACCGAAAAAGTAAACACAAATATACCCAAATACATCAACAACGCAATACATCAATAAAGCAATACATCAATAAGCAATACATTGTACAAAAAAATTAAATTAAATAACAAATAACATTATATTAAGAAAAAAAATATCCAGGAAAGGCATTCTGTCTCGCCTGAACTAACAACTATTTCAAGGAGCTGTACACCAGTCCGAAACGGCGACGGCCTGCGGCTCAGGCCAAGAGTAGTACAGCTTAACACTGAAGGTCACCGTCTACACGCGCTGGCCCATGACGACGACGACAATGCCGCTGGTAGAGTGGAAGCAGGGCGGCGGCAACCAGCAGGCCGACCAACTTGTCTGGCCCGTGGGCCCTCTGACGGTGCAGAGGTAGCTCCCAGGCCTTGTCATCTTGCAGCTCTTCTGGGGCGGTGGGTGCCACCGTAAGTTCCTCTTGGGCTGGCCAAAGTTCCTGGTGGCGTGCGCTCCCAATGAACATCAGGCAGGCAACTACAAGAGTTGGCATTTAGGCACCTGCTTCAAAACTCCTATGTTCCCCATGGCTTTCCCAGAGCAGTGTTACCGCTATGCCGATGTGTTAAGCTGATCTCCTGATTTGTGATGCACCATATGGGTCTGAATATAGACTGTACATTTGCCCCAAATCTGGCTTATATAAAACCTGAGTGTGGCCTTACTTCCTGCAACTCCCTCCTCAAAGTACACCTTTTCCCTAAACCCTTTCGCCCTTTGTTCCCAACCCCTGCTGAAACTCAGCCTACTATGCTTGTGCCACTGGAACAAACACTTATTGCTTCCCTGTTTACCTCTGTCTCCTGTCCCCTCTCCTTCCTTTGTTGTGTCAGGC
The DNA here is from genome assembly GCF_030035675.1 of Rhineura floridana. Classification (NCBI taxonomy): domain Eukaryota; kingdom Metazoa; phylum Chordata; class Lepidosauria; order Squamata; family Rhineuridae; genus Rhineura; species Rhineura floridana. Next base: position 16,271,782 of record NC_084493.1, on the reverse strand, counting down.
TTTAGACTGGAAGCTTTTCAGGGCAGAGACCTGTCCTCTGGTACTCCGTAAAGCACCGCACACACATGGTGCTACATTTTGCTTTTGTTTGCCACCCTGGGCTCCTGCTGGGAGGAAGGGCGGGATATAAATTGAATAATAAATAAATAAATAATATACATTATTTATTTGCCAACATTTCTATACTGCCAACATTAAGGAAAAAAGGCAATGGCGATGATCAGCATGAAATCAACAATAAAATTACTTTCCTAGCACGAGTACAAAATACCATATTGGGCCAAATATAAACTACCCTACGATATGGGCAACACCCCTAAAAATATTTATACCATAAATCTCCAGCACCATCCAGTACTTTTCACAGTCTAAAAGGCATGTGCAACCTCTAGACCAGGGGTGGCTACTCCGTGGCTCTCCAGATGCTTCTGGACTACATCTCCCATCATCCCTGACCATGAGCTGTGTTGGCTGAGACTGATGGGAGCTGTAGTTCAGCAGCATCTGGAGAGCCACGGAGTGGCCACCCCTGCTCTAAACTCATCTCATAATGAATAACTCAATGGTAAGGATGGAGGAGAAATTCAATTCAGTTTACATTTGAAGCTGAATCTATCCAATTTGCACTTTCTGAAATAACATGAGAACCAAACCACAGCAATCTTTCCAAATTTGCACTTGTCTGAATTTTGCGATGCAGTTCTCCAACCTATGTTTACAAAAATGCAGGTATTGGGAGAAAGTGTGCATAAAAATGAATATGCATAACATACAAAATGCATTGTATTAGGAGAAATTGCTTGCAAAAATGTGTACATTAGTCAAAATGGCACACAAATTGCGTTTAGTAGGAGAAATTCACACTAAAATGCTGAAGAATTTTCATGAGGTTTTTTTAAAAAAAGAAATGGCAAATTGCTACAGAAAAGTGGAGAGCTACATTTAAGCTTGGAAGAGCTTACAGTCTAAAGCAGTGGTCCTCAAACTTTTTTCATTCGCGGCGCACTGTAAAACATATAAAAATTTTCTGGCGCACTTCATGTACAAAATTAAAAATATATTAATATATTTTAAACTATGAATAAAAATAAACTATAGAAAACTATTACTTACCCTATACAAATGGGTTTCTTCTCATTTTTAAAATATACTTTCATAATATTTGAGGCACACCTAGCCACCTCTTAGGGTGCACTAGTGTGCCTGGGCGCACCGTTGGAGAATCACTGGTCTAAAGCTTGACACAACAAAGGAAGGAGAGGAGAGGGGAGACAGGGGTAAACAGGGAAGTAATAAGTGGTTGCTCCAGTTGCACATGCATAAACTGAGTTACAAGCTGAGTTGTAGCAGGGTTTAGGAATGAAGGGGTTGCGCCAAAGGTTTTAGGGAAAAGGTGTGCTTTGAGGAAGCAAGAGAGGTGGCATCACATATGTTTTCTGGCAGCCATTTTTAAGCTCACAGAGCAGCAAGGGAGAACAAAGGAAGCTGTCTTAGTTGGTCCTTGGTCCACATAGCTCAGTATTGTTTACACTGACTAGCAGAGGCTGTCCAGGGTTCCAGACTGGGGTCTCTCCTAGCCCTACCTGGAGATGCCAGGGATTGAACCTGGGACCTTCTGCATGCAAAGCAGATGCTCTACCACTGAGCTATGGTCTCAGAAAAGGCAAAGACATTTGAGGGAGCAGGATACCTTCAGATAGTGGAGGGTGGCAGAGCTGGATATCTGGCCAGAGATGCGTCAGAATGTAAGAACAGAGAGATAAAAAGCTGTGAATTTAAGGAACTGGGAGTGGACAGGAAACTGGTGTAAAGGATGTAAGACAGAGGATCATGTGATCAGAGTGATGTGAGATGAATGCTTTTGGAGAGTCGTGAAGGGAGGGTGCCAGGGTGAGACAATGGAGAATCAGAGAGGAGCAGGCTGTAGCAGTCTAGGCAAGTGACAGGGCTGGATTTGTGCACAAGCTAAGTACTCTACAGCTTAGGGCCTCAGATTATGGGGACCCTTTAAAGACAAAAAAAACAAATTTTATGTCATGTGCGGAACCCACATAGTGCACGTTGTATGACCTCTCCCGTTTAGTTAGTGCTAACCTGTATGTGTAACTGCTCTTGTGTTGTTGAATGTTAAAAGTGCTCATATATGCTAAGCAAGAAATATAAGATATTTTCATTTAAAGGTATTTTGTATGCAGACAGGCTTATTGCAAGATACATGTTTTAGTTAGATTGTTAGTTTTTAGATGCATCCTCGCCTCGTATATGTGCAAATGCAAAAGTTTGTTATTTCTATTTTCATTGTCCTTTCTGTTAGAATAACACACGGTTTTTCATAACGCTGCGATGCCTCTAAAACGTGTCATAGCTCAGGGCCTCAGCATGACTTAATCTGACCCTGGCAAGGAATGAGTGGGGTATGGACCAGAATTTTGCCTAGAACAGGGGTCCCCAAACTGTGGTCTGTGAACCACTAGTAGTCCATGAACTTAATTCAGGTGGTCTATGGCATGTCCCCCCATTAAATATTCATATTGATTTTAATTGTAATTTTATTGCTTCTTTTTTTTCTTATGTTGTATTTTTCTGTATTACAGTTGGGATTCTACGGAATGCAAATTGTAGTACTATAAAATACAGTAGAAGAAAGAAGAGAAGCACTGAAGATGCAATTAAAAATCATACGGCATCTAGCACAGTGCACTGCTATAACAGACAGAAAAATTCATCAAGTGGGCTGCCTAGCGGTCTGTGGGGGAAAAGGTTTGGGAACCACTGGCAAGGTGCCACTGAAGAGTAATTTTCTGTGGCAGCTACCAGAAAGGAAGGTGAAGGGGTGGTGTGAGGTCAGGCCTTAAGGGAGGAATTCTTCCTGAGAATTTGGTTTGGAGACAGAGTGGGATGTTGCAAGGGAGAAGAAAACCACTGGGCTGTGGGATGAACATGGGCAATTACAGAAAGACGAAAGGGAAGAGTCAAAGGCAACGTGCCTCTTGAAAAGGCTGGATAGTAACAATGTCAATGGGCGAGGGCAGTGTATGTGTAGTAGGGATAGAAAGATCTGTCTGTTTCCGTTCTCTCAGTTTCTCATTTTTCCAATGTTAAATTCAGTTCTCTACATTTCTACAGCGATCTGCAATTTTTTTAAAAAAAAATCCTCATGAAAATTCTCCACCATTTTATTGCGAATTTCTCCAAATAAACACATTTTTGTAGGCAGTTTTGACAAAGGTACACATTTTTGCCAGCTGTTTCTCATCATTTCATGCCTTTTTGCATGTTATTTTCACTCATATATTCATTTTTAAGCACACTTTCCCCTAATATATGCATTTTTGTAAATGTTTAGTTGGCGAACTGCATCCCAAAATTCTAATAAATGCAAATTTCAAAGGATGGCTGTGTTTTGGTTCTCATATTGTTTCAGAAATTGCAAATTTGATAAATCCTGCTTGAAATGTGAACTGATTCGAAATTCTCACCCATCCCTAACGTGGAGAGAAGGGCTTCGAGGAAAGAGAAGTTCAGTCGTGGAGATAGTAGGCCTATTCAGGAATCCGGGCAATGTGAGGAGAAGGTTTCCCCAACCTGGGGCCCACCCTATGTTTTGGACCACTACCCTCATCAGTCCCAGCCAATATGACCATCTGAACACAGTGGATGATATCCAAAGTTAGTCAGAATAGACTTATTAAAATTAACAGACTTAAGCTAGTCATGTCCATTGATTTCCTCGGGTCTACTCTGGTTACAACTAGGGATGGGGGAGAAATTAGATTCAGTTTGTATTTACAGGTGAACCTATCCAATTTGCACTTTCCATAACAATATGCAGATCAAAACACAGCCATCTTTCAAAATCCACAAATTTTGCAGTTCAGTTCTCCAGACAGGTAATGTGTACAAAAATGCACATACTAGGGTGAAGTGTGCATAAAAATGCAAATAGTGACAATGACATGCAAAACAACCGTTATATTAGAAAAGTGCTTTACAAAAATGTGCAGATTAGGGAAAATTGCACACAAAATGTTTATATTTGTACATTTGTACAAAAATGGTGATGAATTTTCATGAGAGCTTAAAAAATCACACACGCGCACGTGGAAATGCAGAGAACTGAGCTTGAAATTGGAAAAATGAGAAACTGAAAAAAACTGAAATGGACAGATTCACTCATCCCTAGTGATGTCTACCACTGGATACAACCCAGTAAGGAAGGAGCCAGAGGGGAGATCAATAGGGAGAGAGGTTGAAGGAGAGGAGGGATAATGAGGGGAGGAGTTAGCAACTAACAAATGGGTGAGGAGGATGGGACCAAAGCAGCATGTGGAGGAATTAGATGAGGGTGGTAGAGTATACACCCATTTTTTCAAAGTACATTTTCCCTCATATTTATATTTCCCCTAATATAATGCATTCTGAATGATATTTTATTTTCATTAATATATACATTTTAATGCATACTTTACCTTAGTATATGCATTTCTGTACACATCACTTGGCTGGAGAACTGCCTGGCGCAATTTGGAGAACTGCAAATTTCAGAGGATGGCTGTATTTCAGTTCACATACTGTTTCAGAAAGTGTGGAAGAGGTAGAGTTGCCTTGAAATGCAAACGGAATCAAATTTCTCCCAGATGGCTAATGTTGACAAATTATCTGTTCTTTTATGTTCACATATAACATATCTAGATGCTATGAATTGGCCTTTTGATTCCTGCAATAAAATCAGCTTCCTTAAATTTGGGAAACAATGACCCAGATTGAACATTAATCTTGGGCAATTTGTGCATATAGAAAGCATAATAATATTTTTATACTCTATGGTGATCCAAGGGTGGCTAGGATAGCTCTATGTGGGAGAAAAATGGAGTTCACTGAAGACGGAATTCACTGAAGACAAGAGAGGATTTCTCAGCTGCAAAGCAAGCACAATGTACTGAACACCCACAAAGTGACAATAAATAATTTTAATGTCAATCAAAGTGTGAGCATTGTCACTGAATTTTGAATTGAAAAGGGAGGGGCGAAAGCTAGTGAAAGAGGGTGTAAGGCAAACAACCCGAAAACATGCTAGGATCTTTCAGTGCTGATTGATATTTTGGTTGGTTGTTTTAAACAACTCATTTGCCTTAAGTAAATAAAAAACAGGAATTTGATTGACTCTTCCAAAGATTATCTTGTGCATGGAAATACATATCTGAAAACAAGAAATCAGTAAAGCAGAGTTTGCAGGATGGCAAGTAGGAGTGACATAATTCAGGAATCAGTGGAAGAAAGAATGCATTGAAAATGTTCAATTGAGGAACCTCAATTGTGTGATGCACACACATAGTATATAGTATATATTGTTCAAAAATACAGTGCTAGTAGAAATATATATACGTTTTCAAACCTGACAATAATATAACTTCATAATATAACAATATAATATAATAACACAGTATATAATATAATAAGTTATATAATATAACTTCAGTGTAAACAACCAACTAACTCTCAAATATATACAAAATAAAAGAAAAATGAGATTCCTACTAAGGATCAAGAATAAATGAATAATTCAAACTAAATAATTGCTTGCATTTGATACAATAAAAATAATTGGGACAAGGGCCATGTCTCTTTTTTTTTTTTCAATAATTTTTATTCAGATTTTCATAAAACATACAAGACGAAATCATAAAACATTCAAAGACAAAAAACAAAATCAAAAATAGTTAAACAAAAAGAAAAAAATAAAAAAAAAAAATAAAAAATAAAGAGTAAAATATTGACTTCCCATTTGTCAAAGATCAAATCAGTTATAAGTCTATAATATATAACAATCCTGTCTCTTAAGTCATATTATAAAATCACTTTCCTCCAGTAGTTATCTTACTTAATCATCAAATCTCATAAACATTACTTTATTCTTTCCACAAAAAGTCAAAGAGAGGTTTCAATTCTTTAAGAAATATATCTATCAATTTTTTTTTCCAGATAAGCATATCGATTAATCCATCTCATTACTAATTATGATAATCTTATTGTCATAACCATAGTCAAAATAAACATTTCAATTAATCCATCACATCAGAATCTGTTAGGTTCAGTAATTTCAGTAGCCATTGTTCTATTATCCCTATTAGTTCCATTTTCCATCTTCCATCTTCAGTAGTCTTGTTAAGTCCAGTAATTTCAGTATCCAATCTTCCATTATCAGTATTCCATAATAATCTTGCTGTCAAAGCCATAGTCATATAGTAAGAGTCTGATGGGAATTACCTCTATCCCAAATATTTTCTTGCCATCCATTCTGAATAGGTTGCTGAAATACTGCTGTAAAATCATATCTCTGTTCTTTTTTTCAAAATACACTGGGTCATCTCTTGAAAGTTTTTCCATTGTCACATGGCTGCAGTTAATTCCATAGATTTTCTCTATATTGGGCTCCATCACATCATTCCAGTCCAGAAGATTATCCATGCCATTGATAACTTTATCTCTAGAATCTTCATTAATTTCTTCAGAGATAACATTGAGTTCCAAACAATAGATTTTATTTCTAAAGTCCATAGACTCCAAATCTTGTTCCTGTTCCACGTTTGTTCCAATCTCCGGGATCTCCTCTCTCACAGGGACCCCTGTTCCAGTCTCCAGGGTCTCCTCTCTCACAGGGACCCCTGTTCCAGTCTCCAGGGTCTCCTCTCTCACAAGGACCCCTATGTCTTTAATCTCCTGTGTCTCCAAACAATAGATTTTGTTTCTAAAGTCCATAGACTCCAAATCTTTTTCCTGTTCCACGTTTGTTCCAATCTCCGGGGTCTCCTCTCTCACAGGGACCCCTTCCAGGGTCACCTCTCTCACAGGGACCCCTATATCTTTAATCTCCTGCTTCATTTTACTCAATTCAATTTTCAGCTCCTTACAACCCTGTCGCAGGTTTTGTTTCGTTATCTCAATCTCATCCATTATTTTCTGAAACATAGTTATTTCCAGATTCTCAGCCACTTTCTTAATTGCCATTTTAAAAGAAAAATATAGGAAAACCACTTCTTATTTCAGCAACAATTGGGTTAATACTCCAAACTTGGTGACATCACAGTATAAACAGAGCAGACAGCCTTATCTCTCCATGCTTAAGTAAACAAAATGCAGTTCCCAGGATCGAAACAATTAATGGCGGTCGTCAGGAAACAGATTCGTCAAAATAAAATAGACCAAAAAGAGAGTAGTCTCAGACAATATAATATTCTTCAAAATAAAAATCTGGAATAGAAATCCCTCTTCTGTGTATATCTTTAGAATGCAAATCCAGGACAGCTTTTTGCAACAAAAACAGAGATAAGCTATTAATTAGTGAGTAGCAGAGAGAAGTTATGGCTCCCCAGTGAGATGTCAAAAACCGATCAATCTGGCAAATCTCTTTTAAACAGCAACAATTTAAGTCAAGTAAAAGAAAAATATAGAAAGAAGGGTGCTTGCCTGTTAGTGCGTTCTCTCTTAGAAGATAAGATGAACGTTCGCTTTATCAGATAGAGCTTGTTGTTGAAAATCCGTCCCACCTTCGTCGGCTGGACCTCGTCCCATAAATTAATGAGATCTGGTCGTCCCAACAAAAATAGGCTTTGAGGTTAATCTCTTCGTTTCTCCCTACCCGGGAGAAGTTTAATCAGTCAAAAAAAAAAAAAAACTGACTGATATATCTGAATAAGCTTCTTTTGAGGCAGGAGCCCGTCTCAAAAGCAGGCACAGGCTAAGTCACCCGGGACAAGGGCCATGTCTCAATGGTAGAGTATCTCAGGTCCCAGGTTCAGGTCCCGGCGCTTCCAGGTAGGGCTGGGGATATACCCTGGCTGAAACCCTGAAGAACCACTGCCAAGCATACAGTAAACAATACTGAACTAGATGGACGAAGCATCTGATTCGGTATAAGTCAGCTTCCTATGTTCTTACATTGCTCGCAGTTGGCAAGTGAGCAGGTAGTAACAGCAAGGAGGCGGAACAGGGATGAGCAGCAGACCCCTACTACAGAGTGAACCCTGGCGATTAAGAGCCCATGTGATGTAATGGTTAGGGTATTAGATTATGACCTGGGAGACCAGGGTCCAAATCCTCACTCAGCCATGAAGCTCACTAGGTGACCTTGGGCCAGACACTGCCTCTCAGCCTAACATACCTCACAAGGTTGTAGTGAGGAACAGACGAGCAAGGGAGAACCATGTACACCACCTTGAACTCCTTGGAGGAAAGGTGGGATATAAAAGTAAGCAAGTAAGAAAAATAAATAAATAAATGCCAGTGCTTATCTTTGATACCAGCCCTGCCAGGAAGGTCTACTTCTGTCACTCAACTTGTGTAGTGTCCATAATTTTCAAACATTTCCTCTTAGCCGTTCCTCCCTCTCTCTCTCTCTCTCTCTCTCTCTCTCCAGCCATCAGACTCTTATTTTTTGCTCAGGTGCACAGCTCACAGATGGAATTTCTCTCTCCTTAACTGTGTGTGCGGTCAGGGGAATGGAAGAATTACATTGAGCTGAAAGTGGTGTTTACTTTTACGGGTTTCAAAAATAGATTTTGGGGGGGAAACAGGAGTGGGAGAAGAAAGTCAAGCAGGAACTGAAACTATAATTAGAATAAACAGCATATAAATGGCCAGGTAACCATTGATTATACAGTGTCGGCTCAGCCAGCATTTATTAGTAAGGAAACAGTGAATAAACCTGTCTTGTTTCAACAAGGACAACCAGATTAAAATTTCAAATACTGTATATATGACACTCTGAAGCAGTGGGTTTTGAAATGTTATGTTCTGTGCGGTGACAAAGTTCTGGAACACTGGGTAATGTTTTAAGAGGATGATCATAGAAGCAGGATTGTGTGTGTGTGTGTGTGTGCCATTATATTGTGTAGTCGTGGCTGGTATCCAATAGGAATGGGAGGGCAGAGGATAGAGACCAACAATAGGTGGGGCCAGAGCCAATGAGAGGCAGAAACACCACCTGACTAGTTATAAGTAAGAAGACGGGCAGGTGGGGATTGACTAAGGGCAGAGTGAGATTGGAGGGGCAGTGCCTATTTTGCCCTAATGGACCAGTCTATACTGATACTGCGGGCACTCACAAATGCAATGAACATAGCATTTGGATGTGGAATTTAGACTCCTGTTGTCTAGCCTTCCTTCCAAGTTCTTTTCAAGTTCCTAGTTCTTATGCTTGTACGTGGACAATGCTTGGTCAATCTCCGAAGCAAGAAAGTAGCTGAATAAAATATCCAGTGGTCAAGGACAAGGCTTCAGTGCCCCCCCACATCCCATCCCTCTAATTAGCAGAAACACATGGGAATCATACAAAACTAAAAAAAACCCCATATAGAATCAAATATGCAAAGTAAATCATACCAATGTGCCTTATATCACACAACGTAGCATTTATATAGCACTTTGGAGAGTTCAAAGTGCTCTCTATCCATATCCTTACTGTGTAACCCTTACAACACCCTTACAAGGTTGATCAGCATTATCGCCATATGGCAGATGGGGAGCCGAGGCTGAAACTGGTTTGCCCATGACCTCCTAGTTAATTAATAGCAGAGGCAATATTCAAACTGTCACCTTGATTTCAGCTCGGTCTCATTTAGAGCGACAGCAGTTCTTCACGTCTACACAGGTCACAGATTTCACATTTTTGCTGGTGCAAACTTTGGATTATTTTAGCACATGTCCCCGTCCCCCCCAGTGTGAACCTTACCCTACATAGTTTTTTTTTTCGACTGAGTAGTTTAAAAAGAATCACATTCCAATCTCCATCTTTGTTTCATCCCGAAAGATCTTACAGGGAAGATCCAATCCCTTTGACAGGCATTTACATGAAAAGGAATGGCATTTCAGAAAAATAAATGCCTTAGGCAATTATGGGTTATGTTTATTATTCCTCCAAAAGATTCCAAGGCAGCAAACAGATCCATCCTAAAACAGTACAATTAAAAGTTCTAAAAACAGTCAAGAGCTCCTAAAAGCAATCACCTACTCTCAAACTCAAATCAAATAATTCTTGATTACAGTCAAAGACCATCATTCACCTACTCTCAAACTAATAATTTCAGGGTTGCCAAGGGCAGGGCTTGTATTCAGTGTTGGTCATATTCAGAGCAGACCAACTGAAATTAACGGACATGACTAACAGATCAATCCAACTCAGGAAAAGCCAGTGTAAGCGGTGCTGGAGCAAGAGAAGCCAGCATAAAGTTCCACCACATCCAATTGCCATTCAGAAGCCTCTGGGTTGGCTGAACGCTGGCTCAGCTGGGAGCTGCGCACAGGGACCAGAAAGTAAAAGCCTGTTCTCCCAAATACCCCTGCCGGGGAGAAAGTCCTCTCCATTGACTTCTATTGCAATTATTTTCTTAGACCAACCTTTTCCCCAGTGTAACTTTTGCCTGAATTGGGACATGCAGAAGCTCTCCTCTGATGCACCACTTTTGGGGCCTTCCACTGGCTTATGCCGGCTCCACTTGTGCCGGTCTCAGCTCAGCTGGCTGGGTCCCAGCAGACCCCTGGCTGAGCCAAGCTGAGGGACTTACACCAACATAGCCCGGTTGAGCCAGGACCCAGCCAGTTCAGCTGGAGATCTGCCACATCCAACTCCCTTCAGTCCGATGTAAATTGAAGTTGGATTGCACCCTTAGCTAGGTCCATTAATTCCAGTGAGTCTGCTCTAACTAGAACTTAGTTGGATACAACTTTATATTTCTCTGCCTCTTCCAAACAGGCAGACCCAAAGGGAACACATAAACACATAGGAGGCTGCCTTATAATGAGTCAGACCATTAATCCAACTAGCCTAGCATTGTCTGCACTGCTGGCAGTGGCTCTGCAGGTTTTAAGATAGGGGTGTCTCACAGCCCTACCTGGAGGTGCTGGGGATTGGATCTGGGACCTTCTGCATGCACACCAGATGCTCTGTCACTCAGCTATATAGCCCTTCCTAGAAATTATATGGAAAAAATGGAGAAGTCTTACATTATAATTATATTTATTACTTATAAATACTTGAAGAAAAGCCTTCGCCAGTATCAGCAAACCAACCTGGGTTTGAGATCTGCAGGTGAGTCCTGGCTTGTGGTGCACTGGATTAATATGACCCCTGGGTGCCCAAATAAGATAGGGCCTTTTCAGTGCTGGTGCCCTGTCTCTGGAACTCTATCCCTACTGAGATCAGACTGCATCCCCCACATAATGTGCTTTCAGATGACAACTCAGGACCTATTTGTTCTGTCAGGCCTTTGGAGCCTATAAGAGTGCTATCATTTGTGTTTGTATAATTTAATGCTGACTCAGTCTGTTGTACTTAGTACTGTGCTTTTGGATTGTTTCAATGATGCACTAGCTACCCGGGTTCTCAGCGGAGGAAGGGCAGAATATTAAAAAATAAATTTATTTATTTATGCATTTATTCATTATAAACATTTATATACTGTCTTCCATGCCAATCCCAAGGCATTTTACAATCTTAAAAGACAACCCAATAAACACAAGCAAGGGTGGTATTTCATTCTAGTTCTACTCAGAGTAGACCCTTTAGAGTTAATAGACATAACTCACTTAGGTTCATTGATTTCAACTGGTCTACTCTGAGCAGGAATTAGTTGAATACAACCCTTAAACTTAATGGGTTGTACTTGATGCTAGCCCTACTTAGAGTAAATCTGTTGCAAGTAATGTACAGAACTAACTTAAGCTCCATCTGCACTATACATTTAAAGCAGTATCATACCACTTTAAACAGTCATGGCTTCTCCCCAAAAAATCCTGGGAACTGTAGTTTGTGGTGTGTGCTGAGAGTTGTTAGGAGCAGAGCTTGGAAAAGTTACTTTTTTGAACTACAACTCCCATCAGCCCAATCCAGTGGTCATGCTGGCCAGGGCTGATGGGAGTTGTAGTTCAAAAAAGTAACTTTTCCAAGCTCTGGTTAGGAGACCCCATTCCCCTCACAGAACCACACTTCCCAGAGTTCCCTGGGAAGAGGAACCACGGTGGGAATCAAAAAGAGACACAGGGAAACAACAGAGAAAAAGGGGGTGTGGGGAGCGAATGGGGGCATAGTTAGGCAGGGGAAGTCAAGTCCCAGGGCCATCCAACTGTCGAGGCATTTGTGGGATCGTAGTATTTATTGGCTGAGCTGAGCATGAGCCTTGCTGCAGGTTTTAGTAGGCTTTGTGTAGTCTTAATGTATTTTTAAGCTGCTCTTATTATGATGTTGATTTATTTTTTTGAGGGTTTTTTGCAGATTTTATGTAATTTGTGTTTTCAAACTTACATATTGTACCCAGCTCTGAGATCTGTTATGATGAATGGATTGTTGTTGTTATAATTAGGCTGGGGTGGAGGAGGGCAGAAGTCTGGAAGCTGAGTCTTGCCCTTTCCATCTGCAGATATTTATTCACTTGAGATCTTTGCCATAAAGTCCTATAACTGATTGCCTACAAGAGCCTACAAGAGACTGGGGGAATTGATGCTATGGTGCCAAGATCTGCAGTGCCAACTCAAAATCCTCTTGATTCTGATTCTGTGGAGTGGCGAGTGGTTTGAGTTGCATTTCTGTACTGCCGTGGGAGGACAGATCTCACAGGACAAGGAAGAAGAGATGTGATCATCCGCTAAGCTGTTATTTTTTGCTTTGGTCTTAATTTTAAAATCCTATTCTATTTTTCCTCATGGTTGTCTTGGTATTTTTCATTATTGAATTTGTTGTCATTGATGGGGTGGTTTTTTATTATTGTTTGGTGATGTTTTATTGGTACTGTCTTGTAATGTTACATGTGAAATAGATTCTTGGATATTGTTAATTTGCTCTTAATTTTATTTTTGAATTGTTGAAGGATGGCAATGCTGTTTTTGTTGTGTATTTTGCCATTTTTATGGGCTGTAAACCATCTTGAGTACAGAAATGTGGAAAGATGGTATCCAAACTCTGAATGAGTGAATGGCTGTCTGAAGTCCTTTAACAGAAATTGCATGCTGAGTTATACACATGCTGTCCAAAACAGTCCAGCTTTAGTTACAGGAAGCTGGCTTATACCAGGCCAGACTACCTATCCATCTACTCAAGCACTGTCTACTCCGACTGGCAGCAGCTTTCAGGGTGTCAGGCAGTGGTCTCCCCCACCCTGCTACTTTTAAAACTGGAGATGCCAGGGAGTGAACCTGGGGCCTTCTGAATGCAAAGCATGTTGTTTGCCATTTTGCCAATGAGCTATGGCTCCTCCTTATACAGAAGCTCTTGTATATGAAATCAGAGTATTTGTCCATTTAGCCCAGTGTTGTCTACTCTGATTGGCAGCAGCTGTCCAGAGCTTCAGGCAGAGATCTTTCACGTCACCTGCTACCTGATTCTTTTTTTAAAACTGGAGATGCCAAGGACTGAATCTGGAAACGTCTGCATACAAAGCATATGCTCTACCCTTGGGCTCTGGGAAAGGAGACAGCTAGACATCACCAGAATAGGATGTTCCTGTGTTTCTCATTGGAGCAGGAGTAGGAGGACAACATGTTGGTTATTGTACTGTCACATGAATACAGGAAGGTGCCGTATACCAAGTCATAACCTTGGTCTATCTGTCTAGCTCATTGTTGCCTGGCAACTCTCCAGGGTTTCAGACAGGAATACTTCCCAGCCCTACGTGGGGATGCCAAACACTGAACCAGGTACCATGAGTTCTCTCACTGAGCTGTGCTCCTTCTCCAAACAGCCGTTTTTGAAGCCAGAAGCTTATTCTAGCTATACCCAGGGTATGGTCTGAAGGCACATGAAGCTGCCATCTTGCTAAAGCTAAGCAGGTCTGGGTCTGGTCAGTGCAGGGAGTCACATGTAGGCTGCCTTGGAATCCTTGATGAAGGAAAGGTGGAACATAAATATAAGAAAATAAATAAGTAAACATAAGAATGGTGTCTGCATCTCCACCACCTTGTTCAAGCAAGTACGCCTCTTGTTTTGTCTTTGTTTTTTTCAAAGAGTGCTTTGCCACACTACCATCTAGTGGGGAATTGCTGAGGTTTCTCTTTTCAAAAGGAAGGAAGCAGGCCTTTAAAATGCAGTGCAGTTTAAGACTAGATCATCCTTCCTCACCTGGGTGCCTTCCAGACGTTTTAGACTGCAACCTCCATGGGCCCCAGCCAGCATGGCCGTGCCAGTTGGGGCTGATGGGAGTTTTAGTCCAAAACAACTGGAGGGCACCAGGTTGGGGAAGAGTTAGACTAGAGAATATGCATATACTGTCAAAAATAATGATAATAGTCCTGATGTGCAGAGGTCTCGTTTCAGAGTCCAATCCTAAGAGATCGGGGGGGGGGGAAACCTAAGGGCACCCATCCAATGAAACATGATAAAAAAATATTCTTTTTTTGGTTGCTTTCCTTTAAATTTGAAACGACTACAGCTTCACCTTCCTCTTTTAAAAAGCTCTAGTTAGTTATCATTAGGGTTGTTGCCAACTGAGCCAGAAAACAAAAATCAGGCCTGGCATGCTCCTTTCCCCTTAATAGCCCCTTGATCTGTAGAAATTAGCTGGCAAATGTTTTTACAACATCGAGAGAATCATTACATAACCTTCTAGTGTCTGCAGATCAGACTGCTGTTAAAGCCACAGAAGCAGGGACTTGGGGGAAAAAGAAAGTTGGAAACCTGAACCATCTCATATCCTCCAATCCGCTATTTAGCAAGAACAGCGTTGGTTTTCTGATCCCTGTCCCCAGTCAAATGCTGTCCCCATTTTGCACTTTGGAGGTGCCCCCACCTACCATGGCAGTTCCCCCTCCACCACCACCCCATGCAAATTATAGGCATGGGGACCTTAGTCTTTATTGTCTTTTTGGCACCTGCTAAAGACGTTCTTCTTTCAACAAGCCTTCTAAATTGAGACCTTTCTTCCAGCTGGTATGTGTATTGGGTTTGAATTGATTTTATGTATGTCCTGATGTTGTTTTAAATTGTCTTGTAGATCATTGAATTGCCTATCTATCTAGTTTTTTGTAATTTACATATGCAATTGTTTTAACTGTTTTATATATGTAATGGTGTTATACATGTTATTTATTATATTGCTTCAGGGTACCTCATGGAAAGTTTAATAATAATAATAATAACAACAACAATAACAACAATAACAACAACAACAACAACAATAATAATAATATTCTGGACTGCACTGGAGGCCCTCCCCACACCAGGGTCCAAATCCACATCTCTCTCTCACACACCCAGAGAGAGAGAGAGAGAGAGGCAATTTGCGAAACAATAAGATTACATTCAAGGGCAAAATACATGATAAGATAGCACATGTAGTTTGGTCTACAAAGACTTTTTAAAAAGTTATTTTGTAGACTGGCATTATGTTTAACCGTTTTTACTTTGACACCAGGGTTTCTGAGGAGTGTTTGTGAGTAGGTAGTGTAGCATCATTTTAGAAATCGGGGAGGGGAGGGGGGAAGATTCTCAGTTGTGTTTCAAGATCCATTCCAAGATATCTTAAATATCTTAAATTCCAAAAAAGGACATCTATTTTAGGAACACAGGAAGCTGCCCTATAAGGAGTCAGACCATTGGTCCATCTAGCTCAGTATTGTCTACACTTACTGTCTCTCCAGGGTTTCGGACAGGGGTGTCTACCAGCCCTACCTGGAGTTGCCATTGGGGATTGTATCCGGAACCTTCCGCATGCCATGCAAAGCAGGTGCTCTGCCACTGAGCTACAGCCCTTCCATTGACTTAAGAGCATTGGCTGTGGTTCTGTTAATTGTACCTCTTGATGGCAATAGGAATGTTATCAGCGCAGGTTGAGCAGCAGCTGCCCTTGCTTTTCAGTGTTAGTAGCTTTGGCTCACAGGCCTGGTGAGGGTTGCCCAGTCTCTCGCAGCTCAGATCCCAGGATGAGAGGTAGTGGTGGAGCAAGGGAAGGGTCATAGCTCAGGAGCAGAACATCTGCTTTACATGCAAACGGCCCCAGGTTCAATCCCTGGCATTTCCAGGTAAGGCTGGGAGAGAGCCTGGTCTGTAATTCTGTAAAGCTGCTGCCAGTCAGTGTAGACAATACTGAGGCAGATAGACCAATGGTCTGGCATGGTATAAGGCAGCTTCATATGTTCCATATGTAAAGGATGGATGATTATGCCAATTTCTGTTTCTTTCTATTTCTCATTTCTCCCAGTCTCAAATTCAGTTTGTCGGATCTGTTTGCATTTTATCCTAATACACACATTTTTACAAGCAGTTACCCCTAATATAATGCATTGCTGCTTTATTTATTTATTCATTTATATATCACTTAATGAGGACTAGCCTCAGAGGGAGGCAATGGTAACCCCCGTCTGAATACCGCATACCAGGAAAGCCCTATTCATAGAGTAGCCATAAATCAGGATCAACTTGAAGGCAGTCCATTTCCATTTCCAATGCCAAAAGTCTCCCAAGCTGTTTACAAGTGTAAAAACCAATTACACACGCATTAAACTATAAACTTTCATCATTAAAATACACAATGAAACAATCCCATTAAAACATTAATAGAAATGCCCATCATTAAAATATGCAATAAAACAATCCCATTGAAACAACACAGTCATAAACAGAGGGGACCTGTATGTTATTTTCATTAAGGTAAGCATCTTTGTGCACTCTTTCCCCTAAACATATGCATTTTTTCTACATGTCTTTTGGTTGGAGAACAGCATCGCAAAATTCAGAGAAGTGTGAATTTCGACGGAAAACTGAGTTTTGTTTTCCACCTTGTTTCGAGAAATGCAGATTTCTCCCCCATCCCTAGGTAGAGCCTGGGAGCTATGGGGTGCTCTGTTGCAAATCATAGAGTAGAACCTAATGTATTTACTTGCTTATTTGTCACTTTTGTTATTCCCCCCCCTTTGTGATTTGATGGGTGTTTGATTATATTGTAAGCTGCCTTGGGCATTTTGTAAATGGAAAGGTGGGGGATAAAACATATTTGAATAAATAATATGGACCAGATGGAGGTTTGTGGCTGTTGATTCTTTCTGTCCTTCTTGGTTGGCTAAATGCAAAATGCCAGCGTTGCTGCTTCCATGTCTCCCCGCCCCTCCGTAACCGCTGATCCAGAAAGTCAATGTTGTTGGACATATTCATGTAGGAGGCAAGAAAGAACCTTCAGCGATGTGTCATAGTTTGGATGGGTGCATCAGGCAGGCGGCAATCTTCAGTGTGAGAATAGACGTGGGTTCCACAAGGACACAAGAGTGTCTCTGTTTTCAGCTGTGATGTGTTGGAGGGTACGTTGTATGGCAACTGTTTGCCTCTGTGTTGACTCCCTTTGATCCGCACAATTCTATGCCATCTTAACAACCCCTGTTTTCTCATGCTATGACAGGGCAACGGGTCCTTATATATTGCGTGCATTGTTGTGGTTGGTGGTTTTGAAGGTTTTCCCTCTCTGGAGTGCAGGGAGATGGACTGACACAGTGAGCTCTTTGTCTGCCTGTGTTGCCTGCCTGTCACACAGCTTCTAGTCTTTGCCATTTCCTAGCTATCTTTCATAGAACAGAGAGACTTTGTGAGGAGCCGCCTTGGAATTTTAATGTGCCTGATTTTCAAGCCAGAGACTCAAATAATAATATGCACAGCTTGCATCCCTTTGCTGAGCCTGCTCCCTTAATGCAATAGATAAACAAATAAACAGAACAATTTTCCCAATGCAAAATGGAAAGAAAGAAAGAAAGAAAGAAAGAAAGAAAGAAAGAAAGAAAGAAAGAAAGAAAGAAAGAAAGAAAGAAAGAAAGAAAGAAATGGACTGGTGTGCTCTCAAGAAACCAAGGGGTTTCTTATTTCCAAACTCCTAGAAGCTTGTTTCTAATAGGACACATTCCCCAACCATGCCAGGAGCCTCAAATAGCAGAAAACCTGGGGTGGGGAGTGGGGTTCTTTCACAGAGATGGAGCCAACAACCAGTGGCGTCACTAGCGGAAGTGCGGGGAGGTGCGGACCTCCAGTGTGCGCCCTCCCAGGGGCATGAATGAGGTGGCTGGGCTTGTGTGTGCACGTGTGCGTGCGCGCACTTGAGGCCAGCCACCCTGTCTATGCCCCTGGGAGGATGCGCGCCGGAGGGGCACCCAGCCGCAGAAGGCCTGGGAACGCCGGCACGCCTCCCTCGCCCCGCCGACGCTACTCCTGCTCCCGCTCTCGTCCGCCCGTCCGCCCGCCCGCCTGCCTGCCTCCCTCCGAGGAGGAGTCGGCGCAGCCTTGCCGGGCAACGGTGTGGGGCAGGGTGGCTCTGGGTGTCACCCCCCTCATGGTGACACCCGGGTGCGGGCCGCACCCTCCGCACCCCAGTAGGGATGCCCCTGCCAACAACAGAGATGAGTGTCTCGTAGGGATGGGGGAGAAATTCAATCCAATTCACATGTAAAGTAGAATTTATTAAATTTGTACTTTCCAAACAATATCAGAACCGAACCACAGCCATCCTTCGAAATTTGCACTTATCCAAATTTTGCAATGCAGTTCTCAAACCCAGCAATGTTTACAAAAAGGCATATATTGGGAGGGAAATGTGCATACAATGAAAATATTAGTAAAAATAACATACAAAAATTACGTTAGAAGAAAGTGTGTGCAGAAATGTGTTTATTAGGAGAAATCCACACCAAAATGCTGATTAATTTTCATGAGGATTTTTGTTATTAAAAAAAAATGTGCACAAATGTGGTGAGCCAAATTTAAGATTGAAAAAAAAAGGAAACCAAGAGAACTGAAATTAACAGATCCTTCCATCCATAATCTGAATGCATGAACTGGTTTGCCCACAGAGTTGAAAATCTCGTTTGTAGACCTGGTTTGCTGGCACGCTACACTCCCCACCCCTGAAACCATTGTTTGATACAGATGTCATGGCAAAGTATGATCATGCCTCCTTGGGTCCCATTTCCCCCCCCAATTGCGTTCTCTTAAGTGTGCACAAAAATGAATAGCTTGGTGTCATAACATACAAAAATGCATTATAGTAGGAGACATTGCTTGCAATAAATGTGTACATTATTCAGAACTGCATATACAAATGTATTTGTTAGGGCAAATTCACACTAAAATGCTGAAGGATTTTCATGAGGATTTCCCCCCCTAAACAAATCTCAAATTGCTGCAGAAATGTGGAGAACTGAATTTAAGATTTGAAAAATTAGAAACTGGGAGAACCAAAATGGACAGATCCTTCCATCCCTAGTGTCTTGTATGGTTGGGAGATCCAGGACTTGCTCAGTCTTTTTGTAGAAGAAAATTGAGTCAAGGCACTTCCAGATTGTTGCCATTTTGGGGTGGGATTCAAATCACATACCAACAACTTCAGTTTGCACAAAATTGGTTTGACACACTTGCACAACAATCCCATTCCCCCCACCCCCCAAAATTGGACTTTAGTGAAAAGGAAAGTGATGGGAAAATGCACTGGAAAGTGGGGTAACAATTGTTTGATGCAACATCATCTAATGCTCAATGAATAGCTGACATCATCTAACCTCCCCACAAACGTTTTATAAACAAATCAGGATAGATGTTCAATAAGCAGGTTGTCTGGAAGTGAGCTGAGAGAGGGATGATTGGGACCATTCTTCACCATGGACCATTAGACTGCATCTCTATTCTCCCTCTGTTTTTTGTTCATTTAGTGCTGTGCCCATTCTCCGAAAAGAGACAACACTTGGGAATAAGCCCAATCGAATGCAGAGGGACTTATTTCTTAGTGAAGATTTGTTTATTAAATTGGTATCCTGCCTTTCTGCCAAATGATGCTCAAGGCAGCTACCAATAATAATACAAAGACACTAAAATATAATGTAATATGCTAAAACAACAAAACCACCAAATTTAAAACACACACACACACACACATGAACAAAGCAGGTAAACACCAACAAAATCAACAGGTTGTATCCAACATTAGTCATACTCAGAGCAGACCCATTGAAACTATTTGACATGGCTACCTTAGGTCCATTAATTTCAGTGGGTCTGTTCTAAGTAAAACTTACAGAGCAATTTTAACCATAGCTGATGTAACTTAGGCTGGCATAATTTAGGCTGGTGTAAATTGCTCCTCTTCCAAACTCTGTCCAGGAGCTTCTACAACAGGCTACTGCTGGCTGAGCCAGCAGATGAGTATGGGCCCAGGATTTGAGGACTGGGCCCTAGGTCACATGACCAAACTGAGCAGGGTCTACAACAGGTGTAAGTCTCTCCTCGCCATGCCCTCTTTTGGGGACTTACCCCAGTGTTAGTTCCACTGCTTTAAGGTTCATCAGCTGAGCCCTAGTTGAGGCAGCCTTGCCCTGGCTCAGCCAGGTTGAGGGAATTATGCTGGTGTATCCCCAGCTGAGCCAGGATGAGGGAGTTAACACCAGTGTAGCCCTGGCTTAACCCGGACAGCCCAAGCTTCATTTATTCCAAACTCTGCTCATCCCAGCAGATCTTGGATTTGGATTGTGCTGTTAGCTGGATACAACCCAAGTTGATGCCAATTTCAACACATTTACAAGTCTTGTCTTGTCTTTGCCTGTTGGCAGATCATTGAAGACGGGGCTAACCAGGCCTCCCTTGGCAAGGGGTTTCAGAGCCTGGGAGCAGCCAGTTAGTGCATCTAATTAGTGTCATAATAAAATACAAAATTAGAAATTATGATAAACTATGAATTACAGCTTCACAAATTGCTCATTACAACACCATAAATGAACAGAGTATCACTTTGGTTATTATGAGTCCAGAACATTTTTCAACACCAGTCAAAGTTCATCAGGGTTCTCAAACAGTACATGTTTTAATTCAAGCATTCTTCAAAGAAGTGAATGTGCCGAAGCTGTATCTCAACATTGTCAGCCCAACTGCACATCTCTGTCCGTTCTTGAAATGTGGCCATGGATCTTCTCATCAAATGGCCTGTTGGTTTTTATAATTTTCTGAACTTGTAAAATCCTGCATTTTGTTCTAGTCAGCCATTGTTGCTGCCCATTCACTTCGCTCAGAGTTTCATGAGCATAACTCTGAGTCGCCTGACACCTTGCAAACTCACAATCTACAGGGTTTTTTTCTATATGCTTCAGCACAGAGTTCTCTTCTATTTATCTTTGAAAGCTGTCTCAGAACAGAAGCAGCTGGGATAGGCCAGTCACTCACAAATAGTGATGGTTGGTGTCCAGTGGAATAGGTGGGTGGGAAGGCAGGGAGCCCAACAGCATGTGGAGCCAGAGCCAATGACAGGCAGGCCGCAATTCTTTCAGTCTCTCATCATAGGGCTATGATCAGGGGACTAGAAACAAAGCCCTATGAAGAGGGACTGAAAGAACTGGGCAAGTTTAGCCTTGTGAGGAGAAGATATGATAACATTCTTCAAGTACTTGAAAGGTTGCCATGCAGAGGAGAGCCAGGATCTCTTCTCGATCATCCCAGAGTGCAGAACACAGAATAATGGGCTCAAGTTACAGGAAGCCAGATTTCAGGTGAACATCAGGAAAAACCTCCTAACTGTTCGAGCGGTACAACAATGGAACCAATGACCTAAGGAGTTGGTGGACTCTCCAACACTGGAGGCATTCAAGAGGCAGCTGGACAGCCAGCTGTCGGGGATGCTTTAATTTGCCTTGAGCAGGGAGTTGGACTCAATGGTCCTAAAGGCCCCTTCCAACTCTAAAATTCTATGATTCTATGACCAACTAAATCTATTCTTGTCTCCATCCTCCTCCTCCCCCTCCCTGCTGAGTTCTATAAGGGTAACACTGACACTAAGAAAGAGGAATCTGATGGGTAGCACTACCTCCCAGACTGGTTGTAAGTAGGGATGGGAAGAGTTTTGATTCAGTTCGCATTTCAAGCCGAATCTATCAAATTTGCACTTTCTGAAACAATATGAGAATTGAAATACAACCATCTGCACTTATTTGCAGTTCACCAACCAATCAATGTTTATGAAAATGCATGTATTAGAGGAAAATGTGCTTTGAAATGAATATATGAGTGCAAATAACTCACAAAATGTATTATAGGACGAGAAATGGCTTGCAATAATGTGTACATTAGGGAAAACTGCCTACAAAAATGTGTTTATTAGGAGAAATTATACAGCCACAAGAGTGGCTGTATACTATAGCCAGCATGGATTTTTTGCATTCCGCAATGTTAGATTGAAAATACCCCCATGCCATTCTGATGCTTCCCATAAGCGCATTTCAAAACAAAATCTTACAAAACTTATAGTCCTGAACTCAGAAATGCTTGCTTAACAACCCTCTAAATTTTCATGGTGATACACAAAACAGTCAGAGAGAATCGAGAGTTCAAAGTGTAGAAAGAGGGTAAAAACAGATCTCTGTTGGACTTTTTTTCTGTCACTGTTCTCATAATTTGTTGAAATCACTTAAAAATCAGGCATGTTCACAGAGTACCTGTAATCCTATTACTGACTTTGTCCCATACTCTGACCTTCACCTTCTGCAGTTTAAAAGTTTAAAAAATGCCTAGCTGATTTTTAATTAATTTAAGAAAGTTAAGATTAACGTCAATGATAACCCAGGGCATGCTCAGTAAAAACCAACTGTCAGTGTTCTAAAAGCCAGACTCACAGTTGTTTGGCTTGGCTAATCAAGGAGGCACACCCAGGGCAGACCTTTATTTCACTTTAGACAGTCATATTGTTGTTGTTATGTGCTTTCACGTCAATTATGACTTATGGCGACCGTATGAATTGGCAACCTCCAATAGCATCTGTCATGAACCACCCTGTTCAGATTTTTTAAGTTCAGGTCTGTGGCTTCCTTTGTGGAGTCAATCCATCTCTTCTTTGGCCTTCCTCTTTTTCCACTCCCTTCTGTTTTCCCCAGCATTATTGTCTTTTCTAGTGAATCATGTCTTCTCATTATGTGTCCAAAGTATGGTAACCTCAGTTTCATCATTTTAGCTTCTAGTGATCGTTCTGGTTTAATTTGTTCTAACACCCAATTATTTGTTTTTTCACAGTTCATAGTATGCATAAAGCTCTTCTCCAACACCACATTTCAAATGAGTTGATTTTTCTCTTATCTACTTTTTTCACTGTCCAACTTTCACATCCATACATAGAGATCGGGAATACCATGGTCTGAATGATCCTGACTTTAGTGTTTGTGGAGGGTGCTGAGAGGAGATTCATATTCCTCTGACAGAGCTCCAGTGGCCAGAGAGGTTTAACAGTCAGCCGCTCTGATTGAAACTCTGTGAAGGTCTGGTGTGGATGTGGCCAGGGACAGCTCTGGTTTAAATTTGGGTGGGAGACTACATGTGCCTGCTGTAGAATAAAAAGGTGGGGAAAATGCTGAAAAACAATGATACTGTTCACAATATTTTCCTTTTGGAAAGGAAAGGGGCTTCCCCTCTGGCCAGTGCCCACCCACCCAATCTCCTCCCCTCCTCTGCCATCCTCATCCCCTCCCTACCTCTTCCCCCTCCCTGCGCCTCCCCCAGTTCAGTTTCACCTATCCTAAGCATGATTGCACAGGAGTAAATTGCATTGAACTCAAAAAGTATGCAAATGATCAAACCTACCCTACCCTCCTCCTATCCTTTCATTCTTGCCCCTTCCCTCCCTCTTCCATTGACCCTCCCTCCCACTCCCCACTCTCCTCCTTCCCCCTCCTCCCTGGTCAGTTTTACCTATCTTAAGCATGATTGCACAAGAGCAAATCCCATTTAACTCAATAAGCATGCAAAAGTTCAAACCTGCACTCCCCCTCCCCTCCCCCTCCTCCCTGCTCCCCTACCCTTCCTTTCTCCCTTCTGCCCTTCCTCCCCTCCCTCCTCCTCCCCTCCCTCTGCCCTTCCTCCTCCTCTCCTCATCCCCTGTGGTCAGTTTCACCTATCCTAAGCATGATTTGCAGGGGGGCAAATCCCACTGAACTCAGTAAGTATCCAAATGATCAATACATTCTCAGCAGACTTGCACAGGATCCCATTTCTTACCTCCTGGATTAAAAAGCAGAGAAATTCACTAATAGGCAAAAAAAACCCCTTGTATTTAAGAACATATCTATAGCCAACAGATATTTCTGTCAAACTTTTAAAAAGCAGGGAAATTGGGTAGCTATTGTGAATGCACCAGGGGAGCAGGAGACCTGACCTTCTCTCTGAGATATAGTACTGCCCCACAAATTTGTCAAAATGCAAACACAATTTGGGTTGGTCTTTCACAGTCCAATTCACTTCCTGTGTAGCTTGGAAGGATTTGGTAACATGTGCCTCTGAGCATATGGTGAGTGGTGGCAACACCTGCAATCAGCCCAAATAACAGAAACAAGACATGTGCTGTGCTGTTCTTGTTTTAGCAGAGAGGAAGCAACAATATCAGTTTATTCCTCCTTAGTCTCATTGTGCTGCCCTTGTAGAACTCAGCACGGAGGAAGAGGAGGAGAAAACCAGAATTAGTTGGCTCTGCTTGTCACTGGCTGTGGCTTCACCTACTGTTTGGGCTCCTTCCATCCCGCCCTACCAGGCCCAATGGGCTCTAGCCACCACTGCTCTGTTTTAAAAAGCCAAAGAAGGGGAGAAGAACGGAGGGCATATTCTTCTAAGGGGGAAATCAAGGAAAAACACAGCCGCTGCCACCACCACTTTCCACCCAGCCAGCAGAAGCCCAGCAGGGCTTTGGATCCGTCAGTTCTTCCACCTCAGGCTCTCCCTCATTCCCTTTGGATTGCTCTTTAACAGCAGTAGTTAGTTTAAGTGATATTTTATGTTTTACTTTGGCATGTCTGAAATTAGTTGAAGATTCCAGAGCTGTAATCACCTCCATTTATACTGTATAGGCTGTCTTTTGCATGATTCACAGATGCAAGAAATCCAGGCATCAATTTTATAGCAGGCTTTGCCTGTTTATTTCACATTTTTCCAGCTTTCAGAGGGTTGACATTTTGAAATGCACAGAATGATAGACCTGATATTGGACGTACAAAGCAGAGAAAATACAAGTACACAGAGGACATCCACACTATACATTTAAAGCACATGGCTTCCTCCAAAGAATCCTGGGAACTGTAGTTTGTGAAGGGTGATGGGAACTGTAGCTCTGTGAGGGGTAAACTACAGTGCCCCAGATTCTATGGGGGTAGACATGTGCTTTAAATGTGTGCTGTGTATAATGTTTTACCAGGACAGGAGTTGCCCTCGGATTCTTAAAGAGCCTAGTAAGGTCTGATGGCATGGTCTGAGAATAATACTAGAAGAAGCTAGAGTGTCGTAAATAAAAGAATAATAAGGAAGAGAGCAGATTTTTCTGGACAAAAATTCTGGTGCTCAAGAAAGCTGGGCAAGCTTAACATTAGAAGGAGAGGAGAGGAAGAAAAAATTGCATGCTGAACACAATAAGAAACAGGAGATCAGCAAGGAAGATAGCGCGGTTGCCTAAGAGAACATGAGGGGGAGTTATTGACACAAGGGGCACATTGCTAAAAATTAAATACATCCTTTCTTCAACTTGTGTTTACCAAGGCGAGCAGGGAAGAGATATCAAAACCAGGCAGGCATTTCCCTGGAGACAACAGGAGGCTGAATGAAATCAGCATGGTGTTGGGCGAGGGGCGCAGGAAATGAGAACTTTGCTGCCCAGAATCCTCAAGAAAGACAGAGGAATACAGGAGTCCTCCTCAGTACATGTATCCAAAAGCTGGGGGAGCGTGGCTAGAAATTTAGAGGTTGGCTCAGTGGCTAGATGGCTAACCTGGGACCTTTCTTGCCACCCTGCTGAAATTCTGGTACGCTTTCTGTAAGCTTCTTAAATAATTTTTATTTATTTTATGATTTAATTTCCCTCAGGATGGTGGTGTGCAAATCAATGGTATAAAAATAATAACATGGCAGATAAGCTCCAATACAAATGCAATATATACTGCTAGTTATCAGTGCACCTATTGACAGGGGGGGGAGGAAGAAACATATGGATGAAAGGAGGTGAACATTTGAAATTGGAAGTTACTAGAACTTGTGATTTGGACAGACTTTTTTGCGTTGTAATGAGGGTTACAAACTTTGATTGGTTCAATCAATGGATCAGTCAATTAAAACTTTAGTTGATTAATCCATGGGAGACAATTTTAATAAATAAGGTTATTTAAGCGGACACACTTAGGAACACAGGAAGCTTCCTTATACAGAGTCAGACTATTGGTCCATCTGGTTCAGTATTGTCTACACTGACTGGCAGTGGCTCTGCAGGGTTTCAGGCAGGGAGTTTCTCCCAGACCTACCTGGAGATGCCAGGGATTGAACCCAGGTCCTTCTCTTGCATAACAGATGATCTACTGCTGAGCAATGACCCTTCCCCTTATTTATTTTTAAAGTCGCTTTGGTTCTGATGTGTTATGTTAGCAAACAAGAGAGAGAGAGAGAAAGTTGGCCTTTCCTTGTACAAATGTGTTCAAATTTATGGGGAAAAATGTGAGTTGAGCACTGAAAATGCATTTCAAAACAGAACACTTTGGTTTGCATGTCACACACACATGCACGTTGCACGAAGGTTGAAATGCAATTGCAAATCTACTTTCCCATGTGGCTATCAATTAAAACCTGACACAAACACTTTCAAAGACAGCATTTATCTCTTTCACGCATGCCCACCAACTACCATCGCTGGGTCCATCTGGACCCAGCTCTGGCTGTGAACCCAGATCCCTCCCACCCCAAGCATGTATTGCATGGTTGCTGGAAATCGGGGGGGGGAGAGCGCTTTTGCGCTCAGGTCCTGCTTGAGGGCTTCCCATGGGCATCTGGTTGGACACTGTGAGAACAGGATGCTGGACTAGATGGGCCTTTGACCTGATCCAGCAGGACTCTGCTTTTGAAATTTGTATTGGAATTTAAATCAGTGGGCCTATTAGCAAGTCTTCCTTCTCCTTCTCCTCCTCCTTCTTGCTGAAAAGAAGGATATAAGTACTATAAATCATGTCAAATCTGCCTAAATCCCTCTTTTCCTCAGCATAGTGGGGCTTTGGGTTTGGGGAGGGTTGGTCATTGCTTGATAACCATGGCTGTTCTTTGTAAGGCTTTTTTGTCTGTGTTGAGTAGGGATGGAAGAATCTGTCCATTTGGGTTTTCTCTGTTTCTCCTTTTTCCAATCTTAAATTCAGTTCTCCACATTTCTGTAGCAATTTGTGATTTTTTAAAAAAAATATGCTTACAAAAATTATTCAGCATTAATAGTGTGAATTTCTGCTAATAAGCACATTATTGTATGTAGTTTTGACTCATAATGCAGTCTTGTATGTTATCTTCACTAATTTATTCATTTTTATGCACATTTCCCCCAAATATATGCATATTTGTATACACTGGTTGGTTGAAGACCTGCATCGCAAAATTCGGATAAATGCGAATTTTGAAGGATGGCTATGTTTCAGTTCTCCTATGTTTCAGAAAGGGCACATTTGAAAGATTTGGCTTTAAATGCTAGCCAAACTGAATTTCTCCTCTATGTCTACAGCGGGGTTTTTGGGGTGGGTGGTTGAGGGTTCCCCATTGCTTGGTAACCATGACTGTTCTTTGTAAGGCTTTTTGTCTGCGGTGGTGATGCAAAAGAAAGACAACTCCCCCTCCAGAGAGACCACAGGCATTTGGCAAACCATCTTCAAAAAAGAGAGGGGACTCTCTGTTCTTCCGATGTGGCAAAATGCCTTGGGGTGACAGCAGGTTCCTGAGGACAGAGTGCCAATGGCTCAAACAAGGGTGCATTGCACTCTCTGGCTTCAGGCCACTACAAATGCTCTGGCCAGAAGGACGTCCCCTCCTCCACCAATTTTCTTTCCCACTCAGACAGTTGGAAACACTTCCACTGCCTCCCCTGGATACCAATTCTTTTTAAATTCAATGAAGTAAAACGTTGCACTGATTTGATTTGATTTCCTTACATTTATAGCCCACTTTTCTTCCATCATGGAACCTGAAGTGGAATACATGTCATTCCTGTGAGATCTACCAGCCAGGCACTGACCAGACACAGACCAACTTAGCTTCAGGGTAGGGGTGGGTTGTATGTATGTATGTATGTATGTATGTATGTATGTATGTATTTATTTTTTAATTTATATCTCACCCTTCCTCCCAGCAGGAGCCCAGGACTACATTTTGTAGTCTCCATATGTGTCTTCAGACCATATCCTGGGACCGTATGGTCCTTATGTAAGTACCTGCGGGAGAGTTCTGAACAGAAAGACTGGTTTTTATAACTGGTCTTGGGACTGTGGCGCTGTCAGAGTTGTCCATTTTCAGTGTGAAAACAGACTGGGAAGAATGAAGACTCTTGAGGATCAAGGGCAGCCCAAGACACTTTGTTGCCTGAAGTGAAGGATAAGATGGCAGTAGAGCTTGGAAAAGTTACTTTTTTGAACTACAATTCCCATCAGCCCCAGCCAGCATGGCCACTGGATTGGGCTGATGGGAGTTGTAGTTCAAAAAAGTAACTTTTCCGAGCTCTGCATGGCACCCCTCTCCCATTCCTGCAAATGTCACTGGTGTTAGAAGATCTGCCTTCCTACCTGCAACCAGGCTTAGAAGGGACAAACAGAAGCTGCTGCTGCTTCCCAACATCTGCCACCGCAGGAGGTCCCCTCACTTTGACTAATGGTAGAGCTGGCCCTGTGGAGGATGTTGTGGGGAAATCCCATTTATAATATGCCCAGTGTTCAGCACAGTCTGCGTTTGTACTGGAATTACTTTCTGAGATGTTTTAAAAGCTTTTTAAAAAAAGATGTTTTAAAGACGTTCCAACAAGTTTTAAAAGGTGTTTTGTTTTAATATGTTTTAAAGGCTTTTGTTTTTAAGATGTTTTAGTGTTTTTGTTTGCCACCCCGGGCTCCTGCTAGGAGGAAGGGTGGGATATAATTTTTTTTAAAGTGAACTATGGTTTAGTGACTGGATATAATTAAGCACAAATGAGAGAGGACTGTGGTTAATGAACACACCAACAAGCTACGGATATCTTTGAGAGGCAAACAAGTGATGTACAGTACATGGAGAGGAAATTTGGTTAGGACACAAGTGGGGAGGGGGAAGAGAAGCATGAGTGACCATCTCGCCGGAATTCTCTTTAGGTCAAATGCCTGTGTTGCTGGAATTTATAATACCCCAGTGGAAGCAGAGCTAGCAGGTGGCAGGGCCACATTACCTTTTAGACAACCTCCAGGAGCCACTTGATAGTGCCTGGGGGTGTCATGGGCCCCAAGGAGAATCCCTGGCAAGGTTGAGATAATGGAGAAGTGTTTACCACCATTGGGAAGGGCATTGCCAACACTGGTGAAGGAAATGAGTGGGTTACAGAGGATGTGTCTCCAGGAGCCTCTCAGCCAACTGCTGGAGTGACTGAAGAAGGCTCAGACAGCCTTTCCTTTACTCAGCCAGCTGGTGAGGGCTCTCTGCAGGCACCAAGGCCAAATATAATAGCAGAAGAGATATGTGCTAACAAAAACATTGGAACTTCTCAGGCAGAGGAAGATGAAAGAGACTCAGCAGACTCAGAAGCTGGCATGTCTCCAAGGTCGTGGAGAACAGAGAAGAGACGGTTACAAGTAGCCCAATTTCATCCACCCTCTTAGTCCCTGCCTTGCAGCTCGTGCTGAGAAGAGCCTGAATTAATAGTGTTAAGTGCCTGCCCTGTTTCTGTAGACATAGAAGTAGCATTGCTTGTATTTGCTGTTGCGACACCTTGTCTGCTGTTGCTTCCAGTGTCTAGTATGCCTGTTCCTGTTTGAATCCCAGTGTAGGCCTAGCCTAGCATGAGATGCTAGATCCCTATTCTGATCTCTGGAATAAAGCTTTACGCAGAAAATCCTAGTCTCCAAGTCCTGAGTCTGCTTCTCTGGTTAGAAGGCAGGATGGGGCGAGGCAAAAAGCAAAAGTGGGTAGAGCAACAACTGTTAATTTCACTTTTGTGTAGTAGGCTTGTTTCTACACACACTCACACCCCTACACACTCCTCTCTATCCTCAATCCAGGCAAGCGAGAAGCACGATCTGAGTTCAAATCTCATTTTAGCTCCACATATGAGATAGTCATAGGCAAGGCACTGTCTCTCAGACTACGCTTCCACCTTGCAGAGCTGTCATAGGGCTACTGAGGTAATATATGCAAAGTGGTTTGATCCCTGAAGAAAAGCTGTATAAAAATGTTAAGGATCCTCCGTGGCGCAGAGTGGTAAAGCGGCGGTAACGCAGCCGAAGCTCTGCTCACGGCCGAAGTTCGATTCCAACGAAAGGAGGAAGTCGAATCTCCGGTAAAAGGGGCCGAGGTCCACTCAGCCTTCCATCCATCCATGGTCGGTAAAATGAGTACCTGGCATACGCTGGGGGGTAAAGAAATGCCGGGGACGGAACTGGCAATCCCACCCCATATATATGGTCTGCCTAGTAAATGTCGCAAGACGTCACCCTAAGAGTCGGAAACGACTCGCACTACAAGTGTGGGGACACCTTTACCTTTATTCTCATTAGTTGTAGTATTAAACATTGCACAGACTTGGCCAGCCTGAGGAAAAACTAAATCACAGTAGCGTTGCTCTCTGCACAATTAAAATTGGCCTTACCAAGGTATTATAATATGTGAGAGAAGGAAAGGGCTATTTTAAAGCTCTGATCGATTTTCATTTTCTGCCATGATTGTTATTAGTTCTGCCTTTTCCTGTTGTCAACTGTTGTTTTACTCTCTCACAACCTGTTATAAATTGCCTTGGAACTTTTAAATTGAAGGGCAGTGTAGAAAAGGTATAGATCAGTGGCGGGGAACCTCAGGCTTAAGGGCCAAATGCGGCCTCCAAGTCTCTCTGTCTGGCCCTTGGAACTGTCCCAGGCCACACCCATCAGTGACCCTGCTTCACACTCCACTTTTTTGCCCAGCTGCAATGTGTCTTTGAAGTGGGAACGGTTTCAGCCTCTTCCCTCTGAGGAAGTGGACAAGGTGTTCTCTACTGTAAGGCCGACCACTTGTTTGCTTGATCCTTGCCCTACATGGCTCATTATGAGCTGTAAAGAGGAATTGAGCGAAGGGATCATGGCGGTGGTGAATGCTTCCTTGGAAGAAGGTGCAATGCCATCAGCCCTCAAGGAGGCGGTAATAAAGCCCATTCTGAAAAAGCCCTCTTTGGATCCCCAAGAGTTGAACAACTTTCGCCCAGTTTCTAATTTACCATTCTTGGGCAAGGTGATCGAACGAGTGGTGGCCAAGCAATTACAGACGCACTTGGAGGTAACAGATTACTTAGATCCATTCCAATCGGGTTTCAGGACTGGACATGGAACTGAAACAGCCTTGGTCGCACTGGTGGATGATTTAAGGAGGGCGTTGGATAGGAGAGAATATGCATTTCTCGTCCTCCTGGATCTCTCAGCGGCTTTCGATACCATCGACCACGGTATCCTCTTGGATTGCCTGGAGGGAATGGGAATAGGGGGCACTGTTTTATGGTGGTTCCGTTCCTATCTCTCGGACAGGCACCAATGGGTGGCATTGGGGGATGAGGTTTCAGACCCTTGGCCTCTCAGTTGTGGTGTGCCACAGGGTTCTATCCTCTCCCCCATGCTATTTAATATCTATGTAAAGCCGCTGGGAGCCATCATCAGGAGATTTGGGCTGCGGTGCCACCAATATCCAGATGACACCCAGCTCTATCTCTCATTCAAGTCCTCACCAGAGTTGGCTGTGGATACCATTTCCAAGTGCCTGGAGTCCGTAAGTAAATGGATGGGAGGCAATAGGCTGAAACTAAACCCTGACAAGACCGAGGTGCTGCTCGTGGGTGACAAGGGAAGGTTAGGAGATGTAGACCTGGTGCTTAATGGGGTGAAATTGCCCCTGAAAGACCAGGTCCGTAGCCTCGGGGTCATTCTTGACTCCCAGCTGTCCATGGAGGCTCAGGTCTTGGCAGTGAGCTGGGCAGCTTGGTATCAATTACATCTAATACAGAGGATGCAACCCTACCTTCCTGTCCATCTTCTCCCACGAGTGGTACATGCTCTGGTCTCCTCTCGCTTAGACTACTGTAATGCGCTCTATGTGGGGTTACCCTTGAAAACGGTCCGGAAATTACAACTGGTACAGAATGCGGCGGCACGATTGATTAAGAACAGCCGCTGCCATGATCATATCACTCCAGTGTTAGAAGATCTACACTGGTTACCAGTTGTCTACTGGGCCCAATTCAAGGTGTTGGTACTAACCTTTAAAGCCCTATACAGTTTCGGCCCAGTTTATCTAAAGGAGCGCCTCCAACATCACCAAATATGCCGCCTAACGAGATCGGCCACTCAAGATCTTCTCTCGGTCCCACCAGTAAAAACAGCTAGGCTGGTGCGGACCACAGAGAGGGCTTTCTCGATTGTGGCCCCCACCCTCTGGAATTCTTTGCCCTATGATCTCCGCCATGCCCCCTCCCTGCCAAGTTTTCGTCGAGCCTGAAGACTTGGCTTTTCAGGCAGGCCTACAAGATCCCGGGAGTAGATTAATTCTATCTTGCTACAGCTGTGGATGTTTTTAGATTAATTTTAGATCGAAGTTTTGGTTTTTATGTTGTATTTTATTGCTGTATTTAATTTTAAATTGTACGTTGCCTAGAGTGGCCGCTGACCCGGCCAGATAGGTGACCCAGAAATAAGTTGTTGTTGTTGTTGTTGTTGTTGTTGTTGTTGTTGTATTGAACTCTGATAATACCTCTTGTTTGTCTAAATGGAAGATACAGAAGGGTGTGTGTAGCAACTAATCTACTCTACAGTAGAATTAACATTTGTCGCTCCATCCCATTTTGCCTCTGGCTCTGCCCACCACTGGCATGTGGCCCTCAGTATATTGTCCAGAAGGAAATGTGGCCCTCGAGGTGACCACCTTAAGCAGCTGATGCATGGGAGACAGGGAGATGTGGCTGAAGCAGAGATGGGAGAGAAATTAGATTCAGTTCACATTTAAAGCCAAATCTATCAAATTTTCACATTCTGAAACACTATGAGAACTGAAACACAGCCACCCTTCAAAATTCACACATATTTTGTGATGCAGTTCTCCAACCAAGCAATGTTTATAAAAATATTAAGGGGAAATGTGCATAAAAATGAATATATTAGTGAAAATAACATACAAAAATGCATTGTATTAGGAGACATTGTTTGCAAAAGTGGGTGTGTTGGTCAAGATGGCATACAAAAATGTTTTTATTAGGAGACATTCACATTAAAATCCTGAAGAATTTTAATGAGGATTTTTAAATTAAAAAATCACAGATTGCTGCAGAAATGTGGAGAGCTGAATTTAAGACTGGAAAAAGGAGAAGCCGAGAGAACCAAAATTGATACGTTTTTCCATCCCTAGGATGAAGGAAGATTCAACTGGCAGTCTGGTCAGCTTCTGTGTGCTCATGTGTGTATGGGGCATCTTTGTCTGTGGCAGGAAAGTATCTTGGCCCAGCTCTACATAGACAGACAGAAGGGGGGGCTTTGTTCAGTAAAGTTCAGTAATACACACTGACAATTTTAAATGCACATATATTCCAATGATTTGATACACCTGAATTAAAAAATGAGAATACCAATATATTTTTCCCTCCTTTCTAGGAGAAGTGACAACCCTGAAACACTATTTCTTTTTTCCTATATACATGAAAATGTAAGCATCATGGTGCAGTTCACTTTGCCGCAGTCCGTGGTGCTGCTCAGCCTGGTGACCTGGACCATTCCTTGCTGTCAGTCAGGCCAGGCATGCTGGGAGAGCAAGCAGGCAAGGAAGGCACACAGTCAACCAGCTGGGTGAGCCAGCCAGCCAGCCAGCCAGCCAGTTGTGCATGCCAGCAAGCAAGCTATTGTGCCCCAGCCTGAGGGGGAGTTAGATCAGGGAGGGGAGTCAGATGAGGACAAGACTCCTTGGGAAGCTGGAGGAGGGGGACAAGCGAGGAGAGGTTAGGCAGACCTCAAACTCCCATACCCAGTACTTCCTCGGAGGCAGCTCCTGCCCCTCCTGCAAGCACAGCACTGGAGCAGTTGGGAAGCAACTCCCTGTTCACGCCATCCACTCCCATGCCAGAATCCCCATCAGGCACTTCAAACACCTCTCAACCAGTCAGCGATCAGCTTCCAGAGGCCGCGCTGTCACCTAGTGAAACCCCGTTATCTGATGTGCCATCTGAGACTCACCCCCTCTTACCCTGTGCGAGGAGGCACGAGAAGAGAGACTTTCAGAGGGTGAAACTCAGGAGGAGCCGTCACTTGTGC
The DNA here is from genome assembly GCF_030035675.1 of Rhineura floridana. Classification (NCBI taxonomy): domain Eukaryota; kingdom Metazoa; phylum Chordata; class Lepidosauria; order Squamata; family Rhineuridae; genus Rhineura; species Rhineura floridana. The sequence continues at coordinate 16,237,531 of NC_084493.1, read as the reverse complement.
GTGAGAACCTTTCCTATTTAAGCCGGGGTCTTCGAAGGCACAAGTGCTGAGTCAACTCTCCTCAAACACCACAGAAACTGCTTAGTTAGAATAGTTAGGATAGTAGTGAGTCAGAGCAGATAGGTGAATGAAGCGCACCGCTTTGGATGTAACTATAACCTTAATAAAAGCCAAGAAAGACATCACCCCACCTCAGTCTGGGTCCTTCGGCTCTGAGTTGGACACAAGCAAGGGAGGGTTGACAGGAGCTGCCTGGAGCTGGCGAGTAGGTGAGGTGGGTGACGAAGGCTGGCCAGAGAGGCAGGCAGGCGGCAGGGGGAATGAGACCAGAGAGTGGGCGAGGTGGGTGAGGGAGGCCAGCCAGAGAGGCCGGTGGGCAGTGGTGGAGGAATAGTCCCGACAGGCCAGGGCAGCTGTCAGCAAATCTGCTGCCATTGCCACCACCTACCTCACCAACAAAGGAGGAGGAGGGAAGTGGTGGAGAAAGATGGCCTGGTGCCCTGAGAGAAGGGAAGGAGAAAGGTGGCTCAGTGACCTGAGGAAAGGGGTGGGGATAAAGATCTCCTGGGGGTTGGCAAGGGAGGTGGTGGTGCCTAGGGTTTCCATTCCTGGGTTAGGTACTGAGGTTGGCATGCGAAGTGCACAGGAGCAGAGCCCCTAGTACAATATATGTTCTTAGTGTTTGAAAATGTTACAGTATTAAATGTATGTTGTGTACATAGCCTTAGACTCCATTTCCTTTCTGTTAGTTTCCTCACTCATGGGCAGGCATACGGGTTCATGAGGTCCCTGGGTTGGGGGGGCTGATTCCTGGAGGAGAGACAGTTTTGGGGGGTACTGTTTGGCCCTTCCTTGTCTGGGTCAGAGTCTGGATCCAAACTGCTGCTCAGGATGGAGGTTCTGACAGTACAAGGCCACATTCCTACATTAACTTTCTCATGTACGATTTGCTGCGAATTTTGAAGGCCATCCAGCCTTGACTAATGAATGTAATGTTATTGCTTGGCTAGCATTCATCCTCTAGTGATGATGAGAGAGGCAAAGAAAGAGCCCATAATTATCCAGGGGCTCCTTTCCTCACTTTGAAATCACTGAGACCTGATTTGTTCATGGATTCTGTAAGTAAATCTTAAGAACCAAGCAACCGACTGAAATCTCAGTGCCAGTGATTCAGTAAACAAATGATCCCTTGGTTCCATCCTTGCCCTGATCCTCCCTAATGTCATCGTAAATATCCTTGCTGCCTCCTCAAGCTGGATAAACATGGACATTTTACCCGTCTCCTCCATTTTGCTCCTCCAAACCATGTCAGAAATATACTGTACGTGGGAGGAAAGAGAGCTGATCTGACAACCATTTTAAAACACTGCTCCATTTGGCAGATTTAAATACTGTTTTAAATATAGGCTGTGATAGAACGTACAAAAATAGCACTGAAAAATATCCTGTCATGTTCCATATTGTGAGGAGCAAGAGAACTGGCCAGCAAAGGGAAAGATTATTTTTAAAGTGCATATACGTACACACACAGAGGCACACACAGGCACACAAAATGCCTGTTTAAATGCACATTGCAGAGCTTTGCAGAAAGCTGAACACGTTTTCTATGCAATGACTGGGCCCCCTTCTTACAGATACAAATCCCTGCTCGGGACAGGCGAATCTGTCCACTTTGGTTCCTCTCTGTTTCTCAGTTTTCCAGTCTCAGGTTCAGTTCTTCACATTTTCACATCAGTTTGCTTTTGGGGGGAAAAAGTCCTGAAAATTCACCAGCATTTTAGTGTGATTTTTCTCCCAATATACACATTTTTAATGCATTTTTGCCAAATGTACAAATTTTTGCAAAGCAATTTCCCCTGGTATTTTTGTATATTGCTTTCACAAATATACACATTTCTACACATGCTTTAGTGAATGCATTTTTGAACATGTTGCTTGGCTGAAGAACTGCATTGCAAAATGCAGAGAAGTGTGGATTTCAAAGCATGGCTGTGTTTTGATTTGTGTATTGTTTCAGGAAGTGCAAGTGAAATTGGTTCACCTTTAAGTGTAAACTGAATTGAATTTCTCTCCCATCCCAATTTCCTGCATTGCTTATTGTTTCTCTGTGTGTGAAATTCCTTGGAGCCTGTGTATACCCTATCACATACAAAGAGCACAGGGGCTTAAATCAAGAGATGTCTCCTGCATCCTACTGGTGCTTGATCACACACCATTCCAGAGGGTCTCTTAACCCTCAGGGTAACTTTTCAGGAGGTGCAGGGGACTATGGTGGAAGGAGGAGCTGAGAAAGGCCCATTGCATGAATGGAGTTCCATTAATCTATCTTTGGATGCAATGCCATGGGTTTGCTTCATGGGGGAAATAGGCATAGAGACAGTGTGGTGTAGTAGTTAGAGTGTCAGACCAGGACTGGGTAGACCCCAGTTCAAATCCCTGCTTAGCCTGAGTGACCTTGGGCTAATCTCTTTCTCTCACCCTAGCCTACCTCACAGGGTTGCTGTGAACATAAAATGAGTGTAAAGGAGGATCGTGTACACCACTCTGAGAAAATTGGAGGTAGGGTGGTATAAAAATGGAATAACAAATAATTGTGCATGGTTGTTGTCCCATAAGGGAGTCCATCTGTGGGACACAGGGATTTTTCTAGATACTGTAATGTTATTGTATTGTTTTAATTGCTTACTACATTTCTAACTTATATTTTCCCATTCTGGGCATAATTCAAGATGTTGATTTGTATATTTAAAACAGAGCTGTTGGCAAATGTCCTCTTGAAATTCTCCTCCCTATTTCTGGACAGAGAAATTGGAGAGGATGATTTCACTACTTTTTTTACAAGGGAAGAAAAAAATTCAACCAGTGTTATTTTAGGGATGGGGCTTACCACTAGGAATGGTAGTAGGTGAGGATGGAAGATAAATTCAATTCAGTTTGCATTTAAAGCTGAATTTATCTAATTTGCATTTTCCGAAATAACATGTGAACTGAAACGCAGTCCTCATTTGAAATTTGCACTTTCCTGAATTTTGCAATGTAGTTCTGCAGCCAAGTCACGTGACAAAAATGCACATACTAGGGTAAAGTGGAGGCTGGTTCACTAGGGCGAATAGGGCACTGCCCCACCAACTTCAGTCTGCCCTCAGCCAGCTCCCACTTGGCTGTTATCTTTACTTACAACCAATCAGAGGAGCCTCCGCTTGTCATTGGCTCTGGCTCCACCTATTGTTGGTCTGTCTGCCTTCTGCCCTGCCAGTCCCATTAGGTACCAGCCACCACTGGTAAAGTGTGCATAGAAATGCGTATATTAGTGGGGAAAGATACAAAAATGCATTATATTAGGGGCACTTGCTTGCAAAAAAAGTATATTAGGCAAAATTGCCTACAAAAATATGTATATTAGGAGACATACACACTATAATGCTGATACATTTTCATGCAGACTTTCTTTTTAAGTAGTAGTAGTAGTAGTAACAGTAACAACAACAATAACAACAACAACAACAACCTGATGTGGCAATGTGGAGAACTGAATTTGATGGGGAAAATGAGAAACAGAAACTGACAAGATTCGCCCATCCCTAGTAGTAGTCAAGCATCTTTCTTTTTTCCTAAGTTTTTTTCCCCTGCTGCTGCAAGAGGCAGCATCAACCTTTCTGTTTGCAGCGTGCTCACCATTTGCATCTTTCACAATTCTCTGGATCTAGTGTAGTTATGGGGCATGGGGCCGGGGTATAGCAGCTACCACACACACACACAAAATAGAATATTCCCACAAACTTCTGCAAAGTGTCTAGGGATGTGTGTGAGAGGGGGAAATCTCAGACATTTTCTCAAGAAAACTTTTTTTTTGGCTCTGCTTTATTTTAAAGTGTGAAATGGTTTAGGGCAGGTGTGGTGAGGAACCTTTGGCCCTCCAGCTATTGCTGGACTCCAACTTCCACCAGCTCCAGCAAGCATGGCCGATGGCCAGGGCTGATGGGAGTTGTGGTTCAGCAACATCTGGAGGGCCAAAGGTTCCCCACACCTCATTTAGGCCAGTTTCTACCCAGACCAAGTCCACCACTTGACATATTTCACTACACTGCCCCCACCCTTATTCATAATGTGAAGGATTTCTCCACCAGCCTTGGAGTCCCAAAAGGACACTGCATGTTGATAAAATGATGCCAAACGTGCAGCTGGACCGATGCATGTATTAATGTTTTCTTTGGATCCCAGTCTTACTGAAAACCAGTTTCCTTCCCTTGACATTCTTCAGATATTTCACCCAAAGAAGAATGTACAACTGCCTTGATTAGGGATGAGCAAGAAATTCAATTCAGTTCACCTTTCAAGCCGAATTTATCAAACTTGCACTTTCTGAAACAACATGGGAACCAAAACACAGCCATCTTTTGAAATTTGAACTAAAATGCTGGAGAATTTTCATGAGAATTTTTTTTTTTAAATCACAAATTGCTGCAGAAATGTGGAGAACTGCATTTAAGAATGGAAAAAGGAGAAACCGGAAGAACTAAAATTGATAGTTCCATTCCTAGCCTTTATTTTATTTTATTTATTTGTTTTAGGCAAAACGTGATGGCAACTCTAATTAAAAGCTCAACCCCTGACTCCCCTGCTCCCCACCCCAACTTCATCCTATGGCCACATGGCTTTGAATTTCAAGCAGAACACAGTGCTGGCTGCTGCCATTAAACCAGCCCATGTGAAAAATCAGGATGCTCCCTGTAAAAACAGCCTGTTTGTGGACTCTCAATTTAAACTCATATAAGCCCATTTGAAACCAAGCAGACTGCCGAAGGGGCCTTTCACGAAACAACCAACCTGCGCCAGCCAATTGTGCCATAGGGTGCATCTGTTCTTTGATGGTTAATCACCAGATGAGCAGAAAGGCTTTGGCTTCAGGGGTGTTAGTGTCTCTCTTTGGGGATTTGCCTGTATATTTTGCACTTGGTTGCATAAATTAGTTAGCAGAGACAACGGCCCCTTTTCACTCTGGGCTGTCGCGCCTGCTCTGCTGCTATCCACAACCTCCTCTTGGGTCCCAGGTCATCTGTTGGTGAGAGAAGGGGTGGAGGTGGCATAATGAATCAGATGTTTCAACTAAGGGTAGCCATGTGGCCTACTGTATAGAGGATAGTCCTCTATTTGAAGGTGTCCTCTGTCTGAAGGGCTGTCTGATCCAAGCCCAGTATAAAGATTTTAAAAAAGAAAGGAGAGCAGTGGCTAGGGGTGGAAGGGCTAGTCAGTTTCAGTCTGTCAGTTTCTCATTTTTCCAATCTTACATTCAGTTCTTCACATTTCTACAGCAATTTGCATTTTTTTTTAAAAAAACCTCATGAAAATTCTTCAGCATGTTAATGCAAATTTCTCCTAATTAACACATTTTGCCTTCAATTTTGACTAACATGCAGATTGCTGCAAGCCATTTTTCTTAATATAATGCATGTTTGTCTGCCATTTTCACTCATATGTTCATTTTTATACATATTGTCCCCTAATATATGCATTTTTCTAAGCATTGTTTGGTTGGAGAACTCCACTGCAAAATTGGAATGTGAGCGAATTTTGAAGGATGGCTATTTCAGTTCTCATGTTGTTTTGGAGAGTGCGAATCTGATAGATTTGGCTTTAAATGCAGACTGGCCTGAATTTCTCCCCCTTCCCAAGCAGCAGGCTTGAAGTTGCCCATCAACAGTTAGCACCCAGACATTGGATTGATCAGCTACAAAGGACGCCTGGTTACAGTCTTTCCTACTGTAATAAGGAACTCCCTGTCTATTGGCATCAGACAACACCTTTGCTGTACTCTTTTTGCCTCCTGCTGAAAATATTTTTGTTTTGGCAAGCCTATCCAGACATGTAGAAGTTGGTGTTTTTTTCCTTCTTTCTTTCTTTTTATTCAAAACTTTCTGCTATATACAACATGAAAATATATAAACTTATATAATACAATTTTAAAATATATCACACGTAATAATAATTTAAAAAATAAGAAAAACTGCCATGCTTATCATTTGTTACTTCTAGCCTTATCCTATCACAGGCTTGTCTCAATAAAGTTCCTAGCAATATCATCTTGTACTTTGTTGTACTAATAATTTTTTTAAAGCTCAGTTTTTCAATACATTGATTATATTGTACTGTCTTCCTTCTCATGTTCTAACCAAATTTGTTTATTTCACATGTGTTTTGATATGGTTTTAGCTAACTTTAGTTATATCTTAAATTTTATTTTCAAAGACCTGTTTTTTAATGTCTTTTCAGTGGCTTTGTTTTTGTAAACTATTTAGAGGCCCTGTTCACAATCATGCAGTATATACGTTTTGTTAAATACTTTTTTAAAAAAAAGTATTGTATTTCTATTTAAATTATAGCAATTATTTTTAAATTTGCAGCTACACATATAAATCAGCATGTGCAAATCTTATTTATCAATGTATTTTATTTATTTATTAAATTTATATCCTGCCCTGACTCTCAAAAGGAGCCCAGAATGGCAAACAAGAAGTGTTAAAACATTAAAAACATCTCAGAAACATCTTAAAAACAAACATGTTTGAAAATTCCAATGCAGCCTTGGGATAAAAGTCTCTACTTAATAGTCTTGTTGAAGGAGGATGGTCTTCAGTAGGCACTGAAAAGACAACAGAGATAGTGTCTGTCTACTATTTAAGGGGAGAGGGTTTGAAAGAGTAGGTGCCACAATACTAAAGGCCCAGTTCCTATATTGTGAAGATCTAACCTCCTGACAAGACAATATCTGTAGAGTGCAGTGATTGACTGAGAATATGAGGGGTAAGACAATCTGGAGCAAATATGTGCCCTCCTTTGTCCTTTCTCTCTTTTGTATGATGTGCAACTGGCCACCCTAGATGAATCATGGTTGAGTGAAGGGGAGGAAAACCTTATGGGTCCTACTGCTCACGCAGAGTGTGTGTGCACAGTTTTCATCGTGATTACAGCTGGGGAGGGAAGGGTTAAACCTCACTGCACACTGCATTCCTGATAAAAACTAGGGCTGCATTCACACCATACATTTATTCCACTATTATTCCTCTTGAAACAATCGTGGCTTCCCCCAAAGAATCCTGAGAAGTGTAGTTTGTGAAGGGTACTCAGAGTTGTTGGGAGACCACAATTCCCCTCACTGAGCTACAATTCCCAGAGTTCCCAGGGGAGAGGGACTGATTCTTAAACCACTCTGGCAACCAACTACTACTTGTTTCAAGTGGAATAATAGTGGGAAAAATGTATGGTGTGGCCTGGGAGGCCCTAGTATTACATTTGAAAACCACACACAGAGAGGAAGCTACAAGACACAGCCAGTATGGGGAACCTGCTTGCAGGATTACATTTTGGGGGCCCACCTGAACTTAGTACTGGGCTCCTACTGGGAGGAAGGGCGGGATATAAATCTAATAATAAACAAACAAACAAATAAATAACTTCTTTCCAGTGCCAGGTCTCAGCTCTTCATTTTATGAAATCATGCAAAAATGTATCTGAGATGTATGCAGAGTGCTTTTATTCACTCCCACGACCAATGCTTGGCATGGGGAAGTACTGCTTTGTGGTTAAAGGATTTATTTGTCACAGATCAAGGTGCTGTGATTTAATTTATTATGAAAACCTTGGCGAAACAGCCTAATGGTTTTATTACCCAACAGGCAGAGTCAGGTCTACAACACTTCTCATTTTTAGTTCTTAAGCGCTAGGGCTGGCCAGAGTCCCGGGCTGGTTCTCGCAATGCAGGAATCACTTGATTCCTAACATGTTATTACCGTATGCTTGATGACTTGCAGCTGAATGCTTGAACCGATACCAGTGCAAATCATTGCATTTGAGGCAGGATCAGGAGAAATGAAAACTATACCTGTGCTGTGAGACCTATGGCATCTCATTCACACATGCACATTATCACTTGATGCTGCAGTCATCAAGTGATGAGCATGCCTTTGTGAACTGCATGTTATACATGCCCTGGATGAATCTAGACTACATGACTACACTGCTCTCTACATGGGGCTGCAATAACAAGAGTCTGGAAACTTCATACTAGCACAAAACACATCCACCAGAAATTTTTAGAGTTGCCAGGTTCTTGGCCTGAGACTGATCCTGTATCTTTAGGAGAAGAGAAAGGCAGCCAAGTGCAGGTGTTCTTGCAACGCTGTAATGGGAAAAACCACAAGGTGGAATTCTCCCTTCCCCCTGCACAACTTTTAAAGATACAGAAGACCTCTTGGTTGCCAGGCCCAGCCTCCAGGCAGCCTTCATCTCGCTGGCCTCCCAGCTGATGGCTGAACAAATGAGCTGTAATCATTGCTGGGAGAATTTTCCTCCCCCTGTACAATATGTGGGGAAGTGGTCTCCTCAATTTCACTACTTCCAAATATGATGGAAGTTTCTGGTTTATCATTTAAAGCTCTGCATCATACCTGACCTACACACTGTCTACTCCTTCCAGGTTTGGAAGGTACAGTTTGTACTTATTGTAAACAGTGTTTCTTCATCAGTGCACTCTCTCATACCAGCTACAAACAAAGAGGCGGGGATGCATTTCCTGGACCTCCTTCCTTAAGAAGCCGAGGACATTCTGTGCACTCAGCATCACAGATGAATAGGTTCCGTGCTCAGCATCACAGCCTCCTAAGGAGGGAAAGGGTAAAGACTGATAAGCCAGGGTTATCTGTGGAGTACACAGTGGCTAACTTTGTGCTGATGGGTGGCAGCAACCACAGTGTCATCACAGCTGAGGAGGTGCATACCAGTGTTTCCACTGTACGCTTATCTCCTGTACATTTGCGTTCTGCTTAGAAATGTCATTGACCGTGCCTTGTGCGTTGCATACTCTTTCTGACTCACTGTTTCAATTTGTGAGCAATATCAAACCTGTGAGTGTATGTGGGTGTGGTAGTGAGGGAGGAATGGCAGTCTTTACCTCCCCAGGTGAGAGTTGGGGGAAAGGACTGTGAGAGAGCGAGGAGAGGCAGGTGAGTGCTGGGAGGGAAGGCTGACATCCATCCAATGCATGTGAGCTAACTAGGGTCAACCTCTGTGCAATAGTGATTTCCACCTGGCCTTGCTTTATATACTGCTGTTTTATTTTTGTGTTAGGCTTGATTCTCACACCTGTTCAAGCTATGTAAACAGTTTAGCTTTATCGGTGTGTGTTTTTAGACAAGGCTGTTGGCATGACCTGGTTTTTTATGACATACTTAATTATTGACATGATGGTTATTTATAGTTCCTAATGTGTTTTCTGAATTTTTTTTGTTCATTTGATGTGATGTGAGCTGCTTTAGGCCTGTGTGTGTATGTATATCTGTGTATACACACACATAGGCATGGGCCAGGGGATACAGATCTGATGAAGAGGTCTTGAGCAGTCCACAAACACGTCTGCAACAAGAAGGCTGCAATTCTATGCCCAGTTACTTGGGAGCAAGCTCCACTGAACTCAATGGGACCAAGTACATGTCTATAGGATTGCTCTGTGAACCTATTAATCTTTAAGGTGCTACAAGACTCCTTTCTTGAATGTGGCAGCTGGGAGCGATACACATTTTGAAACTTTCTCTCCAAGAGGTCTTCTGTGTCTTTAAAAGTTGTGGAGGGGGTAGGGAAAATTCTACCTTGTGGTTTTTCCCATTACAGAGTTGCAAGAACACATGCACTTGGCTGACCTTCTCTTCTAAAGATACAGGATCAGTCTCAGGCCATAGACCTGGCAACCCTAATCAGAATACCAGTGGGGCTAGACATTTTTTTCTACCAAATCTGTGCCAGTTGCATTGGCAGCCTCCTTGTTTCCAGGATCACTCTAAAGTACTGATGTTGACCTTTAAAGCCCTGAATGGTTTGGAATCCAGTTATTTGAAGGACTGTCTGCACACTAGGGTTGCCAGATTCATGGCCTGAGACTGATCCTGTATCTTTAGGAGAAGAAAAGTCAGCCAACTGCAGGTGTTCTTGCAGCCCTGTAATGGGAACAACCGCAAGGTGGAATTCTCCCTTCCCCCTGCACAACTTTTAAAGATACAGAAGAGGCTGGGCCTGGCAATCCTACTACACACACACATAAACCTGCCTGCCTGGCTCCTGAGATCAGCTTTCAGCAAGCCTTCTGAAACCTTGAGCCAAGTTGGTACCTGTTTTGGATCTGAATCGATTTTATCTATGAGCTGTTGTCACTTTAAACTGTTTCTACATTTATAACTGCTTTTTTAAAAAATTTTTTATATACATGCCATTGTTTTAACTGTTTTTATACATTTAACAGTTTTTAATTGTTATTATACCATAAATTGCTTCAGGGTGCCTCATGGGAAGTGACAGATAGATAGATAGATAGATAGATAGATAGATAGATAGATAATCAGCCTCAGAGGCCATTCATCCTGGTCCACTGTCAAAACACATAAGACGGATGCATACCAGACACAGGGTTTTTTCAGGGGTGGCCTCATAACGTTGGAACTCCCTCCCATGGGATGTATGTACATGGCGTTGAAGCAGACCTTTAACCCTTTTTTGATCTGCTTAGCTTTCTACTGAGTGTTGTTGCTTTAATGTTTTGGCTGCTACTGTTTTTAGCTATTTTCACTTTATTTGTTCCATTGCCAGTTTCATTGTGCATTCAGTATATATTGTATTGGTTGCTTTCTGGGTTTTTGTGAGCCATCTTGCAAGGGTTTATCCTAAAAGCGAAGGTATAGTAATAAATGCAATCAATAAAAATAAAATAAAGCGACTCAGGAATCACCCAACCAAATAAATAAATAAATAAATAAGATCTGTGACTCTTCATTTCTTTTTCTTTGCTTCTTTAGGTGAATGTGCAACTATAAACCCTGGAGATTGCTGTTCTACATTCCACAAAGATCTATCTGATGATCAGTGATATGGAACAAATATATCTCCCCCCCCCCCAGTGGAAGCAGTGTGTGGGGAATCTGCCACTAATGAATGATGTCAGAGGCATGTACAACCAGAGCCTGGAAAGTTCATCTTAAAAAGAAACCAGCTTTTCCAAAAAGGAACTAATTTCAGTCCACATTCATCCCTTTACAAAATGGACTAGTTCAGTTCACAGTTCAATTCAAGCTCACCCAAATGATCTCCGGCATTTTTTTTTCAACATTCAGAATGTTACCAGCTGCTGTGCCAAAGTATAAAATATACTCAAAAAGACTAAGAAGACATAAAAAAGAAAAATAACAAGCCAATGTGAATGGTTGAATTTATTATTCCCAACAATTATGATCTTTGAAGATTCAAAAGTCTAAAGAGTAAAAAACACATGTAAGAAAATGAACTTGAAGATGAACTAGAAACCATTCAAAGTTCTACCCCCAAAATGGTAGAACACCACTCTCAGTTCACCTGGCAATTCTGGGAACTACTTCAAGGTGTATTTCAGAGATTTTTGAACTAATTCAATGAAGTTCATTAAACTGAAGTAGTTCATTCCAAACACTGTGCATAACCTGTCCTTTCCATGTCCATCTACATGTTGTGTTATCTCTTCCCTATACAGCCATTTATTTATCGTTGTAGCTATTTATCTCAGCAATAAAACATATTTGGGCAGTAGGACATTTTAGACTCTGGACTCAATAGTCTTACTGATATATGTATGGCTCTTTAGATGGGAATATGTATTACTTCACTGACTCCTTAATGTGGTAGACCAGCCCTGCTGTATTTGAGGGCCCTCCTGTTCATTATGCTGAGTGAACTTGCGCCCTAAAGTCCTACCCTGACAGCAACACTGGTTTCAGGTTGTGATCTATTCACTCGTACATGCATTATATTTGCCTTACTCTCTTATTATTCATCCAATTGTGCCATGCCCAAGATGACCAAATAGATTTAAAGGGGAAAGGAAACATATTAAATCAAAATGGGTTATTGGGCTGAGTTGCCAAAAACTTTATGTAGTATTTGGATACAGATATATTGAATTGTTCTGAAATGTAGATTAACTTTTTGTTGTTGTTCCAACATATGGTGCTGGAGTTCACCAGCCTGTTTTTGTGGTTTTGTCTTCCCATTTGAAAGCCATCATTTGGATATCAGGACCACGAGGCACTCTACCCCCACTTCTCTATGGCACAGGTCTTTCGTGCCTGTCTTTGGAACCATCCAAGTGGCCACATTTTATTGGAAACAGGAAGTGCTGATCAACCTGTATCAGGACTGAGAATCCTTGAGAAAGACCAATGAAGCTTATGTAAGACATTCATTACAGCCATGTGTTAGGAGCTGCTGGGATCTGTGTGCAGCTGCCCCATCTAGCGAGCCAGGGAACTGCAGGTGGTAGCTTCTTGGTGAAGTACCTTTAGGCCTCAGACTGACTCCACCCACCAAGCCTGGCCACGGGATCTTCCTGGGCAGGAAGGAGTGTAAGGCAATGTCCTGTTCCAGTTGAGCCTTGCTTGAGCAACATGGTCTTCCTGAGTTCTGGCATGTTCCTGTACCTTTGGTTGTCCTTCGGCCCTGACCTCAGGCTTGCTTCTCAATCCATTCCCTTGGTTTGTCCTTTGGAGCTCTGACACTCTTTAGTCCTGCCTACTGGCTAGCCCGATGGGTCCTAGTTCCCAGATCCTGGCTCACCTCAGACTATGAACCTCAGTCCAGCCCTGACACTATATCAGGATGTGCATAACAGTGGTTGTGTTAGTCTGTAGTAGGGATGGAAAGATCTGTCAGTGTCAGTCTTCTGTGTTTCTCATTTTTCCAATCTTAAAATCAGTTTTCCACATTTCTGTACCAATTTGTTATTTTTTTTAAAAAAAATAAAGAATCATGGAGATTCTTCAACATTTTAGTGTGAATTTCCTCTAAGAAACACATTTTTTGTAGGCACTTTTGACTGACATACACATTTTTGCAAGCCATTTCTCGCCATATAATGCATTTTTGCATGTTAGTTTCACTTACATTTTTATGCACACTTTCCCCAAATACATGCATTTTTTATTAACATTATTTGGTGGGTGAATTGCATGGCAAAATTCGGATAAGTGCGAATTTTGGAGGATGGCTGCATTCTGGTTCTCAGATTGTTTTGGAAAGTGGGAATTTGATAGATTCAGCTTGAAATGCAAACTGAATCTAAATTCTCACTCATCCATAGTATGTCATGGACCAAAAGGCAAGATAAAAAAAACAATACATTCACATGAGAATTTTGTTCACACTTGTTCACAGCTTTGTGTTGCTGCAAGTAAGCAAGAGGTAGTTGTGTTCTCCTTAGGTCTCATCCCTCTTCTCACATCCTTGTCCACCTCCCAACAATGAGAAGTTTATCTGTCAGAGTCTCGGTTCCAATAGACTTGCATGTCTTCATTCCAGCTATGATATCCTTGAGAACTCCTGCTAAGTCACTTAGATCAGGAGTGGGGAACCTTTTACAGGCTGAGGGCCATATTCCCCTCTGAGCAACCTCCTGGGGACCTGTGCTCTGTAGGGCTAGAAGCAAAAGTGGGTTCTCAGAGTTCTCTGGGAAGAGGGACTGACTGCTAAACCACTCTGCAACTGTAGCTCTGTGAAGGGAATAGGAGTCTTTGAACAGCTCTCAGTAACCTTCACAAACTTCCCTTCCCAGGATTCTTTGCGAGAAGCCATGGCTGTTTAAAGTGGGATAAGAGTGGAATAAGTGTATAGTGTGAATGTAGCCTTATATATGTAGCTATTTTATATATGTTTAGGATTGGGCTTTACAAGGCTTGTTTTATTGTTTTATATTATTATTTGTATTATTTTAAATTATTTTTAGATTTTTAAGTGCTTTTTAAGGTTTTAAGGTTGTGCATAGTTTAATTGTATTTTAATTGTACGTTTTTCTATGTTTTTAACTACATGTAGTTCTATTTGTAAGCCGCCCTGAGTTCCAGTTTGGAAAAAGGGCGGGGTAAAAATAAAGTTTCAATCAATCAATCAGTCAATGTTACTATATGGAAAATCTGTTTGGGATACCTCAGGGGAAGCGATTCGTAAATGAAATAAAAATAAAAACAACCCGAAACAACTTCCTTTTGTTCTGTTGTATTGTTCTTTTACTACCTGATGTCACCTCTTTCATTTTCAAATCACAAATTGTTGCAGAAATGAGGAGAACTGGGAAGACTGGAAAAAACGAAAAACCAAGAGCACGGAAGGATCCCTGCCTATACTCCTGTATAAAAGGCCTAGTGGGTTTCTTTGAGAATTCAGGGAACCATGGATGCCTCGAATGCTCCCTTTTATGGCTCCTCCCAGGCAACCAAGGCCCATCCTTGCATATTGTCTGAAGAACAGGATGGGTAGCTGGCTGCCAGCCACATCTCCCATTTCCCAGTCTCCTCATCCTCACCAGCTGCAATGGCAACGCGACCCTCCCATTATTTGTTAACCACTGAATTCATCTGACAAGTCGGGTGGGAGAGAGAGAGAGAGAGAGAGACAGAGCCAGACAGACCCCGCAACTCCCAATGGCATGCACATTTCCCCCCACCTCCCCTTCTGCCCTCATTTGCAATGCTTGAGTGGGGATTTCTCTATTTGCTGAGCTAACAATGTGGGTTCCCAGGGCCCTGGGATGATGTTGATGATGACATCATGACACTCTTGTTGGGGGAGAGAGAGTGGGAGGGGGTGGACAGGCGGGTGGGAGGAGAATGGGGCTCGAAGGGAATCACATAATGCAGAGGCCGGCGGTGGGAAAGGAAAGCGTCTGCTGGAGAAGGCCCCTGCCAGCCGCTTTCATTCTCCCTCGGAAAGGAACCGCTGAGAACCTGATGGGGCAGAGAGCCTACGGAGAGGCCTTGTGGGTCAAGAAGACGCCGCTTCATGTCCCTTGCCTCCGCAAGGTTGTTGGGGCATGACATTCTCATCGTATCTGCTTCAGGGACAAAAGCGGGAACCATCTCCTGCCACGGAAAAAGAATAGAGAAGGGAGGGGGGGGGAGACTGAGAGACAGAAAGAATGCCGTTTGAGAGGTGCTACCTTTCCAGGCCTGGAAGGCAGCTAGCAAACCCTTTCAGTTTTTCTAGCCAGGCTGAAGTAAACCTATCAGGGTCCCCTGACAGAGAAGAAGGCCCACCAGTGGCCATTTTGCCCAGGGTCTCCTGAAACTTGGAGCTGGCCTTACAGATGGGCCTGAGGCTCTGTGCATCTCTTCATCCAAGGATTTTATTAAATAGAATTTATTATGTTTACAGCCAGAGGAGGCTGGTCCCTTAGGGCAACTGGGACACTGCCCCACCAACCTCAGTTTGCCCTCAGGCAGCCCCCACATGTCTGTCTTTTCACCTGCAACTGAGAGCGGCACTGTCTGCCAGTGTCCTCCTCTTCCTCCATCTCAGTGTTGCCCCTTGTAGAACTCAGCAGGGAGAACGATGGGGAGAAAGCTAGAATGAGTTGGCTCCACCTGTTATTGGCTTTATTGGCTCCGGCTCCACCTACTGTTGGGCTCCCTGCCTTCCCCCCCACCAGTCGCAGTTGGCACCAGCAGCCACCCCTTTTTTATATCCCGCCTTTCCTCCAAATGGCTCTCTTGCTCCCCATTCTATCCTCACAACAGCCCTTTGAGGTAGGCTAGGCTGACAGACAGTGACAGGCTCAAGCTCTATGGCTGAGTTGGGATTTGAACCCTTCTCTCCCAGGTCCTAGTCTGACATTCTAACTGCTACACAACCTTGCTGGCCTCAATGAAAGGCAGATGAAAAAGGGGAGCTACCTCTCTGTCAGTGGCACACCCTCAACCATCCACATGGCATGCTGCTCACAGCTACTGTTGCTTGTTATGCAATGATGGTGGGTGGCTTCATTTCAGTGGGGCAGTAGAATCCGCTCCAGGTTTTAGTCCAAACTTTCAAGGGGCTTTCCAAAGTGCTGCAGCTTCAGAGACAAAAGCGTGCTTCAGCACCTTGGACAGCTCCTTGGAAGTTTGGAGTAAAACCCAGAGTAGATTCTACCACCTCACTGACATGGAGCCACGAGCTGCCACTCTTTTTATATGCCTGGAAAAAGACAGAATCTAGAACCAGAGCAAGATGATTTCCCACCATATGAAGATGGACTTTGCATTTTGAGGATTATATCCCTTCCAGTCACTAAGTCAGGGGTGGGGAATCTCCAGCCTGTGGGCCTAATTAGGTCCTGCCAGGCACCCCCATGTGGCTTTTGAGGCCACTTTGACCAAGCAACATGCACTTGCCCTACACCTGATATGACACCAGGTGTGGGATAGGTAAAGATGCAGCTGGGCCAAGGGGGTTTGCACACGCCACCAATCAGCTGATAATAATTGCACAGGTAATAATATACTGCTTAGCTTCAATTGACTCTTTATTACCTAGTACACCATCCAAATAAAGTCTTTGACTTTGCTAAATTAAACAGTGCTGTCTTTCCCGTTACTTCCATTCTCTGCCTAACCATGAAACTGTGCTTCATTTAAGGTTTGGGACAGATCTGGATTGCAGGTAGAGATGGGGGAGAAATTCAAATCTGTTCACATTTAAAGGTGAACCTACCTAGTTTGCACTTTGCAAAACAACAGGAACTGAAACATAGCCATCCTTCAAAATTCACGCTTCTCAGAAGTTTGCCTTGCAGTTCCCCAGCCACGTAATCCATACAAAAATGAATATACTAATGTAAAGTGTGCAGATATATAAATAAAGGTAAAGGTGTCCCCACACTTATAGTGCGAGTCGTTTCCGACTCTTAGGGTGACGTCTTGCAACATTTACTAGGCAGACCATATATATGGGGTGGGATTGCCAGTTCCGTCCCTGGTATTTCTTTACCCCCCAGCATATGCAGGGTACTCATTTTACTGACCATGGATGGATGGAAGGCTGAGTGGACCTCGACCCCTTTTACCGGAGATTCGACTTCCTCCTTTCCGTTGGAATCAAACTCCGGCCGTGAGCAGAGCTTCGGCTGCGTTACTGCCGCTTACCACTCTGCGCCACGGAGGGTATATAAATATATTAATCCAAATAACACAGAAGTACTTATTATATTAGGGATAGTTGCTTGCAAAAATTTGTATATTAGCCAAAAGTGCATACAAAAATGTGTATATAGGGAGAGATTTGCTTTATAGTGCTGATGAATTTTCATGAGGAACTTTATTTTTTAAAACACACACACGCAAACTGACATGGAAATGTGGAGAACTGAATTTAATATTGGAAAAATGAGAAACAGAGGGAGAAATCAAAATTGTTATATTTGGCCATCCCTAGCTGCGTGCCAGACTTTAGTTTCTCAGGAACAGAGAGCAGCCATGACCGCTTCATTCCTGACTCTCAGGTGTGTAACCTTTATCTGGAGCCCCAGTGCGGAACTTATTCAGAGTGCACTCTCCAACTTGGAACCAAGTCTGCAAGCTGACCTTCTGGCTCCAACATCAGCCTAATTTTTGTACTTTAGCATTTCCCCCCATCCCCCTCATGACATCTCGTCTGATGAACAGTTCTCGAGAACTCAAAAGCCTGCCAGGGTTTTGCAACATTTGGGTTGGTTCCAGTAAAGCAAGAGGGTGGAGACTGTTGCCCTCCAGTTGTTGTTGGACTACATATCTCCTTATCCTAAACATTAGCCAGGCTGGCTAGGGTTGATGGGAGCTGGAACACAAAAACACATGGAGAGCCACAGGTTCCCCATGTGTGCAGTAAAACAAAGGATGGGAACCTGTAGCCCTGCAGACAATCCCCAGAGTGGTTTAACAGCTTCTTCCCAGGAAACTCTGAGAATTGTAGCTCTGTGAGGGGAATAACAGTCTCTTAACAACTCTCAGCACTCTTAACAAACTACAGTTCCCAGGATTCTTTGGGGGAAGCCATGGACAGGCCCAGCACCAGCTGACGGCCAGATTGGGCGCTGGCTGTGGGCTCCTGGTGCTGTGAGGGGCCCCTGGTGCTGGGAGGGGGTTGCTCCTGCTCCGCAATCTGCGCTGGCATCAGGTCACGGAGTGTGTGTCCCATGACCCATGGATAGCTGAGTGGCAGCCACCCTTCCAGACAATACCCCCCCCACTGCCATTGGTGCAGGCTGTCCATACAATTTTCTGCAGTGCCATGGCACCATGTCAGCACACTGTGCACGCATGCTTGCCATCACCCAAGATAGTGGTAGGGGCATTGACACCCTCCCACCATCTTGGCTGATCTGCTAATGCAGCTGGGCTGTTTTAAGCCCCTGGCAGCAGCGGCGGTAGTGCCGCTGTTGCCATCACTGACTTTCGAGGGCCCATGCAGTCTGGTGTTGGCCCTGGCCCTGGCTGTTTAACGTAGTATAACACTGCTTTAAACGTATAGGACCTGTGTGTATTGTGCAGGGAGGGAGAAGGGCCTTCACAACGTGTTGGCTTACCTTCATCCCTGTGTGAGGCTTTACAAAAGGGGAGGCCCCAGCCTCATCATCAGCCTCAGGCTTGCACACCAGATTTGTCAAGACCGAAAGGCCTGGGGATACGCACTCACTCAGCTAAAAAAGTGGCAATCAGATCAATAGCAGGACATTGAAAGGTACAACAAAAGGGGCCCCCACCTGAGCTGATGAGGCTGGCCTGGGACTGACAGCAACATGCTACCAATTTGTAGCAGTAGGCAGGGCCTCTGCTTTGAATGCACTTTTCCTATTTATTAAACATTTTGCATCCTGCGGACCTTCTGTGCAACTAATGTAAATTTTACCTTTGAATACAAGGGTAGTTTCTGTGCACACTCGCACCCCTCTTTGTTCTTCATCCACACAAGTAAGAGGTTCAGGGTTCAGGGACACATTCCAGCCAAGCAAAAACAAAAACCAAACACTCAAGGAGAGTGCAAAGTAGAGCCAATGAGGGGTATGGCCCGTGAAGATGGGATATCGTTGGGGAGGGAGTGTGGTCTGGGGACAGTCCGGAGGGACAGATAGTTAGATAGATCAGGAGTGGGGAACCTCATGCTTGGGGACCAAATGCAGCCTCCTAGACCTACCTACCTACCTACCATTACCCTGCTTTTTAGCCCAGATGGGACCCCATAACACCTTGCAATTATTAAAAGCAACAGACAATAAAATACAAAACACAAACACTACAAGAGCCAATTAAAAATACAGATAGAAAACAAAAATCAAAGAAGAAGCCAGAGTAGGGGTGCCACAACTTCAAAGGCCCTGTCTGCGTCCCTCACCAGATGAGGCTTTCAAGCAGAGGTGGGCAGCCATAAGAAGGGGCAGCAGAGACCTTGAAGTTGCCCATCAAAAGAACTGGACAACAGAGTGAGCAGGCACAGAGACTGAATGATGACAGTAGTCCATGCTACGGTGAGATGATGCAGGAATTTAGGAAGGTAGGAAGCTGCCTTAGAACATCCAACCATTGGTCTTTGTAGCTCAGTATTTTCCATGCTGACTGGCTCTCCAGGGTTTCAGACAGAGGACATTCCCAGTCCTACCTGGAGATGCTGAGGACCTCTACCTCAGGATGCTGAGGATGCTGTACCACTGAGGATGCTGTACCACTGAGCTACTGCCCTTGTAGTGTATTTATATTTTAATTCTTTCTGAATACACATCTATATTTATAAATTAGCAGATGCAAATTTTATGCTAATCTGTGTCCTTTTTTCCTCTTTTTTTGGTTATGAGCAATAGCTACTCTAGTTTCCCATTACATCTGGACTCAGGAAACTGCAGTGTATTCAGCATCCTGGCTTCTTAACAAAGGCTTCTTAACAAACCACAGTCACAAGAAAGTGTATTGTAACTGTGGTCGGTTAACAAGCCAAGATATGAAACCACAACTAGATGCAGGCTTGTTTTAACAACTCAGAGTTACAATAAACCATAGTGGTTTGCTCAAAAATGAAAGCTTTCAGTCTCTTTTTCCCAAGTGCAAAAGAGAAGATTGGGTGAGTATATGATCCTGAATCTCTTGAAGGCTCAGGCTTGTAACAACTAGAGATGTGGGAGAAATGTTATTCAGTTTGCATGCAAAGATGAACGTGCCTAATCTGCACTTATTAAAACAGTAAGCAAAACACAGCCATCTTTTGAAATTCACACTGCTCTGAATTTTGCAGTGCAGTTCTCCAGCCACATAAGCCAAGGAATGTGTACAAAAATGCATATACTATGGTAAAGTATGCATAAAAATGTAGATATTAGTGGGTTCCTTTCGAAGGAAAGGTGGAATAATAATAATAATAATAATAATAATAATAATAATAATAATAATAATAATATACAAACATATTATATTTGGGCAAATTGGGCAAAATGTCTATATTAGGGAAATTGCATAAAAAGTATGTATATTAGGAGAAATCACAAACTGATGTGGAAATGTGGTGAACTGAACTTAAGAGTGAAAATATGAGAAAATGAAATTGATAAGATTCACTCATCTCTAGTAACAACAACAATGGTTTGTTGCTATGTTTGAATTGGACCACAAACAAGGGGGGGTTTCTACACGAAACTGGTTAGGAAGTAATGAAAACACTTTTTTCATTTTTGGCTTTTCACTGGCAAGGCACTTGGGGATCCCCCCCTTGTTTGTGGTACTTTTGGGTGCCTCTCTCCTTGCCTTTCTGTATGTTTGAATTGGGCCAGCAGCCAACTTGGGTTTTTATGGGATGGCTGCTTTCCTTACATTGTTGTTGTTTTTTTAGGTTGGTAGATCATTGAGGAGCTGTTTTAATCAATGCTATTTTATTTTATGTTATTTTAACATAAGAGCATAAGAAAAGCCTGCTGGATCAGTCTAGTGGCCAATCTAGTCCAGCATCCTGTTCTCACAGTCAGGGCCAGTGCCAGGCATGCTAGGGCCCTTGGGCACCAGCCTCCCCCGGGCCCCGGCACACGCACGCTCCACCTACCTACCTTTCCCTTGGTGAATGCTGCCTGCTCTGTGCATGCATGCCTGCCATCAACCAAGATGGCAGCCGAGGCTTCTCTAAGGGGCTGATGCCTCTGCTGCCATCTTGGTTGATGGTACGCGTGCATGCTATATGTGCGCATCCCTGCCATCAACCAAGATGGCAGCAGGGGCATCAGCTCCTTAGGGAAACCTCAGCCACCATCTTGGTTGATTGTAGGCTTGCGCCCGCAGTGCAAACAACATTTACATCAAGGAAGAGGTAGGTGGGGAATGCAGACGGGAGTCACAGGCCTGTGGGGCAGTAGGGTGGTGCATGGGAGCTCTCTTTCATGATCCGCGGCAGGGTCAGGAACCGATGCTACAGCAGATCACACAAGGGAGTGCTACCCACCCACCCAAAGGAGAGGCCCTTCAGGGGCCCCTTGGAACCCAGGGCCCCTCAGCCAGGGCCCAACCTGACTGCCCTCTGGTGCTGGCCCTGCTCACAGTGGCCAAGCAGTTGTCCATGGGAAGCCCACAAGCAGGACCTGAGTGCAAGAGCACTCTCCCCTCATGCGGCTATCGGCAACTGGTTTTCAGAAGCATGCTGCCTCTGACTATTAACTTAAGTATTAAATACTATTGTTTTAGGATTATATTGTTTTTTAATGATTCTGCTAGCTGCTCTGGACCTAGCAAGATTGAAGTGATTAAATAAAATTAAAAAGCGGAGCACATATACGCACCTGCTTCCGCTCCCTGAAACCAGAAGCCTTTTAAGGGGAGCCTTGTAGGATGTGAGAGCTTTGGGGTCAGGCGGAAGCTGTAAAACATCTCTCTAAGCTGTCCTTATGCCCCCTTTCTCTCTCCCTTTGCCCCAAGCATTTGAAAGATACCAACTCTGTTTCTATGATACTGTCCCTCTTTTGGGGGGGGGGAGAACAACCCTGATAATAAAGTTCTTATTTCCAGCACATTTGCCATTTCCTGGTCTAAGTAAAGAGTGTCATAAGAGTGACAAGCTAAAAGCCGCTGATTACTGTGGATTCATGGCATTTATTCTCCCAGTGAAAAGAGCAAACTTCAGAAATAATGTGGTCTGGCCTGCCTTGGAGCCTAACCCTGCAATTAATCAGCATTCATGTGAAGAAGGTGCAAAGCACATCTGATATGTATGGAGTGTGTGTGTGTGTGTGTGTGTGTAAGTAATTAAAGGCAGATGCTTTGGGGGAGACCGGGGGGGGGGGAGGAGAGAATTAGAGAGGGGAAGAGCATCCTTAAAACACAGAGGGCTGAAATGCTCCAGAGACAGCTGCTGATGCTGCCTTTGTAACTAATTTTTAGGCATGCTGTATATTAATAGCGAACTCAAGTATGGATCCTGATAAGCCAAAATGGCACTAGCCATGGACAAGAGAGGGGTATCAGCAGGCTCAGTGGGAACACCAAGGTTTGCAAGAGTACCAAAAACAGTAAGACAGAACACCCCTAGAAGGAGGACCCTTAAAACAGCCCAATGAGGTCTGAGCATATTTATTGGCCATGAAATGCTTCTTTAATGTGGGGGGAGGGGAGAAGAGGAAGGGGGAATGGAATGGCATGACATATCCTGGAAAAGGGCACACCTGGCTGCGACCCTGCACGCTGCAACATTTTGTTGCAGGGCCTATAGTTTTCTTATAGACTCTTTTCCTGGTCATTTGTCCATCCTAAATGCTATGTTGGGCCAGGAGGGTGACTAGCTACATAACAGAAGGCCTTTCTTCTGTGATGACTCCAAACTATGGAATTCTCTGTCCCTAAACACATTTACCTGATGCCTTTTTTGTTATCATTTGGGTGCCAAGCAAAGTTTGTCCTGTACTCTTGTGCTTATAATGTTGCTGGGATTTTTATTTTTAAATAAGTATCAGATTTATTAAAGGCCAAAGAAACCATGTTTAAAGAAAAATGCTGGGCAATGCCAAACCCTAGTTAAAACAAACCAAACTTCATAATCCAGCAACAAACCATGACTTCAGGTTGTGGTTTGCTGGCAGTAAACAAACCATGGCTAAGCTGCTGTGCAGGGTTCCCACATAGGGTTGCCAGGTTCATGGCCTGAGACTGATCCTGTATCTTTAGGAGAAGAGAAAGTCAGCCAAGTGCAGGTGTTCTTGCAACTCTGCAATGGGAAAAACCACAAGGTGGAATTCTCCCTTCCCCCTGCACAACTTTTAAAGATACAGAAGACCTCTTGGTTGCCAGGCCCAGCCTCCAAGAGGTCTTCTGTATCTTTAAAGGTTGTGCAGAGAGAAGGGAGAATTCCACCTTGTGTTTCTTCCCATTACAGAGTTGCAAGAACACCTGCACTTGGCTGACTCTCTCTTCTCCTAAAGATACAGGATCAGTCTCAGGCCATGAACCTGGCAACCCTATTCCCACATAATGCCAATGCAATGCTTTTTTCATGATAGTGCTCACTAGGATGGAGTACTATCACCTACTTTTCTTCTGCCCATGGCAACTATTTTGTGCTGGCACCCACAACACTTTTATCAAGGTATCAGTACTGGCACCTCAATTTTAGGGTTGCCAGGTTCATGGCCTGAGACTGATCCTGTATCTTTAGGAGAAGAGAGAGTCAGCCAAGTGCAGGTGTTCTTGCAACTCTGTAATGGGAAAAACCACAAGGTGGAATTCTCCCTTCCCCTTGCACAACTTTTAAAGATACAGAAGACCTCTTATTTATTTATTTATTTATTTATTTATTTATTATTTTATTTATACCCCGCTCTTCCTTCCAGCAGGAGCCCAGGGCGGCAAACAGAAACACTAAAAACACTTTAAAACATCATAAAAAGACCTAAAAATACAATAAAACAAAACAACATTAAAAACATTAAAAAAAACCTGTAAGAACATCTTTTAAAAAAGGGTTAAAGATATACATATTAAAAGCAATTGTAACACAGACGCAGACTGGGATAGGTCTCAGCTTAAAAGGCTTGTTGGAATATTGTTGACTATTGATTAATAGTCAATCCTTCTTCCTAGGAAAGCTCTGTGATAGGGAAAGGAGAGTGCTAACAATTCTCAGAGCCCTTAACATACTACAGTTCCCAGAATTCTTGGGAGGGAGCCATGACTATTTAAAGTGGTATGATTTTGCTTTAAATGTATAGTGTAGATGGGGCCTAAAACAATACAGGAAGGGTTTTTGATGTTCAATTGTTTTACAACAGCACCAACAAAATAGGTTTTTTTCTGCCTACATTCAGCTGCTGAAAATGCAAAAACCAGGAGCTAACCAGGAGTGGACTTTTGTGTGAAAGGACTGCCAGCTCAGTTTGGTTCTGGTACCAAAATTAAATTCCTCATCCCAGAACGTGCTCAGAGTCACCCTGTAACTGTGTATCTTTTCTACATGTCTCTAGCGGGTAGATCTTGGGGTTCTAGTAGATCTGAAAATCCGGACATCTGCCCACCCTGATTTAAACAAATGATAATAAACACACACAAATGAAGAGGAGGAAATGGCAAAAATATATATGCCCTATTCACATATTACTCGCATCTAGGGCATAAACATATAGAGCTAGAAACAAGACAGCACTTTTAGCTCTGCCTCCCACACCATGTCTCCCTCGCTCCCAATAACCACATGGCAGGCACGGTTGGGTGAACAGAAAGTCCAGGTTGTGTGAGCTCCTGTTTGCAAGTAACAGCATTGCACAATCAGAACATGATTGGATCAGGTCTCCTGACTGCATGGCAGCACCACATGTGAGCATGTGTTGGCTTTCCAGGCATTCTGGATCATGCAGGGTTCCAGAACTCAGAGAAGACCTACATGCATAAAGGTCTACAAGCACCGCCGAAGACTTTTCCATGCAGACATAGGCTCTATCTGCACTATAGATTTAAAGCAGTATCATACCACTTTAAACTTTAAATGGCTCCCCATAAAGAATCCTGGGAACTCCGGCTTGTTAAGGGTGCTGAGAGTTGTTAGGAGGCCCCTATTCCCTTCCCTTCCCAATTATAACAGAGTTACAATTCTCAGAGTACTCTGGGAAGAGAACTGGATTATTAAACCACCCTAGGAACTGTAGTCCTGTGAGGGGCATAGAGGTCTCCTAACAACTCTCAAAGATCCTCCGTGGCGCAGAGTGGTAAGCGGCGGTAACGCAGCCGAAGCTCTGCTCACGGCCGGAGTTCGATTCCAACGGAAAGGAGGAAGTCGAATCTCCGGTAAAAGGGGCCGAGGTCCACTCAGCCTTCCATCCATCCGTGGTCGGTAAAATGAGTACCGGGCGTATGCTGGGGGGTAAAGAAAGGCCGGGGAAGGAACTGGCAATCCCACCCCATATATACGGTCTGCCTAGTAAACGTCGCAAGACGTCACCCTAAGAGTCGGAAACGACTCGCGCTACAAGTGCCAGGACACCTTTACCTTTAACAACTCTCAGCTCCCTTAACAGTTCCCAGGATTCTTTGGGGAAGCCATAATTGCTTAAAGAGCTGTAATACTGCTTTAAATGAAAGGTGCGGAAAGGGCCATGCGTGCTTAGCACATGGATTCACGGGCTAGGCCAGAGCGTGATCTCACAGCCCTTTGTTATGAATGATGCCATTTCATGCAATTCAAATGTGGAGGGGGCTATTCTTTTATTAATTGGACTCTGCTCTGCTTTAAAGATCTTTAAAGTTTTAAACCTGTAATTGTAGGCTTCATTGCTGCCTGTTCAGCATTCTGCTAAATCGGGTTTGTTCTGAGCCTCTTTGGATAATTCTTTAACAGGAAAGAGGCATTCAGTGTTTTAGCGAAATACACAAACAACATAGTAGAGTAAATGTTGATAGGTGTTTTTAATTTCCTGTTGGACGTTGGGCACCCTTTCAACCCCACACCTGTTTTCAGAGGTATGCAAAATATGAAATCTAAAGTGAGGGTTCTTGAACATAGTGCTTTACCAGTGATACTTAGTATCTGAACAACTTGAAAGATTTTTTTTAAAAGAGAGATTTACAAAAGATATTTTTTAAAAAACACATTCAAAATGTGAGGTCGAATTTCAAAAGTGAAGGGAGGAAGTGTATGTTTTGGCAAATTTACAACATCTATCGATATTCATTTCAGGTTTAACTCTGAACACAAGGTCATCTTGGGTTCAAATGTGACATTAGTTAGGGGTAAATTTTGCCCCACTCCCTTCGTCCCATCTCTGCACCCCCAGCACAATGATGAGTCCAAAATCAGGACTGGCAACTGTAGCTGAATTTCCCCCGAGCATTCATGGGGCTGCAGACAAGTCTATATCACATGAGTAAAGGTGGTGGCAGGGAGACTGCTCTATCATCTTTCAGCAAGTCCTTTTCTTCTCCGAAGAGAACCAGGCTGTTTGTTTTGCTAAGTGAACAACAAGACGATTTCAGAAAAACACTCTTTAATTCAGCTTTCGAATCGATTATCTGGACCTTGTCACAGCTCAACAGTGCAGAAACAAGACATGAGCAAGAATCCAGTGATGGGGAGAAATTGCTCTCATCCTCATCGGGCCGCCCTGCTCCCTTGACCTATTGCTGGCTCACTCTGTCGGGGCTGGGGACAACCCTGTACAGACCTTTAATCCAGAGGGATCAGTAAATTAAGCCACTAAAGCATGAAGGGCCCGGGCTGTGTTTAATCGCCCTCTTTTGTGTACAGTGATGGCTAAATGACCGTACAAAGAGAAAAACCCACACAGGGGTCAAAAAGGGATGCAGTAGGCGATTAACCCTCCTAACCTCTCCATTGCGAGGGCAAAGGGCCTGACCAGGAGACAAGACGCTGTCAGGAAATACAACTAGCGATTGCCAACAGGTGAAATGGAAAATAAATCGGGGGGCCGTTATGACAATCCTAAACCCAGTTCTCTGAGTGTGCACGGATCCTTATGGAGCCCCGATAGCACCGTCTATGCACTTGAAGGAGGTATCAGCAAGTTAGGGGGAACCCCAAGGTTTATAAAAGTAGAAAATCATCGTCATTATCATTGGGACCTAAGTGGGAGGAACTCCACAAAAACATCTCAGTAAGCACTTCCTCTGTGGTCACTCCAGGCCCTTGGTATGCCCACAAGAGGAGAGGGAATGGCATGGAGTATTCTGGAAAAGGGCATGGCTGGCTGGAACCCTGATCAAGAGCACTCCGTGTAGCAATATTTTCTCGCAGGTCCCACTCATCATCAGTCATCTATCATTTAGGTTCCTATGGATATTACTTCTATATTGTTCGTTCATCCTGACAAGGGTGCAGCTCAGTGAATGCATCTGTTTTGCATGCAGAAGGTCCCAGGTTCAAATATGGGGGAGACCCATGTCTGAAACCCTGGAGAGCCACTGCCAGTCAGTGCAGACAATAATGAGCTAGCTAGACCAATAGTGGCTTCCTGTGTTTCTCTCACGTCTCACTTACGCCCTGTCTACACAATATCATAGTAGGCCCCTTTCTCATGGCGATTAATGTAGCCCAGCATGCAGCCTAGACCTTCTCAGTCTGCAGTATTACACAGATGTCTGTGTGCAGTCCACATTCAGCACATTTTTTTAAAAAAAATGTAATGTAACCCAAATAGAAGCCATCTCCCCTTTGCGAACACGCAGCATGCATGCTCAGGAGCACTGCATAAGAAGCAAGGTGAAGCTGATGGATAATGGGGGACATCCAAATGAAATGCTAGGAACTGCAAGGGAGGGGTGCATCTTTTAGGGAAAGGGTTGTACCTCAGCGGCAAAGCATCCAATCTGCATGCAGAAGGTCCCAGGTTCAATCCCCAACATCTTCAGGTAGGGCCGGGAAAGACCCCTGCCTGAAACCCTGGAGAGCCTCTGCCAGTCAGTATGGACAATACTAAGCTAGTTTTGTGCCTGGCGCCCTCACAAGATAAGCCTACTACGTCAGCTCGATCCACATAGCATCAAGCACTTAGGTGGTGTCCAAGCCACCATTTAAATGCTTTTGTTTCCTTTCAACACAATTTACTCTCTCATATTCTTCCCCACCATTGGCTTTTGTCTGCCTTTTTCTAATGAGAAATGAATGCAATTTTTCAACCAGAGGGTGGGGAATGAGTTAGACTAAAGCGTCACTTTCAGACTGTAATACTAAGCAAGAGCTGCCACCTCCTGATGGCTGTCTGTAATATAAGTTAGCAGAAGGTCTTTGATCCATTTTCCTAGGGTCTTGCATCCACGGTCTGTAGTCAATTGCAATCTGCCACCTTATTAGCAGACTGGTCATAAAATCAATCCTCTTTTGTGGATTCTTATTCTGCCGCCACCACCAACCACCCCTGCTCTTGTCTGCCCCCATCACAGTTCTGAGAAATTTGTCCCCCGCTATGGGTAAGGCAATGTAAAGGAAATTCATGTTGTGGAAGGTAGATGCTCTGTAGGGAACACTTTCACAGCTGTGTGGCAAGGAAAAAAATAAGCGAAAGAAGCCTTTCCTATCACGACATTTTGCATTTAAAGATGAACCCACCAAATCCACACTTTCCTAAACAATACATAATCCTCTGGATTTTGCAGTGTGTTTCTTCAGCCAAGCAATGTGTGCAAATTAGGGATGGAATGAACTGTCAGTTTAGGTTTTCTTAGTTCCTCATTTTTCTAATCTTAAATTTGGTTCTCCACATTTCTGCAGCAATTTGCTGTATTTCTGGGAAAACAAAAATCCTCATGAAAATTCTTCAGCATTTTAGTGTGAATTTCTCCTAATAAATAATTTTTTTATTCAGTTTTAACTAATGCATATATATTTTGCAGGCAGCTTATCCTACTTTAATGCATTTTTGTACGTTATCTTCACCAATATATTCACTTTGGGCACACTTTCCCCTAATTTTTGCAAACATTGTTTGGTTGGAGAACTTCATCGCAAAATTCAATTAAATGCGAATTTCCAAGGATAGCTATGTTTCCATTCTCATATTGTTTAGGAAAGTGAGAATTTGATAAATTTGGCTTTAAATGCAAACTGAATTGAATTTCTTCCCCATCCCTGGTACAACTATGCATATAAGGTGGATGGCATCTGGTTCGTCAGAGGAAGAAAAAAGGGGGGGACCCCCAAGACACCAAAAAGTGTATTTATGAAAATAATTCCAAAGCAGTTTATTAAAAAGACAAGCCCAACACGTTTCGGCCACCTTATATTTTGGCCTTCGTCAGGGGCTGAAAATTGAAACATACAAACATGTAATCAGTATTAAAATCTTATTAGTTTGGACATACAAATCATTATCACATAGCATAGGAACAAACACCAATCACTGTACTCACATACCAAGATGGAAAGTAACTTTTGCTGAAGAGATTTCAAACAGTATAGCTAAAGGTTCTTCGTAAAAGGAAAGTATCTGAGCGCGGCCAAAAAAAGCACTCGAATACTTTCCTTTTATGAAGAACCTTTAGCTATACTGTTTGAAATCTCTTCAGCAAAAGTTACTTTCCATCTTTGGTATGTGAGTACAATGATTGGTGTTTGTTCCTATGCTTTCAATACTGATTATATGTTTGTATGTTTCACTTTTCAGCCCCTGACGAAGGCCAAAATATAAGGTGGCCGAAACGTGTTGGGCTTGTCTTTTTAATAAACTGCTTTGGAATTATTTTCATAAATACACTTTTTGGTGTCTTGGGGGTCCCCCCCTTTTTTCTTCCTCTGACAACTATGCATATACTAGGGTAAAGTGTGCATGAAAACAGATGCATTCGTAACAACGACATACAAAACACATGATGTTAAGGAAGTTACTTTGCAAAAAATGCATATCAGGCAAAATTGTATACCAAAATGTGTATGTTAGGAAAAACTTGGAGGAGCCACCCTGGGCAACTTTTAGGAGGAAGGGGGGGATGTATATTTAATTAATAAATAAATAAAATACCGAAGAATTTTCATGAGGATTTTTTTTAAAAAATGCAAACTGATGTGGAAATGCGGAGAACTGAACTTAAGACTGGAGCAATGAGGAATGGAGAGAAATTGAAACGGACAGGTTCACCCATCCCTAGCTACAACTTTTTGCCAGGAAAATCCACCTAGTGGATTTCTGCCTCTCATGCCACTGCTAACAAGAAATGGCCGTTCTCATAACTGTTCCTTCATTCTGCAAAATATGGGATTGTGCAGCTTTGTCGACGCTGTGTATTAAATCTGATCCCAACATGAATGTAAAACCTACCTTGGAAGGATGAGCAAAGGATTTTTCTTCTCCATTCTCTCTGCATTAATTTCACCTTCTCTCTTCTCACCAATCTTCTCTCTCTCTCTCTCTCTCTCTCTCTCTCTCTCTCTCTCTCTCACACACACACACACACACACACACACACACACACACACACCCCTCCATCCAGGCAGGCAAGAGGCATTATCGCAGTTTAAGAATGCATTCCAGCCAGGCAAAAGTACTCAAGGAGAGTGAGAAGTAGAGCCAGTAAGGGGTGTGGGGAAAGGGGTGTGGCCGGAAGAGACACCTGAGAGCTGGGTAGAGAGAAATGGAGGGCTGCATTCAGCCTCTGGGCCTGAGGATCTCAACCTGTGGGTCAAATTTCTCTATGCACCACAGTCCTGATTAAAACTGCCCCCCCTACACCTAGTAATGAAGTAGTTGCTAACAATGCGTTCAGCATAATGTCTAGTTTGACCCTTAGGGAGTGCTCGAATGTAAAAACAATCAGATGGAGGTCTGGTGGATGATCTACACTAGCAACTGCTCTGGGGCGTGACTCTCTGTTTTGGTTCCACTGGAATTTTCAGAGGCTTTTGATACCAACAACAACTATGTCCTTCTGGACCACTTGACTGGGATGGGAATCGGGGGCACTTCTTTGTGGTGGTTCTTGTCCTTCCTCACTTCAAAAGGAGATGTTGGGGAACTGCTGTTCAGGACCTTAGCTGCTGGCCTATGATGTCCCATGGCTTTCCATCTTGTCCCCCAAACCTTTTAACATCTACGTGAAACCACTGGGAGAGGAGGCTGAGGCTTCCAGAGTGTAGTGTCACCAATCTTGGACTTCTTTGGGAGGAAGGGCAGGATACAAATTTAATTCAGAAATAATGTATTCTGCACTGGCCAGGTCACATCTAGAGTTCTGTGTCCAGTCATGGTCAGGACCTTGGACAGCTCCTGGAAAGCTTGGACTAACATCCAGAGTGGATTCACTGACATTGGAGCCACCAGCCTCCATTGATTTCAAGAAGGGCATTGACAAACTGGAGGGTGTCCATAGGAGGGTGTCCAGGTTGATGAAGGGTGAGTTAACCCAGACCTATGACAAATGATTGAAAGACCTTGATATGTTTATCCTGGAGGACAGAAGACTAAGGAAGTGGTCTTTAGATAGTTGAAAAGCAGAAGATGGAAACGCGTGTGTGTGTGTTCCTTTCTTTGATTTCCTCCTGTATTGTGAACATAGGAAGCTGGTCCATCTAGCTCAGTATTATCTACACTGACTGGCAGCAGCACTCCACGTTTTCAAGAAGGGATTATTCCCAGTCCTACCTGAAGATGCCAGGGATTTAGACTGGGACCTCTGCATGCAAAGCAGATGCTCTCCTGCTGAGCTATGTCCCTTTCCCAAAAAGAAGGCAAGCATCATTCTTGCAAACATACATATATTTCCTTGATTAACACCTAGATTAACAGAAGAAGCAGGAGGGTGTCCTCTTAAACATTGCCAAAATGGAGGACCTACTGGGAAAGATAGCTGCAGGACATGTGCATATGTTAACGTCTATGCATAGATGCAAATTTGGAAACAGTGACTATGCAATAAATGAAAATGCAATACATCACACCGGGGTAGAGAAGGCTGTGACCAGATGATCTGTGTGATCATGCATCTAAATACCATAGCTATAGCACTTTCCCCTCACCTTCATATTAGCAAACTAGGGTTTGGGAACAGAGGGTAAACAGCAGTACAGAGTTCCACCCTTTGTGATATCCCCCCCCCCAATAACTGGGTATATGCACCAGGAATCCTTTTGCTTCAGAAAAAAAGGTGTCTGACCTTTGTTGATAATATTTCTCTAGTTGTTACAAGGTGTTTATGAAGGGCAGGGGAAGCCACCACAATGCTCTTCCAATACACAGCTCTTTTTTGCCATTTAATCTTGAATGTGTTAAGGAAAGGACCTTTTGAACCTTGCCGGGAATGTTGTGTACTCACGCACCTCCAATTAAAATCTCTTTGCCCCTCTCTTCTGAAATGGCAGAGAGGTGCTGCAGAGTCAAATCCCCGCCTCCTTGAAAGGGTCAAACATGCTATAAAAATGTAAGATTTTTTTTCCCCCACAGCCATGTGGGCTCGAATATTACTCGCGAAAAGGGATTCTGGAATTCTCTGCCTTTTCATTATGTGCCTACTATGTACGAAGGGGGTTGGGGTGCAATTTGGAAGCCTTGAATGAAAAGTCAAACATGCCTGGTTACATGTTCCTGAAACCCATCCCACAGATTTCATGCCCCCCTTTCCCTCTCTTCAGTTCTCTTTAGAAGGAGAATAACCAGTGGTATTCCACCCTCCCTTTCCTAGAAACTAATGGACTCCTTAAATAGCAAAAATTGCACACTGTAATTAAGATCTTGCTTTTTAAATGATTAATCATTCTAACCCCTTCCAGCAGCATCCCACTTATTTCTCCTCACATGATGAAATGCAGATCTGAGAAGGGGGGGGGGAGAGAGAGAGACAGCTGAGGAGAATGGCTACAGACCGGAGGAGCAATTATGTCTTTTCCCAACTGTCCTTCTGTATGGCGATCTCTCCAGATGCCCAGTTAGCACCAGTCGTAATGGTGTCTTGGGTAGTACCCAGCAATAGCTGTGTCATCAGCAGGTTCAGCCTGGTCATAGAATCATAGGATTGTAGAGTTGGAAGGGGCCTGTAAGGCCATCCAGTCCAGTCCCCTGAATATTCATCTCCATCCAATGTGAAAAGAATTTTGCCACCTTTTCGATCTTGATGAATGGTCGAGTAATCATGTGACCCATCCATGGGCTTGCCGCCCTGTCTTGCGATGGCTAGCAGTTTCATCACGTGGCAACAGGAGTGTGGGCGCATAGGAATTGCCTTCCCTTCAATTTGATGGAGCAAATTTGTTTTCTGCCACTAAAGGAGGAAGGGCTGTAGCTCACCGGCAGAGCATCTGGCAGAAGGTCCAATCCCCAGCATCTCCTGCTAGGACTTGGGAAAGACTCCTCTACTGAAACCTGGAGAGCCGCTGTCAGTCATGGTAGACAACACTGAGCTAGATGAACCAATGGCCTGACTCAGCCCCATCTGCACTTTATATTTAGCACTATTATATCACATTAAACAGTCATGGCTTCCCCCAAAGAATCCTGGGAACTGCAGTTTGTTAAGAGGGCTGAGAGTTGTTAAGAGCAGGGCTGGCACCAGACTGCAGCGGACCCTACACCCCGCAATGCAGCAAGTGCAAGCTTATATAGGCTGGGCCACATGACCTCCCATGTTGCCACACCTGCCAGCAGCCAAGATGGCAGCACTAGTGTCAACACAGGATGTCAACAGGAGTAGTAGGCGTGCTCATTGTTGGAAGTGGGGCAAGAGCAACTCCTGTTTTTTCATTTGTTTGTGCTCCAGAAGGAAGATAGAGCTAGGGTCCTCCAGATGGATAGACTTGTTTACCTTTACCTGTGATGCTCTGACTGACTTCCTTCTGTCGCTAGACTGTGACGCCTTTAGGGAAGCTACCTGCCCCTCCTCCTTCCGCCCTTTCCATTCCTTTCTTCTCTGGCTGTCCATGAGAGAGGAGACATCTCTTTGTCTCTGCTCTCTCTCCAAGCATGGGGCTGACTCCTACACCTGAGAGTTATGCCTCCAACTTAGCTAGTTAGTTAGAACTAGGTATGCCTTTTCTATCTACTATGTATTTCTCTAAATAAAGTAGCTTTTCTTATTTTACTAAGTCTCCAGTCTCAGTGATGCTGTTGCAGGGTAAACGCCTGCTTTCTTAGGTAAACGCATGCACACGCTGGCACACTCACATTTCAACATCTGCTGTTACTCTCTGCTGCTGTGGTGCTGCTTTTAAACGAAATTAAGCAACACAACTACACACAGCGCAACACTCATGCACTCAGCACACTAGCAGCACTGATGCAGCAACACAGGAGGTTGTGCAACTGGGCCTATTTAGGTCTATGACTCCTCCCATGTTGCTGCATCAATTCACTAGTGTGCTGAGTGCATTCACATGCCTGCCATTAACCAAGATGGTGGGTGCGGTGATGTGGGAGGCTGCACAGCTGGGCCTATTTAAGCCTGCGCTGGCTGCATGCGGGAGATGTTGTCTGGGCAGGTGGAGCTGCCGTACCGCAATCTGGCCACCATCGGGTCACAGTGTGTGATTTGCAATCACACTGTGCGACTTGATGCTAGTGCAGATTGTGGAGCAGGAGCTCCACCCCCTCAGCCACGGGAACCCTGGGCCAGTACCCAACGTGGCCACCCGATGGCACCGGGCCTGGTTAAGAGACCCATATTCCCCCCCCCACATGGAGCTACAATTCGACCTATCAATTCCTCTTCCCAGGGAACTCTGGAAATTGTAGCTCTGTGACAGGAATACGAATCCATAGTCGGAGGTAGAATGCTTGTGAATACCAGTTGCTAGAAACCACAGGAGGGGAGAGTGGTCGTGTGCTTAGGTCCTGCCTGCAGGCTTCCCCTGGGCATCTGGTTGGCCACTGTGAGAACAGGATGCTGGACTAGATGGCCCATTGGCCTGATCCAGCGGGCTCTTACATTTTAATCCCCCCGCTCTCAGGACCCTTAAAAACTACATTTCCCAGGATTCGTCTGGGGAATCCCTGACTATTTAAAGTGGTATCATACCTCTTCAAATGCATAATGCAGATGGGGCCCAGGGGAAACCAAAACTGACAGAGACTCTGTTGCCATCAGGGGAGGCTGCTTCCACCTGCCTTGCCCCACCCTCCAGCCTTCAAAAGGGAGCTTCTTTAGGAGGACTTTCTGATCTTTGGGTTGGGCTGTGTGGGTTGGGGGATAGCTTCTACTTTGTTGTTTAGTTTTATTGCTTGTTTTTTGATATTACATACTTTTATGTTTGATGTTTATATGCCTTTGTTTTGTACGTCGCTCAGAGCGGCTGGGTTTCTGGCCAGATGGGTGACTAATAAATCGAATAAAACAAATAAATAAATAAATAAATAAATAAATAAATAAATAAATTTCTAATCAGTGCTCAGGAAGACCTTGTTGCTTGAGTTTGCAAAAGACAAATATAAACAATAAACAAAATAAGATAGCCAGAAGACAAACAGGCATACATAATCATGGAGGTTTAGTGTAATGTTGAATTGTTCAAGTCCAGTTCTGGGTTAGACCATTTATATTCCCATTAACCAAGTATAGTTCTCCATAAGTTTCCATGCTTCAACTCTATAGGTGTCATCCCATTAGTGATGCTTTCTATCAAATCTATCAATTTTTTCCAATGTTTTGCGAGTACCAAACATGCTGCTTTTGTTACGAATACATCTCTTGTCTTTCTGATCATCTTACTTAGGGGTATAGTTGTCCAGGGTCTCAGGGGGTCTTAGGCCCCTTATTTATTTGGGAGCAGGGTCCCAGCAGGATCCCTATGTTTCCAGCATCTTATGAGCCAATCAGCATGAAAGAGAAGTGTGTTAACCACTGAGAAGAGTCTTCTAACATGCTCCCTTGTCCATTCCTGCTGATTGGAGCTAATCAGAGTGAAAGAAGGTGAGTCAGCCATTGAGAACACTCTCCTCTTTCATGCTTATTGTCTCCTAGGGATGCCTGTTGTTGAGGGAGAAGGCACTAACAAGGATCTTATTCTCAACCCCTCAAAAAGGGGTGAGGGGGCATGGCTGTGACTAACATGAAGGGATCCTGCACTTCTAATCTCACTTGATATTTAATATCTCAATTAGAGTTCCATGTGAGCATTTTGAAATTCCTCTTATTTCCACCCCTTGGGGAGGTATTGAAGTGACTGTTATAACAGGCTTGTCCATGTCTTTATCTATTCATGTGTATGCTTTATGCTTTATTTTGTGTTTGTGGTATCCTCCAGAAATGAGAAATCAAGTCTGTCTGTATAATTTTATTTAAGACAGGAATGGAGAACCCATGGCCCTCCAGATGTTGCTGGACTACAACTCCAATCATCCCTGACCATTGCCCATGCTGCCATTGTAATGTGCTGTGCTAGAAGCTATATGATTTTTAATTGTGTTTTTACAAACACACCAAGGACAACCTGAATGAAGCTCATGGACACTAGTGGTTCGTGGACCACAGTTTGGGAACCCTTGTCATAACCTAGAACGTTAGCCGCATTATTACGTTGTAGTAACAAAACAGGCTGTCTTCTTCCACGTGATCCTGCCCATCCAATTGGATCAGGTAGTAGGGATGTTTGAGGAATCTGATCTTAGCAAATTCTTATATGAAATGACCTAATCTGCACCTTTTCAATGAATGTGTAGATAGGAACTTAAGAATGAATGAATGTGCAGATAGGAACTTATGAATGAATGAATGTGCAGATAGGAACTTAGCTGTCCAATGCATTTCACACTTCTCCAAAAGCTACAATGCAGTTCCCACATATCAACATATATATTTTGATTCATATTAACACATAAAGAGAACGGAGGGGAATTATGGGTCAAAACATGCAAATGTTATATAGACTGGAAACAGACTATTTATTTACAACATTCATATAATACCACTCAACAAGATTTTGTAGTGCCTTAAAGTTTCACTCATATATTGTGGCCTAAGATGATGCCTGTGGAAAATAGCAACCCTCATTCCAGCATTTTGAAATCTCACAGAAACCATAGCATCCAGTGAGCTCTCTTAATATGGAATTTATCTTGCAACAGAATTTGTTGGGTTGTGTATAAGAGTGCCCCCTAGTGATAATCACTACAAAAAGCACAAATGCCAACTGATGTATCATCCATCAGTTGGTTCAGATATCTTGTGAAGACATATCTTTTTGCCCAGGTTCTCACAGACCTATAAGAATGTCTGTTTTTAATCTTTTTTTTAATAATATTGTTTTACAGGGTTTTACGTCGCATCTCTGTTTTATTTATGATACTGTTTTATTGTGTTTATGTTGCATTTTTGTATATCACTTAAAGATTTTTTAAAAAATGTTAAGTGGGTTAGAAATGCTTTTGACCAATCAATCAGCAAGTTAATTCCCATATCCCACAATAATGCTTCAGAAGAATGACAAAGAGGGTCTGATTCACTTGGGTTCTAATTTGCATGAGTATATCTCACAATAAGAAATGGATGTAACATCCCCAATGCTCTAGAAAAAAAGAAAGAAAGAAAGAAAGAAAGAAAAAGAAAGAAAGAAAGAAAGAAAGAAAGAAAGAAAGAAAGAAAGAAAGAAAGAAAGAAAGAAAGAAAGAAAGAAAGAAAGAAAGAAAGAAAGAAAGAAAGAAAGAAAGAAAGAAAGAAAGAAAGAAAGAAAGAAGATCTGCTTGAGGAGGAAGATTTTGAGCAGGCAAGCTGTGATGGGGGAGTTTCAAGAGGTAGAGAGGTAGTGATGTCCACCAACTTGGATGGCTTTAGAAGAGGATTAGACAAATTTATAGAAGATAAGCCTGTTAAGGGTAGCCACGATGGTTATTGAATGTTCTTCCTTCACTCTCAGATGCAGTATGTCTTCGAATACCAGTTGCTGGAAACAGCAGGAGGGGAGAGAGCTCTTGTATTCAGGTCCTGCTTGTGGGTTTCCCATAATGGGCATCTGGTTGGCCATTGTGAGAACAGGATGTTGGACTGGATGGGCAGGCTCTTCATGTATACTTATGAGTTCATAATCTTTTATGAGCTTGTTTCGCTGCTCCAAAGTGCCTCCTAAATAGTTACTGGTGGGGAACCTTTGGTCTGCCAGAGTTTGCTGGACTCCAACTCCTATCAGCCCCAGCAAGCATGGCCAAAGGGCAGGAATGATGGGGTGTGTAGTCCAACCAAAACCAACGGAGTGTGAATTTTGAAAGCTGGCTGTGTTTTGGTTCACATATTGTTTTGGAAAGTGTGAATTTGGTAAGTTCATCTTTAAATGAAACAGAATCTAATACCTCCCCCATCCCTACTTGTAACTGAATGTAACTATAAGCTGTAAGACACTTAAGCAAGGCATTATATTCTCCCTCCTTCTGTTTTCTGTTTTCCATTTTTCTTTTCCAAATAGGAAGGAAGGAAGGAAGGAAGGAAGGAAGGAAGGAAGGAAGGAAACAAGCAAGCAAGCAAGCAAGCAGGCAAGCAAGCAAGCAAGGTATGCCTACCCAAGACATTTTGATGCCTGAGGTGAAGGACACAATGGCAGCCCACCCCCACTCCCTATTCCTTGTTCAGAGGTCAACCAGACCAGCAGGTGAATCTGCTTCAACACAGCAAACGAACAGTGTCCTCTACCGCAGAGTGGGCAGAATGTAGATTGGGATCTATTAGGAGATTTCTAGTGATTTGCAGTAGATCAGCAGGGCTTTCTGATTTTCCAGTTATTTAACAACAGAGACAACTAAAAAACGTTCTCCCCTTTAGCTAGATAGGTGGAAAAGGAAGCTTAGAAGAGAGAGGAAAACCAGGAGTGGATATTTGTGGGAAGTGATACTTGAGCTTGGTTCTGGTGCTCATCACCTGTTCCTTGGCTGCGTATGTGTTCAGAATGAGGATGGACAAATCTGTAAAATTTGGTTTCTCACAGTTTTTCATTTTTTCAACCTTAAGTTCAGTTCTCCACATTTCCACATCCATTTGTGGACTTTTTTTTAAGTCCTCATGAAAATTCATCAGCATTTTGGTGCAAATTTCTACTAATATAAACACTTTTGCATGCAGTTGTGCCTAATATACCCATTTTTGCAAAGCAATTGCCCTTGATCTCATGCATATTTTGTGTTATTTTCACTGACATATGGTTTCTGTGCACAATTTAGCCTAGTATATGCATTTTTGTACACATTACTTGGCTGGAGAACTGCACTGCAAAATTTGGAGAAGTGAAAATTTTGAAAGATGCCTGCATTTCGGTTCACACCTTGTTTCAGAAATGCAGATAGGGTAAGTTTGGCTTTAAAGAAAACTGAATCCAATTTCCGATGCACCCTTTTCCTTAGCATATGTCTGCCCACTTGAACCACTATTTTGCACCTGCTCTGGTTGGTAGATCTTGAGGTTCTAATAAAACCCGAACCCTGAAGGCTGCTCACCCTTGCCATTCAAGGGCAGCAGGCTAGCTTAGGGGGCACAGAGCAGGGTGTACAACATGCACACACAATTATGTGACCTCCAACACCACATCACTGCTCACTGCTTTGCTGGGCACCTCTTCAGTGCTCACGCAAACAAATGCTGCAATGCAGCAGCAGAGGCACCAGTGGTCACATGAACAGTGAGTGTCATGTGAGCCAAGCAAAGCATGCTCACATGCAATGCCTGCTGGTGTGTGTGTGCCCAAGAGTACTTGCCGCTATGCTTGCTTGCTCAGTCGGCAGGGATGGAAAGATACGTCCATTTCAGTTCTCTCAGTTTCTTATTTTTCAGGTGCAGTTCTCCACGTTTCTGCAGCAATTTGCCTTTTAAAAAAAATCCTCATGAAAATTCTCTAGCATTTTAGTGCTGCTTTCTCATAATATGGACATTTTTGTAGGAAGTTTTAACTAATGTACACATTTTTGCAAGTAATTTCTTGTCATATAATGCATTTTTGTATGCTATTTTTACTCATATATATTCAGTTTTATGCACACTTTCCCCTATCATGTGCATTTTTGTAAACATTGTTCGGTAAGCAAACTGCATTGCAAAATTCAAAGAAGTGCACATTTTGAAGGACGGCTGTGTTTCAGTTCTCATTTCTGTTTTGGAAAGATTGATGCATTCGGCTTGAAATATGAGCTGAACTGAAATTCTCACCCATCCCTACTGTGGGCCCCTCCAGGTGTCCTTTTTCTTGTGCATTCATAATGATTTATGCTAATGATTGTATCAGGGCAGTTGTACATGATCCTGCTTCCAATACTATTTGGGCTCACATAAGTTTTGGGGTGGACAAATTGCTTCTTTTCCAACCAGTGCATGTCCCACACCTTCCTGCTGAAATCCTGGAATTTTTTATACCACAAATGTTCCAGGGTTGTTGTTGTTTTGTCCTACTTTTGCCATGCTGTAATGCAAAAAATGCCTCTCCAGACAGCAATAATGCAGCAACACTGGAGTAGCATCACAGAACAACCAATAATGTGGAATGATGTGTGGACAGTCCAATATAAATGGACTATTATTATTATTGCATCAGTGAGATGTTGCAGAATACATTTGCAAAAAGTCCCACCAGTCTAGAGGGGCCCTGTCTGTGTCTTGCTGGGCAATGGCTAACTACCTAGCCCAGGCCAGCAGCAAACAAATATCACTGTCACTGGGACCGTCTGCCACAACATCTGTCTCCTGAGGTGCCCACCTCACTCTGCCTAATGGTAGGGCCAGTCTGACTGACATAAGTTCATTCTGAACTCTTAAGGCCCTTCTCTCATTCCATAATAATTTCCCCAGAGTCAAATGTGTTATGAAAAAGCCTGAAAAGAAGCATTCCTTCTATATTTCTATATGAAACATATACATCAATAAATTCATTGGTGATATTCACACAGCTGAAGAAAGATTTGTAATTATAGTCTGGAGTTCTCAGATGGTCTGTCTCAAACTGCCGTGGGAATAAAGAGCCTTATGAGCTTTAAAATGCTGTTGGATACATTTCTGAGGAGAATTTGATTGCATGATTCATCTGCTTCTTTTGATGGACTCCACTGCATTTTCCCACACGCCCTTCCTTTCAAACATACCTCTTGGTTTGCTGATGGACACAGCTTGAGATACAACCAGTTTCCTTTATCATATTTCCCTTCACATGTCTGGGAAGGACATTGACAAATGGAAACATGTCAAGGCGACATGATAGAAGTGTATAAATAATGCATGGCATGGAGAAAATGGCTAGAGAAACCTTTTGCTCCTTCTCTCATAACCCATGGACATTCAATGAAGCTGAATGTTGGAAGATTCAGGACAGGCAAGAGAATTTCTTTACACAGTGTATAGTTAAATTATGGGATTCACTCATAGGAAGCAATAATGGCCACCAACGTGGATA
Source organism: Rhineura floridana (assembly GCF_030035675.1). NCBI lineage: Eukaryota > Metazoa > Chordata > Lepidosauria > Squamata > Rhineuridae > Rhineura > Rhineura floridana. Next base: position 16,196,446 of record NC_084493.1, on the reverse strand, counting down.
GCTATAAAACAGGATTAGACAAATCCATGTAGGATAAGGCTATCAATGACTATCAGCTATGATGTGCTACCTGCGCCTTTGAAGGCAGCATGCTTCTAAAAACTAGTTGCTGGAAACCACAGAAGAGTGTTGCTGCACTCAGGTCCTGCTTATGGGCTTCCCATAGGCAACTAGTTGGCCACTGTGAGAACAGGATGTTGGACTAGATGGTCTGCTGGCCTGGTCCAGCAAGGCTCTTCTTATGTTCTTGTGCTCTTATGTTCTTACAAGAGAAGGGCAAGAAAGATGGCGAGGGGCCTGGAGACTGAGTCATATGAGGAAAAGTGGAAGGAACTGAGTATGCATTGCTTGGGAAAGAGACAATTAGGAGGTAATATGGTCACCATCTTCAAATATTTGAAGAGCTGTCACATATAGGGATGGGCAAATATGTCAGTTTTGGTTTCTCTCCGTTTCTTTTTTTTAAGTTCAGTTCTCTACATTTCTACATTAGTTTGCAGCTGTTGTTTTTTAAACTCCTCCAGAAAATTCATCAGCTTTTTGGTGTGAATTTCTCCTTATATGCACATGTTTGCATGCACTTTTGCCCCATATCTGCTGTTTGCAAAGCCATTTCCCCTAAAATAATGCTTTTTAATGTTATTTTCTCTAACATATGCCTTTTCTTCTTCTTCTTCTTCTTCTTCTACTTTGCACACATTACCCCAATATATGCACTTTTGTACATATTACTTGGCTGGAGAACTGCCCTGCAGAATTTGGAGAAGGCGAATTTTGAAGGATGGCTGCGTTTCACCTCTCATCTTGGTTTGGAAAGTATGACTTAGTTTGGTTTAAAAGTAAACTGAATCAAACTTCTCTCCCATTCCTAGACATACAGATGATGTGGCACATTTGTTTTCTGCCACTCCAGAAGATAGACCCCCAAACCAACAGGTTCAAATTACAAGAAAAAGGATTTAGACCAAAACATTAGGAAGAACGTCCGATTGGTATGAGCTGCTGAACAATGGAACAGACTGCCTCATAAGGTGGCGGACTCTCCTTCATTTTTAAGTTTTTAAGCAGAGGCTGGACGGCCACTTATCGGGGATGTTGTACTACCATTGTAGTACCTTTGTGGACCACCAGTGGTCTGCAAGCCTCATTCAGGTGGTCAGCAACATGTCTATGGATTTGTAGTTGAAGATGGGAGATGGCGCATCCATTGCACTAAATATTCCTATCAATTTTTTTGATTGTATTTTAAATGGTTCTTTTCGTTCTTATATTGTATTTTATTCTATGGAATTCAAATTGTAATGCAATACATAAAAAATAGAGACCCAGCGTGGCGTAGTGGCTAGAGTGTTGGACTACAACCTGGGAGACCAGAGTTCAAATCCCCACATAGGTATGAAGCTCCCTGGGTGACCTTGGGCCAGTCACTACCCCTCAGCCTCAGAGGAAGGCAAGGGTAAACCACCTCTGAATACCACTTACCATGAAAACCCTTATTCGTAGGGTTGCCGTAAGTCGGGATTGACTTGAAGGCAGTCCATTTCCATTTTTACATAAGAAATAAAAGAAGCAATAAAAATACAATTAAAAATTATACAGCATCTAGCACAGCCCATTACAGCTGCTTCAACAGGCAGGAAAAAATCATTAAGTGGTCTTTTAAGGCCCTCAGCAATTTACCCTCAGCCTTTTCATGCTAGTCAGGATGGAAGGATCTGTTCTCTCAGTTTTTCATTTTTCTAATCTTAAAGTCAGTCTCCATATTTCTGCCGCAATTTCAATTTTAAAAAAACCTAATGAAAATTCTTCAGCATTTTAGTGTGAATTTCTCCCAATAAAAGCATTTGTGTATGAAGTTCTGACTAACATACACATTTTTGCAAGCAATGTATCCTAATATATATGTATATTTGTTTTTTTTAATTGCTGTAAACTGCTCAGACAGCTTCGGCTATGGGGAGGTATATATATGTAATAAATAAACAAACAAACAAACAAACAAATAAATAATATAATTCCTTTGCATATATTTTCACCAATATATTCATTGTGTGCACACTGTCCCCTAATATATTCATTTTTGTAAACATTGCTTGGTTAGAGAATTGCATTGCAAAATTCGGATAAGTGTGAATTTTAAAGGATGGCTTTGTTTCGGTTGTCATACTGTTTTGGAAAGTATGAACTTGATAAATTTGGCTTTAAATGTGAACTGAATTGAATTTGTCCCCCATCCCTAAGTTCTAGACAGGACAGTGACCAGATGCAGTGGTCAGCTCCAAATGACTCTCGTCCAAATGAGCAATATTGTGTGTACTGATTTTTCTTCCTCTTATTAGTATCTTAGTATCTAATAAATCTGCATTTATTTTCTCCACTCTTTGTTGTCTTTCAAAGATAAAGCACAGCTTCAGGCCCACTCATTCAAGACTCATCCAAGACATCCTCCCTTGGTGGTGGTGGTGGCAGTGAGACCCTGTTTGGCTCTTTGGTAGGGGGCTAAGCATCCTATATTTCAGAAGGCAGACCTCTAGTTGAAGGGGTCCTCTATTTGAAAAGCTGTGTCATGTCCAGTTTACAGATAAAGAAGGATTCTAAGGGAGAGCAGGTAAGGCCTTGATGTTGCCCATCAGTGTTTAGCACCTAGGCAGAAGAACTGAGTAGGCACAAAAGTCACTTGGTCACAGTCCTCTGTGACATGATGAGATCTAGTGCATTTCTGTTTCCATTACAATAATTGGATTGTGCCCAATCTAGCACTAAATAAAGATTTATGCTTACCCAACAGAAGATCCCCCTTCCTCTCCTCCTCCATGCACCCTCTAAATCTGTTCTAGGGGTTCCCTCAACCCTCCAGAGCAAATCTGGGGACTGCGCACAAGGAGAGGAGGGGAGAGTTCCATTGCACATGCATGAATCCTTGAGCTGTCACAGCAAGTTAGTCAGATACTGCCCCTTATTTCTGACTTTGCATCTATACATTTAAACTAGACATTTCTGTTTACCCAGGCATTTAATATCTGGAGGGACTGTTCCTGGCAACCTGAAGATCACTGGATGGAAGAATGTTTTTAAACTGAAACTGTGTTTTAGAATGTTTTTAACTCCTTTTAGAATGCTTTTCTTTTTGTTCCTGTTAAATTGTTTTGCAATGTTTGCTGCCCTGGGCTTCTTTGGAAAGAAGGGTGGGATATTGAATGAATGAATGAATAACTGACAATTTCATGAAAATCTTCTTTTGTCCTCTGTCTTAATGATGCATTTCCTCTTTGGGGATGATGCGTATGTGGTGACCATACTGTACAAAGTAAGTAGAAGCTAGAAAGTAGACTCCATGGAAATAAAAACCCACCAGTGACTGCATATAAGGACTCTGGAATCAAATGGTATATAATGACTTTCTTTCACCTTCTTCTTCCATTGGGGGCTTTTCTGCTCCTCGGTGGGAGTTCCCAGTGGCGGGATCTCAGACTGGGATCCCTTGTTTTGTCTAGCAAGTCTGTTCCCGTCAACTCTATTGTGACTTGACCAAAGGTGACTGGATTTTTTTATATATAAAAAAAGCACTTAATGTAGTCAGAATGGCGATTCCTATAGAGCGGCAGGCGGGTTGAGACTCTGCCTTTCATTCCAATGCTAACAAACAACATAGATGTCCTTTTCTACTGGGCCCTTCATCGCTCAGGCTCCAGACAACACGCCCTGGCCTAGACTGAAGCGATGCCCAATCAGTATGCAGAAGTGGAAGCCACTTGCCAATGGATTAGCATAAAACACTCTAGGAGGTAAATAGACAGACAAGCAGTCACTGTGAGCCATAAGGGGATGCTTCTTTGTTCCAGGACCTCTATTGTCATGGCCCCCAAAAGAACAGTGGCAGAGAGAGGCCTCTGTGTTGGTTTCTTACACTTTTGACTGCTGGATAAAAGGAGGGGGGAGACATAAAGGAGTGGGGGAGGACTTTATTTTATTTTATTTTTTATTTTTTAAAAGTACAGACGAAGTTACAGACGTCTGTTAAATGTCAATTACGTCTGGATAAAGACGTCTGCTTAAGGCTTAGTTATGGACTCCTTTCTCCCACAGAGATTTTTTTTAAACCTTAGTTAGCCCAGGATGCCTTTGGCAACCTAATTTGTAGATTGTAACTTTATAAACAAGCCTGGTATTAATAGAGGCTGGCAAGAATGCAAATGAGTGAGAGAAGGGTAGCTCTGGAAGAGGCTACAGTCTTGAAACTTTGGGAGATGAAGATTGGGAGAGACACAATGAAAGGAGAGAGAAAAGGGGGCATCTCTGATATGTAAGAAGGTTGTCTGGAGCTATGGACATTAGGGTACCACAACCCCTGACTTCCATATTAATGCTCTGGGAATCTTGCTTTCATTAAAATTCTAACTTTCTAATCATGCCTTATGCTGTTAATTTTATTGCATTAACAAGGGCAAGATTTTTAATTCAGACACTAGATTATGTATATTTGCAAGCCAGAAAGGGATTACAAAAATAATGTACAATGAAAGAACAAGTTCTTCTTAATCTGAAATATGACAAACAACAGATTGGATGATATCCAATTTACTTAAGTCCATTGATTTCAATGGGTCTACTGAGTATGACTAACATCGGAAATCACCGATTCAAGTTTCAAACTGGAGATGGACAAAACAATTTTTTAACAGAGTTGGGAGTGGTTTGAGAGAGACTTCTCTCACTGTGGGAGAAATACATTTATTTCCTCCACTATTACCTCTTGTCAAGCACATTCTGCAGGTTTTTTGAAATAACACTCATCTTCCACTTTCAGGGGGGTACTGTCTGTAAGGATCTGTCCATTTCAGTTCTCTCAGTTTCTCCTTTTTCCAGTCTTAATTCATTTCTCCACATTTCTGCAGCAATTAGCATGTTTTCTTTAAAAAACCCCATAAAATTTCTTCAGCATGTTAGTATGGTTTCTCCTAATAAACAAATTTCTGTATGCAGTTTTGACACATGTGCACATTTTTGCAAGCAATTTCTCCTAATACAATGCATGCTATTTTCACTAATATATTCATTTTATGCACACTTACCCCTAATATATGCACATTTGTAAACATTGTTTGGCTTGTGAACTGCATTGCAAAATTCAGATGAGTGCGAATTTTGAAGGATGGTTGTGTTTCCATTCTCATAGTGTTTCAGAAAGTGTGGATTGGATAGATTCGGCTTTAAATGCAAAGTGAATCAAATTCCTCCCCCATCCCTGTTTGTCACAAGCCTCAGATTGAGGATGATAGTTATCAGTGAGACTCTATGCATGAACCAAGCATACCTTGCATGCAGAAGGTCCCAGGTTCAATCCCCAGCATCTCCAGATAGGGCTGTAAGAGACTCCCTGCCAGTCAGTATCAACAATACTAAGCTAGATGGACCAGTGAGTCTGACACAGCATAAGGCAGTTTCCTATGTTCCACACACCTATGGCTTCTTCTCATGCCATTCTAGTAATCTTTCACATCAATTCAGAAACACAGGTGGGGCCTATAACACATTTCATTCCCACCTGAATGTTGCAGAAGCAACCATGTCAAAGACCCCACCCATCTGATTCCTGAGTCCAAATATTACTGAGCAAGTATCACTGATAGGCATTACCAAAATAAAGCGCCACCTAATCTTGGATGTTTTGGCTGGGGAGGAGGGGGTCAATCAAGTTTAAATTTCCACATGGACAAGGCTTCTGTGCAGCTCACATGCCCACAACATATTGGAACATTGGATAGAGTTGTATCCAATGTAGCGCTAAGTTAAAATCACTTAGCATTATACTAAACATCAGAAAAAACTTGCTACCTGTTAGAGCAGTACGTCAATGGGACCAATGACCTAGGGAGGTGGTGGGCTCTCCAACACTGGAGGTGTTTAAGAAGCAGCTGGGCAGCCCCCTGTTGGGTATGCTTTAACTTGGATTCCTGTCCTGAGCAGAGGGTTGGACTTGATGGCCTTATAGACCCCTTCTAACTCCACTATTCTATGATTCTGTGATACTTGTTCCGTGTTAGAACTTTGTTGCACAAGAGGATGTATAAGCAGGTTGCTGGTAATTTTGTTGTGCAATCGGTTGCACAATAATTGCACAACATGTCTCCACAACATGTCTCCTCCAATTATCCAGTGTCTGGTAATCAGCAGTATATTGCCCGCAAATATGGAGGGTCCATGTATAGCTATTCTAGAGATAGCAAGTGGGACCTGCCACAAAATGTTGCAATGTAGAATGTTTCTGTTCAGGTTTCCATCCACTGCATTCCATTCCCCCACTGTTGGGCTTTTTAACCCCCTGTCCCCCATAGCTGGTACACATTTGGTGCCCACTGGGCATGCCCAGTCCTCAGTGAGCAGTTTTGGTCTGTGTGTATGCTTGGAGAAGGGCCATAACTCAATGGTAGAGCATCTGCTTTGTGTGCAGAAGGTTCCACGTTAAATCCCCAGCATCTTCACGTAGGGCTGGGAATTTACCTAGTCTGGAATTCTGGAGAGCTGCTCCCAGTCAGTGTAGACAATACTGAGCTAGATGGACCAATGGTCTGACTCAATATAAGGCAGCTTCCTATGTAGCTATTTTATTTATTTATTTATTTATAGAATTTATTAGTCGCCCATCTGGCTGGCTGTCCAGCCACTCTGGGCGACGTACAACATAGGCATATAATACCTAGACATTGAAAATCTAAAAACAATGAAGATAAAATCTAGCCCACCCCAAAAGCCTGCCTGAAGAGCCAGGTCTTCAAGGCCTGGCGGAAACTCATCATAGAAGGGGCATGGCGGAGATCATTTGGGAGGGAGTTCCACAGGGTGGGGGCCACAACTGAAAAAGCCCTCTCTCTCGTCCTCACCAGTTTGGCTGTTTGGACTGATGGGATGGAGAGAAGGTCTTTTGAGGCTGATCTTGTTGGGCGGCATAGCTGATGATGCTGGAGGCGCTCCTTTAGATAGACTGGGCCGAAACCGTATAGGGTTTTAAAGGTCAAAACCAACACCTTGAATTGGGCCCGGTAAGCAACTGGTAACCAGTGCAGCTCTTTTAGCACTGGAGTGATATGATCTCGCCGGTGGCTGCCTTTAATCAAGCTATGTGTGTTTTTCACAGCTTCAGGGTTGCATCAGTGCTTGGAAAGTTCATTTAAATAAGAATGATTAATTCTAGTTCCAGTTCACCCCCTTCAAAAAATTAATTCCAGTTCAAGTTTGCCGCCTCCAAAAAGGAATTAGTTCCTGTTCAAGTTCACCCCCTCCCAAAAGGAACTGATTCCATTGCAGTTCCATTTACAACTCATTCACGTGGTCCTCTACATTTTTCATCCTCCAGAATTTTACAAGCTGCTCTGTTAAAGTATAAAATATACTCAAGAAGACACTGTTGTCACAGTGTAATCTGAATCCTAACAATTATGATCTTTCAGTTTAAACAGATCATTTTTCAGATAAGTTAAAATGTTTTTATTTGTTTGTTTAAGATGTTTTAAAGATGTTTTTCGTGTTTTATCATTTGTTTGCCACCCTGAGCTACCTTTGGGAGGAAGGGCAGGATAGAAATTTAATAAACAAATAATAAATAAATGTGATGGCTTTAATCAAATGCAGAGTTAAGTGTGAGGAAACCCCTATACAAATTACTGAATTAAAGTTAAAATCGAATTGAAATAAAAACTGCCCAGAGTTCCACTGCAAAAGGAGCTTAATGCACATTCATTTCACCTGAAATTCTAGGAACTACTTTTAGGTGTAATTCAGATATTTTTTATTTAATTAATTCAGTGAATTAGTTAATCTGAATTAGTTCATTCCAAGCACTGGTTTTCTTATATTATACTAATAGTAATTAACAAAGCTATGCTCTGTGAAATTGTCTAATCCTTGCATTTGTTGTATCTGGTGATGTATTCTAAAAGTTGATACTTTGGTGTTGTGTGACAAAATGTTTCCTTTTCTTTGTCCTGTACATATTCCCAATCAATGTCATTCAATGGTCTTGGATTGAAATAATTTCTCTCTATTTACTTCTCATCACCTCCATATCAGCCATCTTTTTCTAGATGGAAAACCTCCAAAAGCATTTCTTCCTTTAGAAAAACAACAACTGCCATCCTCTAAGCCAGAGTTTCCCAAACTGTGGTCCATGGTCCACCAGCGATCCGTGAGCTTCATTCAGGTGATCCGTGGTATGTCTGCATTAAATATTCATATTGATTTTGTATTTTTATTGCTTCTGTTATTTCTTATATTGCATTTTATTGTATTGCCGTTTGAATTCTATGGGATGCAAATTGTAATACAATAAAATACAAGACAATAAATAAAAGAAGCACTAAAATAGGATTACAAATCATACATCACCGAGCACAGTGCATTACAATTGATACAACAAGCAGAAAAATCTTTAAGAGGTCTGCCAAGACCCTCAGCAATTTTCAAGAGATCCATGGGGGGGGGAAGTTTGGGAACCACTGCTCTAAGCACTTTAGGCTGCAATTCAATATCCAATCACCTGGGGGTAAGCCTACTTACTTTTGTGTAGACATGCATAGGGATTTGCTGTTGCACTCAATGGGAATTACTCTCAGGCAAGCATATATGGGACTGATATCTTAGATGACATTTGTTAATACCCCATTGAGCTTTACAGTGCAATTTTTGGAGCCAGGATAAAGATTGTAACTTCACTCTAGGGATGGGGGAGAAATTTGATTCAGTTCGCATTTCAAGCTGAATCTATCAAAATTAGCATTTTCTGAAACGACATGAGAACCAAAACACAGCCATCCTTTGAAATTCGTACTTATTTGAATTTTGCGATACAGTTCACCAACCAGTGTTTACAAAAATAGGGGAAAGTGTGCATAAAAATGAATATATACCAGTGAAAATACCATACAAAATGCATTATGTGATGAGAAATTGCTTGCAAAATGTGTACATAGGTCAAAACTGCCTACAAAATTGTGTTTATTAGGAGACATTTGCACTAATATGCTGGAGAATTTTCATGAGGATTATTTTTAAAAAACCAACGCAAATTGCTGCAGAAATGTGGAGAACTGAATTGAAGATGGGAAGAATGAGAAAGCAAGAGAAAGCAAAATAGACAGATCTTTCCATCCCTGCTTCACACACAGTATTACAAAAGTGGGAGGGACATAGTTTTTCAATTCCTTTCCTCTTTTTTCCCCAAGACTAAATTTGCCTTTATGTTAACACAACACTGAGCTCCCTGAAGGCATTTGGCGCATTCATGGAGTGGGAAAGTCTATGTTTGTGGGAATGGGACTGGACAAAACAGCTGTTCCTTGGGGAATGGGCCTTATCAATCAAAGCCAGAAAGTTTATAACTAGATTCTAACACATTGCTATTCATGGCAAACCTCCTCATGGATTCCTTTTTACAGTCATTGGGGAGAGGGAGGGGAATGACCCCCAACCACCACAACTATCACCCCCACACCACCGACATCTCCACTTTCGCTTCCAGAGCCCATAACTCAGGAAGCTGTTGCGATTATCTAGCTTGGAATTCAAGGCGAGATGTTATCTGCCAATCAAAAGCCAACGAAGAAAGAAACTCTACAAAACAAGATGTTTGGTCTGAATCTCCTTATCCTGTTAAACTGAGGCCTGCCAGACTAGGCCCCGGCCTGCCTCGCCTAGCAACAGACCGCCAAAACAGTCTAAGAGAAAAGGCCCATTCTTGTCTGTGAAAGATTCATCGTTTGGGCTGAAAGTGGTCCCTCCCCTCTTTCAAATACTTGTCAGCGGGGAGAATACAGCTTAGATACGAAGCCGATCAGATCATGGCTAATGTGTTATTCGTTGCCACTAAAACTGCCAGAAGATTTTCAAACAACTTTACTGAGAGAGAGAAAGTGTGTGTGTTATGTCTGGGATGAAGGCAGAGGGAGGCAAGGCAGAAAGACAATAACGTCTGCTGAAGCCATATTCTGATTCTTATTTATTCCCCTCAGTGTCTACATTTCCAGATTGCTGGTCATTCACTGAATAAATATACTAGTGAGATACCACCATCATCTTGCCTCTGGCCTGCAACAGAAATCATGAACGATTAACTTATGTTCTTGGCCCTGCCTTAATTAAAAAATTGGAATAGGGGATACTGTGGCCCAGTACTACAAAAGCTAGAAGGAAAAAGTAATCCAAAAGCAATCCAAAAAGTAATCCAAAGCAAGCTAATTCAGCCTTGCAAATAAATGCCCCAAAGGTACTAGCCTGAAACATAAAATTCTAGCCCATCTTGCTATACGGTGGGAAGGGTGTTTGGTCTTTTGTTCTTGCAGGCTATCAATGGCCTCAGATAACACTGGTATAAACATACCAGAGTAAGTTAGGTGTGGCTAGGGATCGGGGAGAAATCAGATTCAGTTTACACTTAAAGGTGAATCAATGACATTTGTACTTTCCAAAACGATATGCAAACTGAAACAGGGCCATCCTTCAAAATTCTCAGTTAGCCAGATTTTGTGATGCAGTTGCCGAACCAATCAATGTTCACAAAAATGCACGTGCAGATTTTGATGGATGGCTGTGTTTCAGTTCGCTTATGGTTTTGGGAAGCCCAGATTTGGTAGGGTTGCCTTTAAATGAGAACTGAATTGAATTTCCCCTCCATCCCTATCCCACAGTTACTTGAAAGAAAGGCAGATGCTCACATCCCTTCTCCGATGCAGGAGCTGAAGGACCAGACAGAGAAAAGAGAGTAGATGAGAATTAATGGGATATTATGCTGGGAATCAAGTCTTCTGACTAAACAGCCTCTAGTCTCACTCAATAGGAATGTTACATGTTCCTCTAGCCTGCCAATATTATTGCTGGACATTCTCTTCCTCCTCCTGTTGCCCTGGCCCACTCCCAAGACTCTCTGTGATCTCAGATGGCAGGTTCCTTACAGAAGCGATTACAACGAAATCAGTTTACCAGCTCACTGGGATCTGTTTGAGTAACAAAATAAAAAGTCGTGTTTTATCACAGCCTTGAAGAGCTATTATTTTTGTTGTTAGAAATGTATATGCCACCCTTCCTCCCAAAATGAGCTCAGGGCAGCAAATAACAAGCGATAAATCAATAACAACATTTTAATAACATTTTAAAAATAAAACACCTTAAAAACAATTTCAGTACAGATGCAGACTGGGAGAAAGGTCTCTTTTAAGTATAGGCTTGTTGCAATATACTGTACATAAAAAGCTTATGTTCCTTGATGTGCATATCTCCAAAACGTTAACAGTCAGCTGCAAGATCCTGTGATGGTTTTTTCACTGAACAGAAAGCTAGGGATGGTGAAGAAATTTGATACAGCTCACAAGTGAATCTACCAAATTGCCCTTTCTGAAACAATATGCGAACCGCAACACAACCATCCCTCAAAATTTGCACTTCTCTGAATTTTGCTGCGCAGTTCTCCACCCAGGAAATATGTATAAAAATGCATGTACAAGGTTAAAGTGTGCAAAGAAATGCCTGTGCATGTAAAAACTAATATAAAAAAGGGATTTAGGGAAAACTGCTTTGCAAAAATGTGTATGTTAGGCATAGTTGCACATAAAAATGTTTATATTAGGAGAAATGTGCACTAAAATGTTGATGAATTTTCATGAGGACTTTGAAAATAAAATCCACAAATTGATGTCAAAATGTGGAGAACAGAACTTAAGACTGGAAAAATGAGAAACTGAGAGAAATTGGTGATTTCCCCATCCCTACAGGCAGCACACTTGCATGTAAGAATTTGCAAGGAGCCTATCTACAGATCATAACATGTTATTTTTCACTGTGAACACCTCCGGAGAAGCTGTAATTGACACAGCTCCTCAGCATATGTGCATCCATTGTCCTTGGGAAAAGAGACATGCATTTACATAGTTATATGGTACAACCTGTGTGTGCATGTTTCCTACCAATCCCTGTACCACAACTTCTTTCTATGTAGAAATTTTACAATGTGTGAATTCACCCTTGGATTCTCCAGGGATCCAGCTTACTAGATGATCTGTATGTTGGGCATTTGTCCCTATTTATACTAGAGGCAGCTTACTTTATGTGTTATTTTATCTGGAGCCATTTCAGTCTGGATTCAGGCCATTAAGATCATAAGAACATAAGAACATAAGAAGAGCCTGCTGGATCAGGCCAGTGGCCCATCTAGTCCAGCATCCTGTTCTCACAGTGGCCAACCAGGTGCCTGGGGGAAGCCCGCAAGCAGGACCCGAGTGCAAGAACACTCTCCCCTCCTGAGGCTTCCAGCAACTGGTTTTCAGAAGCATGCTGCCTCTGACTAGGGTGGCAGAGCACAGCCATCATGGCTAGTAGCCATTGATAGCCCTGTCCTCCATGAATTTGTCTAATCTTCTTTTAAAGCCGTCCAAGCTGGTGGCCATTACTGCATCTTGTGGGAGCAAATTCCATAGTTTAACTATGCGCTGAGTAAAGAAGTACTTCCTTTTGTCTGTCCTGAATCTTCCAACATTCAGCTTCTTTGAATGTCCACGAGTTCTAGTATTATGAGAGAGGGAGAAGAACTTTTCTCTATCCACTTTCTCAATGCCATGCATAATTTTATACACTTCTATCATGTCTCCTCTGACCCGCCTTTTCTCTAAACTAAAAAGCCCCAAATGCTGCAACCTTTCCTCGTAAGGGAGTCGCTCCATCCCCTTGATCATTCTGGTTGCCCTCTTCTGAACCTTTTCCAACTCTAGAATATCCTTTTTGAGATGAGGCGACCAGAACTGTACACAGTATTCCAAATGCGGCAGCACCATAGATTTATACAATGGCATTATGATATCGGCTGTTTTATTTTCAATACCTTTCCTAATTATCGCTAGCATGGAATTTGCCTTTTTCACAGCTGCCACACACTGGGTCGACATTTTCATCGTGCTGTCCACTACAACCCCGAGGTCTCTCTCCTGGTCGGTCACCGCCAGTTCAGACCCCATGAGCGTATATGTGAAATTAAGATTTTTTGCTCCAATATGCATAATTTTACCCTTGTTTATATTGAATTGCATTTGCCATTTTTCTGCCCATTCACTCAGTTTGGAGAGGTCTTTTTGGAGCTCCTTTGTCACCCTGGTTGATTGCCTATTTTAGGAGAGGGACAGGAGAAGAGCAATCCTGTTGATCCTCCTTGAGCTCACGATGGCTTTTGATACCATCAACCATGGTATGCTTCTGAAGCATTGAGTTGGGAGTTAGAGGCATTGTGAGATGCTGGTTCCACGCCCACCTTCAGGGCCATTTCCAAAAAATAGTACTGGGGGACTCCTGCTCAGCACTGTGGCTCTTGTGCTGAGGGGTCCTGCATGGTTCCATCTTGTCCCCCATGCTTTTTAACATCTGTATGAAGCCACTGGGAGAGGTCAATAGGGGATTTGGAGGGAGGTGCCATGGCTAGCATGGTGCCATCTATTTCACAATGACATCACAATCAGTGAAGTAGTGCAGGTGCTGAAGAAGTGACTGGCAGCACTGATGAACTGGATGAAGTCCTATAGACTGAGACTCAATCCCAACAAGGTGGAGCTGCTATGGAACTGGAGAAACAGCCTTTCTAGCCAATGTCATACTTCCCTTGAAGCACCAGGTTTATAATTTGATGTTGCTTCTAGACCCAACACTGTCCCTGGAGTTCCAGGTAACTTCAGCATCATGGAGCACCTTTTTCCAGCTATGGCCGACTCACAAGCTATGGCCATTCCTGGAATGGAAGAATCTAGCCACAGTTGTCTGCACTTTGCAAAGCTGCAGAATAGATTGCTGTAATGCACTTTAATTGGGGCTATCTTTGATGATGGTGTGGAAACTGCAGTTGGTGCAAAATGCTGCCAGAACCCTCAGTGGGGTAATGAAGCAGAGTCACGTTACACCAATTTGACGGTGTTGCACTGGCTGCCTATACATTACTAGAACCGATTTAACATTTAAAGCCCTTGAATTACTTGGGTCCTAGTTACCTGAAGGAGCACCTATTCCAATATGATCATGCTTGGGTGTCAGATCAGGAGGAGAGGCCTATCTCATGGTTCAACTGATTAGCAAGGGACATTTTATGGCGACCCATAAAGGGTCTTTTCTATGATAGCGTGACAGCTCTGGAACTGTCTCCTGTCTGGTGTCAACTCTGTCCATCTTTCAATGCTGAATAAATCTTTTTCCTCTACCAGGCTTTAAGTGAGGACTGGAGGGAGATATTCTGCTGGATGCACCTGTTGCTGTGATGTTGCTGGGGAGGTTTTGGTTATTGCTGCTGTCATTTCGTTGGCAAATGTCTTGATCATTACTGTTGCCTGCTGTTTTACATTGTGTTTGATTGAAAATTCCGATATATTTTTAAAGCTTTTGTTATAGCCTTTTAAATGGTTGTTAACTGTCTTGGGATCACAGAAGTGCTGAAGGATGGAATATAAATTCAAGCAAATAAATAATATGATGAGACATGTGTGAGCACAGCACACCAAAGTCAGAAAGGAATTACTTTCCTTTCAAAGAGGAAGGCCAAACAAGAGATGGATTGATTCCATTAAGGAAGCTACAGACCTGAACTTACAGGATCTGAACAGGGTGGTTTATAACAGATGCTATTGGAGGCCACTGATTCATAGGGTCACCATAAGTCGTAATCAACTTGAAGGCAGATAACAACAACTTTTCCTCTCTTTTCCAGAACAGTAACTTTATTCATCTGTTGTAGAAAAAGAAGCACAGTTTTCCCTGGTACTCTAAAACCCCTCCTTGAATAACCCTCCTTGGATAAAGTGGAGTCTGACTCCTGGACCATTACACCCAGATATTTTGATGTTAGAGGTAGAAAAATGTAAATCAGGAGCAGAGAGCTCAAGATTCTGGGCAACCTTCCGAGGGCCACATGCCAGTGGTTGACAGGGCCAGACCCCAAGTGGGTGAAGTACAGTAGGTTAGTTTCTACACACACACACACACATCCTCTCTATCCTCCATCCAGATAAGCAAGAGGAATGATCAGAGTTCAAGGACAAATTCTAGCCAGGCAAAAACACTCAAGGAGAGTGTGAAGCAGAGCCTGTGAGGGACATGGCTTGGGAAGATTCCTGAGGGTCAAACAGAGATGTTTGAAGCATCACGGTAGGACCCCAGGCCTGAGATTTCTCACCCTTGATCACAAAAGCCCCCTCAGCTAACTTATGCATCATCTGCTAGGAATCCGCTACATAGGAATCTATGCACAAAATCCACTCCCATATTCTTGCACAAGGAGGGATGGGGCTGAAATTCCAATTAGTTCACATTCAATGCTGAATCCATCAAATGTGCACTTTCCAAAACAATATGAGATCCAAAACATGACCACTCGTTGAAATTCACCCTTATTCGAATTTTGGGATGCAGTTCTCTGACCAAAGAATTGATTGATTGATCTGACCAAAGAATGTTGACAAAAATGTACATTTTAGGGGAAAGTGTGTATAAAAATGAATATTTCAGTGAAGATAACATACAAAAAATGCATTCTATTATTTATTTATTTATTTTATTTAATTTATATACCGCCCGAAGCCCAAAGGCTCTCTGGGCGGTGTACATAAAAGGTAAAAGCAAGGACAATATATAAATACAATAAATACCATAACTCAAAAAACAAAAACACACAAACAATACAAGAACCAAACAACATCCTGAATACAACATAGTAATAAAATACTATAAAAATACACTTTAAAATTATTATTATTATTATTATTATAAGAAAATGCTTGCAAAAATGTGTGCATTAGTCAAAATGCCATATAAAATGTGTTTATTCAGAGAAATTCATACTAAAACACTGAAGAATATTGAGGATTTTTTTAAAAAAAATCCACAAATTCCTACAGAAATGTGGAGAACTGAATTTAAGATTGGAAAAAATGAGAGAACTGAAATGGACAGATCCATTTTTTCTCCCCAGAGAGTGGAAGATGATTTCAAAATAAGATCACTTCTTGCAGTGTATAATCTTATGTGTTATTTTTAAAGTTCATTTTATAAGAATTGTGCAGAAAAATTGCCTAGTTCACCACAGGGCCAGATTTATGTAGCATCACCACGGTGCTATGTTCAGGGACACCCATAGCCCACTGCCTGACATGATCACCTTGCTGTGCCTAACAGCACAGCTGCCTCTGTGGCCCTAAACCTCTTCTGCTCCTCACAAGATTCGTTGTGCCTGGCTGTATGTGTGTAAAAGTGTGTTTGCTAGCAGCTAGTCTGAACAATGATTCCAGGGGCCAGCAGCATCTCCTGAAGTGAGGAGGCCGTGCTTCACACCCCATTAGCACATGAATAAGGTGGGAAGGGGTGGGGTGGGTGGGAGCAGAATGGACAAGCCCCTACTGTCTACTCAAGCAAACAATTTGGCTAGTAATTTGACATAATTACAAGGGGGAGAGGAAGAAGGGGGGAAGGGCCCCCCTCGCCTGTGCTCTAGAGGGCCTGACCCCTGCTGAGTTATTTATTTATTTATTTATTTATTTATTTATTTATTTATTTATTGCATTTATTTATTGCATTTATATACCGCCCCATAGCCGAAGCTCTCTGGGCGGTTTACAGCAACCAAAAAACACATATACAAATTTAAAACACATCTTTTAAAAACAATTTAAACGTTTAAAACAATTTAAAAATTTAAAAGTATTTATAGTATTGAAATAGCTTTTGAGTTGCTGTGGCATTTGTTGTTTTATTACTGCTGTTTTATTTTATTATGAAATTGTTTTTGTAATCGTTGTTTGCTTTTGTTGTAAGCCGCTTCAAGTACAGGTTTTTTTCCTTGTAAGTCGCTTTGAGTTCCATTTCGGGGGGGAAAAGCAACTAATAAATATTAGAAATAAATAAATAAATAAATAAACTTTGCTGGACTGGCCATGTTGTTCGAATGCCTGATCACCGTCTTTCCAAAGCAGCTACTTTACTCCCGGCTTAAGGATGGAAAATGGAATATCGGTGGACAGCAGAAGAGGTTTAAAGATGTTCTCAAAGGTAATCTAAAAAAATGTAACATGAGCATCAAGAACTGGGAAGTCTTGGCCCATGAGCATCCCAAATGGAGGTCGGCTATTATCAAAGGTGCTATGGACTTTGAAGAAGCACGAATGCAGGACAAATGGGACAAACGAGCTAAGCGGAAGGCACATCAAACAAATCCTCAACGCGACCATCTTCCATCTAGAAATCTATGTCCTCACTGTGGGAGGCTGTGTGGATCCAGAATTGGCCTCCACAATCACTTATGGACCCACTGTTAAAGAACTTATCTTGGAAGACAATCTTACTCAGCCATGAGTGATTGCCAATGAATGAATGATTAATTCTCTCTTGCAACTCCACCCCCAGCTAGGTTTTTCCCATTTCCCCCTTCCCCCTCAAGCCAGCTCTGAGACCAGTGCACCAGAAAACTGATTGAAAAGAACTGAAAGAAAGACAGAGTGGAGAGAATGAGAAACAGTGAAGCAAAAGAGGCAATAATTTATTTGTTAGAAACTATTGGTCATCACAAAAACACAAATAGTATAGAAGTACATTTTAGCATAGATGCTCCCTAGCACACAGGACCCCATGTAATGAAATTTTCTCTGATCCATTGAGCTGCTAAGGCAAACACTGAAACCTTATAGGTAGTGTATTTATCCCCACCTATCAATAGAGATAGATGAGGGGACAGACAAGATAGTTATGGAAGCTCTTCAGGTTACCAAAGGCTCAGAATGTCTAAGATTTCATCAGGTGCAGTCCACACCTTCCAGACACCTGGCAATTGTATTTCTTGACACAATCCCAGCAGGGCATATGTTGGTGCTGTACCTTCAGGGCAATTGATCCTTTGTTTAAGTCAGGCCTATATTTCTGTCAAGCATAAGACACAGTTTCAGTGCAGCAGCTTGGCAAATTAACTCATGAGATACAAAGTCACCTTGGGAGACAGACTTTCTCCTGTTCGTTTGCAGCGTATTCATGGCCCTTTGCCATTGATCTGAGGTCACCAGTCAACAGCCTTGTTCCATCACTATCTTTGAAATAGAGATGGTAAACAGACCCTTTGTGAAGCTTGGTGCTAGGTACTGATTAGAAACCGTATGTCCTTTTCATGGACTCTAAGTGATTGGCTGCCTTAATCTGATTACATTTTTTTCCCCTACAGAGCTCCTTCTGAAAGGCCTAGAGGGTCTTGCAGGCACACTGCTAGAGGGAGATCAGCAAGCACACGTACAGCTATGGACAAGCAGGCAAAGGCACCTGGATAGACACAGGCCCAGGCCCACACAATGACTAATATATACAAAAGAAGGAACATGGGTACACACACACACACATCCAAGTATTTGGACCCACATGTACATTTATGCATGCACACACCTATCCCCACAAACACCAAGAGCAATATTAACACAAGCACAAGGTAACCCCAATATAAACACCTGCACATAAGTTAAACAGGTGGTATATATGCACACCCAGATACTTGCATACAGAGAGAGCTTGCCATATACTTAAATCAACCCCTAGCACACAGTATTGTGAAGAGATGGAGATAAAAAGAGACCAAAGTTTTATGGCAAAATCTCTATATACACAGCAAGTGGCTGATGGTGTGAACTACACATCTAAAAATACACAGATGTCTGCACTGGTGCTAATGTGCATTCATGAACTCATGCCCAAACTAGACATACCTCTTACATTATGCACACACGGATCTTTAAGCAGAAGTGCGGCATGGGCCCATTGAGAGATATGTACACTTTTGGTAGGTCAAAGGTCAGGTGGTGAAGCACCTGAACCCCTTGGAGAGCCACTGCTGGTCAGGACAATACTGAGCTAGATGGACCAATTGTCTGACTTGGTATAAGGCAGCATCCTGTGTTCCTAATAAATTCACGCAGCCATGTACTCACTGCATAGACACTTCATATATGCCATATATTCAACCTCACACAAAACAACAAATGAAGGTGCTTGAAGACTGATAAACACATGAAGACACTGAATCACAGAGAGGGATTCAAACAGGAAAATAATAAAGGTCATTTCATAATAAAAATAAGCATACTATTGTAATCCAGGGTCTCGGCAGGGGTGTCTTAGACCCCTTACTTTTTGGGGAGCCAGGTCCCAGCAGGGTGTCTATGTCTCCAGCATCCTATGAGCCAATCAGCATGAAAGGTCAGATTTTTAGCTGCTGAGAAGAGGCTTCTAACTTGCTTCCTTGTCATTTCCTGCTGATTGGAATCAATAAGACTGCAAGGTGCTCCTATTAGTTCCAACTTCAAAAAGCCAAGCTGTGGAGAGTGAGAATTCTGTAACTGCAGATGAAGAGGCAGTGAATTCCAATGATAGCATCCCATCTACATCATCAAGCAGTTTGGTAGCAGCAGGAGATAAACGAGCCTGCACTGATATTGCATTCAGGCAATATCTCTGAGAGTGAGAAAGGACAGTCTGATGGTGACAATAATAGAGAAGCAGAAAGCAGTATTCAAGACTGGCCAGATTGTTTAATCTATAATCTTAGAAAGTTGTATAATCTTAGAAGGAGGTGTGACTGTGATTAACATGAAGGGACCCTGCATTTCTGAATTTGCCACTCCGCTACTGCTAACAGGACAATCCTATACATGTTCTTAGAAGGAAGTCCAACAAGTTCAATGGGGTTTACTCCCAGGTAAATGGGTATAGGATTGCAGTCAAAGGGACAGGGCAAAGTCCTTTTAGATTGTTCTCCCAGGCCATTTGAGTGCTGAGTTTTAATTTAATCTACTAATTTTCATTGCTATGCTTTTGTTTGTTTGTTTTGAGTTGGATTTTGTATTTATTATTGCTTATTTTGCCATTTGCTGCCCTGTGAACCAATCCGTTGAAGGGCGATACGTGAATTCATAAACACAAATAAAGCCAAGAAGCAAGGGCTGGTTGACCTTGACATAGGCATGTTCAGTTATTTGGCGACTGTCCCACCTAGCTTTGACTTGTACAGTAGGGCCCCGCTTCCCGGCGCTCCGCTTCCCGGCGTTCTGCTAATGCAGTGGCTTTCGTTTTCAATTTTAAAGCCGCTTTTGCCACTTTTGCTGCATTTTGCAGCATTTTCGCGCGACGCACCCCATTAAAGTCGATGGGGTTCCACTTTACGGCGTTTTCTGCTTTACGGCGGGGATCCGGAATGGAACCAGCCATATAAGTGGGGCCCTACTGTATGTGTGAAAGCTATCCCAGATCAAATGCCATGGATACCTCAACAGCATCACTTTGCAATGGAGACTGTTCGCACATTAAGTCATGATATCAAGCAGCATGCATGTCACTTAGTTGAGGCTGGCATATTAGGGCAAATGGGGCAGTGCCCACCAACATCAGTCTGCCCTCAGCCAGCCCCCATTTACCATCCTTCTTATTTACATCCATGGGGGGGGGAGGCTAGGGATGTGACAGTTCCTGTTTCTCTCACTTTCTCCTTTTGCTAGTCTTCCGTTCAGTTCTTCACATTTCCACATCAGTTTGCTTTTGTTTTTGAAGGTCCTCATGAAAATTCATCAGTGTTTTAGTGCAAATTTCTCCTAATGTACAAATTTTGGGTTGCAGTTTTGACTGACATACACATTTTTGCAAGCGATTTCTCCAATTGTAATACATGTTTGTTATTTTCACTCATACAAGCACCTCCTAGCACAGGTGTGGGGAAGCTTTGGGCCTCCAGATGTTGCCAAACTACAGCTCTCACTATCTCTGGGCATTGGCCATACTGGCTGGAGCCGATGGGAGTTGTAGTTCAGTAACATCTGGAGGGCCAAAGGTTCCCCACGCCTGCCCTAGTGGATGCATTTTTGTATACATGACTTGGCTGGAGAACTGCATTGCAAAATTCAGAGAAGTGCGAGTTGTGAAGGAGGGCTGTTTTTTGGTCCGTGTGTTGTTTCTGAAAGTGTGAATTAGGGAGGTTCACCTTTAAAGGCAAACTGAATTTCTCCCCTATCCCCAGACTGGGTGCCACTGGCTCCCAGCTTCCTCCTCCTTAGTTTCACTGTTGCCCTTGTAGGGAGGAGGATGGGATCAAAAGTAGAATTTGTTGGCTCTGCCCATCATTGGCTCTGGCTCCACCTCCTGTTGGTCTCCCTGCCTTCTACCCCCCATCCCAATGTGCACCGGGCTCCACTGGCATGTGTGTGTGAACTGGCTGTGAGCCTGTTGCTCTCATGCACACAGGAATTAATACAGCGACACTTCCCCCCATTGCGGCACATAGCACAGCTCTTGTTCTTAAAGGGAGGCTACTGATCTGAATGAGGCCCTTCGCTGTCTAAGTAGCTCTGCAGCAGCCCTTTCAGGGATTGGATCATGATCTAAGCCCACCCGCCTGCCTACTAACCATAGGATTAAGGACTGCTGTTCTGTGCCCCGCCTCCTTTCTCCGTCCCTGTAGTAACTAACATCGTCCCCTGGGGTAAGCCACCATCTTTACATGATAATTTTTTTAACCTCATTCCTGCTTCTTGGCCTGCCGCTCTCAGGGGATTAGCGGCTAGGCTGGGCCTGAGAGCCTCCTTGAACGTGGCTTGCTTTAGCCACCCCTCCACCCCCCCATGGGAACCTGTCTCAGGACAGCTTCGGTCAATGGCTTCATCCCTTCGCATTGAATTTGTCCCTCCTAATCCCCTGGAAAGACTTAGGTTTCAATGGCTCCTTTTCCCACATGCCCCTCCTGGGGCCCCTGCCTCCCCATATGCACTTTGCCCTCCGAAACAGGATAGACTTTTGCTCTGTACAACCCTCTGTGGGGAGGGCACTTGCTTTTCCACTTAAGCTCCTAACTGGCATTTGCTGGGGAAGGGGACATGAGGGGGGGGATGGGAGAGCATCAAAGAAGCCTGAAGTCTTGATAAATAGAACTTGACAATCAGCCAGCACAAAAACACCTTGACCATCGAGGGAGAAATTCCTTCCTTCTCTAGGGCCAAAAAACCTCCATTGAAACATCCAGCAGAGGCTGGCTTCATAATTAGGTACATTCACGAAATGTTTCCCATAGTATTAGAGCCAGGGTATTTTCCACCCTTGATGAAATATTAAAATGGCTTCTCTTTAGACCCAGCAACTCCCAAATCCTTTGCTAGGTCACACTAGTCAGTCAGGTGAGGAGTGGCTGATAAGACTGCCACATGTTGTGCTTTACACAGGACAATTCTCTGACTAGGGATGGATGATTCTGTCGATTTCTCCAATCTTAAATTCAGTTCTCCACGTTTCTACATCAGGATGCAGTTGTTTTTTTTAAAAAAAGAGTGATCATGAATATTCATCAGTTAATTTCTCCTAATATACACGTCTGCATGTAATTTTGCCTAGTATGCACATTTTTGCAAAGCAATTTCCCCTAATATAATACATTTTAAAATGTTATCTTCACTAATATATACATTTTTTTATCCACACTTTACCCTCGTAGGTGCATTTTTGTACACATTCCTTGGGTGGAGAACCGCACTGCAAAATTTGGAGAACTGAGAATTTTGAAGGATGGCTGTGTTTCAGTTCATCATATTGTTTCCAAAAGTGCAAATTAGGTAAGCCTGTAAATACAAGCCGAATCAAATTCTCCCCCCATCCCTGTCTATTTCCGAGATGGGCAGAAGGTAGCTCTCATAGTGATTTGAAGCAGACAAACCAGGAATTCTGACTCCCCAGTGTTTGACAGTAGGAACAACAGAACAGTACCTGCAAAAGTATATCGCTTTTGGAAAAGGTGTTCTGGTGTTCTGGTTATATATATAAAAAACTAGATCTTTTCATATTTTTGAAGGTAGCTTTTTAAACCACTCTGGAAATTGTACCTCTGTAAGGGGGATCGGGGTCTCCTAATAACTCTGAGTCCTTAACAAACGACAGTTCCTAGAATTCTTTGGGGGAAGCCATGGCTGTTTCAAGTGGTATAATACTGCTTTAAATGTATAGTGCAGATGAGGCTATGGTTTTGCTTTGCTTTTCGCTTGCAGGGAATTTTGCACACCAACTGATTGTGCCATCTGTAGTAGCACAATCCCCTCTATTACCTCTGGTCATTGGGATTATGCTTCTGTATTTTATTGTTGGATTTTATTAGGAATTATAAGGATGTATCAATTTATTGTATGTTTTTAAAGATGTTTTTGTTAACTTATTGACCATTTGAATTGATTTCTTACAGTAAATTGTGTAACTTTTTTCTGTTCATGTTGTGAGCGGCCTTGTGCATAAATTGTTATGGAAAGGCGGCATACATATAAACAGTGATGATGATGATGGTTTCTACAGCCTCATTCTATTGCACTTGTAGCCTAGACCGGAGTGTCTTCTTCACTGTCATCTTGGCTGAGTTCAATCTCACTTCATCCAGGCTTGACATACAGCTGCCCACATTGTGGATCAGGCCAGAAAATACTAGTTGGTCTGTTCTTTCTCTCTCTCCCTCTCCCCCCCTCCCAAATGCACAGCGGTCACAATGGGCTCATAAAACTCAACAAACCTCTGCTCCATTGTCTTCCCTTTGGTGAGAAACAGCTCGGCAGCCTTGTTAAACCAGCATGGCTTTTCTGACTTTTTGATCACTGACCTCCCCTGGCCTTTGAGGAAGCCCGCCGATAAAGCCCTTGAAAATTAAACAGGGAGTCATGTTGCTCGTGTGGATATCGCAAGCAGAGGAGAGGCAGGTTTGAACCAAATGCGCATTCTTAACAGGTGGGTTTGCTGCCCAAGTTACAGACATTGGAAACGAGGCAGAAAGGTAGGGAGATATTTGATTGTGAAAATAGCATTACTGTTAGTGGCAGCTGGTGACTCTATGTCAGTGGGGCGATGGCTCTGGGTTTTACTCCCAGCTTTCAAGGAGCTGTGAAAGTCTGGACTAAAACCTGGATCAGATTCCACTGCCCCACTGACGTGGAGCCACGAGCCACCATTGATTACAATACTGCGAGGATGGGAAACAGTGGCCCTCCAAATGTTGCTGGACTACAGCTCCCATAATTGCTGGTTTTGGCCATGCTGGTTGAGGCTGATGGAAGCTGTAGTCCAGCAACATCTGGAGGGCCACAGGTTCCCTAG
Organism: Rhineura floridana; assembly: GCF_030035675.1. Taxonomy (NCBI): domain Eukaryota; kingdom Metazoa; phylum Chordata; class Lepidosauria; order Squamata; family Rhineuridae; genus Rhineura; species Rhineura floridana. The sequence goes on along the minus strand of NC_084493.1, from coordinate 16,172,302 downwards.
CCCTGCAGTATTAAAATCACTGTCAATGAAACAATGTCTAGAATATGATGTACATTTTAAAGAAAATATAGGAAGCTGCCTTATACCAAGTCTGCCCTAGCACAGGATTGTCTACTTCAGGGGTTGCAATATGGTGCCTTCCAGATGGTATAACCCCATCCAGCATGGTCAATTATCAAGGATGATAGGAGATGTAGGCCAACAACATCTGAATCGGTGGCTACCCCTGATTGATAGCAGCTATCCCAGAGTCCCAGGATCTTTCACATCATGTATTGGTTAGAGAGTTGGACTGGGACCTGGGAGACCAGGGTTCAAATCCCCACTCAACCATGAAGCTCACTGAGTGACCTTGGGCAAGTCACTGCCTTTCAACCTGACCCACCTCACAGGGTTGTTGTGAGGACAAAATGGAGAGGGAAAAACCATGTTCACCACTTTGAGCTTCTTGGAGGAAAGGTGGTATATAAATGTAATAATAATAATAATAGTAATAGTAATGATAATAACCATCACCTGATTTATTTTTAAACTGGAAATGTCAGGAATTGAAACTGGTATTTTCTGCATTTAAACATATACTCTATGACTGAGCTTCTCTCCTTCCCAAAGGTAAATTATACTGCTCTTTACAGCCTATTTTGGAACATAAGTAGTGCCCAGAGGGGGCTATAACACAACAAAAGCAGGATAAAAATAATCCAGAACATTTATGGTATAAAACGTTAAGGGATTTCAAGTTAGAGGATGTGTACTGATTGGAAATGAAGTAGTGTGACCCCCCCCCCAAAAAAACTCCCTTGGAACTGCCTCTAGGCCACACCCCTCCCCTCCAGGCCACACCCCTCCCCTCCAGGCCACACCCCTTCACCAGACCTGTAGCCGAGGGAGCAAATGGGGCACTGTTCTCCCTAGAGCTGTGCTTTCTCCCCCCCCGGATTTTTTGGGGAAATTGTCTTTTTAATTTGTGACATGACAGACAATGACAACCTCCGTTTAAAGAATGATAGTTTGTTTTAAGAACAGGGGCAATTTAAGAACAGGATCCTCTGAAAAATTCAGTGAATACTACAGGGTGAGTGCACAACAAAAGCCTCATCTGGAAGACCCCCCAAAATCTACTCACTGAAGACTTTCCCTGACTGATCTCTCAAAAAAGGGCGAGACAATTCAATAGATTAAACTGCATTCATGCAAGTTAACACACTGTCTGGATGGAGGAGGAGTGATGGGGAAGGTCATGGCCTTTTCCTTCCCCTGACCTGGCCCTCATGTCCTCTCCACCTGTGTGTGTGTGGGGGGGGGGAATTGGCTGGCGCTACGCACCTCTCCCTCCTAAATGCCCCACCTAGAAATGTGGCCACTAACAAGGAAGGCTGGCTACAGTGCTGCACTGAGGCTCCAGTCAACTGGCTGAATTCCCAGCACTTTTGCCTGCCTCTCCCTCCATTCAGAGGATTGGGCTCCGATGGCCACTGTTAAGCTGGAGGCAGCCATTCAGTTTTTCTCACAGTGCCCTGAATTCTGTGTCAGTCCAGAACATTGTGACTTGGAATGGAAGGACGTGTCGGTTTCAGTTCTCACCTTTTCTCATTTTTTCCAGCATTAAATTCAGTTCTCCATATTTCTGTAGCAATTTGCTTTTTAAAAGGGAAAGAAAATTCTTCAGCATCTTAGTGCAACTTTTCTCCTAATAAACACATTTGTGCATGCAGTTTAACTCACGTACAAATGTTTGCAAGCAACTTCTCTTTATATAATGCATTTTGTATGTTACTTTCACTGTTGTACTAATTTTAATCTACTTTCTCCTAATATATGCATTTTTGCAAACATTGGTTGGTTGGAGAACTGCAAATCGCAAAATCTGGATGTGCATTGAAGGACGGCTGTGTTTCAGTTCTCATGTTGTTTTGGCACATTTGATAGATTCATCTTTAAATGCAGACTGAATTGAATTTCTCTCCCATCGCTAATCTGTGGGGAAATGAAATGACGAACAGCAGGAGGTCTCCTGACATCACCTTAAAAAGAAAAGTAAAAGCTGACTGCTCTGCTGCACTAGGATGTTGGTCTTCCCTATGAACTTTAGAGAGGGTCCAGCCACAAAGGAGGATGCCTACTAAGAGCTCTGGATGCTAAGGCTTAGAAGAGCCCTACCGGATCAGGCCAATGGCCTCTCTAGTCCATCATCCCATTCTCACAGTGGCCCAGCAGATGCCTCTGGGAAGTCCACAAGAAAGACCTGGGTGCAGAAGCGCTCTCCGCACTTGTGTTGCCGAACAACTGGTATTCAAAGGCATACTGCCTCCAACAGTGGAAGCCAAGAAAGAGGGGGCACTTAATAGGCTTCCAGTAGAGGCATGATCCAGTCCAAGAACTTCCAAATTCAGCATTCGGTGTCTTAGCTGCCATTGCACACCATCACTTCCATAATTCCCAGAGAATCTTGGGAAGTGCTGTTTGGTATGAGTGCTGAGAGCTGTTAGGAGAGTTTTATTCCCCTTACAGAGCTACACTTCCCAGCGTTCCCTTGGAAGGGGGGTTGACTATTAAACCACTCTGGGAATGGTAGCTCTGTGAAGGGAAGAGGGGCCTTCTAACAACTCTCAGCATCCTTAACAAACTACAGTTCCCAGGATTCTCTGCAGGAAACCATGACTGTTTAAAGTGGTATGATTAAACGTATAGGGCAGATGGGGCATAAACGTCATGTCAGGTCAATTCAGGCCAGATCCTCCCGTCTGATCACCGCGCGTCAGGCCGTCTTCATCTCAGGTCCCCACGTCATGCAGTGGGAATACGTTGCCTTTGTCATATATCCCCCCATCCCCCACATTTCCACACAGCAAACTGTCCAATTAGAACAGGGTCTATTATTTGCTTCCATCTTTGCCGACAGTTAATTAAGATGCTGCTGCTGGCAGCAGCTGACAAATCCCAGGAACATGTTGTAAAGAGGTGTGTGCGTGTGTGTGTGTGTCTTTATCCAGCATGGAAAATGAGGGTGTTGTATCCCAAGGGGATATGCATGGCTTAAGCTCAACACTTTTTCTCTCTCCCTTCAGGTGTGAGAAGTACATGCAGACACAAAGAAGGACAGTCACCTTTTTAAAAATCATTTTTGCTTTTTCATCTGGTCTCCTGTTCTCTTCCTCCTCTTATATGCATTCTCAGTCTCCTTTGCTTGCTCCAAATGTTCTCCATCCATAGATCCATCTTACCAGCCTGTGACATTTTGGTGCCAGAATAGCAAAATCTGAAGAATTCCCCCTTCCTTTAATTAACATGGTCAGAGTACTGTCCTCATTCATTTCTATGGGACTTGTGCAGGAAACTTCCCACAGGATGGTGGACCATTGGTCAGATGTCCACCTGTTTCCTGTTCCGCTGTGCTTCCTGGGACCCTGTTCCTATTGCCAGCGACAGTTTTGCCTTATCTGCATCTCACACTAGTTTCTTATGTTTTGCGATGACAAATAAGAGGATGGAAAACATATTATGTCCGTCACAGGTAGGGATAGTTAGATTTGTCAATTTTGTTTCTCTCCATTTCTCATTTTTCCAATCTTAAATTCAGTTCTTCACATTTCTGCAGCAATTTGTGATTTAAAAAAAATCCTCATGAAAATTCTCCAGCATTTCAGTGTGAATTTCTCCTAATGAACACATTTTTGTAGGCAGACTAATGTACACATTTTTGCAATCCATTTCTCATCATATAACGCATTTCTGTTTGTTATTATTTATTTTATGCATACGTTCCCCTGATATATGCCTTTTCGTAAACATTGCTTGGTTGGTGAACTGCATGACAAAATTCAAGTAAGTGCGAATTTCAAAGGACTGCTGTGTTTCCGTTCTCATACTGTTTAGGAAAGTACAAATTTGATAGCTTTGTCTTGAAATGTGAACTGAATCACAATTCTCACTCATCCCTAAACGCAGGTAAATTTTATGTCCTGATAACGCAGCTCTGTGTCCTGCTTTTCACAGGACAGTCCTCTGATTAGGGATGGGTGAATCTGCCAGTTTTGGGTTTTTTTCAGTTTCTCATTTTTCCAGTTCAGTTCTCCACATTTCCACCTCAGTTTGTGATTTATTATTGTTATTGTTATTATTAAAAAGTCCTCATGAAAATGAATCAGCATTTCAGCGCAAATTTCTCCTAATATACATGTTTTTATACAATTGTGCCTAATATACACTTTTCAGCAAAGCAATTTCCCCTAATATAATACATTTTTGCATGTTATTTTCACCAATATATCATCTTTATGCTTACTTTACTATAGTATATGCATTCTTGGACATATTACTTGGCTGAAGAACTGCAATGCAAAATTCAGAGCAATATGAGTTTTAAAGAATAGTGGTATTTCGGTTCACATCTTGTTTCGGAAACTATGGATTATTTTGGCTTCCACTGCAAACTGCATTGACTTTCCCCTCCATCCCTAATTTAAAATGGACAGCTCTCCATCCACGACTAGAGAAAGGGGAGTTTAACGCAGTCAGTTTCTGTAAAGGATGAAACACTGCAGAAATTTGTTGCATTGTGTGAAAATACGTTTATTAACAACAAGGGTGGGAAACCTCTAGCCCATATACCTAATTAGGTCTGGCAGGGGTCCTAATTTGACCTAGGGGGGCATTTTCCCCAAACCATGCCCACTTGCCCCATCCCTTATGTCAGATGTGATGTCAGATGTGATAAAAGCATGTTTGCTATCACTTTGAAGTCCTTGCGTAAGCAGTCCATCAGCTTTCCACCAATTTACCTGGAACAAAAATTGACGCAAATAGCCTCTAATTGCCTAGCTTCTCCTGGAAAAAAAAGAAGTCATAAAGCTAGTGTATATATTAGCTATCCTTCAGTACTCTGGTCAGAGGCTAAATTTAGAGACAAGTTCCTTTGGCATTTTGTTGCCGTTTAACCTTTTTTTTTGCTTTACATTTGTGTGTGTGCATCTGCCAGCTGAGTATTACACTTTATGCATAACTCCAGCCCCCAAAAGTTTAGCCACAATAAATCTTTAAGATGCCACAAGAATCTTTGCTTCTATTAGAAGTTCAGCAACTTCATATTTGAGTTCCTTAAGATCTCTTGGATGGGTGATATACGGACCAGGCGATTTATTCATTCTTAGTTCACTGATAAGCCCTAGAACTTTGTGTCTCAGCACCTCTATTTGACTCAGTTCTTCAGACTGTAGGTAGCCTGAAGTCGGTGGGGGCAGTGCCTCTGTTGGACCAGCCTCCATTGCTGGATCATCAGTTGAAGCTTGTGTATCTGATGTCTTACATCTTCTGCCATGAAGACAGAATTTAGCCACCTTCTCTTCAGTTCCTGTATATTCTCCTCTAGCACTGTTTTCACTTCCTTATCTTTCATAAAATTAAAACCTGTGTTTTGTTAATCACAAGTACGTGTATATATTTTTTTGACAGCTTACTCTTTCTTTTTTTAACCAGACTCTTCTCATTTGGGCAACACTTGAGTTTTATAGCTTCATTGGCTCTCTTCATTAACCAATTTCCATTTAACCAGTTCCCCCATATTTATTTTTAGAAGTTTATCTTTTGAAGTAACATGTGACTGCGTTGAATTTTTAGGGCATTTCTCACATACATATATAAGTTAAAAATTGTTAGCAAGGTGGGTGCTATTTGCATCCTGTTCAGAAACACTTACATCTTGCATCAGGTCCTGCGTTCCGTCTAGGTTTACATCAGATTGTTGGTCCACATAGCTCAGTATTTGCCAGCACTGACTGGCAGAGGCTCAGCAGGATTGCAGGCAGGGGTCTTTCCCAGCCCTACCTGGGGATGCTCGGGATTGAAGCTGGGACCTTCTTCCTGTAAAGCAGATGCTCTGCCCCTGAGCCGCTGCAGCCCTTCCCCTAAAGACTGTGCCTTTGCAGATTATTAAAAGAAATGAAAAACATTGGAAGCTCAGTCTATCATTAAGCACTTTTAATATCCACTGATTTCAAACGGGAGAGATCTAAGCATGTGCTCCAAATCTCCCTTTCTCCAACTGCATTGTCACAAATCTTTCAGCTTGCTAATCACATGCTGGCATTCAGAATCTTGGGCATTTTGCTATTCCTGACCAGGGTTGACCCTAGACGCTGCTGCCACAAGTGGATCCAGCACACGTAGAGATGAAAGAGCATTCAAAAACCCTCTTCAGATTGGCTCTGGTTCAGGGCTTTTCTAGAGAAAAAATGGGGAAAATCCAAGACCAATCTGAGAGCACTGCATTGCAAGGTCTTTTTGGAGCAACTGAATTTCCCATATTTCCCAGAAAAAGGGGGGAGGGGAAATCAAGAGGGGACATCACAAACCAATCTGAGAGTTTGGAAAAATACATTGCAAGCAAACGCCAGGAGAACTACATTTCTCATAATTTTTCAGGCTTTGGACTCCAACACAGAGCGCTGGGAGATGAAGAGGAAGGAAAGGAAAAAGACAACCTCCTTCCCCTCTTTTTTCTTCTGCACATACCACTTTTACTCTAGACACCTGCAGGGTGGGATGGCAGGTGGACCGTTGGGGACAAGCAGGGGGAAAGCCAGGAATTCTCTGGCTCAGATTTCAACCTGAGACAGTGAAGACATTTGGGGCTTGCAAAGCTCGCTTCTTTTTTTTGGCGATCTTTTACAAGCTCTGTAGCTCATATCCAAGTCCTGAACTCTGGAGAATTTTGCTGCCACTTCTAACCACATATGTCGCCTCTTGTCCTGTATGCAGTGGGATGTGAACAGTCTCTCTCCTCTAGGCTAACCCCACAACGGAGAAGGATGTGGGAAGAGAAAAATAAGGCCACAGAAGGCTCTATGAAGAATCTTTGCATCCAGACGGATGATGGTAGCAAATGTTATCGTTTCCAGACAACCACAAACCTCTTGTGTACTTGAGAGCGTAGAAGGAGATCACAAAAAAACAGCCAAGGGACTTCCAAAAGGAAGAGGCTAATTATACACCTGGTTGTCTGCACTGTCCTACGAGAAAAGAAAAGGAGAGGCTCACATGAAAATAACACACAAAATGCATTCTGTTTGGGGGGACGATGCTGATACTCAGTGAAATTGTGCCCCAAAGCACTAGTGGGAGAAACATTCATGAAAATGCACACATTTTTGTGCGGGCAAACCAGACTTAAGAGTGCATAGACACTAACCCATTTGTACCACACAAATGTAGTTTTTCTCAATCTGCAATCATTTATGCTTGTCCTCAATCTGTTGCTTTCAGTCTAGATTGATTCTAGACCCTGCTGCCACAAGGGTGGATGTGAGTACATGTTTTGAGAACTCTCCCCTTGATTAGATTTTCCATGCTTTTCCTCCCTGCACATGCCCCAGGTGAATGAAGTAGTGATTGCAGTCTGGTTATGCATCCACTCACAAGGTCATTGGGCGGGTGTGAATACCCCCCACCCCATAGTCGGAACCACCTACATTGGTTTTCATCAGTTTTCAAATGGACACACTGCAGAGTAAGGTAGAATCGTTCTGCAATGAGCTTTTATTTTTGGAATTAAACCAGTTTCTCAAGAAGTGCTTTTCAGGGGCAAAAAAAAATATGCAATGGACCTAGATAGTGTGTGGACTATGTAGAAAAAGCAAGTACTCAGTCTCCATTGATTCTAGAATAAAATGTTGTGTGTAGTAGGCATGGGGGAGAAATTCAATTTAGTTTGCATTTAAAGATGAATCTATCAAATGTGCACTTTCCGAAACAATATGATAACCGAACCATAGCCATCCTTCGAAATCTGCACACATCTGAATTTTGTGATTTTGTTCTCCAACGAAGCAATGTTTCCAAAAAGGCGTATGTTAGGGGAAAGGGTGCACCAAAATGAGTATGTTGTTGAAAATAACATACACTATACATTATATTAGGAGAAACTGCTTGCAAAATGTGTACATAGTCCAATCTGCATACAAGAATGGTTTATTAGGACAAAGCCCCACTACAAATGTTGGAAGAATTTTTTATGAGGAATTTTTGAAAAACTGCAAATTGCAGCAGAAATGTGGAGAACTGAATTTAAGATTGGAAAAAATGAGAAACGGAAAGAACCGAAATTGACAGGTCCTTCCATTCCTGGCGTGTAGGTAGGCTAAGAATGGAAAAACAAGAAATTGAGAGAAGACAAAATTGACTGATTCATTTGTCCCTATGCACAGGCCCATCTTACCCTTGGTGTTTGCTGTGGTGGATCAGGGGTCTGTCACAGACTTAGCATTCGAGTCATTCAAACAGTACATGCTGCACTCCTCATCCCCAGGTACCTGTGCAGACCAAAGCACCTATTAGGTCACAACACCTCCCTTGTTTACTTATCATAATCTTGCGTAGCTTTGTGATCCTGGAGGCAAGAGAGCCCATGAAGGATAACACAATTAGAACTGATCTGCAGTGAAACCTTCATATGTCAGGGAACAGCACTACCTAGTGGTAAAGTGGCTGATTTTACTTTTCTCACCATAAAGTCCACGTCAGCCTTTGCCCTGGCGATGCCCGCTAGACATTTTAGACTACACTTCCCATCAGCCCCAGTCAGCACAGCCCGTGCTTACTGAGGCTGATGGGAGCTTCAGTCCACAACATCCAGAGGGCATCAGGTTGGCAAAGGCTGCCCTACACCAGTATTATACAAGTATAAGCACCCAGAATAAAAACACCCAATAATGTTAAGGTTTGGATGGAATTGTTTTAAGAATGACGATTACGGTGTACAATAAAACAAGCCCATGAAAACAGCACAGCAATCAAAACATTTAAAACAGCAATGGAAAAACCATGAAAACAGGAGGTTTGCATCAGGAAATCAGAGGAATGCTCGTCACAAGTGTGTCTCCAAGAGCCGGCGGAATGCCAATAGCGATGGGAAACTCTCATATTTCAGTGGGGAAAGCATCCCAAAACTCTGGTACCCCCAGTGAAAAAGCCCACCTCCACGTTACCCAGGTCTGCAGTCAAAACCTGAATTAAGGGCAAGGGTTGCTTTTTGTTTTTTTAGGAACAGGGTGCATTTTCCATCACCCTTTCTCTGAATACTCTGTAGGGGTGGGGAACCTTTCTCAGGCAGAGGGCCACATTCTTATATGGGCAACCTTCCAGGGTCCGCATGTCTATGGTGGGTTGGGGCCAGCAAGAGGCAGATAGATGTGAGTCTTGCCTTTCACAGGGGCTCCGTCTCAAGCATGCCAAAGTCAGAGGTTCCAGTCCACACATTTCTCCATCCAGGCAAGCAAGAGGCACGATCCCAGTTCAAGGACACTTTCCAGCGGTGCAAAAGCATTTGGGGAGGGGGTGGAGCAAGGACAGGGAGAAGTGTGGCCTGAGAGAGAGGGTGTGATCTAGGGAGGAGTCTTGAGGACAAGATAGATGGGCTACACAGAGGAACACATTTGGCTGCCCCAGGCCTGAGGTTCCCCACCATTGGCAAAAGGGCATCAGAACATAGGAAGCTGCCTTACAGTGACTCAGACTAATTGGTCCCTCTAGCTCAGTATTGTCTACACTGACTGGCAGTGGCTCTCCAGGGTTTCAGGCAGGAGTCTCTCCAAACCCCACCTGGAGATGCCGGGGCTCGAACCTGAGGCCTTCTGCATGCAAGGCAGATGCGCTACCACTGAGCTACTCGGTTTCCCCCAATGATGAAAAGTGGGGTTTTTTAAAATAAATAAATAAATAAAACCTATTGGCCCTGCCAGCTGGGGCTGATGGGAGTTGGAGTCCAGCATCATCCGTAGGGCCGCAGGTTCCTCACCCCTGTGCTAGGTGGCCCATGTTTCTGTTACCCCTTAATCTACCCTCCTATCACTAAAACCCATTAGATCTTTGCCCACTTCTGGGCGACAGCCTTCCAGGGAAAGGACTATAGCGCAGTGGCACAGCATTCGCTTTGCATGCCGAAAGTCCCAGGTTCAATCCTCGGTATCTCCAGGTAAAGCTGGAGAGACTCCCTGTCTGAAACCCAGAAGAACTGCTGCCAGTCAGAGTAGACAATACTGAGCTAGAGGGACAAGCGGGTCTTAATCAGGATAAGGCAGCTTCCTGCGTTCTTTCTTTGCATGCAGAAGGTCCCACGTTCAACCCCTGGCATCTCTGAGTGTGACTGGGGCATATCCCTGTCTGAAACCCTGGAGAGACTCTGCCAGACAGAAGAGTCTAACTTGGCAGAAGGCAACTCCCTATGTTCCTAAAATTGCTCTCATGTCCTTCCTCCAGCTTAAACATACCCGTTTCCATCAACCATTTGACTTGCTTTCCACGCTACTGACCATCTAAACTTGTTCGCAACTTTTTTCTTAAAGAGTATCTATCTCTTTCTGAAAGTGCAGTGTCCAGAACCGAACACAGTCCTCCTGATGAGATCTGACTAGCGTTAGATCAGGGATGGGAAACCTGCAGCCCTCCAGATGGCGTTGAACGTCTACTCCCATCATCCCTGACTATTGGCCATGCTGGCTGGGGCTGATGGGAGTTGGGGTCCAGCATCATCTGCAGGGCTGCAGGTTCCTCGGCCCTGTGCTAGGTGGCCCGTGTTCCTGTTACCCACCAAGGCAAAAGCAGCCATATGATTAATCCACACAGTCTAGGAGTTGTGGATCAGTTGCATCAGATTTCACAAAGATCAAATCCCTTAAGCATCTGCACGTATAGGACTAAATCACTTACCTCCCAGTAAACATTATCCTCAAAGCAGTTTTCATCTGTGGGGTCTCCAAAGAAAGGCAGTTTCAAAATGCCACCTTAAGGAAAGATAACAGAGCACTGAGTTTCTTTCTACCATTCCATGGTCCTTTCACTTTCCTCCATTGCAATCCGGCTTTGTTTAAACTGAGTTTGGTTTGAACAAACCACAGTTTCCTTTCATATGTAACACGGAACGGTAGTTTATTCTAAAGTGGAAGCTTTCTCCTCTCATATATAGAGAGGGGAAGCATGCAAATTTATTCATTATTATATTTATATCCTACTTTTTTTTGCAAGGAGCTCAATGCAGCACACATGGTTCTCTTCCTCCCCAATGTATCCCACAACAACCCTGTGAGGTTGGTTAGGCTGAGAGATGGTAATTAGCCCAAAGTCATCCAGAAAGCTTCATGGCTAAATGCAGATTTGAACACTGGACTCCAAGGCTGTAGTCCGACACTCCAACCACTCCATCCCACTGGCCCTTGAGGCTTTTTGCTGTTTGTTCTTGATCATAACCCATGGTCAGGAGCAGGGAAAATGTGGCCCTCAACCTAATTTCATGCAGGTGAGAGGGGGGAGCCCAGAGGGAGAGAAGGAGGGGGAGGGGGGAAATAGATTTTATTTATTTATTTATTAAATTTATTAGTCGCCCATCTGGCTGGTTCTCCAGCCACTCTGGGCAACGCACAACATAAAACATACAATTCACATTAAAACCTTGAAATTCCAACAATAATTCCAACAAATGAGAGGAAGAGACACTGATGGAGAGATGGAAAGAGGAGGAGGGGAGTCCTCTACAGGCAAATAGTTTGGTCCTATGGCAGGAGTAATCTATCCCTCCTTTATCAGCCTGCTGGATGGGGCAGGGGGGGAGAGGGGGGATGGCAGAAAGACAGAGAAAAGAAGGAAACCATAAAGACAGAAATGGGTAGCAAGAGACAGAGAGTAAGAATGAGAGAAAAGGGGTGGCAAAAAGAGAGAGAGAAAAGGGGAGCCGGGGGGGTAGAGAAGGGATGGCAAAAAGAGAGAAGGGGAGAAAGGGGGTGGCAGAGACAGAGAGAGAAGTATGTAGAAGAAAAGAAAACAGGTGGCAGAAAGAGAAGTGGGTAGCAAAGAGAAAGAGAGAAGGGATGGCAGAAAGAGAGAAAAGGGCTTCTTGCAGTGCCTACTTCAGAGTGGCCCACCTGAAGCTCCCAACAGATTAACCCCTTGGGAATGTACCCTTTCACAGCAAAAAGGAAAAAAAGCCCCAGCCTCTGGTTTAGGGGAATACCTAAACTGAGCCTAAGAATACAGACATCACTCGGGTTCAAAAACTTCATTTGTGGTAGCTGCCTTCATGCTTGTTGCAGACAATATATGTCTTTTCAGGCTGCTCTTTTTACCCAGGCTTTTCTGGCTTTTCTCCTTCCCCACCCCCCACCCCGTCCCTGACTCCAAGGCAAGATGGTTCTTTGGTAGCCCTGTGGTAGCGGTTGGGTGTGAGAGGCCAGCCTCAGCTGGAACTAGGAATGGGGGAGAAATTCAGTTTAGCATTTAATGCTGAATCTATCAATTTTGCACTTTCTGAAACAATAAGAGAACCAAAACACAGCTATCCTTCAAAATCCACACTTATCCAAGTTTTGCAATGCAGTTCTCCAAGCAAACAATGTTTACAAACATGCATATATTAGAGAAAAGTGTGCATAAAAATGAATCTATTAGTGAAATGACATTAAAATGTATTATATTAGGGGAAATGGCTTGCTAAAATGTGTGCACTAATCAAAACAGCAGCAATTGCAAATTGTTGAAAAAATGTGGAAAACTGAATTTAAGATTGTAAAAATGAGAAGCTGAGATAACCAAAATTAACAGATTCATAAAAGAATTCATAAAAGACATTGGGAGGAAAAAGTCTTCAAGAGTCTTGTTTGGAGCCAAAGACTGTTTGATGAGCAATAGAGATGAGTGACAGCAGATAACCGTTCCTGACTGAATATTGGAAACATTGGAAGTTTGGCACTATTTTTTTATCATACCCCAACATGCCACAAGATGTCAGTAGTGAAACACCACAAAAAAACCACGAGGTTAAAATTGTAGGCAGCTGCAGGGAACACAGTAAAGAGGGCAGCGGGTGCAGGCTGGACTCAGAACAGCAGAGGAGGAGCAGGACTTTTGCTAAAGTGGAGCAAGATCAAACTCTGATCTGCCCTGACCCAGACTGACTCCCCAGGCCAGTCACACAAAACAAAGAGAAAAAATACTGGCATTCCTGTTTGGCAGATCAGAGAGAGAGAAAGACTAAAGCAACACAGTCTGAATTTCCTGTTAAAATGGAATGCCGCCACTACCCTTAATTGTGACGGTTTCAGACTAGCTTTGTCCATTGATGAACAGCTCCACTGTGGAAACCCTGTAAACCAGGGTGGGGAACCTCAGACCCAGGGGCAAATGTGGGCCTCAAGGCCTTTCCACCTGGCCCTCAGGACTCTTCCTAGGCTACATCTTCTTCCCAAACACACTTCTCCTGCCCGGGCCACACCCCTCACTAGCCTTACTTGGCACTTTCCTCGAGTGTTTACCTGGCGAGAATGTGTCCCTGAACTATTATCCGGGCACAGTGCCAGTGGGCAGCCAGGTTGGGCAGTGTCCGAGGGGTCCTGCAGCTGAGAGGGGCCCCTGCTGCTGGGACTGGGTGGATGTAGCTCCCACTCTGCGATCTGCCCTGTGATCCAGTGCTGGCACAGATAGCAGAGCAGGAGCCACCCTCCCAGGCTATTCCCCTCTTGTTGGCGCAAGTGATGTCTCTTCCGTTACCTGCTACCTGCAACCTTTTAAATTGAGATCCTGGGGGTTAAACCTGGGGCCTTCAGCATGCAAAATGTGTGCTCTACCGCTGTTCTATGGTCCTCCACGCACCTACAATGGCCCCTCCTGCCAAGGCCATGCCCAACGATACAGCCATGCCAGCTGCCTGGAACCCGCCTTGGACACTGGGCGTCCTGTGGCTGAATTCTCCTGTGAAGTCAAAAGCACGGATAAGCCTGTAAGGAAGGGAGGAAAGAGAGGGAAGTGAGGCTTTCTTACCGCTCTGAAAGTATAAGAAGAACCCTGCTGGATCAGGCCAGTGGCCCATCTAGCCCAGCATCCTGTTCTCACAGTGGCCAACCAGATGCCCAAGGGAAGCCTGCAAGCAGGACTTGAGTGCAACAGCACTCTCCCCTTCTACAGTACCAGCAAATGGCATTGAGGAGCATGTTGCCTCCATCTATGGAGGCAGAGCATAGCCATCATGGCTAGTAGCCAGTGATAGCTTTATCCTCCATGAATGAGTCTATACCTCTTTCAAAGCCATAAGTTGTCGGCCATCACTCAGTGCCTTTGCAATCCAATCTTCTTTCTTAATCATCAGTGTTTTGGCAAGGATGCCTACACGTTCCTCAAAATTGTGAGCTTTTCGTTAACACATGAAGATGTGGTTACATTTGGACCAGGGGTGGGGAATCTCAGGCCCAGGGCCAAATGTGGCCCTCCAGGCCCTTCTGTCTGGCCCATGTGCCTTCTTCTCAAGCCACACCCCTCACTAGCCCTCCTTTGCGCCCTGACTGTTTTTGCCTGGCTGGAACATGTCCTGAACCTCTGATCATGCCTGCTGGATGGAGTATAGATGGGGTGGGGACTAGTCAATTACACAGAGGGAAAATTCACATTTATTGCTCCACCTACTTTACCTCTAGCCTCGCCCACCACTGGCATGTGGCACCTGGAGGGTTGCCCAGAAGGCAATGCGGCCCTTGGGTGAAAAACTTTCCCCACTACTGCTAAGTAAGAAAGATGAGCTTTTTTTTTTAATGCAGGCATACACACACACAGAGAGAGATGCTCACCCTTCCTTCCCGTAGATGCCTTCAGTGGCAGAAGCAGCTGTGACGGCCCCCACAATGCCTCCAATCAACCCTGGCATTCCATGAAGGTTGTGGATGCCACACGTGTCTTGGATGTTCAGCTTGGACTCTAAGAAAGGCTGGCAGAAATGAAAGGCAAAGCATTTATGAGTGGAACCAAAAAAACCACAATGTTGCATTGCAGAGCACTCCTGTTCAAGGTTCCAGCCAGCCATGCCCTCTTCTAGAGTACTCCATTCCATTCCACCACCACCACCCAACACACACGCTGGGTTTCTGTTCCCTCCCCCAATAGTTGGCCAGCGCTCTATGGTCACTGATCATGCTCAGTTCTCAATGGGCTGTTTTGGGGTTCCTTCCACCGTTTAGGATTTTTTTCTTTAAAAAATGTATTTCAGCAAACCTTGGGGTTCCCTCAAGCCTACTAATACCATCCTCTTGGGTGTGGAGTTTCTGCTTTGGCTCCACAAGGAATCATAGACACTATGAGTATGTCCTGCTTTACAGAGGTCAGTTCACTATTTGAAGGGCTACCAGAGGAGAATCCTCTATTTGAAGAAGCTCTCTATTTGAAGGTCTGTCTAGTCCAGCCTTTCCCAACTAGTGGGCCACCAGATGTTGTTGGACCACAATTCCCATCTTTCCTGACCATTGGCAATGCTGGCTGAGGCTGATGGGAGTTGTGGTCCAACAACATCTGGTAGCCCACTAGTTGGGAAAGGCTGGTCTAGTCCAAGTCTGATTTAAAGAGAGTCATAAGGTGGGAGATCAGGAGAGGTCTTGAAGATGCCTATCAACAGTTTGCAGTTCGTGGACAGCAGACTGAGCAGGCACACAGATCACATTCACACCATACATTTACTCCACTTTAAACAGTCATGGCTTCCCCCAAAGAATCGTGGGAAGTATAGTTTGTGAAGCGTGCTGAGACTTGTTAGGAGACCCCTATTCCTCTCATAGAGCTACAATTCCCAGAGTTCTCTGGGAAGAGGGTCTGATTCTTAAACCACTCTGGTAATTGTAGCTCTGTGAGGAGAATAGGGGCCATCATCTTCTAACAACTCTCAGCACCCTTCACAAACTACCCTTCTCAGGAATTTGAGGGGAACGCCATGACCATTTACAGTGGAATAATAGTGGAATATATGTATGGTGTGAATGTGGCTCTGGTCACAGTCATCCCCACTATAGGGAGATGTATTGCATTTCCATTTAAATCACAGTATTTATTTGTCGATTTGCATCTATTGTATACATATTAAGTAGTACAAGCAATATTTTGGTATAAATAGCAACCCTAATGGGGAAATGACATGCAAAGAGCAAATGAGATAATGTTGTTGGACTACAACTCCCATCATCCTTGGCCTTTGGCTAACCTGGCTGGGGTTGATGGGAATTGTAGTCCAACAACACCCAGAGGCTGAAGATTGAAGAACAGTGAGATCAACCCTTTATTGGGCCTATTAGAAACTACAGTTCTCAGGATTCTTTGGGAGAAGTCATGTGCTTTAAATGTATGGTGTTATTCTTCCAGTTTCCCAGTTTTCTAATCTTAAATTCAGTTTTTACCATTTCTGCAGCAATTTGCTATTTTTTTAAAAAAAGTCCTCCTGAAAATTCTTTGGCATTTTAATATGAATTTCTCCCACCAAACACATTTTTGTAGGCAGTTTTGCAAGCAGTTTATCCTAACATAATGCATTTTGTATGTTATTTTATTCATTTTTATGCATAGCCCCCCAGAATATTTCTGTAAACATTCTTTGGTTGGAGAACTGCATTGCAAAATTTGAATAAATGAGAATTTCAAATATTGTTTTGGAAAGTGCGAATTTGATAGATTTGGTTTAAAATGCAAAGTGAATCAAATTTCTCCCCCATCCCTAATGCGTACGCAGCCTAAGTCTTTAAAACAGTGGCTTTCAAACTTCATACCTCTAGAGAACACTTTCCACGTTGACTCATACGGCTGAGAATTTCAAAGCATCAGCATAGTACAGGGATGACAGACTTGTGGCCTTCCAGCTGTTTTGGACAACAATTTCCATCATCCCTCACCATTGGTCATGCTGGCTGGGTATGATGGGAGTCCAACAACATCTGAAGGGCCACAGGTCCCCCAACCCTAGTGTAGGGTTGTGGTTCAAGTATCAAACTAGGAAGACTGGGGGAACCTAGGTTGAAATCCCCACTCAGACCAGCTCAGTGGTTGACCTTGGGTCAAACACTATCTTTCAGCCTAACAGAATAAAATGGAGGAGAAGGAGACCTGCGTAAGCTGCCTTGGGTTCCTTGGAAGAAAGCCAGGACATACAGGCTGTAGACAACTAAATAATCACCAAACCCTCTGTGCATTGCAGAGCATTCTGAGAGATATTACACATCTGCAGAGGACAGAACACTGGAAATTTGCAATTGATGTAAGCAATTCAAGAGCTGCAATTAAGCATTTTGAAAAGCATGTAGCACCAAAGCATTGTGGCACTTGTAGAGCATTTCTCATCCTGCAGAGGCAAAGTAGACACTAAAACATCCAGAGATGCCCTTACCGTGAAGTAGACGAACCCGACGGTAGACACAATGCCACAGATAAAGCCGACGATGAGGGAGCCGTATGGGGTCAGCATCATTTCTGCTGAAGTGCCCACAGCCACGCCCCCTGCCAGGGTGGCATTTTGGATGTGGACCTGCACAAAACAGCACAATCCTTTCAGTGCAGATATTTGTTGAAGGGTCTTAAGGACCACTTTTGCCCACATGAGACTGCCTGCGTAAATTGGTGCATAGTTCAAAGGTAGGGATGGAAAGTCCTGTCCATTTTGCTTTCTCTCAGTTTCTCATTTTTCTAGTCTTAAATTCACTTCACATTTCTGCAGCAATTTGCTAGTTTTTTTCAAATCATGAAAATTCTCTGGCATTTTAGTGCAAATTTCTCCTAATAAACATACTTTTGTAGGCAGTTTTGGCAAATGTTATTTGGTCTATGTTATTTTCATGAATATATGCATTTTTATGCACACTTTCCTATAACATACATTTGTGTAAACATCATTTGGTCGACTAACTACATTGCAAAACGCGAATAAGTGCAAATTTCGAAGGATAGCTGTGTCTCAGTGCTCATATTGTTTCATAAAGTGCAAATTTGATAGATTTGGCTTGAAATGCAAACTGAATTGAATTTCTCACCCATCCCTAGTCAGGGGTATCCAAAGTGGTGCCCTCCAGTCATTTGGGACTACAACTCCCATCATCCTCTTCTCCCAGGCATTTTAGCATGTGTTTTAATTGGCTTTTAAATATGTGTTTTTAAATTTGTATATTTGTTTTTATGTTTAATTGTTGTAAACCATCCAGAGAGCTTCGGCTATGGGGCGGTATACAAATGTAATAAATAAATGAATCCTGAATGTTGGCCAAGCTGGCTGGGGCTGATGGGAGACGGAGTCTAGCAATATGTGGAGGGCCGCTTGTTCCCCATCCGTACTTGACAAGTAGGGATGGGTGAATATGTCAATTTTAGTTTCTCTCCATTTCTGGTTTTTCCAATTTTTAGGCTGCAATCCAATACATGTCTACTCAGAAGTAAACTCCATTGGGTTCAATAGGATTTACTCCCAAGTAAGCATGCAATGGACTGGAGCCTGTTCAGCTCTCCGCATTTCCACATTAGCTTGCTATTTTTTTATATAAGTGAATCTCTTGGTGGGCTCCAGGTAAGAATAGATGGATCTGCTGATTTTGGTTCTCTCTGTTTCTCATTTTACCCATCTTGAATTCAGTTCTCCACATTTCTACATGTGTACATTAGTCAAAACTGCCTGATTTTTGCAAAGCAATTTTGTATGTTATTTTGACTAATATATGTGTTTTATGATTAGTTACTCAATAAACAGGCCATCTGGAGGAGTCCTAGCAGCATCATTAACAGTGAATAAGCTGTAGGTCAGGGCTAGCAAATGTGGTGTCCTCTAGAAGTTGTTGGACTCCAACTCCCATCAGCCTTAGGCAGCAGCATCAATGGTCAGGGATGATGGGAAATGTAGTCCCAACAACATCTGGAGGGCACTACAATGGCTAGCCCTGCCTTAGTTTCTGCATATGAGAGAGGCTGCAGCTCAGTGGTACAGCACATGTTTGTCCTCTAACTTTGCAGGCTTTAATTCACTAATGCCATGCCTAGTGCCAGTGTGCTTGCCAGTATCTCCTATGGTGCCCATGAAAGATCTCACTAAACATCCCTTCAAAAAACAGCAAGGCACGAGAGATAGTTTGCTTTACCTACTCAGTTCCCATTTGCGCTAGCTTGGTGTCTCCTCCATTGAGCAAGCCCCCCTTAAACGTGCCTGCATTTCAGTGGAGGTCAGGATTGAACACTGGATGCCAGGATAGGGCACCCACCCACCCCCTTCCATTTTGAACAGAGGAGCATTGCAAAGAGCTTCTCTCTGGGAGCAAATGCAGCAGCAGCTGATATAGATGCCTTTTCCCATTGGTGGGCGAGAGGGGCATGTCTGCTCTTTTTATGTGGCAGCCATTGTGTGACTGGCGCCTATGGACTTACTTCAGAATTCCAAATGTCCCCACTGGCCCCCAAAAGGTTGGTGACCTCTGCCCTACATCTACACCAAAAAAGGATCTCAGGTAATGAGGCTGGAAACACCTCCGTCTGAATCCTTGGAAATCTGCTGGGAGCCTGAGCAGACAATAGCAGGCTAGGTGAACTCAGTATCAAGCAGCTTCCTGCGTTCAGTCAGCCGTACTCTATCAAGAGAAAGTTGATAGTCCTCCTCTTCCTCCCCAAAACTCTGCTCTGCCTACTCGGTTCCATTAGTCATTCTTCCATTCTTGATTTTCCACTGATGCCAATTGCATGGCTGAAGAGATAAGCCTTCTCGGCTAAAAAGGCTTGCCTCTTCAGCATTCAGTGGGAAATGCTAGGAATTTTTTGGCTCTTCTGGTGATCCTTGGAAAACAGTCGGACAACCACTACACCCAAGAATTCTGAAAACCTTAATTTCTCTGCCACTCCCCCCAAAATTACATGCCAGAGCTAAGCATGCAGGACTCCCATGATCCCAAGAAACACATATAGCAAAGAAGGCAGCATCTGTACGTCATGCAGCCCATGCTAGCTGGTGGCAACGTGGTCACCAGCCTTTGCTCACCATGTTCAGCTTGCCTTTCTTTTGCAACATGCTGGAGAAGGCCACGGAAGTGAGGACGCAAGCTGCCAGAGAACAGTAGGTGTTGATGGCAGCCCGGTGCTGGGCATCCCCATGATCGGAAACAGCTGAGTTGAAACTGGGCCAGTACATCCACAGAAATAAGGTGCCTGGAACAAAAGGTAAGAACTAAGAATTGACTTGCTGCATCGGATCAGCAGGAGTATCTAGCTCGCTATCAGGAGTCCTGTAGACGCCACCCTGGTGTGCCCCTGAGAAGTTCACTAGGAGATAGGGCACTGGAGATGGAGCAGCCAAGAAAAGAGAAATTGAAGTGGTAAAGGGAAATACAGCTTAGTGAAGTCACTAATAATGGTATTATTTAGATGGGCCTTCACAATATGAGTTTCTTTTTAACCAGCCAGTATCCACTGATGGTTTACTGATGTTTAAAGAACAGAAGAAAATCCTGCTGGATCAGGCCAGTGGTCCATCTAGTCCAGCATCCTGTTCTCACAGTGGCCAACCAGATGCCTCAATGGGAAGCCCACAAGCAGGAACTGAGGGCAAGAAAGCGCTCCCCTCCTGCAGTTCCCAGCAACTGGTATTCAGAAGCAAACTGCCTTCAAGAGCAGAAGTGGAATATAGCTTTATAAGACATAAGAAGAGCCTGCTCGATCAGGCCAGTGGTCCATCTAGTCCAGCATCCTGTTCTCACAGTGGCCAACCAGATGCCCATGGGAAGCCCACAAGCAGGACGTGAGCACAAGAGCACTAACAGCAACTTGTTGTCAAAAGCATACTGCATTTGACCGTTAAACTCTGTTTTTCATTTATGGATACTTTTATTGGTTTTAATTTATATTTTTTATGAAAGTGTGGATTATAAATATTTCAGTGAATAAAATAAATGCAGCATTTCCACCCTGGGCTCCTTCTGGAAGGGAGGGCAGGATAGAAATGTAACAAATAAATCAATAATAAAAATTAGCCCTAAGGGCTAATTTCTCCCAATATTGCATCCTTCAGGATTTTTATTTATATCCAAAACTTTAATGGTATCCAAAGTCTTAATGGGGTTCACATGGTGTGGGTGTGTAATTTGGAGCCATATTGGTGGAAGTTGCATGTTTTCCTTTAATTTTAATCATAAGGGCTGGGAACCTCTCTCTCTCTCTCTCTCTCTCTCTCTCTCTCTCTCTCTCTCTGTGTGTGTGTGTGTGTGTGTGTGTGTGTGTGTGTGTGTGTGTGTGTGTGTGTGTGAGTGAGTGAGTGAGTGAGTGAGTGAAAGTGTGTGTGGGTGTGTGTGTGTGAGAGAGAGAGAGAGAGAGAGAGAGAAATGGGGAGATTCTCAGGATTCCAAATATTGTGCCAGTCATCAGGTTCCATGCTTTTGTGGCACACATCTGGATATTATGTACATTTGCCCAAAATGGCCTCACGGGACATATTCAGATGCCTCATGGTCTCAATTAGGCCCACGGGCTGGAGGCTCCCCTCTGCAAGCTCACATTGGCTCATGCAAGCTGACAAAGAAGCACCGTGTCTTTCATCTTCAGAACATTTCGTTTTTCTGTCTCCGGACTACCTTTAGCAGCACTGAGGATGGATGAAAGGGACATTCGTCTAATTTGCAGATTGAGCCCATCTTCCCTAAGCCTGCCCACTGCAGAAGATGAAGCCGCCCTTTAGGGGCAAAAAGCACTAAAGACAAACACAGTGCTCACCTATCATAGAGAAGAGGTCTGAGTGGTAGACAGAACCCTGCTTATCTTTGGTCTGCTCCAGGTTGGGTCGGTACAAAATGGTGGTCACTATTAGCCCAAAGTAAGCGCCAAATGTGTGGATGGTCATGGATCCACCAGCATCTTTAACCTGCAGCAATGGGAAAGAAAGGGGTTCAATCTTGGACTCCACATGTGAGCGGGAGGGTCCCTACCACTGTCCCACAGGCAGGGAGATTACTCCAGATGGACCACAATTAGAATGGAAAGAAATTAGGACTTTCCACACATCAGAACTGCCTTTCTGGGACATGAGACCAAAGGTCCATCTAATCCACATCCCAGTCCAACAATGGCCTTCCATCACAAGCACTGTATGAAATGATACTGTATGTTGTGAGCTGCTATATTTACACCAAGAGGATGGGATATATATGCTTTGGGGTTGTCGGAAGGCAGAGCTGGGGTCCCAATCCCGGGGAGCTGGATCCCGGAGAGTTGGGAGAAGAGTATTCGGATGGATGGCAGAGGGAAGGGGGAGGAACTTCCCCCCTTTGGAGCGAAGACGAAACAGAGGAACTGCCAGTGATAAGGTCGCTTAGCAACGGGGAGCCTCAGCCCTCCCTGGACATTCTCACGCCTCCCCCTCTTTCAGGCTCAGAGCAAGAGGGGAAAGAGGGAGGGCTGCTCACAGCCGAAAAGCGGGGAGGCAGTTTACCATCAGCCCCTCCCCTATCCCCCATCCTGGAATCGGAAACTTCAGAAGAGGAGGGGGTGATGCTTCCCCCCTCACCGCGCACACGCAGACAGCTGAAAAGACAAGAGAGAAGGGGGGAAGGCGGGCAGTACCTGAGGGGCAGTTAAGGAGGAGCGAAAGATTGCACGCCCGTTTGGCCCCTTCTTAAAAAACAGGCGGGAAGAAGTCCCTTGCTCTGTCAACTTTCTCCCAATGCCGCAGGACCTGTATCCCTGTATTGCTTCATGAGAAAACGCAGTCTTTGTTTGGACATTACCCTAATAAAACACAAATTAACTACAGCCGTTGGTCTGGTTCCTGAGTCACATCCTGGGCCTGACAGCTTGACAGAGCCACCTAAATCACCCTCAACGCTCTCTTCACTTGACTGGGACAAGATGTCAAAGGGAGCAGCGGGGGGGACGAACCCCACTTCTGAGACGGAAGAAGCGGAATTCTTGAGGACTAAGGTAGCTGATTTGCAGACGGATGTTCAAGCCCTGCTAGCAGCAGTCAAGGTGCTGAAGACGGATAATCAAACCTTGAAGGCCACGATAGACCAGATGCGAACAGCCCCTCCAGCTGCCGTAGTAAAGGTTCCCATTGGATTGCCCCCAAAATACGTGGGACAAAGTGATCAGTTGGCAACTTTCGTGGCTCAATGTGAGTTATATCTGGATGTCAGGCACACGGAATTTCCAGACGATGGGGCTAAAGTAGCTTCGTGATTAGCCTCCTGGAGGGAGAAGCTGCAAAATGGGTGACTCTGTATCTCGTGAGAAAGGATACTGTCATAGGAAGGTACAGAGGATTTATACAGGAGATGACCGAGATGTTTCAAGACCCGCAAAGGGCTGAAACAGTAGCGCGGCAACTAGGAGCTCTGAAGCAAGCTAAAGGGACTGTTTCCGAGTACACTAACGCTTTTAAAATTCTGTCCCAGGAAACTGGTTACAATGACGCCGCCCTGATGTTTATGTACTGGAGTGGATTAAATGCTGAAATCCTGGATGAGTTGGCCAGGACCTCCCCCCCCCGCTGACCTACCAGGGCTCATCCGGCTATGCCTACAGATAGATCACCGGATGGAAGGAAGGGGCCTGGAAAGGAAGCAGGAGGTCCCAAGATACTCAGCCTCGGCATCCCGCAACAAGACCCTTCCCACTGCAGGGATGGCAGGTAATGCAACTGAGGGACAGGGAGGGGCTAGGCCAAGACTGTCGGAAGAAGAAAAGGAAAGACGACGCCGGGAACGTTTATGCTTTTATTGTTCAAAGCCGGGCCATGTGGCCAGAGACTGTGGACTGAAAGGGGGGAAAGCCGAGCCGTCGGGAAACTAGAACACCCAGTCCACGTGCAGGCCAGTGGACTGGGGGCAGCGTTGTATAAAGGCCCCCCAACGATCCAACCTCCCTCAAAGGGGGTGTTGGTTCTTGCCTATTCGGATTACAACTTCCAGAGGAGTGGTGTTTAATTCCACTGCCTTAATTGACAGTGGAGCCTCCACAAATTTTATTGATGCAAAGTTAGTCAAGCGTCATGGAATTTCCCGGTGGAAACTGGACGCTCCCCTAGCTGTGGAGACTATCGATGGGAGACCCCTGAAGTCAGGAGGGGTGACACAAGCCACGGAGGAAGTGAAACTTCAAATCCCTGGGCACGAAGAGTTCATTTCGCTATACGTGTCAGATCTCTCGAACTTTGAGGTGATTCTGGGAATGCCCTGGCTAGCAAAGCATGAACCCAAAATAAGTTGGAAGGAGGTGGTGGTGTGGTTCACCTCACAGTATTGCCAGGAGAACTGTCAACCTGAAGGAATCAAGAACATCCTAGCAGGGGCAGTGCAAGAGATCGAGCAAGTGACCCTGCCGAAGTATGAAGAATTCAAAGATGTGTTTGATGAAAAAGAGGCAGAGAATTTACCCCCCCACGCCCTTACGACTGTGCGATTGACCTAGTGCCAGGAGCCAGCATCCCATCAGGGAGAATCTACTCTCTCACAGAGAATGAGAGGGAGGCCCTGAAGGAATTCCTGGATAAAAACCTGAGGCGAGGATTCATACGCCCCTCACAATCCCCTGCTGAAGCGCCACTATTGTTTGTGAAAAAGAAGGGGGGGGAACTCAGACCCTGTAATGACTATCGCGCATTGAACCAGATCACCATCCCCAACAGCTACCCGCTGCCCCTGATCTCAGAATTGCTGGACCGACTGCGCTCTGCAAAAATCTTCACGAAGTTGGATTTGAGAGGAGCGTACAATCTGATCAGAATGAAGGAGGGAGATGAATGGAAAACAGGATTCTTGACCGCTTACGGACAGTATGAATACCTGGTCATGCCGTTCGGGCTTTGTGGAAGTCCAGGAATTTTTCAAAAATTCATGAATGACATGTTTAGAGACTTGTTGGACACGTATGTAATCTGTTACTTAGATGATATCCTGGTGTTCTCAAAGAACCAGGAAGACCACGACCAGCATGTGAAGACGGTGTTGAAGAGACTGAGAGAAAATCACCTGTATGCTAAATTAGAGAAATGTGGATTTGACCTCAAGTCTCTAGACTTCCTTGGATATCGAATCTCAGCGGAAGGTGTGGAGATGGACCCAGGGAAAGTAAGCTGCATATTAGACTGGGGCCAACCTGTCACCATAAAGGATGTACAACGGTTTTTGGGGTTTGCCAATTATTACAGAAAGTTCATTCCAGGGTTTTCCAAATTAACAGCTCCTCTGACTGACTGTTTAAGGGGGAAGAAGAAGTTTCAATGGACAGAGAACACCACCGAGGCCTTTGAGGAGCTGAAGAGAAGGTTTGCTACTGAGCCCATTCTGCGCTTTGCTGATCCGAACCGCCCTTTCGTAGCGGAAGCAGATGCTTCAGATTTTGCCATCGGGGGGGTCCTGCTACAATTAGACCAAGAAGGGAAGGAGCTGCACCCCTGTGCGTACTTCTCTCGGAAGTTAAAGCCTGCAGAGAAGAACTACACAGTTTGGGAGAAGGAGCTGCTGGCCATCAAGGACTCTTTTGAAAACTGGAGACAATACCTAGAGGGGACCTCTCATCAAATTGAAGTGCGCTCCGACCACAAGAATCTTGAAAGCCTCCAAACAGCCAGAAAGCTGAACCAGAGACAGATAAGATGGTCCCAGTTCTTCACTAGGTTTAACTTCCAGATTACTTACCATGCCCAAGCCAAAAACCAGAGAGCGGATGCCTTATCCAGACAGCCACAATACAAAGAAAGTGAATCTGAGGACCAGCCTCAGTACGTAATCCCACCAGAGAAATTAACGTTGGGAGTATGCCAGCCTTCATGGGAAGAGGAACTCAAAAAGGCACAACAAGAAGATGCAGACATGCTAAAATATCAGCAGGAGACGGGACAAGGACAAGACTCAGAAGTAACCTTTCACTGGAGAAATGGACTGTTATGGTTCAAAACCGCCAGATATGTGCCAGAAGGGGAATTAAGGCTCAGAATCCTACGCCAGTGTCATGATTCCATCACAGCGGGACACTTTGGGATTTACAAGACCATTCAGAACGTGGCCAAGGACTTCTGGTGGCCTAAAACGCGTCGGAATATTGAGAGTTATGTAAAGTCCTGCTCTGTCTGTCTGCGGACAAAAACACAAACAGGGACACCAGCAGGACTGTTACAACCGTTGCCTGTCCCACACGAACCCTGGAAGGACCTCTCCATGGATTTTATAACTGATCTACCCAAGTCCCAAGGAATGACAGCCATCTTAGTAGTGGTGGATCTACTTACCAAAATGGCACACTTTCTTCCTTGTGCAGGGGCCTTGGAGGCTAAAGAAACGGCCAAGTTATTCATAAAAGAAGTCTACCGGCTGCATGGATTGCCAAACAGCGTAGTCTCAGACCGAGGAACTCAGTTCACAGCCAAATTTTGGAGAGCAATGTGGAAACAGTTGCAGACGGAATTAAAACCCTCCTCCGCCCATCACCCCCAGACAGATGGGCAGACGGAATGCTTGAACGCCGTTTTGGAAAGATATTTACGAAGTTATGTGTCCTATCAACAGACTGACTGGGTATCATATTTGCATTTTGCAGAGTTCGCCTACAACAATTCTCTGCACTCCAGCACTCAACAAACCCCGTTCTTTGCTAATTATGGATTCCATCCTAAAGTCTTTCCAAGCAGCTCAGAAGGAATGCTGGTACCGGCAGCTGAGAACTTCCTTAAGGAATTGCAAGCGGCGCAACAGACACTGAAACAGCAGTTAAACGAAGCCAAAATGGAGTACAAGCGAGTTGCTGACCTGCACAGGAAGGAGGCCCCCCCCTTCAACCGGGAAACCAGGTATGGCTGTCCACCCGCTTCCTCCAGATGCCGGGCAAATGTAGAAAATTACAAGACAAGAGGGTGGGTCCTTTCAAAATAGAAACTCAAATCAATCCCGTGGCGTACCGACTGAAGCTGCCTGACACGTTTAAAATACATCCTGTGTTCCATCGATCCCTCTTAACGAAAGCCGCCCCTCCCAGTGAGTTACGGCCGGAGGAACCTCCCGGAGCTCCACTCCTGGTAAATGAGCAGCTTCAGTTTGAAGTTGAAGAGATCTTAGGTTCCAGGATCAGACGCCACAAGCTGCAGTACTGATTCACTGGAAAGGCTATGGGGTGGCTGACAGATCGTGGGAAGATGCAGCTGATGTGCATGCTCCAGAATTGGTAAAACTTTTCCATCAACGTTTTCCCCACCGTCCCAAGCCAGACAAGGGGAGGGGGGCACAGCCTGGGAGGGGGGATGGTGTCGGAAGGCAGAGCTGGGGTCCCAATCCCGGGGAGCTGGATCCCGGAGAGTTGGGAGAAGAGTATTCGGATGGATGGCAGAGGGAAGGGGGAGGAACTTCCCCCCTTTGGAGCGAAGACGAAACAGAGGAACTGCCAGTGATAAGGTCGCTTAGCAACGGGGAGCCTCAGCCCTCCCTGGACATTCTCACGCCTCCCCCTCTTTCAGGCTCAGAGCAAGAGGGGAAAGAGGGAGGGCTGCTCACAGCCGAAAAGCGGGGAGGCAGTTTACCATCAGCCCCTCCCCTATCCCCCATCCTGGAATCGGAAACTTCAGAAGAGGAGGGGGTGATGCTTCCCCCCTCACCGCGCACACGCAGACAGCTGAAAAGACAAGAGAGAAGGGGGGAAGGCGGGCAGTACCTGAGGGGCAGTTAAGGAGGAGCGAAAGATTGCACGCCCGTTTGGCCCCTTCTTAAAGAACAGGCGGGAAGAAGTCCCTTGCTCTGTCAACTTTCTCCCAATGCCGCAGGACCTGTATCCCTGTATTGCTTCATGAGAAAACGCAGTCTTTGTTTGGACATTACCCTAATAAAACACAAATTAACTACAGCCGTTGGTCTGGTTCCTGAGTCACATCCTGGGCCTGACAGGGGTGGACATACTGCTTCATTTCCGGTCAGTGCACATCCTGTAAATTCCTGGTAAAATCCCCTGAAGAGGGCAATAATGCAGTAACATTGGAGAAACATCACAGAACTAATGAAGCATTATATGTGTGGACGATTGGGGGAGACTCATGCCTGCTTAATCTTTTTAAAAAACTATTTTTATTAAAAACAAGACCTTCTCTCGGTCCCACCAGTGAAAACAGCTAGGCTGGTACGGACCAGAGAGAGGGCATTCTCGATTGTGGCCCCCACCCTCTGGAACTCTGTCCCATATGACCTTCGCCATGCCCCCTCCCTGGTAAGTTTTCACCAAGGATTAAAAACGTGGCTGTTTCAGCGGGCATACAGGATTCCTAGGTAATTTTAGTTTTATAATGTACAGATGTGGGGGGGCTGATTAACTGAAGACTGATGTTATAATTGTATTTATATGTTGTATCTTATTTTAATCTATGTACACTGCCTAGAGTGGCCGTTCATTCGGCCAGATAGGCGGCCTAAAAATAAAATTTTATTATTATTATTATTGCTAATTGTATGAATGGTGTTCTATCCACTTTGTTCCTGAGCTTGGCACACAAAACTGAAGTTTTGCAACTGCTGGAAGAAAATATGTTATGCTGGCAAATGTAGCAAATTAATTTGACTTTCCCTTTCCGTACTCATTGCAACATTATTGGGTGGGCATAACAATGAAACAGACATGAGTTTGGCAAATAAGCAAGATTTCCTGGAGCTTGCAAAATCGGTGGCCCCAAAGCTGTCCTTGCATCGTACAGGCTGGCAAAAAAATTATTTTTAAGCTTGACTTGCTACTGAAGTTCTTGAGTCACAGCCCAATCTGATTCCCTTATCTGATGTTCTAAGGAATCTCTTCCTCTGGAGGGCTTTTCCGCACAATCAGCAAAGCATGCCTCACATGTGCAACAGCATTCCACAAAGGCCAGAGCCGGCTCCGGGTTTTTGCATGTACTTTGGGTAAGAAACTTGCCGGTGGGCCCTCCTTCCCATAAAGTGGTCCTTCTTTCCTCCCACACTCACAGGGGAGGGGGGTCTTGGTTGGCTGGGTCCCACTCCTCCCCCCCACAAATGACAGCAATAGCTGCTGTGTCTTACTTAAAGTGGCCACTTACACAATCACCCCAGAAGAGGAAATGCATCACTAAAATGAAAGGACAAAAGAGGGTAGGGGTCTGCATAAAATTTTGCACATGGTAATAGATAAACAGACAGACAGATAGGACAATATGCAATGTTAGTCATAGAGTTAGGTATGTTGGAGAATTATGACAAAAACAAATATTGGAGTGGAAATTGCCAATGTTTGCTTATTAGGCCCATGTCATGACAAAATGTAATGACAATGTAATGTACATAATTTGCACATTTAATTATGCAAGTTATGTAATTTCAACCCAGCAGACAATGAGACAAATAATGTTGTTTCGGGCAGAAGATGAACTGCAGTGGAACAGAAACAGTGCCGCATGGAATGCCTCCTCACATCCCTGCTCAGAGGTAGACCCAATGAAATCAGTCTACTTAAATCTGCAATTCTAACCCCACTTACCTAGGAGTATGCCCCACTGAATTCAGTGGGTCTACTCTGAACAGAACTTAGCAGAATATCACCCAACTAGTATAATTTAAATGGAAATGCAATACATAGCAAGGAAGACTGTGACCAGGTGACTACTCTGTCTGCTGTCCTGGTGCTAACTGCTGACGGGCAATACAAAGGTCTTTCCAGCTCTCTCTTCTTAGGGTTCTTCATCTTTAAACTGGACTTGGACTGGATAGCCCTTTACATAGAGGACTGTCCTGGGTAAAATAGGACACACATCCACCCTAGCCTTAACTACTGCCAGCTCCCTCTCCTCTCATTTGCTCTTCCTTATCATGTCTACTTGTTTTTAATGGAATTTTTACACCCCAAGATCCATACGATACAGGGCAGACTATAAATAGTAAATAATAGTAAAAATAATATTAGTGCCAGCCAGGTAAAAACATGTCTTTTTTCCCCAGGCATCTGCTGGATTATTGTTCACTTGTTCTGTTGTTTGTTGATGAAATGTTTTCAGCTGTTTGTTCAGTTCTTGTTTTATGGGTTTTGTAATGGCTTTACCATGAGGGGGCATGGCTTGAGGGGAGGTCTGGCAGGCCGGATTCAGAGGCCTGACTGGCTGGCTTCAGCCCACAGGCCAGAGGCTCCCCGCCCTAAACCAATCACCATCTTCCAGCCTCACCTATCTCACAGGTAGGGATGGACGGATGTGCCACTTTCGGTTCTCTCAGTTTCTCATTTTCCCAGTCTTAAATTCAGTTCTCCACATTTCTGCAGAAATCTGCTATTTTTGCATTATATTTTAATGCAAATTTGTCCTAATAAGCACATTTTTGTGTGCAGTTTTGACTAATGTACTCATTTGTTCAAACAATGCATTTTTGTGCGTTATTTCCACTAATAGGTTCTTTTTTTATGCACACTTTTACCAAATATATGCAATTTTAGTCAACATTGTTTGGTTGGAGAACTGCATCACAAAATTTGGATAAGGGCAAATTTTGAAGGATGGCTGTGTGCGGTTGCTTTCATGTTGTTCTGGAAAGTATGGATTTGATAGATTCACCTTGAAATGTGAATTGAATTGAATTTCTCTCCCATCCCTCCTCACAAGTTGTTATGAATGGATCATATGAATGGGATAACCCCACATGAGAACACTGCCCTGAGATTCTTCAAGGAAGGAAGGACACAAAAGTGACAAGGGAGAACCTTCTAGGCTGCTTTGTCACAGGGTAGAGACACACGTGCAGTTTTGCTGGCTTCAGTGCCAGCTCTCTTTCCTGAACGCAGGGACATACAGTGTCAGCCAATCTCTGCCCCTTTCACTCCAAAACCTTGGAAGTTGCAGCTCCAGCGCAGTCTACCATGAAGTCAGCTTCACACAGACTTCAAAACTGATTGGCCGTCAACCCCGTTGCCACTCTAGGTGTTTCCAATGAAAATGCTTTGCTGTAGGCTCAGGCAAGCAGTGACTGGCCCAACGCTTTGCTGTAGGCTGTCCTTATCAGCCAAGGGGAAGAGAGATGTGTCCAGTCTGGGCAGAGTTGCATCAAAATGCAGCCACAGAAAACGGTCTGGCTGCTTTTGAAGCAACTAGTGCAGAGAGAGCAGCAAGGGAAGAGAGAGAGAGAATGTGTATGTGTGTGAGTGTGTGTGTGTGTGTGTGTGTGTGTGTGTGTGTGAGAGAGAGAGAGAGAGAGAGAGAGAGAGAAAGAGAGAGAGAGAGAGAGAGAGAGCCTTACATGGAGCAGATCCAGTAGGATGTATTCATTCACGGAGAAGAGAGTCACTTGAAACAAGGTCATGATCAGCAGCTGCACAGGGCTGACTTTACCCAGGACGGCACCAAAGGCAATGCAGACGGAACCCACACAGAAATCCGCATTAATCAGGCTGAGAGGAAGAGGAGAAGGAGTCAGGGAGGACTACAAATGCAACACACCAATAAGTAGTGTAAGCCAGTGTTCATCAGCCTTGGGTCCCCAGATGCTGTTGGACCAGTAGCAGATGGTGAGATGGGGTGGCAGCGCACCCCCTGATCTCTAGCTGGTTGAGTCACTGTTGTTCACCAATAGAAGGGGAGGAGGGAGGTGGTGGTGAGGTCAGCGTGGTACAAACATACTGGCAGAAGTGCAGGATCAGCTCTGCTGTTGCATTTTACATCATGCCAGCTTCGCCACTGCTTTGACCTTCTACTTCCTGGTAAACAGGAGTAATGTGACCACACCATCTGCCTCTGTGTTAAATAAGCTGGCTGGGGTGATGGATGGGAGTTGTAGTCCAGCAACATCAGGGGATGCACACTTGAAGAACACTGGTATAAACTGGACCTCTCTTCAGTACCAGGAGGCCCTCAAGAGACACAAGGCCACATGCACACGATACATGCGAAGCACCATGATACCACTTTAAAAGTTATGGCTTCCCCCAAAGAATCCTGGGTACTGCAGTTAAGAACTTTTCCACCAAGGGCCGATCAACATGTTTTGAACACTCACATGGCACAATGTGTGTGTTTGTGTGTGTGTGTGTGTGTGTGTGTGTGTGTGTGTGAGAGAGAGAGAGAGAGAGAGAGAGAGAGAGTTACATCATGTATGTTCTGCCTTGTGAAACAAACAAACAAACCCGGCCACTGGAAATATAGCTGGCCAGGTACAAAAGGGTGAGCCTTAACCATCTTCGAGGCAAGCTACTGTTTAATATGGAGAGGTTTATACGCGGTGGAGAATTCAGTCACGTGAAACTCTGTTTACATCTATGCCATATATTCAAAGCACTCTTTATACCATTTTAACACTCCCCTAATCCTGGGAACTGTAGTTTGTTAAGGGTGTTGGGAACTGTAGCTCTGTGCGGGGTAAACTTCAGTCTCCAGGACTCTCGAGGGGGGGGGGGAGTCATGACTGTTAAAGTGGTATAAACGTGCTTTAAGTTTATGGGGTGGATGTGACCTCTCCCTAAAAACTTGCATCTGAAGTGGTACATTCCCATGTGGGTCTGTTATCAGGTGTTTCTTCTGAATATTCCGATTCTAAATGCCATCTTTTAATGCTCTGAACATTCATTTTGTCTGATTAAGGGTTCTGTGAAATGCCAAAGCTTTCATATCTTTTGGGCTCCATAAAAGGTAAAAAGCTTCCATTTCACTCACCACCAGCCCTCCCCATGTTCCTTTTTACATTCAAATACCACAAACTATGTTTCTTTTCATCAGTTTGTCATGCTAGTCTCATAGTTCAGCCAGGAAATGGATTTTTTTTTGTTCAAGTTCCACACATGAAATCTTACCTTTCCACTGTAATGAGTATCTTCCCTTGCTCAAACGTATGGAACCATCCTTGCATCAGGATAGCCCACTGGATCCCAAAGGCAGCAAGAAGGAAGTTGAACCCAACGGCCCCAAAGCCATAGCGTTGAAGGAATGTCATAAGGAACCCGAAGCCCACAAAAATCATCACATGCACATCTTGGAAAGCTGCATTAAAGAATGACATGTCATCGACACTGGTTCAGACATGCATACTTACCCCCATCCTCATCTCACTCCTATGGGCATATCTAGTACCCATCCCACTTCATGCTGAGGAATATTGCACATGTGTGACATCATGCGATGCCTTAAGAATGTAAGCAGAGTTCTGCTGGATCACAGGAACATAGGAAGCTGCCAACGGAGTCAAACCATTAGCTGAGTTAGTATTGTCCACACAGGTTGGCAGCAGCTCCCAGTCCTACCCAGTCCCACCTGGAGATGGTGGGGATTGAACATGGGACCTTCTGTATGCAAAGCAGGTGCTCTACCACTGAGTTATGGCCCTTCCAGATTAGGATCAGACTCAAGGGTGTACCTAATCCAACATCCTGTTATCCGCAATGGCCAAACAGATGCTTCTAGGAAGCTCAAAAGCAGGACATGAAAGAGCTCTTTCCAGTTGTTCCACCGCTTCCTCCTGTTACAAAGTCAAAGGACAGTTGTTGCTCCCCAGAAACTGGCGCTATAAAGCCATCAGGACGAATAGCCATTGATACTCATTATAATATATCTAATCTACTTTTAAAGCCATCAAAGCTAGTGGCCATCGCTACATCTTGTAGCAGAGAGTTCCAAAACTTAATTATGTGCTTTCTGTTGTCTTTTCTGAACCTCTCCACCCTGTCTTTGGATGAACCCAGATTCTAGTATTATGATAGACAGTGAAAAACCTTTCTCTGTCTTCTCTCTTCTATTATGTTCTCTCTTTGTCAGGGGTGGAAAGATCTTTCTATTTTGGTTCTCTCAGTTTCTCATTTTCCCAATCTTAAATCCAGTTCTCAACTTTTCTGCAGCAGTTTGCAAGTTTTTTAAAAACAAACTCCTCATGAAAATTCTCTAGCATTTTAGTGCGACCTTCTCCTAACAAACACATTTTGTAGGCAGTTTTGACTAATGTACACATTTTTGCAAGCCATCTCTCCCAACATAGTGCATTTTTGCACTTTATTTTTACTCATATATTCATTTTTATGCACACTTTCCCCTCACATTCTTGTAAAAATTGTTGGGTTGGTGAAATGCACTGCAAAATTTGATTAAGTGCGAATTCTGAAGGATGGCTATGTTTCCGTTCTCATGTTGTTTCAGAAAGTGTGGATTTGATCAATTTGGCTTGAAATGCAAACTGAATCAAATTTCTCACCCAACCCTAATCCTGGCCGACCCAGACCCTGGACAGAACTATTCAGAGGTACAGGCTTGAATCCCCACAAAGCACTCCACTCCCAATCAAGAAGTGGAAAACACACTCCTGTCCAAAGACAGACTACGGAGCCCCATCTAAGGAATAGGGATGGGTGAGAATTTCAATTCCGTTTGCATTTCAAGCAGAATTTGTCAAATTCGCACTTTCCGAATCAATATGAGTACAGAAACAGTGCCATCCTTCGAAATTCACATTTATTAGAATTTTGGGATGCAGTTTGTCAACTAAACAACATTTACAAAAATGCATATATTAGGGGGAAATGTGCATAAAAATGAATACCTTTGTCAAACTGCCTACAAATATGTGCTTATTGGAGAACTTCGCACTAAAATGGTGGAAAATTTTCACTGTAGAAATGCAGAGAACTGAATTTAACATCAAAAACATGAGAAACTGAGAGAACTGAAACAGGCAGATCTTTCCATCCCTACTCAGCAAAGGGTTCTGTGAAAGCCACAGATTCCTAATCCCTCTGGCTGTCTCATTCAGAAACCACTAGAAGAGACCAGAAAACACTGGGTCTTGAAGGCCCTACTCTTTGTTGTCACTGACGTTTTTTTCCTTTTCTGACAAAAGATTTAAAATGTATCATAAAATATACCGGCCCTTTGTGCTACACAATTTCCTACCCACTCATCCCCTTGGGTGACTGCACTGCAAAACAAGTTTATACACTTCCAGCGACCGTGGCCATCCATCACTTCCTTGAGATAGAAATCAGCTCCAATGGTGTAAAATGACACTTGGCAATTATCAGTGGTCCAGGAGGTCCTTAGACAGGTGAATAAGGCAGAGATGAGGGTTACATTTCCTCCATCACTTGGCTTGGGAATTCCCACCATACACATGCTGGTAAACACACAGGAGTCACCCCATGTTCTGCCCTGATACATTTAAAAGGGATATGCACTGTGGGCTATTTACTTACATTTCTAATTCCTAGGAAAAGGAGCATGGAGAACCATGCCAAAGCTCTTCCCATTCAGGAATGGTTGCAGCTGAAGAACCAGCCGAAGCTGGTAAATGTGCTACCATGGCCAGTGGTGGCTGGTGCCAACTGGGACCGGTAGGGTGGAATGCAGGAAGCCCAACGGTAGGCAGAGCCAGAGTCAATGACAGGCAGAGTGAGAGCCAATAACAGCCAGAGCTGGTTTTGTCCCCCTCTTCCTCCCTGCTCAGTTCTACAAGGGCAACACTGAGACTAAGAAGGAGGAAGCTGACACAGGCTGTGCCATCCCCTAGAATGGTTGTGGGGACTGGCTGATGGTAGACTGAGCTTGGTAGGGTAGTGCTCAGGGGTGTAGTCATGCAGGGTCTCAGGGGGTCAGACCCTTTACTTTTTTGGGAGCAGGGTCCCAACAGGGTCTCTACGTCTTCAACATCCTATGAGCCAATCAGTACGAAAGGGAAGTGTATTAGCCACTGAGAAAAGTCTTCTAACATGCCTCCTTGTCCTTTCCTGCAGATTGGAGCCAATCAAAGTGAAAGGAGGTGAGTCAAGCACTGAGAAGACTCTTCTTGGTAGCTAACACTCTTCTCTTTCATGCTTATTGGTTGCTAGGCATTATCAAGGATCTCATTTTCAATCCCACAGCAAAAAAACTGGGGGAGTGGGCATGGCTGTAATTAACATGAAGGGGCCCTGTGCTTCTGAATTTGCCACTACATTACTGGTAGTGCCCCTCTTTTATTTTATTATTTTATTTATTAGTACATTTATATACCATCTCTTCTCGAAGGATCTCAAGATGGCATTCAAACATGGTTCTCCCCCTCCCGATTTGTTCCTCACAACAACCTTGTGAGGAAGGTTAGGCTGAGAGACAGTGACTGGCCCAAGGTCACCCAGCGATCTCCATGGCCAAGCAGGGATTTGAACCCTGATCTCCCAGGTCGTAGTCAAATACTCTAACTGCCACATCACACTTGCCCTAATGGACCAGCCTCCATTGACTCCACAGCCATCTGGGCCTTCAGAGACAATGCTGGATCTGGGAGTACCCCCAAGTTGTTTGTTCTGTGGGAGTGCAACCCCACCTAGAACAGGTAATCTACCCCATCGGATGGCTCTGTGCCTTTTCCAGTTCAGGCAATGGAGACTAGGGATAGAAAGATCTGTCAGTTTTGGTCCTCTCAATTCCTCATTTTTCCAATCTTAAATTCAGTTCACATTTCTGTAGCAATTTGTGACTCTTTTTTTAAAAAAAAAAAAACTCATGAAAATTCTTCAGCATTTTGGTGTGAATTTCTCACAATGTACACATTTTTGTAGGTAGTTTTGACGAATGTACACATTTTTGCAAGCAATTTCTCATCATATAATGCATTCTGTTATTTTAACTCATATATTCATTTCAATGCACACTTTCCCCTAACGTAAGCATTTTTGTAAACATTGGTTGGTTGGTGAACTGCATTGCAAAATTCAAATAAGTGCGAATTTTGACGGATGGCTATGTTTTGGTTATCCTATTGTTTCGGAAAGTGCAAATTACATTAATTTCTTGCCCATCCCTAATGGAGACAGATATGATCTATCATTTAATGGTGGATGGGGTGGGCACTGCATGTATGGAATGGCAATTAGATTGCAGTGGCACCCCAACTGTGGAACTCACTTCCATTGGTTGTACAAATGACACCATCATTATCAGGTTTTAGGTACTGGCTGAAGATCTATCTCTTTGCTCAGGCCTTTGGAGGAACTTGACAGTATTATTATTATTATTATTATTAGCTTCCCACAAATGTCTCAAGGCAATGCACAAAATACAATAAAAATAGCTTATAACAACACAGATAATAACAGATAAAAACAGAGACAGCATGGCAGAAACCTATTCATCCAGATGGGACAGCTTGTCAGAACAAAAATGTCTTCAACTGCTATAGTGGCTGAGGGCAGACTGCGATTGGTGGGGCTGACTGTCACACACCCTAACAGAGCAGCCTCCACAGTAGCCATGTGCTGAGTGGGCGCCTCTCATATCTCAATTTGATGTGGCAAACACCTACAATAAATCGATGGCTTCTCTCTGCTGCTCTGACCATATGGTTTTATTCTAAGTTGGTTTTTAAGTTGTCAGCTGAATTTTAATGTGTTGACGTCTCTATTGTAAGCTGCCCTGGGATCATTGTTGATTAAAGGTGATATAGAAATTGAATAAATGAATAAAAATAAATGACCAAGTAACACTCCCCTTATTTATTTATTTATTTATTTATTTGTTAGATTTTTATACCGCCCGACTAGCATAGCTCTCTGTGTGCTGCAGTCCCAATAAAATCCCCCCACCCCCAAGGCTGTAATTAAATAAAGAAAATACACAGATTTAGCCACTTGCTGTCCACACAAAGTAACACAAGCCTGAGTAAGATGTAAGACCTTAGAGGCTCAAGGATGTCAGGAAAGAGCAAGGATTGTTCAATGAATCACATAGAATCTTGCTTTGTTTTGCTAATGTTTGCTTCTGCTACTAGATAGAGTGGTTCTACAAGTGTATTTATTTAGATAAGCAATGAACTGTTGAGCATTTCTTGTGCATGCTATGAAATGTTCTCTTTGGAGGAAAGGTGGGATATACCAAGGCATTTAAAGAAATAAATATACCAGATAAAGAAGCCTGACCAATTTACAGTTTCTCCAAAACTGTGGAACAATGAAATCTTATTTTATTATGCAGGTAGCCTCTGGAATTACTTTCATGTGCTCAGTGGCGCACTTTAGTAATTTTAGAGTCTGAAAGTAATGATATTATGGGGTGCCCTCTTCAGATGGCATTACGTGTGGCTTCTAAATGTGATAAGCCAGCCCTGCTGTAGATGGGGATCCTCTTGTTCATTTTGCTAAATGGGACCGTGCACCTCTGCCCCCAAGGTTTTCTCTGATAGCACCACCATAAATGCTTCTATAATAGATCGTGTTTTCATTTAGCTGTCTTATCTAAGTACTGGAGCCAATTGTTTGGATGAGGGGATAGAGTAAGTGTCCTCTGGTTAAAAAAAAAAAAATGTTCCACCGCTCCTATGGGGAATGTCACAATTTCTCCTTAAATTACAGCAGATTCCAACACTGCTAAAAAGGTCTGGAGCAGGGAGTGGCACATGCTTCTCCATCAGGGCTGGCCCAGCCCATTTTGCTGCCTGAGGCAAAGGACAAGATCGTGTCCCTCACCTTCCATGTATGGAAGCTGACCAGGCTGGCAACTAAATCGTACTTTAACTATAACAATGGGACACTACAGTCTTCTGCCACCTGAAGGCAGCAGGGTAATATTAGGAGGCTTGGGGGAGGTTGCATGGCACACACAGCTCTGTCCTTCAGCACATTGCTACTGCGCAGTGGAGGCTGCTCTGTTAGGGCGTGTGACAGTCTGCCCCATCAATCTCAGTCTCCCCTCAGCCAATATCCGTCTGCCTGCCTTCTTACTTACAATGAGTCAGGAGGTGGAAATTCTCAAGGAATTCTCTCACACACCCAAACCAAGCAGGATTGAAGTCCCCTTGTATCCGTGGATGAGTGGGGACTTCAATCCTGTTTTCTGCAGGGATCGGCTTCACAAACAGCCAATCCAGCTACTTCACTTCCTGGTCGGCATGGTTTGGAGAAAACGGCTTTGCAAGCCAAATAGGGAGGCCTGGCAGGCCAAATCTAGCCCCTGGTCCAGAGGTTCTCCACCCTGGCATGGAGGATTGCTGCCATAGTAGCATAAAACTAAGGAGATCAACGCTTTTGTAGGGTTAGGCCAGAGGTGCTGAATCCCCGAGGCACACCTTAAAGAGTATTCTTCAAGAAGCCAAGGTTTACCTAGGCAAAAACAAACCCTTAAAATTAGACTTGAGAAAATAAAACAATTTGAATTTAGAGATGAAGGCTAGAAAGGAAGGCATACTTCTTAAAACAGTTATCAGTAATTAGTAGTCTATTTCAAATCATTAGCAACCACTCTTTCATTAGAGGTCACCAAAGTAACATCTGGGCTGGGCACTCCCTTTTCTGAGAAAAGGCCTTCCTGGGACTATGTTGGGAACTCCTATGATTTAGACTCAAGTAAAATGTGTCAGTTGCATTTCACGCTAGTAGAGTAAGGCATAGTACAGAAAGAATAAAGTGGTGTCTGATTTCCTAGCAGAATACAAAGAAACGTTAATCCAATGGAAAAATGAAAAATAATTTTAAAAAATATGAGTCAATAGGAGCCAGGATTGTCCAGTTTGGATTGTATCTCATAACCAAAAAGAATGTGGACAGCTCAGATTGAGTCAATCATAATAACCAACTTATTTTAATCCCTAATATAATATATTTATGTAGCCTCCCTAGAGAAGGAGGAGGAATATGTTGTAACACTACAATTGCCATCATTGGAAGATGTTTAATGATTAAACAGTGTCTGGCTTAATCCAGAATTTCTATTGACATGAGACTGGGTAGCTCAGCTTTCCAGGGACTGATGGAACTAGCCAATTCCCATCTCAAACTCGTGTTTAATGAAGTAAGGTGTTTTGTTTACGAAACCCAAGTGAAGAATGTGTGATTTTCCCCCAGATGCAATGAGTTTGGACTCTGTTAATAGCAAAGCATCAGTGCCATTTGTAAAAGTCCTGGGTGAATGGGAACATTTGGGTAAGGGTGGGTAACAGAAAAAGAGTCTTTGCTGTGCTACAAAAGAGGTGGCAGTTCATGAAGGGGGCATCTATGGATGAAGATCTGTCAATTTCAGTTCTCTCAATTTCCCAATATTAAATGCAGTTTTCTGCATTTCTACATCAATTTGCTTTTTTTTTAAAAAAAATCCTCATGAAAATTCTCCAGCATTCTAGCGCAAATTTCTCCTAATAAACACATTTTTGTAGGCAGTTTTGACTAATGTGCACATTTTTGCAAGCATTGTCTCCTACTATAATGCATTTTTGATGTTATTTTCACCAATATGTTCATTTTTCTGCATGTTTCCCCCCCCCC
Source organism: Rhineura floridana (assembly GCF_030035675.1). Taxonomy (NCBI): domain Eukaryota; kingdom Metazoa; phylum Chordata; class Lepidosauria; order Squamata; family Rhineuridae; genus Rhineura; species Rhineura floridana. Next base: position 16,132,342 of record NC_084493.1, on the reverse strand, counting down.
CGTATATGTATTTGTGTAAACATTGTTTGGTTGGAGAACTGCATAGTTCTTTTGCATAGCAAAATTTGGAGAAGTGCAAATTTCGGAGGACGGCTGTGCTTCAGTTTTCGTATTGCTTCACAAAGTGCACATTTGATAGATTGGCTTTAAATGCGAACTGAATCAAATTTCTCCCCTCTCCCTAATGACATCACACCCAGTTGAAATGAATCAAGTCCTTGTTAGGGCTAAACCTCCTTGATGGAAGCTCTTGCAATGTGCATAAGGACTTGACCAATGGTCTGTTATTCCTCTGGGAAGCCCATAAGGAGGACATGAACGTAATAGCCCTCTCCCACTTGTGATCCCCAACAACTGTTATTTCAAGGCAGGCTTACTCTGATCCTGGAGCAGTATGCAGCCATCATGATTAGTAATCATTGATAGCCTAAACTGTCTAAGCTGGTGGCAGTGAACAGACAATGTTCCTACAGAAAGTTATGTTAAGAAATATGGGGGTTTAATCTAGTAGTGCCTAAGGCGATACTACCCTGAACACGCCCAATCTCATCGGATCTCGGAAGCTAAGCAGGGTCAGGCCTGGTTAGTACTTGGATGGGAGACCGCCTGGGAATACCGGGTGCCATAGGCTTAGAGAAAGGCAATAGTAAACCACCTCTGAATACCTCTTACCATGAAAACCCTATGAATATATACAAAAGATTCATAGGGTTGCCATAAGTGGTAATCGACTTGAAGGCATATAACAACAACAAATCTAGTAGTAGTGGATTCCTGGCATTGCCAGGGGATTGTAGTAGATCAGGGATGGCAGCAGATGTCACACTTCTCAGATCTGTTTTCTTTTTTCCCTAGAACCACAAGATCTACCAACCAGAGCCAGGTGCAAATGACATAGAATTAAAGAACGGGGTGCCTCCTGCAATTTGCAATTTCTTTGCAGTGCCAGAACTGAACCGGGCTCACAGCCCTTTCACTCAAAAATCCACTCCTGGTTAGCTTTCTTCAGTTCAACAGCTTAATTTAGCTGAGAAGAGTCATTTTGTTGTTGCTATTGTTAAACAATAGGAATCAGGAATCCTTGGCTAGAGGTAGCCAACACAGTGCCCTCCAGATGCTGTGGAGTACAACTCCCATCAGTGCACCCCCAGCCAGCATGGCAAATAATCAGGGATGATGGGACTTGCAGTCCACAGCAGCTAGAGGGTGCCACATTAGCTATTCCTGTGTTTGTCAATCTACTGCAAATTAGTCAGGGATCTCAATCTCCCTAGACTAGATTATTTTTGAGATCCCTTCCAACTCTATGATTCTATTCCCTTCCCCCACCCACCCACTTTGGTTCTGATGGTGACTGATGCTGGACTTCTTAGATCAACTCTCTTGCCGCATCTGCTCTCATGCATCTGATGAAATTGAGTCTAGCCTGTAAATGCTTATGCCAAAATAAATGTGAGTGTTTTTAAGGTGCTGCTGCAAGACTCCTTATTGTTTTCTCTTCTTGTATGCTTCTCTCTCTTATTATCGTTTGATTTTGCTCCAAACAGCCATGGCTGAGGACAAAGAATGCCTTTGATTTCAAATCTTGCAGCCTTTTAAAGCACACTAGTTGGGCCAACCAAAAGATCTAATTTCATCTGTTTAGTCAGGGCTTGCAAACACTGTCAACTGTGCTAATTCACATAATGCATGTTTTCATGTATTTGAGACAGGGTGGCAACTTGCAGAAGTAACCCTCTGAATGAAACTTGAGACGCAGCCCCAAATCTCTCCCAATTCTGTAAATGCTTTTCTCCTCTAGCCTACACAGCTTAAAAGTTAAGCAAGCTTGAAATGAGCCCGTTTCACCTTCTCTCTATTGGGCATCTGTCCAAATCAGGCAAATCCAACAGATCCTGATGTACCTGCTAACCTCCATCCTTGAGTGACTGTTTACAGGGAAGAACCAGACACAAGAATCAAGGTTAATACAGGTAAGACAAAAACGAATGGTGAGAATGGATTGCACAGAATGAGGGAGGGGCTTAAAACATTACAGAGGGAGAAATTTAATTTTGTTTGCATGTTAATGAGAAACTACCTAATTTGCACTTCTCAAACCAAAACATGAGCTGGAAACCCGCTAACCTTTGAAATCCACACTTTTCTGAATTTTGCAACGCAGTTCTCTAACCAAACAGAAATGCATATGTTTGGAGAGAATGTGCATTAAAATGCATATATTACTGAGTACAACATACAAACATGCATAATATTAAGGAAACCTGCCTTAAAAATGTCTACATTAGTCAAAACTGCCCACAAAAATGTGTTTATTAGGAGAAATTCATACAAAAATGCTGATTAATTTTCATGAGGATTTTTTTTTAAAAAAAATGCAAAATTCCTGCAGAAATGTTGAGATCAGAGTTTAAGACCAGAAAAATGAAAAACTGGGAGAAACAGAAATGGATAGATTCATCCATCCCTATTATAGAATCATTTAGTACATGTGGACAGTAATTGCAGCACCTAAGATTTATCTCCCAATCTGCTAATATAAAAACGGTCCCTTTTCTCTACTTATGTCTCCCAAGGGACCCAGATGTTCTAACTTGCATATGAGAAAGAATGAAAGAATTGCTAGCATTTGTATTTTCAAAGGGGGAAGCAATGGCATTCCTTGTTCATTTCTTTGTGATTTTTTAATTGGTCTTCATACAGGTATTGCACCATAGTTGATTTCCTCCCTGCCACCCCCCATATTTGTGGCATGTAGAGGAATCCAGGCTATGGAATAGTGATGATAAAAAGGTGGCCCCCCAGATGTTGTTGGACTTCAACTCCCAGCAGCCCCAGTCAGCATGGTCAGTGGTTAGGGATGAAAGAAGTCGGGGTCCAGCAACATCAGCAAAGCCACCCCAGCTTTTTATCTTAGTGCATATCTGCATTACAGTCTTAAACAGCTGCAATGAGCATTCTCTCCCCCCATGGATGCTTGAGAGCTGTGGCCCTGCACAGGTTCAATCCATGAGAAGTCTTCACATCCTCACTAAACTACGATTCACGGGTTTTTGTTTTTTTTTTAAATGAGCCATGACTGCTAAGCTGATGCAAAATTGATATAGTGTGTCCAGGGCCAGTTCTAAAGGGCGGCCAGATGGGGCACTGGCCTGAGGGCCCCTGGAGCTACAGGGGGCCCCTTAGCCACCCCTCCATTCCCCTTCCATGATCCGCACCTCCCCATGCCCCCCACTTACCTGTCTCCTGTCTTTTACCATGCCCTTAACAAAGATGGCAGCCGCAGTTTTCCTAAGGTACTGAAGCCCCTGCCGCCATCTTAGTTGTTGGCAGAGATGCGCACGCGTAGCACGCATGCATGCCATCAACAAAGATGGCAGCGGAGGCATCATCCCCTTAGGGAAACCGCGGCCGCCATCTTCATTAAGGGCAATGGTAAAAGACAGCAGACAGGTAGGTGGGGGTGTGGGGGGCGCACGCGTGCGCGCATGTGTGTGTGCCCACGCACATGCCGGGGCCCAGGGCAAGCTGATGCCCAATGGCCCCGGCATGCCCGGAGCCGTCCCCGAGCGTGTCATATAGATATCCCTGAAGCACCCATTTCAGTGTCCTCAATGGTCACATTCACACCATACATTTAAAGCACATATAAAGTGCACAGCTTCTCCCAAACAATCCTGGAAACACCGCTCTTTATCCTCCATTCAGGCAAGCAAGAGGCATGATCAGAGTTTGAGGACACATTCAAGCCAGGCAAAAACATTCAAGGAGGGTGTGAAGCAAAGCCCGTGAGAGGCATGGCCTGAGTAGAGGGGGTGTGGGGGAGATTCCTGTGGGCTTGGAGGGCTGCATTTGTCCCCTGGGCCTGAGGTTCACCATCCTTGTCCTAGCGGTTCCCACTATACCTTGTTCTCTTCAATTGGCTTTATGCCCAGAAGCCTTCTCTGCCTTCCTCACAGGAAGGAACCATCTAAGTCCTCTCAATGCACGGAGCCTAGGAAATACTATCCAAGGCCTATGCAAGGTCATTGATCCCCCTCTACAAGACCCACACCAAACATTTGCAGTACATTTGGCACACGTTTAATGCACATGGCTTCCCCGAAAGAATCCTGGGAGCTGTAGTTTAACCCTCACAGAGGTATAATTCCCAGCACCCTTAACAAACTACAGTTCTCAGGATTCTGGGGGAGGGAGGGAAGTCTATAAATGTATGTTAAATTTACTTGAATGTATGGCAAATCTGCTTTAATATATGGCATTAAATCCTTAGTGATGGCGTCAGGGTAAGGCTTGGGGGCAAAAGTCCTGGCCCCGACTCAGCAGAATAAGCAGAAGGGGCCTGAAATGCAGTAAGGCAGTTTTAGCACGCTTTGCAGTGGTTTAACATCTAAAGTGCATCACCTCATAAGAATTTAAGTCCACAGTTTAAAATGACCTAACTGTACCGCTGTTGGCCTGAATCAGCACAAGGATGATCGCTGATTCAGAATGTTTCTGTATGCAGTCATAAGGAATGACATCAAAACTCCTTTGTGCAAAAACTGCATTTAAGATGAGTCTTTGCTGCTAAAAAGCTAGAGCTTCTTTCTGCCCCAGAAGGCGTGAGCACTCTGCCACTCCCCTAAGCACACTTGGCTGTGTATACATACCATACATTTAAAGCATGTTTGAAGTACATGGCTTCCCCCAGAGAATCCTGGGAACTGTAGTTTACACAGACACACACACCAAGCTACAATTCCCAGCACCCTTAACCAACTACAGTTCCCAGGATCCTTTAGGATGGGAGTCATGTGCTTTACATGTATGGTGTGTATGCAGCCCTAGACTTGGATAAAGCCAGGGCCAACCAAGGACATCTTTCTTCCTGAAGCAGAACAGCAAATGGTGCCCCCCTCCATCCCTAAGTCAGGATGTTTTGTGTTTTGCCACCTGAGGAATAAAGTCCCCCCATACAATAAAAATAAATCAAATAGCTTATAATTGCTGCCCTTTATCGGCACCTAACAGCTGCCTGAAACAGCCACCTCACTCTGCCTGATGGGAGGGCCGGCACACAGCACTGATAATAAACTGATCTGGGGCTGAAATCATCACGCCTTGGCACCTTCCCTAACTAACCTAGCACCCTGATTGCCAAGCAACCGCTTTCCTGCTGGGTGTTTCCTGACACCAAGTGTGCAGTGGTTGTAGTCCCAAGATCTTCATATATATGGCACTTTGAGCTCCTTAGAGCGAGGGCGCAGTACAAATGGGACAGTGCTCTTCCAGATGCCCTCTTTATTGTGCACCCATCCTGATTTGCTTGCACAAAGCTTATGCACAGGTTAAATCACACCCTACTGAGCACTTGTTCTAATTTCTTTGTGGGGAGTTTATATGACGATAAATATTCATCCTGCATTCATCCTGATTAGTTTGTGGGGTGTTTATACATCGGTCCATTAACCATTTGTTCATTGGGAAAGGCTGTAGTTCAGTGATAGAGCCTGTGCCTTGCATGTAGAAGGCCCCAGGTTCAATCCCCAGGATTGCCAAGAAGGCCTATGAGTGACTCCCTACTTGAAACCCTGGAGGGCTGCTGCCAGTCAGTGTAAACAATACTGAACTAGACCAATGGTTTGACTCAGTGCCAGAAAGCTATGTTCTTATCCCACACTTTTGAATGTATTTCCCCATCATTTTCTTAGCTGCCAACAGTCTGTTTCTTTGTTTATAGTGGGTTTGCTGCACCAGAATGACACAACATTTAATCCAGGCTGCATTTGCCCTATACATTTAAAGCACTATCATACCACTTTAAAAAGTCAAACCATCTTAGAAACTGTTGTTTGTTAAACTGAGAATTGTTAGAAGACCCCTATTCCCCTCACAGAGCTAACATTCCTACAGTTCCCTGGGAAGAGGGATTGACTTAAATCACTCTGGAAATTGTAACTCTGTGAAGGGAAACGGGGGTCTCCTTTCAACACCTCAGTTCCCAGGATGCTTTGGGGGAAGCCATGACCGTTTCAAGTGCTTCAATAGTGCTTCAAGTGTGTAGTGCAGAAGGGGTCCCACTTTAATTGCGCAAACTTAAATCCCTCCTGCAAAATACCGACAATCTGTAGGGGGCCCATATCACTGCTGAATGTCATCATTACTTACACGGGTATCTGAAGTAGAAGTCATTCTCGACATCACTCGTGATGTTCTTTTCATGCTTCTCCTTCTCCCAGCCGGCCGCATCTGCTTCTGGGTTGAAACGTACAAAGACTCCAAAAAGGACAATCATGGCCACCTCCCAGAGGAGACAAACCAAGGGCAGGCGCCAGCGCATGTCAGTGTTCCTTGCCATCAGAGTAGTCCTCGCCATCATCACTTGGTCATTTGCCCACTTAGTCAAAGAAGAAGATGACCGGACAGCGGACCTGTGTGTGAACTGGTAAGTGCAAACTTACAATCCCAACTGCTGGGGGAAGTTCATTCATTTTATGTCATCTGGGGAGATGTGGGTGTAACCCTGTGGCTGTCAGTCACCACAGGATACACTCAAGGACTCCAGCAGCAGCCAGTCCCATTTCAGAACCAGCTGAATAGATCAGTGCACTCTTTCATACCAGCTACAAACAAAGAGGCAGGGATGCATTTCCTGGACCTCCTTCCTTAAGAAGCAGAGGACATTCTGTGCGCTCAGCATCACAGATGAATAGGTTCCGTGTTCAGCATCACGGCTGAATTGGTTCCGTGCTCAGCATCACAGCCTCCTAAGGAGGGAAAGGGTAAAGGCTGATAAGCCAGGGTTATCTGTGGAGTACACATTGGCTAACTTTGTGCTGATAGATAGCAGCAACCACAGTGTCGTCACAGCTAAGGAGGTGCATACCAGTGTTTCCACTGTAAGCTTATCTCCTGTACAATTGCGCTCTGCTTAGAAATGTCATTGACCGTGCCTTGTGCGTTGCATACTCTTTCTGACTCACTGTTTCAATTTGTGAGCAATATCAAACCTGTGAGCGTATGTGGGTGTAGTAGTGAGGGAGGAATGTCAGTCTTTACCTCCCCAGGTGAGAGTTGGGGGAAAGGACTGTGAGAGAGCGAAGAGAGGCAGGTGAGTGCTGGGAGGGAAGGCTGACATCCATCCAATGCATGTGAGCTAACTAGGGTCGACCTCTGTGCAATAGTGATTTCCACCTGGCCTTGCTTTATATACTGCTGTTTTATTTTTGTGTTAGGCTTGATTCTCACACCTATTCAAGCTATGTAAACAGTTTAGCTTTATCTATGTGTGTTTTTAGACAAGGCTGTTGGCATGACCTGGTTTTTATGATATACTTAATTATCGACATGATGGTTATTTGCAGTTGTTCCTAATGTGTTTTCTGAATTTTTTTTTGTTCATTTGACATGATGTGAGCTGCTTTAGGCCTGTGTGTGTATGTATATCTGTGTATACACACACATAGGCATGGGCCAGGGGATACAAATCTGATGAAGAGGTCTTGAGCAGTCCACAAACATGTCTGCAACAAGAAGGCTGCAATTCTATGCCCAGTTACTTGGGAGCAAGCTCCACTGAACTCAATGGGACAGAGTACGCGTCTATAGGATTGCTCTGTGAACCTATTAACCTTTAAGGTGCCACAAGACTCCTTTCTTGTATGTGGCAGCTGGGAGCGATACACATTTTGAAACTTTCTCTTTTAGAACATTCGTGCTTTAAAAACTCTTTCAGGGAAAACGAAGCCTGACATTACATTTATTTTGTTAAGTACATGTACGTGCATACTTGCGTGCAAGAGGGAGAGAGAAGGTTAAATTCTCAGAGCCTTTGAGTGCAATTCCAAAACTTTTCTCAAAATCCCTGTTGATCATCATTATTTATTACTCCTACGAGAGAGGGCGGCTGGAGGGAACAGGGTAAAGGTTGACTCTGCTCCTGGGTTTTGCATAATCTTTGCTTTAATTTTATTTGTCTTGTTAAAACCTTTGTGCTCTGCTTTGGGAATCTGGCAGGATTGATTAGCAGGTTAAACATACAAATTAAATAATATGCTAGGTGCTGTATATGGATAAAATGAACTGTTCCCTGCCCAAAGACTCACAAGGCTTGTTCACACATTACGCTGGAAACAGGAACAAGCTATCTCTACACTTTGACAAGTGTTGGTGTGACAGAGTGTGCACATGTTGATTTGTATAGCTCGGCAATTGTGTACACAGGTACACAGACTGTATACTCCTTCAGCGTTGCATGTGACTAACTGTACTAGTGTACAGCTTAACTATTGTGTATACAGATTGCAAACTCCCTGAAGGTAATGTGTGAACGCTCTTACAGTCTAGAAAGGATGCAACAAAAGATGTAGAGTCTAGAAGGAGGGATGGGGGCATCTCTCAATTTCAGTTTCTCTCAGTTTCTCACTTTTTCTAGACTTAAGTTCAGTTCTCCAGTTTGCCACATCAGTTTGCATATTTTTTCCCCGTAAATGTTCTCATGAAAATTTATTAGCATTTTACTGTGAATTTCTCCTAATAGACACATTTGTAGGGAAGTTTTCCTAATATACACACTTTTGCAAAGCAATTTCCCCTATCATAGTGCATTTTTGCATGTTATTTTCACCAAAGTATGCTTTTTCATTTTTATCCACACTTTACCCTCGCATATGCATTGTTGTACACATTACTTGGCTGGAGAACTGCACTGCAAAATTTGGAGAAGTGCAAATTTGGAAGGATGGCTGTGTTTTGGTTTGCGTATGGTCAGAAACGGACAGATCCACCCATCCCTCCGAGTCCTAGCATTACTCTCTAATTCTAGATGTGCAGAAGCTGGTGGCAGTTGGTAAGTGTACAACGGGGAAAAACACTTGGTATATGTTCAGAGGAGCTGTCCTTTAACACGACTTGTAATGTTCCAGGACTTGATCCAGGCATTAAAAGCAACCATGGGAAGCTCAGGCCCATATTTTAAACTCTCACTTCTCTCTGCCCTCTTGGTCTTCCTCTAACCTACAAAGGGTCCCACTGCTCTTTCCTTTCACCTTTGTCCTCCTTCCATTTTCTTTTCCCTCCTCCCAGGAAACCCAGAAAGTAGTTCTGGTGGCTTGCCGACAGCTGCCTCTCTGTGGATGACATGTAGACTCTTCCCCAAGTAGCAACTTGCACCGTGCGATTTAGACAACGTTAGACTGTATGCTGTTTAGAAATTTCCAAAATAACTAAGCAGCTGATAAATGCTTTTAAATAAAAATAAATGCATGCATACATTCTGCTCCCACATACAATGCACTCTCTTCCCTGATTCATGCCTAATCTAAAAAGGGCTACTTCTTCTACAAGGGTAGGGAACCTCAGGCCTGGGGGTTGTATGTGGTCCTCCAGGCCTCCTATAAGGTCCCAGGTAGGGTTGCCAGGTTCATGGCCTGAGACTGATCCTGTATCTTTAGGAGAAGAGAGAGTCAGCCAAGTGCAGGTGTTCTTGAAACTCTGTAATGGGAAAAAACACAAGGTGGAATTCTCCCTTCTCTCTGCACAACCTTTAAAGATACAGAAGACCTCTTGGAGGCTGGGCCTGGCAACCAAGAGGTCTTCTGTATCTTTAAAAGTTGTGCAGGGGGAAGGGAGAATTCCACTTTGTGGTTTTTCCCATTGCAGAGTTGCAAGAACACCTGCACTTGGCTGACTTTCTCTTCTCCTAAAGATACAGGATCAGTCTCAGGCCATGAACCTGGCAACCCTAGTCCCAGGTCACGCCTCCTTCCCAGACCACACCCCTTTCCCTAGCCCACACGCCCTATTGGCCCTGCCCTGTGATCTCCTGAAGGGCCTGGAACTGCAGTAATGCTTCCTGCTTGCCTACCTGGAAAGACAGACTTCTTTATTTTATTACATTTATATCCTGCCTTTCCTCCAAGGAGCTCAAGGTGGCATACAAACGACACTCCTTCAACACTGCATGTGAATAACTGTACTACTGTACAGCTCAATTATTGTGCACACAGGTGCACAGATTGTACCCTCGCTGAATGTAATGTGTGAATGCTCCTACAGCCTATGAAGGATGCACCACAAGAAGTGGGGTCTAGAGGCAGGGATGGGTTCTCCTGCTCCCAGTTTTAACCTGTGAGGTAGATTAGGATGAGAGACTGTGTCTGTGACAGTGAGTTTCATGGCTGAGTGGGGATTTGAACCTGGGTCTCCCAGGCCCTAATCCGATACTCTAACTCAGCCTTTCCCAACCGGTGTGCCTCCAGATGTTGTTGGACCACAACTCCCATCTTTCCTGACCATTGGCAATGCTGGCTGAGGCTGATGGGAGTTGTGGTCCAACAACATCTGGAGGCACACTGGTCAGGAAAGGCTGCTTATAAACTGCTACACCACACTGGCACGCAATGATGGAGAGATGTCCCGATAGGCAACCTTCCAGGGGTCACACATGCCAGTGGCGGGCAGATCCAGATGCAAAGGTGGGCAGAGCAATGGATATGACTCTAACTTTTGAACAGTCGGCTACACACCACCCACACAAAAAACAAAGGTTTCTGCACACAAACACACCTTTCTTCATCTCCCCATCAAAGCAAGCAAGATAAATTATCATAGTCTCAGATAGGGATGGGTGAGAATTTAAGATTCAGTTTGCATTTCAAGCCTAATCTCTCAAATCCGCACTTTCTGAAACAATATGAGTACTGAAGCACAGCCATCCTTTGAAATTCACACATATCCAAATCCAGAGCTTGGAAAAGTTACTTTTTTGAACTACAACTCCCATCAGCCCCAGCCAGCATGGGAGTTGTAGTTCAAAAAAGTAACTTTTCCAAGCTCTCTCCAAATCTCACAACCGATGTTTTAAAAAATGCATATATTAGAGGAAGGTGTGCATAACAATGAATATATAGGTGAAAATAACATACAAAAATGCATTAGATGATGAGAAACGGCTTGCAAAAACGTGTATATTAGTCAAAACTGCCTACAAAAATGTGTTTATTAGGAGAAATTCGCATTAAAATTCTGAAGAATTTTCTTGAGGATTTTTTCCAAAAACAAATTCCTGCAGAAATGTAGAGAACTGAATTTAAAATTGGAAAACTGAGAATCTTTCCATTCCTAGACCCAGAACACATTCCAACCTGGACAAAAGGACTTGAGGTGGGTGAAAAGGAGGCACGGCCAGGGGAGGGGTGTGGTCTGGGGAGAGTACCAAGGGCCAAACATAAAGGTCTGGAGGGGCGCCTTTGACCTCTGGGCCTGAAGTTCCTCATCCCTGCCCTAAGGAAATCTGTGCATGTTGGCTTCCCCACATAAGATGCTGACTCAGCCCTGCCTTATGTGGGCCAGGGTGGTGATGGAGGTGGTGGAAATCTCCTGTTAAGTTTCTGTGCAATGGGCTGGATCTGCCATTAAAGAAACAAAAGAAAAAAAAAAAGTTAGCAACCCTAACTGAGAACTGATTTTGGACACATTTTCCCAAAGTACAGAAATATGGCTTGTTTGCTGTTTATCAAGGCACATTCATCAGATTTTACAAATTAATTCATGGCCAGGGAGAAGTTGCAGGAAGTGATTTTTTGTGGGGGGGGGCAAGACTTCCACTGATCTGTGATCAAGTCAAGGTTATCCTGACCCACATCGCCTCCCAGCCTGAAGGAAATATGAACATGAAGGCGCCACATTTAGAACCTTTGGGATGTAGCTTAATGACAGAGCATCTGCTTTGGATGCAGAAGGTTCTGAGTTCAATCCCCAGCATCTCCAGTTAGGGCTGGCAGTGTCCTGTCTGAAAACCTGGACAGCTGCTGCCAGTCAGTATAGTCAGTACTGAGCTAGATGGGCCAATAGGCAGGTGGACTCAGTGGCCTGACTCTCACATCATGGTAAGCCAGAGATGAGTGTGCAAATGTGCTGTCGTTTGGAGAGGAGGCCACACCAACTTTGCTCCTTCCCGGGCTGCTGGGCTGTAGCTCAATGGCAGAGCATCTGCTTTGCATGCAGAAGGTCCCAGGTTCAATCCCTGGCATCTTCAGGTAGGGTTGGCAGAGACTCCGTGCCTAAAACCCTGTAGAGCTGCTGCCACCCAGTGTGGACAATACCGAGGTAGATAGAACGGTGGTCTGACTAGGTCACTGATTCTCAAATGGTGCGCCATGGCACACTGGTGCACCGCAAGAGGTAACTAGGTGTGCCACGAATATTATGAAAGTATATTTTAAAAATGAGAAGAAACCATTTGAATAGAGATTTATTACATCCATGATCAATTAATATATATATATATTAATATATTTTTAATTTTGTACACAAAGTGTGCCAGAAACTTTTTATATGTTTTACAGTGCGCTACGAACCAAAAAAGTTTGAGAACCACTGGACTAGGTATAAGGCAGTTTGCTATGTTCCTATACAGAATTGCACACAGCAACATTATTTCTCCTGCGTATAAACAATTTCTCCGGCATATCTCAGTCCTTCCGTCTACTCCCTGATATTTGACCGGGTTTCCCACATTGTCTTGCCAGTTCAAAGGCTTGTACACTGAGAACCAGCTAACGATGGGTAAAAACTTTGATTCAGTTCACATTCCAAGCCGAATCTATCAAATTTGCACTTTCTGAAACAATATGGGAACCGAAACACAAATGCCCTTTGACATTTGCCCTTAGTCGAATTTTGCAATGCAGTTGGCCAGCCAGTGTTTACAAAAATGCATATTTCAGGGGAAAGTGTATATATGAGTGAAAAAACATAGAGGCATTATATGATGAGAAACTGCTTGCAAAAAATGTGTACTTTGTCAAAACTGTCATGCCAGCTTGCCAGCCTTACCCTGGCCTGCAGTTAAAATGGCTAACTCCCAAAGCCTTATGGGGAATTCTTCCCCTTGACATCTTCCTTGTTAGCTTGCTAGCAAGCAGTTAAATCTTTGATGTTCTTTCATCACTGTGACTTGGTAATTTTTATAACACAGCTGTACCCGCTTACAGTAATTTTTCACCTTCTTATCAGTGGAAGGGGCCTGGTTCCGTCAAGGCCGTAAAACTCCTTGCTTTGTTATGGGAAACCAAGAGGAGGTGCCAGGTGCTGTGGGAACATCGTTTTTTCATCCCTTTGATGAAAATGTTAATTGGTTAATTGTCTCTGGCTGGGAGGGAATTTTCCTCCATAAGAGGAGGCTCAGAACTCTGGGTTTGTGTCCCACTTCGGAGCACCATCTTGCCTATGGTGATGTTCTGTTGTGGCTCCATTTACATCTTGACTTGCAACTCCCTGAGGGGAAGAAGATCCTATGCTCTTGTAATTATAGCTAAGGCAGATAGCTTTGTTATTTTGATTTGTGCCAAGAAACTTTCCTTTACCTTTATTACTAAACACCTTACCCGTTTGCGTGTATGGTTTTAGGATTCAATTTGCTGCTACAAATTATTTGTGTGTACCTTTTTGCTTTTTGTAACCTTTTAATGCTTTTTTTATTTTCTTTTTAATAAACTTTAGTTACTTTAAACCAACGTGTGTTTATTCCAGAGAAAGGGGTCAGTTCCTAAATTCAGTCCTTGCCATTTGACCACAACTACCGTGTAACAGAGAAACGTTTTTACCTAAGACTTCAGAAGGGGCCAGGAGTGTATCCAGACTCTGGTCCTGAGAGGCTCAGGTGTTTAAGTGGGCTCTGGGGTTCCCTTTGCCCCAGAGTAGCTAACCAGTTGAAGGGTGGTGGCAGTACTACCTTGCAGGGTTGGTGTTGACGTGCACAACCTTGGCAAACCAGGATTTGCTGGGGGGGGGCACATGTTTCACTAGGTGAGGAGTGAGGAACCTTTTTCAATCCAAGGGCCACAGTCCCTTCTGAGCAACTTTTCAAGGGCCACAGGCCAGTGATGATGGGTGAAGCCAGAGGCAAAAGTGGGCAGAGCAATGAATGTAACTCGTACAGTAGGCTAGTTTTAACACAGTCACTCCCATCTCTAGTCTCCATCTGGACCAGTAAGAGGCATTATTAGAGTTCAAGGGCATGTTCCAGCCAGGCAGAAACCCTTGGGATGTGAAGCAAGCAGGGGTGTAGTCGTCCAGGGTCTCGGTGTGTGTGTGTCTTAGACCCCTTACTTTTTGGGGAGCAGGGTCCCAGCAGGGTGTCTATGTCTCCAACATCCTATGAGCCAGTCAGTACGAAAGGGAAGTGTGTAGGTGAGAGTTTTCTCACATGTTTCCTTGTCCTTTCCTGCTTATTGGAGCCAATCAGAGTAAAAGCAGGTGTGTCAGCCACTGAGAAGACTCTTTTCAGTAGCTAACTATCCCCTCTTTCATGCTTATTGGCTGCTAGGGACGTCTGTTGTCGTGAGAGAAGGCATTAGCAAGGATCTCATTCTCAACCCAGCAGCAAAAAGGGTGGTGGCAGCTGTGACTATCACAAAGGGATCCTGCACTTCTGAATTTGCCACTACACTACTGGAAGCAAGGCTAGTGAAGGGTGTGTCCTGGAGAGAATTCCAAGGGCCAGATAAGAAGGCTTGAAGGGCCACATTTCCCTCCTCCTTCCTGGCCTGAGGTTCCCACTCCTATACTAGGACATCAAACTTATGCTATCCAATATATACAACAGGGATGGAGAAGCTGTGGCCCTCCAGATGCTATTGGACTCCAGTTCCCAGCAGCCCCAGCCAGCATGGTCAATAGTCATGGATGATGGGAGTTGTAGTCCAGCAACACTGGAGGGGCCAAGTGTTAGCCATCCCTGTGGTATACCAATGATGACTTATCTGAGAGTAAGCCCCTTTTGACTCAGTGGGGCTTACTGCTGAGGAGACATGCCTAGGGTGGCATTGCTAGGCAATCGAGAGAGGCTCATAATAGTAGAACTTGTGGACATCCAGTGAAACTAAATGTTGGAAGATTCAGGAGAGAGAAAAAGAAAGGAATTCTTCACACAGTGCACGGTTAAGCTATGGAATTCGTTTGCACAAGAGGCAGCGATGGCCACCAACTTGGATGGCTTTAAAAGATGATCAGACATATTCATGGAGGATAAGGCTATCAGTGGCTACTAGCCATGACTATGCTCTGCCTCCACAGTCAGAGGAAGCATGCTTCTGAATAGCAGTTGCTGGAAACCGCAGGAGGGGAGAGTGCTCTTTGCACTCAGGTCCTGCTTGCGGGTTTCCCACAAGCATCTGGTTGACCACTGTGAGAATAGGATGTTGGATTAGAAGGGCCAGTGGCCTGATCCAGCAGGCTTTTATGGAAGGTAGGATTGGGATCTACTGGTAGCCGATCATCACCAGATGGTTTTTAGTAAATGTGTAGGAGACTCTGACTCTCAATGGTTTAACAGCAGCAACAACAGAAAGGCTTGTTTTCTCCAAAATAGCCTATTAGAATTCATGAAATAATTTTCAGGGTATGATCTGAAGGCATGTGAGGCCACTGCTTTGTTGAAGCTAAGCAGGTCTAAGTCTGGTCAGAACTTGGATAGGAGACCTCCTCCAGCCGCCTTGGGTTCCCTGGTGGACGAAAAGTTCCTCTTTCAACAAGCCTTCTAAGTGGAGACGTTTATCCACATTGGTTTCTGTATTTGGATTTGAACTGATTTTATATATGTGTTCTTATTCATTTATGTCCCTCCCTTCCTCCCAAAGGAACCCAGGGCGGCAAACACACAAGCATTAAAACAATGACTACATCTAAAAACAATTTATAACATTTTAATAACATTTCCTTTGGGAGGAAGGATGGGATATAAATTTAATAATGAACAAATGGATAAAGAAACAATAAAGATTCCAATAAAGATGCAGACTGGGAAATATCTCTACTTTAAAGGCGGGTTGAAAGAGGAAGGTCTTCTGTAGAAGCCAAAAAGACAAGTTGTTTTCATTATTGTTTTCATATCTGCAGATCTTTTAGCTTTTAAAAATGTATACAGTATGCAAGTGTTCTGTGTATGTTTTCATTGTACTGTAAACTGCTTTTAGATGCCTCTTGGAAAGTGATTCATAAATGAATAAAACAATAAATAAGCATAAGGGGGGAGTAAATGAGTAACTCAGATATAGATTTGAGCTTGTTTGTGAAGTTCATCCCATTTTGGGCTCATGTGGTGTGGTTCATATTTGGCTCTGCCCCCATTTTGCACCTGGCTCCATCTAGCAGGGGCGGATCATAGTTGTAGTCCAAAACATCTGTAGGGCACCTGGTTGGCCGAGGCTGTTAATCGGACACTTTTTTCCCACTGGAAAGAAAGCAGAGAGTCTTTCCTTGTTTGCTCCCATTATGGGAACCAGATAATGTCTTTTCCACTGAAGCAATGGACTAAATCACCTTGCTTTATTTTCCACCATTTCTCACCTTATCGGTGTTCAGGATCAGAACTTTGTGGGCAGGCTTCCAAGTCATGTGGCTGCCTCCATGGTCCAGTGGTTCCCATATAGTGTAAACACAATCTCTCTCCTATTTCCCACCCCACCACAGTGAGGATCACAGTTAACTGATAAGAAGTCCAGATACTCCTTTCAGGTCACCATTTAACATAGGGAAGAGGAACCTGCACTCTTCCTGATGTTCATTGGACTACAACTCCCATCATCCCAGACCACTGGCCATGCTGACTGGGGCTGATGGGGATATCTGAAGGGCCACAGGTTCCCCAACATTACTCTTAACTAGGGATGAGAGGGTGTCAAGTTTGGTTCTCTCAGTTTCTCATTTCAGCTGCGTTTTTGCACTAGCTGAAGCTTCTGGACCATTTTCAAGAGCCGTCCTATGTAAAGTGCATTGCAGTAGTTCAGTTGGAAGGTTTCTAGAGAATGGATCACAGTAGCCAGGCTGGAGCTGGAAACAGGCACTTGGTGCCACTGCAGCTATCTGTGCTCTCAGTAACAAGGTGGAATCTAGAAGTGCCTCAGATTAGGAACCTGATATTTCATGGGAAGTGTAATCCCATCTAGAACAGGCCACCTAATCAACTCCTGTATCCAGGAACCGCAAATCCATAGCACCTCCATCTTGTCAGGATTCAATTTTAGTTTGCTAGAGTAATGCAAACTTTATTATTGAGCCTGACCTATTATTATAGAAGACTAGATTGCTTGAGCTCCTGCACTATTATCTGCAGGATGAAATTAGGAAAAGTATTGAAAATAAAACTGCCAATATCATAACGTCTTTATACAAATCTATGGTGTGTGACTAGACTGGGAATGTACAGTTTTGGCCATCGCACTTCAAAAAAATATATTATAGAGCTGGGGAAAGTGTAGAACAGAGCAACCAAAATGATCAAGGGACTGGAGCAACTGTCTTTTGAGGAAAGGTGGGGCTTTTTAGCTTTGATAAAAAGGTAGTAAGGGTGTACAGAATTATGCATGGTGTGGAAGAAGAGAATGGGGACACGTTTCATAATCCTAGAACCCGGGGTCATCCAATGAAGCTAAATGGTGGGAGATTCAGGACAGACAAAAGGAAGTACTTCTTCACGCAGGGCATAGTTAAGCTGTGGAACTCACTCCCACAAGAGGCTGTGATGGACATTAACTTGGGTGGCTTTAAAAGAGGATGAGACAAATTCAGAAAGGGCTATCAAAGGCTACTACTAGCCACGATGGTAATGCTCTGCCTCCACAGTAAGGATGGCCAAGAAATTTGATTCAGTTCGCATTTCAGGGTGAATCTATCAAATTCATACTTTCCAAAACAATGTAAGAACCAAAACACAGCCATCCTTTGAAATTCTCATTTATCCACATGTAGCTCTGCAGTTCGCCCACCAAACAATTTTTACAAAAAAGCATGTTAGGGATTGGACTATGACCTGGGAGACCAGGGTTCGAATCCCCACATAGCCATGAAGCTCACTGGGTGACCTTGGGCCAGTCACTGCCTCTCAGCCTCATGAAAACCCTATTCGTAGGGTCGCCATAAGTCGGAATCGACTTGCAGTACATTTACATTTAGGGGAAAGTATGCATAAAAATGAATATATGAATGAAAATAATATACACAAATGCATTATATGATGAGAAATGGCTTGCAAAAATGTGTGCATTAGTCAAAACTGCCTAAAAATGTGTTTATTGGGTTAAATTCGCACTAAAATGCTGGAGGATTTTCATGTGGATTTTTTTTTTTTAAGTTCGTAAATGGCTGCAGAAATGTGGAGAAACTGTATTTAAGACTGGAAAAATGAGAAACAGAGAGAACCAAAAATGACAGATCTTTCCATCCCTACACAGTTCAAGGCAGGATGCCTCTGAATATCAGTTGCTCAGAATGACAGGTGGGGAGAGCACTCTTGCACTCAGGTCCTGCTTGTGGGTTTCCCATGTGCATCTGGTTGGCCCCTGTGAGAACAGGGTGATGGACTAGATGGCCCACTGGCCTGATCCAGCAGGCTCTTTTGATGTTCTTAAGTACTTCGTATAGCACTTAGTTAAACTATAGAATTTGCTACCGCAAGATGTAGCGATGACAGCTTTAAAAGAAATTAGACTAATTCATGGAGGACAAGGCTATCAACAGCTATCAGTCACAATGAATTTGTGCTGCTTGCACACTCAGAGGCAGAATGTCAGTTGCTGGGAATCAGAAGCGGGGAGGATGCTGTTGTGCCCATGTCCTGCTTGCAGGCTTCCCAGAGGCATCTGGCTGGCGTCTGTGAGGATGCTGGATGGGCCTTTTATTCTGATCCGGCAAGGCTCTTATAATGGCTCTTAAGAAAGACCAAAATACTGGCCGGGAAGTAAAAATAAACTCTAAAAAAAAATGGCCAGGCTAGTCTGTCCTTCCTTCTTTCTGATCAAGTGTCAGGTGTGCCATTGTTTCTGGGAGGGTGTTTATTTTGCCTCTTGCTCACCCTGTTTCAATCCCCTCATTGTTCTGCTCATTAAAACAGCCTTTTTAATCCGTTTTGAAAAGATTAAGCTCTCGGCAACGCCTGTGGGCATGCATCCCGGAAGCAAAAGAGGGAACAAATTGTGTCAGTTAAAGGACAGTGCAAGGCAACCTCAGGAGATGCATCGGACAGGCCTAGCCTGTTGCTTAGAGCAGTCTTCGCCAACTTGGTGCCCTCCAGATGATTTGGACTGCAGTGCCTATCATGCGCTGGCTGGGGCTGATGGGAGTTGTAGTCCAAAACATCTAGATTAGCGCAGTCTGGATTAGAGGGGCATAATATGCCTAGCAGTGCAACAAGCTCACTGCTTCGAAGTGTCCTGTGCTTGGGAGAGACTGCTACTGTCTACATCGGGGTGGGCGATGAGGCCTTATTATATGATAATGCTTTTTGTAATTTTTTGGACTGTTGTTTTGCATTGCGGTGCGTTGCACTGATTATTTATGTGTTTTGATGTGTGTTAGCAAAGCTGCATCTGAATTAATTCGTGAGGAAAAGCGAGGAAGGAACATCACAAATAAAATAACATCCTTGGCGGTGTTTGCGACATGTGATTTCCTCCCCCCTTAAAACAATGCTTATAAATGATAATGTGGAACAGCATTCTGCATCCTTCCCATTGTGCAAAAGTGATATTAGTAACAAAGTAGGAATTTTAAAAGTAGGGACAGTTCAAGGGAGATATGACCATTCCTCCACCCCCGTCCCCAGATAAGACATGCGAAGGAGGTCGCTACAGTATAAATTTCATCTTCAGGAGAAAGGAATGTTGTTCGGTGGTTTGAATACAATGGCACATCAGTTCAGGCACAAGCACAAATGTTGCAGTCTTCCATCAGGTTCAAGGAGTGCCAAGAAAGATTCCGGGAGCATTATCAGTCCCGCAGCTTTAAGCATTACACTTTTGATTGCCACCTTTGGCAAAACCCTAACTTTAAATGTTTGCTTTCATTTTTCTCCATGGCAAAACTATGACAATAATCATCACTGGCATCCTCAGCATAATCATAGAATAGTAGAGTTGGAAAGGGCCTCCCAGGCCAACCCCCTGCTCAGTACAGAAATCCAGCTTAAAGCACACGGAACACGTGGCTGTCCAGTAAGTTTTTCCTGATGTTCAGCGGAAATCTGGCTTCCTGTAATTTGAGCCCATTATTCCACATCCTGCACCCTGGGATAATCAACAAAAGATCCTGGCCCTCAGCAAGGAGTTTTTTTCAGGAAAAAAGCATGCCTCTGTATACCAGGCGCTGGGAATCACAAGTGGGGAGAGTGACACTGCACTCAGGTCCTGCTTTCAGGCTTCCTGTAGGCCAGTTGTGGGGAACCCTTGACCCTCCAGATGTTGTGGAACTACAACCCCCATCTTCCCTAGCCATTACCCATGCTTGCTGGAGCTGAAGGGAGTCATACAGCAATATCTGGAAGGCCAAAGTTTCTCCACACCTGCCGTAGGTATTTGGTTGGCCACTGTGAGAACAGGGTACTGGATTAGATGGTCTTTTGGCCTGATCCAGCAGGGCTCTTCTTACGTTCCTTATACTATTTTTTAATTATTATTTTGGAAAAATCCTGTGTATATTTTGAGATATAGGCAGTTTCTGTTTCCTCACTTTTACAGCAATCTGTTGGTGGCTTGATTGCATCCCTCCAGGTGTTGCAAAACTACAACTCCCATCATTCCTTACCATTGGCCATGCTTGCTGGTGCTGAAGGGAGTTGGAGTTCAACAATATCTGGAGGTCAACAGTCAAGGCTCCCTCCCCCTGCTCCTAGATTTGCAGGC
This sequence comes from Rhineura floridana, assembly GCF_030035675.1. Classification (NCBI taxonomy): domain Eukaryota; kingdom Metazoa; phylum Chordata; class Lepidosauria; order Squamata; family Rhineuridae; genus Rhineura; species Rhineura floridana. The sequence continues at coordinate 16,111,682 of NC_084493.1, read as the reverse complement.
ACAGGTCGGATCCAGAGAAAATTAGTCAAACTTTAGTTCAGCAGTGAGAAACCTTTTTTTCCCCCATCCTGAGGGCCACTTTCCCATCTGGGCAACCTTTTGAGGGCTACATGCCAGGAGGTGGGCAGGACCAGAGGCAAAAGTGGGCAAAGCAATAAATATATTTTTTTACCTTTGTGCAGTAGGTAAAGCATGTCAAGCAAGAGGCATTATCAGAATTCAAGGACGCATTTCAACCAGGCAAAACCCTTGGAGTGCAAAGCAGAGCCAGTGAGGGATGTGGTCTCGAGAGTCCCAAAGGCCAGATAGAGAGGTCTGGACTTGAGAGTCTCCATCCTTAGTTAGTCATAACAAATTGAAGCATGACAAAGGCCCCATCTAAACATTTAAAGCAGTATGCCACTTTAAATCACCATGGCTTCCCCCAAAGAATCCTGGGAAGTGTAGTTTGTGAAGGGTGATGAGAGTTGGAGACCGTTATTCTCTTCCAAGAGCTCCAGTTCCCAGAATTTTCTGGGAAGAGGGGCTGACTGTTAAACCACTCTGGCTAATGGAACTCTGTGAGAGGAATAGGAGTCTCCTAGTAACACTCAGCACTCTTCACAAACCACAATTCCCAGGATTCTTTGAGGGAAGCCATGACTGTTTAATGTGGAATAAATGGCTGGTGTGGCACTATCATACCTCTTTAAATAGTCACCGCTTTCCCCAAAGAATCCTGGGAAGAGTAGTTTGTTAAGTGTGCTGAGAGTTGTTAGGAGCCCCCTTTTCCCCTCACAGAGCTACAGTTCCTCAGAGTAGAGGGACTGACTGTTAAAACTCTCTTGGAACTGTTACTCTGTGAAGGGAATAAGGGTTTCCTAACAACTCTCATCACCCTTAAACTACAGCTCCCAGGATTCTTTGGGGAAGCCATTATTGTTTAAAGTGGTATGATACTGCTTTACAATGTATAGGGCAGACCTGGATCTAACCCACAGTGAGTATTTGTATTTTCATTCATACCCTTACTAAACACAGAATGTGCTAATTGTAATCATGCGCCTATATGCATGCCAATAAATCTGATGCACAGTGCCAAATAAGGGGCAAAGCTAAGGAAGATAAGAATGTGAAGTCACCCAGATGACTTTCTACTACAAATTAGTGAACTGATAACTGAGAAAAAAGAATAAACTGATATACGCAGCTGCACTGACACAAATTCATTTTATAAAATTAAACACAAAAAGATCCAGAAAAGAGGATGTGTGATTTCTGCCCAAATTAATTATGAGATGGTTATAATCCATGAAGCCTAGTCTTATGCATTGCTCAGACTTTTTAAAGCTCCATTGAGTTCAATGGGTCTGACCACTTAAGAAGGCGTGCACAGGATTGCAGCTTTAGGCTGTGGTCCTATATACTTACCTGGGAATAAGTCCCAAGTGAATTCAGTTGGATTGCCTTCTGAGTAGTCAGGGATAGGATTGTACTGTTAATGAAATACAAGCTTTCCCACAAGAAAACCCAGATGTGGGGGGGGGGGAGGGACATAGCTCAGTTGCAGAGTATCTGCTTTGCATGCAGGAGGTCTGAGGTTCAATCATTGGTATTTCCAGGCAGGGCTGCCTGAAATCCTGTAGTGCCCCTGCCAGTCAGTGTAGACAATATGGAGCTAGATGGACCAATGGTCTGACTGAGTAGAAGGCAGCTTTCTCTGTTCCTTAAGTGGAGCATCAAACAGCAACAAGTCACAGAATGTGTGGTGTGAATGGCGACATCACTATGTCCAATTTTCTGCACATTGCCCCCAAAACTTGCCAGCTTAGATGTATTCTATCAATGACAATAGCAAGCAAAAAAGGCAGCTCTGGCCGCAGCAACCTTTACAGTAATACCTCAGTTAACCAATCCTCCAGGAAGGAAGCTCCTTTTAACTTTTAGGTAAATCTGATCAGATTTGCTTTGCTATGGATAAACTTCCAAGCCTGTGCCTTTGCTGTCAGGTGAAACTGACCAGCCTATGCCTTTGCTTTGCTAGGGTGAAACTGACAAGCTTGTGCTTGCTTTGCATTGAAGAGATCTCTTGCTTTCTCCCAGGGCTGGGAAGGGAAGGATGTAATATGATTCAGAGGAGAAGGGAGAGGAGAAAGGGGAGGGTCCCAGGTACCCCTGTAAAGCCCCTGTTGAAGCTGCCCCACCATCTATGAGCAGGTGTAGGAACCTATCCCTATTCTTTCCATGTTATTCCTACCTCTGGTACCAAAGTTTCTGTTAAAGTAATGTTTAAGAACGCATCTACTTTGCTAACTGAAGTATTACTGTATTGCTGACTAAGGAGTGGGGGACAGAGGTTGCAAAGAGCAAGGCAAGAACCAAAGAGCCACAGTGACTCGCCTCAAGCAGGACAACCCAGTTGGAGCAGCTTCCAAGCCCAAGGCTTTGACCTTATCAGCTCTTAACCCGACAGTATCAACCGACAGATTTTTATGGACTGTATCTTTCCATCAAATGTCAGTTAGAAACCTGCACTAGGCTCTTTTGTTGTTTTCTGTTTTCAGGCCACCGCTGATAAGGCAGTTTGCGATTCTGCCTTCCCACACGTTCATCTCGGGTCGCCTGGACAGGAACAGTCTGGCACAGGTCCTTGAAACAGCTGGAGGAACATAAGAAGCTGCTTTGTTCCAAGTCAGGCCACTGTCCTATCTAGCTTAGTATTGTCTACACTGTCTGACAGTGGCTCTCCAGGGTTTCAGGGAGGCGTCTCTCCCAGCCCTAACCGAAGAGGCCATTGGGGATTGAACCTGGGACCTTCTGCATGAAAAGCAGATGCTCTGCCACTGAGCTATGTTCCCTTGCTTTTAGAATATTTAGGAAACTGCCTTATACTGAGTCTGGCATTGGTCCATCTAGATCAGCATTGTCTACACTGGCTGGCAGCAGCTCTCAACGGTTCCAGACAGTGGATATTCCCAGCCCTACCTGGAGATGCTGGGGTTTGAACCTGGGGCCTTTAGCATGCAAAGCAAATACTCTGCCAATGAGCTACGGCCCTTCCCTCATCGAGTATGCAGTGGCCAGCTCACAAGCATCCTTCTGAAATTAGCTGGTAACTTACCCTGGGCTGTTTTCACTGCCAGCTGGAGTCCAACAATGTCTGGAGAGCCATTGGTTCCCTACTCCATCGCTTAGCTCTACAGATTTTGCTGGACTTCAGCTGCCATCCATCCCAGCCAGCATAGCCAATGGCCAGGAACGATAGCAGTTGTAATCCAGGAATATCTGAAAGGCCACAGATTCTCCAGCCCTGTCATAGCCCTTCTTTAAGGAAGAAGCTCTTTAGGGATTTATAATTTTCTAAAAGATCGTCAACAAATATATGTTTATTTATGGCTTTTTAAAGTCGCAACCTCTCTCCTCCCAGGAGCTTAAAGCAGCATATCTGATTCCCTCCCCCTATGTTATCCTCATGTTAATCCTGTAAGGTAGTTCAGGCTGAGAGATAGTGATTGCCCCAAGGGAAGGAGAAGAAGGGCAGGATATAAATCTAATAAATAAATAAGGTCGTCCAGTGAGCTCCATGGCCGAGTGGAAATTTTAATCCAGATCTTCCTAGCCTTAGTTCAATTGTCTAACTGCTACATGTATAATTGGGATCATTTTTTAAAACTGCTACTTTTTAGAAAATGCAAAACTATGAAAGGTTTAAACAAAAGGTTCCATTTCCATGCAAGAAACACCCATTTCACATGTTGCTTGATACTAAGTCTCACTTAGTTCAATGGGACTGTTACTCCTGCACCAGGATCCTTAGCATCATCCTTGGGTGGTAGTAAGTTTTGGAGCAAGCAGCCATCTGTTAAGCCAATAGTGACATCTAGTGGTAAAAAAAAAAGAGTGAAATCACAGAGTAGACATACGGTGCAAACAGGAGTAGAATGATTCTTAAGGGAGCACATCTACCTGACAAACTTCTATTGGTTTCACTCACACCAGTCTTAACTGCCCTGGTATTGCTTTCCCTACAAGGAAATTGATGAGGGATTATTGGTCAGCAGACTGGTCAGAACCAAGACATGGGTTTCACTATGGGCACCATCACTATTTTTTTTTAAAGTATTATTTCTTCAGGATTGTTTAATGAAGAGGAAACCAACCCTCTGAAAGGGTGCAGGAGAAAAAGAGGAAGATTACAGGAGAAAGGAGGAAGAGATAAATATATTGTATTAAAAATGTAATTAAAATTGATGCCATGTTGCAGGTTTGGGTTAAAAGTGAGTCCCAGATCCAAATAGATTGACTACTGGTTGCAGTCCATCAAAGCTTACACCAAAACATAAATCCTCTGCATATCTACTCAGACATAAGTCTCACTGAGTTCCAAGGGGGCTTACTCCCAGGGTTACAATATTAAGCATACTTGTCTAGGAGCGAGACCGATGGAACTCAGAGGGGTTTACTTCCGGGTACACATGTATAAGATTCTGCTACAGATCCATCAGTTTTTAAGGAGCCACAAGACCAATGTGTTGTTTTTACCACCTGGATTTGCAATGAGCCATTAGCAAGCTAATAATCATGAAGAGCACCTTTGGAACTGTAATTCAATAGTTTGCATGAACTAGGCTGAAAACACTACACTCACAAAATAATAAGAAGCTATGTTGTTTTTGCTTCAACATGAAAATCAGGTTCTAAATTCTAAATTAGTGGATCCAATCAGGCCCATGCATAACATGCCAATTTTGGCCTAGGCATCAACCTTGACTGGATTCTTCACCCTGATTCCATTTGCTCAGCAGCAACCCTGTGAAATGAAGAGGAAACCCCAACAAACCACCAACTCAGAACTGTACATGAAACAAATACATTGGTTTATTCAAGGTATAAAGTTCACAAGTAGATTTTGTAATGAAAAACCATGATAAGATAAAACAAAGTAAAATAATCACAACCAAGAGTTACATTGCTGATGTTTTCATAACCTTAATGGTGCTATAGCAATGTTGACATGAAACAGTGCTTTTCAAAATAGAACAATTAACAATGAAGATGAAAGGAACCAAAATTAGCAACGTTAGGAAGACAATTGAAATAAAGACTACTGAGAGCATTTTGTAATAATTATTAAGAACAAAACAAACTAATTAACTAATTCCTTTTCTATCTTCAGTTATTTGTATAGTTTTAGTTCTCAGTTCCCCAGATCAATCGGTTAGCAATAAGTTACAAATATCCAGGCCTGTATAGGTACATGGAATATGGGGAACCACACAGTAAGCAGATAAAACAAGAAACAAAAATAATCCAATTTCCCCCAGTAAACTTGGATCAGGAGGTTGGAGGTTTGCCCAACTATAATCATGATGTCAAGACTCCTTCCCTAAAATTATTAGCTATGTATTAAAATTATTATCACACTTCCCTATCATTTTCCTTCCACCCACGAGCGCCTGCAATAATAGGCTCAGCCAGCTCCTCTCCCCTCCAATTCCCACTCTTTAAATTTTAAATTTAAAATAACTCCGCCCACCGTCCAATCAGCGCCTCCCGATCGCCAGCTACCAGGAGATCGCGTTCCAGACCTTCTGGCCAACCTAGCGGCCAATCGTAGAGCTAGAAAATGTAAGAGCTAAGCAGGATGATTACAGAGCACATAGGGATAGAAACTTATAGAGCTAGAAAAAGCTAAAGATTGGCTTCCCTGAGGCTTACTCCCAGGTAAGCGCGCTCTGCAACCTCAGCGTCAACTCCTTTATCTAAGCTGCTTTCGGCCTAATCCTAAAGAACTGATTTTCCATAGATAGCCTTAAAGCGACGAGCTTCTTTAAAAAATACAAACCGAAAACTCAGTCATTATATCTTCCTAATTCTCTGAGGAGAGAGGGGAGGGAGGTGGCATGTCTTCGACGCAGAAGGCGTTCACGTCAAAAGCCGTAGCCAATCAGAGAGCCCGAGCGCGCTCGCGGCAGGAAGGGAGTCGTAAGGAGTTCGCGAGAGCGGGGTGATACCGGGGAAGCAGCCCGAGCCAATGGCGAGAGTGGCAGCGAGGCACCCTGTAGCCAATCGTAAGAGAGGAGAGGTAAGCGCGCCAGCAGTCAGATAGAGAGCTGCGCACAGGAGATAATGGCGAGTGCTGCTTTTGCTTGTTAAGAGAGGAGCGGCATGTTTTCCTTGTGGAGCTGTAGGGGTTCCGAAAAGGTGGTGGCTAGCAGGGGCTCCCCTTATTATTAACAATTGATAATAGCAGTTATTAAGTGTCCCCTTATTAAGCTATTATCAGGAGCTTCCTGTAGCCTTGAGTTTTGGCGGCCGTTGCTGGGGGAGCCGGAGGAGTCCCCACTGGAGAAGGGGCATAGTATTGAGAGGTTAGAGGGGTTTTTAAAAATCGGTTATTGAATGGGAGGGGGAATAGTGTATCACCTTCCCTTGGAAAGGGGCCTGCTGTTGGAGGGTGGGAGCTGCACCCTGCCTGTGCGTTCCAGCAGAGTAATAATTATATACATAAAAAATCCTTTTTGGTTGCAAGCCTGGTCCTAAGGATGTTCGTTTGGAAGGAAGTTTCCAATTACCTCAGCAAGACTATTTTTCCTTAGGAAGTGTACTCAAGAGTGGTCTTGGGATGCTAAGTTAAGAGACCCAGGCCGTGGTCCTCCTCAAGCTGCCTGGTAGTTGCTGTGTGCAGCATGGTGTGTATGTGTACCATCCAAACCTGGGCACCCAAAGTGTAAGCTGCTGGAATACAGAAACGCTTTCTGGATCATCATGACTTGCTCCCACAATGTGGTTTTCCTGTTGGACACTGCCAGCTCTGTGCAGAAGATTCATCTTCATCTGGCCACCTTGAGGATCTTGAACTATTTGGGATGCAAGTTTGGCCTAACTAAGATCCGATGGGGCTTCAAATTCTTTGACTCCTTAGGTGTCCAGGGCAGAACTTCACGAGTGGGCAATTTTCGTGAGCTTGGATCCCGCAGTTGGGAAGACTTCGAGGAAGAGCTGGAGGCGAGATTTGGAAACCTAGGCGGCAGTCCAAACTCATCTGGCTCAGTGCCTCGAGCCACCCTCACTCGGAACATACTGAAAGAATCATTACTTGACTACCAATGGGACCGTCCTGAAATTGCCTCTCCAGCCAAACCGGTGTTGAGGAGCCAGAAAAGCAAGTTAACTGTGACCCCTGACAAGCCTCTTGGCAGTTCTACTCCTTCTGCAGGCTTTGTGAATGCCATTTTCCTCTTCTCTCCCTGTCCTCATTCCCAGAGGGAGCTGCTACAGTTTGTTTCTGGAATGCATGCTCATTCATCTGATGAACTGCCTGCTTCACATGATCTGACAGAAAAGTTCCTTCCGAAGGGAATCAGGGAAATGATGGCTTCTCAGAAAATCACATTGTATTGGGTGGACACTGCTGAACAGTTCAAGGTAATATGAAATAATTAATCATTTGGGGTGCTAAATTCCAGATCATTAGCCTACCATCTGATGTGGCATGTTGTTAATTGCATTTGTTTCCCTCCCTTCCTCCAAGAAGTGCATGGTGTCAAATGTTGGGCCTACCACTTTATCCTCTCAACAACTCAGTGAGGTAGTTTAGGTTGAGAGTGAGTGGTGGTTCCATGGTCATCTTGTGTGCTTTATGGCTCAGTGACTATTTAAACCCAGATTTCCCTGCTCAGAGGCAAATACTGTCTGCTGCAACCCATTATGCTCCTCCAGTTTTCACAGATGCTGACAGTGAGACTACCTGTGTAAGTGTGCATTCTAGAGACCTGTCCATGACTATTGTTAAATATTACCTGCCTTTCACCAGCAGGTCCTGGTGCGGGTTACAACAATTTAAAATCCAATGTTAAAAACAGTTAAAACAAATTACTGTCACAAGAAAAGGGTGGGTCCTGAAGACACACATTTTGGGTGTCAAAGACCAGGGTAAGTAGGTGTGTCTTCCATATTTGTCAAAGACTATATAGAGAAGGTGCCAGATGTACCTCTATGGGGATGGAGTTCCATAACTTATGTTGTGTGCATAGAGCTGTGCATGTGAAGTACCCATTCACTTCAGCAGAGAGGACAGCTCTGTAGGCACACATAAGAATACATGCTCAGAGCTACCCCCTCAGTAGAAGTGAACGCAGAAGACCATACCTGCAGAAAATCAGTGTACATGTCAAGTACCTTTACGTGCAAGAAATCACTAGGGTGGGTTAAGATTTGAAAGAGGGATCTTGGGTGTATTCAGCACACAGAATCTCTGTAAGTCAAGGTTTCTCAAATGTGGCTACTGAACTGTAGCTACACTTCTGACCACCATGCATGCTCTGAGTTCTTACTTGTAGTTGCAGGTGAAGGCAATGGGGAGAATTGCTGTTCTAAGCCACACAAAATCTGTATTTTGCCTGCACTGATCCTCTACATAGGGGGTAGCCGCCATGATGCCTTCCAGAGGTTATGGTCTACAACTCCCATCATTCCTGACTGTTGGCCATGCTGGCTGGGGTTGATGGGAGTTGTAGTCCAACAACATCTAGAGGACACCATGTAGTCTATGCAGACAGGGAGGCATTACAGCACACAAAACTACCACACAAGTACCTTCTCTAGGTACAGTTTCCCACGCTATTGTTTTTACTGTTCAATTATTATTACAATTTATATTGTGCCATTCTGTAAAACTAACATCCAAGGTGGTTTACAATAAAAACAAATTCAAGCAAAAACAGCAACAGATTAAAGTCAGTCACAGAAGGACACAGTTATTTAAAAAATTGCTGGAACAATATACTCTTGACTGCCTACCTAAAAATGAGCAGTGATGAGGCAAAATATACCACCCTTGGAAGGATATTCAACAATTCAGGGCCTTTTCTGTTGTGACACCCATCTCTTAGGCACAGCCCTGGCACCGCTGACAATTGAGGGAAGAAGAAGAGCCTTTATCATGGAGTGGAGTACTGGGACAGACTCATGGGAGGAGGCAGTTTCTGAGAAACAATGGTCTAGGCTGCTTACAGTAAGAATCGGGATCTGCGACCCTCTAACTCCCATCAGCCCCAGAGAGCATGGTCAGGGATGATGGGAGTTGTGGTCCAACAACATCTGGAGGGTGCAGATTCCCTTGTTTTAAAACATACAGGATATTGAACCCAGAAACAAATTGAAAGATAGTGGAATTAGTAAAGAATTGGCATATATGATCTTTGGCTCCAGAAAGCAACTGCACTTTGGACTTAATGAAATTTCCAGACTGTCTTCAAGGGTTGCCCAACACGGACTGTGTTGTGCTAATCCAGCCTGGAGGTGATTGTGGTAGGAATAAGGTCAGGTAAGACTTCTCTAGGTAAGGGTGCAACTGGCATGTCAAATGAAGCTGGTTAAAGGCAATCTTGGCCATTCTGCAACCTGACCATTTTGGAGGAGATCTGGACCCAGAAGTAACTCCACGCTGTAGACTTACTGCTGTAGGGAGTGTGTAAGCCCATCAGGCTTGTAAGAACTATCCAGCTTGGGTGGGGAGGGGGCTTGGCCATGTGGGTCAAAGGAGTGGCCAATGAGGAGATGATGTCAGCTGGCTTTAAAGAGATGGTTGTGCTGCCTTTTCTGGACCCATTGGTTTATGATAATTACTGCAAGGCACAAATACCCCTTTTGTGGGGCAAAGTGCTTTAGAGGGTAACAGCAGCCCAGCTGCAGACAGTCTCGGAGGATATTGCTTATCTAGAGCTGGGATGGGGAATCTTCTCATCCCAAGGCCCACAATCCTGGGCAACCCTCTGGAGGCCACATGCCAGTGATGGGCGGCAGAAGAGGTAAAAGTGGGTAGAGCAATTAATGTGAAGTAGGCTAGTCTCCACACATGCTTACACACACCTGTTTCCTCCATCCCGGCAAGCAAGACTCATTATCAGAGGACACATTCAAGGACACATTCCAGCCAGGCAAAAACAACTGGCCTCTGTGCCAAGGAGCACATATTGGCTGGTTTGTCTGGCACACCAGCTGTGACAGTTCCTGGATAGTGATAGCTATTGTGATCTGTGCGTTGGTAACCTCCAGACTGGGTTTTTGTAACACGCTTTTGTGAGGCTGTTCTTAAAGCTGATTTAGAAGCTTCAGCTAGTGCAGAATGTGGTGGCCCCACTTCTTAGCAGGGCTTTGTATCATGCTTGTATAATGCCTGTACTGAAGGAGGTATACTGGCTGCCAGTTAAGTACCAAGACAGCTTTAAGGCATTTGTTCTGACTTGTAGGGACCTGAACGACTTGGGACAAGGCTATCTGAGAGACCCCCTTCTGTACAAGTTGCCTAGGTTGTTGTGATCTGCTGGGGAAGCCCTGCTGACCATACTGCAATGTATAGATGTGCACACAGGGCCTTCTCAGAAATGGTACCTACCCTGTGGAAAGATCTCCCAACTGAGATGAGATGGGCACTGGCATTGGTTGGCTTTTGCCAGAAGTTCAAAACATCTGTTTACCAAAGCGTTCTCCGGGCTATTGATGCCTGTGCTTGCTGTTCGTCATGTGATTATTTTGTTTGCCTTTGATTTGGCTGTAATAGGATTTCACTGATTAGATTTTATTATATATTGTATTGTGGTTTCGTTGTCTGAACTGCTTTGATCTTTCCAGAAGTGAAAAGCAGTATATACATTTCCAAATATATAAAACCCAGCTTCGTAAATAACTCCACTAAAGTTTATAGCCTACAAGTCTGTTTTTTTAAACTAGCCTGCTAACAGAATAGTAGCCTCCATTTCCTTGCAAGGGGCAACTCCATTCCCCATAGGCAGTATGGAAGTGTAGTTAGGAGCATAGGAAGCTGCCTTATACTGAGTCAAGTCATTGGCCCACCTTGCTCAGTACGGTATACACTGACTGGCAGCGGCTCTCCAGGATTTAAGACGGATCTCTCCCAGCCGTACCTAGAGTTGCCTGGGACTGAACGTGGGACCTTCTGCATGCAAAGAGATGCTCTGACACTGAGCTACGGCCCTTCTCCAAAGGTTGCTGGTCTCTCGGCAGGCTAGCTTAAAAAACTGCCTACTACCTAGCAGACTGGTGGAAGAGGGACAGAGTGTTCTGTGCTGGTTGTAGAGGAAGAGAGTTTACTTTCTCGGCAGTTAGGATTAAAACCAAGTGGACTAGAGTAACCCATCCTTCCTTTGCCCACTTCCTCATTTGCCTCCATGGAATTCTGGTCACCTATGGCTGCCAGGCTCCCAGAACTAGTTGTATCCCTCCATTCAGACTGGCAGATTTTCCCCAAACTATATTTTATCTAAAGCAGCACACAGGAAGCACACGAGCTACTGGTTGGATTTGCCTTTTAATGTAAGGAAGTACAGGTTTATTGCACGATGCCTATTAATCTTTACTTAGTCAGATGGATGTGCCAGGCATGACAGCCCTTTAAAAAAAATTGGCAACTCTCTTTCTTGTGTGTCCTCACTTATCTCTTTTATATAGATGGGCTCCTAAATGTTGATATTCCCCCGCGCCCTAAAGCCAAATATCAGAGATTGGCAACTGATGAAATTATTATCTTCTGTTTATTTTTCTATAGCCTCGTAAATCTACTAAAGTTATTAATCTATAAAAGTTATTAGTCCATAACATTCTTGCGAATCTGCTTGTCTCTACATATATGCTAGTCGTTTGTTTGGCAAAGATAGCTGAAAAGAAAAACAAAGGATCCATTTCTTGCAGAATGTCCTTTCCTGGTTGCCTGGAGGTGATTCTTCGCTTCCACAGCAACTAGGCAAGTGACTTTTTAGGAGCCTGTTTTTAATACAGATTTTTATATAGTTTTGTTCTTTGCTGAAAAGCACCAGAGGCAAATGTGCAAGCGGAATTGGACAATTGTTTTCAGAGCTATATTTATTAACAAAAATAGCATAATAGGAATTTCTCAGAGCATAATATTCTTTTCTAATAGAGCTTCCCTCAGGCTGTAGACAAAATACATTGTATTATTAACCTTTTCTCTGGTTGTCTTACTAATATCACTAACATGAGCCTTTCCGTCGTTTTGTTCCAGCTTCTTGAAACTTCAGACCACATTGGCTACTGGATGTTGGTTGACCTGATGCGCCTCTCGGGGGGCACCATCTTGCCATCTGATACATTAATTCAGTGTTTAAATCACCACCGAACAAGGGGCACCCCTGCTTTTCCTGTGGAGTCTGGAGCCTCCGGGCCACCGTTCACACCATGGGCTGCAATCTTGCCTTTTGATTCAACTTTGAACTGTCTGTTTTCCTCGCCTTCTGCACTACAAGTATCCTTCCCTCGTCTGGAAGGAGTGTTGTTCCTCAGATCTGATGGTAATGAAAATTCTATGTAGTTACAGTTAGCAAGGATTTCCTCTCTCCTATCTGTATAGCCCAGGTGCTGTGAAAAGGAAGCTTTAATCCAGGGCTGGGGCATCTGTGTCCCTTCAGATGTTATTGGACTCCAACTCCCATCAGCCCCAACCAGCATGGATAGTAGTCAGAGATGATGGGAGTTACAGTCCAGCAGCATCTACATCTCTCCTTTATTCTGCCAAATAGCTGTACCTTCAGACTGACAGATGAAATTATTTCTAAACTGCAGGGTTTAACAAAATTAAGTTCTCAAAGTAGTAATACAAGAATAATGACTTGAGTTCTTAACCTAAATGCAAGATTGTTCATGTTTTATCTAAAATTTGTAACTCACTGCTAAGAACATCCTCCATATCAGAAGACTGTAATGTAATGCCAGTATTAGCATTATTTTTGAAAGGGGCCTGGGGTGTTAGATGTTGCATCTTAGATAACGTGAAAGAAGCTATCCTTGGGAATAAGGACTGGTTTACTTCTGTGCTTCCTAACCTGGTATATGAATTAGTTTTACTTCTGTGCTTTCCACCCTGGTAAATAAAGTACAAAGCGCTTGACCTTTCTGTGGTTGCTGAGTTCCCTGTTGTTAAATCTATGGTTATTTCCTGCTTTCATGACCTATTTTCCTCCGTTTTAAAAGCTTCTCTTGACTCTTAGCAATGGTGTTTTATCTTGAACAGGAGTCAAAGAGGCACAGAGCTGTGGCGTGATGTTGGAACCTCTAACTGTGGGCCAGAGGCACTTCAGAAGTCCAGTCAATATTTCTCTTAAGTGTGCTATGACAGGCTGGAATGCAGTGCATGTTGGGAGTTTCCACACAGAGAGCTGGGTACTGCAGAGTCCATCATCGGGACTGTCAGTCCAAGAGACTTCTTTGTTTCAGCAGTTTGTAAAATGCATTCTGGCACAAGGACTACATATGGTAAGGACGGCATATATTCTAAGTATCCCTTCACAATTAGATGAGAGTGGCTAACAAGCTTTCGGTATCTATTTATTTGCCACATTTATGACCCTCCCTTTTTGTCAAGGGTTCAATAGCACATACTTTAGTTCTCCGGGGATCCCCCGCATTAGCCAGACTTGCACCTTGCTTAATGTTAGACACAGAACTATATTGTACACTTTAGTGCCATTCTCTGGTCATTGTCACATGTGCAATTCTCCCAAGTGTGGATCTTTATGTAGCCACATTGGCAACATATATGCATAAGAGGGAGATAATAGCGGGCTTGGGGAAATATTGGCAGCAGTAAAACAAAACTTTTGGGGGGGGGCTTTAAAAAGTGATGAGGGCAGGGAGAGAGAGAACCAAAAACAGCTCAATGAGGGCTAAGCATGACTATAAAATGCTGGCTGATTTTGTGTGTATAGGTGGGAGACAGAAAACCAAGGAGAATGGAATGGCTGGAATCTTGAACATGGAACACTCCACTTTGCAACGTTTTGTTGCAGGTCCCACTTGTCTATGCTATTGCTGAAAATTCTGTTCATTTCTCCATTGGTTGTATCCAACACTGCAGTTGCACAAGTAGAGGAGACCTGCACTCATGCAACAGGACCTCCTCGCCTCCTCCCTGCAGCCCCTCCCCTCATGTATCCTCAAAATCTGCTCCAGAGAGTTGAAAAACAAAGGCTGCACTGTCACACACACACTCCCAGTTAAGCCCTGTTGCATTCAGTGGGACTTCTGAATGAACAAACAGAGGGTTGGGTGGATAACAGAGCTTTAAAAACTAAAGTAGGTATAGCTGTCATTCTTCAATAATACTTGTCAATATTCAACAATACTTGACTTGCCCTCCATACAGAAATAGGAACCATCTCCAGTAACCTTTTAAACTGGATCCTAAAGCGACATCCTTGCTGTTTTATGAGGGAGTCCTGGAAGAGTCTCTTAATAGTGTTCTCATTTTCTTACAACTTATGTTGAATTTACTAGTCTTTCACAGTTATAGGCTGCAGTCCTAAGCATGCATACCAGGCAGGGCTGTGGAGTCGGAGTCGGGAGCAATTTTGGGTGGAGTCGGAGTCGGTAGAAATGTACCGACTCGTGACTTCCAAATAAATTCTGATTGACAAGAAGCAATTTTGGGTGGAGTTGGAGTTGGAGTTGGACAGTAGAAAAATAGAGGAGTCGGAGTCGAAAGTTTGGCGTACCGACTCCACAGCCCTGATACCAGGAAGAAAGGCCCATTAGCCAATTGGATGTCTTTTGCATGAATATGCATTGGGTTGTCTCTCCAAATCTCCTGTCTCCCTAATCAAATAGTGTTTCCTTTCTGAGCAGAGGTTGATCTGCCTACATAATCTTCTTCTTCCCTGTTGGAAAGGTTGCTGAAGTGTGTCCATCTGGGGCCTGTTCTCCCTATACTGGGATTTTCACTCCCATCTCGGATACTGCCGCAGTTCTTTCTCTTCTCTGTGCTGAGAGAGCTCCTGAAGTCGAGAGATCACTCCTTCCAACTGTCATGGAAGGGAATCTTTCCAAAGATGAGGATTTCAACCTTCCAGAGGTTGTGAGCAGCGTGGTAAATCAAGTTGATGGTGACTGGGATCTGGCAAGTCCTGGTACGTTTATGTGCTTGTTAGATTAAATCTTTCCAAGAAGCCCCTTCCATGCTATTGCATCTGCTGAAGAATCCTCACATCCTGCAGAGGATTATAGGACATACTCTAGGCTACACAGTTCTTGTGGAGTACTGTTCTGGTCTGCTGCATCTCCTATTTTGTTTGCCTATTTAGAAGACTTGTATCCCAATCAAATGATCTACAAGGCTGCTTTCAAGAGATCATAACAACACAACACACACAACCCATCAGCTCTGAATCCTCTGGCTAAGGGATAGGGCCAAAGCTTCCTTCTATCCAGCTCTGCAGTCCCAGAGCAAACTGGCATTTTGAGCGGAGTATTATTTCTGGGGGTGGACTTGGAGGGGGGTGGGGAGCAAGCTCCCTACAGCTCTTTCTTCTCTGGTCAGTGGATGGGGTCAGGTTGGTCTCCTCCTTGCCATGATGATCTTCCATGGAGGCATGGGGTGCAGTCCTTGGTTCTGTAGCTGACAACAGAAACTAGGTTGTTTTTTCTTCAGCTCTGCAGTCGCAGTGACCTGCTTGAACTGAGACTGTAGCCTAAAACACTCCACAGTCTCTTGCAGCTGCACACTGCAGGAGAAGATTGATAATGAGGAGAAAGCCATATTTAATCAGAGCTTCTGGTTGAGAAACCCCAGACAAGCATCCAACGAACACCAGGGTTCGCTGGAACATAGCTTAAAAACCAGTGTTCTAAAACAATGTCCTGTCTGTTCAAAACTAAAACAGCTTCCCAGGCAGCAAAATGTATCTAACATCTGTAATGTGTGGATTTGAATCTTTTCTCTAGTTAGTCACTTTGCCACAGGTACAGCCATATTGTTGGAAAGTACAATCCTATGCACACTTGACGTGGATATAAGATTTGTTGTTCCTAGTGGGATTAACTTCTAAGGAAACCATGTAAAATACCGCCTTGCTGTATTTTTAGGAAAGTGTGGTTTATTAACATTTAAATAAACACTTATAACATTTGCAGTAACTTTCTCAACTATGGGATGGCCTAATGCCACTGATAATTACTTGGTTTTTTTTATTCTGTCTTTACTTGTCCATCAGAGACCCTGTTTCCAGAGTGGGCCCAACAGGAGCTGACCTGCACACAGTCCTGGAGTCCTGCAGTGATTGAAGACTGGTATTGTTTATCAAACCTCTGTGGAGCAAGTTCTCGCTTGATGGAGTCACTCAGGTGATTCTTTTTTTGTCTACCTTCAAAGATATCCTAATTCAGGGAAGAGCAGATCTAGGATCCAGAGTGTCTGGTTTTGAATGCCTACACAAAAGACATGGACTAAATAAACTTCTAACACTTTGCAACCCCTTTATTGCTTCCTGGCTAGTGTGGTGAGGTTAGCTGTTTCAGGATGAGGGAGGGTTCTCATGAGAACTGGTCTTGTCCTGCTCTTTCCTTGGGTCATGACAGCAATATCTTGGGGCCCCAGGGATCGGGGGGAGAAAACATGTGGCCTCTATTGTGCCTGCTCCCTGGCAGAAAATCTTCAGGGTTCCCCAGTGCCATATAGCAGAGTAGAATGGGGATTTAGGGAAAATACCTAGGTACTGGTGTCCTGTTATTTCTGCCAAGACCTAGCGTGCATTTTTAGAGAGCAATGCAGCAACCCAGACTAGATCAGCAAGCACTCTGTGAAAGTGGCTCCAACCTTGCCACAGAGGCTGGGCTCTGAAATTGCAATGGACAAAAATATATTGGTTCAATAATATAGATCAAATTTAAAATTGAATAAGAAATATTGTCTTCAGAGTTTCACATTCCATCATAAATGAACATGTGCTCTACAGACAAGACTCTAAGGACCCAGGCAGTCTGAAATGGCTAGGAAGACTTGCACAGATGCCATCTCTGAGTTCTGTGGTGAAGGAAAGAGGAATTCCGGCTGGTAGCCAGACATGCTGGGCGCTACAAGCATTTGTCTGTGGTGCAAAGGAGCAACTTCCTTTTTGCCTTTTTCTTTTATTTAAAATTCTTATTTTAATAGGAATCTTTTACCCTGACCAGGTTGCTGCAGGCAGGGTCTGCTACTGAGAAGGAGGCCCCAAAGCCTGAAAGGGAACTGACACGCTGTCTGTCTAAACTATACCAGAAGAAAGCCTCTGACCTCTCTGCTACATCTCAACAGCAGGATCACAGGAAGAGACGTATGCGTGTTCTACAATCGTTACAATTTTTTTTAAAAAATGTTTTTAATGCTGTTTTGTTTTAATGTATTTTAAGATCTGTTTTCATGATGTTTTAAAGTGTTTTTAGCGCTTTGTTTGCTGCCCGTGGCTCCTGCTGGGAGGAAGGGTGGGATACAAATTAAATAATAAATAAATAAAACCACTTATCTTCCTGCTGTTCTGTTCCGGATGACAGCTGTCTCTCCTGTACTTTCACATAAGCCCTGTTGTGACTGATTTTTTTTAAAAAAAAAAACTCTGCCGTATTTTGCATGTGGTATGCTTTTGGTCTATTGGACGATAGTTCTCTGTGATTTGTTGTAACCCCAATTATGCTTGTGTCTTTTGATTTGGGCAGGTGGAGTTCCCCGTACTCCAGTTAGGCAAAAAATGAAGACCATGCCTCGTTCCCTTCAGATGTTAAACACTGCAAGGCTGAACGTAAAGGCTCAAAAGTTCCAGCCAGATGGGGAGCTGTTGCTCAGTGAGAGAGTTTCCCAAAAGCTATTACTGAGAAGATTGGATGATAAAGTGGAAGAAAGGGGAGAAATGAGGAAACCCAAGATAGGTATGCACCAGACGAGGTCCTCTGTCCATCATACGTTTGGGAAGTGAAAGGAAGAGACTTTGTAGGAGAAGTAACAGGCTTGGAAACAGCTTCTGAAGTAGAGGGGGAAGGCCCAGTTGAGTGTTTAAGATATTCTACATATAAGGGAGAATGGGTGCTGTGTATTTAGAAAGCAGAAAATACTGTTCTAGATGAGGTGGTAGAATTGTGGGGTATATTCCTTGTCGGTGCTGGCACGAGGACGGAACTAGCGCAGTCCATGAGCTGATGTGTGTTTCCAGTAGCAGCTAAGTGACATCTGTAATGGTAGAACTGCTTTTTTACTGTTCCCTCATTGGAACAAGTATTTATGTGTGCCTACCCCAGGGGTAGGCAGTATGATTCCCTCCAGATGTTGTTGAACTACAGCTCCCATCAGCCCCAGTCAGCATGGCCCAGTGGACAAGGGTGGTGGAAGTTGTAGTCCAACAATAGCTGGAGGGCAGTACGTTGGCTGTCCCTGACTTATTGCTTCTGCTGTCTACTAGAGCTTAGTACTTCAAGAAAACCCTTTCATTCTTTCGGTCCTGGATTACATGAACTGTTTATTCCAAATTTTTGCTTTTGTTGCTTACCTGTATTTGGGTTTGGGGATTGCTATTTTGCAGGCTTTAGGACTGAGGAGGAGATGCTTTCTTTTATATGTACAAACTACCAGAAGGCTGTGATTGATGGACAGAATTTGTTTGCATGTGCCCAGGATACGGTGACAGCTGTTAATACATTGCAGAAATCAAATGAGGTAAGGTAGATAGACAAGGCCGGCTTCTCTATGCATAGCTTTTTCTTTACAAATAATATATTTAAAGGGGCAGGAGGAGGAAGATACAGCAGGTTCTTAAAACCTGAGACAATTTCATACCTTTTTGGAGTTGAAAAAATGCTGGAATGGAAGCTGAAGGAGAAAAGGCTGACCACTGGTATTCAAGAAACAGCACCAGTGGGGCCTTCCATCACAGATTTGTGTGTGTGTGTGTAACAAACACATCTTTGTGGAGTACTTATTTCTTAGTGAAAGCTGCCCTTTTGGATGGTGGTGAAATCTTTTCTTGAAAAAGCAGGCCTCTCTGGGCAGGGAGTGTTGTAAAATGCATTATCCATTTGCCCTCCCTTGGCAAAGTGCTTTGGAGGAATTGTGTTGATCATTTCTGCCCCTGTTTGCATTCCTCCTGCCCCCCCCAAATCCTCACAACAAAGACTCTGTTCTTGCACAGACCAAGATGCTTTGCAAAAAAAAGAGAGCCCCCTTTCAGCTCAGCTTTAACATATACATCCTGAGTAGGGGTGGAGAACCTGCGGCCCTCCAGATGTTGCTGGACATGCACATCAGCCCCAGCCAGCATGGCCAATGGTCAGCAACCAAGTTCAAGGATTAATGATTTAAACTGATTAAAAATAATGATTGCTTCGGATCAGGAGTGAGGAACCTTTGGCCTTCTGCTATCAGAACTCTTTTTGTGTGTGCAACAGCCCCTTTAAATATGTAGCCTGTATTACATTTATTGTGCATCCTTTATTTTTAATCAGTTTAAAACATTTAATTTTTGACCCTAGTCTTTTGTTGCTATTTGAGTTCACATGGTGGGTGTAACTCCACTGAACTTGGGTAAATACTTAAAGAACTGAAGTTAGTAGGAAACTTCAAGATAAAGATCCAGTTTTCAAATGTTATATCCCAACACAAAAATTACCTCAAATCTTGGTGCTCTGTGATATCTCCTTGGCATTGGTCAATCCCAATTTCTCCTCCCATTTTTTTTTTACTTTTGTCTTTGTAATTAAACAGTGCAACTATTATTTCAATGGACTACTTCTGAAGTTGCTCTCTGTTCTCAGAGTGTCTGTGCGTATTACATCCTTTCTAATTTTGTATCTGCAGGCAGCCTGCGTGGACACAATCCGAAGCAGTCTCCTGAAAACCAGCAAAGCCCTCCGTCAGCAGCTTGGCAACCATCCTGATAAGGAGATCAATGTCAGAGAGTACGAGGCACACTATTATGCTTCCAAAATAGGTTATTCTAATAACTCTGGAAGAGGCTACTGTAGTGTCTTACCGAATTCCATTGTGCAGTAGTGAAGGAATTCGCTAGTGAATGTTTTCCTACAAAAATAGCTATTAATCATTGTTTTAATTTTCAGGGTGGGTAGCTTGTGTAGGTGTGTATGCCACGTGCCAAATGTCTAAAATAAGCTTGTGAGAATTATTTTGTGTTCCCTAGTTAACAATATTTGTTTACTGCTTTTGAACATTAAGGGTTCAAGATATTAACATCTGCTAGATAGGCAGGCATTACTCTTGCCATGACAGGTCAGACAGTCACTTTTGATTGTATCGTAACAATAACGCCATGTGGCTCATTGCTTAGCTCCTTAAAAGGTGGTGGCAGCAAAGGAAGGCACTGGATGAAAATGTGCTGCAGAGTCACTGCCCCAGGTGTTCCTGCTGCCACAGATCTCTCTTCTTTTAATAGGTGCCAGCTTCAGGTATATTTGCGTCTTGAAATGTGCTTGCAGTGCCCTTCTTTACAAAGCAACACAGACAGGATGGAACAGCTTGTGGAAGAGGTAAGTAAACAGGCCTTGCTTGGCTTCAGATTCCAGAGTAGAAGGCGGCAATTCTAATTCGGCACATGAAACATTCCCATCTTGTTGCTTTTTAACAGCAGCAGCAGTCTCTTTTTTTTTTTTTACAATAATTTTTATTCAAATTTTCATAAAACATAGAAAACAAAATCATAAAACATTCAAAGACAAAAAACAAAACAAAACAAAAATGATTAAACAAAAAAAATAAAATGTTGACTTCCCATTTGTCACATATCAAATCAGTTATAGGTCTACAATATATAACAATCCTGTCTCTTAAATCATATTATAAAATCACTTTCCTCCAGTAGTTATCTTAATTAATCATCAAATCTCATAAACATTACTTTATTCTTTCCACAAAAAGTCAGAGAGGTTTCAATTCTTTAAGAAATATATCTATCAATTTTTCTCCAAATAAACATGTCAATTAATCCATCTCGTTAATAATTATAATAATCTTATTGTCATAACCATAGTCCAAATAAACATTTCGATTAATCCATCTCATCAGAATCTGTTAGGTCCAATAATTTCAATAGCCATTATTCCATTATCCCTATTAGTTCCATCTTCCATCTTCAATAGTCCTGTTAAGTCCAGTAATTTCAGTGTCCAATCTTCCATTATCAGTATTCCATAATAATCTTGCTGTTGTAACCATAGTCATATAATAAGAGTCTGATGGGAATTTCCTCTATCCCAAATATTTTCTTGCCATCCATTCTGAATAAGTTGCTGAAATACTGTTGTAAAGTCATATCTGTGTTCTTCTTTTTTACAAAATGCACTGGCTCATCTCTTAAGAGTTTTTCCATTGTCACATGGCTGCAGTTAATTCCATAGATTTTCTCTATATCAAGCTCCATCACATCATTCCAGTCCAGAAGATTATCCAAGCCATTGATAACTTTATCTCTAATATCTTCATTAATTTCTTCAGAGATAACGTTAAATTCCAAACAGTAGATTTTATTTCTAAAATCCATAAACTCCAGATCTTTTTCCAATTCCACATTTGTTCCAATCTCCAGGGCTTGTATCTTCCCTTTATTTTTTCTTTTCTCATCTCTGATCTCATTCTCCTCTCTCACAGGATCCCCTATTTCTTTAAGCTCCTGCGTCATTTTGCTCAGTTCAATTTTCAGCTCCTTACTACCCTGTCGCAGGGTTTGTTTCGTTATCTCAATCTCATCCATTATTTTCTGAAACATAGTTACTTCCAGATTCTCAGCCACTTTCTTGATTACCATTTTTAAAACCACGAAAACAAAGCAAAACAAAAATAAAGAAGAACCACTTCTTATTTCAGCAACAATTGGGTTAATATTCCAGGCTTGATGACAGTATAAACAGAGCAACCTGCCTTATCTCTCTATGTTCAAGAATGCAAAACAAATTTAGTTCCCAGCATCAAAACAGTTAGTGGCGTCGTGAAGAAGCAGATTCGTCAAAATAAAATAGACCAAAAAGAGAATAGTCCCAGACAATATAATATTCCTCGGAATAGAAATCAGGAATAGAAATCCCTCTTCAACAGCAGCAGCAGTCTCAATGAGCTAAAGGTAAAGGTGTCCCGGCACTTGTAGCGCGAGTCGTTTCCGACTCTTAGGGTGACGTCTTGCGACGTTTACTAGGCAGACCATATATATGGGGTGGGATTGCCAGTTCCTTCCCCGGCCTTTCTTTACCCCCCAGCATATGCCGGGTACTCATTTTACCGACCACGGATGGATGGAAGGCTGGGCGGGCCTCAACCCCTTTTACCGGAGATTCGACTTCCTCCTTCCGTTGGAATCAAACTCTGGCCGTGAGCAGAGCTTTGGCTGCGTTACCGCCACTTACCACTCTGCACCACAGAGGATCCTCTCAATGAGCTAGTTCGCACATAATGCTAAGCCAAACAATGGCTTGGAGCAGATGATTAAACATGCGGGTTCCCAGAGTGAAGATGAGTGCCATTGTGCTCCTTCCCCGGTCCTGCTGCTGCTGTGCTGCCCAGAGTTTAAGCCATATTTGTCTTGGTGTTAATGCCTGAGCCTGGGCTCTCAGTTTGTCTGGGGGATGCAACACTAAGTCAAACTATGTGTTTGCTCATTTGTGCTTAAGTCATGGTTTGGCTTCATGTTATATGTGGACCAGGTTGTTGAGACCATAGTTGAAGCAGCAGGACCGCACGTTTGATTGTTCACATTCATGATGCTAATTTGTGGTTTGGCTTGGCATTTTGGGGTGAACTGGGCCAAGTTGGACAAAACTTTGACCAAATTATCTCCACTAAACTCTCTTGCAGATGACGGAGATGCTTCGAATTTTGTGCTTGACTAAAGATCCAGGATACCTTGCCAGGTTTTTGGAAGAAGTTGTAGAAACGTAAGTGCCCTTGTGTGCTGGCAAATATTTATTTATTTACAAAATAATGAGAGGAGCCGGGAAAGCACTTCAGATTCTGCTATCCAGAGGGCTCAAGAGCAGCATGACTGTTCATGCGGAACTTGAGTATTGTGGGCTAAGCGTTGGGTTTTCTGACTTGCTAGCATTTTATATTTACCACTGTAAGGCTTATTATAATAGTTCAGAACAGAACTAGTTCGAGAACTCTGGACCCGAACTAGTTCATGAACTCTGGACCCAAACTGACAATACTAAGCTAGATGAACTCAATAATAAGGTATGTTACTATATTTCAAAACCTTCTTAACCATTTAAATTAATAACTTAAATTTGAAATATCCCCAGCGTTTACTCTCCAACTGCCATAAATTGACTTAGGGTTGTATCTAACCCTATTCTGTATAGGTCCATTGAAATGAATAGACATGACTAACTTAAGCCCACTAATTTCGATGGGTCTGCTCTGAGTAGGACTAGCCTTGGATAGTAGGTAGTGTTGTTATTAGAACTACTCTTCCACATGTTTCTTCAAAAGTAGGGGTTTAAGAACTCCAAAAGTGGACCCGAACTAGTTCACGAACGTGGGACCTGAAGTAGTTCAAGACAAAATGGTGCTGTAACTGTAGTAACTGTATTTCTTTATAAATATACATATGTACTGCTATTTCATAAAATATATCAAAGCAGCATGTACATATGCATCATACAGACACAGATTATTAGCTTTCTTTCTTTCTTTCTTTCTTTCTTGATTGATTGATTGATTGATTGATTGATTGATTGATTACATTTATATATTGCCTCATAGCCAAAGCTCTCTGGGCGATTTACAACAATTAAAAACAAAAACAAGTATACAAATTTAAAACCATACCAAATTAAAACCCATAATCAATAGGCAAGTTTAAAATGTGCTATTCAAATGCTGTTAAAAATGCCTGGGAGAAGAGGAAAGTCTTGCCCTGGCACCGAAAAGATAACAGTGTTGGCGTCAGGTGCACCTTGTCAGGGAGATCATTCCATAATTTGGGGGCCACCACTGAGAAGGCTTTAATTGTCTGTATAAGCCTGGCAACATATAACGCTGTCTGCTGGAGTATTGCTTTGGGTGTCCGATTCAGACTTGCAATAGCTTGCAGCTTACTGAGTACTGACCCTAGCTGTAGGTATCTGGAAATCCATTGATTTCAGTGGGTCCTACGTTTTATAAACATGCTGATGATTAATCCACTGAAGGCACAGCAAGTATTTCACTTGCTCAGATGAAGATGTAGTTGGATGAAACCTTTCTGACTGTGCTAAATCGCCAAATGGGGCAAGCACAACCCAGTTGGGTTTACTGAAAGATGGGTAATTGGACTGGTCTTACAAAGGTAATGAGTGAACATACCTTCTGTATTGGTTCTTATGGCAGACTGGTGCGTTTTTTTGTAATTGCCATAACTACCTACCCCATCTCCAACTGAAACACAGGCAAAGTTTCATAGTAAGTTAGGTACAGAATCTGGTAATGAAATCTCACAAAGGTTAGACTTCTTGGCACTAGCATATCTAATGCTTACTCACGTTATGCTGTCTTGTAGGTATCTGGAATCTATGCCAAAGACCCTTGGGGATTTATACTACAGTCTGGGGACACAGATTCCCCCAAAGCTGGCCTCTGTCTTGCCAGCAGACTTCTTCAGTGATGATTCCATCAGTCAGGAGAGCCAAACCACATCCCTTCCTGCTTCTGCGTCCTCAGTTCCAGTTCCCAGAACAGCTTCCTTAAGCACTGATGCAGAACAACTGGAAGAACTACGCACCAGATCTGCCAAGAAAAGGTGGTTGTATTTCAGAATAGGGAGCAAATAGTATTGAATTAAAATTAGCTTAGGATGCGCTTTCTGTCCAACTAAGGAAATTCCTTCAGAATATGATCATGAATATGGGAAAAACTTCAAAGGTGGATCAGCGTTGGGCAAGTGGGCTTGCTGTTGGTCCCAGCACCTTGAGGAGAGTATGGGAGAATGTCAGCTCAAGTAAAAATTAATGAGCCTTATTACAAGGTGGCCACATACAAAGCCCTACTTCTAAAATCATAGTTGAAATGTAATTGTGTGGCTTGCTTAAAATTTTGTTTTGTACTTCTAGAAAGAATATGTTGGCCAGACACCGAAGTGTAACGGAAGCATCACAGAATGTACGCCAAATAGAGATTCCTCAAGTGCCCAAACACCATACTAGGAAGGTAAAAGGGTTTTTCTGGAGAGCCTGTGAGATGCAAGATCTCTTTGGAAAACCTAACCTTGTCAATTTTGCCAGAAAATGCATGTAGCAGCCATGAAACCCGTGTGTCTGTTTGCCTCTTGGTTACATAAAGAAAGGTCTTTTTTTAGATTGTGATATTAAACATATTTACATAGAAAGCAGTTCCTCTAATTTCCAGTGGAACTAAGGAAAGTCCTTTTCCATATAAATGGATTTTCATTTCCAGAATTAGTTTTCCTATTAATGCCTATAAGTGTATCTTTGAAATCTTTCTTATACCATATTCTAATAATTTAGGACAACTCGCGTGCATGCCTCGATGTGAGATCAGCACCAGCTGTACAGAAAATGACAGTTCAAGGTAGGCTTTCTTTTCTTCATAGAGATTAGATGGTAGAGGTGTGAATCGGATTCAGACAAATCCTGAACAGAAGTGGAGTGCCTTGGAGAGATGTTGGGTGTGTCAGAGGCAAAGCAAGATCTGTATTAGGTGGCACAAGTTGAACTGAGGATACCTGAAGTGTATTTTGGCTTCTTGGTGATCCAGACATAAAAAAAAATGCTGCAGACCAGAGTCTGCTAAAAGCAAAAGTAATGTCTCAAAGCTTAGTATATAATGAATAATGTTGTGAGGTGGAGTGACGAGGGAAAGGAGAGCAAACACCGCAGGGTAGAGAGGCTGGAGGGAGCTCTCCATTGCAACTGACAGGTTGAACTTGTAAATGGAGGGATTGATTTTACACAGAAAGTGAATCTGTTTTAGTTCTTCTTCCCCCCCCCCCAAAAAAAAACCAGTTTTAAACGTGCCTAGCATGAAAGCCCCTAAACTGATTAGTCTGCAGTTTGGCAGGTTTCTTACCCAAGGTCACTTTTATTGTGTCCGCAATTTTCAGACCAGTTGACCACAATACGCTAGGAGAGATTAACATTGCCCTTTTACTCACCTCAAAACTGTAATCAATTCAGCTATCTTTCAGAAATTTGGCAGGATCTGTGCCCTTGGAAGGGTATGGATCTACCTGCAAATCTCATGTTCAAAAATAAAGTTAGCCATTTTAAGGTGCCCATGCTATATCCACTCTGGAGGGGTTAGCATGCAGATAAATTTCATCCACTTCAGTCCAAAGGGAAAAAAGTTACTACCATTTTTTTATTTTCCAACAGTGAAATGGGGGTGGGGAGAAATGAAGCCCACTGAGATGACGCCAAGCCAAACTGGCCAGCCTTTGAAGCATTTTAGGTCAAGGAAAGCTGTTTTCCAAGATCCAAACCAGGGTCAGAAAAAAATCTTGTGGTGGATGCTATCTAGTTTTATGGGGATACAGTCCTGTGTTGAGATCCTCTTTTTTTAAGTTGCTTTTCTTTTTCTCTTTCCTCCCCACCCCAGCAACTTAATTAGTGAGCTGTAGGAGAAGCACTAGAAATATTGCTATCTTACAACGTATTTGAGGGGGCAGAATGATTTAAGTCTTCCTTCCTTCTGCATTTTGCGCTCAAATAAAATCAAATGTTATTACAGTCAACAGATCATTTTACGCTCATGCCATTTTATTTTATTTAAAGAATATTCATATTCCAGTGGGTACTAAGATCCCTCCAAATGGGTAATGAGTTCTTCCTGTTGTTCGAGGCAGGAAAAAACTTAACACTCCACAGGACGCTATCTAGTACCTCTCCCCCAGAGCATCAGTTCTTTTTTCCTGCCAGTGAATGCCATTAAATTTGCTTTTATCTCCAATATCCCTAATGTCTACTGGAAACGCTCCACTTAATATATCAGTGAATTGAGGGTATGAAATTGTGAAGTATTCATTTATTTTATTAAACTTGTATACCGCCCCATAGCCGAAGCTCTCTGGGCGATTTACAATAACTAAAAACAAATACAGTTTAAAATACAACTTTTAAAAAACAATTTAAAACACAATTTAAAAATTTAAAACAATATAGAACACATGCTAAAATGCCTGGGAGAAGAGGAAAGTCTTGACCTGGCACCAAAAAGATAACAGTGTTGGCGCCAGGTGCACCTCATCAGGAAGATCATTCCATAATTTGGGGGCCACCACTGAGATGGCCCTCTCCCTTGTTGCCATTCTCCGAGCTTCCCTCGGAGTGGGCACCCGGAAGAGGGCCTTTGATCTTGAACGTAGTGTACAGGTGGGTTAGGATCGGGAGAGGCGTTCCATCAGGTATTGTGGTCCCAAGCCGTGTAAGGCTTTATAGGTCAATACCAGCACCTTGAATCAATCTCGGAAACATAAAGGCAGCCAGTGCAAGCAGGCCAGAATCGGTTTTATATGTTTGAATCGTCTTGTCCCTGCTACCAATCTGGCTGCTGCATTTTGCACAAGCTGCAGTTTCTGAACCGTCTTCAAAGGCAGCCCCACGTAGATTGCATTGCAGTAATCTAATTTAGAGGTTACCAGAGCATGGACAACTGAAGCCAGGTTATCCCTGTCCAGATAGGGATAGTATAAAGTTTTCTGGAATCTGTGGAGAGAGTTGCCATTCATTTTTGCTTTAAACAGTGATGCTTCCATTGCGTTCTATAGGATACATGGTTCAAGTCTACAGCAGTGCATCTGGGCTCTATGTGGTGCATATTCTGGGCCTTCTACATTTCATATCATGTTGGCTCTTCAGGATTTAAAAAAGTATTGAGTGTAAATAGAATATGACCCTTGAGTTCTTGAGAACAGCTTGAAAAGGTATTTTCTCCAGGGCGTTGATTTTATCTGCCTTACTTGCACAAAAATCCGTTTGTCTTTGCTTTATTGATGCTTCTAGAAACGACAAAGGTGCGAAGGAACCTCTTCAATGAAGGCAAAAGATCCCTAACAAAGATTCCTCGAAGCCAGTCGGTATCAGTTTTGGAAGGTTTGAAAAACACACAGAACCGAGTTAATGAGTGCACTAGAGGTGAGAGATTCCTTAAATGAGTATTTTGCTGGCCAGCGCTGTTCTTTTGTATTCCACAATTCTGAAAACTAGTTATTGTCTTTTTCTTTTTAAAAATTGCTGAAGTGAAGGCAAAGCACCCCCCAAGTTTGTTTCCCAAAGAACTCCTACTCTTAATAGCAGCTGGGCATAAACTTTGCTGCAGTTGTCATGGACATGGACATGGGACCAGGAAAACAAACTGTAGCATGCTGTGTTAGCTGGAGATAATTCGCTTCTAGCAAGACATTGGGGGGGTATGGTCAGTTGCAAATTAAGAACATAAGAAAAGCCCTCCAGGCCCATCTAGTCTAGCATCCTGTTCTCACAGCTGCCAGACAGATGCCTCTGGAAAGCCCACAAACAGGCCATCAGCACTCTCCCCACTTGTGACTCCCAGCTACTATATTCAGCGGAAGATCTTGCTAGATTTCTGGGTGGAACCTTGACCTACACATGTGATGAGAACATGGGAGGCTGTTTGACCTGCACTGCTTGTGCCGCCTTATGTAGGATGGGTAGGGGACAGGAACAAGTAGGAAAGTATGGAAGTCTGGGGAAGATGGCCGCAGTGGGAAGCAGCAAATGTGCAATGGAGCCAGGAGGATTTCTACTCCTAGAGCAATACAAATGATATCCTGGAAGTTATGTGAAGGGAAAGATTGAAGTCTTAAGAAAACTTAGGAAGGTGGCTGTTATAACGGAGGGGAGCAGGAACTGTTGGCAATGCAAGCTGAGTGCTTGCTTCTGAACTTGGGCTAAACAATAAAGTGCCATAGTATACCTTGGCCTGACTCGCGCAGCACAGGCCTTGCAAGACTTAATTCTTTGATTGCGTTTAGACAATCTCAAGCTACTGACCAAGAGTGTTGCAGAAACACCGTTGCACAAGCAGATCTCCAGGAGGCTGCTCCACAAGCAGATCAAAGGCCGGTGAGTGAAGACTCGCTGATCAGACTACTTACTATTTTCACTTTGGTAGAAAGCGGAACTCTTGTAGTTTCCTACACCAGATGCTGTTTTGTCGTTGTGTTTGAGTTTCTAAAGCAATGTTTTTTTATAGGAGTTCAAATCCCGAATCTGAAGTTGACATCGTAGAAGAATCTCCTGAAAAAACCTTAAACTGTAGGTATTGGTTTTGAGTGAGCATATTTATTTGCATGTTTGGCTGAGTCCAGCTGGTCACTTGACTATAACTTAAATCCACTTGACAACAGAGCAGAAGGTGGCAACAATTCTATGATTATTATTTCATTTTTATCCTGCCTTTCTTTCAAGGAGTTCCGAACAGTTTGCATCAGGTATGGGGAACACATGGTCCTCCAGATGATGACAGTTGTTGTTCAGCAGCATCTGGAGGGTCAAAGGTTCCTCACACCTATTCTACTTTCATATGACAAGGACACAGGTGTGATTTGCACTACAGATGGAGAACATTTGGCTTATCAGATGTTGCTGGACTACAACTTCCATAATCTCTGACCATTGGCAAGCCAGGGTGGGGCTGATAGGAGCTAGAGTACAATAATATCTGGATGGCCTCAGGTTTCCCATCCCTAGTCTACAATTAGCCTAGCTAGCTTAGCTGGTCAGGACAAAAAAAAAGTTGTTGCTATTAATGATGTATTTGGCGCTATTCCTTTTTGAGGATCAAAAAATTATGAATGTGAATGGAAAGGGAATATCATCAGAAATCTTACCTGAGTTTTAACTATTGCTCCATATGCTGAGCTGGGGAACCAGTTCCCAGATTTCTCCTTTATTAGTGACACAGAATTGATATCATGTGGCTGTGAGTGTAAGACAACCTTGTTTCTCCTCCCCAACCCCCAAAGGTGGCTTAAGAAGAAGTCCACGGATCAAGCAACTGTTACAGGATAGAATGCTCTCTGGTCCCTTCCACTGCTTGCCACCTAATAAGAATGTACAGCAAGTGCAGTCTGTACATCTAGAAGTACCAGGTAAAATTCAATCGGTATGGAAGTGAGGGATTGCTTTTGGTTCCAGGAACTGATTACAAACTGGCTGAAGACATATGAGGCTTCAGCCAGAGGCAAAGTGAATGTTAATCTACATCTGCTGGGTGTTCAAGCTCCCTGATCTTTTCCCATCAAAATGGCGGGGGGGGGGCAGGGATACTGGCTCATTTCTCAAATAAGGCTGTTTTTGACTCGTTAAGCAACACATAGGAATGTGTGGTCAGCATGCTGCATCCCTTCTTTCAGATGCTATTCTTCACGTCAAAAAACTAATATCAAGACAAGGGGGGGGAATTAGCCAGTTCTCTTGTGAGTTTTCAAATTAGATGCTAACTGAGGAGTTTGAAAAGTTCAGTGTTATGTAGGGGTTAGGCATTTAAAAAATTAGTCTGGAAATCATATCTCTCCTGCTGCTTTTGTCACTCTTTAGCGGAGACCGAGGTTTACAGACTAGGGTCTCTTATCAGTGTGGTAACATGTAGATCTTGTTAGTCACCTACAAGTTAAGAATGTTTGGGTCCTTTGTTACTAGTTCAGCTGACCCAAATTTCTCCGTATTTTCTAACATGGGATTGAAAACGTGGATAGCCAGCAAACACACCTGCCCAAAGAGCTTGAGGCTACAGCAGCTGATGCCAGTTAGTGCCTGTCTGAACCACTTGCTACCTTTTTGTTTTATAGGCTTGGCGACTCCTGTGAAAAAAGCTATTCAGTCCCCTAAGAGCCTTCTCTTTGGAGCTGTTCATGATGTGCTCAGTTCTGCAGGGAGGGACTCGCCCAGAACAAGAAGGAAATCTGTCGCCTCCAGCGAGCTTGTTCATCAGGTAAAATTGTCACCTCGATGTGTCTATCCATATCTATGTATCTGATCTATGTGCTTTGTTAAGCTCTCTTCCAGTGCACAGCTTAATACGTAATTTCCTTTAGTCAGATGCATTGGTGATGCCATAACTAGAAACAGCATTAAGCTCAGTACATAGTCTGTTATTTTATTCCTGCCAAAAAGAGTTATTCATTCTCACTTTTCTGCTACAGACACCAAGAAAAACATCCCTTCGGTCTTCCCAGAGGCTCTTTAGTCCTCCCCATAATACACCAGCGAGATCTCCTTGGGAGAAGATCCAGCACACTCCTCGGAAAACCCCAGCTCCAAAGCACACTGCAGCAAAGAGTTTGGAAAATCTCTTCTCCCCTCGTAGACAGAAGAGCAAGTCCTTGCCTGAACCCTCTGAAAAGAAAGGGGATTGTTTGGCACAGACAGCTCTGCTGAAGGAAAGATTTTCTTCCCCTTACAAGCCAGCACAGTTACAAACTGAAAGAAAACAGGAAAGAGATGAGGTTCTTGATGATGTATTTGTTTCGCCCGCAAGTGGCTCCAATTCAGCAG
This sequence comes from Rhineura floridana, assembly GCF_030035675.1. Taxonomy (NCBI): domain Eukaryota; kingdom Metazoa; phylum Chordata; class Lepidosauria; order Squamata; family Rhineuridae; genus Rhineura; species Rhineura floridana. The sequence goes on along the minus strand of NC_084493.1, from coordinate 16,080,419 downwards.
ATGTTCTGGTTGTGACATGTCCTCCATCCCCAGGAAAGGCACTCTCAGAGCTACAGTCCCCAAGGCGTTCCTTGAGAGTCGCCCAGAAAATTGCCTCTCCAGCTTCTACTCAGAAACAGACTCTTGAGGCAAAACAAGTAACAGATCCAGAGTCACATTTACCGTTGGAATTGAACTCCATGCTGTCAGAAGTAAGACCCACAATATTCCAAGGTGAACTCTCAGAAGAGTCTTTGAGTCCAAAGAATGCCAAATGCACGGAAGCCTTTTCCCCGCAAGTTCATTCAGCGTTGCTGCCTGCTGTTAGCTCACCACCTTGTAATCCATCCTTAAATGCCATAGCCGCATGCACGCTGTCCCCTGCTGGGACTCGAGAACTGAATGGGTCTCCTTTGAAACCTCAGAGTGTCACAAACATCTCCCCAACCAAAGCCCCCCAATCCCCTTCCTGCCCACCTGAAGAGCATTGGAGCCGGTACAGAAATGAGGAGGAGCATCACTGCAGTACCATCTCTAGTCTTTTTGCTAAAACCAACCCATTCTGCAAAGCTGAGATTACAGAGAACAAATCCTTGGTGCGGAGACAGGCACACAGAGTGATGACTCCAAGTAAGAGGAGTGTAGAAAGACACTTGCCTCCCGAGTTCTCCACTAAAGATCATGTGCTTTTTCCAGATGCGATAGTAGTATGTGAGCGCCTGGATCCTTATTCTTTAATCAGTGAGTCAGTCACAGGTAGTTCCCAGGAAGAACAAGGACCAGACTCATTACAAGACAGAGTTTTACCAGGAGAAAAGGCAACAGGTTTGCAGCATCTGCTCTTCCAGAGCCCTTCTAGGTGTGATCAGGTCTCCTTGCCTGCAACCCCGAAGTCTGGCTCTTGTGCCTATGCGTTGCGTCACACTCCAGACAGAAGGCAGCGGGAGGCTGCAGCACGGCTAGGGAAACCTGAAAAGATGGCAACGTTCAGTGCACCTTGGACTGCTCATGCACTGCCTTCAGCAACTAGTCCTCCAACCTATGAGGTTGAGCTTGAGATGCAAGCTTCTGGCCTGCCAAAGCTCCGAATCAAAAGGGTTGGCTCTGGGCCAGCTTTGGAACCACAGCCTGGAAAACCCAAAAGCGTGGAAAGTGATCCTGCAACGGGGGATCTTTCCATGTCCTGCTGCAGTAGGCACTCAGGGAAACCAGAATCTGTGTCCATCTCGCCATCCTGTAATCGCTCTGCCCAAAGTACCCCTGGGAAGTTAGGGAGTGGCGGGCAGACCTATATTTGCCAATCATACACTCCAACTCGCTGCATCTCCTACACTGCTTCCCCACCTCAGGGCAATGCTGGCATTCGCTGGACACCTTCTCCAAAGAATAAAGGAAAAGTGACCCCTGAAGCGATCAAGGCCTGGCCACGGAGAAAAAGGGCCACTGCTGGCTGCAGCAAAAGCGAAAGGCACATGGACTCTGCTGGGGAAACGCCAGCCTGTGACGCAGGTGGAACAAGAACTTCTGAATGTCTCAGCGGCAGCAAAGCATTGCTCTTGGGGGACTTTGAACTTGAAGGAGTTTATAGGCTTCAAGACCAGTCGCCTTGCAGCGATGCAGAGCCCAGTGGAGATGAGAGCATCTGCAGAGGGATGTCTGGCCTAAAGTTCAGAAAAAGGCCCTTTGATCACATGTCTCCTGAGGAGGAAGGCAGCCAGGAAGTGAAGAAAAGGCACTGCCCAAAGAGAGAGAATCCAGATGTGGCAGTTTATTCAGCAGAACTGCTGAGCACAGGAAAAGGGATGGTGTCCTTAAACAAGACAATCCTGGAGGAGGAAGAGGTCTTTTGTTTTTCAGGTACTTTTGGACTGAAATGTAGCTGTGTTGAGGGGAATTGAGGATACCAAAAGGAACCAGCAAGAATAAAAGGATCCAGCCAAGTGTTCTTCCATCTCCCTTAGTGCCCCTAGAACTGCCTGCTCACCAGCCCTATACAAACATCAAAGCTCAGTTTATTTAAAATAAATAAATCTCTAATGCAGGAACCATGCAACAGCATACCTGTTTGATTGTGGTATGGTAGCCTTTTGAGAATTGTATCGAATGAGAACTTTGATCTCCTCCAGCTTCGATTCTGTGCATCTTCCAACTTATGTATTACTCCTACTCTCACTATTGTGCCTAATTCAAGCAGCCCCATTAATCTGCACTGCAATTTACAGGGTAACGAAAAAAAGATCGCTACCCTAATAAGCTCACTCTTGTTTCTTGTCTCATGGCAGTTCTGGAGCAACAATTAACACAAATTTTGTTTCAAGGGCTATCGTTGTTTGTTATGTGCCTTCAAGTTGATTACGACTTATGGCGACCCTACGGATTAAATATTTTTAGGATGCAATCCTATGCACATTTGATTGGAAGTAGAGTCCATTGAACACAGTGGGACTTCTGAGTAAATATGCGTAGATTGCTCTGTTAATGTTAAAGGCAGGTGACTGACTACAACAATCTATTTGTATGCTACTAAAATGTCTGTCAGTCCCTTTTTTAAATACCTTAACCTTACATTTCCTTCAGTAATTTGCAATTTAATAAGCAGAAGGTTCCACTTGCTGTTCAAAGGGAATCCGAGACACAGCATCTAATATTTTGCTTTATTTTCTAGTTATGCAACACAACCAGTGCCACAAATAAGTGAGCCTTTTGCACATAGCCTCCTGAACTTAAAATGTACCCTCCCCAGTTAGGTTTTAGTTGGTTGATCTTAAAATTTGAAGCCCTATTTTTGCCATGTGGCCCACATGGACATTACATAGCTACCAGTGGAGTTGGAACCTCTGGCTAAGGCTCCTGCCTAATATCTTTCCCTGCTTCCCCTAGGCTTGACTCCACCAAACTCTTCAGGAAAGTCCATGATCTCTTCTACTGGCCTTCTGGCACTGACACAGTCTCCACTGCTGTATCAAGGCCACACCACATCCCTGAGAAAATGTCGCACAGGTAAGAGCAGTTTGCCTGTTTGAAAGAAGCCTGATCTGCCTCTGTCATCAGTATGCCTGCTGGAAGTATTTATACTCTTTATTTCCTGCATAGGAGACACCACTGATGCATTTGGATCTGTAAATGAAGACTTATCTCCGTTTCACAGTGCAGCCATCAGACAGCAGTCTGTCAGGAGGACTTACTCAAGGAAAAGGTTGCTCAGTTGAACATTGGAAAAAGATGGTGAGGTTGCTTGGGAGCCAGATGACAAAGCTGTTTTGGACAACTTTACAACCAAAACCAGGATAATATTGCCAGCCACGACAGCTGCCTCGGAAATTCCTGCATTTTAAGCAGTGCTAGAACCGGCCAGAAGAGGGAGCAAGGTGGCACTGGGCATGAGGAAAAGCTGCCTGTGTGCTCTCATAGGGCTCCTCCCAAGGATTTGGCCCTAAAGGATATAAATTGAGAGCAGGTGAAAATGACCACTTTTTAAAAGTTCTTTTGTAAAATAAATTAATGTGATCTGATAAATTGCTTTCATGGTACTGAAAGGACTTTCTGTATCTGTGCTGGCTATATATTCAGGAGCTGAATGCCTGTTTCATGTACCAGCTAAAAAACCCCTGACAACTTACCATCTTTTTAATGACATATCAAACCAGTATTTATTAAGTCCCAGCCATAGAACAAACTGGAAGTTGCATGAGTGTATGCTCTAAACTTGTATTGGGCCCAGTATGGTCCTTGGCTAGTACTAGGAAAAGAATAAAAATAGTACGTTTGGGGGTTAAGGTGTGAACAGGAAGAAAATAAAACATTACAGACTCTTACACAAAAGTTGCTGTGGTTTATTAGAAGCTACCGTATAAAAGGCTAGTTAAAATATTTACATGTTTCTAGGCATCCTTCTGACTTTACTACCTCCAAAGAGGCGGCTTTTTAGTGGTCTTACCTGTGGGACGTACTACAGCTAAACACCAAGGGTGCTGCAGGAAAAAAAAGCCTGCCATGTTTGCTTTGTTACCCCAAATAAAACTTGAACTAAGAAGACATTTGCACCTTTAAATTCAGCATAGCCATCAATGACCATTTTAGTAAGCTTGTAATAATACATTGTAGGTGTTCTATACACAATACTTTCTACTCCCAAGCTTTGAGCAAGAGCAGCAGGCAGAAGCTAGTGTCTAGAATGGGTTTTTCCTGACATCAATGATTTCCGGGAATGTCAGCCCAGTCCTATATAGCTCCACGTGGGACTTCAGAAGAGGAGCTAGGTTCAGTGGCAGGGATACTTCCTTAAGCTGGCCACCTCTGGATAAAAAGTCTGCTTCTTTCTGGCAAAACTCTTCTGGTACCAAAGTGTTGGCGCTGGACAGTGAAGAGCGTCTCCAGGTAGATGGTAAGGCTGCATGGACCAAATCCCTGGCTTCCTCCCCATTTCTATGGCTTCTTTCAGAGGCTGCCATCTGCATGGGTTCCAACGTGCTATTATTGCTAAAGTCACCATGTTTTCTAATTGAACCAGGTCTGTCCCCAGCCACATACGTGATTCTTTCCATGCCTATAAAAGAAGAGACATTTTAGACAAAAAAAAATTGCTAAGCCCCTGTAAGGAAAAATAACACTCCTGTGAAGAGGGCCTGCTATCCTAAAACACAAGATGCTACCTTACACAAAGTCAAACCCTTGGTCCATCTGGCTATATTGTCTACACCAGAAGTGGGCAAAATGTAGACTGAGATTTCTAGGTGATTTGAAGTAGATCAAGCATTTCTGACTATCACTTATTTTGTCACTACTATTAAATAATTCATACTCAAATTAAATTATTGAAGTGAAGGGAGCTTGGGCTAGCCAGGAATGGATCTTTATTTCTAATGATTATGAGCACCATTCCATTCTGGTGCACTAAGCAGATTCTTGGGCTTAAGATGTCTGATTTTTATTGCATGTCTTTAGCACTTAGAGTGGTGTGTGGATCTTAGGATGCTAATAAAAAATGCAAAGTAGATTCTGGAAGCCTGAAGTCTGTACACTGCTGTTCTGCAAGTTCCATTCAGGTGGTCAGTAGAAAAGGTGTGCAGCAGTCAAGAATATCTGCACTTGACCCTGCCCTGATTTTTTTTTACTGGTGGCAGAGAGTTAATTTGTCTCTGGTCAAAATGGTATCAAACAGGTTAACAAGGCCCTGGGCCTAGGACTGACCTTCATAAACAATGCTAGTGAACTCAACTCATTTTTCTCTATAAATGTTTTTCATAATACAGTGCTGAAAATAAATATTTAAATAAGTAGCTTTGATTTAATATTTTCCCTGTAGCTGGGATACCAGGGGTTGAAGCTGAGCCTTTTTCATGCAGAACATGTGCTCTAGCCACTGAGCTACAGTTCTCCCCCAACATCAATCTACGCCTCTTTGCAAAGATGATTTCAAAGCATTTTGAGATTGAGTCCCAAACGACCTACCTTTTGTGAAGCCACTGTCTGAGCAACTTCCCTTCAGATACCATCTCTTCCTTAATGCCCTCCTCAAACCCCTTATTTTCCGCAGGGCTCCTTAGTTTATCCCCTTTGTCCTAATTTTCAACAGTAATCAAGTAGGCATAACTACATTACCCCCCCCCTTCATTTATCTCTACCTATTCTCATCTCTCACCCACATCCCTGTTTTCCCCATTCTAGACTGGGAGATTCTTAGGGGCAGGGATCAGTCTGTAGTTGCTTTGTAGCTCTAAGGCAGGGATGGGAAACCTCCGGCCTGGGGTCCGAATGCAACCCCTGCAAGCCACTTTCTTTGACCTTTGCACTCTCCCCAAGCCACAGCCCTCAGTGGCTCTGCTTCATACCCAATGTTTGCCTGGCTAGAATGCATCCTTGAATTCTTTTGCTTGTCTAGATGGAGAATAGAAAGGGGTGTGTGAATATGTGCAGAAACTAGTCTACTGTACTAAGGTTAAATTTACATAACTTACTCTGCTGATTTTTGCCTCTGACCCCGCCCACCACTGGAATGTGGCCCTTGAGATGAAAAAGGTTCCCCACCTGTACTCTTAACGCATCATGTTCACTGAAAGTATAGAGACACAACTACCCTGCTTTGCCTTTTAAACATGAACTTGGCCCGCTGTGCAGAACAGTCACACCAGAAACAGTCCTCGATGGTAATGATTAAAAGGCTAAGCCTCCATAGCACAGACTATCCTCACCTCTGCCTTGTCCCTCCACATCGCTCATGCTCAGCCTTTGGGTCAGCTCATGATTTACCCTCTTGTAATGGGCCAATTCTGTTTCCAGTGCCTGGATCCTTCCTTGGTATTGAAGCCTGCTGTTTGCCTGCCCCTCTTCCATGTGCTCTGTGTGAGAGAAGGGAATTAAATAAGGGCTGGAAGGCTTTGCCCAAATGAATTTTTCAGGTACGCAAAGTGATTGACTGATAACTACAAAGGCCCTTTCTTACCCCGGCTTTGCTGGAGCAGAAGCTGAATGTTCTGCTCATGCTCTTTCTGCTGCAGTGTGAGTTGGCGGTCCATCTCCAAGCGCTGGCGCTCCAGAGCGACTTCCAGCCAAAACACCAGCTGCAACTGCTCCTCCAGCTGCATTTCCAGTTCTGAAACCGCAATGTGCTGCCTGTGTTGATCCTCCCGCAGAGTCACCACCTGGCCAAAACCAAGCCCACCACTAACTTTCTGATGAAGAGTCTTCTCACAACCAAGGCATCATCAGCTTGTTAACAGAACTGAAAGTACTTACAGTATGCATGCAGTACCCATGGAAACATGGATGTCAAAAAGATGACTCTACCTTGTTGCTGGGTTAAGTCTACCTCACACAGATATTTTATTTGGATCTGGACTGTACCACTGCAGGTGGAGGCTACCAGGCTGAAAGCTCCTCCATGCAAAACAAACGGAAAAAAATCTCACACAATAGGCATGCCAGGGAGAAGGGTTCTAGCCTGACACCCTAGCCTTCTATGTGCAGGGATGTCTTCTTACGAGCCGACACAACCTGCATGATCTACTGCTTCAAAATGGCTTCCTTTGGGACGAAGAGTGGGATGCACATTTAATAATGAATAAATAAAAACAGTACGGTCCAGATGCAGATTTACTGCATCATATGTTGTTTTTAAGAACCACTGAGGAAGCTTCACTCTGAAAGCTGGAGTTGGGTCTCCTCTCCCCCTCCAAGCTGGCTTTTAACTTTGGCAAAAGGTTTTGCATCCCTGGTTAAGTCTGGGCTCTGTCGTCCTCATACTGGACAGTGCGTTGCTACACTGAGAAGAGCTACAATTTGACACTTACCTTATCAAAGTACTTGCACAGCAGTGCCCGGGTCTCGGAGGATGAGAGGTAGCTGAGTTTGGCCATGAGGTTCATCTCACATTGGGACAGGAGACTGGCAGAGGACCGCAGAACACGCTGTCGGCAAGTGATTGACTCGTTTTTGTACTCGATAGCAGCATCTAGTGCCTCAATGGCTTCATCCAACTGGAAAAGAACCCGTTCCTCCTGAAAGGAGTTGAAGAAAGCAAGAGAATTTGCTTCTGAGAAGGAAAGGATAAACTTTTGCTTGAAAGTAATAATCTACAGTTCTGTTGGGTGAAGAGAGTTCTAATCCTTACTTTTAGCTGCTCTCACGATCTTGTAACACAGTTTAGCGTGACTCCCATTTGGAGTACAAAGGCTGGTCATGATTTGCCCAAAGCTACCCATCAAGTCCTTGACCAAGCAGGAATCTGAACTTAGTTCGATCTGATGGCACTTGCAGACAAAGCTCCAGGAGTCAGACACCCTATTCACATCTTAGTTCTCCCAGTGACTCCACTTTGATTCCCCCCTCACCTTCCTCAATCCTCATTTCTTCCACTTTATTAAGCAGTGGCACTGTCCTTTCCTATTTGAAACAACTATATTTATTTCAAAGATAATCAGGACTTAATTAGGATTATCTCAGGAATGCCTCCTCCATCCAACAACTGAGACTGGGGTGGGGTTTCTTTACACTCAGAACAAACATGCAAGGGAGACTGCTAACCTAGAACGTTCATCTCTGTTGGGGAAGGGTTTTTGGTTTTTTTTGGTTTTTTAAAACAGCACAGCATTCAATCAAGTAATTCTTTCACCAGCTGTCTTGAATGGTACAGCACAAGATCAGTTTTACAGTCTGATCTGCCTGCCCTTTGTAAAGTGTACTTCAGTTATATCGATCATCTTCAAAACACAGGTGTCACACCTGAGAAAGCAACATGATTTAGGTAACAAGTGGATCACTATTTCTTGCAAGAGTTTTTCCAAACATACTACAGAAGCAACAGAAAAAGAAACTGCAATAGCTCTGCTAGCCTCTAGCAAATCCAACTATGCCTACACAAAGAAAAAACTGCCAGTTAACCTCTGGGGACAGCAAGGTGCCCTGGCGCAGCTTGTTGTCTATCTCCAGCCTTTGTTTGAGCAATTGATCCTTTTCTTGACGCAAGTTGTTAATTTCTTGCCGGATCTGCTGTTGATCATGGCCGCTGCTGTGGCAAAGCTGCCCACTCTTCTGCATCAGTTCCTTTTCCAGGTACTCCAGGCGGCTGGACACCCTCATGATGTCATCATTCAAGGCCTGAGCCGGAGAGAGAGAAAGATCCTAACGAACATTCAGCACCTAAGGGCAATCTGCCAATTGCAGCTTCTGTCCTTGTGACTCATCAACCATCGCTTGATTTTAATTCCTCAGAGGAGGAAACTGAGATAGTTGTTCCTACTTTGGATAGGTTAGCTCTATGGGCGGGGGTGGGGGTGGAATCCATATTTTATCACAGAATAAACCAATTCTCTTCTTGAGGGAAGGCAGCTAGCACTGATAGGCCCCTCCTCCAGGTCTGGAGACTGTTTATTTATCCAAAGAGGGAACAACGTCTCCCCTCAGTCGACCTTATGCCTTCATGTGAGTAGCCAGGATTCAGCAGGGAGTCCTGTGCTCTCCCCTTGCGAGAGGGGAACATGAGCAGGGGCTCCCTCCTGCCACCCAGCCAGTTCACAATGTAATGGGAATGAGTCCCCTGCCACAGGCCTCATTCTGCTAGGTGGACACCACCAGCGGCACCTTCCCCAGCCCTCCTGAACAGCAACTCCCTCACTTCCTCCAGCCTCCCTCTGCCAACCAGCCAAAGGCCCCGCAGGAAAGAGGTAGAAACTGTCTTCCAGCTGTTTTAACTTTTTAGTGCCTGTTGAAAACCTTTCTGTTCCACCAGGCTTATGCAGGCAATTAAGAAGATGCTTTTTTTTTTGCAACAGTTGACATTTGTTTTTGTCTTTTAAATGTTTTTATTCGATGGTGGTGGTTGTTTTTAACGTGTTGTACACTGCTTTGATGTTTTTAACGAAATAGCTGTATACAAATATTTTTAAAAACAAATAAGTAGCAGGATACAAGAAGATTCTCAAGACCTCCATCAGGTATCACATCCCTGAAACAGGGAGATAAGAGCTTACGGATGCTCTTCCTTTCTCCACCCAAGATGCAAGACGTTTGCAGACTCCTCTGTGTGGTGGAGGATGAAAGCCTCCATTCCAATTTTGAAAAATAAAATTGATAAAAGTAACCTTTGACCACCGTTCTATAGGCTTGCCTAGCCCGCTTCCTAACCCCCACCCCCCTGAGACTTTTACATGATGTCACCCACATAGGCTAGGAGTGTTACCCACATTCCTGCAGTCAGTGTAAGGAAAGGGACAAGCATGTCTTACTCCCCCTGTCTTACAGGCATTGTTCCAGATTCTGCCACCGCAAGCATGTCCAGTATTAGGATTCCTCTCCCAAAGCAGACACAGTAGCATATCCACTTAAGAACATTTCAAGAGCTAAGCCTCCTTGCCCTCCCAAATAAGAGGGCAGTGACCATCCATCCATCCCCTTTCTCCTCTCATGATAAGTACATCTTCACAGATATTCCTATCTAGTCACTGAGGTCATCTTTGGAGGCTCTTCTCTGAAGGCCATGACCAAGTGAGATCAGGCAGGTGGCAACAAGAGGGAGAGGGCCTTCTCCTGTGATAACACCAGGTTAGGGAAGGTCCTCCCCAGAGGGGTTGGCCTGGTGCCTACTTTGTTTTTGTTTTGTGCCAGGCAAATACAGGGCTTTTTCCTTCCTGGTCTTTCAGGGCTTAATGAATTTTCAGGTTTTGGCCTTTAAAGTTATAACACTTGTTCATGTTTTACTGCTTAAGCTATGCTGTGTTTTGTATTGTATTTCATTTTTTATTGTTTAATAACAAGGGTGGGAAAGTTATGCCCCTCCAGTTGTTGCTAGACTACAACTCCCATCATCCCTGACCATTGGCTTTGCTGGCTGGGGTGATGGGAGTTGGTGCCAGCAACATCGAGAGGACCACAGGTTCTGCACTGAACTTTAGTTATGAAGCAGCATAGAAATACCGTTAATGTGCAAAAAAGACCCTATGCACATTTGCATAACCAAGCTTTTACTGGCACAGAATTTCCATTAAAGAAGTCCACATAGCCCAGTTACTGACTGGATGTCCAGGACATGGAATGCAATCATGACAGCAACATTTCCTCATTTGGCTTTGTTGGTGCCAGAATTTTTTAAAGGTTTTAGTTTGAAAAGAGTTTGCTTCACTAATTAATTGGAACAGCAAGTTTCATACCAAGAATTTCAGCCACTACAATATAGCCCAGTCCTATAAATGTTTACTTAGAATTAAATCTCCCTGAATTCAATGGGCTTTAATTTCGGTATAAATTATTTTTTTCTTCTTTCTGTTTGCACTTTCTGTTTGTTACTGTACGGTACATTTTATTTGTCAACATACTTACCAGGGAGGAAAAACAGATTAAGAATGGGATGTGTTATACTTTTAGTGCAAAGGAGATGAAGACAACTAAGAGGCTGCCCTCCCAGGCTAAGGCCCTACCTGGCTAGAGCGGAGTCTCTTGTTTTCAAGGCCGTTCTTCTCCTGAAGGAGAGCTTCCTTCTTTGCTACTATGGCTTCCCGTTTGGTCAGCTCATTTTCCAGCTCATCCAAGGCACGGCGCTGCTCAAGGACTTTTTCCATCTCTAGGTCCAACCACTTCTTCTGCTCTTCAATTTTCTAATAGAAAGGCAGGGCAGAGGAGGTGACTGTCACAGGGATTCACACTGATAGATGAACATGAGTCCCTCCCACCACCACCACCACCACCAAAAACAACATCCCCACCACGCTCTCGGGAACTGGTGGAGGCGACAGGGATGTTGGAGTTACCGTGAACGTTCAATCTCTCCAATGAATGAAGGGTATCCAGAAATGAATTGCTTCTCCCACTTGCTTCAGAAGCAGGGCTATGCAGATGACTTATCAACCTTCATTAGGAAGAGCCCCCGCCCCATGGAAGAGCCATACTTCAGTGGCAGAGCACATGCTTGGCATACAAAAGACCTCAGGCAGGTCTGGGAAAGAAAGACTCCTGTCTGAAACCCTAGGCAATTGCTGCCAGTCAGTGTAGACATTACGGAATTAAGTGACCCAACGATCTGATTATTAGTCTGACTGCGTTTCCCCAATTTCAAGACACGATTGAATTTTTTTTAAAACAACAAACTTGTAATCCAATAAACAATTTAAACCCTTAAAAATCCTATCTTACTGCCACCTCTTCTGCCCTTTTGCAGGGTCATATCACATCCCAGCCCCACACTGCTGAAGCTGAAAGGCAAGTTAGCCGCTGGCCTTTACCTGCTGCTGCTCCAGGCTGATCATGGAGTCGTTGCTGCCGCTCCTGCGCTTCCTTTGGAATGCTGCTATCTCCTCAGTCTTGATGCGCAGGATCTTCTCATGCTGCTCGTTCTTCAGCTCCAACTCCTGAAGAGGGAAGGGGGGGGAGGAAACTATTAGCTCAATAAGCTATTATTTAAAGGTGTTTGCATACTAATTAATGTACTGCCTTCAAGTCGATTCCGACTTATGGCGACCCTACGAAGAGGGTTTTCACGAGGCGGAGAGGCAGTGACTGGCCCAAGGTCACCCAGTGAGCTTCATGGCTGTGTGGGGATTCGAACTGTGGTCTCCCAGGTCCTAGTCCAACACCTTAACCACTTCGTTAAAAAAAATCCCAGGATAGTTCACAATATAAACTGCAATAAAATTAAGTTACATAACTACTGCAACAAACACCTTCCAAATGCTCCACAACTTGAAAACTGATTGAGAGAGCATAATGGATCCTCAGCTGCAGAATGTTTCATTTATTATATATATTCCTATTGCTGAATATTGTTCCTGTTGGCTTTAAAAAGGATTTAATGCATTTTTGCTGTTTTAATGTTGTAGTTTTTTTATTTATTGTACATTGCCACTATTTTCAAAATAGTTTATAATTCTTCAAACATACATCATACATTTTTAAGGGTGTTATCTAAATTACCGTTTGGTACCAGCCCGACTCCCAAATCACATGGCTGATCTAGAAAGATGCCATGGTGAATGGTCTCAACAGCTGCTGAGAAGTCCAGGAGAATCACGGGGTCCCCCTGCTCTTTTTCCCTCTATCATCTATCAGGCCAGCTATGGCCACTTCTGTGTGGAAACCAGGCCTGAAACCCGATTGCAAAGTTTCATCCATGCGACCTGGAGTTCCACAGATGATGATGAAGATGCAGAAGCAGAAGCTGCTGCTAGGGGAAGGGCCATAGCTCAGCAGTAGAAACTTGCTTTGCATGCAGAAGGATTGGGAGAGACCCCTGCCTGAAACCCTGGAGAGCTGCTGCCAGTCAGTGTATACAACACTGAACTAGATGGACCAGTGGGTCTGACTCGGTATAAGGCAGCTTCCAATGTTCCTAGTAATAGTAGTTACAAAATTATTGAGCATTTAGCACCCTTTTAAGATTGCCTGAACACAAGAGATTCATTCTGCCCAGCAGATTGGGCCATCTGTGCCCATAACTACTCTTTGGCCTTGCTGCCAAAGCCTCTACCGTGCCTCTACCTTGACACGATGCTGCCCTTTGTGCATCTCGGTCTCCAGGCGCCGCTTCTGCTCCACCTCCTCCCGCAGGCGCTTCTGAAGTTGCCCCTGTTGCTGCCGCATCAACTGCACATTCCTCTCCAGCTCCTGCAAGCGCTTCTCGTTTTGAGCAGAGAGAGATACCAGCCTCTCCGTCACTTGCTTCTTCTCTTGCAGAATCTGTTCCAAGACAGACGATACGACAGCTCACGCCAGGTCCAGAAACAAGGATCCCATCTTGCTGCAGCCTGGGCCCCTGGTGCCCACCATTCTAGTCATCCTCTGGGCTCACCTTTGCCTTGCTCTGAGCCGTGGCCACTTTGGTACGATACTCCTGGAGCTTCCGCTTCTCCGCAGGGTTTCGGGGCTCCTTGCCTTCCAGCTCCTGCAGCTGCCTCTGGCCATCATTTAATTCCACTCGCACCAGTTCTGCCTCCTGTTCCAGATCACAGATCTTCTGACAATATTGCTTGTTCATAGTCTGGGCATGCTTGCCTGAAACACACAGGCACCTGCATCACCACAGTAGGCCAGCCAGGCACACAGATTGGGTCTATTTTTTTGGGGGGGGGAGGCAAAAGCTAATTTAAAAGACCCTCACAGGGATCAAAAAGAAAATCACAGGTCAAGAACAAGATATTTCGAGAGAGAGATTCCTTTTTCCACCAGCAATAAAGAAGATGATGATGAAGAAAACAGGCTATAGCAGGAAGCAGAAGCAACATCAGCAGCACTGTATTGTGTAACGGTGCAATAACAAGGGTAAGGAAGGACAGGAAAAAGAGGGAAGGAAAATTAGACCAAGATGAAGAGATGACAAACGGGAGTTGTGTTGGGGGTCTGGGAGAAATGGGAATTGTCAGGAATAGGGGTGGGGGGAAGCAACAGGAAGAAAGCCGCTTAGCAGAAAATTATTATAGAACTGCTGGCTCTCAGGCTTAAGAATTCTACTTTGTTACTGCAACATGACACAAATAAGAAGTAACCACAAGGGGAGGGCAATCTTTTTTGGGGGGACCACATGCCAGTGGTGGGCAGAGCCAGAGATGATGATGGGCAAAGCCAACAACAAAAATGTTCTGGATAAAACTAATCCACAGTTTTTATTTTAAAAACAACAACGTATGAGCCACTTTTCATTTGTAAAATATCAAAGAGTAAAAGGAGACTGTCTTGCTCCAGTTTTTACCATGGCTACCTTGGATTAGAATTCCAAATTCCCACTGGGTTTGATGGGGAGACTCTCAGTATACAGAGCAGGGGAAAATATGGAGGAAACAGGAAAAAAGGAACACTGTTGGGATGGAAAGATGGGGCAGCAACACAAGACCCTGGGTTTCTCCAGGTATGATCCCCAAAGCTCCCCATCTTCATGTCAATTACCCAAGCCGTATCTCTAATTAGATTGCTTCACACCTGTCTTGATGAGTTCCACAATCAGGTCCTCCTTCATGCGGATGTTGATTGCCAGCTCACGGATCTTCTGGTGGGCTTGAAGTAGCCGCCACTCTGAATCTTTCCCTGAAAAATCTTCTCCACAATTGCTCAGTTCTGGTCTCCTGCACTCCTCTGGGACACAAAAAATAAAATTTAGATGTCGCCAGGCAAGGCTCCAAACTCAACAGGTGAAGGAACAAAAAGCAGCAAAGCAATAAGGTACACCTTCAGGGTCCAGGTACATCTTCAGGGTGTCCTGGTATTACCAGGTTTTTGTTTCTTTTGTTTTTGTCATCAGACTTTTGAGAAGGGCATACAGCTCTCTTGAAATATTTATGGGAACTTGTCTTCCTTAACTCTCCTGATAAGAAGCAGAAGTCTCCCCTTACCTTTGGATGATTCTGGAAGCTCCTCCTGGACCAGTGCTGGCTTGCTTATGTGCCATTTCCTGCTGCTCCTCTTGTTTAAAACGTTCTCCTTGTTATAGCTGTAGATCCCATTTCTAGAATGTGAACCAGATTGGTCACTTTATCTAGAAGGCTTGTGCAAGTGATGTGAAAGATGACTGTTGGAACCATAACCTCACACGGCCAGGCAGAGATAAAGCTGATGGCATCTCAATCAGTTTCCTCTTCATTGTATTAAACCCATCACTCTTGCATTATACAGCCACAAGAGTGGCTGTTTACTATAGCCAGCATGGATTTTTCGCATTCCGCAATGATAAACTGAAAATACCCCCCATGCCATTCTGATGCTTCCCATAAGCACATTTCAAAACAAAACCTTACAAAACTTATAGTCCTGAACTCAGAAATGCTTGCTTAACAACCCTAGGTTTTCATGATGATACACACAACAGTCAGAGAGAATCAAGGTTTCAAAGTGTAGAACAAGAGAAAAAAATCCAGACCCCTGTTGGACTCTTTTCTGGCAGTGGTATCATAATTTGCTGAAATTAATGAAAAATCAGCCATGTTCATGGAGTACCTGTAATCCTATTACTGACCTTGCCCCATACTCTGACCTTCACCTTCCGCAGTTTAAAAGTTAAAAAATGCCTGGCTGATTTTTAATTAATTTGAGAAAACTAACATTGAAGTCTATTATAACGTCAGGCATGCTCAGTAAGAGCCAACTGTCAGTGTTCTAAAAGCCAGACTCACAGCTGTTTGGCTTGGCTAATAAGCCACACCCACACCAGACCTTTATTTCACTGTAGACAGTCATGGATTCTCCCAAAGAATCCTGGAAAGTGTAGTTTGTGAAGGTTGTTAGGAGACTTCAATTCCCTGACAGAGCTCCAGTGGCCAGAGTGGTAGAACAGTCAGCATCCCTTTAGGGATTGTAGCTCTGTGAGGGGAATAGGGCGTCTCCTAGCAACTCTCAGCAACTTTCACAAACTACCCCTTCCAGGATTCTTTGGGGGAAGCCATGACTGTCTAAAGCAAAATAAAGGTCTGGTGTCGATATGGCCAGGGACAGCTTTGGTTTAAATTTGGGTGGGAGGCTACATGTGCCTGCTGTACAATAAAAAGGTGGGGGAAACTCTGAAAAACAGTGATACTGTTCACAATGTTTTCCTTTTGGAAAGCAAAGGGCCTTTCTCTCTGCCCAGTACCCACCCACCCAATCTCCTCCCTCTCCCCCTTCCCCCTCCTCTCCGCTCCTCCCCCAAGTCAGTTTCACCTATCCTAAGCATGATTGTACAGGAGTAAATCCCAGTGAACTCAATAAGCATGCAAATTATCAAACCTGCTCCCCTTCCCCCTCCTTCCCCTCCATTCCCTTTTGCCCCTTCCCTCCCCCTTCCTTTGCCCCTCCCTCCCCCTCCCATTCCAATCCCCTCCTGCACCATCCCCTCCCTTCCTCCTTCCCTCCCTCCTCCATGGTCAGTTTTACCTATTCTGATTGCACAGGAGTAAATCCCATTGAACTCAATAAGCATGCAAATGATCAAATGTGTTTTTCTCCTCCCCCTCTCTCCTTCCCCTTTCTTCCTCCTCCCCTGCCTATCCCCT
The DNA here is from genome assembly GCF_030035675.1 of Rhineura floridana. Lineage (NCBI taxonomy): Eukaryota > Metazoa > Chordata > Lepidosauria > Squamata > Rhineuridae > Rhineura > Rhineura floridana. Next base: position 16,064,001 of record NC_084493.1, on the reverse strand, counting down.
CACCATATGCTCAGAGGCACACTACCAAATTCTTCCAAGCTGCACAGGAAGTGAATTGGACTATGAAAAACCAACCCAAATTGTGTTCGCATTTTTACACATTTGTAGGGCAGTACAATATCTCAGAGAGGAGGTCAGGTCTCCTGCTCCCCTGGTGCATTCACTATAGCTGCCCAATTTCTCTGCTTTTTAAAGTTTGACAAAAATATCTGTTGGCTATAGGTACATTCTTAAATTGCAAGGGTTTTTTTTTTTTGCCTATTAGTGAATTACAGTCAAGGTATCACAAAGCAAATAGAATTGTTTTTGCACAGAGCAATGTCCTCTCTGTGACAGGACTGAGAATCCTTTTCCTCATCTGTGCTGCTCTGTCCCAACCTGGCAGCAGCTATGTCCCTGCTCAGCCAGCTACATTCCCCTATATTGTTAAGGGCAGTTCACTCATAAGGTATTTTCCCACTTGTGCGAGTTGTGTTTCTGCAAGAGGCAGACCCTCAGATGGCCATAAAGCAAGCCAATTATCTTGCTTCCAGGCATTCCATTCCAGACGGACACTGCTGCCAGATGTTACTGAGACTGGTAGAAGGGCAAGAGCCCTTAATTACAGGAGACCAGGTATCTCCAACTGGCAGCATCCCTCCTTAGTCTCAAGGAAGAGCTATTCAGGTGGAGATGCTGGGGATTGAACAGGAGAACATTCTGCATGGAAATAAGTGATCTACCACTCTTATCTCAGCCTCTTCACTCACCTGCGCTGGTAAAGGGACCGCATTGGCTCATGGTCTTCCTCCTCCACAGATGGCTCCACTGGCTGCTCTGAAGCCTTGTCAAGCTCCTGTGTTTGTATCGTATCACTAGCTTCCAAGCTGCATACCAAGCCTTGAGCGAGTCTTTGGTGATATCCCAACAAGTCCTTCCCATTGTGAGCTGGGACACTGCAGAGCTGTTTGGAGGAGTGGGAGACAGGGATGCTAAGTGTAAAAGACCACTAAAGCATTATCTGAGCCATGAAATTATTTGTCTTCTGCAGGTGAAACTTTTGATCCTTAGCTATGGTTTTCTTTAAAGAAGTCAGTTATCTTCCAAGTCTGTTAGAGTAACATATTCACCAGACAGATAATCTAACCCATTGTCTGTCCCTAACTCCCCTCACTTGGAAATATAACTGTGACAGATAATTCATTAAAAGCCCAAGAAACCTATGATCCCCAAACAGCTTCCCAATATTTCTAGGCAAAAAACATTAGACTTACCATGATGCTAAATCTCTTCAGTGAGTGGACAGAGAATATAACAGGTGGCTCCTCCCATTTGCTCCAGAAGGCAGAGCTATGCTAAAAGCCTTTGTCTCTTTCTCCTCCTATGGGAGGAAGCCTCTCCGAGTTCTGTGTGCAAAGTAGTCCAGAAAAGAGAAAAAATAGACGAAACCCCTCCAAAAAAGATTGCACCGGAAAATGACTTCTTGTAAACTCCACATAGAAGAAGTCTAATTGCATTGTTTGCAAAGAAAAAACACCCAACTCTGAGCAAAGAGGCAAAGCTTTTTAACATCGCTTTGCTTTCCTGAGTGCATGGGTGGCGCAATTCATTTATGGATACCATCTTCCACTGTAAGAGAATGTGAAGACAGTCTTGTGGTGTGCCGGGCTGGGAGAAACTATGCTTCAAGAACAAACTTTATTGGCTCAGCTTTGGACAGAAGCTACATTTTCTTTACGTAGTTGTTGCTAACTGAAAATGGAAATGGACTGCCTTCAAGTCGATTCCGACTTATGGCGACCCTACGAATAAGGGTTTTCATGGTAAGCGGTATTCAGAGGTGGTTTATCATTGCCTTCCTCTGAGGCTGAGAGGCAGTGACTGGCCCAAGGTCACCCAGTGAGCTTCATGGCTGTGTGGGGATTCGAACCCTGGTCTCCCAGGTCGTAGTCCAACACTCTAACCACTATGCTACACTGACTCTCTGAAAACTTCCACAAAGAAAGAAAGAAACCTTTATATGAGAGAGATAATCTTATCCTTATGAAATCTTATTTAACCGCTTGGAGCCAAACAGCTTCCCATCACTTCCCTTAAAACAGAAATCCCCCCACCCCAAGATCAGTATCATAGTCTGTACTATATTGTAATTCCACAAAAATGCAGAAAGCCACAGAATTTAGCTTCCCAACAATCTCAGTTTTCATTTAAAGGCATGTTTCTAGCCCCTTTGGTTTTATGTCTGAGAGGATGTGGACAATACCTGGGTGGAATCACAGAAGCAAGAGGAGTTGATGAATAAGATTTTCAGTGGCTGAGGGGTATCAGTGTGCACAGTTCCTTATAGTAGAAATCCTATGCATTTACACAAATGGCAGAATTAACTTTTAGAAGTTTTCCCAAATGGGGCTCTGTACAGGAACAGAACCCATATGCATGACTGCACAGATGGTCACCCAAAGAACGAATTACAGGTAAGCAACTACTTTTTATCCTGGCAGAGAATCTGGATGATGTTTCAGGGCGGCACACACAAACCTGTATATGTTGCAAGAGATTCTATACTCATCATTTGTTGATGCATACATTCTACATTCTCTTCTCTGTCCCACCCCAAATAAGTGCAGAGTGTGTATGAAGGTGGTCTTTAAATCTTCCACCACTTTAAATTCAGACCTCCGGAACAGCCAGCACTCCTCCCCAAACTTATGAATTTACTTAAACTACGGTGATGGTGGGGGAACAGGAGACCAATCCTATAAAAAGACAACACTTGCAAAGAAGCAAATCCCAATATATTGTCAGTACAGGATACCACAGGATAGCTGACAAACCTTGCTATGGCTATTATGGGGAAGCCTAATAAGCCGTTGGTGGGACTGGGCAGCACCCACAGGAGCTGTGTGAGGCCTCTGGCTAAGTTGCACCAGGAAGACGTTCTGCAGCAGTTCAGGCACACCCAGATTTGGCATCTTCATCTGCAGGTACATTTGTAGTTTGCAGATGATGTCTTGTTGTTCCTGCAGCTTGTCACTCTGGGGGGGAAATCAAGTTGTGGCTGCTTCACAGGATACTTCCCAACAATCTCAGTTTCCATTCAAAAACAAATTTCTAGCCCCTTTGGTTTTATGCCCAAGAAGCTGTGGACAATGCCTGGTGAAATTGCAGAAGCCAGAAGAGATGATGAATAAGATTTCCAGTGGCTGAGGGTGTGGTTCCCCCCAGATGTTGTCAGACTACAGCTCTCATCAACCATGACCATTCGGCTAGACTGGCTGGGGCTGATGGGAGTCCCAACAACATCTGGAGGGGATCGTGCTGGATATGCCTGTCTTAGTGTAATGCTGTACCAGACCAATGATAGAGGACTATATCGCTCGTTTACTAACTGCCCAGCAAATCCTGCTGGTACCCACTGCACTGACAACTTAGTTGGACAAGGATTGCAGATCTACAGCGAAGACAAGCAAAAACCTCAAACAAGGGATAGACAGGTAACCTGCGAGAATGCCGAAACATGGGCTCATTTTCTAAAGATGGACAATTTCCCCTCCTGAGAAAACAAAGGAAAGAAGAGAACAAGAAACCGTAATGAAAGCAAAAGAGAATAAGAAGAACCTGGCTGCAACATTAAGAGGAATCCCGTTTGAAGACCACTGGACAGTGTACCCATGAGAGAGGGAGCTTGCCAACATGCCTAGGCAATACCTGCAGTTTGTATTGCTCCATGGCATCCTCGAGGGCAGCTAGAAAATCCCGATTCTCCTCCTCTAAATGCTCCACTTGCTTCTCCAGCTTTGCCGTATCTTCTTCTTTCACTGCCTCAGTTCCTTCCGTGTGGTCTTCTTGCTCCTGCCAAAGAGAATGGAGGATTACCCTTTCTCATGTGACCTTCAGAATGCTCTTTGTGACTTTTCCCAGCCCAGAACAACAACAAAAGAGCAAGGTGTACTTGTGACCAGTGCCACGGGTGTGGTACTTCGCGATGCTACTAGCAGAGCAGTGCCATTCTTGCTTCAGAAATAATTATGGCTCTCCTTAATTAGAAGCAGCCAGCTGCAACCAGGATCTGTCCAGCAACTGTTCCTGAAATCATGCTGGGAAAAGGGGGCCGTATTCAGGTCACATCCATATCACACATTTAAAGCACATGGCTTCCCCCAAAGAATCATGAGAAATGCAGTTTACCCCTGACAACAGTTACCATTCCTAGCACCCTTAAACTGCAGTTCCCAGAATTCTTTTGGGAAAGCTATGTGCTTTAAATGTACGGTGTGGATGTGACACTAGACATTATCCGCTTTCAGGAAGGTCCACCATGCGCAAATTGGCAGATTTTTTGTTATGATGAGCTCTCCTCTGAAAGCCTCTCTGTGGATTTGTTTTAAAGGACACTTCAAATAAAATTCAATATATTATATAAACGTTTACTTCCTGCTTTTTGAAGATGGACTGATCTCTCCTCCCCACCCCCCACCAGGCATCATCCTAACTTGGAACTTATTTCTTGATCTCCAAGATCATCCCAGCCATTGAGACTGTGGGAAATACACAATTCATGTCTGTGAAGCACCTTGAGCTCTTTTTGGGAGAAATTATCACAGGCTAATGGGCTCTTTAAGAGGAAAACTCCAATGCCAGGAAGACAATGACAGACCAGTTCTAACTAGACACAAAGTATCATCAAGCAACATGGACAATTCTGTATTTTGTAAAACTGAAACCAACGGCAGCTGTACGGTCCTCATCACTTCGTCTCCCAAACCTGCAGCGTGAGTTCATTTCTTCCACTGTGGGCACAGAACAACCCAGAAACAGACGAGAATGTGTTAAGATGTACAGACGAATGCAGCCGAATCTTGGGGTCCGTGCACACCCCTAGTAGATACAGGGGATGTGGTTTACTGCTGTTTGTGGCCTTTTCTCTTCAGCATATCAGAATACCATAAACTAAGGCAGAACATTAGTCTAGCCCACTACTGACTATGACAGAAGACAGATTTCCAAGTTCTCAGGTGGGGACTGTGATGATCCTGTATTAGTGTAAATAGGGTAAGTGCTGTTTGTTTAGAAGAAACATGGTAAGTGGAGTGAAAGAGGAAGGGAGAGTGAATGGGCAGTAGAATGCTGGATGATTGGCTGAATGTTTAAAATGGCTGACAGTATAAAAGGAAGAATGTCAGGTAAATCTGGGTGGATGTGAAGTGGACGTTGGTGGGTTTTGAGAGGAGATTGTGTGGAGAGTTGGTGGATGTGAGGAGAGGGTGGAGTTCGGATTAATACTAAGACCAGTACCTCAGGAATAGATGTAACCATATGCTTAAGTGCCTTTTAAAGAAATCTTGTTATCTTTGTTATATAATAAAATACTTATTTGGTTTACCAAAGGCCTGATCCTTGGCTGGGGTTTCACAGACCAGAAGGGAGGGTGAGGTAAATAACCAAGGCTGAAGAGTGACAAATGGTGGCAGCGGGGAAGGGTAGAATAACACCACAAGCAGTCTGAGTAAATCAAAGGGATTGGGACAGCTTTAGCACTCAGTCACAGAGGTAACCAGATAGAGAGACTCAGGCAGAGTCTCTGGGACTACTGGTTATAGGACGTGACTGGTGGTGCTGCCTAGCAGGGGGATCTGTTGAGATCTGTGCTAGAGCGGGGAGAGAAACCATATAAAAGGACAGTCCAGACTGGTGGAGTCCCTGGTGGTGCCTAGAGACAGGCAGTAACCACGAGCAGGTAGGAACCTAACAGGGAGAGCCAGGGAAGGGCGTCACAGGGACCTGTCCTAGTTCTCCTACCTAGGAAAAATATTTCTTGTGGTGGGTGGGGGAAGCTGGAGATGACAAGGATTGAACCCAAGACCTTCTGAATGCAAAGCATGCGCTCTAAGCTACGCTCCCCCTTGACTGTGTCAACAAATCATACCAAAATCTGTCATGCAGCCAACATCCTTGCCTATTTGATTGCATAAAAGAGATCCAAATTAAGGCAAAAATATGACCAGCTGACAACATTTGTATAAGAATCTCAGCTCCCACATGGATCTCCCAGCAAAGGCCTTGGAGTCTTGACCATGGAACTATTGTTTCCTAGTAAATAAAAAATGTTTAGGACCTACCTTGGTTTCTTGATTATAATCTCATTTTTAATATTGCATTTTTAAATTGTTGTGACCTGCCCTCATACCTTGTGGTGAAGGGCAGGTAAGTACTCTAATAAACAATAGTACCTGAGACTTAATCAGCTTGGAACTTGCTGCTTTGTGGTTCTGATCTTCTGCTGATGTGCTCTCAATACCACTGTCTAAGCCAGAGGATGAGCTCAGTTCACTTCTCTCACTCTCCACAGCACACAACCAGTCCTTCACCCGCAGAATCTGGTCCATAGTCAGATTGCCTTCCCCTTGCAATTCCATGAAGAGCTGGTATGCAGCATCAGTACAATTCCTGTAGCGGTTGCACTCTGCATGCAAGCGGGAGGCACTATCCTGCGAGTGCCGCTTGATGGGAGCATCCGAACGGTTGATGATGCGGGTCTCCGAGCGATGCCGCTGCTCTAGTGCCCTCTGCAGGCTCTTTATCTGCAGCTGTAACTCTTCTACATGTTCTGTCTCCTTACGGCAGTTCACCACCGCCTTGTTCTTGATATTCTGAGCACGGTTGGCATAATTCAGCGTGGTCAAGCTTTCATCAAAATCAGAGGAGGAAGGGCTGATGCAGGCAATCATCACAGTCTTGGCATTCCCACCTAGAGAATCTTTCAGGATTCTAAAAAGTATGACAGAGAAATCAGTACATGATTTCACTAGCAAGGCTGAGGCTGAACAGACAAGGAAGGCAATAAAATAGGAATCTCCATATGTTTACTGAGAAAACCAATAAACGATAACACATTTCTGACCTTATCTTTGAAACTAGCTCAGAAGGTGGATGGGAATCAAGATACCTTAAAAGGAAAATGTTAAAAACAGTGGTACACAATCTCACTCTTTATGCGTTTCATAATCCCCAAATCTCCCCCCCTTTTCTATTTTTGTTATAACACTGCTTTTAACACCGTTATTTATAGCCCAATTCCTCCTGGATGGGCCAAAAGGTTCAAAATATTTGTTGGTCATCGTTGCATAAGGATTCCTACCCTGCTCATCTTTGTCACTGTTGTTATCTATAGCATCTAGAAGTCTGGCAATTGCCAAATCTATTTCTTCCAAGACTAGTCATTCAGCTGTTCCCTGCATCCGTTCCCCAAGTATAGGAGCAGATCGTTAAGAGAACACTCCCCACACTTCATAATCAGAGATTTAGATCAACGAAAGACTCTATACTTGGTAATACTGCACAGGCAATACTCCCAATCCCTTCACCACAGATAAGAGAACAGGAAGAAGCTAGAATTGTGAGCTCCCTTAAACAAGCACTTCCCTTCCTCTCTCTAGCTCATTCCTCCTGCAGCCCTTTACCCTAGTTAATGATAACCAGGAGGTGCCAATAACCAGGGTTTTGAAACCTTTCAAATTATGTCAAGAAAGAATTGGAAGCATTTAATATGAACCAGAAACACCACCACACTAATGCCTTCCTCCTCTGTGGCCAGCATGGAAATTCCGGTTACAAGCCTCTTGGCAGACCAAGAGGAAAAAAAGCCTTCTATCAAGTGGACTAGTAGAGACAGAATAGAGCTATCAGTCTCTTTTCAGTCAGTCCGCCTGTTTTCTGCACTGGCTGTGGAGGAAGGGAATTTTCTTTCTTCTGTGGCTACACCGAGCAGAGATTGAACAGATTGCTCCAGCTCCTTCCCTTATCTACTAGCCTGCTGCATTTCCATAATGGCCACAGAGAACAAGAAGTCACTTTCCTCTGCACCCAGCACAAAAGTGATCCTCCATCAGCCCCCTTGCTCACCTGCATGGAATTCCTGCCTGCTTCTATCAGACAAGCTGTTAAATACAAAGCTAGTTTCCATTGTTACCTTTAAGCAAATATAGCAGCTCTTAACTTGATTGGCAGACTCAGCCACAAACAGGGCCCTCACCGCCTGGTCCTGTACACAGGTTTCTGCGTTTTAGGTAACTCCAAAGAGCCTATGGAGCAGTCAAGTCTATCTGTCTTCTAGTGAAAGCCTTGCCAAGGAAGCAGCAGTAAAAATCTTGGTTGACAATATAGTTGGCTTAGGTTGCAATCCTAACTATGTCTATTCAGAAATAAGTCCCATTTAATTCAGTGGGTCTTACTCCCAGGTAAATGGGGATTCTAAGGCTGGAATTACAGCCTTAGAATCTCAATTTCCTATGGCTTATCTAATTGTAATATCCTATGGCTTGTCTTGTTAAAATATCCAGGAAGGACTTTTGAGAGCTGCTTGAATTTTTAATTGGCTGATACAAAGAAAATAGTAACAGAAATAGTTGATATATTTCTCTTTTCTCCTGCAAACATTTATAAAAAGATTGAGTTCAAGTGTAGAATGGTTCTGTTCCCATTTATACAAAACCAAACTACACTTAAATAAGCACCTTATATTTTAACACATTTTATGTTAGAAATTGAATGACTTTGGTGTTTTATCTTGCTTTAAGTAGGTCTGTGACTAATTTGATTGACTGAGAACATTCCCTGACTATTGCACCTGCCTGAGAAGCAGCCCTCTGAATGAAACAAACAGAGATTAGAAGTCACAAGTCTAAGTCAGAAATGAAGAAAGAGGAGAGCCCCCAACTGGCCAGACAGTACTGTCAAGACATGAACAAACTGCTCATGCAAGGCGCTTGTGCACTGCTGTGGGTAAGAGGAAGAGTTTAGGTACAATCTATTTACCTGGTAATTTTGGAATCCCGGTAAGGAATGTGAGTGCCTTTCCGGCGGGGGTCCCCCAATGCGCTGATTACATTGCCCAGTGCCAGCAGGCTACTATTGATCTGGATGCTCTCCTTGAGCCTCTCCCCAGTATTCCCCGTCTTCATCACCCGCTCAGAGCCAGCCAGATCAACAAAGTGAAATTTCGAGGAAAGAACTTGGCCGGAGGCTGGAACCAAGAACTTCTCTTGAAGGGCGAGACGAGTAAGACGCCCAGCACTACGCCGCTGCTCCATTGTCACAGTGAAGATGGAGTGTGAGCGACTCGACTTTCTGTTGATGTGGGTGGCCCCAGTGTGCTTGGCCATGTTGCCCATTTCCAGCAGGCTCAGAACCTCATCTAGACCCTCGACTTCAGTCTCCTTCACCGCGTGCAGCACTGCAATAAGAAAGGGGTAGCAAAGATTGCAAAGGAACAGCCTGAGCCTGAAATGGTTTGTACAAGAGGGATAGGGAACTGCACTAGAATCTAGGACCCATGGGTTCAAATCTTGCCTCTGCCATACACTCATTGTGTAGTGTTGGGGAAATCGCATAGCTTTACTTCCTAATCTGGGAATAATAGTGGTCCTACCTCATTGAGATTGGTGTGAAGGTGCAATAAAATAAGAAGTGGTGAAATGAAAGGTGCCATGGAAAGAAAGCTACGCTGAAGTTGGTGGGGTTCCCTATCTCTAAAGCAACTTCCATGATGAGACTGTACCACTGTTTCCCAAGTGAGCTGCAGACATAGCAGCTCAAACACTGGCACCAAAATCCCAAACCAAAGCTGTGCAGTTAAAGCACATTTCCTCTTCCCCCAAAGAATCTTGGGAACTGTAGTTTGCTATGGGTGCTGGCAGCTGTAACTCTGTGAGGGGTAAACTACAGTTCCCAGGATTCCTCGGACAGGGGAAGTGTGCTTTAACTGTGTGGTGTGCATGCAGCTTTGGCGACACTCCTTTTTACCACTCACTCTACACAAGGTTTCCAACATTTTTCAGGGCCCTGCTCTTGGGCCTTTCAGTTGCCTCCCAGGCGAAATTTGTGGCAGAATTTTTCCTGGCATACAGATGAAGATTGCTGTTGAACGGTATGGGAGTGAGGGAAACCCTAGCTGTACATCTAATGACAGTGGTTCACCATACTAAGTTTTCACTGAGCCACAAGACCTGTACAACTCCTTTGCTGGGTTTTCCACCTCCCAGTTTTTAAGTTGGAAAGTAAACACAGTTATCTAGTGTAGGGGTGGGGAACCTTCTAGGTAAATCTTTGAGGGCCACATACCAGTGGTGGGCAGGGCCAGAAGCAAAAGTGGGCAGACCAATGAATGTACAGTTCACCTTTGAACAGGAGGCTAATTTCTACACACACTCACACATCCCTCTCTATCCTCCCATCCAGCCAAGCAAGAGGCTTTATCAGAGTTGAAGGCACATTCCAGCCAATCAAGATTTGGGGTATGAAGTAGGGCCGGTGAGGGGTGAGGTCAGGGCAGTGCTGAGAGTCAGAGAGACGCCTAAAGGGCCACATTCCGCCGCCCCCCGGCCTAATCTAAAGCAAAAGTCTAAAAATGGAGGCCTAAACTCAGGCTGAATAAAGGTGACTCATCTTACTTACGATTTTATACATTACAAAATTATCCCTAGAAATCATATAGTAGGCCAAATTAAACGCGATTTCATGAAAGGTGAAAGTATCAGGAGATTCTATACTCAATATTTACTTACTAGGATGCTCATTTGCAACACAGAGAAGCTCGCTGCATTTCCTTGTTGCTGTGAAGGTACAGGGCACGCCTGCCCCGACACCATACGTGGAAGGGGAGTAGGAAGAACAAGGAGACCAGGGGAACCAAATCAAGCTGCTGTCAGCTTGATTTGGCACTCAGCAATGGTAGGGAAGAGAGGCAGCACCAGCCTTAACAGCAATGAGAAGGGCTTTTAAAGGACCTCCTACAGGTTGCAATATCCAGGCAGCAAGAAGAGGAGCAGATTGTTGGCTTTTACCAATATTGCCCTTGTCATCTTCCCGGATCTGTATGTCCTTGCTAGCTGTCTCCACTTGCAGCAGGTCCCGGAACTCCTCCTTATACACTTCTAAGTAAGATATGCGGACCGTGTAATCAAGCAGGTCATTCTCATCCATGATCCTGAAGGCTTCAGCCATGGCTCGTGGGATTATGCCCTGTTCATCCTCATTGACAGAAGCTGGAACGAAGAAAGAAAGCACACTTGATGGTTTGGAGTAGGGGTAGGAATCACCATCTACAATGGATGCAGGGGAAGTTTTTCCAGGGAGAAAGCTACAACACAAAAGGGTTTTTGTTTTTAACTGAACTGAGTCAAAAAGCAACTTCGCTGCCAAGGACACGTCTCATAACAATTCCACATAAATTCAGCAACCTACGCATTAAAAGTGTGTTTTGCACATTAAGAGGATTTTTAGGGGACCTTGCCACCATTCCCTCATCTATTCAACAAATCAGAAACAGCCAAATCCCACCAGATATTACACAGGTTCTCTCTCAGAGTCCCCAACTTTCAAGTAAAGCATAAAGCTGAAAAATGCTTTCCTCCTCACCCGAGATTGTACAGCAGCCTTACAAAAGGAATCCACAAAAGTTACTACCCCCTAAAGTGTACTTTTAGCCCACTTGCCACACACATAGCTATGCTAGACATTAGTGGCACAGCAAGGGCTTGAAAGGGGTGGGTGGGGAAGGATCAATCTTTTCCCAAAGCTTACCCTCTTAGCTCCCTAGGAGTGATGATTCATTCTTACCCCAAGCTTTTTGGAAACCTGTTGGATTACAACATTTTCTCAAAACATTTTAAATGGCTTCACACTGTTGGAGAGACAGTAGACTGGCTGCATGTGGTGCTCTGAAGTCCCAAAATTGGGCTTCAAAGCACCCAATCACCTGACATCATTGTGACACCAGACAAAAGTGGGCAACCCCACTCACCTGTCAGATTTGGTGCACAAGGCTAAATCCTGATAAAGATCCGGCCTGCAGAGCAAAAAAAGGTTCTCCACCCCGACGTAAGCTTTTATGAACTATGGTCCACTCAATCAGATGCATGTTATGGTTTATTTAGCTTATTTATTTAAAAAGCTGCTTACAAACAAGGCAGTCCCTGTCCTTACAATCTAAATGTTCCTTCATTTTCCATTAAGGTTAACAGAACTACATGCACACTGAGCAGAAAGAAAATGAGAATTCAGAGCATGTTATGCATGCAAAAGGCAGATGGAACTCACAGACACTAGCTTCTCCAATGGTGTAGGTCTTCCCTGAGCCTGTCTGGCCATAGGCAAACACAGTAACATTGAAGCCTTCAAAGAAAGCTTCTACCAGAGGTTGCACGCAAGTAGTATACACAGACTCCTGGTGTGAGGATTCAGTGAAGATAGTGTCAAAGTGGAAATGGCGGTTGCGCCCCAGGGTAACTTCCTTAGTCTCTGGGTCACCTCGTAGGCAAGTCTGGTGCCCGTGCAGCCGCTCCTTGGGCAGCAAGGGTCGAACACGGACAGCCACTCTGACAGGAATCTCCACCGTTGGTGGCTGGGACTTGGCTTTCAGACCCATGGTCAGCAGCAGCTGGAGAGTCAAGACATCTGAAAGATAACCAGGGGTGCCATCTCTCTGCTTGGCATATTACGAAGAGGAAAAGCCAAGTTGGAGTAGACAATACTGACTCAAAGCAAAACAAAAACATACTGGCAAGGCACACATTACAAATTTCATTATTTCTAGGCCACCTTTCAGCCAAAGCTTCGAAACAGTTCACAATACAAATGCAATACATTACGAACATAAAAAGAGACCTGCCGGATCTGGCCAAAGACTCATCTTGTCCAAACCAAACAGAACTATACTACAGATGCAGGAGACAGACCCTCTTTATAGCCTCAGCATTGACATGAGCAGACTCAAAAGGTTCTGAGCATCTCCCTGCCATGATCACAGAGAACTGTATTATCACAAACACAAAGTGAAGGATGCTCTAATAAAACATTTAGCATGTAACAAACAAGCAGCAGGAGCTGGCTGGATATGTGAAAAGCAATGATTAGACACAGCCAGTTCATGATCCCCTGCAATGAACAGAGACAGTCAATTCATGACAATGGGAGGAAGAAAGGGGGCAAGTAGAATCATCCTCAATGGGAGGAAGGGAGGGGACAAGTAGTGTATTTATATCACACCTTTCCTCCAAAGAGCTCAAAGTGGTATACATGGCATTAACCTCAGAACAACCCTGTGAGGTACAAGCTGAGAATGGGTGACTGGCTCAAGGTCATCCAGTGAGCTTCATGGCTGAGAGGGGAATCTGAACCCTGGTCTACCAGAACAGTACCACTCTGTCACTGTCAACAATGTTATTTTTATAGCACCATCAACAGGCAAGGCACATTACCAAGCATTACTTTTATTTATTTATCAAAATTTCTACACCACTTGATTGTAACAAAACGTCCAAGTGGGTTACAAGCATTAGATGTCAGTTTCTGCTCCAATGAAATTGCAATCTAAAATTGCATCAAAGGAGACAACAGAGGAAAAGGAGGGGTAAACATGCAGGGCTGTGGAGTCGGAGTCAGAATCGTGGAGTCAGAAGCAATTTTGGGTGGAGTCAGTAGAAATGTACCAACTCTGACTTCAAAATAAATTTTGATTGACAAATTTTTAAAAATATAAATTCAAAATGTCAAAGAAGCTTCCCATGAAGTCAGCTGTAGTTGAGCATTTCACCATAACTCAAGATGGAAAACATTTTGTGTGTCAGTGTATGACACAGGACCCAGATGAAAACAAATGATGTGACGCCAAGATCAGCGCATATTCAGGCAGCGATAAAAATGCTCCTATGAGAGCTTCCAATTTAAAAAGACATTTACAGCCCTTTCCAGGGCTGTGGAGTTGGAAGCAATTTTGGGTGGAGTTGGAGTCGGACAGTAGAAAAATAGAGGAGTCGGAGTCAGAGTCGAAGGTTTGGCATACCGACTCCACAGCCCTATAAACAGGGCCTGTAGCCATTGGATGGATGAAGGGTGGTCCGTGCAATTCTCCCCAGGAAAACAAGGCAGAGATGGGGCTAGTAAGTTTTCTTTTTAAGCTTTGCCAGTTCCAGGACATTTAACAGAACTCAGAAATTAAGTAGGGGAAGCTTTTCTCATCACTCTACCCACTATGCCAGGCAAAAAAACCTTCACATACTAAATTTCTATTTTATCAGGCTGCTCTTAGAAGCACAAGAAGCAAGACTACTAAAGGGAGAGAAAAAAGAAAAGGTGGAAATCCTAAAACTGCACAAACACCCTGGGAAACTGGCCTCTCTCTGTGCCTTAACATTTCTTTTCCCAGTTCCTGCATCTAAGAGTGCTTCCAGACATCCTGTTTCAATTATTGAGAATTCCTTCCAATTTGTTTGTAGGGAGGCTAGATGATGTTGCATCACAGCAAGCATCACCCCACACTTTCCAGTGCATTTTCCCTTCACTTTCCTTACTGCAACAAGCCTAGTCTTTTGAGGAAGCACGTTTGTCATGCAAGACCCCCTAAGCAACTACAACTGTGCCCGAATTTCACCAGTATGTGATTGGATCCCCATCCCAAAAACAGCAACGGTCTGGAATTTATTTAGTTATTTATTTAATTTAATTTATAAACCGCCCCTAGCCAAAGGCTCCCTGGGCGGTGTACAACATGAAATAATACAATAAATCAACAATCACAAAATATAAAATACAAATATATAACAACAATAAAATAAATTAGAAAGACCAAAACATTAAAACGTATTTAAAATAAATAAATAAATAAATATGGAAGTGCCCTTAAACAGCAGCCAGACTCAAAGAAATGAAATCGGTTTTTTTTTTTTTTACAAATTCTCATCACTTTCTCCCACCATCATCACCTCAAGCTTCCCCAGCTTGATCCAAGTGGCTCAGCGGCTGCTGTTCAAGATGCATAAGCAGAGGTGGTCAAAATAAAAAAAATAAAAAGTGGCACCTTCGACTGCTTGCCCTATGGAAACAACACCAGGGGCTGGGCATCTTGGCTTTCAAAGACCCACTTGGGAGAAAAGACAGGAACTTGGCTAACTAGAGTCACTCATGAGCATCCCGTACGAAAGTGTGTGTTGGGACTGGAGGGGGAAGCAGGCTGGGCAGAGCCCTCTGCAAAATTAAGATTGAGGGGAATACAGCGCAATTGCACTCCCCCACCCTTACAACGGCTGCACAGACCCTTCCCTACCGGACCAGCAGCAGGGAAGCAGCTTGGATACTCCAAGCCTGAAAGGAGAAAGCCCGCCAGCTCCCTGCACATGGTCAGAGGCACTCTTTGAAGGGCAGGCGCTAAAGGTCTGGGGTTCTTGTGACAATTTTTTCCACCTCACCCACGTCGTCGCTGTCTCCTCCTCCTCCTCCTGAGCCTTAGCCCGACGTAGAAACAAGCCCGCAGGCTGCTGCGCTGAGCGGGCTCGACAAGGCCGGCGCGGAGAAGTGGCGTCACGGGGGTTGGTGGCGGCGCTCCGCCTCCTCCTTCCGTCAGCGACAGGAGCCGTCGACTGAGGGTGGTTTGGGAGAAGAAAAAATGGGGGGGGTGCTTTTTTTCTCAGGACTCGGTCGAGGAAAACTTCACCGCAGGCACCTTTCGGTCGCTTTCAAGAAGTGGTGCCTGCTGCGCCTTTTTCGAAGGGCGCTGCGTCTAACGCAAGAGAACAAAGAGTCACATCTCACTCCATATATTCAAAGTACTCTCGTGGCACCTTAGCAGCCATGGCTTCACCCGAAGAGTCCGGGGAAGTGTCCTTTATTAAGCGTGCCGCGAGTTGTTAGGACTGCAGTGCAATTCCCAGCACCTTTAACAAACCGGTTTCCAAGATTTTTGGGCGGAAGCCATGACTGTAAAAGTGCTATAAAAGTACTTTGCAGGTATGGTGTGGATGTGACCTTGGAACACCTTTGGTGCTTACTATTGGTGCTACTATCATCATCGATGTACACATTTCACGTTTTAAAAATAAATTAAGCAGTTCACAAATATTACAAACAGAAAAAACACCATAAATACAATACAATATTGCAAAAGAAAATGAATAAATGCATTACGGAAATTCCTACCATTTTAAAAATTAGACACTCAGAATAGGATAACTCCTAATTTACAGCAACAACAAAAGAGCCTTACAATGCCTTAAAGACTATAATAATAATAATAATTTTTTTCTGTTTTACCAACAAAGGTTCTTGTTGCACCTGGAAGTCTTATTTTGCTGCAAAAGCAACAAAGAGCCTTGTGGTTCCTTAAAGACAATTTTATAGCAAAAATAGCAACGGGTGCTTTGTGGCACTGTAAAAAGACTATATTTTATTTTACAGCACAGCCCTATCAGTGTATATTCAAAGTCAAAAGTGAGTCTCATTGAGTTCAGTGGGTCCTATTGAAATGGGGGGACTGCAGCTTTAAACACAAAGTAAAAGCTTTCACTCTGCTGTTGATATTGCAGTTGCGTTATTTGATTATTGGTTTACATTATCTTACTGTACATCTTATTGTTTTTATTTAATCTTCACTGTAAACAACTGTGGAATAATAAATATTATCAAAAATTGTGAATAGGTGCCTTAAATAAATAAATGTGTGGCTCTATACAAGAGTGAGACACCTGTGGCTAAGGCTGGAAGGATCTGCAATTTCAGTTTTCTCAGTATTTCATTTTTCTAATCTCACATTCGGTTCTCCACATTTCTGCAGCAATTTGCAATTTTTAGCAAACCCTCATGAAAATTCTTCATTGTGTTAATTTCTCCTTAAAAATACATTTTTGTATGTAGTTTTGACTAATGTACACATTTTACAAGCAATTTACCCTAATAAAAAGCAATTTTGTATGTTATTTTCACCAATATATTCGTTTTGTGTACACTTTCCCCAATAGATACATTTGTGTAAATATTATTTGGCTGGAGAACTGCATCACAACATTTGGATAAGCACAAATTTTGAATTATGGCTGTGTTTCAGTTCTCATATTGTTTCGGAAAGTGCGAATTTGATAAATCCAGCTTTAAATGCAAAACATTGACCTGTGGGTCAGGATTTGAAAAACACCCCAAAAGTGCATCTCAGGAAAAGAAGTCAAAAAGCACCTGGAAAGTTTGACGTGCGGGTCAGATTCCAAAAACATCAAAAAAAAAGTGACCTCAGGAAAAACTGTAAAAAAAACCACACCCCAAAATATGACCTGTAGATTAGAATTCCAAAAACAGCCTCAGGAAAAGCTGCTGAAAAACATCCTGAAATGTTGGTCAGGATTCAACCAGCAATCAGGATTCAACCAACAGTGATCGCTTCCCTCAAAAATCCTGGGAAGTATAGTTTGTGAAGGGGACTGATTGTTGTTAGGAGTCTCCTCTCTCACAGAGCTACAGTTCTCAGAGATCTCTGGAAAGAGGGATTGATTGTTAAACCCAGTGCCGTAACTAGGCAGGTGCAACAGGTGCACAGGCACAGGGAACAGGACGAAGGGGCCCCTGAAATGGATTTGCTGAAATGAAAATTATATACAAACAATTGTTATATCGTATTTGTTTTATTATTATTTCCCCCCCCAAAAAAAATTAAGGGCCCCAAAAATAAAACCTTGCACAGGGCACATGAAAAGCTAGTTACGCTACTGGTTAAACCACTCTGAGAATTGTCACTTTGTGACGCAAATAGGGCTCTCCTAAGAAGTCTCTGCACCCTTTATATACACTTTCCAGGATTCTTTGGGAGAAGTCATGACTGTTTAAAGTGGTACAATATTGCTTTAAATCAGAGCTTGGCAAAGTTACTTTTTTGAACTACCACTCCCATCAGCCCAATCCAGTAGCCATGTTGGCTGGGGCTGATGGGAGTTGTAGTTCAAAAAAGTAACTTTTCCAAGCTCTGCTTTAAATCTATGGTTGCAGATGAGATCTTACTTCCACATCACTTGAGGCATGTGGTTGGTCTGGGGTGGCCAGAACAGGTCATGCAGTATACATAGCTCTGACCTGCAGTGTGTAAGAATGGCTGGAGGACAGGAGAAACAGCCAGGAGCCTACTAACGCTGCCCCCCCCAACCTTGTGCCTGAGATAGTTGCTTCCACATTGCTGGACTTGCATTTGGTGAGTGAAAAGGGACCATAGGTGCATGCCAATGTAGGTGTGTAGGGTTCTCCCATGAGAGTGAGCATCCTGATCAGGGAACTTCCTCCATCCAAGGAGAATCCTGATTGGCACATGATCCCATCAAGGCAGTCTGTCCACCGCTGGTGGGATGTGCAGGGGTGTAATCCAGAGTCTCAGGAGGTGTTAGATCCCTTACTTTTTGGGGAGCAGGGTCCCAGCAGGGTTCCTTTGTCTCCAGCATCCTGCAAGCCAATTAGCATGAAAGGGGAGTGTGTTAGCCACTGAGAAGAGTCTTCTAGCTTGCTTCCTTGTTTCTTCCTGCTGATTGGAGCCAATCAGAGTGAAAGAAGATAAGTCAGCCAGTGAGAAGACTTGCCAACACTCTCCTTCTTCATGCTTATTGGCTCCCAGGGATGTCTATTCTTTTGGAAGAAGGTATTAACAAGAATCTCATTCTCAAACCTGCAGCAAAAAAGGGGGGAGGGCCGTGGCTATCGCTAACACAAAGGGACCTGGCACTTCTGAATATGCCACTGCATCTCTGGGGGTGTGGCTGGCCCATGATGCTACATGGCCTTCTTCACATGTGCTTTGAACACATGATGGGGTTCATTTGAACCCATCTGGGGCTAGATGTGTGATATATGGAAAGTACTAGAGTCACACCCAGATTCTCCCACTATTCCAACATTGGGGGGGGTCATTTTCACCCTGAGTTTCCCTTCTAATAACTATTTTTATCTTGAGTAAAATTAACCTGCTAGATTTTTGTTGTTGTTTGTTTTAATATCTGAGGATTTGTTCAGTTAGTATCTCCTGTGAATGAAACCCCTTCTGTTCATTAGTAATGGTATGATCCATGCAAATTACTCCTACAGTTGCAGTGGAAAAGGGAGTCATTCTGGTTCTGACTGAACAGAGAGTGAAGCAGCAAAGAGATATTCAGTGCTTGACGGACCAGGTGAAAACAGATCTATAAATGGTTCTCCGAATCCCTCTGCGTAGAAGTGCTAGCTTCACCCCAGACCACCAGCCTGTGGTGGAGGTACCCACTCCTACACCACAGAAAATGGAAGCCAATGTGGTGGTCCTTGGAGCAGACAGCGTGGGAAAATCAGGTGGGTTTTATTATTAAGAGAAAGTAACAGAAAATGAATTGAATATTGGAAATCTGGTAAACTGAGCTGTGAAACACTCTCTCAATTATAGAAACAGGATATTTAATGGACTTCTTAACTTTATGTGTGTGCAAAACTTAAATCTGATGTGTTTTATCTGAAGGATACCGTTCTCCTTTGCTTTTCCAAAAATATAGGCAGGGTGGAACACAACTCAACAATGTTTTGTGAATTTGGTATTACCTGAGCAAGAAAAGTATGATCAACTATGATTCAGTTGTAAACCTAGTGGTGTCAGATTTGATAAATTATATGAAACGCCAAAGGAAGAAACTACTGAAGTATTTCACAGCTCTCTGTTTTCTTTTTTTAAAAAATAATTTTTATTTCATAACTCTTATGCACTATATACTTCCAGTAGAATCGTTTGCTTGTTTGCTCAGAAGGAAATCCTACTGATTTCAGTGGGACTTACTCCCAAGTAAGTGTGCAGAGGATTGCAGCCTTAATTCAGTGAAACTGTGACCTGAAGCATGATGATTGCATCCATTTGTAGGTGACTTCATAGTTTTGCTTGGATACCAACAGAGGGCTGGAATGTTATTTGAGACATGGTCTGAAGGCATATGAGGTGACCACCTTGCTAGAGCTAAGCAGGCTTAGGTTTGGTTGGTACCTGGAATGGGTGACTCCCTGGGAACAATATGTATGCTGCCTTGGGTTCCATGATGGAATAAAAAGAGAATACAAGTGTAAGAAAGAGAGGAAAATTAATAGCCCAGTCATACGCTCCCCAAGTCTTATTGAATGAAATCCCACAAAATTCAGCTGAATTCACTCACAAGTAAGACTGCAATCCTAAATAACACTTATTAGGGAATAAACTTCATAGAACTCAGGGAACTAGTCCACACATGATGCTAAGTCAGTTGTGGGGGAACCTTTGGTCCTCCAGATGATGCTGAACTATAACTCTCATCATCCGTGGCCATTGGCCGTGCTTGCAGGGGCTGATGGAAGTTGTACTTCAGCAACTTCTGGATGGGCCAACAGTTCCCCACAGTTGTGTAATGCCAAACTATGGCTTATTGTGAATGCACCAGCAGGAGGATTCCCAGAGAGGAGATCACAGCCATTGTGCTCTTCCGGCAGTCCTTCTGGTGCTGCACTGCCATGAACTAAACCATGGTTTGGCATGCTGTATCATGTGAACCCAGGCTCATGGTTTGTCTTCCAGACCCAAGAACAAACCTTGGTTATAATTCATGGTTTGTCTAGAGTGGGGCAAACGACAAGCCCAGGTTCAAATGACATGCTAAACCAAACCATGGTTCAGCTGCAGGTAATGCAGCAGCAGCAGGACCAGAAGAGGAGTACAGTGGCCGCAGTCTCCTCTTTCCGATTGCTCACATGTTTGTGCTAAGAAATAGTTTGGCTTAGCATTACATGTAAACCAATTCAGTGGGACTAAACATGCCTAGGATTGTGCTATAAAACTACACATGTGCATAAGGCTGCACCTGTTTGCAAAAATCCTTTATTTGAATTGACCATTAGCACACGGCCACAAATACTGCGGTACCCTGGGTTTAGGATGCAAAATTCAGTTTTCGGCTCTGCAAAACTTATGTTTTTCTCTTTGGAAATTAAAATCTTTCAAAGTGACAAATCCTACAAATGTAATTTTGAGAACTTTCATATTCGCAGGTTTAAGCTTATTTCTGGGGTAGTTGTTTTCTGCACTTTTCTCAGTCTGAGAATAGAAACAACTTCCCCCCACACACACACATCTGCCCTATATAGCGGTTACAACTCCCACTCTTTTTCACAGCTTTGACAGTGCGCTTTCTCACTAGAAGGTTCATCGGGGAATATGGAGACATGGGTGAGTGTCATCATCACATGGACAGATTTGTGCTTGATAGTTTCATGTCACCCTTTTGGAGGCTGCGTGGTTGACTTAATAAGAAAAAAGCCCCTTTTGCAAGAACGGATGGTGTGCAAAAAGCTGGGTTGTTTCCTTCTGCTTTGAGATGAGCAGCAGGAGGTAGTGGGTAGATCAGAGTACATACTACTTTGCACATATGAAGCTCTCCAGGTTCAGTTCAAGGCACTTCCACTAGGGGGATTCCAGAAAGACAAGTCCAGTGCCAGCATGTGGGATCCTCAGGCAGCTGTCAGAGCTCCAGAGCCCTGGCAGAGCCTAGCTCTGCACTGATGCCTGCTTCCTCAAATTGGAAACCAGCCAGTGGCTTGGGAAGGCAAAGGAACAGAGGAACAACAAAGGGAGCTGCCTTGTATTGAGTGAGACCAGTGCTCCATCTAGCAAAGCAAATGCTGTACAGTACCACTGAGCTGCAGCTAATCCCCAAATAGGAACAAAAGAATCTGCCTTTTACTGTGTCAGACCACTGCTCCATCTAGCTTAATATTATCTACCCTGACTAGCAGTAGCTCTCCGGGATTTCAGGCAAGAGTCTCTCCCAACCCTACCTGGAGATGCCAGTGATTGAACCTGGAACTTTTGGCATGCAAAGGAGATGCTCTACCAATGAGCTACGGCCCTTCCCAAAGCAGTGGCGAGGCTTGCTGGGGTGTTGGAGCCCCAGCAGTTGCCACATGCTGATGCCAGGCCTAGATGGGAATATACAGGGACACTTGATATTCCTGCGCAGTTGTTTTAAGCACAGTCTGGCTCAACATAAGGTCTTCATTTTTCTCATTCTCTGGCTTTCCACTTGGAGGCTTATCCATTTTTCTAAGGACCATTTCACGCTTCATGTTGTCACAATTTTCTTTTGCCAGTGTTTCCATCAGTTGCAAGTACCCAAACATAAAAAGGATCCCATGAAGCAAAGCAGCCACCATGTTCCAGAGGGTTAGGGACATGTGTTGATGTTATGCATTTACTGTGGGAAAACAGCGGTGCTGTTGCAACATATGTCACATAAAGTGGCTCTAAGTTAGCCTGCGATCCAAAGCATATGTATGGAAGCAAGCCACACTGAATTCAGTCAGACTTACTTCCAAGTAGGGGATGGGAAAAAATTCGATTCAGTTCACAGTTAAAGGCAAAACTATCAAATCTGCACATTCTGAAACAAGCACTGAAATGCAGCCATCCTCCGAAAACTGCACTTATCCAGATTTTGCGATATAGTTCTCCAGCCAAAGAATATTCACACAAATGCATACATTAGGTAATAGTGTGCATAAAAATGAGTACATTATTGAAAATAATGTGCAGGAATGCACTATTTTAGGAGAAATTGCTTGCAACAATGTGTGCATCAGTCATAGCTGCATTAAAATGTGTTTACTGGGAAAAATTCACACTAAAATGCGGAAGAATTTTTGTGGGGATTAAAAAAAATCTGCAAATTGCTGTGGAAATGTGGATGACTGGATTTAAGACTGGAAAAACGAGACACTGAAAGAGCTGAAATCGACAGATCCTGTCATCCCTACTTCCAAGTAGACAAGTTTAGGATCAGGCTGCAAAGCATTGCTCCCTCTGCTATTGAACTCTGGTGGTGAGTGCCCACAAAAAGGGAGTCAAAACATGGCAACTGAGAAAAAAGAGAGAAGTATTAGCATGCTTGAGGTCTGCAGAAGAATATCTCTCTATCTATACTATATTTTTATGAGACATGTCGTCACTACATCCCCACAGCATGACATGCAGGCATGGCAGCAAAGCATCTTACAAAAAAAATTCCAATGGAATTGGAGGCAGCAGGGGGGAGGCCCGCAGCTTAGCAGCCCCACGCAGGAGACCTGGAGCTCAGTGGGCCCATGCAGAAGGACTGGAGCACATTGGACACTGCCCAGGCCTTGGCCCCATCAAGTGTGTGGAAGGCCGACCTCGATGACCCATGGGGAGAAGAGGGGAGATCTAGCCACCCCTGGATGGGGTGTGAAGGGAGGAGAGGTTGGCAACCCCTGGGTGGGGTGGAACAGGGGAGAGATTCAGTAACTCTTGGTGGGTGGAATGGGGAAAGAGGTTTAGCAACCCGTGCAGGAGAAGGAGCAGAGCTTGGAAAAGTTACTTTTTTGAACTACAACTCCCATCAGTCCAATCCAGTGGCCATGCTGGCTGGGGCTGATGGGAGTTGTAGTTCAAAAAAGTAACTTTTCCAAGCTCTATGGCAAACTGTGAGGGAGGGGGCTTTGGCAATGGTGTGTGGGCTTGGTGAGCAAAGCCCATACACATACATATAGCAGAAGGGGGCAGCCTGCCCACCCTGCCCACAAAAACGCAGCCCAGTGAGGACTGGAATGGAATGGAATGTCCTGAAAACAAACGGGAGGCTAACAGGAGCATTCTGCTTTGTTAGGAGAGAGATACATTGCAATGTTTTGTTGTTGCAATGGGGGAGAAATTCAATTTGGTTTGCATTTAAACGTGAACCTACCTAATGCACACTTTCCAAAATAATATGAGAATGGAAACACAGCCATCCTTTGAAATTCTCCCTTCTCCAAATTTTGCAATCCAGTTTTCCAGCTAAGTGATATGTACAAAAATGTTTATACCAGGCTGAAGTGTGCCTAATGTGCATATATTTGTGAAAACAACGTACAGAAATGCATTATTGCCTTGTAAAAATGTGTGTATTGGGCAAGATTGCATACAAAAATGTGCATATTAGGAGAAATCTGCCCTGACAGCTGATGAATTTTCATGTGGACCTTTTAAAAAACAATTCACAAACTGATGTGGAAAAGCGGGAAATTGAACACGGGAAAAACAAGAAACTGAGAAAAACCAAAATTGACAGATTCGCCCATGCCTAGTGGTAGAGCATGTACTTTTTGTAGGTAGACGGTCCCAGGTTCATTTTCCAACATGGTCTAGGTAGGGCTGGGAAAGAACCTTGTTTGAAATCCTGGAGAATTGCTGCCAGTGAAGGCAGACAATACTTAACTAGTCTCGGTAGAAGGCAGTTTCCTTTGTTCCTATTTGGGGATTGGAAACATTGGGGAGGCATCACAGAACTAATAAAGTGGGATTATTATGGACAACCCAGTATAAAACTACCACTAATGCACTAAAATTGCACCAATGACATGTTGTAGAATACACCCACAGAAACCCCACAGGAAGTAAAAATTGCAATGTTTTGTTTCGGGAGGCAGAGGATTCAGCTCAGTTCGCATTTAAAGACAAACTTATCTGCTTTGCACTTTCTGATACAATACACAAACTAAAACGGCCATTTTTTTTAAATCACACTTCTCCAAATTTTGCAATCCAGCTAAGTGATACGTACAAAAATGCATATAATATGGTAAAGTGTGCATAAAAATGCGTGTTAGTGAAAGCATATTAGGAGGAAATTGCTTTACGAAACAGTGTGTTGGGGAAACTGCATATAAATATGTGTATATTAGGAGAAATTAGCACTAAAATGCTAATGAATTTTCAAAAACTTGCAAAGTGATGTAGAAATGTGGAGAAGTGAAAAGACTGGAAACATTAGAAACTGGGAGAAACCGAAATGCACACATTCACCCGTCCCTAGTTGCAGGACCCTTTTGTTCTACTTCCTTGGAAAAATGTTGCTTGATGTGTGTCACCAGCATCACAGGGAAAAATGACAGTATAACCTAACTGCTAACACAAATGTGGAATTAAGGCATGAGCCGGTAAGGCTGGTGGCTCTTTATAAAAAAATTCCACTTAATGTTTCCTGCTTTGTGAGGCTGCCAGTTGCTAACACCTGGAGAGCAATGCCAGGCTGGAGAGGGAGTGGCAGAGGGGGAGAGAGACAGGACAGAGTTCTTGGGAGTGGCTTTCTGGCAAACGAGAACTGTATGCTTTTCCCCACCCAGAGTCTATCTACACCCACACTTTGGCAGTGGAAGGCAGAGAGATCCTCTTCCACATCTGGGATTTTCCTTGCTCACAGGTGAGGGGACTCTCCTAAACTATCACCTTTATTTTACTTCCAGCATTTATATTCAACAACTAAATGATCCCAAGGAGGTTCACAGAAAATGCACCGATTTCATTGGGGGAGGAAACAGAGCGATAAACATAGTAATTTATTTTAAACAAATTCAAAGCAAGCAACAGTTTTTTAAAAAAGATATTTCTAGTCACTCTCAATTCTCAGAAGTGTCATATTTTTCATTTTTGTTAAAAAAAGCTTCATGACAAAAATATTTGAGGGAGAACGACTTCATTTTCTAACCCTTCATGGAATACCTAAAGGGCAGATTCACCAATATCTGGCTATCTCCCCATCTCAGGGGTAGGGAACCTTTGCCCAGGGGCTGAAAGTGGCCCTCCAGACCTCTCTGTCTGGCCCTTGGGACTCTCCACAGGCTACAACCTTCATTGGCCTTGCTTTGCAGCCTTCCTGAGTTCTTTTGCTAGTCTGGAATGTGTCCTTGAGGTGGCATAACAACTTTTGATGGCCTGGATGGTGGATGGAGGGGTGTGTGTGTGTGTGTGTGTGCAGACCCCTCTGACTTTTGAGTGGCTAGAATGTAGCCTACTGTACAAATATAAGAGCCACATCCATTGCCCCACCCACTTTTGCCACTGGCCCAACCCACACCTGTCATGCGGCCCTCAGAAGATCTCCCATAAGGGAATGCGGCCCTCTGAAAATGTTTTCCTGTCCCTGATCTATCCACTCTTTTGTCACCCTAATTGTGAAAACAAGTTAGTTAATAGCCACTTTTTCTTTCAGAGTAAGGTCTTCTGTTTCTCCAGAGGCAGGTAGTGATTTGGCAGTTACCTCATGACAACTGACATTTTAGTTTTTCAGGAAGCATCAGCAATTGCATCATTTCTGGGTGTTTTGGATGGGAATGGCAGCTGGGACCAGTATATCGTGCAGTCACTACCCTTTCTCCTCCACAATGCCCAAGAACAAAACCAAAACAGAATAATGAAATGATTTTTTTTCTTGCACACCTCTAGCAACCAGTCAGGAAGCAGTCTGGAAGCACAGAGGAAATGCTTGGTTCCTCAGCGACAGGTTACCCAGACTGAGAAGAGTGCAGCAATCCTTGAAACTATATTTCAGGCACTTGCACAGGATTGGCTCTCCAGAAACACCTGATTACATAATCAAGGGGAATTCTAATCCACGGTGTTTATATCCTGACTTGAGCTGCCTGTAGTCCCCTCCCCTGGAGAGCAGTCCTAGTGGCACAGGACCAGACTAGCAGAACTCCCAGTACATGATACCTGATATGGGATCCCAGCCAAGACGAGAGTCTGGATGCCATGCACCCACTGTGCCTCTCCAAAAGACCAAACTTGCTAATTTTATTTTGGCTGTGTGTAAACTCCTGTTTACTCTGCATCCAGTGCACTCCCACCACTGGTTTGGGAAGTGGTGCACACATCACATTAACCACATTCCATATCTATTCTGTAGTTTCTCATGAAATATTGCATGTTGATGCATTTCCCCCCAAACCAGCTTTGATCCAAATTAAGAAAATGAGCAACCTAGCTGTGTTGTAAGCTGGGAATGTGTACACAGGTGTGATTACATCCCCTGGTTTCCCAACTCATTTCTGTCACCCAATTCAAGAAATCTTAGTCAATTGCATGAGTTTTAGTCAATAAATTGAACGACTCATGATGTCTGCACAAATCTGCATTTGAGAATAACAATAGCTCTGAAGGAAAAGAAGGATGAAATCTGCATGCATGTGCATATGAAAAATAGTTCTGAAAAAGAAACAAAAAAAGAAGATACTTTGTTTTAGATCAGAGGTAAGGAACCTGGGGTCCTCAAGATGTTGCTGGACTACAACTCCCGTCATCCCTGACAATTGGCCATGCTGGCTGAGATTGCTGGGACAACAATATCTGGAAGAGCACTCGTTCCCTATCCCTGTTTTAGATGATGCACACATGCATCTAGCAGACA
The DNA here is from genome assembly GCF_030035675.1 of Rhineura floridana. Lineage (NCBI taxonomy): Eukaryota > Metazoa > Chordata > Lepidosauria > Squamata > Rhineuridae > Rhineura > Rhineura floridana. The sequence continues at coordinate 16,037,002 of NC_084493.1, read as the reverse complement.
TCATCTTAGAAGAGGCATCCCTCCTTCTCTCTTTCTCACTGGAAGGAATGCCTCTTTCAAATTGTGCCTGCCATCTATCATTTTATAAGTACTTACATTTTTTAAAAATAAATGTTTTAAATCTGCAGACCAACTTATTAATCAGGTCAATTTTTTTGTCAATCCACAAAAAGTTAATTGATCAATCAATCAAACAAATGAATCGACTAAACCTTTTCCCTTTTCAGATGAGAACAGATGAGAGCTCTTCTGAGGATAAGCGCATCCAATGGGCCGATGGCTTTGTCCTGGTCTATAGCATCTGTGACCGGGCCAGCTTCAACAGTGTCCAGCCCAAAGTCCAGGTCATCAAGGCAGCCAAGGAGGGCCCAGCCCAGGAGAAAGTGCCCATTGTCATTGTGGGCAACAAGCGAGACCTGCACCATCGGCGCACTGTCTCCAGTGAAGAGGGACGGCTTCTGGCTCTCTCCTTGGACTGTGAGTTCTATGAGGTGTCTGCAGCAGAAGCCTACCATGGGGCCCTCATGGTCTTCCACGGCCTGGCAGAACGCATCTGTGAGGCTAAACTGGCCTTGAAGAAAGGCACCGGGATCCGCAGCATCGTCAAGAGTGTGTCTGCCGTGTTTGCCCGGAAAAGAACAGACTCAATGTGAGACACAGTGGAGGCTGGTCTATTGGGAGTGCTGCCTCACCAACCTCAGACTGCCATTAACCAGCCCCCACCTACCTGCCTTCTTATTTACAACCAGTCAAGGGATGGGTCCACCTGCCATTGGTTCTGGCTCCTCCTATTGTGGGTCTCCTGCGCTACCACTCTCAATGGGTACCAGCCACTGCTGGTGAGATGACCTGAAGATTTTGGAAACTCCATGGCATCCAGCTGCCTTCTCCTTCTCCTCCTGATCACACAGAGTGGAGCATAATATCTCTCTTAGGTCAAGGGATGTGCCACCTCCTTCTGTTAACCCTACACCAGAGGCAGGAAACTTCAAGCCTGGCTCAAGTCAACAGAAATACAAGTAGCTCCCAGGGGATGCCAAAATTCAAGAGGTGCCAGGTGGAAAGGTGAAAAGGCAGGTCCCCTGCCCTGCCCCACCCTGTCCCACTTCACAACCTTTAGACAACAAGATTCGCATCAAGGGGCAGATGGTGCCTTGCTGGGTCTCCCATACTGATGCACTATGGCCACTATAAGACCTTGGCTTTGCGTAAGGATGTACCATTGTTCTGGACAGGTGAACGAGACAGACAACAGTAACAACTGCACCATGCACTTGAAGCACACGTAATGCACATTTAAAGCACATAGCTTCTCTTAAAACAGGTGAAGGGAACATTTGGCCCTCCAGATGTTGCTGAACTACAGCACTCATCATCCCAGACCATTGGCCATGCCTGCTGGGAATGATTGGAGGTGTCGTTCAACAACATCAAGAGGGCCAAAGCTTCACCACCCCTGCCTAACGGAGCCTTGGGAATGGTAGTTTGTTAAGGGTGCTGGGAATTGTAGCTCTGTGAGGTGTACATGACAGTTCCCAGGATTCTTTGGGGGAAGCCATGTGCTGTAAAGGTATGGTGAGGATATAACCTCTCTGTGCTTCATCCTCACTCCACCCCGCACACAGATGGGAAATTCACTAGACAAATGGGACTGCAAACCTAATAGCTGAATTGGAGTTCACAGCACTGTACGAAGCTACTAAACACCAAGTCATCCTGCATCCCCGTTTTGGCTCACCGGCAGTGACTCTCACAAAGGATTTCCCACCCTCGCCCTAGCTGAGATTGTTCAACCAGAGACACCAGGGGTTTGGGGCTAGCTCCAGGTTTGAGGAGGACCTTAGCAGGGAGCCTTCTGGTGGGTCTCCTCCTGCATGGGTGCCCACCTCCAGGTTTATCAGTGCTGCAATTGGCACTAGGGGCGAACCACAATTTAAATTTCCCATAATCCCCCTGCGCAACATTATGGTTTATTTGCCTATATTTATTTATAAATATATTTGTATACTGCTATTTCATTTAAAAACATCAAAGCGGTTTACAAGAAGTATTTTTTTTAAAAAAAACCATGCTGTAAAAACCATCATGAATACAGTAAAAACAGAGGCCAACTAATGCAAAAAGACACCTTAATTGCCTGTGTAGGTCTGGCAGGTTTAAAAGAAAGGCCCCTGCTATTTCAGGCTGTTCGGGTCATTGCAGAAAACTAAATGAAAGCTCCCACCCATCTGCCTGGAACAGGGCAGATGTCAACCCTGGTGGGCCTTACTGGCTTCTCCCAGGAGGTGCCAGGCAGGCCTGAATCTGGGACTTTATTCATGCAAAGCATGTGACCCTCTTCCTTAGGTTAGAGTTCTCCCTCTTTTAAGCCCAGTGGAAGCTGAATATGGCAAGCTTGTGTGCTATGACACTAGCCTGTCCCTGTGGCTGTTGGTGCCTTCCCTCCTCCTCCCTCCTCAGGATTAGCAGCTTGGAAGAAGCCTGTCGTCAGCTGCACCTCTCTGCTGAGATGCAAGGATCTTTGCCAAATCCTCCTTCAGCCTCCGGTTCTATCTTGCTTGCTTTAAACCTCCCTGCTTGATTGCTGAGCTGTAGCAATGTGAGGAGGTGCCTGGAACTAAGTGTCCTGAGCAGCCTTCCCTCCCTCCCTCGTCCCTGATCCGTTTGCTGACAGCATGCGGTTGCTGTGCTGAAGTGATGTGCAGCACACGCCTGTGCAAATGGAGACGTGGCTTTCTTCCAGGGCCTTGTGTGGGTGTGGTAGATCTTAAATAATCTGATCCTGGGCAGAAGCTACAGCTTGTCTTCTGATGGAAAATTATCCCCAGGCCCCTGACAAGGGATGAAAAGTGCAGGAAATCGGTAGGCATTAGGGATGGAGGGGAAATTTGATTCAGTTCCTATTTAAAGGCAAACCTATCTAATTCACACTTCCCGAAACAATACTCACACGGCTATCCTTTGAAATGTGCACTCCTCCAAAGTTTGCAGTGCACTTTTCCAGCCAAGTAACATGTTAAAAAAAAAATATCCATATGCTAGGGCAGTAATTCCCAAACTTCCCCCACCCCCATAGACCACTTGAAAATTGCTGAGGGCCTTAGCAGACCACCTAATGATTTTTCCTGCCTGATGTAGCAATTGCAGTGTGCTGTGCTTGGTGCTGTATGCTTGTCAGTTGTATTTTTATTGCTTCTTTCTTACAGTATATTGCATGTTATTGTATTGCAATTTGCATCCCGTTGAGTTCAAATTGTAATACAATAAAACACAATATTAGCATGAAAAGAAACGATAAAAATACAATTACAAAATCAATATAGATATTTAACGTGGACATGATGAGGACCATTTGAATGACGCTCACCACAGCTTGGGAACATCTGTATTAGGGTAAAGTGTGCATAAAAATGCATAGAAATGTGTGTCTTAGGCACAACCGCATACCATATCAAGTGAAATCTGTACTACATTTTTCATGAGGGTTTTTTTTTTTTTTAAGCAATGGAAACTGACATGGAAATGTGGAAAGCAGAATTTAAGTGTGGGAAAAATTAGAAAGCGAGAAAAATTGAAATTAACAGATCTGGCCATCTCCAGTAAGAAGCCTCCTCAGTGGAGAGAGGAGGTTGCAAATAGATCTCCTGCCTTGTTATCCTGGATGCACAGGTTTGGCTTGGCAGTGGTTATTCAGCAGGGATGGAAAGGCACTCGTTAGGTACTGCTCAGACCAATCCTCTCCAGCAGGTATATGGATGCAAAGAAAACCAGTTCCCAGTTAGCAGACGAGTGTTACGTGCACTTAAGTGGAGAGGGGTTCCAGGGCTTACCCTGGAGTTGTTTTCCTTTAGAATGAGGTAATTACTGTGCTGGCACTATATTTTGTGTACAAAGGAATAAAGTAAACACAGATGCACCTCTTCTTCAGGAGGTTTTGGGCTCATTGCTTGTTCTCAGTAGGAGGGGGGCAGGGGATACTCATGGAATCAGGGAAGGGGGCAGGTCAGCTGTCAAATGGTCCAGAAAATGGACAGAATTTCTTGGTGTGTGTTTTTTGATGTCTGTCCCGTCCACACTAGGGATGGGGGAGTAAATAGATTCAGATTGCATTTAAAACCAAATCTATCATATTTGCACTTTCCGAAACAATATGAGAACCGAAACACAGCCATCCTTAAAAATTTGCACTAACCCGAATTCATCAGTGCAGTTCTCCAGCCAAAGACAGTGCATATATTAGGGGACAATGTGCATAAAAATGCACATATTAGTGAAAATAACATACAAAAATGCAACGAATTGGGAGAAATTGCTTGCAAAAATGTGTACATTACTCAAAACTGCATACAAAAATGTGTGTATTGGGAGAAAGTTGCAAAAAAAATGCTGGAGAATTTTCATGGGGATTTTAAAAAAATAGTAATTTGCTGCAGAAGTGTAGAGAACTGAATTTAAGATTAGAAAAATGGGAAATGGAATTGACATTGACAGAGTCTTCTATCCCTAAGGCAGAGACTGGGCGCCGTAGGACTAGGAGCCAAATGCAGCCCTCCAGGTCTATCTGAATGGCCCTCAGGAGGACTCCACCCAGGCCACACATCCTTCCAAGCCACACCCTTCTCCAGCTCTGCTTCGGACCCTCCTTGAGTGTCTTTGTTTGTTTGGAATTTGTCCTTTAACTTTGATACTGCCTCTTGCTTCCTTGGATGTGGATAGAAGAGTGTGTGAGTGTAGAAACTAGCCTACTGTACAAAGAAAAAATTGCCATGGTTGCTCCACCCACTTTTGCCTCTGGCCCTGCCCACCACTGGCATGCAGTCTCCTGGAAGGTGGCCCAGAAGGGAAGGTGGTTCTCAGTCTTAAAAAAAGTTCCTCGCCCTTGCTGTTCAGCGGAACTACTATGAGCGGAACTATAGTAACTCACCATGTGCTCTTTAGATTAGGGATAACCAATGTGATACCCTCCAGATGTTTTGGAGCTACAACTCCCATCAGCCCTAGCCAGCATGGCCAACAGCCAGAAATTATGGGAATTGTAGTCCACAGCCAAGGCTGGCTACCCCTGCTTTAAATAAACATTATGGGAAATCCTTACACTCCGGACTCAAAATATGCACAAAAATAGATCTAATTGCATTCCCAATGTTTAGGTGGAAGCCTATAGGCATGAGTATACAATGCTTAATCTAGGGCTAGGGAACTTGTAGACCTCAGAATCAGCTTCAGGGATGCTGGGAGTTGTAGTCCAGCAACACCTGGGAGGTCACATCCCCCCCCCCCAGATTTAACCTATTATCCCCGAAGAAATCCAATGGTTCTGCCTGCACCTAGCCATAAAACTGGGATGGGGAATCTGTGGCCCTCCAGGTGCTGCTGGACTACAACTCTCATCACCCCTGTTCCTTGGCTATGCAGGCTGGCGCTGATGGGAACTGGAGTCTAACAACATCTGGCGGGCCATCTGCCCTAAAAATGAAGACTGACTACCCAAGCACTCTGTGGTTAGCACATCCAGGAACTTTTAATCCTCTACCACAGCGCTTCTAGACAGTCACTGGTTTCAGGTGGGATTCAATCACATACCAGCTAATTCAGGTTACACAATTATAGTGGAATGGAAGGGCTTGCACAACAAACCTGCTTCTCCCAAAGATCTGACTTTTTGCAATAAAGCAATGGGCAGATGCAATGAAAAGTGTGGGTTAACACTTGCTTTGACACAATGTTGTCTAGCCTTCCCGGCAAACAAATCAGAGTGAATAAGCGGCTGATGTTATCTGAACTCTCTGCAAACAGATCAGGAAGACTGCTCAATAAACAGAGAGTCTGGAAGTGCCCCCAGTCTTCAGTTCTATCTGCCTCCCTTCCTGCCCTGCAGAGCCCCCAGAGGTATGCAATCTGCGTTGGTCACTGTGATTTTAAAATGTTCCTTGTTTTGTGCATTTGTTTTCATCAGCACCCGGCACTTTGCTAAGCTGGCTGTTTTTGGAGCTTTTCCATTCTCCCTGGATAAACTGTTCTTTCCAGCCATTGCATGGCAGGTGAGCCCTGGTTAGATCAGAGGAAAGCAGATCTGCCATGGACTTTGTAAAATATACAGCACACGGTTTGCTGTTCTTAACAGCAATATAAATGTGCGCCGGATGATGCTGAAGGCCCATGTCCAAACATTATAAATGGTTTTAGGTGCAACATCACTTGTAAGCAGATCTTATTATTTGGCCCAGAGCAAAGCAAATTGTGCTGAGACATCAAAATGATTCAAATTATTTGATGCATCAATCTTTTAGCCCTTTAAAAGATAGCCCAGGGCTCAAATTACTGTGGGACAGAAGGCTCTGCCCCCCCCCCCAGCTCGAGAGCATGATTTGCCCAGTATTTCAGTCCAAGGGCCCCTATAGCCCTTTTAAAGGGATCTCTCTACTACAGTGTAGACCTAGGCTACCTCCTTGCCCCCCATGGACCATTTGAAAATTTTTGAGGGTTCACTTAATGATTTTTCCGCCTGTTGTAGCAATTGTAATGTGCTAGAGGCTGCGTGGTTGTTAACTGTATTTTTACTGCTTCTTTCTTACGTATTGTACCTTATCGTATTACAGTTTGAACACAAAAGAATTCAAACTGCAACGCACTAAAAAATGCAATTGAAAATCAAGATGGAGATTTAATGCGATGGACAGGCCATCTCCCGGCTGCAACCACAAATCTATAGGCACATCACAGACCGAAGCTTGCAGAAGACATTTTGGGACCTCCCGCTTTACTGCATCTCTGTTAGGGTGGGAATGTGTCCTACTTTACAGGAAACAATTCTTAATTAATTAATTTATTTAACAAAATTTAAATAATTTGAAGGAGTCTTCTGTTTGAAGGGCTGACCAGATACTGCACCATCAGAAGGGAGAGCAAGGGCCCCGGAGGTAACCATCAACAGTTATCAGCACGTGAATAGCCGAATGAGCATGCTCCCTGGTCACAGCTCTATGTTACCTGGCTTACTCGACTGTCCATCCAGATCCACCCTTGTTCAGCACTTGAATTACAAAGGGGAGGGCAGAGGGGGCCTTGACAGGTAGGTTAGATGCAGTGATGGGAAAGCTTTACCTGTTGAATTTCCATTTGTCGCAAAACCACAAAAGGCAGCAGAGCCCCACTAGGGAGGAAATTGGCAACAAAGACAGTCGTGGCAAAGGTCTTATTCCATGAAGTCTGGGAGAAACCAGGAATGAGACCATGCAGAAACCTTGCATAGATGTCGACTGTATTGTTTATTCCAGTTGGAGTGTTATTTCCTTGCTGCTGCTGTCAAGCGACCTGCTGGCTCCAGAGGCTTAGATGCGGCTTTCGCTGCCAGGACCATACAAAGCACAAATCAAGCCTGTTTATAGACATGGAGACAGGAAAGCTCAACGCAGCAAGTCAGATACTCAAAAGCTGTATCACCGTTTGACTGGGCTCCTACTGGGAGGAGGGCTGGGATGTAAATCTAATAAATAAATAAATAGAAAGTGCTACTTAGGGTGGCTACTTATGCAACACAACACAGATTTGCATAAAAGTTGCACATGCTAATTTATATATATAGATGCAACTTTAGAAATAATTACTATAAATATTTAAATAGAAATACAGTACATCTCACCATAGCGGGGAAGACTAGGTGACCTGTGTGCCAGTCCGCTGTACAGATGTTGCTAACTGTTGATGGGCCGCTTCACACACCCCTCCCTTCCTATGTTCTTTATCTTTAGACCAAACTACCCTTTAAATAGGAACATTTTCAAATACAGGACTGTCCTCTGTAAAATAGGACACATGGCCATCTGTTGTCCTTTTGGCACCTACTGAAGACCGTCCTCTTCCAACAAGCCTTTTAAATAGAGGTCCTTCCCAGTTTGCATCTGGAATTGTTTTTAGATGTTTTGTTTTATTGTTTGCGTGTTTTCTATCCAGGGCTCCAATGGGAGGAAGGGTGAGATATTATTATTTGTAGATTTTTATTTCATCTTTTTATTTATTTTGTAGAATTTTGGGGAAGTACCATAACTCCCGAGTCCAATACAGACTATTTGCCGAGATGTCTTCCATAGATCTAAACTGGTATTTTTGGGCTCTAAATTGCAGCATGACATGCAGAAATCTTCTCTCTCACACACACACACACTTTATTTCTGAGCCAGAAAACGAAGGTCTACCTGCTAAAAGTTCTGTCTAGCAGCTAATAAAACACTGTAAGAGGGTTTTTTTTAAAAAGTGACAACCCTACTGTCTTTTAGATCCATTCTTTATTTGTCCCGCTTCTTCTCCTCCAGAAAATTGCCAGACAGCACCCTGGAGACATGCGCTATACCTTGGCATTCCCAAATGCAGAGGAGACAGCCACAGTATCTCCCACACATCCCTTCCTTCCTTGGTCCTTTCATCCACGCTGTTTCCTGCCTGTTATATGGCACACCTGGATTTGTGCTCATTACCTCAGGTGTGGTTGGGGGGAGCAGTGGGATAACGGCAACTCGCAGGAGTAGGAGAACTTGCAGCAGTCATAGGCTGCATACACGCTATACCTTTAAAGTGCCTGTCTTCCCCCAAGAATCCTGGAAACTTTACCTTTAAAGCACCCTTAACAAACTACAGTTCCCAAGATTCTTTGGGGGAAGTCATGTGCTTTCAATGCATGGTGTGTACACAGCCATAGAATCAGAGTTGGAGGAGGCCCTGTAGACTATCCAGTCAAACCCCTGGTCTGATGCAAGAAATCTAGAGCATACCCAACAGACGGCTGTCTCTGTTTGAAGACCTCTGGCTCAAGGGAAGGGCCATTGCTCAGTGGTTGAGCACATGCTTTGCAAGTGGAAAATCCCAGGCTATGGTCTGAAGGCACACAAGGCCACCACCTTGCTAAGCAGGTCTGGGTCTGGTCAGTGCCTGGATGGGAGAGCGCCTGGAAACCACATGTATGCCACCTTGGGTTCCATGGTGAAAGAAAGGTGGGGTATAAATGTAACAAATAAATAAAATAATAATAAATTAATAACAAAGTCGTAAGAACCTAAGATGAGCCTGCTGGACTAAGCCATCTGCCCATCTGGTCCGGCATCTTGCTCTCACAGTGGCCAACCAGATGCCTATGGGAAGCCTGCAAGCAGGACCTGAGGGCAATAGCACTCTCTCTTCCTGCAGTTTCCAGCAACTGGTGTTCAGAAGCATACTGCCTCTGAAAATGGACGTAGAGCACAGCCTTCATGGCTAGTTGCCACTGATAGCCTTATCCTCCATGACTATGTCTAATCCTCTTTTAAAGCTGTCCAAGTTGGTGGCCACCACTGCCTCTTGTATGAATGAATTTCATAAACTCTGCGCTGTGTGAAGGAAGACTTCATTTTGTCTGTCCTGGATCTTCCAACATTCTGCTTCAATGAGTGTCCATTAGTCCTAGAGTTATGAGGTTTGATCTGTGGCAACTCCAAGTAGCAGGTAATAGGAAAGAACCCTGCCTGATATGCCAGAAAGCAGCTCCCAATTTTATTAATTTCTTATTGTAACAGGGAAAAAAGAAAAAGAAATGATGACATAATGACAAAACAAACAACAATGCGCTGCTCCCATTCATAGTCGATGGTCCTGGGGCAGGGGTAGGGCAAGTGAACAGGGCTTGGCTGAAATGGCCTGGCTGGCCTAATTAGGTCCATGGACTGGAGGCTCCCCACCACTCTCCAAAGCAATGAAGACATCCAGGGATGTAAAGCCTGCTGATAAGAACATTAGGATAAACTTTTTCATGTTGCCTGGCGTTGAATCTGGGGCCTTGTGTATGCAAAGTGAGCTCTCCATGTGGAAACGTGGGAGTTGGATCACAGCTGAAGGACACAACGCAGCCAAATCAGGAGCCCAGGGTGGCAGTATGATTGCTCCCATATCCTTGCTGAGGGCCCAGAAGAGCATGGATCTACAACAGCCTTTCCCAACCAGTGTGCCTCCAGGTGTTGTTGGACCACAACTCCCATCAGCCTCAGCCAACATTGCCAATGGTCAGGAAAGATGGGAGTTGTAGTCCAGTAACATCTGGAGGCACACTGGTTGGGAAAGGCTGATCTACAACCTGTTTCTGTCCTTTCAAGTATGACTTCCAGGAAAGAAGAGTAAAAGAGCTGCCTCAAACAATGGAACTCTGCCAGTCCTCCGGAAGTGACAAAGGCCAAAGAGATGGATTGTACTTATGTATCTAAGTTTAGATTATTTCTTTCGTAATATTGCATTTATTTTATGTTTGCTAAATTGTTTACTTTTGTCTTATTTGAATGTATTGCTATGTTTTGTAAACTGACTTCTCTCCCCTACCCCAGTGCTTTTATTTTGAGTGTTTGTTGTAAGCCACTGTGGGCACAGGTCACTGTGGAAAGGTGGCATATAAATAAACCTAATCAATCAATCAATCAATCAATCAATCAATGATTTGTTTGCAGGGAGATTATATAACAATGAACATTCATTTTGCATTCATCCTGATTTGCTTGTTTATACACCTTCCTGTTAATCATTTGTTCATCCCACATATTTCAATGCATCTTCCTGTCACTTTCCTAATCACAAAAAGTCTGTTTCTCTTTTTAAAGCGGATTTGTTGTGCCAGGGATACCAAGTGCTTTAAGCCACTTTAATTACACAAACCTAAATTTCCTGATATGCTCTTGAATCTCTCCTGCAAAATACTGACAAGCCTGGAGGTGGCAGCTCTCCACAGGACAGATTTAATCCACAGGCTGTCAATTCTGTACCCTCTATTCTATTTACTTTTCCTCATGTGGGCCTCTGGGGTGAACTCAAGCTAAACATTACACACAAATACTTGTAAGTCATGCAACAGGACTTATGATTGGTATTATAAAAGGAAATTCAGCATTGATGGAATCATAGAGTTGGAAGGGGCCTATAAGGCCATCGAGTTCAATCCCTTGCTCAATGCAGGAAAGAGGGATGTGATGCTGAGAAGCAGCAGCAGGAGGCAGTGCTTAAAGAACTGCTTTGCCATTCCAAATCACCCACTTGCAAGTCACTTCCTCACCCCCACATTATTTGCCCTCTTAAACATTTTGGGAAGCCATTAACAGGGCAGGGGGAGTAACGTTGAGCTGAATTTCACTCCCCCATTCTCAGAGAAGCATTCATTCCTCACACAAAAAAGGGGTAGAATTCTGTTCCTTTCAAGTTGGGTGGGGGAAATTCTGTGAACTTTTCAGACACAGCCAGCAGAGCCAGTGGTCAGGGATGATGGGTGTTGAAATCTAACAACTGGAGGACCACACATTCCTCATCCCTGAATAAATTTTTCAAAAAATGAGTGTTTCTTTTTAGAATAGGAAAATCGTTGGTTACAAATAAAAAAAATCAATTGTGGCTGGTCCTCCCTGCTCCTTATCCCAAATAGAGACGCTCCACCCTGACCCACCCATCTTTACTGCAGGTGACCTTAAGCCATCCTGGGGGGAAAATGAATTTCCTTTTAGTTGCTATGACTGTGTAGCAAAATGCTTTAAAGGGAATAAAGCATAACTCATTTTTATTTTTTAAGAATGGTGTTCCTTATTTATTTATTTATTTATTTCATTAAACTTATAGACCGCCCCATAGCCGAAGCTCTCTGGGCGGTTCACAAGAACAGTATTAAAGTATTAGTACATGAAGCTTTTCAACATAAACATAACTGTTCTGAGACTAACAATTCATAGAAACTAAAAATACACAGAAATATTTGGGCTTGGTGACTGGGTTATAGATGTGTCCATCGGCTATGAGGAGGAAATCACCAATTTTCTATTTGTTCTTTAAAGCCCCAGCTGGGAATGTAGTGAGGAAGACCATCTACAGCAGCAGTTCTCAAGCTTTTTCTCCCGCAGACTACTTTAAAATTGCTAATAGTCTCAGTGCACCCAGAGCTTGGAAAAGTTACTTTTTGAACTACAACTCCCATCAGCCCAATCCAGTGGCCATGCTGGCTGGGGCTGATGGGAGTTGTAGTTCAAAAAAAGTAACTTTTCCAAGCTCTGGGTGCACCACTGAACAGTTCTTCTGCCTTTTGTAGCAATGGTAATGTACTGTGCTATTTTTATTTTTATTGTTTCTTTTATTTCTTTTATTGTATTTTATTACAATTTGCATTGCATAGAATTCAAACGGTAATACAATAAAATACTATATAAGAATAAAAGAAACAGTAAAAATGCAATTAAAAATCAGGTTTGAGGATCTTGTGGCCCTCCAGATGTTGCTTGACTCCCAAGATCACATTCACACCTTATAGTTATTCCACTATTATTATTATTCCTAGAGTTTTCTGGGAAGAAGGATTGACTGTTAAACCACTCGGGAAATTGTAGCTCTCTGAGAAGAATAAGGGTCTCCTAACAACTCTCAGCAGCCTTCACGAACTACACTTCCCAGGATCCTTTGGGGGAAGCCATGATTGTTTAAAGTAGAATAAGACTGGGGGGGGGGAATTATGGTGTGAATGTGGCCTCACTCTAATTGTCTCTGAACATTTGCTGTGTTAGCTGGGGCTGATGGGAGTTGAGGGCCACAGATTCTCCATCTCTTTTACCATTTCTTTTTGGCCCATTCACATCATACATTTATTCCACTATTATTCCACTTTAAACAGTCACGACTTCCCCCAAAGGATCTTAGGAAGTGTAGTTTGTGAAGGGTGCTGAGAGTTATTAAGAGACTCCTATTTTCCTCACAGAGCAACAATTCTCCTAGTAGTTTGTCAGTCCCTCTTCCAAGAGAACTCAGAATTGTAGCTCTATGAGGAGAACAGGGGTCTTCTAACAATCAGCATCCTTCACAGACTACACTTCCCAGGATTCTTTGGGGGTAGTCATGACTGTTTAAAGTGGAATAACTGTATGGTGTGAATGTGGCCTTAAAAACTACAGTTGGGGAGTGAGGGGAGAGAGAATGAATTGGGATTGGGGCAGGAGGGGGAGAGAGAGAGAGAAGGAATCAGGATTAGGACTGTGACATACAGTGGCATGACAACCCAGGTTCTGGCCCTGATGAAAGTTGTCAAAGCTACTCCTCCCCTACAGTAGATGAGAAACAGGAGCTCCTCCTGTATGGGGGGAAATGGGTTAACAGCCTCACATGCTATGGTCCCATCTAGGGATGCATGCACACCATGCATTTAAAGCACATGACCTTCCCCCAAAAGCATCCTGGGAACTGTAGTTTGTTAAGGGTGCTGGGAATGGTAGCTCTGTGAGGGGTAAACTACAGTTCCCAGGATTCTTTGGGAGAAAACAAAGTGTTTTAAAAGTGCTAATTTAAATCATTTTATGCCACTAAAGGCATCCCCATATTTAACATATCATCTAGTATGGCCCTAGTTGACCTACTCTCAGGTAACAAAGCTTGCAAAGCCAGCAAGAGCAGTAGACTCAAGACTGAACAAGATACTAAGCAGAGATTTTTGGACTGTGATTGGCTTAGTCTTTCTTGAAGGTGGTGCCATAGAGGCCTGTGTAGTGAGACCTGGTGTATGCAACTTCTGAGCCTGGACGGTACAGCCCTTCACTCAATCTCCTGCCACCGGCCCCCTCCTTGTAAGGAGAGAAGGCAGATTTGCGGGATCCGGTATTCTCGGCTTCAAAGGCAGAGCTCCGACGACGTTGGTGGGTGGCTTGTTCCAAAGGGAGGGGCTCATCAAGATTGAGGAAAGAGAGGGGATGGTGACCTCGGCTAGACCGGCGAATTCCTAGAAGCCTATATGAGAGCCCCCTCTCCTCCTCCTCCTCCTCCTCCTCCTCAATATGTGTGGAAACAGGCTGGGTACTTTCCCGACCTTGGGTTGACTCAGAATTAGCCATGGACATGCTTGCAGTTTCCTCTTGCTTCACCAAGATCTTTGGAAGCTAAACCAGGGGGTGGGAGAGAAAAAGACAGAGAAGAAGTAAACTTGGGATGGGCAAACCCAGACGCTAGAATTTTTTCAGGAAAATTCTCCCAACTCAACTTTTGGAAGTTGGCTTCTGCAGGATGGGCTCAAAGGGTTAGGCTAGGCTCTATTTATTTATTTATTTATTTATTGGATTTGTTAGACGCCCATCTGGCAGGTTGTCCTGCCACTCTGGGCGACGTACAATAAAATACATGGTACATTCAATATAAAAACATATACACAAAAATTAAAACCACAAACTAATGACTACAAAACCTGAAAAACCTAACCCACCTCCCCAGCCTGGTTGAAGAGCCAGGTCTTCAAGGCCCGGCAGAAACACATCAAGGAGGGGGCCTAGCGGAGGTCAGTTGGTAAGGAATTCCACAGAAAGGGGGCCACAACTATCAAGTCTCCTTTAAAAAAAGTCTCCTTTAAAAAAACATCTTCTCATGCTACTGGAGCATGCTGTTGATGCTCCTGCACTACAACTCCCACCATCCTTGACAATTGGCAATGCTGGTTGGGGCTGATGGGAACTGGACCAACAACATCTGGAGGGCCACTGGTTCCCCACCCCTGCCCTAGACATGTTTCCAAAGGCCACAGCCCACACAAACCTAGGCTACATCCTTGAACTTCTTCAACTTTTTGTTGTGGGGTCTCTCTCTGTGTATATTGCATCCAGTACAGTAATACCCATTCAGTGAGCTCCACCCAGGTGGCTGTGACATTCCCATCCATCTGGGGCAGCAGCACGCCAGAAAAACATGAGAGGCTGTGCGCATAGGGCGAAGACCTAAGGCAACTAACAATTGTCTAACCTTATCCCAGTCTGCGTCTCTGTTGGAATTGCTTTTTAGTATGTTTTAAACCTTTTCCCCCCCCAAAAAACAATGTTTTTAAACCTTTTTTAAAAGATGTGTTTAAAGCTTTTTTTAATGGTTTTAGGTTTTGTTTTAATATATTTTAAAGTCTGTTTTTATTATGTTTTAAAGTGTTTTTAGTGCTTTTGTTTGCTGCCCTGGGCTCCTACTGGAAGGAAGGGTGGGATATAAATCAAATAATAAATAAATGTATGTGTGTGAGTGAGACAGGTAGGGATGGATGACAGTATCAAATGTGGTTTCTCCGTTTCTCATTTTTCCATCCTTAAGTTCGGTTCACCACATTTCCACATCAGCTTGCATGATTTTGTTTGTTTTTTTAAAAAAAATCCTCAAAAAATTCATCAGCCTTTTGGTTCTAATTTCTCCTAATACACAATTTTTTGTATGCAATTTCCCCCGGTATACAGACTTTTGCAAAGCAATTTCCCCTAACATAGTTCATTTTTGTATGTTGTTTTCATGAATAGGTGCATTTATATGCACACTTCGCCCTAGAATATACATTTTTGTACACACTACTTGGCTGGAGAAGTGCACTGCCATATTTGGAGCAGTACAAATTTGGAAAAGGTAAAGGTAAAGGTGTCCCCGCACTTATAGTGCAAGTCGTTTCACTCTTAGGGTGACGTCTTGCAACGTTTACTAGGCAGACCGTATATATGGGGTGTGATTGCCGGTTCCTTCCCCGGCCTTTCCCCCCAGCGTATGCCGGGTACTCATTTTACCGACCATGGATGGATGGAAGGCTGAGTGGACCTCGACCCCTTTTACCAGAGATTCGACTTCCTCCTTCCGTTGGAATCGAACTCTGGCCGTGAGCAGAGCTTCGGCTGCGTTACCACCGCTTACCACTCTGCGCCACAGAGGGTCCTACACAAATTTGGAAGGATGGCTTTATTTAGAATCGTGTACTGTTTTGGAAAGTGCACATTAGTTAGGTTCACCACCTTGAACTGTGAATTGAATCTAATTTTCCCCCTATCCCTAATGAGAAGCTAGTTAGTGCACAGGGAAATGGTTCGTGAAGATCCAAAGTGCTGCCCACCCTAATTAAGCCCGCCACTCCACCTCCTCTATTGCGAGACGGAGTTGTAACTTACGGGTGCATAGTGAAAGACTGTTCCCAGCAGGCTGCCTGTGATGCTCTGAATGCTTTCCTTCAACAGGCCCACTTTTGCCCCCGCCTCAGACATGGCTCTATGCGGAGAGACCTCTAGAAGTTGCCCAGTGGCATTCCAGGCAGCGATGGGGGCATTCTTCACGCTCGAAGCGGTGGAGAGATAGGCCGTTTGCAGGTTCTGAGCCAGACTGCCCACCAGGCTCTGTGTCCTGGCTTGCTTTGGTGTCTAGAAAATAAAGCCAGGTGCCTTGGTAAGCAAGACTGACTTCCCCAGGTAAGTATCTATGTCACTGCCCCTTCCCTGTGCACTGCAACCCTGTCACTTTTCCCATCGGGCCCGACTCTGGGCCTGGCAACCTCCATCTACAAAAAAGAAAAAGAAAAAAGAAAGGTAGCGATGAGGGGTGGAAAATCTTTTACTGCTGTTAATGTTTCTGCTTGTAGAAATGCACTGTTTTGTAAAATTAATTGGTAACATAATGAATGAATACAATGTGTGTCAAATTTGGGCAATTGGAATGGATACAATACTAGTCAATCCTTCCTCCCCCCCCCCCCCGGTGACTACCTCCACAAATCACTTACGTTTTCCCCTACCGCTCTAAAGTCTGGCTAAAATGAGTATCTCATGTTTTCAGCACCTTGATGTTTTTTCTTAAAATCTAAATAACGCGAGGGACGCATATGCTATTGATTTGTCGTTATTTGTAAAAACCTACACAAGTCTTGCAATAAAAAGAAATTTGAAATAAAGCTTTGAATGGGTTTGAAAATAACATCTAAAGTAAACTAAGTGCACCTTAATGAGTTAAAATCTGTAGTCAAGAACTTGTTTGTTTACATTTACATGGCATGCATTTTTTTGGTTTGTAAATGCTTTTAAAAGCAAAGCTAAGGGAGCAATTCTATGTTCCCTGGGAGGGCGGCTGAGGGGCCATAGGATGCTGCAGACCTCCCTCTCCACAGGAAGAGGCCTCCCCAGTGTAATGGCAGACTGCCGCTATACTGCTGGTGGAGGTTCTGGGACAGGAGGGCCAGAAACGGGGTGTGCCATGGGCAAAAAGAGGAGGCTTTGGATCCACTGGATTCAAAGCCCCCTTGTTCCCCTGACGGCCCCAGAAAGGGGGAAAAACTAATATCAGTGGGACCCAATTAGTATCAATGATGGAGGTTTTTTTCTAAAGGCCAAATCAGATAGGAGTGCACTACATTTTTTACCTTGGATGGTGCAAGCTAGCAGGACTTAGGAAGTGACGGATTCTCCCCCAAGGAATCTCCTCCCACTATGGAAGGACAAACCTGCCAATTACGATTTCTCTCAGTTTCACATTTTTTCAGTCTTTAATCCAATTGTCCACATTTCTGCAGTAAATAGTGATTATTTAAGAAAAAATCCTTATGAAAATTAACCAGCACTTTAGTGCAAATGTCTCTTAATGTACCCAATTTTTGCA
This sequence comes from Rhineura floridana, assembly GCF_030035675.1. Taxonomy (NCBI): domain Eukaryota; kingdom Metazoa; phylum Chordata; class Lepidosauria; order Squamata; family Rhineuridae; genus Rhineura; species Rhineura floridana. Next base: position 16,019,605 of record NC_084493.1, on the reverse strand, counting down.
AGCAATTTTCCCTAATACGCTGCATTTTTCGTTAGTTGTTTTCACTAACATACACATTCCTATGCATACTTTGTTGCAATATATGCATTCTTGTACATATTGGTTGGTTGGAAAACTATCACAAAATGTGGAGAACTGTGAATTTCAAAGAATAATTGTGTTTTGGTTCACATATTGATTAGAGAAGTGCAGATTAGGTAGTTTCTTGTTAACATCTCCCCCCTCCCCCACACATATACAGATTGCTCTGTGTAAACATATCCAATCAGAGCTTCATCAATTTATGGCAATGGAATTTTTTTTCAGTTCAAATGTTTCCAAAAAGCCCCTGTCACTTAACTGAGGTCAAAATAGTAAAAACATCAGCATTTCCAGGGTCATTGATGTAATCAAAGATCCTGCCATTGGCCTTTTCATGCGCTGTCCCCCTGGGAAACAGCTCCTGCTGTTTCCTCCCCCTGGCTGTTCAGATTGAAAATGAACTGCCTATGGAAATTTTGCTTCTGGTTTGACTCCTCCGGTGGCATCCTTTGGAGTAAGAAAGCAACATGCATCATCCTGACCACAAGTCACGAAACGGATTACAAAAATGGGTACAAAAGACAAAACTGCCTACAAAAATTAGGAGAAATTCACACTAGAATGCTGGAGAATTTTTATGAGGATTTGTCTTCTTATGAAAATCACTGCAGAACAGTGGAGAGCTGAGTTTAGTACTGGAAAAATGAGAAACGGAGACAACTGAAACTGACAGATCTTTCCATCCCTATCCGATACAGAATAGGACTCCAGTGGATATCATATAACTCAGGTGTGGGCAACCTTTGGCCCTCCAGATGTTGCTGAACTACAACTCCCATCATCACTTGCCATTGGCCATGCTTGCTAGGGCTGATGGGAGTTGCAGTTCTGCAACATCTGGAGGGCCAAAGGTTCCCACTCCTGATATGTCCACAGTTTTGGTTTTCTCTGCAAAGATGAGACCGAGAAAAGTCAGGAAATCTACTGTTCTCTTGCATAAAAATAAGCCTGTTTTTCTGCCTCTGAGGTGGGGTTTTTTTTTGATACAGTAGTGGTGTTAATTGGGTGTTAGAACAAATTAAACCAGAACTGTCACTAGAAGCTAAAATGATGAAACTGAGGTTATCCTGCTTTGGACACATAATGAGAAGACCTGATTCACTAGAAAAGACTGGGGAAAACAGAAGGGAGTAGAAAAAGAGGAAGGCCAAACAAGAGATGGATTGATTCCATAAAGGAAGCCACAGACCTGAACTTACACGATCTGAACAGGGTGGTTCATGACATGCTCTTGGAGGTCACTGATTTGTAGGGTCGCCATAAGTTGTAGTCGACTGGGAGGCACATAACAACAACAGTGGTGAACAAAGAATTTGACCAATTGTGTGTGTGGTGTATGTGTATGTGGGAGGATGTATTGGTTTCTTTTTTTGTAACTTTGGGTTCTTCAGGGCTGATGTTGCTTTTGGGGACTAAACATTGCTGTGGACTAGAACATTATAGGAAAAGCCATAGTTCAGTGGTAGAGCACATGCTTTCCATGCAGAAAGTTCCTGCCTGAAACCATGGAGAGTGGCTGCCAGTCACTGTAGACAATAATGAGTAATACTTGATGGTTTGAGGGCCAAACTACACATTACATTAACCACACGGTTTGTCCTTAACTGCAGGACTTTTCTTTCACAAACAGCCAGCTCAGAGGTGGTGGAGAATCTAAATCAGGCCCCTGGCATGGAAGATAGAGCAGCTTTATCTTGTTGACTCCTCCACTGTGGTCCCAATATAGATTGGGGTCTGCATCTCTGTTATCTGCATAACCCACAGATGGGGAGCAAAGTTAAAGACCCCTAACATGCCCATGCCAGTGTCCCAACCTGGACCGCCTCCCCACCCCATCTCAGCTTTTTGTGAAAGAAGATTCTTGCACTTGATAAATCAGATGATTAACGTAAAAAGTAGTTTTGCCCTGGCTTGGTACAAAGCAGCTTCCTGTATTCCTATACCGGCTTGCTTGCTGCCTAGTCAACCTGTATACTGTTCAAGAAACTGATAACATAGTTTAGAACATAACTTAAGAGCATCCATGGTGGATCAAACCGAGGGCCAAGCTTGCACAGCATCCAGTCAAAACGCCATAGCTCAGTGGCAGACCATCTGCTTTGTATGCAAAAGGTCCTAGGTTCAAATCCCCAGCATCTCCAGGTCAGGCTGAGAGAGACCCCTGTCTGAAATTCTGGAGAGCCACTGCTGGTCAGAGCGTCAAGACAGAGGTCTTTCCTATAGTCCTACCTGGAGTTGGCAGGGATTGAACGCAGGACCTTCTGCCAGCAAAGTATGTGCTTTGCCATTTCTCCCTCCCCCAAGTTTTATTTATTTATTTATTAAATTTATATACCGCCCCATAGCCGAAGCTCTCTGGGCGGTTTACAACAGACAAAAAACATACAATTAAAAACCACATATCATCAATTAAAAAGTTAATTATACAAAAGTTAAGACATAATTAAACACATATTAAATGCGTATTAAATACTAAAATGCAGAAATGCTAGAATGCTAACATACTAAAAATGCTAAAAAGCTAAAATATTAAAATATTAAAAAGTTCAAGAATACCCTTTCCAAAATCAGTACCTTGCCTGTTTTGTCATCTTTCTTTGTTTCTCTCTTGTTCTCTGGCACCTTCTGACCCTTCTTGTTTAGCCAGCTGGTTTCTGGGCTCTGGACACCAAAGAGGATCCTCAGGACCTTTCTTGTGCTTTGTCCAACCAAACCAACCTGCACAGAAGAAGATGGTGAAGAGTCCACGCATTCTATATCCAGACCCGAAGAAGGCACGCTGATCAAATGACATTGGGTGTGGGTGAGAAAAGACTATCTGGTCACTTTGGAGACCAAAGTACAAATAACAAAGGATCAGTGGTCCCACTCAGTGGATCACTAGGTGAGTGGCTGAGCACATTCCTTCACACGAGGAAGTTTCCAGGTTCAATTATTTTGATCTTCAGTTTAAAAAATCAGACAACAGGCAATGGGAAATACCTTAAGCCCTGGAGAGCCACTGCAAGCCCAATAGATAACACTGAACTAGCTGGGCAAACAGGTAACTATTGATTATATTTGGGTGGACGGTTGATGATCGGATTGCCAAAACAGAAAAAAAATAACCAAAAATGAGGGCAAAAGAGGACACACATTTGCATGACATTTGCATATGCTATGCAAAGATACAAATGTATAATTAACTTCAACAGAAATACAATACACCTCACCATAACAGGGAAGACTGTGGCCAGGTGATCTGTGTGCCTGCTCAGTCTGCTGTGCAGGTGCTGCCCACTCTTGATGAACAACTTCAAGGCCCCTCCTACTCTCCCTTCTTAGGGTTCTTTATCTTTTAGCCTGACTTGGCCTGGACAGCCCTTCAAACAGAGGACTCCCTCAAATAGCCATCCCTCCATACAGAGATAGGACACATGGTCACCCTAGTTTAACTTCACATTAACTGTATGTAGGGATGTAAGAATGCAGCAATTTCTATTCCGATCTGTCTTTGTCACAATCAGCGCTGCTTCTGTTCCGCTGCAGTTTGGTTTCCTCCAAATACAATGTTATTCCTCTCACTGTCTGCTATTTAACATAAACTATGTAAGTTACATAACTATTAATGTAACATAATTACATAACGTCTATAACTTATGTTCTCGTCAATGGACAGGAAAACCCTATAAATAATTATATGATTTGCAGATTTAAAAACAACAATGTGAGCAAATACTAATCATATTTGCTTGACTGAGTTCCATTCCTGACCACAGAGATACATAGGAACTGCAGCAGTTTCTGCTTCCTTTTCCGTTGGAATGCTCCGATATCCCTAATTTGTTTTTAATATTGTATTTCATATTGTTGTGACCTGCCCTGGGGCCTTCTGGTGAAGGGCAGACAATGTACTTAACAAGAACAACCACCACCACCCTGTGAGGTAGGTTAGTCTAAGAGATAGCAAATGGCCCAAGGGCACCCACTGAGCATCATGACAGTGTGCCACCAACTTGAACCTGGCTTTCCCTTCTCCTCAGTGCTAGTCCAAGCACTCTGCTACACAACGCCAGCTCTCAAAAGGAAAAACATTCTTAAAAGTGCTCAGTTAGTTTTTTCTACCAGAAGCTGAGCATGCAAAAGCCATCTAAAGAGAACCAATTCACCCTTATAACCTAATAAGGAAGGGCTGTAGTTCAGCAGTAGAGCACCTGATTAACATGCAGGTGGTCCCAGGTACAAGCTCCGGCATCCCCAGCTAGGGCTGAGAAGGTGCCCTGCCTGAAACCTAAACTTGGAAAGTAGAAATTAAGTATCAGAGCCAAGCAAAGCACCCAAGACTTCCCTCCTGATCTGAGCAGGAGCCAGGACCACTCCCTAGAGATGTCTATGACAGGAAAAGGAAGTGGCTATGTGATCCTAGCGATGGTTCCCAGGCACAAATGCAGCAGAATGCTGGAAAGGAGGCGCTGGGGTGTGTGTGTGAGCATCTTCTTCCTCCTGTTTAAAACCCATGCTCCCTGAGAGAGTTCATGGCTTTAGAAAGCATGTTGATCAAAGCCACAAATCAATAAAGAGCCAGTTAAAAATAAACCAGCCTTTTCATCTTCACTTGTGAACTGAGTGCCCAAAGTCGTTACTGGAGATCAGAACCCCTGTCCCCAAACTAAAAGGAAACTCAGGAAGCTATTGTGCGTTCCTAAGCTAAGTTGGGAACACAGTTCAGAATTGGCTTAGCTAGGGATGTAGCATAATGTCTCAAGTCAAATTATTTGTCCATGTAAGCCAATATTGTAGTGTGATGGTTGGAACAGGGGTGGAGAACCTCAGGCCCAAGGACCCGAATGTGGCCCTCCATGCCTCTCACACTTACCAGACCTGGGGCCCACGTGACCAGTTCTTGCCCTTTGTCTCTTGTATGCTGGATGGTTTGGGTGGTCTGTTTATAGGCACGCTGGAAAGCAGTAGCAGCTAAGGATCTTATCCTCCCAAAGGTGCTGGTGGGACATCTCTCCAGTGACTCACATCTCCCTGGAGGCTCATTAACTAGTGGGGGGAAAGAGGGGGAAGATAAGAATAAACATGAAATCAATGGACAAGAGCAGCCCTATCTTTTAGGCAAACAATTTAAATGTCCCCACACTTTCTGTGACATCACAGCATCTCTACCAATACATGGACCAGGCAGCTGGTGACAACCAGACCCAGGCTATCTTTTTAGCTCAATCAGTATAAATATATGTAAAATTATCCTCCTTCCATTTCAATTATCTTTTAAATAGCATACTATTTGAATGGCTCTTTTACCCATTTTTTTAAAATGATTATGAGTTTCAGATGGGATGTGTTAGCAATAGGGATGGGTGGCAAATTCGATTCAGTTCACATTTCAAGCCAAATCTATGTAACTCACACTTTCCGAAACAGTATGAGAAACGAGAAATTCACATTATTCAAATTGTGCAATGCAGCTCACCAACCAATGTTTACAAAATGCATATGTTAGGGGAAAGTGTGCATGAAAATTAATATATGAACAAAAACTTACAAAAACGCATTCTAAACGCATTATTTCTTTTGCAAGAATTTGCTTGCAAAAATGTGTACATTAGTCAGAGTTGCCTACGAAAATGTCTTTATTAGGAGAAATTCACACTAAAACGCTGGAGAATTTTCATGGGGATTTTAAAAAAAAAGATCCGCAAATTGCTGCAGAAATGTGGAGAACTGAATTTAAGGTTAGAAAAATGAGAAACTAAGAACTGAAACGGACAGAACTTTCCATCTCTAGTGAGCAATTACAATATGTGTCTGTGTTACACAGAATTTAATTCATTGTGGTTGAATCCAAAGAGTCCCGTGAGGTACCCCAAGAACTGGAAACAGAAGCGTATGTAGTGCCACCTTGTGGTGACATTGACTTTCAGATCCTTGGGCAATACACCCATACAACCAATACAGTCAGGAAGAGCCATAGCTCAGTAGTTGAGCATCTGCTTTACATGCAGATAGTTCCAGGTTCAATCCTTGGCATCTCCAGGTAGTGCTGGGGATGTCCCCTGCCTGAAACTCTGGAAAGCCCCTACCAGGCAGTGTATGTTGACAGTACCCAGCCAAATGGACCAGTGGTCTGACTAAGTATAAGGTAGCTGCTATGTTCAGAGAACCCTGAAATGCTCCATTTCTGGAATCAGTAAACCACTGGCTTTAACTTCTGCTAGAAGAAATTAGCGGATGAAATTGACAGGGTACCTAAGTGAATGGGGTGCACATGCACCCCACAAACTGAACCCTAAATATATATAAGAAATGTTCTGATTACAATGACAGAAAAATAGCCAAGAAGACAACGCACTGTGAAAAAAATGCATTTTTTAAAAAAATATCTCTCTTTAATGAGGTGCAACATTTTCAACATTGTGAATGGGGAAAAAACAAGCACAAACAGTAACAGATCATAGAATATGATGTAAGCTGTGCCCCTTCCTAGTACAGACTGCATCTGATGCAAAAACTGCTTATCAACATCACAGACAAACTGGCTGAACGGTTATTTCCATTCCACAGCGTACCTTGGCCAATGTAGTGCTGAATGTGTGAATGATGCAAGGGTTTTCTAATTCTTAGCACTATCACCCAAGTACAATGCCCAGGATTCTTTGGCGGCAGGGGCGGGCGGGGGAGAGCCATTAACTGGTATAAACTGCTATACGTTTTTAATGCTGAGATATGGTTAAGCATCCTTTGCTATGGATTTACTTATAACTGTCCTTTGCTGGTGACATATGCTCAGCTAGTCAAAGTGCTGGCCTTATAAAAATGGCTGCTCATATGGGGGGTGAATCTCTTCCTGTTCTGAGCTCTGCAGATAAACAGCAATCCAAGATCTCCTTGCTCCTCAAAAGCACACTCTCTTTGCTCAGAGAGTATACTTATGCAGACAGTTATGGGCAAATGTACATATTCTGATTATTCTTATGTTCACTCTCCTTTGGTCTGGGATGGCACCAGAGGTCAATCTGACTCTGTATAAAGCAGCTCCGTCCCTGGAGCTTTCTGACCCTGATCCTTGCTCTTCTTCCCTGGAGTTGTTCCCTGTTTACCTGCCCTCTCCAAGCAAGCCAGCTTGCTGATCTACATTGCAGACCTCTACATGCCTTGTACTGTCCTCTCCTCTTTCTGTCTGTCTGGGAGGTGGAGCAGATTGGATGCCTAAGCAGAGACTAGCAAGCAAGCAACAGTGGTGAAAAGGAGGAGGATGTGGGGACACTTGGGAGGGACGTTTCCCAAAACCAGCACTGCTTGCAGTGAACTATGCAAAGGCTCCCAGTAGGTATGGGGGAGAAACTCGATTCAGTTAACACTCAAAGATGAACCTATCTAACTCACACTTTCCTAAACAATATGCAAACTGAAACACAGCCCTCCTTCGAGGTCTTTTCTGCATTTTGCAATGCTGTTCTTCACCCAAGGACTAAAACACATATGCTAAGGTAGAGTGTGCATAAAAATGCCTATATTACTGAAAATAACATACAGACATGGCTTTGCAAGCATGTGTATGTTGGACAAAATTGCATAGAAAAATGTGTTTATTAGGAGAAACTCAAACTAAAATGCTGATGAATTTTCATAAGGGCTTGTTTTAAAGAAAAACACCACCTGCAGTGGAAATGTGGAGAACTGTATTTAAGACTGAAACAAATAAGAAACTGAAATAGATACACTAGCCCTATCTTTGCAAGACCAGGGCTGCTTTGCTGTCTTTTGGCATATCCATGACCCAGAGACAAAACCAGGCAGTGGTACTAGCCAACCTTACTCACGCTCACCTTTGGGTAAGAAGAAGTCTACCAGCTTCTCCAGCTTGCCAATGGCTGCATCTACTCCTGCTTCAGCCAATTGGCTCACTCTGCTGGTCCCGGCATACTCTCCTGTGTTCCTCATGCTACTCTTGGGCTGCTCATAGCTTTTGGCAACCAGACCCAAGACTCTGTCCAAGGTGTCCCTAACAGAGCGCACAGCACTTTGGCAGTGAGTTAAAATGGAGTCCTTTAGATCAGATGTAACCTAGAAGAGGAGATCAAGGTCTTTATTTTATTTATAAGATTTCTTACCTGCTCTTCATCGTAAGGTCCCAGGGCAGATTACAATATCAAATATAAAAACAGGTAAAACAATTACAATTATAATAACAATTATAATATTATTATTATAATAATAAAACAATTACAATAATAATAACAATACTGTTATAATAACCAAATCAGAACAGTAGATTGGGGATTCAGTGGTCTGTGAGCTTCAGTCAGGTGATCCACGGCATGTCCACATTTAATATTCATATTGATTTTTAATTGTATTTTTTGCTTCTTTTCTTTCTTATATTGTATTTTATTGTATTACAGTTTAAATTCTATGGAATGCAAATTGTAATACAATGAAATACAATATATAGTAAAAAATAAAAGACACAATAAAAATACAATTTAAAAAACACCATCTAACACAGTGCATTGCAATTGCGACAACAGGCTGAAAAATCACTCAGTGGTCTGGCAAGGCCATCGGCAATTTTCAAGCAGTCCATGGGAAAACAAGTTTGGGAACCACTGGTATAGATTAAACAAAAGAGGTGGGTCCCACAAAACAAAGTATCTTAACTGTCAATGGCCAGGGTAAAGAGGTTCATGCAACAAAAACTATATAGTCAAGGTTCTGGATGCACCTCTGCGGAGAGGGAGTTCCATAGTTTAGGGGTTGCCACAGAGAAAGCTCTCTCCCGGATCACCATTCACCAATTCTCTGAGCATGGCAGATTCAGAACTACTAAGAAGGTCTCCTCTGCTGATCTTAACACCCAAGATAACACCCAAGAGAGTCAGTATGAATGGAGATGGTCTTTAGATTTTATGCTCTATTCTGTCATGATTCCAAGCCAGGTGGAGAAGCTACCCAGCAGGGTCAGCAGAGAGGGCCTAGCACTGAGTAGGAGTGTAACTGTTCAGAAGATTAGAAGAAGATATAGAGGCCATTGCATTAGCAGCTTCAAGGCAGCAACTGAGGGTTTAAGTCAGGGTGGGCCACATTGCCAGTAGACAATGGGTGGTAATCAACTAAGTTCTACTCAGAGTAAACCCACTGATATTAATAAACCTACGTTATTCACATCCATTAATTTCAATGGGTATACTCTGAGTAGGACTAGTGTTGAATACTACCCCATACCGGGGTAGAGTGACACTACTTGGACCACATCCACACCATACATTTATTCCACTTTAAACAATCATGATTTCCCCCAAATAATCCTGTTAAGTGTAGTTTGTGATGGGTGCTGTTAGGAAACCCCTAACAGAGCTACAGTTTTCAGAGTTCTCAGGAAAGGACTGATTGTTAAACCACTTTGGGAATTATATTTCTGTGAGGGGAATAGGGGTCTCCTAACAACTCTTAGCACCCTTCACAACCCTTCCCAGGATTCTTTGGGGGAAAGCCATGACTGTTTAAAGCAGAATAATAGTGGAATAAATGAATGGTGTAAATGTGGCCTTGGTATAAGGCAACTTTCTACATTTCATTCCGAGACTCTTGGTCTGATTGAACCATGCAGTTTCTTATGATGCTAACTTACTTTCTCCACTGGCTGGTGGAGGGCAGGAATCTTCTGCTCCAAGTGATCCAAACCTCGACAGGCAAGGGCATTGGCTGCTGCGACTGAATCAAAGAGGATACAGATATTAACACAGTGCTAGGCCGAGGTAGGGAGGAACAGGGTGCAGACTGGCTGATTCAGCAAGTGCCGGTCCACATGTACACACTTTACTAGAACTCCCCCACCAAATTATCTTTGAAGATATAATGGACAGTTGCCAAATGAAATTCGTTGTCCAACATCTCTGCAGAACTGTGACTGGGAGGCCTTTCTTTAGAGACCTGGGGTGCCTGGGTATAATTCTTACATTCCTATACTTGCATTTTAAAGCTGAAAAGACAAAGCTGGGAAGGGACACAGGGGACCATGTGATTTTAGGCTGCTTTAATTGTTTTAATGATGTGTTTTTAAATTGTTGTAACCTGCCCTGGGACCTCTGATGAAGGACCTGTAATACATTTTTACAACAATAATTACTACTACTACTACTACTTCCTTGTTCCCAGTGGTTTACCCTCCACATCCTTGAAGCCATATCAGAAACTTACATGTGACAGAGAAGCCATGTTTGTTTAATCATGTGTTTGCCCAGTTCACATACAAAGCAGGGTGAGGGTGGATCTTTAGGGTGGCATTCCATGCTAGTCTTACCCAGACCATTGAAGTTAATAGACATTATTAACTTAGATTCATTAATTTCAGTGGGTTTACTCTGAGTAGGACTTAACTGAATGGAGCCCTTAATTTTAAACTGGAAATCTTTAAAAATGTGGGAAATTAAAGTGGCAGTACCTTCAGGGGCAAGGTCCCACCATTAGGCAAAGTGATGTATGTATGTATTTGATTTATATCCCGCCCTTCCTCCCAGTAGATGCCTCAGGCGGTGGATGCTGGGGGAAGGGGCAGAAACATGCTGAAGAAGTGATGGCAAAATCCTGGAGAACACAGCTGCACTTGCTGCCTTGAGTTACAGGTGAGGACACTAGCTTGTCATAAGTGTGGAAGTAAGAGTCAACTGCCAATTCAGTTGGCTTTTGGACATGTCATGGGATGGTGCCATCTTGTCATTTGCCTCAGGAAGTGAAATATCTTGGGGTGGATCTTCTGGGGTACTGTGGTCCCAGCAGGTGCCTGAAGATGCCGAGTGCTGGTGCCAGACCTCAATTGAACAATTGCCACTGTCCCTGTCATGATGTCTAGTATGGCCCTCAGACAATACTTACATTGAGGTTCTAGCTTCTGTACCACAGGCTTCATGCTCCATGCAGCTAGGGAACTAGCACTCTGGAGGCCTCGCTCATAGGCCCCGCACACTGATGCCATCAGAGGATGAGCTTGTTTGGTGACAGAATATGTCTTCTGGAGGTTGCTGCATGCTGAATTGACCACTGGGAGGTGCAAGACCCTCTGCAATGCATTATTACTCTGTTTGGGAAGGAAGGAAGGGATTAAGACTAGGGAGAGCCCAGGTTCAATTCCCCACTCAGCCGCAAAGCTCACTGGGTGACTTTGGGCCAGCCACACATTCTCAGCCAGTCCTACCTTACAGGGTTGTTGTGAAGCAGCCACACACGTTGCCTGGAGCTCCTTGGAGGAAAGGCAGGGTCATAATAAATAAATAAAATTAGAAGTTTGAGATGAGCAGTCCCTGAAGGGGCAGCTTAGGTACAGTGCGGGCTGGTAGGGCAGATGGCAATGAGACCAACATTAGGTGAAGCTAGAATCATAGAGTTGGAAGGGGCCTATCAGGCCATCTAGTCCAACCCCCTGCTCAATGCAGGAATCCAAATCAAAGCATACCCAACAGGTGGCTGTCCAGCTGCCTCTTGAAGGCCTCCAGTTTTGGAGAATCCTGGAGACAATGACAAGTAGAGCCAACTAGTTGTACATTTGTCCTTGTCCTCCTTCCTCCTGAATTCTACAAAGGCAAACTGAGACAAAGGAGGAGGAAGGAGCCAGCCAGAGCCACTCGGGTAGGGTTGTAAGTAAGAAGGCAGGTGATCTTGGAGGAATCCAGACTGAGGTTAGTGGGCAGCCCCCTATTGGCCCTAACAGACCCCCCACTTACGGTCCGTGGTCTAACGGACCACTGCTTAGGAAGAACAATTGTCCCACTCTCTCAGCTGAAGTTGCATCATGGTGTCAGACAGGCAGCAACATTTGTGCAATTTGCTTCAGTCATTCTCCATAATTTGAAACTTTTAAGATTGCTCCTGAAGAAGGAACCTGTGTTCCAAAACATACTGAGCTTTAATAAAACCTCTTAGCAGTCACTTTAGAGAACAGGTTTCTCCTTAATTTCTACCCACACACTTACCTTAGGGGATCCATTCTGCATTACCTGCTTGCTTTTGGCTGCCATCATTATACATCAGCCTGTAAACTAAAGTGCAAAGAATGAATTAATCCACAGTGGGAAAGGGAAGGGATTCTCCCAATGTGATTTCTTAGGAAGCCTTCAGAAGAGTCTAAGCTTGTCTGCTTCCTGCACCCCCTTTTGTGCAATGCTGGCACCTCAAATAGGGACAGGAAGAACTGCTTTAGGATTCAGTAAGGAAGACAGCCGTCTTTGGTATCTTTCCGTATGCATGTTCAATGCAAGTGAAATTATTCCTCAAATATTGTGGGGAACCCAATTTATTTTCTTCAGGCTCTCAATTTACATTTGCAACAAGAAATTTAAAAGTACAGTTATTACCTGTTAACAGAATCAAAAGTGGCCCTCAGGACTAGGAATAGACATCTGTCAATTTTGGTTTCTCATTTTTCCAAACTTAAATTTGATTCTCTTTTAGCTATAAGTATGAATGGTTTTAATATTGGAATTAGTTTAATTTTATTTTAATCTGGACTCTGTATGTTTTAATTATATGTGGGTTTTTTATCTGGAAGCCGCCGCGAGTTCCAGTTTTGGAAGGATGGCGGGGTATAAATAAAGACAACAACAACAACAACAACAACAACAACAATAATAAAATCCTGAGGAAAATTCATCAGCATTTTCGTGCAAATTTCTCCTAATAAACACATTTGTGTGCAATTTTGCCTAATACACACATGCTTGCATAGCCATTTCTCCTTACAATACATTTATGTATGTTATTTTCATGAATATGCATTGCTAATTTGTTATGTGCACTGCACTCTAGTATAGGTATTTTTGAACACATTACTTGAAAGGAGAACTGCAAAACTTGGAGAAGTGAGGATTTTGAACAATGGCTGTTTTGGTTTGCGCATTGCTTTGGAAACTGCAAATTTATTAGGTTAAATGCAACATGGTTATGTGCAGCCTACATTCTTACAGTAAAATCTTATACATGTCTACTCAGAAGCAAGCTCCATTGAGTTCAGTGGGACTTACTCCCTGGAAAGCATGCATAGGATTGCACCCTTTATCTGTGTTGCATAAAGTAGCTCAATGAAGGAGTCTCCATAAGCTGCAGACACCTGCATCACGACAATAAAAAGGTGTTATTTTATAATAACTATATTGGAAAGGTACTCACCAGCTGTAAAATCAAGCTGTCTTTAGTAGGGTGCCAGGAATGGAGAGCGAGTGGCAGTGCAGCCTCAAGTCTGACAGAGACAAGTCTTGCCCCAGACGGTAACATTAGCAAGCCCCACCTTCTAGCTAAGTGGGTCAAGGGTCTGCCAAGTTTCTGTGGAAATTGGGCAAAAGAGCTCCCTTGGATAAAAATAAAAATTAGACGAATGTCTCAAATATTGCCCAACTGTAATCTTCAAATGACTCCAAAACCAAATCTGCAAAAGGCAAATCACATATCCAAAGGGGCAAGTCACATTCCCTCAATTCAGAGTCCAGTCTGTCCAGATCTTCAAAAAGCACCTAAAATCTTTTCAATTTTTCATGTGCTTTTAGGGGATCCACTGCCAGTTCTCCTTTTCCAGTTTTTTTTAAAGTACTAATGTACTATTTTTTGCAATATTCCATAAGCGTCCAAAGCTCAAATTGCATTTCAATAGCCCCTTGTAAAATGTCAAAGCGTGGCAGGGTGCCTATGAATTTATACACAGGAGTAGTAATAGCTGAATTATATTACTGTTATTGAGCACTCCCTAGTTGTGAGAAGTTCCAAGGGCATTGTGATCTGAGGTCTGGTTTCCTTTGGACTGAAGGGCACTGGAGAGTTATGGCACTGGTAGTATTTGCTTTATTTACAAATAACCAGCAGAGCATAAGTGGAAGCAGACAGCAAGTACTCCTACGGGCAGCAGATCTGCAACCCAAAATCAGGTCCAAAAAGATGGCAGCCTTCTCATGACTCTCCCTCTGCACCTCTTTTTCTGAGTCTGTCTCTTCCAAACTGCAAAATCATCAGACACACCCCCTCCCACTACTTTTAAGGTATTGCTACTTTCCAAACCTGCAATGCAGCAGTATCTAACCTGGTACCCTCCAGATGTTGTTGGACTCCCACTCCCATCATCCCTCACAATTGACCACCCTGGCTGGGATTGATGGGAGTTGGGAGTCCTGCAACATCTACAGGACACCACATCGGCTACCTCTGTTCTGATGACCATCTCAGTCAAACACATGCAGAATCTCAACTATCTCCGACACGTTAGCTCTCACTGAGGAAACAGCAACCAACCAGCCTTGACTAGTCCTAGGAGGAAAGGCCTTGGGCTCATTTCATCTGGACAAGAGACAATTAAAAAGGTGGTAATGATTGCCTTCACATATTTGAAGGTGTGTCATACATTTATTTTCTGTTGCTCTAGAAGGTTCAAATGATAAGGGGAATTTGACTGCACGTTAGGAAGAGTTTCCTGCTGGTACAAGCTGCTTTATAATGGAACAGACTGCCCCTCAGAACATGGTGGATTCTTCTTCATTAGAGATTTTTTTACAAAATTGAGAGGCTGGATGGCCATCTATGAGAGTTGCTGTAACAGGAGATTTCCCACATGGGCAGGGAATTGAACTAGATGGCTCCTGAAGTCCATCACCTTCCAGCTCTATGATTCTGTGACTGTATTAACTCATTTCTACGTAACAATATAATCACCCAGAAGCCATGTTCCAGCCTGACCATGACTGGATTTATATTCTCCTCCTTTAACAGAGCATTGCAGCAATCTACAGGTCAATACTCATATTTTGCAATGGGAAGTGAAGTGAACCAGATTAGTACTGTTCCACTCAAGGATTTTAATGTGCAAATAGCTGGGTTTGTGCTGCCCATTACCATACTGCTGTCTACAGCATTGCTTAATTGACAGACATGCATATGTTACATAGATGAGGAAAACTGTCTACAATGCATCAAGGCAGCCTTCCCCAATCTGATGTCCTCCAGATGTTTGGACCACAACTCCCATCAACCCGGATCATTGGCCATTTTGCCTGGGACTGATGGGAATTGTGCTTCAGAACATCTGGAGGGCAATGTGTTATAGCAAGGAATGCTGAGGTTTCTTGGAAGTTTATCAGGGATTCCTCTATGAGATCAGTGATGGCAGAGAATTTTTCACCAAAGACAGCGGGCCCACAGCTACTCCTGCAATTTGCCATGGGTGAGAAGTAGTGGGTGTATTCTAGGGCAGAGTTCTTCAACCTTGGGTCCAACAGGTGGCTGGACTACAACTCCCATCATCCCTGACCACTGGCGAAGGTAGCTGGGGATGATGAGCGCTGTAGTCCAACATCATCTGGGGATCCAAGGTTAATTGATATTCCACCTTTCCTCCTGAAGGAGCCCAAGGCAGCAAGCATATCAACAAAGAAGTTAACAAGAAAAAAGAAAAGCATTCTAAAAGTATTCTGAAACACAATTACTGTTAAAAACATTCTAAAAACAGTTAAAAACATTCTTTCATCAATGATCTTCAGATTGTGAGGGATTATAAGAGACAGTGGAAGTTGTAGTACAACAACATCTGGAGGGTCATGGATTTCCCAAACCCTGGTTTAATTGTTGCGCACCCTGAGCTTTGTTTTACATCTCAAACCAAAGAGGTTACCACTGACTAGCTTTTGCCAGTGTAAGTCACTGGGCATTTTAGCAACAGGGCCCAGACTTTATTCCCTGCACAACCTGGCCCCTCAAATCCTAAGAGGTCCAGTCTCTGCATGGCTTTATACATCTTTCCTCAATTTATCTTTTGCTCTGCTTCGTGCCCCATTCATTATTGCCACAAATATAGGCAAAAAAGCAAAGAAGCTATAGCCAAGTAGAAACTCTTTCGTTAAGTTTGGAAATGAACCATTCCTTTCTCCAGACAGCAGTACAAAGGGCAGCAGCCTGGGCACTTGGCAATGAACTTTTACTTGGCATAAATACATTTTAGAAAAAAAAAACCCAGTCACATCAGGAGTGCTCCTTGTCCTAGACTGAAGAGACATTAAATCAAACTACTTAAGTTTACAGTCCGATGAAACACGTGCACAGAAAGAAATTGCACAATATCCCCAACTCCTGGTGTTGCAGTTGGCTTACTGTTTTGGGTCATAGACACCTTTGAGAATCTGACGAAAGCTATGCACCCCATCCCCAGAAAAATGCACATAAACACAATTTTGTTTACACAATTTATTTTATTGCATTGGAAATTGATTTTTTGGGGGGGGGTAGAGCGTCTGGTTCACAGACCTCCTGAAGCCCATCAATGGACCCTCTAGGGGTCCATGGACCACAGGTTAAGAACCCCTGCTCTAAGATAAGATTGGTAGCCCAGCTACGTCCCTACCTGAGTAAGGAGGATCTTACATCAGTAGTACATGCTCTGGTAACCTCACGTTTGGATTACTGTAATGCGCTCTACGTAGGGCTACCTCTGAAGACGGTTTGGAAGCTACAGCTGGTGCAAAATGCGGCGGCCAGACTGCTAACAAGAACGAAGCGGTCTGACCATATAACACCTGTTTTGGCCCGCTTGCACTGGCTTCCAATACGCTTCCAGGCCAAAATCAAAGTGTTGGTATTAACCTATAAAGCCTTATACGGCGCGGGACCTCAATATCTGTCGGAACGCCTCTCCCGCTATGAACCGGCTCGTACACTACGGTCTGCTACGAAGGCCCTCCTCCGGGTACCGACTCATAGGGAGGCCCAGAGGGCAGTGACAAGATCAAGGGCCTTCTCAGTGGTGGCCCCCGAACTATGGAATAGTCTCCCCGAGGAGGTTCGCCTGGCGCCGACACTATCATCCTTTCGGCGCCAGGTTAAAACCTTTCTCTACTCCGAGGCATTTTAATTTTTTGTTAATGATTGTAATGTTTGTAATTTGATTTTAGCCTTTGCTGTTTTTAGACTGTGAAATTTGATTTTAGACTGATGTTTTGTATTATATTGTATTTTATTGTATCTATGTTCACCGCCCAGAGAGCTATTGCTAGTCGGGCGGTATATAAGTTTTAAAAATAAATAAATAAAATAAAAGAACACTTGATCAATTCATTTTACTGCATAAGACTTCACTCTTATGCATACTACCTTCAATTAAGTCTCACTGGATGCTGTGGGCCTTTTTGCAACTAAGCCCAAATATCGGGACAGAATCAGTTCAAGGATAACACTTGTAAAGCAGTTCTAACATACAAGTACTTCACAACTATGCTGTCAGGTAAATACCTGCCACCCCCTTTTATCAATGAGGCTGCAGAGGAGTGGGATAGAGAACCTGTGGCACTCCAGATGTGGCACTCCATCCCTAACCTCATAATATGAACATACGTCTCACTGCTTTAAAAAGACTTATATTGAACACAATGATAATTTCCATGCCTTGAGTATAGGCCTATTGGGCTACACTTACAGGTGCAGTCAAAAGCATCCTCAGCAAAAGGAAACTGTTACAAGATTTTGTTCAAAGACTAAGCAGCAAGAAGGCTAAGCAGCATAGGCCCACTTTTCCTTATTTCATTTGCCTGTCCCCCACAGAGCTATATGCTGGGGTGTCCCATGCTATCCTCGCAACAACTGTGAGATAGTTTTGGCAGAGAGCGACTTACTAAAAGCCATACACCCCAAAAGCTGCATGCTTGAGTTGGGACCTGAACTCCAAACCCAACATGCATCCTTAGGAACATAGAAAGCCACCTTATACGAAGCCAGACCCACTGGTCCATTTAGCTCAGTAATGGCCTACACTAACTGGCATTGGCTCTCCAGGGTTTCAGACTAGGGTCTCCCCTAGCCCTACCTGAAGATGTCAGGGATTGAACCTGGGAGCTTCTACATGCAAGGCAGATGCTCTACGACTGATCTACGGCCCTTCCACCACACCAAGGAGCCTCGCTCTTAATGTATCCTATCACACCCGTCATCTCCCTAAAAAAAATACTGATGTCTATTATGATCCCAGGAAGCTTTTCATTTGGGAACCACAGAGCTTTGATAAGGCCGAGATTGCTGGTAAAACTGCCCAGTGCTCTCCCCTCTCAAGTCACCCTGCTTTGGATTGATCCTCATGCCTTTATCCAACTGCCTCATGGCTTGGGAAGAAAAAAAAACAGCTCTGCAAAATATGGGCACCACCTTCCTGTCATTGCACATCTGCACGCACAAGCTGCAACCCACCCCTTACACATCAATGTGCTGAAATGGAGCCACAAGTCCCAAAGGGAAAACATGCACCCAATGGGTTTTTGGGGAAAAGAGTGATCTTTGCACTGCCATAGCAACAAGAAAATTAGTGCTGCCTGAGAAGGCAAGGCAATGTCATGTGCTGGGTCTATCTTATCTACACATTAGGGGGCTGGGAGGGAGCATCTGTAGACTGGCCAGGACAAAGATTTGCCAGGGAATAGCCCTATAAAGAACGTATGCAGGATTCTTGGACACTTGCAATGACATCTTGGGCACGCAGCTATTCATAGGGGAAGAGACTTACCAAGAGTCAGTTGCTAAAGGAAATGTCCAGCTTCAAAATCAGTATACCTCTGTATCAGGGAACAGCCGGGAAAGGCTGTCATGCCCTTTCTACGTGCTTTCAGTTGCTGGAAATGCTGAACAAAACATAGTAGAGGATAGTCCATAAGGACAGATGGGGCACTGCCCCACCGACCTTGGGCAGCCCCCATCTGCCTGCCTTCTTTCTTACAACCAGTCCAGGAGTGGCACTGCCTGCCAGCTTCCTCCTCCTTAGTCTCAGTGTAGCCCCTTGTAGAACTCAGCAGGGAGGAGGGTGGGGACAAAACGAGGATTAGCTGACCCTGCTTGTGATTGGCTCTGGCTCCACTTATTGTTGGGCTCCCTGCCTTCTGCCCCACCAGTCCCAATGGGCACCAGCCATCACTGATGCCACCGGACACTCACTAATTCTTATTTATTTATCCAACCAGCCTGTTTTTGTTGTTGTTTTCCTCTAGTTTTTTCCTTAAGAACAATGGGCACATTCTTATACATTCCTATAAAAATACAGAAGTATCCAACTATTAAGCCTTTCTTGAATTCAAGGGATGTAAGGTTGTCTAACACTGCTCCTCTAAAATCCATAGGACTCATTATGTTCCCCTTCATCCCGGGGACCTCCCCTTTCGTATACTGCCAGACCAGAGAGACCCCAGGGCGTTTTCGAGCCCGATGCAAATCATCCAAATGCTCCTCCACATGCTGGTAAATAATAGTAAAAGTTCAGGGTTGGCAATTGCTGCTGCAATTAAGAAAGTACTAAAATGAATAAAGTATACAGCAGGTGGCTTGCCTCATGATGAGGACCTGAACCGCCTCACAGATGTGGGCCAATGTGGACCTACACAGGCGGCAGCAGCAGCACAGCAGGCCAGCAATGGGAGACAACGGGAGCTTTCCTTGTGTTCTCTGCTGTTACAGTCGGCCTCGGCAGGGATATAAGGCACACAGATATATAAGAGATTCTTGTTCAATGTGGGCACCTGCTTATTCTGCTGCCCATTCCATTAGAACAGGGGAGGGGGATTGTGACGTCCTTCCCTGGTTCTCCCTGTCAGGTTCCCACCTGCTTGTGGCTACTGCCTTTCACTAGGCACCACCAGGGATACCACCAGTCCGGACCGTCCTTTATATGGTTTCTCACTCCACTCTAGCACAGATCTCACTAGATCCCCCTGCTAGGCAGCACCACCAGTCACGTCCTATAACCAATACTCCCAGAGACTCTGCCTGAGTCTCTCTCTAGCTGGTTACTTTTGTGACTGCGTGCTTATGCTGTTCCCAACTCCCTTGTATCTTTATAGATAACACATAAAACTCTGGGTTGCTCTGGATACTTGAATTGTTATTATTCCTCCCTTCACCGCTGCCACCATTAGATACTGTTTCTGTTCAGCCTTGGTAATTACCTTGCCCTCCCTTCTGGTATGTATATCCCCCAGCCAAGGATCAGGCCTTTGGTAAACCAAATAAGTATTTATTAAATATCAGAAATAACAAGATTAGTTTTAGAATGTTTCACAAGCGTA
Source organism: Rhineura floridana (assembly GCF_030035675.1). Taxonomy (NCBI): domain Eukaryota; kingdom Metazoa; phylum Chordata; class Lepidosauria; order Squamata; family Rhineuridae; genus Rhineura; species Rhineura floridana. The sequence continues at coordinate 15,999,476 of NC_084493.1, read as the reverse complement.
TGGTTTCATCTATTCCTGTTTTGTACTTGACTTATTATTCATCAGAACTCCCACTCCCTCTTTCTCCACACTCCTGACCTTCACCCTCAAACACCTATTTCTCCACACTCCAACATCCACCCTCAAACACCTCTTTCTCCACACTCCCAACATCCACCACCAAACACCTTCTTCTCCACCCTACTAACATCCATCCACCAAACACCTTCTTCTCCACCCTACTAACATCCACACCACCAAACACCTTCTTCTCCACCCTACTAACATCCACCCAGATTCAACTGTCATTCTTCCATTTATACTCCCAGCCACTCAAACGCTCAGCCAATCATCCAGCATTCTACTGCTCATGTACTCCCCCCTCCTCTTTCACGCCACTTACCATATGTCTTCTATTATAAACAGCACTTACCATATTTACCCTACAAGCAGGAACATCACATTTCCCCCCCCCTTAAAATAACAGCAAAGTATTATTCCTGCTCTAGGATTCATACGACGCGTTAACAATAAAAAACAAGTCTCTTTGGGGAAAATGTCTTTTTTGCACCCACGTCTGGGTCACGTCACTGCAGTCCCGGCCACCTGCCTTGAAAGTCCATCGGCTAATACATTGTCCTTGCCTTTTATGAACTTGAAGTCCACCTGGTAATCTTGTAGAGCCCAGGACCACTTCTGCAGCATAGTGTTATGATTTTTCATAGTCTGTAACCATAACAATGCTCGATGATCCGTCGTCACTGTAAATCTTCGTCCCCACATGTATGGGCGCAACTTGCTCAGTCCCCACACGACCGCTAGGCACTCCTTTTGGACTGACGAATAATTCTTCTCCCTCGATGTCAGCTTGCGACTAAGATACGCCACTGGATGTCTGGTGTCTCCTCTCTCTTGTAGCAAGACGACTCCCAGCGCTAGGTCCGACGCATCCGTAGCCACAATGAATGGTTGCTCGTAATCTGGTGCTATTAATACAGGCCCTTGGCACAAGGCTTGCTTCACTTTTCTAGCAAACATCAGTTCAAAGGGTGAGAAGCCTGTTGACTCCTGAGGGACTTCTCTGTATGCAAATAAGAAGCACCCCAAACGTTCATCCCAGTCTTGTGGGTGATCTTGAACATAACTTCTTATCATGCCCTTCAGAACCCCATTGAATCTCTCAGTTAACCCATTAGTTGCTGGATGGTAAGTAGTTGTCTTTAAATGTTTTAGACCACAACACTTCCACGTACATTACATCACTTCTCCCATGAATACACTGCCTTGATCCGTCAACACTTCATGAGGGAAACCCAGCCTCATAAAGATTTTTAATAAAGCCTCTGCCACTACAGGGGCTTCCACGGATCTTAGTGCTTCAGCGTCTGGGTATCTGGTGGCAAAATCCACCACCACCAATAGATATTTCTTGCCATGCCTTGTGGGTTTGGAAAAAGGGCCCACCAAATCTATTCCCACTCTATAAAACGGTTGTCCTATTATAGGAAGGGACTTCAATTGTGCTTTTGTCTTTACTCCACTTTTCCCCACCTTTTGGCATATGTCACAAGATAAACAATATTGTTTTACGTCTTTAGAAATATTTGGCCAATAATAGTGTGCAGCCAATCTTTTCTTGGTCTTCTTTATTCCAAGATGCCCTGCACATGGGACATCATGGGCTACCTCTAGCAATCTGGCTCTGTATCTGCTAGGTACCATCAATTGTTTCACTGGTTCACATTCATTCTCTCTCTCAGCAGGCATCCACAGTCTATATAAAATCCCATTCTCACACACAATTTGATTCCTCAGATTGTCAGTAAAGGGAATCTTTTGTGCAAGGGCTTGGTCCTTCATTTGCTTCACATTTGCATCCTTATCCAGCTCTTCCCTGAACTGCTCTGCCTCTTCACTAGAGACCATTCAATACAGTTTCTCTCTTTTAGCAGGCCTGCCAGGCGTTGCTATGGCGACCTTAGGCCCGATAACAGGTTCCACCCTGTTTTCTTTGGCCTCTGTTAAAATGGTTTCTGTTGCTTTGCCAAGTTGTTGTCTGGTCACCACATATATTTTTAGGGACTCTTTATGGTTCGTATCCCACCGCTACAGCCACCACATGTGACGTCCTTCCCTGGTTCTCCCTGTCAGGTTCCCACCTGCTTGTGGCTACTGCCTTTCACTAGGCACCACCAGGGATACCACCAGTCCGGACCGTCCTTTATATGGTTTCTCACTCCACTCTAGCACAGATCTCACTAGATCCCCCTGCTAGGCAGCACCACCAGTCACGTCCTATAACCAATACTCCCAGAGACTCTGCCTGAGTCTCTCTCTAGCTGGTTACTTTTGTGACTGCGTGCTTATGCTGTTCCCAACTCCCTTGTATCTTTATAGATAACACATAAAACTCTGGGTTGCTCTGGATACTTGAATTGTTATTATTCCTCCCTTCACCGCTGCCACCATTAGATACTGTTTCTGTTCAGCCTTGGTAATTACCTTGCCCTCCCTTCTGGTATGTATATCCCCCAGCCAAGGATCAGGCCTTTGGTAAACCAAATAAGTATTTATTAAATATCAGAAATAACAAGATTAGTTTTAGAATGTTTCACAAGCGTATGGTTTCATCTATTCCTGTTTTGTACTTGACTTATTATTCATCAGAACTCCCACTCCCTCTTTCTCCACACTCCTGACCTTCACCCTCAAACACCTATTTCTCCACACTCCAACATCCACCCTCAAACACCTCTTTCTCCACACTCCCAACATCCACCACCAAACACCTTCTTCTCCACCCTACTAACATCCATCCACCAAACACCTTCTTCTCCACCCTACTAACATCCACCCAGATTCAACTGTCATTCTTCCATTTATACTCCCAGCCACTCAAACGCTCAGCCAATCATCCAGCATTCTACTGCTCATGTACTCCCCCCTCCTCTTTCACGCCACTTACCATATGTCTTCTATTATAAACAGCACTTACCATATTTACCCTACAAGCAGGAACATCACATTTCCCCCCCCCTTAAAATAACAGCAAAGTATTATTCCTGCTCTAGGATTCATACGACGCGTTAACAATAAAAAACAAGTCTCTTTGGGGAAAATGTCTTTTTTGCACCCACGTCTGGGTCACGTCACTGCAGTCCCGGCCACCTGCCTTGAAAGTCCATCGGCTAATACATTGTCCTTGCCTTTTATGAACTTGAAGTCCACCTGGTAATCTTGTAGAGCCCAGGACCACTTCTGCAGCATAGTGTTATGATTTTTCATAGTCTGTAACCATAACAATGCTCGATGATCCGTCGTCACTGTAAATCTTCGTCCCCACACGTATGGGCGCAACTTGCTCAGTCCCCACACGACCGCTAGGCACTCCTTTTGGACCGACGAATAATTCTTCTCCCTCGATGTCAGCTTGCGACTAAGATACGCCACTGGATGTCTGGTGTCTCCTCTCTCTTGTAGCAAGACGACTCCCAGCGCTAGGTCCGACGCATCCGTAGCCACAATGAATGGTTGCTCGTAATCTGGTGCTATTAATACAGGCCCTTGGCACAAGGCTTGCTTCACTTTTCTAGCAAACATCAGTTCAAAGGGTGAGAAGCCTGTTGACTCCTGAGGGACTTCTCTGTATGCAAATAAGAAGCACCCCAAACGTTCATCCCAGTCTTGTGGGTGATCTTGAACATAACTTCTTATCATGCCCTTCAGAACCCCATTGAATCTCTCAGTTAACCCATTAGTTGCTGGATGGTAAGTAGTTGTCTTTAAATGTTTTAGACCACAACACTTCCACGTACATTGCATCACTTCTCCCATGAATACACTGCCTTGATCCGTCAACACTTCATGAGGGAAACCCAGCCTCATAAAGATTTTTAATAAAGCCTCTGCCACTACAGGGGCTTCCACGGATCTTAGTGCTTCAGCGTCTGGGTATCTGGTGGCAAAATCCACCACCACCAATAGATATTTCTTGCCATGCCTTGTGGGTTTGGAAAAAGGGCCCACCAAATCTATTCCCACTCTATAAAACGGTTGTCCTATTATAGGAAGGGACTTCAATTGTGCTTTTGTCTTTACTCCACTTTTCCCCACCTTTTGGCATATGTCACAAGATAAACAATATTGTTTTACGTCTTTAGAAATATTTGGCCAATAATAGTGTGCAGCCAATCTTTTCTTGGTCTTCTTTATTCCAAGATGCCCTGCACATGGGACATCATGGGCTACCTCTAGCAATCTGGCTCTGTATCTGCTAGGTACCATCAATTGTTTCACTGGTTCACATTCATTCTCTCTCTCAGCAGGCATCCACAGTCTATATAAAATCCCATTCTCACACACAATTTGATTCCTCAGATTGTCAGTAAAGGGAATCTTTTGTGCAAGGGCTTGGTCCTTCATTTGCTTCACATTTGCATCCTTATCCAGCTCTTCCCTGAACTGCTCTGCCTCTTCACTAGAGACCATTCAATACAGTTTCTCTCTTTTAGCAGGCCTGCCAGGCGTTGCTATGGCGACCTTAGGCCCGATAACAGGTTCCACCCTGTTTTCTTTGGCCTCTGTTAAAATGGTTTCTGTTGCTTTGCCAAGTTGTTGTCTGGTCACCACATATATTTTTAGGGACTCTTTATGGTTCGTATCCCACCGCTACAGCCACCACATGTGACGTCCTTCCCTGGTTCTCCCTGTCAGGTTCCCACCTGCTTGTGGCTACTGCCTTTCACTAGGCACCACCAGGGATACCACCAGTCCGGACCGTCCTTTATATGGTTTCTCACTCCACTCTAGCACAGATCTCACTAGATCCCCCTGCTAGGCAGCACCACCAGTCACGTCCTATAACCAATACTCCCAGAGACTTTGCTTGAGTCTCTCTCTAGCTGGTTACTTTTGTGACTGCGTGCTTATGCTGTTCCCAACTCCCTTGTATCTTTATAGATAACGCATACAACTCTGGGTTGCTCTGGATACTTGAATTGTTATTATTCCTCCCTTCACCGCTGCCACCATTAGATACTGTTTCTGTTCAGCCTTGGTAATTACCTTGCCCTCCCTTCTGGTATGTATATCCCCCAGCCAAGGATCAGGCCTTTGGTAAACCAAATAAGTATTTATTAAATATCAGAAATAACAAGATTAGTTTTAGAATGTTTCACAAGCGTATGGTTTCATCTATTCCTGTTTTGTACTTGACTTATTATTCATCAGAACTCCCACTCCCTCTTTCTCCACACTCCTGACCTTCACCCTCAAACACCTATTTCTCCACACTCCAACATCCACCCTCAAACACCTCTTTCTCCACACTCCCAACATCCACCACCAAACACCTTCTTCTCCACCCTACTAACATCCATCCACCAAACACCTTCTTCTCCACCCTACTAACATCCACACCACCAAACACCTTCTTCTCCACCCTACTAACATCCACCCAGATTCAACTGTCATTCTTCCATTTATACTCCCAGCCACTCAAACGCTCAGCCAATCATCCAGCATTCTACTGCTCATGTACTCCCCCCTCCTCTTTCACGCCACTTACCATATGTCTTCTATTATAAACAGCACTTACCATATTTACCCTACAAGCAGGAACATCACAGGGATCTGTGGCCTTATAGTCATTGTTGGACTCCAACTCCCATCCAGAGCTTGGAAAAGTTACTTTTTTGAACTACAACTCCCATCAGCCCCAGCCAGCATGGCCACTGGATTGGGCTGATGGGAGTTGTAGTTCAAAAAAGTAACTTTTCCAAGCTCTGCTCCCATCATCCCCACCCATTAGCTGTGCTGGCTGGGACTTGCGAGTGCAACAACACACCTGGAGGGCCAGAGGTTCCCTACCCCTGCTTGAAACAAAGCTCCTGTAACACAGGAGCCTTTAAAACACTCCTCACACTTCAAAGAGCTAATGAAAAGATATCCTTGGCCAATCCATCCATCCTATCGTTTTTGGAGTCTATTTGTTTAGTGTCAGCACCATTCCTTGATGGAAGCTAAGGATGGGGGGGGGAGAGAGAGAGAGAGAAGTTCTCCCCTCCCAGACAGACAAATGGTTTGTTCATCTTATTATACTTATTATGGTGAATCAGGTTTTGCACTTCTGTGTATTTTGTTTGACTAAAAGCAACATTGGGATAAAAGGAAGCTAGAGACGGGGTAGTTTTAACAACATTTGGCTTCCCATAGAAAAAGACGTCTCTTTTTCCAGTCTTCCTATTGCCTCTAGTAATACAGCTTGGCAAATTTTTGTAATGACTGAAAAAACCCTGGCAAAACAAGGTCAGATGTGAAAGTGTACATAGTCTGAGAAATCACTCCTCTTTCGATTCAACCTCAACTCTTAGATTTTTTTCTAATTTCTTGTGCAGAGTGACACACCATTTTTTCTACAAAAATCTTGACTGGTGACAGTTCTGTACAATGTTGCATTTTCCACTGCACAGTTCAAAGGCTTCGCTTAGTCTTACAGAAGACATTGCTGACCGCCACCTTCTCCCATCAAAGGGCTGCTGTCTCTGAAGAATATCATCATACGAAGGGGGGAAAGTGGAAACGAAGCCAGATGCAGAGAATAGGTTTGTTGCCAAGAGAGGAAGCCTGATGAGCTCACGTGCAAAGGACAGCTCGGCAAAATGGAAGCCATCAGTGAAGCATTGGAGTCAATGCTTCAGCCTCAGGTGTGGGCGGGCGACTGTGAGGATCCCTACTATGGAAGAGATGAGACCGCAGAGCCCAATGACTCCAGGGTTACTCTTGCAGATTCCCAGCCGGTCCAACGGACTAGAGAGATCGCAAAGGTTCTTCACCGTGTCAAGAAGCAAAGGAGGATGTTTCCTCAGGGTCTTACAGAGGAGAAGGAGAAAGGGCTGCAGCCCACCCGTTGCTAGGGAAACCAAGCTCTGGAACTGTGGGCCGCAAGGAGACGAGTCCTCTTTAGGCTTCCCCATCCGTGCTGCCTGCTCCATGCGCCAGCAGAGCTCATACAAATCCTCGGCCAGGTTTATCATTAGGGAATAGTAGTAGCATTTGGTAGCCCAGTTGCCCCACTTCTTCTTCTTGATATCCGAGAGGAGCCCCACGCTCTTCACCCACAGGACAGTGTCACAGACAAAGTACAGGGCACGGCTCAGGTTGGAGACGGTCAAGCAGAAGCGGGGAACCAAATGTGGCAACTGGGTGGCCTGCCTGGCTGCCACGATGGCATGCACCATGTTGCCAAGCCTGAACACTGCAAGAGAATCGACCAAGAGAATCAACTATTAGACTGGCCTCTCTCTGAGGTCATTTCCAAGCAACCTGTTTATTGAGCATTCATCCTGATGTGCTTGCATGAAGTTTGCGGGGAGATTATATGATGTCCGCTATATATTGAGCATCCATTCTGGTTTGTTTGCAGGGGGAGGTTAGAAGACATCATGTAACGCAATTGTCGTCCCGCGCTTTTCAGTGCATTTTGCCATCCCTTTCCTTACCACAAAGAGTGGAAGCGGGCTTGTTGCACAAGAGTATAAAATCCACTTTAATGCACAACTTGAATTTGTTGATATGTGATCTCACAATATAGCAACCTGTAAATGGCCCACATCTGCTTCATATTCATCATTCCAACTACACTTCATATTTTAGCTGGATAGAGGGGGTCTCATGGGCCTTTGAAGATGGTCTGGAAGCTGCAGACAGCCAAACAAGGCAACATATATTTTTGAGATGTGGATGCTTCTTGTGTAGGAGCCTAATTCAAGATCCACTGATATATCTCACACTGGGAACCAACAGCCTACCATATAATATTGGATAACTTTGAAGGCACATAACACACACACAATGGAGGAGATAGCATTATACAAGGAGAAATGGGCTCAGATCTTTCAAACAGCACGTACTTCAACAGACCCTTTTCTGCACACTTCTAGAAGGCCCGCTGACATGTGATAGTTGTCCTCGGAAATCAATCATGTGTTTTAAATTAAGTGTCTGTTTCAACAACTTGGATTTCTCCTGATGTGCACTGCTTGCGTATACATTGTGCAATTCATTAAAAATTAAATTTGTTGAAAATATGGAACAGATATAAACCAAGGTTTTATTCCAAAATACCATTATGTGTCTCAAGTCAAGAAGCGTTTTATAGAAGAGAAATGGCTGGAAAAGAGAAATGGTTAACTTATCAAGAACTATTAGAAAATGTGCATGGAGAATATATAATGAAAGAGAGAGAACAACTAATAAAGGAAGGATATAGTTCTCAATGGTTTGCCTATTTACAATTGTTAGAAAGATATAAAATGGATAAGAAAATGTATGGTTTTGAAATAAGTAAATCTGATTTTGAAATAGGTCTGTGTACAAATGATGAATGTATAATTGCGAAAATGTATAAACTTTTGTTAAAAATGGAAATGGAAGAAGAACAAGTAAAAGAGTGTATGGTAAAATGGGCAAAAAATTTTGGTTACAACATACAAATGGATCAATGGAAAAATATGTGGAAAAAAGGATTGAAATTTACATTATGCTATAATCTTAAAGAAAATTTCTATAAAATGATGTACCGTTGGTACATGACTCCAGAAAAGTTGTCAAAAATGTATAGTAATGTTCCTAATGTTTGTTGGAAATGTAAACAACAAGAAGGATCATTTTATCATATGTGGTGGTTGTGTAAACAGGCAAAATCATTCTGGGCACAGATAGGTAGGATGATGCAAAAAATTTTAAAGATAAATATTCAGTCAAAGCCAGAATTTTTTTTATTGGGTTTTATGGATAAACAAACAGAAAATATGGAAGAATAATATATATGATTACGGCAGCAAGATTATTATATGCACAAAAATGGAAAATGGAATCAACACCAACAATGGAAGAATGGTTATTGAAGTTAATGGACTTAGTAGAGATGGATAAATTGACATGCTTAATTAGAGAAAAATCGACAGATATATTTCTTAAGGAATGGAAGCCTCTCTTAGACTTTTTGTTGAAAGATAAAAATGAAATGATGATAATGGGATTTGACGATTAATTAAGATAGCCTATGGAGAAAAGTGATCTTGTATGTATTAATGGACAGGTTTGATATATATTATATACTTATAGCTGATCTGCAACAAATCGGAAGTCAAGAAGATTTTTTATTGTATTATTATGCTTTTGTTGTTTGACTTTGTTTTGTTTGTCTTCTGAAAATTTGAATAAAAATTATTAAAAAAAAAAAACAAAGACGTTTGATGTACAGCAACTGCGCAAAAGCAAAGAAGGATGCGTAGGATTTTCTTTGCAAGCATGTCCTCACAAAAGGAGCTTCCCAGGTACATATTATGCCCATTCACGCCTACATCAATGAAATCATTTGGGAGTATCATTAATGCAATTTTTAAAAAACTGTGCAAAGAGGTCAAGGCTTGACTGTTCCAAAAGACCAAGGTGGGGAACCTCAGGCCCCTTGAATGCAAGCCTCCAAGACTCCATCGCCCTCAGGACTGCCCCTACACCACACACCCTCTCCAGCCACACTCCTCACTGGCCCTGCTTCACACCCTCCTTGAGAGTTTTTGCCTGGCTGAAATGCGTCCTTGAAATCCAATGCCTTGCGCTTGTCTGGATATAGAACGATGGGTGAGCGCATGTAGAAACTAGCCTATTAAACAAAGGTAAAATTTACATTCGTTATTCTGTCTATTTTTGCCTCTGGCCCCACCCACCACTGGCATGTGGCCCTCGGAAGGTTGTCCAGAAGGCATTATTGTTCTCGGTTTGAAAAAGGTCCTGTACCCCTGGCAATAGGCCAATTATTTCTGGTGGGTTGGACAAAGACAGTTGTGTGAGCTCTTCTCACTGTTTTAAAGGGCGGCCAGGTGGGGCACTTGCCTGACGGCCCCTGGAGCTACAGGGGGGCCCTCAGCCGTCCCTCTGCTCCCCTTCCGTGATCCGTGCCTCCCCACGTCCCCCCACTTACCTGTCTGCTGTCTTTTCCCGTTGCCCTTAACAAAGATGGCGGCCGCAGTTTCCCTAAGGTACTGAAGCACCTGCTGCCACCTTAGTTGATGGCAGAGATGCGTGTACAAAGCATGCACACGTGCCATCAACAAAGATGGTGGTGGAGGCATCATCCCCTTAGGGAAACCGCGGCCACCATCTTCGTTAAGGGCAATGGTAAAAGACAGCAGACAGGTAGGTGGGGGTGGGGGGACATGTACATGCGCACACACACACACACCGGGGGCCAGGGCAAGCTGATGCCCAAGGGCCCCGGCATACCTGGAGCCGGCCCTGCTTTTCACTTCAATTAACAAAACTCTGAATTAGCTCAAGAGCAGCAACATAGGCACTATTTTGTTTGTAATCATTTGTGATCCATTTCAAATATATATATTGCTTTTGTACATTCGCAACTGGCCTTTTCTTCCCTCCCCACCACCCCAATTATACCTACAAACTGCCTGCCTCTTTTTCTTTTTTTGCATTTCTAAATAAGCAACATACTCACACTTGCGCCCCGAGTTCAAGCTCGCCTCCAGGTGTTTGATCTTCATTACCACCTTCTCCTGGTTGGTCTTATGCTCTAACATGTAGCTAAGCAGCATGCATGCATACTGAGTTGCTCTGGAATGGGGAGGGAAAAACCGTGAAGAACTGTATTCATGTTGCAGGCGAAACCAGGCCATTCACAGTGGAACACAATTTGGACTCCCAAAATGAAATTAGGGCATATATAAGAGGGCAGCAGCATCAAAGAAGCAAGAGCAGCCTGTTCCTCAGGGGGTAAAGCACAAAATGACATTCACACACATTTATGTTGCCCATTTTTAGGAGGCAACTCAAGCAATGCTACTATGCACACAAGGATATACTACAATACTACAAGCAGATGCCCCATAGGAACTTATTCTTGAACTTATTGGCATGAAACATACTGTAAAAGCATTTCTCCCACACCTTTCCGAAAGATTGGCCTAGTTCCCACATCATGGTAAACCAGAGTTAATGGTTTACTGTAAACATGCCTTTGGGAGCTGTTTGCAATGATACAAGCCATGGCCCCAGGTTTGGATGTAACTCTAGGCTAGGGACAGTGGTTTGGTTCTTCCTAAACATCTGGAAGGCACTAGGTTGGCAAAGGCTGGTCTACGGTGCCTGGCAGTGGCCCTCTGGAATTTCAGACAACAGCATCTTCCAGCTCTACCTGAAGATGTCCAGGATTGAACCTGGAACAGTATGCATGGAAAGCTGTTGCACTGAGTTATGACTTCGTGAGAAAGCCTTCTCTCTCTGGCTACTAAACAGATGGATCTCTGCTTGCCCGGCATTACTAGGGATGGCTGCATCTGTCAGTTTCGGTTTCTCTCAGTTTTGCATTCTTCCAGTTCTCCACAATTCCCTAGCAATTTATTTTTAAAAAAACTCATAAAAATTCATCAGCATTTTCCTGTGAATTTTTCCTAATACACACACTTTTGCATAGTTTTGCAAGCAATTTCCCCGATACACTGCATGCTTATGTGGATATATCCAACCCGGCCCTGCATTCAGCATCTAAGGCCCCCCCTCCAAGGGAGGTGTGGAGGGTGGTGACATGAGAATGGGCCTTCTCAGTGATGGCCCTCTGCTTACAAAATGCTCTCCCCAGAGAGGTACGTCTGGCACCATCATTATCTGTCTTTAGGTGTCAGGCAAAAACATTCCTCCCAGGCAGTTGGCTCTTCATTTTTGCAGGGCTTTTGATGTTGCAGCCTCTTTTAGGCAGTGGGTTGTTCCCCTGTTATATCCATGTACTGTGTGTTTTCTTTAAAAAATCTTTAGTTGTGTTAGTTTCATATTGGTTTTAATTTTTATTGTATGTTGCCTTGAGTTCAGTTTTATGAAGAAAAGCAACTAATACATTTAATATATAGAAATCAATTAAAATTACTAATTATATATTTTTATGCACATTGTCCCCTGATATGTTTGTACATGTTTGCCGTTTCAAGAACTGCATCAGAAAATTCAGAGAAGTACAAATTTCAAAGGATAATTATGTTTCAGTTTGCATATCGGTTTGAAAAGTGCAAATTAGGTAGTTTCTTATTAAAATGCAAACCATGCCGCCCTGGGCTCCTCCTGGGAGGAAGGGTGGGATATAAATTTAATAATGAATAAATAAATGAACCAAACTGAATTTCTCTCCCATCCCTAGACATTGCGCACTGAGACACCTCAGGAGTCCCTGAACATGGTAAGAAAACGGCAATGAAGTTACAAGCACCATGCAATGCTTGAAGATACGGCATTCAACAAGCAACGGCCAGGTAATGTATAAGCATCAGCAGCCAAAAGTCAGGAATACAGTGACTGGCTATCACATGCAACTGCAAACTCATTTACTTACCTTCATTTTTCTATTGGCTTTGCCTCTCCTTTACCTTCTAACAACAACTTAGCGATTGTATGCCTCTCAGGGCAAGGACCTGCTTTTTGTTGTTGCTGCTTTTGTTAACTCTACAAACCACGATGCAGGTTGATGGTGCGTTCCTTTCATACCTAGCTACCGATTTTTGAGCTTACACACACAAAAGGAGCCCACAATGAAATTCTCTGACAAATCCCCTTTTTCTGCTGGATTGCTTTGTTCTTCGAGTCTTACTTCCCCACATTTAGACCCCAGGAGATGGTCTGGAAGAACATGATACAGCAAACTTGCTTATGCGAAGTGGAGTTGGGTGTGCACAGTGCCCAACTCTGCTTAGCTTAAGCAAAGTTGCTGTATCAGTGTTCTTCCAGACCATCCCCCTGGTGCATCGATGGGGGGGAAATGAAGCGACTGGTGATGGCTGGGGAATGCCACTTATGTTGCCTCGATTTCCACCATGTAATAAGAGCAAAATAAAAAATGAGATGATTGAATTGCTGAAATCCTAGTAAGGTACTTAAAGCATTTTCCCCAAACCTCAGGAGAACACTATCAATAAGGCTATAAGGTTTTCAGTGGCTGAGTGGGTGAGACTGTGCCGGGACCATTCAGGGGCAGCTTTTCCACCTGCCTTGTCCCCTCACCTCTACTCTTTCTGACAACTTTCTGGGGATGGCCCTTTGCCAGGAAGATGGATGTATTTGGTTTCAGTGGGGGGGGGGTTAATGTTGAGTTTCGGTTGTGTTAAATGTTTGTGATTTGTATATATTCTTCTTACTTGTATTTTGCATTTGTGAACACTTTTTGTGAGCTGCCTTGGGAGTCTTTTTCGCCCAAAGATGGCACAGAAATAAACTGTGCCATAACATCACAGCCACAACGGCTATGTCCTACCTCCACTCTTGGAGGCAGTATGAGTTGGAATGCTAGCTCCTGGGGACCTCAAATAGGGAGAATGCTGTTGAGGTCAGGGCCTGCTTGTGGTCTTCCAGCTGGCTACCGTGAAAAACAAGACTGGTGGACTAAATCCGTCTTTGGCCTGATCCAGCCTGGTTCTCCTTATGTTCTCATGCTTTATTCATTTATATATTCCAACTCAGGCCTTCCCCCCCCCCAAAGAGAGTAACAATTATTGTTGTACTCTCAATTTTGAAGGGAGAAACAGAGGAAGAAAAGAGCTCATTCTCTCTTTTTTAAAATTACATTTATACCCCGCCTTTCTTTTCATCATAGAAACCCAAGGTGGCTTACATATGGTTCCCAGGCGGTCTACCCCTCAGGCACTGACCAGTCCTGACCCTGCTTAGCTTCAACAAGGTGCTGGCCTCATGTGCCTTCAGACCATAGCCTGGGATATGTTAGCGACGATGGGGATATAGTACCCTTATTTCAGCAGTGGGGAACCTCCAGACCATGGGCCTAATTAGGTCCCTGCTGTTTCAGGAGACCACTTCTCCCATGCTACATCCGCCTGCCTCACACCTAGAATATATGATGGCAGGTAAAGATGTGGCCGCAAAAGAACAACTGGGAGTCTTAAAGTACACTCAGAATTGTTTCTAGGCAAGCAAGGCCTAGATCAGTGTAGACAGTACTGAGCTAGAGGGACCAATCTTTCTGATTTGGTATCAGGCAGCTAGCTCCGTATGTTCCTTGGATTCAACCACTGGCACCTCCCGTTAAAAAGGACCAGACAGGACATGATGTATTTGGAGCCATTTACATTTGGTGACAAATGGAACCCCATTGGGGCTGGTTCCAATTGAGAGTGGAGCCAATCCTTGCCAAAAGTGGGGCTTGAACCCGCCGCCACTCAGCTGTGACTTCAAGCTCCACTTTCAGCAGGGATCTTCTTTTGCAGCGGGGCTTGAATTCAAGCCCCGCTGCAAAGAAGAAGGGATGACCTGATATCTAGATCCATTTAAATCGGGTTTTAGGCCTGGTTTCGGCACTGAGACAGCCTTGGTCACCCTGTATGATGACCTATGTCGGGAGAGGGACGGAGGGAGTGTAACTCTGTTGATTCTCCTTGATCTCTCAGCGGCTTTTGATACCATCGACCATGGTATCCTTCTGGAGAGGCTCGTGGAGTTGGGAGTTGGAGGTACAGCTTGGCAGTGGTTCCACTCCTACTTGGCGGGTCGTCTCCAGAAGGTAGTGCTTGGGGAACATTTCTCGACACCGTGGGCTCTCCAATGTGGAGTCCCGCAGGGGTCAGTTCGGTCTCCCATGCTTTTTAACATCTACATGAAGCCGCTGGGTGCGGTCATCAGGAGTTTTGGAGTGCGCTGCCATCAGTACGCTGATGACACGCAGCTCTACTTCTCCTTTTCATCTTCTTCAGGTGAGACTGTCAATGTGCTGAACCGTTGCCTGGCTGTGATAATGGACTGGATGAGAGCTAACAAACTGAGGCTCAATCCAGACAAGACTGAGATGCTGTTGGTGGGAGGTTTCTCTGATCAGACGGTGGATATTCACCCTGTTCTGGACGGGGTTACACTCCCCTAAAGGAGCGGGTTCGTAGTCTGGGAGTTATTTTAGATCCTTCCCTGTCACTCGAGGCTCAAGTAGCCTCGGTGGCACAGAATGCGTTCTACCACCTTCGGTTGGTAGCCCAGCTACGTCCCTATCTGGACAGGGAGGACCTCACCTCAGTTGTCCATGCTCTGGTAACCTCTCGACTGGATTACTGCAATGCGCTCTACGTAGGGCTGCCTTTGAAGACGGTTCGGAAGCTACAGCTTGTGCAGAATGTGGCGGCCAGACTGATAACGAGGACCAGGCGGTCTGAACATATAACACCTGTTCTGGCCCGCTTGCACTGGCTGCCAATATGCTTCCGGGCCAGATTCAAAGTGCTGGTTTTAACCTATAAAGCCTTATACGGCACGGGACCACAATACCTGCTGGAACGCCTCTCCCGATATGAACCTGCCTGTACACTACGTTCAATATTGAAGGCCCTCCTCCGAGTTCCGACTCATAGGGAGGCTCGGAGGATGCTAACAAGAACTAGGGCCTTCTCAGTGGTGGCCCCCGAACTGTGGAATAGTCTTCCCGATGAGGTGTGCTTGGCGCCGATGTTGTTATCCTTTCGGCGCCAAGTTAAAACCTTTCTCTATTCTCAGGCATTTTAGTCTTTTAATCTTTAAATATGTTTAAAGTGATTTTAGATTTGTGGATCTCTATTTACATGTTTTTTATACTGAATTATAGGATTTTTATTGTGTATACTTATACTTTTCTGTTGTACACCGCCCAGAGAGCCATGCTAGTCGGGCGGTATAGAAATTCAGTAAATAAATAAATAAATAATATCATGCCACTATCCAGTGACTGACAGGTTGCTGGCCCCGCCCACCTGTCAAAGTGGCCTGCAGCGGGTGGCTTAGCCCAGGATCTGGTTTGCCAGCTGGATCCTGTTCCCCACTACTGCCTGCCTTCCTTTTCTTCAACCCTTTTGCCTTACCTTAATTGGGAAAGAGCACATTAATTTTCATCTGTAGACCATCGCCCAGCCGAGAGGCAGTATGTGAAAAATTACCACTTGGATGTAATATATGCACAAGTAAAACATCTAAACCAGGTTTGCAAATACTCACTGTCCTGCTTAGTTGTGGCAACTAAACATTAAACCCCGAAAAATTCCTTTCTGACATAGGGACAATGCCTTGCCGGCTTTGGGCCAAAGGAGATGTGTCAAGAGAGATGGGAAGCTGCCTTATACCAGCTCAGACTTTGTTCATCTAACCCAGCAGAGTCTACTCTGGCTGGAAGCAGGTTTCCAGGGTTTTGGACACAGGGCATTTCCCAGCACCCACTGGGAACTGGAGAAGGTAGGGATTGGTTCTGGGACCCTCTGCCTGTGCTCTACCACTCAGCTGTTTGTTTATTTTACAAAATTTGCATCCCACTCAATTGTAAATAAAACCTCTATGCAGTTTACAAGGAATATAACATTGTCAAGAAAAATCAATTCCCCTCACAGAGTGACAATTCCCAGAGTTCTGTGGGAAGAAGGACTGCTAAGCCACTCTGGGAATTGTCACTTTGTGAGGGGAATAGGGGGACACCTAACAACTCTCAGCACCTTAACAAACAACAGTTCCCAGGATTCTTTGGGGGAAGCCATGACTGTTTAAAGCGGTGTGATACTACTTGAAATGTATAGTGCAGAGAGGGCCTGAATTACAGCCCTTTCCCAGCCACACATTCTCTGAACTTTATTTCAGAGGCACACCGTTTCTGCAAGTATCATTATCTAGGGCTCTTCAATGTGTTTTAAATTGTTATTATGTGTTTATTGTATTTTTGATGTTAGTCTTGTGAACCGCCCAGAGAGCTTCGGCTATGGGGCAGTATATAAGTTTAATAAATAAATAAATATAAATAAATAAATAAATATTCAAGAACGACACAGATCTAAGCAGCCTCTCCTATGGGTGGGTAAATATGGGTTCCCAGGAGCCTTTCATTAACTAGATGCATATATCAAGGTGCATCATACTTCAGCGGTATTTTGAAAACTTGAGCGGGGTGGTGATGGTGACGGCGGCAGCCTAATCCTCAAGTGTCAGCACTTCCTGCGATTTGGGAAGCTAAAGCTGGCCGCTGTCCTTGATCACTTCTGTGAAGTTACAAGGAACGTTTCATAAGAGAGCAATCCCACACACAGCTCCTCGGGGAGTAAATCCAATTGTACTCGATGGGGCTTACTTCCGAGCAGAACACATCTGCAGGATTGCCCTGTTGCTATTTGTGTGCGTCGCTATTGTTTTTGCAAGCCTCTCCTCCCACAACCATAGCTAAATAGCAGTTTAAGAAGTGCTTTTAGTTTTTTTAAAAAGGAAAAGTACAGCTTTTGAAAGACTCTTTTGGGAAGCATCGACATTGCCAGCCAACCCCCCCCACTCGTTAACCCCCTCACCGAAAGAGCCGCTCCCGACCCTGGGTCTGGTTAGTGAAGTGCACAAACTCTTCCATTCCCTGACCAAGGCGACGGCAAATCCCCACCTGCAGCGGTTGCAAAGCAGCTCCGAACTCCGCGCGGGGGTTCCCTGCAAACAGTCACCTGCGCGCTAAGCTAGACAGGCTGTAGGGTGAGGGGGCGTGGCCACCATTGGCCCCACCCCGATGGGCTTCCCGGCCCCACCCCGCCGGCTGGCGTGCTTCCGGGTCTGGGTTACTATAACAACGGGTCAACTTCCGGAAGCAGGTGGGAACAGGTGTGCGGGGTAGGAAGGGAAAGGAAAGGAGTGAGGGATTGTGATTTGTTACTGTGAAGTAATCATACGGTTCTTCTTGTTAATCTCATCGGTATAGAGAGCGTAATATAGGGCAGATGTAGGGATCCTTTGGCCCGCCATATGCCGCTAGACTACAAGTCCCATCCGTCCTAGCAAGCATGGCCAATGGCCAGGGATTATGGAAGTTGTGGTTCAGCAACAGCAGGAGGGCCAAAGAAGCCCTTCGCTTAATACAGTGTAGGTAATTCTCTCCCTCACATACACACGTTTTTAATAGAGCCAGCTGGATTAGGACCAGGGAGATCTGGGTTCAAATCTCCAGATAGCCATCAAGCCTGTTGGGTGACTTTGGGCAAGTCACACTCACTCAAACACAGTCTAATGTACCTCACAGGGTTGTTGTGAGGATAAAATGGCAGGGGAGGAAACCCTTCCTTATGCTGCTTAGGATATAAGTGTGATAAATACAGAAGTATCCTTGCAACAACCCTGTAAGGTGGGTTAGGCTGGGAGAAAGCAACTGGTCCAGGGCTTTACCCAGTGAGTTTCTGTTGGAAGGATAAAGCTCTCAATGGTTCAGTATTGCATGCCTTTGAATGCCATTTGTGGGGATTACAAGTGGGAGAGTGATATTGTCCTCCTTGTGGGCTTTCTGATCATCTACTTCATCAAGCAAGGCTGCCCTAAATGTTTCTTTGTAGGGACCACATGTGCATATTTGTCTCCCAGTTAGGAAGACTCAGTCACATGCAGCTCCATTCTGACAGAAGAGAAGAGCCTTATTGATTGATTTATTGATTAATGTATTTACTATAAAAATAAATAAATAAATGGCTGCAAAGGCCTGTTAGCAAAACAAGCAACTGCTCAGGCCAAAGGTCCATCCAGGCTAGCATCCTGTTTTCATAGTGAGCATAGGAAGCTGCCTAACACTGAGTCAGACCACTGGTCCATCTAGCTCAGTGTTGTCTACACTGTCTGGCAGAGGCTCTCTGGGATTTTAGACAGGATTCTCTTCTAGCCCTATCTGGAGATGCCAGAGATTGAACTTGGGACCTTCTGCATGCAAGGCAGATGCTTTGTCACTGAGGTACAACCAATGAGATGCCTATGGAAGACCCACAAGCGGGACACGAGTACAACAGCACTCTCCCCACTCTCACTCTTTGTTGCCATAGCAGGAAGCAGGTAAGAGCTGTTTAAATATGACAAAGAACCCTATTAAAAAGCTTGATCAATAATCAGATTATATTTTACTGCAGAGTTTTCTCAACGTTCAAAATTTCCACACTGTGGTGCCTGGCTTGTAGAAGGACAACAAAAGGGACAGAAAGATGCCTCTCTTCATCCGGAAACAGCCCCTGGAGATCCCTCCACCCACTGAAAAGGACTGGATTAGAAAAGATGAAGAGGAGGATTTCTTCTTGAAAGATCCAGATGAGATCCTTGATTCTTTGCCTCAGCCTTTCCGGATGATCAATAAAATGGTGAATCTTTTACTTGAACGGACCTGGGAAATTATTGAGGGGAAGCATCCATTACAGGAGATGAAGCAGCAAAATGTTGAACTCCCACAATACCAACCTTCAGCTAAATTCCAGGTATTCAGAGACATTCCTGGACAAATTAGCCTCAGACTCTTGTAAGGGTTTGTTAAGGGATGGGTAGGCGTTACTTAGGAGTCACTCCCTCTGAATTCAGTAGGACATAACAGAGTCTTGTGGCACCTTTAAAAACTAAAAATGTTGTTAGGGCATAAACTTTTTGTGGACTAGAATCTACTTCATCATATGCATAATGTGTTTGCTCAAGATGGTAGGCATATACAAACATGTATGGAAAGGAGGTGGGATGGTGAGGTTAGAGAGAAATGAAATGCAGATAAGTACAGGTTGTGATGATTATGTGTAAGTTGACTAAATGCATGCAGAATTGCTACAGTGGTTATTAACAAAGCGGTGTTGAATATAACACAGATATTCTCACATTGGCAATCTTGTTCTTTTTAATTGTTTTTAATGCTGTATTTTAAAATTGTTGTAACCTGTCCTGGGACCTTTGGGTGAAGGGTGGGTAGTAAACCATCACCATCAAATTAACGCATGTAGTGTGGGATAAAAACATGGTATCTCAATTCATACCACAGGTGACAGAATTGAATTCCTTGTTAAATTGTAATTCATCAGTTTCACTCTGTTACTTCCTTTTAAAGTTCCTGCATTCAAGAATCCCTAAAACTCAAAACATTGTGGGAAGTAGTAATGTTCTCCCACTAGTTTCTGAATGCAGTTGATGGTGATTATATGAGAAGAATTGATTCTGTATAGTGACTCATTTCTAACTGGTGGGTATAGTTGGAAGATTTGTAGCATAGTGGTTAAAAGACTGAGCTATGAACTGGAAAGTGCCCAATCTGAATCTTGCCTCTGAAATTAACTCAGTAGGTGGCTTTAGGCAAGCCATTATCTCTCAGCCTCAGTCTTTCCATCTGTAGTATGAGGGATAATAATATTGATTTACTTTACATGGCTTTTGCAAGAGTTACAACTAGATAAGTTATGTGAAGCACTTTAAGCACTTGTAAACACTATGCAAATGTTTGTCGCCGTTGTTGTTATTTTGAAATCAGGCTTCTGTGTTGTGTTCCTTTTCCCTTTTAATTTTCCCAGGTTGTGGGAAGGGCAAATTGTATGGTAGCCTCTGGTGAATTCATCTTCATTGGGCTCTCTACGGGACTTTCTGTCTTCAGCATAGTGATGTGTGAGAAGTTATGTACTTGGGAGGCAGCCAAGCTCGAGATTTGTACCATACAGGTTTCAAACTTTGGCAGTGGCTCCTATCTCCTTGGTACAGTGGATGAGATGGGTAGGTATAGCTATTACCCATTTGCAAATTAACTGTGCTTTCTAAAATATACAGAGTGCTTTCTAGCCTCATTATGTGAGTCTTAACAACAACCCTGTGAGATGGGTCTCTGTTATTCCCATTTTACAGAAGGGAGAATTGAGGAAAAAGTGGGTTGTTCAAGTTCACACAGTGGTCACATGGCTAGTGGCATTGCCAGGTCACAATTTTGAGAACCTTTCTATGCTTTAATAACGGCTAAGCAGGATGAAGCCTGCCTTAATCAATGGTGCCTATTGTCTTGTTCAGTTTAATTGCAGC
This sequence comes from Rhineura floridana, assembly GCF_030035675.1. Classification (NCBI taxonomy): domain Eukaryota; kingdom Metazoa; phylum Chordata; class Lepidosauria; order Squamata; family Rhineuridae; genus Rhineura; species Rhineura floridana. Next base: position 15,978,665 of record NC_084493.1, on the reverse strand, counting down.
TTGGTCTTGACACCTGGAGCAATTATGTGGCCCTGTGTCTAAGTACTCCCACTACTTGGACTTGAACGTTCAGCCAGTTTTTTGCCAGAACTGGTGCATAACTCAGAAACTGCCTACACACTAGCAGCTATGCACTCTGAGTCCTATGTCTGTCAAGTCAGGGAACAAGGTGTCATCAGTATGCTACTGATACCCAGCTCAGTTTTTCTGTAACATCTGAATTGGAAGAGACCATATAAGCTCCGGACCAGTGCCTGGACTCAGTGGTGGGTTGAATGAGGGCCAAGAAATCTTGTCTGAATCCAGGCAAGATAAAGGCACTCTGGGTGAGCAGTTTCCAAGTCCAAATAATTGGTCAATTGCCAGCTTTGGATGAGGTTGTACTTCCCCTGAAAGAACGGTTCCATAATCTGGGGGTGCTCCTGGATCCATCTCTGTCACCAGAGTGGCTAGGGGTGCCTTTTATCAGCATGAGCTGGTAAGACAACCACAACCATTTTTGGACCGGGATAGCCTGACTGCTGTTGCCCATTCACTGGTACTCTTGCGATTGGATTACTCCAATGTGCTCTATGTGGGTCTGCCCCCGAGGTTTGCCCAGGAGCTCCAGCTAGTGCAAAATGTCACTATGTTATGCTGCTGCTGAAAGAATTGCATTAGGCTAAATTCAAGGTCCTGGTCCTGGTATGGAAAGCACTGTGCAGTTTGGGACCAAGGTATCTAAAATATCATCTCACCCCTTATATACCTTAAAATCAGCAGAGTTTAAGAACAAATATGCATAAGAAAAGTATATATGTCTAGGCTTGCCTGAACAAAAAGTCTTGAACAGGTGTTGAAAACAGTAAAATGAAGGTGCGTGCTTAATATTAATCGGTGGAGAGTCCTCAGTGAACAATATATCAAAACAAAGAATAGTAAATTGGGAGGAAGGGTGGGATATAAATTTAATTAATTAATAAATAGTAGTCAAATCAAATGAGCCCTTATGTATGCAATCTCCCTCCTGCAACCCTCCTTTTCCTGCTGTTGCTACCTTGCTGGGCTCCTGGTGGTCTCAGGAGAAATAGCACTTGTCCCAAAAGTGTGCCACCAAGAACATAAGAAGAGCCTGATGGATCAAGCCAATAGCCCATCTAGTCCAGCATCCTGTTCTCACAGCGGCCAGTCAGATGCTGGTAGGGAGCCCGCAAGCAGGACCTGAGCACAAGAGCACTCTCCCCTCCTGTGGTTTCCAGCACCTGGTATTCAGAAGCCTACAGCCTCTGATAGTGGAGATAAAACACCAGATCATAATAGATAGTAGCCACTGAGCAGCAAGCCTGGGTAACATAAGATGCTAGGAGGCAAAGGAGCAGGGATTCTCCTTGGCTAGGCATTTATTTGCTACATTTACAACCCACCTTTCCACCAAGGAGCACAAGGCAATGTACATGGTTATTAGTCCTCCAATTCATTTTCACATCAACCCTTTGAGGTTGGTTAGGCTGAGAGAGAGTGACTGGCCCAAAGTCACCCACTGAGTGGGGGTTAGTATTGGTGTCTCTCAGAACTCTCAGCAGGAAAATAATTCCTTTATAAGATTTGTCTTTTAATGGATGATGGAAAAGAGGATAGCAGATGTGTTGGTGAACATGAAAGAAAAAGTTGTCTAATGCAATTGCTCCTCTTTTTGTGTCCCAGGTTTTGCCCGTCTTTTTTATTTTTTCAAGGAAAATCTCTTGTGTATAAAAGCCATCAATGAAGCGGTGAGTCCATCCTATGTATCCATCTGTCTATTGTTATTGCTGGTTATCTTAATCTTTTTGTTAATTTGTTTACAACATTTATACCCTGCCCTTTTGCAAAAAGGCTGTCAGAGCGACTTCCAAAAAATGAGTTCTGAGAAGGTCCTCTGCCCTCAGACTCACATTCCAAAAAGACATGTAAACTCAGTTACCTATATCAGTTGAGTGGTACTCATGCCAGTATGATATTAGTGAAAAGGTACTTCCATTTATCCATACTTATAATTATTCTTTTTTCTCTCTCTATTTCCTCGAAACATTTGTGATGCAGCCTGATTGTGCCTTACTTGGAAGTAAAAACCATTGATTTCAGCAGTGCTGAAATCTGAAGTCCTATGCATACTTATTTGGAAGCAAGTCTTATTTAACTCAGTAGGATTTATGAGTAAACCTTTTTACCCTGGCCTTTGGCACTTGAAGTGCATGTTTTCAGGACACACGCTATTCTTGTGAATGTAATGTGTTCTGTTTTTAATATTATGTTTTAAATTTTGTCTAACCTGCCCCGGAACCTGTTGAAGGGTGGGCAGCAGCAGCAGCAATAATCATAATCATGCATTGTGTCAGGCTGAATGTAAATGAGGTTAAATGTAAATTACAAATGCTAGCCAAATTTAAACACTTTGAAGTCTCACAGACGCCACTGGAAGAGATGTGCAGGCTCCTTCTGGGAGGAAGGGTGGGACATAAATTAAATAAAAAAGATCCTATCCATATTTACTCAAAAGTAGGCATGTAGGGAGGCCCTGATTTCCATCCTGTCCTCTGTTCATTGCAAGCAGTGCTGTTTCCATTCTGCTACACTTCGGCTTCCACCAAAACGTACGTTATTCGTCTCCCTGTCTGCTGCCACCAAAACTAATGGAATGAGCTGTGTAATTAATTTCAGTTGTATTTCAGTGGAAGAGAAATGTTAAAAACAATGCAGACAATAACTTGACTATTAGCGCAACATTTGTGGACTAAAGAAAACAAGGGTCGTAAATACCACTTGTGATTTCCATTCCTGACCTTGGACGAACATGTGAATTGCATCACTTTCTGCTCCCATTTCCATTTCCAATTGAATTCTCTAACATTCTTATCCAAAAGTAAGTCCCAGGACGTTGTTCTTAGTAACTGTGTTTAGGATTGAACTTTAAGCATATGTTCTCCCAAAAATATCAATGGAACTTAAATTTGGTTAGACCATGTCAGCAGTTATTACTAACATCAAGCTTCTGCACATTCTATAGATTCTACACATCTGCTATGCTTATCCTTTTAAACCCATTCCACATGGCTTATGCTCTGTACTGCCTTCATAGAACTATCACAGATGTCATTTTAAATGTTTTTAAGGTTATTGCATCCTACTGCAGAAGATTGTTTTTACTTGTAGGCTTTGTGTTTCAACGATCCATTTTATTGTTGATGCCACCTTTCTTCCTGAATGAGGTCCTGTGCTTTCAACAGCTGCCCAGCAGGCTGAAATTCAATAGGCCCAATTTTCCCCACCATGCAGTCCTATTCTGCAGCTGTAGTTGTTTAGCTAGGTCCACATATTTAAAATTAGTTACCACTTTAGAACTCGGAAGCAATGGTGAATGTGGTAGAGCCTTGTATTTTCTAATGTGCATTTTGTAACGTGCCTTTTCGATGCTTCTCTCTCTGAATGGAACATTTACCACCAAGGTTTCCTCATTAAAAGTCCTTTGCTCTCACCTTTCAAAACTGCTCGTGATGGGTATACTCGGACGCCTTCGTGATAGAGGAGAGCTTTGCAACAAACATGCTGGATCGGATTCCCTGACTTGCCATCCCTGTTCAGCAAGTCCAGCCTGCTCTCATTCCAGCATATATTTATCTTCTTCTTTTTCTTTGGCAGGAAGATATTAGTAAGCGAAATGCATGTGTGGCTCTGGAGCTCTCTCGTGGGGCTGATTATGCAGGCTTCCTGCTGCAAGGCAAGTCTCAGTGTTCGTCAGCTTTAACCAAATGTGTTCAGACCTGCAAGCTGGATTATGGCATTTTCTATACTTGAGGTTTCCCTTCGGAATCTCCCTTCCTAACATAAAGTGTTTTGGATAGTTTGTTTTGCGACACTGCATCTCCTTTCCACCAGCTCAATCTAATCTTCTAAAGAAGAAATCCAGACTACCCTATCCAGAGGGATCACTTTTTAAATATATATTTATAGCCTGTGTTTTTTAAAGACAAGAGTCCTCAGAAGATGACTTATCGAAAAAGGCGTTAAAATTCCAGTGCATCTCAATAATAATAATAATAATAAGTTAAAATATGGGTGAAGAACCTGTGGCCACTACCACACTTTTCATATTGACCATGCTGGCTGTAGCTGATAGGCATTGGAATCCAACAATATCTGGATGATTACAGGTTCCCTACTCCTGAATTAAAACACATGGGGTGGTATTCAGCGCTAGTCCTCCTCAGAGCAGACCCACTGAAGTTAATGGACATGACTAACTTAGGATCATTAATTTCAGTGGGTCTACCTTGAGTAGGACAGTTGATTTTATGTGGGTTCCAGGAATTATAGTCAATCTGAAAGGGCTTTATGAAAAAAAATTGTAAGAGTTTGTCCAATCTGGGGCTCCCACAAGTGCATCCATGCAATCCTGACCTCGCTGCTGCACCACCACTCCTGCCCCATCTTCACCTCCATCCAGGTAAGCTGCAGTTATGCTGGTGTCTGGAGGGTGGCTTCATCCCACCACCCTGGCTGCTCCTGGGTCTGTGTGAAGACCAGCCAGAGAAGGGCCTTGGTAGAATCCCTTGGAAGGACATTCCAGAGATATGGGCCCACCACCAGTAAGGTCCTGCCACTGGTAAATGGATACAACAAATCTTTCCTGCTGATTCCTTAAGACTGCAACCCTGTATCCACTTACTTGGGAGTAAGCTCCATTAACCTCAATGGGGCTTACTTCTAAGTAGACACATACAGGATTGTACTGTTAAGTCACCCAGGCTCAAGATGGGGAAGTTGTTTCTGTCCCCTGGAAGAGGTTGATCCCACTTTCTTTGGCTTTCACTGAGAATATATGTCTAGAACTCTTACTCATAAAAAGCATGCTAAAGAACTTTAGAAGATACTTTTTATCAAATCATAGAGGTTTCCTATCCTCATCATAGTGAAATGTTCACACTGTTGCATGTAGAGCATACAAAACTCATATGTGCAGATGACAGTAATAGCAATATTACTATTGCAATCAATTTGGAGGGTAAAGAATCAATTTTGGCAAGAAACTTTAAATGTGTCAGCTAATTTCATGATTTGGTAGCGGCGTTTTTGTGACACAATCCAAGCTGCAACACTGACATGGAAACTTTCTCAATAGGCCTTGATATTTGTAAATAAGATGATTTCAAATATAGGGAATGTATACACTTTTTGAATGTGTATGACTTTTTTTCTTTTATTTCTTTTTTGCAGTTTGGCTAGAATTTCCCCCCCTGCGACTGATCCTCCTTGCTTCTCATACGCTCAGAAGCTTTAAGAACCACTTACTGTGAAAAATGCACACACTAAGAAGCTAATAGGAGGACAAATGCAACACATCAACTGGCTACCACATGTAGCCTTGTGAAGAATGTAGCGGTGGCAGTATCTGTAATTCTGCTTTTGGTGGCATGTGACATAGATAATAGCAAGCAAAATCCTGTGTTTTAGGGGGCATAACAGGGAAGACGGACTGACGGAGAGACCTTTCTTCTCTTTCCCCATTGCTTAATGTGCTTTCTTCTGATTTCTCAAAGCAGGCAGCTCAGAGTCTTGGCTGGAGATTTACCGATTGCCTAAGGATTCCTGGCTGAAAGAGACAGAGCACATCCAAACAGTTGCAGTTACAACTCCGGGAAACATTAAGGAGGTGAAAGCTAGCCAGCCATCCCTGCCGGAGAAGGCTGGGGTAGAGGTGAAGAAACATAATTCCTCTAGGACAGGGACGGCTAACCTTTGGGTCATATCTGGCTGCCCTGAAAGTTTTTTGTGGCCCCCAATGCACATCCTGCCAAATTGGTCATTACAATAAATAAATAAAAGCCTTTCCTTACTACTGCTGTGGATCTCCCACTGTGATGCTAAAAGGGTTTTTTGTTGCCCCACACCCCAGCGTCTCCCAATTTGTTCATTTTTTAAAATTAACATTTATTATTATTATTATTAATTATTTATTACATTTATACCCCGCATTTCTTTTCATGATAGAATCCCAAGGTGGCTGACATATGGTTTCCAGGCGGTCTCCCATCCAGGCACTGACCAGAACTGACCCTGCTGGTCTGATGTGCCTTCAGACCATAGCCTGGGACCAGGCTATTGATTCTTTTTTTAAACTGAATTTAATAATTCAGTGTGGCAGCACCTACACTTTGGAACTCCCTGCCTATGGATATCAGGCACGTGTCCTCTCTGCACTGTTTTCTGGGCCTGGTTAAGATGTTTTTGTTTAGGCAAGGCACATGTCCAGATATATCTTTGAAGCTTATTGTTGATTTTAATTATATTTTGATTGTTTTTAACAGTCCTTTATTGATAATTGTAATATTTATTTTTTGTAAACCACTTAGAGATTATATCACATAACTTTGTATGTTAGAGGGACTAGTATGGTTATGTATGTTAGAGGGACTTAATAACTGTTGCCTTTTCTAATTTGTTAGAAGAAGAGTGTAGACATCCAAGGATTAGGTGCTGAAGATATGGTACGTAGTCCAAACTTTGAACTGCCTAGTGCTACTGAAAGACTTAGAACTCTGTTCAGCAATTGGTTTTCTCAGAGGGCTAATTTGAGAAGGAATTTGGGGATTGGTGAGCCATGTTTCCATTCACATGGATGCTCTACTGCCCAAATCCTATTATTAAAAAATGCCAATCCTTCACAATATTCTTGCTTCTTGGTTGACAAATCTGTACATGTGTATTTGTGTGTGTATGTGTGTGTTAGGGACAGGGGAGAAATTCGATTCAGTTCACATTTAAAGCCAAATCTATCAAATTTGTGCTTTTTGAAATAGTATGAGAACTGACACGCAGCCATCCTTCGAAATTCACACTTAATTTTGCAATGCAGGAAGAATGCTTACAAAGATGTATATCAGGAGAAAGTGTCCATAAAAATGAATATAAGTGAAAATACCATACAAAAATGGATTATATTAGGAGAAATTGCGTGCAAAAAATGTATAGATAAATCAAAACTGCCTACAAAATGTGTTTATTAAGAGAAATCCACACTAATTGCTGCAGAAATGTGGAGAACTGAATTTATGATTGGAGAATTGAGAAACTGAGAGACCTCTCGTTTAGATTTAAATGTGAGAAACTCTGTACCATGCTGTGTCATGTGCCTTGGATCTGGAGAGACATTAGGGGAAAGTGAGACACGTTCACCGTTTTGGAGATCTAGTCTTTTTTATTGTAGGAGTGAGGAAGTCCCTCAGTCTTATTATCAACAGAATGATCAACTCTGTCTGAAGAGGCTAGGGTTTGACTACAGGGCCAACAGTCTGGCCAAAACTTGCTTGGCTCTGTAAACCTCAGGATACCGTGTGAGGTGGGAAGTATACCCTAGAAGTGAAATTGTTTAGGACTGCCTCTCTGTTTCATTACAGGATTCACAACAGCTTCTAAGCAGACTTGAATCGAAGCTGATTCCCCCTGTTCTGTTGCTGAAGGTCAGATCACCAAAACCAATTGCAGGTAAGAACTCCCTTTATCCTGTTTCCCTAACTTTTCAATTTCTTTGTTTTTTGAAACAGTGCAACCATAAAAATACAAGAAGTAAAAGTGGTGTAATAAATGCATTCACTAGGACCAACTAAAATAGCCCCCTCCCATGGTTGTTCCCCAGCAACTGAGGAGGGGCTATATCTCAGTGGTAGAGCATCTGTCTTGCATGCAGAAGGTCTTGTGTTCAGTCTTCAATGGCGTCTCCAGGTAGGGCTGGGAGAGACTCCTGCCTGAAACCCTGGAGAGTCCCTGCCAGTCAGTGTAGACAATACTGAGCTAGATGGACCAGTGGTCTGACTCAGTATAAGGCAACTTCCTATGCTATCTGGTATTCACAGACATGTTGCCTCTGATCCTGGAAGCAGAATATAGTCATCATAAGTAGTACCATTGACGTCCTCCATGTGTTTGTCCAATCCCCTTTTAAAACCGTTTCTGTTGGTCACTGTCACCCTCTATGGCAGCAAATTTCAAAGTTTTAACCATGCACACTGTGAAGAAGTGCTTCCTTTTGTCTGTTGCAAATCGCCCACCTTTTAGCTTCATTGGATGGCTCCAGATTCTAGTATCCACTTACTCCACTGAGCATAACTAATATGTGCTTGGAGCTGTCCACCATTGTTTAAAAAAGCAAGTCCCTGCCTCCAAGCTCATGGTCTAAAAAAAAATTAGGGGAGTTGTAGTGAAAGGGCAAATCTGGGGGTCATTTGGCAAGACATGTTTATTGCACCCCCTTAACCTGCATGAAGTGGGGGCTTGGATATAAATAATTTTCACACACTGGCTCCAAAATTCTGAAGCGCTCAGTACAAATTGAGCACAGAAGGCCCTGTTAGGAAGATATATCAGGGTCCTAAGACTGGTAAAGAGTATATAGTAGGGCTTCATTTTACAGCGCTTCGCTTTACAGCGTTCCACTAATGCAGCGGTTGTCAATTGCAGAAAGGCCCCGCTTTTACAGCGCTTGTTCAGCTTTTACGGTGTTTTTTTGCCGTTGGGCGCCATTTTGGTCAATGTTAGTCAATGGGTTCCGCTTTACAGCGGTTTTCGCTTTACAGCGGGGGTCCGGAACGTAACCCGCTGTATGAGTGGGACCCTACTGTATGTATGTACTTGCTCCCCTGCCCTCTGCCATGCTCTACCTGCATATGAGACTGCCTGCATATATGTGCAGACAGCATAATCCTATACATGTCAGGTGAGATATGTGTCCCACTGAGTTCAGTAGAGCTTTCTCCCATGTCAGTAGTAGAGATGTGACAGCCCAGGGAAAAAAAAGGAAGAATTAGAGGGGAAAACCTCCCCCCCCCCGTTTTTTCCTTGTTTTTCCATTTCTTCCCATTTTTTTCAAGGAAAAAACCAGACTTTTTTTGAAAGAAAGGAGGGGATGGTCCCCCCCCCATTTTTCCCCTGGGACTTCACATCTCTAGTCAGTAGATTACAGCCTCAATTTCTTACTAAGTTACTTCACTTCTCCTGTTTTTCCAACTGAAAGCCAGAGCATAAAGGTCCTCTTGAGTTAAATATGAATAAATGCAATAAAGAGAAGTACATTTCAAGAGATTTGGATTGAATGGGAATGGGGCTTTCTAACACTCTCTGGTATGCGTTTACACTCAGCAAGCCCATTTAAGAACCCTTTTGAAGCCTTAATGAAGAGTGATGACGGTGTCCTGATTGGCTTGGGACACAACCACCTGATCAAGGAAAGCCAATGTGAGCAGCAGGAGGAGATATTTAAGAGCACTTTCCAGCAGTATCTGGAGACAGAGAATGAGCTGGAGATCAAAGAGGAGAAGCCCAGGTGAGCCATGGGGAAATTGCACCTAGCATTTATTTCCATCTTCCAGCCTTGCAACGCCCCTGAGCAGCGAGGCCCCTGAAAAGCAGGGGTGCGGATCCTTTCTCAGCCTGGGGGACACATTCCTCTTAGGGTAACCTTCTGGAGGCCACATGCCAGTGGTGGGCAAGGCCAGAGGCAAAAGTCGGTGGAGCAATAGATGCACATTTGACCTTTATGTAGTAGGCTAGCTTCTACACACATTCACCCATCCCTCTCTCTCTGCCATCCGGGCAAGCAAGGACACATTCCAGCCAGGCAAAAACATGGGCGAGGGGTGCAAAGCAGGCCTGGTGAGGGACTTGGCAAGGGAAGAGTCCTGAGGGCCGGGCCGGAAGGGCTGCATTTGGCTCTCGGGCTGAGGTTCCTCACCCCTGCTGGAAAGGTCTGGCTGTCACCTATGTTCCTGGGGCAATTTGATGATGAGTTATTCGATTCCTTTTAATTTTTTTAAAAAAAATAAATTATGAGTGATTTGATTTAAAATACAATAGGAATTCACCTGTTTTGTTTTTCTTTTTTATTGCGTAGAAGTATTCTCAGTCAAATAGGTAGCGCCGTTGCTCTGTAACCTAGAGCAGTGTAGTTGGCTTTCTCTTTCTCAAACCTTTTATATATCATGTACGTTTTTAAATGAATGTTGATCTCTCCCTTATTTTAGCCATGCTATGTTTCATTTTCACTTGCCTGGCCGCACCTTGCCTGTCGGAACCGAAATCAGAGCTGAGCCAGGTAATCTCCTGTTCCGAGGAGGGCACATAGCTGTATTATGGAAGTTCCTTCTACAGGATTATAATTTCGACCATGAACAAAATAAATATGTGTGTGTGTTGGGGCGGGGGAGGATTTGGAACTCTGTCCTTGGAATTTGGATTTTACACACCCTCCCCCCATTTTTGGCTTTTCCATTTTGCTCCCAGGCTTGGAGAGAGGGAAGCAGGTGGGTTCTGCCTTTCCTGCTGCACCCCCCCACCCCATTGATTGCCTTCTCTTCCCCCCCTTCTCCAGAAGTGCCTGTTGCTTTCAGTGTTCACTGGAGCGGGAGCCACAATCTCTGCTTCTACCTTCTCAGTCGTCCACCAAAGGAGAAAGCAGGTAACAATGCCGGTGGAGATGCTCTTGCAAGTGACATCTGAAATTTTATGTGCATTGTCAAAGCTCCCCATGATCCATCCCAGAAAAACTCTCAGAGATTATCTGCTCTGTGATCTTACACTGGGTTGTAGTCCTTGAGACCCACCGGCTACCCCACTCTTGGTGTTGGAACACACCCCAAAAGAAAAGAGAAGGGGTTATTGGAGATAAGAATCCCAAGGGCCAGGAGCTGTATTCTGATTTCAGCTCAGCATCAATTTATTATCTGTGCTCAAGATAAGAGAGGGTATTCTGACCAGGGGAATGGCAGTGCACTCAGCTCTTATGGCTCAGGAGCAAAGGCATAGGTTGAATACCATTTTGTACAATGGAGTCTTGATACAGTTAGCTGCAGTTACATACTTGATCATGCTCAGATGAAGAGATTTATAAACACGTGCGGAGTGACTGGGGATGGGATCCATTGGCTGGTGCTGCTTTGAAAGCATTCCATTGACCTAACAGGCAGTACTGGTTCTTTCTTTGTCTGCTATCCATTGCTTTTGCTGGTCTGATTTTTTCCCCCTCTAAACAGTATCAGTATTCATATCTATATTTTGAAAGGAACTATTGATATTTTGAAAGGATTCGTGTCCTCCTCCACTGCTATAGGCTGTTAGGTTTGGCTTGCTTTCTCCCCACTTGAAGTTTGGCTCATTTGAGGGAGGGCTGGCAGAAGGGGAGGAGGAGCTGTACTGCTGTGCTGTGAGTAAAATCAATAAAAGAACAATATATTCAAGGGAATATTCTAGGGAAATAATCTGGTGTCAGGGAATGCTCAAAAAACAAATGCTTTTCAAGGGATGTTAACCTATCACTGATTTAGTCTTAATGCTAAAGACGTAAGTCAAGAAACCTGTTCCAGTGTATAATCTGTTTCTAGCAAGGGTAGGATGAAGAGAAACTGGACTCCAATATAAAATCCCTGCTTTCTCTACCAAAACTGCACACACACCAGCTTCAGTCTTGAACAGCAGATTTAAACAAATAGGAAAGGAGATTGGTCTCCATAGTTAGAGACAGCATGTTTCCAAATACTAGTTGCTTGAAACCGCTGGAGGGGAGAGTGCTCTTTGCACTGAGGTCCTGCTTGCAGGCTTCCCATGGGCAACTGGTTGGCCACTGTGAGAACTGGATGCTGAAATAGATGGGCTGCTGGCCTCGTCCAGCAGGCTGTTTACGCTCTTAAACAGGTTACAAGAAAGAAAGCTGCTTTATAGTGGGATCATCAGTCAATCTAGCACAGTATTGTCTGTTGTGACTGGTAGTGCCTGTCCAAGGTTTCAGACAAGAATCTTTCCCAGCTTCACCTGGCGATGATAGGAGTTGGGGATGGGACTTTCTTCATGCTTAGCACGTGCTCTGCAACTGAGCTATGGCATTCTTATGCTGTGTCTACACCTCCTCCTGCTGCCAATTCAGGACTCACATCCCCATGTTTTCAACCCTGTAATGAGTCTTATTCCCATGATACAATATTGCACGCCCCCTTGCCAGTAGCAGAAGATGACATGGAGCAGGGAAATGGATGCGTAATGACGCCGCACATTACAACATAAGTGTTGCTATATAATACAGAGGAGCAGGGTGGGAGGAAATTCCATTCAGTGATGCCATTTTCAGTATAAGCCTAATCCGTCTGGCAACATGGTTCTGCCCGCGGATGTGGTGCAAAGTCAGAAGCCCTACAAGCTGGATTGTACTTCTGACAGCAGGACTGGTGTGGAAAAGAGGTAGGACCAAATAGCAACCCAGGGGAGGCTGGCTTCAGCCTGCTGGCTGCCACAGTACTCCAGTCCAAGAAAAAAAAGATGTACAGAAACGAGAGTGGCACTGAGCAAAAGGCACTGTCCCCTCTCCTTCCTGCAGGCGTCATCATTCACAGGATCTTTCGTTCCTTCTAGATTCTGATCCCAAACCAGACGTCGTTTGGCCGAGTGCCTCTCCAATTGCATGCTCAACTGTTACACTTTGCTCTTCGTATCTGGCTTTCGCCTGTGAAGATGGGACCATTACTGTTTGGGACAAATCTCTTGGTGAGCTTTCTCTTTAGCAGCCTTTGTGAGATTGGCAAGGGGCCATTCCCTCACCAGCCATCAGCTAAGGCACTTGACGAATGAAAAAGGGAAGGAACTTCCTGAAATGAGGCACCACAATGGGGAACGTCCTGGTCTTCATCTCTCAACCACACCTCCATAGGTGGAGGTGTTCTGAGCAGGGCCTCCCGAGATAACTGGGCAGAGCCACACAGGGACAGGCATGATTTTGTAGGCCAGGCTTCAGCAGAGTGAGATGGGAAGCAGGGCCATTCCATCAGCTCTGCCAAGGGAACAGCTCTGTTTGGCACCTCCTCTCCCTTAACTGTTTCAATTCCAGCCAGCCATTATTGCTGTGTACTTCTATGTAATTTTAAGCATTGGTGCCTGAGTTGGCTTGTTTTCCTTTTCCCTACTCATCCCTTTTTCCTTTTGTGCCATATCTTTTAGATTATTAGCCCACAGTCAGGGACTTTTTATTGATCTAATGTAAGCCCCTCTGGGAGCCTTTTGATCTGAAGAGCGGGGGGGGGAATGTTTTAAATAAATAAAAACAAGCACTCTGAATTGTGCCTGGAAACAAATGGTTAAATTGTGCTGTTCTTTAAGAAATGTGTATGTGTCCTAGAACGCATTTTCAAATCCACAGCAGCGTGCTGGGGTTCTGTGGTGGGTGCACAGAGTTTCCAGGGCAGGCAGGCCAGTGCAGCAGATGACAAAATCCAGGCATTGGGTAACTCCAGCTATTAAATGGAAAGAATGCACCCTGTCATGTCACCCCCCACCAGCCAGTCCTAGTAGAAATCATCCTTAGTATTTTGCCCATGAGGATCCTGCTGTAATTCCTGTTTTCTCCTTCCTAGGGTTCCCATTGTCTGTAACCATTCTCCCGGATGGGTACGTTATCCGAAGCATCCAGTTCATGCCATCTTCGCCACCACCCAGCGAGAAGACCCCTTGCTCCAGTAAAGTCTCTTCGAGTACCAAAGTGAAGCTTCTGGTGCTGTGTACAGATGGATCTCTCCATCTGATTACATCTGGGGCCAAAGAATTTAACACCAAGCTGTTGGGGCACAGGTGAGGCAGGCCTCAGGCTACATTCAGGTCCAGAAACAATTTTGCAGGGTGGGAGTGGTTCCCATACGATGGGACTATGTGGCCTAGCGCCCCTCCCAAGAAAAATAGCACTGCATACCTTGTTCCCCTCTCCCCTGTCAAAACAAAAGGGCACTCCTAGGCTTCTTTCTTGGAGTTGGCTGGGATTAAATCCCAGGATTAGTACTACTCCAAAAGAGTGATAGGAGTTGAGATTCCTGTATTATTGAGGGAGTAGGGCTTAAGTATGTAGAAGCAGATGCCAGGAAACTATGTGGCCTCTAAGAAGGTCATCCTGAATGCCAAGGAACTGGGCAAAATGTAGAAATCCCTTTTCTTGGTCATTATTCCACAGCCCCACAGTTTTAAAGCATTTAGCAGAAATGCTGGATGTGTTCCCAGGATTTCCCCCTGCAAACTTGAAGATGGTCAATTTAGTTTCAGTCCTTTAGAAAGGAATAAAGCAGAATTCTGAGAATTTCAACTTCTGTGGTTAAAAGAAAAAACCTACCCCAAATGCACATCAGGCTGTCTGCTGAAAGGAATGTAAGCTGTGGCTTCTGAGTATTACAGAATGCTCTGTCGGTCTCTCCCTTGCTCATTTACCCTCAGAAGCAAAACCAAAAAAATCCCCTATTTCCCTGAAATGCATGTGACTCCATCACTGTGCTGTCGTTGATATTCTTTTTCAAGATGCCCAAATGCACAAAGAGTAACACAATCTTGGGTTTCTTTTATAGGCCTGAGACTCCCAGTCAGACTATCAGTGCTGTGACAACCAGTCCCTCCTTACCTGATGCAGTGAGTGTTTTCAGATTGTCTCCTCCAAGATCTCCCACATGTTCTGAGTAACAGGAATGTGAAAGGACATTGGGTGTGGATATAGCCAGGGGTGGGGGAGAGGAGATACTATTTCAATTAGTACTAAATCTTTGCTTTCCCTCCATGAAACCTGGGTTGTTCCCTTCCAAAAATGAAAAAGAAAACAATCCTATAGCCAGAGATTCTGGTGCAGTTGCCCTCCCTAAGCCAATCCAATGTATAGACCTGTACCAGCCAGCCAACAGGATTGGGCCGTCCAAATTTTGGAATCGATATTGCAAGCACAATATGTTACAAAGACAAGGTATCCAAGCAGGAAATCATCTGCTAAGACTTCACATGGCTTGTGGGTAGAGTGTGGGTGCTAGATAGGCAACTAGCCCATGTAAATGTGTAGGCAGCTAAACTGTGGCCTAGAGTAGTTGTCAGACTTTTTAAAAAAGCCCATCCGCATAAAGTATGCTTATGCACCTAAAAGCACACAAAATTAAAAGGCAAGGAGCTCCATCAGGAACCCAGCCAGACCAATATCGATAGTGATGACCCACTTTTATTTCTGGGTGGGAAACTGAGGCTAAGGAAAAAAAGGGCTTTCTCAAGCTCACTTAATACGCTCTTGGCTAAAGTGGGATTTGTACTTTGGTCTAGGCCTTTATCCTCCTGGATTATCAGGCAAAGGCTGAACCAGACTGGTGGGCCTCTGCCCTGTTGTGCTTTGTCCTGTTCTGTTTCAGTCCTGATTAAACCCTCTGCACAACTCTGGCTGCAAGTGTGAGTTCTAACCTACCAGGAATGAAGGCTGAGCCCCAATCCTGATCCCATCCAAGAAAGTAGCTATAGAAGCTCTATTGAGTTGATTTTTATTTTTTTATAATGTGATGAGCTGTCCAGTTTCATTCTTCTAGGTGCTGGTTTTCTTCTGGGATGGTACAGTCAATCTGATGGACACCACTACACAAGATAATATTTGCCAGTTCATCACACCACCCTCCTACAAAGTAGCATCTTCCTGGCAGCCAGTTTTTTCTGTTGACACACAAGGCCAATGCTTGATCCTCCGAGGTAGGGTGTCCTAGACACAAAAGAGAGCAGGTGGGCTGAAAAGGGAATTCACCTGATGTAAACTTCTACTCTTACTTATTTTATTTATTTATTTATTGAATTTTTATACCGCCCCACTAGCATAGCTCTCTTCAATGTCTTCCTCCACGTTCCCAGCTCTCAGTCTCTGCATTATCTTCGAGTCTCCCCTCACTTGTTTTTTTTCTCCTTCCACATCAGACCAAATTGCCAAATCTTGGTGCCACCTTCTATGTGGTCTGTGCCAGATACTCATATAGGATCTGTGCCTCTACAGCGCAGCACTTTGAACATTTCTAGAACTGAGGAACAACACTTGAAGGCACTCTAGCCCCTCTCCTCATGTGGAGACCCCATATTTTGTACATGCCTCAAGGGGTAAGTGAATGTCTTCCTGTCGAGCTCTTGGCAACATCATAGGGAACTCTCTCCCAAGGTTTCTGCTTGTTCAGCCTCAGCTTGGCTTAAGCAGGTCACTTACTGGCACAGCAGGGTCATGTCTGATGGGGCAAAGCCAAGAAACGCTATGCAGGACTACAACAGGCAAGACATCATGGTCTTTCAGCACCATGGATAGATCAGTGTGGCAGGTGCTATCTGGAACTTGCCCAAGGAGAGTTGTTGTTTCAGCAGCATGCTGAGGCCATGTGGAGGCTGGCTGGTCTGGACCTGCTGTTTAACTTTGTCTCTCTGAGAAGCGGTCCATATTTTTTCATAGGTCCAGAGCCTGATTCTGCAGCCACTGGCTCCTATGACATGGCTGAGCTTGAGGAGTTGAGTAAAGCCACATACTCTAGCCTGGAAGATTCTGGAATGGGGGTGATGGCTCATCGAGTGATGCCTTCTCTCCCTCTGAGTCCTCCTCTCACCCAGGGTGGGGATTGAGACTGGAGAACATGATACTCCTTGGCATTTTTTCTCTCTCATTATTCCTTATTTTTTTCTCATGCCCTTTTTAAAAGAAAAACGGCATGGTTTATTTTCATCGCAGCATGGATCCTTTAAGGGGTACTGTGGCTATGTAGGAAAGATCCAAATGTCTGATGGGCACATAGGGTGACCATGTGTCCTACTTTTCAGAGGAAAGACCTCAAGTTTAAAGGAGCTATTTGAAGGGCTGTCCGAATCAAGTCTAGTTTAATGGGAAAAAATTAGAATGGAGAGCAGAGGCTTTGAAATTTCACTAATAAGTCACTTGGTCGGAGTCTTCCCTGTTAGGATACTTAAATTATAGTAATTACTCATACATTAGCATATGCAAATTTTATGCAAATCTGTCCTCTTTAGTCTTTTTTGTTGATGATTTTCTCTCTTTTGGGAATTTGTCGCTCATGACTGGAAGTGGCCCTAGACAGCATGGCAAATTCATCATCGAAACTGGAGTTCTTACTGTGTGGCGATGAGGGTGGCGAAGAAGGCCCACTTCTCTGCCACCATCGCATCTTCAAGTAGCTGTCCAGTGGAGCTTTTCTGTATTGTCAGGGGTCTGTTGACATCAACTCCAGGAAATGGAGTTTTAGACCCTTCGGAGGCCCACTGTGAATTCTTTGCAAGGCATTTTAAGGGTAAAGTTGCTCTCCTCTGTAGCAATCTTGATGCCCCATCCACATCTACTGTGAGGTGAGGTGTCTAGTGCAATGTCTGCTGCAACTTCTTGGGATCATTTTCAGCTGATGCGGCCTGATGACGTGGACAAGGTTCTTGTCATGATGCAGCCAGCAACATATCCTCTTGACCTTTGCCTTTATTGGGTTATTAAAGCTTGCTGAGGGGGTTTGGCCAAGTGGATGCAGAGGGTCTCAATGCATCATTGCAGGAGGGAGTGGTTCCAGCCACCTTGAAAGAGGTGGTGATCCGACCACTCCTGAAAAGCCCCACTGGACCCATTGGTTTTTGACAACTACTGCTTGGTTGCAAATACCCCCTTTTTAGGGAAGATGATTGAGAGGGTTGTGGCGCAGCAATTGCAAGTATTCTTGTATAAAACAGTTTATCTTGACCCATTCCAATCTGGGTTCAGGCCTGCTTATGGGATTGAATTGGCCTTGGTCACCCTGATGGATGACCTTTATTGGGAGGACGGGGGAGTGCGACCCTGTTATTCTTACATGATCTCTCAGTGGCTTTTTGATACCATTGACAATGGCTGTGCAAGCCCTGGACTGCTGCCTGGACTCTGTGGTGGGCTGGATGAAGGTCAATAAACTGAGTCTGAATCCTAGCAAGACGAAGATGCTGTGGGTTGGTGGTTCCCGAGTTCAGATAATTGGTCAGTTGCCTGCTTTGGATGGGGTCGTGTTCTCTCTGAAAGAGCAGGTTCATATCTGGGGGTGCTTCTGGATCCATCTTTGTCACTAAAGGCCCAGGTGACCTCAGTGGCTATGAGTGTCTTTTACCAGCTTCACCTGGTAAGACAGCTGTGGCCATTTCTGGACTGGGATAGCCTGACCACTGTTGTCCATGCACCGGTAACCTCCAGGCTGGATTACTGTAATGCACTTTATGTGGGGCTGTCCTTGAGGTTGGTCTGGAAGCTGCAGCTGGTGCAAAATGCAGCGGCGCAACTGCTCACTGGGGCAACATGTCACCCCACTGCTGAAAGAATTGCTCTGGCTGCCCATTAGCTACCAGGCTAAGTTCAAGGTTCTGGTTTTGGTGTACAAAGCCCTATACAGCTTGGGACCAGGATACCTGAAAGATCAACTTACACCTTATATACCCAGTCGATCACTACACTCTGCAGGTGAGGGCCTCCTGGAGATACCCTCAGTTCAGGAGGTCCATTCCGCACAACGCTGGAAGCAAACCTTTAGTGTGGCAGCGTCTACCCTTTGGAATTCCCTCCCCTTAAATATTAGGCAGGGGCTATCTCGTCTTTTTGGTGCCTACTGAAGACCTTTCCCTTTCAACAAGGCTTTTAAGTAGAGACCTTATCCTAGTCTGCATCTGTGTTGGAATTGCTTTTTAAGACGTTTTTAAAGCTTTTCTAAAAAAATAGGTTTTTAAAGCTGTTTTGCTTTAACATGTTTTTAATGATGTTTTGTTTTGATATATTTTAAAGTCTGTTTCTATGAAGTTTTGGAGTGTTAGTGTTTTTGTTTGCTGCCCTGGGCTCCAACTGGGAGGAAGCATAGGATATAAATTTAATAAATAAATAAATAACAAATAATAAATCTGGGACCTTCTGTATGTAGAGCGTGCACTCTTTGACTTTGGAGTTCTGTTGGTTCATGGGAAATGAAAGTGATTTCGTTTGTGAACATCTCAAAAAAACTCCACCAGCCCGCACATGGTTCTTTCCAGCTCTTATCAGGGAATCTCCAAGGGGAGAAACACATTAATCAGCCAAGCTAAGACTATCAGATAGCCTATCACAGCAATCCAACACACCCACTGTTGAGTATGGAATCCCCCCATGTCCTTCCTTCTCCCTAGACCTTTGCTGATCCTCCTGTTTATTGAACTTTGTTGATCCCAGATGAAAGCCCTGTGAACTGCTCCAGGAATCACTCTACCAAGCTGATAAGGTGGTGGTGGTGGTGGTAGTAGTAGTCTGATTTATCTGTCACTTTGAACAAAAAAGACTTGAATTACTTACAACAGTAAAATACAATATCATTTAAAAACAATAACATACTCAAAATGTTACAGGAATCTGCATTAATCACTTATGAAACAAGTATCCTTTTCCCACATTTGTGGATTGTTTAGACTGAGGATGGGTGGTACCTGGCTGGTTTACTGTAGGTTGTGATGGGCTCTTTTGGGAGAAAGGGCATGATATAAATTGAATAAATTTAAACGTTAGTATCTTGATTTTATTGGACTTGTTTTGTTTTGTTGCAAACCGTCCTTATTGATGAAGGGCAGGATAGAAATGTTTTACAATAAGCATAGCACTAGGATGAGCCCCCAGATTACAACCAAAATGGCCACAAGAACCACAATCGGTGTTCATGCCCAAATGCTTGGGAGAATAAAAACATCTCCATCTGATGCCAAGAAGATGACAGTGTTGGTGCCAGGTGAGCATCCCTTGGGAGAGAGCCTTCCATTAAATGGGGTGCTGACACTGAAAAGGCCATTTTTTCTTTGCTACTTTCTGGACTTCTCTTGGAAAGGGGCACACAGAGAAGGGATATTTCCCCCAAGTATGAAGCAGCCATTATCAAACACCTTCTACATCATTGGCCGCCACCTCGTGGCTTGGAACCCACTATTGGGCCATGGCCTAAGATGTCCTAAAATGGGTTGCAATAGCAGCTCTACTGCCATACATATATATAGTAAAAAAAATAAGAATTGAGTCCTCAAATATATGTATGCATGTTTATTAAACATATACTGCTTCACAGCATAAAGCCATCTAAGTGTTATACAAGATAAAAACGGAACACACACACACATTAAGATAAAGGTAGGTCCTGGGTCAGGAAAGGTTGAGGACTACCGTCCTAAATTATCTTGTGTAAATGATGGGATGGAATGGGATAGGGGCAACAGCTGCATGGAACAATGGTTACTAGCTTGTGGCTCCTAACAGATTACCCTCCAAGGGAATGCAGCCCTTGACAGGAAAAAAGATGCCCCATCCATACTATAATCTCTCTTTCTCTCTCTCTCTCTTTCTCTCTCTCTCTCTCTCTCTCTCTCTGAGCAAGTTGTTCTCTTTCTGCCTCCAGGTGTTAACCAGTCTGGGGGTGCTAAGACAGAAATGGAAACCATCTTCCTCTTTGACTTCAAGTCTTACCCATTCATGGAGACTTTCACCCTGAAAGCTGAACATCAACCCAATCCCACTGCAGATCTACCGTGGGACAGGCGCTGTGACATTTTCCTAAAAGACAGGTAAGCTTCTTGAGTCAGAAAAAAAAGACTTGGAGCTAGCAAGCCGTTTTCATTCATGTGATTGTAGTTGGGGAGTGGAGTGGGTGTATTTTCCGGAGAGATCAGGACTCCACCTAACAGCATTAGGCTCTCAAACAAAATTCAGTAGGAGCCAACTCTTCTCTGGCATAGCACCAAGGGCGTATGGGAAATATGTCTTAATCAGGCTATGTTCAAGGTGCTGGTACTAATGTACAATGCTGTATACAGCTCAGGGACCAGGATACCTAAAAGATTGTCTCACCCATTATATACCCAACCAGTTGCTTCACTCTGCAGGAGTGCAGATACCATCTCACCGCTAAGTCCACTCTGTACAATGTAGGAATCAGACCTGTAGTGTGGCAGCACCTACCCTTTGGAACTCCCTCCCATTCCATATCAGACAAATGGCATCCCTACTGACTTTTCGGTGCCTATTTGAAGTCCTTCCTTTATAAACAAGCCTTTTAAGTGGAGATTCTTATCCCAGTCTGAACTTGAACTTGTTTTTATATATAATTTTATTGTTGATGTTTTTAATTGTGTGTAGATTTGAGATATTTCATGGGAAGCAATTCATAAATTAAATAAATAACCCACGGGAGCGTGGTCGCTGCTCCTAGAATGATTAGATGTACTTCAAGTCCTAAGATGATGAATTTAGTCATCCCAGAAACAGCAGCCATACTCCTGTAGATTGGCACCCATATTTTACTGTGCCATGGAAGAGCTGCATCTTAAAGCTTATTTGATGGTTTAATGCTATTGGGTGGGGGTGCTGCTCCATATTCAGACAGGGAGGGGTTGGGAAAGAGTGTTGATATCTCCAGACAAACCAGAGCTTGGAAAAGTTACTTTTTTGAACTACAACTCCCATCAGCCCCAGCCAGCCTGGCCACTAGATTGGGCTGATGGGAGCTGTAGTTCAAAAAAGTAACTTTTCCAAGCTCTGAACAAACTATTTATCCATCCCCAATTACAGCCATGAAGCTCACTGGGTGACCTTGGGCCAGTCACTGCCTCTCAGCCTCATGAAAACCCTATTCATAGGGTCACCATAAGTTGGAATCGACTTGAAAGCAGTACATTTACATTTTATATGCTGCATTTAATATGATGTTTCATTGGGTGTGATTTGCCTGGAATATCACCAGATGGCAGTGTAACATGAGCTATGAACAATAGAGATGATCATCATACGACAGGTGTAGGAAACCTTTGGTCCTGCAGCTGTTGCTACAACTGCAGCTCCCATCAGCCCCAGCAAGCATGTCCAATGGTCAGGAGATGATGGAAACTGTAGTTCAACAATTACTGGAGGGCCAAGGATTCCCCACACCAGCTATACAAAGTAGCCTTTTTTATACTGAGGGCTGAACTGGACTTTATTTATATTTTTATGCTGTTTGTCCCATTGCCTTCTCGAGACGGTTCACAGCATGTTCAGACCAACACAACAGTAGACAACTTACCAATGTAAAGCATTTAAAGTGGTACCAATGACTGATGATGATGGTAATGATTGATTATGGTGGGTTGTATTCAGCTAAATCCTACTCAGAGTAGAGCCCTTAAAATTAATGAGCCTAAGTCAGTCATGTCTGTTTTTAATTTTTTAATTTTAAATAATAAAATATTACAATTAGAGAACTCATAAATGATTAATTACATAAATATGCTGAATTCTCACAATACACAAACTAGATGGATGCACATTATCTTGAAATTTGTCTGACCATATGTGTGGCCATATCTCTCCCTTTTGTAATGTCAATTTAGCCAGTGTTACGATGTCCCAGATCCTCCTATACCATCCAAGATACGTGGAGGTGTCTTCTGTTTCCAAACTTTGGCAATTTTTTTTTTTTTGCTATAATCAAAAGATTCAAAACCATCTAGGTCATCTCCTAGAGCTGTATCTTTTAAGTAACCCAAAAGCAATATTTTAGGTTATTTGGAATTATATAGTCCAACATCTCATGAATTATAACACATATTGAGTTCCAATACACCTGAATCTTTGGGCAGCTCCAAAATATATGTTTTAGGCCAGCATTGATATATTACATCTCCAATGCCTGCCTTGAACATCGTTGTATATTTACTCAATCTGTGAGGAGTTAAATACTATTGATACAGTTCTTTCTTTATTATTTAATTGATATCCTGCCCTTCCTCCAAGCAGAAGCCAACATGGTATGCATAGTACACTGCCTCTTTTTTAATTCAGCTGATAGCAGTCTGGAAACTACTTTTCCCTATATCCAGTTCCACTCTTCCATAGAAACATGTTGATGGGAGACTGTGTTCCATTTTCTTGTGACATTCATCGGTGACTTTTCTAATTCCAATATTACCAGATGGAATTTGCTGATCAGGCCTTTGTCTTGCTTTAATTAAAGTAACTTTTCTGCTCTAGATTCCATTCTTATTTTGTCACATTTACTGCTTGATAATAAACCTTTATATTTGGGACTCCCATTCCTTCATCTTGATTTCTTTTATACAAGGCTTGTTCTGCAACACTTGGGGTTTGTTTTTTTAACCTCTTGGGGTATTATGCTCTAGAATATTAGTTGGGACTTGGAGTGGTATATTAATAAACAAAAATAGTAATTTGGGGAGGATATTCATTTTAATAGTTGCAATATGACCGGTCCAGGTTAATAGTATAAAGTATGCCAAAATCTAAGGTCTTTTTCTACTTCTGCAAATACCTTTCCATGGTTAAATTCCACAACTAGTTTCAAGCTAGGCTCCCATTAGGTCATTGCTATGAACTTCAGTGGATCTACTCTGAATAGGACTAGCACTGAATACCACCATTTATTTATTAAAAACACCTTTATATACCCCACTCTTATATTTGTTCCGGTCACTGACTTTTAACATGGTTATTATAAAAATGGCTGAAGTGTTGTATGTGAAGCACTTTGAGAACTTTACAGTGTGCTGTATAGATGCTAAGTATTATTTACAGTGCTGGAGAGCACAGTCTTGACCAACGTCTTCATCGCTTAACCATCATCTGGTACTGGGCGAATGAAGCATGGCAATTTGGGCTCAGGCAGGAGCCCAGAGAGCTGGAACCTCTGTCTTTGTCTCATTGCCAGCTTGCCGCGACTTTCCACAATTAGCCAACAGATGCCCGAGTGCTGGAGCCAGCTGCAGAACTACGCAGCCGCCTTAACAAGAGGAGAGTCTGGAGAAGTGGTAAAGCAGCAGGAGCCCAGGTGAGTTGTTCACTCCCAGAGATTGATTCTGGGTTACCATTGCTTTGACCATCCCAGGACAGACAAAAAAAAAAGCCCTTGTTCACACAGTGCGTCGTTAAACTACGGAATTCATTCCCAGAAGAGGCAGCGATGGCTGCCAACGGATGGTTTAAAAGAGGATCAGACACATTCATGGAGGATAAGACTATCAGTGGCTACTAGCCGTGAGGGCTATGTTCTACCTCCGCTGTCAGAGGCAGTGTGCCTCTGAATACCAGTGCTGGGAATCCCACGTGAGGACAGCACAGTTGTGCTCAAGACCTGCTTGCAGGCTTCCCATAGACATCTGGTTGGCCATTGTAAGAACAGGATGCTGGACTAGATGGGCCGCTGGTCTGATCCAGCAGGGCTCTTCTTGTGTTCTTAGCTGTAGCATCTCCAAGCATTTCAGAGACAGTATGTTTCTGAATACCAGTTGCTGGGAATCACAGGTGGAGAGAGTGCTGATCCAGCAGGCTCTTCTTATGTTCTTAGTTTAATGGCAGCTGTTTGTTAATCTTTTTCAGACCGGGAGATTTCCTAAAGCAGGTCATTTTGCTGTCAGGAGCAGCTTTTCACCCTTCTGACCCCCTAGTAGGAAGGATGAGTACCCTATCCCCTCACTCACATTTTTAACCAGTTGGTGTTAGAAAGGGGACACCATGAAGGCTGGGTCTAAACCTGCCCCTTGTGACCACAGCTCCCAAGAGTCAAGCCTCCTGCTTTCTGCACAACCCTAACCTGGGTTCTTCCTGGCTTCCTCAGCAAGTATTGCACCTGCACCAGCCAGAGACCTCTGGAAAGCTTAACATTCTGTAGTGGTTATGCCTGCATACATCATAAGAACATAAGAAGAGCCTGCTGGATCAGGCCAGTGGCCCATCTAGTCCAGCATCCTGTTCTCACAGTGGCCAACCAGGTGCCTGGGGGAAGCCCGCAAGCAGGACCCAAGTGCAAGAATACTCTCCCCTCCTGAGGCTTCCGGCAACTGGTTTTCAGAAGCATGCTGCCTCTGACTAGGGTGGCAGAGCACAGCCATCACGGCTAGTAGCCATTGATAGCCCTGTCCTCCATGAATTTGTCTAATCTTCTTTTAAAGCCATCCAAGCTGGTGGCCATTACTGCATCTTGTGGGAGCAAATTCCATAGTTTAACTATGCGCTGAGTAAAGAAGTACTTCCTTTTGTCTGTCCTGAATCTTCCAACATTCAGCTTCTTTGAATGTCCACGAGTTCTAGTATTATGAGAGTGGGAGAAGAACTTTTCTCTATCCACTTTCTCAATGCCATGCATAATTTTATACACTTCTATCATGTCTCCTCTGACCCGCCTTTTCTCTAAACTAAAAAGCCCCAAATGCTGCAACCTTTCCTCGTAAGGGAGTCGCTCCATCCCCTTGATCATTCTGGTTGCCCTCTTCTGAACCTTTTCCAACTCTATAATATCCTTTTTGAGATGAGGTGACCAGAACTGTACACAGTATTCCAAATGCGGCCCCACCATAGATTTATACAACGGCATTATATCGGCTGTTTTATTTTCAATACCTTTCCTAATTATCGCTAGCATGGAATTTGCCTTTTTCACAGCTGTCGCACACTGGGTCGACATTTTCATCGTGCTGTCCACTACAACCCCGAGGTCTCTCTCCTGGTCAGTCACCGCCAGTTCAGACCCCATGAGCGTATATGTGAAATTCAGATTTTTTGCTCCAATATGCATAATTTTACACTTGTTTATATTGAATTGCATTTGCCTTTTTACCACCCATTCACTCAGTTTGGAGAGGTCTTTTTGGAGCTCTTCGCAATCCCTTTTTGTTTTAACAACCCTGAACAATTTAGTGTCGTCAGCAAACTTGGCCACTTCACTGCTCACTCCTAATTCTAGGTCATTAATGAACAAGTTGAAAAGTACAGGTCCCAATACCGATCCTTGAGGGACTCCACTTTCTACAGCCCTCCATTGGGAGAACTGTCCGTTTATTCCTACTCTCTGCTTTCTGCTTCTCAACCAATTCCTTATCCACAAGAGGACCTCTCCTCTTATTCCATGACTGCTAAGCTTCCTCAGAAGTCTTTGGTGAGGTACCTTGTCAAAAGCTTTTTGAAAGTCTAAGTACACTATGTCCACTGGATCACCTTTATCTATATGCTTGTTGACACTCTCAAAGAATTCTAATAGGTTACTGAGACAGGACTTTCCCTTGCAGAAGCCATGCTGGCTCTGCTTCAGCAAGGCTTGTTCTTCTATGTGCTTAGTTAATCTAGCTTTAATAATACTTTCTACCAGTTTTCCAGGGACAGAAGTTAAGCTAACTGGCCTGTAATTTCTGGGATCCCGGAATTTCCGGGATCCTTCCCGCCCACTCCCCAAAAAACAACTCCTCCCACTCTTGTCTATGACTGCTATTAAATCAGCTGTTGATTCTGCTTTTCTGTCCTAACATCTTGCTTAGGGGTGCTGAAGACGCGTAACGCATTGGCTGGGATAGCAGAGTTGAAGGACTCGACAGTGAGTCAATACATGAATTACATTCAGCCTGGGCCACATGCTTGGCACCTGCTCAGGTGCTTCAGGAGTTCCAGCTGTGAGCATACCTTGGATGTTCTGTCCCATTAGCTTCTGGACCCTTTTATGTAGCACCTGATCCACCATAACTAGCCTTCAAGGTCTGAATGTGTTAGGTAATGAGTTCCAAAACAGGAATAGGCTACCTGATTCAAAGGGCAAAGCTTGTTAAAATGTAATTAATGTCAGAGAAAGGCAAGGGGGAAATGGAATAGAACATGAGAAATGGCCTAGATACTGGGAATCTGGAACATGTGATGCTACAGAATACAGAAATCTCTACATAGTGGTGCTGACTGTTTTCTCCTTTTTGAATGCTCATTCTCTCTTCAGAAGTTGAACCTGTAGACAGGGCCTGGCTTTCTTTGTTTCTTTCTTTTTGCATGATACTTGCTAGTGTTAGACAGAGTAAGTTGAATCTACCTGTTTTACTCAGTGTAGATCCTTGAAGTTAATGGAGCTATGTTAAGCATGTCATTCATTTTAATAATGCCTGCAACTGAATACAACCCCTTAAAAATGCTGCTTAACAGGGGACACCAACGCTCACTTTGTTAATATGGGAACCTTACATGCAAATAAACTACAGAGGAGTAAGAGAATGTGGTATGTGCTGTTTCCGGTACTTTTAATGGTGGAGATACAGGAGCACAATTGTTCTCCACCTGCAGTTAGTAATATTCCCAAATAACAGTGGAGCATTCTTTAGTGGCCTTAGGTTCCACAGTCTCCCAGGTGGCTCAGATATGAGCATGTTTAGCCTTGAGAAGAGAAGGCTGAGGGGAGATGTGATAACACTCTTCAAGTATTTGAAAGGTTGTCACACAGAGGAGGGCCAGGATCTCCTCTCAATCATTCCAGAGTGCAGGACACGGAATAATGGGCTCAAGTTACAGAAAGCCAGATTTCAGCTGAACTTCAGGAAAAACCTAACAGAGCAGTATGACAATGGAACCAGTTCTCTAGGGAGGTGGTGGGCTATCTAACACTGGAGGCGTTCAAGAGGTAGCTGGATAGCTACCTGTTGAGTATGCTTTAAGTTGGATTCCTGCATTAAGCAGGGGATTGGACTCGGTGGCCTTATTAGTCCTCTTCCAACTCTACCATTCTATGACTCTGTGATGACAATCCATAGTTAAGAACATAAGAACATAAGAAGAGCCTGCTGGATCAGGCCAGTGGCCCATCTAGTCCAGCATCCTGTTCTCACAGTGGCCAACCAGGTGCCTGGGGGCATTATTATTATATAAATGAACAAAGAGGAGCTTTGGGATCATGTACTCCCTCTTCTCCCTACTTGCCACAATTCCCTCTCTCTGATTGTGGTTTGAGGCAAATCATAGTTTTGCATTTTGCTTGAGTCTGAAAGCAGTGGTTTGCACTTGACCTGCAAATCAAGATCGCAAACTAGTTGAAAGGATGAAATGGCAACCTGTGGCTTGCCTCAACTCAGGATCGGTGAGATGAGGAAGCACATTTTTTAAAGGCTCCTATCTGCTTTTTTCATGTTGTGCTAAATCATGGTTAGGAGTTATGCCCAAAACACCTTGCACCTTTGAATGCCAATAAATCTTAACAAAGAGTCTTGTGGCACCGTAAAAACTAACTTATTACGACATAATCTTTCATGGACTGGAGTCCACTTCTCAATACACCAATTGAATCGTTTTTGTGATGGTTGGCAACCTTGTTTAGGAGTTTAAGAGGTGGTTATTTTCCATGAAGAATTGTAACATCACAGCAGTCCACTAGAGCGCACTCAAGGGCCATAGCCAAGTAGGCAGCTTCTGTATTTCTTAGAAGCCAGGTGAACCATCAACAATTATATTTATTTGTTGATTTGGGAGTACTGATAACCATCTTACAGTTCAAATGTGAGTAAAGCATAGGCCTCCTTCTGGCGGTCTCTTAGAGCAATACTGCATAGGACTATTTGGCTTGTACTCTAAGGAAGATCCACCTCCAACAGCAAGTATACTTTAGCATACAGTTGTAGCAAACTATGATTATCAAGCTAGCTTGGGCAATCCTATGGTTACAGCAAGCCAACGACCATCGTCAGTGTAACATACGGCCCCACAAGACCGGTATTATTTTGGGGGTATATTCTGCAGCATGTCCCTGATGTAATAATGATGTGGTGGTAGTGAATTTATACTGGCCATCTGGCCATCATCCTGCCTTATTAGATGTGCTGCAATGCTTCTCCAGTGTCACCATATGATTGTGACCTGGAGCACCACTCATCCACTATAGCACAACAAAAGCAGAGCAGAAAACCCCAGAACGTTTGTGGTATGAAAAGTTAGAAGATTTCAGCAGGAAGCTATGGGACGTGCATCGATGGAAAATGAGAGCAGTATGTCAGGTGCAAAAATAGTATTGAAAGCGGGATCGCATATAACTGCCCGGATACTGTCATGAGCACAGTCATCGTGAATCCACAATAAAAAAGTGTTTGCATGTTGGAAATCTATGCATTTCTAGGGCAGGCAACAACACAAGCACTCTAATACACGAAATAAGCCTTATACACGAAATAGAAGACAACACAAGCACTCTAATACGCGAAATAAGCCCCCCCACCAGTTTCAGACCATTGTCTGTGGAAGCACTTCCAATTCAAGCATGGTGATTTGAGAGATGTTCTTATGAAGTCTCTCGACTGTAATATACATGGAATACACTATCTGCCAGACACAGAGACACCACAGGACCCTCCGTGGCATCAGCCACTCTCATAAGACAGCAGAAGCCTAGTAACAACAAGCTTTTTGCAATCCCTGCACCACTCGCATATGGTGGTATTCTACCCTATTAGTCCTACTTAGAGTGGGTCCATTGAAGTTAATGACTAACTTAGGTACATTCATTTTAATGTGTCTACTCTTGCACCCTTTTGATGCAAAACAACTGGAAGGGGTTTTTTATTATTTTTTTAAGGCATTTCCAGCATTACCCTTTAAGGTTCCCTGCCCTAGTCATCCTATTTGGAACAGAATTTGACCTGCTGCTTTGCTATTTGGCTATTCCACTGCTGCTTCATTTAAGACACCTTTAAAACCCATTTTCCTCCTGAATATTTTAGATGAATCTCCTTGCCACATAATTATTTTGTTAGTAGATGCCCACAATTTTCTTGTACATTCCAGTCTTTTGAAAAACCTGGTGGTGGTTTCATTTGGCCAGGCCATTGTTACAATACTTGCCTCCTTGTACTGCTACAAAATAAGGTTATGTTCCTCTCTGTTACCACAAGACAACTGTAAAAGCTGAAAGTCAATTCTAAATCGTGTTCTGCCGCCCCAGAAGGTCACTCGTCAGTTCCTAAGCTGTGCTGAAATCATTGATGAGCTATGCAAAAAAAGGACATTCTTGTAATTGCCAGTGAAAAAGACATGTAGAGTAGAATTTTAGTGTTTATGATAAACTGATATTTGCGAATTTCTATATACACATATCAACATGAACCCATATGTTACACCATGTTTGAGAATCAGTCATCCGGAAACAGTTTAGAACTGCCAATACTGTCATGTTTGGGGGGATTAGCAAGAACCAACAAATGTCAAGTTAAATACAAATAAAAATATTTATTTACTCACTGTCTATCATATTGTGTAAATTGGTTTTGAAGCTTAAAATGTCAATACAGCAGTATAAAATAGGAAGATGGCTGTCTGTAACAGGTTAATGCACAGGCTACCCAAAACCAAGTGCCTGGAGCATACACTAACACCTGAAGTAGCTACTAATGCAGAGAGAGAAACAGCTGGAGGATGGAGAGTGCCTTACATGGAGTGAGATGGATTCTAGGGAACCAGCAGTGGAAGCCTAGAAGCATCATTTGCTTGAATGCAAATGATGGTTTGGATAATGCAAAGATTCAGACAGTGAGATGTTGAGAGATATTAGAAAAGTAGTGATAGGAGAGATTAAGAAGATGTCAACAGTCATCTGTTGAGGGAAAGGGAGTATAAGAAGAAGCAGTTTCGGAGTTTCACTATGACCTTTGTGAGAAAGGTTGAGGTTGTATATGGACTTGTGGAGGCACTTCAAATAATTGGGTGGCTGGTTCTTCCAGGACAGAGTGTTAGCTAGCTGCCTCTGTTTTCTGAAAGAACAATGCAGGCTCAGGCCATGATGGGGTAACCAAATATAGCTTTGTAGATAAAAATCTGATTCTCACCCTTGTTTCCTTCAGACTTCTAATGTAGTTTAGAAATACAACAAGCTTTTCTGAAGCAAGAATATACCGGCTTGTGCTTCCTGCAAAGGTCTTGATTAACTGGAGGAAAATAACAAACGCCTGCTGTGAGGCAAGGGGACAGGGAAAAGGAGGCAAGGAGAATGGATTTAGCTAAGTCAAAGAGAGGCCTACTCCCATAGACATCCATGGGGAATGCAGGCTTAGGAAAAAAGTGTGCAGCAGCCTAGCAAGCATTAAGACCATGACCTGGACAGTTTGGGAATCTGAGAGATGCTCATTTATAGGAAAGGAGCTTCCTGATGATATTAGCTCTAACAAAGGATAATTTTGTTGTGGATAAGGCTGGATGGAAGGTTCATTAACCAATGGGCACAGGTGAGATGTCTGCAGGCATAACAAATACAAGTTTCCCACTGCAGAGGAGCTAGATGATCATGATGGGTTCTTTAAGCTAATTAGGACACCTGTTCAAATGACCACGTTATCCCACATGGAGAAAAGGGGCGATGTTTCCCTAGGAAATGGAAATTTAGACTCCATCTAATTACTAGTGGAAGATGCATGCTGGAAGGAAGCCCTTTGTTCTTACCAGAGTTAATCAATAGCCGAAGAGAGGTAAATGCTTGCATTAGATCTGCCAAAGTTCCGAGGACCAATTAGGCTTTTTGCTGTACATGGCAACTGATGTTGCTGTGCAATTCTATCCCTAGCTGCTGTAGGAAGTTTTCCAGCTTAAACCGCGGCTGCTGCTTCTGTTGCTTTGCAATGGCATTGTGTTCAGAGTGAAGCTAAAATAGTCAAAGAATATGCAGAGTTCTAGTTGTGCTGCTCAGTAATACTTTTCCCTGGTTGTATGATGACAGTGGCATTTACTAAGGCTAATGTGACAATAGTTGCTAAGCATTTTCCTGGGTAAAATCATGTAATTGCCCTGCAAGAGGAAGGGCAGATTTCCTGCAGACAGAGACATTTAAACAACAGAAAATTGGAACAAACCAAGTTATAAGGTGGTATCCAATGCTAGTCCTGCATAGAATAGACCAATTAAACTTAATGGGCATGACTAACAGGTTATTTTGTTGGAATGGGTCCATTCTGAGTAGCACTTAGTTGGGTACAACTCACAGATTTGTCAAATTTTGGTTTCGAAATGTGTTCCCTAGGGAAATGGGAAAAGCAGTGAGGATTTGCAAAGGAGAAACTGGGCAAGGAAAGGGTTAAAGGCCTCACCTCCCATTTGTCAGGAAATCTGGAGAATACACTGTTTATAGATAGCTGACCAGTTGTACTAGGTTTTGAGGATCCTTGGATGTTCCTGTTGGCAGGAGAACCCGCCATTTTCAGAGTGCTTATTTTGAATAAGACATGTTGTGTGAGGTACTCTACAGATGGACAATTATCATTAGTGTTCACCGTGACTCGTGTTGTTACTTCACTTTTTTAATGTTTGCATTTATCTTCTGAGTTGCTTATTGTTTAGAAACTATCTTTTGATTTCACGCTAAACTGCGGATGTATTGATACACATGCAATCAGGTTCACTGAAGAAGACTTGAAAGTCAAAATGGGTTTGTTGAAAGTTTCATACTTAGTAAAGGCTTTACATGTTCATTAGTGATCAAATTGCAGTTTTTAAAGTTTATGTGCTATTTGTATTTGCATTTGTTATATAAAATCATTTTGAATATATTCATGCCTAAGAATAAATGACTTCAGGTTTGATCCCAACTTTGTGTTTCATAATTTTCCTGTCTGCTGGGATAGAATTTGGTTGCGCTCAACCTGTTTTATGGAACTCTTCTGTCCGGAGAGACTTGCCTGGCACCCCCTTTGCTACGTGAAAACCTTTCTTTACTCTTAGTTCTGCTGCCTGGACTCTGTGGTGGGCTGGATGAGGGTCAATAAACTGAGTCTGAATCCTAGCAAGATGGAGATGCTGTGGGCTGGTGGTTCCCGAGTTCAGATAATTGGTCAGTTGCCTGCTTTGGATGGGGTTGTACTCCCTCTGAAAGAGAAGGTTCGTAGTCTGGGGGTGCTCCTGAATCCATCTTTCTGTGGTTCTGTGGTTTTTTTTTTTTAACTATTTTAACTGCTGCTTTTAATTGCTGTCTTGTATTGTGATTTGCTATTTCTTTGCTTCCTTCGACTGACTTTATTTTTGTTCTAAACTACTTCTAGCTGAAAGGTGGTGTAGAAATGTATTAAGTTAGTTAAAGAAAGAAATATTATACAAATCACCTTTCTAGCTATAATATCTGTCCCCTACCCTGATTGGACAAGGATGATTACTTGTGCTAATGCCCTTCTCTCTGTTGAACAATATTAAAACTATATTTAATATGAGAATGGGTTATTGCAATGGTATCTGCACCGCTATGGCTCGCTCTAAACCACAATGCTCAGTTTTAATTAAACTTGCCAATGTTTTCCTAGGTTCCTGCCGTTCCTGGGCTAAGTAGCAAAACCATACATTTAAAGCACATCCAACACACATTTAAAGCACATGACTTCTTCCAAAGAATCCTGGGAACTATGGTTTTCCCCTCACAGAGCTCCAAATTCCCAGAATCCTTCTCTTGCTGAACTACAGCTTTCATAATACTCAGGGTTAACAGCTGGAGGGCCACACCATATGTTTAAAACATATCCAACGCACCTTTAAAGCACATGACTTCCCCCAAAGAATCATGGGAACTGTCATTTGATAAGGATTCTGGGAATTTGGAGCTCTGTGAGGGGAAAACCATTGTTCCCAGCTGCAGCTGAATGTTGGAAGATTCAGGACAGATCAAAAAAGTCATTCTTCACATAGGATGTAGCTAAACTACAGAATTTGCTCCCACAAGAGGCAATGACACCCAACAACTTGGATGATTTTAAAAGAGGATTAGACAGATTCATGGAGGATAAGGCAATCAGTGGCTACTAGCCACAAGGGCTTTGTTCTGCTTCGCTGTCAGAGGCAGTGTGCTTCTGAATAGCAGTTGCTGGGGAATCACACATGAGGCGAGCACTGTTGTGCTCAAGTCCTGCTTACAGGCTTCCCATCGGCATCTGGCTGGCCACTGTGAGAACAGGATGCTGGACTAGATGGGCCCTGTCCTGATCCAGTGGGGCTCTTCTGATGTTTTTAACTGTATTTATTTATTATTTGGTTTATATCCCACCCTTCCTTCCAGCAGGAGCCCAGGGCGGCAACCGAAAGCACTAAAAACACATTAAAACATCATAAAAACAGACTTTAAAATACATTAAAACAAAACATCTTTAAAAACTTTTTTTCAAAAGCTTTCAAGACATTTTTTTAAAAAGGTTAAAAACATATTGGTTTGGTTTTTAAAAACAAAACAAAAAACAGGTTAAAACATATTGAAAAGCAATTCCAACACAGACGCAGACTGGGATAAGGTCGCAACTTAAAAGGCTCGCTGAAAGGGGAAGATCTTCAATAGGTGCCGAAAAGATAACAGATAGCACCTGTCTAATATCTGAGGGGAGGGAATTCCACAGGGGAGGTGCCACCACACTAAAGCTCCTCCAGAGTGCAGTGATCGACTGGGTATATAAGGGATAAGATGGTCTTTCAGGTATCCTGGTCCCGAGCTGTATAGGGCTTTGTACACCAAAACCAGAACCTTGAACTTGGCCTGGTAGCAAATGGGCAGTGCAATTCTTTCAGCAGCGGGGTTACATGTTGGCGATACCCTGCCCCAGTGAGCAGTCTCACCGTTGCATTTTGCACCAGCTGCAGCTTCCGAACCAACCTCAAGGGCAGCCCTACATAGAGCACATTACAGTAATCCAGCCTGGAGGTTACCAGTGCATGGACAACAGTGGTCAGGCTATCCTGGTCCAGAAACAGATGCAGTTGTCTTACCAGCTGAAGCTGGTAAAAGGCACTCCTAGCCACTGAGGTCACCTGGGCCTGGGCCAAAGATGGATCCAGGAGCACCCCCAGACTACGAACCTTCTCTTTCAGAGGGAGTACAACCCCATCCAAAGCAGGCAACTGACCAATTATCTGAACTCAGGAACCACCAGCCCACCGCATCTCCATCTTGCTAGGATTCAGACTCAGTTTATTGACCCTCATCCAGCCCACCACAGAGTCCAGGCAGCAGTCCAGGGCTTGCACAGCTTCTCTCGATTCAGATGGTACAGAGAAATAGAGCTGGGTATCATCAGCATACTGCTGACACCTTGCCCCAAAACTCCTGATGACCACTCCCAAGGGCTTCATATAGATGTTAAACAGCATGGGGGACAGGATGGTACCCTGTGGCACCCCACAGCACAACTGCCAGGGGGCCATAAGACAATCATCCAATACTATTCTCTGAAAATGACCTTGGAGATAGGATTGGAACCACTGTAAAACAGTGCCTCCAATACCCATCTCACCATGTCAGCCCAGAAGGATACCATGGTCACTGGTATCAAAAGCCGCTGAGAGGTCAAGTAAGAGGACAGGGTTGCACTCCCCCTGCCCTTCTCCCAATAAAGGTCATCCATCAGGGCAACCAAAGCTGATTCAGTCCCATAACCAGGCCTGAACCCAGACTGGAATGGGTCAAAATAATCTGTTTCATCCAAGAGTACTTGCAATTGCTGCACCACAACCCTCTCAATCACCTTCCCTAAGAAGTGGTTATTGCGACTGGTTGGTAATTGTCGCAGACCAATGGGTCCAGGGTGGGCTTTTTCAGGAGGGCTGGAATGATTGCCTCTTTCAGGGCGGCTGGAACCACTCCCTCCTGCAATGATGCATTGACCACACCCTGGATCCACTTGGTCAAACCCCCTCAGCAAGCTTTAATAAGCCAAGAAGGGCAAGTGTCGAGAGGACACATTGCTGGCCGCATCATCGCAAGCACCTTGTCCACGTCATCAGGCTGCATCAACTGAAACTGTTCCCAAGACATTGCAGCAGACGTTGCACTGGACATCTCATTGGGGACTACTGTAGATGTGAATGGGGCATCAAGACTGCTATGGAGGAGAGCAACTTTACCCTCAAAGTGCCTTGCAAACAATTCCCAGTGAGTCTCCGAAGGGTCTAAAACTCCATTTCCTGGAGTTGATGTCAACAGACCCCTGACAATATGGAAAAGCTCCACTGGATGGCTGCTTGAGGATGCGATGAAGGCAGAGAAGTGGGCCTTCTTTGCTGCCCTCACCACCATGCAGTAGGCACTGTTATGATGTTTTACTTGTGTCCGATCAGCTTCACAGCATGTCTTTCACCACTTGCGCTCTAGCCATTGTCCAGCCTGTTTCATTGCCCTTAACTCACTGGTGTAAATGTAAAGGTAAAGGTGTCCCCGCACTTACAGTGCGAGTCATTTCCGACTCTTAGGGTGACGTCTTGCGACGTTTACTAGCAGACCATATATATGGGGTGGGATTGCCAGTTCCTTCCCCGGCCTTTCTTTACCCCCCAGCATATGCCGGGTACTCATTTTACCGACCACGGATGGATGGAAGGCTGAGTGGACCTCGACCCCTTTTACCAGAGATTTGACTTCCTTCTTCCGTTAGAATCGAACTCCGGCCGTGAGCAGAGCTTCAGCTGCGTTACTGCCGCTTACCACTCTGCGCCACAGAGGGTCTACTCACTGGTGTACCAAGGTGCAAACCAGGCTTCACAATGCCGGATAGGGTGCTCAGGGGCAACCGTGTCAAGAGCCTGATGCACCTCGCTGTTCCACAGTGTGACAAGGGCTTCAACAGGGTCACCTGCTCTATCTACTAGGAACTTCTCCAGGGCATTCAGAAATCCAGTGGATTCCATTAGTCTCTCGGGGCAGACCATCTTTATCTGCCCACCACCCTGCAGGGAAGAATCAGAGCCATAAGTCTAAACTTCACCAGGAAGTGATCTATCCACCCCCCCCCCATTTCCAGACCACCCCTTCCTCCATCTGGAGCAAAAATCAAGTCGAGGGTGTGCCCTGCCCTATGCCTTATGCCAGTGACAACTTGAGACAGACCCATGGTCGTCATGGAGGCCATGAAGTCCCGAACCGGAACACTAGAGGCAGCCTCAGCGTGGACAATTGAAATCACCCAGGACTATCGTTCTGGGCTCCTCTGATACCACAGCTGAGATGGCCTCCGCCAGCTCAGTCAGAGAAGCTGCCGGGAAGCAGGGTGGATGGTACACCAGCAGCAACCCTACTTTACTGTCTCCTTGGCCCAACACCAGGTGCAGGCCCTCACAGCCAACTCCAAGGCAGAGTGGATTCCTGGTGACAGAGATGGATGTTCTGTAGACTATAGCAACTCCTCCCCCCCCCCCGTCCCTGCACCCTGTTCTGGTGTTGTGCTGAGTATCCAGGTGGGCAAAACTGTAGCATATCAAAAAAAATTAAACCACTTGGGGAGGTTGTACAGCTGAAAAACAGTATAGCATTCGCTCTATGTCTGAGGTTCAGAGGTGAGTGCCAGTCCTTTTGCAGCCGAAATGACACACACAAGAGGGGTGTCTGCAGGCTCAAGGAAATCCCAAGGTTTGTGGAAATACAATGAAGAAAACAACTCATGAGGAAGGGAATGCCTAAAATAGCCCAATGAGGTCTGACCATCCACAGTGGCTACAGAATTGTGACTGACCCTTGTGGGGAAGGAATGGATTCAGGTATCATGGAGGAGGGCATGGAACAATGAACAGGAGCATTCCATGCTGCAGCATTTTGTTGCAGGTCCCATTGGTAAATTGTTAAACATTTTTTAAAAAGTGTAAACCTAAAAATGGGATGTATAAACAAGACAATGTGTCTGGAAACAAACTGATGATGCAGCTACACTTATCAGAGAGAAAGGAGTGACTGCAAGTCACTGTTGAGCATAAAGCTAATACAACCCTGGGCACCCCAATAAAGCAGGGGTAATCAAAAGGGCTGTGTACTCTGGCTGAATCCCAGATCCTGAACTGAATCAGGCAAATTTGGGTCAACCCTGTATTCTGCTGGAGTTGGTTGAGACAGCCCTGGATCAACCCAGGTCGGATTAGATCCACCCAGGGCTGGTGCTGAGGAGGAGGCATGGGGAGAAGATGCACATGCACATGTTTTAAGCCCTAATTAAACACTGTGTAAGGTTCTGGGTCTGGATCTGGGATTGTCCCAGGTCAGAGTGGGGCCACTCCTAAATTCCGGATTGAATCCTGATTCAGACCAGGGGGGCATGCACAGTCTGAGTAATCACCTTGGTGCCCTTTAGGTGTCATGGGCTACAACAGGTGTGAAGGACCTTTGTCCCTGCAGATGTTGTTGAACTACAGCTCTCAATTCAGGCCCACCCTGGCCATGTTGATGAGAGGCTGATGAGAGCTGTAGTTCCGCAACATCTGCAGGGAGAAATGTTCCCCAGTCCTAGACTACAACTCCCATCATCTCTGACCATTGCCTGTGCTGCCTGGGAATTGTCATGCACAACATCAGGAAGGCACCACATTGGCTATTCCCTGACATAATATATAGAATGGCCTTCACACCCTGGGTTGGCCAGACTTTGTGTAAGAGAACACAGCAACCATCCATATTTTATAAACACTACAGGTCTTTCACCAAATGGCCTTAAAACCCTGCGTTTCTGAAAGGAAAAAAGATGTATTCATTATTCCCCCTTGAAGCACAAGACAGGTTAATCTATGTTCCAAGAAGACCGAGTAGTAGCATTTCGGAAGCTGATGAGATCCTGGAACTCATGCGGAACACGGGTAATAAAATCATTCCATTTTGCTCAGGAATGCAGAGAAACTGTGCACTGGGAGTGGGAGACAAGAAAAATAATGGGATCGGTTTGTCACTCTTCCCCGACGATGGGGGATGTAATACATTTCTCATTAGTTAACATAGGCATCCGTGTACTGAGGCCTTTGAAAAGGGTTGGGGGGGGTCATAGTGCAAGAGAGAAACTCAAAAGGGCCAGCCGCAGTGCAAAACACCCTGGCTCAGACTTCAAATTGTGCCACTGGGGAAGCACTTTGCGCTGTAGGAAAGAGAGAAAAAAGGAAAGACAAAGGGTAGCTTTTCTTGCCTAGTCTATTTGCTGCTGCCTACTTGCTTTGCTTTTTCATTTCTTTTTACTCATCCTCCACTCAAGGAGTGCCAGATAAGGATTGGAATCTGAGGACAAGCCAATCAGCAAACACGGCTGCAGCAGGACCACATAAATAGATTTTATGGACCCTTTTGGTTCTTAAGAAACTTATACTTCAAGCCTGGAAGGATAAATACCTGTCATCTACTACACAAGGGTCTGAAGACCTTAAAGCTCTTGCTATATTTGAACATACTTTTTATAAACACCAGCTTTGCTTGGATACCTATTCGGGCATTTGGATGGCAACTATTGATCTATATGTGTAAACTAAGATGGGTGTGCTGATGCTTTTTGCATTGTTAATGTGAGCTGACAGTTGTAGTTTTGTGTGTGTGTGTTTATCCTTTTTTCCTCTAATAAATTTGCATTAAAAATCAAATATAAATCTCTGCCATGCAGCAGAGTGAAGCAACCCGCTTGAGGTGACACCACGTAGGGGTGGTAGATGGAAGACAGGAGCTGGTGTTTGAATGGTGTAGCACAGCCTTTCCCAACCAGTGTGCCTCCAGATGTTGTTGGACCACAACTCCCATCAGCCTCAGCCAGCATTGCCAATGTCTGAGGCTGATGGGAGTTGTGCTCCAACAACATCTGGAGGCACACTGGTTGGGAAAGGCTGGTGTAGCGTGATCTTTTTTAAAAGTGTGAGGCCATTTCCACATACAACACCCACTGACCCCATACTGGACATGGTGCCAAATGGAGACCCGCTGGGTTTGGTTCCATTTGGGAGTGGAGATGTTCCCTGCTGAAAGCAGAATTTGAAGTCACCACCCATCAGCTTTCCAAAGCCCTCAGCATCCTTAACAGCCGGAGCTTATTGCACACAAAAAAGGTATAGAATTCTGGACCGTACCACTTCAAATTGCAGCAAGGTGCCATTGTAGTAGTAAAGCAGCATACCACAGAGAAAGTTTTAGCATAGTAGACCTTTTCCTGACGTTCTAATGGAAATGGACTGCCTTCAAGTTGATCTTGACTTATGGCGACCCTATGAATAGGGATTTTATGGTAAGTGGTATTCCAAGGTGGTTTATCATTGCCTTCCTCTGAGGCTGAGAGGCACTGACTGGCCCAAGGTCACTCAGTGAGCTGCCTGGATGTGTGGGGATTCGAACCCTGGTCTCCCAGGTCATAGCCCAATATAAGCTGCAAAGCAAGGAGCTTTTTAACATGGGGTGGCTTTAAAAAGAAAAGACATCCTCCCTCCTTGCAGTCTGAACTAGTATAGTCCAGATTTGTACCACCTCAGTTCACCACCTAATTCTGCATAATGGCTATCAGAGCCTGGGTAATATGTGACTATTTTGAGCTGGTTCTCATGTGATTTAATGTAACAAAAAACACACACACCCAAAGCTCTTTGTTCTTCCTCTCTAGCCTGGGCCAACTGGGCACCCTATAGATGTTTTGGACTACAACTAGAAATGAGTGAATCTGTCCATTCCAGTTTCTCTTTCTCATCCTCCCCCAGTCTTAAATTCAGTTCTCCACATTTCCACATCCGCTGTGTATTGTTGCGTGCCATCCCGATCTCTGAGCGGTGAGAGACCTTCGGGGGTTCCTGCGCTTGCCCAGGGTTTGGTTTCCTTGGAAAGAAGGTCAGTGGAGTCCATGGTGTCTTTATGAAATATGGTTTATTTACACACATTCACAGCCTGAGCATAAGATGGAGGGGTTCAAAGCATCAGCAGGCCAATAGATCTTGCTTTCCCATCAAGCTTATAGGAGAGATGCTGAAGCCATCATGCAGGGAGCAGGCCTCTCTACATGTCTTCCCAGTTCCTAGCTTCTTCAAACTTGCTATAAACACAAGCCTCTCTTTGATCCCAGGAGTGGATCAAAGAGTTTCAGTTACAATAGGATCTCCCTGGCCCATTCAGCAGTTCATGGGCACTTGACAGACCCATTAGCATACCTGGCCACTCCATTAGATTAACATTCATCTGACCAGCGGAGCAGGTTTCTCAGGTGCAGAGCCCACCTCCAGGTGCAGGGTTCCAAATCAGAGGCTGGGACACATAGAAATCATCTATCTCAACCCCCCAAACCTATAACAATATGAAAATTCATCAGCATTTTAGTATGTATTTCTCCTAATATACACATTTTTGTATGCAATTTCCTCTAATATTCACATTTTTGCAAAGCAATTTCCCCACAAAGCAATGCACCTCATGCTGGCTGGAGCAGCTGGGAGCTGTAGTCCAAAACATCTGAAGGGCACCCAGTTGGTGAAGGCTGTTCTTTTTCTTTATCATAGGACTGAATTGAAACTCACAGCATTCTGTCAGTTAAGAATGCATGCCAGAAGCATGGGAGACAGTGTTCCAAATAGCCAGAATTATTCAATAAAAGAAATTATGTACTACTGTTCATCATTATCATGGAAATACTGTGTTATGAAATTGTACTTTGGTCATTAACTTCCCCCTGTGAGTGAGTGCATACACACATGCGTGCACACACCCTGACTTAGAATTATGAGCAGAGGAGAAATTTGATTCAGTCCTCATTTACAGCTGAACTTATCAAATTTGCACTTTCTGAAACTATATGAAAAATGAAACACTGCCATCCTTTGGAATTTGCACTTACACGGATTTTGCTTTGCTCCAACCAATGTTTACAAAAATGCATATATTAGGGCAAAATGTGTATAAAACTGAATACAGTGGTGAAAAGAATATATACAAAAATACATTATAATTAGAATTGGCTATATGTACATTATTCATAACTGCAGACAAAAATGAATTTATTAGGAGAACTTCACACTAAAATGTGGAAGAATTTTCATGAGATTTTTTTTTAAAAAAATTGCAAATTGCTGCAACAACCTGAAGACCTGAATTTAAGATTGGAAAAATGAAGATCTGAGGGAACAGAAACTTACAGATTTATGCTGCTGGCTGCTTTTTTGCTTTTGGGCAACACCGCATTAGGAAAACTGAAAGAGGGCTTATTGAAGGACCTCTTTGAGGCATCTCTCCCTCCCACACACTTGGCCACAACCCAAAACAGTGACCATCTTCTCCCACTTTTACAAACAATGGGAAGACAAGGCTCCTTGCTTGCCTCAATGTTTTTCTCTGAGTGTTGTGATTATTATTTCCAGTGGTGATCTATTTGTCACCATGAGATGCATGTCGAAAGTCCCCTGAGGTGGGTGGAACTCATACAGCTCTTTGGTAACATAGAAAGCCGCCTTATACCCAGTCAGACCACCAGTGAATCTAGCTCAGTGTTGTCTTCACTGCCTGGCAATATGCTTCTTGATACCAGTTACTGAGAAGAGCAGGAGGGGAGAGCGCTCCTGTGCTCAGGTCCTGCTTGCTGGCTTCCAATGGGCAACTGGTTGGCCACTGTGAGAACGGGATGCTGGACTAGATGGGCCACTGGCCTGATCCAGCAGGGCTGTTCTTACATATGATCTTATCTTTTGTCAACAGGAGAACTTTTGGGGTGTAAGAGTGAGGAATAAGAACAGGAATAAGACAGGCCAGGCAAGTTTCATGTAAGAGTCTTTACTAGGCAAAGACATTAGAGACATCTTCCTCCATTGACAATTCTTCCCCCACACTCGAGTTCCTGCCAGTTCCCAGCTTCTCACACCCTCAGCTAGCCAGACTGACCTTGATTGTCTGGAACTCTGTTCTCACAGTTTAACCCTTCTGCTTCAGGTTTCTCTCTCTCTGCTAAAAACCTTATCTGTAAGTCTCACAACCTGCGTCACTGACCAACAGGTATGCCTCTAATTTTAAATTAGGAGCACCATTAGGCTCCATCTGCACTATACCTTTAAAGCAGTATTATACCGCTTTAAGCAGCGATGGCTTTGCCCCCAAAGAATCCTGGGAGCTGTCATTTGTGAAGGGTGCTGAGAGTTGCTAGGAGACCCCTTTCCCCCTCACAGCGCTCCATTTCCCAGAGTGGCAATTGTAGCTCTGTGAGGAAAACAGGGGTCACCACTCAGCACCCTTAACACACTACAGCTCCCTTGATTTGCGGGGGGAAAGCCTTGA
Organism: Rhineura floridana; assembly: GCF_030035675.1. NCBI lineage: Eukaryota > Metazoa > Chordata > Lepidosauria > Squamata > Rhineuridae > Rhineura > Rhineura floridana. Next base: position 15,936,096 of record NC_084493.1, on the reverse strand, counting down.
CTGTTTAAAGTGGTATGGTACGGCTTTAAATGTGTAGTACCAAAAGGGCCTTACTCTCAGCTATCAGAAGTTTGAGGAAAAGTCATGATTTTGATGAGTCTAACACCATGGGATCCTTGCAATGCTGTGGGCCCCCTCATGCGCTCCGGACCAAAGGGTTTATCGCCTGTGCTTTAGACCTAAACTGAACCTCAGAGATTAGACTGGGCTGAACCTCAATTATTTAAACCACTTAACCATTGCGTTCTGATACTGCTTTGGAAGCATAACATATTGTTGAAGCCAATCGCCTATTAAAATTCATTTTTCAGTTAAAGGTCAAAATAACAAATTGAAACCAGCTGCAGCTTATAATTTTTAGCCACGCTGTAATTTGTGTGTGATTGCATTATTCCATTTCCACCCAACTAATGCCTCTTGTTGAATTCTGCTTTATGTGCTGGAGCGGCTTTTAGCAACTCTATTAATTAAGAGGGTTTTCAAAAAACATTGATTAGTAAGAGATTTTTTTTAAAAAGAAAAGAAATGCATTTTGCAGCAAAGCACTAAGATTCTTACCCTATACAGAGGGAAATGAAAAGGAGTGGGATTTGAATTTGGCGTAGGCGTTTCAGTTAATAATGAGATCAATATACCTGCCAGGTTTGTACCAGCTCAGGGACCCTCCAGAATGAGAGTAATTTGCGGAGGGTATTCATGTGTATACTGTACATTTATGTGTGTGCATTTAAAGTGGATTAAAGCATTTTGCCACCCTAACACAACAAATCCACTTTTTTTTAAAAAAAGGATTTTTTTTGTGGCTTGGAAAGTGACAGAGAAGGTGTGACCAACAAGAAGATGTGTAAACACCTCACAGGCAAATAGGGATGGGGGAGAAATTTGATTCAGTTTGCATTGAAAGCTGAATCTATCAAATTCACATTTTCCAAAACAATGTGAAAACTGAAACAGCCATCCTTTGAAATTCGCACTTACCCAAATTTTGCAGTGCAGTTCTCCAACCAAAGAACATTTACAAAAATGCATATATTAGCTGAAAGTGTGCATAAAATTGAATGCGTTCGTGAAAATGAAAGACACAAATGCATTCTATTTAGAGACATTGCTTGCAGAAAGGTGTACGTTAGTCAAAACTGCCTACAAAAATGTGCTCATGAGAAACGCTCACTAAAGTGCTAAAGAATTTTCATGCATTTTCGTATGCTATACTCACTAATATATTTGCTTTTATGCATGTTTCCCCCTAAAATATGCATTTTAATAAAGACTGGTTGGAGAAATGCATCACAAAAATCAGGTAAGTGCAAATTCTGAAGGATGGCTGTGTTGTGGTTCTCATGTTGTTTCGGAATGTGCGAATTTGATAAATTCTTCTTTAAATGCGAAACACATTTCCCATCCATCCCTACTTCTGACTAAACATGCATAGGATTGTTCTGCAGAACTCCGCTTCTCTGCACACTTACAAGTAGGGAGTAAGTCTCATTGAACACAATGGGACTTTGGAAAACAGCCAAATAGCCACCCCACTGGAATACTCCCTTCAAATTACTTTCCCAGACCCAACCTTTTTGTAGAGGTCCTTCCTTAAACTTTTTAAACCAGCAGTGGGGGAGGAGGTGTTGGAAGTGGGGCAAGAGCCACTCCTGTTTTGTTCTTTTTGTTTAAAATCTAGAGGGAAGATAGAGCTAGGATCCTCCAGATGGATAGGCTTTGTTTACCTTTTACCTGTGACGCTCTGACTGACTTCCTTCTGTTGCTAGACTGTTACGCCTTTAGGGAAGCTTACCTGCCCCTCCTCCTTCTGCCCTTTCCATTCCTTTGTCCTCCGGCTGTCCAGGAGAGAGGAGACTCCCTTTGTCTCTCTCTCTCCGAGCATGGGGCTGACTCCTACACCTGGGAGTTATGCCACCAACTTAGCTAGTTAGTTAGAACTAGGTATGCCTTTTGTATCTACTATGTATTTCTCTAAATAAAGTAGCTTTTCTTATTTTACTATGTCTCCAGTCTCAGTGATGCTGTTGCAGGGTAGAAGCCTGCTTTCTTAGGCAAACGCACGCACATGCTGGCACACTTGCATTTCAACATCTGCTGTTACTGTGGTGCTGCTTTTAAACGAAATTAAGCAACAAAACTACACACAGTGCAACAGGAGGCACTTATTTCCTGGCAGATGAATTGCTGCAGCTTAGTTCAGGAAAGGGCAACCAGAATTATCAAGGGGATGGAGCTGATCCCCGATGAGGAAAGGTTGCAGCACTTGGGGCTTTTTAGTTTAGAGAAAAGGCGAGTCAGTGGTGACATGATAGAGGTGTAAAAAATTATGCATGACATTGAGTGGATAGAGAGAACTTTTTCTCCCTCTCTCATAATACTAGGACTTGGAAGATTCAGGACAGACCAAAAAAAAGTCCTCCTTCACAAAGTGCATAGTGGAATTCGCTCCCTCAAGAGCCAGTGATGTCCCCCAATGTGGATGGCTTTAAAAGAGGATTAGACAAATTTATGAAGGATAAGGATGTCAGTGGCTACTAGCCACGATGACTGTGCTCTGCCACCAAAATCGGATGCACTATGCTTCTGAATACCAGTTGCTGGAAACCGCAGGAGGGGAGAGTGCTGTTTGCACTCAGGTCCTGCTTGTGGGCTTCCCATGGACATCTGGGTGGCCACTGTGAGAACAAGATGCTGGACTAGATGGGCCACTGGCCTGATCCAGCAGGGTTCTTCTTGTGTTCTTATGCTTGCTGGGAGGAGGAGGGTAGTGCTGTAGCCAATTTGGCATTCCTGGTAGTGTGTTTGCACTGTGCCACCCTCCCTGCCACTTCACCTCTCCCCATTCTGGTAAGCAGCAGCGTCTCACCTGCTCGAAGGTTAGGTAAGTGCCTCCACCCCACCGCTCCATCCGCTGCTGCTTTTAATACTCTTTCCTAAGTGAAACAAAGCCCAACAGCATTTGCTCATATTCACCCTTTGTTTCCTTTGTCTCTCCCTTTCCCCCCTCCGTTGCAGTCTCCTGACAGTTCTGAAATATGCCTATAAAGGGTATTTGTCTCTTTGCCCCTACTGTAGTTTCAGTACATTGGTGATGCTCTGCAAATATTATTATTTGTGCCCGTTGTCAGTGCACATGTTTTTTGGTGTTTTGACAACTATTTTACAAATGTTTTTTTCATAAAGGAGAGAGAGAAAAAACCAGGACAAGATAGGAAAATATGGCGATAGAGATGGATGAGACAGTTAATTTGATGTTGCAAATTCCATCGGCCATAGATGTCCTTATATTTGCAGTTGTGAGAAATAATGGGATGGATGCCAGGGTGAGCATTTTGCGGAGGCATGTGTGTAAATCGGATTCATGGGTAGGATGGATGCAATAAATCATGATGCCAGATTCCAGCAATTGCAGTTTCATCCAAATGCAAAATACCTTACAGCACAACCCTCTGGATGTCTACTCAGAAATAAGTCCCATTGTGTATAGGACTACAACCATAGGAACATAGGAAGCTGCCTTATACTGAATCCGTCATTGCTAGAGTCTATCAACAGAACCAAACCAATGGTCCATCTAGCTCAGCATTGTTGGCACAGATTGGCAGTGGCTATCCAGGGTTTTCAGATGGGTGCCTTAAAATCTTACCAGGAAATGCCAAGGATTGAACATGGAAAGCATGTCCTCTACTACTGAATTATAGCTTTTCCCAGAATTGTTGGCTTAGTCAGACTCTTGACCCATTATTTTCTATACTGACAGGCAGGATTTCAGAAAGAGGTCTCTCCCAGCCCTACCTGGAGCTGGGGATTGAATCTGGGACCTTCTGCATGCAAAGCAGATGTGCTACCATTGAGCTATGGCCCTTCCCCTTATACCTTAATGGTATAACCCAAGTTTTCCCACACTGTTGTTCCTTTTAGGAGAAGGTGGGGACCTAATAAAAATATAAGAGCTACTTTTTCTCTCCCTCTCTTGTCTGTTTGCATCCCACACCATTTTAGAAAGCCACTTTCTAGCCACCTAGATGAGTGAGTGGTAAGTACCCATGGATCCTGCCACCACATATGTTCCTTGTAGCAATGCCCCCTGAAAGCATAGGAACACGGGAGGCAACCTTATGCTAAGTCAGTCCTTTGGTCCATCTCGCTCAGTATTGCCTACACTAACTGGCAACGTCTCTTCTGGATTTCAGACCGGACAATTCTCAGTCCTACCTGGAGATACCAGGGCTTGAACCTGGAACTTTCAGCATGCAAAGCAGATGCTCTGCCACTGAGCTATGGCCCTTCCCCAACAGTTACCTGATGCTGTTACTCTCAGGAAGATTTGCCCTGGAAAAAAAGAATCAGAGCAGTGGTACATTTAAGCGCTTTACCAATGAGAAACACTGAGGCTGGGGCTAATTAATTAATTTAATTGGTTTATAGACAGCTTAATATTTTTTAAAAAAAACTTTTAAGTAGTTTACAAAGTAAAAGGCATGAAACCACAAAGCTAAAATACATATAAATCAAAATGCATGCTGTCAATATCACAATAAAAATCCAGAATAAAAAATATTGAAAATACTGAGCACAGCAATCTAAAAAGTAAGTCAGGAAATGTCCAAACAAATAAGTTTTTAATGGGCATCTAAAGCACATCACAGTTGCTGCCTCTCTTGGATTGCATAGGGGTGGGCGATCTAGAGGGTCATGGCCCTGAAGAAAGGCCAGATTCATTAGATTGTAATCCACTAAGGCATGAGTAGCAAGACCCCCACCAGTGTTCATAAATATCAGAAAGATTGGCAAGGTCTGTAGAGGGAAAGGCCTGGTAGCCTGGTCCAAAGTTGTTCTGAGCTCCATGGTGCAACTACATTTGGAATTCTGTGTATCACCTCAGAACAAAATTACTGTAGAGTTGGGAAAAGGGCAACCAAAGTGATCAAGGAGGTGGAGCGACTCTGCTATGAGGAAAGGTTGCAGACGTGTGGGGCTTTTTAGTTTCCAGAAAAGGAGAGTCAGAGGAGACATAATAAAGAGGTATAGAATTATGCATGGCATGGCGAATGAGGATAGAGAAAAGTTTTTCTCCCTCTCAAAGCTTGGAAAAGTTACTTTTTTGAACTACAACTCCCATCAGCCCAATCCAGTGGCCATGCTGGCTGGGGCTGATGGGAGTTGTAGTTCAAAAAAGTAACTTTTCCAAGCTCTGCATAACACTAGAACTCAAGAACATCCAGTGAAGGTAAATGTCATGAGATTCAGGACAGACCAAAGAAAGTATTTCTTCATGTGGCAGCACATAGTTAAACTATGGAACTCACTCCCACAGAAGGCAATTATGGCCACCTCCTTGGATGGCTTTAAAAGTGGATTAGACAAATTCATGGAGGATGAAGCTATCAATGGTTACCAGCTATAGCTGGAGGCAATATGCTTCTGAATATCAGTTGTGGAAACAGAAGGAGGGGAGAGTGTTCTTGCGCTCAGATCCTGCTTGTGGGCTTCCCAGAAGAGGCATCTGGTTGGCCACTGTGAGGACATGGTGCTGGACTAGATGGGCCATTGACCTGATCCAGCAAGGCATTTCTTATGTTCTTTGTATTATCCTAACTGTATCTACTCAGTTGTCCTATTGAATTTAGTGGGGCTTACTCAGAAATAAGTGGGGTTAGGCTTGCTGCCTTTAATGCAATTTTTTTAAACACAGGTGTAATTTGTATATAACTAGGTATCTTGCTAGTATCCTACCTGTTGCATTCTGCAATAGCTGCAGGCTCCAAAGCTGGCAGCATCTCTGCTGAAAATCTATTATGGAGGCCTGCTTAGATCAATCCCACCTTCAACAGCTTGACATCGGACAGGATTGAAGAACAACTGTGTGAAAGTGGAAAATGTCTCAGCGGTGCTGAAAAGGCCAGCAATTAAATGTCTCCTTGGGGGAGAAACTGGCAATGTGGTGAAAATGACAGTTGATCTGCCTGATCTCTGGGATCTTTATTGCTCACAAAAGCAGTCCTTTTGGCCTTGGTATACAAGGATTAAGTGGTGGTGGTCGGGATGGGACATCATCAGCTTCAAAACAAATAAGGGAAGACCAGGGAATGGCGTACTTTACCTTAGCAGTTAGCCACTCGCCAGCTAGTCTGACGTTTTTACAGAATCTACCATCCGCATGATGTGATGGCCACTAACTTAGATAGCTTTAAATGGAGATAAGACTAGTTCAGGGGTAGCCAATGTGATGACCTCCATAAATTGGACTCCAGCTCCCATCAACCTAAGCCAGCATGGCCAATAGTCAAAGATGATTGTGGAAGTAATCTCAATTCTCTATGTGCAAAATATTTTTAGAAAGAAAATAAAATAATGAGGAGGGAACCTGCCCCCAAACACTTCAATGAGGACTGCACACTCAAGGGGTCTGGCATACTGACTCACTTGTAGTCCTAATAGTAGAAACAATTGGCTTCTGTCTGGCTTGGTGACAGCACATTTCACTGCCCTACTGCCATGGAGCCACCAGCTGCAATTGGTGAGGGGGGATTGTTTCTGGGTTTTTTTAAAAAATCTCTGCATGTTTACCACCAACCTGATGGTGCCTTGCATATTCACTCTGTAGCCACTTTATTCTACCCATTTTGATTTTTACGCAGCATGTGCTTGCAATTACTAAGCAGAGACAATCTCCTAACTGGTGGTGGTGGGGAGGAGAACAGACACACACGTGCACGCATTCACCCCCCTTCCAGAGGGAAACAAAGCAGAGCTCCTTGTGCTGTTCTGAACTGTGGAAATGGCTCATCCTCCACCTTCAGTTCAGGAAATGTAAAAAGCGGCGATGGTGATGTTCTCCTACATTCAGTACCACCATAATGTTCGCAGTGGTATAGGAACATGATGAAGGGCAAATAGAGAGTAGGGATGGGAGAGAAATTTGATTCAGTTTACACTTATAGGTGAGCCTACCTAATTGGCCCTTTGCATTCGGGTCAGCATGCAAACCTGAAGCACAGCCATCCTTTGAAATTCACAGTTCTCCAAATTTTGCAGTGCAGTTCTCCAGCCAAGTAATGTGTGCAAACGTGTGTAAGCATAAGAATTAATCTACTGGTGAAAATAACATACAAATATGCATTATGTTAGGGGAAATATGCTTTGCAAAAATGTGTATAATTGCACCCAGTGAATTTTCATGAGGACATTAACCACTTTTCTTTGTTTTTGCAAACAGCTGTGAAAATGTGGAGAACTGAATTTGAGATTTAGAAATGAGAAACTCAGAGAAACCAACACCGATAGATTTGCTCATCCCTAGTCATGCTTTTTCAGTGGTGGTCCCATTTGAAATGCCCTGCCGTCAGGAAAACTTCCCTGACACTGACACTGATGTCAGGTGATAGGTGAAGACTTTTAAATAAAATTTCCCCAGGCTTTCTGGATATTTCCCCCTGTGTTTTTAAATAGGTAAGCAGAGCTGCTCTTTTTTAAAATTATTAACAGTTTATTAACAAGATAAATAAAAACACGTGGGAGAGAGCCTTTTCAGTTGTGGCTCCCAGGCTCTGGAACTCCCTGTCTCAAGAAGCCCGCTCTGCTCCTTCCCAGGTGGTTTTCCAGAAACTTGTGAAAACTATCTTGTTCTGGAGAGCCTTTGGGAGGGACTGACAGGTAGCCTGACACTGTTTTTAAGCTCTTTATTTTTATGCTCTTTATTTTTAATTTTTATCTTTTGAGTCCTTTTAGTATCACTCCCCCATATATCTATGCATATATATACATGTCTGTTTGTCTGTCTGTATATATGCATATTCTATTTTATGTATTTTAATTGTATTTTATGTATTTTTACTGTAATGTTTTGTGTTTTTATTGTGTATAATTTTATTATGTATGTACGCAATTTTATTGTAAGCTGCCCTGAGGGCCCTATTGTAGGGTAGAAGGGCAGGATAGAAATATTTTAAATAAATAAGTAAGTAAATAAGATCGTAAAGCAGGAAAAATAAAATAAAGTGTACAGACCAGATCCATACAAACCAACAAAACTAAGTACAGGGTTGTTTACATATTGGTTCAAAAATGATATCATGTGTATTAAAAGTTTTTTAACCTTCTTTTTAAAAAAATGTCTTCAAAGCTTTTTAAAAAAATATTTAAATGTATTTTAATGTCTGTTTTTATGATGTTTTAAAGTGTTTTTAGTGCTTTTGTTTGCCGCCCTGGGCTCCTGCTGGGAGGAAGGGCAGGATATCAATCAATCAATCAATCAATCAATCAATCAAATAAATAAATAAATAAATAGAACACAAGAATATTATACTTTATATATATAGAGAGAGAGAAAGATCACAAATCAAAAAGAGAATGGAAATAGTTGCAAATAGTTGCAAATGAAAACATAGTGCTTTGGGACATGAGTTTGATAAGGTTCATTTGTCATATGGGAGATAAACGGCCACCATAAGGCAGCAATATCCTCTAGATCAGTTTTGCCTCTTTGTACTTTTCAGTGGTGTGTTAATTTTTTCGAAACAGCTATAAACAGAAGTTTCTTGTACCGTGTGTCCAAACTCAAGTTTTGGGCATTCTTCTAATTTTGAGATATAAGAAGCCTTGCAGCAACCAACATAAAAATGATTAGATCTTTCAGGTGAAGGCCCATGGCTCGATCAGGGAAAACACACAGAAGACAGATGTTCTTCTTTATTCTGAAAGATTTTTGGTGCTGTTCTATTTGTTGCATGTTTTTATATTGTAATATAGCCAATGAAACTTTATTCAAAACGCTGCAGAGTCCTCAGAGGATGAACCAGTCCCTCCACAGGAACAAAGTCACATGCAACCAGTACTGAGAAGATCCCCTTGAGGTCTCCCTGGTGGGAAACCTGCTTGAAGAATCCTTGGAGCTATCACAGCCACCACCACCCCAAGGATGCCAGTGCAATCCCCTTCCGCCATCTTGGTTAATGGCAGGGATGCGCGCACCCAGCACGTATGTGTGCCATCAACCAAGATGGTGGCAGAGGCATCAGGCTCTTAGGGAAGCCTTGGCTGCCATTTTGGTTGATGGCAGGCTTGCACCCACAGTGCAACCAACATTTACGTCAAGGGAGAGGTGGGTGGGGCAGGCAGGCAGGCTTTGCGGGCCTAGTTGGCAGTAGGGGGGGTCTGGGAGCTCCATCTCTGTGATCTGTGGCAAGGTTGGGAGCCGACGCTGCCGCAGATCGTGGAAGGTAGGTAGGTGGGGCATGCGTGCAAGTGCCGGGATCTGGGGCAGGCTGGTGCCCAAGGGCCCTGGCATGCCTGGCACAGGCCCTGTATAAGGCCTCCCTCTTGAGCCTTCCAGTGGCTAGAAACAACACAGGTTTATGTTCCTGATGTTTGTTTCCCCTGCCTTGATGTGCTGTATCTTGCCCGAACTCTCTGTGATAGTGGACTGTTGCTTGATCTTGCCTCTGGATCACATTTTGGTCTTAGGCTAATTCTCTATGCTTGAGCTTGGTTTGCTGCACCTGTAACCCTGCACTTGTTGGGGAGTGTTTTGCTTAGAGGCTTGTATCTCCTGAGTCTGGTGTCCCATCCCCACCATACAGTTAAAGCACGGGACTGCCCCCCCAAAAAAAGAATCCTGGGCACTGTAGTTTAAGAGTGCTGGAAATGGTAGCTCTGAAAGTGGTAAACCACAGTGCCCAGGAGTATTTGGAGGAAGCCATGATTGTCAAAGTGGTATAAATGTGCGTATGATGTGGATAGGACTCTAGACATCACCCACTGGAGCATGACACAGTGATTAATAAAATGAGATCAGTGATGGGACAAAACAGGGCCTTTTCTGCATTTGCCCCAAGGCTATGGAATGACCTCCCAGGGCAGATGGATTCCAAGCACCTCCCTTTCACTTTCTAGAAAGATAAACCTGACTAACGGCACACAGTTTGAGCTGAGTTTCTTTTTTAACCGTGTGGCTGACTTCTGTTGTCACTGTCTGCCATTAATCTGGTTGTGCCAATTTCAGGAGAAATGAATGAATGAAAATGAACACTGATAAGAGGAAGTACGAGAAAGTGAGAGAGGGAGGGCGAGAAAGAGAAAGTAGGCAAGCAGGATTTTATAAGACATTCCCCCCCCCATCTTTGCAGTTCGATGGGGGGTGGGACAGCATTTTCAGAAGAACAGTAGGAAGCAGGCAGAGGTAATGGCCATTTCCCGGAGAGATGATTGTAGAATACTGACAAATTGGTCAATTCAAGATGGAATATGACATGATAAAATGTGATATAAATGTTGACCAACTGCTGGGAAACAGCCACACGTTAGCCAATGGATTTATATTTAAAGAGGTCGTACATGAATGTGTACAAGACTGATATTCAGAATAATATATATATATATTAACTAGTACTGAGGAACTAGTACTCGACACACTCCAATTTGCCCCTCCATTTGGAGGCTGTGAATTGCAGAGGTATATAATTTTCCCGGGAAATTGTGATGTGTGTGTGATATTTTCCTGTTGATTAGGAATGGAAGGATCTGTCCATTTTAGTTCTTTCTGTTTCCCATTTTTCCAGTCTTAAATTAAGTTTGCGACATGTCTGCAACAATGTGTCGATTTTTCTTTTTAAAAATCCTCATGAGAATTCTCTACTATTTTTGTGTGAAATTTTCCTACTAAACACATTTTTGTATGCAGTTTTGACTAACATGCACATTTTTGCAAGCAATTTCTCCTAACAGAATGCATCTTTGTATGTTATTTGCATAAATATATTTATTTTTAGGCACACTTCCCCCTAACATATGCATTTTTGTGAACATTGGTTGGTAAACTGCATTGCAAAATTCAAACAAGTGCAAATTTGGAAGGATGGCTATGTTACGGCTCTCATATGGTTTTGGAAAGTGCGAATTTGATTGACTCAGCTTTAAATGTGAACTGAATCAAATTTCTCTCCCGTTCCTAGTGTCAACCCATCATTTCCCCAAATGTATACGGGGTATTGCGGGGAGGGGGCACCAAGAAGCAGCTGCTGAGGAAAGCTCCATTGCCACAACCCAGGGCTGGCCCAAGACATTTTGCTCGCTCCAGTAACAGACCAAATGGTGGCTCCTCCATTCAATATACAGCATCATAACCAGGCCAACAGGTGATTCTTGCTACAGCATTGGGAATGGGACATCACCCACTGTGCCTGGTGGCAGCAATCTAGTTTAGGATGGGCATAGCCACTACCGGAGTGGCAAATTCAGAAGTACAGGGTCCCTTCATGATAGTCACAGCCATGCCCCATCCCCCCTTTTTTTCCTGCTGGGTTGAGAATGAGATCCTTGTTAACGCTTTCTCCCACCATAGCAGATGTCTCTGGGAGCCAATCAGCTACCTAAAAGAGTGGCTGACTCACCTCCTTTCACTCTGATTGACTCCAAACAGCAAAAAAGGACAAGAAAGCATGTTAGAAGACTCTTCTCAGTGGCTAACACACTCCCCTTTCATGTTGTTTGGCTCATAGGATGCTGGAGACATAGGGACCTTGCTGGGACCCTGATCCCCAAAAGGTAAGGTGTTTAGGACCTCTCTGAGACCCTGGATAGCTACACCCCTGTACATAGCAGGCTAGCTTTGGGGGATTCAGAAGGAATGGTGGTGGATTACTGTGGTCCTCCGGCATTTGCCACCTGAGGCAACTGCCTCACTCTGCCTAAGGGTAGGGCTGGCCCTTCCACTGCTGCCAGGGTTGGCAGTGAAAACAAACTAGGTAAAGATAAAAGGGAAAGAAAACCTGCAGCTGCTGCTACAACTAAGGGTAAATATTTAGTGGAAGTTGGTCCATCAGGGCAAGTGGGGCCCTGCCCCACCAAGGTCAGTTTCCCACCTGCTTCCCTCCCTACAGGCAATCCAGGGGGTTGCTGGCTGTCAGCTTCTTCCCCCTTAGTCTCAGTGTTGCCCTTGTCGAACTCAGCGGACAGGAGGATGGGGACAAAACTGGAATCAGTTGGCTCTACCTCTCCTTGGCTCTGGTTCTGCCTACTGTTGGTCTCTCTGCCTTCTGTTCTACCAGTTCTAACGGGCACCAGCCTCCACTATAAGTCTCCATGAACCTCTTTTGCAGTGTTGTCCCCCACACTGAAAATCCCTTTCTAATTCTGGCACCAGAGTTCCCACCCCAGTGAAGTTCAGATGTAAAGGTCTCAAATGAGAATATTTGGCTCAGTGCAAGGAAACAAAGTCAGCAAACAAATATACGTACTTTAGGGATTGAATGATCTGTCCAGGTGGGTTCTCTCCACTTCTCATTTTTTCCAGTCTTAAATGTGGTTTTCCATATTTCTGCAATATCTGGAGGGCACCACATTGGCTACCTCTGTTTTAACTCCTTTGGTTTCCAGTCCAATCCAATCATCTCATGCCCCACACTATCAGGAAATGAGCAGACAGTCGTGGACTCACCGGAATTTGAGATTCAAATTGGTCTCTTGAGCCTAAGCTGAAGGCACTGTCTCTGTCATGTAACAATTAGCAATTGCAAGACCCAGTTGTGACAACAGCAGTATTTTTATCCTTTTAATTCCATTTTATGCAAACATCAGGCAGGCCAGAACCTTCCTGAGAGCATTTTCTGGTGCTCTATCCATTATATCTTGCGTCGCTGTCATCTGAGACTCTCCCCAGGAGAACTGTGAATAATATAATCTGTAATTTCCCAAGGTCTCCAGTAAGACTTGGCACTTGCGATGTCATATAACAGACATCACTGCTGAGCATCTACTTGGGATTTATCCTTTCCACAATATATAATTTATACTGATTGAAACCTGATGGTCACGCGTCCCAGCTCCCATTGGCTTTCTCTGTGGCGCATTGCTGTTTCAAAGCAAATGTTTATCGACAACCACCTCGATGAATTACAAAATACACACCACACATTGCCAAGCACTAACTCTGGGCAGGCCATGCTGACTGTGACAAACAGCCAAATCTTCCAAGTGGTCTCGTTCCATTAAGCCAGGAACGGCCAAAGTCGCACAGCGCCTCGTACGATGACATGCGACATCAAAATTAATATAATATCAGACTGAAATGAATGGCTTGCCTTCTGTAGTCAGAGATGTGCTGGCCAGATGACAAAGTGGTTTGTTAATCTACAAGTTAAGTTTTTTCTGCTTTTTAAAAAACTTTATTTTCAAAATGACGGCAGGCCAAGATGATTGATAAACTCTTTGGCTATTTGGCATATAAGAGGGTCATCATTCAAAGGGAAGACATGAAATATTTAGAGGAGATTCATTCTGCATGTCATCGTTACGAGTGCTTTCGTGGTGTCATCGCTCATTTTATGACATAATGCTGTTTAGGTGCTTGTATATATCATTCCACAGGCGTGTGTGTGTGTGTGTGTGTGTGTGTGTGTGTGTGTAGGAGAGTGACACAAAGTCCAGAGCTGTGCTTTGGCCCACTGGCACCCTTTCAACAGTTTTCCATTTTTCTTTTTAAGAGCTGCTGCAGGTGCCATTGCTTAAAATATGAAAGGAAAAGGAAATGAAGGGGACGTCATCCCCATAAAAAGCTCTTTTTCTCCTCTGAAACAGGGCAGGGACTGGAGGAGTTTTAAATGGGGAACTTTTGGCCTGCCAGATCTTGCTGAACTGCAGCTCCCATCAGCCTCAGTAAGCATGTCCAATGGCCAGGGACGATGGGAGCTGTAATACAGCAACAGCTGGAGGAAGGAAGGATCCCTGCCTCTGTTTTACAGCTTGTGGGCTGCATTCCCTTCTGGGCAGTCTTCTGGGGACAATGCCACTGCTGCATGGGGCCAGAGGCACCATTTTGCATAATAATAATAATAGGGATAAAATCAACCGTTCTTTAAAAAAAATTACCATTCAGATTTTCCTGGGAAAATCCCCCAAAACGATTTCTCTGCAGTCCAACCCCCAAATGGATTCTGCCCCACCAAGTTCCTATTTGGAAACTGTGTAATGAATACAAAACTGCAAAATTCAGGATGGAATCAGGTTGAGGTGGGCTCTGTAAGCAACTGTAGCTATAATTCTCAAGAAAATCCTCCTTAGCTCAGGACAGACACCTTGGGATCGGTCAGAGAGTCAGCAGAGAGACAACCTGGTTGCCTCGATGGCATTTTGTGCCAAATGTTTGAGGTCCTTAGAATGCCTGCCTTACACAGGAAAACAAACGTGCCGCAGGCATAATCTGCTTTTTCCACAGAGTGAAATCAGCTATTGGCATGAACTACCTGCTTAGTTTGCTTTGAATTAATAGGCTTTGAAAACAGTGTCTCAAAGTTAAGGCGATAAGGCCTGCATAAGCCTCCAGAGCTGTGCTGGATTCTAGCTGTGCCCTTGAGCTTTTGTGACTTTTAACTTTGCTGACTGTTCTATCTTGTGTCATCATTCTATGCAGAGGGACTCTTTGTATATAACGGGATCAGGACGATTTTTTTTGACATGCAGAGCCTTATGCGGCTCAGGACCCCAATATCTCAAGGACCACCTCTCCCTGCATGAACCAATCAGGACCCTGCGTTCATCATCTGAGGCCCTTCTCTGTGTCCCTCTCTGAGGGACATGTGGAGGGTGGTGACAAGAACGGGCTTCTCCGTGGTGGCTCCCTGCTTGTGGAATGTTGTCTCCAAGGAGGAGCATGTGGGCGCCATCACTATTTGTTTTTAGGTACCAGATGAAAGCATTTTAATTCACCCAGGCCTTTAGACTTTTAATTTCACCTTATCTTTTAGTGGAGCAGGGCTGAGTTGGGTCTGGCCCTTTATACATATTATTGGTGAGCTTTCTATTCTTGTTTTTATACTTATTTTTAATGTTTGTTTTTGTAAGTTGCTTTGAGCTCACATTTCTGAATAAATGACAAATAAATATAATAAATAATAATAGGACAGAATTATACAATTAAAAACACCCAACTCAATTAAAGGACTCCCCAAACTAAAGATTATATGTCACTTGCCACAATTGCACTCCTTGTCAGTCTTTTCTCTGTTTAATATCGTATAGTGTGAGAATGACATACTAATAAGCATTTTGGAGATCATCCCTTACTACCTCCTGTTAAAGAGCTATATGAATGGGGAAAAAGTTTAAGATATTGCTATTACTATTGGAGAGAAAGAACTTCTCAATGTTGGAATTGTGGGAATGTACCTCAGACTGGGTTTGCATGTCTGAAGGGAGACAGAAAAGTCCTCCAGGCTGCTAGGCTGTACCTGTCCTTGGCTCATCTGCTAATCTTATTTCCCAGTAGCGTAACTAGCTTTTCATGTGCCCTGTGCAAGGTTTTATTTTTGGGCCCCTTAATTTTTTGGGGGGGAAAAATAATAATAATAAAACAAATACGATATAACAATTGTTTATAAATAAGTTTCATTTCAGCAAATCCATTTCAGGGGCCCCTTCGTCCTGTGCCCTGTGCCTGTGCACCTGCTGCACCTGCCTAGTTACGGCACTGTTACTTCCTGTAAACTGATACCTCTTAGGGATGCTGACCACATCTTCCAACTGTCCTTCTTGCTTTGTCTTCATCTCCTGGAGAGAGGAGACATCTTTGCTTTGTCTCTCTCACCTGTAGCATGAGGGCAAAGACCACACCAGGTCCTTGCACCTCTGATGTAGCTAGTTAGTTAAAACTAGACTCCCTTTCCTATCTATATATTTATTTTGACCAAATAAGCTTTTCTTATTGTACCAAGTCTGAAGCCTCAGTGCCCGTAGCAGAGTAAAAGACTTCTTTATAGGGAAAGTCTGCGCTGCTGCTGATCTATTACCTAACTCAGCCAACACTCAACACCCACTGAAAATAAGTTCATAAAGTCCTGGGAACAGAGAGCAGGAACAGAGACAATTGTGCTCATGCCCTGCTTGTGAGCTTCTCAAAGGCATCTGGTTAGCCAGTGCAGGAACAGAATGCTGGACTAGATATGCCTTTGATCTGATCCAGCAGGGCTCTTCTTGTGTTCTTATTGTATTAGTATACAGATAATGTCGAGGGAGTTTTCTGGAAATGAGGAAATGTGACATCCTCCTTTTTATTTATTTATTTATCATTACATTTCCGTCCCACCTTTCCTCCAAGGAGCTCAAGGTGGTGTTTCCCTCCTGAGACCTGTTCGCTGAAGGTGCCAGCTCTACTACTCACCATAGTGTGACTCTAAGATGGTAGTAAGAATGTAAGAGCCCTACAGGATCAGACCAAATGCCCGTCTAGTCCAGCATCCTGTTCTCAGCCTAATTATCTAAGGCAGCCTTTCCCAACCAGTGTGCCTCCAGATGTTGTTGGACCACAACTCCCATCAGCCTCAGCCAGCATTGCCAATGGTCAGGAAAGATGGGAATTGTGGTCCAACAACATCTGGAGGCACACTGGTTGGGAAAGGCTGATCTAAGGGAAGCCCACAAGCAGGATATGATGCTCACTGGGTGGCCTTGGGCCAGTCACTGTCTCTCGGCCTAACCTACCTCACAGGATTGTTGTGAGGATAAAATGGAGAAGGGAGAACCATGTGTACCACCTTGAGCTCCTGGGAAGGAAAGGTGGTATATAAATGTAATAAATAAATAAGTTAATAATAAAATGAGTGCAAGAACCCTCTTGTGTTCCCAATTACTGGTATTCAGAGAGGCATGGAGGCAGTACACAGCCATAAAGGCTAGTGGCTGTTGACAGCCTTATACCCCTTGAATTTGTTAAGCCATCCAAGGGTGCTTCCAGACTGTCGCAATTTTGCAGGTGGGATTCAACCATATACTGGCAAATTCAGTTTGTGCAAATGGAAGTTGATTTGGTGCTATAGCGCAACAACAACACCCTTCTCAAATTGGACTTTTTGCAATAAGGATAGTGTCAGGGGAAATGCACTGGAAAGTGTGGGATAGCAATTGCATGATGCAACACCATACAACCTCCCTGCAAGTAATTAGAACAAATGCTCAATAAATAGCTGATGTCTAACCTCCCCATAAGAGATGGAAGGATCTATCAGTTACATTTCTCTCCGTTTCTCATTTTTTCCAATCATCAATTCAGTTCTCCACATTTCTGCAGAAATTTACTTTTTTTTTTTACAAAAAACCCTCATAAAAATTCTTCAGTGTTTCAATGCAAATTTCTCCTAATAAATACATGAGTGCACGTGATTTGACTAATACACACATTTTGCAAGCATTTTTCCTAATATGATGCTTCTTGTATGTTATTTTCATGAATATATTTATTTTTATACACACTTTCCCTTAATATATGCATTTTTGTAAACATTGGCTGGAGAACTGCATTGCAAAATTCAGATGTGTGAATTTCAAAGTATGGCTGTGTATCAGTTCTCATATTGTTTTGGAAAGTGCAAATTTGACTGATTTGGCTTAAAATGTGAACTGAATTGAATCTCTCCCCCATCCCTAGCGCTCACAAACTTTGTACAAGCAAATCAGGACGAATGCCCAATAAACAGGTCGTCTGGCAGCGAACCAAGCTGTTGGTCATCAATACATCTTATAGTTGTGAATTCCATAGTTTAATTATGCTCTGTGTGAAGAAGTACCTTCTTTTGTCTGTTCCTCATCAGAGAGGTACAATTCCCAACAATCTTAACATACTACAGCTCCCAGGATTCTTTGGGGGAAGCCATGCACAAGCCATGCACTTTAAATGTAAGGTGTGGATCTGCTCGGTTTCACTGGATGGCCACGGGCTCTAGGATTCTGTCTCTTGCACTTTGTACAATGCTGTCCCAATATGCATGTCACATATTAAGGGATGTTTAAAATAACATTCTGTCTGTGCAATTCCAATTTCCCTCCCCCACACCGTAGATGTGTATAAGACAAACTGGTGTTTGAAAGCAGTTGATGCTCTTCAGTAATGTATGATGATTTCCTTTATGGAGAGAGGTTTCCTGTGGGTAAGAGAATAATCATGTGTCACCATCGATTGTCATCAGGATTCAGGAGAAACAATTGTATTAAATGAAAATGAGTGGCCCAAATTAGATTTAAAAAATGAAAGAGCATTTTTTAACTTCAGAATAATATGAACAGGCAGTTTTAGTTGGTTGCATAGTACATAAAAAAGATAAGGATGGCTTCAGTTACTTATGCTTATCACTGCCGTTTGCACACTGTTTACTCGAGAAACTGCCACTTCCATGGTGTACAAGACAATGGGAATATCCTCACAATATCCTTCTCCACAACTAAGTCACAACTGACCTGATGAGACTCCCTTTGCCACCCTCAGGCTCTAGGAAGGGTGCTTAAGGGATTTGCTTTCTGTGAATTCTGTTGTGAACTGACCTGGTCCATACTTTCCAAACTAATGTGTGGATCAGAATATATTTACCCTTGGGATTTCACAAATCTGTGAATTTTGCAATACACTTCTTAGCTCAAAAAAGTACCATAATGCATAGTTTAGGACAGTGGTTCCCAACCTTTATGAGTATGGGACCCCCTTTGTAAACTCAAAAAATTTCACAACACCCCCATGCTAATTGTTATTTTAGTCTCTGTTAACTGAAACAATGGTGCATGGCAAAATCATATCTCCAGATATCCCTTTCCATAAAAAGCTCCCTGCAGACAGGCTGAAGGCGAGTTCTGGCGGCCTTGCAAATAAGAATAATTTTTAAAAGGAGGTGGCAGCAAAGCAGGAGCCAAGAAAGGCAGGCAGGCCGGCTGCCAGGAAGGAAGAGGGAAAACAGCCTTTTCTTGCAGCCTTGCTTCTTTTTGCTTCAAGAAAAGCCCTCTTCTCTCATTCTGAGCAAGAGCATCAGCAGCAGTGGCAGTGTGAGGAGATGGGAGTCAGCAATAGTAATCCCCTCTTCTTCCTGGTAGCTCTGCCCTCAGCCTCCTTCAGCATCTGCCACGTGTTTTATAGGCAGACACCTGCCCTCGGGGCACCTGAAAGACACTCCCCTCATGTTAGGAGCAAGGGGGAGGTGTTGTCTGCAGCGGCAGTTGGGAGCATCCAGCATCCAGGGAGGGAAGTCTTTTTAAAAATATAGAAGTCATTTCTTTATGGGTCACAGCCCCCAGGTTGGGAACCACTGGTTTAGGATAAAATACCTTTAGAAATGCATACATTGAGACTAAATATATATTTAATAGGGGTCCGTATTGAATTCAGATGAATCTGAAGGTCAAGTGGGGTGCCTTGGAGGCATTTTTGACTTGTCAAAAATGAAATTGGGTTTGGACAAGGCAGAACAAGACAAAGTGGGGACCCCTGAAGTTCATTGTGGTGCCCCGGCAATCCAGACATTTTTAAAATGCTGCAGACAAGTGTCTGCTGAGAGCAAAAGTAATGTATCTAAGCTTATCATAACACTATATTGCCGGGATGGAGTTACTGTGGTGGGGGAGCAAACAACAGAGGGGAGCTAGGGCAAACAGAGTGCTCCACTGAGATTGACAGGTCAACCTTATAATGGGAGGGAGTGATCTTACTCAGAAAGCTAATCTCTTTAGTTTGCCATGAATATAGTCTATTCATTATTGGCTCCAGATCTGCTGCTCTGCCTCTCCAATGTCTCTGGCATATCAGGCGTTGCTTGATTCTTGTGTGTTTACATGGAAAAGTAAGTTAAGGCCACAAATGTAGGGGATGGCCAGTTGTGGCATGCTTCATTTTTGGAACTCTTTATGGAAAGAAGCGTCACTGGCCAGTTCTGGTTTCACCTTTCCTAAGATAGTCAAGGGTATTTCATATTACACAATGGAGGTGGGGCATAAAAAGGCTCTGCATATACTTTCAATGGAAACATTAACTTACGAACTTAAAATAGCGGGGAAGCAGTACCTGAAAATTTTCCTGCACTTTGGTAGCCCTTCCCATCTTATATGGATAGCCGCATGATGCCTTGCTACCTCCCAATGAAATATAGTTTTGTTTGGAAGAATCGATAAAATATGTTTGTGCATGTACTCCCCTTAGTTATTGTCTCACCTTACTGTGAACAGAATCTTCCCACGGAATCGGTTTCTGTGTATTGCATATATCAGGCTAAAGTGTTTCTGTATCTCATTGTAGTTTGTTCTTGTTGCAATTATTTAAAAAACTTAATAAAGTTTAAAATAAAAAAAGGAAGACTGTGCTGTTTGGAGTGCAATCAGCTTAAGCTGATCCGGCTTTGTTCCTACTTCTGTAAGCTGAGATTGCATTGTCATGCTAAGCTGGGGACTTTAGATATGCTTTTTGGTGATTATTTTATCGAAAGCCTGTGTAAAAAGGTGTGTTTCCAAAAGCTGGCAGAATGCCAATGCAGATGGGACCTTTCATATTTCAGAAGGAAAATCTTGCTACCACTCCATCACTCACGCAGGCAAGGAGGAAAATGTGGTGATGATGGAAAGAATGTCATGTAGGGAGGGGAGATTTAACTCTCTACAGCACAGTGGGTAGGAGAGCCTGGCTGGGAGTCTAGAGTCTGTGAGTTCAAATCCCCGCTCGTGTCTCCTGGGTGTAAAGAGCCGGCTAAAGGAGGCAGTGGTAAACCCTCTCTGAATACGGCTTATCATGAAAACTCTATTCATATGGTAGCCATAAGTTGGGATAGACTTGAAGGCATTCCGTGTCTCTCTCTCTCTCTCTCTCTCTCTCTCTCTCACTCACTCACTCACTCACTCACTCTGTGTGTGTGTGTGTGTGTGTGTGTGTGTGTGTGTGTGTTTGCACCCATCAGTGGCCTATGCCCACTACTGGATCTGGCTATACCCACTGGCATGTTACCCAACCCAATGTAGCATATTTTAGCATAATAAGGGGAAATAGCTGGCCACCACCTACAGTTTTCCCCAATCTGAAATTGACAATGTGTCCCTTTCCCTTCTTTGCTCTTAACCAATGTGTGGCTGGCAGGTGTCTATTGGGGATGAGTCAGATTATGTCACCTGGGATTTTATGTTTTAATAAGGGCTCTGGAGTCAGAAAGGAATGCAGTGAATTATCTGCCTTGCCACCTGTACTGGAGATAACTTATCTTGCCCAGGGAGCTTGCAACCTTGCACTCTTTCACTCTGTATTTAAAGCTGCTGCTCCATGATCTGTAAATCAGACATTATATAGTGGCTGCATGGATCGATTAAGCTTCTTGAGCTTTAGCTAGCAATATCGTCAGGGTTTCAGATTCCCTTTGGAATTTCATTTCAGTTTTCATTTCATTTCATTTCATTTATAAACCGCCCATAGCTAATAGCTCTCTGGGCGGTGTACAAACAGAGTTAAAATACAATGTTACAATAAAATCAATAACAAGTATCAGCAAAATTTAAGCTAAAACATTAAACATAAATATTAAAACATTAAAATGCCTGGGAATGACAGTATGTTGTATGAGCAATGAAAGGGAAATACTAAATGCAAAACAGGGGAGGAGAAAATGATGGACAGCTCCTGCTTTAGATACCTCCATATTTTTAGGACCAGTGGCCATTTATTTCCAATACAGAAGTGATCACGATCCTTTCCTGATGCTTCCTGATTAATTTTCTTATTGTATTGATATATCGCTTTGCATAGTGGGAGGGAGTTCAAAAGAAATTCTGGGAATTGGGTTGGAGAGCAAGAAGGTGCCTGTCACAATCTGTTTCTTTTTTTTTAAAAAAAAAGGTCAGGTGTGATTTTGCCAAGGAAATTGAGCGTTCTAAGTTTGTTTGTGTTGTAGCTTATTTGTGTCCATGTTAATTTCTATTTCTAATTTCTAATTTCTATTTCTGCTACCTCCTCCTATTTTTAGAAAGTTTAACTTTGCTTTATAATGGCTAGAACCAAGTACATGAATCTGATATTTTAAAAACAGTATTTGTGATGTTTCTAGTAAGGGATCTGTCTTAGGAAGGTTTAATTTACCTTCTTATAGCTAAAACAAGCCCCGGCAACTTGAGGGGGGGGTTGTTAGAATCTTTAGAGGGGGCTGAGGGATTCTGCTTGGTTACCTGCTGAAATAAGGGAGCTATTAATAGAAGAAGTATCAATAGGCTGAAAAGCAGATCACCCATCAGGCAAGACG
The DNA here is from genome assembly GCF_030035675.1 of Rhineura floridana. Taxonomy (NCBI): domain Eukaryota; kingdom Metazoa; phylum Chordata; class Lepidosauria; order Squamata; family Rhineuridae; genus Rhineura; species Rhineura floridana. The sequence continues at coordinate 15,914,077 of NC_084493.1, read as the reverse complement.
TGCAATCAGTTTTCAAAAATGGGGAGTTGGCCATTCTGTGCTTCTTCATCCCAGCGTCCATAGGTGTAACCTGAAACCGCATAGCCCCTAATCAATCAGTTCTGCTGTCTCTTCCTATACTCTATTGTAAACCTGAGACCAATCCAGACTTTATGGCTTTGACTCCAAGCCAGCTCCACTCCCACTCTCACCTTCTTTCTGCTTTGCTTAAAATCCAGCCTGATGAAAGAGTCTGTTTTAGGTACAGCTGAGCGAGAATTTCAATTCAGTTTGCATTTCATGCCGGATCTATCAAATTTGCACTTTCCAAAACAATATAAGAACCAAAACAAAGCCATGGAAGGATCTGTCAATTTCCTTTCTCTTAGTTGCTCTTTTTTCCAATCTTAAATTCGGCTCTTCACACTTCTGCAGCAATTTGCATTTTTTAAAAGAAAAATACTCCTGAAAATGCTCTAGCATTTTAATCAGAATTTTTCCTGCTAAACACGATAGAGTGAAGACCTTTCCAATATTTTATATGACACCTCTGTGGTAGCAATAGGGGGCAGGTTTAGTATGAAATGAGAGCATCTATTTAACCAGAAAAACATGATGATTTAAGGGGAGGATATAAATGGGGGAAAGTAATAGCTCACATTAATTAAAAACTCAGCATACTAATTTAAGTGTTATGACAGCTGTTCACTGACAATTGTTCCTCACCCACAACAATGTCATTAATTACTGGGTTCTTGTCCTGAGTAAAACAAGAAGCATGCCCCCAAACTCTTCATTATCTTTGGTTTGCCTGCCTGTTAGCAGGTATCTTACAAAGACCACTTCAGCTTTAATAAATCCAAGTCAAAGACAGCTCTTAATTTTGCAGTTGGCTATGCAGATTCACAATTAAAGCCAAATTCTCTGGAAATTAGCTTTCCATCCCCCTCCTCCGCAGCCCCCTGTCAATCAAGCTCAGGCAATTCTGTTAATAATATGCACAGAGAAAGACATTAGCCAATGGTGGCCAAGATTGGGGAGGCCAGTTGCTTGTTGTGGGTGGTTTGAATTTGGATATTTGGCTGATGATTCAAAATGAGAGACCACTAGATAGATGAGTGGTCTGGGAGCTCCTAATGATACGTATGTGTAGACCTGATCAGTCCCTTGGATGGTGGAACACTGGGAAACCCATGTAAGAGGGGGGAGAGAGAGAGAGAGAGAGAATTGATTCAGTTCACATTTAGAGCCGAATTTATCAAATGCTATCACAAATAATATGGGAATGGAAACACAGCCATCCTTCAAAATCTGAACTTGCCCAAATTTTGTGATGCAGTTCTCCAACCAAGCAATGTTTACAAAAAAGCATATATTAGGGGGATATGCACAAAAATGTATTAGTGAAAATAACATTGAAAGATACATTATATTACGAGAAATCGCTTGCAGATATGTGTAGTCAAAAAGAATGTATTAATTAGAAGAAATTTGCACTAAAATGCTGAAGAATGTTCATTAAGATTTAAAAACACACACATAGCTGCAGAAATGTGGAGAAGTGAATTTAAGACTGCCACAATTGTCCCCAAGTGTATTATCATCACTAGAATCCTAGAATTATAGAGTTGGAAGTCATCTTGGTGGTCATCTAATCCAATCCCTGCTCAGTGCACAAATGCACCCTCCTTACCCAAACTGTGAGAGGTTTTCGGGTCAAGGGGGGTAGCATCATGTTTGGTAGGCATTCAGTAGGGGGGGAGGAAGTTAGAAGCAGAGGGTGTGCACTTGCTTACCAAATTCTAAAACAATTTCGCTATGGACAGGACTGCTCTGTGTTTAATATCTATGATATGCTCTCCAAATGGCTGTGGCTGGTGGACATTGTCATCCTAAACATCTGGAGGGCACCAGGCTGGTGAAGATTGGTCTACATATATGCTCTAAAATAGCCTTTCCCAACCTTTGGGTCCTCAGATGTTGCTGGACTACAGTTCCCATAATTCTTGACCATTGGCCATGCTGGCTGGGGCTGATGGGAGTTATGGTCCAGCAACATCTGAGGACCCAAAGGTTGGGAAAGGCTGCTCTAAAGCACTATATAGATGCTAAATAATAATGCGTTAATAATAGGAACGTTGGCAAAGAGAGGGATCCTCTGCAGAATTTACCATCTCTGAAACGGATCCATATTCCTTTCATTCCAATAGTTGCATTCAGTCGTTTAGATGGTGATTCAATTGTTCTGACACATCTTTCTGAAACAGTTGGACCTCATCATGTTCCAGTGAAACCTTAACTTTTATTAGTGCTTTTATGAGGGACTCCAGCAGCAGCTGTATTTCATTTTGGAGCATGCTGTCCTTTGACGTTCGTTTAAGTTCCTTGGGAAAGCTTTCCACCCATTTGCAGAAGATGATGAAAAGGGTTTCTCCCTTTCCCCCACCATCTCCTACTAGCATGGATTGGTGATGTTAGTGAAAATCAGCGTTGCCAGTAAGTAGAGTTGCCCTGGGGAACTGAAGTTGTCTGTCAAAGTGTATTGTGTCTCTGCAGCTGGCAACATGCTGACATCTTGTCTCGTTCACCTTCGATAACTCAAGTGTGGACTTGACTGAAAATCTTCAGGTTACAGACAACCACGCTCCACACCCAGTCCAGAGAGATCTCCATGCAGGGCAAGGAGACGCTTTGAAAACAGAGGCAACTCCAGATTTTAGAAGGCTTTCGGTCAAGACGGAATGGGGGAGAAATTTGATTCAGTTTGTTGGGGTTAAATTGAAATCCCCAGTGCTTGTAAAACTATAGTTCACTGGTCCTATCTAAACCAGCTTGGGCTTTATGGGAAATAGAACCAAAGTGGCCTTTATTTGACTTTTGATATAAAATGTCGGTTCATTTCCTGGTGACCTGACCCTTACCTACATTCCAGTGGCTCGCATAATAAAAGCCGGTTTAAGCTGGAAACTTCCCTACTATGTATCTCTTGTATCACATCCATGCCTATGACCTTGTTTATTGCTATAAAGGTGCCTTGCATAGAAATGTTATAAGCTGTTCCGCTGCCCCTCAGATCTTGACTTGTGAAACCCTTTGATATGCAAGCGTAGTAATTTTCATGTCTGTCTCCTACCCATGGGGCGCCCGGTTGCAGCCGGCCACCCCTTTACTCTTCCCTTCTTCTGTAGTTGCATAGTGCTTATCTCTAGGACATGCGAAGTATGCAGACATGGAATCTAAGAGATAATCTTAGTGTTTCCACTTTTCGTCCTTCCCCCTACACCCCTTTACCTCCTTTTGTCTGCCCCAAAGCTATAGTGTCTAGCAACTGCTTCTTTTGTATTTTGTGACGTATGCCCGATACTGTAAACTTCGGGGTGAGCCTATATAAACCCTATGACACCAATAAACGAGGTTCCCATGCTGGCCTGCTTCGGCTTGTAAGTATTGGGTCCCCTTTGCAAAGGTTTTTGTCTCGTGTTACTTGATCTCTGATAGTGGGTTCATTTGCACTCAACTCCGCACTCTTCCCGGGTGTAATAAGCAAGTTGGGGTTGACAGGGCGACTTGTGTGTTGGGTTTGGACCTAACAATTGGGGGCCTCATCCGGGATCCCTTGTGCAGACCCCCTTTTTGCCATTGCACCCCTTAATTTGATAATAGGCGCCACGAGAGAATTTTCTCGGTTATCAATAAAAGCGGGCGACTTTGACATTTTGGGGATAAAGCACAGTTGAGGAAAACCCGCTATCAGACGTCATGGGAAATAAAGGGAGTGTGCCGGTAAAGGACAGCCCTTTGGGAATAATGTGTATGCTGTGGCAAGAGGAGGACTTGCCTGTGCATAAGAGAGGCCTGAAAAAGAGAAAGATGATTGAGCTCTGTGCGGTAGCGAGACCGCGGGTAACTGCAGTATTGGCACCGGGTGAACGGTAGCCAAAGAGTGGCTCCTTTAAACCCATTCCTTTAAGAGGAGTAGGGGAGCGGATTGAGGTAAGACATTCAGATTAATTGCATTTCTGGCTCCTATGGCAGATGGGAGTGCAGAGATTGCAGGGTTTTTACAATGCTGAAAGACAGATCTTTGACCGGTGAGGCCCCCCCTCCAAGTTATTTTTCTGAGGATGACTCAGATAGAAGAATGATTTTAAGTCGTTCTATTATGCTTTCCGCGCCAGCGCCGCCTTCCAGCCCCGAAGGCGGGGCTCCTTGGCCGGCGCGGAAACAAGTCTCTTCCGATTCAAGTGCTGAGATGGAAGAGAAGGATCCAGGAGAGGGGCCCTCAGGGGGGAACGGTCACGCGCTTGCGAAAAAGGAGAAAAAAGAAAAAAAAGAGAAACGGTTATTGACTAATGAAACGCCATTGATTGTGCGAGACCAGCCGTATCTGGACGCCCAGGGACAGGTCAGACTCCTAGGTGTGTAAGGCTTGTGTTTTCCCGGGAAGTAAGAACGTAAGAATGGTAGTAGGAAGGATTTGCATAAAAGAAATGTGTATGAGTTGGGTACCCAAGTGAGAGGTTGTATGCGTATAGCTTTTTTCGAGTTTATGTATGAAAGTTTTTCTGTGGGTTTGCTTTCAAGGGAACTTTCCTTCCATTACTGTCGTTCATAAATCATGCTGATTTTACCTTTTCCTCTTTTAACTGCTTGGATCAGCTGTGCTGCCCACCTGTTCTCTTAGTAGTTCTTAGCATTTTTTTTATAGAAAGTATAGGATTTGAACTAAGCGATTCCTTTTAGAATGTCGGGGTTTCTTTTTCTTTTGTTCCTGTACTGGGTTAACTCCTTCTTCCCTTCCTCCTTATTTGATATGAATTTAGATTATTAAGGTTTTTTTTGTGTTTGTCTGTCTTGCTTGCTACAAATTACTTGTGTGCATCTTCCTTCCTGATGTAATGTTTTATATCTTCCTTATCTCAGTCCTTGCCATTGAGGAACGTTTTATTTCTTTGGAGCTCCCTTCCTTTTCAAGCTTCTTAAAATTGTTTTCTCCAGTCTGTTTAAACAGTGGGATGATTGTTTTCTCTGCAGCAGTTTTATGCTTTAAGTCTAACGTGATCCCTATGGTTTACTATGTTTTATATAAAGACGGATTGGCTGTGTTTTCCTAATTATTGTGCTGTCTGTTATGTGATTGTAACTTATTAAATATAATTTCTTATTTCAGCCCTTGCCGTTTGACATTAATCCCAATAGCAGATGTTCACAGAGGGGGGGATATTTGTCTAGAATAAGTTTTGCTTTTCATTATTTGTCAGTTATTTCTTATCTTGTAAATGTTACGTTTCTTTTGACGTGGTTCTGTTTTTTGTTTTTGTTTGTTTTGTTACTGCATGTTGAGCCAGAATTACAGAAAAGGGAAAGAGATTGGTTTCCCCCCCCATGTTCTCTAGATCTAGCACAAACGTATTAAGCATACATCTTGAAATCAGGAGAAGATACTAGAGTTCCTTTTGTTTAGATTAGACCTGAACCTTTGGCTGTTGCTTGTAGATAAAAGCCTGGCACAGTTAGTTTTTCTGTCAGTGGCCAAAGGGGCAAAAATAACAAAATTACTTTTGAAACTACTCTACCCATTTACCGGTATATAAAGGGAGGCAATTGTAAGTGCCAACTAAATTTGTATGTAGTGCCTTGTGGGTAGAAATGTTTTCCTCCCCCCATACACTTTGACAGGGAAAAGATACCCATGAATTAGAAAGGTTGTAAGTAAAATGAAGGATTCTAGGAAAGAAGTTATTTTGATGGTAGAGGAAGGATAGTTTGAGAAATATTTATTGATGGTAATAAGAAAAGGGAAAAATGACAGGAAAAGGGAAAATGACAGGAAATAACAAAATGTTGTATGTGGGTTTTTTTCTCTCTCTCTTCTTCATCATTGTTGCTAGATTGTGGATTAGAACCTGTACCTGTTTTTCTTTCTTCCATAAGGAAAATAACACCTCTTCTTGAGGTACTCGATCCCAGGTAATTGTTTTAAATTTGTCTGTGAAATGTATGATTTGCCCATTTCCTAGATAGGCAAAACTGAGGCCACCTTGCTGTTTAAACCTAATGTGATGCCCTCTTGTGACTAGGTAAATTCATTATCAAAAGGGGACCAAAATCACAGTAATTGTCTACCTCATATTAGAATTCACATTGGGAATCAATATTACTTTGCTTCCAAAACAGAAACTCATCCCCAGTTGCTCTTTGACTGAAGATGGACCAGGACTTTCAACAGGAAAATGCTTTCCTCATTGTCATACCTTGTGCATATAAATCACACTATTACTAATGAACTTTTTTCTTTTAAAATGATGTTCACAATTATAATGCATGTTAGTGCATTTATTCCTTGACAGGCACTTAGAGCAACTGCTCTACATACAGGACGAGCACCATTGGAACACCCTGCTGATTTGTTTTTTTTTTTTTATATATAGTTTTTATTCAAATTTTTCCAAAAAACAAACAAAACAAAGTAAGAAAAAACATAACAATACTACAACAAAAAATAAAAATAAAATGGTTGACTTCCGATTTGTCACAGATCAGCTATAAGTATATAATATACATCAAACCTGTCCCTTAATATGTACATACAGAATCCCTTTTCTCCATAAGCTGTCTTAATTAATCATCAAATCCCAGTATCATCATTTTATTTTGATCTTTCGACAAAAAGTCTAAGAGAGGCTTCCAATCCTTAAGGAATGTATCTGTCGATTTTTCTCTAAGTAAACACGTCAATTTATCCATTTCTACTAAGTCCATTAATTTCAGTAGCCATTCTTCCATTGTTGGTATTGATTCCATTTTCCACTTTTGTGCATATAATAATCTTGCTGCCGTAATCATATATAATAATATTCTTCCATATTTCTTTTCTATTTGTTTATCCATAAAACCCAGTAAAAAAAATTCTGGTTTTGACTGAATATTTATCTTTAAAATTTTTTGCATCTTCCTACCTATCTGTGCCCAGAATAATTTCGCCTTTTTACATGACCACCACATATGATAAAAAGATCCTTCTTGTTGTTTACATTTCCAACAAACATTAGAGACATTACTATACATTTTTGACAGCTTTTCTGGAGTCATGTACCAACGGTACATCATTTTATAAAAATTTTCTTTAAGATTATAACATAATGTAAATTTCAAGCCTTTTTTCCACATATTTTCCCATTGATCCATTTGTATGTTATGACCAAAAATTTTTGCCCACTTTACCATGCACTCTTTTACTTGTTCTTCCTCCATATCCATTTTCAATAAAAGTTTATACATTTTTGCAATTATGTTTTCATCATTTGTATACAAACCTATTTCAAAATCAGATTTACTTATTTCAAACCCATACATTTTCTTGTCCATTTTATATCTTTCTAACAATTGTAAATAGGCAAACCAATGAAAACTATATCCTTCCTTTATCAATTGTTCTCTCTCTTTCATTGTGTATTCTCCATGTACATTTTCTAATAGTTCTTGATAAGTTAACCATTTCTCTTTTCCAGACATTTCTCTTCTATAAAACGCTTCTTGACTTGAGACACATAATGGTATTTTCGAATAAAACCTTGGTTTGTATCTATTCCATATTTTCAACAGAGAACGTCTTATAAAATGATTGTTAAAGTCTACGTTTACTTTTACTTTGTCATACCATAGATATCCATGCCATCCCCACTTCAGATTGTGGCCCTCCAAATCCAATAGTCTTTTATTCCTCAATAAGATCCATTCCTTTATCCAGACTAAACAGCAGGCAGCAAAATAAAGTCTCAAATTTGGTAATCCCAGTCCTCCTCTTTCTTTAGCGTCTTGAAGTAATTTAAATTTAACTCTTGGTTTTTTTCCTTGCCATACAAATTTAGAAATATCTTTTTGCCATTGTTTAAAAGGTAAATCAGAGGATATTACAGGTATTGTTTGAAACAAAAACATCATTCTCGGTAATACATTCATTTTTATCACAGATATTCTACCCATTAATGACAGTTGTAGTTTATCCCATCTTAGCAAGTCTTTCTTAATCTCTGTCCATAATTTTTCGTAATTATTATGAAACAGCTTTGAGTTTTTATTTGTCATGATGATGCCTAGATATTTCAACTTTTTTTCTATTGTAAAATCTGTCTTGTCCATTAACTCTTTCTGTTCCCTTAAAGTTAAATTTTTCACCAACATCTTTGTTTTTTGATTGTTGATCTTAAATCCTGCTAACGGTCCAAATTCTTTTAATTTGTCCATCAATATATGAATTCCTTCCAAAGGGTTTTCTAGTACAATTATCAAATCATCAGCAAATGCTCTCAATTTATATTCTTCTTTTTTTATTTTTAATCCCGAAATCCTTTTATCTTGCCTTATATCTCTAAGCAGCACTTCTAAAACCAGAATAAATAAAAGGGGAGATAATGGACATCCCTGTCTTGTACCCTTTTGTATTTCACATGAATCCGTTAAGTCTCCATTAACAATTATCTGGGCCTTCTGTGATGTATAAATCGATCTGATCCATTTTATAAAGTTGTCTCCAAAATCCATTTGCTCCAAAACCTGGAACATAAATTTCCAATTCAAATTATCAAATGCTTTTTCAGCATCTAAAAAAATCAAAGCTGCTTGTTTATCATTTCGTTGTTCTAAATATTCCAACACATTCAAAACATTCCTGACGTTGTCACGTAATTGTCTTTTAGGTAAAAACCCTGATTGATCTTCCTGAATAAATTGTTGCAATATTATTTTCAATCTTTCAGCCAAAATCATTGTAAAAATTTTATAGTCATTATTCAGTAGAGATATTGGCCGATAATTTTTTGTTTTAGTTAAATCTTGGTCCTCTTTAGGTATTAATGTTATATTAGCATTTTTCCAACTATCCGGTATCTTTCCCTCTTGCAAAATAGAATTCATTGTAGACTGTAAGGGTAGCAAGAGTTCTTCCTCCAAACATTTATAATACATTGCAGATAGCCCATCTGGTCCTGGCGCCTTTCCTAATTTAATTTTATTTATAGCTTCAGATATCTCTCTTGACGTAATAGGGCCATTAATAACTTGTCTCTGAAAATCTGTAATTTTCGGCAAATTCTGTTTAGATAAATACTCTTCTATTTTTTCAGATGGAATTTCTTGACACTTATACAATGTTGAGTAATATTGATGAAAAATCTTTTTGATTTTTACATTATCTGTCAGCGTCTCATCTCCTTCTTGTATCTTTAAAATAATATTTTTTTGACGTTCTTTTCTTAATTTATATGCTAACCATTTCCCAGGTTTATTTGCAAATTCAAAAGTCCTTTGTTTAGCAAAATTTAATTTCCTTTCAATTTCTCTAACTGTCAACATTGATACTTGCTTCTGTAACATTTTAATTTGATTTACAATAGAAACTTTAGCTGGATTCTTTTTCAATTCTTCCTCTTTTTGTTTTATTTCTTCCAAAATTAATTGCATTTTCTGTTGTTTCTTTTTTTTTAATTCAGAATTACATTTAATAAAGTATCCCCTCATAAATGCCTTACTAGTATCCCAAACAATATTTTCACTTGTTCCTTTATATAAATTATATTCAAAGAACTCCTTTAATTTCTTCTTACATTCTTGTACTACTTTATCATTCTGTAATAAAGATTCATTTAGTCTCCATCTAAATCCAAGATTTTTTTTTTTTAAAGTTAATATCACAGGATTGTGGTCCGAAAAAGTTTTTGGTAATATATCCATTTTAAAAATATCCTTCGCTAAAATTTTTGACATCCAAATCATATCAATCCTCGAAAATGTTTTATGTCTTTCTGAAAAATAAGTAAATTCCTTTGCATTATCATTTATATATCTCCAGGTATCCACCAATTCTAAATGTTCCATGAGTTCAAAACAAATCTTCGGTAATTTACCTTGTGTCTCTTTGATATTTTTTTCAGAAAGCCTATCAATTTTTGGTGAGATTACCCCATTCCAGTCACCCATGACACACCAATGCTCATATGAAAACTCTGACAATTTTTCCATAAGTCCTGTATAAAACCTTGTTTTATCTTCATTGGGGGCATAAATACCCACTATCAAAATGTTTGTACCTTGTAAAGTAATTTCAACCCCCACAAATCTACCACTATCGTCCAATAATACCAATTTAGGAAGCAATTGTGGGTTAATATAGAGAACAACTCCATTTTTTTTTTTTGGTCCAGCTGAAATAAATTCTTCACCCAAATTTTTACAAATCAAATATTTGGAATCTTTCTTCTGAATATGAGTTTCTTGTAAACAAATTATATCCAATTTTAATTTTTTCAAATAATGAAACACTTTCTTTCTCTTCTGCGCCGTGTTGGCTCCATTTATATTCCAAGTTAGGTATTTGTAATCCATCATTAAGCGTGTATTTTAAAATTTGCCTGATGCTCCTTTTGATCCATCATCTTCCTTCCCCTCCTCTGCATATCCTTGTTGACTTTGTTTCCCAGGAACTATATCCATATCTTTGAGTTTATCTTCTTCCATATCTTTTGAAGCTTTTCTCAAGAAGTCCCTTGCTTTTTGAACAGTATTCAGTCTGTATTTCTGTTGTCTGAATGTAAAAATCACTCCTTCTGGAACGTCCCACCTAAATTGAATTTTGCATTGCTTAAGTTTTTCTGTAAGGAAAGCATATTCTTTTCTCTTACGTAAAAGTCTAATAGGAATTTCCTTCATCACCAGTATTTCCTTACCATCAATTTTAAAGGTATATTTAAAGTGTTGCTGTAAAACCATATCTCTGGTCGTCTTCTTTACGAAATGAACAAGCACATCTCTTGGAATTTTTTTCATTGTTGCATATCTGGAGTTAATTCTATAAACTTTGTCTATTTCAAATTCCATCCTATCTTCATTCAAGTCCAGAAATTTTACTAAAGCATTAACAATTTTATCTCTAATGTCTTCACCTGTTTCCTCAGGGATTGCACGGAATCTCAAACAATGCTCTTTATTTCTCATTTCAGTCACAGCTAAATAGTCCAAATTTTTTTCTAGTTCCAGATTTAGTATATCTGTTCTATTCTCCAAGGTTTGTACCTTTTCTTTAGTATTTTTTGCATCTTCCTTTATTTGCCCAATTGTCCCTTTAATCTCATCCACTTGTGTTTTAATATAGTCTTTTATATCTGTCAATTCAGTTTTCATTTCCTGTTTCATTTCCTGTTTTATAGCATTAATCCCTTCCATTATTTTTTGAAACATTTCTGGGGGTATATCCTCTTCCTGTGTATCAATAGAACCTCTTCGCCCCTGGGCCTTGGTTGTTTTTTTAGTTGTCATTTTCAAAAAGAGGCCTTTGATTTCTAATATTAATCACTGTTTCAGAACCTAAGGGCAGTCTATTTCTTTTCTTTTTTTCCCTCCACCAAAAAGAAGAGTTAATATTCCAGGCCTATTATTGAAATCCAGCCAGCACAACACAGTCCTTATCTGCTTCCAAGAATGCAAAACAATTCTGGTTGCCAAGACTAAACAATTAGTAGCATATACGAGCAGCGGATTCATCCAACAAGAAATAGTCCAAAGAGAAAAATAGTCCAAAATATAATAATTACCTCTCATCCGTTTTTAAACTTTAAAAGTCCAAATTCAAGCCAGCTTTTTGTCGTAAAAAAAGTATATAAGTTGTTTATATTTTCTTTCTTCCTTAATTATATTTAAAAGAGAAAAAGTATGACTCACCCAGGTTTCTCAATTGCTGATTCATAAACAAATCCCTTTTATTGCAGTAATTTAAGCCGAATGATAAGGTTTAGGCAGAAGTGGGCTCGCTGGTTAAGAACGTTTTTTTTTGAGAGAAGAAAAAACGCTTCGCTTTATTCCAGTTCAGCTTGCGTGGAATTCCTGACTCCGTCTTCAGCCGATCGGCTTGCCTTCTTATCTCAGGAATTTCCTGATCAATTCCAGCCGCCGACAGCTCAACGAAGTCTTGTGGAAGATCTGATCGGTTCTCCTATACCTTGGAGAACATTTAAGCCAGTCCAAGATTCCTCTTGGCTGGCTTTTAACCTGAAAAAAGCTTCCTCTGAGGCAGAGCTCCCTCAGAGACAACCACCAGCCAGCACCACTTCCCGGAAGGCCGGAACACCCTGCTGATTTGGAACAGAACTTAATCTATTTGTGCCACTAACATCTCTTTGTTTTGCATTCATAGCAAGAGGTATAAATCCTTTTTCTCTGCTTTCCGTGGCTACTTTTCATGAGCAAGGCTCTACATAGCCAGAGGATGGGGAAACTCAGGAATTTAGAATATGTTGTACTGTTGTGTGTCTGTTGCAAAAACAATATTTTGGTTTTGTCCACTTTGATCAGAAGTCTCATCTGTGGCCATGGATGTTTTATTTTTATATTTTCTTTCCTGTACTGAAGTGTTTTCTCCCCAAGGAACATTTTCCTTTTGCGTGTGTATCACAGAAGATTTTTCTTTTGAGACATTTTGGACTCGATCTTTGAAGTGCTCCAGGACCAGAACACGATATGCAACTGGCATGCTATTTTCCTGTATTGCTGCAATAACAGCATAGAGGCCTGCTTCATTCTACCTAACCACAGAACTATTTTCGGGCCTATATTGGCCAGCAACCTGAAACGGGCACCTTGTGCAAGTTTGCAATCTTTTCATACAGTCACTCGGGGGGAGGGGGGGGGAAATGAAGATTCTTTCATTATTCCAGTTTCTCTGCCTAGCATCAGCAAAAGACACACATGTTCAGTGGAAGCTGTAACTGAACAGGAACAGGAACAGGAACAGGATGAACTTTGTGCAAGCCATCCCACAGTGTGTTTATTTGTTTTATTTACTTGTTTTCTTTGTAATATTTCCATTGTAATATTGAATGTAACTGTTTATGCATTGTCCTTTAAGAATGTGTTGTTGTTATTGTTTTCCCTTCATAATTTATATGTTATGGCTGTTTTGTTCTTTAGATGTTTTTACTTTTCAAATCCTTCTGAGTGATTCTGTAATAGGGGCTTACTGAATTTGGCCACTTCAGATGTGAGGTTCATCAATGTGAAGTTTTGACCCATTTGTTTATTTTCTCACTCTGTCATTACAATGGCTAGGAATAGGTAACAATTAATGTGAATGGATGTCAACACCATAAGAATCTAGGAAGATGATAGTTTGGAATTCCATCAAGATTGCTTTTCTCTCAAAATGATTAATGTATCTTATGGTTTTTTCATGCTAAGAAATGAATTAAGTTCAACTATTGTATATTCTGGACATGGGTGCATGTGCCTTAGAACATTTTGTGATTATGATGTTATTGATAAGTACTATACACAACCTATGCTAACATTTCAATAGATGCCTTTGTGGTATTAAGGAAATGGTAGGATGTGATTTTCCATTTAAAGTCCCTGTATGGATCATCCAGAGAATATTAGTTAATCCAGATTTGTTTCAACACCTCAAACCCATCACATTAGGTTATGACCTAGCTGATCTTCAGACACTACTTTCTCATCCTATGTACAGAAACAATTAGAAGCAGTTAAACAAAGGGGGGAGCAAGTACACTCTAGATAGCACATGATTGCCATACAGTCATTTACATTATAGATAAGCACTCACAGATATAGTAACATGGATGTATTTGGAATTCCCTGTTTGGCTGGGATAAGGATGCCAAAGAAGGTTTAACCCTTATAATGCACCCCATTGTGGTGATTTGAATTCTGATCTTTGTCTAATTAGCCCTTGTAATGTGTATCCATCTCATATGGCACAGTCACACCCTGGAAGTCAGTATTGGAGCCGGGGGCAGAACGGTGCTTGCTAATATGTGAAAGGTCATCTGTGTACATCTGCCTTTCACATAAAAGGAGGGAGTGGTACGGCTTGGCTAACCCCATTTTGGTTCAAGTGGAATCTAGGAGGTGCAAAAGCCAAGAGCTATAACTTCCACCCCAACTCACACATACCCACGGCTGGTAATGCGTTCCAGAGGTTTTGTGCATAGAAAAACAAGGGCAGAGTTAAACGCTGTCGCATAAATGTTATCTTAATCCTTGGCGGATACACCCCCATCCACAGGGAATCCCATTGCTCGTTAGAAATAGCATTAGTTTTCCTTTTTTCTTGACTAGAAGCACACATATCGGAAAATATATACAGACATAGGGGGTCTTCTTATATTGAGAGCCCCCCACTGGCCTGGACTTTACAGGAGACAGGGACAACCAAAACAAGGAACACACACTTCACCACATGGATAAGTGGGAGTCCCCTTTGTTACTTAAGGAGTACAGTCTCCTTTGCTTCCTGCTACAGCTTAAAGGAGGTAGAGGAGGGCTGGGTGATAAGCGGTTTAGTAAGAGGTGAGGTCTGTGTGACCAATACATGTGATATACCCACTTGAAAATGGCAATTGGACTTTGAAGAATGGGACATAAAACAGTGGGTAAGGTAATATTACTGTTGCGATGGTAGCATTTGTTGCATTTGATTTTCCTTTGGTCACTGACTTGTTCTTTTCCTATGGGGCTTAATGGGTCGCCAAATGCCTGCTGGCCCTTGGTGGCTCTGTGAATTTTGGTCTAGCTGGCAGAAGATATTGTTTTATGTGATTATAGTAATAGTTTATTATTATTATTATTATTACTGGATGTTGTTACTTGCAATGTATTTCTAATGTTATTCAGTTAATGTCTATAGGTCTCTGAGTTTAGTTTTAGGGACCAAAACCAAGCAAACGGGCCATTCTAGTAGTATCAAAAGGTCCAGTCATACTTGACAGTTCCTTGGTCGATGTACTGAAAAGGAAGTTGAGCAGACTGACGAAAGATTGTGTTTTATGTTGTAATAGTTATAGTATTATTAATAGCTGTTTGTTGCTGTATACAATGCATCCCAAATTTAATCCAGCTTGCTTCCGCCTGCCTGCATAGGCTGATTTCTTCATTTTTCCGAAAGCCTCAATCTGCTATTCCAAATTTGATGCAATTGGCCTCAGTCTGTATAAACAAGCTCACACTGTCATTTTTCTGAAAACCGCAACCAACTTACATGGAAATGGCTTTGAGACCGATTTGGCAACCCAAGCAAGGTAATACAGCTACCTGAGAGACTAGTTAGTCTCTCAGGGCTGAAAGGGGGGACTGTTGGGGTTAAATTGAAATCCCCAGTGCTTGTAAAACTATAGTTCACTTGTCCTATCTAAACCAGCTTGGGCTTTATGGGAAATAGAACCAAAGTGGCCTTTATTTGACTTTTGATATAAAATGTCGGTTCATTTCCTGGTGACCTGACCCTTACCTACATTCCAGTGGCTCGCATAATAAAAGCCGGTTTAAGCTGGAAACTTCCTACTATGTATCTCTTGTATCACATCCATGCCTATGACCTTGTTTATTGCTATAAAGGTGCCTTGCATAGAAATGTTATAAGCTGTTCCGCTGCCCCTCAGATCTTGACTTGTGAAACCCTTTGATATGCAAGCGTAGTAATTTTCATGTCTGTCTCCTACCCATGGGGCGCCCGGTTGCAGCCGGCCACCCCTTTACTCTTCCCTTCTTCTGTAGTTGCATAGTGCTTATCTCTAGGACATGCGAAGTATGCAGACATGGAATCTAAGAGATAATCTTAGTGTTTCCACTTTTCGTCCTTCCCCCTACACCCCTTTACCTC
Source organism: Rhineura floridana (assembly GCF_030035675.1). Classification (NCBI taxonomy): domain Eukaryota; kingdom Metazoa; phylum Chordata; class Lepidosauria; order Squamata; family Rhineuridae; genus Rhineura; species Rhineura floridana. The sequence goes on along the minus strand of NC_084493.1, from coordinate 15,898,431 downwards.
CTTTTGTCTGCCCCAAAGCTATAGTGTCTAGCAACTGCTTCTTTTGTATTTTGTGACGTATGCCCGATACTGTAAACTTCGGGGTGAGCCTATATAAACCCTATGACACCAATAAACGAGGTTCCCATGCTGGCCTGCTTCGGCTTGTAAGTATTGGGTCCCCTTTGCAAAGGTTTTTGTCTCGTGTTACTTGATCTCTGATAGTGGGTTCATTTGCACTCAACTCCGCACTCTTCCCGGGTGTAATAAGCGAGTTGGGGTTGACAGGGCAACTTGTGTGTTGGGTTTGGACCTAACAAGTTCATATTGGCATATTGGATTCAGTTCATTCCCATTGGCAGCTTCTGAAACAAGATGTGAACCCCAAAACAGGCATCTTTTGAAATTTCCACTTCTCCAATATTTGCCGTGCAGTTCTCTAACCAGATACTGTGCACCAAAACTGCATATACTAGTATTCAGAAGAATTTTTTTAACTGCATACTGATGTGGGAATGTGGAGAACTGGATTTCAGATTGGAAAGGTAAGAAATTGAAACGGAAATTGACATATTCACCCATCCCTGCTCAATGGACACTCGCCCCATCTTCACTGTACATTTAGAGCACTATTATACCACTTTGACCAGTCATGCCTTCCCCCCAAGAATCCTGGGAACTCTCTAGTGATGAGAGCTGTAAGGAGTTCTCCCAATGGAGGGCTGTAGAAAGTGGAGTCCCTCAAGGATCGGTATTGGGACCTGTACTTTTCAACTTGTTCATTAATGACCTAGAATTAGGAGTGAGCAGTGAAGTGGCCAAGTTTGCTGACGACACTAAATTGTTCAGGGTTGTTAAAACAAAAAGGGATTGCGAAGAGCTCCAAAAAGACCTCTCCAAACTGAGTGAATGGGCGGAAAAATGGCAAATGCAATTCAATATAAACAAGTGTAAAATTATGCATATTGGAGCAAACAATCTTAATTTCACATATACGCTCATGGGGTCTGAACTGGCGGTGACCGACCAGGAGAGAGACCTCAGGGTTGTAGTGGACAGCACGATGAAAATGTCGACCCAGTGTGTGGCAGCTGTGAAAAAGGCAAATTCCATGCTAGCAATAATTAGGAAAGGTATTGAAAATAAAACAGCCGATATCATAATGCCGTTGTATAAATCTATGGTGCGGCCGCATTTGGAATACTGTGTACAGTTCTGGTCGCCTCATCTCAAAAAGGATATTATAGAGTTGGAAAAGGTTCAGAAGAGGGCAACCAGAATGATCAAGGGGATGGAGCGACTCCCTTACGAGGAAAGGTTGCAGCATTTGGGGCTTTTTAGTTTAGAGAAAAGGCGGGTCAGAGGAGACATGATAGAAGTGTATAAAATTATGCATGGCATTGAGAAAGTGGATAGAGAAAAGTTCTTCTCCCTCTCTCATAATACTAGAACTCGTGGACATTCAAAGAAGCTGAATGTTGGAAGATTCAGGACAGACAAAAGGAAGTACTTCTTTACTCAGCGCATAGTTAAACTATGGAATTTGCTCCCACAAGATGCAGTAATGGCCACCAGCTTGGATGGCTTTAAAAGAAGATTAGACAAATTCATGGAGGACAGGTCTATCAATGGCTACTAGCCATGATGGCTGTGCTGTGCAACCCTAGTCAGAGGCAGCATGCTTCTGAAAACCAGTTGCCGGAAGCCTCAGGAGGGGAGAGTGTTCTTGCACTCGGGTCCTGCTTGCGGGCTTCCCCCAGGCACCTGGTTGGCCACTGTGAGAACAGGATGCTGGACTAGATGGGCCACTGGCCTGATCCAGCAGGCTCTTCTTATGTTCTTATGTTCTTATGAGACCCCTATTACCCTTAGAGAGCTACAATTCCCAGCGTGGTTGAACAATCAAACCCTCTTCTTAGGGAATTCTGGAAACTGAAGTTCTGTGAATAGGGGGGAATAGAGGTCCCCTAACACAGTGCTTTAAATGTTTAATGAGGATGTGGCTAAGAAAGAATGCTTCTTTAAGGAGCTGTCTGAATACCCCATTTATGTGGCCTTGAGCTCCCTGGAGGAAAGGTGGCAAATAAAAACAGCAGAAAGTAATAAAATGTTATGCTATGTTAGGGGAAGAGCCATAGCACAGAAGGTAGAGCATCAGGTCCCATGTTCAACCCTGGTGTCTCCAGGTTGGGAGAGCCCATGTCTGAAACCTTAGAGAGCTGCTGCCAGTCAGTGTCAACAATATGTGGTAGATGGACCAAGGATCTGACTTGGTATAAGGTAGTTTCCTATGTTCTTTGGGAAGAGCTGTAGCACAGTAGCAGAGCACATGCAGAACAAACAGAAATATGCAGATTTTTTATTTGCATAACATTGCAAATTCGATTTTACTTTTCCCAGGATTTGGGTTGACTTGGCACAAAATAGTTTTTTTTAACAACTACCAAAAAATCACAGCATATATAGGCATATTTGGTGCTCCACATAATTATCCTGTTGTTTTTTATGTCTACGACTATTGGGAAAAGTACCGTATCCTGAAGTTTTGTCACTATCATTGAAACACTAACCACTGTTTGCTTGTCAGTCAGGTATTTCCCCAAACAACCAGCAATTTCTGTTGTTCCCTTCAGTAAAGATTTCCTACGAGATAAAATTATAGCCCCCTGAATGAGAACAATTTTAGGTAAACACTTTTGAAAGGATGATATTTCCTGAGTAGAGATTGAGAGGTCTTTCTTGTTTTTTAAAAAAGACTTCTCATTTGTCTAAAAAGGCCCTTGTATTTAGAATTGCATGGTCTCTACCACCACCTCCAGCAACTTGTGTTGGGTTTAGGGATGGGGTAGAAATTCAATTTAGTTTGCATTTCAAGGCAAATCTATCTAATTTGCACTTTCTGAAACAATGAGAAGTGAAACACAGCCATCTTCTGAAATTCACACGAATCCGAATTTTATGATGCTGTTCTCCAACCAAACAATGTTTACAAAAATGCATTTAGTAGGAGATGTATTTATTTATTTATTATGTATTTATTAGATTTATATCCCTCCCTTTCTTCCAGTAGGAGTCCAGGGTGATGTTTATAAAAATGAATATATTAGTGAAGGTGAAACTGACCGGCCTGTGTCATTTCTTTGCTATGGATAAACTTTCATACCCCTACCTTTGCTTTAAGGTGAAACTGACTAGCTGGTGTCTTTCCTCTGCTGTGGATGAACTTTCAAGCCTGTGCCTTTGCTTTAAGGTGAAACTGACTGGCCTGTGTCTTTAATAATAAGTTACCAATAAACTGATAAGCCTGTGTCATTGCTTTGCTATCAATAAACTGATAAGCCTGTGTCTTTGCTTTGCTAGGGTGAAACTGATAAGCCTATGTGTTTGCTTTTCATTAAAGAGATCTCTTGATTTCTCCCAGGGCTGGGAAGGGAAGGATCCAATGTGATTTGGGGGGGGTGTGCTAGGTAGGCACCTGTTGAAACTGCCCCCACCATCTATGAGCAGGTGTAGGAACCTTTCCCTGTTTTTTCCATATTATTCCTATTTCTGGTACCAAAGTTTCTGTTAAAGAAGTAGTGTCCAGGAATGGATCTACTTTGTTAACTGAAGTATTACTGTATATGGATGGCCTTGATTGCTATTTGGGTACTTGTAATGTAAAACAGTTGATTTAGTTGCATGATGGCTTCAGTTGCATAGACTGCATGTGTTTGTTTCAGAGAACAGACAGATCTGGGACTTAGGTCCACTTCTCTGCCATTGACAGCCATTCAGCTCCAAGGTAGTGGTGAAGCTAAAACGAACCACAGGACAGGATATCATACCATATCCATATTACCTAAATAACATCTGTAACAGCTATGATTTCCCAGTATTTTGGAACTTGTGTGAACTTGAAAAGTCCTTAACCTGACATGTTACATTGAAAAGTTTTTTGTTAATTGAATTCTTTTGTAATAAATTTTATTTTCATACTCATATTTGTCCCTTGGAAATCAATCCAACAAAACCTATTCAGAGTGAAATCTGAATTTCATAAGGTACAGACTCTGCAAATGTAATTTGCTAAATTCTCATTGAATGCATTTTTATTTGCAAATTCAGATTTTAATACCTTTCTTGTTATTCATTTTCAGCTGTAAAGGAAACATCATGAAGTGTATCATACAAATACAAAATTATTTCTTCTGTTAATTTAGCCGTTGCTTTGACTTGCCAACTTCTTATCTCTTGGAGCTTCTTGCAATGGAAAAATCCATCTCCCCCCCCTCTTAATATTTTGCTGAAATCCTATTAGCTGTTAGCATCAAGGTTTTCCCTCTTTGTGGTAATTAATTTGCCCTTGGCAGGAACCCAATAGAAATGCCATTGCTTCTGTGGGTAGTTTAATATATAATCCATGATCCAATCTATAATGTAATTTATTGCATTCTTAAATCAATAGCTTGTGTCAGCAGGTATCAATAGCACTTGCTGCCTGCAGACTGATTCTACACTTCCTTCTACCATTGTTATAAAGCAGGGGTGGGAAGCACTTTTCAGCCCAAGGGCTGCATTGCCCTGTGGGTAACCTTCCAGGGGTCACATGACAGTAATGGGTGGAGCCAGAGACAAAAGAGGGTGGGGCAATGAACATGACTCTTACCTTTGTACAGTAGGCTACATCCAGCCAAGCAAAAGTTGGAAATTTCTACAAACATGCCTCCACTGAGGCAAGCAAGAGGCATTGTCACAATTCAAGGACACTTCTACCTAGACAAAAGCAGTCAAGGAGGGCATGGGGCAGGACCAGGGAGTGGTCAAATAGAAAGGCATGGAGGGCTGCATTGACCCCCTCCCTGAGGGCCCTCAACCCCTGCTGTAAAGCAATGGCAAAGCTGCATGTTTTTGTGCAAGGGCTGCAGACAGAGGAAGCTGGTGCCCACGAGGACTGGTAGGACAGGGAGACCAACATTAGCCAGAGCTAATGATGTTGTTGTTGTTATGTGCCTTCAAGTCGATTACGACTTATGGCAACCCTATGAATCAGCAACCTCCAAGAGCATCTGTCATGAACCACCCTGTTCAGATTTTGTAAGTTCAGGTCTGTGGCTTCCTTTATGGAATCAATCCATCTCTTGTTTGGCCTTCCTCTTTTTCTGCTCCCTTCTGTTTTTCCCAGCATTATTGTCTTTTCTAGCGAATCATGTCTTCTCATGATGTGTCCAAAGTATGATAACCTCAGTTTCATCATTTTAGCTTCTAGTGACAGTTCTAATGATAGGTGGAGCCAATTAATTTTAGTTTAGCCTCCGTCCTTCTCCCTGCTGAGTTCTACAAGGGCAACATTGCGACTAAGGAAGAGGAAGCCAGCAGCCAATGCCATCACCTGAACTGGTTGAAAGAAGGCTGGCAGTTAAGGGCTGGCTGAAGGCAAATGATCTTGGTGGGGCAGGGGCCCACTTGCCCTAATGGACCATCCTTCAGTGGCTGTAGAGTGGGAGAACCAAGCAAAATTGTTGGCCGAGACCACCATGTTAAAAACCACATAAATTACTGAATCAGCTTCTTCCCATAATCTTAGCTCTGGCTGCATGAAGTATTTCCACCTTTTGATATTCACCTCAAGATCAGCACATTGGATGCATCCAGACAAATTACTAGGGGAGAAGTGGGTTCAGTGCTGTTCAGCACCCTTTCCCCTCCTTGCTATTGCTGCCTTTTGACCTTCTTTGCCCTCACTGTTCTCAGCCTCACTTGCCCACCAGTCCAAGCTGCTGGCCATCACTATATCTTATGGCAGAAAATTCTATAGTTTAACTATACACTGTGTGAAGAATTACTTTCTTTTGTCTATTCTGTGTAGCGATAGGCACATAGCAAATATACAGACAAGTTAATTAACCTATAATTCTTTGTGGGTGCCTCTTGCAACCTGGATGTCTGAAAGACATTGTTCTCAGTTTGGTGAAACCAAGAGAGAGCCCAGGCTTATTGCAATGGGACACCCAGAGGATGGTTTCCCATTTGAAAGTTTACAGCGTTTCTCCTTGGACTGGTTTGATGGATGTGCAAATTAATTTCCTTTGGGTTTTCTAATTCCTGCTCCACATCCTTCTCCAACAAAAATGTGATTATGTTCCAAGGCTGGTGAATGAAGTCTGCAGAATTAAAAATAGTGCTGAAATCAAAGACGCTATATTTGTTTACTGACATTTACGAGGTCATTTGGCCTACATGTGTTTAGCCCTTAATGAACTCCAGCTCAATTACCTCCCTCTTCATAATCAATCCACTTGCTCATGCACTGGATTACAAAACATGCACTGTAGTATTAATAAACCCGTATTTTATTGGATGTCAAGTGCCATTGTTACGGTTCTTTTGCATAACCCATTCTGTTGTTTGTTTGTTTGGCACTGGAAGGGAGGAGAAGCCATACGGGCTACTGAAGATGAATGCCAATTTTTCTCCTTTGTTCTTCCTCAGCTTCTGAGATACTCTCAATTTCCCTGCTTTGGGTAGGCTGGTGTTTGGAGCTGTTAATTCAGCCATGAAGCAACTCAGTCTGAGAACATACATATAGGCAGGGGTGGAGAAGACGTTTGATTCACTTTGCATTTAAATCAGAGCTTGGAAAAGTTACTTTTTTGAACTACACAACTCCCATTAGCCGAATCCAATGGCCATGCTGGCTGGGGCTGATGGGAATTGTAGTTCAAAAAAGTAACTTTTCCAAGCTCTGAATTTTAAATACAAACCTACCTAATTTGCACTTTCCAGAACAATACAACCCTCCTTCAAAATTTGCACTTCTCTGAATTTTGCAGTGCAGTCCTCCAGCCAAACAATATGTACAAAAATGCATATATTAAAAGTGGAATGTACATTAAAATGCATCTTTTTGTGAAAATAACATACGAAAATGCATTATATTAGGGAACATTGCTTTGCAAAAATGAGTATATTAGGCAAAATTGCATAGAAAATGTATGAATTAGGAGAAATCCACACCAAAATGTGATGAACTCTTATGAGGGCTATTTTTAAAAAAATTGCAAACTGTTGTGCTAATGTGGAGAATGGAACTTAAGAGTGGAAAAACATTAGAAACTGGAGGAAACCAGCATTGACAGATTCACCCATCCCTATCTGTAGGAACTGGAGGTTTTACCTTTCCCTGATCTAGGCAAATGCTTCTATGCATTCTCTTCCCCTCTCATGCACCGCTAGCCAGGCGCTTTGGCAGTGGCCTGCAGCTCCTACTTGGCTAGCAGTCTTTTCTGCTTCTGTGGAACTGTGGGACAGAAAGGGGGGAATCTGAGAACCAGCTAGGGACCCAGGTAGCTGATGCGGTGATATTAAGCCCTAGAGCAGGGTTGTCTGGATCCAACACCTCTTCAGGGTCACTGTTAGGGATGCAAGAAGGTATCATTTTCCATTCTGCCCTGTATTCATGGCACGCAGCACTGTTTCCATTCTGCTGCAGTTCATCTTCCACCAAAATACTAACAGGGTAGGTTCTTGGTGAACTGATATGGAAAGGAGGTTCCACAGATGTGCTGTCAAGATAGAGCTTTGGGGCAAAATCCACACTTCTCCAGCCAAGGAATGTGTATAAAAATGTCTATATTAGGGTAAAGTGTGCATAATGTATGCATCCATACAAAAATTGCACTATATTACAGAAGTTTGCTTTGCAAAAAAATTATATATTAGACATAATTGTATACAAGAATGTGTAAATTAGTAGAAATTTGCACTAATATACTGATGGATTTTCACAATATTTTTTTTTTTAATCACAAACTGATGTGGAAATAGGGAGAACTGAAATGAAGCTTGGAAAAATGAGAAACAAAGAATCAAGAACCAACAAACTCACTCATCACTAGCCATAACAACAACAACAAAACCTTTTCTGGGGGCCACCTCCAAAGAACTCCATTGAAGAGTTTGTCAACCTAGTGCCCTCCACATGTTTTGGATTGCAGCTCCCAGTGGCCCCAGCTGTAGTCCAAAACATCCGGAGGGCACCAGGTTGGTGAAGGTCACTATGAGGATTGGCCTGATTCATATTAAGTGGTATGCAAGTTCTGTTTAAATAAATAAACAGCTCAATATCATGCAAAAATCAGCACGAGGCTTTCCCTGTCAACGCACCTCCATGGCAGGGACAACCTCACCTGGATTTTTACCTGTCAAGCAACCATTAAGGGCATGGAATAACTGTTTATAAGAAAGGTAGTAACCTTATAAAGTGCTTTTGGGAGAAACTCCCTTTCTGAAGCTTTTCTTTGCAAACTTGAAACGAGGAGAGGGCAGAAAGAACACAAAACGTGGGAATAAATAGCAATTGCCAAGATTTTTTGGCAAATTGGGCTTTAAAAATGCCCCAGCATCAGATGACTTACAATTAAATTATACAAATTGGTATCCAGCATGTCACAAAGTGGGCCAGGAGAAGATATCCTCAAGCTGGACAGCGAGTAATTTCATATATCCAGCATTGCCTTTGTGTTGATGGATGATCCGGCAGCTTCACTGAGGGTGAGACCTCTGGCTACCGCAATCATTTTATTGCTCTGTTTTACTGATTCTCACCCGCCCGCCCTGCCCATGGTGGCTTTTATGTCTGTCACATCTTTGCAGCTGCTGGGAAAGAATCAGAAAAGAAAAGAAAAGAGAAAAGAAAGAAGAAGCCCCAACAGAGGAAATACTAAAATGAAGCAAGCTTGCTTCTGAGAGTTGTGGAAGGGGACTAGCTAAGAGCATGGGACGGAAAGTCTTTGCTTTACACTTTATTTATTTATAATGGCTCCTTGAACACTGATAATGCCTCTTGCTTGACTGGATGGGGGACCGAGAGGGATGTGTGAATGTGTAGAAAAAATAGCCTCCTGTTCCAAGGAAAACTTGATGTTCTTTGCTCTGCCCACTTTTGACTCTTGCCCTGTCTACTCACCACTGGTATGTGGCCCTTGGAAGGTTGTCCAGAAGGGAAAACGGCCCTCAAGCTGAAAAAGGTTCCTTACCCCTGCAGGAAGGAAAGCAACAACTCTTTCCTGAACATTTTCCCACTGAAAGCTGCAGAAAATCAGTCCCTGTTCTTGCAGAGAGAAAATATTTTTGGGGTGGGGGAGGTATTTCGGCCCAGCCTTAGACTGGATATAATGCATGGAGACAAACCTAGACATGTGGCTGCAGTTTTCCATGACAATTGTGTATTTTGGGTGACATCTACTTGTCCCTCAATCATCAAAATCTCACCCAGCCCTCCTGAATAGCTTGTGAGATCCATTCCACTATCCTCCACTTTGTAACTTAGGACAATTCTTAATGAAATTGACTAGAGTGATGAACTGAAATTACAGTAGACAGCTGATCTGGTGCTGCTGTTAAAGAGCCTTCGTCCATCAACCATCTTAAACCAATCAAATTCAGCCATCAACATTTTGTCTTCAATCTCCAGGCTTTTCATCAACGACACATGCAAAGTCAGAAAAAGAATACATTCCACCATATATTAGGCAGAATAAGCAATTATGTATTGTCAGTTAGACCCTCAATCAAGACTTCGTAAACAACCGGTGGTGTAGAGCTAACATCTCCATTTCAAATTAAGCCTTTTAAAGAGACGTTATCCCAGTCAGTGTCTTTGCTGGAATTGCTTTTTGAGATGTTTTTAAAGTTTTTTAAAAAGCTGTTTCTAAAGTTTTTTTTAAAAAAAGATGCTTTTAACAATGTTTTGTTTTAATATGTTTTTAAAGATGGTTGTTTTAATATGTTTTAAAGTATTTTTTATTTTTTTGTTTGCTGCCCTGGGCTCCTTCTGGGAGGAAGGCTGCTAATAAATAAATAAATAAAATTAGAGAACTGTTTCTTTTAAAGCAGGCTTTAAAGCAAGTATATATATGCATACTGTGCACAGCTTCCTCAATCTCCCCCCTGGGTCCCTAGTCAGACCCACCTGACCTCAGGGACCACCTGCTTCACCTCAGATCAGTCCCATATTAGTTCATGGGGTGGGAAAAAAATCCTAACTGAACAAATGGCCAAGAGGGGGTGAGGTAAAGAGACATTGTGCCTCCTTCCCACCCCCTGAGATTGGTGGGGGGTACAATTCTGCAGGATTCACAAGCCACTTGTGAAGGATCACCCTGCACCCTGCAGTACTGATGCCTCCACTCAACAAGTGGGGTGATGTTCAGGAGCAGGGCATCAGACAAGAAGGAGAGTGAGGCCGCAGGCTCCTATCTTTTCCTGGGAAGGAGCCACTGGCCAGGTAGGTCTTGGCTTTTTTGCAGGTTTTCTACCCAGGGCTGGTATCAGGGGGCAGCCAGGTCGGGCCCTGGCCAAAGGTCCCTGTGGCCCAGAGGGGCCCCTAAGGGACCCCTTCTGAGGGTGGGAGGGTAGTGCTCCCATTCTGCGATCTGTACTAGCATCGGCTCCTGACCCTGCCATGGATCTCAGAGAGGGAACTCCCAGGTGCCTCCCCCCATACAATCAGTGTGGGCTTCAATAAGCCTGCACGCATGCCCCACCTACCTCTCTAATTTGTGTGAATGCAGAGCACATGCCTGCCATCAATCAAGATGATGGCAGAGACTTCCCAAAGGGCCTGATGCCCTTGCTGTCATCTTGGTTGATGGCAGGGATGTGCACACAGAGCACACATGCCTGCCATCAACTAAGATGGAGGCGGAGGCTTCCCTAAGGAGCTGATGCCCTTGCTGCCATCTTGGTTGATGGCAGGCATGTGTGCACAGTGAACATTTATTTATTTATTTATTTATTTTTAAAACTTATATACCGCCCGACTAGCAATAGCTCTCTGGGCGGTGAACATAGATACAATAAAATACAATATAATACAAAAACATCACAATCTAAAATCGAATTTCACAATCTAAAAACAGCAAAGGCTAAAATCAATTTACAAACATTACAATCATTAACAAAAAATTAAAATGCCTCGGAGTAGAGAAAGGTTTTAACCTGGCGCCGAAAGCATGATAGTGTCGGCGCCAGGCGAACCTCCTCGGGGAGACTATTCCATAGTCCGGGGGCCACCACTGAGAAGGCCCTTGATCTTGTCACTGCCCTCCGGGCCTCCCTATGAGTCAGGACCCGGAGGAGGGCCTTCGTAGCAGACCGTAGTGTACGAGCCGGTTCATAGCGGGAGAGGCGTTCTGACAGATATCGAGGTCCCGTGCCGTATAAGGCTTTATAGGTTAATACCAACACTTTGAATTTGGCCCGGAAGCGTATTGGAAGTCAGTGCAAGCGGGCCAAAACAGGTGTTATATGGTCAGACCGCTTCGTTCTTGTTAGCAGTCTGGCCGCCGCATTTTGCACCAGCTGTAGCTTCCGAACCGTCTTCAGAGGTAGCCCTACGTAGAGCGCATTACAGTAATCCAAACGTGAGGTTACCAGAGCATGTACTACTGATGTAAGATCCTCCTTACTCAGGTAGGGACGTAGCTGGGCTACCAATCGAAGTTGGTAGAACGCATTCCGTGCCACCAAGGCTACATGAGCCTCAAGTGACAGGGAAGAGTCTAGAACGACTCCCAGACTACGAACCTGTTCCTTTAGGGGGAGTGTAACCCCATCCAGGACAGGATATGTATCCACCATCTGATTGGAAAAACCATCCACCAACAGCATCTCAGTCTTATCAGGATTGAGTCTCAGTTTGTTAGTTCTCATCCAGTCCATTGTCGCATCCAGGCAACGGTTCAGCACATTGACCGCCTCACCTGAGGAAGATGAAAAGGAGAAGTAGAGCTGCGTGTCATCAGCGTACTGGTGACAACGCACTCCAAAACTCCTGATGACCGCACCCAACGGCTTCATATAGATGTTAAAAAGCATGGGAGACAAAACCGAACCCTGCGGGACCCCACATTGGAGTACCCACGGTGTCGAGCAATGTTCCCCAAGCACTATCTTCTGGAGACGGCCCGCCAAGTAGGAGTGGAACCACTGCCACGCAGTGCCTCCAACTCCCAACTCCGCAAGCCTCTCCAGAAGGATACCATGGTCGGTGGTATCAAAAGCCGCTGAGAGATCAAGGAGAATCAACAGAGTTACACTCCCTCTGTCTCTCTCCCAACATAGATCATCAAACAGGGCGACCAAGGCCGTCTCAGTGCCGAAACCGGGCCTGAAACCCATTTACAATGTCATTTACAGGGATGATAAAGGTAGATGGGATGTGCGGGTGGGTTTATTAGCCCTGTGCCACTTGTATGGAGGGGTTGGGCTATGGTGCCGGAGCAGGCTGGTGCCCAAGGGCCCAGGCATGCCTAGCGCTGGGCTTGTTTCTACCTCTCCTTCCTGTCTGATGCCCTGCTCCCTGACAGCCCCGGATTGCTTTAGGTGGCCCAACCCAACCCATGGCAGTCCATGGCTGTCTCAACTTGACTCAACCAATACCCAGAGAACCTACCAAATTGGTTTGGTACTCAGGCCTTGGCCAAATTCATTTGCACAGCTATATATTTTTTAAAAATCCTTCTTTTCTTATTAAAAATTTCCTGTAACCAAACTCCTTATTGGTTTCCAGGACTTAGGATGTATTTTTTGGAAGGGATAATTAGGGAACACATTAAAAAGGTTGGTTAAAAATATATCCTAAAGAGGGTTATGCAGACCAAAATAATGGTTAGTTGCAGGATTGCTTACAAAATTATTTTCATGTAAATTTTTCCCTGGATTTTGATGTTTTAAATAGGGATACTTAAGGAATCCAGGGTTGTATCCCATGACATCCTACTTGGAGTAGACCCACAGAAATTAATGGATCAATTCTCAGTAGGACTAACAATCTTCAATTGTTGTTAATTCTGATATGAACTGACCTGATTGTACCTTTTGGGCTATTGTGTGGAAGATAATGACAGCCTGGCTTTTACACTTCTCTGAAAATTGTGATGCAGTCTCAAGTTTTAAAAAAGGTGCTAGAATGCATTTAAAAATGTGTACTTAAATCCATTCAGTAGTATTTAATGCTAATCCTACTCAGAATAGACCCACTGATATTAATAGACATGGCTAACTTAGGTTCATTGATTTCAGTGGGTCTTCTCTGAGTAGGACTTAGTTGAATACAATCTGCCCAACCTACGGCAATCCAGGGCTACCTCAACCCAACTCAACCGATGCCCAGACTCCTCTGAATCAGTCCATTTTGGGCCTCAGCTTTAGTTAGGGTTTATATACTGATAGTAACACCTTGAATTTGGCCCAGTAACAAATCGGCATCTTTTCGGTTTGCTACCATGTTCAGTTCACATCTTCTTTCCTTAATGGTTACCATAGCACATTAATTAAAACACTCTGCAAAAAGCAATCGTAATGTGATTAATGCACCATTGCATCAAGATCCCATTTTGTGCTCTGATTTAAAATAAGTGTGCATATGCTCGTGTGTGTTGATAACCAATTTTACATGTACTAATTCCAAAATGACTTTTAGAAGTCCTCCAAGTTAAACCAGAAGATGGACCACATGCAAGGAAGAGCCGTTCCATGGACCAAGAACAAAACAAAACAGGGGATATCCATTCAGCCATAGTTATTTGAGCTCCACCCACCCAATGCCAACTGCTGATCATTTGGTGTCTGACAAGGAAATGATCTGATATTTCAAGTTGCTGAATGGTCTTTACATGGTTGAAATAGGACTTGGAAATCAACCGGATCAACTCTGGAAATCTGTTTGCTGGAAGGAACACTCCAAGGTTTCAGACATGGAAAGTGGTGGCTGGCAACCACGGACCTGATGAGGCAGCCAAAGGGTTCTCCAGAGGTGGGGCCAGTTTGCTTTGGTTTTCTCCTCATCCTCCTCCCTTCCAAAGATCCGGTGGATCCTTAAGCAATGTAGGAGAAACAAATACTGGTAGAGCTGTGACCTACCTTCCATGTGGTGACCAGCCTCCCATAGACATGGTTCTTTTTCAGTCCTGTCTGGAGATGCCAGAGATTGGACTGGGACCTTCTGCAAGCAAGGCATATGTTCATTCACTTAGCTGCAGCCCTTCTCATTGTTCTATGTGTGTGAAACCTATTGAAAAATCATCAAAAAATATAATGTGAAAACTGAGATCCTCAAAAACTGAATCTTGCTACAGATTCCAAGTTGATGCCTTGCCACAGATACTGCCTTCAATGCATACACCATCACAAAGATTTTTTTGGCAGGTCTCTCTCTCTTTCTCTCGCTCTCTCATAGAACAAATAATCAGTTTGCAAACAAACAAAATGTATGCCTTCTAGTCTAATAACTGCTTGGCAACAGACTCTTGCAGAACCCTGTTATTTTGCCAGCTGGTAAATTGAAGCAGAAATATTTGTCATGATGATAAACAATTGCCACCTTTTTTTTTTTAACCTGCAGGTAGTGAGTTTGCTGTGCTTCCCTCAGTTGTTGCCATTGGATCAAAGTCAAATGAGGTCTAGAAAAGCAGAGGACATTAGGGTGTGCTATAGAAATGGCCACTGAATACCAACTAGGGATGGAAAGATCTGTCAGTTTCGGGCTCTCATTCTTCCACTCTTAAATTCAGTTCTCAACATTTCTGCAGGAAAAGCTCGGAGAATGGCAACAATGAACAGGGCCTTCTCAGTGGTGGCCCCCAAATTATGGAATGATTTCCTTGATGAGGTGCGTCTGGCGCCAACACTGTTATCTTTTTGGTGCCAGGTCAAGACTTTCCTCTTCTCCCAGGCATTTCAGCATGTGTTTTATATTGTTTTAATTTTTTTAATTGTATTTTAAATTGTTTTTTAAAAGATGTATCTTAAATTGTATTTGTTTTTAGTTGCTGTGAACTGCCCGGAGAGCTCCGGCTATGGGGCGGTATACAAGTATAATAAATAAATAAATACATTTGCAATTTTTTTAAAAAAAAAACCTTGTGAAAAATTTCTAGCATTTTAGTGCAGATTTTTCCCAATAAACTCAGTTTTGTAGGCAGTTCTGACTTATGTACGCATTTTTGCAAGCCATTTCTCATCATATAATGCACTTTTTGCATGTTATTTTCACTCAAATATTCATTTTTATGCACGGTTTCCCCTAACGTGTGCATTTTTGTAAACATTGTTTGGCTGGTGAACTGCACTGCAAAATTCAAACAGGTGCAAACGTTGAAAGATGGCTGCGTTTCTGTTCTCATATTGTTTCGGAAAGTGCAAATTTGATAGATTCAGCTTGAAATGTGAACTGAATCAACATTTTACCCATCCCTAATACCAACAAATGTAAGATTGTTAGCAGAAAGCTTTTTAATATAGCAGTGCAACGGGAGAGAACGGAAACCAAGATGGAATAGCTCTTCTGGGTTTTTTTGGCATTGAACTTGTCTTAAAAGTAGACATTAATATGTATGGGGGAGACCTGGGAGTACTGTATGAAAGAAGAATCTGGATGTCTTTGTTGATCACAAGCTCAAAATGAGCCAGCTGTGTGATGCAGCTGCTACAAAAGCTCAGGCTGCATTAGCAAAAGAATAGCATCTTGAACACAGGAAGTAGTAGCAGAGAGCCAATGTGGTGTAGTGGTTAGAGTGTTGGACTAGGACCTGAGAGACCAGGGTTCAAATCCCAATTCAGCCATGACGCTTACTAGGTGACCTTGGGGCCAGTCATTGCCTCTCAGCCTAACCTACCCCACATGGTTGTTGTGGGGATTAAATGAGGAGTGGGAGAACCATGCACACCACCAATTGAGGAAAAGGTGGGATATAAATGAAATTAATAAATAATAGTGCTGCTCTATCCTGCACTGGTCAGGCTATGTGTGAAATGCTGTGTGCAGTTCAGAGTGCTACAGTTCAGAAAGGACACTGATAGTGGTAGCTGCTGCCCATTTGGATTGGTAGGGGGGAAGGCAGGGAAGCCAATAGTAGGTGGAGCCAGAGCTAATGACAGGCAGAGCCAACTAATTCTAGTTTTGTCCCATTCCTCCTCCCTGCTGAGTTCTATAATGGGCAACACTGATACTGAAGAGGAGGAAGCTGGCAGGCAGTGCCTCCCCCTGGACTGGTTGTAAGCAAGAAGGCAGGCAGTTGGCTGAAGGTAGACTGAGGTTGGTGGGACAGTGCCCCATTCACCCAAATGGACCAACCTCCACTGGACACTGATAAACTGAAGCATATCTAGAGGAGGGCAACCAAGAAGGTGAGGGATCTGAAAATCAAATCCTGTGGGGAAGAGCTGGGTATACCCAGTTGGCGCTGACCCGTGACAGGGTCTTTTCAGTGGTGGCTCCCCATTTGTGGAATGCCCTCCCCAGGGAAGTCCATCTGTCTCCATTGCTCAGGAGGAAGTTTAAAACATTCCTGCTTATCTAGCATTTCATGGCTGAGTGAGACTGTTCCTGGCAACCTGGAGAGCACTGGATGGAAGAAAGTTTTTAAACTGTAACTGTGCTTTAGAATGTTTTTAAATTGTGTTTTTTAGAGGGATTTGAACTATGTTTTAGAAAGCCTCTCTTTTTGTTGCTGTGAAATTGTTTTGCGATGTATGCCACCCTGGGCTCCTGTGGGAGGAAGAGTGGGAGATTAGATAGATAGATAGGTAGATAGATAGGTAGATAGATAGATAGATAGATAGATAGATAGATAGATAGATAGATAGATAGATAGATAGATAGATAGATAGATAGATAGATAGATAGATAGATAGATAGATAGATAGATAGATAGATAGATAGATAGATAGATAGATAGATAGATAGATAGATAGTGTGGAGAAGACATTATTAAAAAGAACAGTGGCCTTCAAAAATCATGCATAAGATGGGGCACTCCATTACTCCAGAGGGCAGGACTGGAACTTTTCCAATGCATCAACTTTCCAGGAAAACAGATTTTGCCAAGATATCAGGAGAATTTTCCTAATGGTAAATACTGTTCAACCATGGGACAATCTGCCTTGGGAGCTGCTGAGTCCTCCTTTCCTGGAGATATTTAAGCAGAGGTTGGATGGCCATCTGTCAGGGATGTTGTAGATCTGGAATGGGGAATCTTTGGCCCTCCAGATGTTCCTGAACTACAACTCCCATCAGCCCTAGCAAGCATTGCCAATGGCCAAAGAAGATGGGAATTGTAATTCAGCAACATCTGGAGAACCAGCGGTTCCCCACACCTGTTGCAGAATTCATCCTTCATTGCAGATCCTGTACTGAACATTGGGGTTGGACTTGATGACATAAGAAAAGCCCTTCTGGATCAGGCCAAAGGCCCATCAAGTCCACCACCCTGTTCTCACAGTGGCCAACCAGATGTCCATGGGAAGCCCCCAACCAGGATCTGTGCTCAAGAGCACTCTTTCCTCCTGCGCTTTCCAGCAACTGGTATTAAGAGGCATATTGGGTGGCTGAGGTAGAACATAGCCATCCAGGTTAGTAACCATTGCTAGCCTTATCCTCCAAGGATTTGTCTAGTCCTTGCTACTTGCTGGGGAAGTGTATTACATAGTTTAACTGTGTCCTGTGTGAAGAAGGAGGATCATAGAATCGTAGAGTTGGAAGGGGCCTATCAGATCTTTGGCTGTGGGCCTCTCGTTTGCCATTGTAGGAGGATGTTGCTGTGGCTGTTTTATAGTATAGATATTTAGTACTTGTGTTGGGGTTCAGGGAGAAAACAAAAGATAGGCCTTACCTATTGCAGAGTGTGGGGAACCTTTGGCCCTCCAGAGGCTGCCGTTGACCATGCTTGCTGTTCAGCAACACCTGGAGGGCCAAAGGTTCCCCACACTTGCCTTACTGCAACATAACTAGTCTTATCATAGAATGGTAGAGTTGAAAGGGGCCCATAAGGCCATCGAGTCCAACCTCCTGCTCAATGCAGGAATCTGACTTAAAGCCTATCCGGCAGGTGGCTGTCCAGCTGCCTCTTGAATGCCTCTGGTACTTCCTTTTGTCTGTCCTGAATCTTCCATCGTCCAGCTTTATTGGATGGCCTTGAGTTCTAGTATTTTGAGAGAGGGAGAAAAACTTTTCTCTATCCACATAGATGCGTTTCGGTTCATGTATTGTTTCGGAATATGCACATCGGATGGGTTCATATGAAGAGGTGAATCAGACGGAATCTCTCCCCCATCTCTACCTAGCACACCTCCACATCGTCCCGTCATGCCGCCCTTTTGGCCGGACTGATGTTGGAGCTCCAGCAGCAGTTCGGCAAGGACTTTGGCCTTTTCCGTGGTGGGAGGTAGTGGTGAGGGTTGGAGAGAGGGCCATAGCCCAGTGGTAGAGCATGCAGCCGTTCCCAGGTTCAGTTCCTGGCATCTCTAGGCACAGAACTCTACCTGAAACACTAGAGAGGTGCTGCCAGTCAGTGTAGACAATACTGAGCTAGACGGACCATTGGTCTAACTCAGTATAAGGCATTTTGCCTAAAGGGGACCTCTAGGCACCTCACCTTATGACTTGTGGGATGCCCTCTCAAGGGCCATAGGATTACGATAAGAAAATTAACAATTCATCTTAAAAAATAAAATGAAATCTGATATGCATTTTAAAATCTGACTTTGAAAAAAATAATCTTGATTTATTTTATTAAAATCTGTTCTGGGGATATATTATTTTGCCATTAGCTTCCGCAACCAAAGAGCTAAACGCAGATCATTCTTTTCCCCATTTCTTGGAAACTCTTAGCAAAACCATCACAAGGGCTGCCATATGATCAACAAATTATCCATAAAGGTCCCCCCCCTTCTATCTACCTCACTCGCTTGCATATCACATTTATTAGTTCCTGCAATATCCAAAAAGGTCCCCCCTTTCTGTCTACATCAGTTGTTTTCATAGCACGTTTATTAGTTCCTGGAGTATCCTTGGCAGAGTACATTATACAGGAAAGTCTTAATAAATATTGCAGACTCTCCAGTGGAACTCATCGGTATTCTTTATAGTTCTCCCTCACCTTTCTCCTTCAGGGTGTCTATAAAAATAAGAATATGCAGGCCGTGTTCATCATTAAAAAGTGGAGATGCTGTAATCTGACTTTTTCCCAGGAGGACTGTGGTAGCTAGCACTGCCTTGGTAAACTCATTTACACACAAGAGGGTGAAAGGCTAGTCATAAAAAAAACACTAAAACAGTGATGTAAATATTTGATAAGACTGCAGTTTTGAGCTTCATGTTTAAAATAATGATGGGGCAGGGGAGGAGAAATAGTTCCCCAAAACACTTGTGGGGATGTTTTATCTTTTATTTCCATCCCCTTCAGAGTTACTCCTTTTTCTGGCTACTTTTATTCTCCTTCCTGTATGACTCACCTGGGTGTTCCCAATCACCCAGGGATCACGGAATAAGTGGGTTATCGTAAAAACACTAAATAGCCAATTAGATTTGCCTGTGTGGTGATGACATCACTGAAGGCAAATGGAGGCAAGTGAGAGGGGGAACAATGAGACCTGGGTTAGTCACATAGGTAATTGTGTTGATGTAACAACTAGGATTGTGCTAGAATTCCACCCAATTTGGGTTTGGCACCCAAGTTTTCATTAATTTGCTTATTCTCTATTGTCTCAGATCAGATTTTTATGTAGCTATTTTCTGTGAGTATTTTTGAAAATATTTATTTTAAAAAATCTATATTAATATAAATATTTTTTAGAAGGGAAAAAACAGATCAGTAAATGCAGTGCCTAGCAGACAGAGAACAAACTCGAATCAATACTGGCCTTTAGGTTGATGGAGTGCTTTCAGACTGGCCAATGGATCCCATCCCATCCCCAGTCATAACACCACATAGTAGCCAATTAGATTTGCTTATGTGATGATGTCATGGAGGGTGAGTTAAGTCAATTGAGAGTGAGAGCAAGGGATTTCACAAACTGGCAAAAGAGAGAGAGAGAGAGAGAGAGAGAGAGAGAGAACTTTTTGTTTGAGACATACCCAAAAATATTTGTGGCCTAGCAACCAAGAGGTCTTCTGTATCTTTAAAAGTTGTGCAGGGGGAAGGGAGAATTCCACCTTGTGGTTTTTCCCATTACAGAGTTGCAAGAACACCTGCACTTGGCTGACTCTCTCTTCTCCTAAAGATACAGGATCAGTCTCAGGCCCTGAACCTGGCAACCCTACTAGGAAATGGCCCTGTTTCAGATCCTGGAGAGGGCTGCTGTAAAACTCAGCTAGGTGGACTAATGGTCTGGCTTGGTCAACTCCATGAAATAGCCAGTCAAGCCAGAACAGCACAAACAAGCATCGCATCTGCCAGGGCACTGTCTCAGAAAGATGTAGGGAAGGGCCATCGCCCAGTGGTTGAAGTAGAATTAACAAAGTTCCCTGGAAAGAAGAATTGATTGCTAAACCACTCTGGGAATTGTAGCTCTGTGAAGGGAACAGGCAATGGAGGCTGGTCCATTAGAGCAAGGGGGACACTGCCTCACCAAACTGTCTCCCTTCAGGCAGCCCCCACCTGCCTGCCTCCATGGATGGCACCAGACTGCAGTGGGTCCTTGGGCACCAAGATGGTGGGTGATGGCAAGTATGCACATGCTGTGGTGCCCCAAGAAGTTGAACAGCCAGCCCTCACTGGCCAGCCTACACTGGCAGCAGGGGGTGTTGCCTGGGAGAGTGGCTGCCGCTCCACGATCCACACCAGCATTGGGGTGCAGGGTGCATGGATCACAGAGCAGAAGCAACACCCACTGAACCCCAGCAGCAGGGGCCCCTCTCAGCACCAGAGGCCCTCAGCTAGTGCCCAATCTGGCCACCTGCTGGTGCCAGGCTTGCTGCCTTACAACCAGATTAGAGGGTGGCACTGGTTGCCAGACTTGTCCTCCTTAGTTTTAGGGCTGCCCTTATAGAATTCAAAAGGGAGGAGGATGGTAACAACAGCAAAATGAGTTGTCTCCACCTGTCATTAGCTCTAGCTCCACCTAGTGTTGGCCTCCCTGGTTTCCACCCTATCACTCCTAATGAGCAACAGTCTCCAATGGAAACAGGGCCCCCCTAACATCTAACAGCACCCTTAACAAACTACAGTTCCTAGGCTTCTTTGAGTGAGGGAGGGAAAGTCATGGCTGTTTAAAGTGGTATAGTACTGCTTTAAATGTATAGTACAGATGGGGCCTAGCTGTCTCTACTTGCTGTGTTATACCTTGTGGAATGCCCTGCAACATTGGCCTTGGCCTGTTTCCTGACCTTGTTTCTGGATCACATTTGGACCTAGACTGATTTCCTGTGCTTGAACTTGGTTGATTTGAACTGTGCTATACCAGCAACCTGGCCTGTGCTGGTGAGTATGTTGGTGAGAAGCCTAGACCCCCTGGGACTGGGATCCTAGCCCCTCAGTATACGGCAGCTTCCTATGTTCCTATGGGAAATGGCTGATGAGTTCAGGTGGAACGGCCATGCAAGGCTGGCACTGCCCCTCCCGCCGTCCAGTTTCTGCACCTGAGGTCACAATCCTGTCTAATGGTAGGGCCGTTCATGATCTGAGAAGAAATGTGGATGAGGAGAATATCCAAAGCATCACTACTTCCAGTGGAGAGTGGTCCATTAGAGCTAATGGGACACTGCCCTACCAGTATCACTCTTCCTTCAGCCGGCCCCTATTTATCTGCCTTCTGATTTACAAGTAGTTTGGAGGATGGCACAGCCTGCCATTTTCTTCCTCAATCTCAGTGTTGCCCTTGCAAAACTCACCAGAGAGGAAGATGGGAACAAACCATTAGAATTAGTTGTCTCTGCCTGTCATTGGCTGTGGCTCTTCCTGTTTTACACTCTGGCTACACCTAGTGTTGGGCTCTCTGTCTTACACCCTACCAGTCCCAATGGATATCAGCCACCACTGCCAACTTCCATGCCAGCTAGATCCTTAATGCCACTGTCTTTGCACATTGATCACAGAGGGACTTACTTCTGTGTAAAATACATATAGGACTGTACCTTTGATGGACCATTGGTTTGACTAAGTACAAGGTAGCTCCTCATTATATGAGCAAAACGTAGCCACAGGGATCTTTGCTTGGAATTTCCCTGAAAACCCGATTCACACTGTGCTTAATTCACAAGTAGAGAATAGCCAAGAGCCTGCTATAAAAGAGGGGCTCAGAGTGTGCCATTGTAAGCCATTTCATCGCTGCAGGATGTAGTTTTAGGGGAAATTGGAACAGATAAAATGCCATTATGTTTCCCTGTGCTTTAAAAAGAAGATGAAACCACACCACAGGATTAACTGGTTTGGCTTCTGATGCAGCTGGATGACCTCCACTCTAGATAATAACAGAAGTAATAAGAATAGAACGACTGCTAAATTGGACACGCTTTTGCGTACCATATAGGATTTTAGTTGTACCTTAGCAACGGGCCTGAAAATAATAGCAAGTCGCAGCTAATAGGTGTGAAGTGGAGTGGAGCCTAATCAACTGGCTTGAGGTTTTGTAGTGTGGGTGTGTGATTGTGTTCTGGGCTCCTTCTGGGATATAAATTTAAGAAATAAAGGGTGGAATATAAATTTAAGAAATAAATTTTCCATTCTTCTTCTTCTTCTTTCCACCACCCCTTCACCAGCAGGTCCTAGGATGGGTTAAAAGTAAAAGTAAAGGTGTCCCCGCACTTGTAGTGCAAGTCGTTTCCGACTCTTAGGGTGACATCTTGCGACGTTTACTAGGCAGACCGTATATATGGGGTGGGATTGCCAGTTCCTTCCCCGGCCTTTCTTTACCCCCCAGCATATGCCAGGTACTCATTTTACCGACCACGGATGGATGTAAGGCTGAGTGGACCTCGACCCCTTTTACCGGAGATTCGACTTCCTCCTTCCGTTGGAATCAAACTCCATCCATGAGCAGAGCTTTGGCTGCGTTACCGCCGCTTACCACTCTGCGCCATGGAGGATGGGTTACAACAGTTTAAAATTCAGTGTTAAAAACAATTAAAACAGATTACAATCACAGGAATAGGGTGGGTCCTTTTCACTAATATATACTAATTCAGTGAAAACAGGGCCATTTCCACTAATATATACATTTCTATGCACACTTGACTTTAGTTAGTATATGCATTTTTGTACACATTACATGGCTGGAGAGCTACATTTGGAGAAGTGCAGAACTCAAGAGATGACTGTTTTTCATTTTGGATAGTGCGAATTAGGTAAATTTGCCTAATGGCAACTTGGAACAATCAGGGCTGGCCCTGTCATTAGACGGAGCAAAGAAGTCGCTTCAGGCAACAGATGCTATGGGGGGGGGAGCAGCAGCTGCCACCCCAATCATTGGTTGTGAACCTCTTGGCCATTCCCCTATTTTGGAGATCAGAGCTGTGTGTAGGGATGGGTGAATCTGTCAATTTTGGAATCTCTCAGTTTCTTTTTGTTTCAATGTTAAGTTCAGTTCTCCACTTGTCCACATCAGTTTGCAATTTATTTATTTATTTATTTAAAATCCCTCCTAAATATTCATCAGCATTTTAGTGAAACTTTCTCTATACATTTGTGTATGTGTCTTTGCCTACTGTACACATTTTTGCAAAGCTTATTTCCCCTAATATTTATATTTTTCCTAATATAATGCATTTTCTGTCAGTTTCACTAATATATACATTTCTATGCATGCACAATGAGCACATTGAACTTGTCAAGGATTACCAATACCTCAGCACAGTCATTAACCAAAATGGAGACAATAGTCAAGAAATCAGAAGAAGGCTAGGACTGGGGAGGGCAGCTAGGAGAGAAGTAGGAAAGGTCCTCAAATGCAAAGATGTATCACTGAACACCAAAGTCAGGATCATTCAGACCATGGTATTCCTGATCTCTATGTATGGATGTGAAAGTTGGACAGTGAAAAGGCAGATAAGAGAAAAATCAACTCATTTGAAATGTGGTGCTGGAGGAGAGCTTTGCGCATACCATGGACTGCGAAAAAGACAAATAATTGGGTGTTAGAACAAATTAAACCAGAACTGTCACTAGAAGCTAAAATGATGAAACTGAAGTTATCATTCTTTGGGCACATAATGAGAAGACATGATTCACTAGAAAAGACCATAATGCTGGGAAAAACAGAAGGGAGTAGAAAAAGAGGAAGGCCAAAGAAGAGATGGATTGATTCCATAAAAGAAGCCACAGACCTGAACTTACAAGATCTGAACAGGGTGGTTCATGACAGATGGTCTTGGAGGTCACTGATTCATAGGGTTGCCATAAGTCGTAATCGACTTGAAGGATGATAACAACAACATGCACGCTTCACTTTAGTACTTCTCTGAATTTTGCAATGTCACGTAATGTGTGCAAAAATGCATACATTACAGTAAAGTGTGCATAAAATGCATATACTAGGGTAAAGTGTGCACAAAACTGTATATTAGGCAAAACAACATACAACAATGCATTCCATTAGGGAAAAATGCATTGCAAAAATGTGTATGTTAGGCAAAATTGCATACAAAAATGTGTATATGAGAAATGAGCACTAAAATGCTGATTAATTTTTATCATGACTTTTTAAAAAAAATGCAGACTGATGTGGAGAACTGAACTTAAGACTGGAAAAATGAGAACTCCAAAACAGAGAGTTTTGACCATCCCAAGGTAGAGGGTATTATCCCATCACCAGGGTTGATTTAAGATTCAGCTGCCAGTCCATTCACCTTCTGTATCTAGAATGGGGAAGGATGTCATCTGATGTTTCACTTCAGACAGTATATCTTGGCCCGGTCCTGCCTAAGGCATAAGGTAGGGACAACCAATGTGGTGCTCTCCAGATGTTTTTGAATGCCAGGATTTCTTTTAAAGCAGGGATGGGGAAGCTGTGGCCATTCTGCTGTTCTTGGACTCTTAACTCCCATCAGCCCCAGCCAGTATAGCCAATTGTGAAGGACGATGGGAGCTGAAGTCCAACAACATCTGGAGGGCACCATGTTGGCTACCCCTGGGCAGAGCTTGGAAAAGTTACTTTTTTGAACTACAACTCCCATCAGCCCCAGCCTGATGGGAGTTGTAGTTCAAAAAAGTAACTTTTCCAAGCTCTGCCCCTGGGATAGGATTGTATTCAAGTAAGTCTTACTCAGAGTAGACCCATTGAAAATAATGAACTGTCCATTAACTTCACTGGGTCTGCTTTGACTAGGACTAGCATTGAGCTCCACCCATAAGGTTTCTTCTTCAACTTTTAGAGTCCCCGATTCTGTGTCAAAGGAAATCAGAAACTGTAGCACATCTATCTGCTTGCTCTCTTAGAATGAACTTGCTGTCATCAGACAGACCTGCCTCACAGTGAGAAATTCAGATCGCAGCAGTACTTCCTATCAATAAATGATGAAGACTGGTATAGCTCTCGTGCAACAGTTCAAAGTGCAGGTGTCCTTTAACAAAGGGAGTAGTCTCACCCGCAGAGCTTGGAAAAGTTGCTTTTTTGAACTACAACTCCCATCAGCCCAATCCAGTGGCCATGCTGGCTGGGGCTGATGGGAGTTGTAGTTCAAAAAAGTAACTTTTCCAAGCTCTGCTCACCGGATCCAATTTAGTTTGGGGTTTCTACAAGGGACTTTTTAATTGCATGAGAGTTTCATCATTACTCACTCCACTTCCAAGAGGTTGCCTTTTCCTCTGATGTGATGAAAACTTTTGTTTCAGCAAAGGGAAGGCAGTAATGAGTCTGTGAATGAATATTCATAAGCCTCTCTCTCTCTCTTTTTAAATGCAGCTAACTCACTATCAAATGTGCCAGAATTGGAAAGATGACTCATAATGTTTAATGCTGCCATAATTCCATTCATGTGTGATTTCTAAGGGTTAAAAAAAAATCACTCTCTTGCACTCTTTATATTATGGCAGGCATGAATGGTATATTCATTTGTAGGCCCTAACATTAACACAGAAGGCTTAATCATAAAATACAACTTATCCAAGTGATAATTCTCCAGAGATCAGCTCTGAGCCAGAAGATTAAGGCTCATATTAGATTTAGCCACAGGAAGCTGCTATGTGTGGCATAGTGGTTAGAGTGTTAGACTAGCAGTGGGGAGACCCAAATTCAAATCTTGATGCAGCCACGAACCATTTTGGATTACCTTGGGCTAGGGATTTTTTTATTATTATTTATTTATTTATTTATTTATAAAATTTATTAGTCGCCCATCTGGCTGGCTGTCCCACTCTGGGCGACGTACAACATAGGCATATAATACCTAGACACTGAAAATCTAAAAACAATGAAGATAAAATCTAACCCACCCCAAAAGCCTGCCTGAAGAGCCAGGTCTTCAAGGCCCGGCGGAAACTCATCATAGAAGGGGCATGGCCAAACTTGTCACTTTTGGTTTCTCTCATTTTCCCATTCTTAAATTCTGCTCTCTAGTTTGAAAATTCTTAAAAAAAAAAAAAAAGTCCTACTAAAAATTTGTCAGCATTTTAGTGTAAAATGTATCTAATACACACATTTTTGCACACAACTTTCTAATATAATGCATTTTGTATGCTATTTTCCTGAATATCCAGGGATGCATGCCTTGCCTTTCTTTTATCATGTAGCATCTTGCTATAGAATCTAAGGCTTTGAGCACTCTTCTCTTCTCCATGCACTCGAGCAAGCTGGCAAGGGACAGCCGCCACCACTACCACCCTGTGCTTAGTCTCTCTCTCTCTCTGCCATCCTCCCCTACACGTGAGCAAATGTGTCTCCAGTAAACACATGGAAGCACTGTTTACTGCAGAGGCTCCTGCGCCACTTGGCAAGGAGCATCGTTCCAGCCACACATGAGAGAGCTGCCTGCAGCAGCCACAATCCGGTAGACAAGGAGCCACATTCTGACTCTGTCAGAGTGTGTGCCCCTTCACGTTCCCCACACCGAAAAAAGACTTTGTTAAAAGGAACTTCTTTCCTGGAGGATTTGTTAACTGAAGTATTACTGTATTCAGTTGGAGAACTGCACTGCAAAATCCAAAGATTTGCAGATTTGAAGGATGGTTATGCTTTGGCTCGTGTATGGTTTCAAGAAGTGCAAATTAAGGAGATGCATCTTTATTTTTATGAACAATTTTTGTGAACTGTGAACTGAACCAAATTCTGTGGGGGCCCCATCCCTTCCTTTGGCTGTCTCTTTTCTGAACTTGACTCAGATGGTGTGCAGCTTAAGGGATACTCTTAATATGAACCTGATCTTTTGTCAGCTTTGGTTGGCGTGCCAGAAAATTTAATACAAAGCTATCCCTCAGTATTAAACAGTGACACCATTTATTAGAGGAGCACAAACCACAAAAAAATACAAATAGCCACAGAAAACAAATAAACCATGGGCCCAGGTTTGGATGTAATGCTGGGCCAAACCATGGCACAGCTCAATGGTTCCCAACCTTGGGGTCGGGAAGTGACCCCAGGGGTGTTGCAAACAGCCAAGAGAAGAATTATTTATTATTTTTAAAGATTAATTCACGACTGCTCTGTGCATCACCAACTTGCAAGCCTGCACTATGTGTACGCACAACCGCCTCCCTTCTTTCCTTCCTTCCATCCGGCACAGTCTCTTCCTGCCACTCACAGAGCTGAGCAGCCAGGCATGTGTGGTGTGAATCCATCAAGAGAAGGGGTCGGCTGGGCTTATTTAAGCTCCAGTGCCTCTGCTCCCCACACACTTTTGTCCATGGCAGTGTGGGAAGATCGATGGATCTGCTTCCAGGCAGATCAGTAAAGGGAGAATGAGATTGTATGGGCTTCGTGGTTTGAGGAGGGAGAATAGGAGATCTGCTTCCAGTGTGCAGCAGAAGCTGGGGGCATCGCTGTAGGCAACAAGAGCTGGAAGCCCCCTGACTGCTTAATAGTTGCATCAAGCATCATTAAGCCCACCCACCAACTCCTCTTTGGGTTAGAGGGAGGCTCACAGGGCTTCCCCTGCTTTGCAGCTTGTGTTGAGTTATAAATTGTTAAGGAGTCTTTGCGGGTGTCTAGCCTGGGTTTGTTGGGAAAGTCATCAGCGAAGAGATGCTGATGATGTTAGTAAGGAAGCGCTTGCCTGCTTTGATTTTGTAAATAATTTGTGCCTTGTTGGGAGGGCTGTTTGTTTTATAAAGAGTTTTATCTCCTGTTGGGAAAGGTGGTGACTAAGAGGAGGTGATGATAGTGATGATGAACTGAATTCCAAATAGTGAGGCTAAGGTTCAGGCAGTCTCATTAAAAAAAATCACGGTATAGTTAACTTATAGTACTCAGAAGTAAGTTTCTTCATATTTAATGGGCTCACTCCCGGGTACATCAAATTGCCGTAACCAAACCAGATTAAGATTCTGTTGAAGCTTTGAAGCTGTACTACTTGGGGGGTGGGTGGGATAGGGTTTTATATTACAAAGATGCATCATTCCAGTTAAAGGACGTAAAAATTGATGTCTGTAATACAAGGACTCGGGTTGCAATCCTAACCAGGTCTATTCAGAAGTAAGTCCTATCGAATTCAATGGAGCTTACTCCCAAGTAAATGGGGTTAGGACTGCAGCCAGTCTCCGTTTGCGACCATTTTAATTCTGCCCTCTATATCTCCAAAATAGTCATATGAGGTAGGTTAGGCTGGGAGTTAGAGGCTGGCCCAAGACAGTAAGTGAGCAAAATAAATGATGGGTAAAGTTAGTTTTAAAATGTGAAATTGCACATGTTCAGTATATTTCTGTTGCTGTTTATCAATGCTTTGAGTGTGTTTTTATACAGTTGTATATGTTCATTTTAAATATTTTTTACTTTAAAATATGTTTAAGTTGCCCAAGTTTTGTTGTTTTTCTCTTAACTTGAGTTCTTTGCATGGTTTAGGGTTGGCACTAGAGGAGAAAATGGCTCATGCCTTTAACAGCTGTGTAGCTAGGGTGTAGTCATCTGGGATCTCAGGGGGTCTTAGACCCCTTACTTTTTTAGGAGCAGGGTCCCAGCAGGGTCCCTATGTTTCCAGCATCCTATGAGTCAATCAGCACGAGAGTCTGTTAGCCACTGAGAAGAGTCTTCTAATATGCTTCCTTGTCCTTTTCTGCTGACTGGAGCCAGTCAGAGTGAAAGGAGGTGAGTCAGCCACTGAGAGGACTCTTTTCAGTAGCTAACACACACCTCCCCTTTCATGCTCATTGGCTCCTAGGGACACCTGTTGTTGTGGGAGAAGGCAGGATCTCATTCTCAACCCAGCAGCAAAACAAAGGGTGGTGGGTAGCCGTGACTACCATGAAGGGTCTCTGCTCTTCTGAATTTGCCACTACACTACTGTATGGGGCAGGCAGAAATTAAATATAAATTAATTTGGGCCTTTTATAGTGTGGAAGTACAATTATGAGGAAAGCTTCACCTGTTGACATTCTGTCTGTTAGACTTATTATTATTATTATTATTATTATTATTATTATTATTATTATTATTATTATTCTATGGAGCTTCACTGTGTACAGATGGAACACTTAAAATGAGAATCCAAATGCCCTGGCATCAACCAGGCTCTGTTCACCATTTTAGTAGTTTAATGTTATCGCCTTCCTTTAATTTCCTTCAAAATTTGTTAAAAGTTTTTTATATTGCTGTAACTTACCCTGGGACCTTCTGGTGAAGGGCAGGTAATAAATATCACCATCATCATATTTGTTTTTGTGATGAATAAAAAGTGACACTATTTAACACTTCATTATATATATTTTTTCAATTAACAGAGACTTAAATTACCGCAATTAGCATGTGGAGGTCGCAAAAGAAATGTGAGGTTACAAAGGGGGTCCCGTACTCATAAAGGTTGGGAACCACTGACATAGCTCACAGTTGCAGAACCAGAGGAGGAGCAAAACTATTTTCTCTCCTGGAGCCCCTATACTTGCTTATCCGTGCTAAGTCATGGCTTGGCTTAATGCTGTGTGCTCACTTCTTCCCATGTGTAAGAAGAACACAATTTTAACCTTAATTGTTCTATTTTGTTCTCATTCATCAATGTGTGATGAGAAGGACAGTGATTAGGAGATACATACTACTGTCCCTCAGGGGTCTGCAGAAATAATTATTGCCTATTGTGCATTATTCATTAACATAATTCTACATTTCTAGTTTGGCTTTGACAAATGGGCCTAATTTTACCTTCATACCTCTATGGAGTGTTGAATTACAAGGCAAAAGAAAACTCTAGGGCTAACACCTCTGGCTTTGATATTCTTGAAAGGAGATCACAAATGCAGGAGGAAAATTAATTCAGTCCTCAACAATGGGTGAAAACAAATGTTTAATGTTTCTCTGCTGGTGTGAGATTTGGGGGGGGGGAGTTTCTGTAGTTTTTCTCGGCAGTTCAAGTTCATCTTGACTGGAGAAAAGCGGGTGTCTATTGGCTCTTACCTGTGATGTGAACTCAACTTTTCCACAATCCCTGCAGCAATTTAGGACCTACACAGCAATCCAATTCAGGGGAAGCTGGCATAAGTGATGCTGGAGCAAGAGAAGTCAGCGTAAAGCTCCACCACATCCAATTGCCATCCAGGAACATGTGGGTTGGCTGAACTGGCTCAGCTGGGAGCTGTGCACAAGGACCAGAAAGTAAAAGTCTCCTCTCCCAAATACCCCTACTGGGGAGTAAGTCCTCTCCATTGACTTCTATTATAATTGTTTTCTTAGACTGACCTTTTCCCCGGCATAATTTTTGCATAAATTGGGACCTGTAGGACCTCTCTGAATGCAAGCTGAATGTGATCTAAGTCCCCTCCCCTCAACCCCTCCCCTGATATGCCCCCTACATGTCCCCACATGCCTCCAGAATGTCCCTTTTGGGAGACTCATGCCGGTTTACACTGGCTTCATTTTTGCCAGTCTCAGCTGAGCTGTCTGAGCCCTGTCTGGGCCGGCTGAGCTCTCGCTGAGCTGGGCTGAACGACTTATGCGTACGTAGCCCAGCTGAGCCAGGAACCAGCTGCCTCAGCTGGAGAACTGCTGCATCCAACACCCCTCAGCCTGCTGTAAATGTGTGTTGGATTGTGCCCCTACTCTTTTAATGTCAGTGAATTTGGGGGGGGTGTCAATGGGGAAGGAAGTTAAGCTGAAAGATGGATGAATATGCAAATTGGAATATAGAGATGGGGAGCAAGGCAAAGGAACTTCTATATTCTAAGCCCTGCTGGGCTTGTGGGAGAAGGCAGGTTTGCTTGTTTTTACCTTTCCTCCATTTTCTTCTCAGTGTTTCCCCCCTCTTTTTAATTTTTTTCCTCCCATTAGTTCCACGGGCATGTCTAGGGACTGAGGGGTCTTGGGATCTAGCAGTTCCAAAACTTCCCTTGGCTCCCAGCTATCCTTGGAACACTGAGGGTGGGTCAGCAGCTAAGTTCACTCTCTCTCCCATCCTTACCTGGAGATGCTGGGGATTGAACCTGGGACTTTCTGCATGCAAAGCAGATGCTCTGCCACTGAGCTACTGCCATTCCCTGTATTTTATTACTTATTTCCTTTCAGATCCCATTCTGAAACCCTGGAGAGCTACTGCCAGTCAGTGTTGGCGATACTGAGCTAGATAGACAAATGGCATTGCTCAGTATAAGGCTGCTTCTTTATGTTCCTGTCATTATGTCACAGTCAATTAAAAAAAGGGATTGGGCCAGGCTCAGCTTCCAAAATAATGTGTTTTGAAAGCAATTCAATAGCAATGGCTGAGGAAGAATAAATTGAGCCTGGAGTGAAGCAGATTGGCAGGCAACGGCAGATCTGGGCTTAATGGCCCTTTCCCAACTGTATCCTCTTCACAGTCCTCTCTCTTCTGCTCCTGAAATCCTTGGAATACATAGTGGTTGCCCAGTGGGACTTAAGGGATGGGTGTGCAGCTGTAGTGACACCAGAGCCCACGGGGAACATTGCAATTAGGGCTGCTGTTCTGGCAATATTTGCTGATTTAGAAATGTAAATGTTGGAGATTTTCACCAAGAGCCTGGATCCCTCTCTACAAGCAAGTAATTGTCTGCTAAGGAGTCACCATCCTCTCTCATGATTTTCCCTCATTAGGTCCTCACTGGTCCAAACAATCACAACAAACCATTGTGCACTGTGTTCTAGTAAAGCAAGTCCCCTCCCCCTTTTTAAAAACAACAGCAACCTCTTGCTAAGCAGCAGGTGATTTCTCCTGGTGTGCCTAGAGTTCGTTTTCTTTTATTATTTTTCAGAGATTTGTAACCTTTCAGAACAAAAATTCTCCCATTGAGGAGGCTCACTTCAAAAAGCATAATAGCATCATTCATAGATCATTAAAGTTGCAATTCAAAGCAAAGCGCATGAAGGCTGTGATCTTACCTGGGAGGGAGCTTCACTGAACTCAACGGGACTTACTTTTGAGTAGGCACGGATAGGATTGTGCTGTCAAACATTAAAACAGCGGCAGTTCATATAATACAGAGTGCCACGCAGCTTAATTAAAATAAATGTTAAAAGTCTTCAAGGTCCATGTAAAAGCCAATAAAGCAGGGATCTTGTGTTCAAGTACATGAAAAGTTGTAACACAGAGGAGGGCTGGGATCTCTTCTCGATCGTCCCAGAGTGCAGGACACGGAATAATGGGCTCAAGTTGCAGGAAGCCAGATTTCGACTAGACATCAGGAAAAACTTCCTAACTGTTAGAGCCATACGACAATGGAACCAATGACCTAGAGAGGTAGTGGGCTCTCAGACACTGGAGGCATTCAAGAGGCAGCTGGACGGCCATCTGTCGGGAATGCTTTGATTTGGATTCCTGCATTGAGCAGGGGGTTGGACTCGATGGCCTTGTAGGCCCCTTCCAATTCTACTATTCTATGATTCTATGATTCTTCTGTAGCTCAGTGGTAGAGAATCTGCTTTGCATGCAGAAGATCCTTGGTAGGATGGGTGAGAACTTTGCTAAAAAATTTAAATTTTAAAGTTCAATTTTAAAATTGAACTTGGTGTTGGACTTCCCAGTAGTCTGTAGGTTCACTATCTTTTAGACCCATCCTGAATGATGCGAGGCTTCCTGGCTTTTCTGACATCAATTTTTTTTTAAAAGCATCCAACTTTGCTTTGCTAATGTGATATTGACCAACCTGCATCTTTGCTTTGCTAACTTTAAACTGACAAGCCTGTATGTTTACTTCGCTAATGTGGTATTGACTAGCCTATGTCTGCTTTGCATGAAAGGGATCTCTCACTTTCTCCCAGGGTTGGGGGCATCTAATACCAAGGGTGAGCCACTTTCCTTTCCAAAAGGATAACATTGTAAACAATATTATTATTTTTCAGGAGGGGAAAAAATGGAATGGTAAAAGCAAAGGATAGTGGAAAAATAATTAACCCAAAACAGAAATGCCTGTCAGTTTGACAGAATGCGATTGAACAGCATCAACAAGCGGATCCCATCCTTAGTCCCTGGTTCAATCCCTGGCATGTGCAGGTAGGACTGGGAATGTTTGCCATCTGAAACTCTGGAGAGCTACTGCCAGTAAGTGTAGACTTTATTGAGCTAGATGGATCAATGATCATTCGAAGCTGCTTCCCATGTTCCCTAAGGAGGAAATTTCACAGATATGGAGACACCACCAAAAAGGCTCTGCCTCTCGCACCTGCCACCTAATAGATCTCAATGGCAGGCCTACACCCAGAGCTTCTAAGGCTGATCTCAAAGCTTCGGCATTCCCATCATCCATGAATGCTGGCTATGCTAGCTGAGACAGATGGAAGTTGGAGTCTGACAACACCTGGAGGGCCACAGGTTCCCCATAATAAAGGCAAGGCAGTGCTTCAAATAAACTGGTCCCAAGCCATTTAGGGCTTTAAAACTCATCACCAGCACTTTACATCATGCCTGGAAATGAACAGGCAACTAATATATCTGGTATAGGTGCATGGTCATTAGACCTCTATAAGAGTTGCCGACTGACAGAGTGGGGGTGAGACAGCTTGGCCTTCTTGTGTGCCTTGAAGAGGCATTCTATCTGCAAATATTAAGAGGTAAAGCTTTTCACAGCATGAATAACAACCACCTGCTTTTATCTGGACAGCAAATGGCTGTTGAAGCCATAGGAGAGCAGAGACTGGTGAAAAAGTTGACAACCCTATCTGCTCCTCAGATTTTCCAAGTGGACACATGGAGCAAAGCTTCCCTCTCCTCTGCCATTAAGGACATAGCTTTTATATAGAGTTCAGTGGTAGAATGTGTGCTTTACCCTGTGCACCCTCTTTACTCAAGAAGATTAGGGCAGTCAAAGGTGCTCCTGCCCATTTCAACCCTATGAAATAGGTTAGGGAGAGAGGTAGAGAGAGAGGGCCCAAGGTTTGGAACCCTCCTAGATCCAAGTACAATGCTAGAACCGCCAGACCAAGTGTGGGGAACATTTGGCCCTCCAGATGTTGCTGAACTATAATTCCCATCATCATTTGTTATTGGCCATGCTTGTTGAGGCTGATGGCAATTGTAGTTCAGCAACATCTAGAGCAGCCTTTCCCAACTAGTGGGCCACCACATGTTGTTGGACCACTACTCCCATCAGCCTCAGCCAGCATTGACAATGGTCAGGAAAGATGGGAATTGTGGTCCAACAACATCTGGTGGCCCACTAGTTGGGAAAGGCTGAACTAGAGGAACAAAGGTTCCAAACTAGCATATAAGAGGTTGGTGATTTTGGCCCCATGTGCACTACATGTTTAAAGTTGTATCATACCACTTTGAACAGTCATGGCTTCTCTCAAAGAATCCTGAGAACTGTAGTTTGTTAAGGGTGCATAGAGTTGTGAGGAGACCCCCTTCCCCATCCTGAACTATAATTCCCAGAGTTTCCTGGGAAGAGGGATTGGTTGTTAAACTACTCTGAGAATTGTAGGTCTGTGAGGGGAAATAAGGATCTCCTAACAATTCTCAACATCCTTGTAACTACAGAGCTCAGGATTCTTTGAGGGAAGCTGTGACTGTTCAAAGTGGTATGATACAACTTTAAACGTGTAGCACAGAAGAGCCCTCAGTTTCTAGAACCTTTTCTCAAAAGATCTGCACATAGCTGGGATTTGGAGAACGTGAGCTAACAGAGAGCTACGACTACTCAGAGAAGACAATACTGACCTAGATAGACAAATAATCTGGCTTGCTCCTATATGGGACCAGCCTTCCTCCTCATTCACTGGGGCCTCCCTGTGAAGAATAACTATGAAGGAGAGCTGGAGAGTGATTGGGGTAATGATCCTGTCTGCTATAGTGTGCCAATCTAACTACTGTGGGCAGGTCAAGATCCTGTTTGAGTGGCCAAGAACATTAGAAGGGCACTTGCAGGGACTCAGTTTACACCCTCCCTTCTTTTCTTATCTCTGCCAAACAGCTGAACGGCATGAGTCACAACTGATTATAGAGGGCGAAGTATGTGCATATTGCTGGGCTGTGTGCCAGCAGAGGATGGGTGAATCTGTCAATTTCAGTTTCTCTAAGCGTCTCTGTTTTCCTAGTCGTAAGTTAATATTGCTGCATTTCCACATCAGCTTATGGTGACTTTAAAAATAAAAATCCACAACCTTATGTGGAAGCGTGGGGAAAATGACTTGGAAGAGTGAGATGCTCAGGAAAATTGAAATTGACAGATTCCTCCATCCCTCTCTGCTTGCGCATATCCCAGCAATATGTATATATGTAGAATCCAATCTTTGCCAACGTTTTAGTTCATATTTCTCCTAATATACATATTTTTGCAAGCAATTTAATATAATGCACTTTGGTTTGTTATTTTAATGAATAAATGCATTATTTATGTACACTTTCTCTTAATATTCATACTTTTGTCCACATTATTTTGGTTGGAGAACTGCATTGCAAAATTCAGAGAAGTGAGAATGTCAAAGGTTAGCTGTGTTTTGGTTCATGTGTTGTTTTGGGATGTACAGATTAGGCAGATAATGTGGAACAAATTGGATTCCTCCTCCATTTATTGTATTGTGGGTAAAGGTCTGGTTCATGCAGTAAAGATGATTTTCCTATGAACATCACATACCCCCAGACTTCCAGATGAAACCACAACTCACGTAGGTCAGGGGTTCCCAAACTTAAAAATTGCTAAGGGTCTTGGTGGACCACTTAATGATATTTCTGCCTGTTGTAGCCATTGTAATGTGCTATGTTTTTAACTGTATTTTTATTTCTTATATTTCTTATATATTATATTTTATTATATTAAAATTTGAATTCCATAGAATTCAATATATTTATTTAAAATCAATTTAAAGGTGAATCTACTACAAATCAATATAAATTCTAAAATCAATATAAATTTTAAATTTAATTTTTTTAAAAATATAAATATTTGATGCAATGAATGAGCCACCTCCATCTTCAATCACAGTTCCACAGACATGCCATGGACCGCCTAAATGAAGCTTCTGAGCCACCAGTGGTTCATGGACCACAACTTAGTGCTGGTCTTTGACCGTAATAAATTATTTGATTTGATTTGATGTCATTCTCAAAGGTGCTATGCCAATGTTGCTTTGCTCATCCCTGTTTAGGCTTTAGGAGAAATGCACTATAACTGTAGACACAGATATACTGCAGGAAACTGACATCTTCAGGGCACAAAACTGACATCTTCAGGATATGAAACTACATCTTTAAGGGGTTTGGTGGAATTGGAAAGATGCTTCAACTTTCTGGTGAGGAGAAAGGGTGATTAACACAGAGTCATGCAACTATGGATGGAGAGCATAAGCACCCGTATACCCATCAGCCAAACTGCTTGAGAAAAATGGAAGCCCTCTCTCAGAATCTTTCAGGGTCAAGAAACACTGTGGAGAGCTGGCCTACAGATGATCCATCTAAGCAAAAGGTGTATGAGTCAGATTATGTTTTATATTATGTGTAGTGTGACTCACTTATGATCTTGGCAGCTGGACCTTTTTTGTTGCAGCTAGAGCAATTTGTCTTGGAGATGTACTAGACTTTACAAGGACTGATACACTTAGAAAAGGGGTTGGGTGTATTTGTTACATTGGGGAGGGGGTAAAACTCCCTAAAATGCCACCGTTACTATGTTAAAAAACACTCTTTGCTCTTCGCTTACATGCTGTTACACTCAGCCAACTTCTCCCATCACTGAGAAGTTTGAGTCTGCTGCTTACCCAGGTAGCAGGTTTAGTTCCCCTTGAAAGGAGATCACTGGAGGCTCATTGGCATTTTAAAATGTTTTCCTTTGTTTACAAGTATATAGGTTGGACATAGATAGAGGCACAATTTAAATATGATTTGATCCTGGTTTGCAATCATTATTTGTAGGAAGTGTTTAAACCACAGTTTTCCAATTTGGATGTCACAAGGAAACTGGTTTAACAAACCAGGACATTATGGCTGGGTCCATAGAGAGGGGAAAGGAGTGGGAGTGCTTGACTTGACACTCATTCATGCTCTAGCAAGCCATGCTTGTTGGGCTGGGATTAGTACGTTCTCACCAAGAGAAACAAAACCCAAATAATTTTAGTAGTGGCATATTTATTGTATTTATACACTGTGCTTGTTTTATCTTTTGTACACCGCCCAGAGAGCCTTCGGGCTTAGGGCGGTATATAAATTAAAATAAATAAATAAATAAATAAATTTTTCACCTTTCCCTCACTTGACTACATCGGATCCTATTAAGGAAATTAATTAAACACAGAGAAGATTGTTTGGTGAGTGCTGTGGAGATTGCTTCACTGGGAACAGGAGGTTATTTAATGCTAATGCTTCACCCATGTTAATAATCTTGTAAAATGCAGTTTCCATCCTGCCCTCCATCCCTGACACTTTGAGTCTGCTTTCATGAAATGTTTATATTTATGAAATCATCTGTTTCTTCTCCTCTCTACTTTGCATTTAGAAGGAATAGAGACTTAACCAAAGATGAGTACTATGAATTTTGGAAGGTTCCTATCCCTAGAGTGTAACTCAGGGATTAAATACACATTATGCACCGATGAATGCAGCCAAGGTCACATCCACATCATACAGTTTAAGCACTCATATGCTACTTTTAGAGTCATGGCTTCCCCCAAAGAATCCTGGGAACTGCAGTTTGTTACAGGCACTGAGAGTTATTAGGAGACCCCTCCCAGAGCTACACTTCCCACCACGCTTAACAAACCACAGTTTCCAGGATTCTCTGGGTGGAAGCCATGACTGTTCAAGCAGCAGAAGAGTGCTTTATTTTTTTTTTTACAATAATTTTTATTCAAATTTTCATAAAACATAGAAAACAAAATCATAAAACATTCAAAGACAAAAAACAAAACAAAACAAAAATGATTAAACAAAATAAAATAAAATGTTGACTTCCCATTTGTCACATATCAAATCAGTTATAGGTCTACAATATATAACAATCCTGTCTCTTAAATCATATTATAAAATCACTTTCCTCCAGTAGTTATCTTAATTAATCATCAAATCTCATAAACATTACTTTATTCTTTCCACAAAAAGTCAAAGAGAGGTTTCAATTCTTTAAGAAATATATCTATCAATTTTTCTCCAAATAAACATGTCAATTAATCCATCTCGTTAATAATTATAATAATCTTATTGTCATAACCATAGTCCAAATAAACATTTCGATTAATCCATCTCATCAGAATCTGTTAGGTCCAATAATTTCAATAGCCATTATTCCATTATCCCTATTAGTTCCATCTTCCATCTTCAATAGTCCTGTTACGTCCAGTAATTTCAGTGTCCAATCTTCCATTATCAGTATTCCATAATAATCTTGCTGTTGTAGCCATAGTCATATAATAAGAGTCTGATGGGAATTTCCTCTGTCCCAAATATTTTCTTGCCATCCATTCTAAATAAGTTGCTGAAATACTGTTGTAAAGTCATATCTGTGTTCTTCTTTTTTACAAAATGCACTGGCTCATCTCTTAAGAGTTTTTCCATTGTCACATGGCTGCAGTTAATTCCATAGATTTTCTCTATATCAAGCTCCATCACATCATTCCAGTCCAGAAGATTATCCAAGCCATTGATAACTTTATCTCTAATATCTTCATTAATTTCTTCAGAGATAACGTTAAATTCCAAACAGTAGATTTTATTTCTAAAGTCCATAAACTCCAGATCTTTTTCCAATTCCACATTTGTTCCAATCTCCAGGGCTTGTATCTTCCCTTTATTTTTTCTTTTCTCATCTCTGATCTCATCCTCCTCTCTCACAGGATCCCCTATTTCTTTAAGCTCCTGCGTCATTTTGCTCAGTTCAATTTTCAACTTTCAGCGAAGTCACCCTTCCCGGAAGTCAGCAGAAGAGTGCTTTAAATGTATGATATGGATGTGACCTAAATCTTATGTCTCCTCTCCCAACACGCACAGAAGTTGCTTTTGGGGGAGGGCAACTTGGAGTGTAGAAGCAGAGCGCAGGAGGAGCTTCCTAGCTCCCTTCTTAGGGGAAGGGCTGTAGCTCAGTGGTCGAGCATTTGCCTTGCATGTCCCTGGCATCTACAGTCAGGACTGGGAAAAGATCTCTGCCTGAAATGCTGGAGATCCCCTGCCAGTCAATGTAGACAGTACTGAGCTAGATTCACCAATGGGTCTGACTCAGTATAAGGCAGCTTTCTATGTTCCTATGTTATGGAAGGACCACAAGAAAATACAGTATGGGACTGGGAACCTGCAACAGGCATAGCCCCCCAGTGTCAGCCCAAAGCAACCCCTGCCCCCTTGCCAGAAGCAGAGTCCAAATGGTGCCATATTCCCTGCGAAGCCCAATATCGTACTTCAGCATCATCCGGACACCCATGCCTGCTTTTAGTTTATGCCCCTGTTATTCATGGTGCTGCTTGAAGCAGGTTGCTTCATGGGCAGGGCTGGCTCTGTTGCTGGTTGTCAAGCTTATCTTCAACATTATGAGGGCTAGAAACTTGATTTCTCATCTAAAATAATTGCAGGACATGCAGAGCTCTCTGGATAAGAGTGGCAATTGCTCGGGTAAGTGTGGGAAGGCTTATTTGTTTCATGATCCCCGGACAGAAAAAAAGAAAGATAAGTTTTTCTTACATTATAATTCATTGTATTCATTTTTATTTTTATTAGTAGAAATAGCAGAAGTCAGACTTAATAAAGCTTATTCTGAAAAGGCCTGGAGGGGTCCCCCACCCAAATACCACCAAAGCCCATTTTGAAGCAGAAAAAGTCTACTTTGACAGTAACCATGATGTATAGAGGCTGCAACCTGCGGAAGATGAATGCATGATGCAGCGAAGGGAGGAAAAGATCTCTCTGCTGAAATGGTTGTCTTAATCAATTAGTTTCCTTCTGTGAAATGGCAGCCAGGACAAATGACATCCTCTAGGCAGTCTTTCCAGCTGACCCTCTTAAGTTCTGTTGCCAATAATGGCCAGAAATCAGAATAACCTGTGTGTGTGTTTTTTAATGGATCAGTTGTATATCCATTGGAGGTAAAGATACAGATTGATATTTAATTGGCTTTAGCAAATTTTGCGCACACACCCCCTCCCAATTTCCACAGCCTTGTCTATGGATGGCTAGTCTGTACTAAGGCACACTGAGTTCCACTAAATTAAACTTGTGCAGATGTCTACTGTCAAGACCCAAACCCAAAAGAGAGTCTGAGTGGTGGAGAAGGACCCTATATGGGTTCCAGGAATTTGGGAGCATAGGGAGCCAACACCCCCTAAAGCACAGCCTGAGATTGATCCCCTCCTGCAACAAAAAACCCCACCCATCTTGAGGAGGCAAAAATAGCCAGAGATCCAGTGTAGTCATCCCAGCTCCCAGCCTTCTACTGCCAGCCCTTGACCTCATTTGAAGGAATTGTTTAAACCACAGTTTCCCAGTTTGGATGTCACAAAGAAACTATGGTTTAACAAACCAGGACATTATAGCTGGGCCCACAAAGAGGGGAAAGGAGTGGGAGTGCAGAGGTGCCCACCCATAATCCTGTTTTGAGAAAGCTGATACATCCTCCATTTTAATATGGATTTCCTGTTCTGACTGGGGGGGACAGTTTCCCTGCA
Source organism: Rhineura floridana (assembly GCF_030035675.1). NCBI lineage: Eukaryota > Metazoa > Chordata > Lepidosauria > Squamata > Rhineuridae > Rhineura > Rhineura floridana. The sequence continues at coordinate 15,857,535 of NC_084493.1, read as the reverse complement.
AAGATCTGTTGAGCACCAAAATGGAAGAAGGAAGCCAGTCCTTTTGATTAACTCATGGAGAACGGGGAAGAGCAAAGGCATTTGGAATGCAGGAAAATGTCAGCCACCCAATGATCATCTAGGTTGTCTTTGTGCACCTCCTCCAAAACTACAGGCAGAGGCCTTGGGATTTTGGAACTCTGGACAATTGCCTAGATCATCTCTTGATTGAGCCAGCCCTCTCAGTGACTTATATGGTTTGTTTGTTGGGGTGTTGTTTTTTTGGCTACCTTTCTATGCTTTTACTTTGGATACATGAATTCTTGAAGAACGCTTGCTCGAATGGAGATTATCTGATGAGGATCATGACATTTGACTGGCATGATCAGTAGTTCAATCTGTAACTGTTGCACTATTAACAGCCACGTTTATTGATTCTGGGCTTTTACAGTAACACTGGCCAGGATCCAAAAAAAACTACTCAAGGGCTCGGACATATCCCATGTGGTTTTTCGATTTTACACTTTAAGCAGGAGACTCATATGTCATATTGCAATTTTCTTCTGAAAGCACCCTCATTTTTTAATTATAAAAATCTCCATATGGTAAGGAGAACTGTCAGCACAGTATGGGCACAATCCATCTGCTGTTTACATCAGCCTGAGGAGAGTTGGATAAGACAGACATCCGGCTGAGCTGGGTAAGTCCTGACTGAGCCAGGCTACACTGGCATAAGTCCCTCATCCCGGTTCAGCTGGTACCTGGCCAGCTCAGCTGGAGGTCCACTAGAGAAGCCCAGCCTAGCATAAAGGAAGCTGGTGGAAGCCAGCGGAAAACCTGCCAAAGGGGCATTCCTGGGAGGGGCCGAGGGTGGGGACTTACGCAATATCTAGTAGAACCGGGGTAGAACTTGGACTGATTTCTACTTCATCTTCTGTGTAGTTCATCTGACCCTGTGGCAGCCATTGCTCACAGCCCTCTGTCCTGGCAACCAGTATGCTGAGATATAGGGTGGTGGAAGGAAACATGTATTCTGTTTCCTTCCACTAAGCCCTGCTGGTGCAGCCAGCATCCTCTTATCCAAGTGGCAACCGGACGTGGCAGCCCCTTCCGCCAGCTCCACCTCCACTGGCTTCACTCTAACTGGCCTCCATCTAGTTGGATTGCTCTGTAAGACCAGAACTAGTAGTGCAGGGTTTGTTTTTTTTTGGGGGGGGGGACATCTAGGAAACACCTGATGATCTAGTTACTGACAAGAGAGAGAACAGACTAATTGGCGGGGAGTGGATGGGTGGGTTATCTACAGTGCTTGGAATGAACTACTTTGTTTAAACAAAGTTCATTTAATTAGTTCAAAAATCTCTGAACTACACCTGAAAGTAGTTCCCATCGTTGCCAGGTGAATTGGATGTGAATTAAATTCATTTGGGGTAGAACTTGGACTGGTTTCTAGCTCATCTTCTATCTAGTTCATCTGATCTTGTGGCAGCTGTTTTGTACTAGGCCCTCTCCCCCTCTCCCCACGGCGACTTGTGCTGTCCACTGTGTGAGTAATGCCGATGACACTCTCTCCAAAATCCAGTCCTTCAAGTGCCAAGGCAGCGTTGGTCCAAAAAAGAAAAGAAGGAAACACTCTATAAATTAAACACAGCAGTCTGTGCCAAGACCAATGACTTATATGGCTCTTGGCTGGCTAAAAAATCACACAAAACATCCATTTCACAGGAGATAATGAGGTTAAGGTTGGGAGAAGAGGAAATGATTGGAATATGTGCAATTCAATAAAAGAGGAGGGTAACAAGAAGCAACTTGTAGGCCTCTGCATGGTCTCCTAGGTCCTGGTCCGACACTCCAACCACTACATCACACTGGCTCTCTAGTACTGGAAGCAGTACTAGTCTAATGTGGTGGGTAGTGGTGATAGGAGCGCAGGAAGCTGCCTTATACTGAGTCAGGCCATTGGTCCATCGAGCTCAGTATTGTCTACACTGACTGGCAGCAGCTCTCCAGGGTTTCAGAGAGGGTTCTCTCCCAACCCTACCTGGAGATGCCAAGGGATTGAACCTGGGGCCTTCTGCGCGCAAACCAGGTGCTCTTCCATTAAACTATGGCCCTTTCCCTATAGCTCCTGCGCATTTACCAGCATCCTGACACACAGAAATGTACTGGGCAAAGCTTGTCCTGATGTGAAAGTATCAAGAAAGGGCCACTCTTCCCGGACTTCCGGGAAGGATTGCTTCGCTTGTGCCTGCCTCTGAGACGAGCTCTCGTCTCAGAGGAAGCTTTTTCAGTTTTAAAACCAGTCAAAAAGTTTTTTTTGACTGGTAAAAACTTTCTCCCAGGCAAGGGAGAAACGAAGAGATCATCCACAAGCTTCGTTGTGTTTGTTGGGGGACTTGAATTCATTAGGATTGCCTATGAACGAAGGACCAGCCAGCAACGTCGGACGGAGCCAAGGAATTTCAAGCAAGCTCAAACTGATTAAGCGAGACGTTTTTCTTTTCTTCAAAGAAAAACAGATTTTAACAGGCAAGCATTCTTCTTTCAATCCTTATCATTTGGCTTAAATTGTTGCAGTAAAAGAGATTTGTTAAAAGAATCAGCAGTAAAGAATCCCTGGGTGAGTTATAACTTTTCTCTTTTATACACGGAATTAAGGCGGAAGGAAATCGAAATAGCTTATCTTTGTTTTTATTGCAAAAAGCTGGCCTGGAATTGAGAATTATAAAGATACAAACGGATGAGAGATATCTAATCTGAGGAGAAAAAAATTGATTTATATGAACTTTTGAGTATTATATGTCTGGGACTATTTTTTCTGGTCTACTTCATTTTGACGAATCTGCTTGTTCTTTATGCCACTAACTATTTGGATGCTGTGAACTAAATTTGTTTTGCATTCTTGGACACATAAGAGATAAGGCAGTTTGTGCTGTCTACATTATGATGTCATCAGGTTTGGAATATTAACTCCTTTGTTGCTGGAAAAAGAAATAAATTGCTCTTTGCTTGGGAATAGTGCTATATTGGAAATTGAAGGGGTTTTTTTTCTTCTTGGTTTTAAAAATGACAATTAAGAAAGTGGCTGAGACCCTGGAAGTAAATATGTTTCAGAACATAATGGATGAGAGTGAGATAACGAAACAAGAACTTAGACATGGCAAACAAGAGATGAAAATTGAATTTGGCAAAATGAAGCAGGAGCTGAAAGAAATAGGGGATTTTATGAGCGAGGAGGTTGATGAGATCAAACATATAACTAGACAAGCAATAGAAGAAGAAAGAAAAATTAAAGGGAAGATGCAAGTCCTGGAGATTGGAACAGATATATCAAATGTGGAACTGGAAAAAGATTTGGAGTTTATGGACCTTAGAGATAAAGATTACTGTTTGGAATTCAGCGTTGTCCCTGAAGAAATTGATGAAGATATCAGAGATAAAGCTATCAATGTTTCGAAAAAATTTCTGGACTGGAATGATGTGATGGAGCTTGAAATAGAGAAAATTTATAGAATTAATTACAGATATGTGACAATGGAAAAACTCTCAAGAGATGTGCTAGTGCATTTCGTAAAAAAGAGGAACAGAGATATGACTTTACAACAACATTTCAGTAACACATTCAGAATTGATGGCAAGGAAATATTTGTGAGGAAGGAAATTCCCATCAGACTCTTATTATATGACTATGACTATGACAGCAAGATTATTATGGATGCAAGGATGGAAGATGGAAGATGGAATTAACACTGATAATGGAAGAATGGCTATTGAAATTACTGGACCTAGCAGACTTGATGAGATGGATTAATCGACATGTTTATTTGGAGAAAAATCGATGGATATATTTCTCAAGGACTGAAAACCTCTCTTTGACTTTTTGCGGAAAGAATAAAGTGATGTTAATGAGATTTGATGATTAATTAAGATAACTACTGGAGGAAAGTGATTTTGTAATATATTAAGAGACAGGTTTGTTATATATTATAGACCTATAACTGATCTGCGACAAATCGGAAGTCAACATTTTATTTTATTGTATTAGTTATTAATTTGTTTTTGTTTTGTTTTTGTTTTGTTTTGTTTTTTGAAACTTTGAATAAAAAAATTAATGAAAAAAAGAAAAGAAAGGGCCATTCTTCCCGAGTAGCAGTATCTTCCTCTGAGTTCAGAGTAGGGTGGCCAGGTGCAAAAAAGAGGACAGGGCTCCTTCACCTTTAATAGTGGTGTAGAAGAGGGAATTTCAACGGGTATAACCCTCTTCCACCCATTTATTAAAGGTGCAGGAGCCCCGTCCTCATGTTGTATCTGACCACCTTCAGAGAGAAATAGCAACATAATTTTTGTTCATTTTCCTTTGCGTGCCATTTGAGAACTTCTGTCCCAATGATATTGGATGCCTTCAAAAGCAAATCGGAAATGAAGTTCTTGTCTAGACATGAAAATGTTAAATTCTGTATCAATTTACCTAGGATTTAGACTATAGCTTGGGCTGAAACCTCCATTTCTTCTGTTAAGGTTATTGTTTGTATTTATACCAGCTGGCACCATTCCATTTCCAGAAGATCATAGAAGTGATTTTTGCTAATCTCATTCCAAGAATAAAAGGAACACTTTTTTTTTTTGCCACTCAATGAACCCTGCTCCTGACATTTCCAGCAATATAAGGCTTTATGCAGATTGTGGTCTTTCCCGATGCATTTCTATGCAGAAGCTAACCACGCTTTAGAAAATCCAATACGTTTAAATTGAAACATTCCAGATTTTCTGTGGATGAAAGCAGATTTGATTTCTACAGCCATCAAACACCTGGGAAAGAGGATGCCTCCATTAATTTAGCAATGCTGTGCATCATATATGTGTGTGAGTGTTTGGGGTGGAGAAAAGGTCCCCAATACTCATTTTAATGTGAAACCATATGGTTTTGATAACAGCAGGGCAGATGTCAACTAGGTGCAGCTCATCCGGGTGGTCGCCGGCCAGCTCCAGGCGCTTTTGGATGAAACAGATTATCTAGATCCGTTTCAATCCGGTTTTAGGTCCGGTTTTGGCACTGAAACAGCCTTGGTCACCCTGTATGATGACCTCTGTCGGCAGAGGGACAGGGGGAGTGTGACTCTGTTGATTCTCCTTGATCTCTCAGCGGCGTTTGATACCATCGACCATAGTATCCTTCTGGGGAGGCTCGCGGAGTTGGGAGTTGGGGGCACTGCTTGGCAGTGGCTCTGCTCCTACTTAGCGGATCTTTGCCAGAAGGTAGTGCTTGGGGAACATTGCTCGACACCCTGGACTCTCCATTGTGGAGTCCCTCAGGGGTCGGTTCTGTCCCCCATGCTCTTTAACATCTACATGCAGCCTCTGGGTGCGGTCATCAGAAGTTTTGGAGTGCGTTGCCATCAGTACGCTGATGACACGCAGCTCTATTTCTCCTTTTCGCCTTCTTCAGTTGAGGCTGTTGATGTGCTGAACCGTTGCCTGACCGTGATAATGGACTGGATGAGAGCTAATAAACTGAAACTCAATCCAGACAAGACTGAGACACTGTTGGTGAGCTCCTTCCCTGCCCAGATGGTGGATGTTCATCCTGTTCTAGATGGGGTTACACTCCCCTTGAAGGAACAGGTTCGTAGTTTGGGGGTCCTTTTTGACCCTTCCTTGTCGCTTGAGGCTCAAGTGGCCTTGGTGGCACGGAATGCGTTTTACCATCTTCGCTTAGTGGCCCAACTACGCCCCTATCTGGACAGTGACGATCTCGCCTCAGTTGTTCACGCTCTGGTAACCTCTAGATTGGATTACTGTAATGCACTCTACGTAGGGCTGCCCTTGAAGACAGTTCGGAAACTTCAGCTAGTGCAAAATGCGGCAGCCAGGTTATTGACGAGGACCAATCGGTCCGCGCATATAACACCTGTCCTGGCCCGCTTGCACTGGCTACCTATTTGTTTCTGAGCCAAATTCAAGGTGCTGGTTTTGACCTATAAAGCCTTACACGGTGTGGGACCGCAATACCTTGTGGAACGCCTCTCCCGCTATGAAACTACCCGTTCACTTCGTTCAGTATCTAAGGCCCTCCTCCGGGTACCAACTCATCAAGATGCCCGGAGGAGTGTTATTCGATCTAGGGCCTTTTCTGTAGTGGCCCCCGAACTGTGGAACAGCTTACCTCAAGAGATACGCCTGGCACCTACGGTACTTTCTTTCAGGCGTCAGGTTAAGACCTGGCTATACTCCCAGGCATTTTAATGTTAATGTTTCATGTTTAACGTTTTAGTCTTAAATTTTGCTATTTTATTGTAATATTGTAATATTGTATTTTAACCTTGTTTTGTACACCGCCCAGAGAGCTACTAGCTATGGGCGGTTTATAAATGAAAATAAATAAATAAATAAATAAAATAAATCCCACCAGGCCCTTCCACTTGCTTATCTTTTCAGCTTTAGAAGCACAGGAAACTACATGGCACTGAGTCAGATCAAAAGGAGAAGTCTTGGGGAAGGGCGGAATCTCAGTGGCAGAGCATCTGTCGTATACCTCCAAGCAGAGCTTGGACAAGTTACGTTTTTTGAACTACAACTCCCATCAGCCCCAGCCAGCATGGCCACTGGATTGGGCTGATGGGAGTTGTAGTTCAAAAAAGGAACTTTTCCAAGCTCTGCCACTAACACAGCCTCAAGGATCAAATGCAGCCCTCTGTGCTCCTTTATCTAGCCCCAAGGCTACACCCCTCCAGAGACCACAGATCCTCCGTGAACTCTCCTGCTTGGCTCAGCGATACAAGGATCTCTTTTGTGTCCCCAGTTCAGTCTCTGGCATCTCCAGGTCGGGCTGGGAGAGACTCCCTGCATGGAATCCAGGAGGGGAGGGGCTATTGTCAGTGTCGACAGTACTGAGCTAGATGGACCAAGGGTCTGACCAGAGCTTGGAAAAGTTACTTTTTTAAACTACAACTCCCATCAGCCCCAGCCAGCATGGCCACTGGATTGGGCTGATGGGAGTTGTAGTTCAAAAAAGGAACTTTCCCAAGCTCTGCCTCCAAGGTCCCAGGTTCAGCCCCTGGCTGGTGTCGCAGGTAGGGCTGCGAGAGAAGCCTTTTGAAACCCTGGAGTGCCACTGACAGTCAGCGTAGGGATCTGTACTAGGACTGGGCTGAAGAACTCAGATGGCCTCACTAGTTCATAAATGATCCAGGTTTCTTTTTAAATTGATTCTGGATGCTTCTTTAGTACAAAGTAATGCTCCCATGTAGATAAGCCCTTTTTCATACACACACCTGTGCATGGGTAGAGACAGCATGTACCTGTGTTCAGTGTAATGTGTGAGGAAGTCTAGAGTGATATCTTAACCGACACCTGACATTAAGTGAGAAAGCTTCTTGCGAAGAAAGGATAAAGAAACAGCTGGCTCCCTTGAAGGAATGGGACAATATGGGAGCCACTTTAGAGAACTGAATGGCATTTGCAATATGTTGGAAGTGTTTTGCTCTTTTAAAGCACGGATCATATGGCTGACAGCCCTCTGCAGGGCATCACGCCATTTTGCTTTAACAAACAACAGCAGTTCAGGGGGGTGGAAAGGGGGGAGAGGAGGCTCAAGCAGACACACATACTTATCATCCCAGCAATAAAAGAGCACAACAGTAAACACAGGAAACGGAAAACTCATTGTGGATTATATTAACGGCACACAAACAGGGCAGAAAGCAATAGTTTGAATCTGCTAATGTCGTGGATTAATTTGAACACATTTTCCGCCCAGAATAGAATGGGGGTAATGTTGCAGAAAGGGAGAAAACTGCCTTGTGTAAAAGCATGCAGAGTGTGATAGCTCCCCATTTCCAAGCTGTGATATGGGCGCAAGAACATGAAGAAGAGCCTGCTGGATCAGGCCATTGGCCCATCTAGTCTAGCATCCTGTTCTCACGGTGGCCAACCAGATGCCCATGGGAAGCCCTCAAGCAGGACCTGAGCGCAAGAGCAGCCCTCTTCCCTCCTGTGGTGTCCAGTAACTGGTATTCGGAAGCATACCGCCTCCGACCGGGGAGGAACAGCATTGCCACCATGGCTAGCAGCCATTGATAGCCTTATCTTCCATGTATTTAGCTACTCATCTTTTAAAGCCATCCAAGCCTTTATTCTAGGCCAGGGGCAGGGTACCTTTTCCAACCTGAGGGCCACCTTGCCTCCTGAGCAACCTTTTAGGGGCCACATGCCAGTAGTGGGCAGAGCAAGAGGGAAAAGTGGCAGAAGCAAAAGTATTTATTTATTTATTTGTTTATTTAATTTAATTTGTATCCCGCCCTTCCTCCCAGCAGGAGCCCAGGGCGGCAAACAAAGCACCAATTTTTTTTAAAACTTCATAAAAACATATCTTAAAATACATTAATACAAAACAACATTAAAAACATTTTTAAAAAACAACTTTAAAAAAGGGTTAAAAGCATTATTAAAAAACATTTAAAAATTCTGACACAGATGCAGACTGGGATAGGCCTCAACTTAAAAGGCTTGTTGAAAGAGGAAAGTCTTCAAAAGGTGCTGAAAAGATAGCAGAGATGGCGCCTGCCTAATATTCAAAGGGAGGGAATTCCACAGGGTAGGTGCCGCCACACTAAAGGTCCATTTCCTATGTTGTGCAGAACAAACCTCCTGATAAGATGGTATCTGCAGGAGGCCCTCACCAGCAGAGCACAGTGATCAACTGAGCATATAAGGGGTGAGACGGTCTTTCAGTCCTGAGCTGTATAGGGCTTTGTACACCAAAACGAGAACCTTGAATTTGGCCCGGTAGCAAATGGGCAGCCAGTGCAATCCTTTCAGCAGCGGGGTGACATGCTGGCGATACCCTGCTCCAGTGAGCAGTCTAACCGCCACATTTTGCACCAGCTGCAGCTTCCGGACCAACCTCAAGGGCAGCCCCACGTACAGCACATTACAGTAATCCAGCCTAGAGGTTACCAGTGCGTGGACAACAGTAAGAAATTCAATTCAATTTGCATTTCAAGGCAAGTCTATCAGATTTGCTGTTTCTAAAATTATATGGGAACCAAAACACAGTCGTCCTTTGAAATTCGCACTTACCAGAATTCTGCAATGCAGTTCACCAACCAACCAATGTTTATAAAAATACATGTTAGGGGCAAGTGTGCATAAAAATCAATATATGAGTGAAAATAACATGCAAAAATTCATTATATGACAAGAAGTTGCTTGCAACAATGTGTGCATTCGTTAAAACTGCCTACAAAAATATGTTTATTAGGAGAAATTTGCACTAAAATGCTGAAGAATTTTCATAAGGTTTTTTCCCCCCAAAAATTCACAAATTGCTGCAGAAATGTGGAGAAATATATTGAAGACTGGAAAAAAATGAGAAATTGGGAGAACTGAAATTGACAGATCTTTCCATCCTTACTTCTGAGTAGACACATATAAGATTGCATGGTGAGCTCTTCAGAATGATTTTTAAAAAAACAACACCAAATCATTCCGCCAATCAATTTCTAGACTACTCTGGTTATCCACAGAGAGGAATGATAGTCAAATGGTTGGAGCAAGGAAGACTCTGAGACAGGGAAATATGGTTTCCAGTATTGGCTGCATTGCTGGATGCTCTTCAAAAAGCCACTTAGGTCATAATCCCATAAATTATTTTTTTTAAATGACAGCATTGTCAGCCTAAAAGCTATTATGCACAGATAATGCTACCAACCTTATGAATCCTAAATCATATAATAGTCTGAAGCTATACCGTTTAAATCCACTTATGTCAACATTTCTCAGAGTCACGGGCACCACAGGAATGGTGGTTGCTTGGTTCTGAAGTGCTCATCATTCTGAGTCCAGAGCTGCATGGAAAGCAGAAAATCAACCAGCATACCTTTTCTGACATGAAGATGCAATGCAAGGAAAAGGCATATGAATTTTTTCCAGAGGGGTAGCTGCGTTAGTCTGTTTCAGCAAAAACAGCCAAGAGTCTTGTAGCACCTTAAAGACTAACGATTCATACACACACATGGTTTTTTTGAGGAGGGGGAACTGGAAACAGTGAGGTTAGAAAGAAGTGAAATGCTGAAAAGTTCAGATGGTAATAATTACATTATTGACAGTGGTCGTTCACAAAACCAAACAGTTGCGATGATAACAGTTTAACAATTAATACACATTGCATGATAAAAATCCATTCCAATGTCTGATTTGTATCCATTTATTATTTTCTATAGAGACTGACCTGTTCAGCCTATATCGAATGCAGAAAGGTATTATTGGCAGGTGATGGCATATATCACATTGGAAGATGAGCAGGTGGATATTGTAGATGGCATCATTAGGTCCTGTAATAGGGTTGCTAGAGTAGACATGAAGGCAGAATTGGCTAGGGGTGGGCAAAGATTTTGATTCAATTCACATTTCAGGTTGAATCTGTCAAATTCACACTTTCCAAAATAACATGAGAACTGAAACACAGCCATCCTTTGAAATTCGCACTTATTTTAATTTTGAAGTTTGCCAACCAATGTTTACAAAAATGCATATGCTAGGGGATAGTGGGCATAAAATGAATATGAGTGAAAACAGGATGCAAAAATGCATTATATGGTGAGAAATGGCTTGCAGAAATGTCTACATTAGTCAAAATTGCCTACAAAAATGTGTTTATTATGAAAAATTCACACTAAAATGCAGGAGAATTTTCATGAGGATTTTTTTTAAAAAAAATTGCAAATTGCTACAGAAATGTAGAGAACTGATTTTAAGATTCGAAAAAATGAGAAACGGAAAGAACCAAAATTGGCTTCTCTTTCCATCCCCAGAACAGGCATCTTGGGCTGCCACATAGACTGGCCTGTTGTTGCTGGTGAGCAGAAGTTTTACACTGAGCTGCTGCTGCTGATTTGAGTGGTTTTACTTGGGGGCTGTAAGTGACAACAAGTGATGGTTTGTTCATTTCCTCTTCTAGGTCTGTTGAGTACTAGGTTATTCCTGGATACTAAACTGGCCTTGTTGATCTGTTTGGTCCGCCCCTCCCACTTTGCTGGGTGGGTACTGTAGTCTGAAGTCTTATGAAAGTGTTTCACTTGTGAGTACCTGTATGACTAGTTTGATCTGAACGGATGCAGGTGTATCCTAGGCATTGACTTTAGAGAATGGACTTTGTGGTATGTTCTGGGTGGAAGATGAAAGCATGTAAATACATGCAGTGGTCAACGGGTTTTCTATATCAGGTGGTGATTATATGTCAATTATGTAGTTGCACAGGAGTATCCGGAAAGTGAACCTCTTGTGTAGACTGGTCTTGGTTGAGGGTGGGAAAGTTATTGAAGCCCTGGTGGGATTGCACACGTGTACCTCCTGTCCATGAATTTAAGAAGTAAGAACATAAGGAAGTTTGGCACCACCTTACTGGATTAGATCAAGGACCATTCTATGCCAGGAGCCCGTAACCTCAGACCCAGAGGCCCAAATGTGGCCCTTCAGACTTCTCTGTCTGATTCTTGGGACTCTCCCCAGACCACACCACTCATTTGCTATGCTTTGCTCTCTCCTTGAATGTTCTAGCCTGGCTGGAATGCGTCCTTGTGCACTAATAACGCTTGTCGCTAGCCTGGATAGAAGGATGTGCAAGTGTGTGTAGAAACAAAATGTGTATTTGTTGCTCCACCGATTTTTGCATGGAAGAAGAAGATGACACTAAAATTTGTACAGGCTAATTTTTATATAGAGATGCACATTTAGAAATAATCACTATGATTTAAATCAAAATGCAATACATCTTATCATAGTGGGGAAGAGTGTGACCAGGTGACCTGTGTGCCTGTGCAGTCTGCTGTTCAGGTGCTGCTACCAGGGCCAGTTCTAAAGGGCGGCCAGGTTGGGCACTGGCCCAAGGGCCCTGGAGCTACAGGAGCCCCTGAGGGGCTCTCCGCTCCCCTTCCACGATCCACGCCCCCCATACACCCCACTTACCTGTCAGCTGGCTTTTTAGCATTGCCCTTAATGAAGATGGCGGCCGCAGCTTCCCTAAGGTACTGAAGCCACTGCTGCCATCTTAGTTGATGGCAGAGATGTGCGTGCATAGCATGCACGTGTGCCATCAACAAAGATGGCGGCAGAGGCTTCATTCCCCTTAGGGAAACCGCGGCTGCCATCTTCATTAAGGGCAATGGTAAAGACTAGACAGGTAGGTGGCCGTGGGGGGCTCACGGGGGGCCACACGCACGCACGTACATGTGTGCACGCACACCCACCCACTGGGGGGCCAGGGCAAGCTGTTGCCCAAGGGCCCCCGCATGCCTGGAGTCGGCCCTGGCTGCTACCTTTGGATCGGCAACTTCAAAGTCACTGCTGTCCTTTCTTATAGTTCTTCATCTTTTAAGCCAGACTTGGACCAGGCAGCCCTCCAGACAGAGGACCCCTTCAAATAGAGGACTGTTCTTTGTAAAGTGGGGCAAATGGTCACCCTACAGCTCTAGCACAAATACAGTTCTCTTTTTGGAGAGCTTTGGGTATGGCGGAAGTCTGTAAGGGCTGTGGAGAAACTGTCAGTGGTTCATAAGCAAAGAATGAAATGCACAAATTAGGTCAATGAATCTGAAAAGCCTCATTCAATACAGCTTGAAAAGAGGCCGTAAAATTAGCTTCGGCTCCTTTCTTCACCATCTGCCTGCCTCTCCAATAAACATTCCTCCTTCCATATCTGTTCAGAAAATGAATTAAACTTGCAAAGTTTTCTCCTCCACTGATTTGATTCAGGTTGGTACAACTTCTCATTTAATATCTGGGAAATCACATGAGCCCTAAACATAAAGATACAGAAGTGGGCATGATTAGATCTGGATCCATAGCAGTCTTGAGTCACATAGCAGTCTTGCTGTATCCATACCGCCTCCATAGCAGTCTTGAGTCACATGATAGGTCGGGATGGGGGAGAAATTCAATTGAGTTCGCATTTAAAGGTGAATTTATCAAGTTCTCACTTTCTGAACAATATGAGAACTGAAACACAGCCATCCTTTGAAATTTGCACTTACCAAATTTCGCTGTGCAGTTCTCCAACCAAGCAATGTTTACAAAAATGCATATATTAGGGGAAAATGTGCCCAAAATATACTGGTGAAAATAACACAAAATGCATTATATTAGGATAAATTACTTGCAAACATGTGCACATTAGTCAAAACTGAATACAAAAATGTGTTTGTTAGGAGAAATTCACACAAAAATGCTGAAGAATTTTCATGAGGATTTTAAAAAAAACGCAAACTGCAGCAGAAATGTGGAGAACCAAAAAATGAGAAACAGGGAGAACTGAAACTGACAGGTCATTCCACCCCTATGTGATGGCTTCCACACAAAACTGAAACCACAAAAGCCTTTAAACCAGAGCAAGTACTTTCAATTTAAACATGGATTTGTTTAAAGGGAGTCTCAGAGATTCACTCCATTCGGAAGAGGGACTTCTGTACAAAAAGTGGGAACATTGCAAAAGTTCAGAACAGCTTTAGTTTTAAATCAGGGATGGGGAACCAAGGGCTCAAGGGCCAAATGGGCCCTCCAGTACTCTCTATCTGGTCCTTGAGACTCTCTCCAGTCCGTACGTCTTCCCTAGCCGCATCCATTCTCCCCAGCCGCAGCCCTCACTGGCTTTACTTTGCACGACCCTTGAGTGTGTTTGCTTGCCTGGAATGTGTCTTTGAACTCCAATAAAACCTCTCGCTTGCCTAAATGGAGGATAAAGAGGGCTGTGGTGGGTGCATAGAAACAAGCTTACTGGACAAAGGTTAAATTAACATTCATTGCTCCACTCACTTTTGCCTCTGGCCTTGCCCAACCCTTGGATTTGGCTTCCCTAAGGGAGCCCAGAGGAGAATGCGGCCTTTGGTCTGAAAAAGTAGTTGTAAGTAAGAAGGCAGGCAGGCGGGACTAGCAGCGGGCAGACGGGCTGGTGGAGCACTGCCTCACTTGCCCTAACAGGCCATCCTCCACTGCTCCAGCCTTAAGCAAAACACACAGGTTACTTGTGACGGAGAGCCGCAAAAAAGAGAAACATAATTCTTATATTAGCAAAGCCAGATATAATAATAATAATAAATAATAAAATTTTATTTCTGGGTCGCCTATCTGGCCGGGTCAGCGGCCACTCTAGGCGACGTACAATTAGAATTAAATACAATTAAATACATCATATAAAATACACATACAAACCAACAACTCCAATCTAAAATTAATCTAGAACCACCCACAACTGCAATACTAATTTTAGGTCCTGTTGTTGTTGTTGTTCTATGCCTTCAAGTCAATTATGACTTATGGCGACTCTATGAATCTTTTTTTATATATATTCATAGGGTTTTCATGGGAAGAGGTGTTGAGAGGTGGTTTACCATTGCCTTCCTCTAAGCCTACGGCACCCGGAATTCCCAGGCGGTCTCCCACCCAAGTATTAACCTGGTCTGACCCTGCTTAGTTTCCGAGATTGGACATGTTCAGGGTAGTATGGCCGTAGGCCTGTGTAGGATTAAGTCCCACTAATTCTAGGCTGAGAAAACGAACCACTGAGTGGTAGTGTAAGTCCTGAGAACAAACAGCTGAGTAACAAAGAACACTGCATTTCATTTGGTTCATCCATGGTTTTCAATTCTTTAATTTCTTTACTTGTTACATCATTTAGCACTTCTTGTTGTTGTTCTATGCCTTCAAATTGATTACAACTTATGGCGACCCCATGAATCTTTTTTGGATATATTCATTGGGTTTTCATGGTTAGAGGTATTCAGAGGTGGTTTACCATTGCCTTCCCCTCTAAGCCTATGGCACCCGGTATTCCCAGGCGGTCTCCCATCCAAGTACTAACCAGGCCTGACCCTGCTTAGCTTCAGAGATCAGACGAGATCAGGTGTGTTCAGGATAGTATGGCCGTAGGCTTTAGGTCATGTATGAGGTATTTAAAAAAAAGGTCAGTTGGAGTCAAATTAGGCAGCTTTACCTAGTAGTTAGAGGGAATGTACTCTCAGAAAGTAAAATCCTGTATGCATAGCAACATAAGAATGCAGAAAGCAAATCGGATCATTGGTCCATCTAGCAGACTGTTGTTTAAACTGACTGGAAGCAACTCTCCAGCATATCAAACAGGGATCTCTCCCAGCCCTAGTTGTTGACACCAGGGGTTGAACCTGGGACTTTCTGCATGCAAAGCAGATGCTCTGCCATGGAGCTGTCAACTTTCCCCCAAAAGATTATTTATTATTTATTATTTCAATTTATATACCGCCCTTACCAGAATAGCTCTCAGGGTGGTGAACAAACAAGATAAAATACAATATATCATAATAAAAATCATAAAAACGTATACAAACAAACAACAAAAAAACACTACAAAAACACAATACGACAAAAATTAAAAAATACGGATTAAAAGATTAAAATGGTTAAGAAAATTAAAATGCCTGGGAGCATAAAAAGGTCTTTACCTGGCGCCGAAAAGATAGAAGTGTAGGCGCCAGGCGTACCTCTTCGGGGAGGCTGTTCCACAACTCAGGGGCCACCACAGAAAATTTTAGGTCCTGTTGTTGTTGTTGTTCTATGCCTTCAAGTCAATTATGACTTATGGCGACCCTATGAATCTTTATTCTATATATGTTCAAGTGATATACAAAATCCTCTTCCTTCAGGTTAGGATCCAATACTTGATTGGCCAAACTTGATGTCTTCAAGTCACGCAAAAGTTTGGTTTTAAAATGCATAGATTCAAAGTGGCATACAAATGAGAACATTTAGAGAATTATACAATAATACAAATTTAGAGGGAAAGCGAGTAAGCGGTGACATTGATAGAAGTATATAAAATTATGCTTGACCTGGAGAAAGTGGGTAGAGAAAAGTTTTTCTCCCTCTCTCATAACGCTAGAATTTGTGGATATCCAATGTTGGAAGACTCAGGACAGACAAAATAAAGGACTTCTTCACACAGTGCAGTATTAAACAATGGAATTTGCTCCCACAAGAGGCAGTTCGGTGACTTTAAAAGAGGATTAGACAAATGTTTGGAGGATAAGACTACTGATGGCTGCTAACCATAACGGCTATGTTCTACCTCCACTGCTGGAGGCAGGTTGCTTCTGTATACCAGTTGCTGGAAAACTGCATGAGGGGAGAGTGCTGTTGTGTTCAGGTCCTGCTTGTGGGCTTCCCATGGGCATCTGGCTGACCATTGTGACAACAAGATGCTGGACTAGATGGACCACTGGCCTGAACCAGAAGGCTCTTCTTATGTTCTTATAATAAAACCATAGCTATAAATCAAATTATGTAAATAAAACTCTGTCCGCAGCCGCATCTGAACCTTCGGCTGGCATACACCAAGGAGGTAGAAAAGGGGTGGGTGAAAAAATTAGGTGGATAGGTTTGAAGAGACCCACTTTTCAGATCACCCGCAAGGCCAGTAATTAAAGCAGAGCGGCCCATATGCAGACACAGGCCTTTGCTATTCGTCAAAAGTGCTGTGAGCCAACCGAGGCTTTGCAGACCTGGTATGATAGATGAGTACGTTGTAATTGAATTAGTCGAGAGGCATTGACCTTTCTGATGTATCATGCCCCAGAAAGTGAACAACAAACCCAAAGTAATGCTTTTATGAATGTGTTGAGTAAGGCAGTCATCAACTGGATCATGATAAATAAGGTGGTACACATTTCACAAGAAACAAAACATAATACACAGGCAGTAACATGTTTAAGTTTCCGGCCTTTCTTTGAGACTTTCAGCTGCAGGAACTTTTGGCAGATGAAGGTTTTTTAGGGCTATGTCAGTTGATTTAAGAATTTGTAGCTGATGAAGACTGCAATCCTATGGCCCCTAGAAGGGCTTCCTGGGGACCATAGGATATACTGAGTCTCCCTTTCTGAGGTCAGAGGGAGACCCCCATTTGCACTACACATTTAAAGCAATATAATACCACTTTAAACATTCATGGCTTCCCCAAGAATCCTGTTAACTATAATTTGTTAAGGATGCTGTTAGGAGACCCTGTTCCCCTCACAGAGCTACAAATTCCCAGAGCTCCCTGGAAAGAGGGAGTCACGGTTAAACCACTCTGAACATGGTAGCTCTGGATTTTGTGATGCACCTCTCCAACCAAATAATATGTACAAAAATGCATATATTAGGGGAAAGCGTGCATAAAAATGGACATATTAGTGAAAATAACACACATACAAAAACCATTCATTAGGGAAACACTTGCAAAAAATGTGTATATTAGGTAAAATTGCATTAAAATTGGACATTAGGAGAAATTTGCACAAAATGACAAAAGTTCACGAAAACGACTAAACACATTTCTGTAGGCAGTTTTGACTAATGTATACATTTTTTTCAAGCCATTTCTCATCATATAATGCATCTTTGCGTGTTACATTCACCCATATGTTCATTTTTATGCACACTTTCCCCTAACATGTATTTTTGTAAACATTGTTTGGTTGGTGAACTGTATTGCAAAATTTGAATAAATGTGAATTTCGAAGGATGGCTGCGTTTCGGTTCTCAGGTTGTTTCAGAAATTCGACAGATTCAGCTTGAAATGCGAACTGAATTGAAATTCTCACCCATCCCTACCGTATACACAGCTGGCAAGGGAGTCGCAGTAGCAAAACTGCAGTGTAAGTGCCTTTAGGGTAAAGCTGCTTTCCCCAACTCAGTGCCCTCAAAGTGTTCTGGACTACAGTACTCATCAGGCCCAGGGATGATGGGAGTCCAAATTATCTGGAGGACACCAAGTTGGAGAAGCTTGGGGAAAGGTCCCTGCAATTTAACAGAGGAGGCTGGCGGGAGTTGAGCCAGCAGAACTGGAGTGGGCAGAAGGGGCTGCCACATACAACTGCCCTTCCGGAGCCGCTCGGAGGGGAGGACGCTGGCTGTGCTAGCAGGGCAGGACAGAAGGAAAAAAATGCATGTTTCTTTCCACCACCCCTTTTCCTGGCATATTGGCTGCTGGGACAGAAGGACGCAGGAAGAAGCCAAATGGGCTGAGTCTGTGGTCTAAGTCCTCCTCATCTCGGTTCCACCCCAACACGCCCCCAGAATGCTTCCACAGGCTACACTTGTGCTGGTCTTGGCTTAGCTGGCTTGGCCCCGGCTGCACCCACATAATGGCAGAGTTCCCTGGTGGTGGCACGGCTGCACCCTGGGGGTGGAATTCTGCTGGTGGACCCCAGCGGACACCCTTTCTCCTCCACTGCAGCTACATTGCACCCAGCAGCCCCTCGGCACGGCATATCTAGGAGGTGGATTGCACCCCAAGAAACGAAAACTGCACCTTATTGCAACAAGCAAAAACTACCTTTGACACATTCTATTGCATTCCTCATTACAACAGCCGGCAAGAACGAAAAAGGCCTCAAGAAAAAAGGCTCTGTCTTCAGTCGCCGCTTCACCCATTAAAGCTGGACCTAAACTGTTACCTTTTCCCCACGTCCACGTGATGGATCAATTCAAGCTTTAGTTGATTAATGCGACGAAACAGATTAAATGAAGCGCCACAGCTCAATGGTAAAGAGTGTGCTTTGCATGCAGACACTCTGAGGCAATCCTCAGCATCTCTAGTTAAAAGGGTGGTGGGAAGCATTGCTGGGAGGGATATCTGGTCGGGGCTGCTGCAGTCAGAGTCATACTACCACTGAAAAACTCAAATGGGTTTGGTGATGTATCTGCTAGACCATCTAAAATATTAAATGTAATTTTATTATGTAATAGCTGGCAATCATAAAACATTAGTCAAAATGTAGGGCAATAAAATATGCTTAATACATTCCTTGCATTCAAATCAAGTTTTAAATCTTTCCCAAATGCATTCCAACTTATGAAGGCCTGCTTCAGTGGGTACCTTGGATTTTTGGTAGCTCCTGAGCTCCCCAGATGCCTTTGGATAAGAAATCTGACCTATATCATACACTGTACACTGTATATCTTGCCCAGTCTTCTGACCTGGACTAATGAGTGACAAAAATCCTTGATGATGCAGGCCTCTCAAATTCAATAGATTTACTTATTTTGTCAGCCAGTCGGAAGCCTGGGCAAGATATACATTGTACAGTGTATGGTATAGGTCAGATTTATTATCCAAAAGCGTCTGGGGAGCTCAGGAGCATCCAGCTACCAAAAATCCAAGGTACCCACTGAAGGACCTTTATAGGTTGAAACACATTTGGGATTTACCTCTGTAGTCCCTTCAGTACCCCTCCCTCCCTCCCTCCCTCTATCTATCTATCTATCTATCTATCTAACTAACTAACCATCTATCCATCTAACTATCTAACTATCCATCCATCCATCCATCCATCCATCATCTATCTGTCTATCTACTGTATTTTATGTATTTTAATTGCATTTTATGCATTTTAATTTATTTTAATGTTTTTGTGATCTTTATTGTACAATTTTTATTATGTACATGTTCGATTTTATTTGTAAGCCGCCCTGAGTGCCCTATTATAGGGTAGAAGGGCGGGATAGAAATATTATAAATAAATAGAACTATATTTGAATGCAAGGAATGTATTAAGCATATTTTATTGCCCTATATGATGGTTTTGACCAATGTTTCATGACTGGCAGCTATTATATAATAATATTACATTTAATATTTTAGATGTTCTAGCAGATACCTCACAGAGCCCATTTGAGTTTTTTTAGAGGTTGTGTAGGTTGGGTTTCTATCCTTTTTGGTTGAAGTCAGAGCCATCCTATCTGCAGCAGTTTGTTTGTGTGGATGCGACTAACATACACTTTTAAAAAAAAGTAAAATAGCAGCACTGGGGGGCTCTGAGCAGCACTGAGGCCTCCATAGAAGCGAAGAGTTTAACCATTTCTCCACCACCGTCCTGATGAAAACCCACACTTGTCTACATTGGCTAGTCACCAGCTAATTTTGATCATCTGATCGACCATCTAGAAAATTATGAAATGAATAGAGAAATCTATCCCTAGGTGAATTGTATATATATAAAAATACAGGGTATAGTGCACGATGTGGGGGGACAGGGACATAGTTCCAGGGAAAGGACCACAGCTCAATGGGAGAGCATCAGCTTTGCATGCGAAGGTCCCAGGTTCAATCCCTGGCATCTCCAGATAGGACTGGGAGTATCCGCTGCCTGAAATTCTGGAGAGCCACTGCCAAAGCGTTGACAATATTAAGCTAGATAAACCAATGATATGACTCAGTATGAGCCAGATTTCTATGTTCCTAGGTCTTGGATCTGGCCTGATTCTGAAATAATTGCATTGGCTGCCTATTTACTTCAAGCCCAATTTAAGGTGCTGGTGCTTATCTTTAAAGCCCTAAACTGCATTGGACCCAAATACCTGAAAGAGTGCTTGTTTCCATACCAGCCTACTTGTGCCTTAGGAAGTTATGTAGTGGCCCTTCTCTGTGTATTTTATTTAACAGAGACATGTTTAACAGAGGTTCAGAGGAGAGGGTCTTTTTCATGGTGGTGCCCAACTTTGGAATGCCTTTCCTAAGGACCACATGTCTTGCACTGGCATCACAATATTTTTGGCACCAGGTTAAGACTTTCTTATTGTGAACATAAGGAGAGCCTGCTGGATTTAGTCCAGCATCTTCTTTTCACAGTGGCCAACAAGATGCCTATGGGAAACCCGCAAGCAGGACCTGATCTCAACAGCCTCTCCTCTCCTGTGATTTCCAGCAAGTGGTGTTCAGAAGCATACTGTCTCTCACAGTGGAGGTATTTGCCCAGGTGTTTTAGATGGCATTTTAGCCAAAAGTTTCTTTATTCCTTACTGTTCTTAATCTGCTCTTTATTTTGTGTGTTTTCTGTTTGTTTGGATATTTAAATATATTACATATTTGCAGAGCTTGGCAAAGTTACTTTTTTGAACTACAACTCCCATCAGCCCAATCCAGTGGCCATGCTGATGGGAGCTGTAGTTCAAAAAAGTAACTTTGCCAAGCTCTGCATATTTGTATATCATGTGAATTGTTTTTCCACCTTCGGACTACCACTCTGGAATCTTCTGATAAAGGGCAATTAAGAAATGTTTAGACTTTAAAAAAATGTTAAAAATTGGTCAGGGATGCTGCAGTTGAAAGATCCTCACATGAAAACGGGAGATGGATTAGATCAGGGAATGGGAACCTGTGCACCCCCTTTCCTATGTTTTTGAACTACAACTCCCACCATACATTGCCATTGGCCCTGCTGACTGAGGCTGATGGGAGTTAAGGCTGACAACATCTGGGGGGGCTGCAGATTCCCATTTCCTAGACAGGCTGGTCACCTGGGTCCCTTCCAACTTTAGAATTTTCTGACTCTTACTTTTTTTTCCAGTGCCAGGAAAAGTTTGATCTGCTTTGTTTCTGCATGCAAGGCTGCTCTTAACAGCCCAGGAGTTAGAGTTCAATTAAGAACTTGGCAACTCTACTTTGCTGGGGTTGTACAGCCTATTGGACACCCACTATTATCTATTAACTACATTTTTATACCACCCATTAACAATAGGTTCTCTGGGCAGTATACTGCAGGGGTAGGAAGGGAAATAAAACCATAATATATAAAAAATACTACATGAAAATAAAACTGTAACTGTTGAAATAGCATCAGGGTAAAGCCAGGATAAACCAGTGGTATACCCCATACCTTGGGGCCTATGAGCTTGGCCTTGGATGTCAATCCACCTTGCCTAAGAACTTCACACTTTCCAGATAACGATAAGGAACACCGCCAGAAGTCTATGTTCATAATTACTCCCTGCCTGTGGTGCCATATTAGCTGACAGTGACTCAATGTGCCTTCTGCTTCTCTGCTAGTTTTGCTTCAAGTCAAAATGGATGTTAGATCAATAGGTGTTGCTTTCCCAAGCAACTTATGGAATATAATTAGATGGGAGATGTAATTAAAGGAGATGATGGCATGCAGGTCACTGTTGTTCTCTATCAACGTCTCTGCTTTGATCTATTTGGGTTGCAGCCATGCAGTAGCAGAAGGATGGAGGAGAACTTTTTATTTTGTTTGCATTTCAGTGAGAAACTACCGAAACCACACTTCTTGAGGCAATATGCAAACTGACATGCAATTCACCTTCAACATTTGCCCTTCTCCAAATTTTTTTTAATAATTTTTATTCAAATTTTCATAAAACAAACAAAACAAAATCAAAAACATAACACAATAAAAATAAAAATAATAAAAAAAATTTTTTTGACTTCCAACTTGTCACAGATCAGCTATAAATATATAATATATATCAAACCTGTCCCTTAATACATACAAAATCACTTTTCTCCATAGTCTATCTTAATTAATCGTTAAATCCCATTATCATCATTTCATTTTTATCTGTCAACAAAAAGTCTAAGAGAGGCTTCCATTCCTTAAGAAATATATCTGTCGATTTTTCTCTAAGTAAACATGTCAATTTATCCATCTCTACTAAGTCCATTAATTTCAATAGCCAGTCTTCCGTTGTTGGTGTTGATTCCATTTTCCACTTTTGTGCATATAATAATCTTGCTGCCGTAATCATATATAATATTCTTCTTCCATATTTCTTTTCTATTTGTTTATCCATAAAACCCTCAGCTTTGACTGAATATTTATCTTTAGAATTTTTTGCATCATCCTACCTATCTGTGCCCAAAATGATATTGCCTGTTTACACAACCACCACATATGATAAAATGATCCTTCTTGTTGTTTACATTTCCAACAAACATTAGGAACATTACTATACATTTTTGACAACTTTTCTGGAGTCATGTACCAACGATACATCATTTTATAGAAATTTTCTTTAAGATTATAGCATAATGTAAATCTCAAGCCTTTTTTCCACATATTTTCCCATTGATCCATTTGTATATTATAACCAAAGTTTTTGCCCACTTTACCATACACTCTTTTACTTGTTCTTCTTCCATATCCATTTTCAGCAAGAGTTTATACATTTTCGCAATTATATTTTCATCATTTGTACACAAACCTATTTCAAAATCAGATTTACTTATTTCAAACCCATACATTTTCTTATCCATTTTATATCTCTCTAACAATTGTAAATAGGCAAACCATTGAGAACTATATCCTTCCTTTATCAGTTGTTCTCTCTCTTTCATTATATATTCTCCATGTACATTTTCTAAAAGTTCTTGATAAGTTAACCATTTCTCTTTTCCAGCCATTTCTCTTCTATAAAATGCTTCTTGACTTGAGACACATAATTGTATTTTCGAGTAAAACCTTGGTTTATATCTATTCCATATTTTCAACAGAGGACGTCTTATAAAATGATTATTAAAATCCACATTAACTTTTACTTTATCATACCATAGATATCCATGCCATCCCCACTTCAGATTATGGCCCTCCAAATCCAATAGTCTTTTATTCCTCAATAATAACCATTCCTTTATCCAGACTAAACAACAGGCAGCATAATAAAGTCTCAAATTTGGTAATCCCAGTCCTCCTCTTTCTTTGGCATCTTGTAATAATTTAAATTTAACTCTTGGTTTTTTTCCCTGCCAAACAAATTTAGAAATATCTTTTTGCCATTGTTTAAAAGGTAAATCAGAGGATATTACAGGTATTGTTTGAAACAAAAACATCATTCTCGGCAATACATTCATTTTTATCACGGATATTCTGCCCATTAATGACAATTGTAATTTATCCCATTTTAACAAGTCTTTCTTAATCTCTGTCCATAGTTTTTCATAATTGTTATGAAACAACTTTGAATTTTTATTTGTCATAATAATACCTAAATATTTCAACTTTTCCTCTATTTTAAAATCTGTCTTGTCCATCAACTCTTTTTGTTCCCTTGAAGATAAATTTTTCACCAACATCTTTGTTTTTTGATTGTTGATCTTAAATCCTGCTAACGGTCCAAATTCTTTTAATTTGTCCATCAATACATTAATTCCTTCCAAAGGGTTTTCTAATACGATTATCAAATCATCAGCAAATGCTCTCAATTTGTATTCCTCTTTTTTTATCTTTATTCCCGAGATCCTTTTATCTTGCCTTATATCTCTAAGCAGCACTTCCAAGACCAAGATAAATAAAAGAGGAGATAATGGACATCCCTGTCTTGTACCCTTTTGTATTTCACATGAGTCCGTTAATCCACCATTAACAATTATCTGTGCCTTCTGAGATGTATAAATAGATCTAATCCATTTTATAAAATTATCTCCAAAATCCATTTGTTCCAAGACCAAAATTTCCAATTCAAATTGTCAAATGCTTTCTCAGCATCTAAAAAGATCAAAGCTGCTTGTTCATCATTTTGTTGTTCTAAGTATTCCAACACATTCAAAACATTCCTGACATTGTCACATAATTGTCTTTTAGGTAGAAACCCCGCTTGATCTTCTTGAATAAATTGTTGCAATATTATTTTCATTCTTTCTGCCAAAATCGTTGTAAAAATTTTATAGTCATTATTCAATAAAGATATTGGCCGATAATTTTTTGTTTTGGTTAGATCCTGCTCCTCTTTAGGTATTAATGTTATATTGGCATTTTTCCAACTGTCCGGTATCTTCCCCTCTTGCAAAATAGAATTCATTGTATACTCTAAAGGTAATAAGAGTTCCTCCTCCAAACATTTGTAATACACTGCTGATAGTCCATCCGGTCCTGGCGCCTTTCCTAATTTAATTTTACTTATAGCTTCAGATATTTCTCTTGACGTAATAGGACCATTAATAGCTTGTCTCTGAAAATCTGTAATTTTAGGCAAATTCTGTTTAAATATATACTCTTCTATTTTTTCAGATGGAATTTCCTGACACTTGTACAAAGTTGAATAATATTGATGAAAAACCCTTTGGATTTTTACATTGTCTGTCAACATCTCATCTCCTTCTTGTATCTTTAAAATAAGATTTTTTTGTCGTTCTTTTCTTAATTTATATGCTAACCATTTCCCCGGTTTATTTGCAAATTCAAAAGTCCTTTGTTTAGCAAAATTTAATTTCCTTTCAATTTCTCTAACTGTCAACATTGACACTTGTTTCTGTAACATTTTAATTTGATTTACAATAGAAACTTTAGTTGGATTCTTTTTCAATTCTTCCTCTTTTTGTTTTATTTCTTCCAAGATTAATTGCATTTTCTGTTGTTTCTTCTTTTTTAATTCAGAATTACATTTAATAAAATATCCCCTCATAAACGCTTTACTTGTATCCCAAACAATATTTTCATCTGTTCCTTTATGTAAATTGTGTTCAAAAAACTCTTTTAATTTCTTCTTACATTCTTGCACTATTTTATCATTCTGTAATAAAGATTCATTTAGTCTCCATCTAAATCCAAGATTTTTTTTTTTGAAAGTCAATATCACTGGATTGTGATCCGAAAAAGTTTTTGGTAATATATCCATTTTGGAAATGTCTTTCACTAGGTTTTTAGACATCCAAATCATATCAATCCTCGAGAATGTTTTATGTCTTTCTGAAAAATAAGTAAATTCCTTTGCATTGTCATTTATATATCTCCAAGCATCCACCAATTCTAGATTTTCCATCAATTCAAAACAAATCTTCGGTAATTTACCCTGTGTTTCTTTAATATTTTTCTCAGAAAGTCTGTCCATTTTTGGTAAAATTACTCCATTCCAATCACCCATAACACACCAATGATCATATGAAAACTCTGACAATTTTTCCATAAGTCTTGTGTAAAACTTTGTTTTATCTTCATTGGGGGCATAAATGCCCACTATCAAAATTTTTGTACCCTGTAAAGTAATTTCAACCCCCACAAATCTACCACTATCATCCAATAATATCAATTTAGGAAACAATTGTGGATTAATATAAAGAACAACACCATTTTTTTTTTGATCCAGCCAAAATAAATTCTTCACCCAAATTTTTACAAATCAAATATTTGGAATCTTTCTTCTTGATATGAGTTTCTTGTAAACAAATTATATCCAATTTTAATTTTTTCAAATAATGAAACTCTTTCTTTCTCTTCTGCGACGTATTGGCTCCATTTATATTCCAAGTTAGATATTTGTAATCCATCTTTAAGCATGTATTTTAAAAAATACCTGATGCTCCCTTTAATCCATCATCTTCCTTTCCCTCCTCTTCATGTTCCTGTTGACTTTGTTTCTCAGGAATTATATCCATGTCTTTGAATTTATCTTCTTCCATGTCTTTTGATGCTTTTCTCAGAAAGTCCCTTGCTTTTTGAACAGTATTCAATCGATATTTTTGTTGTCTGAATGTAAAAATCACTCCTTCTGGAACATCCCACCTAAATTGAATTTTACATTGTTTAAGTAAACTTAAACTTAAGCCCTTCTCCAAATTTTGCAATGTTCTCTAGCTAATGTGTACAAAAATGCATATATTGGAGGGGAGGTGTGCATAAAATGCATATATTCTTAAAAATAACATACAGCTATGCGCTATTTTAGGGACAATTGCTTGCAGAACTGTGTCTGTTAGCCAAAACTGCATATAAAAACATGTATATTAGGACAAATTTGCACTGAAACATTGACTTTAAAAAAAAAAGAATTGCAAGTTGCTGCAGAAAGAAAGAGAACTGAATTTAACACTTGGGAACATGAGAAACTGAGAGAAACTGAAACTGACAGGTTTGCCCATCCCTAGAGTAGCATCTCATTGCTCCTACGAGCCTAGAAAAGTAAAAATGTGACATGATTATTGCTTGGTTTTGTCTGTTCCCCTTCAGCTAATGGCTGCTCTTGCTCTATGGGATCTATTAGCAGTTAGCTGATTAGCTCTAAACCTGCTGCCTTGGGAATTCAAGGCGTCTTGTTGCTAACACTGGCAATCAGCTCTCAGTTGTTTAGCCGGCTAATCTCACTCCAGCAGTCCAAAATCAGGCACCCTTCACTGTGCTCCAGCTGACAGAACCCTCTCTCCAGGGACCAACTTACATAACTGAGACTGCCAAAAACAAGCAGGAGGCCTTTCATTGTCCTTAGATCCAGCCCCATGACTGACTGAATTTCTACCTGATGGACTTTTGTAGCTACAGACGAGTGCCTGGGTTTTCCTTTTTTCCTCTTTCCTCCCAATCCCATTTCCTTTTGTGTTATGTCTTTTTAGATTGTAAGCCTGAGGGCAGGGGGCTGTTTTGTTTCTGGTCTTTCTGAGCTCCTTTGGGAGCCTTTCTTTGTAACCAGGATCAAAATACGTTAAACAAATACATTTTATTTATTTGTTTCAGCAATTTGCCACATTGTTTTCCCTCAACATATGACTTTAATGATTGCAGATAAACAGAGGGTGGCTAGCATGGGCAATCAAAAAGAGAGAAGGTCAAAGACCAAGATGCTGGAGAGTGGGAACTTTTATTTTTGATAAAAGCCAACGCGTTTCAGCCTGTTATCTACAGGCCTTCATCAGGGGATAATAGCTTGTAAGATTAAAAGACGAGCAAATCGCTTTCTGTACTGTACCAATATCAAATGTCTCAACCAGGCTGAAACGTGTTGGGTTTTATCAAAAATAAAAGTTCCCACTCTCCAGCATCTTGGTCTTTGATCTTCTCTCTTTTTAACGATTGCAGGACAGGCAGGAAAAGCCCCAGAATTGAGAGGGTGCCTCCTGCCAGTGGGCCCAGCAAGTATGACCCCCCCCTTTAAAAAAAAGAAGAGCTCTGCTGGATCAGGCTAGTGGCCTATCTAGTCCAGCATCCTGTTCTCAGAGTGGCCAACCAGGACATCAATTCCCTGGTTTCTCTGGGAAGAGGGGAAGCCGCTTGAAGTGTGTAGTTCATATATGCCCAGGCTGTCCATGTCAATGGTATCTGGTAATTCACTGGATCTTTTTTTCTTCCTTCTCGCAATGCCACTGCAATCAGGAAGGGGGGGGAGAGAACACGAGTTTAGAAAACTGCAGCTCCCCAATTCTTTTTTTAAGACTTGCAGGGTAGTGCACTTTGATTTTACAGGGTATCAACACTGAAGAACAAATGGCATTGGGCCCATAAAGGACATCGAATAGGTTTATAAGTAAGAAATACAGTTGGCAGGAATTTTAAGGTGCTTCCAGAAAAAGACTATTCTGATACATAATTTAAAAGGGCGCTCTGCTGTTGATAGGCTTGAAACGGTTCTTGTTGACCACCAAACCTCTAAGGATTACTTAACTCCATTACAGGACTGGCTATTATGTCAAAAAACAAGAAGTGGGTTAGGATTTCTTTATTCTGGATCTCTGGTGATTTTTTTAAAAACCAAGTTCAAATGTCTTTATATTGATGTTTAACAGTAGCACTGGGCCAGAGACCAATGATTGGTGGGGGGCAGGGACAGAGGGAGGGAGGGAAGGCTAAATTAGATTCCCAGGGGGGTGATGACCTGGGCTACAAGAACATTATTAGGATAAATAATTATAGATCATACTTGAGGACACTGGCGACTGGTGGCACCACGTCAGTGGGGCAGTGGAATCTGCTCCAGGTTTTAGTCTGAACCAACCTTGGACAGCTCCTTGAAAGTTTGGACTGAAACCCGGAGCGGATTCCACTGCTTCACTGACATGGAGCCACCAGCCGCCACTGCTTGAAGATGCTGATACAAACTCATTTCCTGGCAACTAGATAGGCCATTCAAACCCGGCAAGATCTGCTGCATTTGCTGGAGCCAATCAAAAGCAGAACAGAGCAAGGAATATCCTGAATAACACAAATGAATACACAATGACCTGCTGGTGCAGACCCTCCTCAGAGAGAAAATGTGCACAGTTGGACTAGAAACTCTGGCCAAGAGATGGGGAACCTCTGGCCTGGGGGCCAAATGTGGCCCTCCAGGCCTCTTTTCCTGGCCCTTGGGACTCTCATCAGGTCACACCCTCTCTCCAGGCCACACCCCTTACCAGCCCTGCTTGAATGTTTTTGCCTGGCTAAAACTATGTAATTCTCTGTGGCCAGGCAGCCCCTAAGCCAGTAGTTCTCAAACGTTTTTGGTTTGTGGCGCATTGTAAAACATATAAAAAATTTCTGGTGCACTTCATGTACAAAATTAAAAATGTATTAATATATTTTAAACTATGAATAAAAATATCTAATAATAATATACTTTCATAATATTCGCGGCACACCTAGCCACTTCTTGTGGCGCACCAGTGTGCCCCGGCGCACCGTTTGAGACTCAATGCCCTAAGCTATGGAATTTCCTCCCCACAGAGATGTGTCTGGCACTTTCATTATCTAGTTTCAGTTGGATGCTGAAGACTACACCTTTTTACCCTGGTTCTTGACACCTACTTTATATATCCACCATATACTAATGTTTTTAAATTGTGGTAGACCCCTGGGACATCATGGTGAAGGGCAGGTAAGAAATCTAACAACCAAAGCTTGTTGCTTGCCTGGATGGAGGACAGAGAGGGGTGTGTGTGCATAGAAACAAGGCTACTGTAAAGAGATAAAAATTATCATTCACTGCTCTGCCCACTTTTGCTTCTGGACCTGCCTACCACTGGCACGTGGCCCTCAGAGGTTTGCCTAGAAGGAAAGGCAGTCTTTGGGCAGAGAAGGATCCCTATTTTGGGCATAGTTTGAAAGACAGGGAGAAATGGGGAGGCTGTGAACAGGAGCAAATTGTTCACCCCACTTATGGCAATGGATGGTTGTGCTCTCCATCTGCAGCTGGGTGCCATTTAATCCACAAGATGGGAAAGAGGGCGGGGAACACCGACCTCTAATTTGACTTTGGCTATCATCACATAGCCAAATCTCATTGACTAGACTGCACAGTCATAAAGCCAGAGCAGAGTGATGGCAATGAGGGCCAAATCTCATTGACTAGACTGTACAGTCATAAAGCCAGAGCAGAGTGACGGCAATGAGGGCCAAATCTCATTGACTAGACTGCACAGTTATAAAGCCAGAGCAGAGTGACGGCAATGCTTCCTGCCCTCACTCTTGACATTTTTTTTAAAAAAAAGGATTATAAGATTATAAAAAGATACCCAGTCAATGTGGTGTGGTGGTTAAGGTGTTGGACTATGACCTGGGAGACCAGGGTTCGAATCCCCACATAGCCGTGAAGCTCACTGGGTGACCTTGGGCCAGTCACTGCCTCTCGGCCTCATGAAAACCTTATTCACAGGGTCACCATAAGTCAGAATCGACTTGAGGGCAGTACATCTACATCTACCCAGCCGTCGTGGTGAGGGTGATCACCGCTGCCACCACGAAAAGCAGAAACAAAGAGGAGATTCATAATGTCTCCTCTTGCCCTGCTCTCTTTTGAACTGTATCCATAAATAAATGTGTTTTCCAAATGAAGAAGGCCATTTCTGACTTTGGGGTGGATTTATTTATTGTGCGATGATGGCAGCTACTGAAGGGCTAAAATCTGGCACCTATCAAGCATTTCCCATCAGCGTAGGGTCAGCCACAAATGTCAAAACTCTAGCCACCAAGAGGTCAAAGGTGATAAATCAGTGGCTCAATGACAGATGGTCTTTTGCTGGCAACCTTCCACTAGCCACAGCACCTCATTAGTGTCAGTTTTCTTGCAAGGCAATTGCTACAGACATATTGGTTGCCAGCTAGCTTTCTGGAAGTGGTTGCTTTCCATGCTGTGAACTGGAGAGAGGGAACACTGGCAAGCTGTGCTAAGTATATGTAGGCTGACAGCTTGATGAATTTTTTTGGATACGTTTTCTGAGCAAATCCAACATGTCATGATTATTTACAAAAACAATACGCAAACAAAAACAAAAATGCTGATGGAGATGAAAATATGAGTTGCTTTGATCTTCAGGGCAGATATCCCAAGGTTCCTTCCTACGGAGTTTATCCTATTTTTCATTTATATATTTTCTTTTCTGATTATATGACCATGATCCAAAGAGAGTCACTCAAAGGAATGGGATTGTACACAGCCCAAGGCTTTGTAATTCTGAAACTGCCAGAGTATTCTCATTTACCCATACAGACCACGTACCTTGATGACATCACCTGCATCCTGAAGGGAAAGGAAAGGCATGCCCTTTTTCCCCATATTGTCATCTCCTGAAATGTTTCTAGCTATTCAGTTTCTGTGACAACATATTGCCCCTAACTTACATAACAAAGGAGGTACTTAACAGACCAAGCCCTCACAATAGAAGCTTGTTTGATCGTTTTAGCAGTCCTCCCTGTCTCCAGATTCCAATATTACAACTGTAACACTGCAGGTTTGGAGGGGACCCCAGGGTGGGAGGTCATTTAGCTTAATGCCAATTCCATAACACTATAAATGTATGAATGTACTGGATCAGGGATAACCCACAGTTGATCCCCAGCTGGTTCTGCCAACATTGAACCAATTGGGGGGTCAACATTTTGTCATCCATTGGGTGGTTCCCAAATCCAGATAATTTATCAATTGCCTGCTTTGGATGGGATCGTAGTCCCTCTATAAGAACAGGTTCATAGTCTGGGGGTGCCCCTGGATCCATCTCTATCACTAGAGGCCCAGGCAGCCCCAATTGCTAGGAGTGCCTTTAGCATCAATGGCCATTTCTGGTCTGGGATAATTAAACCACCGTTGTCCATGCACTGGTAACCTCCAGGCTGTATAACTACAATGCACTCTGTGTGGGGCTGCCCTTGAAAGTGGTCCGGAAGCTGCAGATGGTGCAAAATGCGGTGGCTCAACTGCTCATTGCGGCAGGATATCATTAACATGTTACCCCACATCTGAAATAATTGGCTGCCAATTAGCTACTGGGCTAAGTTAAAGGTACTGGTTTTGGTGCATAAATCCCTCTACAGCTTGGGACCAGACTACTTGAAAGATCATCTTACCCCTTCTATACCCAGTTGATCACTGCACTCTGCAGATGAGGGCCTCCTACAGATACCATCTTATCAGGAGGTCCATTCTGCAAAATGAAGGAATTGGGCTTTTAGTGTTATGGCACCTACCCTTTGGAACTCCCACCTCTTAAATATTAGGCAGGTGCCGTCTTTTCGGCGCCTGCTGAAGCCCTTCCTCTTTCAATAAGCCTTTTTAAGTAGATACCTTTATCCCAGTCTGCATCTGTGTTTGGAATTGTTTTATGATGTTTTTAAGAAGTTTTGTTTTTGAGATATTTTTATTGTTTTGTTGCTTGTTTGCCACCTTGGGCTCCTTTGGGAGGAAATGTGGGATATACATTTAAAGAAGAAGAAGACAGAGGACGCTGAAATATTGCTGCTGTTCCAGGAAGGGCTGTTTGGGTCAAATGGGGCCCTTTTCAAAGCTGCCCATCAGCCTTCCTCGTGTTGCAAGGAGGGGTGGCACAGATGGCCTGGCACCATTACCCAATCCCCTGGGTCATCCCTCCCTTCTGTGATGGGAGGGCAGAGAGGTGGGTCAGCTCAGAGGTATAGCACCATCACACTCCCATGCCTTGTCATGTTGACAAATCAACACAAAATCCACACTAAGAAATTAATGTAACCCTCCCAAAAAAATCATAGAATCATAGAATAGTAGAGTTGGAAGGAGCCTATAAGGCCATCAAGTCCAAAGTTCAATGCAGGAATCCAAATCAAATGTTGGAATTGTTTGTAATATTAAATTTTAAAATGTTGTAACCCACCCTGGGACCTGCTGGTGAAGGGCAGGTAAGAAATTAAATAATAACCATCATAAAATGAAAAACAAAAACAGGCATTCACAAGAGAAAATCCCCCCATCACCTGCCCAACCAGAGTTCTAACTCCCATGTTATTCATAAATCAAGCTCAAAAACCCATTTCTGTCTAGCATTGGCATCAAGTCCTATAACTTTCATTAATTTTCTGTATTTTTCATCAATGCATCTGGTAAGAATGGATTGATTTCTCCCAGGCAACCCTATGCCAAAAAGCCTGTAGCTGAACAAGAATTTGTACCCCTAATCAGTCATGCGCTGATTGCCACTGCCAGCTCAAAGACACATCTTTCCAGCCACATAGCTTTCATGCACACTGCCTGCAAATGCATATTTAACTATATTGATACTCCTAAGCAACAGATTTCAGAAGAAGTGCCAATATGAAATGGCTGATAAAAACTGTGGAGAGCAGGGTGAATCAGGAAGTGCCTCTTGCCTTGGGATGAGCAGGACCCCACTCTCTATTCCAGCCTTCTTGGGATTCATGAGTTTGCTCTGACTTGAATTTCAGACTTCATGAAATCCAGTTTTACCCTGGATGATTTCTAAAAATTAAGTTTGGACTAGGAGCATGCCCAGTTTCCAACAGCTTGCTTTTGCAACTTTTCTCCTCTCCCACCTCTATGTCACTGATTGCACACAGGTGCACTGATAAAACACTGCGCACACACATACTCTTCAGCATCAATACTGCATCAACATTATTTTGTGTGGTGTTTTACTGCACCTTTGTAAAAGCCACGGAAAAAGCATCTTCACAGACTTATATGTACTCCTACTCTCATCTCTCTTCTCTAAGCAGTGAGAAGTTCAAAGGGTGCAACACTTGCCCATATTTGGTTTCCTTTAGAAGAAGGTCATCTGAAACCTATTGGCATTTTGCAATCCTTGAATTTATGCACTAATATGCAGGTTGGACATAGATGGAGGCATGGCTGAAACCAACCTGATATCATTTGGAACTTCTATCTACTGCCTCACCTGGCTGGTTGGGTCTAACAACAGCTGTGACCCAAAACATCTAAAAGGCACCAGTAGGGCCAGCTCTCCCTTTGGGCAAAGTGAGGCAACTGCCTCTGGCAACAGATGCTGGAGGGCAGCAGTGTGAGCCCCCTGGCTTGGCCTCCCAGGCCTCCCAGCTATTTCCTTCTGTTGGAGGACAGAGATGTGAATGGTGGTACACAGCCTGTCCTTGGCTCCCTAAACTAGCCTGCTGCTTCAGGTACAGTGGAGGATGCCATCCCATCACTGGCGTTGAAGGAAGATTCTATTGCCAGTTTGGCCGGCTTCTGTACATGAAATGGCAACTTTGTGCTGTCTTGTCTTCTGTCTCAGGCTTTGGGATGACCCTGGACACCAGGTTGGGGAAGGCTGGGTTAAGCACCCGAACAGATAGCCAAAGTCCACTGCTTTCACATTGTATCTCTAGGATTGTCTTCCCAAAGCTGGTGCCCTCCAGACAGGGGTGTAGTTGGCTTGGGTCTGGTGTGTGTGTGTCTTACTTTTTTGGGAGGAGGGTCCCAGTAGGGTCCCTCTGTCTCTAGCATCCTATGAGCCAATCAGCCTGAAAGGGGAAAGCTGTTCTGGAGAGAGACAGCCTTTGCCCAACGGTGCTCTCAGAGCCTAACTTGACTTCCCTTTGCCTCTCTCTCTCTCTCCCTCTCTCTGCAAACTGCTGTTCTTCACACAGGCACCTGAATTACATCATCCTCAGCTAGGGTGTGAGAAGAGTTGTGCCCTGATTTCAAAATGGCTCTCAGAAGAGAGTCTCCAGCTATGTCCTCAACATTGTGGGCCAGCTATTGGGAGCAATTAGCCAATCTCTCCAACAAAGGGAAGCTATTTGGCGTCTTTGGCAGGACTATTAAGGACTATTAGCAGTACTCCTGAATCCATTAGCCTTTGTCTATCCAACACCTACAAAACTCTGGATGAGTATTAGTGCTTCTTGAGGTGTTTTTATCAATGTGCACATGCCAGCAGAAACATAGAAATAAAAACTGTTGTCAATGGCTATATGTAAATAATTCAGATTTTGTTTTTATAAAATAAAAATAAACAAAATTGAGGACTCCTAGTACCTAGCATTAGACCAGGTTCTTCACAACTCCACAATAAATGTATGGTGTGGATCTGGAGGACGTGAATTCTATCCCCTCAGAGAACCCACTTAATTCTCTGCAATAACTCCTGAGAAGCCCAAAGGGCTGTTCAGGTATCTTTAGGGACCTCAGGGTGAGGGGCAATTGGTAATTATTATTATTATTATTATTATTATTATTAATCCCACAGGGGGCGACATTGCTCATGGTCACATGCGTGTTACTAATCATTCATTTTTTCTTTATTCCGTTTCTTTATTAGATTCAGATGCCACTGTTCCTCCTAAGAGCTCAAGGTGACGTACAGACAGCTTCCACTCCTTTCTCCCACATTTTATCCTCACA
Source organism: Rhineura floridana (assembly GCF_030035675.1). NCBI lineage: Eukaryota > Metazoa > Chordata > Lepidosauria > Squamata > Rhineuridae > Rhineura > Rhineura floridana. The sequence continues at coordinate 15,822,456 of NC_084493.1, read as the reverse complement.
GCAACCCTGTGAGGTAGGTTAGATTGTGACTGGCCCAAGGCCATCCAGTGAGCTTCATGACTGAGTTAGGATCTGAACCTGGGACTCCCAGGTTCTAGCTGTGTGACCTTTTATCACTACATCACTCTGGCATTCAGATCATACAGCTTACAGGGAAGTTCATTTTCATGTCAGGATGTAGCTCATATCTTCCTTGAATGACCTCCGCCTCCCCCAGCAAATCATTCATTACAAGTTCATTGTGGCATTGTATCTGCATTTGCATTGTTTGCTACTGTCCCTTGTTATAAACAGAAAGAAACTAAGATAGCATTCATTAACTGCATGGGATGATATTAAAACTCAGAGGGGTAGTGATTAAAATAGAAGCCTTTTAATCAATTGAAAAATATACTTGCAACAACAGTAACAACGACACAGATTCTTTAAAAAAATGTTGCTTAATATTAGAGCAATTCTCTATTGCTAGCTACTATTACTTCCTCTGCAACATTATTGTTGTTGTTGTTATTAAAAAACTAGAAATGTTATTTTCATTCACTATTATTTATCTTGAGAGCCAGTGTGGTATAGTGGTTAAGGTGCTGGACTACGACCAGGGTTCGAATCCCCACACAGTCATGAAGCTCACTGGGTGACCTTGGGCCAGTCACTGCCTCTTAGCCTCAGAGGGAGGCAATGGTAAACCTCCTCTGAATACTGCTTACCATGAAAACCCTATTCATAGGGTCGCCCATAAGTTGGAATCGACTTGAAGCTAGTCCATTTCTTTTTCATTATTTATCCACTAGGAAAATATCTGTCATTATGGCAGATGATCTGGATGTGGATGAAGGGCTTGCATACTGCAAGGACTCCAAAGAAGAGGGGGCTGAAATGCATCTTTGCACTTTCACATGTTGCCCCCAGAGATGTAATCATCTGGGATCGTAGTGGGTTGTAGATCCTTTATTTTTTGGGGAGTAGAATCCCAGCCAGGACCTTATGTACGAGCCAATCATCATGAAAGAGGAGCGTGTTAGCCACTGAGAAGAGTCCTTGTCCTTTCATGCTGATTGGAGCCAATCAGAGTGAAAGGAGGTTAGTCAGCTACTGAGAAGACTCTTCTCAGTAGCTAACACACAGCCTACCCTTTCATGCTGATTGGTTCCAGGGGATGTCTGCTGTAGTGGAGTGTGGACTCAAAAACAACACGGAGAGCAAAGGAGATGGGGGAAATGGAAAAGGGGGTGTGGCTGAGAGGGGCTTGGTGTGACTATTGTTGGGGTTAAATTGAAACCCCCAGTGCTTGTAAAACTATAGTTCACTTGTCCTACCTAAACCAGCTTGGGCTTTCGGGAAATAGAACCAAAGTGGCCTTTATTTGACTTTTGATATAAAATGTCAGTTTATTTCCTGGTGACCTGACCCTTACCTACATTCCAGTGGCTCGCATAATAAAAGCCGGTTTAAGCTGGAAACTTCCCTACTATGCATTTCTTGTATCACATCTATGCCTATAACCTTCAATTATTGTTGCAAATGTGCCTTGCATAGAAATGTCAAAAGCTGTTCCGCTGTCCCACAAACCTTGACTTGTAAAACCCTTTGATATGTAAGCAAAGTAATATCATGTCTATCTCCAGTTTAGGGGGCGCCCGGTTGCAGCTGGGCCTCCCCTCAATAGTTGCCTTTGTCTGTTCCTGCATAGTGCTTATCTCAAGGACATGCGAAGTATGCAGACATAGAGTCTGAGAGATAGTCTTAATGTTTCCACTTTTGTCCTTCCTCCTGTACCCCTTTACCTCCTTACATATGCCCCAAAGCTATGATGTTTAGCAATTGCTTCTTTTGTATTTTATGACGTGAGCCCGATATTGTAAACTTCGGGGTAAGCCTATATAAACCCTAGAACACCAATAAATGAGGTTCCCATGCTGACCTGCTTCGGCTTGTAAGTATTGGGTCCCCTTCGCAAAGGTTTTTGTCTCGTGTTACTTGATCTCTGATAGTGGGTTCATTTGCACTCAACTCCGCACTCTTCCCGGGTGTAATAAGCGAGTTGGGGTTGACAGGGCGACTTGCGTGTTGGGTTTGGACCTAACACTATCATGGAGGGATCCTGCACTTCTCAATTTCCCACTACACTTCTGATTGCCCCTCCCTGGGAGATCCTGGTAAGTGAAGACACCCTTATTTCCCCACAGGGACGTCTATTTCCCCACAGAAAGCCACAGTTCTCAGGGTGGTTTAACAATCAATTCCTCTTCCCAGAGAACTCTGGGAACTGTAGCTCAGTCAGGGGAACAGGGGTCTCCCAATAACTCTCAGCAGCCTTAGCCAACTACAGTTCCCAGGATTCTTGGGAGAGGGGGAGAAGCCATGTCTGTTAAAGTGATAGCAGTGCATAGTTCAGATGTGGTCTTGGTCACACTAGAGTGTGATGAAACATTGAGAGCTGGCTTAGATAGACATCACAGCTTGAATTACCAGGGGTAGGGGCAGAGAGGGCCCAGACTCCTTTAACTTTTGTGATGCCCTCCCTTAGCTACAGTTTTTAGAAGGCTGCAAGAGGCCATGATTTGGTTAATATTAGGGGCAGGGAGGGAATCAGGAGGTGGGGCTAATGGATTTCTAGCTTTCCCTTCCATAATTTGAGCCTTGGATATAAATCATAAACATGCTTATATCCCACTCTAATAATAATAATAATAATAAGAAGAAGAAGAAGAAGAAGAAGAAGAAGCTTGAAGAAACTTAGACAGCTCCAATAATCTCCCTGATGAGGTCCATAACATATTTCTTGGCCTCACCATTGCTCTAAGAAAACAGGAACACAGGAAGTTGCCTTATACCAGGCTAATCCATTGGTCCATTTAGCTCAGTATTATCTACACTGACTGGCAGTGTCTTTCTAGGATTTCAGACAGGGGTGTTTGTCAGCCCTACCTGGAGATGCCCTAGAACGAACCTCAGACTTTCGGCATGCAAAGCGGATGCTCTACTGCTGACTTACGGCCCTAGAATAAGGCACCCAGAGCATCATTAGCTGTTGCCCATCAGGCACTGACTGCTGTAGGGTTAGATGCATCACTAGCATTCCTTGTGTATTGTCACTCAGTAGTAGGAATCAGCTGTAAAGCTGCACATTGTCATTTAAAACGCATCAAATAAGAGCATATGGATCTCGGTTGACCTCCACGCACATTGCATCATACATCAAGTGCATTCAACAATTTAATTCTGTGGAGCAAATGACTGGCAGTGAGAGAGACCAGCACATCTGCAGTACTGTAAGAACGTAAGAACAGACCTGCTGGATCCGGCCAGTGGCCCATCTAGTCCAGCATCCTATTCTCACAGTGGCCGACAGATGCCCATGGGAAGCCTGCAAGCAGGAGGTGAGCACAAGAGCACCCTCCTTGCCTGCGACTCCCAGCAACTGGCATTCAGAGGCAATACTGCCTCTGGGCAAAATGCCTGTCCAGCTGTTGCAGACAGAACCATCCTAAAGGGGAGGAGATTTTTAAAAAGTTCAGGATGCGATGGTAAGCGAAGATGGGGAACAAACGGGGCTTAAAAAATGAGGGGGACCGACTGATGGGGATGGCTTAGCACAGGGGTAGGGAGCCCTTTTCAGCCTGAGACCCACATTCCCTTCTGTGGGGCCATCTGAGGGCCACATGCCAGGGGTGGGAGAGGCCAGAGGCAAAAGCAGGCAGGGTCAATGAATGTAACGTTTACCTTTGTACAGCAGCTTAGTTTTTGCACACAATCATACACTTCATCCAAACAAGCAGTGAAGGGGCCAGGCAGAGAGGCCCAGAGAGCCACATTTGGGCCCCGGGCCTGAGGTTCCCCTCCCCTGGACTAGATGATCTCAGGAAGGATGGGAGAAATGTAACAACCAGCCAGCATCTTCACCGTTCATAGCAGGGGAAGGGCCCCAACTCAGTGGCAGAGCATCTGAAGATCTCAGGTTCTGCAGAAGGTCCCAGGTGCAATCCCATCACATCCTGGCCTTCAAAGGGGATCTCTCTAGAGAAGAACACGCCTTCCTTCACTCATACCTACTGCGTTTGGGAGCCCCACGGCTCCTTCCGCTGAGCAGGGCCCCGGACGTCTGACCCGAAGTCCTCCTGCTGCCCCGAAAGCACAACTTGGAATAAACACACTGAGGATTGTGCTGTAGGTGCAGAAACCAGGAAGCTGCCTTATTACTGAGTCAGACACATTGGTCCATCTAGCTTAGTATTGTCTCCCCTGACTGGCAGTGGCTCTCCAGGGTTTCAGGCAGGATTCCCTACCAGTCCCGTACCTGGAAATGTGGGGGATTGAACCTGTGTCCTTCTGCATGCCCAGCAGATGCTCCACCCCTGAGCTACCTTCCCTTGCTTTTAGAATATTTAGGAAGCTGCCTTATATTGCATCTGGTCCATCTGGATTAGTGTTGCCTACACTGGCTGGCAGCGGCTCTCCAGGGTTTCAGGCAGGAGTCTCTCCCAGCCCTACCTGGAGATGCCACTGGGGATCGAACCTGGGGCCTTCTGCATGCCAAGCAGGCGCTCTACAACCGAGCTGCGGCGCTTCCACAAGAGTGCAGCTGCTTCCGCGCCTGGGTTGCTGACTCCCCGCTCCGACGGGATACTGTGGGGCTTCTTGGCCAATGATTTATTACGAGCCGCTCTTGCAGGGGTAGCTGGGGAGACGGCGGGGACAGGCCCCGGACAGGAGAGAGCGAATGAACACACGCACGAGCCTGTGCGCGCTTGCTGGCGCGCAGAGGCGCCCGTCTGCACAGCAATCTCGGGCGTGCGTTTTCCTCTCTTTGGCGGCTATAACGAGGGTCCTGAGCCGCTGACGTCTTCCAGCGGTTGAGGAAGGACGCCCACACAGACCCAAGCGAGAGAGAATCATCCGGGAAGGAGCCAGCACCACCAGCAGCAACGTCCCAAGCCGCCCGCAGTGTGTTTTTGTCTTGGCGAGTTGCAACGGCGGGCTGGACCATTGCAGTCGCGCCCCCTCTCCCTTGCCAGAGGGCCGGCTTCTGCTTTGGCTTTTTTGCAAGTCGACGGTTGACGCCATGGGGGGGGAGACGCCGCCGGGGGGCTTCCCGTTTGCTCCTCTTTTCCGCTGCTGCTCTTTCTTCGTCCTCCTCCTCCTTGCAAAGTCCCGGTTGCAAGAGCAGCGGCTGCAGAACAGCCTGATGTGAGAGAGGCAGTAACGGGAGAGGGCGGGAGGGGGGGACAGGAAATGCCAGCGCGGATCATCCCTCCCCATCCCAACAAAAGGCAACTTCGAGGTAAGCGAGAGATTCCGGGATCGATCAAATGCAACTAAAGACAAAGCCGAACCTGCCACAGTTGGCTTTGGCAAGAACACGGGTGGTTTGCTTTCATGCATTTGCAAAGTGGGGAAAAGACATTTCCGGAGGGTGGAAAAGAGCAGTGTCAAGTACAATTGGGGCGGGAAGGCCAGCGCTCCGCCCCCCCCCCCAGCTTTGGAGGAGGATACGAAGCCTGTCCCAAGGTGATGAGAAAAGGATCCTTTATTTTTAATAGCTGTGCTTGAATAAGAGAAAAACGTGGCAAGGCTAGACAGGGAGAAAAGCTGTACCTGCTGAAATTCTCCCCGTTCTTAAAGGCACAGGAGACCCTTTCCTCTATTCCTATTGAGCAGCCCCAGCCTGAGCCTGGCTTGATAAAAGAGCCAGCTCGGATCCCTACAGGAAGGCTTTTCCCTTGACACGGAATAGATTGGGACGGAGTGGGGGCATTGGCTGCCTCTGCTGTCTCCGGCCAGCCTCTTTTTCTCCTGGCGACCCCCCCCCCAGGAGCATTGGAAGTGGGGTTCTGCTGCTTCTTGATTCTTCAAGGTAGACAAAGGGAGGGAGACAGATGTGTTGCCACAACTTCTGTTGTGGCGATACTTCTTGGCTGGCTGCTCCGAGATCCATTCAGAAATCGGTGAAAAGGTGATGGCGTGGGGAAAAAAATACAGACCCAAACCTTGTCATCCCCCCCCCCAAATAAACAGGCACTGGCATTATCAGAAATCAAGGCTCTTTAATGGAAATTTGAGACTGATGGAGGTCAGGGGTGGGTGTGGGGGAACAGCTCTACAAGCCAACCTGGCTGCCTGAATGAAGGCAGTGTGTTGGATGGGATGCTGGATTTTGGCAGTCATCTTTGGTTGTTTAGCCTTCCGAAATGGAAACACGGAAAGCGGGCTTTGGGGAGGGGATGCAATGTTTTGGCATCTCTAGCGAGACTGGATTCTTTTTTTAAAAAAAACATCATTAATGTGACCATGTTTCAATGTCTTGTGGCCGGGAGAGTAATTTTTGTGCTGAAACTCTGTGTCTATCTGTGGCAGTGATTGGGTTGCTCAGAGGGTGCGATGCAGTCATGAACCAAATAACAGCAACATTCTGTATTGTTGTTGTTTTACTATGGCAGTTGGCACCCCCCCCCAACCCTGCCTCTACACACACGCAGATCACTTACCTAACGCAAAGGTTTAGTTACATAACAGAATAATAAGTATTAATTGAAAAGTGTTGCTCTGCTTGGACAAATTGGACCGTGGATATCGAGCATTCTTGGAACTTGTGCAGAAACTCTTGGAATGGGGGTGTTTGGTGGGGTAAGGGGGGGGGAATTACAGGTGGTGTGTTTGACAACATGGCAAGCCAGCCAGCCAGCGCAACCTTTTCTGTGTAGGAAGGAAGACAGATTTGTGTAGAATTGATTGCTTTGCCCATTTCAGAGCAGAGGCAAAACCTCTCAACTTCCTTTAAAATCCATCTATGGGTTGTGAGGGATCTTTGGAGAGACAAGGAAGCAGATCTACTGAGTATTGTCTGTGCAAAGCTTGCTTTTTCCTTTTTTTTTTTCCAATACAGAGAATGCAGACTTGCAGTAAACTAAACTGTTTGCTTGAGCAGATGAATAAGCCCATAGCAAATTATATTGCTTTCTTGCTTGCAGGCTGCATGGCCTCCCCTCCACGCCACTCCCCACTGACTTGAGAAGAGTGAATAAAAATCACATTAAGAAGGCACCTTGCCAGCAGAGTATCTCATACCTGCCCCATGGGGTGGAGATTTACAGAGACGCTGAAACCACAACCCAATGGCCCGGCATTGTGTGCCATTGTGTCATCAAAGGCTGGTTGGAAGCAAAACTCAATTCCCTCCCTCCCTCCTCTCTTTGAAAGCCTGTAGGAGGATGGAAGAGGTTGGAATAAACCTAGATTGGGCTCTGTGCCTTCCGAGTGCATTCTCTCCTCTTCCCTCCTGTTCCATAAAACAAAGCGTTCCTCTGCTCCTGGGGCATTGTTTGGAGCATGGGGAGTCATGGCGTGCTCTGGTCTGAGAACTGGCTTGTAGCCTGATCTTTTTTATGTTTACTGTTAAGGACGACACTGGAGTTAATGACTTCTTTCTAAGCAAATATGCACAGGCTGTATTAATCACTTGGGAGAACAGCAAAGAGACTTGTGGCCCCTCAAAGGCTAATCGATCTGTTGTGGCTAGGGATGGGTGAGAATTTCAATTCAGTCCTCATTTCAGGCTGAATCTATCAAATCCACATTTTCTGAAACAATATGAGAACCGAAACACTGTCATCCTTCAAAATCTGCACTTATTCAAATTTTGCAATGCAGGTCGCCAACCAATGTTTACAAAAATGCAGATGCTAGGGAAATGAATGCATAAGAATGAATGTTGTTGTTGTTATGTGCCTTCAAGTCGATTACGACTTATGGCGACCCTATGAATCAGCGACCTGCAATAGCATCTGTCATGAACCACCCTGTTCAGATCTTGTAAGTTCAGGGCTGTGGCTTCCTTCATGGAATCAATCCATCTCTTGTTTGGCCTTCCTCTTTTTCTACTCCCTTCTGTTTTTCCCAGCATTGTCTTTTCTAGTGAATCATGTCTTCTCATTATGTGTCCAAAGTATGATAACCTCAGTTTCATCATTTTAGCTTCTAGTGATAGTTCTGGTTTAATTTGTTCTAACACACAATTCTTTGTCTTTTTCGCAGTCCATGGTATGTTCAAAGCTCTCCTCCAACACCACATTTCAAATGAGTTGATTTTTCTCTTATCTGCTTTTTTCACTGTCCAACTTTCACATCCATACATAGAAATCAGGAATACCATAGTCTGAATGATCCTGACTTTAGAGTTCAGTGATACATCTTTGCATTTGAGGTCCGTTTCCAGTTCTCTCATAGCTGCCCTTCCTAGTCCTGGCCTTCTTCTGATTTCTTGACTATTGACTCCATTTTGGTTAATGACTGTGCCAAGGTATTGATACCTTGACAAGTTCAATGTCCTCATTGTCAACTTAAAAGTTACATAAATCATCTGTTCTCATTACTTTAGTCTTCTTGACGTTCAGCTGTAGCCCTGCTTTTGTGCTTTCCTCTTTAACTTTCATCAACATTCTTTTCAGATCATTACTGGTTTCTGCTAGTAGTATGGTATTGTCTGCATATCTTAAATTATTGATATTTCTCCCTCCAGTTTTCACACCTCCTTCATCTTGGTCCAATCCTGCTTTCCGTATGATATGTTCTGCGTATAGATTAAATAAATAGGGTGATAAAATACACCCCTGTCTCACACCCTTTCCGATGGGGAACCAGTCGGTTTCTCCATATTCTGTCCTTACAGTAGCCTCTTGTCCAGAGTATAGGTTGCACATCAGGACAATCAGATGCTGTGGCACCCCCATTTCTTTTAAAGCATTCCATAGTTTTTCATGATCTACACAATATCAAAGGCTTTGCTGTAATCTATAAAGCACTGGGTGATTTTCTTCTAAAATTCCTTTGTCCTTTCCATTATCCAACATATGTTTGCGATATGATGTCTGGTGCCTCTTCTCTTTCTGAATCCAGCTTGGACATCTGGCATTTCTTGCTCCATATATGGTAAAAGCCTTTGTTGTAGAATCTTGAGCATTACTTTACTTACATGGGATATTAAGGGAATAGTTCGATAATTACTGCATTCCCTGGGATCTCCTTTGTTTGGAATTGGGATGTATATTGAATGCTTCTAGTCTGTCAGCCATTGTTTAGTTTTCCATATTTCTTGACAAATTTTTGTCAAAATTTGGATAGATTCAATCTCAGTAGCTTGTAGCAACTCTATTGGTATGCTATCTGTTCCTGGTGATTTGTTTCTTCCAAGTATTTTAAGAGCAGCTTTCACCTCACATTCTAAAATTTCTGTTTCTTCATCATATGGTTTCTCCATGAATGAATCTGTCATCCTTATATCTCTTTTATATCGTTCTTCAGTGTATTGCTTCCATCTTCCTTTTATTTCATCTCGGTCAGTCAGTGTGTTCCCCTGTTGATTATTCAACATCCCTACCCTTAGTTTAAATTTCCCTTTAATTTCTCTAAGCTTTTGGAATAGGGCTCCTGTTCTACCCTTTTTGTTGTCCTCTTCTATTTCTATACAATAACTATTGTAATAGTCCTCTTTGTCCCTACGTCCTAGTCGCTGTATTGTTGCATTTAGGGTTCTAACCGTGTTTCTATCTCCTTTTGCTTTTGCTTTCCTTCTCTCTTTAATCATTTTAAGAGTTTATTCAGTCATCCATTGAGATCTTTCTCTCTTTTTAATGAGAGGTATTGTCTTTTTGCATCCTTCCCTGATAATGCCTCTGACTTCATTCCATAGTTCTTCTGGCTCTCTGTCAACTAAGTTTAAAGCCTCAAACCTGTTCCTTATTTGATCTTTATATTCTTCTGGGATGTTATTTAAATTGTATTTTGGTATTATGATTGCTTTGTTGTTTTTCTTTAGCTTTATTCGAAAGATAACTCTAAGAATGAATATATGAATGAAAATAACATGCAAAAACGCATTATACAACAAAAATGGCTTGCAAAAATGTTAGGAGAGATTTGGACTAAAATGCTAGAAAACTGGAATGAGATTTTTTTTAAAAAAATTGCAAATTGCTGCAGAAATGTGGACAACTGAATTTAAGATTGGAGAAATGAGAAATTATAAGAACCAAAATTGGCAGATCTTTCCATCCCTAATTGTGGCATAGGGTTTTCCCCCGAGAGTTTGTTTTGTTAGATGCATTGGGCTACTTTATCTTGGTACATGGATACTGTGTGTGTGTGTGTGTGTGACTGTTTACAGTAGGACCAAGAGGCTATGAAATTTAAGAGAGGCACTGTGAACCATAGCATGCTCACCCAAATGCACAACACAGTTTACCCTGTTGCCGTTTTTGCTACTTTATTTATTGATTCTTGCATTTATATCCCACCTTTCCTCCAAGGAGCCCAAGATAACGTACATGGTTCTCCCCATCATATTATTTTCACAACAACCCTGTGAGGTAGGTTAGGCTGAGAGTTGGTGATGACTGGCCCAAGGTCATTCAATGAGCTTCATGGCTGAATGCAGGATTCGAACACTAGTCTCCCCAGTCCAAATTGAACACTAACCATTACACCATGCCGGTTCTGTACTATGCATGTGTATCTGCTAACTGCAGAAAATGCTGCTTGTATCTGGCAAAGTGGGCTATATTTAGGGATGGGAGAGAAATTCAATTCAGTTTGCATTTCAAGCTGAATCTATCACAGTCATCCTTTCCAAAACAATATGAGAACTGAAACATAGCCATCTTCCAAAATTCACACTTATTTGAATTTTGCAATGCAGTTCGCCAACCAAACAATGTTTACAAAAATGCATTTGTTAGGGGGAAGTGTGTGTAAATATGACTATATGGGTGAGAATAACATACAGAATGCATTATATGATGTGAAATGGCTTGCAAAACTGTTTATTAGGAGGAATACGCACTGAAATGCTGGATAATTTTCATGGGGATCTTTTTTTTAAAAAAATCTCAAAGTACTGCAGAAATGTGGAGAACTGAATTTCAGATTGGAAAAATGAGAAACTGAGAGAACCAAAATTCACAGACCTTTCCATCCCTAGCTATAGTCCACAGAAGCTTATGTCACAACAAAACATTTTGGCTGCATTCCTGAACACAGTTACTAGGGAGGAAGCCCACTAAAGTGGATTCAGTGGGAGTTACTTCTGAGCTGACATGCTTATGATTTTACTGTCAGTCTGCAAGGTGCAGCAACACTCATTGTTTTTGTTTCAACAGACTAACACAGGTACTGCCTGAATTGTAGAGATAAGGATTGTGGCATTTAGAGCTAGCCTGCTGCCCCCAAGTGTGGTGCAAGGCACAATCCCATCAACAGCATTAAAGTAAGATTTAGCTGCCAATCAGATTGGCTTCTGTACATGGAATTGGGATGGGGGTTGTGGGAGGGAGAAAGGTCTCCTTTGATTCAGGCAGCAAAATATTTTGGGCCAGCCCTGAGAGCAGCTGCCCTCTCTCCTTCCCGCCAGGAAAAAAAATCACATGTTATGTGGAAGTGAGTCCTTTTGATTTCTGAGATTTGATTCCATAACAGCATGAATGGGGCAAAGTATGGTCATTTAACTGTTTCTTCTCTTAGACTGCAAGTCTAAAATATCAGGTGCGGAAAAGATGAAGAGATTTTCTTTCCCATAAAGACTGGTTGATGAGTATTATGCAATAACAAAAAAACCCTCAAGTCCAGCTGTATGTGTGAGAGTGTGTGAGAGAGGTGTGTATGTGCATGTGATGGAAGCTGCAATCTTTATATATTCACATCCTTTTAACCCTATTTCTAAAGGTACCAGGGTCAAAGCACGACTATCCCATCAAGCTTAGATCAAACAAATGGCAAAATAAAGGAGATATGTCTCTTGTACCATAGGGTAAGCTCTGCTTATTTGAATGGAATTGCATTGTTGTTATCTACAGAACTCTGTACTGAAGCTGTGGAATTCTCCAATGAAAAACTGAAGTCTTGGGAAAGTAAAACGGAATGATTAATGCTGCAGCCTGTTCTTCCAACAGTTGAAATGTTGGGCTAAGCCTTTTTCCACCTCAACGCAAAGAATATGGAATGTAATCATGAAAGGATTGATCTGTAGTTAGCCTGGAGCTCCCTACTCTTTCGACTCTGGCAAATTGTGAGGTGATACTCTGGGTGTGTTTACACTGCAGGGTGATTGCTTTGTTCCAGTTAGGAAAATTGCATCTAGGGAAGACGGATCTCTCTTCAAAGACAAAGCATTTCCCTTATTGTTAATTGAAGTCACAAGGCATCTCATTTTTGTAAGTGATATGGAACAGATAATATGATTTCCCTTGTCAAATCAACTTGTTTTGGTGTATAATTCTGCAAGCTTTTACGCTAACACAGAACTCTTTAACAGGCAGAATAGAAAGATATTTGAATTCCCAGCTGTTCAAAAACATTCATGTTAATTCCAATGCAAAGGTAGCTTACAGATGATCTTTAAGGATCAGGCCAAGACTTTCTTTATTACCATTTTCTATAGTATCTGACTTGGCTCACTTATTGACAGCTCAGTGGAAGAGCATCTGTTTTGCATGCAAAAGGTCCCAGGTTCAGTCCTGGTAGGGCTGGGACAGACTCCTGTATGAAACTCTGGAGAGCAGCTTGCTACTCAGTATAGACAACGCTGGGCTGTGGCCTGACTCAGTACACGGCAACGTCCTGTGTACCGATGTTGTACCTGCAGCTCTGTGTTCTGTGCCTGTGCAGCACCGTAGTAATACAGGTAGTGTTTTCTTTCAGGTTGTGAATTCACCTCTACCCCTTGTGAAGAGCATTGGTAAATTAGCAGAGTTTAGTTTAGTGTAGCTTGCTCAGCATTTCTGTGCAGCATGAGTGCGTGTGGTTCACCAGAGAGGAAGTAAGTGATTACCTTGCTGTGAATTGCTGAGACTTTAGACGTGTTTCAAATTTTTTAAAAAGTCAACTTTATTAATAGAAATACACACTTGATAGGAAATAGTTCTAGCTAACTAAGTTAGAGGAGCAATGGCCAGGCTTGGTCATCGCTTTCATGCTAGAAGAGAGAGACAAAGGGAAAGATGCCTGCTGTCCCTCAGCTGGTCCAAGAAGCAGGAGGAAGGAGAGTCTGGAAGTGAGGTCAGCTCCCTGAGAGTATCAGTTTACAATGAAAGGAAGACAGGTAGAGGAACAGAGGTAAGGATAGGCAGCCTAGCCAGCTGGAGGACCCTCTCTCTATCTCCCCTTAGGTATGCAAAGAGGACCAAATAGGAGTTGCTCTTGCCCACTTCTGACACCAATTAGTGTTTGGGCATGCATGGGATGAGAAGCGGCAGAGGCCTGTGAATTTAAAGTGGGGAGAGGGGGATTCATGCCTCAGTACTATAGAGCACACGCTTTGCGTGTGAGGTCCCAATCAAAGGATTTCTACTATAGATTATACTATAGGGATGAGAGCATTTCCCCATTCCGTTCCTTGGAGTGTCTGTTGTTTGGCGAACCTGCTGTGCTCTGAGTTCCACCTTTCCTGAATTCTGATTTATTTATTTTTTTACCCTGACATATACTGGCTACATATGTGTTCCAGCCATGACAAAGAGGTAACATTTCTAGATACCTTAGATGACTGTGCTCTAGAACAGTAGGTTATGGAATTGACCAGGGGGCAGTGACCCTGGACTTAATCTTAAGTGGTACCCAGGAGCTGGTGTGAGATGTAAGTGTTGTTGAACTGTCTGGGAGCAGTGACCATAGTACTATTAAATTAAACATACATGCAAATGGCCATTTGCCAAGAAAATCCAACATGGTCACATATGACTTCCAAAGAGGAAACTTCCTCAAAATGAGAGGATTGGTAAACAGTTGAAAGGCAAAGTCAAGAGGGTCAGATCACTCCAAAATGCTTGGGAGTTGTTTAGAAACACAATAATAGAAGCTCAACTGGAGTCTATACCGCAGATCAGGAAAAGTACCAACAGGGCCAAGAGGAAGCCAGCATGGTTAATGAGCAGAGTCAAAGAAGATATTAGAGGCAAGAAAGCTTCCTTTAAAATCTGGAAGTCTTGTCCAAATGAGGAGAATAGAAAGGAGCACAAACTTTGGCAAAAGAAATGCAAGAAGACAGTAAGGGATTCTAAAAAAGAATTTGAGGTGCACATTGCTGAAAACATAAAAACCAATAAAAGTTTTTTAAATGCATTCAAAGCAGGAGACCATCTAGGAAGGGAGTTGGACTCTTGGATGACAAGGGAGCCAAAGGTTTGCTAAAGCAGAATAAGGAGACTGCAGAGAAGCTAAATGAATTCTTTGCATTTGTCTTCATAGCATAGGCTATAGGGCAGATCCCTGTGCCTGAACTAACTTGCAGGAAGGGAGTCCGAGGAACTGAGGCAAATAGTGGTGATAAGAGATGAAGTACTAGGTTTCATAGGCAAGACAAAAACTGACAAATTGCTGTGTCTGGATCGCATTCAGAGAACTCAAATGTGAAATTGCTGATCTTGTAAAATATATAACTTGTCCGTCAGATCCACCTCCATACCTAAGGGCTGGAAAGTGGCCAATGTAACACCAATATTTAAAAAGGGATCCGGGGGGATCCTGGAAACAGGCTGCTTAGCTTAACGTCTGTCCCGGGGAAACTGGTGGAAAGTATTATTAAAGATAAATTAACCCAGCATCTAGAAGAACAAGCCTTGCTGAATCAGAACTAGCAGGGTTTCTGCAAGGGTGAGTCCAGTCTCACTAACCTAATAGAGTTCTTTGGGAGTGTCAACAAGCATATAGGTAAGAGTTGATCTAGTTGACATAGTGTACTTGGACTTTCAAAAAGCTTTCAACAAAGTACCTCACTAAAGACTCCTGAGTAAGCTCAGCAGTCATGGAATAAAAAGAGAAGTCCTCTTGTGGGCCAGGAACTGGCTAGGAAATAGAAGCAGAGAGTAGGAATAACTGGACAGTTCTCCCAATGGAGGGATGGAGAAAATGGACTCCCCCAAGGATCAGTATTGGGACCTGTGCTTTTTAACTTGTTCACAAACAATCTAGAGTTAGGGATGAGCTGTGAGGTGACCAAGTTTGCTGATGATACTAAATTATTCATGGTTGTTAAAACAAAATGGGATTGCAAAGAACTCCAAAAGGATATCTCCAAACTGAGGGGGAATGGGCAGTAAAATGGCAAATGCAATTCAATGTAAACAAGTATAAAGCTTTTGCATATTGGCGCAAAAAAACCTTAATTTTATATATAAGCTCATGGGGTCTGAACTGGCAGTGACTGATGAGGAACGAGACCTTGGGGTCATAGTGGATAGCTCAATGAAGATGTCAACCCAGTGTGTGGCAGCTGTGAAAGAGGCAAATTCCATGTTAGGGATCATTAGGAAAGGTATTGAAAATAAAGCTGCCACTATCATAATGCCGTTGTACAAATCTATGGTGTGGTCACATTTGGAATACTGTGTACGGTTCTGGTTGCCTCACCTCAAAAAGGATATCGTAAAGCTGGGAAAGGTTCTGAAAAGGGCAACTGAAATGATCAAGGGGATGGAGCAACTCCCTTATGAGGAAAGGTTGTAATATTTGGGACTATAATATTTGGTGAGTCAGAGGTGACGTGATAGAAGTGTATAAAATTGTGTATGGGATGGAGAAAAGTTTTTCTCCCTCTACTAACACAGAACCTGTGGACATACAATGAAGCTGAATGTTGGAAGATTCAGGACAGACAAAAGAAAGTACTTCTTCACACAGCCCTCGAAATGGGTGATAATTTAACTTCAGTTTGCATTTCAAGCCAAATCTATCAAAATCACACTTTTCTAAACAATGTAAGGACCGAAACACATCCATCCTTCAAAATTTGCACTTATTCAAATTTTGCGATACAGTTTTCCAACCAAACAGTCTTTACAAAAATACATATAGTAGGGCACTGTTCTTCAACCTTGGGTTCCCAGATGTTGTTGGACTACAGCTCACATCATCCTTGGCCATTGGCTAAGCTGGCTGGGGTTGATGGGAGTTGTAGACAACATCTGGGGAGGTTGAAAGACGGTGTATTAAGGGAATGGGTGCATAAAAATGAATATGTGAGTGAGAATAACATGCAAAAATGCATTATATGATGAGAAATGGCTTGCAAAAATAGTAGGTACGTTAGTCAAAACTGCCTGCAAAAATGTGTTTATTAGGAGACAGTCACACTAAAATGGTGGAGAATTTTCATGAGGATTGTTTAGAATAAAAAAACCCAGAAGATGCAGAATTGTGGATAACTGAGTGGAAAAATTAGAAATGGAGAGAACCAAAATTGACAGGTCTTTCCATCTCTACACAGTGCATCTCCTACAAGAGGCAACAACTGCCACCAACTTGGATGGCTTTAAAAGAGGATTAGACAAATTTATGGAGGATCAGGCTATCAATGGCTACAAGCCATGATGGCCATGCTCTGTCTCCATTGACTATGGAGGCAGTATACTTCCAAATACTGGTTGCTGGAAACCGCAGGAAGGGAGAGTGCTCTTGCACTCGGGTCCTGCTTGCGGGCTTCCTGTGGGCATCAGGTTGGCTTCTGTGGGAACAAGATGCTGGACTAGATGGGCCACTGGCTTGTTGCAGCAGGTTCTTCTTATGTTCTCATGCTAACTGGAATTTTCACAATTAATTATAGAACTCAATTAATTATAGACAATTAATTATAGACCTTTGGAAGCTGCCCATTTGCCTATCTGGACTGGTATTGTTTACCTGGATTGCAGCAGCTCTCCAGGGGCTCAGGAAGAGAACGGTCTTGCCCACAATTTGGTACCTGATCCTTTCAACTGGAGATGTCAGGGTTGACCTTCTGCATGCAAAGCAGGTGCTCAACCCACAGAGCTTGGAGAGAATGTGACAGCCATTTGCAACAAAGAAGACATACCAACCATCTGATTCAGTATAAGGCACTGGTGCAGCTAGGTTATTTTAGGCTCTGGACTTGATGGTCTTGCAGAGCTGGGCCTATTTACTTCAAAATGCGGAAAGCCAGCCTTGCTGCCTTTGGGGGCCCTCCTGCTCATTCTGCCAAATGGGGCCTTGGCCTTCTGCCCCAAAGTCCAGCCCTGATGGCACCACTGCAGTAAGGTTCATATGTCCATTTGCCCCCTGCTCATTCACCTGCCCTCTGCCTTGATCATCATCTTCAACAACATGATCATGTATTCAGTTCATATCCCACTCTTCCTCCCGAGGGAGTCCAGGGCAGCAAACATATCAGGAATAAAAACATTTTTAAAAAAGCTTTCTAAAAGCAGTGATTTTAGGGTTGCTAGGAACAGTATCTTTCCACCATCAAATGCCTGGAGAAACAGGTATGGGTTGTAGCCAGTGCTAGTCCTACTCAGAGTAGACCCATTAAAATTAACAGGCATTCATTTCAGCGGGTCTACTCTGTGTAGGACTAGCACTGGATATAACCAAATGTTTTCAAATTCCTCCTGAAAGTCAATTATGGGAGGCAGATGCACCTCGCCATGGAGGGCATTCTGCAAGAGGGGAACCCACCACGGAAGAGGCTCCTCATCGGTCAGCCTCCAGTGGCAGCACCACCAGCAAGGCCTCACCTGCCTATTGCAGGGTCTTCCTTCCAGTAGGAAGCTGCCCTTCTCAAACATGGCTGCAGGTAGCTGCACAAAGGCAAGAAGCCAGGTTGCGTGGGCCCTCTCTAAGGCCCATGCTAATTGTGATCCCAGAGAACTTGTCTGGATGCATATCATACACTTGTACTAGTGAAGCTAAGGAGGACTGGCCTTTTAAAGTACATAGATGGGACACCAGCTGGGAATCATATATAAACTGCACTGAGCTCTTGAGGGGATGGCTGGTGGAGAAAGGATGGACTTGAATTGCATGGTGCAGTTTCTTCCCCTCCCCCCCCCCCCCAGGTTTCTGCATTTCTAATTCTCAAAACTTATTCTCTAATGAAAGTTTAACCATATCTGAGAATTAGGGTTGAGCTGAAAGGGGGGGATTTTGCAAATAAAATAAAAATGTCACCCCTCTAAAACTGCTTAAAAATGTTTATCCACTCAATGGCTTCGTGGCATCATCATGTAACCAACTCTGGTTGTTATGACAGCAAGAAGCTTATCCAGAGTGAGGGCAGAGCTTTTTGCCATCATTCTGATCTACCGTTGTGGCATCATTGCTTAGCTAAATCTGATTAACTGCAACATCATCATACTGCCTACATGACCCCTGATAAGGAAGAAGCACCTCTTTCTTTTAAAAATGGTTCCAGGGCTGCAAATTGGGAAAATGAGCAACTGTGATCAAGCAGTGAAGGGCCATAACTCAGTGATAAAGAGCAAATGCTTTGCATGGAGATGGTCCCAGGCTTAATCCTTGGCATCTCCAAGTAGGGCTAGGAGAGACCCTCTCTGAAAATCTGACTCATTGACTCTGCCAGTCAATGACAATACAGAGCTAGATGACTCAGTATAAGGTAGCTTCTTACGTTCTTATGTATGTCCTAAAAAAGAAGAAGATTCCATACAACGTTATATGGCCTAGATAAAAGAGAGTGAATGAGTAATGGTTAATTTTTTTTTTTTAAGTCCCTGTTCTGTTTTATGTATTTTAGGTGGCTCATGAAAAAATCTTAATTTGGTTTACTTTTCTGTTGTGTGTTAATTTAGAACTGCAATAACACTATTGGGATAAAGTGCAAAGCGTGATTTCCATCAGCCATGGAAACTAATCAGGACTCTTCTCTGTTCCTTGTGAATATCTTGGAGGAACTGGATACCAAGCAGAACATGGTTTCCTATCAGGATCTCTGCAAATCGCTATGCGCCAGGTTTGATTTGTCCCAGCTGGCCAAGCTGAGGAGTGTGCTTTTCTACACTGCTTGCTTGGACCCGAATTTCCCTGCCACCTTGTTCAAAGACAAAATGAGGTGCACCGTAAACAACCAGCAGTCGAAGAAGATCATGGTTGCGGCAGATATTGTGACGATATTCAACCTCATACAGATGAACGGGGGGTTGGCCAAGGAGAAGCTTCCCATTGCGCGAGAAAAAGTGAGGAAGAAAGAGTCTCTGGAGTCCTGCCGATCTGACACAGAAGTGTGTAACGTGGTGGATTGTGTGCTCAACTGTGAACCGAGGGATGGAGAATATAGCAGGGGGTATTCGAGCAGAAGGTCTTCCAAATGCAGGAAGGGTGACTGCAAAGACTGCCCACAGTTCATGCCTGCCTCAGAGCCAAACTTTTTGCTTGGGGTCAATAAGGAAATGAAAGGCCGAGCGGCTTCTCTGGATCGGTTGCAGGCCCTGGCACCGTATTCCATTGCCAGTTCTCCCCCCTGTGAAATGCAGAGTACATATTTCCCCATGAACATAGAAACAGAGTCTATATCAGACCAGGACTCCTTGCCTATCAGTGCAAGCATCAAGGAGACGTTCATTTCAAACGACGAGCCCTTTGTGATGCAGTCCTGTGTGCAGAAACGGAACATCTTCAAGGAGGACTTCCACAATCTCTTAACTATATCGCCCAACTTGATATCGCCCACTAGGAAAGCAGAAGATGAGCTTATAGAACCTCCAGGCAGGAAAGAGTCCTCTAAGCAGGCATTCTTCAATCACAGTTTTGAAATGCCATACAGCAGTCAGTACTTGAATCCCATTTATTCCCCTGTGCCAGACAAAAGACGAGCCAAGCACGAAAGCTTAGACGATCTCCAAGCCTCCACTTATTTCGGCCCAACAACTGTTCTCGGATCACAAGATACAAAACGATGGTTGGGAAAGCCAAGCAAACAAACTCCGTGGCCGGTCAAGAGCTGGAGTTTGAATACGGAAGAAGTCCCTGATTTTGAAAGATCCTTTTTTAACAGGAAACAGTCAGAAGAGAATCCTCGATATCAGGGTTCAAATAGCCAGCCTCCCAATTTCCCGGCCACTGAGAGGCATCAGCCTTATCTCAACCCAAAGGATCAGCAGCCAATGATGCAGTCCAGCTATGCTGTAAAACCAAATGGACATAAACCCAAAGACATCCCCTCCATTTTAGAAGTGAAGAAGCATGAGCCCATCAAAAAGTTTAAAGACAAAAGTATTAACTGCACCTCTGTTCATCTTCTAAACATTGACAAAACCAACAGTGTCGGGACACAGACGGACCAACAGGGGTTGGAACACAAAAAGTGCAAAGAGATGGTCCACCCCAATCAAAATAAGTATGGCGAGCGGCATTCTCTTAAGCAATCAGATGACGACTCTGAAATTGTAAGTGATGACATCAGCGATATCTTCAGGTTTCTGGATGATATGAGCATCTGTGGGTCTACTGGAGTGATGCAATCATCTTGTTACAACAGCACTGGTTCCCTTTCTCAGATACACAAATCTGACTGCGAAAGTTCCCCTGAACACCACTTAGCTAAGATTTCCAATGGGAATGCCAGCAACAAGCTGGACAGAGTGTCCCGGCTGGCGATCAGCAGCACAGATGACGAACTGAAAACCAGTGTCTGCAAACTTGTTCTAAGGATTGGGGAAATTGAAAAGAAACTGGAGTCTCTCTCGAATGTCAGGGATGAAATATCCCAGGTCCTGGGGAAGCTGAACAAGTTGAATCAAAAGATCCGGCAGCCAGAGGAAGTGAGCGTTCAGCTAGATCTCAATTCCCTGACGAGTGAAGTTCAGTCAGAAGAAAGCACATCGCCTAGGATCTTTTCATGCCATAATTCTTCCCACGGTGGCAAATTAGAGAATAATCCAGACTGGTGTTGTTCTGATGCCAGTGGCAGTAACAGCGAGAGCCTTCGAATCAAAGCCTTAAAAAAAAGTTTGTTTACCAGGAGGTCCTCAAGGTCATTGACAGAGGAAAACAGTGCCACAGAATCCAAGATAGCAAGTATTTCCAACTCCCCTAGAGACTGGCGAGCTATCACATATACAAATCAAGCGGGCATTACTGAGGAAGAGATGAAAGACCGAGGCGAAGGTGAAAACAAAGAGTGGCACAGGAAATCCAAAGAGGTAATTTTTTTTTCAATTTCAGTACAACAATTATATTTTAAACTTGACTGCATGAAAGGATTTGATGTAATTCTGTGAGCTTTTCAAGAATCACAACACTTGCCTGCTACTAACACTACAGTTATGTCATTTTAATGAATTTCTGTCTGTTTTCTTAATCCATTTATTTTCCCTTGGCAATATCCAGAACATATCAAGAACTGCTACAGTTTAAAAACAACACTGATTCTTTTTTTTAGTTTAATTTGTTTTTTAAAAGCAGTAGGATTACTACACACATTAATTTAGCCACATACAAATAAAATATACAACATTAATAATTCCTGCTAACCAGATGTGAGAAGTAGGATTTTCCAGTTTTGCAACAATTCTGACTCCCATTCTAGTCCTACGTATTACCCACGTCATTCTTGTATTCTTTGATATTGCCCGAAAACAACCCCAACATACTGATTTTTTTTCACAATGTGTTGTTCTGTAGTTCATTCGACAGCTCACTGAAAAGTTAATTCTTTTCAGACAAGTCTCACTAAATGGTGAGAAATCCCTGTAAGAAGTGCATTTCGCTGTTTTTAGCTGTCTTTGTTTTCTAACGTTTTTTTAAAATTATTTGTTTTACTGATGGCTGTCTATAGTAAGGGTAGAAACACACTCACTGTTCTGCAGGTTCCAGTTTGTCTCCACCTCTCTCTTCTGAAAATGGGGCCATATGATGCTAGTCAAACCCCGCCCCTTTTTACTGTTAAACCTGGTGGGAGCAGCTTAAGTGGGTTGTGTTTTTTTAAAAAAAAAATCTGCTTCAAAGAGATTTCACAACTGATTGGCAGATCAACCTGTTCCCCCTCCAGGTGTAACTAATGGAAACACTTTGATCTGGCGACTAGTGTGTTTACAGCCTTATAAGGTGCACTCCTGGCCCTATGTTAAGGGTAAGTCAGCCATATTCCACCGTTATAATAAAAAAATCAAAGAGTGGGGATTATATTATAGTTAGAAAATGGTTCACTGGACTGATTTGAAACCTGGCTGCAGAGAAGAGGTAGTTTGAGGATTGTTCATGCCAAAGTTGAAGTAGAAAGTGTAAGACATGGCTTATTTTGAATGCGTTAAAACATTTAATGAGAGACTCTGGCCTGTTCACAGGCGTTGTGTTTCTCTCTATCATAAACTTTGCTGGGGTGGTTTTTCCAGAAAGATATTTGTCACTTGTAGTGCATAAAATTGAGAGGGAGGAGAACCATGTATGCTACCTTGAGCTCCTTAGAGGAAAGGTGGGATATGAATGTCATCATCGTCATCGTCATATTTTGGGAAACAGTTTGTTGTGTTAGGGGTCAAGGGCAGTGTTTCTAGTCTGTGCTTTTGTCTAATAGTAGTGTAACATGTTTGCAGGGTTTTTGTATTAGAAAGGTGTTTTTGTGGCCAACATTAGTCAATGGGATTTCATAAGGGTGTCTCTTGCACATGCTCAGTATGGACCTGTTGTGAGAGAAGGATAAGTGGAGGTGGGAATGGTTGAGAGGAATGTTGGGTGGAGTGAAAGGAAGTGTCAGGCAGAAGATCAGCTGGAAAATGACAGTTAGTGTGGATGTGTCAGGGACAGAAAAAAACCTGAAAGAAAAGATACATAAGATACACATGCTTCTCCTTCATACCTCTGCAGCAGGGATTGAAGGCAATCGGCAGATGGGAGCATGCCTTACTAGTGACATCAGCTGGTGGATGGGCGTGGTTTGGTAGAAATGGCCTCATGGACCAAATTGGACCCCTTGGGGATCATGATTGGCCTTGGGTTTTTATTTACACATGCTTATCCAACCATGTGCTTCAGTTTTATCATCTTCTGAGTTTTACCTTTTTAAGTTCTTGTATTTTATTTTCTGTACATCACTTTGAGCAGAACTTTTTCTTGATTTAGCGATATAGAAATTTATGTATGTATGTATAAATGAATAAATAAAATAATTTCATTCTGGGGGAACTCGGCCAACTCTCCCCTCCCCCTTTCTTCCTGCTTTCAAGTAGGCTCCGACGTCTTGTTCATTTTGCAAGGCTTTTTATGAATGATTAAAGCCTTGCTGGCTCTTGTATACTTTATTGTGCCCATGTGCTTTTTAAAATATACTCTTTTTTTCCTGTTTTGAATTAGAGAGGGTTTGTTTGTTTGTTTATTTAATTATGTAAGTGGCCTTGGGATTTTTTTTTATTTTTTTTTTAGTTTTAAGAAGTCTAAAGAAATATGAATAACTAAATGCATAAATAAATCACATAGGTGACACGAGAGGTTTACCAGTTAGGTTTGTTGTGTCTTGTCTCCTTCACACAGGTAAGCCACCATTGGATGCTGCATCTATCAAAGGATGTCCATTCGTGTTCATGTTGAACTTTCAGCCTTTATATATATAGCATGCTAGCCTATGGTTCCATGCTGGCTACTGAAGAGCAGACCCCCTCTCCTCACAGCCAGCATGATAATGCAGGCTACTAGTCTCTTCGCAGGCCACTAAAAATATATGTCATCTACCAAGTGGTCTGCCGAGGACAGACAAAGCAATCCATCTGCCCTCCACCAGCCTGCTATGTTTTTGTGATGGTCATGAACAGGGATGGTCAACATGATCTGTACTGTACTTGAATTCTATTGTATATTGTCTTGTGATTTATTTATTCATTGTATTGTTTTCTGAGTTTTCCTTGGTATATTGTTTTGTTCTTTCTTTTTGTACTGTTATCTTTATTCTGTATATGTTTTTGAGATTTTTTTTGTAAGTCACTTTGGGTTTCATTCTGAAAAAAAGTGACTAACCAATATTATTATTTGTATTAATCATTATTATCAATTTCAGTATCTCCCAGATTCTCATTGTCTGAACCTTAAGTTCAGTTCTCCCTATTTCCATATCAGTTTAAATTTTTTAAAAAATGTCCTCACGAAAAGTCATCAGCATTTGGGTGCAAATTTCTCCTAATATACATGTTTGTATTCAATTTTGCCTATTATAAACATTTTTGCAAAGCAGCGTTCCATAATATGATGCATTTTTGCATGTCGTTTTCACTAATATATACATTTTATGCACACTACTAGAGTATATGCGTTTTCTGGAACACATTACTTGGCTGGAGAACTGCATTGCAAAATTTGGAGAAATGCCATTTTCAAAGGATGGCAGCGTTTCGGTTCGTGTGTTGTTTTGGAAAGGATGAATTGGGTAGATCTGCCTTTATATGCTAGCTGAATTGAATTCCCCCACCCCTAGTCATGAACAAAGATGCTTTCTTCCTTCTGCAGCTGGCATGGATACCAAGCAGAGTGGTAGGGAGAGGTAAAGTGAGTCGTCCCTCTAGCCCTCTAACTTGCCCGTATGAACTCTCCTGCATGAAAATTCCTGGTTGTTTAGAGCTACCAGGTGACTGAGTTCTTAAACGCAAGGGTGCCTGCTTTTCTTCTCTGAACCTCTTGTGCAACTCCTTTCAGGCAGACAGGCAATATGAAATCCCGCAGGTACACCGGCATTCCAAGCAACCCAAAGACGCTTTCTTGATTGAGCAAGTCTTTAGCCCCCATCCTTACCCTGCTTCACTCAAGTCGCACATGAAGACCAACCCCCTCTACACGGACATGCGACTGACGGAACTGGCGGAAGTGAAACGGGTGCAGCCATCGTGGACCATCGAGGAATACACAAGGAACTCGGGCGAGAAAGGGAAGCTGGCGTCTTTGGATCTACAAGTGAGTCGGGTTGGTTTCCATTAATAGTGGCCTGTACCCAAAAGTAAGGGAGACCCGAATGCTTGTAACAAATGGTACGCAGTCGTGCTCACAACAATGTGTTTAGGCTCTCCAAGTGGTGGAGAACTCCCCCTTCCTCTGAGAAGCATTCCCTCGGGAGAAAGCAGCCAGGGTCTACATAGCAGCAGTGGGTGGGGCCAACTACCAAAGTGGGAGGGACCAAACCACACGCATGCCTCCAATTCACACTCACACACAAGGTGTGTTCAGGTGAACACATGCATGGTCAGATCATGGATGGGCATCCAAACTGTGCCCCATTGTCCTTGTGTGCATTGCCTACTCTGCCCCAGTCCTCATGTTGTGCAGAGATGGGGTCCCTGATTGTGCAGAAGGTTCTACTCACATGCAAGTGAACACAGGTGGACCTTTCTTGCATAACTCGCTCCCACAAGAGGCACTGAAGACCACCAACTTGGATGGATTCAAAACAGGATTAGACAAATTCATGGAGGAAAAGGCTATCAGTGGCTGATGGCCATGATGGCTATGCTCTGCCTTCATGGGCGGAAGAAGTGTGCTTCTGCATACTACTTGCTGGAAACTGCAAGAAGGGAGAGTGCCCTTTGCACTCAGGTCCTGCTTGCAGGCTTCCCATGGGCAACTGGTTGGCCACTGTGAGAACAGGAGGTTGGACTAGATGGGCCATTGGCCTGATCCAGCAAGGCTCTTCTGATGTTCTTACAACTATGGGAAGGCCAGGAGCTGAGCAGAGAGAAGCAATGACCATGAAGACAGGGGGGTGGGGCTTGTGCACACATCTGGACTTGTGTGTGTTTGTGAATGGGGCATGTGCATATGCTTTGATCTCTCTTATTTAGGGATGTGGCCCTGCCCGCTGCTGGTATGCACATCCTGACCATTTTTAACCATTTGCCTGTTCAGGCAACCCCCTGGATATATCTCTACATTTACACATGCGCAACGTCCACATAAAACCCACACATACATTCACACAAATGCTTCACTTGGCTTCCATGCTGCATGCTAAGAATGAGGTGCCCTTTCTCGGCGCACAGCATGGCAACGCAGTGAGCTGCCCACAGAGGTCAAAAGCAATCTCTGCAGCAGCAGGACTCAACGGATGAAGCCCGTGCTGGCTGGGGCTCATGGGAACTGTAGTCCAGCACCACTTCCTGGAGGGCCACAGGTTCTCCATCCCTGACTTAGCACCTTCTAGAATTTGTGGACATTCAATGAAGCTGAATGTTGGAAGGTCCAGGACATATGAAAGAGAGTGTTTTACACAGCAGATAGTTAAACTATGGAATATGCTCCCACAAGAGGGAGTGATGGCCACCAACTTGGATGTCTTTAAAAGAGGATTAGACAAATTAATTGAGGATAAGGCTATCAGTGGCTACCAGCCATGACGACTGTGCTCTGCCGCCATAGTCAGAGGCAGTATGCTTCTGAAAACCGGAAGCCACAGGAGGGGAGAGTGCTATTGCACTCATGTCCTTTGTGGGCATCCTAGGTGCTCTGGTTGGCCACCATGAGAACAGGAGGCTGGACTAGATGGGCCACTGACCTAATCCAGCAGGCTGTTCTTATGTTCTTAAACACTCAGAGCACTTCACATATATTAAAACAAGGGTTGCAAGATTTGCTCAGTTATCAACTTTCACAACTGACCAATGAAAAAACTGGTCCATATAAATCAGACCGTACTGGTTGTTGTTGTGCAGCCTGCAACAAAAAGATGCAGTTTGAAGTAAGGGTTCCAGCCTGCCAGCCAAATCCTCCCCAAGAAATTCCATTCCATTTCTCTCCCCTTGGTTTTTTGTTATGTTTCCCCCTCCAACATTCCATGGCCACTGAGCATCAATCACCTCATTGAGCTGTTTTGGATCCCCCATCTCAGTTACCCCCCCAAGATTTTGTTATACTATGTGGATCGCCTAGTCCTGTGGATAGCTTCCTTTTGTGCATGAATGGTGCCATTTTGGCTGCACAAGGAGACACTCTCGGAGCATGAGTTCATTATTACTCAATGCTTTCAAATCCATGGGTATCAGGTACCTTTTTAGAAGTGAGTTCTTCTAACAATTTGTGTTGATATGGTACTTATTGTGATGGATGTGTGCAAGTCTGGCCCAAGGCATTTTGCTCCCTGGGGTGAAAGATGCCATTGCACCTCCTGTTCCATCTACACAAGTCAATTCAGCTCAACTAGCAGTTCAGTCTTGCTTCCATGCTGGCAATGGAGTCACATCTTTCCCTGCACCTGAGGGTAGCAGGCTTGTTTAGGGTGTGCAGAGCAAGCCATGTGCCACAGACAACTCTGCCCTTAAGTAAGGAAATGACCACGAGATTGCCACTGCTGCCACCCAGCATTTGCTGCCTGAGGTGGTTGCCTCGCTCTGCATAGTGCTAGGACCGGCCCTGCATGTGTGCATTATCTATAAACTAAGGCGCTATCAGCACCATACATTTAAAACACGTTGACACTGCTTTAACCACTCATGGCTTCCCCCAAAGAATCTTAGAAAGGGTAGTTTGCAAGGGATACTGAGAGGTGTTAGGAGACCCAAATTCCCCCTGCAGAGCTACCATTCCCAGAGTGGTTTAACTATCCATTCCTCTTTCCAAGGAATTCTGGGAACTATCGCTCTGTGAGGGGAATAAGGGTCTCCTAATCCGGTGCTTTAAACGTTTCATGCAGATGCGGCCAAAGAGAGGATGCTTCTTTATCTGAACTGTTGTTTTGTTCAGAGGTAGCTAACATGGTGTACTCCAGATACTGCTGGACTACAGCTCCCATCATTCCTGACCTTTGGCCATGCTGGCTGGAGTTGCTGTGAGTTGGAATCCAACAACACCAGGGCTGCTTTCACACTATACATTATTCCGTTATTCTGATTATTCCTTACCAGGTCATTTGCACATTATAATTAATCTTTCACACAACGTACAAGCTAGTTCCGGAAATCTTGTGGAACGTAGTGCAAGTTTAGCGCTAATTTCCATGATAAATAATATCGGAAATAATCGGTTTGCTAGCTGGGGAACCTGGGAAATCATGGGAGTTTGCTAGCTGCAGCCACTCATGTGACAGGCATCCCAGCATGCAGTGTGTTTCTGCCCCCTAGAGGTGTGGGGAGTTTTTTGCCTGATGAAAATTGTACCAATATTCCTGCTTAGGCATGGGTAGCAGCACGCGCACACACCCGTCTCTATACAACTAAAAAAAAAAAGTCAGGTACTAAAGGGAGAGGGGTTGCATGGCGACAGGATGAGATCTTAGACCTCCTACACAGTGGGGAACTACAGTGCACATGCGTATAACGGGTGAGGGACAAAAACAAGATGTTCATTGCTGCCGTATGAAAGACGTTTGTGCAAAATGCCAGTATATTGGCTGAAAAAGCTGCTGTTCCTTAATGCAACAGGTACTGTAGTGTGAAATGAATTTTAGAAATTGGGACAGAAGCGCTGTCATTTTAATCCATTAAACTAACATAATAAGCCCCATGTCTGAAAGCAGCCCTGGAGGGCCACAGATTCACCACCTCTTAAGTTAAGTCCTCACCCATCAACCAACTAAACTGGCCGTTAATTAAAGCAATTCAAGGTTTTATTCGTATACAGATTTAAGCAATTGATTATAAAATTCATACAGTTAATCAACTATGATTTCCTTATCAGAAGTCACATTCACACTATATATTTATTCCATTACTATTCCACTTTGAACAGCACGGCTGTTCCCAAAGAATCCTGGGAAGTGTAGTGTGTGCAGGGTGCTAAGAGTTCTTAGGAGACACCCTGTTTCCCTCACAATCAGTCTCTCTTCCCAAAGAACCCTGTAAGTTGTAGCTTTGTGAGGGGAATAGCAGCACTCTTAATTAAGAATGGAGTGATGTGTCAATTTCAGAACTGTCAGTTTCTCATTTTTCTACTCTTAAATGTGGTTCTCCACATTTCTGCAGCAATTTGTGAACTTTTTTTTAACCCTCATGAAAATTCTTCAGCATTTTAGTGCAAATTTCTCCTAATGAACACATTCTTGTATGCAGTTTTGACTAATGTACACATTTTTGCAAGCAATTGCTCATCATATCATGCACTCTTATAAGTTATTTACGCTCACATATTCATTTTTATGCACGCTTTCCCATCACATACACATTTTTGTAAATATTGATTGGTTGGAGAACTGCATCGCAACATTCGAATAAGTGCAAATTTTGAAGGTTGGCTGTTTTTCATTTCTCATATTGTTTTGGAATGTGCGAATTTGATAAATTCAGCTTTGGATGCGAACTGGATCAAATTTCTCCCCCATCCCTACTCTGAATCAGCATCAGATAGCATTGTAATTTCCCATGATGCATGGTGTTGACAGAACTTTACTCTGAGGTGTTGCGTGCTAAGTTAAATTGGTGGCTCCGCACCACCCAGCACTGGAGCCTCAGAGCTGGCATCAGCACAGCAGCAGACCCTGATTAGGCTCTGGAGCCCTGGCAACTGCCCAAGAGTTCCAAATGCCTGCGCCAGGCCTGGCTTCGTCGATGGCTGGTCGGAGGCCTTCAGTTTGGCAGGGCACTTGTTGTGCAGGCCTGCAGTCATCCAAAATCACACAAGACTTGCATTTTAAATTGTAATTCACCCACCTCCACGATACACACATACCTTTTTCCAGAGACCAGATGCTTTTCGCAGCTTCCGTCATGCAGGTGGCAGGATTCAGGAATAATCAGCCATTCTGAGACCCCAGAGACTTTAGCGGTTAGACGTTTTCAGTCACAAGGTGTTGCTATGACTTGACTTAAGGACATCATGCAGTCTGTTTTTAGATAGGCTGCAGAATTGAAAGGAGGAAGCGTTGCAACAGGGGAGTGTGAGTCAGTCACTTTACAATAAGCGGCTTTTTTTGTTGTTTTTAAATTTGACTACAAGGTGAGAGAGGAAGCCATCTTTGGAAAGCTACCTGTTTGTGTGAATTTTTCATCAGATCCAATATGGACTCCTTTTATGTAGAATGCTTCCAAACACAATAGCTTTTTGCCTCTGTCTTAGCTATCACTTCTCTGCTGTTACCCAGATCGGAATATTTTATGCAGGGCTACCTATATGAGCTGATTCCACAGCAGAAGAAAGAGCAGAATGTGATACTTGAATTTAGCTTCCAGAGAATCTCCACTTTTCTCTTTTAAGGGCGTGTTTCTAGTCCATGTAACTACAAAGGCATGTTTGAGAGTGTGTGGCCAATGCATCCTTGCATCTCAGAAGGAGGTGGTAAATAATTGTTATAGTGGTTGGACTGGGATTTCAGTGCCACAAAGAAACAATCCGCAGATTGGGATGTGTGGTGTAATGGTCAGAGTGCGGGACTGGGACCTGAGAGACCCAGGTTCAAATCCTCCCTGAGCCGTGAAACTCACTGAGTGAACTTGGGCTAGTCACTGTCTATCCTACCTCCCTTGGTTGTTGTATGGATAAAATGGGGAAAGGGGAGCCATGAGTTATGGTATTAATTAATTAATAATAGAAAGCTACAAATAGCACCAGCACCTTAAAAAGTCATGCAATATATTTTATAACAACAACAAATAAACTACCTACTGGTCATTCTGAGACAGGTTTGTTATGTATATAATTTTGTGTAAAACCTACAACCACTAATAGCCATATGTGTTTCTTTATGTTATGTTTACTCCTTGGTAGACCACTGAGGAAGACTTAATATGGTTGAACTCATTTGATTACTTATTTATGGTTCTGTGCAGACTTTGAGTTTCTTTTCGTTTAACTGGGGTTTCAGTGCCTCTTCCCGTGGCTAGCAAAACCAGGAATTTTGCAAATGTGCTCAATTTGTTTAATCTAATATTAATCAATATGAATCTATTGTTGTAAACCGCCTAGAGAGCTTCGGTATACAAATGTAATTAATTAATTAAATAAATAAATAATCTATACAGTATGCAGAGGGTTGTATCAAAGGCTAGTCCTACTCAGAGTAGACCCATTGAAATTAATGGCCTTGTCAGTCATTTACTTCAGTGTGTCTACTCTGAGTAAAACTAGCATTGGATACAACCCAGAAGCAATATAGCTTTTCTTTGTATATTTTTTTTAATTTTAATTATTACATTTATATCCCACCTTTCCTCCAAGGAGCTGAAGGTGGAGTACATTTTACCCTTACAAGAATCCTGTGAGGTAGGTTAGATTGGGAGACTGTGACTGGCCCAAGGCCACCCAGCAAACCTTGTTGCTGAATGTGTATTTGAACCCTAGTCTCTGAGATCCTAGTCCAGCACTCTTAACTGTTATTCCACACTGGGCATATGAGTTGTCTGGGCACAGAATTCAAATCTTGTTTGCATGAAGTACGCCTGAGCCCTGATTATGTGTTCAGTTCTTGCATCTTGAAGGCAGCTATAATGTAGGCCTCTATCCAGCTGAATTGAAGGGGAAGGGCCATAGCTCAGTGGTAGAGCATCTGCTTTGCATGCAGAAGGTCCCAGGTTCAATCCCTGGCATTTCAGGGTAAACCTGGGAAAGATTCCTGCCTGAAACTCTGGAGAGCTGCAGCCAGTCTGTGTTGACAATACTGAGCTCTAGATGGACCAAAGATCTGACTCATTGTGAGGCAGCTGCCTGTGTTCCTGAGAAACACTTTTACAGCGCAGCCCTGCATATGACTTCACTCAGAAGTAAGTCCCGTTGACAGTCAGTGGAGCTTTCTCCCAGGTGAGTGGGTATGGAATTGCAACCTTACCCACCATTGTTTTCAGTGGGAGAAGTTTAACATACTTTGGTCCAATGGGACGGAAAATGAAATCAAACAGTCAATCAATCTCTTTGAGAGCCATGGGAGTAGAAAGTGCTGATCTTTAGCTTGGATTCCTGCATTGAGCAAGGGCTTGGACTCGATGGCCTTGTAGGCCTCTTCCAACTCTACTATTCTGTGATTCTACTCTTAATTTCTACGGGTGGTATTCAGTGCTAGTCCTACTCAAAGTAGACCCATTGAAGTTCATGGACACAACTACTGTAGGTTCATTCATTTCCATGGATCTACTCTGAGTAGGACTGAGTAAGACCAAAAAAATCCTGGGACCTGTAGTTTGACAAGGGTGCTGAAGTTGTTAGAAGCAGAGCTTGGAAAAGTTACTTTTTAAAACTACAACTCCCATCAGCCCCAGCCAGCATGGCCAGCATGGCCACTGATGGGAGTTGTAGTTTAAAAAAGTAAAATTTCCAAGCTCTGAGACCCCTATTCTCCTCACAGAGCTACAATTTGTGCAATGGTTCCCCCATTAGTCCCTCTTTCCAGGGAACTCTGGGAACTGGAGCTCTGTGAGGGGAGTAGGGGGTCTCCTGTCAGCACCCTTAACAAACTATAATTCCCAGGATTTTTTGAAGGAAGCCATGACTCATAAAGTGGCACATAAAGTGGTAATATTTAACCAACTTTTACTCAGAGTAGACCCATTGATATTAATGGACCTAAGCGAGACAGGGCAATTCATTGCAGTAGGTCTACTTTAAGTCAAAGTTAGGGTGAATATAGTTCATAGTGCTTTATATGTCTAGTGCCGATGTGGCCTAAGTTGTGCAGATCTTTATTTAGAACTGGGATTCTGAGAGAAAGGGAGAGAAACTTAATGGTTTTCCTTTTTAATTTCCAGACTCAAGAATCTTTAAATCCCAACAATTTAGAATACTGGATGGAGGACATATATACACCAGGCTATGATTCGTTATTAAAGCGCAAGGAAGCTGAATTCAGAAGAGCAAAAGTTTGCAAAATAGCGGCATTGATTGCAGCCGCTGCCTGCACAGTTATCCTTGTCATTGTTGTTCCCATATGCACTATGAAATCATGAATTTAACGACGGATGAAAAAATCCATCATATAACATTTGCTCCAGATATCCCATTCAGTCTTTTAAGTAATCACCTTATGGCAAGTACTGTAACCATTAGATGGGAGAGATGTTCCGAGAGATTGCAGCAAATGAGCGTGTAAAGACGTTTGAGGTTTATTTGTTGCTTTTTAAAAAAAAGAGAGAGAGAGACAGTGTCTTTTTAAATAGCAAAGCACCTGGCAGACTTAATGCAAAATTTTTAGACGTTATTTCAAGTGGATTTTTTTTCACCCTTGGAAGAGAGAAAAGAAAATATTTTACAAGCTTGGAAATGGATGAAGAAAAAGAGTTTCTTTCCCCCCTCCTGTACCAAGAGAAATTTTATAGTGAAGTTGTATAGTTCTGTACAATATGCATTTCATCAGACAGACAAGAGCAATGATACTGTGTTCCAAAATGTGAAAAATCTGAATGTATTGTGTGTGGGGGGGGTTGTGTGTGTGTGTTATGTATTCCTTCTTTGTCAAGTTTTTACAGCAGATTGGTTGCCATGGGGCAGGCGTGTTCCTGCATTTGGAATTGATAAGGGCTCTTTGTAACTCGGTCTTGCCCTAAGACCTTCTTTGTTATCACTGAGTACGTAGGTGAAGTGCCATCTGCTATAGACCAAAAAAGATCCTGTTGGGGAAAAAAATAAAGCAATCCCCGAAAGGGGTCTTGGATGCTTGCATTAATATCATATCCCCATAAAGCTGGGATGTGCTTCCAGCCAAAAAGGTTGCATTATTTTTACCTCCGCAAAGGGCATAAAAACATTGCTCTTTTGTTCCGTTCCGACAAGGTGAAATCAGACAAATTCAAGAAGTGTGCCCATGGTTCTGCGGGGATTCTTGGAAATAATGGGTACTTGTATCCAAAGTAGCGCAAAGGAATGTGTGCAACAGGAATTTCTCTCCTTTCCTTCCAACCCTCTAAATCTATCCTAGGGGTTTCCCCTAACCTTCTGGAGCAGATCTGGGGAGGGTGCAGGGTGCACATGCGGGGGGGGGAAGACTTGTTGCAAAAGCAGAAATCCTTGCGCTGATGAGATGTGTTAGTTAGATGTTGCCCCATAACAGAATGTTATAACTTTAGGGATGTTCGCACAATTACCCCTCGCATCTTTTTTTTTTTTTGAGGGGGAGGAATGGGATCATGCCCAGAGGCTGACATGCACACTGGCCATAAAACATCGATCCCCTGTCCATTCATTGCACTTGAGAAGGGGCGCTATGCATGTGCCAATGTTTGTTGCATAGCGCTCCTCCACCTGAGGGCCAATCAGGTCCCTCCCTTGTGCTCTATACATGCAGATTGAAAGAAGACCCATTCTTATATATGCCAGATGTGTGGGGGGTGGAAAGGCATGTTCAGTTCATGTGTTACTGGGAGGCTGTGGCTGCTGGGCAGAATCCCAACCCCCTTCTGAAATGAAACTGTGAGGAGGTTCATCTGAACACTATTCTTGAAACAAGCATTTTGTGCCTTTTAGAATATAAGCAGATAGGATGGTTTTGTTGTTGTTGTTGTTTTTTAAAAAATACTTTTTCATTTCATAACAAAACACTGCATCAGGCCAACAGTGCAACTCATGCATTATGTTTTCAGGTGTATACCGAAGGTACATTGAAGTGTACACCTAAATGAGGAGAGTGCTGTTGTGTTCAGGTGCTTCTTGCAGGCTTCCCTTGGGCATCTGGTTGGCCACTGTGAGAACAGGATGCTGGACTAGATGGGCCTCTGTATTCTTGTATTCTTATGTGCAATGTATGAACCAACTGTTTTGGGAAGAGTATTGTAGAGAGATGCTTTGTCAGGGAACCAGGGTTTGGCTACAGTTCCTTGTCGGTTGCAAACCTGGGTTTGTTCATGAGTAAGATGTGAAATGGTCCACAGTTAAGCCAGCTTACTTGCACTGCAGTAGAGTAGTCTTATTAAAGACAATCCAGCGTATTCAATAAGACTACAGCAAGCCTTCATGCTGTCCCACAACCTCTTTATGAAATTTCCCTTGCTCCAATCCTACTGAAGTTAATTATGAGTAACTTCTTCCATTGGATTCAATGGGTGATTTCCAACTAGGTCATGCTAAGAGTAGACCCATAGAAATCAATGGACAAAAGGTTATTGACTTCAGTAGATTTCCTCAATGACTAGTGTCAGATGTTATCAAATGGGATTTACTCATGACTAATTTTAGCTGGACTGGGAGCCCTGAGGTTCATGGGTGCTTTGCTGTGCAGTAAGCTGAGTGCCACAAGTCCATTGTCCTGCTGACTGTGTAGAGTTAGTTGCTCAAATATCTTTGTTGTTGCCAATGGAAATAAGCCAGAGTAGCTTGCATGTAACAGGACTTCCTGGTTCATGGATTACACCCTGTAGTTGCTACCCAGTTCCCCTTTATTCCAGATTGCCAGGGCTACTTCATGCTGGAAATCTTTTAGACCTGGTGTAGGATACAAATGCGTGCATTGTGAGGTGTCAAAAATCAGATAAGTGCCCATTTTGCCGCACCTAAAATGTGGACCGACACTGGCATGATGAGCGCACATCACGATGCAGATGTGTACACTGTTTCCTCCCTTTGCCTATGAAACCTGGGGAGGAAAAGAGATTGCAGAAAGTGGCTCTAAGCTGAACTGAATCCCAGAGGGCTGTTCATACATTACACCCCATCCATATGGTTTGTTTAGTTGGTTTGTTGCATTTCTATCCCACCGTTGCTCCAAGGAGCTCAAGCTGTGAAGTAGGTTCAGCTAAGAGGCCCACGTGGTTGACCCAAGGTCACCCAGTGAGCTTCATGGCCAAATTGGGATTTGAACCCTGGTCTCCCAGGCCCTAGTCTGACACTCTAACCATTTTGCCACACTGGTTCTCATGGATTCACAGAGTGGGGAAGTGGTCAAATGCTCTCTGGCCCAGATGTTTGCTGGGTTCAGTGCAGAGCTTGGGAAAGTTACTTTTTAAAACTACAATTCCCATCAGCCCCAGCCAGCATGGCCACTGGATGATGGGAGTTGTAGTTCAAAAAAGTAACTTTTCCAAGCTCTGGTTCAGTGGACCACGCAAAAGATTCTCCATGCATCTCCTTTTCTTTTTAATACTTTTAAGGTTTTTTAAAAAGATGTCTATAACAATTAGAGCAATATAGCAACTCATAATGAACGCAAGGGACATTTGTTTATATATAATGAATGACCAAACAAAAGAGGTTTGGGTGAAAAAGAGCTAAATACACATCAGATGATTAAAGTATAGAAGGAACATTTTCTTTAACATGTGCTGAAGAGAAAACAAATCTAAACCCAAATATTGTAGTGTTAATAGAGGAGAATTATAAACAAAATCTGGATGTTTGTTATTTCCGCTCTGCGATATTTTCCAAAATATTGTCATTGTATTTAGGATTGAATGTTGCTTTAAGCTATACAGATATCTAGCCTATGGTAAATGCTCCTCATGTTTTGCAAGAGTGGATATCAGGGTTGGCCTAGCGAGCATGTGGATGATGTGGGTGGGACCAGCAGCTATAACCACAGTCTCTCCTCCACAGGTACACTGGACCTATGTGCTGTGACAGTGGTGGCTGGTTGCTGTGATGTCAGTGGGGCAGTAGAATCCGCTCAGGGTTTCAGCCCAAACTTTTAAGGAGCTGTCCAAGGTGCAGAAGCAAAACCCTTAACACTGCCAAGACAGATGGCAGGCTCCTTCCATGCAGGAGAAGCACATTGGACAGCTCCTTGAAAATTTGGACTAAAGCCCAGAGCAGATTCCACTGCCCCGCTGACATGGAACCACCAGCCACCACTGAACTGTGATGTTTGAATGACCCTCAGATTAGCCCCAAAACAAAGTGTCTCCTTTGGAAGTTACGACTCCTCCATGGCTGTTGCCAGTCAATCAATACCTGGATGTGTGTGAATTTCAGCATGTGAAGTTGCTGTGCTTGCTTGCTCCGGGGTCGGGCAATGTCTTATTGTGCATTTCAGCCTCTCTTCCTTTTCATGGTCTGGAGTCAGCTGAAACTAAGGGCAACTTCAGATGCTGCGACAAGAGGCTGTGCAACAGAAGAAGAAAGCAACCCAAGCTGCCTTGCAGTGCCTCTGCCAAAGCAGCTGAAAAAGGAGCCGCATGGAGAGAATGAGCAAATGCCCCGCCACCGACATTCAGAGGAGGACATGCCTCCTTTAAGAACACTGCAGTGGAAGTGCAATAAGAAGGCTTGCACTGGGACTGAACTGGGAAAAACACAGAATCCGGACCTGGCCTATTGTGCTACTGTGGCGCTTACAGAAATGGAAGAATCTGTCCATTTTAGTTTATCTCACTTTCTCTTTTCCCCCCAATCTTCAGTTCAGTTCTTCACATTTCTGCATGTTTGCCATTTTTTTAAAAAAAACAAATTAGAAAAATTTTGTTCAGCATTTCTTTCTGTGCCCGCTTCTCCTGATGCACCCATTTTTGTAAGCAATGTTTTCCTCGTGTAAAATAACGTTTTTGCAAGCAATTTCCCCTAATACAATGCATTGTTGTATGCTGGTTTCACTAATCTATGCATTGATGCACGCTTTCTCCTAATATATGCACAGGCTATATATATATACGTGCTATTTGGTAGAACGTCATTGCAAAAATTCAGAGGGGTGCAAGTTTCGAAGGATGGCTGTGTTTCGGTTCTCGTATTGTTTCAAGAAGTGTGGATAAGGTAGATATTCCTTTAAATGAAAACGGAATCAAATGTCTCCCACATCCTTAGGCGCTGAGGGCTCAGAACCTTCTTCCAGTACTGAAGGGAATAGGAGTGTACAGCACTGTTCCCTGTGATGGGCAGTCAGTCAGAAACCTCTGGATTGGCCAGGCCTGGCATAAGTACCTAGGAGCCAGGTCTTCTACCCTTACCTTACCTACAGAGCATTAGGGACCATATATATGTGCAGCCACCCATGATCCTGTCCTGGCTCAGACGTGCTTCAGGTGGTCGCATACACATTGCCAAAAGAGAGAGAGAGGGACTACATTACCATATGTAGCACAAACGAGAACACAGATTTGCATAAAAATATTCCATGGGCCAATCTAGCTGCACATTTGGAAAGGATTGCTATCCTTTAAATACCTCACCATAGCGAGGAAGACTGTGACCAGGGGACCCGTATGCCTGCTCAGTCTGCTGTCCAGGCACTAACTCAGTTTTGATGGTCAACTTCAAGGCCCCTCCTGCTCTCTCCCTTCCTGTGGTTCTTTATCTTTAAATGTGGACCTTGCCCAGTCAACCCTTCGAACAGAGAACTTCTTCAGTTAAAGGATTGTCCTTTGTAAAGTAGGGCATATGGCCACCCCTTCAGCACTGCCTTTTCAGCTGCTTGCACAACCTCTTGTCAGAAGGTCTGAAGCCTCCCTTGAATTGAAGGTTGAGAAGCACCATTGTATAATGAACAAAAAGCACACCAACAAAATGCCAAACTGGCTTCTCCAGCAGTATCCACATATAGTGAGAGTCTGTCGGCTTGTTTGTTTTTCCCCTCTCTTTGTTTGTTTCACTTTGCAATGCCAACACAAACCTAAGCTCTCTGTGATCTTCAGTGTAAAATGCTGTTATTTAAAGCATGCTTTTTTGGGGAGGGGAGATAAAGACAGTATTGGCTCTAGGATATCCTATGTTATGTTTTCTCCATCTAAGTATGACAGCTTCTCCATGTTGGCTCTTCCATTTCTGTTTTGAAAAGTCAATTTTAAATGTTAGCTAGATCTCACGTGGAGGTTGCTCAAAAGTGCCTCTTCATGGAAGGGGGTGTTGCATGTAATGCTTGTAATGTTGAAAAGTCTATGCACCAACCCCAGACTTGTGCAACACTTTCTGGCCGGCTCTGTTATGTCGCTAGAGGCCACTAGTGGTGCTGACATGGCAGTGCTGATTGAAATATTACATTCACCATGTGGCACTTTTTCAGCAACACTCATGTGGTGGCTGTGCTGTTCAAACTGGCCCTTGCAACAATGGCTTGGGACAGAGGAGAAAATGACCTTGAATAGTGTTAATTGTCTGTAGAGCACATAGCCTCCTGGTCTAAGCAGTGGTACCAGAGTTCTGGCCACCATCTTTCCTGCGGATTCTGGCATGGCTGGGGTTGTGTCATGGCAGTAGCTACCACAGATGGCAAAGAAAACAGATGGAAAGACACCAGAAAAGACAAGGAAAACTGGTTAGGGAGACAAGTAAGAAACTGGAAGTTTGCCTTCAGTGAAATTCCTTGTATTATTCCAGTATTAAGTAGCCTAAAAAATGCAAATTTTGCCAAGGTTTTTTTTTTTTTTTAAATGTAATAGGTAAAAGTTCTCTATATAACTGGAGTTAGTTACTGGGTGCTTATATTAAGGACCCTGTTTTTAGCACGAATGGGGAACGCTGATACTTGCACAATACATAATTCATAAGACATGGTTACATAATGTAAGTAAAAATATCGCTAGGTTCAGGCAACTATGTAGGCCTTTGTGTAGTGGATGCACACCCCAACCTCCCAATTCCCTGTGCTTGCACAGGTGATAGATAAATGGGGGCATTCCATGGTGACGGTCATGTGGAAGGTCCTGCTTGCACAATTTCTTACACACACACGCACACACAAGAGGGAGGGGAAGAGGAACTAGGCACCATCACATAGCACATGGTTCATACATTATGTCACTTGCACAATGTACCAGGGAAGGGTGTGCCACTTATCCACTGTGGGAAGGCCTGGCAAGTTGTGTGAACCAGAACATTGTAACTGATGCAGCAAGGGTTTTGGGGTTTTGTTTTTTTTGCCAAGAACACTGGGCGATTCCAGACTGTCACTGTTTTGCAGGTGGGGATTCAATCGCATAACAGAAAAATCAGGTAGTGTCATTAAAATGGATTTGGTTCTCTTGGTCAACAGGCCCACCTACAGCAGCAACAACAACTGGACTTTTTGCAGTAAGGGGAAATGTACTGGGAAGTGTGGGATAACAATTGCTTGGTGTGACATTGCATTATAACCTCACCACAAACAAGTTGGGATGCATGCTCAATAAATCACTGACGTCATATAGCCTCCCTGCAAACATGCAAACAAATTGGCATGGAAGCTCAAATCAACAGATTGTCTGGAAGCGCCCAGGGACTGCTATCACAATTGGATCCATGTGCATCATCACTGCAGAGTGGTAGTTCTAGCAATGTTGTCACATTGTGTGATAGTGCACTGGCATAACAGATATGCCCTCTTCCCACTCTAAGTGCTTGGGTGCTGGTGCACCACCTCTTGGACCCAACCCCTCTGAGCATGGGGTTGATCAGGGTGATTTTTTTGGTTCCATGTTGCAGTTGGCTTGTGGCAAAAGGGGTTGTATGAACTCTTTCACCACAGATACAAATCCTTCATTGAGAACTAATTTTGTTGGAAAGAGGTGGGGAGCCAAGAACCCATCCTGAATTTGCCCCTCCCCCCCAAAAAATGGGTGTCATTGCCACATCTGGCATTCTTTTGTTTGGGGCCCACTGGGGAGCCAAGTGAAAATGTTTGGGGACTGGATTTGGCCCAGTAATAGCAGTGGTCAACCACCAGTTAAATAAATGCAAGCTGTCCAGTTCAAGAAGGTGATAGGCTAGCTGTGATAAAAAAGTGCCCCTCAGAATTTCAAATCAACCATACCTACCCACCCTTCACCATATTTAATGTAATAGGTTTGGTTAGGTGAGGAGGGAATGAGACTTGAGCCATCATCACCTTAAGTTTGAACTATTAAGTATCCCATTGTCATGCCTGAGATCAGAGGTTGACAGTGGCTGGGCAATTGCAAGACCTCTGGCCCATTAACAAGCCAACTGGCCAAGTCCAAGCACCATCACCTTCTTGGCTGTCCTCTGCTTTAACCTCTGGCCAAATCTGGGGCAGATCACATAATTTCAAATCTGAATAAGCCCTTCATCAACCGAGGATGCAAACCTATGCCCTGTCTCCTGGGAGTAAACCCCCTTGAATTTAATGGGACTTCCTTTTGAGTAGAAATGTATGATTGTGCTGTGTCATGTATGCCCCAGAATGTGACATCACAGGAGTCTCCAAGATGTTTTCCTCCATTTGCATCTCCTGTACCACCTTACTGACCATGCCTCAAAAGGTCCTCCTATGGTAAGTTGCTCCGAGCCCCTAAGAAGCTGGAACTGATTTGTGGGTTAGCACAAATAAAGTTGATGTCTTGGAAGAAGGGGGGGAAATGGAGCAACATTTTGGATACCAAAACATTGCAACAACTTTCATCCATCTACTTCCTCTAGTGAATGGTCCATCAACATCATCCCTCAGTGGCCAGCTCCCTGTCTCTGTGCCCTGTTAGCAAGCTTCCAGTACATATATGCATCAAATTCAAGGGCATTTCTCTGGTTCTATCAAGCAATATTTTGATTCCCCCTATTCCCCTCAAAAGTAGCTGGCTCTGATCCAGCTGCGCCTATAGGCAATTGGCCTAACAACTGATGGCCTCAGATGGGGATGCAACTTCCCTTCCCATTCAGATGTATCCAGTCATTTCAGTAGGGGCCATATGAGCATCATGATGCAGGTGGGGAGTGTGCATTCATGTAGGCTATATGTGCAGATGCCTGCAGACGTGCAGATCTCCCTTGCTGGATCAGGGTGATGATATTTAAAGAGTGTCCTCAATGTGGTGGGTTGTAGTAGGGTTCAACCTCGCTGTGAGTGTTGAAATTCAGGGAAGGTGGATCCTTATTATTTTTTGTATAGTAGAAATAATCTTGGAGCAGTAGGGTGCAGCTCTACTGTGCTCAATCTTGTGTACCAGTTATTTAAAAATAATATATACTGTATTCTACATTATAGACTTTTGTATGGAGATATTACTACTACTATTACTAATACTACTAATAATACAGCTATAGGTACATTATAATCCCTAGTGTGACTGAGAAAAAATGTACTAGATGGTATCACTTAAAATAATGATGATGAGCATATTGATATTCCTTTTTTGTATTTATGCCTTATAAATAAAATGGTTATATACATGATAAAAGGGTACTGCGAAAATTAATAAAGTCAAAAGACTGTTCAGAACCAATCCTACTTCTCTTACTCTGTTTTAGGAGTTGCACCTGACCCAACTGGTTGCAACAAAAGTTCCACTGAAACTAATGCAAAAACATTAGAATGATTATAACTTTGCTCCCATTGCTTGTAAGGGGACATGAGTCACACCAAACTCTAGCTGGGTCAGGGCCATCAAATTGAAATCATCCAGCTTACTTACAAGAGTAAGGCAAGAAGGATGGCTCAATTTTTAGGGTGTGTGTGTGTGTTTATTTATTTAACCGGGGCATTTGGTTACTATCAGTCGTAACGATGCCTTTCTTTTATAATATTCCTGTACAATGTGGCCTTTATGGTTCATTAAAATATGACATTAAATAAACTTCACACAAAAGATCAAACACGTCCTTCAAAGTCCACTTAATGAAACAGAAATAGTAATGTATCACTCTGCCACATTTCCTTTTCCCAGATACGTCCAAGTCAATGCTGTAAGGCTAAATAGTGGTGGACGGTTGGCTACCAACACAGTCTATTTCACGTTGGCAGGGTTTGTAATGGGACTTGCATGAGAAAAAGAAGACAGCTGATGGGGGAAAGGGTTTTTTAAAAATAATAGGTTCTTGCCAAGGGATTTGCAGGGCTCCAGATGGGATCACCTCTTGAATTCTCATCAGAATACATTATAGGTTTATTTTGCAATTTGAGTTCTGCCAAGTCAGTGTCAGAAGCCGAGGCCAAGTCCCCATCTTCAGGGGAACAGACCATGCATACAGAGGACATCTTGGACTGACGTACATGGGAAGCTGCCTTCTACAGAGTCAGAACATTGGTCCACCTAGTTCAGTGTTGTCTACACTGACTGGCGGTGGCTCTCGAGGTTTCAGACCAGGAGTTGCCCTCAGAACTAGCTTACAGTGCCCCTTCCTCTTCCAGAGTTCCAGCAACAAAGGAGGCCATGATGCTATTGCCTCTCCAGCCTGAACAGGTTGCATTGCTTTCCAAGACTCCTAGTTCAGAGGATATGATAGAAGCTCAGCCTGCGTTGTGTTGCTGGTGTCAACGGGTCCTCAAACTGGCTGTGTGCCTTTAAGAGTAGAGGCTCCAATTATTGGGGATGGGACTTAGCCACCCAGACGAAGCTGGGTCTTGGTTTCTTGACTGCTGGAGCAGTCAGACTGGCCTTGTCTTGACTGCAAGCCTAGGCTGAGCTTGGAGCTATCTAGGGTTCTGCCTACTTTGCTTGTTTGCCATTTGGAGCCTCAGCGCTGCTGTGCTTGGCCTAGTTTATCTGGAACTACTCTGTCTGACCTTGCCTTGCAGAAACCTGACTTTTGCTTGACCTGACTTTGCCTACTGGATCCTGAAATTGGACTGGTGGTATGTGACCTTGTGCCCCTGTCATCTGGACCTAGAACCCCTCCCCAGG
Source organism: Rhineura floridana (assembly GCF_030035675.1). Lineage (NCBI taxonomy): Eukaryota > Metazoa > Chordata > Lepidosauria > Squamata > Rhineuridae > Rhineura > Rhineura floridana. The sequence continues at coordinate 15,779,365 of NC_084493.1, read as the reverse complement.
CTGGTACAGAACAGCCAGGGACAGTCCCTGTGTATAATCCTCCATTCCCTGCCTGCTGTAGATATTAGGTAAACAGGCAAGGGAGTCCACCCCAAAATATATCAAATGCACAAAGGTAAGATATAATATATTTATTTCAGGCCAGCCAAGGATTATCATCAGCTGGGAAGACTCCTTGGTTGAGGACTATTGGCTATGATCTAGCTGTGACATATCATTGGTTCTGGAATCTGCATTTCTTCCATCTACAGAAAGGAAAGAGGGGAACTTGTGGCCCTCTACAAGATGTTGGACTATAATTCCAATCACCCCTGACCATTGGCTATGTGACTGGGGGCTGATGGGAGTTGGAGTTCAATAACATCCAAAGGGCCACTGACTTCCCATCCTAGATCTACAAGGACACCAGTTTGGAACCAGGCTAAGCTGGCTGAATTTAGGTCTAAATGATTTCAGTGGGACAAGTTAGTCATGACTAAGCCCCATTGATTTCAATGGGAACTAAGGGCAACTAACTTAGTCTGGATCCAACTTAAACTGGATATCACATGTGCTTGAAGTATAGATTCCCATGCCTTCTGTATTGCTTTTCGAGACTCTTCAATAGAGAGAATTCAGAGATAACCAGCATGGTGTGATTCAGATGTTGTTGGGCTGCAACTCCCACCTGCCCCAGCCAGCATGGCCAATGGTCAGGGATTCTGGGAGCTGTAGTCCAGCAACATCTGTAGGGCGCCACACTAGTTCCCCCCTTCTATATTATTTTCCATTTGAAACATGTTGAGGTGGACTTTCCTCCCTCCTCCATTTTGCTCAGGTATCAGACAGCCGTTAAGAAGATGTTCACATGTCAGGGTCAAATCAGTTCCTTAAGGTCACTCTGTGGATTTAATCCCTTCTGGCTCCTTAATAAAAGCTGAGGGCTGAATCCAACATTCTCCGTCCACTAGTATAAAGACTTTTGCACTGGTAGATGGTGAGTTTTAATACTGAGCAACAGAGGAACCCAACACAACAGCTGTGCTAGCAGAAACTCATTGTGCAACAGGCTGCATAATCTATTGTGGAACCCCATGGGAGCACCTGAAAAATGCAGAATTCGGGTTCCTGAAAGTCTGAAGCTTTGTTTTTTTTAAAAACACAAGATGCCAGGCCATATAGCTGCAGAGATACAGTTGAAAATAAGTGGTACTGCCTGCTGAAATCTTGGAAGTCAACAGTGTCTACAATTACCAGTGAATGAATGACCCCTTGGGATTCAGTGCCTTACAAAGTCATCAGCAACCTGCTTAGGCATTCTCTTCTGCAACGTTCCACTGGCGCAAAACATTTCACCAGCTGAACAAGTATACCACTAAGTGACTTTAAGGTAGCGCTACCTTGGATACAACACTCAATATTGAAAATGATGTGGTGTGTCAGATAAAATCTACATATGATATTTTCCAGTGCAAAATATCAAAGGGGTGCAGTGTGGGGGGGTGACATCAAAGACAAGCACCCATCCAAAGTTTCCCTTATTTATTTTTTTAAAGTGCAGTGGAAGAGATATTTATTTCAATCCACAAATGAGGCAACTGACAATGCTTAGATGACTGCACATTTAAAGTATGGCCTATACATGACAGAGGGCTGCTGCTTCAGACTCCAGTTGGGCATCAATCCCCTACCTCATGCCTAGATTCAATCCTCACAAAGGTAAGATATATTGATTTCTCAATATATCTCACAGGGCTGGAGCCCTGTCTGAAAAACATGGAGAGCTTCTGCCAGTTAGAGTAGTCAATACTGCACAAGATGGACCAATGGTCTGACTTGATATGAGGCAGCTTCCTAGTTTCTCTGTTTCAGTCTAGGCATTCCCCAAGACTCCTCCAAACTCTGTCTCCATCCCCCAGTCTCTGGATGAATAGCGATCTGTGAAGGCTGCAACTTTCCCTCATCTGGAATAAAGTAAAAGGTAAAGGTGTCCCCGCACTTGTCGTGCAAGTCATTTCCGACTCTTAGGATGACGTCTTGCGACGTTTACAAGGCAGACTGTATATATGGAGTGGGATTGTCAGTTCCTTCCCCGGCCTTTCTTTACCCCCCAGCATATGCCGGGTACTCATTTTACCGACCACGGATGGATGGAAGGCTGAGTGGACCTCAACCCCTTTTACCGGAGATTCAACTTCCTCCTTCCATTGGAATCAAACTCCAGCCGTGAGCAGACCTTTCAGCTACGTTACCGCTGCTTACCACTCTGTGCCATGAAGGGTCTTCTGGAATAAAGTACAGTGTGTGAATTCCTAGTACTGGGGAGCTGCTGCTCTGCTTCCCATGCTCAGTCATCAGAAAAAAGCAGAAGATTACTCAGGCACGTTTAATAACTACACCTCGGGAAACATGTAGGCAATTCAGGGTAGCGCTAGCTACTTGAGAAATGATTTGACAGTTGCTCAGAATCAGCTGCTCTAATCAAATAAACAGTGATGACTCAGGATTGATTTAGGTAGTATTAGCTGTGGGGTGACCTCAAGGTGAGTGGAAGTGACTGTCAGCTCCATGAGGAATTATGTTTTGCACTGGATACAGTTTGGCAAATCTGGTGACGGTGTAGATAACTGAGAGCAACAGAAAAAGGTAGCATCCAGGGCTCTGGGTAGTTTGAGACATCACTATGGGACCACCTGAAAAATGCAGAATTTGGGTTACTGAGAGTCTGAAGTTTTGTTTTTTAAAAAAACACAGGATGCTAGTCCTTATGGCTGCAGAGATACAGCTCAAAATAAGTGGACATTGCCTGCTGAAATCTTGGAAGCCTAAAGTGTGTACAATTACCAGTGAATGAATGACCATTGGGATTCAGTACCTTACCTAGCAATTTGTTGTTGTTTGTGATCAGTGAAGTTAGAATAAATTATGCAGCCGTAAACATTGCAGAAGTATAGATGCACAACAAGAAACATTATTTGTATTTCTGTTTGCACAATGTTTACAGGTTAGGAGCACAGGAGCCTGCCTTATACAGAGTCAGGCATTTGGTCCATCTCACTCAGTATTATCTACACTAATTGGCAGCAACTTTCCAGTATTTCAGGCAGGAGACTTCTCCCAGACATATTTAGAGATTACACCCTAGACCTTCAACATACAAAATATGTGCTCTATCAAACTCTAGTTCTTCCAAAGAAAGCTAAGAAGATGTATTATATGTATCAGGGCACTGGGCAATCTATCTCAGTATAGTCTACACTGATTGGCAGCTGCTCCCCAAGGAGCGTTTCAGTCAGGGGTCTTCCCCAGCTCTACCTGAAGATGCAAGGAATTGAACCACTTTTCCTTGGTGTAGAATTTGGATTGCCTGAGTGCATAAATTTAATTTACTTTAAAAAAAACAATTTAAAAAGAGACAAGACACTGCTTTGGTCTCATCAGACGTGCATCAACTCATTCACTCAGAGTTGGGGGCCTGAGCCTCAGCTTTAGGACTGCTACTGTAAGCTTCCGATCTTCATTTCCCCTTTCTTCATTGATTTGTGAATGCTGATTGGTTGAGGAAAGCTGTGGCATAATCACCGTAAAGGGATTTGCATAATTATGACACCCTTGTTTCTCGGCGCCCCTGATTGGCTATTGTCATTTTCTTGATTGGATGGGCTATTATAATCTTTCTGCTCCGACTGGTTCCATTATTAGAATCTTTTTTCTTTCTTTTTTTAAAAAAAGAAGTTTTGCAAGCAGCAGCGACGACAACAAAGAAACCTTGTTTTCATTCCCTGATGCTTAGACAGAAAGGTTAAAAACATACAGAGAGTGGAAGCACACTGAATGCCAAAAGAAAACCAGGCTATACATCAGTTGGGGGAAAACGTTTTTCAGTTGGAGGGCCGCATTTCTGTCTCCAAGGGCCGCATGCCAGTGGTGGGCACGGCCAGAGGCAAAAAGTGGACGGAATAACAGATGTGACAAACCTCAGCCACGCAAGAGGGAGAGGTCTCTATACACACCCCAGAGACATTTCTCTGCATACCCCTCTTCATCCAGGCAAGCAACAGGTGTGAGCAGAGCTCTTCAAGAACACATTCCAGACAGGCAAAAGCACTTGAGGAGGGCATGGAGCAGAGCCAGTAAGAGATGTGGGCTGCAGATGTGGTATGGCCGGGGAGGGAGTCCAGAGAGCTAGAAAAAAAGGCCTGGAGGGCCCCGTTTGCCCCCCGGGCCTGAGACTCCCGACCCCCTGCTATACATTTGATATTTTAAAAGGATTTATCTCAGGGACATCCAATGAAGCTGAATGTTGGAATGTTCAGGACAGACAACAGGAAGTATTTCTTCACATAAAATGATGGAATTCCATTGCATAAGACATAGTGACGATCACCAGCTTGGATGGCTTTAAAAGAGGGTTTGTCTTGAGCCCCGCCGAGTGGACCTGGAGTGATGGAGAAGAAGAAGACGAAGATACAGAATGGGACCCAGGGGAGGGTCCTAGTGGGTTGCAACCAGGAAGTGCTGAGCCAGTAGGCTTCAGTGTTTGACAGTGACAGCTTCTCCCCCTTAGCTCCAGTTGCCACAGAAAGAACACCGGCAGATCAAGAGCCCGCCCCTTCTCCTCCCCTCTACCCCCCTCTTCTCTCAAGGTGCTGCCACCGCACACCCCTCCTTTAGAGGAGGACAGTCTCATTGAGGTGCCGTTGCCCCAGACATGCAGACAACTGCAACGGCAGGCTCAGCTGGCCCCCAATTTCCCACCTGGGAGGAGCCCTCGTGTGTGCGCACATTCCCATTCTGTGACACCTTCCTCATGCAAGTACTCAACATACTTAAGGGTTGAAAGGGGGGCATCTAACTGCTGCGACATCTTAGCTTTGAGTAGTCCTGCCTAGTTATGCTGTGTAGAGATGCAGAATCTTGTGTGACCTGTAAGATAATCCATGAAGCTCTCTAAACTGCAGTTTTTCATTAAACATACTGGAGAAAAATATACCAGCGAGTCTGAGTCCAATTCCAACGGGCTGGGCCAGGACAGGTTTAGACAAATCCATGGAGGATCAGGCTACCAATGGCTACTCATCCTGATGGCCATGTTTGACCTTCACAGGTGGAGGCAGTATGCCCATCATACCAGTTGCTGGGAATCACAAGTGGGGCAAGAGCCATTGCACTCAAATACTGCTTGCAAACTGCCTATAGGCATCTGGTTGCCCACTGTGAGAACAGGATGCTGGACTAAATGGGATATTGGCCTGATCCATCAGGCTCTTCTTATGTTCTTCTTGCGTTTTGTATTTTTTGTATCACTGAAGTGGACAAAAGAACCACTGAACCCTTCCTGAGGTCTCTTGTGCCTGTCTTAGGGTTTGTTTGTGTGTGTGTTTAAATCAGAGTCATAAATCTTGCTGATCGTTGTTATGGCTGAGCATTCATTTGCTGTCTAATAGCCCAAGCTGAATGGTCGATGATTGGGGCCAGCCCTACCATTAGGCAAAGTGAGGCACCTGCCTCAGGGGTTAGATGCTGGAGGGGAACAGTGGTGACCCCATTGGCTGTTTGTCCCAAGACACACACCCCACCTCACTTGGTGCCTCAAGTGCATTGGAGGTTGCCATCCTGTCACCATTAGTTATTTATTTATTTAATTTGTATCCCGCCCTTCCTCCCAGCAGGAGCCCAGGGCGGCAAACAAAGCGCTAAAAATACTTTAAAACATCATAAAAACAGATGTCAAAATACATTAAAACAAAACAGCGTTAAAAAACTTTTAAAAAACCCAACTTTAAACAAGGGTTCAAAACATTATTAAAAAACATACCATTCCTGAAGTAAGATTCATCTGCCAGTCCAATTGGCTTCTGTACATGGAATGGGGAGGGGGTCCATCTGTCACTGAACTATAGCTCTTCCAAAGCTTGACTCAAGCAGCAAAATGTCATGCGCTGGCTCTGTTGATAATTCATCAAGTGACAGCCAATCGCAGGAGATTCATTCATTTATTTTTTTAAAAAATGCTAGGAGCTGGCTTTTGCAATATATTCCCTAAGCCTTGTTAGTAAGCAGAGAGATTAAACCACTGTTTCCTGGTTCAGATAGGACAGGAAACGGTGGTCTAATAAACCACAGCAGTGTACAAGGGGAGGGAAGAGGACACAGCATGGCAGCATAATGCGCCTTCTGGCTTATTAGAACGTGATTGTTACATCTGAATTGGCCCCAGTGTGTTAATACAAAACTCACCGATAAAGCAGTGAGATAAAGAAAGTGTGCCAGCACTAATAAATGTACAAATTGACTAGTAACAGTCATTAGAAGGTAAATATAGAATGGGGAAGAGGTGACTGTTACTAGGGCAATAGTCCCCAGATAATAAAAGCCATTTCTATATGAAACTATCCATCTGTGCCTGCTTTCTGTGCAAATACTATCTAAAGAGTTTCAGTTAGCCTGAGCATCTTGTCTTCCAGAGTGGATTACCTTGATTCATCAAAAAGCACATGACTCTTTTGGGAGGGGAATCTTATCCCCCCCCTTGTCTTGTCTGTCATTTTTGCCAGGGAGCAAAAGAAGGCACATTGTTTTTCTAATATATTGGAGCAACACATCAGTTTCTTCAATTCTGGCAAGTAATAGAAAACCCCAGCCTTGACTGACTGTGTCTATTACCAGATAAAACCCATCCATCCATGGCAAGGATCAAAAATCCTCACATGGCAGGGCTGTACCGGAGAACTGATGCCGTTACTTGAGTTGGGAAAGGCAAAGAAGTGTGGGATACACCTATGCTAGGGGGGCACCAAAGTCATCGCTCACCCTCAATTCACAACCCCATCCACAGGTGGCAAATTAGGGGTCACCCATTTCAGCAGTCTTTTGTAAATAAAGGCACACGACTGCCTTAATTCTACACAATTGTACCCTCCATCTGCCCTTGCACAGAGAAGCCAATCTTACCCAGGCTTTCTGCACAAACTCTTACGGCTTAAATGCCAGAGGCTGGGAAGGATATGAAGTCAGGCCAAACATTCAGGGGATTACTAAGGCTTGGAGGATCTGTCAGCTGCAGTTTGCTCAGTTTCTCATTTTTCCAGTCTTAAATTCAGTTCACATTTCTGCATTGCAGTTTGTCTTTTTTTTTTTCAAACGAAACAAAATCCTCATGAAAATTCTTAAGCATTTTATGGCGAATTGCTCCTAAAAACACATTTGTATATGTATACCTTTTTGCAAGCAATTTCTCCTAATACAGCTTTTTTGTATGTTATTTGCACAAATATAATCATTTTGTGCACACTTTCCCCTAATATATGCATTTTTGTAAACATTGCTTGGTTGGAGAACTGCACAGCGAAATTTGGTAAGTGTAAATTTCCAAGGGTGTGTTTCAGTTCTCATATTGTTTCAGAAAGTGCAAATTTGATAGATTCTGCTTTAAATGAGAGCTAAATTGAATGTCTTGCCCCATTCCTTCACCAACTTCTGGGCACTAGTGGACACATTGAAATATTGAACATAGCAAGCTCCCTTCTACTGATTTAGACCATTGGTCCATCTACCTCAGTGCTGTCTACAATGACTGACAGCGACTCTCCAGGGTTTGGGACAAGGCGTTTTCCCCAGTCTTACCTAGAGATGCTGAGGATTGAAACTGGGACCTTTTGCATGCAAAGAAATTTGATTTTGTTTGCATTTTAACGAGAAGCTACCTGATTCACATTTCTTAAACCAACACATGAGCTTAAACTGAATTATCCTTGGAAATTTGCGCTTCTCCAAATCTTGTGAGACAGTTCTCCAAAGAATTTGTACAAAAATGTATCTGTTAGGGGGAAATGTGCATGAAAATGCATACTTTAGAGAAAATAACATACATGAATGTATAATATTAGGGAAAATTGGTGGCAAAAATGTGCATATTTCCATGCAGATTAAAAGAAATGCTGCAAAAACATGGTTGGAAAAATATATAAGGTTGGAAAAAGAGAAACTGAAAGAACCCAAAATTTACAAATTTGTTTATCCCTAACTTACAACTCAAATATTTCCCGAACAGACTCAGAACCCAACAGTAAGCAGAAAGGTTCTGGAACCAATTGGAAATGCATCTGCCTGTCCCAGAACTTTGGTAGTGTGGAAATCCATGCATCATTTCTGCCCATCTTTGCTTGTGTGTTCCCATCAGGGACTTTGCATGCTTTCCTAGATTCTAATCGCAGCTCAGCAACTGACAGCAATTCCTTCAGCTCAAAATTACTTATAATCAAATAGATCCCTACCGACCTGACCCAGATTTTGACTTCCATCTCACACCTGTAGGTATATATTCAGAGCTGGGATCCAGACTCCTGATAGGGAACAGACAACTGATCTTGTTTCTCCCTTAGGTGTAATTTTCATTGTTTTGCAGATGATTTAATGAGAAGAACTGCCTGGTGTTTCTTTCATTCAGTCATTCACTGTAGTATTTGTAGTTCATTCATTCATTCATTCATTCATTCATTCATTCATTCTAGTATTTGTAGCCCTCTCTTCATTGAATGATTTCAATCCCAGAGCAGGGAACAAAATAACGAGGATAAAACAGAAAAAATATACAAAAATTACAAAATCATATAAACAGGTCTAGTAAACAAATTAACGAAGGCAGGCAAGCAAAACATAAATTAAATGTTTTTAAAATGTTTGCCTAGAAAAAGAGAGACCATTCCTGAACTTTTGAGTTTCTTTTTGGTGCAAATCAACCGACTCAGTAGATTCTGTGGATTAGGAGCATATCTACACAACAGACAAAATGATTCAGTTATCCTTCACTCTCCTCAGAAAAACCTGGGGACTGTAGCTGTGCCTCCAAGGATGAGTGTGTCAGCACCCTCACAAAACTATTAAACTATTAACTCCCAGGATTCCTTGTGGGACCATGACAATTAATCTAGTATCTTACAGGATGGTCTCAGATGAACTTTTGGAAATGGTGCAAAATCGTCTCCAAAAGTTTGTCTTGAATATCGTGGGTCATTTTTCCAAGACAACTAGAGGCCTAGAGAAACGACCTATTTTGTCATCTATAACCGCTCCCTTGCCCTGTGTTGTTCAACCTTGGGTCCCCAGATGTTGTTGGACTACAACTCCCATCATCTCTGGCCACTGACTATGCTGGCTGGGGCTGGTGGGAGCTGCAATCCAACAACATCCGGAGGGCCACAGATGGGGATGGGTGAAACTGTTCATTTCAGTTTCTTTCACTTTCTCATTCTTTCCAGTCTTAAGTTCAGTTCTCCACATTTCCACAAGTTTGCAATGTATTACATACATACTTACATACTTACATACACATGTAGTCCTCATGAAAATTCATCAGCATTATAGTTCAAATTTATCCTAATATACACACTTCTGTATGCAGGTTTGCCTAATTTTTGCAAACCAGTTTCCACTCATATAATGCATTCTGTATGTTATTTTCTCATATACATGCATTTTAATGCACCCTTCACCCTAGAAAATGCCCTTTTTGTACACATTACTTGGCTGGAGAGCTGCACTGCAAAATTCAGAGGAATGCAAATCTCCAAAGGTGAAATTTTCAGTTTGCATATTTATTTCAGAAAGTGTAAGTAAGGTAGGTTCACCTTTAAATCCAAAGTGAACCAAATTTCTCCCCCATTCCCAGCCACAGGTTCCCCATCCTTGCTCAAAGCCAAGCAGTGGATCACCACCAATGCCCTGAGGCTCCATTTTTACTGTAGTACATACCTCTGTGTGGGCATACCACCTTTGGTGTGTATGAAAAATGTGGTCCTTTAAGCTGATAGTATGGTGTATCCAATTGATTATGAATATTACTACCAGCTCTGGGACAATAAATATCTCTGCAGACTAGGGATTGGAGAGAAATTCAATTCAGTTCACATTTAAAGCTGAATCTATCAAATTCGCCCTTTCCAAAACAATATGAGAACTGAAACACAGCTGTTGTTCAAAATTTACATGCCTCCAAAAGTTGCAACGCCATTCTGCAACCAAACAATATTTACAAAAATGCCTATATTAGAAGAAGGTGTGCATAAAGGCTAACAGGTGTAAATCAGTCAAAACCGAATATAAAAAAGTGTTTGTCAGGAGAAATGCGCCCTAAAATACTGAAGAATATTCATCAGGATTTAAAAACAAACAAACACAAATTGCTGCAGAAATGTGGAGAACTGAATTTAGGGTTAGAAAAATGAGAAGCTGAGAGAACCAAAACTGACAGATTATTCCGTCTCTACCGCAGACTTACATTGGCTGTGCCCTCCCCAGAACTATTGACTGATATTTGCAAGCCATATCCAGATCTAGTTACATCATCTGCTGAAAAAGCATTCCCTTCAACCAGGATTGCCTTCAGCCCAACCATACAAAAATAAATAAATAATCCTCCAGATTGGCACATTATCCATTCCCTCACGGCTTACATCGAGTCTGCCAAGTTCATCTCCTAAATGACAAACAGGAGTCTTTGTTCCTAGTGCTTCAGAACCATAAAAACAGGTTTTAACAGTCAAGACAGATAGCAATGGAAGTGATCCCAACAATCTTTTGTTCATCATAACAGAATAATTCATGACCAGCGTTTCCAGTTGCTATGGGGCTGGATTTTTAATATCATTGTTCTAAAAAATGTCAAATAGTCATATACGGGAGATGTCCAAAGCTCATAGTCATAGCTATATGACAGATTGTATTAATCTGTAATACAGTTAAGTCAACATGCATTAATTCAGCTTGCTCTAGACCACGTTCTTCAACCTTGGGTCTCTAGAGGTTGTTGGACTACAACTCCCATCAACCTCAGCCAGCTTAGCCAATGGCCAAGGATGATGGGACCATGTGAATGAAGCTTGTGGACCACTGGTGGTCCGTGACCACAGTTTGGGAACCTCTGATCTAGACACATGGAAACCAACAGGGATAAATCAGTTTATAATCATCTATTTGAGCTAAGCTGCTAAAGGGTGCTCCCAATGAAGTCAGTGGGATTTAATAAGCTTAATTTACATTCCACTGGTTCAAATTGGAAGCCACCATCACTGCAGCTACCTTAGATGGGAATGCTTCTTGAAAGGGAAGAGCATCTCCTTTGCACGCAGAAGGTGCCAATCCCCGGCAAACTCCAGGTAGGGTAGAGAACATTCCCTATCTGAAACCCTGGAGAGCTGCTGACGGTCAGTGCAGACAATACTGAACTAGATGGACCAATGGTTTAACTTCAGTGTAACACAGCTTCCCGTGTTTTCTATGCTCTGGGTGGGCCTTATGTATAGGAGAGGGCCCTTGTACACCCATTTGGGATATAATGTCAATGCACAGAGCTGGAGGTGGAGCCTGCTTGTTGCCTGCCATCCACACAGCCCTGATGCCACAGTGCACCGTCTTTTCGTTTGTGTGTGCTGGTGCAGAGTAGCACACGCCATTTAAACACGGAAACAGCAGAGGCTTAAACACTGTTGCCCTTGCCACAGCCCAGGTAGCCTGCTACTTCGTGGCTTTCAGTCATGGGGCTGCTTTCCGGCTCGGCCTTTTTCTGATAAAGATTCATTAAGTTAATTAATTAAGGTTGATTAAGTTGCTTTATCTTCCCGTTCCTGCATTTCCTTTAGTGCCCCAAATGGTCTGGCATTGTATTAGGCAGCTTCCTAGGTTCCTATGTGCTACGAGCAAAAAAAAAATATGTTTGGAAATATGCATTTTGTGAGCAAATATGTTTAAACTACATATTAAATAATTTAAATGCAATTTTTTGGTGTGTGGATATTTAAAAAAGAGAAATCGCAGGTTAACATGGAATCAGGATGAAATGAACTTACGAATGAATGCATGCAAAACTGACACGGGCCAGAAATAGTCTGATCCATCCATCCTGAGCTAATGGCCCCAAAGAGCCGGCAGAGCCGGGAAATTGCAACGCACATATTTCAGCACGTCTCTAGCTACCCCAGGAAGAGTGGAATTGAGCAACACTCACTTTATTAATCTGATTTACACAGTTGAAAAACCACTTCTCAACAAAACAGTAAGTTGTTAGTTTTCTTGAGGAGCTATGACAAGTGATTTGCAGCGGCATACGATCCCATTTAAAGATGTTCAAAACCAAGTTATTGCCGCTGGAGAAAGGTTGGGGGGGGTTGTTTGTTTGTCTCTTTGTACTGTAGGCAAAGCAATCAGTGATAATGTATTGGTGAGTAACAAGAATAGATAAAACTCTGCCAGAAAAAAAAATAGAAGCTGCCTTTCACTGAATTGATCCATTCATCTCAGTATTGTCTACACTGACTGGCAGTGGCTGTTCATAATTTCCAGCAGAGGACAATTGCAGCCCTACCTGGAGATGCCGGAGATTGAACCTGGGATCTTCTGCATAGAAAGTAGATCTACCACTGATCTACACCCTGTTCCAGTGTACATAATGCATAGTGCTAGATGGAAGAGGGTTCAACAGCAGGCGTTCTCTGCTCCCACATTCAACAACATGAAAACAAGGAGCAGGGCTGTTGGAAGTAAAGCACCAATGCATATTATAAGTGACCTCAACTAATGGACAGCGATAGGTGCAAAGGCAATCTGTTCCTCCCTCTGCTGATTCCTCCTCTAAAGTGTTTGTTACAGGCTTTTCTCCTCCCGTTCCTCCCTTCTCTTCCTGTCTTTGTTTTCAGTTAGTTATTTTATTTATTTATTTATTTATATCTCACCCTTCCTCCCAAAAGGTGCCTAGAGTGGCAAATAAGCAATAAAACACTAAAAACGTCTTAAAAACAGAACATTTACAAACAACTTAATCATGGCTACCTAAGTGCAGGTCACATGGCTGCTTCAGCATGTATGAGCAACATCGAAGGTGAGGCTACTCAATAAGGCCCCTCCCCTTGTTCCAATGCATTGAACAAGGGAATGGAGAACACCTGAAGACGGCACGTAGCGCTTCATACTAAGGGTAGTGGATGATCATATTTTTGAATGTCCCCCAAGGTGATGATGGGGACACAGACATGAAGGAGAGGATTACAGACAGGCCCGGTGCCAGCAGGTGGCCAGGCTGGGCACTGGCCAAGGACACCTGGTGCTGAGAGGGCCCCCTGTTGCTGGGGCTGAGTGGGTATAGCTTCCGCTCCATGATCCATGCTAGCATCGGGTCGTGTAGTGTGTGCTCTGTGCCCCGATGCTAGTACGGATCACAGAGCGGCAGCCACCCTCCTAGGCAACACTCCCCTGCTTCCAGCATGGGCTGGCTGCATAGCTTGCTGCAGTACTGCAGCACCGCATCATCACGCTGCGTGCGATGCTTGTCACCCAAGATGGTGGCAGGAGCGTCAACATACTCCCATATCTTGGGTGATGGCAGGCATGCACACACAGCACTCTAATCCACTGACATGGCCAGGCCTTTTTAAGTCTCTGCTGGCACCTCTGCTGCTGCCCACCACCGTTGCCCAAGGGCCCACTGCAGTTATAGACAATCTTTCTTCTAGCTCAACCCTGTTTCAGTATTGAGCACATGCCCCAAACGGTAGGAAGACTTCCTTGTGTCACTTGCCACGGCTGCTCTGAAGCCCTTTTTTCTTCCTTTCTCACCAGAGAACTTCACAACGTTCTTTGGCTGCATCAAGGTGAACTTTATAGGGGAAATGGCTTTACTACTACCCTAGCATAGATCATGCTATTATACAGGACTGATAGCTTGGGCACTAGCCTGCCCCGGGCCCATGGCACCATAGCCCAACACCCCCTCCTGACACAGGCGGTGCAGCACTAATAAGCCCACCCATGTGCCCCACCCACCTTTTGTGTCTCACTGTGCGTGATGCACACCTGCCACCAACCAAGATGGCATCTGGGGCTTCAACCCCTTAGGGAATCCCCTGCCACCATCTTGAGTGATGGCAGGCATGCAGACGCAGTGCCCATAGTCTGTACACTGAGAGCAGAGGTAGGTGGGGGATGTGGATGGGCTTATTGAAGCCTGCGCTGCCTGTATGGGAGGGTTGCCTGGAAGCTCCCGCTCCATGATCCACAGCAGCATAGGGCTACAGGACCGGATGCTGCTGCAGATCGCAGAATGGGAGCGCCACCCTCCCACCCTAAGGAGGCCCCCTTCAGGGGCCCCTTTGGGCTACAGCAGCCCTTGGCCAGGGCCCAACTTGGCCACCCTTTGGCATTTGTTGTTATACCTGAAGGAGCTTAGGCTGGCTTCCTATTTTAAACGCCCAGTTCATGCTGAGAGACAGCTTTCAACTAACAAGAACATATAGTGAAAAGAGCATATTGGGAACATAATTAACCCGGTGATTCCTTTCTCCCCTCGCCTTTCGGTCAGATTGTCTTACCTTGCCTACCAGTGAAAAAAGTTGGAATGCTTAGCAAATACCATTTCTTGATTCAGTTGTTCCAAAGGCTTTACAAACGTCAAGCCTCTCCGCCCTGCCTTGGGGTCATGTCCCAGGCCTCACCTGCACTATATAATAAAACAGTATCATACCACTTTAAACAGTGATGGCTCCTGCCCCACCCCTGAAAAAATCCTGGGAACTGTAGTTTGTTAAGAATGCAGAGAGTTGTTAGGGGACCCCTGTTCCCCTCCCAGAGCTACAATTCCCACTGTAGTTTAACAGTCAATCCCTCTTCCTGGGGAATTCTGCCAGAGACTGGTTGCACAGGCTGTCACCAGCCGCAGCTAGAATGTGCTTTCTTCAGGCACCCGCCTCAACTGTGACAAGCATTGAACTTTAGAAGCCGCAGTACCAGCTGGTTTGTCAGGAGCTGTGACAAACACGTCTAATTTCAGATTCATGTGCTGATCCTTCAAGTTGTTTTCATAAAGCTTTCACTCACTGTTGGCCAAGCCCTGCATGCTTTGTTAAGTAACATCTCTTGGTAATATACTTTCCTGGCAGGGTTGCAAAATGTCAGCAGACGAAATGAATCTCACTTTTCGCTTTTGCCGCAATCAACACCAACAGCAGAACAAATGATCCCATTTCCCGGTGTGGCTTGGAAAGTGCAGGCTCCCTCCTTTTCTCGGCTCCTCCTCTTTGGGGTCACTTGGCTGACATTTTTCTGTCCCGGGATGGTCTTTGTACCTTTTGTGGAAGTTTGCTTCGCTGAAAGTCAACCTGAAGGACACACGGATGATGTTAAACTCATACATTTATGTCACAAAAATAACTCCGGCCTTCCTTCTTGGAACAGAAACTCCAGAAATTATTCCTTCTGTTTTAATTAGGTACAGATAAATCAATCTTTTTCCAATCTAGATTCACTCATGCATACATTTCGTTCACTGGTTTTGATTTTTAAAAAATGAAATCTGCATGAAAATTTGCATTTATATATGTATTTTGAATGTATTTCATCTCTTTTTTTTAAAAAAAAACTGCATGAAAATTTGCATTTAAATACATCTCTTTGAATTCATTTCCCCTCATTGTGATCTACATCTTGAGCAATGGCAACAAAACATTTGGGAAATGTAAAAGTTGGTGGATAATGTTGCAGTCCTAACCCCACTTACCTGGGAATAAGCCCCACTGAATTCAACAGGATTTATTTCTGAGTAGGCATGGTTAGGCTTGTGCTGTAAGTTCTTATCCATAAATAAGCCTCCATACTTTCCAGGACATTTACCTCATCGCAAAAAGTCCAGTCTTCAGGGGAAGTGGGTTTTGTTGTGCAAGAACTCCCAATCAACTATAATTGCACAGCCTGGATTTGCCAGTATGAGATGGAATCCCACCTCCAAAAGGCAACAGGCTGGAAGTGCCGAGAATGTGGATCAGATTGTGGCATGGATGCACAACTGGCACAGGCACTGGACATGCATGCCACCCTTGAACAGGCGCAGGAGAACTAATTGGCCTTCAGGATTGATTTATGCATTTTAAAAATATATAAACTACCCTTCATGCAAAAATGGGTCCCAGGGCTGCACACAAAGGAAGGTTATGGCATTGCATCAGGCTTACTCTCTGGCCTCCTTTTTCCATGCTGCACGTCTGTTTGCATTCCAGCTCAGGCAGATGCAAGTGAACCTAGGAAGCTGCCTTACACCAAGTCAGAACATTAGTCCATCTAGTGAACTATTATCTGCAGTAACTGGCAGCTGCTCTCCAGGGTTTCAGGCAGGGGTCTCTCCCAGCCCTACCTGGAGACAGCAGGGATTGAACCTTGGACCTTCTGCATGCAAAGCAGATGTTCTGCCACTGAGCGAAGGCCCATCCCCAAACTGATGGCAAGTGGTGTGTGCACTAGAGTGGCGCTCCCTCATATTTTAGAAAGCCAGTGTGGTGTAGCCAATGTGGTTAAAGCCAGGATGGAGAACCTATGGTCCTCCAGATATTACTGGATTCCAAATCCCATAGGCACCAGCCAGCATGGCCAATGGTCAGAAGGGATGATGGGAGTTGTAGTCCAGCAGCATCTGGAAGGCCCCAGGTTCCTCGCTCCCGGGGTTAGAAGAGTGTTACTAGTGTATTTATTGAGAATATTTTTATCCCACCTTTGCATCAGGATATTCCAGAAGGTGGATAATGACAAAAGGGAAAAAATCATCAAGCTAGAGATGAAAACAAATTAAAATACACTCTAAAGCTCACATACCAAAGAAATAAGCCACACTTAAATCAACAGCAGCGCTAGTCATAGCTACAAGCAGTAGAAAGTTTTCTAAAGGTCACTTGCTTAAAAAAAATGTTGGTGTTGAGTGATTTCTCCTGCAATGGGGCCATGCTTAGCAAAAGTGCCAAGGATCATGTGAACTGGCTCAAATGCATGTATCATTAGCAACAGTACCCTATAATAATGGGATACATATCACCACTTATGGATAGTTTTTAGCACAGGTTACTACATTTATTTATTTTCTTATTATTCCATTTATATCCCACCGTTCCTTCCAAAGGGAGCCCAGGGCAGCAAACAACATTGCTCACAGTAATAATAACTAGTTACAAGTGTTGTTATCAGAATGTTGCAACTATCTTGCAGTCAGTTATATTACAGACAAGCAATACCTGGTTCAGAGGCACGGGTGTCATAGACTTGGAATTGAAACTGTGCCACTGCAAGCGCGCACATGCCTGTCATCAAACAAGATGGTGGCAGGGGCATCAGCCCCTTAAAGAAGCCTCCGCCACCATCTTGGTTGATGGCAGCCTTGCGCATGCAGCACACACAGCAGCAGAACAGAGGAGAGAAGTGGAGCGAGCAAACAGACAGGCGGCCTGGAAGCTCCTTCCCTGCGATCCGTGGCAGGGACCCTGCCGCGGATCATGGGAGTGCTACTCTCCCACCTTCAGGGGCCCCTCTGAGCAGCAGGGGCCCTCGGCCAGGGCCTGACCTGGCCTCCCTTTGGTGCCAGCCCTGCATGTGTGTATGAGCACCAGTGATGCAGAGCAGGCGAAAAGGTGAGGAGCCAAGCTGGGCCTGCATGATGCTTTGTACAAACTTCAGAAGTATAACAAAACCCAAACAACGCAGGATTCCCTGATGCATCCGTTCCATTTCAGAAACAAGACCAGGTCACTGAGAACTGCAAAACAGAGGGAGGAATGCATACCTGGCTAATTTTAGAGGTGTCCCTACCTGTCAGGTGAACACTCCCTTATCACACCTGGAGAGCAGTTTTATTTTATTAGTATTTCGTTATTATTTCTTTATTTGATTTATATCCTGCCCTTCCTCCCAGTAGGAGCCCAGGGCAGCAAAAAAAAAGCACTAAAAACACTTTAGAACATCATTAAAACAGACTTTAAAATATATTAAAACAAAACATCTTTAAAAACATTTTTAAAAAGCTTTAAAAACATCTTTTAAAAAAGGGTTAAAAACATATTTAAAAGCAGCTGCAGCACAGATGCAGACTGAAATAAGGTCTCTACTTAAAAGGCTTGTTAAAAGAGGAAGGTCTTCAGTAGGCACCGAAAAGATAACAGAGATGGTGCTTGTCTAATATTTAAGGGGAGGGAATTGCAAAGGATATATGCCATCACACTAAAGGTCCGCTTCCAATGTTGTGCAGAGTGGACCTCCTGATAAGATGGTGTCTGCAGGAGGCCCTCACCTGCTGACCGCAGTGATCGACTGGGTATATAAGGGATAAGACGGTCTTTCAGGTATCCTGGTCCCAAGCTGTATAGGGCTTTGTACACCAAAACCAGAACCTTGAACTTAGCCTGGTAGCTAATAGATAGGTTGTCACATGCTTTTAATGGGCACAGGTGCCACCACCTGCTGTACCCTCAGTACCGCACCTGTCTTGGCATTCAGGCTGCAACAGTTTGTTGGAGCAAGAGATGGACAACAGGCTGCTGATAGCATCTGGGAGTCTTGTGGCAGCCAGGGATACATTGCCAAGAATGAGAAAGATTGAGCAGAGATGTGCCAAGAGCTCTATAACAGTGCCGTGGTTCATTATAAGCAATCCCATAGCTTTAAGCACTTCAGAAACTGGGGAAAATATCTGCACATCAACTGGAGCATCAGCCAACTGGGGATTCAGTCACTGGGAGACTTGAGATCCTTCAGGTGGGGAGAGTAGAAACTGGTGGATCCAATGTCAGTGGGGGAGTGAATTCGCTCCAGGTTTTAGTCCTTACTTTCAAGGAACTGTCCAAGGTGCTGAACCTATTTTGGATAATAGGTTTCAGCACCTTAACCAGCTCCTTGAAAGTTCGGAATAAGACCCACAGCGGATTCACTCCCCCACTGACATCAGAACAACTAATCTTCCTTGTCTGGGGACATGCTCTGCTCTTCTGCTTTGTGATGAAGATTCAAGTGTTATAACTGAAGTGGTCCCAGTGCCTGGATGGCAGACCGCCCCGGAACCATATGTAAGCCGCCTTGTGTTTCTATCATGAAAAGAAAGGCTGGGTATAAATGTAATAAATAAATAAATGAAGAGCATTTGTCCTCCAGGCTCGCCAAGCATTTGGCTGTTTTTGCAGATCTGGCTACATCAAAACAGGAATTAAAAGAAGAGATGGTGTGAAGCAGCGGTGGCTGGTGTCCATTGGGGCTGGTAGGGTGGAAGGCAAAGAAACCCACAGTAGGGGGATCCAAAGCCAATGACAGGCAGAGCCAACTCGTTCTAGTTTTGCCCCCGTCCTCTCCCTGCTGGGTTGTTTAATGGCAAAACTAAGGAGGAGGGAGCTGGCAGGCAGTGCCACTCCTTGGAAGATCCAAGGGTATGGACTGCAGTAAGGATGGGTGAGAAATTCAGTTCAGTTTGCATTCCCAGCTAAATCTACCAAATCCACACTTTCCAAAACAATATGAGAACCAAAACATAGCCATCCTTCAAAATTCGCACTTCAACGAATTTTGCAATGCAGTTCACCAACTAAATAATGTTTACAAAAATGCATATGAAAGGAGAAAGTATGCATAAAAATGAATATATGAGTGAAAATATCATGCAAAATACATTATGTGATGAGAAATGGCTTGCAAAAATGTGTATATGTGTTTATTAGGAGAAATTCACACTAAAATGCTGGAGAATTTTCATGAGGATTTTGTTTTAAAAAAACTAATCACAAATTGCTGCAGAAATGTAGAGAATTGAATTTAAGATTGGGAAAATTATATACAAAGAGAACCAAAACTGATAGGCCTTTCCATCCCTAGTCTGAAGGCACATGAGGCCACGTGCTTGCTGAAACCTAGCAGATCTAGGTCTGGCCGGTGCCTGGATGGGAGACCATTTGTGAACCTCATGTATGCTGCCTTGGGTTCTATGATCAAAGAAAGGTGGGATTTAAATGTAAGAAAATTAAATAAAGAAAACAAAATAAGAAAAACAGATGGGGGCTAGCTGAGGGCTGACTGAAGCTGGTGGGGCAGTGCCCCATTTTCCCTTAATGGACCAGTCCCCAACTGGTGTGAAGTTTCACATGATGCAGGGGCTTTTTCAGTGCTATTAGCTCCTCTTATGGGTACGGTAAGGAGGGAGCTTCTTTCTCCCCTAGATTCTGCCAATAGCAGCAAAGGAAGACCACGTCAGAGGAAGCTGGTCAGGCCACTGGTCCATTGAACTCAGTATTGTCTACAGCAGAAGAAGGGAACCTTCGGCTCTTGAGATGCTTTTGAACTTCAATTCCCATCAGCCTCAGCCATCATGGCCAAATGATTTGGGATTATGGGAGTTGTTGTCCAACAACATTTTGAGAATCCTCAGGTTCCCCATTCCTCAATTGAAAGGAAAGTGATTTTTCATATGTTCCTCCACCCCACAATGCATTTTGCCCTTCCAGTGTCCTTCCCTAATATATATATGGCTTCATTTCCTGGAAGGAAGGTCAGTGGAGACTGTGGTGCCTCT
Organism: Rhineura floridana; assembly: GCF_030035675.1. NCBI lineage: Eukaryota > Metazoa > Chordata > Lepidosauria > Squamata > Rhineuridae > Rhineura > Rhineura floridana. Next base: position 15,759,033 of record NC_084493.1, on the reverse strand, counting down.
AGGATATATGGTTTTATTTACACATATATACAATCTGAGTGTAAGATAAAAGGGTTCACAGCATTAATAGTCCAACACATCTTGCTTCCCCATCAGACTTCCAGGGGAGGTACCCCAAAGCCATAGCTTGGGATTCAGCTCAGAAATTAAGCAAGCCTCACTGGGTCTTTTCCAGCTTCCACCTGGACTCACACTAACACAGAGACCACTTTCTGGCTCCAGCCACGTGAGGGAAGAGGGATGCCCTCTTTACTATGGCAACAGATCTTCTCTTAGCCACATCCTTGCACATGTTATGGGCCCCATTAGCCTATGAAAAGAACTTGTTTTACCAGTAAAGCAGGTTTCTCTGCTAAAACTCCACCTGTACAGATTACAAATCAGAGGCTGGAAAGGGGACTCAAAGACATCATCCGTACCAACCCCCATAATCCTATAACAATATTGTTTTAGTCTGCCACTACTGGATGGATCTTTGGTGTGCTCCAGCAAGGCTCTTCCTATGTCCGTACAGTGTCATATACAACTTCCAAACATTTTCTTTTTTCTTTCTTTTTTTCACCAAAGTAAAGAATAGCTGTCCTCAAGCCTAGCCTAATTCCCAACTTTCTTTGCCAACACTTTTTGAAAGGATATTCCAAGTCCCCATATGCCCACTGTTTGCATGCTGCATCATACAAAAAACTGGAAACTTCAGGAGGGAAGCGCGCTGCTCTTCAGCTCAGGTCCTGCTTGTGCGCTTCCCACAGGCACCTGGTTGGCCACTGTGAGAACAGGTTGCTGGACTAGATGGGCCATTGGCCTGATGCATCAGGGCCCTTCTCCTGTTCTCATATTAAAATGGAAATGGACTGCCTTCAAGTTGATCCCAACTTATGGCTACCCTATGAATAGGGTTTTCATGGTAAGTGGTATTCAGAGGGGGTTGACCATTGCCTCCCTCTGAGGCTAGTCCTCCCCAGCTGGCTAGGGCCTGCTCAGCTTGCCACAGCTGCACAAGCCCGCCCCTTCCTTGTCCGCAAGTGCCAGCTGGGGGCAACTGGGCTCCTATGGACTATGCAGCTTGCCCACGGCTGCACAAGTGGCAGGGCACGTAACCCCTGAGCCACTCCCTGTGGGGGTGATCTTTAGCTGGCCTTTGACATCCAGGAGACACGAGCGGGGATTTGAACTCACAGACTGTGGCCTCCCAGCCAGGCTGTCCTCCCCACGGTGCTACACCAGCTGTACTGTTTACATATTAAACATTTCAGAATTTGCAAGCTGTAAGTGAATATGTAGGTCACTGTGACAGGCTGCTTCAGAGGGTACCTGAATTTTGACAAGATTAGGCCCTTGAAGCAGCCAGCAAGCTGTCACTCAAGGGCTGCTTCTAAAACATTTTCCCTACATGGAGCTAATCTCCATGCATGGGGGGGGGAGTGGTTGTATAATTCACACACACAAAAAAACAAACATACACTAGGGTGGCATGTTTCAAACTTATAGGGTGCTGTGATCCTTTTCACACTGTGGAAAAGAAGGTGGAGCCAAATACTGTTTCACCATGCAGATAACTACATGTGATGCAGGACCTCCACGAGACCCCAAATAACCTTCCAAATAGATTACTGCAATGAGCTCTACATAGGGCTACCCCTTGAAGATGGTACGGAAGCTGCAGCTAGTACAGAATGCTGCTGCCCTGTTATTTTATGAGACAGAGACAGAGAGAGAGAGAAAGAGAGAGACCAAGAATTCAATACTATAAGGTATACATATGGCTGAATAAAATCAGATAGATTTTATCTGAGATAGATGAGACTACACACACTGAACTTAAAGCAAACGTCTGAGACCAGAACTATTCTAAGGGATGGGATCAACTGACTCTACTAAAAATACGCAAACAACACTTAAGACACTCAGACTTAAAAATGCAAACAGCAGCATGATTCAATCAAAAAAATAAATGAAAAAGGGCTGTGATTTGGAGAAAAGGATGGGGAATAGATTGGAAGAGTGCAGAGGCACAAAAAATGCAAACAGCAGCACGATTAAATCAAAATGAATGAAACGGAAGGACAGGAACTGGGTAAAGGGACTTGGTTGCATCTGGAAGCGAAGAAAATGAAAAGCCTTCAAGTGTTCCACTAGAACTTTTTTTGATAATGTGAATGTTCCCCAGAGACAGACCTTGAAGGATGTGAAACCAAAGCTATTTATTTACTTCATCATCCCTCCCTGCAAAATCCTGGGATTGGAGAGCCCTGAAAAAATAATTCCCTCTGATTATAAGCTAGACCTGTCAATCATAGCCTAACTCTCCCTTCCTCCTCTCCCCACCCTGGTGTTTAAGTGATAAATTTATAGAAAATGTAAAAAACAAAGATGATCTGGACATGTCTTGTCTAGCAATGCATCTTCAGCTGTTTAACAGCATGTCCCAAGCTTTTTCAGTGTCACACATTTGGATTGCAATCAAAAGACAATGTATGGCTAGAGCATTTAGGAATGGAAGGCAGTCTCTACAATGTGTATTTATTTATTTATTTAACTTGTATACCGCTTTGTAGTTCAAGAAATCTCAAAGTGGTTTACATCTCAATAAAAAACAATTACATTATACAGCCACAAGAGTGGCTGTATACTATAGCCAGCATGGATTTTTTACATTCCAAAATGTTAAATTGAAAATACCCCCCATGCCATTCTGCTGCTTCCCATAAGCACATTTCAAAACAAAACCTTACAAAACTTATAGTCCTAACCTCAAAAATGCTTGCTTAACAACCTTCTAAGTTTTCATGGTGATACACAAAACACTCAGCGAGAATAGAGAGTTCAATGTGTAAAACAAGAGAAAAAATCTCAACTCCTGTTGGACTTTCTTCTGTCAGTGGTCTCATAATCTGTTGAAATTAATTAAAAATCAGCCATGTTCAGAGTGTACCTGTTATTCCATTACTGACCATGCTCTATACTCTGACATTCATCTTATGCAGTTTAAATGTTAAAAAAATGCATGGCTGATTTTTAATTAAGATATTTAACAGTGAAGTCTATTATAACATCAGGCATGCTCAGTAAGAACCAACTCTCAGTGTTCTAAAAGCCAGACTCACAGCTGTTTGGCTTGGCTAATCCTTTCCCCAAAGAATCCTGGGAAGTGTAGTTTGTGAAGGGTGCTGAGAGTTGTTAGGAGACTCCTATTTCCCTGACAGAGCTCCAGTGGCCAGAGTGGTTTAACAGCCAAATTCTTCCAAGCTACACAGGAAGTGGATTAGACTGTGAAAGACAAACCCAAACTGTGTTTGCATTTTGACCAATTTGTAGGGCAGTACAATATCTCAGAGAGAAGGTCAAGTCTCCTGCTCCCCTGGTGCATTCACTACAGCTGCCCAATTTCCCTGCTTTTTAAAGTTTGATAGAAATATCTGTGGGCTATATTCCACATTCAGTACAGCTGCTGATAATAACAATAACAATCATCCACATTTTAAGTAACATAATTTGCCACCACACCAAAGAAGACTCGGACACAGATATGGAATAATGTTATATTTATTTAAAATATAACAGCATAAAGCTTCTTCCAATTATAAGCCAATAGCCTAATTAAACTTGCTTCGGGCAGGTGAGGATACCTAACTGGGAGGTAATCTAGCCTCCAAATTGTCTGGGCATGTAAATCAGAATCTACCTTGACTCCTGAGCAACGGAAATGGTTGAAATTAACCCTCCTTGCTAATAGAGCCAATCACGTGGTTCCAACCTCCGCACCCCGGCCCCGCCGTACAGGCGTTCACCCTGATGCGCAAGTTGGTTCCACAAGGGCACCCCCAGATCCCAACAAGCCACACATGACTGTTGGTTCTCTAGTGAGTGCCCTCTAATACAATGCCTCAGTTACCTTCATCCCATCCCCACCTTCCTCACCTGCCCGAATTCCATGCCAGCCACCGCAAGACAACCCAACCCCCCCGCATAATCGCCAATTGAATCAACCAAGCAGTATGGAGTAGGCAAAACGAAAGGGATTCTGAAATCAGAATCCCCCCCCCCAAAAATTCCTACTCAGGCCCAACTTTGGCGACTAGCAAAGCCCATACTGACAAGGGAGGGGGGGCGGGTGCCGCAAGGCAAAGAAAGGCGCGAAGACTGAGAGGAGCTGGCTTATAAGCCTTCGAATCGCTCCCTCTCATTGGTTGAAACATCCCACCTGACCTCATTTGAATCCTACCCAATGTTCCCGAGCCTTCTGTTTAACCAGGGTGGTGGCAAAAAACGCCCCCACTTAAGGCAGGAACGACATTAACAATAAATCTCTAAACAATGTATATAAGAAAAATGAAAACAAAAATTAATCATATGCGAAACAAAAATACAGCAAAACCCAGCAATAGGGTTCCTTGCGGAACGCCTCTTCCGATATGAACCGGCCCGTGCACTACGTTCTGCTATGAAGGCCCTCCTCTGGGTTCCAACTCACAGGGAGGCCCGGAGGGTGATGACAAGATCTAGGGCCTTCTCAGTGGTGGCCCCCGAACTATGGAACAGTCTCCCTGAGGAAGTACGCCTGGCGCCGACTCTGCTTTCCTTCCGGCGCCAGGTCAAAACCTTCCTATTCTCTGAAGCATTTTAAGTTACATTGATCTAATTTTAATAATGTTTATTGTATTGTTGATTGTATTTTAATATTATTTTGTTATTCATTGTATTTTTATACTATTTTATGTTCACCGCCCAGAGAGCTATCGCTAGTCGGGCGGTATATAAATTTAATAAATAATAATAATAATAAATAATAATTTATCATAAGAGAACATAAGAACATAAGAAGAGCCTGCTGGATCAGGTCAATGAGCCATCTAGTCCAGCGTCCTTTTCTCCCTGAGGCCAACCAGTTGCCCATGGAAAACCTTCAAGCAGGAACCGAGCTCAACAGCAACTGTCCCCTCCTGCCTTTTCCAGCAGCTGATATTCAGAAGCATACTGCCTTCGATAGTAGAGGCAGAGCAAAGCCATCATGCCTACTAGCCACTGATAGCCTGATCCTCCATGATAAATCTCCCATGTTTCAGATCTCATGTCATGCTTTTTTTTAAAAAAAAAAAATCTGCTTTTACATTCCATAGGAATCCACTTAGACAGCTAACAGCAACATAGAACAACACAGGATAAAAGAGTGAACTATTCAAATAAAGCACAAAGCACTAACAAAGTCAGAAACGAGTTCACAGCTGCACCAGAAGAGAAGCAAACAAAGAGCAAATAATAATAATAATAATTGAATCATCCAAAGTAGGAATGGATGAATCTGTCCATTTCAGGTTCTCATTTTTTCAGTCTGAAATTCAGTTCTTCACATTTCCACAACAGTTCTCATAAAAAAGTTCTCATAAAAATTCATTTAAAGCGCCATTGACTCTAATAGGTCTACTTTAAGTAGGACTAGCATTGAATACCATCCATAATTTTTAAAAGCCCACAAGTAATCGTATAAGGTTGGCCACACAGATCTGTATTGCCAGCCTTACAAATGAGGATGAACTACTCATAGTATTTTTGTTTTAACTCTGGAATGGATAGTCGAACAGGTAACCTACGACAGATGCTCCCCAAGCCCAGTGCCCCATGCAGATGCCAGGTTACCTGTTCCTGAACATGACCCTGCTGGAGGTACAAGTGAAGATGAGCTATCCGTTATTTTACTTTTGATCTGTTCCTCCTCATGCCCGCTGAACATCCTCATTAGGCTATTTAAGAGGGGCATATCTCCATTTTAGTTCCCTCCTCCCCTGTTTTGGTTTTTTTTAATGGGGGAAGGATAGGTGCCCAATCCCACGTACATTAACATTTTTATTTTTTCCATTCATATATATATATATATAACTTCCACTTTCATCCCTGGGAACATTTAAAAATAGCTTCTCAGTGTGAATCAGGAAATGATCTATAAAGACGATGAGATGGTTCTCTCTAGTCTTTTTATAACTATCCTCATTTTCTAAGATGCTTCATTCCATTCTTTCTCGCACCTAGTTTTCGGTTCCCCCCTCCTCTTTTTTCTTTGGTCATCGTTCAGTGTCCAATGAGGAAGCTCAGTCAGTCCTCATTGGGTTGTTCTGGAGTCTCTTCCACCCTCACCCCCGGTCAGAGTTTTTCCTAAAGACTTTTTGTACTACAAACCTTGGAATCCCCTCCCCCAAGTCTTCTCCATTTTGTGCATGGATGGCACAATTTTGGCTACATAAGCACATAAGAGGTTGTACATTGCACACCATTTTCATGAGCTTGTTGGTTTATGCAAGATCTCTCGTCTCATTTCATGCTATAGGAAATTATGTCTTACTGCATGTTTGGGGGCTGTGGCTTTTTTGTGTGTGCAAATATATTCCTTTTTTGCCTCTTTTTATCTTGGATCATTAGCCAGCATCCCGTTATGTAATGCGATCACTGAAGCCTGTTAGAATATGTCACAATGTAAGATTGTGTCTCAACTGGAGCATTTAAGGGGAAATTATTTTCTCTCTGCTTCGCATTATTATGGTGAGGCATTGAAGGGCTGAACTGTTTCCCTTGTTGCATTTGCAGGAAGGAGCGATTAGAAAACTAGTTTTACCTCGAACACACACACTGCTACAATGCACATTAAAGGTTATTTAATGTACAGATAGGGATGGGTGAGAAATTCAATTCAGTTCGCATTTCAAGGCGAATCCATCAAATTTGCACTTTCCGAAACAATTTGAGAACTGATACACAGCCATCTTTCGAAACTGACACTTACACAAATTTAGCAATGCAGTTCGCCAACCAAACAGTGTTTACAAAAATGCATATGTTAGGGGAACGTGCACATAAAAATGAATATATGACTGAAAATAACATACAAGAATGTATGATATGACAAGATAGTGCTTGCAAAATTGTGTACATTGGTCAAAGATGCCTACAAAAATGTGTTTATTAGGAGCAATTTGCACTAAAATGTTGAAGAATTTCATGAGGATTTTTTTAAAAATAGCAAATATCTGCAGAAATGTGGAGAACTGAATTTAAGATGGGGAAAATGAGAGACGGAGAGAACCGAAATTGACAGATCCCTAATGGACAGATAGGTAGGGCTTGTTACAAAGGGAAGCTGTTTTTTTCTTATAGGTTTCCTTTGTAATACCCAGGGGAGGCTGCTCCATTAGGGCAAATGGGGTACTACACTACCAACCTCGGTCATTCCCCTCCTGCCTGCCTTCTGACGTCGCAACCAGTCCACGGGGTAGCACAGCGTATCAGCACCCTCCTCCTTAGGCTGTGTATACACTATACATTTAAAGCATATCCACCCCAGCAAGGAATCCTGGGAACTATAGTTTGTTAAGGGTGCTGGGAATTATAGCTCTATGAGGGATAAACTATGGTTCTCAGGATTATTGGACAGGGTGCTTTAAATGTAAGCTGCGTAAGTAGTAGGGAAGGGGGAGAAATTCAATTCAGTTCATCTTTAAAGTTCAATCAAATTCGTACTTTCCAAAACAGTATGAGAACCAAAACACAACCATCCTTCGAAATCCACATATATCTGAATTTGGCGATGCAGATCTCCAACCGTACAATGTTTACAAAAATGCAAATATTAGGGGAAAGCGTGCATAACAGTGAATATTTTAGTGAAAATAACATAACAAAAATGCATTATGTTAGGGGAAATTGCTTGCAAAAATGTGTGCATTAGTCAAAACTGCATAAACAAATGTGGGGGTCAGGAGAAATTCGCACTAAAATGCTGAAGAATTTTCATTAGGGGTTTTTTTTTAAGGCAAATTGCTGCAGGAAGGTGGAGAACTGAATTTAAGACTGGAAAAATGAGAAACTGATAGAATTGCAGTTGACAGATCTTTCCATCCCTACTACGCAGCTTCAGTCTTGACCTTGTAGAACTCAGCAGGATGGAAGATGGAGACAAAATTAGAATTATTTGACTCGGAGTGTCATTGGCTCTGTCTCCACCTCCTGTTGGTCTGGCTCCCTGTCCTCCTCCCCACCAGTCTCAAAGGGTAATACCTCTGCAGCGAATGCTGGAAGAAAAGTGTAGAACCATCTCATCAGTGGAGGCTAGTGCCCACTAGACATGGTGGGGCTACTATGGGGGCATCATCAATGAGGTCACAGGAAAGTTCTGTTTCCCTCCCCCCCATCTTCCTCCCTTGCAAACATACTGTGGACACTTAAAGCATTGCAGTTTTACAAACAGCATCAAACTAAACTGTAAAATGACTTATTTTAGTTCAGAAGGGTCCCTGTTGTCACAGTAGCGTCTCAGATGGGAGAAAAGATGTGTGGCCTCCACCTGTTCTGTTTTCTCCCGTCCTTCTCCTTTGCAAAGAAACAGCGGACACTTAAAACCTGCCATTTTAACCATGCTGAGCACCTAACAGAGCTTTAGTCCTATGCTCACTCTCATGAGTGTGCGCGCAGTTAAATCCTACCTTCTCAGTAATGAACAGAACCCTAGATCTCTGCTCATTCAGTAATGCTCTCCCAATCCTGTTTAAGCACACACACAAAGTGAGCTATTTATTATTTATTTTATTTATTTATTAGGTTTATATCCCACCCTTCCTCCCAGTAGCAGCCCAGGGCAGCAAAGGAGTTACTGGAAACACATTGAGAAGGCACTACAAAAGGCTTTAGTCTCATGCTTGCTCTCATGAGTAAGCCCTACAGAACACAGTGGAGGTTAACTTACATCTGAATAAGATGAAGAGGATTTCGTTAGTAACCAACAGTGCTTGGGAAGTTCATTTTTAAAAAGGAACATTTCATCCAAATGCACTTTCAGTTCATATTGATTTCTGCCTGCTACATACAAGGCACAAGAGTGCCGCTCTCCCCTGATGCTAACCCTAAACCATACAAAGAACTCTAGTGAAGAGTAAAAAGAAAAGACACATTTGGACAACTAATTAGATAAATGTAATGATTATAGTGTTGGACTAGTGATGACTCAAGAGCCAGCGTTTTTAAGAAAAACGCACAGAAGAGAAACTAAATGGTACAAGGCCTAGAGAAGTTACATGCCCTGCTGAAGCTTATCAGCAAGAATACGTGCTGGGAAGCTATTGTGTGATGGCTAGCTTGGAATGCAGATATGGGTGGAGAAATTAGTGTGCTGGGTGCATAAGAAATGATGGGCATGCATAAGTTAGAAGATGAACCAATGGAAAGGTGGCAGGATGGCATTAGGGGGCCAATTAGAATGTGTCATGAATTTTTGCTTGCATTGTATAAAAGTGTAGCACCCCCCCATAAGGGGTGTGCTTGTTTTGCGAATTATCGCCTTGCACCTCTTCTGGCCAGAATGAAATAAAGCTTGTTGGACCCTTCAACCTGGGTGTGGTCATATGGCTGTACTGCGGACCGGGCAACGAACCCATTTGGGAGACAACACTAGGACCTGAAAGGCCAGGGTTCAATTCTACACCCGTTTAAATGAACACAATGCAGCTTACTTCTAAGTAAAATGAATAGGATTATATTAGTTACTGCAGCTAAATCATACCTTCCTCCTCAGTATAGTTAACCATTATATATGTATTAACAGCAAATACTATATTCAGGAATATTGTTTTATTTAAGCTATATCTGGCTTTTTGCCTGGTATGCAGAAAGAACCTCCCTGACCTGGAGGAGTGTATTTAAGTATGATGGATAATAGTCATTGGCTAAAGATTTCCAGAGTTGCTTTAAAAAAAAAAAAAAAAACCCAATCCCGTAAACTGTAAGCTCCTATTGCTCAGAGAAAAAGATATGGCAGGTAAGAAAATCAAGAAGCCAAAATGTTAGAAAAAGGAGTCTTTCCCACCCCGTGATCAGTTCTAAATACTGTAGCCGAAAGTTCCACAAAAGTTCCTCCAGGATTCCACTGGTGCAGGTGTAACCCATGCATCAGTTGTTGTTACCAGCATTGTTAAAAAGAATGGTAAATACATCATGCCTGTGTTTGCTGGCATTGGGGGTGGCTATTATCCTTCTCCTCTCTTTCTAGTCTGAGTAGGACTAGCATTGAAATACTGCCCCAAACCTGTGAAATAGGAGGTGCCAAATAACTATGAAACCATAGTGGTGACTGGTGTAGTGGATTGGAGCCGCCCTTCCAGTTCTGGTGTTACCGGAGCTTACCTGAACCGGGCTGGGTCAGGGTGGCGGCAGTGTCAGGGTCGTGCGGATGGAAGCACCGGATTGGCTTTGCCAATGCATCCACACACACCTAACCTTGCAGCCACAATCCAATCCAGGTGAGCAGCAGCAACACCAGTCTCAGGAGAAGGACAACTCCACCCCACCCCATCAGCCACTACTGGAAATAGACAGTTTTGAAAGCAACAAACAGAACTTCACCCAATTTTACTCTGGATCCCTATGAGGATTCTGTTAATTGCCGAAATGTTTTGCTAGTAAAATAAAAACCTCTGTTTTGTTAATCACAATTACACAATTACACATGTGCACACGCCGCACACACACCCAAAGACATACAGTATATATGTTGTACTTGCCTCAGAAGGAATTGTTTTCTGTCTGTTTGTCTCATGCTAAGTGAACCAAATAAAAGTGTTATTTACTTACAGTAAGGGTAGGGTAATTGTAATTATTTTTGATATTTTTAGGAAGGGAGTGAAAGTTCTGCTTCAAGTTTTCTGCATTACCGATTATGAAAAAATCAATAAAATGATCATAAGAAGGGAGTATTTCACCTATGCAGTCTCAGATCCTAGCATTTATCAAAGTTTTTTTTCCAGGGGATTTTGCCAAGTTTCATAATTGCCTGGCTCGTCACAATATGAACTGGTTCTGCTAGTAATAGTTACATTATGAATAGGGCTGGGCAAATACATCATTTTTGGGTTCTCTCCCTTTCTCATTTTTCCAATCTTAATTTCAGTGCTCCACATTTCCACATCAGTTTGCAATATTTTTTTTGAAAAAGTCTCCTCATGGCAATTTGTTGGCACTTTTATGCATATTTCTCCTAATACACACATTTGTCTATGCAATTTTGCATAATATACACATTTTTGCAAAGGTAATTTCCCTAATATGATGCATTATTTTCACAAAAATGTGCAAATTTATGCACACTTTAGTATATGCATTTCTGTACACATTATTTGGCTGGAGAACTGCATTGCAAAATTCAGATACATGCACATCTGAAAGGACAGCTGTGTTTTGGTTTCGCATATTGTTTTGCAAAGTGTGAATTAGGTCAGTTCACCTTTAAACATGACCTGAATCCCTCATTTCTCCCACATCCCTAATTATGAAGTGAATGTCATGTCCCCAGTTAGTGGCATTCTTCTCCTTTCCTTTCTTATGTAAGAAAAAATATATAAAAGATTGCTGGTAGGAGGCCAAGTAATGATAAAGGCTTCAACGTGGATTGAAGGAAGCCCACAGAGCACGCCATAGGGAACACACACATACAAACCTCATTCTCCTACTGCTCCAGCAATCTGCTGATCATCCATAATGTGTGAGTGAGAGCTGAGAGGGGCCAAGGTGAAATTCACAAGGCCCAGGCAACTGCAAGCACATGAGGAAATGATGGAATAACGCTTCCCCTGATCTTGCCTTGCTACAAACACACAGATCCTTGAGCAACAGAAGACTGAAACAAACAGAGAATTGTGTGCACAGCCCAGCCTCAATTACTCCTCCACATCTCTCATCTCTTTCTCTTGGCATCACTGATTCAGGAAGGCACATGGGACAGATCTTCCTGGGCAGTCAGTTATTAGTGAATCTGTCAATTTCAGGTTCTCTCCATTTCTCATTTTTCCAATCTTAAGTTCAATTCCCCACATTTCCACATCCGTTTGCAATTTTTTTAAAGCCCTCATGAAACTACAACAGCCTTTTAGTGAGAATTTCTCCTAATACACACATTTTGGATGCCATTTTGCCCAATATCCACATTTTTGCAAAGCAAACCCCCCCCAATCCTGCATTTCGGTTGTAATTTTCACTAAAATGTGCATTTTATGCACACTATGCTGTAGCATATGCATTTTTGTACACATTACTAGGCTGCAGCACTGCATTGCAACATTTGAAGAAGTGTGAATTTCAAAGGATGACTGTGCTTTGGTAAGCTTATTGTTTCTGAAAGATAAATTCCCTAGATTCACCTTTAAATGTGCAATGAATATAATTTCTCCCCCGCATCCCTCCTGGACAGTACTGTTTCAGATTTTTTGGGGGGGGGAGTTGCTTGTCTGAATATTTTCCCCTGTTTTTCCTTGCATGGAAAGCTAACATGTAGAGAAGAGAGGTAGATTGAAGTCTGATCATTTTATGGAAGACAAGTTCCCAGTAATCACAAACTTGGAAAATGCTCTACCACTAAGCTATAGAAAAGACTGTAAGCTGAACAGCAGAGCATCTGCTTTGCATGCAGAAAGTCCCAGGTTCAATCCCCAGCACTCCCAGGTCAGGCTGGGAGAGAACTCCTTATCTGAAACCCTAGAAAGCTGGGGCCCGACAGTGTAGCCAGAACTAAGCTGGATGGACCAATGGTCTGACTTGGTATAAGGCAGCTTCTTTTGTCCCAATGACTTCATGCAAGTCCATATGTGAGGTTATAAACAAGGACTGCGTCACCTCCTCATACAATTGTGCAAACAACCTTTGGATCATGGAGAGGAAGGACCAAATTTTTCCTTTGCAATCCTCTGTATATTACGAGAACTTTAGTTGCTGCTGCGGTTGTTGAAGATGATGATGATGTTATTTTTATCTTTTCCATAGTCTGCCAATAAATGTGCCTCCAAAGCATCAACAGCTTGCTGCTCATAACCATGACTGTCTGATAGCACATGAGCTGAAATGCCCCCTCCAGAACAGCAGATGTTTGCTGATTTCATTATTCCAAAGCTCGCCTGATTGGGCTGTGGAATGCAGCCATAGGAGAGTTACAATCTGAAAGTCTGTTTCATTGTACATTCAGAAGATGGGGCTGCAGCATTAACCCACCTTTCCCCTTTGCTAGCCCTAAGTATGCATGTGGCAATGGCAAGCTAAGGCTCTATGCATGTGGATTAACTGGTGCATAAACATGTCGGTCTGCCTTTTGTAGCATCTGCACCCTGGAAAGGATTCAGTTTGTGTGGAGTACGGCAGGGATGCAATATTAGGGGCCCTAAAGTGCCCAGGGACTTTAGGGTAACAGCCGTGCTTTAAAGATATGAAAGAAAAGAAAAATGGAGCTGGTCCTGGCATCTGCCCCTAATAATAAGTGCAGACAAGCTATATATGGAAAGTACAGTAGAAGACACAGGTATGTAGAACATTGGATACAGATTTGAATGTATTTACAATTTAGGCAGTGGAAGCTAGTCCATTAGGGCACTGCCTACCAACCTTAGTCTGTCCTCAGCCAGCCTCTACCTGCCTGCAGATGGTGGCACTGATTTAAGGCTTCCTGCTCCTTATTCTCAGTGTTGCCCTTGTAGAACTCAGCAAGGAAGATGGGGACAAAACTAGAATTAGTTGGCCCCACCTGTCATTGGCTCTGGTTCTGGCAATCATAGGCTCTGGCTCCAGGTACTGTTGGCCTCCCTGCCTTCTGTCCTACCAGCCCCAATAGGCACCAGCCATCACTGAAGTGAGGAATGTACAAAGTTCCCATTCATGAATGTGTGAGGGGAGAGCAAACTCACACTCACTAACCCCACCCTTTATAAACCAAGATGGGTGCTAGTCCTATCCCCCTTAAGGATGGATGGATCTATGGCTTTCTGTTCCTCATTTCCCCAATCTTAAGTTCCCTTTACCATATTCCTGCTTCAGCTTGCATTTTTGTTATTTTTAAGGCCTCAAAATTCATCAGTGTTATAGTGTGTTTCCTAATAATCACTTATTTGTATGCAATGTTGGCTAATAGATATGTTTTCGCAGAGCAATATTCCCTAACGTAACAGATTTTTGCATGCCATTTTTAGTAAAATCTGCACTTACATGCACATATTACCCTAGAATATGCATTGTTGTGCACATTACTTGCTGGAGAATTGCGCTAGAAAATTCAGAGCAGTGCAAATTTTGAAGAACGACAGTGTTTCAGTCTTCATGTCGGTTTCAAAAGTGGGACGTAGGTAAATTCACCTTTAAATGTGGCCTGAATCAAATTTCTCCCTCATCCTAGTTACAGGCCAAATCCTCCCACCCCATTGCTTCTAGGATGCAAGAATGTTAGCAGCGGCTCATGATCTGTCCTCTCAGAATGCTGTTATGAAATAGAGCCATTCAGGTTCTGAGCGGGGGAAAGAGATGCTCTCTGAGGCATCTGATGAGATGACAATATATTAATTTTCCTGAGAAATGCACTTTGTTATTAACCTCAAATCCTCAGTGTCTCCATGATATGCAAAACAGTTTGAAAAGCTGTCAAGTGGGCCACCCTGGGTGACAGCTTAGGAAGAGGGACAGTGGTAGGACAGTGTCAAGAAAATGGAACCTTGTGAGCAAATAGTTGGGCTTAAAAGTTGAGAGTGAAATGGAATCTGTATATATTGATGAAAAGGAAATGTGGGGAATATAGAAAGGTGAGAACAGCTGAAGAAAAGATGCCAAGCAAAATTGTTGCTGTTGTTACTCATTCATCGCTTCCCACCTAAAGGGTCTCAAGGTGACCTTACATCAGCACAACAAAATGTTTACCCAATCAAATCATGTCCATTGGAACCAGAGCTTGGAAAGTTCTTTTTAAAAAGGAACTAGTTCTAGTTCAATTTTAACAAGTCCCAAAAGGAGCTAATTCCACTTCTCGTTAATTTATTTTCCCCAACAGTTCTGATCTTTTAAGCTGAAAGGTCCAAACAGTCTAAGAAGAATGTAAGAGAATGTAATGAACATGTAAGGAGATAAGGAATGAACATGTAAGAGAATGAACGTGAAGATGAACTAGAAATTGTTTAAAGTTCCCTAAAGCAAGCTTACTTCATATTTAGTTCACCTGGCAATTATGGGAACTACTTTCAGGTGCAGTTTAGAGATTTTTGAACTAATTCAGTGAACTCCATTATTAAACCGAACTGATTCATTCCAAGCACTGGTATGAATACCTGAAACAGATGAGCCTTCAAAGCCCTTTTGAAGGCCATAACTGATGGGATCAACTATGCATCCCTCGGGAGGAAGTTCCACCACAGAGAATACCCTGTCTTTAATTCCCACTAACATAGTAGGGCCTTCAATGCAAATCTAGGGCACGGGCAAGTTCATACTGGTCTTGGCAGTCATTCAAATAACCAAATAGACAACCACAGTTATCCAAAACAGTCTCACTTATGAACCCTTGACAGAAGCTCGACTGTAGAGGCCCCCTCTAATTTCATATACAGAATCTGACTGGACTGGGAGTAGAATTTTACTTCAACACTGTTGATGGAACAACATCCCTCACCATATCTGAGGATAGGAGGTTAGCTTAGGAGACTCAGGGGGAATGGCTGGTTGCTGGTGGCTGCTGCCTCAGGGCCATCCATCTCATGCAGAACTGTGCTCAAGAGCAGATGAAACTGTACCATTCCTCCATGAGATCTTGATTATCATTTTTCAAAAAGCATATATTCAATTTCTCCCATATTACTAGAAAGCCATGACGGGCAGGACTCTAGCATGCAAAATAGCATAATCAAGTACGCTGCCCATATCCTCAGGTTTCAATAATTTCAGCTTGTCCAATAAAATCTGCCCAGACACCTCTGTTGTTGACTTTGATATAGTAGTACAATCCATGTTAGAAAGCATGCAAGTGACTTTGTCCGCAAAGAACCCTTGCAAAACTGTCACAGTGCACTGCTGACCAGTCTAACCCTTCAGTTGACCTAGAACTGGCCATCTATTTACAAATCAGGCCACCTCTGGCCAGCAGGATGTGTGGACACAGTGATGGCAGAGGAGGAAGTTTTCTTCATTGACATTAACAAATGGGCTGTAAGGTGCGTTTGATGGGATTCACTTTGGATGTTCTTCTTCCACTTGCATTCCTTGTCATCCCTGTCATTTTAGTTCCCTTAAGTCAGGGGTGAGGAACCTCTGCTCCATGGGCCTAATTAAGCCCACCAGGCCTCCACATTTGGTTCATGAGGCCATTTTGGCCAATCCATGCCCACCTGCTCTACACCTGATGTCATATTTTATGTCAGGTGTGGAGTAGGTAAAGATGTGGCTGTGCCAAAGAAAGTTTGCAGTCATCACTAATTAGCTCATTGGTGGCATCCGCACAATCCCGTGCCCAGCAATTTGCACGTACCAGCAATCAGCTAATTGTCAGAGCTTGCAAAGTTCAGCACATGGAGCAATGTAAGCTGATGATCCGCACAGGCAAAAATGGGTCACCTGCTGTCAAGCGATTGTTAGACTTGGCCCATTGGGGTATGGGATGGAGGAGAAATTTGATTCACTTCACATTTAAAGCTGAATCTGTCAAATCTGCACTTTCTGAAACAACATGAGAACTGAAACACAACCATCCTTTGAAATTTGCACTTATCTGAATTTTGTGATGTCGTTCTCCAACCAGACAATGTTTACAAAAATAGATATATTAGAGGGGCGTGCCCATAAAAATGAACATGTTAGTGAAGAATAACGTAGACATATACATTATATTAGGAGAAACTGCTTTCAAAAATGTGTACATTAGCCAAAACTGCAGCCAAAAATGTGTTTATTAGGAAAAATGCATACTAAAATGCTGAAGAATTTTTATGAGGATTTTTTTTTAAAATGCAGATTGCTGCAGAAATCTGGAGAACTGGATTTAAGATTGGAAAAAGGAGAAACTGAGAGACCTGAAATTGACAGATCCTTCCTTCCCTACATGGGGGTACCAGCAGGATCCAGTTTCCTACCCCTGCCGTAAATTAGATTAGATTTAATATTTATACCCTGCTTTTCTATTACAATACTCAAAGTGGCTTACAATACAAAACAAAAGCACAGTATAGAATACTGAATACAATATACAATATAAAACTATACAAACAACATTACATATTGAATGCAATAATATCAAGAATATATTCCACCTGCTGCTCCTCTTGCTATCCTCAACAGAACAAAGACTTTGACCCTCACAAGGTCACCCCAAAATGTTGTCCTCCCCTTTGCATACTCCCAAAGGTATTCAAGGCACTAGTTCTGCATATCGTGGTATCCCTTGGGCAGCACTTGCTGTCAACCTGTGTCCCCCTCCGTGTCACACTCCAGCTGATGTTCTTGTCTGGACAGGAAAATGTGATCTGAGACTTTTTTTCATGTTCGGGAGTTTGGAACCTTTGGGGCTGTTCCTCCCCCCCTTTTCTGTATTGAGTCACCAGGTTGTCCCAGGATTGATCAGGGTTGTCCCATGGCCCAGGACATGGAGCCTCCCCAGCTGGCTGAAACTTTGATGGCAAAGATCTTGCTTTGATTCCCTCTACATATTCAGCTGCTGACTTCCCTCTGAATAATAACAGCAAGGGTATGACAATAACTCAAGCATCTCAGAGCAATGTTGCTGTTTCAACACTGGGACAACCTGTTCCTAGATGGTCCTGGCTGCCGCCTGCTATCAAAAAGTCAAACCTCCAACTAGTCCAGCCCAGCTGTTATATCCTCAAGGTCCCAGAAGTCCACCCAGGTACAGAAGAGCCACTGCCCAGGTACAGAAGACCCATAGCTCTTCTGGAGCCATTGGGGGAGAAGCAGCCTTTACAGAGTAAGGGATGGGTGGGGACGCTCACCTACTCCTAGATGGCCCTTGCTGCTGCAACCAAGCAAAAAGTCAATCCTCCAAACACCACTGAATGATGGTAATGTTAGCAAAATCACTTAAATAAAGCACATAGAATCCAGAGAGAAAAGTCCTGATAACACTGACTTGACTGAGCAAAGTGAACAAAAACAGTACATAATTTTAGGAGAAAGGAACAGAAAGGTTTTGTCTTTCTTAGGTCAGGCCTTGTACATAGAATGGTGACATTCAACAAAACATACAGAGAAAAAACTCTCTCAGAACTACATAACCAGACCATGCACTACCTCAGTGAAGATCATGCCACTTTCCTTGGTTGCTAAGCATCACCTCCAACCATCCCCTCTTGGCTAATTGACTTTAATACTAAAAGGGTTAATCCTTAAGTAACAAACCAAATGATCTCTGCTGCTGCACTTCCAACAGGTGACACTTGGGTTTTGACAGCAAGGAGAATACAACTAGACAACCATTGTGTCCACCACCCAAGCCAGCTCCCTATTCCAGGACCCAACTAGAGTCATGTCAGAATAACTAGGCCAATCACTCAAATCCAAGGGTGGTTTGAAACCCAATTGGATCCATAAACCCCTGAAACAATCTTAATGGGTCCACCATCCTTGTGGAGGTCATTAGAAGCAAAAGCTCAATTTCACTGAAAGCATTTTTAGACTTGTGCTTCTCAAAGAGCCACATCCCACACTACATGTTGCTCACTTCTGAACCTTTTGATAGGGTATGCATGCCTGCTATTCAAAGTAGAAGTGTGCAAAAGCACTCCACTGTATACATCCAAGCCATGGGATGTGCTGGGACCGGATCCCAGCCTATAATTGGAAGGCCACCAGATTGTGGCTGAGCACAAAAGAATTTAAAAACACAAAAAAGTAAACTTGTTGAAATATAGTAGAGAGAAAGGGGGTTAGTCAACACATCCTGGGATTGTTCAGATGTCCTTGCCCAAATGTTAATCTTTAATTTCCTGCATGATTAGAAAGCAAAGCTCAGCTTCGTTTATCTAAATTAGTGCTGAAACAATGAGAGAAAAGGAGGGAGGGTCGAGACGACGAAGATATGGAATTCAATTAATTTGCCACATCTGAACACATCCATCTTGAATGATAATTCCAAAGATAAGAAGTTCGGAGCACAGCTTGCTGAATGTAGATTGTACAATTTCTTGGGAGCACCTGTATTTCTAGACAAGTAGAGAGCAATGTCACTGGGTGAATATATAGATGATGATGATTCTTATACATCAAGTGGCTCTGCCATGACTACATGACCTTCATGGTCCCTTCCATGTCTA
The DNA here is from genome assembly GCF_030035675.1 of Rhineura floridana. Taxonomy (NCBI): domain Eukaryota; kingdom Metazoa; phylum Chordata; class Lepidosauria; order Squamata; family Rhineuridae; genus Rhineura; species Rhineura floridana. Next base: position 15,739,942 of record NC_084493.1, on the reverse strand, counting down.
TGATTCTATGAATTTACTAGATGGACCTTAGGCAAGGCCTCCTCGCTTGGCGTCAGTCCTCCCATCTGCAATATGGGGAGATAATAATTCTGAATAGATTGTGCAGGTGAAGTGCTGGAGCCTGTGAACACTTGAAAATGTGATGAACACATTATATAAAGTATTAACGTGATGAATACATTATATAAAGTATTAATTAGTATTCTAAAACAGTGAAAGGGAACTGTCGATTAAGTGTTCATGCCAAAGCCAAAAATCCCTTTGCAAAAGAAAGAAAGAAAGAAAGAAAGAAAGAAAGAAAGAAAGAAAGAAAGAAAGAAAGAAAGAAAGAAAGAAAGAAAGAAAGAAAGAAAGAAAGAAAGAAAGAAAGAAAGAAAGAAAGAAAGAAAGAAAGAAAGAAAGAAAGAAAGAAAGAAAGAAAGAAAGAAAGAAAGATGAATCTGTTGTTGAGAATATTGTGTTTGGAAAGTAAGCTGCCTTAAAAGGTACGGATGGGCTCTCCTTGGTTAGAGGTATTAAAGAAGGTTGATAGCTTCCTGTCAGGGATGCTGTTGCAATGGATTTCTGGCATTGTCAGGGAGTTCAACTGGATAGCTTGTGAAGTCCCTACTGACTCATTGTAATCCAGTTGGCAATGGAAACTCATGCTAAAAGCTAAGAACGGAAGAAAACCCTGCTGGATCAGGCCAATGGCCCATGTAGTCCAGCACCCTGTTCTCACTAGAGGCACACCAGATGCCCATGGGAAGCCCGCAAGCAGAACCTGAGTGCAAGAGCACTTTCCCCTCCTGCAGTATCCAGCAACTGGTTTTTAGAACCATTCTGCATCTGACTATGGTGGCAGAGCTCAGCCATCATGGCTAGCAGCCATTAATTGATAGCCACTGATAAACAACAACCGCAGTGGTGCATGGGGTTCCAGATGCTGATGGGATGCTCCAGATACTGATGGTGCTGGAGAATAAAAGCTTTCTCATCCCTTTTGCTCCTGATGCTGTAACTTTTTCTTTTTTCCTCCCTGAAAGGAGAGGACAGCATCATGTCAAATATAATTATGAAACAATAGCAGCTTATTAGTTCCAGGATCTTCAAGTTCAACATGTTAACAAAGGGTGTGTGTAGGGATGGGCAAATTTGTCCATTTCAGTTTCTCTCAGCTGTTAACGTTTCCAATCATGTTAAGCTCCCCACACTTCCACATCACTTTGTAAATTCTTTTCTTTTTTAAAAAAGTCCTGCCAGTGTGGTGTAGTGGTTGGTCTATGACCTGGGAGACCAGGGTTCGAATCCCCACACAGCCATGAAGCTCACTGGGTGACCTTGGGCCAGTCACTGCCTCTCAGAGGAAGGCAATGGCAAACCCCCTCTGAATACCGCTTACCATGAAAACCCTATTCATGGGGTCGCCATAAGTCAGAAGCAACTTGAAGGCAGTCCATGTCCATTTTCATGAAAACTCATCAGAATTTTAGTGCAATCTTCTCCTCATAAACACATTTTTGTATGCAGTTTTGCCATTTGTGGAACGCCCTTCCTGGTGAGGTGCATTCAGGAAGAATTTTAAAACATTCCTGTTTACCAAAGCATTCGATGACTGAAAGATACCGTTCCTGGCAACCTTGAAATTATTGCTTGCGGTGGCACGCTTTTAGATGTTTAAAAAATATTTCTATTCTTAATTGCATTTTAAAACTGTTTTGCATTTGCCACCTGAGCTCCTTTAGGAAGAAGAGTGTCTAATATAATGTATGTTATTTTAATGTATGTTTTAATGTACGTTATTTTCACCAATACATGCATTTTTATGCTCACTTTACTATATGCTTTTTGGGACACATTACTTGCCTAGAGAACCTTTTTGGTCCATGACCACAATAAATATTATTGATTGATTGATTGATTGCCTAGAGAACTGCACCGCAAAATTTGGAGAACTGCAATTCACATATTGTTTCGGTTCATGCATTGTTTCGGAAAGTGCGAATTAGGTAGATTCACCTTTAAATGTAAACTGAACTGAATTTCTCCCCCATCCCTAGCTATGTGAACAGGCCCTGAGCCAGTGCCCTTGTCAGTGTGGCAGGAAATTAAAGCATCTACTATTCATGAACGGAGGGAGATATCCACAGCCCACATTTCAGCAACAAGCTTTATCTCCACCTTCATTATTTGCACAAGAGATGAAGACAACAACCGCAGCGGAGCATGGATCTCTGGATGCTGATTGGCATCTGCTGGAGAATAAGAGCTTTCTCATCCCTCTGACTCTTCATGGGGTACCACTTTCTTTTTTCCTCCCTTGAAAGGAAAGGAGAGCATCATGTCAACTATAATTATGAGACAATAACAGCTTATTAGTTTCGGAATCTAATTTGAAAACATGTCCTGCCCTCAAATCCTCTTTTTGGGGTGTCTTTTCGGAGGCACATCAGCCCTTCAAAGCAAGCAAGCAAATAAATAAGCAGGAAGGGTGGGTCATTTCAACTTGGGCCAAGGCCAGAGCTGCCTCCTTGCCAGGTTGATACTTGCCCCCTCGTCATTTTGATGTGTCTTGTACATGCAATTCTCCATTTAGATTTGTTAACTTGAGTATGTGTGTGTGCACTAGGGATGGAAGGATCTGTCTGTTTCTGTTGTCTCCGTTTCTCATTTTCCCAAACTTAAATTCAGTTCTCCACATTTCTGCAGCAAGTTGAAAATACTTCAGCATTTTAGTGCAGATTTCTCCTAACAAACACATTTTCAGATGCGGTTTTGACTAATGTACACATTTTTGCAAGCAATTTCTCCTCATATTTGTGTATGTTATTTTTATTTATTTTTTAAAAGGTTGGTTGGAGAATTGTATCGCAAAATTCAAATAAGTGCAAATTTCAAAGAATGGCTCTGTTTCAGTTCTCATATTGTTTTGGAAAGTGGGAATTTGATAGATTCAGCTTTAAATGTGAACTGAACTGAATATCTACGCCATCCTAACTTCAGCCCTTTAAATCTCTGAAAGCCTCTTGATCTCTGGCACAGCACGAGATCAAGTCTTTGTTTGCCCACTTCTTTGTGATAACCCTTCGGGTCCTTGAAGAGTGTGATCGAATCTCCCCTCAGACTTGGCTTCCCCAGTCATTTATTTGTCCAACAGAAAGTTGTGGGTTGTTCTTATCCCAAGTTTTAAAAGGCCTTCTTTAATACTGTAAACAGCAAATTATAGAAAGGTTTGACCTCAGGCTGTTGCCTGGGTTCGTCTAGAATTGATCTATAAAATGAAATCCGCTGAGGAAGCATGTAAATGTTGCCTGCATAAATGATGTATCAAAAAGACTTCAGAGACTGAATCAAGATGTCTGGAACTAATGAAGTCCCTCAAGAAAATAGTGGATGTGCAAAATTCCTTAGCTAAGGCATTTTGACTGCTCCTTCTCCCTTTGTTTTATCATCAAGAGATATCTCAAAAAGCAGCAGGTACACAATCTTTCTAATAAAGGGCACCAGCAAAGCACAACACTTCAAAAGAGTTCAACCATATTGAAAATATGTTTATGTCTGTTTTGATAAGGAAAGTAGGGCAAACCCTAGGAGCAAAACTGGGAGATGTCCATCTTAAAGCATGTTATATTGCATTTACTTCTTTTAGTAGCAGTGTTTTAATAGCAGACTACTGTGTTGTTCTATCGTTTATTTGTCTGCCCTAGGATGCTTTTCGGAGGTGCTGCTGGCATAAATCAGAATCCCTTTCATGCACATAAGAGCGCTCTGCTGCATCAGAACCATCCAGTACAGCATTCTGTTCCCTGCATTGGGGAAAAGGGCCATAGCTCAGTAGTAGAGAATCTGCTTTGCGTACAGAGTCCCAGGTTCAATCCGTGGCATCTCCAGGTAGGTCTGGGAGAGACTCTTGCCTGAACCCCTGGAGAGCCACTGTCAGTCAGTGAACACAGTATTGAGCTAGAGGAACCAATGGCCTAAGGCAGCTTTCTATCGGCCTGTGTTGCTCCTGTGTTCCCTTAGTGGCTAACCAGATGCCTGTGGGAAGCCCAGAAGCCTATTGATTCCCAGATGCAGGCACAACAACAATGTAGAGTGTTGTTCCTGATTTTTCATTCCATTAATACTAATATTAATCCTCTGTGGCACAGAAAGATCCTCCGTGGTGCAGAGTGGTAAGCAGCAGTAACGCAGCCGAAGCTCTGCTCACGGCCAGAGTTTGATTCCAACGAAAGCAGGAAGTCGAATCTCCGGTAAAAGGGGTCGAGGTCCACTCAGCCTTCCATCCATCTGTGGTCGGTAAAATGAGTACACGGCAGAGCTTGGAAAAGTTACTTTTTTGAACTACAACTCCCATCAGCCCCAGCCAGCATGTGCTGGCTGGGGCTGATGGGAGTTGTAGTTCAAAAAAGTAACTTTTCCAAGCTCTGGTACCCGGCATATGCTGGGGGGTAAAGAAAGGCCGGGGACGGAACTGGCAATCCCACCCCATATATATGGTCTGCCTAGTAAACGTCGCAAGATGTCACCCTGAGAGTCAGAAACAACTCGCACTACAAGTGCTGGGATACCTTTACCTTTACCTTTACCTTTTACTTTAATACTAGGGTTGCCAGGCTCAGGGCCTGAGAATAACTCTGTATCTTTAAGAGAAAAGAAAATTCAACCAAGTGTAGGTTTTCTTGTAACACTATAATGGGAACAACCACAAGGTGAAATTCTCCCTTCCCCCTGCACAACTTTTAAAGATACAGAAGACCTTTTGGTTGCCAGGCCCAGCCTCCAAGAGGTCTTCTGTATCTTTAAAAGTTGTGCAGGGGGAAGGGAGAGTTTCACCTTGTGGTTGTTCCCATTACAGTGTTACAAGAAAACCTGCACTTGGTTGAATTTTCACCTGGCAACCCTAGTTAACACAGTCACAGTCCTGACCCTTATTTAAATCTGATTCTTGTGCCATGGCTATTTATTCCCCAGTGCAGGCACAACAATAACTTCAGCTATATGGCATGCAATGCGTAGAATATTAAGGCAATATGCCCTAGGAAGAGCCCTGCTGGATCTCTGACCAAATGTTCAATTTGTCCAGAATCCTGTTTCTGACAGTGGACAGCCAGATACCTCCAGGGAGCCCACAAACTTGACATGAAGGTAACAGCCCTTCCCGGGGAACAACCATATGTCTTCCTGTGTAGTTTTCATACAGGTTTGGACAAATCAATATGAGAAAGAATTACTTTCTGGTTGCTGCATTTCTGCTCCCAGCCACTGTCAGGAGCCACCGGATCGGTGCACACCTCCCTCTTGTTGGTGATCCATTGAACTGCAGGCAGCAGCCTCTCGGTGAGGTACCTTCAGGTCCTAGAGTGGATCCACCCACCTGGACTGGCCCTTAGATCTTACTGGATAAGAGGGCTTCCTGTTTCAGTTGAGCCTTGCTTGAGCAACAAGGTCTTCCTGGCATGTTCCGGTATTTTTATATTATTCTTTGGTGGCTTGCTCTTTGACCCTGGCTCCTGGTTTTTCCAGACTACTGACTGCCCCCCATAGCTCCTAGTTCCCAGCTCCTGGCTCACACCAGACAGTTGCTGGCAGCTCAGCCCTGATCTCAAGGGCAATGGAAAGAAAATGGCACTGTTAAGGATGGAAGAATTTGTTGATTTCAGTTTTTCATTTCTCATTTTTCCAATCATAAATTTGGGTCTCCATATTTCCACTTCAAGTTGAGATTTTTTTTAAACAGGAAGGCCATCATAGAAATTCATCAGCGTTTAAGTGTGAATTTCTCATAGTATACACTTTTTTAAATACACTTTTGCTTTAATATACACATTTTTGCAAAGCAATTTCCCTATCAGAATGGCACTTTTATATGATATTGTCACTACTATATGCATTTGTATACACATTTTACTGTGGCATATGCATTTTTGGAAAAAAAAGTTACTTGACTGGAGAACTGCACCACAACATTCTAACAAGTGCAGACTTCAAAGAATGGCTGTGTTTCAATTTGTGTATTGTTTCAGGAAAAGCAAATTAGGTAGGTTTGCCTTTAAATGTGAACCAAATTAAATTCCTTCTCCCATCCCTAGCTGATGCTAAGCCTGGAGTCAGGTGTTGCCAAATGCAGCCTTGCCCTGGCATGTGACTGTATACTTCATTCATCTTGCTCTTGTGCCATCTGCATTAGGCTTCCAGTTCCACCCCAGCTTACACATTATGTTTCTTTACATAATGTCACCAGCAGTAATAGTAACAGCTAAGCTGTTTCTTATTTCAATGTGATGAACAGTTCATTCTCTTGGGGTAGAGGAGATGAATGAAGCACAAATACACAGGGAAAGGGGGAATGCATCATTGTTGCTAGTTAGTGAGCCATAGTGTTGGAAATAAATATGCCTGATGAGCATAAAACGGGGGGGGGGGGTAGAGGAGAGAGCGAGCTGCAACAACTGTAGACAGAAGTTCAGTGCACAAGTAAATGATCACTTACTAAGTCTGGGCAAAACGATTCAGGGGAAAGTGTAATTTCAAAAGATATTAATGTTGTTTTAAACCCTGCATAATTGACTGCCACAAGGCACAGAGAGCAAGAGTTGGGCTTTGCATGCAGAAATTATGATTTGAATTATCGAGTACAGTCAGTTCATCAGCATGACTGAACTGCTAAAGTTTTTATCATAGATTAAAGGTTGGTCCTTGCTTAAGATAACAAACAAAAGCTTTGGGGCTATTGATCTGCAAAGGGCACGTCTGCCTCCTCTCCCAAGCAAACGTGCTTGCACCACCATCCCTTCACCACATCTGATTGTTCCCTCCCTATTGACAGTGAGTGCCGACATTGTTCTAGCCAAAACATAAGGATGCATTAGAGCCCTACTAGATCAGACTAAAGGTCTAGCACGTCCAGCATTCTGTTCTCACAGTGGCCAATCAGATGCCTACAGGCAGCCTGCATTCTGAGCCCAACAAGATTTGCCCCACTTGCAATTCCCAGGTATTCAGAGGCATGCTGCTTCCAGCAGTGGAAGTAGAACATAGCCATCATGGCTAGCAGCCGTTGGTAGCCCTATGCCTCATGATATAATGAGATCACTGAGAAACCACAGGGAGGTATCAGCATGCTCTGGAAAATCCTGAGGTTTTCGAGAGTACCGTATTTAATGGATTTCAAGAGCCATATAATGTTGGCTGTCTGATGGGGCGCTGGGGGTGGGGACAACTAACCTGAATGGAGGGGGAGAATGGGCTGCTTTAGCCCCTTATAGCAACTTGGAGGAGGAGATGGCTGGCTGCCTTGAACCCTGAACAGGAGCACTCCTGTTAGGAGGTGAAGATAGACTGTGACATTTTGTTGCAGGTCTCACTTGTGAAAATGTAAATGTGTCTGGGAGAAAATAATAAGTTGTTGCTGCTGATGCTGTTATTTCGTCTCTTTGGGGTATTCGGCAGAGTTCTTTCCATCACTGGCTACCCGGTTATTTTTCTGGGAGATGCCAGTGATTGAACCTGGGGTCTTCTGCATGAAAAGCATCTGCTCTGCCACTGTGCTTTACCCTCTCTCCTGTGTTTGGAAACAGGAATCCTCAGGGGTAGAATCCTTCTTTAACACTTGCCCCAAGGAAAAGATGGACCCACTCCCTGGCCCTTCCCGTGTGGATCTATGGGCACAGGACTCCATATCAAATTCCCTGAACTCCGAGAAGGAACCTCTCCCACCTGATTTCAATGTCTGGACCCCAAACTCCTTGGAAGATTTAGAAATCTTCCCCCAGAGAAGTCCTTGCAACTTGACAGCAGCAGAAAAAGGAACCAATTCTTTAACTAGCCAGATAGGGCAGTAACAGGGCAGAGCTTTAAACTTGACTAGCTAGCCCAGACTATAAAGTTGTGCCATTTGCCCCAGGACAGTAAGAGACAGCTTGCTGTTAATGCCTCCCCTGCAGGACTGCTGACCTTGGTACTGAACCAGCATCTTAGTCTTTGTCCAGGGTTCTGACCTTGCCTTGGTTTCCTTTCCAGGCTCATCTCTAATGACTGCTCTCAACAGCTCCATATAGACATTAAATAGCAGTGGACACCATATAGTGGCAACAGTGTAGTGGCCTGTGGCATCCCTTAGCTCAAGAGCCAGGGGGCTGAGAAACCCTTGTCCAATAGTATATTTTGGTCCCAGCCCTAGAACCAGGACTGGAACCACTGCAGAACAGTGACCTTATACTCATCTCCCATAAATGATCTAGGAGGCTACCATAGTCAAAGGTAATGAAAGCTGATGAGAGATTGAGCAGGAGAAGCAGAGTTGCACTCCCCCCCATCCCTCTTCTGACCAAGGCTGATTCAGTCCCAAACCCAGGTCTGAGCTCAGATTGGAATGGGTCTAGATAGTCAGCGTCCCCCAAGAATGCCTGCAAATACACCATCATGACCAGCTCAAGAACCTTGCTCCAAAAGGGTGTTTTGCAGCCAGACAGTAGTTGTCAAATACCATTAATACCATTAGGACATGGGATCTGCAATTGCATCGATGTTGCACTCCTTGCCTGAGTAAAGGGCAGTTTACTCAACAGCTCCTGCAGAATTTTTTTAGGTGCCTTGGATATCTTGAGCCACACACTTACTGTATCTGCAGGTTTGATGCATGTTGTCCTGACATTGACATGGACCACTTCTTTGCAAACATTTGCACCCATGTTGAAAATGCGGGGGGGGGAGTTGTTGTATTTCCGCAACAGGGCTTTCAAAAAAGGGAAAAAAGGGGGGGACACCTTTGCTTATTCATTGAAATGTCCATCAGCAATGAATGATAGCATGTAGCCACATCTTGATTGTGCCAGCCGATGCAAGTTTTATGAACTGACATCTTGTTATCATCGCGTCAAACGTAATGCAAGGAAGTTATCTAGTTGTCTAGGTTATATTAGGCTGGGCAGCAATCACCCATGCAATTAATTTAGGAAGGAGGAAGAGGCAAGAGACAGGGGGAAGGAAGGGAGGTTCCAAACAGTGGTGGCATCCAGACAATCATATCTCTGCTAAAGAAGCCAAGATATGAATGGGTCTCTTGCATCTGCAACACAGATGCTTTGCTCTTCCCTTCCCACAAACAGAGAAACAGACTATAAAGCGGCTATTAACTGTAACTTCCCATTACAGCTAGAAATGATAGTTAATGGCACGGGTGGAGAAACTTTGTGAGCCTGACGGCCACATTTCCTTTTGGGCAACCTTCCAGGGTCCACATAACTGTGGTGGGCGTGGCCAGAGGCAAAAGTGGACAGGACATTTAAGTTGTACCTTTGTATGACAGGCTAATTACTACATGCACTCCTCCCTATCCAGGCAAGCAAGCAGCATTTTCAGATTGCAAGGACACACTCCAGCCTGGCAAAAGCACTCGAGGAGAGCATGAAGCGAGGCCAGAAAGGGGTGTGGCCTGAGGAGAGTCCTGGGAGCCAGATAGAAAGGACTGGAGGGGTGCATTGAGCCCCCAGGCCTGAGATTCCCCAGCTTTGGTTAATGAGTTCTGAACAAGCCAGGATACGAAGCCAACTTTTCACCCTGATTTCATATCCTGGCTCATTTGAAAGCCATGAACCATAGTTTACCCAATTCAGACATCACAGGAAACCATAGTTTACAGCAGCTTCCTGGCTTTTCCTGCACTCACATGAATAGAGGAGGAGGAGGAGGAGAATACAGTTTGCACAAGTGCAAGAAGCTCAGTTATATTTCACCATGTTAGACCACAACATTGTTCATCATTATTCAATTAATAATGAATGGTGAATATTTCAATTAATAATGAATGGTGAATATTTCAATTAATAATGAATGGTGAATATTTCAATTAATAATAAATTAATAATGAATATTTACATGATTTAACCTTTCACCAGGAAAAACAATGAATTCTATACCCTTCCAAAATCACTAGTTTTAACCCAAGAACTGGTACAGTGGTGAGCAACTAGAACAGATCTAGTGTGGGCAAACTCATTTAGATGCAATTAATATTAATGACTGGGAATGTTAAGTAAAGTCACACTCCTGTTGCTGCCCTCAGGAGCTAGGGTCCTAGTTGATATAAGCCTCTTAACAAAACATTTCTCAAGGAGAGTAGGGCCAAAGGTGCAGTGCAGCCCAAACAAACCAAGGATAAGCACAGAGGATCGGTTTAGGTCCAAAATGCGACCCAGAGATAAAGTCCAACAACAGTCCAATGTCAATGTTATAGGGAGCTCAGGCAAGGTACTACACAGCAAGGCAGGAGCCCTCAAACCAGCCACAAGCAGGCACCACCTTGCATTATTTCCAGCAACTAGGAGGCTCAAGAGGGAGACCTTACACACTCTAGCCTCCTAGGCTACACTCTCACCACAGCTGCTGGTAGTGAAGGAGTTTCAGGGATTCCCTACTCATGAGAAGACCCCTTACTCATGAGGCATGCAATGACCCTGGGTCTGTAGACACATGCTACGCACTTCAGCCACGATCCAGACCTTCTGGCATCAGCATTCTTGAGGACCCATGGGAGGGGTGATTCCATTTCCCCCTGGGACAGCTTCAGGCAGTCTCTCCCACTCCCCCGAAGGCCCCTCCAGAGGCATCCTCAGCACTGGTTCCAGGGGGCCCTGCCTACTTCTCAAGGTCCTTAATCTGTGGAATGTCTGGTCCATCCTCTGAGGACTCTGGGACCAGGTTAGGGTTTGCCATGCCAAGAAAGGCTACTATACTGTGTTATCCTTGAGTTTCTATAGTAGACTGAACCAGGTGATTGGTGGACAGAGCAAATTTTACTGGCCTACTCCAGACTTGCCAATAGAGCATCTTCAAAGGCTTCCTGCGGCCAGTTCTGACTAGTGTCATTTTCTTCCAGAAATTAGCATTTATGCAAATGCAGGGACTAAAAATATCTCCTGCCTAGTGGGAGACAGCAGCTGGGCAATATTATCTGACTGCAGGAAGGAAGCTCTTAAAGAGTTCTGGAAAGCTAATGAACAATGGCGTGTTGTTAACAATCTTTATTAATGCTATTTTATGCAAACATAAAACATATTGAGGGCATAATAAACACTCCCAATGTTTTGTTTTTTAGAAAAACCCATTGGTTTGGACCTATTAAATTGATATATTGCTTTCTGCTATAAAAAGTCCCAAAGTGATTGATGATGAGCATAGAAATATAGTAATACATAAAAATATTGAAAGCATCATCAGAATGAAAACATCTGACCACTGGTGCTACACACTTTCCCTGAAAACACAACAAAACCTTTGCCTGGTGCTGAAACAATGACAAAATTGGCACCAGGTGGACCTCCCCTTGGGAGGGCATTCCATACACGGGGAACTGCTACAGAAAAAGCCTGTTGTCCCATTGCCATCCTCCAGACCTCCCTCAGAGGTGGCATGCAGAGAAGGGCCTCAGATAATGGCTGGGCAGGTTCATATGGGGGAATACAGGGGTTCCAAGCTGTATAAGGCTTTGAAGGTTAAACACCAGCACTTTGAATTGGGCCCAGAAACATACTGGCAGCCAGTGCAGTCAAGCCAGAACTGGTGGCATATGTTCACACCTTCTTGCCTCAGTCAACAATCTAGCTGTCATGTTCTGTCCTAGCTATAGTTTCCAAACTGTCCTCAAGGGCAGCCCCACGTACAATGCATTGCAGTAGTCTAACACTGAGGTTGCCAGAATGTAGATAACTGAAGCCAGGCTATCCCCATCTAGATAGGGTTGCAGCTGTGCCACCAGCTGGAACTGGCAGAAGGCAGTCTGTGCTGCTGAGGCCATTTGTGCCTTCAGTGACAGCACCGGATCCGAGAGTACCCACAGGCTGCACACTTGCTCCTTCAAGGCATTTTGTTCATCTGGACAGAGGAACCATCCTAATCCATTGTGTTTATGAACTTGGAAAGGAAGAATGCGAGATTTTTCTCAACTATTCTTTTACATTCATATTGGGTTGAGACTTTGAATTATCTTCCTTAGCTGGTGTCAGGCACCAAGTTATATAACATCCTCATGCACAGATTTGATGGCCCATCTGGGTTTGCTGTCACATATAAGCAAATGGTGCCTTTAACAAGACACTGGGTAGGGCAGAGCTACTACGCTGGCTTCCTGGCAGGCGAGCTACTGTTTCTTACCGGGGGGGAGGGGGTTGGGCAAGGTGGAGGGGAGATTGGCCCAGTGCCTTCCAGCCACCTCTGCCCCTTCCCTCCCTATAAGCAAAAGTGACGTACCTGCCAGGAAACTAGCATAGTTTACTACCTTGGTGCTCCAGCACAGGTCCTTGCTCTGAGGGAAAAAAATTAAAAAAACGACTCCCAGAGCTGTGCTCCCTTCCATTCTCCCTCCAATACACACAGTGGAGGCTAGTGGCTCCGATGTCACTAGGGCAACGTATCTGCTCCGGGTTTAGTCTGAACTTTTGAGGAGCACTTGGACAGCTCCTGGAAAGTTCAGACTAAAGCTCAGTGTGGTTTCACTGCCCCACTGACATCAGAGCCACCAGCCTCCACTGAATAAACCACTGGCACTCCTCTCTAAAGTTCAGAATTCCCACAAAGCCCAAGTTGCATATATTTCCTGCTGAATCACACATGGCAAAGTTACCAAATCCCAGACTCTTCCCCTCCCCCACAGGATGCAAAAATCCAGGCTGACACAATCTATTTCCCAGGAAGAATCAAGTTATCAGTAAAAGCAGATGTACGGAGTAACAAAGCACAGATTAGATATTGATGACTGACAAAGTTTCACGGGGCAACAGAACAACCTTTAGTTACTCAGGCAGCATATCGATAAGGCTCTTTTGGGAATGATTCTCTGAAAATATGAAGTTTTGTTGCCTTTTGAAACCACTTAAAGAGAGCCAGCCAGCGGCTGAGGCGATTATATTCTATCGCATCCTTGAAGAAGTGCACAGGAAATCAAGGAACTGTTACGCAGCTCTCCAGGTGAGGTTGTTTTCGACCCTCCTGAGCTGTGCCTTACATAATTGGGAAAAAAGAACAGGATGTTCCGTGACGCATGATCTCAAAAGGAAGGCTATTCCACAGAACAGGGGGAGCCACAATGAAAGCCCTGCTCCGAGTTACCGTGCAGCAGGCTTTTGATATATCTGGAACTTGCAGGAGAAGCTCTCCCACAGACCACAGTGACCTACTGAGTATATAAGGGATAAGCCCGGTCTTGAGCTGTTCAGGGCCTTATATGTTAGTACCATTACCATGAACTTGGCTTGGTATAGATTGGTAGCCAGTGGCAATTCTGCAAGCAAGGTATTATATATGCTGGTGGTAGTTTGCTGCTTTCTGCACCAGCTGAAGCCTGTGGACCAAACTCAAGGGTAGCCTCACATAGAGCACATTGCAGTAATCTAGGCTCGAGGTTACCAATGCATGGACAAAACTGAGGTCAAGCTCTCCTGATCCAGGAACTGCATATAAAGCAGGGATGCGGAGCCTATGGCCCTGCAGATGCTTGGACTACAACACCCATCATCCCTGGCCATTGACCACCCAGGCTGTGGTTGATGGGGACTGGAGTCCAACAATGTCTGGAAGGCCACAGGTTCCCACATGATGGCAACTTTGAAAGAACCCCTTCCCCCAAGACCATAGAAGCCTATGCAGCCAGCATGTGCCTTGCATTTAAAATAACCTTGTTTTCTCAGGAATCACTTCACAGCTTTGCCATCTTTTCAACTATTAAGGGAGAACATTTTTTTCTTTGCAAAGGAACATGCCTTTTGCCAACATGGAGTTGAATACCAACAGAGCACCATCCATCAGTCCCCAAGACTCCCATTCAGACCCATCTGATTTGTTCCATTCATTTTTTCTCCCAAGTGACTAGGAAGTATTCTTGCTCTGTTCTATTCCCACTCCAATATATCCAGCAAAAGGAGACAATGGCCGTTTGACCCTTCAGCTTCATGGGCTGCTATCCAATTCTTTCAACTCTTGGGACCACTTAGGGCAGGGATGGGGAACCCTTGGCCTTCTAGAGGTTGCTGGGCTCCAGCTCCCATCAGCCCCAGCTGGCATGGCGAATGGACAGGAGTGATGGGAGTTGTAGTCCAACATACATCTGGAGGGTCTCAGTTTTACCCAGCCAAACTAGTAAGGATGTTGAATTCATCTTTGTATTTAATGTGCAGGTTTCAAAAAATGTTTCATCTTGGCACACACTGCAAACAAAACCTTTCAGTAGTGGCTGGTGCCCATTGGAACTGGTAGGGCAGAAGGCAGGGACGCCAACAGGAGGTGGAACCAGAGCCAGTGATAGGCACAGCCAGAGCCAATAGGAGGCAGCACCAGCTCATTCTAGTTTTGTCACCATCCTCCTCTCTGCATTCAAGAGCGATACTGGGACTTACGGAGAGGAAAGCTGAGAGGTATTTCCTACATAGGAAGGCAAGCAGGTGGGGGCTGTGAAGGCAGACCTTTGCCCTAATGAGCCATCCTCCATTGAAACCTTTTCAGGTGTTAAGTGTGACATTTCTCTGGGTGCTATTCAATGTTAGTCCTACTCAAAGTAGATCCATTGGGCTGTATTCAACTAAATCCTACTCAGGGTAGACCCACTGAAATGAATGAGCCTAAGCTTGTCATGTCCATCAGCTTCAATGGGTCTACTCTGAGTAGGACTAGCATCGAATACCACCCACTGAAGTTAATAGGCATGCAAACCAATACACACTTTCCTGGGAGTAAGTCCCATTGAACCCAATGAAGCTTACGTATGAGTATTGGATTGCAGCCTAACTTAGGTTCATTAATTTCAATGGGTCTGCTCTGAGTGGGACTTAGTTGAATACAACCTCTTGTTTCAGTTCAGAAAATAAGTGTTTGGAAAATCTGACATGAAGTTTTGGCTGTCTGTGTTGCATTTGATACATTGCTTGCGCTGAAAAAGAAAAGAAAAGAAAAGGTAAAGACTTGATAGTAGCAACAAGGTACAACATTGCAAAGCCTTTGTCCCCAGCCAGGGATGACATTATATGCTAAATTATGACTGCCAGGTAAGCTTGTTTTCGGTTATCACCAGCTTAAAGGAGAAGGCATGCCCCATTATCTCACAAGGCAAAATAAAATAAAATAAAATAAAGTGAAAGCCAATGGCATTTCTTAACTTTTCCCCTTGTTTCCCCTCCTCCTTTTTTGTAAAATAGATGCGGTTCATTAATTGGATCCTCTTTGGGTATTTCTGGAACTGTGACTAGCGCTATTAAACTCTGCAGTCGTCAGGAAGTGCTCTGCTCATTTAATAGTTGCCTATCTTTTCTACTCAGAATAATAAAATGCTCTTAAATCAGTATGAATTATTTAAAATGAGAAGCCGCTTCTTCAGGAAGGGACAAAGGACGCATCTGCATGCTAGATTTATCTAAAAATAACAGCTTGCAAGCAATCGGCCACTTAAGACATTAATGGATCGCCCTCAGTGCCGCTCTCGGAGGCTCTCTTTCCTCAGTCATATGGCCCAGCCATTCAGAACCGATTGCCTGTGACAAAGATAGGGAATCTTTTTCAGCCTGAGGGCCACATTCCCTCCCAGACAACATTCTGAGGGCCACATGCAAGTGGTGATGCAAAAGTGGCTGGAGCAATGGATGTGACTATTACCTTTATACGGTCAGCTACAGTCAAGCCATGCAAAATTCAGATGTTTCTATGGCCCTCCTTCCCCCCCCCCTCTCTCTCTCTCTCTCACACACACACACACACACACACACACACACACACCTCCATCTAGGCAAAGAAGAGGTATTATTGCAGTTCAAGGACACATTTCAGCCCAGTGAAAGCACTCAAGGAGGGTGCAGAGCCGGTACAAGCCTGTGAAGGGCGTATGACCTGCGGAGAATCTCAAGGGCTGGATAGAGAGGCCTGGAGGACCACATGCATTCCCTAGGCCTCAGGCTACCTCTTCTTGGCCTATGATCCACCATCCCAAAAACAATCCCTTCACATATGGAGGCTTTTGCAATCTGGAGAACACTGGATGGAAGAATGTTTTTAAACTGTAACTGGGTTTTAGAATGTTTTAAAATGTTCTTAGAATGCAGCGGCAGCTAGTGGCTCCATGTCAGTGGGGCAGTGAAATCTGCTCTGAGTTTTAGTCCAAACTTGCTGAAGCACCTTGGACAGCTCCTTGAAAGTCTGGCCTAAAACCTGGAGCAGGTTCCACTGCCCCACTAATATCACAGCCACCAGCCACCACTGTTAGAATGCTTTTCTTTTTTGGTGCTGTTCAACTGTTTTGTTATATCTGCTGCCTTGGGTTCTTTTGGGAGGACAGGCAGGATATAAATTTAATCAATAAGTCCAACTCAGAGTAGACCCATTGAAATTACTGAGCCTAAGTTAGTCATGTCCATTAAGTTCAATGGGTCTACTCCGAGCATGACTAGTGTTGCATACACCCCATTATTTCAACACTACTGGCATCTTGGTGAACCCGTGAGGTCAGGGCTAGCTCCAGGTTTGAGGGTGTCCTTTGCAAAGGGTCCTTTGGTAGGTCCCCTCCTATATCTGTGCCAAATGGAAGCTGCCATTTTAATTTCCAGCCATGACATGGAACTATGCTACTTTGGGGGTATTGTAGAAACATAAAATGTCATTTTAGTTTAGTAGGACTTTTTAGTTTAGGAAAAAGAACTAAGTGAGGACATGATACATGTGTATAAAATTATACACAGACTGAAGTGAGAGACATTATTGTCCCTCTCTCATAGTAGTAGAACTTTGCAATCACCTTGTGAAACTATCCTGAAAGACAAAAGATAACACTTCTTCCAACACACATGTACTATGGCTTGGGTTCCATGATGGAAGAAAGGTGGGATATGAATATATGGAAATTAATAAATTCATTGAACACATGAGAGAGGTTGTATCTTGAGCAGAGGGTTGAACTCAGCGGCCTACAAGGCCCCCTCCAGGTCTAGAACCCCTTTGGCAATTTCTCTTCATGTCTGGCAGCTGATTGTGAACTGGATCTGTTGAACAGGATTACATCATCTGAGGCAGCATAAGGAGACACACTGTAGTCGTCATACATTATCATGTATGAATGTGGCTGAGACCTGTGGACAGCTGCCCCGTGTGGTGAGCCACTGAACTTCAGGCGGCAGCTTTTCTGCAAAATACCTCCAGGCTCTGGATTGACTTTGCCCACCCCAGCTGGCCGTTAGATATCCTGAGCAAGAAAGAATATAAAGAGGGTTTCCCGTTTCATTTGAGCAACAGGCAGTGGTGGCTGGTGCCCTTTGGGACTGGTAGGGTGGAAGGCATGGGGATCTAACAGTAGGCGCACGCAGATCCAATGGCAGGCACAGCTAACTCATTCTAGTTTTGTCCCCATCCTCCTCCCTCCAATGGCAACACAGAGACTAAGAAGGAAGAAGCTGATAGACAGCACCACCACCATCCCTGGACTGGATGTAAGTGAGAAGGCAGGCCAGTGGCAGCTGGTTGAGGGCAAGCTGAGGGTGGTGTGACACTGCCCCATTCACCCTAACAGACCAGCCTCCAGTGGCAACAAGGTCTGCCAAAGCTCTGGTGTGTTCCTGCATCCTTGGTTGTCCTTCAGACCTGATTTGTGGTTTGCTCCTTGATGCAGGCTCCTGGTTTGTCTTTCAGTCCTGATTTGACTTATGGTCTTGGCTTCTGGCGTTCTTTTTAACCCTGCTTCACCCTTGCTTTCTTATTCATCACCCTTGACGGCATTGCTCCTGCTTCCTGGCTTCCCTCAGACTGCTGCCTGCAGCCCAAACCCGACATTCTGGTTTTAAGCTAAAAGGCCTACAAGCCTCTTATATATATATAAAAGAAAGCTACAAATTCAAGTGGGATCCCAGAAGAGGGGAATGTTTGGGAGGTATCACAGTATCGCTTCTCCTTTGAAAATGGAACGACTCAGATTCCATGTTGAGACACCAGGGTTTGAAAAGCAACAAGATGTTGATGTTGCATCTTTTATCTGTCCCTGAAAACTGCAAAAGCCTTGGGCTAATTAGCTGTCAGATTGTTTCTGCCACCTGCTGTGCCTTAATGTGATTAGCCTGGGGGAGGAGAGGGAGGTGGCAGTAAGGGTGGCCTGGCTAGTCATTGGCTGTCAAGATTCTTCTGAAGGAGTAACTGATCCAGGCCTCACATTCATATTTTCCAGAGGATTTACAACATGGATGGTGCGCGGGAAGCATTGTCAGTTCCTGACAAGGGCGTTTACTTATCCAAGCATTAGTGAACTTATCAGGAATAACAACCCAGAGCCTTGTGGCAACTTAAAGACTAACACATTTATTATGGCATAAGCTGCCGTGGACTCAGGTCCACTTTGTCCAATACACGACGTGGAATCTTAGTTGGCAGGTACATAAAGGAGGAAACTGTAAGATGGGAGTTGCATAGCAATGAAATACAAAAATTGCAGTCAGCGGTAATTGGAGCTTAAACCTTTGACAGTAGCAGACTGTGCATGTAACAGTAGCGGGCGCAGAGCTTGGGAAAGTTATTTTTTTGAACTACAACTCCCATCAGCCCAATCCAGTGGCCATGCTGGCTGGGGCTGCTGGGAGTTGTAGTTCAAAAAAGTAACTTTTCCAAGCTCTGAGCGGGTGGAGTGGTGGCGTGGAGGCGACTATCTGACCTCCCAACAGGTAAGTTGCTACTGCTTATTGGGAGGGTGAGCGGTGAGGCAGCAGCGAGATTGGTATGGTGCAAACAGAGCAGCAGACCCAACCTGGTGGTCCTGCTGATATGTTTACACTGTGCTGCACTCCCTACCACCAACTCCTTCCCCCTTCCCTCCCAGTAAGCAGCAGTGACTCATCTGCTGGGAGGTCAGATAAGCACCTCCCCTCCACCATGCTGCCCCTGCTGGGGTGTAGGGGAGAGATAGGCCACGTTCACACCATATTTACACTCCTATTTCACTTTAAACTGTCATAGCTTCCCCCAAAGAATCCTGGGAAGACTAGTTTGTGAAGGGTACTGAGAGTTGTTAGGAGATCTCTGTTCTCCTCACAGAGCGACAATTCTGAGAGTTCCCTGGGAAGAGGAATTGACTGTTTAACCACTCTGACAACTGTAGCACTGAGAGGAGAATAGGTGACTCCTAATAATTCTCAGCACCCTTCCCAAACTACAATCCCCAGGATTCTTTGGGAAAGCCATGACTATTTAAAGTGGAATAATCATGAAATAAATGCATAATGTAGATGTGCTCTTATTCCCCCTGCTGCCTCATTTTTTCCTTAATTTGCTTAAACGATCTAAATTTGGTCTCTGCCCAAATGGCTGATTTAGCCTTAACAACTTTGAGCATATCAACCAGGTAAGCTCTCTAGAATAAGAGGAAATTAAAAGAGGAACACTGTGCAGGTTCATTTTAAGCTCTGCCAGCCTTTGGTGTTCCACAAAGCCATTTATACCAAATTGCAAAATGGTCACGCTGCTGCTGTTGTTTTGTAACTAAATCTCCAAATTGCTACAGAAAGGCTGGCATGCGTGGGAACATATAATGAACACCATGAGAGAAACCTCCAGAGCCTTCTTTCTTTATTATCTAAAATCCTTGGCAGCTGAGGCTGCAGAATTTATCAGGGTTTATGATGTGCTGCACCTTAGAAATTGGGTTGGGACCTCAGGGTGGTTTGCAGCCTCTAGCTCAGAATCATTTATGCCCCTTTCAACCATCCCCTTTCAGGCTGGATACACTGAAGCTAAAGATTCCCAGGGTTAGAGTCACCTTTAATTTGAAGTTCACTGTGAGAACAATGGATCTTTTTGACCTCTATTTTTCAAGCAGGTAGGAGGGGAGGGACTGATTTTCTAAACTCTGCACCCAGAGATGAAGATCTCATCTCCCAACTTTGTTCCACTCTGCAGGCATCTAATCACTCCTCAGATCCTCTACAGCAGAGGTGGGGAGTCTTTTTCAGCTCAGGGACCACATGCCAGTGGTGGGTGGGGCTAGAGGCAAAAGTGGGTGGAGCACTTTTACCCTTGTACAGTAAGCTAGTTTCTAAACACACTCACATGCCCCTCCCAATCCTGCATTTAGATAAACAAGAGGGCATTCACACTCAAAAATGTACATTTTGTGAAAAAATACATCGCCCCCCCCCAAATTGAAACACACAGTGATACCTCAGTTAAGGAATCCTCCAGGAACTAGTTCCTTTTAAGGAAGGCTCTGTTTTAAAGGTGAAACTGACCAGGCTGTGTCTTTGCTTTGCTATGGATAAACTTTCAAGCCTGTGCTTTTGCTATAAGGTGAAACTGACCGGCCTGTGCTTTGGCTTTCCTAGGGTGAAACTGACAAGCCTGTACCTTTGCTTTGCTTTAAAGAGATCTCTTGCTTTCTCCCAGGGCTGGAGAGGGAAGAATCCAATATGATTCAGAGGAAGAGAAGGAGGCACCCTTTAAAGCCCCTGTTGAAGCTGCCCCCACCATCTATGAGTGCTTATAGGAACCTATCCCTATTCTTTCCATGTTATTCCTACCTCTGGTATCAAAGTTTCTGTTAAAGAAGGCATGTCCAGGAATGCATCTACTTTATTAACTGAGGTATTACTGTATATTTAAATACCATTTTTAGGTGGTTTTGTTGTTGTTGTTTTAAAGACTGTTAATGTGAAGTGGGATGGAACAGACATATGAAGAAACACATGGAAAGGGCCATAGTTCAGTAGTAGAGCCTCTGCTTTGCAGATTCAATCCCTGGCATCTCCAGGTAGGACTGGGAAAGAACCCTACCTGCAGTCCTGGAGAGCCATGTCGTCTCACTGTAGACCACTGTTCTTCAACCTTGTGTCCCCAGGTGTTGTTGGACTACAACTCACATCATCCTTGGCCATTGGCTAAGCTGGTTGGGACTGGTGTAGAAAATACTGAGCTAGATGGACTCACTCGACATATGGCAGCTACCTAGGTTCCTCTGCAAAATGTTTATTATTATTATTATTATTAAGACAATGCCGTACGTTTATCCCTATCTCAAGAAGGCTTGAAAAGACTCTTCCGAACTTTCATGGCCTACCGTACTTTAAATTTACTATCTATAAACTTTGACAAGATGAAAATTTTAGTCTTTTCCCAGCGTTGCACATTCTCCGAGTGGATAATTGATGGCCAAAAAATTGCTCAGGTTAGGCAATATAGATATCTGGGAGTTGTGTTTCATTCAACTCTTTCTTGGTCCCCCCACGTACACTCGGCGGTTCAAACCGCCAAGAATACATCAAAACCCATCTGTCATTTCTTTTATACCAGGGGGGACAGTATATCCCAGCAGCCTTGAGGGTTTTTAGGTCCAAAATTTCCCCCCAGCTCCTGTATGGAGTTCTGCTTTGGGCCCCGAGTTTCAATCCCAGAATTGAATCGATATTGTCTACATTTTTAAGATCAACCTTCGGGGTTCCCCAATGTGTCCTGGCCGCCGGCCTCAGCCTAGAGGCCGGCCAGCTCTCATTAGAATCCCTTGCCTGGATTTTAACATTTAGATACTGGGTTAAACTAACTTATGCATGCCCTTCTTCCAGCTATCTATACTTCCTCTGGCATGATCCTTTTACCAGTTCATGGTCCAAAGCCCTCCTTGCCAAGCTGGCTTCGTTGGGCTTCTCAGCAGAATACCTTTCATCTTTGGACTCCGTGTCAGCCACATGGATTATTGAGACCCGGATTAAGGACATTTATCTACAGAGCTCGGTGCCAAATGCCACCAAAACATGCTCACCTCTCTATTCCAGTCTAAATTTTTCATTTCCCAAACTGGCTCTGTATTTAGAATTTTTGACCCTACCTAAATTTCTCCAAGTGTTTACGAGAGCTTGTTTTAACTGTATTTTCTCTTCACTTTTAGTAGGCCGTTTTCATGGCATCACTTTTAGCCATCGTTTATGCCCGTGTAACAATGTTGACATTGAGTCCTTGCATCATGTCTTTTTTCTCTGTCCTTATTACACTGCTGAATGTTTTAAGTATATAAATCCAATTTTAAAGAACTTCCCTGGCAGGTCCAAAACTATACTTTTACAACATCTTTTGGCTGGTCTTGATAAACTAACAACCTTACAAGTGGCTAAGTTTATTTATGCTGCTCAACTTACCCACTTGAACATCCCCCTGCCCCCTTAGATAAATACTTGAGCCTGTTTGATGTATTTTATATATTTTGTAACTAAGATTTTTCTTTTACCTATAATCTAAGTGTATTGGGTCAATGACCATACAATAAACTTTTATTATTGTTGTTGTTGTTGTTGTTGTTGTTATTATTAGCTTTCTTCATAAAAATGAACCCAAAGTGTCATATAATAAAAAGCAACAGACTGATCCATCCATCACTAGTCCCAACAGATGACTCCAGTTAAGGCTTCAGGTCTGATTTTGCTACCAAAAAACGTTAATTCCCCATTTAAAGAGAACTAACTTTCCCACAATCTTTCACAATGTCTGGGTAGCCATCACAACAAACATGGTCCTTGCAGCTTTGGTATTTGAAATAGCGTACTCGTGCTGATAGTAGATCTGTCTGTGAGTAACTTGCTGTGTCAATATATGCCAAAGGTGCCATTGTGCATAGAGCAGGGGTTCCCGAACTGTGGTCTGTGGATCACAGTGGTCTCTGAGCTTCATTGAGTTGGTCCGCGGCATGTCTGCATTAAATATTCATATTGATTTTTAATTGCATTTTATTGCTTCTTTTCCTTCTTATATTGCATTTTATTGTATTACAATTTGAATTCTATGGAATGCATGTTGTACAATAAAATGCAATATATAAGAAATAAAAGAAGCAATAAAAATACAATTGAAAATCATACAGCATCAAGCACAGCACATTACAATGGCTACAAGAGGCAGAAAATTCATGAATCAAGACCATCAACAATTTTCAAGTGGCCCACAGAGAAAAACGTTTAGGAGCCACGGGCACAGTGGATCTGTTTGTGAAAGAGTAACTTTCTCCTTTGTTAGGTTCTAAGTTTTTCCAGCTTGGTTGCAGCACATTGTCATTTACTGGGCCACACTTCATATATTTAGTCTTTGACAAGTGCTTTCTCAGAAAAAAGAGCCTTCCAGCTCTTATGGTTTTATTTACCTGTTCTCTGAATTGCTTAATGATTTTACTTACCCTTTCACTGAATTGCTACCAAGTAGTAGGCATCTTCCTGTCATCTGAGGGCCAGACAGACATTGATCAGTATTCCAGGCATTCTGCCAAAAAAATAATGAGAGTGTACTGAATTCCATTGCTGTCTGTTTGATCCAGAGCTTACATCCAGGAAATGGAGATCTAGGGTGTATCTTTCCCTCTCTCTCTAGGGTATCCTGGGAGCTGTAGTTCTGTAGAGTGCATGAAAAATCGCTAATGGAGAATTCACTACATCCTCAACAAACTGTAATTCCCAGGATTCTTTGGAGGAGCCGTAATCATTGAACTGCTATAAAACCAATATTTTATTTTACTTTATTTTAAACAAACAGCCTCATACCCAGTGTTGCTTGGGAATTCTAACAAACCAAAAATCAGTGCCGTTTGGAAATCCGTGGTTAAAATAAGTGCCATTTTGAAAGGTTCAGTCCACCGTCTTGATTCAAAATGATGTCCAATTGTATCCAACCATGGATGAAAGCCTGCTCCTTGAGCTCAGGAACCACTGTGCAAAATTTGGTTCTGCAGTTTTGAAATGTTCCGTTCAGTATCTTGATTCAAAATGGTGTCCAATTGTATCCAAACATAGACAAATACCTGCTTCTCAATCTCAGGAACCACCAATGGTGACAATATCTTAAGAGGTGCCCAAATGCATAGAAAACTGACAAACAACTTTCCAAAACATCTAGTAGATATTTTATATGCTGCATGTCTGGACCGTGACCATCCAAGACAACAAATGACAATACAGCCATAAAATAATATAACATAAGACAACATAACATTATTAATAAAACATTTTCATAATTAAAATATGAAAAACCTAGAATGCATTCAAATACAAACTAGCATAAAATCATTTTCTCACCACAGCAGTAAAGCAATTTTACGACTTCATGTCCCATGAGCATAACACAGTTTTTATAGGTGGGTTTTTCAGTGCTGCAACTAAAGGGGCCAACTGTACATCCCTTGGTGAAAGTGTTCCATACGTAGGGTTGGAAAGATCTGTCAGTTTCAGTTCTCTCTGTTTCTCATTTCCCCAATCTTAAATTCAATTATCCACATTTCTGCAGCAATTTGAATTTTTTTTTAAAAAAGAAAAGAAAATTCTTTAGAATTTTGGTGTGGATTTCTCCTAATAAATACATTTTTGTATGCAGTTTTGGCTAATGTACATATTTTACACGCAATATCTCCTAATACTATGCATTTTTAATGTTACTTTCAACAATATATTCACTTTGTGCCACTTTCCCCCCAATATATGTATTTTTATAAGCATTGATTGGTTAAAGAACTGCATTGCAAAATTCAGAAAAATGCAAGTTTCAAAGAATGGCTGTGTTTCGGTTCTCATGTTGTTTCAGAAAGTGCGAATTTGATGAATTCAGCTTTAAATGTCTCCTCCATCCCTAGCCATAAGGCAGGGTATGGTATATTCTGATCATCTGGCTCCAACAAGCATACACATGGACACATTCTGCACTAGGTTGCCTGGAGCTTGTAATATAGATCAGTCAGGGAAATATTCAGTTGTGATATGGCTATTGCATGCAAGCTAGCCAACTGATCCTTTCTCATGCCTCACAAGTAGGCCATTACACAGGGAATAAAATGTGTGGGAATTGTGCTATGCATAGGAATGGATGGATCCCAAAGGTTCCTGTGGGTGGGGCCTACTGTCAGCAGTAGAATGTCACAACTTCTTTCTCTTTTACTAAGGCTTCTTTTCTTTTTTTGTTGTTTGCAGGGCCGGTTGCAAAGGGTGGCCAGGTTGGGCACTGGTCCGAGGGCTCTGCAGCTCTAGGAGCCCCTGGGGGGCCCCTGAGGAGCCCTCCGCTCCCCTTCTGCGATCCCACGGATCACAAGACGAGCTTCCGAGCTGCCCGCCATCCCCCACGCTTCACCTACCTTTCTCTGCTGTTCACGCAGGGTTGCCATCAATAAAGATGGCGGTCGAGGTTTCCGTAAGGGACTGAAGCCTCTGCCGCCATCTTGGTTGATGGCAGCAATGCGTGCACTGCATGCCATCAACCAAGATGGCGGCAAAGGCTTCAGTCCCTTACGGAAACCTCAGCTGCCATCTTTATTGATGGCAACCCTGCGCAACCAGCAGAGAAAGGTAGGTGAAGCGCGGGGGATGGCGGGGCATGGCGGGCGGTTCAGAAGCTCGTCTTGTGATCCGCCGGATTGCGGAAGGGAAGCAGAGGGGCCCGGGGCAGGCTAATGCCCAAGGGCCCCCGCATTCCTGGAGCTGGCCCTGGTTGTTTGTTTTGCCACCACTGCTGCAAGTGGCAACAGCAGCAACTAACTTGGCAGCCTGGCTACTATTCTGCATCCTCCACAATGCTGTGAACCTAGCGTGATTCCAGGGCATTGGGGCAGGGCAGTGGAGGGGGCAGCAAATGGTAGCCAGCATGGAAAAGAAGGAAGCAAATATTGGGAGAAAAGTCTGCAAAAAGGCCTTCTTTTTATAGGAGGATTAGAGAAGGAAAAGAGAGGGGGGAATTTCATAAATTTTCTCTGAAAAAACTGTCTTCTGATAATGTTTGGCTCAGGTGCACTTATCAGGAAGAGTTTGTTCCTCTGGATTAATTAATGTGTAGTAAGGAATGTGTGATTTGGTGCATGTGTTGTACTGCAAACCTTTGTTTTATTTCCAGGGTTTTGGTTCAGGGGCCATTTTCTACGATCCACTTCTGTGATGCAATCATCTTATAAATACAACACTGAGCTATCCTTATGACCATCTGGAGACTAGCCTAAAAGCCCAGCTCTTTGAATTGTGATGCTAAATAGAGCGTTAAGGAATGGAACAGAAGCAAACTCACACGACAATGCAGGTTTCCTGCAACTACATTTATGGAAACGGTGAAGAGTGCTTCTACATTGTCTCACTGAGCCAAATGCAAACGCAAAAATATTATTGTTATTGTTATTAAGATTTGTTTGTTGTTTATAAGATTTCTTACCCATCCTTCATCATAGGGTCCCAGGGTGTCATATACAATTATAACACTGTTACAATTATACAACAAATAAAAGCCTTCCAAATGAAACATAATAGTACTTTCAATAAAAGAGATGGGTCTTACAAAACCAGATACTTTAACTGTCCAAGACCAGGATAAAGAGGTGCATCTTCAGCATGCAATGTACAGTGAAGATGCCAGGTGCACCTCTTTGGGTAGGGAGTTCTACCATTTAGGGGCTGCCACAGAGAAAGCTGTCTCTAGGCCACCTTTCCCCACACTTCTGAGAGTAGCAGAACTACTAGGAGAGCCCCCTATGCAGATCTGAACACCTGAGAAGGTTGGTAGGGGTGGAGATGGTCTTTCAGATATTTGGGGCCTAAATTATTTAGGACTTTTGTCTACTTTTTGCAAGTATTAAGTTATATGTATAGCATGGCACAGAGTGGTAAGCGGCGGTAACGCAGCCGAAGCTCTGCTCATGGCCAGAGTTCGATTCCAACGGAAGGAGGAAGTCGAATCTCCGGTAAAAGGGGTTGAGGTCTACTCAGCCTTCCATCCATCCGTGGTCAGTAAAATGAGTACCCGGCATATCCTGGGGGGTAAAGAAAGGCCGGGGAAGGAACTGGCAATCCCACCCCATATATATGGTCTGCCTAGTAAACGTCGCAAGACATCACCCTAAGAGTCGGAAACGACTCGCACTATAAGTGCGGGGACACCTTTACCTTTATCGATTTAAGTTTTAAAAATAGTTACTGTAACTTAAATAGTTCTACAATTCATCTCACTATTGAGTGCCACTCTACTTATGACTGATAGATGGATATACTGCATAATGCCAAAATATGCTCCTAGTAAGCAGTTATTGGCTTCTAATGAATGCACAGCTTCTGAATGCAAAGCTGGTTCTGGAGCCCTGAGCTATAGTTCCTCTCCTCTTTGCCTTCCTCACACCTCCTAGAGATCAAGAATAAAATGTTAGTGAACTTGGAAGGTTGCAAATAGGAATCACAGATTTATTTTTACATTTTTCTAACAGTGTTTTTTAAAATTAAGAAAAATAAAAATTGCAGTATGTGGCATTTTTCCACATCAATGGCATGCCTGGTGGATAAATGCCTGCCTCGTATCAATAACATCTGCTGATTCCCCTTTATTTTGAGCCAAGTAATCAATCCTTCCCAGCAGGCTGTTTGAGGGAAATGCAAGCTTTGCAGACTGAGATCACCATCTGCGTTTCTCCTCCAGCCAGTCTAGTGGCAAGACTCGCCAGAGCAAGATTTCTCTTTCTCTCTCACACACACACTGTTCCTCTCTCTCTCTCTCTCTCCAAGGTAACTATCATGGAAAAAACGAACAAACTAGGATATGGGAACAACCTGGATCAATAACTCTCCAGACATTCGAGGTTAACACGGATCCTCACATCTTAAGAGCACCTTTGCATTGAGCACCAGCATTATTTTATTTTTATTTTATTTATTTTATATACCACTTACTCAACAGAAATCCTCTCAGTTTACAAAAAAAAATCACAAAAAGGTACAGATAAAAAGCAAACATTAAAAACAAGTTGACATTGTTTAATCAAAATTTTTAAAAACCCAGCAATTTTAAAACAATGATGCATAATGAAATGATATGCCTGGGAAGGCTTGGTGAAAGAAAAAAGTGTTTAGCAAGTGTTGAAAGTGAAGGTGCCTACCTCTTATCAATGGGCAGAGACTTCCAAAGTGTAGGTGTTGCCACACTGAAAGATCAATTTCTTGCTAGTGCAGAACAAACATTATATGGCACTTATAAAAGCACCAGTCCTGCAGACCCTGCTCTACAATTCCCTGCCCAATAAAGTAACTGTATATGGTATGTACTATGTTTCTATGAGAAGGAGAGCAGGAAACAGTGATCCCAGTAACATATTAACATTAGGGATGGAAGGATCTGTGAATTTCAGTTCTCTCAGTTTCTCCTTTTTCCGATCTTAAATTCAGTTCTCCACATTTCTGCAGGAATGTGACTCCTTAAAAGATCTTCATGAAAATTCTTCAGCATTTTATTTTGAATTTTTCCTAATAAATACATTTTTGTATTCAGTTTTGACTAATGTACACATTTTTGCAAACAATTTCTCGTAATACAGTACACTTTGTATGATATCTTCATTAATATATTCACTTTCATGCATGCCTTCCCCATATACATACTTTTTTGTAAAGATTGGTTGGAGAACCGCATCACAAAAGTTGGATACCTATGAATTTTGAAGGATGGCTGTGTTTCAGTTCTCATACTGTTTCAGAAAGTGCATATTTGATAGAAAATGAAATGGATTGCCTTCAAGTCGATTCCGACTTATGGGCGACCCTACGAACAGGGTTTTCATGGTAAGCGGTATTCAGAGGGGATTTACCATTGCCTTCCTCTGAGGCTGAGAGACTGTCCCAAGGTCACCCAGTGAGCTTCATGGCTGTGTGAGGATTCGAACCCTGGTCTCACAGGTCGTAGTCCAACACCTTAACCACTACAGATCTGGCTTTAAATACTAACTGAATCCAGTTTCTCCCCCATCCCTAGGCCAGTGGGCGGAGTAATGATGTAATTTTACCTTTCTAAAGTAGGCTGGTTTGCGGTTTCTACACACTGTTGTGCATCCCTCTCTGATCCTCCATCCGGACAAGCAAGAGGTACAATCAGAGTTCAAGGACACATTCCAGCCCTGGCAAAAAGAGGGTCTAAGCAGGGCTGGAGTGGGGTATGTGGGAGAGTCCAGAGGGATGGACAGAGAGGTCCAGAGTGCTGCATTTGGCCACCTACCTAAGACTCCTCATCTCTCTATTAAAGACTGTTCCAGTTGAGAAACAGTTAGACTTCCTGGAAAGGAGCATGCATATGTTGGGTTTAACCAAGCTTGCATGCCGCCCTCTTATATAGGGAGATGTCCCCTCTAGCTAGAATTGGAGGACATCTCTATGCTTGTTTACCATGATGTAACTTCCTAAAAGTTGGGGTTATTTACCTTCTCTTCCTCTTCCTTTGTTTAAGGGATATTGATCCTTTTTGCATCTTCTCCATTAAACTTGAGGAGAAGCATCCACATGCTTCTCTTCCAAGATGACCGTTATCATGGACTAAGACTTCTACTTTTTCTAGCTAAGCTAGAACCTATGTTTCCTGAACATATGAAAGGTCGTGAGTAAATATTCTTTATACTTTTTACTTAAGAAGACTGTCTCTGTTGTTCATTTTATTCAACTAGTGTGCATGAGGGAAAGGTGGGCGGTTTATTCTCATTCTGCTGCTGGCATTTATACCTCTGCTAAGAAACAGGACTATGAAACTGTTCCTATTTCATTTAAAAACCAAACAGCATATACCAGGCGCATCTGCTTCACCTCAAACTTCTCGCCTTAAGCAGGAAGGTCTGAAGGTGGACAGTAAACATGTTCAGCTGATCCCACTTATAAGCCTCCCTGTGATCTGAAACCCTCCCTTATTGGGAGAAGACATCTACAGGCATTTTGAAGCTCCTTTCTGACCTTCTGGGAAGGTTAGAGGTAGAGCGGATACACCAGGTGACACCGAGTAGAGATGGCATGACTGTGCTCCTTAACTCCCCACATATTCTTTTGAATGCTTGAATAGAGCTATGTTCTTTGCGAATTTCTTGGCAGAAATTGGCACAGAAGAATGTTGGCTTGATGATAACCTTCACTGACATTTTAAAATGACATCAAGCAAATTTGTTTATTTGGAAAGTCACACAAAATGCATGTGGCTTTCTTCCCCTTCCTGCCCCACAGTCTGCAGTTCCTACAGCCTTTATTCCACTCTTGATTCAGTGGAACCCATTCCCAGTTTTCCGCAATGGATGCTTTTTCTTACAAGTATGAACTGATATGTCCTCCAACATTAAATCATCAGGGGACAGCAGCTACCACTGAGCTGCCAACGCATCATGATTATTTGAATGGCACTTGGGCTAGACTATGTGTAATATCGTCAGTCCCATAAAGTTGGCCGCTGTAATGATGGCTGGCTACAAACTATAAAAATCTGTCTGACAATTAAAAAGTCATGTCTGAAG
Organism: Rhineura floridana; assembly: GCF_030035675.1. NCBI lineage: Eukaryota > Metazoa > Chordata > Lepidosauria > Squamata > Rhineuridae > Rhineura > Rhineura floridana. Next base: position 15,709,716 of record NC_084493.1, on the reverse strand, counting down.
ACTAAACATCTAATTAAGTTTTTGAGATTACATTTGATTATAAGATGCCTCTGAGGAGCTCAGGGTAGTATACAAGGTCCCCCTCCCCATTATCCTCAAAACATCCCTGAGAGGTAGATTAGGTTAAGACTGGCAGCTCACATTTTAAAAATAAATAAACATTCAAAATACAATAGCATTTAAATTTATATTCATCAAGAAACATCATGACCTTACATATTACATAAGATAAGCAAAAATATTTACACTGCAATCCATTTTCCTGGGAGTAAGCCCCGCTGAATTCAATGGGACTTACTTGAGTAGACATGCATCAGATTCCACTGTTATAATAACAAGGGAGGGAATTGTTAACCAACCCAGCCAACATTTGAACAACTACTTCACACTGGAATTGTGGCCCTTTGTGAGAGAAACCAGAGGGCTAACTAGTTTGGTCATATGCCCTACTTTTGAGAGGAGAATCATCTCTTTGAATAACTGAACTGTCCAAATTTGGTTTAAATATCAAAAATCCTAAGAAGGCAGAGGCTCTGAATTTGCCCGTCAACTTGCCTGAGCCGCAAACTAAACAGGTGAATAGGTTGCCTAGTCACAATCTTCTCCACTAGGGTGAGATATACTGTATTTTGTAGGAGTGTGCATCACTGAATAATAAGGATTTGGGGGTGATTCAGGGGTTTTCTACCCTTCTGAGTCAAAGTGCAATGTCAGTACCCCCCCCCAAGCTTCATCAGGGGCCCCTGATCACTTTGTTGCACTGTTTTTTCCCTATACTTTCTGTTTCTTGTAGCTCTATGTTTTCTTATATCTCTAAGTTCCTCTAATGGGTTTTGCAAGGTGTGAGGCTGTCCAAAATATTTCCTGGGGAGCACTGAAGAACTCAGGATTATTGTTTTGTTAAAACATGACAGCAGGTGCATGTGAGTATTTAATGTTAAAAGCTTCATTTAAGTGTGTGTTTAATGTTAAAAAGCTTCATTTAAGTTTTTGGAAAATCCTATGTTGCTCTGCTTTACCCCCCTCAACACACACACACACACACACACAAACTCCAGAGCTTTTCAAAACTCCACAGCTACCATTCTAGACAGCCTCATGTTGTAAGGCCTATTGGCGGCCAAAGACTTATCCTGGAGAACACAAATGAGCACCAGAAAGTTTTTTTAAAAATGTACAAGCAAGAATACACTGCGCTATTATTTTAGCACCTCTTATTTTAAGGTAAGAGAGCAAGAGACAAACCCCCCATTCCTCTCCTCTCAAAAATATGAAACTAATATGGATTTTGGAGTTTCAGTTGGCCTAATTAAGATATTGCCCTAATATGGATTATGGAAGAAGGTTCTTTGAGAAAAGCTCCAGGACTTATTTGTCTGCAATTAGACAGGCTTAATCCACTCTGAATGGGCTCCTGTGCCTGTAAATTTCATCCACTTTGGTCATAGCTGTTTTTAGATTCTCCATTATAATGAATGGGGAAACACAGAGTTTCATTTTACACAGAATGGCTCAGAACCCAAAACACAGTTCAAAGTAGAGAGAGTACAGATACAGATGCAAGATGAATCTCAGGGCCCATGCACACCCTTAGTATTTTCTATTTAAATTGCAGCCATAATTTCTAAATTTGATATATACATATAAATTAGCACATGCAAATGTTATGCAAATCAATATCTTCTTTTGCTCTCTTTTTGGTGATTCATAAGTGATCATGCTGGAGTTCACTGTTTTAAAAAGATGGGTGGACTCTTCCATGATGTTCAGAAACAGCAGCAGTAAAAAGAGGATAAAACAGAGATTTGATATGTTTTTAGGCATGTACAACAAATGTCAAAATATGAATGGCCTCACACAATCTGCCTTTACAAAAGCATAATGTTCTTAAGTGCTTTGTAGATTTGAGGATTTGGGAAGGGGGGGAGAAATCACCCTCTAGGTTTCATTTGTCAAGGAAAAGTTGGACAGACAAGCTACTGAAGATATATTCCGATCCATTGTGCCATTTATCTGAGAAGCATTCCATTCTCGGTCTGCCTTCATGCCATGGATAATTCATCTCAGTATAATTGTGGAAGCCAGATTTTGCGGGGAGGAGAGCACTGGACTGCTTCTTGAGGCGAGGGAGAGAGAGAGGTGCACATATACATCTTTGAATGCCAGCTGGAAATGGTTGTGTTTATTAGTCCAGGAAACATTATAAGGTCTGTACAGGCTGGAGGAAGCGACATGTTTGAAAAGCCAAAATTGCACCTGTTTTGTTTTGTTTCAGCTTCATTTGTTTGATAGAGTTTGAAGGGTTAGATCCAGGGTTAGAACCAGATTTTGGGGATACCTAGGGAAAGACATGCTCTAAAGGGGCCCCTTCCTGAGTAGGCCCACCTCTTTGCTCCACCCACATTTGCCTTTGGCCCCGCCCACCACTGGCATGCAGCCCCCAGAAGCCTGGCCATGCAGGAATGTGGCCCTCACACTGGAAAACATCCCCCACCCAAAATAATGAAATAGTTGGTGAATGAATATAATATAAAAGACATGGAAAGAATTGTGGAGAAAATTGGCTAGAGCTGCAGAGCTGATGGCTTGTGAACTACTGGGAGTGTTAATGGGGCTATTTATATGATTCATAGAATAGTAAAATAATTATAGCAACAATTAGTTCCTTTCAATGTTAAGTGGGGTTAACAGTGTGTTCCTGCCACTATTAATGGCCAAGTATTAAACTCGTTCACCCCAATCTTTTCTTACACAGGAGCTGCCTGGTGACTAAAATTATTATTATTGCTATTGTTGTCACTACTACTACGATGACAATAATAATGGAACAGGAAAGAAGTGCTGCCTCTCTGGGTGTGGGGAGGTGCAATTACCTCTCTAGGGCAGCAAGTACATGGAAATGTTTTGCTTCTAAAGGCTTTAGATCAGATGTGGGGCTCCCTATGAGGACTGATGAAGAGGTGATTTCTTTTAGCCCTTTATATGATCTATCTGCCATGAAATGTGTGTCCCTTTAACTTTTAGTCTTGATCAATTCTTTATGCACTTTATAGCACAGATTTATTAATTGCTGTGTATTTTATAACATATGAGTCAGCTGCTGGGGAACTGTATGCACTTTAAAAATGTTTAACCTCAAAAATGTTTATACACTTTCTTAGTGTTTGTACCATTTGTTATAGCCATGCAGTGGCTGCTGGTGATATAATTAAAAAGAGCACACCTAGAAATTTACTAGAATATATTTCACCTCCCTCTGTTTTATCTTGTGCAAACTGAGACATTCCTCATGTCCACTGGAGACTGTTTTGCAGAATAAAAAAGTTAATATCTGAACTACATCACCTGTCTTACTATTGTTACATCCTCCCGGTTAAAACTAGGTCAGCACAGCACGTCTTGTTTCATTTATTTGGGCTGATTGCAGGTGTTGCCACCACTCACCATATGGTCAGAGGCAAATGTTACCAAATTCTTCCAAGTTACACACAGAGTGGACTGGACTGTGAAAGACCAACCCAAATGGTGTTTGCATATGTACAAATTTATAGGGCAGAACAATATCTCAGAGAGGAGGCCAAGTCTCCTGTTCCCTTGGTGCATTCACTATAGCTGCCCAATTTCCTTGCTTTTTAAAGTTTGATATAAATATATCAAAATAATGGATATAAGTTGGTTATAGGTATGTTCTTAAACAGCAAGGTTTTTTTTTTGCTTATTAGTGAATAAATACATAATGCCAGGTTGGAATACTGGTCCATCTCACCGTCTCACTGGCAAAGACCCTCCAGAGTCTCCAGAAGGTCTTTCCCATATTAGATTGTAAACCCCTTGGGGCAGGGACCTACCCTCACATACTCTATAAAGTGTCATGCACATCACCATCATCGATTCAGTATAGATCGCTAGGCTCTCAAGTTGCAAGAGGTTTTCTATACTGAATTCAGCGAGGCCCACCATCATCCTATCTTCTTTCTCTTCAACGCATTTTGCAAAATCAAACCTGTATTTTAAAAATAGTTCTAATTTTAATTTAATTTCAAGCAAGTCAGCGTGGGGGAAGGTCAGCATTTTATCAATGACAAATTTAATGGAAATAAAGGCCCAGACACCAAAACATTATGGGACAGGATAAGCCTCCTCAACGGTTGGCATCGGAATTGATAGTTCCATTCAGTCGCTTTAAATTGTATTGATTTCCCCTCCCCTCTCCTCCCACTTTCTGCCTTAAACTTATTTTTCATCTCTGGAAATCAATACTATGGATCCTTAGATGTGGAACAGGGAGTATCTTGCTGCAATACGGCGTGGACGATGGAGGGAGCCGAAGATATTTTCACTCAGGCGTCTTGCTTTGTCAGCCCAGAAAAATGCAGAGCAATTTTAAGGACGCTTCATGCAGCAACACTGGTGAGCGGAGCTGAACCAAGCCAAGTGGCAAAGCAATAGATCACTGGTAGGAGTGCCAGTCATCTCCACCTGGGTGCAGCCTTTTTTTTTTAGGAAAACAAAATATTGGAACATAGAGACATAGGCTGCTTATACCAAGTCAGACCATTGAACCATCTAGTTCAGCAGTGTCTACACTGGTAGCATTTCGCCACGGTTTCAGGCTAGGTTCTCTCCCAGCCATTCCTGGAGACACCTAGGACATTCTGCATGCAGATCCTCTGCCACTGAGCTACTTCTCAATCTCTCACATGAAGACCGTTGCATGCCATTAAACAGCAATGCTCCTCTGTTAAGAGAGTTGGCCGCTGCACTTGGCGCTGCAGCTGGGAAGTGTTCTTCGCTGGCCAAGCTGAGCCCCCCCCTGAAGACAGCACTTGAGTCTCATGTCCATCTTCAAAGCATCAGTCAAATACAGTGGTGTAGTCATCCAGGGTCTTGGGGGATAGTAGTCCCCTTACTTTTTGGGGAGCATCGTGGCAGGGTCCCTACAAGCCCATCAGCATGAAAGGGGAGTATGTTAGCCACTGCGAAGAGTCTTCTAACATGCTTCCTTGTCCTTTCCTGCTGACTGGAGCCGATCAGAGTGAAAGGAGGTGAGTCAGCCACTGAGAAGGCTTTTCTCAGCAGCTAACACACTCCTTTTTCTTGCTTATTGGCTCCTAGAGACGTCTGTTGTTGTGGGAGAAGGCATTAACAAGGATCTCATTCTCTTTTTTTTCCCATTAATTTTTATTCAAATTTTCAAAAACAAAACAAAACAAAAAGAAAAAGAACAAATTAATAACTAATACAATAAAAACTATTGACTTCCGATTTATCGTAGATCAGCTATAGGTCTATAATATATAACAAACCTGTCTCTTAATAGATTATAAAATCACCTTCCTCCAGTTGTTATCTTAATTAGTATCAAATCTCATTAACATCATATCATTTTATTCTTTCCACAAAAAGTCAAAGAGAAGTTTCCAATCCTTGAGATATATATCCATCAATTTTTCTCCAAATAGACATGTCAATTGATCCATCTCTTCAAGTCTACTAAGTCCAGTAATTTCAATAGCTCTTCTTCCATTATCAGTGTTGATTCCATCTTCCATCTTCCATCTTTGCACACCCAATAATCTTGCTGTCATAGTCATATAATAAGAGTCTGATAGGAATTTCCTTCATCACAAATATTTCCTTGCCATCAATTCTGAATGTATTACTGAAATGTTGTTGTAAAGTTGTATCTCTGTTCCTCTTTTTTACAGAATGCACTAGCACATCTCTTGAGAGTTTTTCCATTGTCTCATATCTGGAATTAATTCTGTAAACTTTCTCTATTTCAAGTTCCATCAAATCCTTCCAATCCAGGAATTTTTTCGAACCGTTGATATCTTTATCTCTAATCTCTTCACCAATTCCTTCAGGGACAGCGCTGAATTCCAAACAGTAATATTTGTCTCTAGGATCCATCACAGCCATACAATCCAGATCTTTTTCCAAGTCCATATTTGATAAATCCATTCCAATCTCCAGGGCTTGAACCTTCCCTTTAATTTTTCTTTCATCTTCTTTTGTTTGTCCAATTATATCTTTGGTCTCATCTACCTCCTTTCTCATAGAATCCTGAATTTATTTCAGCTCTCATTTTGCCAAATTCAATTTTCATCTCTTGTCTGCTCTGTCTCAGTTCTTGTTTCGTTAGCTTAATCTCATTCATTATTTTCTGAAACATATCTAGAGAAAGAACCCCTTCCTGTACATCCAGGGTCTCAGCCACCTTCTTGATTGTCATTCTTAAAACCAAAAGAACAAAACCCCTTCAATTTCCAATATAGCCACTATTCCCAAGCAAAGAACAGTTTATTTCTTTTTCCAGTCACAAAGGAGTTAATCTTCCAAGCCTGTTGACATCACCCTCTAGACAGCACAAACTGCCTTATCTCTTATGTGTCCAAAAGTGCAAAACAAATTTAGTTCACAGCATCCAAATAATTAGTGGCATAAAGAATAAGCAGATTCGTCAAAAAAAAGTATACCAGAAAAAATAGTCCCAGACATATAATACTCAAATGTCATATAAATCAGATTTTTCCTCTTCAAATTAGATGCCTCTCATCCGTTTGTATCTTTATAATGCTCAATTCCATGCCAGCTTTTTGCAATAAAAACAAAGATAGGCTATTTCGATTTTCTTCCTCCTTAATTCTGTGTATAAAAGAGAAAGTTATAACTCACCCAGGGTTTCTTTGTTGCTGATTCTTTAACAAATCTCTTTTGCTGTAACGATAACAAAATGATAAGAGTAGACAGAAGAATGCTTGCCTGTTAAAATCCGTTTTTCTTTGAAGGAAAAAAAGTCTCGCTTAGTCAGTTTGAGCTTGCTTGTAATCCCTGGCTCCGTCCGACGCTGCTGGCTACCTTCTTTCATAGGTGATCCTAATGAATTCCAATCCCCAACAAACACAACGAAGCTTCTGTGGATGATCTCTACGTTTCTTCCTTGCCTGGGAGAAAATTTTTTCCAGTCAGAAAACTCTTCTGACTGGTTTTAAAACTGAAAAAGCTTCCTCTGAGATGGGAGCTCGTCTCAAAGGCAGCCACAGGCGGAGCAATCCTCCTGGGAAGTCCAACAAGGATCTCATTCTCAACCCAGCAGCAAAAAGAAAGGGCATGGCTGTGACTATCATGAAGGGACCCTGCACTTCTGAATTTGCCACTACACTACTGGTCAAATACCAGTTAAAGGAGCAATGCTGAATGGGAGCACAGAGGACTCTGCAGAGTGGAACATCCACCACTTCATAAGGCGGTGGCTGGCCTCCCTTGGGATGGCAGAGCAGAGGGCAGGGAGGCCAATGGTAAATAGAGTCAGAAGCAATAACAGGTGGAGCCAACTAATTCTGTCTTTGTCCCCATCCTCCTCAGCACTGAGACAGAGAAGAAGCCCCATAGAACTCAACAGGACTTACTTCTATGTAAATATTGTTAGGATTGTGTTGTTGGTAAGGCTTGACTAGGAATCCTCTGCAATGATATCCATATCAAAGCAGGGTTGGCAATCCCCTGCCTGGAATGCCCTGCCTGCCTTTTAACGTGGCTGCTCCAAACTTCTGTACAGACTTGACCCTTCACTGCAGAGAGAGGTTTGAGAAATGAGTAAGAGTTAAGATTCTCAAGTCTTTCCTGCCTACTCTGTTGGCTGCTATAAACTCACTTTGGCAACCAACCCAATTCCAGTGAGTAATTTATTTATTTAATTAATTAATTAATTAATTTCATTTATAAACCGCCCATAGCCAATGGCTCCCTGGGCGGTGTACAACATACAATAATACAATAAATGAACAAAATCACAGATAAAAATACAAATTCATAATAACACTAAATGATATTAGCAGTAATAACTGACAGAGAGAAAACACACATGGTTTGGTCTACCTTCACAGGCAGTAGATTGGGAACAACAGTAATTGAAGCCACACTTGCCAGTATGTGAATTCTCTTTTACCACTATGGGGCAAGAAACAAACCACCATGCAAATAGCAAGGTGCATCATCCGTGGGTTTAAGGGGGTTGAGCTGACCACATGGAACCACTGTTGTTGCTTCTATGGATGTAAGGGAGTAAGGTCAGAGGTAAAAGAAATGCAAATAGAAAAACAAAACACAGTGATGATTTCCTAAATGTAATACCATACCAACCATAACAAGATTCCTATGAGTAAGACAGAAAACTCAGCATCCCACAACCAGTCAGGGTTCCTAACCAAAACTAAAAAAATCCTGGCAGCCAGTCAGGCAAGGTTGCAGAAATCCCCATGTAGTGCAACCTGACCCCAGGGCTACAGTTAGTGCAGAATGCTGTGGCACAATGGATGACGTGAGTGAGACCCTATCAGCACATAATATCTCTGCTCTGAAATCTGCACTGATTGCTGATTTGCTACCAGGCCAAGTTCAAAGTGTGCTTTCCATGTTACAGGTGAACATAGTACTTGTTCTGTTCTTGTAAGAAATCAGTCCTTTAGTCTGGCAGTACCTATGCTTTGGAACTCCCTGCCTATTTACATTAGACAGGTGCCTTCATTGTACTCATTTTGGCACCTGCTAAAACATTTTTGTTTAGGCAAGCCTATCCAGGCATGTAGAAGCTATTATTTTTTTCTGTTTTTAACTCATTGTTGGTTTTATTATTTTGAATGTTTTTGAATACCTGTCTTTAACTGTTTTTGCCAATAATTTTATTGTTTTAATTCCTTCTATAAACCGCTTTGAGCTTTTTTACAATAAAGCAGTATATAAATGTTGTAAATAAAATATGTAAATAAATTACTGAGTCACGGTGGCCCTTGGGTCTCTTTCCTCTTTTATACTGAGTCAGGGCCATTTGGTACCATCTAGCTCAGTAATGCTGACATGGATTAACACTGACTCTCCAGGTTTCCAGGCAATAATCTCTTCCAGAGATTGAATTTTGGACCTTTGCATGCAAAGCATGTGCCCTACCACTGAGCTACAACCCTGTTTAAAAAAGTATATTTTAAAACTGTTCTTTTCATTTCACTAATGAATGCACAGTGTACTAGGGCAGATCCACATAATTTAAAGCACATGAATCCCACCATAAAATCCTGGGAACTGTTGTCTGCTAAGGGTGGTGGGAACTATAACTGTAAGGGGGAAACTACACTTCCCAGGATTCTTTGGGGAAAGCCATGCACTTTATATGCAGGTTGGATGCGTTTTAAATGTATTATGTGGATCTGCATTACATCATAAACTTTGCCTGCATATAGATAATTTTAATTAAATTTCAAAATGGAAATGATACAAAGTTTACTGGGTGACCATGGGCTATGAACCATCTCTCAGACTAATCTGCCCCTCAGGGTGAAAACAATAAAGGGGGCCCATGACCACCCCAAGGTGCAATCCTATGCATGTTTACTCAGAAGCGACTCCCAATGTATTCAGTGGCGCTGACCCAGACAGGGAAGCATGCACAGGACTGTAATTCAGTGATAAGGAACTTCACTCACCCAATCCAAAATTCAGAATCATGCCACGTTCAGCTGTTTTGCAACTGTTTTATACTTGTTTTATGGTTATTGGATTTTAAATGGCTTTATTTCTTCTTGTGAGCTGCCTTGGTTTCCAACCCTATCTCACAGAGTTGTTGGAAAGACCCCATACACACACACACACTGGAGATGTAAAAATATATACACCCCATATAAAGGTTTATTGTCAAAACCAGTTGGCCATTGCAGAACATTTTTTTAAAAAGTATTAGTTTCCTGCCAAATAAAAGCAGTGATACCTTAGTAAGCCCTGCCTAACTGCTTAAAAACAGGATTGGAGGGGCAGAGAAAGATTTACAATGCAAACCTTTTCTATGTTCACTCAAAAGTCCCACTGGTTTTCAGGACAAATCCTAACCACATCTACTCAAAAGTAAGTCCTACTGAATTCAATGGGGTTAGCTCCCAGGTATGTGGAATTAGCAATGTAGCTTTACTCCCAGAAAAGCTTCATATTGGGAAGGTTTTCAAAACAGTTTATGAATAAGGCTAATAAACTGCCCTCTTCCAGTAAAATTTAAACTTGTTGGACTCCTTAATTAGAAAAGTATAACACCGCATTATGTACACTTTTTAAAACTTCTGTTAAAAAATTATTTGAAAGATAAAATGTATAATATGCCATTTTTGCAAATAATTTTTAAAAACCCTGCATGTACACTTTTATGCCTACCAAGGTCCTGCTGTGATCTTCTGTTGTAGTGCAATCCTATGCATGTTTACTCAGAAGCAAGTCCCAATCCTGTACAAAGAAAGTACTCTTTATGCTGCTGAAAGCTATATATTTACTGAATTCCTGATATGAGACAAGCAGGAAAAAGAAACTGTGAGTTTAGCTATTGTCTGGACTCAACAAATCTTGTCAATCACAACCCTGACTTCACTTATTGGCTAAAAACCTGAAAGGGCAGGGATTAGAGCAGCCGGTAGTAACAGAAGTTGGGGGGGGGCTGCTGACATTTTGGTTTATATCTTTTGAGCCAGACCACTTAGAAACTTTTTTGTTTTAATGGAAGCTAAGAGTTTAGAGATTAAGATGACTCACCCGGAGAGGACCCCCAAAAAACTGGAGTCTCCAGGCAAAAAATGGACACCTGGCAACCCTACCCAAGTTGTATAAGTACTTTGGAGCAGGAACCTTTTTGTTTGCTTGTTATGCTTACTTGGGCCACATTTGCACTGTACATTTAAAGCACTATGATACCATTTGAAATAGTCATGGCTTTCCCCAGAGAACCGGGAAGTGTAGTTTCTTAAGGTGCGTAGAGTCATCAGGAGACCCCTACTTCCCTCACAAAGTTATAATTCCCAGAGTTAGCTGGGAAGAGGGATTAATTTTTAAACCACTCTGGGAACTGTAGCTCTCTGAGAGGAATAGGGGTATTTTAATGACTCTCAGCACCCTTCTCAAACTACAGTTCCCAGGATTTTGGGGGGAAGCTATGGTTGTTCAAGTGACATCATAGTGCTTTAAATGTATAATGAAGATATGGCCTTAGGGTTCTATTCAACTAAGTCCTACTCACAGTAGATCCATTGAAATTAATGAACCTAAATTAGTCATGTCTATGAATTTCAGTGGGTCTATTCTGAGTAGGACTAGAAATTAGGAGTAAGATCCAGCTAAAGTTAAGCACTTCCCACTCCCATGATTGTTTAAATTGGCGTCATGGTGCTTTAAATATATATATATAGTGCAGATGTAGCATTGCTGGTGAAATGCTAAAAAGGAATGTGTGTTGTGTTGTGGATAAAACCGAAATGCTGGCAAAAAGGAATTGTTTTTTGCAAGAAGGAAGAGACAGTAAGAGGAGACAGAGATACCTACGCAAATGATTTTTTCATAGCTCAGTGGGGAAGTGTTTGTCCTCTGAGCACTTCTGTGACCCTGTGGATTTGTGGCTTCCATGATAATCGCTTTCAGATGTGACTGGGAAGGAAACATAAATGTATCGAAACTTTGTACCAGTGTTAACAGGTATTAAAAAAAAAGGTTCTCATTCAGCCTCCATCTCTTATTTAATCCACCAATAAAGCAACCACTATTAATAGTCACACAGCACTCCCGAAAGCCATGTGGAAGACGGGGGGGAGGAAGCAATTTGAAATTGATGTTTTTTCCTTAGATTTGCTATGTTATGGAAAGCAGCAACAGAATACAGATCAAGGCGTTCTTTCTTATAGAAGTATGGACAGATGGAGAGAGAGATGGAATTAGAGGATTCTTCTACTGATGAAAGAGACTGGGTCCCCAGAAGCCAAAACACATCACTGGAAAGAATGACAGGAAATAAAAAGCATATGGAAAAATCTTACTTAAAAAGTGGGGAACCTTGGGTTATGGAGCCAGATGCGGCCCTCCAAGCTTCTCTCTCTGGCCCTTGGGACTCTGATCAGGCCATCTCCCCAGGCCGCACCCCTCACTGGCCCTGCTCTGTGTCCTCCTCTGGTGATTCTACCTGGCAGCATTGTGTCCTTGAACTGTAATAATACCTCTTGCTTGCCCGGGCAGAGGTTGGAGAGTGGTGTGCTTGTGTGGCCACACCCACTTTAGCCACACCTACCAGTGGTATATGACCCTTGGAAGGTTGCCCATGAGAGAATGTGGCCCTTGAGCTGAAAAAGGTTTCCCACCGTTGGTGTAAAGACAAAGCTACATGCATAGAAATCTAACTTAGATTGTGGGGTAAATGTAGATTGGGACAGAGCCCTGAGCCCTCATTCAGGTTTATTTATTTATTACATTTCTAGTCTGCACTCTGCCTCCCAAAGAAGCCCAGGGCGGAAAACCTCAAAATGTTTAAACAATACAATTGAGAATAAAATTAAACTAATTTAAAACCATCTAAAAACATTTACTGCACCTAAAAACATTGAAAAGCAATCACATACCCCTACACGGTTACTAATTTCAAGGTTGCCGTAGTCAGTATTTCTCAGCCAGCAAATGCCTGGGTAAACAGGGATGTCTTTAAATTTCTCGTGAAAGTCAATAATGAGACAGACACACTTCACCGGGGGGGGGGCATTCACAAATAGGGAGCAATCACTGAGAAGGCCTTGTCATGGGTCACTGCAAAGTGGGCAGCAGTCAGGGGCAGCACCACCAACAGACCCTCCCCTAGCTAGCACTAACACCTCGAATTGCACTCAGCAGAACCACATGGGGTCAGGGAGTCAGGCCATGCTGTGCAGCCATGCCCCCTGATAGCATGTGCACCAACAAGTCCTGCCCCTTGGCATCCGTGCACATGGCATGAACATCTGCAGGGAAGAGGCTTTTGCATGAAAGTATCCGTGTGCCCTTGGAACCCTGTGCAATCAATGTTTCAGGCCGTGTGGAAAGCTGTACATGTGAAGCCCCTCCCCCGTGCCCTCTTCCTGCAGACGTTTGTGCTGTACATTTGATTCCAGTGGTGAGCCAGAATGGGAGTTGTTATCGTTTATAAGATCCTGAGAAAAGTTGTTCCAAGTGAACGAGACCAGGCTACAATGTGGAATTTCAGTTATGCAGCCAGCATGGTAGCGATGGTGAGAATTAAATCCTCCTAAGCATGGTATTGTTTCGTATTTTTGCAGTATATAATTCATGAGTCGGGGGGCCTTGGGGAGATATAAATATGGGATTTAAATGAGCTGATGAAATAGCAGCCTATAGAGCCCAGCAGGCAGCATGCTTTCATTTAGAGCTCATTTGAACCAGAACTAAACTTCTCAATCCAACAACATAAGCAACACTCTCTCCTCTAAATCTGAATGTCTCAAAAACAATAAGCTGTACACAGAGAGACAGATACTGTACACAGAGAGAACTTTTTACTCAGTGATGGTAGAGTATGCCCACTTGCAAAGAGATGGGCAGTGATCTGAGACTCTGTGGATCCAGCAAGTTCAGGGGTTCACAGCACATGCCTTCGTTGGGACTCAAGAGAGTGCATGTAAAAAAAAGTTAAGTTTTAATCAGCAAAATATTTCCTTTTATACTTTCATCTTCTGGAGATAAATACATGGGTGTGGCCCATAATTCAGCAGTAATGACATGCTTTGCATGGCGAAGATCCCAGGGTCAGAAGGATCTCAAATGTGAGGAAATTTGAGAAACTGGAGGACAGATTTCAGCACTCCGCTGTTCTCGTCAGCAAAGCTGTTTCTTTCATGCCCGCTTTCCAAGCTCCTTGGAAGCATCTGACTGTTCCATTTGGAAATATAATGCTAGGCTAGCCACATCTTGATCTGATCCAGCAAGGTAGTTTTGCAATTCTAAAATGGACTAAGACAATTCTCTCCCTCTCATTTCCTCATCCTATCCATTGCCACCTTGATTTCTGCTAAACATTCCAAACTCTGTCAGCAAAAATAGCTCCCCTTTATCACAGAATAGTAGCGTCGGAAGGGCCCTCTAGGCCCATCGAGTCCAACCCCCTGCTCGCTGCAGGAATCTAAGTTAAAGCATCCCCAACAGGTGCCTGTCCAGGTGCCCCTTGAATGCCTTCAGTGTTGGAGAGCCCACCACCTCCCTAGGTCATTGGTCCCATTGTTGCACCGCTCTATCAGTCAGGATGTTTTTACCTGATGTTCAGCCAAAATCTGGTTTCCTGTAATTTGAACCCCTTATTCCATGGTCCTGAACTCTAGGATGACCGAGAAGAGATCCTTGCCCTCCTCTCATGGGGTTCTGTGTGTGTGCATGTCAAAACAGAATTCCATTAATTTCCACAATACATCACACTATTAATTTCCTTACAGCAGGGATGGCCACCCTGTGGCCCTCCAGAAGTTGTTGGAGTGCAACTCCCATCATCTCTGACCATTGGCCATGCTGACCGGGGATGAAGGGAGTTGAATGCCAACAACCTGTGGAGGACCACAGGGTCCCCATCCCAGTCTTACAGGATGGAATCTCTCCTTGGCGAAGATTTTTAATGCTTAGGGCACGTCCCCACCATACAAACCGCGGCTCTGTAAGGGGTAAACTACAGCTTCCAGGATGCTTTGGGGGAAGCCATGTGCTTTAAAAGTGTGCGGTGTTGGATGTGACATTAGTCTTACATATTGCATATTCTGATTAAAGGTAAAGTAGCACGATCAAAACCTCATCAGCCCACACTGCATTTAATTGAATATTGTGCATTAATTTCTGACATGCAGCCTGTTTGTTTAATGGCATGGTGAAATAATTGTATGGCTGAGTTTGTTTTCTTCACGGGACACTTTGATCTAATGTGATGATTATTAATTACCATCTATCGGGGAAGGATGCGAAATACCAAGCCAGGCTCATGGGGGAAATGTGGTGATTTATTTCTGTGTGCCTCGATTGAGCAGGGTGTGAAAGGACTCGGGAGCCCGGAGCTCATTACATAACTGGGAAATGGAAAAAATCTCCTTCCCCGATTCTATCAGCAATGCGGAACGTAACCACCTTGTCTGCACGTTGATTGATTTCAGCTAAATTAGCACAAAATGAGAATGTTGCCCTTGAAGAAAAGAAACAAGCGTGATGGGGGGGGGGAAGAGCCAGTGGTTTCACGCAGCTCAAATCGGAAGCTACAGGTAAGGCACCAATGGGAAATGAAGCGGTATCTCCAACCAAAAACATTTACAGGTGCAAACAGTATTAAAAGTGAGATCCCGTTTAACTGCCCCGATACCATGATGAGCACAAATCATCATGAATGCACAATAAAAAGGACATCTGGAGGGGCCCCATGACACCATACAGAATTTTTGAAAAGGCTTGAGATGTTTGGGACTAAAGCTGCATCAGAGAAATTTGTTCCAATAGAGAGAATGTATTGTATTACTTGGATCCATACCAATCAGGTTTCAGGACTGGTCACGGAACTGAAACAGCCTTGGTCGCTCTGGTAGATGATTTGAGGAGGGCATTAGATAGGGGAGAATTCACCTTTCTTGTCCTCCTCGATCTCTCAGCGGCTTTTGATACTGTCGACCACGGTATCCTTTTACATCGCCTGGAGGGATTGGGAATTGGAGGCACTGTATTACAGTGGTTCCGTTCCTTTCTCTCCGATAGGTACCAACAAGTAGCATTGGGGGAGGAGGTTTCAGACCCTTGGCCTCTCAATTGTGGTGTGCCACAGGGCTCTATCCTCTCTCCCATGCTATTTAATATTTATATGAAGCCGCTGGGGACAATCATCAGGAGATTTGGGCTGCAGTGTCACCAATATGCAGATGACACTCAGCTCTATCTTTCGTTTAAATCTTCACCAGAGTTGGCTGTGGAGACCTTGTCCAAGTGCCTGGAATCCGTGAGTGGATGGATGGGAAGGAACAAGCTGAAGCTGAACCCCGATAAGACCGAGGTGCTACTTGTGGGGGACAAAAGAAGGTTGGGAGATGTTGACTTGAAGTTCAATGGGGTGAGTTTACCCCTGAAGGACCAGGTCCGCAGCCTTGGGGTTGTACTTGACTCCAGGCTGTCCATGGAGGCTCAGATTTCGGCGGTGAGCCGGGCAGCCTGGTATCAACTACACCTCATACGAAGGCTGCAACCCTACCTTCCTGCTCATCAGCTCCCCCTGGTAGTACACGCCCTGGTCACCTCTCATTTGGACTACTGTAATGCGCTCTACGTGGGGTTACCCTTGAAAACGGTCCGGAAATTACAACTTATACAAAATGTGGCGGCTCGACTACTTACGAATAGTCGCCGCCGGGATCACATCACACCAGTGTTGTTCGATCTACACTGGCTTCCAGTTGTTTTCTGGGCCCAATTCAAGGTGTTGGTATTAACCTTTAAATCCCTATACGGTCTCGGCCCAGTTTATCTTACGGAGCGCCTTCAACGCCACCAATTATGCCACCCGACAAGATCAGCCCACTCAAGGCCTTCTCTCAATCCCGCCGACAAAAACAGCTAGATTGGCAGGTACAAGAGAGAGGGCATTCTCAGTGGCGGCCCCCACTCTCTGGAACTCCCTCCCACAAGATCTCCGGCACGCCTCTTCCCTAAATGTATTCCGTAAAGCCTTAAAGACCTGGCTCTTTCAACAGGCCTTTGGGATCTCTGGGGAGGGTTAATTACTGTGACTGAAATGCCTCCTACCCTGTTTTAATATTGTTGCTGCTGTATTATTCTCATACTGTTTTTTATTGTATTATTGTATTTTATCTCATTGTGTTTTAACTGTTTTGTACGTCGCCTAGAGTGGCCTTTGGCCAGATAGGCGACACAGAAATTAAATTTATTATTATTATAATATTATTATTATTGTACAAATTAATGAAATTGTCAAATATTTGAGGGAGAAAGTTCAGTTTCACCAAAATCGTGAGTTTTGATCCTAACTTAAATTGAAAACAATTTCCATTTCAGTTCAGGGCAGTCTGAAATCAGAGCAACCATTGCTGAGCCAGTAGAATCAAAATGTGCTCCAGATATAGATAGGAATCTCAAACAGGGTAAAAAAGAGAGTGAGATTTTGTTGTATAAGTTTAAAAACTGTCAGTCAGATTCATACGTCCTTGCAGATTATTTGTATGCATGCTCATCTCCAGATTCTCATCTCCAGAGGATTCATCACTTGATGATTGTCAGCTAAATGTGTGAATGAATGGTCCCCAAGCTGGGTTGGGTTTTTTTAGCAATGTATTGAGGATAAGGCTATCAATGGCTACTAGCCACGATGGCTATATTCTACCTACACTGAATGTCAGTTGCTGGGAATCACAAGTGGGGAGAGTTGCTGTTGTACCCAGGTCCTGCTTGAGGGCTTCCTAAGGGCATCTGGCTGGCCACTTTGAGAAAAGGATGCTGGACTAGATGGGCCATTCGCCTGATCCACCAGGACTCTTATGTTCAATTTCAATTTCAAAGATCTCAGGGGACTAAATGTTCACATTGGGTTCAGATTTGCAGGATTTCCAAAGGATGCTTCCCCATTCAAGAAGATTTATTTTATTTTATTTGTTAAGCTTATATCCTGCCCTTGCCTCCCAGATGAGACAGTATGTTTCAACAAGAAGAAAAGGAACAGTTTGGATATCAAACCATCATTGAGTCTGGTAATGAAACATCACACTCAAAATGCCTGAGTAATGTATTAAACGAGCAGCAGATTAGACAAATGAATGAGAAAGCTAAGATTCCATTTTGTCCTTGGTGGGTAAGGAGGTAATAAAAATCTCATGAAAAATGAATGGCAAAGTTAGCTTTAAATGGATGTGATGAAAGCAAAGGAAGGCAAGCGTTCCTTCTGTTCTGCTGACTTCTGCTTTTCAGCTTTCAGAATGAAGTTCTGTTTGTTTATTTAACAAAATTCACATACCACCTGATGGTACAAAACCTCTAAGCAGTTTACAAGAAACATTGAAATTATTGATAAATATGGTTAAAAACAAGTAATTAAAACATTTTAAAAACAGCAGTAGACTAAAAAGAGATTAAAAAGAAATTTAGACTTGCCTAAACAGAAATGTTTTAAGCAAGCACCGGAAACAATACAGCGAAGCTGCCTGCCTGATGTCAAGAGACGGGGAGTTCCAAAGTTTAGGTGCTGCCACTCTAAAAGAACAATTTCTTACAAATGCAGAACAAGTATTATACGGCACCTGTAACAGTGCCAGTTCCACAGAGTGAAGTGCTCAAGTAGGCACATATAGGGTAAGCTGGTCCTGCAAGTAGACTGGTTCCAAACCGTAAGGGCTTTATATACCAATAGTAACACCTTGAACTTGATCCGGTAACAAATTGGCAACCAATGTAGATCTCTGAACAGAGGTGTTATATGCTGACAGGGTCTTGTTCCTGTTAGCAACCTTGCTGCAGTATTCTGCACTGTTTCTGAGTCAAATGCAAGGAAAGCCCCACACAGAGTGCATGGATGTAATCCAGTCTTGAAGTCAACTGGTGCCTGTCCTACTGTGGTGAAGCCCTCTCAGTCCAGGATCTGTTGTAATTGTATTTCCAGACACTTCTAGCCCACTGGGGCTATCTGGGCTTCCAATGACAGAGGTAGATCCAGAAGCACCCCCTGACCACATACCTGCTCCTTCAAGGAAAGTGCAACCCAGGGTGGACAACTGACCAATTACTTGGACACAGGAACCACTCACCCACAGTGCCTCTACCTTGCCAGGATTCAAGCACAGCTTATTTTCTCTCATCCATCCCACCACTGTGTCCAGGCACCAGTCCAGGGTCTGCACAGCCTCTCCTGATTCAGATGTTCTGGAGAAATAGAGCTGACTGTCATAAGCATACTGACTATACCTTGCCCCAAAACGTCTAATGACCAGCTTCATATCGATGTTAAATATCATTGGCAAGAAAACAGTGCCCTGCAAAGGGGCCAAAAAGCACTCTCCCAATGTTACTGTCTGACCTCGGTCCCACAGGAAGGGCTGGAAGCACTGTAACATGGTGCCCCCCATCTGAATTCTGTGATGCCAGGAGGATACTATGGTCAGTGGTATCAAAAGCCACAGAAATTTCGAGAAGCAGGAACAAGGTTGCATGCCTCCTGTCCTGCTCTCTGTAAAGGTCATCCATCAGGGTTTTATATGGGACATTAGAAGCTGAACATGGTGAAAATTTTCAGTGGAAATCTCCCCAGAATGGCATAATGGTAAGAGCAGCCTACCCCAACTTGGTGCCTCCAGATGTTTTGGACTACAGTTCCCAAAGATGCGAGTCCAAAAGAGGGCTGGCTGGGGCTGATGGGAGTTGTAGTCCAGGACATCTGGAAGGCACCAGGTTCAGCAAGGCAGGGCTAGAGTTTCAGACTCCTCAGCCACACTCAGTCATGAAATCCACTGGGTGATCTTAAGCTAGCCACTATCTCTCTCACCCTAACCTACATAGCAGGGCTGTTGTGAGGATAAAACTGAGGGAAATGTTGGACTGTGTACATGACCTTGAGCTCCTTGGAGAACAGGCAAGGTATACATGGATGGATTTATTTTTATTTCATTTTGTAAACTGGGAGGAAAAATATTGCTACATGTGTTAGGGTAAAGTGTGCATGCCCAATGCATCTATGAGTGAAAATAACATACAAAAATATTTGTAGTGATTAGCAGCCACCTCCTTGGCTGAGTTCCTGCATACTGAAACTGGGAAATTCAAAGCCTGAGCTTGCTGAGACAACAGGAGCTGTTCAAACCTGAAGTGCGACAAAGGGAATAGATGCTTAGAAACCTTATGAAGATGAAACACTTCTCCAAATTGACTGCGCATAAAAGTCTCTGTTTTGCTTTGCCTTTCTAGCTTCTCAAAGCATCTTCGAAAACCATGAGAGCTAATTTACTCTTTCTGCTTCCATAATTATCATATTATTATCATGTTGCTTATATCTCTCCTGAATTCAGAGCCACTCCCGCCTCCTCCTTCACGAGAATTGCTGATAATTTTGTGTGAAAAGTGTGTTTGTGAGTGCACGGCACCACTCGAATCTGCAGTTGAAGGAAGACTGCCAGAAGCAAGTTCCCCTGACAGGACTGGCTGAAAATAATCAAGAAGGGCCTTGTGATAAGGGCCAGCCCTGGTTTTATTTTACTAATTAGCACAGTGGGGAGGAGAGCCTGGCTTGGAGGCCAGAGTCTGTGAGTTCAAATCCCCGCTCGTGTCTCCTGGGTGTCAAGGGCCAGCTAAAGATCACCCCCACAGGGAGTGACTCAGGGGTTACATGCCCTGCCACCTGTGCAGCCGTGGGCAAGCTGCAGAGTCCCAAGGAGCCCAGTTGCCCCCCAGCTGGCAGTTGCAGACAAGGAAGGGGCTGGCTTGTGCAGCTGTGGCAAGCTAAGCAGGCCCTCGCCAGCTGGGGAGGACTAGCCTCAGAGGGAGGCAATGGTAAACCCCCTCTGAGTACCGCTTACCATGAAATCCCTAGTCGTAGGGTCGCCATAAGTCGGGATCGACTTGAAGGCAGTCCGTTTTTCAATTAGCACCTCCATGTGGCTGCTTTGAAGTTTGGGCTGTTGGCCTCTGGAGCATGCCTTTACCCTGGTTTATATGGTCCCCCAGGCTTCATATCTGGCCCATTAAGTGTAGAGCACATGGTTTGCACACAAAAAGGTCCCAGGTTCAACTGCTGGTGTCTCCAGAACAGGCTGGGAATGACTCCTGCCTGAATCCTGGGCAGCTGCTGCCAGTTATTGTGAGCAATACTGCACTAGATCGATCAGTGGCCTGAGTCAATATAAGGGAGCTTCTTATGTTCCCACAATTCACACTTTCTGAAACAACATGGGAACCGAAACACAGCCGTCCTTCGAACTTCACACTTATCCGAATTTTGCAATGCAGTTCTCCAGCCAAAGAATGTTTACCTAAAAAATGCATGTGTTAGGGTAAAGTGTGCATACACAATGAATATATGAGTGAAAATAACATACCAAAATGCATGATATTAGGAGAAGTTGCTTGCAAAAATGTGTACATTAGTCAAAACTGCATAAAAGGTTTCATTAGGTGAAATTTGCACTAAAATGCTTGAAGAATTTTCATGAAGGCTTTTCAAATAAACATTCTCAAATTGCTGCAGAACTGTGGAGAACTGAATTTCAGATTGGAAGAATAAGAAACAGAGAGAACTGAAATTGATACATCCATCCCTACCTGCAATAGAAGCCCCAGTTGCAATTTGCTCCACTCGGTGTCTTTTCATCCTACATTTCCTGTTGGTAAAGTTCGTTTGCCCTAAGGCATCTCTACCTGGTGCACAAAGCAGGTTTTTGGAGATCAAAACTGATTCCACCTCCCTCTTAGCCTCCAAAGGCTCCAGGGAAGAAAACTAAGTCCATTGATTTCAAGGGGGAATTGTGCCCACTTACAGAGAGGGGATTAATCTGATGCTTGAAAAGTGGTTTCCCTGTACTGTACTCTTGAGAGTGCAGAGTGCAACACTGGAGAGGTTCAAAACCAAGAGGCCTTGGGATTTCAAAAGCCGCTGCTGCAAAAACAGCAAGGGAAATATGGACTACAACCCATTTTATCTGACTATCAAAACTCCTTTGTGTGAAAGCACTCCAGTTTTCAGATAATATATAATGTTGTTACAATGATGCTGGATGGGGCAACCTTCTTTGTTAAGCAGAGTGCTTGTTAAGAATCCAGAATGACTGGGAGGTATTAGCTCTGTTCAGGCATTCAAAAGAACACATGAGGGCTCAAATAGTGTAGGGACATGGGGGTGCCTCCACACCACCACCCAGCCCCTCATTCCTGTGCATTTTGGCTGTATTGCATCCTCTCCGACCTTTTGCATGTTGAGCATGAAGATCTCCGTGGAGGTTCTATATTCTGCTGAACACGCTTAAAAATCTCCCTGCCATCAGGAACCCTGTTTAATCAGAGTTCAAGGTTAAATAGAGGGTTCTAACCAATAATGTAGTGGCAAATTCAGAAGTGCAGGGTCCCTTCATGATAATCAAAGCCATGCCCCTCCCCCTCTTTTTTATGCTGCTGAGTTGAGAATGAGATCCTTGCTAATGCCTTCTCCCACAACAACAGATGTCCCTAGGAGCCAATCAGCATGAAAGGGGAGAGTGTTAGCTACTGAAAAGAGTCTTCTCATTGGCTGACTCGCTTCCTTTCACTCTGATTGGCTCCAATCAGCAGGAAAGGACAAGTAATCATGTTAGAAGACTCTTCTCAGTGGCCAACACATTCCCCTTTCATGCTGATTGGCTCATAGGATGCTGGAGAAATAGGGACCCTGCTGGGACCCTCCTCTCAAAAATGTAAGGGATCTAAGCCCCCCCAGACACCAAATTAGGGAAGACAGTCCTATAGATATGATGTGAAGACTCTTCTCAGTGGTTAACTGTTGAGCCCCAGCTCTCCCTCAAAGGGCAGGGAGGGGGAAGGCATGAGTTGCAGGCGCCTCAACTGCCCAAAGGTGCAGAAGATCCAGCTGTTGTTGTGTCTACTCCAGACCTTGAGGCAGAGCGCGATTTAGTCACCCTGCCAATTCCCACGGATGATCCAGCCCCCCCTTGGGAACAACGCTCAGCCTTCAAGCACCCCCGCGGAGTTGTTAGGGGAGGATTCCGAGAGAGCAGTAACTCCTCCTTCACCAAGCCATGAATTAGCAGTAACTTCCCCTTCGACTCGCAGTAACTTAGAGACGCCTGACGCTTCCCAGCCCTCTACTTCCTTGTCTGTTTATAAAGACCCTGTTTCATCAGATGAGCCTGGGGAGGCTTGCCCCCCCTCACCGTGCTCCCGACAGCAGGAAAAGCATACCGGGCAGAGGGCGGGGGTGCGAAGGAGTGAGAGATTGCGCTCCAAGACTTTCCCTATTTAAGTCTGCTGCGTTTGAGGGGGGAGCGTTGAGTCAACTTTCCTTTTACGTTGCAGAGCATGACTAGAGAATAGTTAGGGATTTCTAGTGAGTTATTGTAGGGTTTTCTATGAAGCGCACTTCTTTTGATGTTTCTGTTACTTTAATAAAATGAGATTTAATTGCACCCGTGTCTCAGTTTCATGGTTCCGACTCTGGACGGGACACTAACACACTGTCTTTTCATGCTGATTGGCTGATAGGATGCTGGAGACATAGGGACCCTGCTGTGACCCTGCTCCCAAAAATGGAGGAGCTGTAAGACACACACATCCGAGACCCTGGACGGCTATACCCCTGGTGTTAACTGCATTCAGCTGAACATGGCTGGAGTCCTCCCCACATTCGGAGTCAAAAGAAGCATTCTAAACACATGCAGCTGAACATGACTAGACTCCACCCTGCAAAAGGAAACTCTGCATAATCGGCTTTCTAGATCAAAGGGAGGATACTAACCATCTTCAACTGAATCAGTTTACAATCTCCCTAGAGTCCTTCATGTTCAACACACACAAGGTCAGGAGAGGAGGGGCCAGTGCATATGAGGATGTTGGCAGCTGGGCTCATGTCCACACCCCTATGCCCCACGGTGTGGACTATGGACAGGGGAGAAATTCAGTTCAGTTCTTTATACTGTTCTGGATTTTAAGCATTGTATTTTACATGAGCTGGTCAACAACTGAAATAAATCTACCCATCTATCTAAATCAGTTTGCTTTTGAAGGTGAATTTACCCAGTTCACTTTTAAAGGCAAAGCAAAACACAGCCCTCCTTCAAAATTTGCACCTCCAAATTTTGCAATGCAGTTCTCCACCCAAGTAACGTGTACCAGAACGTACATACTAAAATACATTAAAATGCATAAATTAGCAAAAAAAATGTGTTAGAGAATACTGCTTTGCAAAAAAGTGTATGTTAGGCAAACGTACGTACAAAAATGTGTATATTTGGAGAAATTTGCGCTAAAAGGCTAATGACTTTTCATGAAGATTTCTTTTTTTAAAAAAATTGCAAACTGATGTGGAAATGTGGAGAACAGAAGGTTGGAAAAATGAGAAAGTGAGAAGAACTGACATATTCACCCATCCCTCATGTGAGCCTTCATATGCCCTTTTAAATGCCTGAACATTGCCATTTTATTCCTGGTTAGGAGCTGATGGTTAGGAAATCACCAGAGATTTCTTCTCTTTTGATGCGAACAGAATCTGGAAGTTAGCACATCTGCCCCCCCCTCCCACTCCTTCAGCTGAGGGGAGGGGCCGTGTGTAAGGGGAGTGGGTGTGCATATTTCTGAGCTATGCATTTTATTTAATGAATTATCTAATTAATGAATTAACTTAGCTGGTTCAAGGAAAACTGCTGCTTGTTCTTAAGAGGAGTACAAGTGCTGTTAATTGCTACAGATGTCCTTAGGGAACCCCAAACCGGCTGCATCAAAATAAACCAAATCTTCCCTTTCTGGAAAATGCAAATCATAAAAGGAGGAGGGAGGGAACATGAAATCTATGTTTGGAATGTGTAATGCATTCTAATTAGCTCCCTGTTAATCAGAGCAATTACCAGAGGCTATCGCAATACTGAAGGTTGCACTCAGGCTGGTCCTTTGTGATGTGTCTGTCAAAAATAATTATCAGGTTGCGCCGTCACACAGTCAACACCTTCCTTTTGAGATGAACAACAGGCAGCAAAAGTCACGTTGGAGGTGAATAAATTGGCCCCACTTTGGAGGAGAAAGCACTAGCAGGATTTTGTCTCTGAAGATTTTGTCATTTCTAGCATGCTCAGTCAGTTGGCCTCTATGATTCATGAACTCCAGTAACCTGAATTTTCCTTCCTCTTAGGGAAAATTGTAGGAGACGAATAAGCTATCAACCTGGGCCTGGTCTGTTTACCTAATAGCAATTCTAATCTCACTAGTGAGATGCCCACCAAATGGTGAAAGTGTCTATGAAAATGTGGCCACAAAACCAGGCTCTAGCCAAATGGGTGGATGAGTGCCAGTCCCAACTTCCTGCAAAAGCAGTTTTTGTCCCACCCTCCTCCCACTCTCCATCCCTGGGACCCTGCTTTTACTCCTGCTGCCCTACATCCTGCACTGCAAGGGAACATGCTGGGGCTCAGTAGCAGAGCACGTGCTTTTTATGCAAAAGGTCCCAGGTTCAATCCCTGACATCTCAAGGTAGGCCTGGAAAAATTCCTGTCTGAATCCCTGGAGAGTTGCTGCCAGTCAGTGCAGACCACAGAAAGGGAACCTGCAGCCCTCCAGATGTTGCTGGACTTTAATTATTATCAGTCCCAGCCAGCATGGCCAATAGTCAGGGATGATGAGAGTGGTAGTCCAGCAACATCCGGGGGTGGAGCAGCAGGTTCCTCATCCCAATTCTAAGTTAGATGGGCCAATGGTCTAATCTGTCATGGGTCCCAAGGAGAACTTTTGGTAAGATTGAGAGGATGAAGAGTGGGGTACAGAAGTTAGGGAGGGGGTTGCCAATACTGATGAAAGGAATAAAGAAGGCATAGAAGCCTCTTGACCTGCTAAGGAGTGGGTTCGTAGTCTGGGAGTTCTTTTAGATCCTTCCCTGTCACTTGAGGCTCAAGCAGCCTCGGTGGCACGGAATGCGTTCTACCAACTCTGGTTGGTAGCCCAGCTACGCCCCTATCTGAGCAGGGAGGACCTCACATCAGTTGTACATGCTCTGGTAACCTCGCGTTTGGATTACTGCAATGCGCTCTACGTAGGGCTGCCTTTGAAGACAGTTCGGAAGCTACAGCTAGTGGAAAATACGGCGGCCAGACTGATAACAAGGACCAAGCGGTCCAAACACATAACACCTGTTCTGGCTCACTTGCACTGGCTACCAATACGCTTCCGGGCCAGATTCAAAGTGTTGGTTTTAACCTATAAAGCCTTATACGGCACGGGACCACAATAACTGCTGGATCGCCTCTCCTGATACGAATCTGCCCGTACACTGCGTTCTACATCGAAGGCTCTCCTCCGAGTTCCGACTCACAGAGAGGCTCGGAGGGTGGTGACAAGAACTAGGGCCTTCTCAGTGGTGGCCCCCGAACTCTGGAATAGTCTTCCCGATGAGGTGCGCTTGGCGCCGACATTGCTTTCTTTTCGGCGCCAAGTTAAAACCTTCCTCTTTTCTATGGCATTTTAATCTAACTTTAAATTTGTTTTTAAGTCTGTTGTAACTGATTTTAGATTTCTTATTCTTTATATGTTTTTGTTGTATCATATTATGGAATTTTATTGTATATATTTGTATTCTTTGTTGTACACTGCCCAGAGAGCTATGCTAGTGGGGCGGTATAAAAATCTAATAAATAAATAAATAAAATAAATAATAGAATTGCTGAGAAAAGCCCAGACTCCCCTCCCCTTTGCCTGAACTGGTCAGTGGAGAGTCTTCACTGGAACCCAACCCAGACCTAGCAGTTGAACAGATAAATTATACTAAATGGTTGGAATTCTCCCAGAGAGAGCATATTGAAAGCAACTTGTCAGAGCTGGTGATATCTGTATCTCCAAGGTCAAGAAGGTTGGAGAAGAGACACTTGAAATTAGGCCAATTTTGTTGGGCTCTTATGAAAAGCTCCTGCCTTGCAGCACTTGTGAGAGCCAGAATTAAACCATAGAGTCCTTCCCTTCTCTCATATAAAGGTGTAGTGATGCCTGTTAAGATTTGTTGTTGCCTCCATGTGCCTGGCATGTTCCTGGGATATACCTAGTCAGTTTCTGTGTTAAATCCTGAAACATGATTGGTTTGCTCCAGTTCTGTATCCTGATTCAAGCCTAGAGTGTGATGCTGTATTCCTGAACTGACTACTGGGATAAAGCTTCATGAAAATCTAGTCCTGAATCTGCTTCTTTGGTTGGGAGCCAGGACAAAATCAGTAAAAGCCAATGCCCTATAATCCCCTTCCCCTTCACACACACATGGCACAGGGCATGAAAGTGCTTCCTGAAGAGTGAGAGGGTGTCAATCAGATGAGAAAGCTCGTGTAATTACCCTGCAATATTCTTACACATACCTGAGCTTCAGAAGTGGCTCCAGTGCTTTTGCTAGGTAGGTTTCAAAATCATAACCATACTATTCTTTTTACTCCACTTCATGCATTTGTGAGATCAATGCTGTTATATATTTTAAAAATTGGCCATGTAAAGGTGGCCATCCTATGCACACTTACCTGGGAATAAGCTCAATTGAACTCAGCAGAACTTACTCCTGAGCAGACATGCACGGGATTGTGCTGTTAGCAATATTTGTGGAACATGCCTAGAATAAGACCAATGAGATCAAATAGCTATCAGCTGAACTCTTCTGAGTTGAATGTATGAGATGGTGACAGTTAGGTTACAAATACCTTTAGTGTTGATTTCCCATTATGAGCTCAGAGGTGATCCATGAAAGGAGGAAAGTATTGGATTTTCCCCCCTCTATGATGTTTAACGTGTTGCTGCTATAGCCTTACTACCACCCTGATTTTAACATTTGCATGAGCTTCTAACAAAGTGAGACCATGTGCCTACACACCTCCACCTGTCAAGGAAATTTTTTTATATGCAGTCCAAGAGTGGGAAAACCTTTTCAGCCCAAGGGCCGCATTCCCTTCTGGGCAAACGTCCAGGGCCACATGCCAGTGGTGGGTGGGGCCAAAGGCGAATGCCGTCAGAGCAGCAAACGCAAATTTTGCCTTTGTACAGTAAGCTAGTTTCCCCATATTCCTACACACCCCTTCCTATCCTCCACCCGGGCAAGCAAGATACATTATTAGGTGTTCAAGAGCACATTTCAGCCAAGCAAAAACACTCAAGGAGGGTGCAAAGTAGGGCTGGCTTGGGAGGATGGGGTGTGTGGGGAGAGTCCTGAGGGCCAGAGAGAACTGGAGGACCGCATTCAGACCTTGTGGTTCCCCATCCATGATATATATTGTGAGCCACTTTATGGAGCATCTTCTCAAAAATAGGATTATAAACCCTTTAAATTGTTGGAATATGTATGGTTCAACTCCAACTTGTGGGTTGAGGCTGCATGGAGTTAAAAAGGATAGTTAGAGAGACCTTCTTGGTTGCTAGGCTATACCTGTACTTTGATCTCCTGCTGTCTCTTCCCTTCCTGCTAGACTGCTATGCAGAGGATGTTGATCACAGTTCCTTCCCTCCTTCTTACCTTTTTCTTTCTCTCGTGAGGGAGAGCAGACATATTCCTTTGTCTCTCCCTCTCCTCCAAGCATGAGGGCAAGCACTGGGCTCAGGGTTTGCAGCTCCAACGTAGCTAGTTAGTTAGATATAGGACTCTTTCCTATCAAGTATGTACTTCCAGAATAAAGTAGTTATTTCTTCTTTTAAAGCTTAAAGTCTCTGTCTGACTAATTTGCAGGGAAGGTATAATCTTTAGCAAGGATTCACACACACACACATAAGCTCGCTCAGAACTCTCTGTTCCCAGCATCACGACTCACCGACATAAATAAATAAATAAATAAGACTTGAGCTATTTCATAACTTTGTCTGCTAGCTCTTTTTTTAATTCAGCAGGTTTCTGAAAGAATGGAAAGGCAAACAGCAAATGTTTCACAAGAACATGGTTTTAAAAAGAGAGCAAAGCCTCGTCTTCCTTATGAATGACCACAGCAGTCCCATTTATTTGCAGCATGTGCGCTAACAACAAAAAAGATGAAGCTTTTTGAGTGAAATAAATGGGCAGGCAATCTTTTAATCACATTAAATAGACGGATGTATGAGACCGTGTATCTCCTACAAAATGCAAATGTATTGTCTTCAGATGCGTAAAAGAAGGTGGTCTATACTGCACATTTCTTAGAACCAACTCCACTGACTTTGAATCGAGAGAGAGGTGTTGTGCTCAAGTCCTGCTTGCGGGTTTCCCACAGGCATCTGGTTGGTGGATGCAGGACCAGATGAGCCTTTGTCTTGGTCCAGCTGGGCTCCTCTTATGTTTATGAGGTAATGTTATATCCAGCATGCCATTCACACATGTTAACCCAGCACTTAATAATGCAACCATACAATAAATAGTAAATGTGCATATGTGAACTTTGTTTATAATTGTTTAAGAATTCACACACATAAAAAAAAAAGGTTCCTGGTCAGTTGTTTATCAAAGTCACTGTTCATTGTCTTCAAATAGGATTTCATCAACCTTCACATCATTTTCAGACACAGGGACCACGCCGCATACTTGTTCTTTGAAAGCCAAGGCAATTGTGTAAGGTTTTCCTCTGGGATGCTGTCTGCACCTTTCAAGGTATGCATCATAGTACCCCTTTCCTCTTCCCAGTCTGTTGCCAGTTTTGTCAAAACCAAGTCCTGGCATAAGGATGAGATCAAGACCCTCTGTTGAAGAGAAAATGTACGGTAAATATATTTCAGGTAAAACATTACTGACTTCATAAACCCAAAATTTTTTTCTATTTATCCAAGAACATTGGCATATATAATCTTGGGTTCCCCAGGCCCAAAGATTCTTTTTGTATCTGTGCATTTTTTTAAAAAAAAAAATCCAATATGTTTCTAAGATACTCTGTGCATTTCCTGCTTCAGTTTGTAATTCAGCTCCTGAGCTGCCCTGAATAAAAAGATCTGTGTTTTCCTATTCACTGAAATGGAGAATCTAAAAATGGCTATAACCTTTCCCCCTTTTGACCAAAGTGGGTTAAACTTAGAGATACAGAGCCCCTTCCAGAGTGAATTAAGCCTGCCAAATTGCAGCTAAATAGGTTTAGGGGCTTTCTGTGGGAAAGTTAAAGGTATTCACTTTTCCTCTATTATATTGGAGGAGGAGGCTGAGTGGTATATAATTCTTGCTTGGGCATTTTTTAAACCTTTGCAGCTGTACATCAGACCTTTCCATTCTGGTGGATATTTGTGTCCTATGTGTCAGTTTTGTATATCCTCAATCATAAGTCCCTTCCACACAATTTTTGTGATTTTTAAAAAAAAGAGTGTTTAAAATTTGCATTTAAATTCTAGGCACTTTGTACAGATTCTTTTCCTACAATATAAATTTTTGAATGGTTTCCAATGCATTTTCTGCTTATAACACCCACATATTTTATTTTCCCATAAAATATGACTTTTTAAACTAAACTGCAGCACAAAATTCAGAGAATGACATAAAAGCACGGCAGCTGCCTAATACAGAGCTAGACCATTGCTCCATCTTTATGTTAGCTCAGAGCTTGGAAAGTTCATTATAAAATGGAATTAGTTCCAGTTCACTCTCTCCAAAAAGGAACTACAGTAACTCCATTCCAGTTCAATTCATAATTTGTGGATGAATTATGAAGTCCATGTGGATGAATTATGAAGATCATGTGGGTGAATTGAATTGAACTGAATTAAAAATTGCCCTAAGTTCCACTGCAAGAGGAACTGATAGGCATTACTTTCAGGTGTAATTCAGAGATTTTTTAATTAATTCAGATTAACTGATCCAAGTTCATCTCAATCAGTGTGTTATCTAGATGGACCAGTGGTCAGACATGGTATAAGACCATGTTCCTATGATGCCAGCTGTGCACGCATCATCTAAAAATAACAGAGTATGTTTTTTAAAAAAAAACAACTCGTTTTTAATCGTGCAATTTTAATTTATTAATAAATCAACAGGTGAAACTCATACAACTGATGAAGATTTCTTTAATTAATTGGCAGTCCTAGATACATGCACCATAATTAACATTTCAATCACATAAAGGTAATGAGTGATTGATAAACAATGTCGTTGTAGAAACACCTAAAAAATCTCTTAAGGATGTTTTCCACGTTCCTGTTACATTGGTTTAACTATCTTTTTTTCTTTCTTGATTTTTTGTGTCTGGCAGCCAGGGTACTTTTATGATTGTTTCTGCTTTTACTGTTTGATTTTAATTCCTCCAAGCAGGTTCACATCCCTTTCTTTTTTAAATTATGAACTAGGATTGCTTGACAGCGGGTCCCTTTCCCCCTCCTCTCAAGCTTTTCACAGGTATAATTATTTTTGTAGTTGATCTATTATGCAATCAATAAGATGAAAACTCAGTTTGTGCATTTAATAATAATCAAGATTCTGTCCTCTCTCTCTCTCTCTCTCTCTCTCTCTCTCTCTCTCTCTTTACAGAAGAAAACCTCGGGTAACTGTACAACACTATAGCATTTTAACTATAGGCTGGCTAAATTGGACTGTAGCAAGAGGGATAAAAGGAGAACAAGATTAATTATAGATTGGGCCCCTGGCTGGGAGACCTCTAGATCCCAGCATATGTCTCTCAATGTCATCACAAGCAGACAGGATGAAAACATACTGGATAAGGGACCATTCCCTCAAATCTACTGTGGCCTTTGAAAGTTGAACTGATTTTGGCATCTTCCCATAATGCAGGGGTGGCTGGTGCCTGTTGGAACTGGTAGGGTGGAACGCAGGGAGAGCAATGGTAGGTGGAGCCAGAGCCAATGACAGGCAAAGCCAGAGCAAATGGCAGGCAGAGCCACCCTGGAATCAACTGCAAGAAGGTAGGCAGGCAGGCAGGCAGGCAGGAGTTGGTTGAAGGCAGACTGCGGTTGGTGGGCAGTGTTCCATCCGCCCTAATGGACCAGCCTTCACTGCTGTAATGTGTTGTATGGATTATGATTTGGGGATTATGGAGAGAGATATCATTTTTACTCTGCTTTATATGCTGTAACCTGACCTGGGTAAGAAATACAATTAATAATGATAATATAAAACTGAGGCCCCTTCCAGACTGGTGGTTTTCGCAGGGGTATTCTGCAGCAGGTCATTGAGGCAATAATAGTGCATTAGAGAGCCAGTGTGGTGTAGTGGTTAAGGTGTTGGACTACGACCTGGGAGACCAGGGTTCGAATCCCCACACAGCCATGAAGCTGTGACCTTGGGCCAGTCACTGCCTCTCAGCCTCAGAGGGAGGCAGTGGTAAACCTCCTCTGAATACCGCTTACCATGAAAACCCCTATTCATACGGTCGCCATAAGTCGGAATCGACTTTAAGGCAGTACATTTCAATGGTGGATTTATAGTGAATGGACCGTCCACACACCATTCCGCTTTATTCTGTGATGGTTCCAAAATGGTACATTATTGCCATGCAGGGGGACAACTCTTGCGCTAAAGCACAACAAAACTGGGACAACCCCCCGAAACATTTGTGGCATAAAAAGTTACAGGATCTCAGCAGGAAGCTATGGGATATGCACCTATTGGAAACGAAGCAGTATGCCCACCCTGAAACTTTTGCAGGGGCAAATAGTATTTGAAAGTAGGATTGTGTATAACTGTCCCAATGCCATCATGATCGCAAATCATTATGAATGCAAGTTAAAAGGTGTGTCTGGAGTGGCACTCAAGCGCAATCCTGACAAGAGAGAAGGAAGGGGGGCTTGTCAGCTTGGGAAGGTTGTGTTCACCCTGTTCTTGATGGGGTTGCATGCTTCCCCCCCCCCGGATTTAGTAGATCCCACTCTAATACTATAGGCATCATCAGGTGATGTCAGTGACACAGAGCCCAGGTTAGTGTGCCAGCTGCAGCCCCTTCTGAATATGCGCTAGGTGTGGGGAGCCGTTGGCCCTCCAGATGTTGATGAACTACAACTCTCATCAGCCCCAGCAAGCATGGCCAATGGCCAGGGATGATGGGAGCTGTAGTTCAGCAGCATCTGGGGGGCCAAAGGTTCCCCACATCCAACCTACACCTTGGCCATGGTTATCCATGCTCTAGTAACCTCCAGATTATGGCTGTATCTTGTAGATGGGGCTTCCTTTGAAGGCTGCTCAGAAACTGCAGTTAGTTCAAAACACAGCTACTAGGCTGCTAACTGGGGATGGTAAATAGAAATGCATCTTGCTGGTGCTTAAACTACTTCACTGGTTTCCTCTCTCTTTCCAAGTGAGAAGTCCAAAGCACCGGCACTTACTTTTAAAGCCATATTCAGTTTGGGACCTGAGGGATCACCTACTCCAGGCAGAGTCAACATGGTACCCTCCAGATGTTTTGGACTACAACTCCCATCAGGCCTAGCTAGCTTGGCTAACGGCCAGGGATGCTGGGAAGTGTGGACCAAAATGTCTGGAGGGCATCATATTGGCTACGACCAGCCTATTCCTTCACAAATCTATCCATTCACTAAACCAGGGGTCATCAACATTTGTGGCACCTTAGATACGTTTGAAAACTGGAGGAAGCAGCCCATCCACACACACATACCACCACAAAAGAATGCGTCTTTCAAGAGTAATTTAAGTGGAGGGAGGAAGAAAGAAGAAGGGATCCCATGCGTGCCAGGGAAGGCGTCAGTAGGCACATGTGCACACATGGATGCAGTGCTGGTGATCTCTGCACAGAAGTCATAATTGAATGCCTTCCTCTATCTGCTCCTGTCTTTTGAGGTAAGGTGGCTGATGGCTGGGAAAGGACTCCCAAGTTTCAAATGTTGTCACTGGGGAGGCTCACTTAACACCCATATTTCTATTCCTTCCATTCTAAGCCAAGACCTTTTAATTTTTTTTACAAGTCTTGTCATTTAATCTCAGTGATACTAGGTTATTTAACGCTGGAAATGGATCTGCTGTTTTTCATTCTGCCATTGTTAGGCATCCTGGAATTTGTAGCATTGAATGACAGAATAAAAAAAACTGTAAAATAAAACCAAACCATCCTATGAAAAAGCAGCCAATGATGGAGCTTGGCAAATCTCTCCCAAGAGGACATTCGTAGTCTAGGTCTCACTGTGGAAAAGGCCCTGTCTCACTGAATAGCAGACTTGGAAGGGACCTATAAGGCCATTGAGTCCAATCCCCTGCTCAATGCAGGAATCCATCTTAAAGCATATCCAACAGGTGGCCATCCAGCTGCCTCTTGGATGCCTCCAGTGTTGGACAGCCCACACCTCCCTAAGTAACTGGTTCCATTTTCGTACCGCTTTAACAGTTAGGAAGTTGTTCCTGATGTTCAGTTGAAATCTGGCTTCCTGTAACTTGAGCCCATTATTCCACATCCTGCACTCTGGGAAGATCAAGAAGAGATCCTTGCCCTCCTCTGTGCAACAACCTTTCAAGTACTTGAAGAGTGCTATAATCTCTCTCCCCTCCATCTTCTCAAGACCAAACATGTTCTTTCAGTCTCTCCTCCCCTTTGTTTCCAGTCCCCGGGTCATCCTTGTTGCCCTCCTCTGAACCTGTTCCAGTTTGTCTGTATACTTCTTAAAGGGCCGTCTCTTGCATCTAGGGCTCACTACTGAAACGGCCCTGTTTCTTGTATCCACCTGTCAAACATCTGACCGTGGTGCAACAATGAGCAGGGCTGCAGATGTCTCAAACTCGGATAGATGTATATGGGGGGTGGGTGGGAAACACAACTTCCTCACTGCCAAGTTGCTGTCTCTCCCTCTGTCTCCAGTGTGCAGAGGTCAGCGTGATTGCTTATACAACCAATATGGCACCACCCTTACACAACAGTGTGTATGTGGAAGTGTGTGTGCATATATATATCAGTAAAAACCTAAAGGGGGACCCCCCCCCAAAAAACCAAACCCACTAAGGACTTTGAGGTAAAGAAGACAACCATTTGGGAAGGGGGAAGGGGATAATCCAGAGGAGGGCTTACTGCAGGGGAAACTACTGTGGTACCTTTCAGATGATGATGTACTCCAACTGGGAGCTGGAGTTTAACAAGAGGGCACCACATTGGCTATCCCTGCCTCATGGCTAGGAACATGGGACAGGGCACGCCATGCTGCAATATTTTATTGGAAGTCCCACTTGCAGGGCTGGCACCAGGTATGACTGGGCCCGTGGGCACCAGCCTGCGCCAGGCCAGGCCCATGGCACTGTAGCCCAACACCTGCTCCCCCCCAATACAGATGGTGCAGGGTTAATAAGCCCACCTGCATGTCCCACCTACCTCTCGTGTTGTGTGAATGACGTGTGTGCATAGGGCGCATGCTTGCCATCAACCAAGATGGCGGCAGGAGAATCAGACCCTTAAAGAAGTCCCTGCCGCCATCTTGGGTGATGGCAGGCATGTGTACATGGCATTCACACTGATGGGAGAGGTAGGTGGGGCATGCGTGCGGGCTTACAGAAGCCTGCACTGTCTGTATTGGGGGGGTGCCTGGGAGCTCCCTCTCCACAATAGGGTTGGGTTGCAGGACCCAATGCTGCCGCAGATCTTGGAATGGGAATGCCACCCACCCACCCTAAGGAGGGACCCTTCAGGGGCCCCTCTGGGCTTCAGGGGTCCTTGGCCAGGGCCCAATCAGGTCCCTCTGGCACCAGCCCTGCCCACTTGTATTACTGTAATGTCCATCTTTGCAACAACACCATTTGCTGTTGTGTGTGTGTCCCTCAAACACAGTTGGTGCTTCTTTGGTGCAAAATAGCATTTCAGGAAAAAAATTGTGTGCAAAAGAGGAAGTAATAGCCCCCCCCCCAAGAAAAAATGTGAAGATGTTAGGTTGGATTCTCAGCTTGAATGGCATATTTACACTATACCCCGTGCTCAGAAATTGAGGTTTTGCTGGCCATCTTGCTTTCAGACGTTGATTCATGCCTCTGCCAGGGAGAACAAGGGAACCGGCTGCCATCCCTGAACTGCTGCCAAGCTTAAAGGCAACCAATGTGCAGATCTGCTATTTTTGTTCCGATATGGAGTAGGAATCGCCAAGGGGACATTTGAAACAAATGAGCCTGCGGCAGTTGTGCAGCCCTTTGGAACGAGCCTCATCATCTTACTTGTTAGTTTTTACAGAGGAGAGAAACTCCAGGAACTTTATTCCTTAGGGGATGATGTAGTAGCAAAAGCATTTTACTTTATTACAAAAAGAAAGACAGCCTGTTTCTAACACTCCTGATGTCTATGTGTACACCACTATTGTACCAGCTGTATAGGGATATAGGAAGCTATTTGCCTGTCTAGCCTAATATTGTCTACTCAGATAGGCAGCTGCTCTCCAACATCTGAGGCAGAATTCTGTTTCTCATCATCTGGTGCCTAAGATCCTTTTTAGCAGGACATTTATTTATTTGCTTACATTTATATCCCATCTTTTATCATAGAAACTATCCAGGCACTGACCAGACCCAGACCTGCTTAACTTCAGTAAGGTGGTCAATCTCACATGCCTTCAGACATACCCTGAGATGCTGGCATGTGCTCTGTCACTGAGATCTGCTTCCTTCCTGTGTGTAGACCAGGGGTGGACACTCCGTGGCTCTCCAGATGTTGCTGGACTACATCTCCCATCATCCCTGACCATGAGCTGTGTTGGCTGAGACTGATGGGAGCTGTAGTTCAGCAGCATCTGGAGAGCTACGGAGTGGCCACTCCTGGTGTAGACCATGGGTCATATACCATATTATTTATTTTATTTTATTTATTTATTATTTGATTTATATCCTGCCCTTCCTCCCAGCAGGAGCCCAGGGCGGCACACAAAAGCACTAAAAACATTAAAACATCATAAAAACAAACTTTAAAACACATTAAAACAAAACACCTTCAAAAATGTTACTTAAAAAAATATTAGACCTACTCAGAGTGGAATCACTGAAATTAAGTTACTGATGTCCATTAATTTCAATAGCTTATCTAAGCTTGGATACAACCCCATTTTGCTACCTCCTAAGAATCTTAGCTTTAATTTTTAAAAGGCCAAGATTCTGGCCTTTATGGCTGCAAATATTTGATTGAAAAAGTGTGCAGGCCAGACATTCTGAGATCTCAAGAAGACAGAAGAGATGTTTAAACAGGGACCTTTTCTGTGAGTGGCTCCCACATGGCTGGGTAAAATAGTTAAATGACTGAACATTACTATTACTACTACTATTACTACAACAACTACTAGGGGCTCTGTCCCTGCTCGCTTCGCTTGCCAACCCCATGCCTGCACAGGCCACTGAAGCTCCCCCCCTTCTCTCCTGCCCTCATGCAGGTCGCTGAAGCTCCCCCTTCCCCATGTGGTTCGCTGAAGCTCCTCTTTCCTCCCTGCCCCCATACTGGTCACCACAACTCCCCCCTTCACCCACCTGCATCACCAAAGCTCCCCCTTCATTGAAGCTCCCACTTTCCCTCCCCCTGTGGGGTGCCAAACCTGCTCACCCTCAGGCCTGGCCTATTGTTCAGCATTCTGTTTGGTCATGACAGCATGAGGGCTTACATTTTTCTATATATATACAATTTATCATCATCATCATCATCTGCCTTTCCTCCCAGAAGGAGCCCAGGACAGTAATACTGCAGCATCCTACCAGGATTCTTTCACAAACACACAGTGCATATAAAATCATGCGAGTTGGAAGGTACCTGAGAGGTCATCTAGGCCAACCCCTTGTTCAATATAGAATCTGCAATACAGTATGCAATTACAGCATCCCTGATGGATGGTCGCCCAGCCTCTGCTTAAGTACTTCCAGTGAAGGGGAGCCCACCACTTCCAGGGACAGTCTGTCCCACTGTCTTACCATCAGGACGTTTCTCCTAAATCTGCTTCTCTGCAATTTTCTACCCATTGGTTCTAATCACTGAGCATTACTCTAGCCATGTGCCAGAGCTGCTCACAGAAGAGTGGGTCCTGCATGACAGGGATAATTACTGGCCTGAACAATTAAAATAGATATTATCATTCCCAAATCATTGGCTGCACACCAGTAAGACCCCAACAGCCCAAGGTTTTGAAACAGTGCCAACTTAAGGGACTAATATTCTTTCCAGCAAGGGGATTTTCTGCACAAGAATTTAACAGCAAGTTTGATTGTATTCATTTAAGGTTCGACTGGCAATGGGGGTCTGCTGTTGTAAATTGTCACTGTGCTTATCTTGTATACATCTGACTTTGCACAGAACCATCATAGCCTCACTGTTCATATTTCTCTCTCTCTCATGCAGTCTCTCATGCTGCTAATTTCAAGACTGCATAACTGCAATGCACTTTGCGTGGGGCTTCCCTTGAGCTTGGTTCGCAAACCGCAGTTAGTGCAGAGTGCTGTAGTACGACTGCTGACAGCAGTGACATTCCCAGCATATTACACCTCTGCTGAGAGATCTGCACTGGCTGCCGATTTGTTGCTCGGCCAAATTCAAGGTGTTACTGTTAGCAGAGCTTGGAAAAGTTACTTTTTTTGAACTACAACTCCCATCAGTCCAATCCAGTGGCCATGCTGACTGGAGCTGATGGGAGTTGTAGTTCAAAAAAGTAACTTTTCCAAGCTCTGACTGTTAATGTATAAACCTGTCAACAATTTGGGACAAGTTCACTTGAAGGGTTGCATTACCCCATATATGCTCTCTCGGCTGCTTTGATCTGAGGAACGGGCACTTTTTCACTCGCAAGGAATCGATCCTTTGACGTGGCAACATCTACTCTCTGGAACTCCATGCTCATCAATATAAAGGCACGCAGAGCTTGGAAAAGTTACTTTTTTGAACTACAACTCCCATCAGCCCCAGCCAGCATGGCCACTGGATTGGGCTGATGGGAGTTGTAGTTCAAAAAAGTAACTTTTCCAAGCTCTGCACCTTCCCTGTGCTTCTTTCTGTGTCTGCTGAAAACTTCTTTGTTTAGGCAAGCTTACCCAGACATGCAATTTTATTATTTATATTTGTTCACAAACAGATGGTTTTAATTATATTTTGATACATTTCATAATCTACTTTTCTAAAAGTTTTATTTTCCTTGTAAATATTTTATGTTGTTTTATGTAAACTGGCTATAGGATTTTGTTGATTAAGTGGTATATAAATCTTTTCAATTAATTAAATATATCTTCTGTCTAGCTGATAACACTTCATACATCTGATAAAGTGAGCCTTAGTTCACAAATGCTTATGCCACCATAAAACTCGTTAGGCTTTAAGGTGCCACAAAACTCTTCACTATATGTGTGTGTTCTCTTAAATAATAATAATAAATTTTATTTCTAGGCCGCCTATCTGGCCGTGTCAGCGGCCACTCTAGGCGGCGTACAAAATCAAGTAAAATACAACATATAAAATACACATATAACCCAAGAACTTTGATATAAAATTAAACTAAAACCACCTACAGCTATAGCCGATGAAATTAGGCTACCCCAGGGATCTTGTAGGCCTGCCTGAATAGCCAGGTTTTCAAGGCTTGGCGAAAACTTGGCAGGGAGGGGGCATGGCGAAGATCATAAGGGAGAGAGTTCCAGACGGTGGGGGCCACAATTGAAAATGCCCTCTCTCTGGTCCGCACCAGCCTGGCTGTTTTCACTGGTGGGACCGAGAGAAGGTCTTGAGTGGCTGATCTCGTCAGGCGGCATATTTGTTGATGCTGGAGGCGCTCCTTCAGATAAACTGGGCCGAGGCTGTTTAGGGCTTTAAAGGTTAATACCAACACCTTGAATTGGGCCCGGTAAACAACTGGTAACCAGTGTAGATCTTCTAACACCGGAGTGATGTGATCACGGCGACGGCTGTACTTAATCAGACGTGCCGCCGCGTTCTGTACCAGCTGTAACTTCCGGACCGTTTTCAAGGGTAACCCAACGTAGAGCACATTACAGTAGTCTAAGCGAGAGGAGACCAGGGCATGCACCACCCGTGGGAGAAGACGGACAGGAAGGTAGGGTCCAGACAGGTGCTGGCAATGTAATGCTGATACATGTGATATGGGCATGTCCTGTGGTGTTGTCGTTTTGATCAGAAATAGTTGTCCATAATAATTTTGTTTTGGAAAAATCTTTGATATTTGCAGATGTTCACAATTTTTAAATTATATTCCTGTGCTGTGGGGGCTAACAGATAAGAAACGTGGATCTTGCAAGCCCTTATGGTTTCAAGGTTGGAAGGATAAACATCCACCATCCATCACTTAATGGCCTGAAGATCTTACAGCCCTTTCTACATTTGAACATATTTACTATATACTTTGGAAAGTTGTTCATTTGTTCGCCATGCATTTCATTATCAAAGTTTGCATGACAGTTCCTGAGATTAAGGAGCTATTTTTCATCTATTTTTGGTTATAAACAATTGGATGCCATTTTGAATTGAGATGGTGGACTGAACCTTTCAAAACTGCACTGATTTTTTGGTTTCTTAGAATTCCTGAGCAACGCTGGCTACGAGGCTGCTACTATCTTATAATCATCAATCTCGTATTGGATATATATTTTGACTTATGGACTGCTTATATTAATTTACATGTTTAAATTAGGATTGATGGATTATTCTTATTGTTAATGTGATCTGATGTTGTTTCTTTATATTTGCAATAAAAAATAAAAAGCGAAGACTAGCTCTCTCCCCATCTCTTCCCTTCCCTTCACCCCCCACCTCAACCTTTTTGTTTAATGTCTTCAGTCTGGAGTAAATTGCTTCCCCTCACTTAATTATTTCAGGCTTCTGACTGGGAGATGCAATTTATTTGTACATTGGTATCAATGCAGTTGGATGGGTGGTGTATGTGTAATTACTGCCAGGGCTTCCTCACAGCTCCTGCCAAAGCTTTTGTGTTTATCTGATTAAAAAAACATGGAAAGAAAATAAACATAAATATATTCTTTGTCAAGTAGGAATGGAGCCCAGATCCACAATATCCTTAACAAGGACTAAACATTCCAATATGCATTTTGTTAATCTTGTAAATTAGGAGCAGGGGAACATTTTCAGCTGTAGGGCCACATTCCTTCTGTAGGTACCCTTCCAGTGGCCACGTGCCAGTTGAGGGCTACTACATGCCAGAGGAGGGCTACTACATGCCAGAGGCAACAAATGGGCAGAGCAATGGATGCGACTCATTACTGTCTGTACTTTTCTACATTTCCTTTCCTTTCGACATCACTGTTTACAGTCCTCTCCCCAACATATGTAGCCAAAGAAGAAGCATTATCAGAGTTTAAGGGCATATTCCAGACAGGCAAAAACACGCAAAGAGGGTGCAAAGGAGGGGTGTGTCTCAGGAGGGTGTGTAGCCTGGGAAAACCCCAAGGGCCATACAGAGAGGCCTGGAGGGGCACAGTTGGCCCAAAAGCCTGCAGCTCCCCAACCCTGCTGTTAAGGTCAACAACTGGTCCCAGGCTATGGTCTGAAGGCACCTAAGGCCAGCTCAGGGTCAGGTCTGGTCAGTGCCTGGATGGGAGACTGCCTGGCTCCTTCGGTTTCAATCATGAAAAGAAAGGGGGGTATAAATGTAATAAATAAATAAATAAACTTCTGGCTGCGTTAGAGTCACTTCCAGGAAGACTGCATGCCAGGGTATTTCTCAGGGGCTGCCAGGTCTGTTTTTTGACCTGTGAGCAGCCCATTTTCATCCAAACTGGTTACTATAAAAACCTATAATATTAAGAATTTGGTGCCTCAGATTGCTCGTTTTTCCCTTCCCTCACTATCCTTTTTTCCTTTTGTGTCATTTCTTTTAGACTGTAAGCCTGAGGAGAGGTATTATGTTACTTTTATTGATTTGTAACCTCATTTGAAATGAGGTGTTGGAGGAGAGCTGTGTGGATACCATGGACGTTGGGTGTTAGAACAAGTTAAACCAGAACTGTCACTAGAAGCTGAAATGATGAAACTGAGGTTATCATACTTTGGACACATCATGAAAAGACATGATTCACTAGAAAAGACAATAATGCTGGAAAAAACAGAAGGGAGTAGAAAAAGAGGAAGGCCAATCAAGAGATGGATTGATTCCATAAAGGAAGGCACAGCCCTGAACTTACAAGATCTGAACAGGGTGGTTCACGACAGATGGTCTTGGAGGTCGCTGATTCATAGGGCCGCCATAAGTCGTAATCAACTTGAAGG
This sequence comes from Rhineura floridana, assembly GCF_030035675.1. Lineage (NCBI taxonomy): Eukaryota > Metazoa > Chordata > Lepidosauria > Squamata > Rhineuridae > Rhineura > Rhineura floridana. The sequence goes on along the minus strand of NC_084493.1, from coordinate 15,668,086 downwards.
CATACAACAACAACAAAACCTGCTCTGAGAGTTTTTTTCCAGCTGAAGAGCAGGGTATACATGCTTTGAATGCATGCATGAATGAATAACTAACTAACTAACTCATTCATCAGGGGAACCTTCTTGACCAATATGTTTTTAAACAATCTAACCAATTACCCATCCAATGCATGCCTACTCAGAAGTAAGATCCACTAAATTCAGTGCTGTATACTTGAAATATTGGAGCAAGGTATCAGAGGCAAACATATAGTTAGTAGGGCAAACTAGGCATTGCAGGACTTTGTGATTAAATAAGTGTGCAAATATAGCCTTAAATTAATAGAATTCTGAATAAATATTGAAACAGTACTTTGGAGGTTAAAAACGAATAAGGCCTGTAAGAAAATAAATCCTCAGAGTCTGCAAATGAGAAGCACATTTTCTCCCCAAATTTGCATCATGCATATAGACCACAAATTGTCGAACATTCAATTCAAATATATGCTTTTGCTCCAGCTCTGTCTCAGAGGCACATATTTGGTTTGAAATAACCACCCAACAGAATGGCACACACTGATACACTGAGATGTCATCTATGCCAAGAGCTCACCCCATCAAGTATAATGGCACAAAAGCAAGTTAAATCTCTCTGCCTTGCTATCTCAAAAAGAAAGCATCCACCTATCACAAACAAAGCAACAGTAATGGATTGGGCAAAGCAATCCCCTTTGCTGGGGACACAGTAATGAAATACAGCTACTCAAAACCATTCCATCTGCAGCTTCCAGCTTTTATTTTAATGTATATATTGCTTCTATGTTAAGTTGCTTTTTGTACTTTGAATTTTTCAAAGGTTCTTCTGGGAAGCTGTCTTATACCAGATCAGAATGTCTGTCCATGTAGTCCTGTCCAGTATTGTTTATTCAAGGTCTGGAGAACCTGATTTTCTCCAAATTTTTTTTGGACTCCAGCTCCCATCTGCCCCAGCCAACAGAGTCAATGATCAGGGATGATGGGAGTTATAGTCCAACAACATCTGGAGGGGCACAAGTTCTACTTCCCTCGTCTTCTCTGACTGTCAGCGGCCCTCCAGGGTCTCAGGCAGAAGTCTTTCCCATCACTGTTCAGCAGGAGCTTAGTGGTAGAGCATCTGATTTGCATGCAGAAGGCCCCAGATTCAATCCTTGGCATCTCCAGGGAGGGGCTGGGAAAGATTCCCTGCCTGAAACTCTGGAGAGCCACTGCCAGTCAGTGTAGACAGTAATGGGCTAGATGGACCAATGGTGTGACTCTGTATAAGGCAGCTTCCTACATTCCTAGGAGGGGAAAACTGGGTGGAATTCTTACAGGTGGGATGCAGGCTTTTTGTCACACTTGCCTTACTTGTGGGATGACCAAGGAGTGTTTGTGAATGTCATTTCTCTCATTGTACAAATCATCTCTTCTGTGGTCTGGGTTCTGCAGCCTTCCCAGGTGCCCGGACTTCAATTAAAGCCCAAGGGATGACATAATGAAGTAAGTCCTCCCATGGTCCGTCCCCCCCGCAGATCAGGAAGCACAGGCAGCTAGGGAGGCTGCAGAGTGCTGGAGAAATGCTTCCAGGAAATAAAAGCACATGCCTCACCCTTGACCACCTCCCAGCAGTAAGGTACGGTCAAAGCACCCAAACTCACCAGAATTCTAAGAAAATTCTAAAGAAATTCTCCTGTGCCTTGAGAAGGAGGTAGAAAAATGGAAACAGGAGAGGAAAACTTTCCAGAAATTGGAGAACAAATGTCAATGTAGCACTAGTCCAGAGTGCTTCACATGCATGATCTTGTTGTAATCTCTTCAACAACCTTATAAAGTAGTTCACCTGGCTCTAGTTAATTAGTTATCAATATTTATATACCATTTAAGTTAAAAATCTCTAAGCGGTTTACATAAAATAGTATAAAGTATTCAATTAAAAAAGCAATAAAAACTTACTTTAAAACAGTAAATATAATAAAATTATCAAAATATAGACAAAAATCAACAGATTTTAAAAAGAAATGTACATTATAAGATTACATGTTTGGGTAGGCTGGCCTAAACAAAAATGATTTCAGCAGGCATTGAAAAATGTACAACAAAGTTATATCAAGGGGCAGGGAGTTCCAGAGAGTAGATAATGCTAAACTTAAGAATTTGTTCCTTGCAAGGGTGGAATGAATATAAGAGTGCCAATCCTGCAGACTGAAGCAGCCAAATGGGTGCATATAGGGAAAGATGACCCTTCCAATCAACTGGTCGCATGCTGTTGAGGATTTGACATGGAATAGTAACACTTTGAATTTGACCTAGTCACAAATTGGCCCCACATTGCAGATGTGCTGAAGTTGAGAGAAAGTGGCTAGTGATGATGGGGAACCTTTTCCAGACTGAGGGCCACATTCCCTTCTGGGCAAGCTTCTGGGGGCCAGATGCTAGTGGGGAACAGGACCAGAGGGAAAAGTGAGTGGAGTAATTAACCAAAACTTTGCCTCTGTACAGTAGGCTAGTTTCTACGCAAACTCACATGACCCTCACTATCTTCCACCCAGACAAGTGAGAGGCATTATCAGAGTTGAAAAACGCATTCCAGGCAGTCAAAAACACTCAAGGAGGGTGTCAAGTACAGCCAGTGAGGGGTGTGGCCTAGGGAGGGATAGAGAACCCTGGAGGGCTGCACTTGGCCCCTGGGCCTGAGGTACCCTACCCCCATTGTGAATTCATTCTGGAGGTGACATTCAAATAGGGAGACCTCCAGATTCATAGCCCAGGCTCCTAGCCACAGAGCTAGGAAGCTGCCTTGTACAGTGTCAGACCATTGATCCATCTAGCTCAGTATTGCCTACACTGACTGGCAGCAGCAGCTCCCCAGGATTTCAGGCAGGGTTCTTTCCCAGACCTGCCTGGAGATGCCAGTGATGGAACCTGGGACCTTCTGCTTGCAAAACAGATGCTCTGCCACTGAGCTACGGCCCTTCCCCAAAGGGTACCCCGACTCTCTAATAAATGTCATGAGCACTGACGATGTTTCTTGTGCTGCACTGGAGAAGCGTGACCCTCCCTTGGGTGTTTCAGTAATCAGTCTTTCCAAAAAAGGGCGACATCAGCAGAACCTGCAAGCAGGCTCCAGCCAGGCCACACAGCCCTGTCCCTCTCTTCCTCTGTGTCAGAGATCCGTGTCAGCATGAAACACTCGTCTCCCCAGCCCACGTTTGCCCTTCTGAGGCATGCAAAAGTATTACTCTCCCCAGGATGGCCGTAAGCCATTGAGATTTAAGACAGAGGAGTGCCAATAATTCTTCATCTAAAAGAGGCAAAGACTGTGTACACACCATATATTTAAAGCACATCCCATCCCTGCAAGAATCCGGGGAACTGCAGTTTACCCTGAAAAGCACTACAGTTCCCAGCACTGTTAACAAACTACAGTTCCCAGGATCCTTTGGCAGAGGGAATGTGCTTTAAGTATACTGTACTATGTGTTTGCAGCCTCAGGATTCTTTGACGGGGGAAATGTGCTTTAAATACATGGCGTGTTCACAGCCAAAGTCGAGGCATATGCTAACAATTATATTTCCTGCAGTTTCTGCTTCATTCAGGTGAGTTAGAATTTGATAGGACTTGTCCAATTTTCTCCTCCTTTCTCCCTTCCTTTCTTCCCTCTATTTCCCCACACACAGGAAGCTTCACCTGCAACCATGTCCACTTCAAGGCAAAGACGATGAAGTGGAAGGCATAATGTTCCCTGTGGCTGGAAAAATATTTTCAGACCGACAGGATGCTCACAACTCAGGAACATCCAACGAAGCTGAATGTTGGAAGATCGAGGGCAGACAAAAGAAACTACTACGTCATGCAGCACAAAGTTAAACTATGGATTTTGCTCCCAGAAGAGGTAATAATGGCTACCAGCTTGGACTGCTTCAAAAAAGGACTAGACAAATTCCCAGAGGCAGCGTCCACTAACCCTGATGGCTGTGTCCTACCTCCACTGTTGGAGGCAGTATGCTTCTGGATTTCAGTTGCTGGAAACTGCAGGAGGGGGGAGTGCTGCTGTGCTCAGGTCCTGTTTGTGTGCTTCCCATAATGGGCACCTGGCTGGCCACAGTGAGAACAGGACGCTAGACTAGACAGGCCACTGACCCGATCCAGGAGGGCTGTTCTTATGTTATGTTCTTACAAGTCATCAGTCTAGGGCCCATACATACTGATCAGGGTGGGGGAGTTGCATAGCCACCACTGAAAGTCCTTTGACCCTGTTGGAGTGTCCTACATAAACACTGTTATCAATAAACAAGTGGATCCTGTTCATTATTCCAACCAGTCCCTCCCCCACATCCCCCACCCTTCCTGGGTTTTAACCCAAACAGCCTGTCCGCTTTCCACACGCTCTAAGCAAGTTCAGTCCGCAGAGAGCTGTTTTGGAGGGGGGTGGATACACTGGCGGTCCAGTCCACGCTACAATAAAATCTTGGATTTCTCCACTGATTTTTGTGTGTACCTCCAACCCAGAGGATGTTTAAAAAGAGCTTCTCAGTGTGAACCAGGAAATAGCTTGTCTAGACAAGATGGTTCTCTCTACACTTGTTATACCTATGTCTCTCTCCCTCCATGCTCTTTTCCAGGACACTCCATTCCTCCTCCCCCAACCTGGCTTTCAGTTTTGTTCCTCTCAACGGTCAGCCTGCATTCTGTACCAACCAAGCACACACAGTCCTCATTGGTCATGTTTTGGGAGATTCTTTGCACTTCTTCAAACATCAGGGTTTCCCCAGACCTTCTGATGGCTCCCTCCTGTGCATGGGTGGTGCAGTTTTGGCTATATAAGCACAAACGCTCGGAAATTTGAGATTTATTCATATAGATTAAAAAATCCCAAACCACAAAATAACCGTGTGTCTTATCAGTTTACAGTCATCAGCACAAATTCCACCTAGCAGCACTGAGAAGCTGTGAACATGTAGAATCAAAGCACAATAATATGCCTGTCTCGGAATATTACTTTCTGCAATATCACCTCGGTGCCAATTCAGCAACTTGCCTGACAGTAAACTCGCAAGCAAATCACCTCCAAAACAGACAGCTGAAGACAAAAGCTATTCTTTTCTTCTCCGTTTAGTGCAAAAACACTCATTCCAAGAAAACGAGAATGGAAAGGCTAGGTGAATTTAAATAATTTTTAGCAAGTGTGGGGTAGGGTGGAATGAGGTGGCAGAGGGTTCCTCCCCCCTTTTCTTTTTCTTACACACACACACACACACACAGAGCAAGCCATAATGTAGGGTCATTCCCAGGGCCATTCTGTCTCAGGAATGTGATGGAGCACACAAGTCACAGGTTGAAATGGTGACAAGCGTTGGTTTTTTTTGAAGCAAAGGGTTGAAAGTAAAGGAATAAGAAACCTTGGCTACCTTGTATTTGAAGGTTAGACACACACTTCTTAAAATTTGCCAGGCCTCCAAATATCACCCCCTTTCATGGGAGGGATATTTGGCCCAGCTTGATTTGATACCCTTGTCTGTCTCTCCAATTTGGATTACATAAGAAAAGCCCTGCTGGATCAAACCAAAAGGGCTTGTCTGTTAACAGGAACACTCAACCAGATGCTTCTGGGAAGCAGGGCAGGAAGGTTACAGACCCTTCCTCACTGTTTTGCTCCCAACACCTGACTGTTAAAAGTATACTGCCCCTGAATATGGAGGTTCAGTTTAGCTCTCATAGCTGTTGACAGAGCTACATTCCCCCATTAAATCTGTCTAGTCCTTTCGAAAGCCTCTAGCTAGCGGCCATCCCTGTGCCTTGTAGGTTTATTATATGCGGCATGGGGACGTGCTTTGTATTGTCTGCCCCAATTCTATCGCCAATCAATTTTGCTGAGTGGCTCCGAGTTCGAGCATTATGAGAGAGGGAAGAAAGTCTCACCAAAGCATTCACCATCTCATCGGCCTCTGCCTTGTTGTTGTGATCCCCCGCACACACTACCCCGCAAGTGTTGTTTTTTACACTCACAGGCTGTCTTAAGGAAAATGAGCTTGCACGTACCAATGCTGCCTTCAGACTTCCCTAGGAATATCTGATTTCTCCTGTATGTGACTGCAACGACTGAGCAAGATTTTAATTACACCGAACAAGGGGGAAAGTGTCTCTCAATCTCACTACTAAATCAACAGAATAATGACACCTGCTGGCCAAGGGAAGTTTTTGCAGGGGGAGAATAATCTGCCTACTGGCTGCCGGAGTTCTATCTAGTCCTCACTGCCCATGTTCCAGTAAGACAGAGCCATTTCACACAGAGCAAACCTGGGTCTCTCATTAATTCAGCATTTTCCCACCAACTCAGCCAATTTTAGTTTCCTGGCACACGTCCCTGTATCATATACACGACTGCAAACCTTTCTTATTTTTAGGTGTACACATAAAGTTATACATCTAAAGTGCAATATGCAAATAAGCTTACAGACTAACAAACTGGTGTGACTACAACAAATTCTCACTGGGTACTGCGGATGTAGTAGAAATGTATGGGGCTGTAGTCAGTCTTCTCTGTCCACTAGCACAAGGGCTTGTGCACCAGCAAAAGGGCGAGTTTTAATGTTGCGCAACATAGGAATCAAAGGCAACAGCTTGCACTAGCAGACACTCACAACAGACTGAAATCTATTGTGCAACTAAGCTAAAAACAACCAGCTTAGCCACTCTCTTGCACAACAATGTTCCACTGGCACAAAACATTTCACCACTTGAACAAGTGAAACACTAACTTCAGCTTAGCGCTACAACCCATGGTTTTGTTTTTTCACCCAGATCCCTCTTCTCTGTTCATATGGCTCATGAGGAGGAAAGCATCTGTTTCCGGTTTTGAAACTAACCACAGTACCCTTTTATGTGCAAACTCAAGGAACTGTGGTTAGTTTAAACCAGGGCTGGGAACTTTTTCAGTCCAAAAGTCACATTCTTTCAAAGGCAACCTTCGAAGAGCCATACATCAGTGGTGGCTAAGGCCAGAGACAAAACTTGGCACAGCAATGGATGCAACACTTACATGCCGGCCATGCAAAACTCAGAGATTTACACAAACACATTTATCTAGCCAGGCAATCGAGAAGAATTATCACACTTCAAGGACACAGTCTAAGCAGCCAAAGCATTTGAGCATAGCCAGTGAGAGGCAGTCTGGGGAGAGTTATGACAACCACATAGAGAGGCCTGTCGGGCCATATCCAGCCCCTGAGCCTCCCACCTCTGGTTTAAACCAAGGATGGGAAAACCTGTGGTCCTCCAGATATCCTCTAGTGCACCACCCCTGGTTTAAACTATGATCCATAAACAAACCAGGGTGATCCCTGCTTGCACGAAGGAAAAAGGGGCTTTGTGCAGGTGCACGCCCAAAAATTGTGCATATCTCAGCTCACTAAACCAGGGGTTATGTCCAATGGTGAAGGTAAGGCTTCTGTCAGCGGAATGAGGTGGGAAGCAATTTTTGATGATCCTCCTCCTCTGTGCTGCAGCTTCCCGGGCCTTCCTAAATCTGCTCCAGAGGGTCAGGGGATACTCCTGAGCAGATTTAGGGAGGCTGTTGGGGGGCTGCAGGAGGGAGTGTGAAGTTGAAAATTGCTTCCCTCCTCATCACACTGACAGAAGTCTGAATCAACTGAGTGACACACCAGCGGATACAACACAAGGATTTGGATTGTGCGGATCAGGCCATTGTTTTCTATGGAGCTTACTCCCATGCCAATGTGTATAGGATTGTATCCCTTACCTGGGAGGAAGCCCTTGAAGTTCACAGAGAGCTTATCTCTGAGTAGACATGCATAGGATTCCCCCTATTACATATTAAACAGGCGCTGTCTCTGTTGTCTTTTTGGTACCTACTGAAGACCTTCCTCTTCCAACAAGCCTTTTACGTCCAGACCTGAATTGGAACTTTTTTTTAATATAAGGAATAGTTTTTAAATGTTTGTACAGTAGGGCCCCGCTTACCGGCGCTTCACTTCCCGGCATTCCGCTAATGCGGCGGCTTTCATTCCCGGTTTTAAAGCCGATTTTGGGGCATTTTGCAGCATTTTTGCGTGACACGCCCCATTATACTCAATGGGGTTCCGCTTTACAGCGATTTCCGCTTTACGGCAGGGGTCCGGAACGGAACCTGCCGTATAAGCGGGGCCCGCCTGTATTGTTTTATATATGGAATTCTTGTAATTGTTTCATATATGGAACTATTCTTAATCTTTTTACACTTTTCTTGTTTTATGGTTGTAATTGTTTTATTGTTGTTGTTGTTGTTATATGCCCTCAAGTTGATTCTGACTTATGGCAACCCTATGAATCCTTTTTTGGGTTGTATTCATAGGGTTTTCATGGTAAGCGGTATTCAGAGGGGGTTTACCATTGCCTTCCTCTGAGGCTAGTCCTCCCCCAGCTAGCTAGGGCCTGCTCAGCTTGCCACAGCTGCACAAGCCAGCCCCTTCCTTGTCTGCAACTGCCAGCTGGGGGGCAACTGGGCTCCTTGGGACTATGCTGCTTGCCCACGGCTGCACAGGTGGCAGAGCATGTAACCCCTGAGCCACTCACTGTGGGGGTGATCTGTAGCTGGCCCTTGACGCCCAGGAGACACGAGCGGGGATTTGAACTCACAGACTCTGGACTCCCAGCCAGACTCTCCTCCCCACTGCGCTATAGCAGCTGTCATTTTATTGTTCTATAATTGCTTATTTTATAGGGTAACACACACACCCCCGGGACATTATGGTATATGGTGGGTAAGAAATCTAATTAGGATTCCTAGGTAAGTGTGTATCACATTGTACCCCTTAGCTGAGAGTAAGAGCCCCTCCAGACATCCTTTTTATTGTCCATTAATGATTATTTGTGCTCAGGGTACAGTTATACATGAACCTCCTTTCAATACTGTTTGGTTTTGGGGTGGACACACTGCTTTGTTTCCAATTAGTGCACCTCCCATAACTTCCTGCTGAAATCCTGTGACTTTTTATACCACAAATGTTCTGGGGAGGTTTTCTGGGAGTTTTGTCCCACTTTTGTTGTGCTATAGCGCAAAAGTGCCCCTCCAGATGGCAATAATGCAGTAACACTGAGGAAGCATCACAGAACAATGAATTGACATGGAAAGATGTGTGGCTGATCCAATAGAAATCCGCTACACTATTACTGCATCCAATGACACGCTGCAGAATACACACACAAAAAAAGCCAGTCTGGAAAGGCACTAAACCACATTGAACTCAGTTGGACTTATTTCTGAGTAGACATGGAAAGGACTTTGTTGTTGGATTAATTTATTTATTATTTAATTTGCATCCCGCCCTTCCTCCCAGCAGGAGCCCAGGGCAGCAAACAAAGCGCTAAAAACACTCTAAAACGTCATAAAAACAGATCTTAAAATACATTAAGACAAAACAGCGTTAAAAACATTTTTTTTTAAAAAAAACAACTTTAAAAAAGGGTTAAAAACATTATTAAGAAGCATATTAAGCAATTCTAACACAGACACAGACTGGGATAGGTCTCAACCTAAAAGGCTTTAATCTCTGTTTTGATGGTATCCAGCAGTTAAGAAGCACGACCAGGAGGAGCACCTCCTCAGCTTTTGCCCAGGAGGGCTCTTCCACCAGAATACTAATGCCTTGCTAGACCCAAATCCCTTCTCTCCCCCACCACCCGTCCCCCTTATAGAAGTGCCATGGTTCATTGTCTCTGAGCAGAAGTTCATTCCAAACTTCAAATCATTTCATTAAAAAATAAATTACATTAAGAGTTAAGCCTTGATTTTCAATTTTTCGTCACGCCATGGTCTTCTTTATGACCAGCATTTTTTTTAAAAAAACAACAACCCATACACACACACCCCACCTTTTTAAATTAATCTCTCGCTTGGATATATATTGTACTGTAGGTTTTAATCAACCCTCCCTGAAGGGAAGAAAATCTAATAGTCCTGGCAATCACTTCGCAATCTTGTTTGGACCATTTTCTGTTTTTCCCATTATGTAGTTATATTTAACATCGCTGCTTCCAACATATGTACTCCATCTATCTGTCAGTCGGCGCATATCTTATTTAAATCCTTCAGTGGGGCCGTCACAATGTTATTTACTACGTGGGGGAATTTTTCCAGGGCTCCTAATGACAGTTGTGCACCTAACTTCCATGGGATGTCAGCTTAAGAATGATTAACATAGCTCATTCATTATTCCTTCAAGCATACATCTGCAATTAATTAGTTTCTTCTCCCCTTCTCTCTGACTTATGTATCAGTTCTAAACCTCTTGAGTACAGCCTCATAGTTTCATGGGGGATGAGGGAGGATTCAACTAAAGATGCTCAAAGAGCTTCAGTCCTTTCTTTAAGCAAACCTGATCCACGAATCTGTTCATGTTTAAGAGAACTGTTTTGATTTACAGACTAATACATGTATCAGAATGCTGTTGTCCCTTAGTTTCCATACTTCCCCAGATTTTGTGATGCAATTCTCAGCTCAAAAGCTGTACTAAAATGATTATAAAAGATGGCATTCAGCAACCTGGTGCCATCTAGATGTTTTAAGACTACAATGCCCATCAGCTCCAGCCAGCACTGTTCTGTGCTGGCTGAGGCCAGTCAAAAACATCTGGAGTGCACCAGGTTGGCAAACACTGGTATGAAATAATGCATCTTTTAGGTTAAAGCACTTACAAAATGTGTATCTTAGGATAAAATGTGTACATAAAATGCATAAAAATGCTTATTTTGTGAAAAACATACATTAAAATAATGAGAATTGTCACATGTGTGTTTTTTAAATGCATATTGGTGCAGAAATGAGATGGGGCATACTGGAAATGTTGGGGTGCAACTCAGCTTGCATTGAAGGCTGATGCGTCCACATTGGAAAGAACAGATAGAAAGAGGAACCTCCATACTTCCTAGACTGTCCTTACTAACCTGAGTTGATCCATCTTCCAGTACTAGATAGATAGTCTTAGAGTTGCTGATCTCACTTCTTATCTCCTCTCTCTCTCTCCTACTACTCCCTTGGAGAGGAGACACTTTAGATCACTGTTGCCAATTTAGTGGTTTCCCCACTAAATCTAGTGTTTTTAGGCACACATCTGATGGCGAATTTTCCTGTCTAGTGGCTAGTGGGAAATCTAGTGGATGCCAAACATTTTATGGTGAGAAATTGGTGGTTTTTCCAAATACTTCATTATTTTTTTCTCTATTGTGTATTTCTAGCAAAAAATCTAGCCTTTTAAGAAACATTCTACTTTTGCACATTTTCTTGTATTTTTCATCGTTTGCATTTCTGTTCCTATGTGCAGTCTCTAAAGTGCTACTTGACTGTTGTTTCGTTTCTGCTGTAAGCCATGGCTAGTTGGCTACCCCTTTGACTGAAAGCATACCAAAGTAGTGTACCCAACACCACACAATAAACCAGTGACAGAGAGGAGGATTTTTAAGTTAAGTCTCCAGATCCTCTGGTGTGCTTGTTTTTTAATGGTATAAAAACAAGGAGATTCTTGCCAACTGGCTTACTGAGAAGGAAAACGTGCCAGCAATATTCTACCCAAAGTGTGATGCAGCCTAAACATCACCAACTCCTTCTCACAAACCATTACCAGCTCCCACAGACTTGAACAGAACAGACATGATGACTAGGAACTACAGTATAAGCCTCAGAAATAAATGGTATGAGCATGCACAGAGCGCACTTGCCTCACCACTGAGGAACCTCTGTTTGTATTGAATAAGGTGATTCCACAACAGGTATCCTTTGTATAAACAGTACATTCAATAATTATCACAGGAAGAACCTGCTGGATGAGCCCAAAAGCCAATCTAGTTCAGCATCCTGTTCTCAGAGTAGCCAACCAATCAGCATTTTTAAACCTAAACAAACTAGGAATGCAAAAACTCCATACTTCTCTCAGATCTAAAAGACACACACACATATTTACATCTGCAGTTCCAAACTTAAATACAACACACAGACACACAGAGCATTTCTGATCCTTTTAAATTCTATTACCCACCTTCTTAGCAATCCCTCCTAACAGTCTTTCACAATAACACAAAAATGTTGTCAGATGTGGTGTCTAGTGAGTTAAGGTCAGATTTTAGTGGATTTTGGACTTAGGTCTGGTGGGGGGAAAAACCTTGTTGGCAACACTGTTTTAGATCTCTCTTCTGTCTTGATATGCAGGAGCAACCATGCCTTGTTGCCTTTCCGCCTTACTTAGCCAGAACTAAGGATCTTTCTTATAAAACATGTATTTCCTTTAATACAGGTCTATTTGTTCTTTTCTTAAAGCCAGAGTCTCAGTGTGGTGGCATCCAGAGTAAAGTGCGCTCCTCCAACAGGGATTCTGTTACAGTTCTGCCAGCATTCAGCCCCAATGCTAACAGAACAGACTTATGAAGGAAGGCATGTGAAACTGACAAGGTCTGGAAACAGCACCACAAGTCCACACCGTTCCCTTGTACCGCTCTGTAACATCCTGACCATCTTAATGATGCTCTGAAGCAATTATGCCGATGCGATTTTATTTCCCTGCTCCTGCCAGCAGCTTCCCTGCCTTAAGGTCTCCCTCTCTTGCACCGTAATGTTTAGCGCAACTTAACCCGATATCCTGACATCATTGCCCTGTGAGCTTCCGTGCCTCCATCAGCAACAGCAGCCAATGATGTATGCGTTTTGCCTCCTGATCCTTGTAACATTTAATTCCATCCTCATGTTGCCAAAAAAAAAAAAGGCCCAAAAAGTGCATGCACAAGCACTTGGTTGCACATCCCCTTTTTGTGCTTTCACTGTTCACATCTGAGGCTGCATATGCATCATACATTTAAAGTATACATGATTTTCCCCACACACAGAGTCCCGGGAACTGCAGTTTGTTAAGGGGTGGGTGGGAATTGTAGCTCTAGTGAGGATTCTTTGGGGAAAGTAATGTGCTTTAAATGTATAGTGTGTACGCAGCCTAAATCTTGAACATCTCCCTCATGTCATTTTCCCACTCTGCAGGATGCCAGATAGCTTTCACCAGCCTGGTGCCCTCAAGACGTTTTGGACTACAACTCGCATTAGGCTGATGGGAGTTGCAGTCCAAAAAAGTCTGAAGTACACTGGGTTGGCAAAGGCTGGGTTAAAGTGCTGCACAAGGAACAAGGAGGCCCAGGTTCAAATCTCCACTCAGCTATGCCATTCACTGGGCGGCCTTGGGCTAGTTGCTAACTCTCAGCCAAGCCTAACTCATAGGGTTGTTGTAAAGATAAAATGGGGGAGGCGGAGAAAGAGAGAGAATGATGTATGCCTTTTTGAGCTCCCTGGAGAAAAGGAGGGATGTAAATGTGCCAAATAAATTAATACTGAAACTACTGTAAGGCACTCTATGTAGTGATGGCCTTGAAAAGCATTCTGAAGCTTCAGCTAGCGCAAAATGATGCTACCTGCTTATTGCTAGAAGATGGCCAACAAAAGCATACTACTTCAGTTTCATTTGATCTGCACTGACTTCCTGCTTATTTTCAGGGCTCAATTTATGGTGCTGGCTTTGACCTTGTTTGGGATTCCTATGGTATCTTATGGACCACCTTCTTCATTCACGTGTGGCCCTGCTTTTGCTGTGCTCAACATCTCTGACTCCTACTGGGAGGAAGGGTGGGATATAAATCTAATAAATAAATAAAAAATCTCAGGCCATCCTCCAGGTGCTGCCACGTAAAGTTCAGGAGCATGGCCTTTTCAGTGGTGGCACGACCTTTCTGCATCTGCTTCCCAACGATGTCGGCAAGTACTGTGCTCTTTCAGACACTAGGCTAAAACCTGGCTTTTTCAGAAAGCCTTTGGCTAGATATTGGTTTCTAATCATTGCTGTTTCTTATATTCTAAAGTGCTGCTATTATTTTTCCTGCTGAAGAGGGATTTTAGTGTTACATTTTATATATATTATGATAAGGAGAAAGAGGGATATACATTATTTGTTCTTTAAAAAAAACAACCCACACCGACACAGTAACAGCCACATTACTGAAAGCCTTCCTTTCTAGACACCAGCCTAGAAACCAGCCTTATACTCTTTTACAAAACAATTCAAGATGAACCACTTTTGCCAAGCTTTTGGAGGAAGGGCGAGGTGAAGAACTGTCTTTTTTTCCCATTTGGATGTTTATGGATTAATAATTTAATGCTGCCTTTTTCTGTGTGTGTGTGCTGGAGTCACAGAATTGTATGATTATATTTGATTGTTGTTGTCATATTGCTTTATATTTTATTGATGTAAGCTGTTTGGGTGCCTACTGGCGAAGGATGATATACCAAACTCTTAAATAAATGTATAAATCTCCTGCCTTTTCCTCCAAGGAGTTGAGGGTGGCACACATGAGTCATCCCCTCCATGAAACAACCCTCCATTTTATCTCACAACAGCCCAGTTGGGTAGGTTAGGCTAAGAGAGAGAGAGGTCATCCCATGAGCTTGCTGGCCCATGGGAATTTGAACCTGGACCTCCATAGTCTTGCTTCAATACTTCAGAGCTGTGGAATAATCAATAATCCAGAGCTATGGTACCCGTGGCCCTCCAGATGTTGTCGGAATACAAGTCCCATCAAACCTGACCATTAGCAATGTTAGCTTGGGCTGATGGGAGTTGTAGTCTAACAATGTCTTGAGGGCCACTGGTTCTCCATCCTTTCTCTCGGTTAAATATATATATTCTCAATCAGTTTCCAGAACAATTGGATCATGCATATGCAATGTGGTTGACCATGGATGAGGAACCTGGTGGCATCCAGATGTTTTGAACTACAACCTCCATCGTCTCTGACCATTGGCCATGCTGACAGAGGCTGATGGGAGCTGACATCCAGCAACATCTGGAGGGCCACAGGTTCCTTATCCCTGGTCTAACCACTGTACTACTTTAGATATTTCCCAGCAATGACTGTAAGTGCCTTCCTAGGGCATCATGGTACTCATGTCTCTCTAAGGATGTAGTTGTCCAGGGTCTCAGGGGGTCTAAGACCCCTTGCTTTTTTCAGAGCAGGGTCTCAGAAGGGTTCCTATGTCTCCAGCATCCTATGAGATAATCAGCATGAAAGGGAAGAAAAGTCCTCTGGGAAGAGTCTTCTAACATGCTTCCTTGTCCTTTCCTGCTGATCTGAGCCAATCAGAGTGAAATGAGATGAGTCAACCACTGAGAAGACTCTTCTCAGCAGCTAACACACTCCCCTTCCATGCTGATTGGCTCCTAGGGATATCTGTTTTTGTGAGAGGTTTAAAAAGGATCTCATTCTTAACCCAGCAGCAAAAAGGGGGGGGCATGGCTGTGACTAACATGAAGGGACCCTGCACTTCTGAATTTGCCACTACACTACTGTGTCTCCCACAGGAAGGTATTCCGGCACCAAATTGCAGCAGCGTGCAACCCACACTCACCTGCCACCAACAAAGCTTCTTCCCTGATGTCGTTTGCAGCAGGCTGATGGATGTTCCAGGAAGTCAAGGGGAGCAAAGCAATTTCTTCATAGGAAGCTAACTTTACCATGTCCATGTGGCTGCTCTGGGGCTTGTACCGTGGAATGAAGCACTCTTTGCCTTGCTGAAAAATGTCCTTAATGATCTCTTCCGTCTGGACCTCATCCGGCATGCTTAGAAAGACTGCAATCCTCTGGGACGCTTGGTATTTAGAATGCCCCATCACCTGCCTCAGGAAAAGGGGGAGTTTGCATTCAGAGAGATTGGAAAGCTTATGAGAAAAGCCACTGCATTTATTTAAAACCCACTTTATCATTGAGGCATTGAGCTTAGCCACATAATCCTCATTCCCACCAAGTTGTGTGTGGGTTTTACGTATACAGAACCTTAGAACTGGGAGGGATCTGGTTCAAAATGCAGGATCTGCAATGCAGGATGCAGCCACAGCATCCCTGACAGGTGGCCACCCAGCCTATGCTTCAATACCTCCACGGAAGGAGAGCCCACCACCTCTCGAGCAGCCCTGTAGCCAGCCTTCCTTGTTAGGTGGGGCAGCCGCATTTTTCGGTGGGGCATTTGGTGGGGGGAGGCACATAGCTCCTGTCAATTCCACCCACCCACACCCTCACCAGGTAGGAGACTGTAAGGGCCAGGCCAGGGGAAGGGAAAGGCAGTGGACCTTCCCCTCTCTCCTCCTCCATGCAGAGTGTGTGTTAACTTACATAACGGGCTATGCAAATTTTCTGTTAACTTTAGTATGAACACCAGGAATTAAATGACTGGCATATTGTTTTGTTTTGTAAGAAAAAAGTTTGTTAAAGATTCAATGAACAAAAGATACCAAAAGGCGCAAAAAAAATGCTTTTTACGATGTTTACAAAGCTGTTTTAAAGATGTTTTAATATGTTTTAAAGTCTTTTTTTTAAAAAAAACGTTTTTAGGGTGCTTTCAGTGTTCTTGTTTGCTGCCATGGGCTCCTTCTGGGAGGAAGGGTGGGATATAAATTAAATAAATAAATGCTATAGCTAAAATGCCAAAGACTAGTGTGGAGCTTAGAATATGCTAACTATTTACAGTTCAGGAACCATTCTTTTCGGAAGTTACAGACATCACTCTTCTTTGAGTATGAATGAAGTTTAATCGGTTGAATTGTCTCGCCCTTTTTTTGAGAGAGAGAGAGATCCCCAAGAACGCCAGGCACAAAAGTTTGACTTTGGCTATAACTATTCCTTTTTCACCTATGGAAGAACTGAACAGACCACAGGTAAAGAAGGACTACAGCCTTAGCAGTGGCAATGACAATAAACTCCTCCTGGATTAGGTTTCTCAGTTTTAGGTTCCACTTGAAAAACTTACTACAAACATAATACAAGTTTAAGCAAGGGCAGAGAGAAAATACTTTACGGTGTGTTTGTTAACTCCTCCTTGAGAATCCCTTCTTCTAATCTTGTTCCTGACCTTTAGATTTCCCTTCCTGTTGGACTATCAAGGGGAAACTTTTTAATGGGTTGCTATATAAAGGATTAACTAAGTGACTGGAAACTAATTGTGGAAAGCAATTGGATTTTTTTTAAACTAGTTGCTAGGTTGATTTTTTCTCCCCAGAAAAGGCCTCATGCTAAGCTGCACACATTGGGAAAATCAGAAAATCAGGCCTGAGTTGCAGCCTAGGTAGCCAGCCTAACCAGCCAATTGTAGCGTGCACAGCAATGTTTCTATTCCTCTAGGGCTGTTTTCATCCTTTGCCATCAAGTACTATACTCAAAAAAAAGGGGGGGGGGAAATATCCACCGTGACTGTGAGTATAGCGAGTGCTTTCAAAGGGTAAAGGGTAACTTATGGTAGGTATTTTTTTTAGATCACTATAAGTTATCTCCTTATTTCACCCTGTAGTAATAAAGCACCCAATCCTGTTCAACTCATTATCGTAACGGCAGAATGAAAAAACCCTTTCTTTTTACTGCTGGCACACAAATATGCTTCTTTATTATTGGCTGAGTAAAGAACACAACTGAAACTGAAAAGTAGAACAAAGGAAAGTAAGCCTGTACAGTAATACAAAGTTCTAATATTTAACTCTTCAAGTCAGGGAAAGTCTTGAGTGAGCAGACTTTGGGGGGCTCTTGCAATGAAGTTTTTGTTGTGCACTTGCCCTGCCTTATTCACTGAATATTTATTATTATTAATTATTATTATTCAGACGGTCCTAATCTTAAAGACGTTCACAGTTTTTAAATGGAGGCTGTCACTGTCTGTCATGTTACAGATCAAAAAGGCAATTTCCCCCTCCAAAAATGCAGCTTGGGGAGGGGGTGTACCTATTTGCCCCACTCTGGCTACAGGACTGCTCTCAAGGCCATCTGCTCTTACTGTTAGGAAGTTTATCCTATTGCATAGCCCTGGGACAGGGAAAGTGTGGTCCTAGATATGCCTGTACTACAATTCCCATCATCCCTGGATTGGCCATGCTGGCTAGGGCTACTGGGAGTTGGAGGGAAGATTACAACATTTGGGCATTTTATTTTGAGAAAAGGTGAGTAAGATATGACATGAGAGAAATGTATACAATTATGCATGGCATGGAGAAAGTGGATAAAGAAAAGTTTTTCTTCCTCTCTCATAACACAGGGACATCCGGTGAACCTTAACTTTGGAAGATTCACGGCAGACCAACAAGAAGTACATCTATACACAGTGCAGTTAAACTATGGAATTCACACCCATGGAGGGTAGTGATGACTACCGACTTTGGATGACTTTAAAAGAGAATTAGACAAATTCATGAAGGATCAGGTTATCAATGGCTACTAACCCTGATGGCTATGTCTTGCATCCACTGTCGGAGGCAGTATACTTCTGAATTCCAGTTGCTGGAAACAGCAGGAGGGGACAGTGCTGTTGCACTCAGGTCCCATAGAGGCATCTGGTTGGCCACTGTGAGAACAGAATGCTGTACTAGACGGGCCATTTGGTCTGATCCAGCAAGGCTCTGCTTATGTTCTTATGATGCTGGATGCGATTGGCCATTGGTCTGATCCAGCACAGATCATCTTGATGTATCTTCTAGGGAGCTTGAGAGATGTTTGGCCCCACTGGGCAACAATTGTCATGTGTCCCTAATCCTTCCTTCCCTCCCCCACCCACAATTATCCACCAGCCACTCTTTAATTCCAGTCCTCCCCTCCTGTTTAGCTTCTGACAGCTTCTCTGCAGGAAGCATCACCAGGTGGTAAACAGGATTAACAAACAAGTTTATTCTCAAAGAGTTTCTCCTTTGGGACCCTGGAGTTTCCTTATCTTTGCAGTGGAACCATAGGATATAGTAGATGCAGCCTAATATTTACAAGTATGAACTGGATCTGAGAACTGAGCTGGAAGTCCTTATAGAGTTCCCTGCTCCTTTGTGAACTTCACTGGATGATCTTACGCAAGCCACTCTCTGTAATGTGGGAATAATACAGCAGCCAACATTACAACATTGTTATTAGGATCATGAAATTAATGTATATGAAATCCCTTGAACACTTAGGAAAAACACCATAGGCATACTAAATATGAACTAGTTAAATGATGAATTTTGCAATCTTTGTATGCTTTCTCAAGCATTATGTTGCTACTATACTTTTGAGCCCTCTGTCCTGGCAAATCAGATTGGCCCTTCCTTGATGACCTTAAGATGCCAGACTAAAAGGGTTTTATTCCAACAGATTTATGGGTTAGCCGGCTCTTAAATCATGATCCTACTGCTGAGTTTGTTACATTATTGGTTGGTTTTGATCTCTGATCGTTTTACCTCACATACTCGTTAGCCACCTCATGGGACTCACAACGTATTGCAAGTTGGAAAGGAAGGATATACATAACTTTTGATATATGTGAATATTACACACATTTGTTTACAAGGGGCTGCTCAAGACCAATGTCAACATTTTATTATTATTATTGTTAATGTCTGCATCCTTCTCTCCTTTCAAGGACCGGGCAGCAGGGAGTATTTTTTTTCCTGGCTAGTTTCCCAACAGGTATTGGCAACAGGAGATCTCCTGAGCTTCAGAGATGATACAATACTGAGCGCCATCAGGCTACATTCCAGATTATAGTTAAGGTCATCCAAGTTTTGAAATCCACCACTTAACAATTGTAATCCTAATTGCTCTTGCAAATTGAGAGCCAGCCTCATGAATATGCACTTCCTTCTCCTCCCCTTTCCAGATATATTTTGTCTTTCTAGTGTTAACCCTTGTTTTGCATCATCATCATTATTATTATTATTATTATTATTATTACCACCACCACCTGCTGTTCACCCAAAGGTCCCAGGGTAGGTTACAACATTTTAAAAATACATGCAGGTTAATGCAAACCAAGTGGCATGATCACCATGGTTTGTAAAGCCATGTTGAACCATGACTATAGTCTCTGGTTTACAACGGGGGTTACAAGGGGTCCACAGCATAGTTTAAATTACTGTAAATGTAAGATGGAGCTGTGGTTGACACTGAGAAGGGAGGAAAAAGACATCACTCCAGAGCAATGGTTTAGATGCAGGGCCAAGCCCTGCCTGGGAGGGAACAACAAATGTTGTCTCCCTCCAACCCCCCCCCCAAAAAAAATTCAAGGTGCATCGTACCAAAGGCTGTTCAAGTTATTTTGGCACCTGAGGCAGAAAAGCACATAAGCACCTCTCCCTGGCCCCGGCGGTAAGCATACAACAATACTAAATTAAATAACCACCATATTATTTCTTGACACACAAACCTTCCCTCCCAACCGAGCTTCAACATCAGTCAATACTCAATTTTAAAATTTGCATATTTCCCACTATATTTGCATTTAAATTTAATTACTTTGATATTCACTAGCCTTCTCAGCTAGCACCCCCAGGAGAGAGAGAGATCTTATTTAAAGACAGAAGATACCTACAGTGGAAACTTCCACACCCACACAGCACTGTGAATAACATGGAAAATTATACCGAAGCTTACAGAAAGCAAATACGCTTGCTTTTCTGGATCAGGAAATGGCTATTATTGCAGAATCAGAGCATGGAAACCAGCAGGACTTCAATCACAAAAGCAAATGTTAAGCAAGCAAAGCCATCCAGTGACTAATTAAACACCAGTGGGGAGATGAACTCAGTACAGTCACTCTGATTTCAGATTAAGACCTTTGGAAAATGAGTATTTTGACAAAGGCATTAAAAGTAAATATTCCCTCCTCCACCTTCTTATGATTTTCCAACATTTCAGTGCCCGGATACTTTCCCAACACATTTTCATCTCTCTTTCCCCTTCTGCACTCAAATATATCTCAGTTAGGCACTGACTGGCAGCTTCCTGCTACATTTCAGAGGGCTAACTCTCACTGGATGCAGTAGGTTCCCTGCTCTACTTCCATGAGAAGTTTTGAGAGCGCTGCTCCTGACACCTTTAGTCCCTCCAAATATTACTGGAGACGATCTACTAGAAATACCCATAGGAATAAAGGAAGCTACCTTATACGGAGTCAAACCAATGGTCTCTCTAGCTCAGTGTTGGTGACACTGACTGGCAGTGGCTATCCAGGGTTTTCAGACAGGAGTCTTCAAGTCTTACCAGACCTACCTGGAGATGTCAAGGATCGAACTTGGGACCTTTTGCATGCAAAGCATGTCCTCTACCACTGAGCTACAGCTCGTCCCAAGATAGTTGTCTTGGTTATACTCTTGGTCCATCTAGTTCAGTATTTTCTACACTGACTGGCAGCGGCTCTCCAGAATTTCAGACATGTGAATTTCTCAACCCTACCTGGAGATGCCAAGGATTGGACCCGAGACTTTCAGGATGCAAAGGAGATGCTCTACCACTGAGCTACAGCCCTCCCACACTGAGGCATCAGCAGTTAGGCACACTGCTATTTATAAATATCTTCTTTATCTCTAGAGTAAGCTCCCAGGACTGAATAACCTAAAGTACTCTCAAATTATCTGTCTAGTACAGTGAACTGAAATGCATCATATGGCACTGTTCTTCAACCCTGAGTACCCAGATGTGGTCAGCTAGCCAATGGCCAAGGATGATGGGAGTTGTAGTCCAACAACATCTGGGGACCAAGGTTGAAGAATAGTGCCATAGGGCATAGCTGGGGGTGAGGGAGGACCAGGGAGAAACCTTGGGCTGTAACCTGTGGCTGCTGGGAAGAATGATGGCAACAGGCTAAGTCTTAGAAAAGCATAGTATTAAAGGGAATAGCAGACCCTAGAAGCAGGCCAGGGATGATCCCTGAGTGTGCTAGACATCAAAGAGGAGGTAGCAGGTAGGAACACAGAAAGCTGCGTCAGACCATTGGCCCATCTAGCTCAGTATTGTCTACACACCTATGGGTCTTCAGGGTTTCAAGCAGGAGTCTTTCCTAACCTCACCTTGGAGATGCCAAGGACTGGACCTGGGGCATTCTGCAGGCAAAGCATGTGCTCTCTGCCACTGAGTTATGGTCATACACACCAACTCTTCCTTACATAGAAGTACATTGGTTACCAGCTGCCACTGACGATCTCCTTTAGGATATTATAGCCTGCCATTCTTCCATTATGGGACTCAAGGCAGTGCCGCTGGTTAGTACCTGGTTATAGGCACTAATCGGACCCAGACCTGCTTAGCTTCAACAAGGTGCCTGTACCATGTGTCCTCAAGACCATGACCAGGGGTGGCTTTTATCCAGACTTCATCCTGCCCCTTTATTGGTGGGGATGAAGGAGGTGACGTATGACTGCCCATAAAAGATATGAGTTGTTGAAAAGGCAACTGGGCAGCAGCATGCCTCTGGTCCAGAGTGAAAAGAATGTTATAATCTAGGTAGGGATAGAAAGATCTGTCAATTTCAGTTCTCTCAGTTTCTCATTTTCCCAGTCTTAAATTCAGTTATCCACAGTTCTGCAGCAATTTGCCGTTATTATTATCATTATTTTTTAAAAACCTCATGAAAATTCTCCAGCATATTAGTGAGAATTTCTCCTAATAAACACATTTTTGTGTAGGCAGCTTTGACCATATACATTTTTGCAAGCCATTTCTCATTCCCCTGATGTATGCATTTTTATAAACATTGTTTGGTAGGCAAACTGCATCACAAAATCTGAATAAGTGTGAATCTTGAAGGATGTCTGTATTTCGGTTCTCATATTGTTTCAGAAAGTACAAATTTGATATATTTGGCTTGAAACGCGAACTTAATCAAAATTCTCATCCATCTCTAATTCTAGATAGGTAGGTGGGTGGGTGGATGACTATTTCTACCTGCCATGTACCTCTTAGAATAAATCAAATGATGCACTTTCTTGCACCCACCTGACTTGTTCTACTACACAAATCCCGGGGAACCAGGTGACCCACACTGCAATAACATTTACAGGGGAAACCAACAGAACTCTATATATTGTCGTGCAAACACTTTTAGAAACAGGAGTCAGTCCTGTGTAGCAAGTCAATAATTAATTGCTAGCACTTACTTCTAAGTAAAGTGTCAGGATAACAACTGCTCACAAAAGAATTGTGATATTGTAAATCATTATCATCATCTTGATATGGTGTATAAGAGTTTAAGTTGTTGGTTTCTGACATTCTTATAATTCAGGGGCCTGTAAGAAATTGCACGGGAGACAAACTACCTGGAAATTCCCCCTCCCCTTCTCCTAGCATAAGACAGCTGAACATTGACAACAGAGGTTTGGCTCTCCATGAGAAGGAGTCTCCTCATCTGACCCCAAACCTGAGCTGGAACTGTGTAGGGGAGGGTGTGCTTTTTGGGAGAGTTGTGGGTGGGGAATTCGGGTCAGTGGATACACAACTGACAGCCCACTTTCTCAACCTTAATCCCACCCTTTCTTCCAGGATATTTTAAGCATTTAGGGGCTCTGAAAAAGTGATAGAGAGATGATGAATTAAAATAAGAAAAAAACTTGTGCTTTGATATTAATTAGCGCGCACACACATCCCCAAGGATTATCAATTTTTTTTACATGTATTCTACCTTGCTTTTTTGGGAAGCTATCCCTATGCTAAATTGCTGCTACAGCACGTTTCAGGCCTGAGCTGGTGCTATGAGAAGAAACACTGCCCAAATCTAATGAGTTAACTTTTCCAGTGAAAGATTATGCCAGCTCAAAGTTGCAAGCAAAAGAACATAAGGTTGGAAGATGCAGGGCAGACAAAAGAAAGCACTTCTTCACACAGTGCATAGTTAAGCAATGGAATGCACTCTCTGCTTCTAAGCTTCCCATCTGGTTGGCCACTGTGAAAACAGTGTTGGACTTGATGGGCCTTTGGCCTGATGCAGCAGAACTCTTCTTATGTTCTTAAGACACCTGCTGGATCAAACCAAATGGTCCATCTAGAAGAGCACTGATGGGAAAATTATAGAATCATAAAGTTGGAAGGGGCCTCTAAGACCGAGTCCAACCCCCTATTCAGTGCAGGAGTCCAAATTAAAGCATCCCCAACAGGTGGCTGTCCAGCTGCCTCTTGAAGGCCTCCATTGTTAGAGAGTCCACCACCTCCGTAGGTCATTGGTTCCATTGTCGTACTGCTGTAACAGTGAGGTTTTTTCTGATGTTCAGTTGAAATCTGGCTTCCTTCAACTTGAGCCCATTATTCCATGGCCTGCACTCTGGGACAATTGAGAAGAGATCTGTGTGGCAACCTTTCAAGTACTTGAACAGTGCTATCATATCTCCCCTCAATCTTCTCTTCTCAAGGCTAAACATGATCACGTCTTTCAGTCTCATCTCATAGGGCTTTGTTTCCAGTCCCCTGATCATCCTCGTTGCCCTCCTCTGAACCTGTTCCAGTGTGTCTGCATCCTTCTTAAATTGTGGTGTCCAGAACTGGACGCAGTACTCAAGATGAGGCCTAACCAGTGCTGAATAGAGGAGAACCAATATCATGCAATTTGGAAACTATACTTCTGTAAATGCAGGCTAAAATAGCACTTGTCTTTTTTGCAGCCACATCGTGCTGTTGGCCGATATTCAGCTTGTGATCAACAACAATGCCAAGATCCTTCTCGTGTGTAGCATTGCTGAGTATCCCCTATCGTATAACTCTGCATTTGGTTTCTTTTTCCTAGGTGTAGAACTTTGCACTTATCCATCTTAAATTTCATTCTGTTGTTTTCACCCCAATGCTCCAGCCTATCAAGATCCCTTTGAATTTTGTTTCTGTCTTCCAGTGTATTAGCTATGCCTCCCAATTTTGTATCATTTGCAAATTTGATAAGCATTCCATGCACCTCCTCATCGAAAGCATTAATAAAAATGTGGAAGAGCACTGGACCCAGGACCAAGCCCTGCGGTACCCTGTTCGTTACCTCCCCCCAGTTTGAGAAGGAACCATTGATAAGCACTCTTCTGAGTACGATTCTGTAGCCATCTGTGGATCCTGGTAGTTATTCCATCCAGACCACATTCAGCTAGCTTGCTAATCAGAATATCATGGGGCACTTTGTCAAAAGCTTTGCTGAAGTTGAGCTATATTATGTCAACAGCATTCCCACAATCTACCAGGGAGGTTACTTGATCACAAGATGAAGTAAGATTAGTCTGGCAGGATTTGTTCTTGATAAATACATGTTGGCTTCTAGTAATCACTGCATTGTTTTCAAGGTGTTTACAGATTGACTGCTTTATAATCTGCTCTAGAATTTTCTCAGGGATTGATATCAGGCTGACTGCTCTGCAGTTCCCAGGTTCCTCCTTTTTGTCCTTTTTGAAGATAGGGACATTAGCCCTCCTCCAGTCATTCGGCACTTCACCCATCCTCCACAATTTCACAGAGATGATAGATAGTGGTTCCAAGAATTCTTCAGCCAGTTCATTCAGTACTCTAGGGTGCAGTTCATCAGATTTGAACTCATTCAAAGTGATTAGGTATTTCTTGTCCATTTGTCTATCAGTCTTCAGCTGCATTCCTGCCCCTTCAATTTCACATTTCCCAGAAGGGACATAGACCCTCATTTGGGAGAAGATTGAGCAAAAGTAGGAATTGAGCACTTCTGCTTTTTTTTTTGTCATCTGTTATTTTGCCATCCTCACTGAATAGCTGCACCACCATTTCTTTTCTCTGTCTTTTACTATGGATAGATTGTGGCCCTCCAGATGTTGCTGGCCTCTAACTCCTATCATCCCGGACCATTGACCATGCTGGCTGGGGCTGATGGGAGTTGAAGTCCAACAACAGCAGGAGGGCCACAGATTCCCCATAATTTTAGTAGAGCATCCTGTTTCCCACAATAACCAAGCAGATGCCCCAGGAAGCCCACAAGAAGGACTTGAAAAAAATAAGTCCAAAAAGGTGACAATGTTTGTGTCAAATGGCGAATTCTGAGGTTCTTTTTAGCTATAACAGCACAGCTGCAGTTGAACCTCTGCCTCCTCCATAAGCTTAGCTAGTCCACTTTTAAAGCCATCTAACCTTGCAGCCATCACACCTCGCAGCAGCGAGTTCCATAAATTAACTACACACTGTGTGCACCCTTATAAGCCCTGCTGCCCCTGGTAGGGCTGCCTTCCAAGTAAATGTGCACACTGTGATTTGCAGAGTTCTAGATCAGGCGGAATTGTTCCAAAACCAACTCTTTAACAGCATGGTACAGCAAAGAATGGGAGAAACTGAGAAAGACAAGGGCAGGTTGGAAATTGATGTTAGCATTAACTGGAGAGAGAAGCAGATGGCAGCTACACCTTAGAGCCTTCGGCAGCTGGGCTTCCCCCCACCCCCCCACCCCAGACAGCGACCTACCATCAACTATCCTGTGAGAAGGATCCTGATGACTTTTTAATACACTGATATTGTTTGTTGTGGTTTCTGTTCTTTCTTTTTTAAAATGTAGTCTATAGTGTTGGTTTGGAAGCTGCTTTAGAAGGATTTGCATCCTGGAAGGGTGGGTATAAATAATTACAATAGAGACATAAATAAATCTTGCAGATTGTTTTGAATGTGCACCTGTGTTTGTTTGTTTGTACGTACGTGTGTGTGTTTTAACTGTAACGTTTTGAACATTAATGCTTCTGTTAATTTTCAACCACAGCCACACAGCTTAACTTTTATTTATGTTGGAGAAAGGCTGTAGCTCAAGGGTAGAGCATTTGCTTTGCATGCAGAAGGTCCCAGGTTCAATCCCTGGCATCTCCAGGCTGGGAAAAACTCCCAGCTGAAACCCCGGAGGGCTGTTGCTAGTTAACGCAGACATACTGAGCTGGAATTTGTGATGGGTTAATAAAGTGGGAGAGCAGTGTGGTGTAGTGGTTAAGGTGCTGGACTAAGACTTGGGAGACCAGGGTTCGAATCCCCACACAGCCATGAAGCTCACTGGGTGACCTTGGGACAGTTGCTGCCTCTCAGCCTCAGAGGAAGGCAATTGTAAACCACCTCTGAATATCGCTTACCATGAAAACCCTATTTATAGGGTCACCATAAGTTGGAATCGACTTGAAGGCAGTCCATTTCCGTTTTAAATCGAATAAATAAATTAATAAAGTGGAGGCTGCCCTGAACATACAAAGAGTGCATTTCCCTCAACACCTGAGCAGCTCTACCCAATTTCACCACATCTGCCAGAAGAGAAAGATAAAGGAAGGCTGCCAGGCCAGGATATGCGAGCCTACATACAGTCCATCAGCACCTCTCTCTTTTTTAAAGGGTAAGGTTTGCAGTCCTATTCCCTGGCTTTCTTTCCAATATTTATAGGCCGCTTTTCGCCATAGGTGATCCCAAAGCGGTTTACCCATCAATAAAACAATCCCTTCAATCAAAATAATACCAACAAAAGCCACAGGTTAAAAAACCGCAGCCTTCCTATACATTTATGGAATTCCATTTACTTGGGAAGAAGCCCCAATAGGATTTACTTCCGAGGGCGACCTAAACAGGCATGGACAGCAAGACTGCAGCCCCACCGCACAATTCCGGGTGGTGGTGGTGACGCAATTTCAACCTCACTTCCGAGGAAAACACGCGCCCAGTCCGGTGCCACATCCGCGTCCGCCCCTTTCCACGTGTAGAACATTCCCTTCCTTCACGTTACGCGCACTCATTCAACCCAAGGAAGGAGGGCCCAGAGGGGGATTTTCTGGAGGGGGAAAGGAAGGGTCCCCACAGGGGCGGGAGGCGGGGTTTGACGCGCGTGCGCGCACCCACACGACCGAGAGAGTGTGTGCACGAGCTTCGGGATCCTAAGGGCTTGCAGCTGTCCCTCAGCCAGGGTCGCGTGGACGGGGGCGAAAGACCCTTTGGGACATTTCTGTCCGATAGTTGTTGCGCTGCTCCTCGGGGCTGCTGAGAGAAAGACGAGGAAGAGAACCCTCCTCCCCTGCGCGCGCGCGCGCACCAGAGAGAAGTATGCCCAGCAGGCCTGGCTGGGGAGTCGGTCGAAACCGGCCGCTCGCCCTCACCCACCTTGCCGCCCAGGAGGCGCGACTGGCGCAGCTTCTCGGCCTCGCTCAGGGCTCTCAGGCGGCGCTTCAGCTCCCCTCGCAGGGCCCGCTTGGCGGCGTGCAAGGCGGCCATGTCGCCGTGGGCAGCTGCTGCGCCCTCCCCTTGGCGCTCCATGGGCGGTGGAACCGCCGCCGCCTCTTCCCAGAGGGGGCGCCTCGATGCCCCTTGCTCGCGGGAAGAGGGACAGAATCCCAGTGAGCTCCCCAGGGACTCTTAGTTGCCTTTAAATTGTCTCAGCGCTAGACCGGGGACGGACGGACAAGTGCCTCTCCTCGCTGGGAGAGGCGCCAAAGCAAAGAGGGCCTCTCTCCCAGCCGAGAAGCCCAAGGACAATTTTGGTTATTTACTTTTATTTAATTTAAATGCGCGTTTGTTTATTCCTTTAAAGTACTTAGTTAATGCCACCCTTCAGTAGAGCTTCCAGGACGGTTTCCAATAGGATATAATTGTTGTTATGTGCCTTCGTGTCAATTACAACTTAAGGCGACCCTATGGATCAGCAACCTCCAATAGCATCTGTCATGAACCACCCTGTTCAGATCTTGTAAGTTCAGGTCTGTGGCTTCCTTAATGGAATCAACCCATTGCTTGTTCAGCCTTCCTCTTTTTCTACTCCCTTCTGTTTTCCCCAGCATTATTCTCTTTTCTCGTGAATCATGTCTTCTCATGATGTGTCCAAAGTATGATAACCTCAGTTTCATCATTTTCGCTTCTAGTGACAGTTCTGGTTTAATTTGTTCTAACACCCAATTATTTGTCTTTTTTGCAGTCCATGTTATGTGCAAAGCTCTCTATATATAATCAAAAAGGAGAGCCAGTGTGTTGTAGTGGTTAGAGTGTTGGACTATCATCTGGGGACACCAGGGTTCAAATCTCCCCTGGGCCATGAAGCTCATTGGGTGACCTTGGGCCAATCACTGATTTAGCCTAACCTACTGCACAGGGTTGTTGTGAGGATAAAATGGGGAGGGCGAGAACCATGCTTGTATACCTGCTTGGATGAAAAGTGGGATAGAAATGTAATAATAATGAAACACACACATATATAGAGAGAAAATAATGTAAAAAACAAACAGGCAAATCAAACAGACAAAACAAAAGCAAAAACTCATAAGAATTCAGCAGAACAGATTAAACAAGGTACACCCTTGCAATTACTGATAAAAAGCCTGGGGCATCCAAAAAGCCTGGGACTTTCCATTCAGCCATTCAGTTAAAATAAATGACCTTCAAGAAAGCTTAAAGATTTTAAAATCTTATTTATTTTTTTATGTTGTACACCACTTAGAGATTTTTTTAAAAAATGTAAAGTGGTTTATTAATGTTTAAAATAAAATAACTTATAAGATCTCTTACCTGCCCTTCACCATGAGGTCCCAGGGTAGGTTACAGCAATATAATTGTACAATTATAAAAAGAAGTAAAATGGCTCCAAACAAGAACAGTGTAGATTTTAAAAAGGAGGTGAGATCCACAAAACAAAATACCTTAACTGTCAAAGGCCAGGGTAAAAGAGATGTGTTTTCAGTATATGGTGGTAGCTATGTAATGAAGGTTCTAGGCCCACCTCTTGCAACCGGTACAAAAGATTTAAGACTGTAATCTTAGCCATGTCTACCAAGAAGTATGTCCTGTTGAATTCAGTGGCGCTTACTCCCAAGTAAATGGGATTAGGATTGCAATGTAATTTAACTACGAATGAAAGAAGTTAATCCCAGCTAAGTGCATATAAGATTGCACCCTAAAAATCAGATAATCCAAGTCAGAAAGCCAAAAGCTGCAGTATATAGGAGACACCGTAAACAAAAACAAAACCCTGAGTATAATGGTCATGGCCTCCCAAAAGACCTTGGAAAATGAAAGAGGTTTTATACCTGGCATCTAATATAATATATAGGACTGTCATCTGATTCAATTGCAGATGGGGAGAGTGCTGTTGTGCTCAGGTCCTGCTTGTGGGCTCCCATAGGCATCTGGTTGTCCACTGTGAGAACATAGTGTTGGGCTAGATTGGTCATTAGCCTGATGCACTAGTGCTCTCTTTATGTTCTTAAGTGCATACAACAAATCAGGGTGGTGTGTCTCTTTATAGTTTTAGTATTTGGAGGAGGACCCAGTTAGACAAATGAATTAGGGTGCAATCCAATACATGTCTACTCAGAAGTAATCTCCACTGGGTTCAATGGGACTTACTCCAAGGTAAGTGTGTACTGGATTGCAGCCTTAGTTGCTGCTGCTATTAGTAATTGCTACATAGTGATTTTTTGGTGTTATTTTATGTACTCTTTTTACTTTGTTTGACTTTGTTGCAAACTGTTCTGTCAATTGTGCAAAGGGTGGTATATACATAATCTAAATAAGTAATAAACCCTATTTTTTAAAAATACAGGCCCACACATTTGTGGGCAGCAAAGTGACTTGGCATGTCAGATGTTGCTCTTGTGAGGGACCAGGAGTCAGATTTCTCTTCAATGGATGATAGAGGAAAGGACTCCAAACCTGAAGGGAAAGGACAAAATGTTGCTTTCTGATGAACCTGTGGGGGTAGTGCCCCCCCCCGCCTGAGGATGTGGCACAGTTGTCCACTGACTCAGAGGACTGCACTGTAGAACACCCAGGAGGACATGAGGCTTCCCCACTCCATTGTAGTAGATTACTGGAGAAGGCTGGGCCAACTGTTGCTGCTGCTGCTGTATAAGGGCTCAGTTTTAGCTTGTTCCTTTCTGGAGCAACTTCAGAGCTCGGTGCTTCCCAGAACACTGCCTGAGCCTTGTATCAGGCTTGAACCTTGCCCTCTGTTAGAACCTCATCACACTTTTCCTTGCATGCATCTTGAACCTTGCCTTGTTTTACACCCCAGTTGGACTCTGCCTTGCCTCATCGCACTGCAGAGCAGAACAGCTCAGGCCTAGTTTGTGAAGCAGCAGGCTGATGTATCATAGCTGAGGAACACATATGACATTGTACACAGATTGATCAGTCTGCAGTGCACGCACAGCAAGTGCTGCAGAGCAATAACTATTATGCAAGAATGGAGTGGTATGAAATAACAGTTGTCGAAAAGAACTGGCAACAACAAAGAAGTCCTGTGTAAAATGAACTCTGTGACAATTATGTGCAATAACTCAGTGTCGGTGGGGAAATGTCAACAAACACCCTTCACCAAAACATTTCCACATTTTGGCAATGTGAAGTTGTGCTGCTGATACAGATGGTATTTAAGCCCTGCTCTCAACATGGATTTTGCTAGTGCAAAAACAAAATCAGGATGGAAATGTAGATCACACAGGACTATCTCCAAGACAAGAGGGACTCGTTGAAACATAAGGCAACCTTCTCTCTTGTTCCAGAGAAAGCAAGGATGGGCCTGAGCACAACACCACTAACTACCCACTTGCAATTCCCAGCAACTGGTATTCTGAGGCATACTACCTCTGACAGTAGATGTAGGACATAGCCATCGTAACTAGTAGCCGTTAACCTCCACCCACTGGATCAATTTCAGCCATCTGAAGCAACAGAGAACAAGTCTACTTCTACCTGATAGCCCTTCAGATATTTGAAGGCTGCTATCATGCTTGCCCTTAATCTTCTCCATGCTAGTCATACCCACCTGTTTCACCTCATAGGACTTGATTTCCAGACCCCTCAACATTCTGGTCATCCTAGACACACTCCAGTTTCTCAAGTGTCTTTCTTAAAACGTAGTACCTAGAATTGGACAGAGGACTCCGGATGTGTTTTGGCCAATGCAGTATAGAATGAGAAGATAACTTCTTGTGATCTGTACCGTATCTCTAGAATTCTTATTAGAAATTGATTCCATAACTTACTTAATTTTGTTACCTGTCCCAGGGTGGAGTTGCAACAGTTCAAAATGCATCCTCAAATCACAAGCATCACAAAAATAGGGACCTAAAATATACATCTCGGGTGTCAAAGGCTAGGGTAAAGAGTTACTTCATGAACACAGAAAGGTGCAGTCCCAAAGCAGGTAATCCCAGTATTTTCCTGTTGAAGAACTTGCTACAATGAATGCCTCAAGGTGGTATAAAAAACAGATGTTCCACGGGGGAGAGATTCAGTTTTGTTTACATTTTAATGAGAAACTACCTAGCTACTTTGCATGCTTTGAACCAATAGCTAAACCAAAACAACTATCCTTCAAAATCTGTGCTTCTCTGAATTTTGCAATTCAGATGTACATACAGAAAATGTACAAATGTATGTTAGGGAAAATATTAAATGCTAATGAATATTTACCAGGATTTTTTAAATGCAAATTGTTGGAGAAATGGCAAACAGAGATATTACCCCAACCTCCCTACTCAGGACAAGTATTTAGTCTTGGAAAAATTCCAGGATGAAGCCTTTGTTTTTCTTTTAAAAAATATATTTGACTAAATGCAAAATGTAGGAGAAATGCAGTAGCATCATAACATGGAAATAAAGATTAGGATTGCCAAACACAGACATAAAGCCGTGTTATGTTGTGTTCTAGTCAGTTAAAGGTCAAACTGAAAAGCACAGTTAGTCTGGAAAAACTAGATGAACTTGGCTTCAAAATGACTCCCCCGGTTGCAACTCCTGTTTAATTTTTTATTTAGCACCAGTTGAGCCAGGGTCCTTCTGCAAAACACAGAAATGGAGTGTGCACTTCTCTTCTGGGGGGTGCTATGTGTGATGCTTATCAGCACACAAAACTGAAAACATGCATAGTAGAATTTGTGTGTGTGTTTTGGAGAATGCTGATCTTACTGAGTGAATGGGTCCCTCTGGATTTTAGTTCTTTTTGGGGGGGATATGTCATTGACACAATAATAATGTATTAGTGGTGGGTTTACACTGGACCATCCATACATCATTCTAGTTTATTAGTTGCTCTGTGATGCTCCCCCAATGTTACTGCATTGTTGCTATCTGGAGGGGCACTTTTGCACTATAACATAACAAAAGCAGAACAACACTCTAGAACATTTGTGATATAAAAAGTTACAGGGTTTCCGTGGGAAGCTATAGGGCATGCACTGATTGGAAATGAAGCAGCATGTCTGCCCCAAAATTGTTGCAGGGGCAAACAATATTAAAAGCCAGATCGTGTATTACTGTCCTGATATCATCATGAGCACAAATCATCATGAATGCACAATAAAAAGGATATCTGGAGGGGCTCTAAGGTTTCTAAACTCTGTGGAGCTGGGGTGGGATGCAGGGTTATCTCTGTTCTGACCTGTGGGGATGTGAAGAATAAGCCTCTCCTTCCTACATGCTGCCTTTGCAGAGAGAATTGAGCTCCTCTTGCCCTGTATTTATTTATTTATTAGATTTATATTCCTCCCAGGAGGAGCCCAGGATGGCAAATAAAAGCACTAAAAACATCATAAAAACAGGCCTTAAAAGATATTAAAACAAAACATCTTTAAAAACATTTTTTTAAAGCTTGAAAAAGATCTTTAAAAAAAAAAGGTTTAAACACATACTAAAAAGCAATTCCAACACAGACGCAGACTGGGATAAGGTTTTGACTTAAAAGACTTGTTGAAAGAGGAAGGTTATCAGTAGATGCCGAAAAGATAACAGAGATGGCTCCTGTCTAATATTTAAGGGGAGGGAATTCCAAAGGATAGGTGTCACTACACTAAAGGTCCATTTCCTATATTGTGCAGAATGGACCTCCTGATAAGATGGTATCTGCAGGAGGCCCTCAGCTGCAGAGTGCAGTGATTGACTGGTTATATAAGGGATATCCGCAGGGACCTTGACTCTGATGTTGTGACAGATGAATCCATTGAAGTGTCCGGAGCACGGCCTTGTCTTTCTTTATTGGATGAGTTTCAGTTGGTGCAGCTCGAGGAAGTGGACAAGGTGCTTGGAATGGTTCGGGCGACCACGTCTGTTCTGGATCCTTGCCCATCTTGGCTAGTGAAAGCTGGCAGGGCTGGAACCACCGGTTGGGCCAAGGAGGTGGTTAATGCCTCCTTGAGGGAGGGAGTGGTCCCTGGTAGCCTCAAGGAGGCAGTAGTGAGACCTCTTTTAAAGAAACCCTCCTTGGACCCAGATAATTTAAACAACTATAGACCGGTGGCGAATGTCCCTTTTTTGGGCAAGGTTTTGGAGCGGGTGGTTGCCAGCCAACTCCAGGCGCTCTTGGATGAAACCGATTATCTAGATCCGTTTCAATCCGGTTTCAGGCCCGGTTTTGGCACCGAAACAGCCTTGGTCGCCCTGTATGATGACCTGTGTCGGGAGAGGGACAGGGGGAGTGTGACTCTGTTGATTCTCCTTGATCTCTCAGTGGCGTTTGATACCATCGACCATGGTATCCTTCTGAGGAGACTCGCGGAGTTGGGTGTCGGGGGCACTGCTTGGCAGTGGTTCCGCTCCTACTTTGCGGATCGTCACCAGAAGGTAGTGCTTGGGGAACATCACTCGACACCATGGACTCTCCATTGCGGAGTCCCTCAGGGGTCGGTTTTGTCCCCCATGCTTTTCAACATCTACATGCAGCCGCTGGGTGCAGTCATCAGTTTTGGAGTGCGTTGCCATCAGTATGCTGATGACACGCAGCTCTAGTTCTCCTTTTCATCTTCTTCAGGTGAGTCTGTTGATGTGCTGAACCGTTGCCTGACCGCGATAATGGACTGGATGAGAGCTAATAAACTGAGACTCAATCCAGACAAGACCGAGACATTGTTGGTGAATGCCTTGCCTGCTCAGATGGTGGATGTTAACCCTGTTCTGGTTGGGGTTACACTCCCCCTGAAGGAACAGGTACGTAGTTTGGGGGTTCTTCTCGACTCTTCCCTGTCTCTCGAGGCCCAAGTGGCCTCGGTGGCACGGAATGCGTTTTACCATCTTCGTCTGGTAGCCCAACTACGCCCCTATCTGGACAGGGACAACCTCGCCTCCGTTGTTCACGCTCTGGTAACTTCAAGATTGGATTACTGTAATGTGCTCTACGTAGGGCTGCCCTTGAAGACAATTCGGAAGCTTCAGCTGGTGCAGAACGCAGCTGCCAGACTACTGACGAGGACCAGTCGGTCTTCGCATATAACACCTGTCTTGGCGCGTCTGCACTGGCTTCCTATTTGCTTCCGGGCGAGATTCAAGGTGCTGGTTCTTACCTATAAAGCCTTACACGGCGTGGGACCTCAATACCTTGTGGAACGCCTCTCTCGATACGAACCTACCCGTTCACTTCGTTCAGAATCTAAGGCCCTCCTCCGGGTACCAACCCATCGGGAAGCCCGGAGGGTGGTTACTAGATCTAGGGCCTTTTCTGTGGTGGCCCCTGAGTTGTGGAACAGCCTCCCCGAAGAGGTACGCCTGGCGCCTACACTTCTATCTTTTCGGCGCCAGGTAAAGACCTTTTTATGCTCCCAGGCATTTTAATTTTCTTAACCATTTTAATCTTTTAATCCGTATTTTTAATTTTTGTCGTATTGTGTTTTTGTAGTGTTTTTTGTTGTTTGTTTTTATGATTTTTATTATGATATATTGTATTTTATCTTGTTTGTTCACCGCCCTGAGAGCTATTCTGCTAAGGGCGGTATATAAATTGAAATAAATAAATAAATAAAATAAATAAGACAGTCTTTCAGGTATCCTGGTCCCGAGCTGTATAGGGCTTTGTACACCAAAGCTAGAACCTTGAACGTAGCCCTGTAGCTAATAGATAGCCAGTGCAATTCTTTCAGCAGCAGGGTGATATGCTGGTGATACCCTGACCCAGTGAGCAGTCTTGCCGCCGCTTTTTGCATCAGCTGCAGCTTCCAGACCAACCTCAAGGGTAGCCTCACATACAGCACATTGCAATATTTAGTTAAGGGAAAACAAGATCTGCACTTGCCTGCTATATATTTAACTGCACATCTAGTCTGGCCCTTATGTTCTTATAAGTTAGCCAAATCTCAATCAAAAGTGTATCTCTGAATTGTGCCATCGCAGAGAAGGCCATCTCTTTTGCTCACCTGCCCCACAGCCCAGGATGAAGGCACACTCAGCAGGGCCTCCTCTCACTTTGGCACTGTCTACAATCCTTCATAACTTCAGCTATGAATAGAAACCCCTGTGAAAGCAACACCAATGCTCCACCCAATGCAGATGTTATGTTTTTGCATCCCTAAGAACCACTTGGACAGCTGAGCCTTGCCCATTATGCTTGATCAGCTGATGAGTGGAAAAAAGTTTGGAGTGGGCTGGTGGAGGTTGGAGTCCCCATTGGGACCTGCAAAAAATGTTCACAATTCCAATCACTCCATTCCACCCTCTCCCAGTTTTATATCTCCCTCCACCGACAGCCAGCCTGCTTTCCATAACCACTTGAGCATGCTCAATTTTCATTGAATTGTGTGGAAGGTTTCCCTCACTAAGGTTTTTTTCCCTAAAGATGTTCATACTTCTGCAAACTTCTGTTCTCCTAAGCCCTGCTGATACCTCTCTCTTGTCCATATGGGCTGCCACTTAGCTAGATAAACAATAGCAATCACATCGTAAACCTTTGCAGATGTATATAAAAAAGCTGTTGCTACCAGAGACCATAGCAATTTGATGATTTGAAAACATTTAATGTAATTCATAAGCAATCTGATACAAACTCTTCATGCACTGTGTGATGCCAGTCTTCATTTACTGTTAGTTGTGTCAGCTGCAATGTTTTATACACAGAAATACAAAAACACAAATAAATAACATATAAATAAGATTGGAAATGGAAAGGAAAGGAAGAAGCACTCCCTTTGGCTCAATAAGGCAGTCTCGCTTTTCTAATAACAGGGATCCTTCCTGGAAGCTGCTACTTCTGGTCACCAGAGAACCATGTTTGTCAGTAATATTGACTGAAAAACGAGAAAGCAGCCATGATTTTTGTCTTCACGTAATGGAAGGACAGCCAGGGGCTGTTATCCTCAAACTTTGCAACAAAGCCGTTGTCCTGCAGAGGGAAGAAAGAGATAACATCCTCGTTAGGGCTCGTTTTCTTATGACAAAGTGCTATTGGCTTCCCAATACCAAGAGGGCAATTTGGGCTCAAGGGAAGATGCTCAGATGATTTTTTTTTTAAGCCAAAAACACAAGGCTGTGTCCAACAAATTGTCTGCTAGTGCAAGGGCTCTTAAGGTAGCAGACTGGTGAGTTTTAGCGTCACGCAACAAAGGAATCCAGTGCAACATTTGCACCAGTGGAAGCTCAGATTGTGTAATCTGTTGTGCAACAAAGATACCAGTTATACTGCTTAGTTATCTTAAGTGATCTGCTAAGTGATCTTAATTTAGTACCACACTGGATACAACTCACTATGTTTGCACTTTCAATTTTTTTATTGATTTTGTAATCACAATTTCATTAAGAAAAAAATAAGAGGAGAAAAATGAAAAAAAGAAGGGGGGAACCCTGTCAGCTCACATTACCAGAACATTTAAATTTCTATACATCTATTTTAATTTGCACATACCAATCAATATATGACATCCAAATATGTATCCAGACAAAGGTTTTATAAAGTGTTTATAGAAAAGAGCACTCAAATGTAGCAAGGGTGCTTGGGTCTTCAAACCATTGCATAATAGTTGGTGAATATTTGTTCTTCCAGGCTTGAAGTATAAGGCTCTTAGCAACCATTAGGGCACATAAAGTCCATTTTTGTTGCCCTATTGTTAATCCTTGTATAACAGAAAAGCATGTGGACATCCACAAAATTTAAGCATTTCTGCGTTTGCACTTTATACATGAAAAAGTCATCAGTTTTCATGCCAAATTAATTGTCATGGCTTCCCTCAAATTATTCAGGGAATTTTAGTTTGATGAGGGTGTTCAGCAGTGGTGTCATCATGGGAGGACTTTGGAACAGATGACCAGGGCCCCACTTGGCAGAATAAGCAGGTGGGGGGATGTAACTGAACTGCCTTACCACATAGGGAAATAATGCACATGACCACCTAAAGAAGAAAGCCCAGTAAGACCATTCAGAGTCTAAAATTACCTAACTACATCACTGGTGCTCAGAATCTTAACAGCCTTAGCAATTCCTCACAGAAGTACAGGTCCCTAGGGAAAGAGAATGGCCACACCCACACATATAATTAATGCACATGGCTTCCCCCAAAGAATCGTGGGAACTGTTGTTTGTTAAGGGTGCTGGGAATTGTAGCTCTGTGAGAGGTAACTACAGTTCCCAGGATTCTTTGAGGGGAAGCCATGTGCTTTAAATGTATGGGGTTGCATTCAACTAAGTCCTACTCAGAATAGACCAATTGAAATTAATGAACCTAAGTTATTAATGGCACTTAACTTCATTGGGTCTACTGTGAGTAGGACTAGTGTTGAATACCACCCATGGTGTGGGTGTGATCTAAGACTGATAGTCTCTACTGCTGATATGCATTGGCAGCATTCAGACATAATGATAAACTGGTTTCTTGAAGGCTTTCCTAACCTGGTGCCCTCCAGATGTTTTGGGCTACTACTCCCATCACCTCTGACTATTGGCCATGCTGGCTGGGGATGATGGGAGTTGAAGTCCAATCATCTGGAAAGCACTAGGTTGGGGAAGGCTGGTTTACCATTACATGAGCAAGCCTTGGCCTTATCAGTTCCTTGCTCCCTTCTCTGACATGGTCTCAAAAATATAAGAAGTTTTTGCTTCCATTTGTAACTAACTCCAGTTCAGCATTGAATCTAAACCTGGACAAGCTGTGGTTAGTCTTAATTATGGTGTACTAAAACAAGACAATTTCAAACTACAGTAATATCTCAGTTAACAAAGTAGATGCATCCCTGGACATTACTTCTGTAACAGAAACTTTGGTATTAGAGGTAGGAGTAAAGTGGAAAGAATAAGGGCAGGTTCCTACACCCGCTCATAGATAGTGTGGGTTGTTTCAACAGGGGTTTTAAAGGGTGCCTGCCCAACACCCACCCAACACCATTCCTTCCCCTTCCCCTCTCCCTCTGAATTATATTGGATCCTTCCTTCCCCAACCCTAGAAGAAAGCAAGAGATCTCTAATGCAAAGCAAACATACAGGCTTGTCAGTTTCACCCTAGCAAACCAAAGGCACAGGCTAGAAAGTTTATCCACAGCAAAGCAAAGCTGGTCAGTTTCACCTTTGAAAAAGCCTTTGTTAAAAGGAGCTTATTTCCTGGAGGATTTCTTAACTGAGGTATTACTGTATAGTTGATGAAACTGGCTTGTTTCAGTAAACTATTGTTAAGTCTAACCACAGTGTAGGGTCTGGACGAAATGCTAAACTGGTTAATTGAAAAGAGAAGTGAAAGGTTCCAATCTCCTTCTCAAGACCACTATAGGGATAGAGAGGCAGGGGATAATGACTAGTCTGGATCTCATTCACATAATGACAAACTATAGTTTATATCTGAATACAGTCAATATAACACTGTAATATAATATATCTGTCCTAGAGAAAGCACAGGAACTTAGGGGTATTGACCCTAGCAAGCCACAGTCCTCTCATAATGCATCATCAACAGCAACAATAATAAAAGATTGAAATAATCTATAATAAATGGATTGGGAAAAAATAGGCACAATTCTGGTCAAGTTGATGCTTGCATATGAAGTGTAATTTATACTAGCAGTAACAATTCTGATGGTGCAGAATGAGAGAGGCCATGTATTTCAGGGATCCCTAGGAAACTACTGTTTAGAATTATCATCATCATCATCATTTATCAGACACTTTATACAATAAAAATTCTCAAAGTGACTTGACAAAATAAAAATACATAAAATACAATTTAAAACAGAGAGGGAAAAAATTAAAACAATGATAATACAAAATCCATAAAATGCTCATCCAGCAACATATTAACAAGAACCAAGCCCTACCAACCCCACTACAAGATGAGCACCAATGCAGGAGGCAACAATTAACCAAAGGCCTGGATGGACAAAAAGGTCTTAGTCTGACACCTAAAGACCACCAAGGATGATGTCAGGCATGTCTCCTTGGGGAAAGCATTCCACAGAAGCAGTTTCTGGAAGAGGTGTGCAGAGGTCAGAGAAACAACTGTGAGTGGAGGGGTGTCCTATTTGCCATTTTTGGGACCCCTGGGAAACTCAACAAACCAAACATGCCGTAGCCTGGAACTGGGTGTATGCAGGACTGCAGACTGGGTGCTGAATGGGGCATAGCTGTGGGCAGCCTGACAACACTTAATCACCCTTGGTGCCTGCCCATGAAAAATGGACATGGACTGCCTTCAAGCCGATCCCGACTTATGGCTGCCCTATGAATAGGGATTTCATGGTAAGCGGTATTCAGAGGGGGTTTACCATTGCCTCCCTCTGAGGCTAGTTCTCCCCAGCTGGCTAGGGCCTGCTCAGCTTGCCACAGCTGCACAAGCCAGCCTCTTCCTTGTCCGTAACTGCCAGCTGGGGGGCAACTGGACTCCTTAGGACTATGCAGCTTGCCCATGGCTGCATAGGTGGCAGGGCACATAACCCCTGAGCCACTCACTGTGGGGGTGATCTTTAGCTGGCCCTTTACACCCAGGAGACACGAGTGGGGATTCGAACTCACACACTCTGGACTGCCAGCCAGGCTCTCCTCTCCACTGTGCTATACCAGCTGCTGTGCCTGCCCATAAAAGCAAGCCAAGTGTGAGACTGATGTGATGTCGGTGGGTTCCAGGATCCCTCTTTGTTGCAAGATTTTGGGGGGTGATCTGTGAGTTTGTTTGGGTCCTGAGTGAGAGCCTGGGTTGAGTCCTGGGCGAGAGCCAGGAGAGTGAGGTGTTGAGCAGAGAAGTGTGCCAGAAGAAGAAGGCATTGTTATCTCTATATATTTATTAGTTAATTTGTATGAATGGTTTTATGGTATATTTTTGTAACATTTTTGATATGGTTTCCTGTACATCCCTTAGAAATACTTGTATGTATTAAGTGGCATAGGAATGGTCTAAATAAATAAATAGGAACACAGGGAGCTGCCTTAGACTCAGGGCTGTGGAGTTGGAGTCATGGAGTCGGAGTCGGAAGCAATTTTGGGTCGAGTCGGTAGAAATGTACCGACTCCAGCTTCAAAATAAATTTTGATTGACAAATTTTTAAAAATATAAATTCAAAATGTCAAAGAAGCTTCCCATGAACTCAGCTGTAGTTGAGCATTTCACCATAACTCAAGATGGAAAACATTTTGTGTGTCAGTGTATGACACAGGACCCAGATGAAGACAATGCTGTGATGCCAAGATCAGTGCATATTCAGGCAGCAATAAAAATGCTCCTATGAGAGCTTCCAATTTAAAAAGACATTTACAGCCCTTTCCAGGGCTGTGGAGTTGGAAGCAATTTTGGGTGGAGTCGGAGTCGGACGGTAGAAAAATAGAGGAGTTGGAGTTGGAGTCAGAGTCGAAGGTTTGGCATACCGACTCCACAGCCCTGCTTAGACTGAGTCAGGCCATTGGTCCATCTAGCTCAATAATGTCCACACTGGCTAGCAGCAGCTCTCCAGGGTTTCAGGCAGGATTCTCTCCTAGCCCTACATGAAGATGCCAGTGATGGAACCTGGGACCTTCTGCATGCAACGCAGATGGACCGCAGAGCTACGGCCTTTCAATGAAACTGCAAAGGGAACAGCTATTCATGCATTTTTGTGTACTTCCCCTAAACACCCACGTAATGAAACTCATTGTAGCAGCACAATACTACTGTGAGATCTGTGGCTTTAAAGGACACAGCATGACATTAATTGCATTGGTAACGTGAACAGATAGTTTTCTTAAAGCAGTAACTAAGTATTAACCAATGTTTCAACTGGAGGGAGAACTATACCTATGAAAACAAAAAGCAATGCAGGCATTAACAAACTGTATGTCTCACAATTAATGGATTCTCTATATATTATTTGTTGGGTATTTTCTTGTTCAAATGTACCAGTTGTTCTTCAAACTTTGTGGATAATTAATCTTTAAAAACTCAAAAGTAGCCAGGGTTCAGTCTAATACGGACTTTTTTAGTAAATATGGTGATTGTTTAGCAACCTTGCAGGTCCCATTAAGGAAGGAAAGGCAGGGGACGCATTTTTTAAGAAATAAAAAATGCCACATGCAATATAATCTTCCGCATGTTATTCAGAAGTATGTTGAATGGAGCTTACTCCCAAGTGAGTGTGCATAGTACTGCAGGTTTACCTTAACAATATTGTTTACCAGGGCCCCCATTCGTGTTCGTACACCAGATTAGTGGATTTTCCCATTTCATTATTCAAGTAGATTGATTAATTAATGGAAAGATTTTAGGTCACCCTTTAGTAAAACTATCAGGGTGGCATACAAGAAAATAATTTTAAAATATCACTATCAAATCACAATAAAATAAACACAAATCAGAACACCAGGGGATAATCAGCACAGAAATTCATCAGTAAGATTAAATTCATGCAAGAGTCAACATTTCAGAATTATTGGAAGACAATTAAATGGATACCCATTTTTCTATATTTGCATAGGCTTCCAAACAAACTCTTAAGGCCAACAACATATTGTTGTTGTTGTTGTTGTTTGCCTGCTGTTCATCGTTAGGTCCCAGGCTGGGGTGTTACAATCATTTAAAATCCAATATTTAAACAGCTAAAACAAATTACAGGCACAGGAATAAGATCCTGAATGTCCTGAAAACACATATCTTAGGTGTCAAAAGCCAGGGCAAAGAGGTGCATCTTCAGTATATGACAGAAACTATCTAATGAAGATAACAGATGCACCTCTGTAGGGAGGGAATTCTACAACCGAGGAGCTGTCACAAAGAATGCCCTGACCCTGGCAGCCACCTGTTGAATTCTGGGGGCAGTGGAACTACCAAGAGGGGCCCCTTTGCTGACCTTAACACCTGAGAGGGTCTGTAGAGGAGGCAGTCTTTCAAATATCTGGTGCCTCAGCCTTTTAGGACTTAAATAATGCCAAATTGAGCATGAGAACTAGTACATGTAGGCTGAGCCGCAAACTTACCCATCCTCCATTTTCATTGATCCACGTTGCTTTGGTGTTTATGATATAGTCAGTGATAAAATGAGAAATCTGCTCCGTATTTTCTCTTGTCAAGGGAACGCCATGTTGTTGCAACTTCTTGGTGAGAATTCCTCCAAACACAAATATTGTCAAAATCCGTCCCCAGTTGGTGTTTCCATCTGCAAACTCCTGTTCCATCACTCGGCTGAAAATTCCACTGGCCTCATTGACAGAGCTGATCGTCATTGAACCCCAAAAAGGCCTTATGTTCTCTTCCACTTCTTCTTGAAGTGAAGAAGCAACTTTTCGTAAGACCTGAGCAACTTTGCTTGGGGCAGCATCCGGCTGTGCTTCCCAACAAACGTGTTTCAAATAATCTTGGACCAAACTGTAAACATACAGGAACTCGTAGCTTTCCATTGAGAAACAAGCACAGAGGACAAAATGCAGGCTTTGACCTCAGCGATGCAGCTTCAAATGGACTTGCTTGTTGCTTGACAGCTAAACGAAGTGACTTCAGCCTTTTACTATAGCGCTTTCATCACCGGGGGCTGGTGGGATTTTTCAGCAAAAGCCATTACATTGGAAGTGACTGCGCGCTTTTGGGTGTGCAACTTGTGACTGGGAAGTGAAAGTTTGCAGTGTGGGAGGGGAAAAAAACCCAGTCTGTTGATTAGACTTCCCCTAAAAGGATTTATGAGTTCTCTAAATGCAGGCAGAGGAACTGTTAAAGCTCCAATATATTAACAGCCAAGTAATCAGCAGCTGCCACCTGGTATAATAATGGCACCAAATCAAGGCTCAGATCTATGTATAAGGCAATCCCTGCATACAGTATATGTGTGTGTGTGGTTCAGATACAGATAACCATTGCAACTAGCTGATGTACTGGCACAGGAGTTCAAAGAAGTGTTAGCATCCTGATACTGGCATGACACGGGTTCTCGGACTCAATGCCAGCCTCACTGCTAGTTTATTGGAATAAAGAGCCAGTAGTGGTGTCGTGATTAGATTAGCTTCTTGGATCAGAACTGGACATTCCCTTCTCAGCTGTTAAGTTCACTCAGCGATTATCTTTCAGCCAAACCTACCTCACATGGTTGTTGTGAAGATACAGTGGAGGGAGGGAGAATCCTGTACACTGCCTTAAGCTCCTTGGAGGAAAATACTGGATATTTGGGAAAGGGTTGTAGCTCAGTGGCAGAGCGTCTGTTTTGCATGCGGAAGGTCCCAGGTTCAACCCCCAATGGCACCTTCAGGTAGGGCTGGGAGAGACTCCGGCCTGAAATCCTGGAGACCTACTGCCAGTCAGTATAGACAACACTGAACTAGATGGACCAATCACCTGGCTCATTCTAAGGCAGCTTCCTATGTCCTATCAAAGTAATTAAGTAATTGCATCAAGTGGTGGGAGCCGGCTGTGTCATGACTCATGTTTCACGAGAACATCAGAAGGATCTGGCTAACTTCATTGTACAACTTTCAGTGAATGCTGAAGACGCACCTCTTCACCCTGTCCTTTGACACCCGAGTTGTATAATTTCAGGACCCATCCTATTTCCTGTGATGTTGTTTAGGTGGTTTTTAACTGTTTTAATTATATTTTAAAATGGTTGTAACCTGCCCTAGGACCTCTGGGTGAATAGCAAGTTGTATTATTATTATTATTATTATTATTATTATTATTATTATTATTATTATTATTATTATAGTTCCCTTTTCTTCACCCTGCTGTAGAGATGCCATTTTATATTTTACTTTTTCATAGAATCTTAGAGGTGGAAGGGACTTTGGAAGTCAAGCCACTTTG
Source organism: Rhineura floridana (assembly GCF_030035675.1). Lineage (NCBI taxonomy): Eukaryota > Metazoa > Chordata > Lepidosauria > Squamata > Rhineuridae > Rhineura > Rhineura floridana. The sequence goes on along the minus strand of NC_084493.1, from coordinate 15,623,378 downwards.
GAATTCCCCACTAACACATCCCTGAACAAGGACCGTCCAACTTCTTACAAATCTCTAACAAAGGGGAGTCCATCACCTTCTGAGACACTCTGTTCCATGCTGTGCTGATGTTGAGCCTCAGCTAACCCAGAAAGGACAGGAAGGGGGGAGGCATGAGTTTCAGGCGCCTCCGCTGCCAGAAGAAGCAGAGTTGGGGATTGTTGTGTCTGAGCAGGATCGTGCGGGAGGGGGGCAGCCTGCACTCCAGCCAGTTCCCACGGGTAGCGCACTTCCCGACGAACAGAGCGCGCCGCCCCCAGCTGATGCAGAGGACTTGTTGGGGGAAGCTCCAGAGACAGCGCCAGCTCCTCCCTTGCCAAGCAGTTCCCAGGGGGATAACAGTGTGGCACAGCCCCCTGACCTCGAGCCCGTTGCTCGGGAGCAGGTGTCTTCTGATGAGCCGTTGGATGCGCGTCCCCAGTCTCCTCGTTCCCGTCACAGCGAGAAACAGACAGGGCAAAGACAGGAATTACGAAGGAGTCAGAGATTACGTTCGAAAACATTTCCTACATAAGGCTGCCGCTCCCAGTAGGGAGTCGTTGAGTCAACTTCCTTCACATGCTGCAGAGCATGTCTAGAGTATAGTTAGGGATTCTAGTGAGTTAGCGCAGGGTTTCCTATGAAGCGCAATGCCTTTGATGTATCCATTACTCTAATAAAACGAGATTTACTTGCACCCACACTTCAGCCTCATTCTTCCGGCTCTGGACGGGACAGCTGTCAGGAAGTTCATCCTAATGTTTACTTTAAAAAACCCTTTCTTCCAGTTCAAACCAGTTGGTTCAGATTAGGGATGTGCCAGAATTCTGCCCCATTTAGATTTGGTACCAAATGTTCTGTTAATTTGCTTATTCTCAATCACAGAGGATCAGATTTTAATGTAGCAAATTTCCGTGGCTTTTTTTGAGAGCAGACTTTTTTTTAAAAATCCACCTCTAAAACATCGATTGCAAGGATTATCATTTATTGATATTTCCTTCAAAATATTGATATTTATTAATATTGATATTTTAATATACATAAATATATATTAATACCTATCTTTTTCAGAGCAAAAAAAAGCCACAGATTGGTAAAAGCTACAGATAGAGAACAAACTTGAATCAATGCCAGCCTGTTAGGTCAATGGAATGCTTTTGAACCGGCACCAGCCAACGGATCCCATCACTAGTTCAGATCCTACACTGCAACAGAAAATAAAGTGGTTCTGTTATCTATGTGACAGCCTTTGAAACATTTGGCTACTATCTCACCTTTTAATTTTCACTTTTCCAAACAAAACATACCCAGTTCCTTTAACCTTTCCTCATAGGACTTGATCTCCACACCCCTTGCCACCTTCACCATCCTCCTCTGAACATGTTCTAGTTTATCAACATCCTTCTTAGGCTCTGAACACATTGTATCTTTAAAACATATGACTTCCTCCAAAGAATCCTGGAAACTGTAGTTTTCCCATCACAGCGATACAATCCCCAGCACCCTTAACAAAGAACAGTTCCCAGTATTTGGGTGGAGGAGGAAAGGATGCACTTTAAATGTATGGTGTGTATGCAGCCTCTCTCTCCTATTATAACCCCAGGACATTGTCTGAAGGTGAGCGTATGTTGCAGCAATCTTGCTGAAGCCAAGCAGGACTGGTTCAGGTCAGTGGGGTCAACCTGATCAACAGGAGAACGCCTTAAAAAACCACCATGTACACCACTTGGATATCCATGAAAGAAAGGAGGGGGTTTCAGTGAAAATAAATAAACAGTCCATGCTGTCATAATTTAAGGCCACTACCCCAGAGTGACTTCTCAAAACAGACCCTATCTAACAGTGGCAATTGGCTCCAAGTCAGTGGGGCAGTGGAATCTCCTCCAGGTTTTAGTCCAAACTTTCAAGGATCTGTCCAAGGTCCTTGACAGTTCGGACTAAAACTCAGAGCAGATTCTACTACCCCACTGACATGGTGCCACCAGTCACCACTGCATGCCTAGCACAATTGACTTCTGGCCAAGGTTATAGAATTTGTCTCACGTTGATGCAACTAAATACTCTTCTGAGTCTATGTAATAAAGTGATTTGTTGTGGTAGGGGAATCCCCAGCCTGTCACAGTGTAGTATAATGAATTTATTACATCGGTACAGGCTTCTTTAGATAAACATGTCATGTGATGAGCTGGGAAAGTGTTGAAATTACATGAAGTCAGAATTTCCCACATTTCCCTTTTCAAACAAATCATTTCATAAACAGCCAATAGTGCTGATTACAACTTGCCTCACCGGCCAATTCTTGCTGAGATGATCTCATTCATGCATCTATGCAGATCGATTAGGTCAGCTCCTCTCCCCAGCACATCTCAGCAGCTGCATAGAAACAAGTAATTTATGTAGAGTGAGGCGTTTGCTGCCATCTCACAAAGGTGCAAGCTACCGGGGGGGGGGGAATCATGAAGGTCCGACACCAACATATCTCTTTGTTGAAGATTCTGGCATTACAGGGCCCAGGGTCAGGGCTGGAGTATAGGCTGTAGTCTTGAGTGAAATGGGAGCCAGGAACCAGAAGTCATCAGAGGAGCCAGTAGTCAAGACTGAAGAACAAGTCAGGAGCCAAGGGCAATTGAGGAGGCAGGACCAAAGAGCAAATGAGGACGAGTCAGCAAGTCAGCTATCACTGTAACTCAGTGGCAGAGCATCTGCTTTGCATGCAGAAGGTCCCAAGTTCAATCCCCGGCATTTCCTGGGTAACAGTAGGTGGAGCCAGAGCCAATGACTGGCAGAACCAGAACCAATGAGAGGTGGAGCCAACCATTTCTAGTTTTGTCCCCATCCTCCTCCTAGCTGAGTTCTGTAAGGGTCACACCGAGACTGAGAAGGAAGAGGAGGAAGCTGACTGCCAGGGCCACTCCCTGGATTGGTTGTAAGTAAGAAGGCAGGCAGGCTGTGAGGGCTGGCTGAGGACAGACTGAGGAGGGTAAGGCAGAGCCCCATTTGCCTAAATGGACCAGCCTCCACTGCCAGGTAAGGCTGGAAAGACTCCCTGTCTGAAACCTTGAAGAGCCGCTGCCAGTCAGTGTAGACAGTACTGAGCTAGATGGACCGATGCTGTGATTCTGTAGAAGGCAGCTTCTTATGAACGAGGAAATGGAGGGCTGCATTCAATGTATTCAATCATGTCCTGCTCAGGGTATGGATCTAAGTTAATCGTGTCTATTACACTGACATGGATCCAAGCCAAGTATGACTAACATTGGATAGAATCCCAAGAAAAAGTCTGAGCGAGAGGATTAACTGGGAAGTGGGCTCATGGAACAAGCCAGAAGTCAGGGCCAAAAGAAAATCAAGGATTCAGGAATACATCAGAGCCCAAAAGGGACATTTTGCTAGAACAAGATGGCCATTCCACTCCTTCCTGTCCAGAACAATCCGATAGCCAGCCTTGGAGGGCAGAGTTGGCACAGGGCCGGAAAGTTCTTCAATGATAAGAGCACCATCTGCTGTTGGCTTACCACACTGGGCTGCCACATACAAACTCCAGCAGCTCCTGGCACTTGGCTGTAATGCAGGTGCGGCTGATGGCTCCATGTCAGTGGGGCAGTGGAATCCTCTCCGGGTTTTACCCTGAGCTTTCAAGGAGCTGTCCAAGGTGCTTCCAGCTGCCACAGATGTAATGCAAGGCCGGCTTCAGGTCTGAGAGCCCTGTGGCAAAGTGCCTTCTGTTGGGCCTATCTCTGTGGGCCTCCCTGGCTGGCTTACTTGGAGGCAGCAGTAAATAGTTGTAATACTCGATGTGCTACAGAGAGTGCTGGGCGGCTTGATCTAGGAATTGCCACCATTTAAATTTCCTACAATGTTTCAGAGCACTGGCCACTTGCAGGCACTGTGGGAAATTAAAATAGTGCTGGCTCCCAGACCAGCTGTTATGCCTGACCTAGGCCCAAGTCAAGCCAACTCCTCATCAGATGAGACTCTGATGTCACCAAGTCCAAAAACCTTTTATGGCCTCCTGACTCGTGTTATCCCAGCATCACCGAACCCATCTGCAGCAGAGAATCCAGAGGACCCATGGATGAGGTTTCCAGTTTACCTGTGGCAGCTACTTCAACTGTGGAATCAGAAAGGCAGGTTCAACTGCCTCTCAGTCCCAGGGAACTCTGGCATCAGAAGGTGCAGGTGGTCACCTGTCAGTGGAACACATGCATCAAGAGCCAGAAAAAACAGTCTCCTTGGGGGTCAGGGGCTCTTCAGGAGCAGGGAACCTTGAAGGATGAACTAACCAGTTGCAGCTGGAACTGGCCATCTCTGTAGAGACCTTATCCCAGTCTGCATCTTTGCTTTAATTGTTTTTGAGAGGTTTTTAGAGATTTTTTTAAAAAGATGGGTTGTTTTTAAGATTTTTTTAAGGTGTTTTGTTTTAAACAATATTTTGTTTTGAAGTTTTGTTTATAAAATGTTTTATAGATGTTTTTAGTGTTTTGTCATTTATTTGCATCCACCCTGGGCTCCAACCGCTATCCTAACCCTCTGGACTCTGGAATTTGGCCAGCCCACTGCCCAGGGCCTAGCTTCCTCCCCCACCCTTTCCTCTGGCTCAGAGCCCACCAGCACTCACTGGAGTACCAGAAAGAGCATTATTTTGAAGGACGTCCCAGGCAAGTATCAATGATGGGCCCTGCCTGGGGTGCTGAAGCCATGGTAGTTACCCAGGAGTGACAGACCTGTAGGTACAGGTGAGTTGGTTCCCTTCAGTATGTGAGCTGCAGAGCCTTTAAGGCAGTGGCCCGTCCCTGTCTCCATGCCCTTAGTATTGCTCAGCAGGGAGCAGGAGAAGACAAATCTAGACTTAGCTGGCACAGGCCTCAGCTACTGTTAGTCTCCCTGCCTTCTTACCTAACCAGTCCCAAGGGGTACCAGCTACCACTGCCTTAGAGCTCCTCCAGAGGTCCATTTTATAGTGCATTCATGATGGTTCATGCTGATAATGATATCAGGGCTGTTATAAGTGATCCTTCTTTCAGTACTGTTTTGCAATTGCTAGGCGAGAAGGATCTTGGGATTGTTGTTGATCACAAGCTGAACATGAGCCAACAGTGTGATGTGGCTGCAAAAAAGGCAAATGCAATTTTAGGCTGCATTAACAGAAGTATGGTTTCCAAATCATGAAGTATTGGTTCTTCTCTATTCAGCACTGGATGGGCCTCATCTTGAGTACTGTGTCCAATTCTAGACACCGCACTTTAAGAAGGATGCAGACAAACTGGAACGGGTTCAGAGGAGGGCAATGAGGATGATCAGGGGACTGAAAACAAAGCCCTGTGAGGAGAGACTGGAAGAACTGGTCATGTTTAGCCTTGAGAAGAGAAGACTGAGGAAAGATATGATAGCACTGTTCAAGTACTTGAAAGGTTGCCACACAAAGGAGGGCCAAGATCTCTTCTCGATTGTCCCAGAGTGCATGACACCGAATAATGAGCTCAAACTGAAGGAAGGCAGATTTTGACTGAACATCAAGAAAAATTTCCTAACTGTTAGAGTGGTACAACAATGGAACCAATGACCTAGGTAGGTGGTGGGCTCTCCAACAATGAAGGCATTCAAGAGGCAGCTGGACAGCCACCTGTTGGGTATGCTTTAATATGGATTCCTGCATTGAGCAGGGGATTGGACTCGATGGTCTTATAAGCCCCTTCCAACACTGTGATTCTATGACTCTATGATTATAACATAGTCTCATTTCCACTTGTTGCGTGTCCCATAATTTCATGTTGAAATCCTGCAACTTTTTATACCGCAAATGTTCCAGGGCTGTTGTTATTTTTGTCCTGCTTTTGTTGTATTATAGGGCTAAGAGTGCCCCTCCAGACGGCGAGAATGCAATAACATTGGGGAACTCTTGCCAAACAACTAATATAGTAGAATGATGTGTGGACGGTTCAGTATAAATCCATCACAAATGCACTATTACTGTGTCAGTTATGTTGCATCAATGAAGTGTTACAGCATAGACCTGCAAACAAACACATAGTCCAGAGAGGTCCATGGTCTCATGGACAGGATATGCAACCAATATGTATTTTATTGCTAAACAGGGTACTCAATGTTACAAGTTAGATGTTGGCTTACTCTGTGCAGCACTGCCACCTAGCAGCGACTGACAAGTTTGCAGGTCAAAAATATGTTCTCGATGAATCATAGAATCATGCAGAAGAACGAGAAAATGCTTTTTAAAAAAGCTGATCTAAGGTGCATTTAACCAGAGTTTGGGGAGAAAAGGGGCACAGTTGTGCAGACCACAGGTCTCACACTTCATATGGTTTACAATAACAAAACAGTAGAATTGAAAAGAGCCTTGTAGATCACTTTGTCCAGCCTCTGCTTGAAGGCCTTCAGTGAAGAAGAGTGTACCACCCTGTGCTCCAGATAACTGATTCCATTAGGGGAAATGACTTGGCAACAAAAACATAAATAACTCCTATTTATTTATTCTTATTAAATTTATATCCCGCCCTTCCTCCCAGATGGAGCCCAGGGCAGCAACTCTTATGCTCCAAGTAGACCCCTATAGATCCCCTTTCCCCAAACCCTTACAACTCCCCTCCGCCTTCATACATGCATTCAGAACACTCGTAAGCATAATTTATAAGGCTCTGCAGACAACCTTCTTGGCCAGTGATGTTCTCTCCTAAGCAAGGCTGGATTTAAGCACAACCTAAGTAAGCTACCATTTAGAGCCCCAAATTAGGAAGGGCCTCTAAATACCTGTCCGCATCCTGTTGTGCCCTAGGAATGGTGGAGTGCACCTTGGCTTCCTGTTCTAGCCCACCACTTCCTCTTCCAGTTACCTGCGGCTTTTCTATGCATCAGAATTGGACCCTGCTGGCACTCAAGTATCAAATGCCCAACAGAAGAATTAGAAGCACCAGCCATGGACATCAGCGAAACTGCAATGGCCATTAAGTTTAGGAAGCTGCAGACTCAATTTGATGGAACCGTTTCTGCATAGATTGCTCTTTCCCTCTTTCCTCTTAATAGTATCTTTAATCTATGCAGAAGCATTCTATTAGTATTTGTATGTTGGAATTTAGCTGCATATCTCCTGGCAATGTTAATGGCCGTCCCACCGCGAAATCCCTGTGCATCGCGTGCTAAATGCTTTTTGCCTAATGATCCTGTATGAGTCACAAATGAAACAAACACACTGGCAAGTTAGAGTGGATTTCACTCTTGAATCTTCCTCATTTAATTATCATAGAAACATAGGAAGCTGCCTTATACTGAATCAGACCCTTGGTCCATCTAGCTCAGCATTGTCTACACTGACTGGCAGTGGCTCTCCAAGATTTAAAACTCTCAGCCCTATCTGGAGATGCAGGGGACTTCCTGCATGCAAAGCAAGTGCTCTCCCATTCAGTTATTGTCATGAGCCCCGGAGCACAGGCTTGGGGTGGCGAGAAGAGGAGGAGGCAGAAGAGTGGGAAGGAGACACCAGTGATGTGTCTTCAGGCGCGCAGGAGTCTGTGGGCTCTTGCGCTGTAGCCAGTGACAGTTCTGCCCCTACAGATCCAGTGACCAGCAAGGACACCTGTCCCAGTCAGGAAAATGTTTCTCCGCCTATCTTTCACCCCTTCCTTTGGCCGCTCCGCTGTCGCCGCTGCCATGCAGCCCCCCCGGCTCCTGCTGGGAAGGACCTCACTGAGGCATTCCAACTGCCCCCTTCCTGGACTTGTAGGAGGTGACGCCAGCAATCTCAGTGGGCTCTCACTGTCCCTCTGAGAAGGACCGCTCATCTGCACATGCGCTCTCTGCAGTGACACTCAGTCCACCCAAGTAGGGTGCCCACCCATCCTTACTTAAGGCCAGTAAGGAGGTGTGTCTAGTTGCTGCGACAACGTCGTAGTGCAATGGATGCATGCCTAGTTTTTCCTAGTAATGAAGCTGAATCCTGTGTAATCTGTAAACTGAAGCACTCTGAACTGAAACTTTCCATTAAATCTGCTAAAAAAAACCCTACTCCTCTGTGTTCGTGTCTGACTTCAGTGGGTTTGGGCAAGACAGCAAAAAATCAGCTCACTTGAATTGTGGTGTTCGAGGAGAGTTTTGCACATACCATGGACTGCGAAAAAGACAAATAATTGGGTGTTCGAACAAATTAAATGAGAACTATCACTAGAAGATAAAATGATGAAACGAAGGTTATCATACTTTGGACAGATCATGAGAAGACATGATTCACTAGAAAAGACAATAATGCTGGGAAAAACAGAAGGGCGTAGAAAAAGAGGAAAGCCAAACAAGAGATGGATTGATTCCATAAAGGAAGCCACAGACCTGAACTTACAGGATCTGAACAGAGTGGTTTATAACAGGTGCTATTCGATGGCCTGCTTCACAGGGTCACCATAAGTCGAAATCGACTTGAAGGCATATAAATACAACAAAGGAATCTGCCTTATACTGAGTCAGACCATTGGTGTATCTTATTTAGTATTGTCTACATCGCTGTTCTTCAATTTTGGGTTCCCAGTTGTTGTTGAACTACAACTCTCATGATCCTTGGCCATTGGCTAAACTGACTGGGGTTGATGGGAGATGCAGTCCATCATCATCTGGGGATCCAAGGCTGAAGAACAGTGATCTACACTGACCGGCAGTGACTCTCTAGGTGGATTCCAAGTTAGGAAAAGCAGCTCATAGAGAATTTATTATGTTCTTGGGATCCAGGTTAAGCAAATCCCATTGAAACCTAATAGGCCATGCAGCTTGATCCTATGCATGTTGTTCCCAGAATTAAAACCCTTCCAGTTCAGTGGAGCTTACTCCCAAAGAAAAGTGTGCAAGAGGATTGTAGCCTTCATGTGCCCAACTTCAGATGGATTATGGTAGAACATCTGCCTTGCATGCAGAAGGTCTCACATTCAGTCTTTGGCATCTCAAGGTCAGGCTGAGAAAGGCTCCATCCCTGAAACCCTGGGGAGGCACTGCCAGTCAGTGCAGACAATACTGAGCTTGATGGACCAAATGGTCTGACTCGGTATAAGGCAGCTTTCTATGCCCCAGTTTACACATGGGGTGTGATGCCTTTCCCCGTCAATTATCCCATTCATATTTCAATACCTGCAATGACTCTTTTCGCCTTCACTAAGAGTGCCGGGGCGAAGCAGTGTAGCGATCAGCTGGGAAGACACCGGGTCAAGTCTTCCTTCAGCCATGAAGCTCACTGGGTGACCTGAGGGCAGTTGTTACCCCTCGGCCCAGTCTATTTCATAGGGCTATCATGAGAATAAAACATGATAGCTGGGCTGTGCCATTGCAGCTGGGGCCTCACGTGGTTTATTTTATTTTCAGCCGATACACTCATGGGGAACTCATTCTCTGAATACTGAAACTTACGTAGCAAAAACAGTACTACCTACACAGAAGAGGAAGATACAGCATCCTTGGGGGAAAACCCCAAGGTTTGCAGAAGTACCAAATATATATATATATATATATATATATATATGGAAGGGGGCTTTGCATCAACCTGGTGACTTTCCATAACTTATATGACTTGACAATTGCACAGTTGGACTATTCCAGTGAAATGTGACTTGATTTGGTGCTCTTGGTAACTAGCCACAGTGTTATTTCTCCTGAACATGCATCTTCCTCCATATCCCCTGCTGGAACGAGGCAACAATGCTTGTAACTAGTTACCTCAACCAGTAGGAGGCACTGGACAGAAAAGAGTAATGTGTTGTGTTCCTCTCACTGACCATCTTGTAACCTTGTTTGTTTGAGCAACTTCTTCCTGCTCCTTCTTGGACCACACACCCCTTCCTTTGTTCTCCCTCCATGTTGTGAGGTCATGCTGTCTCTGAGCTCTTACTCAAGAGAGATGGCTCTGTCTGCTTTTGGTGAATGAACCTTAATTTTCCTTTCTCACCTTTACCAGTGGTCGCAAGAGACTGATTTGTTGCAACTGCTGAGTTAACTTTGCTGACTTCCAATAACCCAATGTTCTGTGCTTCCTTTTCACTACCTCTCCCCGGTCATTGTTGTGACCCAGGTTAGGAGGGGAGGCATTGAAGAGGGCAACACTGACTTTGAGGACTGGGGCGATGAGCTGGAGAAGGAGTCCAGCACTGAGGAGAGCTCACAGCATGTCCAGACCCCTGACACTGTCAGTTCAACTCCTCCTGATTCTGCCCCCCCTGCTGGTTCACAACCTGAACTGTCAGAGACTGCTCAATTAGACACACACACTCGACCGCACCAGAGGTGCTGCCTTGCCAACCTGACATTCCCTAGCCGAGTGCCCTGCAGCTTCCCACGCCTGAGCAGACAGATAGCCTCCACCAGTCGGAAGGGGAAGCTGAGATCCAGCCCCTATTGCCCCGTGCTCGGAGGCTTGAGAGGGGTGAGGTTCAATGGATGGAGTTGAGGAGGAGCCATCATTTATGCGTGAAAGCCGGCCTACTTGATACATGGGAGGGGCTAGTTGCTGAGTCAATGCCTGGGAGCCACGAAGACATGCTTAGTCAGTGTTAGTTCGGGGCAAAAGTTCCTTGAAAGCATAGAGAGGTTAATGAGCTGCAAAGCTTTTGATGTATCTATAACTTTAATAAAAAGAGAGAAAATCACAGACACGACTACAACTGAGTCTTTCGACTTCAGGCAGGACAGTCATATTGATCACATTACTACTGTATAATTTCTCGTCCTCCTCCTAGATTTTGTTCTCTGCTCCTTGTTTTTTTATGTTTTACGTGTATCATGTGGTTTCCTTAATAAAAGTTTAAAATATTAAAAAAATGGAAGGGGGCATCCCTCCCAAAACTCTAGACAGTTAAGGACCGAGCATGTTTAGTGACCATAGAATGCTGAGTGTCTATGGGGGGTGGGGGGTGGAATGCAGAGGGACAGGGAACAGAATGGCTTATCCTGGAAGAGGGCATAGCTGGCTGGCACCCTGAACAGGAGCACTCCATGTTGCAATGTTGTTGCATATCCCACTTGCTTATTTTTTTAAAAAAAGCATGGAATAGTAGAGTTGGAAGGGGCCTCTAAGCCCATCCAGTCCAACCCCCTGCTCAGTGCAGGAATCTAAGTTAAAGTATGCCTGACATGTGGTTGTCCAGCTTTTTCTTAAATTCCTCTAGTGTTGGAGAGCCCACTACCTCCCTAGGTCATTGGTTCCATTCTGATACTGCTCTAATTAGGATTCTTTTTCTGATGTTCAGCCAAAATCTGGCTTCCTGTAACATTATGTTTACATTACATAAAACCAGCCAGTAACATTTGTTTTATTAATTGGCCTAACAATAAAAGCATCCAAAAATGTAAGAACAAAATGTGAGGGAAAGAGGCAGGTCAAACATCTGTCAGGCCAAATTTGTGTCAATTTTGCATGTGTTCATAAGTCCGACCCATTTGTGTTCATTCGTAAGTCTCATCCTTTGTGTCCCATTTTGGTTTGTGTTGGTTTCACATGTGTACATTCATATCTCCCATCCCTTCTGTCAGATTTTGGCATTAATGTGCTATTTAAAAAAAAAAACCTGCATGAAAATTTGTATTTAAATACACAAATTTTATAATGCATTTTCCCAAAAAATATGCCATTCTGAATGTACATTTTCTCAAACTGCACATTTCTAAATGTATTTTATATTAAAAGGCATGGGTTCTATTCAGCTCTCCTACTCAGAGAAGTCCCACTGAAATCAGTGGACTTAAGTTAGCCATGCCCACCAATTTCAAAGAGTATGACTTAGCTGAATTCATCTCCATCTTTTTATCCATGTCACCAAATATTTTTGAGCCAAGAGCTGCTTCACAAAACCCAGAGAAGTGCAGAATCTGAAGGATAACTGCTTTGCACTCCACACAGTACTCCAGAAGGTGCTGATGAGGGTCAGTTTGTATCAGAATTCTCAAAGAACAAATTCCTCAAGCACCTCTTGTAGCTCATTTGAGGGATAAAACACATACTGAGTCTCAGCCCTGCATAATGTCTCACTGAAGGTTCCCTGAAGCTACTTTACTGTAGGGCAAACACAGCAACACAGCAATGAATAAAATATTAAATACTGTTGAGACCTTCAGGGAGGCTGAAGTTTTGTTTTGTTTCCCTTAATAGTTACATTTTGGTACAGTGTTTACCTAATTATCCTGACAGTGTGCCAGTCCTGCTGAGGCTTTTGCAATAAAAGCCTAACGCAATCACCTAAAATATCTCAGTGGCAAGGGACTCAAAAAGGCTCTCTCAGACAATTTTTAAAACCCATGATTATATTCCAAGCCTTCTGCTCACACAAAAAGCCCTGATCCAGCAGAAGGAGCATGTTACTGTATCCCTGAACATTAGGTTAGTCCTATGCTGGCAGGGAGAGGGGTGGGGGCTAACCATTAAAAAAGCAAATATATCCGAAGCGGTGCACCCTGGTGCTAGAGGAGAAGGGTGCACACCCTTTAAGGAACCAATAAAATAAATAACATTTTAAAAGCAAAAGAGTCGTGAAATGGTGGGAAATAGCTGCAAGGTAACTGTCATCCAAGTTACATATCCAGCCCATAGATTGTTGGATGTCTCTGAATATCCACATTCATTGGCAATGTCTGGAGCTGCTAGATCTGGAGAGCAGCCTCGTGTGGTAAGCCACTGAACTGCAGGTGGCAACTTCTTAGTAAAGTACCTTGATTGACGCTTGCCTACTGAGGCTGACTATTAAGCAACAGAGCCAGCGTGGTGGTGGCTCCATGTCAATGGGGCAGTGGACTCCCCTCTGGGTTGCTGAAGCACCTTGGACAGCTACTTGAAAGCCCAGACTAAAACCCAGAGCACAGTCCACTGTCCCACTGACATGGAGCCACCAGCCACCACTGCAATGCACCAACACAGGCTGTATACCTGGCATGAGCTCCCGGAGAGACAATGGTGCACCTGGTCTCTGTGCCAGAGGCCTGTCACTTTCAAGCCTTCCACTTTTCAAGGAGGAGGTTTGGAATGTCAAGGCAGAAAGGCTTAAGTCCCAGATGGTGTCAGATCAAGTTGCTTACAAGGAGCCTGCCTTGCCCTATGAATTTCTCCTCGGATCCAGGACAGGAGGCTAGAGACCCTAAAAGGGCTCCATTTTCAGTGTATTTTGTTTGCAGGGTGGGTGCACCTACACATCTTGATGAGAGGTGTAGGAAGCCATGTAATGCACCACTTCCCAAGTTATGAGCTTAACAATCCATGTCACTGTAGTTTAAAATCAATATTAGCAGTGTTGTGTCAGAGAGAGATATAAATGCAAGAGGGTCGTTTCTGCTATTAGTAGCCCATGTCCAATTAATTAGTTCTTTGCATGATCTAGTATCCGCTTCAAATACATGAATCAGCCCTATATCTCCAGTGTGTCTCCCCTGTCCCTTTTTTGAATTTGGAGAAAGCGGGGTCACATTTGGCATCTGAGAGATATGGCTTCTCTTATTCATTTATTTTATGGGGCAGGTTTATAAACCACTTCCACAGGCAGAAGCTATCAAAGTGGTGTACAAGGTAAAAGGAGACACAAGATACAAAGTCTAGAAAAAATAAGACCATTTCTATAATTATACAACTAATATTCCTTAAATTGATTGGGGCTGTGGGAACATGACAGTTTGGACTGGATTTGGTGCATCCCACATGATCATGTTTTTTCACATCAGACGCCATCCAAAGTACAACCTGCACTTTCCCCCTATTTAACTTGGATGCTCCTGATCTGTGGATATTGTGGCAAGGACCCCAATATCTTCTGGAACCCCTCGCCTGATATGAACCTATCTAGACCCTTAGATCTTCTTCTGAAGCCCTTCTCCAATCCCCTCCCTCTGAGGGAGGGTCGGAGGGTGGCGACAAGGGAAAGGGCCTTTTCAGTCATGGCTCCCCGTCTGTGGAGTATGCTTTCCAGGAAGGTCCATCTGATGCCTTCATTGATATTTCTTTGGCACCAGGTAAAGACTTTCCCCCCAGGCTTTTGACAGATTAAGTTGATATTTTTCGATTGGTGTGCTGCCAAACTTACTGTGACTATTGGGAGGGGGTGTTTGTTCTGCTTTTATGGTATTTATTTATATTTATATTTTTAATGTGTTGTAAGTCGCTACAAGACCTTCAGGTAACAAGCCACTGACAAGTCTAATTCTGATGGTGATGATGAAAAATCCAACACAAAATTGCATGTTACCCAACGGTGGGCATAGTGAAGTGCATTGTGTGTAGGGGGGTTAACATGTTTTGACATTTTTCAGAGTGCCATTTATCACCACATCCCCTAATTCCATTAGAAAGGCCCTCTGTGGTGGGCTGCTTATGGGGCTGAACACAATTCACCAATTTTTTTTTAACCCACCCTTTTGTGAGTCTGGTATATCAGAAAAGTAAAATAAAATGGCTGTGTGCAAATACATATGTGTATGTACACAATGGATTTCAGGTTTCTGGAACTCAGGGAGGATAGGGAAATACTAACTACGGGGAGGGGACAACAACACACACAGAGAGAACACATCCCATCAAGCACCGCCTACTAGTGTGGATGGGAAACATTGAGCCAGAGTTCAGGTGAAAGAAGAAACTGCAGAATCTTCCCCTTTCAGTTCTCATTTCTCCAGTCTTAAATCCAGTCCTCCCCATTTCTGCAGCAATTTGCGATGTAAAAAAAAATCCTCATGAAAATTCTTCACCATTTTAGTACGGATTTCTCCTAATAAACACATTTTTGTATGCGGTTTTGACTAATGTGCACATTTTTACAAGCATGTTCTCCTAACAGAATGCATTTTTGTGTGTTATTTTCAGTAATGTATTCTTTTTTTGCACATTTCCTCCTAATATATGGACATAAAGACAGAATCATAGCCCTGCTGGATCAGGCTAGTGGCCAATCTAGTCCAGCATCCTGTTCACACAGTGGCCAGCCAGATGCCCAAAAGACGTTTGCATGCAGCACCTGACTGTAAGGGCACTTTCCCCTTTTGTGGTTTCTGGCAACTGGTATTCAGAAGCATCCTGCCTCTGACTATGGAGGCAGAGCAGAGCTTGGAAAAGTTACTTTTTTGAACTACAGCTCCCATCAGCCCCAGCCAGCATGGCCACTGGATTGGACTGATGGGAGTTCTACAACTCAAAAAAGTAACTTTTCCAAGCTCTGAGGCAGAGCACAGCCATCGTGGCTAGTAGCCGCTGATAGCCTTACCCTCCATGAATTTGTCTAACCATCTTTTAAAGCCATCCAAGTTGGTGGCCCTCACCTGCCTCTTGTGGGAGCGAATCCCATTGCTGCGTGAAGGACTTCTTTTGTCTCTTCCAAATCTTCCAACATTCCGCTTCATTGGGTGTCCATGAGTTTCAGTGTTATGAGAGAGAGAGAAACTTTTCTCTGTCCACTTTCTCCATGCCATGCATAATTTTATACACTTTTACATTTTTGTAAGATTTGTTGGTTGGAGAACTGAATCGCAAAGTTCAGATCAGCATAAATGTCAAAGGATGGCTTTATGTCAGTTCCCATGTTGTTTTGCAAAGTGTGGATTTGATAGGTTCGGCTTTAAATCTGAAATGCATTACATTTCTCTCCTACCCCTAATTGAAAATGCTGATATGTGCATGAATGTTCACAAAAGGGCACACAGAAAAATCGGATCTGTGTGACCCACATGCACATTAACACTCTGGAATGTATAGGACGCAAGTCACACTTCAGGGAAAGCCTTCTTGAACAAACAAAAAGTCTTCAATAGCCATCTTCCAGATCCTCAAACCCGACTAAGTCATGGTGCAGCTGAAAAAGCAGGCCTCTCCTCCTTATCTGAATGAGGCAATAATGCTTCCTTCCCTGTTTCCCAAGAGTGTTGTAAAAGGGTAATAGGTCAATGTAACCCTGCACATGTCAAGAGTGATAAAGAGGGAAGATGTCCAGGAGGAAGCTTCTGCACTGAAATGAATCACCATTTTTCAGATTTAAGCAAGACGCGGAAACTGACAGTAGTATCTTCTGTGATTTTTTTTTAAATCCTCATGAAAATTCATCAGCATTTTAGTGCAAACTTCTCCGAACAAACACATTTTTGCAAAGCAGTTTCCCATCTTTTTTTAAATCTTCACAAACATATTCATTTTTATGCATGCTTTAGTATATGCATTTTGTACACATTACTTGCTTGGAGAACTGCATTGCAAAATGTGCACATTTCGAAGGCTGGCTGTGTTTCAGTTCACATACTGTTTCAGAAAGTGCAAATTTGGCAAGCTCGTCTTTAAATGCAAACGTAATCAAATTTCTCCCCTGTCCCTAATCCATATACCTGCTTGTAGGACACGTTTTGATTGTGCTTTTGCAGAATATCTTACCTGAAGAAACCAAAGTATTTCAAGAGTAAAGCAAGCCCACACTCCTGGTTTTCTCATGCCATGGTGACTCCTCTTTCTAAGGAGGTGAAATGGAGGAGGAGAAGGGCAAGGATAGGGTAGAGAGGGGTGACACCGCTCTGATGTCATAATACTCATGCTGACATCACAGCCCTGCTGCTTAAGAGGAAGCCATTCACAGGGCAACAGAAAGAAGGGAAAGAACGTGAAAAGCAGAGAGGGAAGAAAGATGAAGAGGGGGAAAGGGCATGGAGAGGAGAGGAAAGGCTGTAAAGATCTGATGTCCTCAGATGCCTGACACACACCTTCAGCTGTTAGCTATACAGTTTTCTTGTGGCTCTTAAATGTTTCGGCAAGTGTGATGTTAAGGACAAACAGTACCATCAAATTCCTCTCCTCTATGCTTCCCGTATATTTACATACAAAGTCCTGCTTGGCATGTATTGTGGACGGTTTAAGTGAGATCGGTAAGTGCTCCCCTGCATAGATTAGTCATTCTATCTTGATATTGGGCGGGAGGTGTTCATAAGCAAACCTCAAAAGGCCACCAAAATGTCCCTGGCCTAGAAATATACAACAGGCCAGAATCTTCCATGGCATTTTAGCCCAGTTGTGTGCATGAATCCTACTTTTATATAGATAAAACCATTTAGAAAGGGTCCAGAGCCTTGCCTGTATAGTGAAAGAGTATAGTGTCAGGCACAGCACACAGTACAGGGTTGGAGGTTAGATGCCATGTTGGTGTGACTTAAAATAAGTCTTTAAACTTCAGCTTACTAAGCAACGGTACATCATAAAGTGCCATGCAGAGAGCTGGCACTGCATTTATTATCATTATTGTTGTCATCAAACAACAGCAACTGAATTTTGCTTCTGAAGCAGGCATTGCTTTGTGATAGACCATGTGCCTTGTCCAATCCCAGAACCTCCAGATAAAGAAATCCAGGTACCAGGACTGGGAGAAACATGTGAATGAGACACTGGCAAAGGCACCAACAGCAGACAGTAATGGGTTTTATGGACTAATGGGCTTATCTTGTATAAAGTAACTCCAGCAATTGGCATGAATGCCAAGACCTTTCAGCAGCTAGCTCAAAGGGTCAGACCACCCAAAGCAGGTTGCCAGCAAGTCCCATTGATACAGCCACCACTCCTTCCACTTAGGGCCGAATCCACGCCATGCATTTAATGCACTATTATACCACTTTACACAGTTATGGCTTCCTGAGAGGTGTAGTTTCTAAAAGGTGCCAGGAGTCGTTAGGATACCTGTTCTCCTCACAGAGCTGCAATTCCCAAGGAACTCTGGGAATTGTAGTTCTGTGAGGGGCATATGGATCTCCTACCAACTCTCAGGACAAACTACAATTCCCAGGATTCTTTGGGGCAGCTATGGCTGCTTAAAGTGGTATCATAGTGCATTAAATGTACAGTGCTGATGGGGCCATATTCTCCTCCCTCTCAGCTGGCAACTGAGCTGGTACTCCTCAAAGGGCTGAATTTGGCCCTGAGGCTTCCAGTTGCTGATCCCTTACTTTCAAGGATGTGATATGCTGATTCAGCACTGATGAGGAGGAAATCAACAACACTGCCTTCAGGACATATCTTTCTTAGTGTTATATAAATAGGGCTCCTATTGGGGAGAGGAATCTGAACCGCATCATAGTGTTTCAGGCCACATGCCATTTATTTATTTATTTTCCTTGAGAATATCTGTATCTCTGACCAGCTCACAGGGCTGTGCACTAATTTTTATTATAAACAGTACAAAATTTGCTAGGTGTGAAAGCAAAAGTCGGAAATCTTTGTCCCTAGGGAGGGAAATAGCGTGTTGGCAATAGTACTACAGTTTTATTATGAAGTCCAAGAAGGGGGGTGGTTGCAACAAATGTTCTTAAAATATACTGCTATAGTTGTATATTTAACCTTGAATGCATCCAAGAGCCACTCTTATTGACCCTGAAAAGGTTTGCTTCCCTCGCTCCAAACAAGTCTGAAATGGTGCAGCTGTGCAAGATTGTGGCTATGGACAAATCTGTCAATGCTGATGTCTTTCAGGGTTGTATTCAACAAAAACCTCCTCAGAGCAGACCCACTGAAATTAATGAACCTACATTAATCATGTCCATCAACTTCAGTAGGTCTACTCTGATGACTAGCCCCAAATACCACCCTCAATTTTTTTCATTTTGTCCAGTCTCAAGTGCAGTTCACCACATTTCTGGAACCATTTGCATTTTAAAAAAACAGTCCTAGTGAACATTTCTTGAACATTTTAGAGTGCATTCTCCTAATGTATGCATTTCTATATGCAATTTTGCAAAATGTACATATTTTGTGATGTGTTTTCCCTGATATAATGCATTTTTGTTATTGTCACCAAGTACATATATTTTATATACACCGTTCCCTAACAGACCATTTTTTCTGGAACATGCTGCATTGCAAAATGAGAAGTGTGAATTTCAATAGACTGCTGTATTTCAGTCTTCCATTTTGTTTCAAGAACTGTTAATCAGGTAGATTAGCTTTAGAATATGAACTGGATTTCTCCCCCATCTCTAGGCTCTGCAATCTGATTTTATGTTTACTTGGAAAAATATCGTCGCTGAGCTCAATAGGACTTCTTAGCAAGTATGGATAGCACAAACGTTTTAAACTTGCAATGCTATCCACACTTATGTGGACGTAAACCCTGCTGAACATGGATTTATTTCAGAGTGCATTTATACTAGAAGTAGGAATGGATGAATCTGTCAGTTTCAGGTTCTCTCAGTTTCTCCTGTTTCCAACTGTAAATTAAATTCTCCCCATTTCCACATCAGTCTTCCTTTTTTTAAAAAAAAAAAGTCCTCATCAAAATTCATCAACATTTTAGTGCAAATTTCTCCTAAATATGTTTGTATGTAATTTTGCCTAGTATATATTCATTTTAGCACAGCAATTTCCTGTAATATAATGCCTTTTGTATGTTATTTTCACTAACATGCATTTCTATACAGACTCTACCCCAGTGTTTGTACATATTACTGGACTGCAGAACTGCATTGCAAAATTCACAGTATGCACATTTTGAATGATGGCTGGTTCCCTTATTGTTTCAGAAAGTGCTAATTAGGTAGGCTCACATTTAAATGCAAATTGTATCAGTATCTCCCCCATCCCTAGTTGCAAAGTTCATATTCCAAGTGTTAGATTCATAAGCAACTTAAATTTTGTCCTAATCTTGTTTTAATGTTTGTGCAGTGAAAAATGCATTGCTTGTGGGCTTCCTTGTATTTTCCTAGTCCCTTTCCAATTCATTGTACATAATTAAATATGTGTTTCCTTGGAATTTGGAGGCTTTGGATTATTAATAAGCTTGAACAGTAATGTAACCTGGAGTTGGCTAGAACATCAATAATGGTGGCCAGGCTAACTCTATTCAGGAGGGCCACACCTGTTCCACTGACTTCAGCAGATGAAGGTCCTCTGAGCCTCAGAGGCCACATGGGCCTTCACCAACAAAGCTGGATTAATAACCACCCCCAGACCACAAACTTGATCCTTTAGGCTGCAGTTGCTAATGGCCTCCAATGCCTATCATTCCTGGTTTAGGGAAAGTATATTCCAACCAGGACAGGTTGAACACAGGGCAGACGAACCATTTCCCAACAGTACCTTTGCCTGCTCTGGACTGAATGTCAGGCTGTGTACATACCATAGCTTTAAAGCACATCACTTCCCCCAAAGAATCCTGGGAACTGTAGTTTACTCCCTTACAGAGCTATAATTCTCAGCACCCTTAACCAACAACAGTTCCTAGAATTCTTTGAGGGAAGTCATATGCTTTGAATGTATGGTATGTATGCAGCCCCAGTTTATTAGCCCTCATTCATTCCATTACCAATTCCAAGAAGACTTGATCTGCCAATATTAGTAGGTAAACATGCTTCACCTCCTGACTTGTGCAGATCAAGCTGCTATTAAAAGCACAGGAGCAGGCTAGACTGGTTTGTTTTCCTGGTCAGTCAACACCTCTATTTCAGATGCATCTTTTAAACCACAGTTGAAAACAGAAGGCTGGACTAGGTTGACCTTGGCTTGGTCTAACAAGGCAATGTTAACGTTCTTGTGATCTCAACGTTTAGATTGGCTCTATGTAGGAGGGCAAAGGAAGAGTCTGCCAATTGCACAAGCTGTCTTCTCCAATTCCACTTTTTCATTGCTTTCTTATCGCCAACTGCTAGGTTTCTGTCTCAATGCCCCGAACCACAGCTGTATATCAGTGATTTGTTACACTCTCTGTTGGCCATGTTCTGGTTATGATCCCGCAAATGTCTCTGTTTCATTTTTCTACTAAACTTGTTTGCAGTTTTGCTGTCTTTATGCCAGTCAGGTTGTTTCCCTGCTGCTATCTCCCCCACCAAAAAAGTATAAAGATAAAATAAAAATCAGTGGTTAATTTCAAAATATTACAAAATGAAGTATAAAATTGCTTTGGATATTAACAAAAACAAATTAATAACTTGAAGAACTGAGCTTGCTTGCTTTATTCTTTTCCTCCTTTTCCCTTTTGTGTTCCAGCTTTTAGATGGGGAACCTTTCATTTTCTAGATCAGGGTAGCCAACACTGTGCCCTCCAGGTGCTGCTGGACTACAGTGCCTATCATCTTTCATCATTGGCCATGCTGGCTGAGGCTGATGGGAACTGGAGCCCAGCAATAACCATTTTGGCTACCCCTACTTTAGAAGTTTAATTACAACTCCCATCAGCCCCAGCCAGCATGGCCAATGGTCAAGGATGATGGGAACTACAGTCCAACAACATCTGGAAAGCTGCAGATCCTCCATTCCTCTTTTAGATTGGAAGTATGAGTGTGGGAACAGTCTCGTTTGTTATTATTGATCTTACGCAAGCTTAGGCTTAGGTGAATATATCACTTTTGGTTTCTCCCAGCATCTCATTTTCCAGTTGTACGTTTGATTCTCCACATTTCCACATGAGTTGGGTGACTTTTTTTTAAAGTCCTTGTGAAAATTTGTCAGACTTTTTCTCCTTGTATGCAAATTTTTGTAAGCCATTTTGCCTACAATACACATTTTTGCAATTTCCCGATAGAATGCATTTTTGTGTTATTTTCATGAATATATGCATTTATATATACAGTTTACCCCAGCATATTCATTTTTCTACATATTACTTGATAGAGGACTGCGCTGTAAAATTCAGAGGTGTTGATTTCGAAGGATGAATGTGTTTCCGTTTGCACATAGTTTAAGAACATGTGAATTAATGAAATGCAAACTGAATCAAATTTCTTCCACATCCCTACTTGCAACTGATTCAGTTACTTGAGACCTGGACCACAAAGGCCATATCCCATTCTAAAGATCTTTCTGGGAAGAGAATACAAGGGACAAATATGTCTGGGCATTTTCTCTCTATAAACATTACACAATAGTAACCTGGGAAGTACAGTTTCTCACTCCTCACTGCTGCACAGACATATGGATATTCTCATATAGAATACCATTAAAACCTTCCAAAATAGCTGAGTGGAGAACATTGAAGCAAATTAGTATAAATGCCTTCAGAGGGAGAGCCTTTTCAGTGGTGTCCCCCTTTTTGTGCAATTTAGCCTCCCACCACTGGTATGCAGCATACAGCCACTTTATCCTGAGGAAATGTGGTCCTAGGGCAGTCTTTCCCAACTAGTGGGCCACCAGATGTTGTTGGACCACAACTCCCATCAGCCTCAGCCAGCATTGCCAATGGTCAGGAAAGATGGGAATTGTGGTCCAACAACATCTGGTGGCCCACTAGTTGGGAAACACTGTCCTAGAGGGAGAAATGTTCCCCATCCCAGTCTAATCCTTTATAATGCCATATAAACTAGTTGCCATGTCATCATCTTGTGGCAGTGGGTTTCACAAGCTAACTGTAGACTGAGGAAATATTTCCTTTTGCCCATCCTGAACTTACTGCCAGTTGCTTCATGGGGCAAATTCTTGTATTACGAAAGCCTCATAGAACATCTCTCTGTTCACTCTCTGAAAACCAGGGGCAGAGAACCTTATTCAAACCAAGGGCCACATTACCTCCTGAGCAACTTTCTGGGGCCCACGTGCCAGTGGTGGGTGGGGCCAGAGGCAAAAATGAACAGAGAAACAAATATGAATTTCACCTCTGTACAGTAGGCTAGTTTCTTCACACTCACACATCCCTCTCTCTCCCCTATCCAGGCAAGCAAGAAACATTATCAGAGATCTAGGACACACTTCAGCCAGGCAAAGAACACTCAAGGAAGGTGTGAAGCAAGGCCCGTGAGGGGTGTGGCCTCAGGAGAGAGGGAGTGGCTGGGAAGGGGTGTGATTTGGGGATAGTTCCAACAGCCACATTTGGCCTCTTGGCCTGAGGTCATCCCTGCTGTTCATAGACTCTATAGAGTTCTATAAAACTCTACCACACACACCCCGCCCTGTTCTAAAATAAGAAGTCCCAAACTTTCCACAAATAAGCAATCCAGCCCTTGGATCATTTTGGTGTCCTTTTTAAAAACATTTTCAAGATTACCTTTTCCAACATGGCCAAATGGCCAGGAATTATGGGAAATGTTGTCCGGCAACATCTGGGGATGTTGGGATCCCACCCAATCCCTCAGCCAGGATAAGAAAAATTAGAATAAGGGCAGTAATAACCACCAGACTGGGTTACAAGCCTGCAAAACCCTTTAGGCTATTAAAGTGCTCTCTGAATGATAAATAATAACGTTGGAGAGAACCATTAAAAAACAACCATGACATAATAAAGTAGGTAAACTCATAAAAATGACTCTGGTACCGTGCATGTATATTTATTAAACTAAATCAATTGCCCATTTTAATGTCCAAAACACAGTAAAAAAGGGAAGGACAAATGTATTTCATTTTAATAAGACACAATTATCCTTGTTTCTGGTAAAAGCCAAAATCTTCCTAGACAGAAGCATGTGGAGTGAGGAAGGGAATGTCTGGAACAATATAAAAATCTATGGAGCTGCTCTTAGATAAATAATAAATGCAAAAGGAGAAGAGAGCAGGCCAATGTGAAATGAACAATATTTTTTTTTATCCGGGATGACTTCAGAGGTGATGCTATAGGAATCCTGTCTCCTCGACAGACAATGAATTGGCAACGATCAGGTATTTTGATCGCTGGAGACCATAAGAAGCTGCTTTAGATGAGATCAAGCTACTTGTCCATTTGGCTCACCATTGTCTACTCTGACTGGTAGTGGCTCTGCAGGATCTCAGGAAGAAGAGGTCTTTCCCATCAGCTGTATATTATAGGTGGACAACCTCAAGCCCGGAGGCCAACCGCAGCCCTTGAGGCTCCTCTATCTGCCCTTTGGCCACCCCCCCTGCCTCTAAGCCACAGGCCTCACTGTTCATGCTTCATTGGCCACACTTCCCCTGAGTGTTTTTTGCCCGCCTGGAACGTGTTCTTGAACTCTGGTGATGGTTCCGGCTTCCCTGGATGGGCAAGGGAGGGGAGTGTACAAGTGTCTGTAGAAGCTAGCTTACTTTGAAAAGGTAAGATTTGCATTTGTTGCTCTGCCCACTTTTGCCTCTGGCCTCGCCCACCACTGTTATGTGGCCCCCGGATGGTTTGCCCAGAAGGAAATGCGGCTCCGGGGCCGAGAAAGGTTCTCTGCCCTGTGCTGCATGATCCTTTAGGGTGGAAATCATGTGGAAGTGAGATTATATCCAGTCTTTATTGAGTATTTGTTCTGATGTGTTTGTGGAGCGGTTATTCAACAATAAGCATTCATTTGCTTGCAAGGTGTTTATACATCATCCTGTTAGTCATTCATTCATCCCACACTTCCGAATGCATTTCCCCATCTTTTTTTTTTTGAAGTAGATTTGTGGTGCTAGGGCAACAGAGCTCTTTAAATTTGAGTGCAAACCTAAAGTTGTGGTACACGAGTGAGTCAGTCCCATAAATAATGACAGTCTAGAGGCACCCCAAGAATGATCAATAGCACTAAAGGCAGCAGAGAGGTTGAGGAGGATGAGGGCTGAGTAACGATCGTTGGTTTTGGCAGTGATATGGCTGGTGATTTGGATGGGGACTGTTTCAGAGGCGTGTGGAGGGTGAATGCCTGATTGCAGAGGGTCATGTGGAGTTAGGTGAGAGAAAGACAGCAGAACATAGGAGGGTGCCTTAATACACAAACAGGCCTGGGGTCCATCTACCTCAGTACTGTCTACACCGACTGGCAGTGGCTCTCCAGGGTTTCAAGATGGGGGTCTCTCCCAGCTCTTCTTGGAGATGCTGGGGATTGAACCTGGAGCCTTCTGCATGCAAAGCACAAGCTCTACCACTATGGCCCTTCCCTACAATAATTAGCAGGCTGTGGGAGTTTGGAGGCCAAGGGATGGAGGGATATTGGGATAAGAGAAAGATGGGTAACAGCATATTTTATGACATGGGTTTTTTTATTAAACTGTAGGAAAACAACTGAGGATGATTAGTTCCTCTCTAATCACTACTGCCCTAATGAGCAATAAACTCAGATAGATAGTCATCAGCCTGGACAAGGGCGTGTTTGTGTGTGTGTGTGCACGCATAAATCACAAGGCAGGTCAATAAAATGACTCCCATTAGGACAGCAATACACTTAAGTCAGAAGAAGTAATATCGAACCCCACAGGGCTTGCTTCTGAGTAGACCTGTATAGCATTACACTGCTATGCCATTAAGGAAGCCAAATGGCATTCAACAGGGATTACTCCCAGGTAAGTGGATCCAGGGTTGCAGCCCTTTTGGAGACTAAAAAGGTCACCCAATTAAGTAAGAAGTAGTTAATTAACTATAAATTCAATGCAAATACTGCGGATGGCAGATGCCATGTTGTCCTCTGACACATAGGAGGGAATGTCTCTTGTAAAAAAAAATTTATTATTATTTTATTACATTTTCATCCCACCTTTTCTCCAAGGAGCTCAAGGGAACGTAGATAGTTCTTCCCCACCCTGTGTTATCCTCACAACAATCCTGTGAGGTAGGTTAGGCTGAGAGCATGACTCACCCAGTGAGTTTTATGGCTGAGGGAGGATTTGAACTCTGGCCTCCCACGTCTTTGTCCAATACTCTAACTACTACACCACAGTGTCTACACCGCAGGGTTGTACTCCACCAAGTCCTCCTCAGAGCAGACCCATTAAAATTAATGAGCCTAAGTTAATCAGGTCTATTCACTTTAATGGGTCTACTCTGAATAGGGCTGGCATTGACTACCACCCTTGATATGCACATTATCTATGTGTTTTCCACATCAGAGCAATTGTTTTTACTCCTCTGCAAAGTTATGCAATTTAAATCAATTAGTTCATTGATGAATCAATTAAAGCTCATATGATGAATGACTAATGTTTATTTAATCAGGTGGCAGCCCTATTTTTGATGCTTATTTTCTAAAAAGAACAATGCATCTTGTGCCACCTGAAAAACTAATAGGTTTATTATGGCATAAGCTTGGGTGGAGGATTTTCTTCTGCCTTCTGAAATCTTTGTGAATGTAGACTTGGGTTGGAACCGCACCTCCCCCCTCCCCAAAAAAAGCTCTATGCAAGAAGCAGGCGCTTACTTTTCTTCACCATGGAGATGTGATAGGAAAATGGCTCTTATTAAATCGCTGCTTGCCTGTTGCAAAGGTGGCAAAAGCACAGGAAATCAATGGGGTGGTGGTGTAGAAACGTTTACACCTCTAACAGGGATAAACTGTAGACTCTCAAAGGGGATGGGGAAAAGGTTTTCTGCACATGCTCAGAGATAATTTCTTCAGTATCACTTCACATAGCCCAGGATCAAGCCCTGCTACAGAAAAAAGATATTGGGCTGAAAAACAGTTCAGCAAGAAGAGTTCCTTTGCCCTAAGCACAAAATTACCTATGGAACCCATTGCAACGGGATGCAATTAGAGATCAAGCTAAATGTAAGTTTAGGCAAACCATTCTCTCTGTCTTCCTATCTGAGCCAAACCTTACTGCTCTGCTTTGCAGGGCTGTTAAAGATTATTGAGGTAATGCATCCAGGAGGTCCTAGCCACTCAAAAAAGTACTATAGAAATGTTTCCATAATATATACCTTTTTATCATTCAAGGAAAATGACCAGTGCTTATTCTGTGCCAAGGGTTCATTCATTGGGGCCCGGCGTGTTTTTATTTATGCCTGGGGGCAGGGTCAGTTTAGTTTCATGCGTATTTCCCAACCCCACTTTTCTTCCTTCCCTCCTGCCAGATATATTCATATGAAGTATAAATACAGACATATCCTAAATACTAAATGAGGTGGCAATCCTACCTTCACTTACCTGGGAGTAAGCCCTATTGAATTCAGTAGGATCTAGTCCTGGGTAGACACGGATAGGCTTATGCTCCAAGATACTGAGGAAGGCTGAAACGATTTAATTGTTATTATTATTATTATTGTTATTAAATACATCCAATTCATATCTCACGCTTCCTCCCTAAGGAGCCCAGAGTGACAAACACATTAATAATACCATTAAAAACATTCTGAGAATAATTAAAAACATTCTAAAGAGTTTCCACTCTCTCTTGTTTTGTCCTCTTAATTTTCCATGTATAATTACCATCCACTCCTCTGTATGTTTATTCAGAAGTAAGTCCCTTTGAGTTTTATGGGACTTACTCATAGGTCAGTGTGCCTAGGACTGTACAACTCAATCCTTCCTGTCTGACAGTATCTAGAGCCTAATTGCCTGCTGTTTGCTTGATATTAAGCAACCTTTACAAGTGCCTCCCAGCAGCAACTGTAGGCATTACAGATTCTGTTGGACTTCAACTCCCATCATCCTTCATGATTGGCCAAACTGGCTGGGGCTGATGGAACTTGGGAGTCCAACAGGGTCTGGACAGCCACAGGATCTGCATTCTTCCCCCCCCCCACCTGGTGCCCTCCAGATGCTGTTGGACTTCTACTCCCTTCAGCCCCAGCCTGCATGGCCAGTGCTAACCACACCAGAATCTATTCCACTTTCAACAGTCATAGCTTCCCCCAAAGAATCCTGGGAAGTGTAGTTTGTGAAGGGTACTGAGTGTTATTAGGAGACTCCTAGTCCCCTCACAGAGCTTCAGTGGCCAGAGTGGTTTAGCAGTCAGCCCCTCTTCCCAGAGAATTTTGGGAATTGGAGCTCCGGAGGGGAATAAATGATCTCTTAACCAGAGCTTGGAAAAGTTACTTTGTTTGAACTTCATCTCCCATCAGCCCAATCCAGTGGCCAAGCTGGCTGGGGCTGATGGGAGTTGTAGGTTAAAAAAAGTAACTTTTCCAAGCTCTGCTCCTATCAACTCTCAACACTCTTAACAAACTACACTTCCCAAGATTCTTTGGGGGAAGCCATGACTGTTTAACGTGGAATAAATATCTGGTGTGGATGTGGCCTAAACATCAGGAGGATACCAGCTTGGGGGAAGTCTGCTTTGAAAAAAAACAAAAAAACCCCCTAGCTCTGTCTTTCTCCCCTCCTTTTCTCTCTCTTTTGGTTCACGTCGCAATGCCGTCGCTGGTGTTCGCTGCTTGTCACTAGAAACAGCCAGGAGGAGGAAGCAGCGGCGACGATAGCACCGCCTCCCTCCCTCCCCAGTTCTTCTTGTCTGCCCGCCCGCTTGGTTTCCGCCAATCAGCGCCCGCCCGCGCCGGTTCTTTCGGGCAGGGCGGGGCCGGGAGAAGAGGAAGGGCAAGGAAGGAGGGAGGAGGGGAGAAAAAGTTTATTGAAGACTCAGAGCAGCGAAACGGCGGCTGGAACTCTGAGGCGCGAGGACCCCCGCGCCCCCTCCCTCGCATAAGTGTCAGGTGAGAGAGCGCGTGCGCGGGCTCGTGTGCTGTTCCCTTTTTCTGTCTCCCCACCCCCCGCTGGAGAGGGGGCGATTTCCCCTTCTTTCTCTTCCCCCATCCGGAAGGGACATGGGGATCTACTCTCTGCCTCTTCCTTGCTTAGTTAGGTTGTAATCATAACCCCACTTATTGGATTCAATAGGACTTACTTTTGAGTAGACGTGGTTAAGTATTTGGGGTGGAACAGAGGGAAAAGGGGAGTCAGTCTCCACATTACTGTTTCCTGAGAAGTTTACCTGAGGGAGGAGGAAGAAGAGAGGGGGGCAGCAATAATATAGGGAGCGCCTCCTCTTCCATTTACACGCATACCCCAATCCGGAAAAGAAGAGTCGAGGAGAATGGCCTTAAAGGGTGTGGGGGGGGGATTCACTCCACCACCCCCGAAACTTTGAGGAAGGAAAGGGGATGTTCATGACTCCAGGGAGGGTTACATTTTCCTCTCGGGCGACTTTGGTGGGGAAAAAAAGGGGCCTTAGGCAATATTCTTCCTTCCCGCTCCCCAGAAAAGTCAAAGAAATGACTCCTTCCCTCAGTTGCCGGAAGCCTCAGGAGGGGAGAGTGTTCTTGCACTCGGGTCCTGCTTGCGGGCTTCCCCCGGGCACCTGGTTGGCCACTGTGAGAACAGGATGCTGGACTAGATGGGCCACTGGCCTGATCCAGCAGGCTCTTCTTATGTTCTTAAGACTTTTTTCTAGGTGGGTGTCTCCCCTCCCCTTCCGGAAATGAGAGGAAGAGAATTACAAATGAAATCTTTCCCTAAATATTTTGGGGGGGTATGGCTCCCCCTCAGGGGACCTTACACAGGAGATGAGGCTTTGTGGAAGGCTTCCTCTTGCCCCTTTCTCTCTCTCCCCCCCCCCAAACAGGGGCTAATGTTGGGAGTTGCTGCTTAAAGGCGGGGGGGGGGAGGAAAAAAGGTCTTGATTGCAGGGGAGTTTTGGGAGTATCTTATCCCTCCTTCTGTCCCTGTTCTCAGAAGGTCTTATTTTGGGGGAAATAAGAGGATAAGGAAGGGCTAAGCACGTCTTTCTCCTAAATGGGGACTGTGCCCCCCCACACACACACACATGCACACACATGGGGTAAGGAGGGGCAGGAGAAAACTCAATTTAAGTGGCAAATCTCAACTGAAAGGCAGAGGTAGGTAGCAAGAAGACCACTATGCAATTTCTGGTAGGCTTCTTACTTGTTGTTTTAACTTGCCTACTAGTTGCTGCAGTTCCTTGCAAAGGAGGCTGGGCTAGGTGGGCTGTGATCTGATCTGGCAAGACACATTTTAGACTCTAAAAAGGGAGAGTATAGACTTGGGATGACTGGTTAGTTCTGTGGGACCTTAGGAGATCCAGAGAGTGTGCGCTTGCTTTGGAGACTTAAAATGCGTCATTGGAATGTGGGTTTTCTAGTGAACAAAAAGAGTCTGTGAAATAACTCAAATCAACCTAAACCTGTGTGTAGGGGAATTTTCACCCCCTTCCTCATTTCAGAGGATCATGCCCTTGGGAGAGACTAGATGAAACGGGGTTGGGTGGACAACATGGGGATGAAGGTGAAGGTGTATATAAGGAACAAAAAAGATCCTATGGTTTGTAGGGGAGGTTAAAAATTGGAGAGGGGTTAATCACCTGCTTATTATTTGTATCCACCAGGGAGCTCATCTGGAGTTTATTTTTTTTAAAAAAATCTTCACAACTGGAGGTAGGTTAGTCTGAGAGAGAGAGAGAGAGTATGACTTGCTTAAGGTCTCCCAATGAGCTTCAAGGCCAAGCGGCAATTTGATTTCAAGTTCAGTTGTTACACAAATATTAAGGAAGTGGAATGAGGTTCCACCATAGCAGGGACAGAGAGCCTGTGCCCCTTCAGATATTGTTGGGACTACAACTCCTATCAGCTCCAACCAACATGGCTGAGGTAATGAGAGCTGTTGTGCAGCAACATCTGGAGGGCCGCAAGTACGATAGGGCAGCTTTTCCCCACCTTTGGGCCTCCAGAAGTTGCTAGACTGCAATTCCCATCATTCCTGACCATTGGCCATGCTGCCTGGGGCTGATGGGAGTTGTAGTCCAACAACATCTGCAGACCCAAAGGTTGGTAAAAGCTGCTATAGAATATACTCACTCCCCCTTTCTAGGATGACTTTGTTCACCTTTGGAGTTCTTTGGATGGAATCAAAGCAATGGAAAGAAAGCAATGGAATTGAAAGGAGAGAGGGATATGGTTCTGTCTGCTGTCCCATTCCAGTGTGGGAGCCTTCAGTTAGCCCAAGGAACTGAGGAAGGAGGATGTGATGGGGAATTAAATGCAAAATGGGAAGAGAAATGAAGAATGGGGTCACAGTCCTTAATAATTTCTCATGGAGTGGAGACCTCCATTAAACCTTTCGGGGGTAGCAAAACAAGAAAGCTGTCAGAAGGGAAAAGGGGCAAGGAGTTGGAGGATTGCTGTTTTTCTCTTGGAAGTGGGATGGGGATAAATATTGTACTTCCTTTGGCATGCAGGAGGTATAGAGGGATTTTGCTGCATACTTCTGCGGGGGAGTACTAGACTGATGGGAAGACAGGAGTGTATATGTCTTCGGGTGGATGGGGGTTATCAGTACACCAAGGGACCTATTAGAGTTCTGGAAGGAAGTAGCAAAGTGGTATAGGGAATTTCTAGTAGGATGTGGGAGGCTTGCTTGGGTTTTAGGAGAAGCAGGAAGTATCAACTCCTGCCCCATTGAGAGGGCAGCAAGGTTGCAAAGGGCTGGGGCTTTTCCCAGTAGGGAAGAGTTGGTATGTGCTGTGGGAAGAGGGGAGATGATGCGGGCTGATGTGCAACCTCACTGACCCCAAGAAATAAACATGCTGACGGAAGTCAGATTAACCTCAAACAGCTGTTGTTGTTGTCCCCAGCTGCCCTGCCCTGGGGGAGTATGAGTCAATCAGGTGATTGGATATCCAGGAAATAAATAGTAGGTCAGTGAGAATTTACTGTGGTGGAAGTGCTTTGGTTAGAGGTATGTGGCTCTGATCTGGCCTGGTGGGCAGAGAGGTTTGTCAGAGGGTGAACCTTTAGAGTTCATTTGTGGTCACTGTTATATTTACTTTTGGGCTGATCTCCCCCCTTCTATTAATCTGATTTTTGGGTTATGCTTCGGACACTTGCACCCTGATTCTAAACATGTCTACTTTGATCTCAAGGGGATTAGCTTCTGGGCAAGTGTGTTTGGGATTGTAGCGTTAATGTCTTGTGTTTCAAGTGTTACATTGTGTCTGCATTACAGTATATGCTTAATCTTGTTAGAACTGGGAGCTTTGTCTGTGGCTGCAAATTCTCTTTTTTGTCTAGGTGGTTATTTAACCCATGTCTCTGGCAGTAGTAGACAATGTGATTTAAGTTTATTATTGTTTAGCCTGTTACAGAATATATCAGAATACAAACTATTGTGCAGAGGAAGGTACAAAGTGACTTAACTTGATTGGGGACACTTAAAAAAAATATGCATAACTCTTTGCAGGCTACTGATCCTTTTTCCCCTAGACCAAATATGGCAAGGAGTTGGCCACCTGAACATCAGTTTGTCCAATAAGAGTGCATTTATGTCTACTTTTCTAACAGCTGCAGTGTTTTTAGAAGTCATAAAGTTCTTCATTTTGCCATTTGTACTGTTGCCACTACCACTTTGGTTATGTGATATACATTTTTGCTGTTCCTCACTGTTTCGTCTTCAGGCTGAGAAGAAAAGTGCTGGCTAACCCATTGTCTCTTGTATTATTGTGTTAGAGTGGATAGAGGATTCTGCCTCTCAAAAGGATGCTCTAGCCAGCTATTTCTGCCCTGGAAGACAGAACTAGTTACACTCTGCTCCTCACATTCTTCACACCAGCCCGGCTTGCACATAACACTAAGCCACACCATGGCTAGTACACCTGGATAGTAGGTTGCAGCTGCTTTGCTACTCCTCCAGTACAGCTGGGAGCTAAGCGATGGTTTGGCTTAGTTTGTTGTTCAAACCCATGGTTTGCCTCTTCCAGACAAAGACCAAGTTGTAGACCAAGAACAAACCTTGGTTACAGCTCATGGTTTGTCTGGGTGTTGAGATTGGGCCCCCTGCAGGATTGTAGGCCTTCACAAGTGCCTATGACCGTTGAACTTGATGTCTGTCCTGTTTCCACCTCCCTGACCAACTAGGCTCCAGCTGGACTAGTGTGCATTTTCATTCTTGCTTTGGATGCTTTTTTGTGTGTGTAGTAGCTTCATGTCTTGAAATTGGATCTGGAGAATCTTTCTTGTGTGTGTGTGTGTTAATGGTCTTCTGACAGTTACATGTAAGTGTGCTGTTTATTGTTTTGTTGACAAAAGGACTGGTGGCTGGCAACAATATCTCAAGTGTGCCATGCACAGCTTTTTCTTAAATCTGTGCCTGGACTTGTTTGTGACTGCAGCCTTGCCTGTGAGGTATGAGAGCAGAGAGGACATCCCAGTGCTGAGGTTGATTTGCTTCCTGTAAAGAACCAGTGTGGTACTGTTTCACTGCTGACTCCCATTTAATGTTAGTAGTCGACTGCTGTGGTTTAAGGCTAGTACATAATCAGACTTTGCAGCTTTTGCTCTGAAGCCTTCAGTAAAAAAGTAAAATTCCTTGTGTCATCTCTATAAGAGACTACCTTTAAATGACGTCTTTCTTTATTGTAGATGCTTATTGAACCTTAGCTTTTGTTTTAGTGACCTTTACTCCTAGGCCCTTTACTTTATTCCTCAATATCTTTTAGCTTTCAACTCATTGATGACTTTTATTGCTGCTCTTTGAATTCTGCCTTATTTGTCAATAGCTTTCAGTCAGGGAGGCATCCAGAAATGTGGAAGTGCTTCTGAGATGCAAAATTTAAAAATGGGACTTTGAGGTGGTTCAGGACTATATTTCAGCTTCATCATAACTATTTATAATGCTTTGCTCATGCATGCATGTTCCACGGAGGCAGATGTGAACTGGTGCAATCCTAAACCTGTACTTTCTTGCAAGTGCCACATAATCATTCTGCACCTGGAAGCAATCTACCTGCAAGCAATCTATACTTCGGAACTCCTTGCCCATTGATATTAGGCAGGAATGCTCACTGTATTGTTTTCACTGCCTGCTAAAACTCTTGTTTTTGCAACCATGCCCAGGTATGTAATTTTAACATGTAATACACTATAATTTTTAAATTCCTGATATAATTTTTAATTACATTTTAAATTAAACTATAATTTTTAAATTGCAGAGATAACTTCATGTCAGCTTGTTTTTAATGTTTGCTTTTATCAGTAGTTTTTAATGCATATTTTAGACTGTTTTTTTTGTAAGCCACTTAGAGGCTTTCCGTCAAGTAAGCAGCATATACATTTTGTTAGATAAATAAATAAATCAAATAAACATTTGTAAGTCAGCTCCATTGAGATCTGTGGGACTTGCTCCCTAGAAATTTTTACTTAGGATTGCAACCTTACTGAGCAATCCAAATGCTGGGGAGCCAGCGGAAGGGGGGCTGGCGGAGGAGGAGCTGGCGGAAAGCTCTGTGGGATCATCCTCCCATTCGGGAGCTGCCAGCCCAGTTGAACACTATCTCCACCAGGAGCCATGTGAACAAGCCAGCCAGGAAGCGCTGGCTCCGATGAACTGGCCTCCCAAGGAGCAAGTGCTCCTTGTAGGCCATAATAGGAAATAAATAAAATTATTTTACTGCATTGTCCTTTTGGCCGGTGGAGTTTGTGGGAGGATCAGGACCTGGGAAGGGCTCTGAAAGCGAGGAGGATCTTGTATAAGTTCCCCCACTCCCGGCTCCTCCCCCACCATGCCCCCGGAATGCCCTGTTTTCAGGGCTTCTGCCGGCCCTCTGTCTGCCAGGATGGCTGTCCCTGGCAGTGGCACCAGTAGGCTCCTGGCGACACCATAGCTCAGCCATGGTGGAGCCAGGAGCCTGCCCCCTCTACTGGGGATCAGCAGCATCCAACTCACCCCAGCCCAGTGGAAAGGTGAGTTGGATTGCACCTTTAGGCTGTAATTCAATACACACTTACCTTGGAGTAAGTCCAGTTGACCCCAATGGAGCTTAGTTCGGAGTAAACATGTACTGGCTTCCATCCTAAGTCTCTTGCAACAAAAGCAATGAATTATGACACCATTCAAAATAACAGATATATACATATTTTATATGCCCTGCAATCATGTTCCCAGGTGTGTTGTGTCAGAAGCGTTTCTAGTTGACATGCTTTGGGTTTTCTGCTGCCTTATCTCAGTGGATTCTCTTGGCCCTCTGTCCAAGATATATTATCTTGGCCCTTGGTCCTAGCTGTCTCCCATCTTTCCAAAGAACTATTATTTTTCAGCTGTTTGCTTCACTGTTTGATAGTAGTAAAAACAAATACTTCTTAGAGCTTCCAGATAATAATTTCAACCTTACAGCCTTAATTCCTTTCATTATGCTTTCTTAAAACTTGGTATGCTATCTTACAAAGGAAAATAGGTTGTTATGGAACGTCTGGAAATTAGCAAAGTGGTATGCCTTTGAAAGTGAACCACACTCGCAGCATAACATTTGAGCCCACGCGATAGCTTTTTTAAAGGGAGTGACTTCCTGTATACTGCATATATGCCAAAAAAAGGGGGGATTATGTTTGTTTGAATGCAGTTCGTACAAGGATTGTGCTTTGACCTGGATCCTAAGTGTTCTTACATTAGGGTGGGGAACAATTTTCTGCCTGAGGGTCACATTTCCTCACAGGGGCAACATACTAGTGGAGGGCGGGCCAGAGGCACAAGTGTTTGGAGTAATGGATGTGACTATTTACCTTTGTATAGCAGGCTACGTTACACCCACACAAAAGTCAGAGTTTCTACACATACCCACGTATCTCCATCCAAACAGGCATGATGAATTATCACGGTTCAAGGACACATTCCAACCAGACAGAAGCAGTTGAGGAGAGTGTGGATCAGGGTCAGTGAGGGGTGTGACCTAAGGAGAATTCCAAGAGCTAGACTGAGAGGCCTGGAAGACTGCTTTTGGCCCTGGGGCCTGAGGTTCTTAAACTCTGTATTAGATCTTGCTCACAGGATTGCCCACAAAGAAGCTAGATGATGTTGTGCAGCGTATCCATCCACGCTAATAACTAAAAAAAACCATCCTATTAGAAATGTGCCTTAAGTGAAATCTGGCTTTTATTAACCATAATCCCCTGCAACAGATGTGAAAGACGGCATGGGCAGTTACCAACAGGACAGTCATATTATGACCATGATCCAAAGCATTAAAGAGGTTTTACTCAATCTGGCTTTTAAAGAAACTAACTGTCCAGTTGATCAAGCAGCAATTATTCTTGTTAATGGCAAAACCTAATGAAATGGCAGGGCAGCATTTAAACTGTGCGATCAGACTCTGAAGCTATCTGATAATAATGGATATAAACACATTTGAAAAAGTAATTTTAATGACTTGCACTGAATTTAGTATGAAGAATGAATTGAGCACATCTAGGTGGCCCAGAATGCTTGGGTTTTTTTAGTATTTTAATTTATGAATCACTTTTTTACATTTATCTGAAGGTGATCTATACAAACATACCATGAACAGCTAAAAATAGTTTTAAAAACTGGACAAAAAATATACACCAAAGTAAAGGTAGATGTAAAAGCAATACAAAATGAATGCCTAAGACAGACATCTTTTCATACACCTGGAAAAGCTTGTTGAAACAAATGTTTTCAGCTGTTTCCAGAAACTACAGATAGTGGGCACCTGCTGTAACTGAACAGGGATGCTGTTCCAAAAAACAGGGGGCAGCCACACTGAAAGCCCTGCTCCAAATGTCTGTGTAAAGGACTTCTGATGTTTTAGGGACATTAAGGAGACATTCTTCTGCACAACGTAGTGATCCAGTGGAATATAAGAGATAACGCAGTCTCTTGAGTAACCTGCAGGGCCCACTAACTAAATGATAAAGTTTAGCAAACCTAGTAAGCAAGGCAAAACATGCATGGTTGTATTTCTGTTTCTTTGAACATGTTTTAGAAATAGCATCTGTGGGGGCCCTGATCCATGTACATAGCTGCTTTTGGAGAGGAGAGATATTCGTCAGGAAAAGAGCAGGCTGGGGAGGTTCAAATCTGTCCTTCGACACTGTGGTACAAAAAAACCCCAAGCAAATCGGAAACGCGATCATGTATTTTGTTGTCCCATCTCTAACACATACCCACATTGAGCATATACACGCAAGTGTGTGTGTCTTTTTGAAAAAGTCTTTTTCTAATGCTAAAACTTTTATTGCATTTGATTGTTTTGGCAGGTGTGTAGCTTTAGACATGTAGAAATGTTGATATTAAATGCTCTTTAAAATGGAATGCTACAGTCCCCACCAAAGTGGATACGAAGATCTCTGAAACTTGTTCTCTTTATTGTAGTGGTGAGAGACCTACACCTCTCCTTGAACCTTCTGCTGATTCATATCTTTGGTGTACTATGGGGTATTATTCCACCTGTTAAGGATCACAGGGGTCAGGAGATGCCTCAAAATGGTTTGAATTCTTTGAATATTGCATTTGAGAGGTACTGTTGAGCAGCCCCTTCTGTAAGTGTTCCAGGTTCAAGTGAACTCTGATGGGTAAGGAAATGTTGGGTTAGGGACATATAGGGGGGAGGTAGAGGAGGTTCACATAAGTGCAGGCACGGTAGGTGGTGGAAATGTGGAGGTAACATTTCCAGGGGTTTTTTCCTCATAATGTAGAAGACCTAATGGAATAGCTTGTATGATGTTGCTACATTTGACTTGTCAGCCCCAGGGATCCAGATATTTCAGAGTTGTGACTTCTAATAGTGCTAAACAAAAGTACCCCATCTAGTATTTCATGTGCTGGGTCTACATCCTGTTGAACAATTCAGTCCTTATTCTGAAGGATGGATAGAACATGGGATATCTGAAAGAGTGCTTAACCATCCATGGCTTGACAGTGTTACTCTTGGGAATGTAAAACATTATCCTGTTAAGATCTAAGTATCATTAGCACAGAAGATTAGCTTGAGGATCAAGGCTGAATGTACCTGTGGAACTTAAACTCAGCCAATAAGGCTATGTAATTCTTTTGATCAGAGTAAATAAAATTTGAACTGCAACTGAATTTTTCTGCATTCTGTTGAGCCAATTCTAACTTCTGTGCAGCTCTTAAGGCAAGGGTGAGGAGCCTCTGGCCCTCCGGATATTGCTAACTGCAGCTTCCATAATCTTTGTGCGCTGGCCATGCTGGCTGGGACAGATCAGAGCTTCGAAAAGTTACTTTTTTGAACTACAACTCCCATCAGCCCAATCCAGTGGCCATGGTGGCTGGGGCTGATGGGAGTTGTAGTTCAAAAAAAGTAACTTTTCCAAGCTCTGGGACAGATGGGAGTCCAACAACACCGGGGGGGGGGGGTCCACAGGTCCCTTTTCCCTGTTTACGGCTACATTATGATAATGTAATTTATCTGAGCTTGAGTATAAAAAAAGTGTCCTGGCATCTAATGTTACTGTATGTATATTTATCCTACCGTTTATCATAAATTCCTAGGGTGACAAAAACTGTGTAAAACCACCTGTGTGGTTTTGCCATTTCTGGTTATTGTCACAGAGCATTAGTGTGCGTGTGGGATTCAGGTGCCAAGGGTGAGGCCTAACTGTTCCCTCCATGACCCTCAAGCCCAGTTACTGTTTTGTCATGGCTGGGCCACAGTGTGATGTGCCAAGCACTTTTGTGCCTGCCGGGTTAATTTCAGTGCTCAGAAATAATGGAGCTGCTTGCTGGTTGTTGTTTTTAATAGTTCATGTTTATGTGGTGATCTCCTGCCTAGTCTGAAGCTTGTTTTGTGTACTGTTGGTTCCTTAAACTAGGACAAACCACGTCTGAATGGTCAACCTGGCCCACAGCATAGCCCATGGTCCTAAGAGCCCTCCTCTCCCTCTCTCTCTCTCTCTCTCTCTCTCTCTCTCTCTCTCTCTCTCTCTCTCTCTCTCTCTCTCTCTCTCTCACTCTCTCACTCTCACACTCTCACACTCTCACACTCTCACACACAAAATTGCTTTTCTTCCATGTCTGAGGCCTCTGTGGAGCTTACTACAGGACCCTGTGGTCATACACTCTCCCTTTGCTGTTAAATTATGGGCTGAAGATGAGAGTGTGTGCTGCCAACTCTGTTCAGCCTTGCCTTAGGTGTCCCCAGAAAGGTATATTTGTTCTTGCCTTGGAAATGTTTTTGGCTTCCATACAATTATCAAATGAGAGAGCAAAACTAAGCCCCCCTCTTCTTCTGTCACCAGCAATGTTAGCAGCAGTAGTAAAGAATCAGCTTTTGTGGTTGTCTTCCCAAAGTGGTTTCCACAGATCTTAGGCTTGCAGGCTAACTGCTCACTTCATTTCATTTGATCATTTTAGTTTTGCTTAGTGATTGTACAATAATTCTTGAAAGCATTTCAGAGGCTCCAAGCTTAATACCACACAAACTTTGCCTGAAAGTATAGGAAGCTGTCTTATGCTAAGTCAGACCATTGGTCCACCTAGTTCATCATGGTCTACATCAGGGGCTCCCTAAATGAGGTCTGTGGACCACCAGTGGTCCATGAGTTTCATTCAGGTGGGCTGCAGCTGTAAATTTGAATTTTTCAAAAACAATTGAGTATCTAGCACAGAGCATTGCAGTTGCTAAACAAGCAGGAAAATCATGGTTTGCCAAGACCCTCTGCAATTTTCAAGTGGTCCTGGGGGTGCATTTCGGAACTACTGGTCTACATGGACTAGCAATGGCTCTCCAGGGTTTCAGACGGGACATTCCTAGTGTTACCTGGAGATTCTAGAGGCTGAAC
Organism: Rhineura floridana; assembly: GCF_030035675.1. Classification (NCBI taxonomy): domain Eukaryota; kingdom Metazoa; phylum Chordata; class Lepidosauria; order Squamata; family Rhineuridae; genus Rhineura; species Rhineura floridana. The sequence goes on along the minus strand of NC_084493.1, from coordinate 15,584,238 downwards.
CTTGGGACCTTTTTTAATATTCCAAGCATGTGCCGTACGCCCCTGAAGGGTAATTTAGGACTACAGGGTTGTTGTTTTTTGTGAATGGAGATGAAATGACTTTCATGTTCTTGCTAATCTCTGAGATTGGGTAAAGACCAGATAGCTAAATAAATAAGAATCCAGTCGGTACACTGTGTGGTCCTCATGTGTATACTTCATCTGGTCATTATAATGACAGGGAGCAGCTGTAAACTGGTTTGGAATCTAATTCCCACCTCTCTAATTCAGGGTCTTTCCTATCTTCAGATTGTACCGCAAGACCAGTTAATCTTTGCAATAGCCTAAAATTACGGTGTGATTGGATAACTTCCTCTCCCTCCCCCAGTCCTCTTGACCCTGTCCTTTATGCCAGTTGTGCATCCATATGTTGCAGTGCGTTTCCAGGGATGAGGCAACTATCTTTCTGGTGCCGTGTGTCTTCCATAAAGGACTTTACAGAGCAGATTTTATTTCGGGGACAATTTTGCGTTTTGTTTTATTGATTTTATTTAAGGCATACTGTCTTTTCCATCAAGTGGTGTACAGCAACTTTAAAAATACAAAGCAACAACATTAAAATGATTATATATAAATTACAGCTGAAAATCCAGTTTTGCAGTTCTTTTTGTACAGAGCTCCAGTTTAAAGTGTTTGTTTCTTGAAGTTAGCCCTGTTCTGCACTCAGGCTTTCAATTTCTTAAACTGGGCAGAAATAGGCAACTGGGTTCTCACACTGACACACACACCCAGCATTGCCATAGACTTGGATGGCTTTCCCCCACGTCAGTGAGACTTGGGCACAGGGCTTCTCCCTAGTGCAAGGGTGGGGATCCTCAGGCCCAGGGACCAAACGTGGCCCTTCAGGCCTCTCTGTATGACACTTGGGACACTGCCAAGGTTATATCTCCTCCTGAGCCACACCACCTTTCACCAGGCCACACCACTCACTGGCCTTGCTTCATATTTTTGCCTGGCTGGAATGTATTCTTGAACTCTGATAGTGACTCACGTTTGCCTGGGATAGAGGGGTGTGTAGAAACCAGCCTACCGTACCAGAGTAAACTTTACATTCATTGCTCCGCCCACTGTTGCCTCTGGCACCACTGACATGTGGCCCCTGGAAGGTTGCACAGAAGGGAATGCGGCCCTTGGGCTACAAAAGGTTACTGTGTACAGCTATAACGACCACTCTAGGAGGTCCCTTGTAATGCACCTCAGCTGCCTCTTGCCATACATGAGCCAAGGCAAACGGAACTCAGCAGCTGCAGTTAACAAGGAGAAGGTTTTGAACAGCCACAGAGCCTCTGGCACCCTGGAGAAAGGGGGGAATAAAGAGTCTTGTGTTGTTCACTGGTATGGAAGAAAACAGCTGGAGTGCACAATGGGGGGCTACTGCTACTTATTGTTGTTTGTATTCCACCTTTCCTCCAAGGAAGCTTGCATTGTTCCCTTGTATGTACCTTACAACGACCCTATAAAGTAGGTTAGGCACACAGAGAGAGTGCCTGCTCCAAGGTCACCCAGTGAGCTTCATGGCTAAGATTTGAACAGGGGCTCCCCAGACTTGAGCCGACATTCTGACAGATGTACCATACTGCCTATCAATCAGGATTTGCCTTCTGGACCATGTTGAGTTGGGATAGGCAGGTGTGGGAATTATAGTCTCTAACTAAATGATACTTAAGAGTTTTGTCGTCTGGTAGTGCAGGGTAGCCATTGTGGCACCCACCACATGTTTGGGACTCCATCTCCCATCAGCCCCAGCCAGCATGATGAATGGTTGGGAATGAAGTAGTGAACATCTGGAGGGCAGCCTGTTGGCTACCCCAGTACAGTGATTGTAAAACTCTGTATAGTGATTGTATACTGTTGCACAGTATATAGTAAAAGACAAAGAGAAATTGTATCTAGGGCACCCCTCCAATGGATTTTGTGCAAAATAGCATTGCTGTACAAAATTTGAGCAGTGTCCCTTCCCAAATTTAAACACGTGCGCATAACTTTTTCCCAGTAAGTCTAAGCCTATTTTAAAAAATTGCCTTGCCAACATGGTAGGTGGGATATGGCAGTCTGTCTCATCGCAGGATCGTGTTCTCAACCATATGGAAAACAGAATTTTTAAAAAGTGTTCTGGAGACTTGGTGGCTGGTTCACAACTAACTTGGTGTGGTAGGAGTAAAGGGGTCAATAACTGTATAGTCTTGACAGGTTGGTGAAAGGGGTTGCTGTCACTTTAGTGAAAGCACAAAGGCCACAATGCCTTGCCCCTATCTAACTGAACATGGCCCACCAACCCATTAAAGGCAGCTTGGAAGAAGTTGGATGATATACTTCATGAACTGGTGCCTGAGTTTGCTTGTTTTCCTCTTCCCTCCCCATCCCATTTTTCCTTTTATGTCATGTCTTTTTTTTTAGATTGCAAGTCTCAGCATAGGGTATGCCTTGTCATTTATTGATCTTCTCCGCTGAAGAGCAGGGTACAAATGTTTTAAATTTGTAAGATAAAATTGACCCTGTAACTTAAAATAAGCAGGAACAGATGCACCTGTAGTGCCTTTTCAGTTTGCAGTGTTTCACATAACCTCTCTCTAATAATAGAATGACCTCATTTTTCACACGTGTTTTGTAAGGCTTCTTCACCTTTTTTGCTAAGTGTGTACAGCTTGAGTGCTATGTAATTTCTACTTTCAAGTTTCCAGATGGTGATGATTTCCTTTGTTAGTGTTCCTGTAAAGGCTGTCTGATCAGTGTATTTATTCTGTTTTGACACCAGTTTCATTGAACATTGCCCTTTGCCTCTGCTAAAATCTGTGTACTGTTTCTTTAAGAAATCAGCTTGCTCAGGGTGTCTTAACCTGCTTAACCTACCCTGCTAGCAAGGAAAAAGTTCTTTAAATAATGGATATTAGCTTTTACCAATTAGGATTATAAGCTTCACAAACAGGGTGGAGTTTTCCCAGTTCAGCCAGTCACATTTTAGAAGGTGGGGCATAATGTTCAGGGTAGGTTGCGCTGGAGTACAGCTTCAAGTGAAGTTAATCTGGGGTGAAGCAAACAGAAAATTGTGCAGATCTTGTTGGTAGGTTTTCTTTTGTTGCTGTTTGAATGTTTGTGTGTTTTCCACTTTGACTCTAAGGCAGTTCGGTCTGTGTGCTTTCAGCTGATTTTGCCATTGTTCATTTTGTGATGCTGGCAGGATATTAAAATTTATGCAGGGAACCAGAACAAAAGGGATCTTTGGACAGGAAATCAGGTGTCGAGACACAAACTTGTCTGAGTTTATTTTTTCATGGATCTCCAGCTTAAACTTCCTCCTTTATTCAGAAAAATGAATTTTGTATATGTGGCTATTTCTACAGTGTTGTGGGCTCTTAGGTCTGTATTCTTATTTTTATTTATTGTATGACACTGCAGCTCCTAAATCTCCTTGATCTGTGTTAACCACTTAATTTCTTTGGCTCTGATATTTTGGGGGTGGGGGTAGGGAGATAATGACACTACTTGTTGTGTTTAATGAGGACATCTGCTTTAAAATGTTTCCCCCTTTCTTGTCTGGATTTAAGTTGCATCTTCAAGATCATACTTTTAGAGATATGCATATTCTTTTGGTATGTTTATTTACCAGGGGATGGAGGAATCTTGTGAAAATGTGTAGGTTCTCGTGTATTTTTCATGGGGTTTGTGTGTGTATGGGGAATGTTCAAAAGCTGACATTGAGTGAGCGTGTGCTTTTTAATACTGATTTCCCAGACTGAGACATATTCATGCTGTGATTGTACCCTTTTTAGTGTAAGAGTAGAATTTCTCACAAACATCGGTCAATATTACCTCCATGTAAACCTCAAAAGCACCCTGTGCTACATCTTCAGGTTCTCTGTGTGTGTATGTGTTCCACGCCTCTTAATGTGTGTTTTACCAGCTGGGTTTGATTTGGGTACTGGATGTTTAAATATCTCCTCCTAAGTGTCCCAGAGGCACCCTTGGAATGGCCTTATGCTGCATATTTAGAGTCCTAAAGACAACAGCATTTGTGCTTGTGCAGTGTGACCAGGAAAGATTAGCCAAATGCCAGACTTCTTATTACTGAGTAAATACACATTACATTTTAACTAAGTGGCATAAAACTTTTACTTTACATCAGGTGTGACTTACACTCCAGGGGAAGCAAAAGGGATCATTCTCATCAGCTAGTTTGAGCAGACATTTTGGATTGAGGATCAGCACCTGAAGGTGCCTGGGAAGTATCTGCTGTTCCCCAGAGTAATGGGAGGTGGTGGTATTGTGGCAAAGGGACTTGTTGACAGTCTACTTCTGGTAGGTAGAGAGGGCCTTGGCTTGCTACTCTGTATCCCAGGAGCAGGGAACCTCTGGCCCCCCAGCTGTTGCTGAATTAAAACTCCCATCAGCCCTTGTAAGCATGATCAATGTCCAGGGATGATGGGACTTGCAGTTCAGCAACATTTGCAGGGCCAAAGGTTCCCCACACCTGCTCTATCCCATCCTCCAAAGGCATTCTCATAGATTTAGTAGCTGACCCCATATAGATTAATCTTATTAGGGGTATTTGCACGTTACATTTAATGAGTGTACAATGTATGTACCTGTGTACACAGTGGTTGAGCTGTAAAAATAAACAAGTCTGTATATTTTCACACAAACGTTTGCACATGCATAGAGACAGCTTGTACCTGTGTTCAGTGTTACGTGCGAACAAGCCTATTGGGTTTGAATCATAAGTGGCTGATGCAACAATTAACATCAAAACTCAAACTGAAGAAAAGGTAACAGATGTTTTCCCTCTACCCATTTGGAGCTGCTGAAGTCTTTCTATGCATGGGTAGAGTTGCAGTTCAGAGTAACTGTGAAAGCAAAATGTGCCCTGACAGGTAAACAATACTAGTTTGCTGGCCTGGCTGGAAAGCATCTCTCTGAGACAGGACAAGTGTCCTTGTCTCTTTTCAAAGTCATAGAAAGCTGACAGAGCTCTGCCATTCCAATAGCCCCAGAGGGTTTCAGTAGAGCAGCCTTCATCAGCCTGGTCCCTCCAGATGTTTTGGACTATAACTCCCATCATCCCCTGCCATCATGGCATGAGAGTTGTAGTCCAAAACATCTGGAGGGAGGGCACCAGGTTGCTGAAGGCTGCTCTAAAAAAATCCTTTGGTTTCTTGCATACAGTCTAAATTTTCAGTGTGTTGGGTAGTGTGCTTCCATTTTGATAAGGAATCTCCATGCTTTGAGACACCATGCAAATATACAGTGCTTGCTTAATTATCAGACCTATACTTTATTTGACCAATTTAACAACACAAAATACACCATTTATCACTATAAAAGTGTACTATTTAGCATAGTTAATGAAATTTACCAAGCAATCCTAGTTTTACTTAGAGATAATACCTATTCTGTTTGTTGGATCTTATTCCTGGGTTTGTGCATATAGGATTAGAGCCTCAAATGTACTTTTTCAATGTCTTAGGCTGCAGTCCTGTGCATGCTTACCTGGGAGTAAACCCCATTGAACCAAATGGGACTTTCCTCCAAGTAGACATGCATAGGATTGCACTGTTTTGTAACAGGGTGTCTTGAGGGAGGAGGAAAAATGTAGAGCGTAGGGGAGAGCCCAGGTCAAAAGACAACAGATGCAGGATACTGGTTTCTAGTATCTCCAATAAAGATCATCAGGGAAGGCAAACAGCAATTCACAAGCACTTTGGACATGAGTATTGTATAGGTCATAAGAAGAGCCTGTTAGATCAGGCTAGTGGCCCGTCTAGTCCAGCATGCTGGTGTCACAGTGGCCAACCAGATGTCTGTGGAAACCTGCAAGGAGGACTTGAGCACAAGAACACTGTCCCCTCCTGTGGTTTCCCCCACCTGGTCTTCAGAAGCATACTTCTTCCGACTGGAGGCAGAGCATAGCCATTGTGGCTGGTAGCCTTTGATACCTTTATCCTCCATGAATTTGTCTAATCCTCTTTTAAAGCCCTCCAAGTTGGTCTATAAATTAGTTTTATTTATTACATTTATATCCCCTTTTTCCTCTAAGGAGTTCAAGATGGCATACATGGTTTGCCCCTCTCCATTTTATCTACACAACAGCCCTGTGAGGTAGGTTAGGCTGAGAGCCCAAGGTTGCTCAGTGAGCTTCATGGCTGAGCCAGGATTTGAACTCTCCCAGGTCCTAGTCCAACACTAACCATTCCTCCACATTGGCTCTTGGTATATACAGGAATGATAATTCTCTAACCTGGTAGACTGGCTTACATAAAAGCATTTGCCTTAAAGCATTTCAATCATTTCCAAAGAGACGATATTTAATCGGAGTTCGTCACCCCCGTGTTCCTCACTAGACAATTTTAAGGGAAGGAAGGAACTCCTCAGGAAGGTGGAGTTCTTGTTTGTTCTTAACTTTTTTCTCCCAGGCTTTAATGTCCCTAACCCAATCATGAAGCCCACTGGGTGACTTTGGGGCAGTCACTATCTTTCATCCCAATTTCCCTCACAGGGTTGTCGTGAGGATGATATGGGAGGCAAGAACTCCCTCTTTTTGAGCTTCATATAGGGAAGGCAGGGTTAGAGATACAACTAAAAATTGGGCTTGTATTGCTCAAACTCCATCTAACCCACCCCCTGTCATATAGGAAATCACTTGTGAAACAGAGAACTTTTCAAAAGCAATTTGTGAGAGGGTGTGCATGAGGAACTGCTGTTTAAAGGCGGCGGAAGCATATTAGCTTGGGCATGTCTAAAATATCTCTTAGGCAGGTATTCAGTATATAGATGGATACTCTTTAGCACAGAACCAAGGTGAGTAGATACTCTTAGCACAGTTCAATAAGAAAGGTAACATGTAGAGCAGGAAAAACTGCAAGTTGCCTAGGAGTTCGACATCTGTCTAGCGCGTCTCCAGATCTGCCAGTTCACTATGCACCTAGGTCAACCTGCACTGAATTTGTACATTACCATGGAACTGCGCCACAGTTGTTACCTGCTAGTTTGTTGCAATTCTGTGGCTTCTGAGAAGGGGTATTCCAGCAACATTACTGTATGAACTAATAGCATATTCAGTAAACATTGTATGAAAAATCTTTCTATGAGTGTGTTTGAGACTGAATATGAAGATGCAATTGGCTGGTATGTGAATGTGCAGCTTTGGTGTGAGGGTGGTATGTGGACTCTGACATCTCCTGAAATCAAAGTGGCTTGCTTCTTTTGGCTAGAGCATAGCTCTTCTGTTCACTTGACACCAAAGCAACCTGTTCCTATGGAATATTGGGAAGTATTCATTTTCCCAGTAATGTGCTGATGTGCCACAGTACAGTTTCCAAAGTGTAGCATGCAACCAAATGCAAAACAATTTAAGAATTCATAGTCTCTAAAGACAGCAAATTCCGCCAGAAGTTTAGGAAAGCGGGTTAGGAAGAGAAAGTTTTAAGATGAATCTTAAGTATAGGAAAAAATTAAGGTACAAGTGGCAGATGAACTGACATACCTGTCTGTGGCTGCCTACCAAAGATTGAAGATGAGGTATCCAAACAACTGAACATTTCTAGATATGATGTATCATATCATAAGACATCAGGTGATGGACAGGTAGGTGGGTGTTTAGGTAAAAAAAAAATCAAGGGCCAAAGTGGGAGGCATGGCAGGCAGACAGGCAGTTCCCCACCACTGAATTTCTGAAACTAATACAAGGAGCTTGTGCAGTCTGTTCTTCATCCTGTATCGTATCTTAACTCTCCTGCTTCCTTGATATGAAAATAGTGTCGAAAGAATCACTAAATGTCAGTGGATCCTGTGAGCAAATAGTTTAGCGATGTCCCTCCCCCCTTTCTGTCTGTCTTTCCTCCCTTGTTGCTGGAGTCCCTTTTCTAAAATTAAAAACTAATTTTGTAGACATCTACTAACTTAGACCTTGAAGTTAATGCTATAGGGAAATGGTAGAATTTTTGATTTCTAGCCCAGCTGCAGTTTTGCTTTCCCACAGAGACATCCCAAGGTGGTTCTTCTCTCCCTGCATTGTTCATTGCATTAAAACTGATACGGTTGTACAAGTGCATTTCCCCCCACATTCAGCATTTAATGTAGATATCTGTATCTATAGAGAGAGTGCCAGTCCAAAGTCCCAAGAGAATGAAACAACTCAGAACTTAGTATCAAGGTACCGAAATGAGAAGAGGATCACACAGGCTTGTGGTCAGAAAACAGTGGTTAACTTGGACAGTGCAAGTTAAGACCTTGCTCCTCCTATGGAACTGCTGTTTGACTTCTATCAGAAATACACACATTATGCACCAAGGACACCCAGTTGTGTGAGTCAGTGATAGACAATAAGCCAACATGGCTGCATAATTCTACAGAGCATGGTCTGTTACTGCCTAGGGCAGTACTGTAGTTCTTAACCTTTTTTGGGTCATGGTCCCTTTGGAAAGTCTGAAGAAAGCCATAGACTTCCATAAATAAATGAATAAATACAATTAATTTTATTGCATTGGAATTTGTTTTTTTGCGCCTGGTTCACAGACCCTCTAGGTCAGACTTCGCTTTTTATTTATTCTGTCTTATGGGCATAGAGCAGTTTACAGCAATTTTTCTAGGTGTTAATAGTTATTTTCCCAAGGGGCTCACAGTGGTTTTGGGTGCGTATATAAATGGTGTAATTGAATGGAAACGACACTATAAATATAGAATTGGTTAAAAAATAAAACAATATCCATTCTGTGCCTTAACCAACAGGTTCAAAAAGCCGTCCAAAGGATAGTGCTTACTGTAGGCAGCCAGCTGTTTCTTTCTTAAATTTCTATTCTGCCTTTCCTCCCAAATGAGTTCAGGGCAGCAAAGTAGTAAAACAATGCAATTAAAATAAAACAAAACAATAAGAACATCTAAAAACTCTTAAACGGTTTCATGCCCTCAGCTAATAATTTCAAGGTTGCTGGGAGCAGTATTACGTATTATATATTTCAGCTGTGAACAGAACAGAAATGTTTCGGGAGGAATTTCAAACATGAATAATGGGAGAGACAGACACACCTCAGCATCAAAGGCATTTCATTAGTGGGGAATCAACACAGGTACAGTGCCAACCAAACAGTATCCAATGGTGACACCAGTAGACCCTTTCCAAGATGGTAGATATCAGGAAAGGTGCTCTTTTAGGTACTTGGGTACTAAGCCATTTAGGGCTTTGTGCTTGTAATGTTGAGGGAATCTGGTACATGTTTGTATTCCAGCTCACCAGAGTCTAGGGACTAGGCCCTAAGTCAGCTGAGGCCGTAGTTTTCTGGTGGGCTATTTTCATGCCTAATGGTGTGTTTTGAGTTTGTTCTAAATAAAGGGGTTTGGTCACCATCCTTTGTGTATAGTGTACGTCTTACAGTACTGAGACCTTGAATGGGGCCCAGTAGCTCATTGGCGGCTCCTGCAGCTCTTTCAGGACTACTGACACATGATTCCATTGGGTTGCCCCACTTCTAGTTACAGGACTCTTTAGTCTGCAGCAAACCCAACAAACATAACTACCCCTCTGGAAGCTCTTTAAATGGGTAGATGGAGAGGGATGGAAATCAGGTTTTCCTTGCTGTTGTATCTGCAGACCTGGCTTACCTTGTTTTTCCTGAATTTCAAATGTTTAGAAATGGAGAAGCAAAGGTCTATTAGTTGGGTATTGCAGAGAAGTAAAAAACCTCCTTCCTCCTCCTCACCTTTTCACAGTCTTTCTCTGTGTCCACAAACAATTGAAATCTTGAACTTTGTGTTCTGATTAAAGTGTAGGGACTGGAATCCTCGGGGTTGCTAGGAGAGGGGTTGGGCGGGAGGGTGGTGGAGCCTTTTGGAGTGTGTCCTGCTTTGCCAAAACAAACACCTCCACCAACGGGAGTTCCTTTGCAAGTACAAAGCCGGGTTTGAATGGCTTAAAACAGCAATCATCAAACTATATATTGAGGGCTGGCAGGGTGAGGTGACTGGGGCTTGAAAAATCAAGCTATGCTTCAGTGTCCACTGGAGTGGGGAAGCCCCCGTGAACATCATAACAGCCCTGCAGGATCTGATCCAAACACCAAGTAGGGCAGTATTTTGTTTTCCACTGTGGCTAAGCAGATGCCTCTGGGAAGTCCACCAGCATGGCATGAAAGCAATAACCCTGTCCTCCCGTTGCTGCCCAGCAACTGGTTTTCAGTGGTATACTGCTTATGGATATGGAGGTTCTACATAGCCATCTTGATTAAAAGCCACTTATTAGACCTCCACGAATTTGTCGATGCCCCTTTTAAAGGTGTCTTCATTTGTGGCCTTCTTGTGGCAGTGAATTCCTTAGGTTGCGGTTGCTGTGTTGATCTGCTGATAGATGAGCACTGATCTCCAAAAGGGTGGGGAGTGTGTATGCACCTGGTGTTTTCTGATGCAATACAGCTGACGGGCACAGGGGAATCCCAGAAGTATCTCCATTGCCCATAGCTGAGCCTTGAGGGATGAGTCAGAGGGTGGGAGCTGCCCCCTTCCCCGAGTTAATATTAATTATCCTGCAGTAACAAGGATGTGGGGAAAGACCATAGCACAGTGATAGAGCGTCTGCCTTGCACACAGACAGTCCCAGGTTCAGTCTGTACGAACCTTTACAGAAAGGGCTATAGCTCAGTGGTAGCAGAAGGCCCCAGGTTCAATCCTAGGCATCTCCAGGTAGGATGCGTCATTGTCTCCTGCGTAAAACCCTGGAGAACTATTGCCAGCGTAAACGATACTGAGCTGGATGGGCCAATGGGTCTGATTCAGTATAAGGCAGTTTCCTATCTTTCCAAATGCCTCTGATTTTAATCAGTGGGTGGAAATTTTGGCCTTGGGTAACAAAAGGCTTAAAATCTTTGCCGACGCATATCAAACTTATGATATAAAAAGGTTCTTTGCCTCCCTCATTGTGTAGTAATAGGGATGCACTTGAGAGGGACAATGATAATGCAGGATTGTCCTGCAACATACAAGTCCAATTTAAAGGATGATGACTTGCTTCCTTTGGCTTGGAACTGGTTCAAATGTGGGGGATTAACATCATGGCAGGTGGTACAGCCCGTCCTAGACTGTGCATCTTTAGGCTGCTGTTGGGGGTACATGTCTGGATGCTCCCTCGCCTCTCAGAATGATGACTTCTCGCCCATGGAAGGCTGGTGTGTGAAGGAAAAACATTTTATTGTCGCTCAGGAAGAACTGAATGACCCTACTGTTTCAGCCGCAGAGCCTCTCAGTGAATCGGGGACATTAGAGTGCCATTTATATGTTTTACTAGTACTGACTTCTGAGCAACCACGGCATAGCAGCTGCCTTGCTGCTGCAGGTAATAAACGGATTGGGTTTGAGTTGGCCCAGAATAATCTCAAACAGAAGCAGGGGACTCGAGTAGGCAGGCTCTGAATTTAAAGAACCTGAATAGTCCCCAGAGTTGGGGGGTCCTGGGCATCAAGCTGATTTATTTTATGTGAGGATGCATTTCTAGCATGTAGTTCAAGGCTCGAGAAGGTATCAGTGGGGATGTTCTGCTGCTACCTAGGAGGCTTGACATCTTCATTCAACAGCCCTAGCCAAATCCTCGTATCTAAAACTTTCTTATGTATTTTGTGAGTGGCTCACCAGGCTGTGTACATAGTGGGTTGGTTCAGATGTAGCACTGATCCCTGTTTGTGCAAACCATAGTTTGCACTCCAACTCCTGGCTTCAATTCCAGGCATGCAGACAAACAATGGTTTGTGCAGTGTTCTCCTTTACCCACCTTGGCTGAGAACCCCTAGATGATATCCCAAGTATTAAATTTTTATTATCGCGCTGTATAGTGCCCAAAGGCATGAGATTTGATATTGGAGCATTAAATGGTTTAAGTTGTGTTGGTAGGGAGCAGAGGTGGTAAATAATTTCTTCTTCCTAGTACAGTAACATAGACTTGTGGTTTTAATTTCTGTGTATATGTTTTTATATTGAGTGTATTATATATTTTACTGTACGTCGCCCAGAGTGGCAGGACAACTGGGCATCTAATAAATCCAATAAATAAATAGACTTAATGTTGTATTAGCCAGTTAGACTGTTCAAAGCAGCTTAAGCAGGACAGAATGTAAAACACACTGGGATGCTTATTTTGATTAACGAAAGGTTTTTTGTAAATCAGTGTCTTTATTGGTGAGAAAGAAAAATGAGCTGTTAAAGGCTGCTTTTCTTGTCTGGCCTTTCTTGTCAAATCAGGTAAGCCACTTCCATGATGGGTTTTGTTGTTGGAAAGTTTGTACAGGAACAGCTTTTTAGATTGGTGCAAGTACTCTCGCCTGGTTCTTTTGCTAGTTAGAGGTGTTCTGTGATGTTTGTTAATGAAGTTCAGCCTTCCAAGAAGTGTGTTTGAAGCTATTTTAGTTCTGGACCAAATGGCACATTAGTGGGGCAGATAGCCTCCTAGGGCTCCATTCTTTCCCCCCCCTCTGTTTTGCCTAACTTCACTTACCTGTGACATTGGGCCCGTCCAAGTGCCCTTTTTAGTGGAAGTTGTGATGATGATTTGTGCTCATCATGGTATCAGGGCAGTTATATGCAATCCCACTTTCAATACTGCTTGTACTGCATTTATGAAAGTGTTATGTTGATTGATGGATAGAGTTTTATTGATATGCCGCCACCTTTCTACAGTGAGCTGTGCCCGAAGTGGCTTACAACCAACTTTCAAAATATCAAATACAAAGCACTGGGGCAGGGGAGAAAAGTCTGTTTGTAAAACATAATTCAAAGAGAACGAAAACAATTTAGCAAACAAAAATATCTAAACCTAAATACATAAGTACAAAACAAAAACAAAGCTGACAGAAGACAGAGCTCAAGGTGCTTACTTTGCTGCACTTCAAGAAGCCTCAGCGGTTCAGAGGGGAGGCTCCTCTCACCAAGCTAGAGAGGACTTACAGCTGACTCCCTCGTCTCTCCTCCAAAGGAGATCAGCAGCGTCAAAAGGGACGTGCCAGGGAGGGCAATGATGGCAAGTCTTCTTCCCTAGCCTCTTGGAAGATCCAACTGCTGGTGCATGTTGTATTGCACACACATTGCGCATTAATCTCCTAGACTAAACATTTTGTTTGTTGTTTTGTGATTTTTATTGTAATTTCCATTGGCTGTAAACAATTAAAATCTGGCCATTTTAATTAAGAGGCTGTGTGACAGGTGAAAAAGCTGGTGAAGACCCATCTTTTTACTCAAGCATTTGGTTAAATTTTTACCCTTTGTGAAATAGTACTGATGTTTTTAAGGATTTTATGGATTTGTTTATGTATATTTTATATTTTTAAATCTTTGTATGGTTTTATGTATGCTTTGTGTTTTTAAATTTATGTAATCTGCCTCAGGACCCACATTCCTGATGAGAGGCAGACAATAAAAATAAATTTATGATGATGACGACGACAGGCTTCTCTCAGTTTTTAAGATGCTTTGAAGGAAAGCCAGGCTGCAATCCTGAATGCACTTAACTTGAGAGTAAGCCTCGTTTGAACACAGAACTTGCTTCTAACTAAACATGGCTAGAACTACACTTATACACACACACGCTTGATACTGCCCTGTTGCCTCAGTCTTATGTGAAGTCTGCTGACTTCATGCAAATATTTGAAAGAATCTGCCTGATTTGGCACACAAAAGGTTGTTTTGTTTCCTTTTGAGCAAAAGAGATAATAGCAAATTCATAGGTTTTCGTCTGTGGTGAAAAAGTCATCTCCAGTCATTCTGAGGTAGTACCACACTCGTGAAACTCTTGGCACAATCTATTATTATACGTTTATATGTAAGAGCCCCTTCCTTTAAGGAGCTCAAGTTACTGTACACCCTCCCTCATTTTATCTTCACAACAACCCTATGAGGTAGGCCAGGCTGAGAGTGGCTGACTGGCCTAAGGTACCCCGTGAGTTTCATGGTTGAGCAAGGATTTAAATCCAGGAGTTGTATTCAACCGAGTACTACTCAGAGTTGACCTGTTGAAATAATAAACTTAAGTTAGTCCAGTCCATTAACTTCAGTGGGTCTACTCTGAATAGGGCTCAGTTGAATACAACCCTGTGTTGTCCTGGTCCTAGTCTGATGCTCTTAATCACTACATCGTACTGGCTTGTACAGATCCGTTTAAACCAGGGGTTTGCAAACTGTGGTCTGTGGGTCTCCAGTGGTCCACAAGCTTGACACAGATGGTCCACGGCATGTCTGCATTAAATATACTTATTTCTAACTATATTTCTATTGGTTCTTTTATTTCTTATATTGTATTTTATTGTATTACAATCTGAATTCTGTGGAATGCAAATTGTAATACAATATAAGAAATAAAAGAAGCAATAAAATACAGTTAAAAATCAGTTAGCATCTATCACAGTGCATTACAGTTGCTACAACAGGTGGAAAAATCACGAAGTGGTCCACCTCAGCAATTTTCAAGTGGCCCATGGGGGGGGGAGTTTAGGAACTGCTGATTGAAACTAAAGGTTCTTTCATACTGGAGGCTAACAACTTTCTTAATTGGTGAAGGCTGCTTATAAGAGCTGCGCTGAATTGTTTGGCTGTAAGACTTGATATGGCCTCATGGGGGAGGGTGCTATCACCTGCTAAAGCAAAGCAGGTTTAGGTCTGGGCAGTGCCTATATGGGAGACCTCTGGCAACCCCATGGACATTGTTTTGAGTCCATGATAAAAGAGGGGCAAGATACGAATGTACTAAATAAATAAAATTAAAACAACTAGTTCATTGATTCATGAAAGCTTCATTGGCTTTCAGCCCTTAGCATGTATGCTGTTATTTAGGCATTTTTTCTGAGTTGGTTAACAATGGCTCTTGAAAGCCAAGGACGTGATTAACAGCAGTAATATTCTGTGTTCTTGTAGTAATGACCTCACAGACTTGTGAATAGGTACTTGCTTGCCTTGTCACTCTCTGCAAGAGCTCTCATTATGACCGGCAGAAGAGCTTTGGTAAACTAGAGCACACTGATTGGTTTCTTTCTTTCTTTCAACATTAGGAAGTACTGGCTAACATAGCTTTCTGTAAAATGTTGTGGACTAGTAACTCTTAACTTGCAAAGCTGCACTTTTTCAGCAAGGACAGGACTGGTGTGGGTGTTTCTTAAGTGCCATCTAATGCCAAAAACTGACCTTTTCTGCTGTTGCCCCATTCTATGGAATGCCCTTCCCTCTGCCATACGTGAAGCAGCAACCATCAGGTGCTTCAGACATCTCATAAATACATATCTTTTGGCCCAGGCTTTCCCTGGCCCATAAGATTGGAGCCTGTTTTATCTGTTTGAATCTTCTGAAGTTTTGTTTTATTTGCTTTTTATTGCTGTTTGCTGTTTTTTGGTTGACTTTTTGTTTAGTGAGATATTCGTTTTTTAGACTGTAAACCATTTAGAGAGTTTTGAAATATTTTATATATTAAATTTATATCCAGCCCTTCCTCCCAAAGGAGACCAGGGAGTGTTATATAAATGCTTTATTGTTGTTATGTGCCTCCAAGTCGACTACGACTTATGGCGACCCTATGAATCAGTGACCTCCAAGAGCATCTGTCATGAACCACCCTGTTCGGATCTTGTAAGTTCAGGTCTGTGGCTTCCTTTATGGAATCAATCCATCTCTTGTTTGGCCTTCCTCTTTTTCTACTTCCTTCTGTTTTTCCAAGCATTATTATCTTTTCTAATGAATCATGTCTTCTCATTATGTGTCCAAAGTATGATAACCTCAGTTTCATCGTTTTAGCTTCTAGTGATAGTTCTGGTTTAATTTGTTCTAACATCCAATTATTGGTCTTCTTTGCAGTCCATGGTATACGCAAAGCTCTTCAACACCACATTTCAAACGCGTTGATTTTTCTCTTAATAAATGCTTTATATTAAGCAGTATATAAATGCTTTTAAATAAAATATTTTTTATAGAATGATTCCCTCCTTGTATAGGGATGCTTGAGGAATTTGGTCTTTTTGACCTGATCTGCATCTCCCAGACTGAAGTACAGATTGGAACTTATCCATGGGCTTTAACACTTTTCAAATGTTCCAACACCAGGGCTGGCTCTAAAGGGCGGCCAGGTGGGGCCCTGCGGCCCACAGGGCCCCCTGAAGGGCCCCTCATTATGGTGGGGGAGTAGTGCTCCCCTTCCTCAGCAGGCTCCCTGCCCGTGCCCGCCTGCCCACTCTCCCCTCTGCCCCCCACCTTACTTGCCCTCCCCCCTGCTCGCCCACCATCCCGAGGGCCCCTCGTTATGGTGGGGGAGTAGCACTCCCCTTCCACAGCAGGTTGCCACGGAGGGCAGGGAGGGAGCTACCCACCCGCTTGCCGGCCCACCCACTCACTCGCCCTCCACCCCCGCCGGCTCCCTCATTTGACCTCACCCCCGCTCACTCGCTCGCTCGACCTCCCGCTCTTCTGCCTGCCTGGTAGATAGGTAGGTGGGGCATGTGTGCGTGTGCCAGGGCCCAAGGCAGGCTGGTGCCCAAGGGCCCCGGCATGCCTGGGGCTGGCCCTGTCCAACACAGTTTGTTTCAAAAATGTATCAGTGTGCATTGATGACAAATGCATCAATGAGATGAGAGAGAGAAATGCTGACTTATTTTTTTTAGACCAATTTCTTGGTTTAAAACAATGTTGCCAGGGATTCAAACAGGTACTTCGGATATGCCAAAGTTCTGGGTGTGTCTAGAGATGTGAAGGCCTGGGGGGGGGGGAAATAGGGGGAAAACAGAAAAAAAATGGGGGAAAGGGTTTTCTCAAACTTTTCCATTTTTTTCTGGGCCTTCACATCTCTAGGCACGCCCAGTGGAATTTGTTGGTCCTTTAAAACATGTTGTACCACAGACTGCTTACTAGGGATAGAAGGACCATCAGATCCAGTTCTCTTGTTTCTCATTGTTCTAATCTTGCATTCGGTTCTCCACGTTTCTGCAGCAATTTATGTGTTGATGTTTTTAAAATCCTCTGGAAAATTCTTATTTTAGTGCAAAGTTTTATTAAAGATCACATTTTTGCATGCAGTTTTGACTAACATACACATTTTTGCAAGCAGTTTCTCATTATATAGTGCGTTTTTGTATGTTATTTACATTAATATATTCATTTTTTGTAAATATTGTTTGGTTGGAGAACTGCATCCCAGAATTTGGACATGTGTGAATTTCACAGGATGGTCGTGTTTCAATTCTCATATTGTTTTGGAAAGTGCAAATTTGAGATTTGGCTTTAAATGTGAACTGAATCAAATTTCTTCCCCATCTCTACCGCTTATGAAAAAAACTCTTAAATTGCAAAAATGGTTTGCCATGTACATTCAAAAAATACACGCCTAAAGGCCCCTTAGACATATGAACGTAGATGTGCTGTTCTTTGCCCCCCCCCAAAAACACAGTAATCAGAATCCAAAGGTGGTGATCTTCAAATTAGGAGTTACGTAAGCTAAGCTAGAGAGCCAGTGTGGTGTAGTGGTTAAAGTGTTAGACTACGACCTGGGAGACCAGGGTTCAAATTCCCACACAGCCGTGAAGCTCACTGGGTGACCTTGGGCCAGTCACTTCCTCTCAGCCACAGATGAAGGCAATGGTAAACCACTTCTGAATACCGCTTATCATGAAAACCCTATTCATAGGGTCTCCATAAGTCAGGATCGACTTGAAGGCAGTCCATTTCCATTTCAAACTCAGCTATGTTTCTTTCCCCATCCATCTCCCTGTCAGCCTTTCCTTCCATAAATAGCACCTCCTTTCTCCCTCCCTATTCATGGCCTCCAGATTAAGTTCAGAGAGTCAAAGCAGGAAGTGGTGGTCAAGCAGGGAACTAGCCTTGGTTCTTCCTTGGGGTTAAAAGTAGGGTAAACGTCACGTATGTGCATAGTTAGTGTCTTAATCTTGCCTTCCTAGTGATACTGCTTTGCAATATTCATCTTCTTGCTGACACACACTCCTGTGTCATCCATATTCATCCATCCAGGCAGCTTGACTTTCTGATGATATAACTCAGCAGGAAATTGGCATCTTGCCAAAGTGTGTATATAAATCATTGTACTCTTTCTTTGGCTGGAGAGATGGTGTGAATGCAATCATCGTCTTGTTTCCTGCATATGTATTTTTTCATATGAAATCAGAAAACCTGTAGAATCCCCCCCTTTTTTGAAAAAGCTATTTTTAAAGCATTTGAGATGTCAGTATAAAAACAGTAACATCTACAATTCTCTGAGACAAATGTGCCAAATGTCCCTCCTCTTTTTTTTTTTAAAGGGTGCTTTTTCATATCCTCTGGGCAGAAATGTTTCTTAGTTCTTTAATGTTTGTGTGCATTGTTTGAAAAGGCAAAGAAGAGTTGCATCAGAGCAACTTCAGAGGAAATTTTACACATGGAGGGAGAGACCTCTCAAACAAAACACATGTTTTGCGGCTAGAAAATCCCGGATCCACTTCCTGACCTCTCCGTGCAAAGGTGAAAGAGCTGAAAAAGACATCTTCCAACTTGAGGCCATTGAAAGCCACTAACAGTCACAGATAGTAGTAATAGGCTAGTGGATCAATGACCTGACACAGGATAAGGCAGGTTTGGTTTGGTTTTGCTTTGCACTGCAGAACTGAGTCTGTGGAAATTAATTTTCTTCAAGGTCATTGAGCGGAGCCAGAAATTTATTCTTGAATGGTCGATGCTGAAATCTTAGGCTGGAAATGAAATCTTACTGGTTGTCTTTTGCTTGTGGGTGGCAGATAAATGTCAGCTGTATGTTCCAAACTGCATGCCAAAAAGGACACATACATTCACGTTTTGTGTGTTCTGTCTCTGCTCAGGCTGTTTGTAAGGGAAGGGACTGGTGGGTTGGCTTGCCATACAAAAAGCAATGTAACATTTTTTGTCCAGAAGCTGCAGCTGGTGCAGAACTGAGGGAACTGTAGTGGCAGCTGGTCACCTACAGGGCCACGCTCAAGGTCTTGTTGTTAACGTATAAAGCCCCAAACAATTCAGGACCAGTTTCCCTGAAAGACTGCATAGACCTGTAAGATCACTTAGATCATCTGGGGAGATTCTGTTCATGGAACTGCAGCCTACAGAATATGGTGGTGAGCTGAAAATGGGCATTTTCTGCAATTGCTCCTGGAATGCCATACATGAAGAAGCAATCATCAGTTGCAAAGAGCCAGAGGGAATGAATGCATGCTTACCACTTCTAAAGTGGCTGTGTCCTCCATTTACAATCAGACTGCTGCTAAGCATCCTGTAAAATGGTTCTGAATGCATTAATACAAACTGGAATGACATTATGACAGCAGTTTGGCAAAAAAAACTAGGAAAGTAGTTCTGGTGCAGAAGTTGGCATCTTATTTTTTCACTAACAGTTCTCTTCACTCAGTAGTTGTCTTGCATCTGGAAAGCAAGAGCATTTAATGTGTGTATGCCACCTTAATGCATATTAATAAAGCCAAGACACCTTTGTGTGTTAGGATGGGCAAAAGGTTGGTCAATGTCTGGTTGACCAACAGATGTCTTTCTGGTTGCATAGCTTCTTATCAAGGATGTTATACTAAATACACTGTGGTCTGATTCAGCAAGGTGTTTCCTAGGTCCTTAAAGCGTGCATACTCAGGACCCCTGAACACATATTAGTTATGCCTTAACTAAGTGTTTCTCATCCAGGGTTCTGTAGGACTCTTGGGTCCCATGAGCATCACCCAGGGTTTTGTTAAAATTTATCACTGTTAAATATATTTCTTATTTATGGGAGTTGTAGTTCAACTACATCTGGAGGGTCAGAGGTTCCTTACAGCTAAATTATTCTCAAATGTAGTTTACTTGGAGAATATAAAAGAATTAAAACAGTAAGTCCAAGCCATCTTTTATTCTTGGGGTCAATTGGAAGATCAACGTACAAGAATGGTGTCCTTCCGTTTTCACTTTGCTCGGTCTGTAAAACTAATCACAATTATTCTCCAGAGAGAAATTTTAAAAAACTTTCCAGTACTTGTGAATTACTACAGTCCATATTTGAAAAGATAATTTCACCTTTTCTCAAAGGAAGAAGCAGTGTAATTTGACAACCATTCTAATGCATTGTTTGGACTGTTTCATTTTGTCTTTTGTACTTTTGCAGGCACATTGGATGCTTTGGCACATTCAAAGTGGTACATTCAAAACAATTTAGAACTAGTCAATTGCTTGTTAATAAACCGTTTTGCTTCTGAAACTGTCACCTGGACAAATCTCTTTTTTCCAGTCCACATTCTGTAAGCCTGCATTTTGTTTACAGCTCCTTTTCTTAAGTCTGTATCGAAATGGTATGCAGTAAAATAAAAGCCAGTGTCAGCCTCTTTATAAATCATGTTCAGAGTGGCATATCTCTGATAATTACTGCAATATGCTAGAGTAAGGAATTGCCAGTTTTATGAATAATCGACGTGAGGACCCACACAGCAGGATGTTGTGAATGCTTTTTTGTAGGGAAGGGTGGTGTTTTTCCCCCCAAACACCCTGGTTGTCAATGTTTTGTGTAAAAAGTTTTTTTCCCTTGCTGTTTGCATCTTCTTTTGCCTGAGATTAACCAGAGTTACTGACATGTTCTGCTTTATAGCCCATTATAATCTTTGATCCTCAAACTGGGGTTCTACTAATCTGTATTGCAGCTGCACTCAACCTTTAGCTTAAGTAGTAATTACTGCTTCAATGTATTCTTGATGTACTATAAAACTCAAGGGTGTGCGCTAAAGAAAAATCTTCCTAAAATAATATGTAGATGAAAGGGATTTCAAATGCTGGTGTAGTCTGCCTCCCCAAAGGCAATGCAAGCGGAACAAAGATGGAACTCTTGCCTTCTCCTATTAGGATATGGGCTTTGTCTTCCTAATTGCCTGTCAACTCTTCTGGATCTCCAGCCTTGTTATCCTCTTCTCCTCACTCCCATCCTGCACCTGCCCAAGTTCCTGCCTTGGATATCTATAGCAGTCTCATAAGTTTGCCCTTGCAGTGTGTTGCATCTTTGGTTTAGTACATCTTGATTTCTTTTGGGGGGGTGTCAAAATGAAGTGAGATGCTGATGGCTATCCTTACAAATATGGCTACTAGCCATGATGGCTATGCTCTGCCTCCGTAGTTGGAGGCAGTATGCTTTTGAATACCATTTGCTGGAACTGCAGAAGGGTACGGTGCTCTTGCACTCAGGTCCTGCTTGCAGGCTTCCCATGGGCATCTGGTTGGCCACTGTGAGAACAGGATGCTGGACAAGATGGGACACTGGCCTGATACAGCAGGGCTATTCTTAACTGGAGCACAGTCCTTCCCTAGACTCATCACAACCCTGTACGTTAACATTGGTTACCTTACAGCAGGATTGAGAAACCAGCAGCCCCCCAGATATTGCTGGACCACAATTCCCATCATGCCTGACCACTGGCTGGGTCTGATGGGAATTGGAGTCAACAACATCTGGAGGGCCAGAGTTGCACCTCGCACTCTCTTGCCTGTATCCCTGTTGGAGTTGGTCATTTGCTTCCCTCACTGCTCAAGACCAGCCCTTCCTCAACCTGATGCTCTCAAATGGCCCCATAATGGAGGAGAAGACTAATATCCATCATGGCTAGTAGCCATTGATGCTCTGCCTTCACTGTCAGAGATGGTATGCCTCTGAATGCCGGTTGCTGGGGAACACAAGTGAAGAGAGTTGTGCTTGGGTTCTGTTTGCAGGCTGATAACCAGCCATAGACATCTAGTTGAGCATGGTGAGAACATGATGCTGGACTACATGGGCCTTTGGCAGGCCCAATGCTAGCAGGCAGCCAGGTTAGGCACTGGCAGAGGGCCCCTGGCGCTGAGGAGGACCCTTGCTGCAGGGGCTGGGTGGGCATAGCTCCTGCTCCACGATCCAAGTTGGCTTCGGGTTGTAGAGCATGCACCCCTTGACCCAATGCTGGCGCAGATTGTGGAGTGGCAACCACCCTCCCAGGCAACCCTCCCCCACCCCGAGCTGGCCCTGCAACTTGCTGCGGTGCCGCATCAGTCTGCTGTGCGTGTTTGCTTGTCATCACCCAAGATGGCGGTGGGGTCATCAACAGACACCCTGGCAAGCATGTGTGAGCAACACACAGATCTGCTGAGCTGGCTGGACCTATTTAAGCCCTGATAGCAGCGGTAGTGCTGCCACCACCATCTTCAAGATCCCCGGCGGACTTGTGCCTGGGGACCCGCTGCAGTCTGGTGCTGGCTTTGGCCTGATACAGCAGGGCTCTTCTCAAGTTCCCCTCGCTTCCCCTTTCACCTCCTCCTCTCTTTTAAAGCCAGTTCTTCCATGAAGCCTTACCCACAAGTCCTAATCTGCATCTGAAACGAAAACTGGCATTTTACCTCTCCTCCTCCCCCCACCCAACACTAGCAAGTTTATATTGTAAGATCTTTGGCACAGGACCCTGATTTTGCTTATGTTACTCTGTAAAGATAAAATAACACTGGTATGAAGTTATTTGCATAGTTAATAGTGCACGTTCTACCTGCATTGTGTATTTCAGGGCCAAACTAGACTACATCTACATCTGTGTCCCACCAGCCCTCCAAGGAGCTTAGGGTACCATATGTGCTCATCTCCTCACTCTTATCACAACAACCCGGTGAGGTAGCTTAGGAGGAGAAAGAGTAACTGACCTGAGGCCACTTACTGGCTAAGTGCAGATTTGACCCCAAATATTTCCAGTCTTAGTTCAACACTAACCACTATACTGGCTTTCGTAGATGTTATGTGGCTGACAGTCTTCCAGTGTAGCATGTTTTCAACAGCAAGCAATCACTGGAGGTGGCAAGTTTGATCACAGGAAGGGTGGCAGCAAGAGAGGGAGGAGCAAATATTTAAAATGGCCAAAGGCAAAAAGTTAAAAGTTCAAAACTGTGTTGTGCTCTACCAGCTGGGGAGATACTGGCAATAGCCCCCCTCTTCTTGGATGGAAAAGCAGTCTTTGAGCAGAAAAATGGCTGGAAGGGAAAGGATTAATCATATCATCCCTGCCCCCCGACACACCCCATCTGGTTCCTTTTTGGCAGCCTTTTGTTGTAAAGAAAAGCCAGTAGACTGTTGGATATGTTCGCTAACAAGGTGAAACTCTGTTCTGTTTCTTAATCGGCTTTTTAATTTTGGCTTGCTTTTTTTTTTCTTTTAAAACAAACAGAAGCCTTCTAGTACCTTTGAAAGTATGCCAAATGTTCCCCCCACTCCAAGAGTCATTCTCCTAGATGCTGAGTACTGCCTTCATCCTCTAGCTACAGAAATGGGTACCTGGCTCAGCTCATACTGAATCCAGTTTTTCCTGTTCTTTCTACGTCCACCTATTCTACTTCCTGTCTTTGTCTATTAGATGGTGTTGGTTCCCCACACATGCCTTCCCACACAGTCACTCTTGATTTTAACAACTTGCTCGTCACAATTTAGCCTTGTGCTGCCAGCATGGTTTTCAGATTTTTCTAACTTCAGGGAATCGTTTCTACATGGACAGACCTGCCACAGACCCCTGAATATTTTCCTCCTTGTACCTCTACAGAAGATTCTGGAGTATGTTTTAGGCGTGACTGAGCCCACATTCACACCATACATTTAAAGCACTTTTATACCACTTTATCAGTCATAGCATCCCACAAAGGGACCTGGGAGCTATAGTTCGTTAAGATTTGTTAGAAGATCCCTATTCCCCTCACAGAGATACAATTCCTGGAGTTGCCTGGGAAGAGGGATTTGATTGATAAGCCACGCTGGGAATCGAAGCTCTGGGAAGAGAATAGGAGTCTCCTAAAAACTCAGAACCCTAAACAACCTGTAGTTCCCAGGATGCTTTGGGGGAAGCCATGACTGTTAAAGTGGAATGATACCGCTTTAAACACAAAGTACAGATGGGGCCTAACTTTAACTCAGAGGAGACCCATTGACTTTAAATGTATGGTGCAAATGTGGTCTGAGTGTCAACACATAGTATTCTCTGTCAGCTGCCACTGTCCCAGAAGGGCCTATTGCTGATGTCTGCCCTTGGCCCCCATTGAGCACCAGGCAGCTCCCAGTGATGATCTGGGAGCTACCATTTACATTTTCCACAATGCCACCAGCATAGCAATGGTCCAGGGTGTTATCTGAAATTTTAAATGGTGGCTTCCAGCCCCTTACTGGGGGTCCAGCACTCACCAGAGCATTACCACCATCGAACCCAGCTTTGTGTGGATGAATCTTCTGCTTCAGACACCACCTGCTGAAGGCTGACCAAGTAGACTGGTATAGGCACAATGCAGGAGGGCCCAATATCAGGCATTATGCCAATGTTCATTAGCGTACTTAGATAATTTTAGGCTCTGGACTTAGCTGCCTTGCAGGTGATGGGAGTCTCTTTAGATGATGATGCGTGTGACTTCACTTCCTTTAAGCTAGCCTGGCTACCTTCTCGGGACCCTCCTACTCATTCTGCCAAGTTCTGCTCTGGCTGTGCCATTGCTGGCTCTGTTCTAGGCCAGGGCATGCCTTGCTTCATGTTGGCCAGACTTGTTGGGGCTCACTGTTGCTCTGTGTAAATGGAGGGCACTTGCAAGATGTCACTATTTTGGGGTGGGATTCAATCGCATAACGGCAAATTCAAATTCTGCAATTAAAGTTGGTTTGGAGGTCTTGTGCAACAAACCTGCTTCTCATTCACACATCACACACACACAACTTTTTTTGCTACAAGGAAAGTAATGAGAAAATATGCTGGAAAGTAGGGCAACATTTGCTTGACTCAACAACCATCTAACCTTTCCGCGACCAAATCAGAATGATTACTCACTGAATAGTTGACATCACCTAGCTTCCCCACAAACATTGTGCAAATGAATGAGGCACAAACAGGGTGTCTGGAAGCGACCTGAGAGCATACCTGGAACAAACCCAGCGCTCAGAAGGCCAGGAGTGGTGAGGAAACTTCCCCCTTCCCACCCAGATTTGATTCACCATTCATTGTCTCCTCATCGAACAACTCCTGATAAGCTTCCAGCTTCCAAGAAGAAGCCCCAGGGTTCCTGCAGGAACACCCTTTGAAACCACTGCCACTGGCTGGTTCTTGTTCCCTCCTGCAGTTACAATGGCAGGAAATACTTTTTTAAGCTCCACTTAATAATGTAGACAGTGTGGCGTAGTGGTTAGAGCAGCCTTTCCCAACCAGTGTGCCTCCAGATGTTGTTGGACCACAACGCCCATCTTTCCTGACCATTGGCAATGCTGGCTGAGGCTGATGGGAGTTGTGGTCCAACAGCATCTGGAGGCACACTGGTTGGGAAAGGCTGGGTTAGAGTGTTGGACTAGGACCTGGGAGACCAGGGTTCAAATCCCCACACAGCCATGAAGCTCACTGGGTGACCTTGGGGCAGTCACTGCCTCTCAGCCTCAGAGGAAGGCAATGGTAAACCCGCTCTGAATACTGCTTCCCATGAAAACCCTGTTCATAAGTCGAAATGAGCTTGAAGGCAGTCCATTTCCATTTTAATAAGGTAGGGAAGAGTCGTAACTCAGTGGTAGAGCATCTGCTTGGCCTGCAGATGGCCCTAGGTTTAATCCATGGTATCCAGGTAGGGCTGGGAATAGCTCCCATCTGAAACCCTGAAGAGCTGCTGTCAGTGAGTGCAGACAACACTGAGCTAGACGGACTCGGTATAAGGCAGCTTCTTACGTTCCTACTGATTCGCACCTATGTATCACCTTTTTCCAGTGTGCTCCAGGACAGGGAATCTTTTTCAGCCTGAGGGCCATCTTCCCTCTTGGGTGGCATTCTAGGGGTCTCATGCCAGCGATGGGCAGGGCCAGAGGCAAAAGTAGGTGGAGCAATGGATGTAATTCTTGCCTTTCTTCAATAGTCTATGGATCGACATCTTGGTTTTCAGTCTGTCTTTTTAAGTGTTAAAAGATGGGCAGAACTGGTTGCGCTATTCCTTGGCTGCAAACCTTGCAATGCCTTGTTTGCATCAAGTTTGTTTGGTGTCCATACATTTTCTGGGTCCGTACGTTTTGCAGGTCCTTTCTGTTATGCCCTCAGTTTGTGGCACCTTGTTGTCTAGTCACTGGTGCTGATGCTGTGGGTTGTATAGCGCCATCTCTCAGTTGCGGGTTGAGCTGGGCAGCATTTTGATCCCTTCCAGCTTCATGATTCAGTGAATCTGTGAAGGTGAATTGTTTGTACAGCATTCTCTTTTTAAGCCAAAAGCTAGACGTTCCAAAAAGCAACTCTAGAGGATGTGACTGCAGCTACCTTTTTCTAATTATTTTTGTACTTCAGAGTGGATGAAGAAAAAAGAGAATTGGCATAGGGGCCATTCTTTCCACGCGAAGAAAGAGAAAAGGGTTTTTGACTAAACTTTAGGGAGAACATCCTGATGGTACAAGCTGTTTGAAATAGAACCAGCAGAGGTTGCTCTATTAGGGTGAATGAGGTACTGCCTCACCACCATCAGCCTCTTCTCAGCCAGCCCCCACCTTTCTGGCTTCTTACTTAAAAGCAGTCAGGCGGTAGTACTGCCTATCAGCTTCTCCTCCTTCGTCTCAATGTTGTCTTTGTAGAAATCAAGAGAGGAGGACGGGGTCAAACGTCATGATCCCTGCATTTCCAACAGGGTCTGGGCTGAGTTGGCAGTGTTTGACAGATGAGGAAGATGCAAGTGGGCTGGGACAAACAGGAGGGAAGATAAGGATCTAACCACCCTGACTTGTAAGTGTTATGGACGGGGAGGCAGACTTGCCAGCTCTCTGCCCTGCCCCACCCCAGAGCTGGAAGCTTCATTGGGAATGGGAATTCATTGATCACACCAGAGGGGTGGCAGAGCAAGAGGAGGACCCAGGAGGGCAGGTCACTGTTCCGTCACTAAGGACTCAGCGCAAGCAGATGCAGCCCCCCCCCCCCCAGAGTGCCCACCTGGAAGCACAGTATCTTGTGCAGGATAAGAGTTGTGCGAGTGAATTTGCCATGTGTTGCTCTTTAAACCCTTGGTGGGAAGGGTGATGTCAGGACATCTTTGTTGTTGACCCCAAGTCCTGAACTCTGAACCCCGCTTTTAGACTCTTGTAAGGTGAACCTGTAACCCGCTCCTACAGCTGAACCTGTATCGTAACCTGCTTGAATAAAGTGTTCTCTCTTACTTGGAAGGAAGAGCCTTTGTTGTGGGGTTTGGGGACAGTGAGTTGGCTCTGTCTGTCATTGGCTCTGGTGTCACCTACTGTTGGCCTCCCTGACTTCCATCCTACCAGTCCCAATAGACATCAGCAGCCACTGAGTGGAACAGAGAGTGCCTTGGATGGTGGACTCTTCATTAGAGATTTATAAGTAGTCTGGATGACCATCTGTGCTAGGAAGCCAAAGCAGGAGACTTCCTGCATCACTAGGGGTTGGGGCTAGATGATATTTCAGGTCCTTTGTAATTTTGATTATAGTATTATGTATCTACACCCCTAGAAAGCAGTTAGTTCAAAGAGGTTGTATGCATGGAAGGCTGGTTGCTGGAGAATGCGCAGCTTCTAATAATAATAATGCCACCATCATTATCCCACTTTTCTATTTATGAAATAGAATTGTAAGCCAGTTGCTTACCGGGCCCAATTCAGGGTGTTGGTTTTGACCTTTAAAACCCTATACGGTTTCGGCCCAGTCTATCTAAAGGAGCGCCTCCAGCATCATCAGCTATGCCGCCCAACAAGATCAGCCTCAAAGGACCTTCTCTCCATCCCATCAGTCCAAACAGCCAAACTGGTGAGGACGAGAGAGAGGGCTTTTTCAGTTGTGGCCCCCACCCTGTGGAACTCCCTCCCAAATGATCTCCACCATGCCCCTTCTATGATGAGTTTCCGCCAGGCCTTGAAGACCTGGCTCTTCAGGCAGGCTTTTGGGGTGGGCTAGATTTTATCTTCATTGTTTTTAGATTTTCAATGTCTAGGTATTATATGCCTATGTTGTACGTCGCCCAGAGTGGCTGGACAGCCAGCCAGATGGGCGACTAATAAATTCTATAAATAATAATAATAAGCAGCTTGCAAATATTAAAATAAGTAATGGGTTTGCAGCCTTTATTCTGTTGAGGGCTGCATTCCCATGGGTAGTAGTTGTGTTATGTCTGAATCCGGGTTCATGATTTATCTCACTCCAGACAAACCCTAAGCAGTCAGTCAGCCATGGAACAGGGACAGCCAATGTGGTGCCCTCCAAATGTTTTTGGATTACAATTCCCATCAGACCCAGCCAGCATGGCCAATGATCAAGGAGGATGGGAGGTGTAGTCCAGCAACATCTGGAGAGCACCACATTGGCTACCCCTGCCATAGAACATAGCTTAGCTACAACTCGTGGCTTGTTTGGAGTGAGATAAACCATGAGCCGGCGTTCAAATACAGAGCTAAGGCAAACCATGGTTTAGCTTATAGCAGCATAGCAACAGCAGAATCGCAGGAAGAGCAAAGCAGCTGCAATCTCACTGGGAGCGTGCATGTTTGCTTTTTTAAACACAGTCAATGGCTTGGCTTAGCGTTAACATACAAAACAGATCTTTGTATGATCATATATCTGATTGCATTACATTTTTTATGTAACCGGCCTTACTGGACCTCTCCATCCCAAGAGCTTGAGATAGGTAACAATACCCTAATTACTCTACCGCCTGTGCCATTGAAAATCGGTTTGAATAAACATGTCTTGCACCGCCAGTGAAAGATGCACAGGCTCAAGCTTTGGCAACTCTCTGGAGAAGAGAATTCCAAACTTGAGGGGCAGCCACTGAACTCTCTACAGCTTTGCAGTTCTGACTTGAGAGCCTTCCTGATCTTAAAGGTCATGCTGGTGTCTTAAGTTTGCTGGGCTCATGTTTGGGGCTTTAATGTGTCTTTGTATGCAAAAACTTCGATTGGGTCTGAACTCAATCAGTCAATCGACTGTCTCTTGTTTCCCAGGTCACTAGAGAAAAGAATATGGCTCAAGAAACCAACCATAGCCAAGTGCCTATGCTTTGTACTACTGGGTGCGGATTTTACGGAAACCCTCGTACGAATGGCATGTGTTCGGTATGCTATAAAGAGCATCTTCAACGGCAGAATGGTAGTAATGGTAGAATTAGCCCACCAGGTGAGTGTAAATCGCCAAACGGCATAAGGGTTGATTTTGTGCTCCCTTCCT
Organism: Rhineura floridana; assembly: GCF_030035675.1. Lineage (NCBI taxonomy): Eukaryota > Metazoa > Chordata > Lepidosauria > Squamata > Rhineuridae > Rhineura > Rhineura floridana. Next base: position 15,555,052 of record NC_084493.1, on the reverse strand, counting down.
AGATGCAGAAGCCCATATGGAGGGGATGGGGAACCTCTGGCCCGCAGGCCAATCTTGCCCTGCCAGGGGGTCCACTTTGGCCCATGATGCCATTCCCCCTCCAAAAAAACCCACACCCACCTGTCAATCAGGTGGCATCACTGGGTGAAGTCACTGGGCAATATTAGCTGCTACTTCAGTCCTGCTTCATTGCACATTTCCTGCAGGGAACATATTGGCAAAGCAGACCCACAACCTTCTGAGTCACCTTTAGCCACCTTCCTGTCAAAATTGGCTCATGGGGTGGGGGAAAATAAAGATTTACACACACACCCCGGAAAAAAGGTTCTGCTGTCATATGGCAAAATGGAATGCAAAAGTCTTGTTGCTCATCCGAGGGAGCTGCAAGCTTTGATCGGCCTGAGTGTGTTAAATGAGGCAGGCTAAGCAAGACTGCCTTCCTCTGTCTCTTGCATTAAGCAACTACTAATTAGGGAGAGAGAGAAGGCAGAGAAGAGGCTGTGACTGTGACTAATTGTGTGGGTCCTGTAGTATCACCAAATAGATTATGATCAGTTTTAAATAGCGCATTAGGCATACACTGTTTTAAAACCTTTTTTTTTTTGTCAGTGTCATTTAAGGGTCATTCTTCCAGCTTGTGTTTTATTTTTGGTCAAGTATTACAAGCTTAGTCTGCCCAATGTTGCTGTGACTAGCTGTACAGCAGAGGTGGGGAAGAGTGAATTTCAGCCCGAGTGCCGTCTTCGCTTTTGGGCAGCCTTCTAGGGCCATGTGCAGTGGTGTGTGGGACTAGAGGCAAAAATAGGTGGGGCAATGAATGTAAATTTTGCCTCTGCGCAGTAGGCTAGTTTCTACACACCCTCACACACCCCTCTCTGTCCTCCATCCAGGCAAGCCAGAAGCATTGTCGGAGTTCAAAGACACATTCTAGCCTGGCAAAAACCCTCAAGGAGGATGCAAAGCTGGTGGGAGAAGTGACCTGGAGAGAGGCTTGATTGAGGGCCAGGTAGAGAGTCCTTGAGGACCACATTTGGCATCTGGGTCCAAGGTTCCCCATCCCTGCTACACAGATACAGATTTGTCTGTCAAGGACGACTAACAAAAATGCAAAGGAATACATAACATGAGGAAAGAAAAACCAGATGATATGGAAGCAGCAGCTGCCAAATTAAAACTGCCGCACATGACTTGCAGAACTTCCCATTGCACTGTTGACCTTCCTGTCAATGCCACATTGTACATCGTTGGACTGCAACTTTTCCAGGAACTGATCTTGATCCCTTTCTTATCTTAGGCCCAATCTGCACTAAACATTTAAAATACTATGATACCATGGCTTCTCGCCCCCCAAAAGATCCTGGGAACTGTAGTTTGTGCTGAGAGTTGTTACGAGGCCCCTATTCTCCTCCCAGAGCTAGTTTCCGGAGTTCTCTGAGTAGAGGGATTGACTGTTAAACCATTCTAGGCCCTGTGCCTCTATGCGGGAAATGGGGGTCTCCTCTCAGCACCCTTCACAAACTGCAGTTCCCAGGATTCTTTGGGGGAAGCCATGACTGTTTTAAAACACTTTAAAGTATAGTGCAGATGGGGCCTCAGTCCCTTAGGGAACCAATGTGGTATAGTGGATAGACCAGAGTGTTGGACTTAAAACTGGAGAGTTCCAGGTTCAGATCCCCGCTCAGTCACGAAGCAAACTGGATGAATGAATAAATAATAGTACCTGGGAAGCTTCCTTATACCGAGTCAGACCATTGGTCCGTCTAGCTCAGATGTATTGTCTACACTGACTGGCAGCAGCTCTCCAGAGTTTCAGGCAGGAGTTTCTTCCATCCCTACCTTGAGATGCCAGGGATTGAACCTGGGACCTTCTGCCTGCAAAGCAGATGCTCTAGAAGTAAGCTATGGCCCTTCTGAATGCCAGTTGCTGGAAATCACTTTTTTTGGGGGGAGAGTGCTGTTGTGCTCAGGTCCTGCTTCTCTTAGGCAGCTGGTTGGCCTCTGTGAGGACAGGATGCTGGACTAGATGAGCTATTGGCCTGGCCCAGCAGGGCTCTTCTGATGTCCTTATACTAGGTCAGACTGTCCATCTAGCCCCATATTATCTTTGTTTGTTTTTATATGTGTGTGTGTATATATGTGTGTGTGTGTGTGTGTGTGTACATATATATATATATATATATATATATATATGTGTGTGTGTGTCTGTGTGTGTGTATATATATATATATATATGTATATATGTATATATGTATATATCCATCCCACCCTTCCTCCCAATAGGAGCCCAGGATGGCAAACAAAAGCACCAAAACGTCATAAAAACAGACTTTAAAATACATTACAACAAAACGCATTTTAAAACATGTTAAAAAAAAAAAAGCTTTAAAAAAGCATTAGAAAGCAATTCCATCACAGACGCCGGCTGGGATAAGGTTTTAACTTAAAAGGATCGTTGAAAGAGGAAAGTCTTCAGTAGGCACTGGAAAGATAACAGAGATGGTGCCTGTCTAATATTTAAGGGGAGGGAATTCCAAAGGGTAGGTGCTATATACCAACCTTCTTCACCCTTGAGTCCCCACATGCTGCCGGACTGCAACCTCCATCGTTCCTGACCGCTGGCTGAACTGGCTGGGGATGATGGGACTTGTACTCCATTAACCATTTAGGGACAAAGGTTGACAGCCTCTGGACTGTTCTGACTGGCAGTGACTTCTCCAGGGTCTCTTGGGCAGGGGTCTTTCCCAGCACCTGCTACCTGGCCGAGAAAGGTATTTCCTGTCACCTGATCCATGATCCCCCTTTTTTTTTACTGGCAATGCCAGGGATTGAACCTGAGACCTTCTGCATGCTCCACCACCGAGCTATATAGTCCCTCCTCTGTGCAGTCCTTGCCCAAAATTAACTGCTAGGCCACATCTTGGGGCCAAACTAAACGCTAAATGCATTTTTTGCATTTAATTCGCTTGTTTTGTTTTAAATTCATATGGCACTGACATGGAGGGACTGATAATTAGCAGGATTGCATCAGATGTGTAGGGGCTTTTTCACTCTTTCCTGCTCTGAGGAAAACCCCTCCTAAAGGTGTGATTTATAGGAGGAGGAAGACGCCCCTTTTCTTTGTGCATGTATGGGGGTGTGTGATCTCCAACCAATACAAATAGCAAATTAAGAGGGATTTTCCTCTGGGCTAGAACTGCAGTGGGAGAGGAAAGGGTTGAATTCTCCTTCCCCTGCTGATGTCCCAGTTTGATTATCATCCCTGATCCCCAAGGAGATGATGGGTTTTTTTATTTTTAAATACCATAGTTTATTTTGTATTTTTAAAAAACATGAACACTAAATGCAAAGACTAATTTGTCTTTACTTGTACTTTGACCTTGAGTGTGCCCTTTTGTGATCGCATGGTTAATATTGTATGCTGCCTTTCTAACAGAAGCACAAGCATATACCTTGGTAAATGGACAGTGGGCAGCTCAGGTCTGGATGTTGTGCAGTTTTGAAATCATCACAACTCTTAGTCTCCCCTAACCCTAAGGGGGCAAGATCAAGCCTATGGTGACCAGTAGTCTTCTGCTGTATTAATGTTAGTGTCTCTCCTTTCAGCAACTTCTGTTAGTAGCCTAGCCGAGTCTTTACCAGTTCAGTGCACTGAAGGCAGCATCCAGGAAACTTCATCAACACTAGACTCTACATCTGTACCACCTATGCAGCCAAGGTAAAAGTTGCCATTCTCTCTCTCTCTCTCTCCCTCTCTCCCTCCCTCTCTCTCTCTCTCTCTCTGTCTGTCTGTCTGTCTGTCTCTCTCTCTCTCTCTCTCTCTCTCTCTCTCTCTGTAGGTAAAAGTTCTCTCTCTGTGTTGAAAGTCTACAATTTTTACTATAACATTATCACAGCATTTTCTATTTTGGGACAGAATAATAACTGATTAGGCTAGAGCAATCTCCCTTTTTATAGATTGAAAGTGCTGTACAATATTTTTCTGTGCTGATTTTGTTAATGTGAGTAAAAAGCTTGGATAGAACAGGACCCCATCAGTCTACATCATTCCCTGTTATTGTAAACTCAGGCAGTGAGTGCCAATGGCTCTGTAGCCAAAACGGGGCCACTGAGAAATGTAAGAGAGGCATCGCCATACTTGGGGGGGGGGGGGCTAAGCTTTGCCAAAGTAGCCAGAAGAGGGAGAACACACACACACACACTCATGGCCCAGTTGTTGGATTTTGATTGGGGGGGGGAAATGGAAACAGGCGGGAATGGAATAGAATGGAGTATCCTGGAGGAGGGCATGACTGGCTGGAACCCTGAACAGAAGCACTCCTGTTAGGAGGCAATGCACTGGAACTTTTCATTGCAGACTCCACTTGTTAACATTAAAAATCTTGGGAGGAACACAGTTTTAACCTGCACCTTTACTCTTTTTTGTTACCTCAGATATTTGTCTTTATCTTGTATATTTAGCATAGAGCTCTTTTTAAAAAATCTGCTTTTGAAAGACTGTTCAGAAACTGGGACTAGGCATTGGGATATCTTGCCAGTCCACTTCGGAAGCCTGGCTCCTGGTCCACTTCTGAAGCCATGTCAAAGCGCTGATGCTTATCTTCAAAGCCCTTAAGTGAGACTAAGAGGTGCAAATCTTGCTGTACTATTGTTGCCCATACCAGTTCACCCAACAACTGAGATAGTCAGCTGAGGCTCTCCTCCAGGTGTCCCCACTGCCTGCGGGAAGGCAAGCGAGCCTCTTTGTGGTGACTTTAGGAGGCTCACTTAGAACCTGCATTGCTGTTGCTTCAGCACTAGGCAAAAACCATCTTACTCTCTTTTGTTAGTTTATTCTGTTTGTATTATTATTTTTACTTTTTGTTAGCTATCCTGGGAACACTTCTATACTGCAGGTGTGGGGTATTACCTTAGTTTTTTAACAAATAAAAAATAATGATTTCCTGGGCACCAGTAGGTTTTTGATGGACAGAGAAAATAGTTTGTGATTGCTACATGAAAAGGAATAGTGTGAAGGGAAAGCAGGAGTATATTTGGGAAAAGGCCATAGCGCAGTGGTAGATCATCTGCTTTGCATGCAGAAGGTGTAAGAGTCAGTCCCCAGGTGCCTCCAGGTAAGGCTGGGAAAAGATTCATGTCTGGAAGCCACTGGAGAGCCGGCGGCTGATTCCTTGAGAGCCACTGCTGGTCCATGTCAATAATACTGAGCTAGATGGACCAATCTAGGTGGCTCAGTCTAAGGCAGCTTCCTATGTTCCTAAGGAGATAGTGTTACTGGGATAAGAGCATAGGAAGCTTCCTTTGTAAAGAATCAGACCAGCGGGCCATCTAGCTCAGTACTATCTCTGCACCTATTGGCAGCAGCTCTCCAGCGTTTCAAGACAGGGGCCTTTCCCACCCCCAACCCGCTTCTTAGGATGCCAGAGATTAAACCTGGGACCTTCTACATGCAAAGCACCTGCTTGACCACTTTGCTGTATCCCCTCGAGGGGATGGGAGGTGGGGAGATGCAGAAATGAAGGAAAAGAGATTTGGGGCCAGAGAAAAAGGCCAAACGTATGCTCTTCTGGCTTAGCAGAGTATTATGTTCATGTTTATGCATGTGCTCACAGCATGTTGCATCTTACATTTAATGCCTTTTCCCCTGAGACACAAGTATTGGGAGTCCTCATTCAGAAGCAAGTTTAAATTCCACCACTTATTTCTGGATACTCTATCATGCTTCGTGAGCCAATGGGCTTTTGATCCCCTCTGCACTGAAATGCTTAGTGTTTACTCCTATGCTCATTGTTGCTGAACCTCTTGATGCTGAGCCGGTGGTATTTGATCAGGACCCATCCTTCCCTTGGGGATTGCTTCGACTTGCATGAGCATTCCTAGCCTTTAATTTTCACAACACAGAATCCAAGAATCAGCATTGCACCCAATCAAATTCCATATTGTCACAGTATCCCATATGCAGCCCTGGGTTCTTTTGGGAGGAAGGGTGAGATGGAAATTTAATAAATAAACCTACTAAAGACCTTCCTCTTTCAACAACCCTTTTAAATAGGGACCTTATCCCAGTCTGTATCTGTGCTAGGATTGTTTTTAAGATGTTTTCAAAAAAAATCTTTTTAAATGTCTTTTAAGATGTTTTGTCTTTAAGATATTTTTAAAGATTTTTTTAAAAGATGTTTTTAGTGTTTTATCATTTGTTTGCCACTCTGGGCTCCTTCTGGGAGGAAGGGCAGGATATAAATTTAATAAATAAATAAATAATTAAACAAAAGTTCTTGACTACCTAAAGTCCCTTGTGGCTGATGAGGTCATTTGTCACTTCCATTTGGGGGAGAGGAGAGAACCCTCTGAGATGTTGATGCACCTTTTTTGCCTGTTGTGATCTGTTCAAAGCAAGTTTGGGAAACCTTTGGTCCTCCAAATGTTGCAGAACTGCAACTCCCATCATCCCTGAGTATTGGCCATGCTTGCTGGGGCTCATGGGAGCTGTGGTTCAGCAACATCTGGAGGACCAAAGGTTCCTCACCCCTGATTTAAAGGAAGCTGAAATAGTTGGCTTTTTATTGGTTGATTATTATTGCAACAAACAAAATAAACATTTACACATTTGATTCATTTCTTTCTAAATACAAAAAAGATCCAATTTTACTAAACCAAACTGTATAAAAATAACACCATTTAGAAAATAATTCTGTTTATTGTTTTTGAACAAATACTTGGCTTCAGATGAGTTACTGTATTCATTTCCCCCCCTTACATTTCTATCCTGCCTTTCCTTCAAGGAGCTTAAGGCAACATACCTGACTCCCCTCTCTCTTTTATCCTCACATCAAACCTGGGAGGTAGGCTCAGCTGAGAGTGAGAAAGAGGGGCTGGCTCAAGGTGATCTATAGAGCTTCATGGCCGAGTAGGGTTTTGAACCCAGGTTTCCCTGGTCCATAACATCAAGCTGCCTTAATTAGCTATTGAAAGATTATAAGTGAATATTTTGTATACAACTAGTTAATTGTGGCAAAGACTGTACCACTTTCTAAAGAAACTCTCCCCCCCCTTTCTAGCCCTGTCTCAAGCCCGTCATCGCTCTTAGCAGAATCTGTAGCAACATGTGAAGTGGAAAGTACGGGCATAGAAGACAAAACAGGACCTGAAAGAGAAGATGTGCAAGGTTAGTATATGAACTAGTTGGATGCCTCCATTGTGTTCCTTTATGTTTTTGGAATGCCTTAAACACACACACAAAACCAATGTTGTCCTATTTGATTTATTGCTTATTATCAATAACTCAACAGTGCCTGTTGTCAGAAAGCTGCAGCAGCCAAAGGCTGGTGACTTTAACGATGCACCTTGATTGCAGGCATGCACGGATTCGTTTTATGAAATTTCCCACTGAGCATGCTAACAATCACATCTTCTTAACAGTGGAGAGAATCTTTAAGCACTTAAAATTTTGTTACAGAAGGTGGGATGCAACATCAATATGTCAGGATTCCCCTCATCCTTCCCACCCCATAATTTTACTGCTTTTTAGGGATTTTGGGGAAAGGGATGGGTCATTCTGGGTAGTTCTGCTGTACCAGAAATTTAATCTTGCCATCTCCATACTTGAGGTAATAAGAAACAAACCCCATCATTTGCCTGTCTGCAGCTTTTGATTCCAAAGACGGAATATGTCTGACTGTTTTGTGGTACTAAGTCATAATACTCAGATGAATGCCTTGGGCATTAATGTTTTGGCCTTCCCGTTTATTTCATGAGAATCCAAGCTTCATCTTCCCGCTTAACTGGAATCCACCCTGTAGCTTCACAAAAAAGTGTTGGTGCTTGCAAGTTTCATTAGACAGCCTCCCAGCTCGTAAAGCTGAATTTCACTGCTGCAGTCTTCACAAGGTTCAGGGTTTCTTGTCAATTGCGCTGCATGTAATAGAATTCTGCAAAAGTAGCTCTGCATTAGTCTTTTGCAGCAAGAGTCCTGGGGCACCTTACATTTATTATGGCATAAGCATACACAACTTTGTACAAAAAGACAAACGTCTTGCCACAATAGACTTCAAGGTAACACAGAAATTCTATTTTGTGTTTGTGTTTTATTAAAAAAAAAAAGACATTCTAGGGAATTCCATTTTAAAGTGGCCATCTATAGTTTGTAGCTTTGAGTGACAGATGTAGTGACATTCTCATGTCCTTCAGGCACAGATGAGGGGTGGGGGCTGACAAAAACTGTATTTGTGCATTTAAGACATGCTATTTATAAACGGAATGTGCTCCATTTAATCTTTTAGATGATTTTTGCCCAGTGCCGCTCAGCCATGCCATTAATAGTAGTGCATTCCTTTACGCTCAGGAGTCAGTCTTGCTATGTTCAGGGAGGTTTATCCTCGCATGAAGGGTGCATAAGATTATTTTAGTATTTCCAAAATTCAGAAATACAAGCAGCACCGCTCTCTTTGAGAAGATGCACTGTTATGATATAAGCGCAGCGTTACTCAGTACATATATCCGTCATTGTATATTCATTTCCGCCATGGGGGAACTTTTGCAGATGGATTGCAAGTTAAGCTAGATCTTGGTCAGACCATAAGATAACAAAAGGGTATTCTACAGACTGCTATATGTCCTAGACTAGGTGAAAGGTTTCTCTTTCTTTTCCCTTAGCCTATCCCCTGTAGAACATACCATGGTTTCTTTCTTTTTTAAAAAGATTTCCTTGTCAGCATCTCCCATTTCCCTTGCTCCCTTTATTTGTATTGGGATACTGATCGCGTATTCTCTCTGGTGGTGTTTTGGGGTTGGGTTTTTTATCTAACCAATACTTTTAGTATTTGCTGTCCGGATTTTAATTTGCTGCCTGTTCAAAACAAAGCACTGGTGTGTGTGTGTGTGTGTGTTTTAAAACTAGGGCCTTCTCAGTGGTGGCCCCCGAACTGTGGAATAGTCTTCCCGATGAGGTGCGCCTGGCGCCGACATTGTTATCTTTTCGGCACCAGGTTAAAACTTTCCTCTTTTCTAAGGCATTTTAATCTAACTTTAATCTAACTTTAATTTTAATTTAGTTTTTAAAAATTTGTTGTAACTGATTTTAGATCTTTCATTCTTTTATATGTGTCCTTGCTGTATCATATTATGGGTTCTTAATGTATATATTTGTATTTTTTGCTGTATACCGCCCAGAGAGCTATGCTAGTGGGGCGGTATAAAAATCTAACAAAATAAATAAATAAATAAATAAATTAGGTGTTTGCTCTCCAATCCACAGCATGAGACTACAGGATATTAATCTGTGCTTTCCCATTAGTGTTGATATTTATACTCAGTTAGTCAGTGTTTCCTATAGAACAAGGGCTCTCAAACTGTAGTCCATGGACCACCAGTGGTCTATGAGCTTCATTCAGGTGGTCTGCGGCATGTCTGCATTCGCATTGCTTTTTAAGTTTATTTTTGTTGCTTCTTTTATTTCTTATATTGTATTTCAGTTTGAATTCTGTGGAATGCAAATGGTAATGCAGTAAAAAAACAATATAAGAAATAAAAGAAGCAATAAAAATACAACGAAAATTCATGCGGCATCTAGCGCAGCGCATTGCAGTTGCTACAACAGGCAGAAAAATCATTAAGTGGTCCTTCAAGACCATTAGCTATTTTCAAGTGGCCTTTGGGAGGGGGGGATTCACATATTTTAAAGGCATGGATCCTATGTATCATCATCATCTGAAGATCATGTGAGAAATATTGTTAATGCATTTTGCTTGGGGAGAAGATACTCACCTGAGTTAGATTCATATATGTGAGCACCTATTGTGGCGGAGTTTTTAAAAAAAATAAGTATATTGAATTTTTGTCTAAACTACTTGAGTGTATCCGTGTATTTCAGGCTACATAGTTTGATATGGTGAAATGTGGATTGTGTGTCTGTAAGATTCAGCATGCGGGGAATACCTTGGACTTTGATTCTATTTGTATTTATTTTTGCCCTGAGCTTTTGAGGTGCTTGGGAAAGGTGGCCTGGGGTACCACAAGTCTGCTCCTTCTAACATAGCTCAGTGGTAGAACACATGCTTTGCATGCAGAAGGTCCCAGGTTCAATTCCTGGCATCTCCAGTTTTTTAAAAAAGGGGTCAAGGAGCAGGTGACAGGAAAGACCTTGCTCTGCCTGAGATACTGGAGAGCCACTGGCCTGGCTAACACATTCTACTAAGCCAAACCCTGGTTTAGTGTGACTGTGCAGGCTCCAGGAGAGGAGATTGTGCTGCTTTGTTCTTCCCCAGTTGTTTTGCTGCTGCTGCGATGTGCTGAGCTAAACCATGGCTTGGCTCAGAGTGTTGTCTCCATCTGAACCCGGTGTCATTGTTTAGCTCTTTCCAGATTGAACAGGAGCCATAACCAAGGTTTATTCTACATCTTGCAGCTCTTAGTTTGTCTGTGAGAGCTACACACTGTGAGTCCTGATTTGGACAGCACACTACACCAAATCATGGCCTAAAGCAGCAACAGAACAACTGGGGGAGGAGCAAAGCGGCTGCAATGTCTCTGAGACCATGCACGTTTGCAGCAAGCTATGGTGTGGCGTAGCGGTTAGAGTGTCGGACTACATCCTGGGAGACCAGGGTTCAAATCCCCACATAGCCATGAAACTGACTGGGTGACCTTGGGCCAGTCACTGCCTCTCAGCCTCAGACGAAGGCAATGGTCAACCCCCTCTGAATACCGCTTACCATGAAAACCCTATTCACAGGGTCGCCATTTGTCAGAATCGACTTGAAAGCAGTCCATTTCCATTTTTCATGGTTTGACTCGGCATGATGTGAGAAGCAGGGCACTGGCAACTGAAATAAGTAATAATAGGCTAGGTGGAGCCATGGCCTGACCTGGTAAGAAATGGCTTCCTACGTACCATTGGTCCCTTTAGCCTAGTGCTGTCAGACCGATGAGTAGCAACTCCTGGGTCTCAGGCGCTGAGGTCTTTCCCTGTCTCACTGCCTGGAAAGCCTTTCACTGGAAGTGACAAGGACTGAAGCTCTGTCTTAGACATTCTCGACCAACTGCACCACTATCCAAAATCCCTGCAGATGGGTACTTAGTATTTCCCATTCTTAATATTCCCCTTGGGTTGTGTGAAGTGATCCTTCGCTGTGACCCAGCAACTTCATATTGGTGCTTTTCCCCCTCCACATGAAGCGATTTCTTGTATACAGCCCACCTTCCAGCTGCACCTTTGCTCTGAATATGCACACCGGGACGCCACAGCTAACTTTTCAGTGTGCATCCGCTTCATGCGCATTCGTTCAGCACTATGGGGGTAGCCAAAATATGCTAATTTAGATGTGCACATCACATTTCCTATGTACAAGTGCTTTCTGTGAAGTGGGGAAGAAGAGAAGGAATTTTATTTTACTTCTATTCATTAAAAGCGTGTATATACACGTGGTTTGAAATAGAACGTAAGAGGCTTCTACAAACCTTCAGACCACAACAGCTATCTGCCAGAGTGCACCCATGTTGCTTTATAACATTCATGCATATTGTATATCTGGCTGCGTACACACCATACATTTAAAGCACATCACTTCCCTCATCTCACCCCCCCCCCGCATCCTAGGAACGGTAGTTTAAGGGTGCTGGGAATTGTAGCTCTGTGAGGGATAAACTACAGTTCCCATTATTCTTTGGGGGACAGCCATATGCTTTAAATGTATCGAGTTGTATTCAGTTAACTTTTACTCGGGGTAGACCTGTTTAAATGAATGGATCTAAGTCCTGACCATTCATTTCAGTGGGTCTGCTCTGAGTAAACATTAGCCCCATCTGCACTATACATTAAAGCAGTATCATACCACTTTAAATTGTTGTGCCTTCCCTCAAAGAATCCTGGGAACTGTAGTCTTATCAAAGGCACCGGGAATCGTTGTGAGACTCCCTCACAGAGCTACAATTCCAAGAGTTCTCCTGGGAAGAAGGATTGAATGTTGAAGGGAATTGCAGCTCTGCAAAGGGAAAGGGGTCTCCTAACAACTCTCAACCTTTAACAGGCTACAGTTCTCAGGATTCTGTGGGGGAAGCCATGACTGTTTAAAGTGGCATGATGCTGCTTTAAATGTATAGTGCAGATGGGGCCTTAATCAAATACAACCCATGGTGTTCATGCAGGTCTGATATTCTTCCTGTTTCAGCGCTCGCTGAGTTGCAGTTACCTCTTTGCTGGAAGCGTCTTCATTCTAAATCCCCATGGACCTTTGGCAGTGCAAAGGAATTGACCCCTACAATAGCTAAGAAAGGGGGGGGGGACTTTTTATCAAACTACACTGAGATGTGAAAATTACATTTGTACCTTTATGCCTGCCTGCCTTCCGTCTATACTCCAACACCTCTTGCGTTCTCTGTTCCCAGCGATAACAGAACCGGTCAAAATCACTTCCCTTATTAAACCTTCCCCGCTCGCCACCGTTACCTTGATGTGTTGATATGCTCTGCCTTGTCATAGCCCTCAAATGAAAGTCATTGTAGAGTGTGGGGGAGGGGGGGACTGATTTTAACAATAAACAAATGCAAACCACTTTATAACTGAGTACGCTGCATGTTTGTGTGCACGTGTGTGTTTTCCTTTAAAAAAAAAATCCATCCCTAAAACACATGTCCCGTTGAATAAATAGAACCAACTTCAGTGGACCTTGCCGAAACAATTTCAATAGACAGTACCGGAGAGGAATTGTCGATGGATAACTCAGATTTACCTGACACTACCAGGGGCTCAGAAACAGAGTGTGATTATGATGCAAGCATAGAAACTAATATAGATGATCCCGATTTCCTGGACGAGAGCTCGAGAGGGAAAACGACGAGGCGCGATACAGATTTAACACTAAACACAGTAGGTAAGTGAGTTTCATTGTTAATGTAGGTTTATAGCAGCAATTCCCAAACTGTGCGCTGGGACATAAACCCATAGGGGCTGGAAAAGGAGCCCTGGTAAAACGAGTGCCAATTTGGATGCATTCATCCTTTTCTGCCCTTGTTGGCAACCCTAATATCCCAGAGCAAGAGTATAAGACAGGTGTAGGGAACCTTTCGCCCTCCAGATCTTGCTGAACTATAACTCTCATCATCTTAGGAACTGCCTTACGCTGAGTCAGACCATTGGTCCATCTTGCTCACTATAGTTTACACTGACTGGCAGCAGCTCTCCAGAGTTGCAGGTGGGGGAGTCTTTCCATCCTTACCTGGCAGTGGAGGCTGGTCCATTAAGGCAAATGGGATTCAGCGTTACCAACCTCAGTCTGTCCTCAGCCAGACCTCACAGCCTCCCTCTCCTTTCTACCTGGAGATGCCAGGGATTGATCCTAGGACCTCGTGCACACAAAGCAGATGTTCTGCCAGTGAGCTACGGCCCTTCTCCATGCCATCGACCATGCATGCTGGGGCTTATGGGAGTCATAGTTCAGCAACATCTAGAGGGCCAAAGGTTCCACACCCCGGTACAAGGACACAACAGAATTCTCTGATGGTGGCACCTTGCAAGTACAGCAGAGAGGCAACTGGTGAATCACAGATGCATCACAGTTACCAAGAAAGCAGCAATTGGCGCCCATCCCTGCATCCTGGCTGCTGGGTAGAAAGAGGAGACTGGATGCATTCGCAAAGAGGATGCCTGCACTGTTAGTCTAAAAGCAGCTTGAGGTACCAGAGCTGCAAAGGAGTGAAGTGTCTCTCTATTCTTAATTCAAAGTGGGCATGGGGGGGGCTGTGCCCCAGATATTGAAAGTTTGGGAAACTGTAGGTTAGATAAAATAGAGTATCAAGACAATAAATATCTAGTTCTTGGTAGTGTGTGGACGGACCCGATCTTTTAAACCTATTTATTTCAAAGGCAGAGATATGGCCATGTGTTGAATTCTCCTGTTGGTACCTCAAACACTTTTTATTTTATCTCCCCACATCTAGTTGTTGTCCTCTGTTGTTTGCTAATGCCTTCTAACATGGTTCTGCTACTCATTTTATTATATCCACAGTGTAATCATTGGTTAAAAAAAACCTTTTTTTGCCACCTTCAAGAAAGAATACGCTTGTTATCGTAGTCTTCCCACCAGTTTTCCACCTTTTTCTGCATTCAGATGTCTGTATATCTTTATTCTGTGTCATAATTCTGTTCTAATAATCTCTCTCTCTCTCTCTCTCTCTCTCTCTCTCTCCCTCCCCCCCCCTCCGTTTTTAATTCGTACTTCCGTTTGCAGCTTCAGATCTTTCAACTTCATGTTGTTCTGTAAAGAATAAGGGTGCAGGGGGAAAAACACAAAAGTTTTAACCATTAAGTGCACCTTTCCTGCTGTCCAAACTTTTTCTTTGCCACCAATGTGCTTGTTGGGTGCTGTTGTCATCTGTGTGTATGTGAGTCACTTTCTTCCCCTCTTGCCATCAGCACATTCAAGGACAAGCCTCCTCTTTCTCTGAGATAGGAGGAAATATCATTTTCTGTACACAGGTGAAGCAAGGAGATCAGCAGCCATCTTCAAAAGAACTACTTGAAATGTGCACCCAAGAGCGTGCATGCCTAGTTAGATTTTTTTTTTGGCCTGCCTTCTGTGCATAACAGCTACTACCACCCCAATGCCATGTTTAAAAGTGCATCAAAACTCCTCCATTGCAAAAGCAGTCTGCTATGCAGCAGAGGGTTGTAAGAAACAGTTTGTCTGTCTAGCCTCGCATTGCTACTCCAACTGGTTACCTTATCCTTTTAACTCAGGCATGGGGAACCTTTGGCCCTCCAGATGTTGCTGAGCTACAGCTCCCAACAGCCTCAGCAAGTGTGGCCAATGGCCAGGGATGATGGGAGTTGTAGATCGACAACGTCAGGAGGACCAAAGATTCCTCACATCTGATTTAACTGGAGATACAAGAGATGGAATCTTGTGTGTCCGGTTGGGACCTTCTGTATGCAAAGCAGACACTCTGCCACTAATCAGCAGTTCTTCCCCAGCTGGGGAGAAAAGAACATCTAGAGTTATATCCAGTGCTAGTCCTACTCAGAGCAGACCAATTGAAATCAGGTGAGCCTGAAAAGGAGCCCCAGCCTTCCTCTCCAGGGTGGAGCAAAGAAGGGGTTCAGTTATGACCAACCCCAACTTTCCATTGCAGCTTAAAGGGCATGACTAACTCGGGTCCATTAATTTCAGTGGGTCTACTCTGAGTAAAACATGGTTGGATACAACCCATAGCTGGGGACAAGGGGAAAAGGCATCTCCTGTTCTGTTAGGCTGTGTCAAATACCTGATGCGTCACAAGCTGGCTTCTTAGTTATCATAAAGTACTTCTTGGGCTGCCAACTGAGATCCAAAGTGCTAGCGCCTTGTACAAGAGTAGCCTTCAGAGTAGTCAGTATTTCAGCAAAGCACATGGAAAGTGCAGCATATGTGTGTGTTTATGTTCATACTGCTGGGGTACTTTGATGTTGCTTACCCAGATTCACCTATTGTGTTCATGAGACTTGAACTGGGCAGTCCCCCGATTCTTTGCTTACGTCCTCAGCCACTGGCTGGGGCTGATAGGAGTTGTAGTCCAAAACATGAGGAGGACACCAGGTTGGCGAAGGCCAATGTACAGAATAAGACTAGAGCAGAACCCCTGACTTACATTACAATTGGTGATCTTTATTATTTTTAATTTATTATTGCGTTTATGTCCCACCTTTCCTCCAAGGAGCTCAAGGTGGTGTACATTGTTCTCCTCCTCCATTTTATTCTCACAACCCTGTGAGGTAGGTTAGGCTGAGAGACTGTGACTGGCCCAAGGTCACCCGGTGAGCTTCATGCCCAAGTGGGGATTCGAACCTTGGTCTCCCAGGTTCTAGTCCAACACTCTAACCACATTGGTTCTCTTAGTGGCTTATATCTTAGTGGCTAAGGACATAAGCAAAGAATCAGGGGAGACTCTACTGGCAGGAATCGTAGGTAAAAACATCTCTGGAGGGCACGAGGGTGGCAAAGGCTGCTGTAGATGAATTCTCCTTTGTCATATGTGTCCCAAACCTCTAATACCTGGGGCACAATTAAATTATTCTTCTCCCCCCTTGATTGAAACTGGATGTGCCCATATCTTGAGTAGGCATAATTTCCCCATGAATCCTGCTTCCTACTTTTTGCCTTCTGCATTGTCTAGTGGTTCATGGCTCGGGGATGGGTTTATTTATTTATTTATTTGATTGATTTATATCCCGCCCTTCCTCCCAGCAGGAGCCCAGGGCGGCAAACAGAAAAGCAGCAAGATTGCTGCTGTCTTCCCCATGGCAGGACTCCCTTCCCTCTGTTGACCGTAGTGGAGGACTGCATCAGGGAGCAGGCTGCATCCTTACTCCCTCCGGCCAAATGACAGCTCACTCTTGTCCATATATTGGCATAGAGAAAGGCGATCAGTGCTGTACATGGGCCTCCCTGCTCCCAACAGCATATCACTCTGTATCCATTCAACAGGTTGTCTTAATTTTCAGTGCTTTAGCTCTGCTGGTGTGTCCTGGTACAGAGTTTGGGAATTCTTTGCTGTACGAGAAACTTAAGTCCTGATCAACTTTATTTATACATGTACACACACACACATATTAATTTTTCTTCTCTCACAAAATAGCACTGCAGTATAAAGACATTTTTTTGAAAAATTAATAGCAGCACAGAACAATCATTAAAATAATTGGCTATTTTAGAAAACTTTTAAAAACTACATAAAAAGAGATGCCTAAAAGCCAAAAGGGAGAATTCCTGCTGAATCTCTGCTGGAAGAGTGTTCCACAGCGTGTGATCGGCAGCACTAAATCACCAACTTCTCTGGTTGAGGCTAGTCAGGCCCCCCGTAGCATGGGGGACAACTAACAGTGCTCCACTGGATTATCTCAGTGATTGGACTGGGATGTATATAAGGGCTCAGGCAGTCTTTAAGGCACCCTGGACCCAAGTTGCTGAGGCCTTGACCCTGGTCTGGTGCTTGGTTTTTTTTATTCCCATCCTTCCTAATGGACCCTGGAATAACAAACCCTTTTATTAAAAACCTTGCAACTCCAACCAGTTTCCATTTTTCCTCTAACTCTGTATTTAGCGTTAAACATTTTCTTTCTTTCTATATTCATTTATCTGCCTTGGAGTGGACTTCTATGTACATTCATCCTTCAGCAATATTCTGCCAAGTGTAGGTAGATAATCTGTTTGTCTTGTGAAGTCTGAAGGTCAAAGGGAGAAAATGTAAAAAGTTCTTGGTTAACTCTGCTGTCCTCAGCGGCCTAGCAGTTTCCTGCTCCTTAGGTGAGGTTTATTTAATTTCTGAATGGCTTCCCACAACAACAGCAACAAAAATCTCAGTGCGATTTACAACAAAAATAAAATACAGAAATCAAAATACCTAAATATATTAAAAACAGAATAAAAGCATCCAATCACTGGTGCCATCCAAGTGCCTGGGAAACCACTTGAGACCAGAGCTATAGAAATTAAGCTGTAGCTGCTTCCCTGGGTTGCTGGTTGACCTGAACCGATCATGAACCAAGCACATCCAACAAGGAGAAGGGCTGTAGCTCAGTGATAGAGCATCTCCTTTGTCCACTGAAGGGCCAGAGTTAAATATCCGACATCTCCAAGTGGGGCTGGGAATATCCCCTTTCTGAACCCCTAGTGAGCCACTTCTGCTTTCGTGTGTGTATATAAATAATCAGACCCCTGACCAATGCGCTCATATCACTGAATTACAAATGGTACATTGTAATTTCATTCTGTATGATATTTTACTTTGAAACTCTGATTTATGTTTCCTTTCTGATTACTTTTGCAAGGCACTGTATGTGTGTGAGTGTATATAAAAAATCTTTGGTGCAATCCATGCTTTTTACAATCTAAAAGACACATGCAACTTCTAGACTTGCAATGAATAACTCACTGAGCAACCAGCGCTACCTGTCAAGAAGGGTGGGTGATCCTTTTACAGAAACTACTAAAACATACCGAAGCTTCATGTGGTTCCCAAGGCCTCATTTTAAATCATGGCTACGCTACCTTCAAGACCACAATTAAAGCCTGCACTCAGGTTATATACAAGCCAGATTTGCGGGACAAGTGTGGCCTGTATTCAGACCAATACAGTAATTACATTCGTCATATAAATTGCCCTGAAACCGTTATCTCTCCCCCTGTTGTCTCCTCCACAATTAGGAGTAGTGTCCCGGACTTTGGTCTGAGGGCCCGTGATGCAGCTGCCTTTCTGAAGCCAAGCTGGTCTGGTCAGGTTTGGTCATCTACCTAGGTTCATGTTTGGAGACCAAACCTGGCACACAAGCTATGGTTCAACACAATTGGAAGCTTTCAAGCATCTGCTAGATCAGGCCTGAGGAATATTTTGCCCTCTAGATGTTAATGAACTACAACTCCCATCATTCCTGGCCATTGGCCATTCTTGCTGTGGCTGATAGGAATTGTAGTTCAACAACATCTGGAGGACCAAGTGTTTCCTGTTGGCCCTCCAGATGTGCTAGATGTTCTTAGGTGTTATGTATCAAATGTTGGAGGGCAGGGTGTTAACGCAGCACCTTTCAGCTAATCTCTGTCTTGTTTTAACCAAGACTCTGCGTTAATGTATCTCTCTCAAATAGTGGTGCACTTAGGCCGTTTTAGACTCTGGCCTTAATGGTCTTTCAGGGAGAGGGGTTGGGATCAACTTCAAAATGTGGTTAGCTCCTCTTGCTACATTTTGGAGCCCCCCTGCTCATTCTGCTGGGTGGCGACATGGTTGCCTGTCCTGATGGTACCATTGCTTTTGCAAAGTGTTCCAGTGCAACCTGCATGGTGATTTCTCCAAGGAAAGCTTGCCTGTTGTTGAGGGAATCCAGTCTTACTGCTCCAGTAGAACTTGACTTTCCCTATACCTCTTCTGGTCCATGGACATTGCACAGGTTGCAAATGAGTGTATAAACAGCTGATTGTATATGCTATGCCAGAGGTCCCCAAACTGTGCTCCACAAGCTTCATTCAGGTGGTCCATTGCATGTTCGTCTTAAATATTTGTGTTAATTTTCAGTTGTATTGTTGTTGCTGCTTTTGTTTCTTAAGTTGCATTTTACGGTATTACCATTTGAATTCTGTGGAATGCAAATTGTAGTACAGTATAAGAAACAGAAGAAGCATTAACATCGTACAGCATGTAGGACAGCACATTGTAATTGTTACAGCAGGCAGAAAAATCATGAAGTGGTCAGCCAAGACCATCAGCAATTTTCAAGTGGTCCATGGGGGTAGAGTATGCTATATACATTTAAAGTACTATTATACCACTTTAACAGCTGTGGCCTCCCCCAAAGAATCCTGGGAATTGTAGTTTGCTAAGAGTACTGGGAGTTATTAGGAGACATCCCTCTGTTCCCCTCACAGTGCTCCAGTTCCCAGAGTTTCTTGGGAAAAGGGATGACTGTGAAACCACTTGGGGAATTGGGGGGGGGGTGTCTTCTCACAATTCAGTGCTTTAAAGGTATGATGCAGATGTGGCCTGACTTGACAAATTGGGAGAGGTTTGACCCTAGTTCATTGAACATCCTTAGCAAGGGTAGCATCCAAGCAACATTTAAGGGATGAAGGAGTTCAGCGCTGAGGAGTCAAAACTGGCAGACTTGCTATGTGTTTTGTTTTTTACAAGTCAGCTTTTACTGCTACTGCTAATGGTAGTGTTTGAAATGGAAACTGTATGCCTACCTGGTGCTTTAAATTTCACTGTTTCGCCAGTGCAGGACCCATTTTTACAAATTCTCAAGGGAAACCATTTAAGAAGGTCAGTGGCTGGGTCTGTGGAGCTACTTGCAGGCATTGTCACTGGCTTGGGGCTTCTGATGAGACTGAATTTATTTCATTTATGAAACACTTCCCATAAAACTTCCCAGAGTGGTTTAAGATATGAAAACTATTTCAAATCCAATACAAATAAGGCTGGGATAAAAATCTCCACTTAAAAAGGCTTCTGGAAAAGATACGTTTGTTTGTTTTTTTAAAAAATGGCATTGTATTCAAATTAAGACCTGCTCAAAATAGACTTATTGAAATTAATGACCCTAAATTACCCATGTCCATTAACTTCAGTGTATCTACTGTGCATGAGTAGGACTAGCGCTGAATACCACCTTAAGTGGTCTATAAATGCCTTTAAATAAATAGATGGACGGATAGATGGATGAAAGGAAGGAAGGTCTGCAATAATTGCCAAGACAACAGAGATGGTTCCGGTCTGATATGTAATGGGCGGGAGCTCCAAAGGGTATAGTAGGTGCCACCACACTTAAAGGACCAATTCCTATATAGTACAGACTGGACCTTCCATGCATGATCAGCTGATCTCTACAGAAGAGAGATAAATGGTTCTTAAGCTGCAGTAAGCAGCTCATTGGAGGGCTGCTGCTTCTGTCTATAGAGGTCCCCAACGCACAAGGCTGAAGAGTCAGAGGTTTCTTTGAAGTTTTAGCTTTTCACCACATCTTGAAGAGGCAGTCCAGTTCTCTCTCTCTCTTACATATGCAAATAACATTAAAATAAAAAAACAGCCGGTTGCAAGTGGCTGTAGGGAAATGTATACATGCATGCATGCATACACACACACCCTTTGTGTAAGTGGGGAAAGGCGATAGCTCAGTGAGAGAACATCTGCTTTGCATGCATAAGACCCCAGGTTCAGTCCCTGGCATCTCCAGGTAGAGCTGGGAGAGACTCCTGTCTTGGAGACCTACTGCCAGTCAATGTGGACAATAGTAGGCTACATGGACCTACGGTCTGACTTGGTAGTAGGCAGCTTTGTAAGTTCCTGTATTCCTAAATGTAGCTTTTTTGGATTTCTGATGGCAGAAGAGAAAACCCACAGTAATTAGGAAGCATTTTAAGCATCCTCATACTTAGTGGCCATAAAGTAAGAAAGTTGTGACAAGCAGCCCCCAGTCTAACATTCTAAGAATGACTGATGTGAGACATGAGAAACTGGCCTGTTGCCTTGCAGTTTGAGTCTTCCTAAAGTTATTAGGGAGTATTCGTTCCCCTCTATTCAGCACTGGTTCGGCCTCATCTTGAATACTGCATCTAGTTCTGGTCACCACACTTCAAGAAGGATGCAGACAAACTGGAACAGATTCAGAGGAGGGCAACAAGGATGATCAAGGGACTGGAAACAAAGCCCTATGAGGAGAGACTGAAAGAACTGGGCATGTTTAGCCTGGAGAAGAGAAGACTGGGGGGAGATATGATAGCACTCTTCAAGTACATGAAAGGTTGTCACATAGACGAGGGCTGGGATCTCTTCTTGATCGTCTCAGAGTGCAGAACATGGAATAATGGGCTCAAGTTGCAGGAAGACAGATTTCGACTGGGCATCAGGAAAAACTTCCTAACTGTTAGAGCCATACGACAATGGAACCAATGACCTAGAGAGGTAGTGGGCTCTCCGACACTGGGGGCATTCAAGAGGCAGCTGGACAGCCATCTGTCGGGAATGCTTTGATTTGGATTCCTGCATTGAGCAGGGGGTTGGACTTGATGGCCTTATAGGCCCCTTCCAACTCTATGATTCTATTATTATAGAGTGGGGATGGGGAATCAGTGGCCCTCCTGATGTTTCTGGACTCCAACTCCCAGTAGCCCCAGCTAGCATAGCCAATGGTCAGGGACAACAGGAGCTGTAGTCCAGCAACATCTGAAGGGCCACAGGTTCCCTGTCCCTGCTATATAGAGCGTAAGAAGAGCCTGCTGGATCAGACCAGTGGCCCATCTCATCCAGCATCCTATTCTCACAGTGGCCAACCAGATGCCTGTGTGAAGCCCACAAGTAGAACCTGAACTCAAGAGCAACTCTCCCCTCCTGCAGTTCCCAGCAACTGGTATTCAGAAGCATACCGCCTCCAACAGTAGAGGTAGAAGTTAGCTTTATAAGAACATCAGAAGAGCCCTGCTGGATCAGGCCAGTGGCCCATGTAGTCCAACATCCTGTTCTCAGAGTGGCCAACCAGATGCCGCAAAGGGAAGCCCGCAAGCAAGAGCTGAGCGCAAGAGCAGTCTCCCCTCTGGTGGTTTCAGGCTATTCAGAAGCTCACTGCCTTGGACAGTGGAGGCAGAACACAGCCATCGGGGTTGCTAGCTACTGATAGCCTGATTCTTCATGAATATCTATGAAGCAATCAACCAAGCCGAATGCAGAGCTGGCTGATGCTGCTTGGAGGCACCACAGAGAGGAAGAGACAGAAGATCCTAAAGGATTTCCCAGTGCTTGCCAGGAAAACCCAGATAACAGATATGGGGAGGGTTGGATTGGGAGCATTGACCTTCCGTAGGGACATGGGAAGCTGCCTTATGCTGAGTCAGACCCTTGGTCCGTTTAGCTCAGTATTGTCCACACTGACTGGCAGAGGCTTTCCAGGGTTTCTGCTTGGGGATGTTCCCAGCCCTACCTGGAGATGTCAGTGATTGGAGGTGATACACAGGGAATGGCCTTAGGCTACGTCAGAATGTTGGCCCATCTGTGCTTATTGGCAGAGGCTTTGTAGTGTTTGTTACACAGGTCTTTTCCAGCCCTACCACAAGATATAAACACAAGATTT
Organism: Rhineura floridana; assembly: GCF_030035675.1. Lineage (NCBI taxonomy): Eukaryota > Metazoa > Chordata > Lepidosauria > Squamata > Rhineuridae > Rhineura > Rhineura floridana. The sequence continues at coordinate 15,532,476 of NC_084493.1, read as the reverse complement.
TCAGTGTACACCTTTCATAGAGGGAGTTGAGCCCTTTTGTGCGGTTGAATGATGGAGGAATCTGGTTAAAGTTCTGGGTGTGGCCAGATTTGGGTGTTTTGAGGGAAGAATTTTAACCACTGTCAGTCATGATCTGAAACTGCAAAGTGGCCTTCAGATTTTGTCTTGCCTCGTGTTTTATCTCTCTCCATCTTCTCACTCTCTTTTTTCCCCTCTGCCTCCTTTACCTCCTAGCTTCAGCATCAGATAGTGCAGAGCCATCCTCTGAAGAACAAGAGAAGGCACTCGACAAACCAAAACAGAAAAAAACGCGCTGCTTCATGTGCCGGAAGAAGGTTGGCCTTACTGGTAAAAGCTCTTTTGGTTTTAATAATTGGAAACGTGAAGTTGTATATCGGAAGCCTGCTTCCGACTTTGTAAATAGGCTTCTCACATTGAGCTCAGCCTGGCTCCTGAAATTGGCTGCCCCATTTGGAGCAGGTGAATGAACCATTTCGGTAAATGCTTGGGGGAGGATGTATAATAAAAACTCTACATTATTTTAGGAAATGTGGGCTTGCTAATAGCCAGAAACTCCCCCCCCCAATATTTCCTTTCTTAAACATTGGTTTGCTGTCACAGATGCAGAAATGTTTTCTGCCACCATTCCATACGCACATGTGCACTGGCACCTGACAGCTCCATGTAAGTGGGACAGTAGAATCCACTTTGGGTTTTAGTCTGAATTTTGAAGGAGCTGTCCACGGTGCTAAGTCTGAGCTAAAACCTGGAGCAGATTTCACTGCAGATTCCAATGGCGCTACTAGCTGCCACAGTACATGTGCCATCTCTTTCTCACACGCTCACGTACACACACACACACACCTCTGCCTACAACAGGTGTGGGGAACTGTTGGCCCTCCAGACGTTGCTGAACTACAGCCCCTGCAAGCATGACTAATGGCCAGGGATGATGGGAGTTGCAGCTCAGCAACATCAGGAGGGGCAAAGGTTCTCCACCGCTGACGTACTCTATCAGCCATAAAATTATTGTGCATGAATTTTCTGCTGAAATCATGTAACTTTCATGTTCCAGGGTTTTGTTTACATTTTTGTCCCACTTCTGTTGCTCTATAGTACAAGAGCTCCTACTGGGAGGAAGGATGGGATGACGATGATGATGATGATGATGATGATAGTCCAGATGGTATATTGCGGGAACATTGGGGAAGCATTAGAGAACAACTAATAAAGCAGAATGATTTGCGGACGGTTCTGTATAAAATCACTGCTAACGTACAATTACCTGTTGCAAATGCACCCACCAAAAAATGCTGTTTTTCTAGTTTCAATGATGGAGATGAGAAGGGAAACAACGAGCTTCAAACCAACGAAACGAACCTCGTCCTTTTCCTAATGCCGGGCCTCTTAGTATCTGTACTGTCTTCTTCCACAGGGTTTGAATGCAGGTGCGGAAATGTTTATTGCGGCGTACACCGTTACTCAGACGTCCACAGTTGTTCTTACAATTACAAAGCTGACGCCGCTGAGAAAATCAGAAAAGAGAATCCTGTAGTTGTTGGGGAAAAGATCCAGAAGATTTGAACTGCTACTCTAGCTGGGATATTAAAATTTTTGACCATCTGCAGATGAAATTGACTTGAGCTTCTTCCCCTCTTCTCCCCCCACCCCACCTTTAGTCATGCCGAATCATGCATGTCATCAGAAAACATAGATCCTCCCCTTTTTTAGAACACGACTAAACACTTAACTTTATTGCAGGTTCTCTCTCTCCCCCCCCCCCCGGGTTCCTCTTACAGCTGAAGAGTTAAGTGAACTTTACACTTGTGAGATTCGCTATGAGTCCCTGTGGGGCTCTTGAATGAATACCATGGCTTTACAAGTATTATCCTTTTTAAAATATTTTTTTTATTTTAGTCGAGTGCAGAGGGCTTTTTATAATACCAACACAGAGATATATTGGAGGGCATCAGCGCTTTTTTTTTCCTGTTGTACTAAAACATGCATGCATTAACCTGGCTGTTTTGTTTTGGGTTTTTTGTATATAGCTTTTCTTTTCTCTTTTTGCAGCACGATTTCCCTTTTTTTTGATAACGCCTCGTACAGCACAACTAGCAATCAGTAACTGAATGTATTTTAATCATTATGGCTGCTTGTGTTTTTTTTTCCGTTCCCCCCCCCCATTAACAAAGGTTTATACATACATTAGCATAATAGCTTGTTTGCACCCACTTCCTATTTATGTATGAATCATTTGTAATGAGTGTGTGTATGAGAGAGAGTGTGTGTGAGAGCACTGAGATTCTGACGTTTGTGTGGGTCCCCCCCCCTTTTCAAAGATAACTTCTAGGATTTTTTTCCTCCTGTGTGTGTGTGCCAGGATGCGTGGGGGGGGGAGCAGATTCTCTGCACTTCATTGCTGACTGCAGGTTTTCTTGGGGGATTTATGTTATTGGGTCCTTTATGTACACCAATATGAAGAATGATGAAGTTTTAACTGTATTGTATTTATGTTCATCCACGTCTTTAACTTTGATTAAAATAAAATTTTTAAAAACTGGGATTTGGCGGTGATTGTTCATGTTGCTTTCTGCAGGTGGATATGTTCACACATGCATGTGTGCTTGCCTAGAAGTAGGATAGGGGAAGGGGCTGTAGCTCAGTGGTAGAACTTCTGGCTTGGCATGCACAGGGTCCCAGGTTCAAATCCCAGCAGTTCCACATAGGGCAGGGAGAGAGCCTTGCCTGAAACCCTGAAGAGCTGCTGCCAGTCAGTGTAGATCAGGGATGGGTAATCTCAGCTTCAGGGCTGAATGCAGCCTTCCAGACCTCTGTATTTGGCCCTTGGAACTGCTCCCACACCCTCCTTGAGAGCTTTTCCCTGGCTGGAACATGTCCTTTGACTGTGATAATGCCTGGATGGTGTGTGTGTGTGTATGAACAGCCATTGTTCTGCCCACATTTGCATCTGGCCCTGCCTACCGCTGGTATGTGGCCCCCGGGCTCAAAGCATTTCCCCATCCCTGAGCAGGGTTTCAGGCAGGTGGCCTCTCCCAGTCCTATCTGGAAATGCCTTGCATTTCTGCGTGCAAGCAGGTGCTCTACCACTGAGCTACAACCCTTCCCAAAGGATGGTTTCAAGTTGGCTCTGCCATGGATGTTATAATTGGATGCGTGCAGGGCACAAGTAAATCCACTTGAGTTCAATGGGACTCGAGCAGGTATGGATGTAAGGCAAACTATGTTTGGACCACAGATCCATTGCTACCCAATACAGATTTCTGGAAAGGAGTGGAGGTCTTTCCCTTTGCTATTATTTATTTATTTATTTTATTTAATTTACATACCGCCCTAAGCCCGAAGGCTCTCTGGGCGGTGTACAAAAAGATAAAAACAAGCACAATATATAAATACAATAAATCAAGAAACAAAACAAACAAACAACAAAAGAACCAAACAACGTCCAAAATACAGAAATGCTGCTTAAAATACACTTTAAAATGCCTGGGAGTATAAAAAGGTTTTCACCTGGCGCCGAAAATATAGTAGCGTCGGCGCCAGGCGCACCTCATCGAGGGCACTGTTCCACAGTTCGGGGGCCACCACTGAAAAGGCCCTAGCTCTAGTCACCACCCTCCGAGCTTCTCGATGGGATGGTACTCGGAGGAGGGCCTTAGATGTTGAGCGCAGTGTACGGGTAGGTTCATATTGGGAGAGGCGTTCCACCAGGTATTGCGGTCCCATGCCGTGTAGGGCTTTATAGGTCAAAACCAGCACTTTGAATCTAGCCCGGAAACAAATAGGAAGCCAGTGCAGACGGGCCAGAACAGGTGTTATATGAGCGGACCTTCTTGTCCGCGTCAACAATCTGGCCGCTGCATTCTGGACTAGCTGTAGTTTCCGAACAGTCTTCAAGGGCAGCCCAACGTAGAGCGCGTTGCAGTAGTCCAATCTAGAAGTTACCAGAGCATGAACAACTGAGGCGAGGTCGTCACTGTCCAGATAGGGACGTAGCTGGGCTACCAATCGAAGATGGTAGAAAGCATTCCGTGCCACCGAGGCCACCTGGGCCTCAAGAGACAAGGAAGGATCGAAAAGAACTCCCAAGCTACGAACCTGTTCCTTCAAGGGGAGTGTAACCCCATCAAGAACAGGATGAACATCCACCATCTGAGCAGAGAAGGCACTCACCAACAGCGTCTCGGTCTTGTCTGGATTGAGCTTCAGTCTGTTAGCTCCCATCCAGTCCATTATCGCGGCCAGGCAACGGTTTAGCACGTTAACAGCCTCACCTGAAGAGGATGAAAAGGAGAAATAGAGCTGCGTGTCATCAGCGTACTGATGGCAACGCACCCCAAAACTCCTGATGACCGCACCCAGCGGCTTCATGTAGATGTTAAAAAGCATGGGGGACAGTACCGATCCCTGCGGGACTCCACAATGGAGAGTCCAGGGTATCGAGCAATGTTCCCCAAGCACTACCTTCTGGAGACGATCCGCCAAGTAGGAGCGGAGCCACTGCCAAGCAGTACCCCCAACTCCCAACTCCGTGAGTCTTCCCAGAAGGATACCATGGTCGATGGTATCAAAAGCAGCTGAGAGATCAAGGAGAATCAACAGGGTCACACTCCCCCTGTCCCTCTCCCGACAGAGGTCATCATACAGGGCGACCAAGGCTGTTTCGGTGCCAAAACCGGGCCTAAAACTGGATTGAAATAGATCAAGATAATCAGTGTCATCCAAGAGCACCTGGAGCTGTCCGGCAACCACCCGCTCCAGTACCTTGCCCAAGAACGGAACATTTGCCACAGGTCTATAGTTGTTCAGGTTATCTGGGTCCAAGGAGGGTTTCTTCAGGAGCGGTCTTTTGATTCTTTTGTAATAGGAATGCCAGGAATTGAACCTAGGTCTCTTTACAACAGGTGTGGGGAACCAGGTGTGGGCCCTCCAGATGTTGCTGGCCTATAGCTTTCATCATCCTTGGCTTTGTAGGTCAGCGAGCTTCCATGCCTCTAGTTTACATGCCATGGCCCATCCCCAAACAAACAGCAAGCACAGAAAGCTACCTTACATCATATTCCATTTGTCCATCTAGCATGATATTATGTACCCTGACTGATAGTGGCTCTCTATGGTCTCAGGTGGATCTATTCTGTCTCTTGCTGCCCACATTCCTTCCTTCCTTCCTTCCTTCCTTCCTTCCTTCCTTCCTTCCTTCCTTTCTTTCTTTCTTTCTAACCAGGGATTGAATCTGTGATCTATTGCATGCAGAGCATGGACTCCATCACTGAGATATGGCTCAACCTGCACTAGTCACTCATACAGAGCTTGTTTACACTGGTCACACCCACACCATACTTTTAAAGAAGTTGGCTTCCCCTAAAGAATCCTGGGAACTGTGGTTTGTCAAAGGTGCTTGAGAATTGTAGCTCTGTGAGGGATAACTTACAGTTCCCAGGATTCCTTGGGGGGAGCCATATGCTTTTGGGATGTATGGTGTTGACGTGACTATGGTCAGACACTCCTTTTCAGGCTAGCCAACCTTACTGGGTTGTTTGTGAGGATAGAATGGGATCATGTACAAACTAGGGTATAAGTAATAAATGCAGTAATAAGGGGAGGGAAAATGCAAGGTGGAAGAATGTATATTCCTGCTTTCTTGTGAATTTGAGAGCGGAGGTAAAGATTGCACGGATATGTGGGGAATTAGCATGAGCATAAGGAAAAATGTGCATTTGACACTGCCTTATTCTGGGCACGTCTATGCCATACGTTTAAACCAACATCTCCCTATAAAATCCTGGGAACTGTAATTTTTTAAGCATGCTGAGAATCATTAGCTCTGTGAGGGATAAACTACGTGGGAGAAGCCATGTGCTTTATATGCATGGTGTGGATGTGACTCAGACAGTTGGTCTCTCCAGCCCACAGTCCTGTGGACCCAGACTGCATGTGGCCCTCAGCCACTCTTGCTGTGGCCTGCCAAGCCCCCAAACCCTCCCTATCTCTACCCAGCTGATCAGCTATCACTTGGGCGGTGCGGAAAAGATCACTGCTTCCATGATGCTAAGCAGCATAGGGACCAAAACCTTGCTGAACTGAAATGCCACGGAGTAGAGGGAGAGAGGTTTAAGTGTGCATGTGTCTCTGCCAGCCATGTCCACTGCGTGCAGCCCCCCCCAAGCACCCACCTACTGCCGCATGGTGCCCTTGGGGTCAAAAAGCTTGCCCAACCTTGATCTAGTCCACTGTTCTTCAACCTTGGGTCCCCAAATGTTGCTGGACTACAACTCCCATCATCCTTGGCCTTTGGCTAAGCTAGCTGCGGTCGATGGGAGTTGTAGTCTGATGACATCTCGGAACCCAAGGTTGAAGAACAGAGATTCTAGTCCATTATCGTCCATGCTGACTGGCAGTGACTCTTCCAGGGAGAGGGTCACTTTCCCCAACCCTCTTTGAGAGCCTCCTCAGTGGAGAAGCCAAGGATTGAACATGGACCCTTTTGCATGCAAAGCACATGTTCTATTGCTGAGCTATGCTCCCCCCCTCCCTCCCTCATATATCTGTATGCACAATATATGAAGCCACCTTATACGGTATCACTTATCCAGTATAATGCAGTGCTGAGTCCACACACAGACCGAGGAAGCTGCCCTTATACCAAGTCAGACTCTTGGTCCATCTAGCTCAGTATTGTCTACACTGACTGGCAGTCGCTCTCTAGGGTCTCAGTCAAAGGGTCTCCTACAGCCATTCCTTGAGATGCCTTTGCATGCTGAACGTGGGACCTTCTGCATGCAACGCAGATGCTCTGCCACGGAGCTACGGTCCTCTGCCTGTCTACCCCAGGAGCATCCCAGGCTCTCAGGCAGACGTCTTTGGAAATGCCAGGGACTGGCCCTAGGACCTTTTGCATGCAAAGCAGCCTTCCTTCCGTGGCCATGCTGGAGTCGGAGATCACAGGTGATGCCGCTGGCTCTGGGTGGGGCATGGCGAGCATGTCCTTTTGTGCCTCGGATGTCAGCCATGGCCCTGTCATGCCAAAACCTACTCGGTTCCTTTTCCTAGAAGAAAGCCAGGTGTCTTTGTTGTAGAAGGGAAAGCTTGAGGCTAGGAGTGCCTTGCCTGTTGCCACCTAGTGATGTTTGTGCCTTTCTCGCCAACCTGTGTTAGTAATTTGCTTGGGAAAGTTTTCTGAAACCCAACTACCAAAGAGATTCTGTGTGTTTTACGAATTTTCTTTTTGAGCTGCTGTTTTACAGAGAGTCACACAGACTTCGGTCAGCCTCAGTCAGCATAGCCAACAGCTGGGGGGCTGATGGGAATTGGTGGAGGGCTTCCCCGTTCCTGACTTAGGCCTTGCCTGGTGCACAAGAATTTCACATTGCACCCAAGCTGATGGGGACCGAGACAAAAGAATGGCCTTCTCTTTACTTCTGGCACACTGAAAGTTGGCTTGTCCTCCGATGCCACGTTAACTCATGTCAGCCTCTGCCAACGTGGTGCCCTCCAGATACTTTGGACTACAATTCCACCGGCTGGGGCTGATGGGAATTGTAGTTCCAAGCATCTGGGGGGCACCACGTTGGCGGAGGCTGACATGTGTCATTGAGCAGGGAGCAGAGGCAGAGAGAAAGAGAGAAAATGGCTCAGCCAGGAAGTTTGTCCTTCCCTGCAACGAGAACTCAGCCGTCACTGCTTTGTTATATTTTCTCCAGACTGAACCTGGTTAACAAATATAAGGAGTTTTTTTGGGGGGGGAGGGAGGAATGAAGCAGGAGGGGGGCTGGTGAGTTGTGCCAAACTCTGGAATTCATTAATTGCCTGGATTACAGGCTGCCACTTCAGAAGGGGCGGTCTGCGGGAAAGAGCTCCGATTGGCTTTTTCATCCTGGAAGGGGCGGGGCTTGTCAGAGGTACAGAGTCGAAAGCAACAGCTGGAGATCCTCTTTCTTTTTAACTCCCTTTCTGCGCTGCTGCGTCTGCAAGAGGAACACAAAATGTCTTTTATTCCTGTCCAGGAGGAGTCTGACTTCCCCATCCAGAATCTGCCTTACGGGGTCTTTTCCACCAAGGAGAAGGTAAGTAAAGAAACAGACTGGCTTGACTTGAATATCTTTGCCTCTGCCCACAAGGAACAGAGATCTAGTTTGCTCTTCTAATTCTCCTTTGACATTGTTTGATCCGGCTGCAGGCCAGCGCCAGACTTAGCGAGGCTGAGGACTTGGCTTGATTTCTTGAGGACAGGAGTTCCCAGCCTGTGGTCCGTGAGCTTCCCTCAGGTGGTCCGCAGCTCGTCTGCAAAAAATATAATTAAAATTCATTCGGCATCTACTGTAGCACATTGCAATGCCTGTAACAGGCAGAAAATTTACTAAGTAATTTTTGCCAAGACCCTTGGCAATTTTCAAGTGGTCCAGGGAGGGAGGGGAAGTTTGGGAACTGCAGCATTAGAAAGTTGTAGCACTTTTCATTCATTTATTTCTTACATCTATATCTCGCCTTTTCTCCAAGAAGCTCAAAGTCATGTACATGGTTCTCCCCGCCCCCTGATTTTTGCTTCACAATAACCTTGTGAGGTATGTTGCCTAATGATCAGTAAAGAGATAGACAGATAGATGATAGTTTTGAAAGCAACAAACACATATATAAACATATATACACACACTCCCATGCACACATACAATTCTCTTTCACGCACACACACACACTCACACACACGTATCACCCCTTGTCACTGCCTTTAAAGAAGTTCATCAAAAGACATGACGAGCTTTTCACGGGCTGTTTGATGTGCGGCCCAAGTGGTATGTGATGATACCAAAAGACGGTCAGTGCAAGTGTTGGTTTTAACAAAAAGTAGAAGACTTTTCATTCTCTGCCTGCTAACAGATGCTCTGATCTGCTTTCTCTTCCTGCTGTGTTCATGCTGTCTGAAATTAGCCTTTTGTTCCTGACTTTTTCTGTGAAGATTAATGCCTCATTTTATTTTTTTTGTCTCCATTGATTCCTAAGTCCTGCAAACTTTTCACTCAGTAATACAATGCAGTAGCTTTCAAATGGCATTCCAAAGACTGGGGGTGTTAGTGAGCATTCGTCATTACTTGTTTGCAGGGAGATAGAGGACGCTGGCTATTTAATGAGCATTTATTTTTGTTTATTGTATGGAGGATGGTTAAATAATCTTGCATCAAAGCAAATGCTGACTTGCACATTCCAGCGCATTTTTCCATCACGTATTGCAAAAAGTCCAATCTTTGGGGAAAGCGAGTTTGTTGCTCAGTCCAGGAACCCCCAATCAACAATCCCAATTACACAACCTGAGTTTGCCAGTATGTGATTGAATCCCCCCTGAAATTTGTAACAGTCTGGGAGCACCCTGGGTTAGGGACACGCAAATCCCTCTGTGCATTCCCGTTCCTCTTGTCATTCATCAGCCCAGCTCTATGCCACATTCTACTTCCCCTGGCTAGAAGAACTTTTCCAATTTGTTCCAGAATTGGAGCATGCACAGACAGCCTCAGCTGTTGATGATTCCTTAAGTTCATTTGCATCTTCCAACCCCCAACTCCTTACGAACTGGACTCGCAACAGCAGTGCATGGGTTCCACTTTGGAAATGAGGGCCACGTTCTCCCACATCAACATGCCTACGTACTAAGATCTTCCAGTGAGGCCCATATGCCGCTCTCAAATCCAAGATGCCTTTCTGCACTGAACGCAGCAGTAGGGAACCAATGGCCCTTAAGCTGCTATTGGGCTCCAACCAGTGGAGGCTGTTCTATTAGGGCAAATTGGACACTGCCCCACCAACTTCAGTCTGCCCTCAACTAGCCCCACCAGGCCAGTGGGTGACACTGCCTGTCTGCTTCCTCCTTCATCTCTGTGTTGACCTTGTAGGTCTCAGGATGGGGGACTAAACTAGTCTGCCTGTCCTTGGCTCTGGCCCTACCTGCCACTGGTCTCCCTGCCTTAGTCCCTGACAGTCCCGATGGGCAACCAGCCACCGCTGGCTCTAACTCCAATCAACCCCAGCCAGCATGGCTCATGGTCTGTTTTGATGGAAGTTGTATCCCGACAACTTCTGGAGGACCATAGCTGCCTCATCCATGACCTAGAGGTCACTGCCAACATCATGAGAAAAGCATGCAGGGCATTGGATGCTTGTGAGTTGCTGCTGGCCGCCTTCTTCTGGTGACCTTTGATCTCGTTTTGGAGATACTAGCATCAAGTATCATAGTTCAGTGGGAGAGTATCTGCTTTGCAGATCCCAGGTTCAATCCCCGGCATCTCCAGGGAGGGCTGGAAGAGGCTATTTGCCTGAAACCTTGGAGAACCATTGCGAGTCGGTGTAGGCGATACTGAGCTGGAAGGACCAGTTGTCTGACTTGGTATGAGGGAGTTTCCTAAGTATCCTGCATCTGCTGGCCTTCCAAACTGGCCCCTAAACCGAGTGGATTGGTCTTCTAAATAAACATGCATAGGGTCCCTTTGAAAATTTCATCAGTATGCCAAATAGTATGATTTTATATGCTCATTCACAGGGGCAATCTTACCCGTTGTCTGCTCAGACGTATGTGGATTTTGCAAGCCCTTATGGTAGCTAAGAGACCTATGCTAAGAGACTTATACTGGAAGGATAAACACCCACCGTCTATTATGCAAGGACCTGCCTGGGTACATTTGAACATATTTCTTACAGACACAGAAGACATTTAATAAAAGAACCTAAGAAGAACCCGGCTGGATCAGGCCAATAGCCCATCTAGGTCAACATCCCATTCTCCCAAAGGACAACCACATGCTACGAGAAGCTCACAAGCAGGACGGAAGTGCAAGAGCACTCTCCCGCCCTGCAGTTTCCAGCAGTTGGCATTCAGGAGCGTACTGCCTTTGACAGTGGAGGCAGAACATAGTCATCAGGATTAACAGCCACTTGATAGCCTTATCCTCCGTGAATTCGTCTAAACCTTTTTTTAAAGCCATCCAGGCTGGCAGCCATTATTACCTCCTGTGGGAGTGAGTTCCATAGTTTAACGATGCACTCTGTGAAGGAGGAAACTTCTGACATTCAGCTTCGTTGGATGTCTCCTAGTTCTAAGTTACGGGAGAGGGAGGAAAAACTTTTCTCTATCCTCTTTCTCCACATCATGCACAATTTCATATGCCTCTACCATATCTCCTCTTATTTATTTCTTTGTTTGTTTATTACATTTGTATACCACCCATAGCCGAAGGTTTCTGGGCGGTTTACAACAATTAAAACATGAAAAACAAATCTACAAATTTAGAAACACAGATTTAAAAGCCAATTAAAACACATGCTAAAATGCCTGGGAGAAGAGGAAAGTCTTGACCTGGCGCCGAAAAGATAACAGTGTTGGCTTTTTCTCTAAACTAAAAAGCCCCCCCCCCTACGGTTTGAGTTGCCGCCTCCCCGTCTCAACGGACACCAAGCCACCACTGGAGAATTGAGATTGGTATTAGGGTGCTGATGGTACAATATAATTGTCAGATAATATGATGTCCTACCTCATGGGTAAACACGAACCTTAACAGCAGCATGTAAAATGGCCGGCTCTGCGCTTTACGATGCCTTGATGTTTGTGTATACACACTTATATGCATGTGTACTAGCATTAAAATGAACATATCTGTGTACACAAGCGCATACAAATAGCTGACTTTACAGAGCCTTGGTGCAGGGAGCTGAAACCTAAAGACCTACAGCTTCAGTCCCCTTGCAAACACAATAGCATAATATTGTAAAGGTTTTCCCAAAAGACAACATAGGGACTGTGCTTTCCCAAAGACAGGTATCAGAACAATCCGCACAGTTGGTGCATATGACTTAGGCTTCTAAGCTGCAGGTTATGCATTAACTTGTCCTTTGGCAGAAACTCCTGTTGAGCAAACATTTTGGGATAAGGTTTTCCAGATTTAGATAGATCTAGAGTTGTCTCTTGCTCACCCCCTCCCCACATACATTTCTGGGGAAGGACTGTAGCTCAGTGGAAGAGCATTCAGATGGTCCCAGGTTGAATCGCCAAGTCGGACTGGGAATGTCCCTTGTCTGAAATCTAGCTCATTATTGTCTACACTGACTGGCAGCAGCCCTCCAGTATTTAAGGTATGGAGTCTTTTGCAGCCCTTCCTGGAGACACCATTGGGGGTTGAATCTGAGATCTTCTGCATGCCACGCAGATGCTCTACCACTGACCTACGGCCTTCCTCAGCCTGTGGTTTTACAGATGTTGTTGGACTCCCATCAGCCCCAAGCAGCATGTCCGATGGTCAAGGATGATGGAAGTTGTAGTCCGGAAGCCACAAGTTCTATACTCCTGTTCTACTCTAAAACATATTTTCTTTTCTAGGTGATACACGTGTCACAGAAGGCATCATCTCAGAAGAGGCCTTCCTCTTCTAAGAGGCCTTCCTCAGGGCCATCATTTTAGTAAATCTAGCTGAGGAATTGACTACAGCTGCAATCTAAATGCCAACTGACTAGTGGTGGAGCTTAATAGAATAGAAGGTACTTGGCTGCATGCACAGCCCTGCTACTCACACCAGCTGGGGCAAAAGGGAAGGGGTCAGGCAATTTGCTATGCCAGCCTGCAGCTAGTGCTGTGATAAGGCCCAAATCAGACCTGATGCCATCACATGGAGCCAGGACCAGTGGCACCAACTTGGGATCCAGTGGATTCCAGGTTGGCTCGGCCCCTTCCCATCCCCGAAACACCCCGTGTCAGGGATTTCAGAGAGCTGCTGATGCCAGTGTGTTCCTCCCGTCAGCACTTCTAACTTCCCATTTATTTGGCAGGTGGCACAAGGACTTCTGTGCAGGCGGAGTGATGCTGGGATCATTCTGCAGGTGGAGGCCAGCGGAGCTGGGCAGAGGGATACCTCTGCCCAATATGCACAACCACCCCAGCTGGCGAAAGGGAGTTTGTGTTGCACCCTAAATGTTGCAGCCTTACTTTTTTGCTCATTTTTTGCCCCTGGTTCATGCCACAAATGGCAAGTATAACTGGTTACCTCCTCTTATCTTCTCTTGCAGCCCAGGCCTAGGATTGGAGTTGCTATTGGCGACCAGGTGCTTGACCTCAGTGCTGTTAAGCATCTCATCGATGGGCCTACCCTTTCGAAGCACCAGCATGTCTTTGATCAGGTATTTTATCAAGATGACTGATGAGGTCAACCTGTACAACTCTTTTTCCCAGTAGCAAATTTAAATGGGGTGCTTTGTGACCAAGAAGTTAACTGGAATAGCTGTTTCTTCTCAACACCACCAGGAGCCTTAAGGACAACGACTGGTCACTGAATTGCTGGGATTTTACATGTGGAACTGGGGCCAGTGTCAGGGAGCAGGATCGTTGAGCAGTAGTCAAGCACCACACCTCAGCAACTAGTGGTGCCGCTGGATAATTTCAGCCTCTGGAATTAATGAGCTCACAGAGCTCTTTGTATGTGTGTCTGTGGCTATGAAATGATATTGTGCATTCCTTCACATTGCTCACATCCACACCATACATTTGAAGCACATGGCTTCGCCCAAAGCATCCTGGGAACTGTAGTTTACCCTTCAGAGAGCTACAGTTCCCAGCACCCTTAACAAGCAGGTGTTTCCAGGGTCCTTTGGGGAACGCCATGTGCTTTAATTGTATGGTGGGGATGTGTGAATGGGGTAAGCCAACTCTGCTGTGTTTGGGGGCCCTCCTGATCATTCTTCTCAGCGGGGCCCTTGACTTCTGCCCCAAAGGTGGCGCCACTACCAGAAGGAGGCCCAGCTGCTGCTGCCCTTTATCCTCACCAGAGCTTGGACAAGTTTTTGAACTACAACTCCCATCAGCCCAATCCAGTGGCCATGCGGGAGTTGTAGTTCACAAGAGTCACTTTTCCAAGCTCTGATTCTCACTGCCTGCTCCCCTGCTCTCTCTGAGCATGCGAGCGGGAGGAGGAGGAGCCAGCAGCCAGTCTCTGCTTGCCTTGGGGTGGATTGGGCCCAGAGGAAGAGGGCACAAGCGAATGGACAGTGGTGAGGAGGAGAGGGGACCACTAGGGGCACGTTGGTCAAGCAAGAGCTGTAGCTCAGTCATAGCGCATAAGTGGAGAGGAGAGCCTGGCCGGGAGTCCAGAGTCTGTGAGTTCAAATCCCCGCTCGTGTCTCCTGGGTGTCAAGGGCCAGCTACAGATCACCCCCACAGTGAGTGGCTCAGGGGTTACGTGACCTGCCACCTGTGCAGCCGTGGGCCAGCTGCAGAGTCCCAAGGAGCCCAGTTGCCCCCCAAGCTGGCAGTTGCAGACAAGGAAGGGCTGGCTTGTACAGCTGTGGCAAGTTGAGCAGGCCCTAGCCAGCTGGGGAGGACTAGCCTCAGAGGGAGGCAATGGTCAACCCCCTCTGAATACCGCTTACCATGAACACCCTATTCATAGGGTCGCCATAAGTCGGGATCGACTTGAAGGCATTCCATTTCATATATATATATATATATATATATATATATATAGGGGTGGGTGCCAGGTAGGCACCCTTTAAAGCTCCTGTTGAAGCTGCCTCCACCATCTATGAGCAGGTGTAGGAACCTATCGCTATTCTTTCCATGTTATTCCTGCCTCTGTTGAAGAAGTAATGTCCAGGAACACATCTGCTTTGTTGACTGAGGTATTACTGTATTGTGTATTTCTTTTTATCATTGTAAGCCACTTTGAGACCTAGATCATGAAAAGCAGGATACATTTTTTTAAATTCAATTTTTAAATTTTCATTCAATGTCCCAGTATGCTTCATGTGCTGTGTGAGGGAGCATTTATGTGGGAGAACATGTTTGCCCTTGTTGCACCTTCTTTGCAGCCAACCCTTAACCCTTTCATGGCACTGGGCTGGGAAGCATGGAAGGAAGCCAGAGCTTTTCTCCAAAAGCTGCTGTCTGCCACAGAGCCGATGCTGAGAGATAACGCAGAATTACGCAAAAGGTAAAAAAACTGAGGAGGGAATAAATGGCCAGGGCTCTGTAGATATGCATGCTGTGACTCTGTGGAAGCACAGAAAAGTTGCAGAATGTGGTAATGGCTGCAAGATTCCCAACTTTCCTTTTCGTTTTTAAAAAATGATGTTTCTAGCCCTCATGGGTTATTTATAAAATATTTCTGTGCTATCTTTGTGCCATGCAGAGACATTCAAGGCTATGATACAAAGATAAGCTTGTGGGCAAATGCTGGTTTGGAATGTCAAAAGCCGAAGAGGTAGCAAGATCCACTAGGATTTCTGATCCTCTGGGATCAGCTGCACTACATAGTTTCCAGTTGGGAACTCTGTTCTGCAGCCAGTCCCTGTCCACAGCGGGACTTGCTGTCAACCAAACTCTCTCCAAAGCAATGTTTGCTGTCAGTGCAGATGAACTGCGTTCCTCAGTGACATTTATAAAGTATACTATTATAATTCTGCAAAATAAAAATAACATTAAAGGCTATTCAAGGTTAGTATAACAACCAACATAAGAAAAACAATAACTTCTTACTCATACATAAGGAAAAAAATATTATTTTTATTGTATTGGAAGACTTTGTCAAAACATGTTTGAGCTACTTAATAGCAATGTGTTTATGTACCTGCATATGAGACATTCATTTAATTAGTTTGTATTCATCTAAATCCTACTCAGAGTAAACCCACTGAAATTAATGAACCTAAGTTAGTCATGTTTATTTCAATGGCCTACTCTGAGTGGGACTAACGTTGAATACCATCCACTGTAATTTAAAATTTGTATTTTCTTTATGCACATTAACCGTAATTCAATTTTTTTTCAGTTCTTTGGTTTTTGCTAACAGAAATTGACCTTTGCTTTTTATACTTCTGTTCATTGTACCACTCTTCTTTCTCTCCCTCCAATGACTACCGATAGCAGAATAAACTTTGCAAAATAAGCAGACATGCAAATGACCGTAATTTGCATGTTTCATATATGGTACAGAATTTGACTTTTCTTTTCTAGAAAGTTTGTCTCTGAATTTGTGAACATCAGCCTTGGAGCACAGCAGGATTAGGAATACTTTGCAAATGGAAACCATGATTCCAACAAGGTGTTCTGCCTGTCTAAACCTCAATCATTGGAACCACACAATTCAGACCATGTAGATCTTGTACCAACTACATTATTGCCAATTTATCTCCTCTGGGCTCAGCTGAAAGCCATGACAATATTTGTTAGCCATCAGTATCTTTCAGCCATCAAATGCCTAGGTAAACAGTAGGGATGGGCAAGAAATTTGATTCAGTTCATTTCAAGCCGAATCTATCAAATTTGCACTTTCCAAAATAATGCAAGAACCAAAACACAGCCATCCTTCAAAATTCACACTTCTTTGAATTTTGCGATGCAGTTCACCAATCAATGTTTACAAAAATGTGTACGTTAGGGGAAAGTGTGCATAAAAATGAATATCAGTGAAAATAACATATAAAAATGCATTATGTGACTAGAAATTGCTTGCAAAAATGTGTACATTAGTCAAAACTGCATACAAAAATGTGTTTTTTTAAGGAGAAATTCACATTAAAATGCAGATTTTTCATGAGGATGTTTTTTAAAAAAATAACAGATTGCTGCAGAAATGTGGAGAACTGAATTTAAGACTGGGGAAATGAGAAAATGACAGAACTGAAATTGACAGATTTTTCCATCCCTTATTAAACAGGAATGCTTTTAAATGCTTCCTGAATGTTAACAATGAGGAACCACCATTGAGAAGGCCCTATCGTGGGTAAGCACCAATGGGGCAGCAACCAGCAGCGGCACCACAAACTGGGCCTCCCCTGCCCATCATAGGGTCTGAGATGGTTGAAATTGGGGGATGTGCTCTTTTAGGTGTGTTGCAGCAAATATCAGAAATGTGGCAAATGTTTAAATTGATCAATAATTCCTAATACAGTATATGAGTATGTTCAGACAGAAATATCAGAAAATTCACCTTGAGTAAACAGAGCCGTGTGTCCTTAGTGCTTGAGAATGAAGCATCATTTTTCTCTTTGCTCCGTAGAGCTTTTGTCCCTCAGTCTTCTGCACTAATGCATCTTCCCGCTGAAATTGGTAAGTTCCCCAGACTTGCAGCATACCCTCTGCAATTGTCTTAATTCGTTTCCTTCAAAAGTAGAGTTCTCTTCTCCAAGTTCTGAGGAAAGTCAGAGTGTGGCTGTGAGTTTATGCTTGGGCCACATTCACACCATATATTTATTCCACTATAATTCCACTTTAAACAGTCATGGCTTCCCCCGGAGAATCCTGGGAAGGGTAGTTTGTGAAGGGTGCTGAGAATTGTTAGGAGACTCCTAATCCCCTCCCAGAGCTACACATGTCAGAGTGGTTTAACAGTCAATCCCTCTTCCCAGAGAACTCAGAACTGTACTTCTCTGAGTGGAATAGGAATCTCTGAACAACTCTCAGCACCCTTCACGAACTACACTTCCCAGGATTCTTTGGGAGAAGCCATGAATGTTTAAAGCGAAATGAAATGGAAATGGACTGACTTCAAGTCAATCCCAACTTATGGCAACCCTATGAATAGGGTTTTCATGGTGAGCGGTCTCCAGAAGTGGTTTACCATTGCCTTCCTCTGTGGCTGAGACGCAATGACTGGCCCGAGGTCATCCAGTGAGCTTCACAGCTGTGTGGGGATTCGAACCTTGGTCTCCCAGGCCGTAGTCCAACACTCTAACCACTATGCTATAGTAGTGGAATAAATGTATGGTGTGCATGGGGCCCAAGTCTATACATGCAGCAGAATGAGAGGGTAGAATTCTGGGGACTTTGTCACTTCAGCCTATAGGTAAACGATGTCAGTTGCTAGAGTGGTTGGCTTCTCTATCTGAAATTGAAGCAGGGGAGCACTCTCCTCTCCTTCTCCTCAGGCAGCAAAATGCTTTGGGCCAGCTGTGTTTGCAATGGAGGCTGGCCCACTAGGGCAAGTGGGGCACTGCCCCACCAACTTCAGTCTGCCCTCAGCCAGCCCCCACCTGCCTGCCTTCTTCCTTACAACCCATTCAAGAGATGGGACTGCCTGTCAGCATCCTCCTCTTTAGTTTCATTGTGGCCATTATAGAGCTCAGCAGGTAGGGAGGATGGGAGCAAAAGTAGCGTTCATTGGCTGTGCCTGTTGGCTTTCCCTGTCGTTGGCTCCGGTTCCACCTATTGTTGGGCTCCCTGCCTCCCGCCCCACCAGTCTCCAGGGACACTGACCATCGCTGCCTGTTTGAATGCTCTCTCACAAAGCAAATAATAATAATAAGGCCTGCTGGGCAGAATATTGGGGAGAAAGGTATAACCAGTGGTAGCTGGTAATCACTGGACCTGGTGAGGTGGAGGCAGAGCCAGTTTGTTCTGGTTTTCTCCCCGTCCTCCTCCCGTGCAAGATACTCTGGACACTAAAGCAATGCAATAGAACCAATACTGGTAGGGCTGTGCCTCACCTTGCCCTGGTGACCAGCCTCACCCGGCCTGCTTCTTGTTGTGCTACGTTTTGTACTTCCAGAAGTGCTTGTTTGATTTTATTGCTCAAGGGAGCATTCAGAAGTGTGATCTTCCACCAGGGCTCTGAAGCATTACAGTCCAAAATTCTTGTCCTGCCACTTCCTTCTGGGTAATGTTCAGAATGGCTCAGAGGGGTGGAGTGCCCTTTAGCGGCACGCCGGTCTCCGGGGGGATGTGTGTGAGAGAGTTTGCATACACAATTGCATAGAAAATTGTGTGCATTGAGAGAAATGCATACTAAAATGCTGAAACATGTTCAGGACGACTTCTTTTTTTAAAAAAGAAAAGTGAACATTTGTAAAAATGTGGCAATCTGAATTTAGGGTTGGAAAAAATGAGCAACCAAAGTTAACAAATTCATCCATCCCTAGCCCAGGACGTTGTGCTGCTTGAAGTAGATTAGCAAATGCCTCCCCACCCCAAGTCAAAGCGCAGAGTACCCAAAGCCAGGCAAATTATTTTGGCATTGGAAGCAGAAAGTCCCACAAGTGTCTCTGTCCCTCCCTTGCAGTAGGAATGCAATAACTAACCATTTGCTGCACTTTCATGACATTCAAAACCAGCTAGTTGAGGTGGCTGCCTCGCTGTACCTAATGGTAGAGCTGGCCCTGTCAGCTATGTTCTCCCTCTATTTTGTACGCAACTGACATGTTCGTTAGCATGGATGGAAGGATGTGTGCACACAAAAAAAGAGCTAGACCTCCCCACCCAAAGGAGGTATGGAATGTTAGATGTTAGTTAATAGAAAATTTAGTTCAACCATTTCCTATCATTGCCACCAGAGGGGACTATATAAGAGGAATCGCACACTGGATGGTACTTGTGATCGTTGTTTTTTTTACATATCAGTAAGGACTAGATTTGTAGGAAGCAGGGTTTTTCTTTCTATGGTTTGGGAACAAATAGATGGAAGTCAAACCATAGACTCCAAGTCACAGAAAGTGATAGTTCCATTTCATGCTGCACTAGTTACAGCTGGTGGGACCTGCACATTTCCAGATAAATTTTTCTGCCGCTTCCCAGATCTGTGTCAGAGTTTCACCATGTATGCAAGCTTTTACATGCTGTTTCAAACACATTTTATAATGTTTAAATATAATTTTAGTTATGAGATTTTTCAGCAATTATAAATTTGACAGCACAAGAGAAAAGAAACACAGTATAACCATTGCGTCCCTGTGAGGAAAAGTTGTGACATTTGGGGCTTTTTAGTTTAGAGAAAAGGCGAGTAAGAGACAACATGATAGAAGTGCATCAAATTATGCATGGCATGGAGAAAGCAGGCGGAGAAAAGTTTTTCTCCTTCTCACATAACGCTAGAACTTTGGAACATCCAGTGAAGCTGAATATTGGAAGATTCAGGACAGACAAAAAAAAGTACTGCTTCACACAGCACATAGTTAAACTCTGGAATTTGCACCCACAAGAGGCACTGATGACCACCAACTTAGATGGCTTTAAAAGACAATTGGACAAATTCATGTAGGATAAAGCTATCGGTTGGTACTAGACGTGATGGCTATGCTCTGTCTGCATGGTCGAAGCAGCATGCTTCTGAATACCAGTTGCTGGGAATCACAAATGGGGAGAGTGTTCTTTGCACTCAGGTCCTACTTGTGGGCTTCCCTTTGGGGCATCTGGTTGGCCACTGTGTGAACAGGATGCTGGACTAGATGGGCCACTGGCTTGATCCAGCAGGGCTTTTGTGTTAAACATGCTCCATCTTGTTAGTCCAATAAGTCCTTCCAGAGTGTCTCATGCACAGCTGGTGGCATCACAGGTCTGTCTTCGTTCATCCTGAAGGCAATAAAACCGTGTCATTGCTCTCCAACATCACTGTTAAGTCTTGTGCTCCCTTCAGTTGACTTGTAAGTTTCTCTAACAGTCTGACAAATTCTCGTCCTTACAGGAGATTACACGGATTTCTATTCCTCCCGGCAACACGCTACAAATGTTGGGGTGATGTTCAGAGGAAAGGAGAATGCTTTGATGCCCAACTGGTCAGTAATTGTTTCGCCAACATAGCACTTGGTGCCACATTTGGGTAAGAGGTGGGGAACAGAATCACTAGAAGGTATTATTTGAATGCCATGAGTCAGCAAATATTTGTGAAGTGCTTTGAACCCTGAAAATGCTCTGCCTTGTTGTTGGTGGAAATAGGAAAACTGCACATACAGACATATGCGCAAAATGCTTGGGCATCAAATTCCTTTGATCAGGAGTAAGGAACCTGTGGCCCTCCAGATGTTGTTGGACGCCAACTCCCATCAGTCCTAGCCAGCATGGCCAATGGTCAGGAATGATGGGAGTTTTAGCCCAACAACATCTGGAGACCTACTGGTTCTCCAAAAACCCTGTGAGGTAGGTTAGGCTGAGAGACAGTGACTGGCCCAAGGTCATCCAGTGAGCTTCACAACCCTGGTCTCCCAGGTCCCAGTCTGACACTCTTAACCACTACACCACACTGGGTAGAACTAAGTGGACTGGTAGGCCCACCATCCTTCAGTAACTCAACAGCTTAAGTCCCAACCTCAGACCCTTAAGTGTGTGTTTGTGGTGACACTTTACAAAGTATAAAAGGACAGTCCCTGCCTCAGTTGTTTGATCTTCACGCACAGATAAGACCAGGCACATCTGAGCCTTCCAAATTGTTGCAAGGTTTGCATGCTAAGTTTCTGCTAGGCTGCTAATGTTATTCCAAGTGAAGATACTAGTAAATATTTGCTAGAATGCCCCAGGCTCTCTTCTGAGATTCCAAACTGATGCTTAAGTAAAGCTACACAATAGGACATTGACTGAATTCTCCGTTGAGTTAATGATCACGAACTCCCACGAATATTTCTCTTTCCCCAAGGTTGCACTTGCCGGTTGGATACCACGGACGTGCCTCTTCTGTCGTCGTATCTGGGACGCCAGTCCGTAGGCCAGTGGGGCAAATACGACCTGATGAGAGTAAGCCTGTTGGCCTCCCACTCGAATATGGTGTCACTTTTACAAACAGTAATTAATCAGTGCAAACAGAGCAAGTGGCATCCTTGAGCTTGCAGGCGTCATTGCTTTTCCCTATTAACAAAAAGAGTGTGCTTATTTTTTGTGTTTCTTCTGTTTCAATCACAGCAAAACCTCCAGTGTTTGGAGCATGCAAACTTTTGGATATTGAATTAGAAATGGTAGGATTTTATTTTCTTACATTTCTCCCTCCATTTCCTCCCCTGTCCTGTTGTTTTAATGCCCCTGAGCAAAAATAATTCATTGTATTGAGGAATAGTCCATCTGCTGGTTATGGTTTGTAGGCATTGGCCATTGCAATATGGCTCCCACAAAAACAAGCAAGGCCATCTAGTAGCAAGTTAAACGTGTAACATTTCAGGAATGCAAATTCTCAAAATATAAATGGGAAACACTCCCCAAATCATTTCGATTTTTTTTTAAAAAAAATCTCATTGGAAGTCAACACTTTTTGGGTAAAAAAAAAAAATAGCCTGCAGCTTTCTCACTGCTAGTGCATATAAAGCCACCCTAGAAAGCAACAGACTTGTGTACAAGGAGAAACATGGAATGAATTGGATACTTGTCATTTCAAAATGATTCTGTTTGCCTTTTATCCAGTGAATTTCTGTCTCATCCAATAACCAGGGCTGGTGCCAGGCATGACTGGGCCCTTGGGCACCAGCCTGCCCTGGGCCCTCAGCACCATAGCTCAACACACACATTCCATACAGGTGATGCAGGTCTGACCCTGCAGCAGATCGTGGAGAGGGAGCTCCCAAACAACCCCCCAATACAGACAGGGGAGGCTTCAATAAGTCTGCACGTACACCCCAGCTACATCTCATGTGGTATGAATGACACATGCGCATAGCGTGCATGCCTGCCATCAACCAAGATGGCGGTGAGGACATCTCTCCCTTAGGGAAGCCCCCGCTGTCATCTTGAGTGATGGCAGGCATGCGAGCACAGCACACACGGCATTCACACTGACGGGAGAGGTAGGTGGGGCATGTGGGCGGACTCACTGAAGCCTGCACTGTCTGTATGGGGGAATGCCTGGAAGCTCCCTCTCCATGATCTGTGGCAGGGTCGGGTTGCAGGACCCAACGCTGCCATGGATTGTGGAATGCGAGCAACACCCTAACACCCTAAGGAGGGGCACTTCAGGGGCCCCTCTGGGCTGTAAGGGCCCTCCGCAAGGGCCCAACCTGGCTGCCCTCTGACGCTGGTCCTGCCAATAACAATAACAATAATAAATAAATAATAATCTAAGTGTGCCCATACAGGGCCCCCCAAACATCAACGAGGGCAAAAGCTTAGTCCTATAAACCTGTAAAGTTCACAGAGGGGCACCACTAGCCTACCCCCTGATCCAGCTATATGTATGTATATGTATGTATATGTATATATGCACAAAGTTTGGTCAGCTTTCATGCAATAAACTGAAAAATAATAATGCTGTCATAAGAACATAAGAAGACCCTGCTGGATCAGGCCAGTGGCCCATCTAGTCCAGCATCCTGTTCTCACAGTGGCCAACCAGGTGCCTGGGGCAAGCCCGCAAGCAGGACCCGAGTGCAAGAACACTCTCCCCTCCTGAGGCTTCCGGCAACTGGTTTTCAGAAGCATGCTGCTTCTGACTAGGGTGGCACAGCACAGCCATCACAGCTAGTAGCCATTGATAGCCCTGTCCTCCATGAATTTGTCTAATCTTCTTTTAAAGCCATCCAGCGTACAATCAAATTAAAAAAAACAATGGAGAACTGACATTGATCTTTCCACCCCTCATCTCAGGTGTCAGGTAGTGTGGTGGCAAATTCAGAAGTGCTGGGTCCCTTCATGTTAGTCATAGCCATGCCCTCTCCACCCTTTTTTAGCTGCTGGGTTGAGAATGAGATCCTTGTTAATGCCTTCTCCCTCAACAACAGACGTCCCTACGAGCCAATAAGCATGAAACAGGAGAGTGTTAGCTACTGAGAAGAGTCTTCTCAGTGGCTGACTCACCTCCTTTCATTCTGATTGGCTCCAATCAGCAGGAAAGGACAAGGAAACATGTTAGAAGACTCTTGATGATTGGCTTGTAGGATGGTGGAGACATAGGGACCCTGCTCCCCAAAAGGTAAGGGGTCTAAGACCCTCTGATATCCTGGACAACTATACCCCTGCAGATGTCAAAGACCAGGGTAAAGAGGTTTGCCTTCAGCATATGACAGAAACTGCATAAGAATTTTATTTCTTCTGCCCCTCCCTTCCCCTCATAAGAGCCCCAGGAAGTTTAACAATAAAAATGCAAGCATTTAAATAGAGCTAAGGCCACAGCTGAAAAATAAGATGAAATAGACACCGTAGGTCACATGAACACCATACATTTAAAGCACTATTTTTGACAGTGATGGCTTCCCCCAAAGAATCCTGGGAACTGTAGTTTTTAGTCCTCACAGAGCTAAGAAGTATTGGCTGTCACATTTGCTCTGTTTGCATGGAAAGTGCCATGTGAAATTCCAAGAAGGAAATGAGAGAAGTCGCCCCTCTGTAGCACCTGTGAATTACCATATCAGTTTTTTTCCAGTTTCCCATTTGCAGAGTTCATACCCTGACAAGATCTCCTACATTTTCCCAGGCATTCTTTGTTGGCCCTGGAAACAAACTTGGAGAGCCGGTTCCCATCAGAGAAGCTCACAAATTCATCTTTGGGATGGTCCTCATGAATGACTGGAGCGGTAATGAGCCTTGCTGTGGTTCTCCATGGGAGAGAGCCTCTTCCTACCTTTTTTCATCAGACGATGTAGTAAAATAAGGCAGCATTGAAATATTTCCTCAGGAGAACAAAAGACAAGAAGCGGCGCTGGTCATCCAGTTAAGGATCGGTGTGAAGTCTGCTGAATTCAGATTTAGCACCGGATTTTTCAATGTTTTGCATATTCTCCATCGTTACGGAGCAATTGTGTTTTCTCTGCACTTCAGCAGATTTCCTCTGACACTGGATTTCCCCCCCTCAACAATTCCCTCAAATATATTCTTCTTTTATTGTTTTTATGCACAGCACATCAGTATCTCTCTCTGTCTCTCTCTGTCTCTCTCTGTCTCTCTCTGTCTCTCTCTGTCTGTCTCTGTCTCTCTCTGTCTCTGTCTCTCTCTCTCTCTCTCTCTCTCTCTCACTGTGCCACCTCCTCCACTTCAATAAACCAAGCTCCAAGTGGGGAGGAAGCAAGCCAAGCCTATAATAGCAGAGGAGGATGCAAACCCACTTTATTTTCAAAGTATTGATAATTCCTTTCAAAACATTGATAGTGTCTTTCAAAATATCAATAATTCCTTTTAAAATATCGGTATTTATATTTTTGGGAGGAAAAAGTCAGACCGGTAAAAGCAATGGACAGCAGACAAAGAATGGACTTGAATTGATACTGCCTGTTAGGTCGATGGAATGCTTTCAAAGTGGTACCAGCCAGCTGATCCCATCCCTATAAGTGGCCACATTCATATGTTGCACTAAACCAGGGGTGGGGAATCTGTGGGCCTCCAAATGTTGCTAGACTACAACTCCCATCAACCCTGACCATAGGCCATGCTGTCTGGGGGTGATAGGAGTTGGGGTCCAACAACATCTGGAGGGCCTCATATTCCCTACTCCTGCACATCCCCAATGTAATGCCATCCAGTTTATACTGAGTTACAACACTCATCACCCCAACCATAGGCCATGCTGGTTGGGGCTGGTAGGAATTGGAGTTCAAAAATCTGGAAGGCATCAGGTTTAGGTTAGGTTAGGTTAGGACAGGAATAAGCCACAGCAAGCCTCAGGTTTGTGCATTCCCCCATCCCCTCTTCTCCTGCACAGCTGAGGAGTTTGGAAGCTGTTGCTTATAGTTAACTATGGTCGTGTCATCTGGAGTTGCAAGCTGTGGCTAACATTAACTATGGTTAGTTTCACAGAAGTCACTTCAATGTGCAGTTTCTGAAGGTGGCTTGTTGAAGCCAACCATAGCTAATGTTAACCACAATCTCAGGTTTGGCCGACACAGCAAACCATGGTTAACTAAGGGCATAAGTGAAAGCTCCCAAACTCCTCCTCTCAGCCATGTGGGAAGAGAGAGGAAAAACATATGAGCCCTAGGCTCACTATAGCTTGTTCCTGCTCATGCACATTGTACCAAAGCAATGATTAAGCACAGGGGTAGCCAACCACTCTTCAGATGTTATTGTACTACAGTTTCCATAGTCCCTCACTCATTGGCCATATCGGCTGGGGCTGACTGAGTGGAAGAATCATAGAGTTGGAGGACGTCTTGTAGGCCATCTAGTCCAGAAGTTCCTAAACTGTGGTCCATGGTTCATCAGTGGTCCACGAGCTTCTTTCAGGCAGCCGTGGCATGTCCACATTAAATATTCATATTGATTTGTTAATTGTATTTTATTACTTCTTTTATTGCTTTACAATTTGAATGCTATGTAATGCAAATTGTAATACTATAAAATGCAATATGCAAAATAAATGATAAAATGGATTTAAAATTATACCGTGTCTAGCGCAGGGCATTATAATTGCAAAAAAAGTGTAGCAAAAAAAAATTAGGTGGTTCACCAAGACCATCAGCAATTTTCAAGAGGTCCATGGGGGGGGGAAGTTTGGGAACCACTGACCTAGTCAATACAAGAAATATGAAGATAGAGCATCCCCAACAGATGGCTTTACAGCCTTTGCTTGAAAACCCCCAGCAAGGAGAGCCCACCACCCATCTAGGTATTTGGTTCCATAGTCAAACTGGCTGGGGCTGATGGGAGCTGTAGTTTTAAAAAAGTAACTTTTCCAAGCTCTTCCCATTTGATCTATTCCTGTCTTCTGGGATAGCAGAGAGCAAGTCTTTGGCCTCCTCTGTGTGACAGTCCTTCAGGTATATCAAGAGTGTGATCATGCTCCCCCAGAGTAAGGCTGTAATCCGATACACACTTACCTGGGAGAAAGTCCCACCAAACCCAATGGACCTTACTTCTGAGTAGACATATATTGGACTGCAGCTTTAAAGCAATATTCCTGATTGCTTTATTTTATGTACACCGCCCAGAGAGCCCTTGGGCTTAGGGCGGTATATAAATAAAATAAAATAAATAAATAAAAATAAAATAAAAATAAATAAATAATGGGTGGTATTCAATGCTAGTCTTATTCAGAGTAGACCCATTGAAGTTAATAGGCATGACTAACTTGAGTTCATTAATTTTAATAGGTATACTCTGAGTAGGACTTAGCTGAATACAACCCAACATAATCATTTCGTTGGTAGAGGTGCATATGGGAAGGAAAAGAATTGTAGTGTCTTGAATTTTTTTTCATTATGTTCTGTTTGTTTTATTTTATTGCTTTCCTCTCTTTCTAGCCCGTGACATTCAGAAATGGGAATATGTTCCCTTGGGCCCATTTCTGGGCAAGAGCTTTGGCACCACCATCTCCCCGTGGGTGGTTACTATGGAAGCTCTGATGCCTTTTGTCTTGCCAAATCCCATCCAGGTGAGCAAAAAGTGAGCAGAGGCATCTTACCTATGTGACTTACAGGAAACAAGATTAGATGTGTGGTACGTACATAAATAGTAGGGCTGTGCATGGCCTCCCCCTTCCAATTTGTGGCCCAGTCCAGTCCTTTGGAGTGGTTCTGATCTGACCTGGGATCAGACCCAACCCACATCCAAGCCCCAAACTGAATTGGGGGCCTAGCACAGTCTTTAATTAGGGTTTAAACATGTGGTCAGGAAGGGAGGATGTGGACTCTTCCCCACCTCCCTTTGCTGCCTGACCACCCCCTTTTGACAGCCCAGATCACTCCAGGCAGACCCGATTTGACCCGGGACAATCTAGGGTTGCCTTACCCCATTCCAGTCAAATTGGTCTCACTCAGTTTGGAATCTGGGATTCAGCTGGAGCTTTAATAAATAGATTTTTAAAACCTCCATGAGATTAGTACAGTACTACACTCTGCCCTACACCCCACCTAAACAAAGTGAAAAGCGCTGGAGGTCTTGAACAAAGGACTGTGGCAGCAAGAGCCTGACACCATCGTCTCTGCAACACCACAGTAGTCTTCTATAGGGGCTGCTGCTGTGTTCATTGTTGTGCTTAAGTTTCATCAGTGTGCATGGTCAAAAGTGAATATCGTAGCCACTGCTTGGCATGGACCAGGTGACCAAATGGGCCAATAGGGTTGCAACTGGTCCTGTAAAGCAGGGGTGAGTATAAGGTTAATCAGGATCTATTGGTAGATGTCTGTGTGAGTTGAAGTATGTTGGCAAGGATTTCTGATTCTAATAACAATAGGAACAACAAACTGGCACCCCTCTGTACTGTTGAAATGAATAAAGTTTGTGGGGTGGGGAGTGTAACAAGGATATTACTATTGTTGTTGTTGTGAGTGCATGATTGTGAGCTCAGTTCAGTTCCGGTATTCAAAACAAATTCCTGGGCTCAGAGTCCTTTATTTCAAAGTGTTACATATTTTGCACCAGGCTCCAAGTATAGCACAGTGGCGAGGAGAGCCTGGCTGGGAGTCCAGAGTCTGTGAGTTCAAATCCCCGCTCATGTCTCCTGGGTGTCAAGGGCCAGCTAAAGATCACCCCCACAGTGAGTGGCTCAGGGGTTACGTGCCCTGCCACCTGTGCAGCCGTGGGCCAACTGCAGAGTCCCAAGGAGCCCAGTTGCCCCCCAGCTGGCAGTTGCAGACAAGGAAGGGGCTGGCTTGTGCAGCTGTGGCAATCTGAGCAGGCTCTAGCCAGCTGGGGAGGACTAGCCTCAGAGGGAGGCAATGATAAACCCCCTCTGAATACCGCTTACCATGAACACCCTATTCATAGGGTCGCCATAAGTCAGGATCGACTTGAAGGCAGTCCATTAACATTTCCAGATGATGGATCTCGTGGTTCTAAGAAAATGGCTTCACGTTGACCTTTGAAAATTGTTTGGATTTCTACACTGGAATTCATTAATCTTTGGAAATTGTTTGAATGTATATATTGGAATTCAGGTTTTGGGGAAAAAATTCTAAAGAAGCATAAGGACCATAAATATTTAGCCACTGAAGAAGACAAAAATATATCTGGTTGTTACGTTTTGAGGAACCCTTATTTTTAATTGGCAGTGGCCTATAAGTGGGATAAAGAAGTGCTTTCCTTATGTTTATTTATCCTGTTCATCTTATTCTATGGAAAATTAAAAATCTATGTTTATATAATTTGTAATTAACTTAACTCTTTTTTTAAAGGTATATTTGGTTAAGGGTAATGAAACTTTTTTTTCCCCTTGTGTGCTTCTTATGTTCCTGGAAGGATCCCAGACCGCTGCCCTACCTCTGTGATGATCAGCCTTACACTTTTGACATAAACCTCTTTGTTGGTATTAAAGGTACAGTTTAATTCCATTCATGCTTGCCACCTGCCGTGCTTCAACTAAGGAACACACTGGGAGACCATAAATGAATGATGTATTAAAAGAGTCAGAATGTTAACAGTACTATATTAAACTACTAGCAACCTCGTGCCCACCATTGCTCAGGAATTCTAAGAAACCAAAAATTTGGTGCAATTTTGAAATACGTGGTTAAAATCAGTGTAGTTTTGAGAATTTCGGTCCACCACCTTGAGTGGAAATAGCATCCAATTGCATCCAAATGTAGACAAAAACCTGCCCCTTCATCTCAGGACCCAGCATGCAAAATGAAAATCGGTGCAGTTTTGAAAGATTCAGTAAACACATCTGTTAGAGTTGCATGTTGCACTATGGTAGAATTGAATGCTTATTCTCATTCTTCCATCACAGGGAAAATATTATGAGCCAAGTAAACAAGTGAAATGACCCCCCCCATAGTACAGAGATTGAAATACTAAAGTTGCACCCCAACTGTATTGTCTAGAAAGCCATTGTCCAAAACTAGTGATTACCCTGCCTTGTGATTATCAGAACAAATTATGCACAGTACATATGCTTAAGTTGTATTTACTCAGGTTGCAGAATTAGAGTTACTTGGGCACAGGTATTTATATTGAAAATGTTAAGTCCACACAATCCTGCTTACTGCAGAATTATTGACTTGGTTTCAGGAGATGGGATGAGCAAGCCAGCTAATATTTGCCGCTCAAACTTTAAGGTAAGGAATGTTTTTCTTCAGTGTCCATTTGTGTTTATCATGTTTCCAGCTGAGAGGGTATTTGAGTTTAGTGTACCTACAAACCTCACATATTGAGACACACTGCCACTTATTGAGCGGCTGTTTTATGTATGAAGGGAAAGAGGAGGCTACTGAGAGTTTCAGTTAGTGGAAGTCAGATTGTGTTGACTATGTGCATGCAGGGTTGTGACCCCATTCACACCAGACATTTATTCCACTTTAAACAGCTATGGCTTTCCCAAAGAATCTTAGGAAGTGCGGTTTGTGAAGGGTGCAGAGAGTTGTTAGGAGTTGCCTAATCCCTTCATAGAACCACAATTTCCAGAGTTATCTGGGAAAAGAGACTGCATGTTAAACCACTCTGGCAACTGTAGGTCTGTGAGGGGAATAGGGGTCTCCTAACAACTCTCAGCATCCTTCACAAACTACCCTTTCCAGGATTCTTTGGGGGAAGCCATGACTGTTTAAAGTGGAATAATAGTGGAATGTGGTATGGCGTGAATGTGGCCATATCTCTCTGTTTATACATGGACATCTACAGCAGTTAATCTACACCAGTCACACTCCTCTTCCTTTGCAACATAGCTTCTTGTCCTCTAGAGAGCAAACTCACAATATCAGTCGTATTAATTTTGTGAATATCTGCTAATACTTCTATGGCACTAAAAACACAACTGCGTAGGACACTGTTGGGGGTGGGAGCAAATTGTCCCTTGCATTGGGCTCAGCAGTGTCAGGAAGGAGAGCAGGTTTTCACCCTACCCCAAGGGTGTCCCTGAATGCACCCATTTGGTTTTGTTCGTTGCTATAGAAGTGCTTGCCACACTTTCATGGGATAAAATCAAGGATCTGCAGTCAATAGCACCGTTGTGGCAGGCAAGATACCTGACCTCCTACTAGGGATGGGTGAGATATTAAATTCAGTTCACATTTCAAGCCTAATCTATCCATATTTGCACTTTCTGAAACAAACCGAAACACACCCATCCTTTGAAATTTGCACTCATTCAAATGTTGCAATGCAGTTTGCCAGCCAACCAATGTTTTGAAAATGCTTATGTTAGGGAAAAGTGTGGATAAAAATGAATATATGAGTAAAAATAACATATAGAAATACATTATATGATGAGAAATGGCTTGCAAAATTGTGCACATTAGTCAAAATTGCCTACAAAAATGTGTGAGGAGAAATTTGCACTAAAATGCTGAAGAATTTTCATGAGGATTTTTTTTAGAAGTAGCAAATTGCTGCAGAAATGTGGAGAACTGAATTTCAGGTTGAAAAAATGAGAAACTGAGAGAACCCAAATTGACAATTTTTTCCATCCTTACCTTCTGTCCTTAACTCTGCAAGCTCGGTGATTACTTCATGTGCTTAGATGCTTAAGTAATGTTACTGGTTTGAAGGCAAGTGTATAATTGGTGAGATTGGCATAGACACACATACACGCACAGCATGTGGGCCACAGGCCTGCATCTATGGTATAGATTCACCTTCACCAGCTTGATACCTTTCATGCCATCCAGGCTGACAAAAGCTGGATAGATCAAGCTCTGCAAAAATGAACTCCTTAGGGAGGGAGGCACATTGGATCATTTAGCATCTTCCCCAACATAAACTGCTTATATCGATGGAATAAATTGTGTGTATGTGTGTGGGAAACAAACAAATTATGAGCAAGTCACTGCTGTAGAATGTTCTGGTCAGGTAAGGATGTTGTAGCTGGAATGCTCCTATTTGAATATAAACCTTTCAATTTCAATTCAATGTCAATTTCAGTTCCCCATCATTAAGTTCAGTTTTCCACATTTCCACATCAGTTTTGCGATAAAATTTTTTTTTAAAGAATCCTCATGAAAATTCATCAGCATTTAAGGACAAATTTCTCCTAATATGCAGAATTTTGAATGCAATTTTGCCTAATACACACACGTTTGCAAGCACTTATAATGCATTTTTGTGTATTATGTTCATGAATATATGCATTTTTATGCACACTTTACTCCAGTGTATGATTTGTTGCGCATGTTCCTTGGCTGGAGAACTGCACTGCAAAATTCAGGCAAGAGTGCATTTTGAAGGATGGTTGTGTTTCAGTTCGCTTATTGTTTTGGAAAGTGGGAATTAGGTAGGTTTGCCTTTAAATAAGACCTGAGTCAAATTTCTTCTCTATCCCTAGGAGGAGCTCACTGACAGAACATACACTTTATATGCAGAAGGTCCCAGGTTCAGTCCAATTTAAAAGGACCAGACAGGAGGTGGTGGGGAAGACCTCTGGCTGAGACCTCAAACAGAGCTGCTGACAGTAACAGACAATCCTGGCTAGATAGAAAAACAGCTGGACTTCGTATAAGGCATCTTCCCATGTAACTCCAGTCCTCTAGACCTCTCTCTTCCTTCTCCTTTATCTCACAGTACATGTATTGGACCATGAAGCAGCAACTGGCTCACCACACGATCAACGGCTGCAACCTCAGACCTGGAGACCTGTTAGCTTCCGGAACCATCAGTGGACCTGTAAGCATTTAATTGGCCATACCCTAATTGTGGTGGATCACATTTGCAAGACAGGTGATGGGAAGCCCCACCAAATCCAGATTTTAAGACCAGATGTGGAGTGTCCAGTACCTGTGGATCCATTGGATCCCAGACCATCCAGATATGTCTGGTCTGAAATGGATCCAGATAAGGCCCTTTGGGGCCTCCATGCCCAGGCACACCAGTGATATAATTGGCACACCAGGGCTTGGAGGGGCAGCCTTCAGCACTGGAAATTGGGCCGTCCTTGTTTCTCCATCAAACGTAAATTACTGGAAGTAGAAAAGCAGCTGGGAGGACTTGATTCCTGGTGATGGCCATAGCAGGTGCCAAAGCCTTAGACTGCTGCACATGCATAACACATCAGAGAAGCTGGGGCCCATGGGAAATAAAGTTCTCATATTTCCCAGTGTCCCCAGATGAAACATTTGTGTAGTTCAGGAGTGCAGCCCTTGCTGTAGCCTTCATCATCAAGAACAGAGACCTCCTTGCTGCCCACCCCTCCACCCTGAACCTCTAATAACGTAATGCAAAATGAAGGGTGGGAGATGGAATGAGTGGTATCTCTTTTTTGCTGCACAAAGAGAGAAAATCCTGAAATAGGTTTGTCTCCTGTTTTGTACTTGTTTATGCATCTTTGTGGAGGAGTTTGCTCCATTTTGTTTTAACAAACTGTTCTGAGATTTTAAAGGCATTGGCTAAAAAAACACAAACACTCCGTAAGCAATTGTACCTCCCAGAGAATAAAGGATTACTTTATAGCCAAGTGACTAAGCGTAGCAAGTCAATGGGCTGGATCAATGGCTGTTGTTGGCAGAGTTCCACTCTTGAGGATCCAAGCGTATCCTTGATTTCTTTTAGCCAAAGATTGGAGACCCTGAGGCCTAGGGGGCCAAATGTGGCCCTCCTGGTCCCTTCAACTGGCCCTTGGGATTCTTCCCAAACCACACCCTCTCCCCAGTCACACCCCTCACTGGCCCTGCTTTGTGCCTTCCTTGAGTGTTTTGCGTGGCTGGAATGTCCTCCGACGCTGACAAGGCCTCTTCCTTGCCTAGATGGAGAGAAATGTGTGTAGAAACTAGCCTTCTGTACAAAGGTAAAACTTGCATTCACTACTCTACCCACTTTGTCTGTGGCCCTGCCCACCATTGACAAGTGGCCCCCAGAAGGTTCCCCAAAAGGAAATGCGGCCCTTGGTCTGAAATTGGTCCCCCATCCCTGCTTTAACCAATGGGTGCAGCAGCAGGACATCTATATAGAAATCCGATGCTAAGTCCTTTTCTGATTTCTGCTTGAAGGATCCCGAGAGCTTTGCTTCCATGTTGGAACTGTCCTGGAAAGGGACAAAAGCAATCGACCTTGGGAATGGCCAGTCCCGAAAATTTCTACAGGATGGGGATGAAGTCATTATAACAGGTAAGTGTGTATGTGGGGAGGAATGAGGAAGAAGGAGAGTAAATGTCAGGATCAGCATCAGCACCCAGCATCCTTCATCACCTGTGAGGAAAGCTAGTGTACTCTACCAGACATGGAGTACTAGGAATGTGCTAGAATTCAACCCAATTTGGATTTGGTACGAAATTTTCTACTTTTTTTTTTTGTGGAGCTATTTTAGAGATCTTTTTTAGTGTCATTTTTGTGGAAGTGGATTACTGACCCTGGGTTGGCTTGGGGTTGTTTTTGGTACCTTTGTCATTTAATCAGTCATGGCTTACAGCCTTCCTTATGGTTTATAGCCTTGCTGTAAATTTGGAAAATCTTTGCTCTGTGTTCAGTAACCTCGGGAGACATGTAAAAGGCTGAAATGGGAATGCCATCGTATTTGTTAAGTGAGGAAATAACCGCCATTCCCTCTAGCCTTCTATATATATAGTATGGTTTGATTAACAGCCTTGATGGGTGGTGGCTACTAGCAAGTGAATATGTCCAATTTGTTTGGGATGAAGGAAACAGTTTGGCAGTTTTGAATGGAACTAGAAAAAGAAAAGAAAAAGGCTGACAAAAGCCTGTTCACTCCTAACAGCACAAGCAGAAGAGCAAAGCTTCTCTCCGGGAACCCTTGTGTCCCTGCTAAGCCATAGTTTCGCTTACTGTTATGTGCAAACTGAGCCACGATATTGATTCACATTAAGAGAAAGGGAAGTGGTTGTTGGGGAGGGGAGCAATCCAGCCTTTTAACTCTAACCTCACTGTATTTATGCACAAAGGAGTTGGCAGTTCAAGGCCAGCCTTAACTCTGTCAGAAGGCAGATCAATCTGACACATTAATTAAGAGTCTGGCCTGGCCAGCAGTTTAATTTGTCACTTAGATATATGCTGCTGCTGCAGAGATTGGGAAACAAAAGCATCCTGCAGCATGATAAGTTCCATACACTTGTCTCTCCTCAGTCTTGCTCACTAGTGCTATATTAACATCTGGTATTTTTCTTAACCTCAGGTTTCTCTGTGTTTCATTCATTTATTTCCCCTGCTCCATAATAAAATATATTCCACTTTTTTTAGTGTGTGTGCAATGTTCTTCCTTAAACACACACACACATTCAAATCCTATATACTAATAGAGAATTTATTCCACACTTATACCAACTCTGGATCCTTCTATAGCCTTAAAGGTGAATCTGTCCAATTTGCTGTTTCTGAAACAATATGAGAATCAAAACACAGCCATCCTTCAAAATTCACACTTATACAAATTTTGCAATGCAGTTCTCCAGCCAAACAATGTGTACAAAATGCATATATATGGGGGGAAGTCTGTATAAAATGAATATATTGGTGAAAATAACATACAAGAATGTGTTTCATGATGAGAAATTGCTTGGGAAAATGTGTACATTAGTCAAAACTGCAGATAAAAATGTGTTTGTTAGGAGAAATTTGCAAAAAAATGCTGAAGAATTTTCATGAGGATTTTTTTTTAAATTGCTATCAAAATGTAGAGACCTGAATTTTACTTAGGGATTGGATCCGTTGGCCAGTGCCACTTCAAAAGTATTGATTCGAGTTCATTCTTTGTACCTCTGTCTGCTGTTTCCTCCCACTTGGAGCTTGGATTATTTGGGGGGGCATGGCAAAGAGAGAGAGAGACCTGTACTGCTGTGCTGTGAGTAAAATCAATAAAAGAACAATATATTTGAGGGAATATTCAAGGGGGGGGGGAAATCCGGTGCCACTGAAATTCAAAGCAAGCAGGATCACTCCGCAAAGATGGAGAATATGTGGACCATTGAAAAATCCAGTGCTAAATCCAGATTCTGCAGAATTCTCTCTCATCCCTATTTCAGATTGGAAAAATTAGAAACTGAGAGAATCAAAATTGACAGATTCTTCCATCTCTAGTAGGTAAAATGCACCATCTGCACACCTGAGGCAGGTATCAGCAGGGTAGGGTGAGAGGAAATGTCCCAAAATAGGTCAATGAGGATTTAGCGTAGCTAGAAGCAATTGAATGCTGGCTTGCTAACTTGGAGGGAGGGGCAAAAAAACAGGGGTGGAGAAATGGAATATCCTGGAAAATGGCTGGCTGGCTGGCACTCTGAACAGGAGCACTCCGCACTTCACCATTTTGTTGCAGGTGCCACTTCCAGTGTTCTAAAGCAGTCATTTCCAAGCTAGCATGTTATTATTCATTCATTATAGGCTTCTGTGTGAGTCTCACTCTTCCATCTCCAAGAGGGGTAGGAACCTTTTCCAGCCCAAGGACCACGTTCCCTTCTGGGCAACCTTCCCAATGCTCCATGCGAATGGTGGGTGGGGCCAGAGACAGAAGTGGGCAGAGGAACATATGTAAAATTTTCCTTTGTACAGTAGGCTTATTTCTTTTCTTTTTTTTTTACAATAATTTTTATTCAAATTTTCATAAAACATAGAAAACAAAATCATAAAACATTCAAAGACAAAAAACAAAACAAAACAAAAATGATTAAACAAAAAAATAAAATAAAATAAAATGTTGACTTCCCATTTGTCACATATCAAATCAGTTATAGGTCTACAATATATAACAATCCTGTCTCTTAAATCATATTATAAAATCACTTTCCTCCAGTAGTTATCTTAATTAATCATCAAATCTCATAAACATTACTTTATTCTTTCCACAAAAAGTCAAAGAGAGGTTTCAATTCTTTAAGAAATATATCTATCAATTTTTCTCCAAATAAACATGTCAATTAATCCATCTCGTTAATAATTATAATAATCTTATTGTCATAACCATAGTCCAAATAAACATTTCGATTAATCCATCTCATCAGAATCTGTTAGGTCCAATAATTTCAATAGCCATTATTCCATTATCCCTATTAGTTCCATCTTCCATCTTCAATAGTCCTGTTAAGTCCAGTAATTTCAGTGTCCAATCTTCCATTATCAGTATTCCATAATAATCTTGCTGTTGTAGCCATAGTCATATAATAAGAGTCTGATGGGAATTTCCTCTATCCCAAATATTTTCTTGCCATCCATTCTGAATAAGTTGCTGAAATACTGTTGTAAAGTCATATCTGTGTTCTTCTTTTTTACAAAATGCACTGGCTCATCTCTTAAGAGTTTTTCCATTGTCACATGGCTGCAGTTAATTCCATAGATTTTCTCTATATCAAGCTCCATCACATCATTCCAGTCCAGAAGATTATCCAAGCCATTGATAACTTTATCTCTAATATCTTCATTAATTTCTTCAGAGATAACGTTAAATTCCAAACAGTAGATTTTATTTCTAAAATCCATAAACTCCAGATCTTTTTCCAATTCCACATTTGTTCCAATCTCCAGGGCTTGTATCTTCCCTTTATTTTTTCTTTTCTCATCTCTGATCTCATTCTCCTCTCTCACAGGGTCCCCTATTTCTTTAAGCTCCTGCGTCATTTTGCTCAGTTCAATTTTCAGCTCCTTACTACCCTGTCGCAGGGTTTGTTTCGTTATCTCAATCTCATCCATTATTTTCTGAAACATAATTACTTCCAGATTCTCAGCCACTTTCTTGATTGCCATTTTTAAAACCACGAAAACAAAGCAAAACAAAAATAAAGAAGAACCACTTCTTATTTCAGCAACAATTGGGTTAATATTCCAGGCTTGATGACATCACAGTATAAACAGAGCAACCTGCCTTATCTCTCTTGTGCAAGAATGCAAAACAAATTTAGTTCCCAGCATCAAAACAGTTAGTGGCGTCGTGAAGAAGCAGATTCGTCAAAATAAAATAGACCAAAAAGAGAATAGTCCCAGACAATATAATATTCCTCGGAATAGAAATCAGGAATAGAAATCCCTCTTCTGTTTATTATCTTTAGAATGCACTTCCAGGACAGCTTTTTGCGACAGAAACAGAGATAAGCTGTTAATTTCGTGAATAACAGAGAAGAGCTATATCTCACCCAGAAGTTGTCCAAAGAGTAGGCTTATTTCTTCATACACCCTACTCTGTCTCAATCAAGGCAAGCAAGAGGCATTATCAGAATTCAAGGGCACATTCCAGCCAGGAAAAAACACTCAGTTCCTTGGGAAATTCATTCCTCAACATTGGGGTCACAACCATAAAGTCCCTGCTCCTGCCTCCAGTCGATTTCTGACTTCTTTTAATCATGGGGCTTACTGATCTTAACAAGCAAGGGGTTTTTCATGTGATGTTCCCTATTATACATACTGCAGTCTTATCCAATCATTTTAGTTCATTTTTCTCAATTCCATTTTAACATCTACCATATCCGCTATCTGCTTTCTCATCCCACAGGCTACTGCCAGGGAGATGGTTACCGCGTTGGCTTTGGCAAATGTTCTGGAAAAGTGCTCCCAGCCAGACTGATCTGATGCTGTTCTTCAGAGGACATCCCAGGGAGGAACAGAGGATGGAGGACTCTTAATGTTCTCTCTTCCAGTTTGTGATATGTCTGATCTTGCCTTGTAATCAGCCAAGTCCTACTCAGAGTATACCCATTGAAATGAATGAACCGACGTTAATCATGTCTATTAACTTCAGTGGGTCTACTCTGAGAAACACCAGCATTGAATACCATCCCTTGTTGTTCATGGGCAAATAATATTGGAAAAGAACATTATTAGGTGGTATCTCTCCATATTAAATGTTTAAAATGGTGTGTGTTTTAAATATATAAATATATGAGCTATTGATTCTTGGTCTTTTTCTTAATACTTTTTAAACAATACACAATGTAGTTATCTTCAGTGCTGCATTACATTCATATCAATCTGAACCTATTAGAGAGGCTACAGCACGTTGCATTTTCTGTATCCTAAATTGCCACAGAGTGGTGGCCTTTTTTTATCTGCAGGCTGACTGGAAGAGATGGTACCTTTGAGCATGTGCTAAGTGCCTCTCTAAATAATGACTCTAACCCACCTGTTTGCTCCCCACCTTTTATATCCATGACGTATATCAGACAAGGATAACACTTCTGATGACTCAAGCTGGTGCCTCAATAAATCCGTTTGTCTTTAAGATGCCACAAGAAGACTCCTTGTTTGAATTCTGTTCATCTGAGTTTAGGGAGCAGCTCAAATCTCAGAGCCTTTTATTGGACAAATTGAGTTATATTCCTTAACTTGGGTGCCAGTTTGTCTAGTACAGGGGATGCCAACATGGCACCCCTGAGTGCCAGTGTGTTTACTGGTACCTCCTATGATGCTCACAAGAAATGGTTGGCTTTGCTCAGTTCCTGCTTGCACTGCCTTGGCTTTTCCTATGTTGAACAACCCCCTTAAAACGTGCCCACATTTCGTCAGATGCCAGGATCGGAAGCCTACCCTCTCTTCCATTCTGAATAGAGGAGAGGTAGAAAGAGCTTCTCTCTGTGAGCCGTGGCTGATGTAGATGCCTTTCCACCACCATCACCACCCCATTAATAGCAAGGCTAGTAGATTGGCTGCTTCTGCCCCTATTGCCTATATCCCAATTGATATTTAAAGGGCTGTCCATTCCAGCTCTAAAGGCATTCTCAAGCTTAAAGGCAGAGCTTGGAAAAGTTACTTTTTTGAACTATAACTCCCATCAGCCCCAGCCAGCATGGCCACTGGACTGGGCTGGGCTGATGGGAGTTGTAGTTCAAAAAAGTAACTTTTCCAAGCTCTGCTTAAAGGCTACTCTTTTTCAGGAAAAGCAACTGGGGCTAGAACTGGGAACCTTCCAGCAGTGGAAGCTGATGGCCATTTGCGACCGGTAGGACAGGAATCTGGGAGACTGACAGCAAGGCCACATTCACACCACACATCTATGCCACTATTATCCCACTTTTAAACAGTCATGGCTTCCCCCAAGGAATCCTGGGAAGTGTAGTTTGCGACAGTTGCGGAGAGTTGTTAGGAAACGCCTCCGCACAGAGCTACATTCCCTGAATGGTTTAACAGTCAGTCCCTCTTCCCAGAGAACTCTGGGAATTGTAGCTCTGTGAGAGAAATAGGGATAAACATGCCCACATTTCATTGGATGGTAGAATTTGCACTTTCTGAAACAACATGCAAGCTGAAACACACCTATCCGTCAAAATTTGCACTTATCTGAAAGTTGCAATGCAGTTCTTTAATGAAACGGTGTTTACTAACATGCATATATTTGAGGAAAGTGAGCATAAGAATGAATGTATTAATGAAAATAACATACAAAATGCATTATATTGTGGGAAATAACTTGTAAAAATGTGTGCATTTGCCAAAATGCATTCCAAATTGTGTTCGTTAGGAGAAATTTGCACTAAAATGCTGACGAATTTTCATGAAGATTTTTTTCATTTAAAAAAACCTCAAATGGCTGCAGAAATGTGGAGAACTGAATTTAAGATCAGAAAAATGAGAAACGGAGAGAACTGAAATTAACGGATCCTTCCGTCCCTGTCAAGTGGTGACAGTGCTTACCTTTTTCTCATTTGAAAAGTGCATAGAACCGAAGAAGGAAGTTGGAAGAGTGATGCTCTTTCCCCATTTCTCTTTCACCTCTATGTGCTTTTCAAGGCTCAGATTAATGTAGCAATAAGTCCACAGTGGCAGCAACAACCATAGCACCCAAGGCTGTGTGTTAAAGGGGTCTGGTAAATATCTGCATTGATCCAGATGACTAGCTTACCATATAGCAAACTTTCCCCTCCTATACATATCTCTCTTAGTTGTCTGAGTGATTTTCCCTGTTTGAAAAGTCTTCCCCTGTCCTATTTGTTTTGCAGAATTGTTCTAGACATTGTCTTTTTTTCTTTTTTTTAAAGAGAGTAATCCTGGAAAACCCCTTATAGCATTTCAAAACTGAGGAATTGTCGCTGTTTGTTGGACGTTGTAAAACCTTCTATTTACTGCCGATGCATTAAAACAAGAACACAATGCTTTACTGTGGGGAAGGGGGATTTCCAAAATGCCACTGGGATCAAACACAACAATAGCTGTTGAGTTTGCAGATTTGCACTGGTACGAAATTGATTTTACTAAATGGTGCCAGAGGACCCAGATGAATCTTCCTCTACCAGAGCATTAATTTAGATGATGCGCTGGCTGCCTGCGAACCCCACCTGGAATACTTCACAACGTGAGTGGTGCAGGCACAAACATCTGTTAAGTAATAGCATTAAAGCTGCAAGAAATGATGCTATCAAGGGCCAGTTTCTTCAGAGCTTCAGTACTTGCAAGAATATTTGTTTGTCCAGTTTATATGAAGGAGGTGGCTTTTGGGGCACGTGGATTTGTGCTAAATGAGCAATATCTTTACGGTTTGGAAGTGCAGTGAGAAAGCAGACATTGCTCTTGGCTTTGGAAATCTGGTGCACAACATTCAGCAAGCCTTCTTCCATGCTTAGGTGATGGATTATCCCAGCCCCTCCTTGACAATACACAGAGACTGAGGCAGCTGTGACCCTTTAGCTGAAGAGAAGGTGGATGTCATATTTTTAGAGCATCAGGACAGAAGCACATTAACTACATTCAGGACAAATGTACCTTTTCCTCTCTCAAAGCAACGCCTGGAAAGAAAACAGTTTAGCAGATCTGCATCATGGCCCAGTTTGAAACATTCCCCCTCCCTTCCACACAGTCACACACTTTTTTTTATCCTCACACAAATGATAGCATTATTTAAGATACATATTTTTGTAACATGAAAAATATGTATTGTTATCTAGGATTGTAAGAAGGCAGTGATTTCTGTTCCAACCTGTATGCATCACAATCGGCACCGTTTCTGTTCTACTGCAGTTTGGTTTCCACTAAATACTGTGTTATTTGTCTTGCTGTCTACAATTTAATGCATGTCGCATAACTTAAGTAACTTACATTAATTTCACTGTAAAGAAAACATTGGAACAATGCAAAAAAAAAACATCCATAATTTTATTCACCTCTACGTCCCACCCGCATTTGCCTGTTGATAGCCTTATCCTTTATTTTTCCTCCTAAGGCTTTTGTTTTATTTTATTGTATTTGCTACCAGTGCACCAGGCAGCAAAAACTGTGTTGGCAAGCTGGCCACCATTTTGCATCCTCCTCAGTGCTCACTAACATCATTGCAGAGTACTTGGGGGGGGGGAGAATAGCAATCATCATCATTGAATGGTGGAGAAAATCTGGAGGGCCTTTTACGAACTTGGTCTGGTTCGTCAGCTACAGCTGTTCCTGCACAGGGATAGCCTGACCTCTGTAGTCCATGCGTTGGTAACCTCGAGGCTGGATTACTGCAATGCACTTTATGTGGGCCCACCCTTGGCCCTGGTTGGGAAGCTCCAGCTGGTGCAAAATGCAGTGGCCAGACTGCTGATAGGGGCACATGGCTGACAAAATGTGACACCACTCTTAAAACATCTGCAGTGGCTGCCCATCCACTACCAAGACAGATTCAGGGTCTTTGTATTAATTTACAAAACCCTGAACCACTTAGATCCAGGGTATGAAGCCTTACATTCCAGCTTGATCACTGAGATCATCTGCAGGAGTGGTTTTGGCTGACCCTGAGCTGGTGAGGCTCATTTAACATTGACACAAAATCGAGCCTTCAGTGTCATCGGCCCAGTTCTCTGGAATGCCCTGCCAACAGAGATTCAGCAGGTGCCTTCTGCTTTAACGTTTAAATGCCTGCTGAAAATCTTTCTGTTCTGCCAGACTTATGCGGGCAATTAAGAAGATGCCATTTTGCAATAGTTGACCATATTTTACTGTATTTTTTACTGTATGGTGTGTTTTTTTAACTTTTAAACAGCTTTGATGTTTTTAAATGAAACAGCAGTATACAAATATATTTATAAATAAATAAATAAATAAAAATTCTGCACAATGGTCTTTTTTTCAGGCCTTCTGAGAAAAACAAAAATCTCAGAAAAATGTCTTCTAAGAAATTTTGGCTCATCTCTGATACTTCTTGATCCTGAAATCTTGGCACCATCATCATGCCCAATCTGGGGAGGGGGGGTCTGTTTCTTTATTTATTACATGTTCCCCATCTTTCATCTTGAGAGCTCAATGTGACAACATACATATTCTCTTTTTATCCTCACAACAACCCTGTAAGGTAAAATAGGTGAAAATATGTTTTGGGATTTGAACCCAGGTCTTCACAATCCTAGCCTAACACTTTATCTACCACTCCCCACCAGTTTCAGTGTGTGTCTATGCGATAAGCAATGAAGAAAGCAAAGTTAAGTATGTGCTTCTTTAAAAAAAAAGAATTCTGGTAAATAGATGACAAAGATTTTTTTATTAAAGCCACTTATTAGATAATACATTCACTACAAGGTTTCTGTTAGATATTCTTTCTCTCCGTGCAACTGTCCCTGGTATGGAAGAATTACTTAAGACTTAACATTTATTTGATTTTACTTAAAATAAAATTAGCAGAGGCACTTTTTCTCATGCGGTTCAGAATTATTTGGTCACCCAAAGCTGCGGTCCTTG
The DNA here is from genome assembly GCF_030035675.1 of Rhineura floridana. Taxonomy (NCBI): domain Eukaryota; kingdom Metazoa; phylum Chordata; class Lepidosauria; order Squamata; family Rhineuridae; genus Rhineura; species Rhineura floridana. The sequence continues at coordinate 15,489,386 of NC_084493.1, read as the reverse complement.
TGCATATGAAATTTCCATTAATTTTTTTTTCCAAAGAGAATTTGTCCAAACAAGCGGCTTGTCTTTGGGGCGTGTCTGTGCGTTGAACAAGGCATCTTATTCAGGAGTATAACCAGAAGTATTAGCGGATGAGCTATTTAGAAGGTCCAAAATTTGCTTTCTCTTTTCCTTCTAGCCTTGCCACTGGGAGATGAAAGCCACATCAGGTTACAGTTGCTTCTTACTTCTCCATCTGTTGATGAGGTTTGTCACCTTTAGTCTGGCAGGGGGTCCTCTGCCTTTAACAGCAGCCTTATAGGCTAAAAAAAAAAAGTAAGTACAGTAGGGCCCCACTCATGCGGCAGGTTACGTTCCGGACCCCCACTGTAAAGTGAAACCACTGTAAAGCAGAACTCATTGAACAGAATGGCGCGTGATGCCCGAAAACCGCCGTAAAAGCGGAACAAGCGGGGCTTTAGCCTAATTGCATCTAATTGAGACTGCTGTGTTAGCGAAGCACTGTAAAGAGAATCGCTGTAAAGTGGTGCCCTGCTGTAAAGCTGAGCCTGGAGATGAACTGGAGGAGGGAAAGTTTACCTGCTACATTTCTCCCTGCCAGGTTACAGGTAAAGGTAGAGAAGCCCTATGGGGAAAAAAGTTGGTAACTCCTACCTACTTAGTGTGTCTGGCTACAGCTTTGGGTAAGTCCCATCGGTTTGATTCAAGTCTTAAGTTGGATAGGATTACTTTATCTCTCTTTGGGGGGCCTCTGTCTGCTCCTGATAGATGTTATCCAGCCAATGTGACAAGGCTATCCAACCAGCAAGGGTGTAGTCATCAGGGGTCGCAGGGGGGATCCTAGACCCCTTACTTTTTTGGGAGCAGGGTCCCAGCCTGATCTACACGTATAAGCCAGTTAGCATGCAAGTGGAGCATGTTAGCCACTGGGAAGAGTCCTATTCCTTATGTGCTGACTGGAACCAATCAGAGTGAAAGGAGGTGAGTCAGCCACTGAGAAGACTCTTCTGAGAAGAATCCTGGGAACTGCAGTTTACCCTTCACACAGCTAGAGTTCTCAGCGCCCTTAACAATCTACCATTCCCATGATATTTGGGGGGAAGCCATGTGCTTTAAATTGCTTGAAAGCTATGATATGCATATGACTGTCCTGCCCAGGACCCTGATTTTTAATCAACCTTGTAACGTACACCTGTTATGACTGAGGAAAAATCCTGAAGCCTTTTGTGGCCAATCTGTTGTAAAATACCCTCATTTTAAAACACCAGCCACATCTTTGACCCACCCTCCATACCCTGGTATCTATGTGTCATGTCCGCACTGCCTGTATTTGTAGAATGTATTTCACATTTCAGTTACAAATAATGGTTTTAAATGGAGAAAAGCTGCTTCATAGAGATTATATTAGAAAAAGCTTGAAAGGGATTTTTCTAGTGCCTAGAGAGCCTTTGTGCTACTTGATATACAGCGGTAATCATTTCCTTATCAGAGCTTGGAGGTCATTGCATCGAAATAGGCTGGGAGAAGGAAGAACGCAGGAATGCACCCAAGGTGATATGCGAGAGGAATCTATCCTCTGTGTGCTCTCTCAGAGGGGACCTACATTGCCCTGTGCATCTTGGGAAAGCTGTATAACATTTTGCACCCTCCTCCCTCCATAGAAGCTGTTTGAGTTGTGCTCTCTTGGGCAAGCTCCCCGTTGGCCGTTCTTGTCCGCCTCTTCCCCCTGCCTCCCCTTGTCAGTCATCCAGGTGCTGCTCCTCCCACGTGGACGTCGGGATGGCGCTGTAAGGGTCCATGATGACTTTTGCGCAGCGAATAATCATGACAATCAGGAAGAGGCAAAGGAAGACAAAGCATGCTAATGTTAGTCCTTTGTCCACGTCGACAAAGACGGGTTCGGGTGTTGGTCCTTCCATTGTTTATGTCTTTCCACATCAGGGTTAATTCCCACTGCTGCCGTCATTGTATACCTGCAAAAGAGGACAACGATGTAATTGAGGAAAGCATCACGGTCCACCTTGAAACCTACGGCCCAAGCCCTTAGGATTTTTAAAGAGGTGAGTTCCTGCCTTAAATGTCCTGCTTTTAGGCAATGGTGGCTGGGGCTCCGTGTCAGTGGGGCAGTGGAATCTGCTCCGGGTTTTAGTCTGAACTTTTAAGGAGCTATCCAAGGTGCTTCACAATGGACAGCTCCTTGAAAGTTCAGACTAAAACCTGGAGTGGATTCCACTGACATGGAGCCACCAACCGCCACTGCCTTTAGGTCATGACACCAGAGTCCAGCAGCAATCAAGACTCCAAGCTACAAGTTGCAGAGTCCCCAGCTAAGGAGCTGGACAAGGATTCAGACCAAGGTCAGGGTTCTGTGTGTGCTTGCTGGAAATCAGAAGTCCACTGTACCCAAAGCTGCCGTACAGGAGTTCTCAGAAGAACCTCCCAGGCCACCAGGGCCAGTAAAGCGAGCGCCAGACCTTCAACGGCACCTTCCCCTGAGTTACCAAATGCCTCCCACAGTATTTCACTGGGCCAGCCATGCAGGGAGCACACTAGATGGGAGGCTAAGAAACAGAGGAGGAGTGCCTATCTTCAGCCAGAGGGATGCCCCTTTAAGAATCTGAAGTTCTCCACAAGGGGATGGAGTCTGGGACAGATTTTCTAGAGGCAGTGGTTTTAAAAGGCTCAGTTTGCTGTCAAGGTCTGTTGGAGTAAGCTGTTCACTTGGACCTATCTGTGATCCTGAAATTCCTTATTGCTCTTGCTGGAGCTGGTAGCATGACACTAGCTCACCAAGGCTCATCTGATGAGTGGGTCTCAGAATCAGGACCTAAAGGTGGGTGGCCCCACATTTCTGGGATTCTCTCCCAAACTAACTACATATAGTCTTCTCTGCATATGCCTTTAAGCAGATCTTATTTGTGTTTTACTACCATGTTATTGTGGTATGCATGCTGGTTGTTAGCTGCTGCAGCTGATACCATTTTAATCTGGGTTTTGGATTGTTAAATGGTATTTAAGTCTTTGTTTGCCCTTGCTTTAAATTATTATAAGTCATCTTAAGGGGGGGGTTCCCCCTGAAGGTGGAGTATAAGTTATTGTCATTATTGACAGACTTTTGGGGTGTGTAAACAGGGGATTGTATTCAAAGAGTAGAACCATTGAACTGAATAGACCTAAGTCAGTCATGGTCATTAATTTCAGTGAGTCTACTCTGAGTAAATGCTAGCTGAATACAACCCAGAATTATTTGCCCTTCCTCGTGCTGCTAATTGTACTGGTCTTTGTGATCACTGGATTGGCTTTTGTGTACAGAAGGTCCTTTGACAGGCAGCGGGGCAAGGTTAGCATAATTCCAGGGCTGGAAAGACTTGGAGGCCACCAGCTGCTGACTCCTACCACACCTTCCTTCTTTGGATTGTAATCTGGATCTTTGGTAAATCCTCATGGTTTAGAGCACTACAGCCTTACTACCCTGAACATGCCCGATTGCATCAGATCTCAGAAGCTAAGCAGGATCAGGCCTGGAGAAAGCCTGGAATACCAGGTGCCATAGGCTTAGAGGAAGGCAATGGTAAACCACCTCTGAATACCTCTTACCATGAAAACCCTATGAATACATCCAAATATAACATAGCATATAGCGTATAACAACAACGGTTTAGAGCAGCCTTTCCCAACCTTTGGGTCTCCAAATGTGGCTGGACTACAGTTCCCATAATTCCTGGCCTTTGGCCATGCTGCCTGGGGCTGATGGGGGTTGTAGTCTAGCAACTTCAGGGGACCCAAAGGCTGTGAAAGGCTGGTTTAGAGACTGGCAGAGGAAACTGACCTGATATACAGGATGGGCCTGTAAGGAGTGTTTCCTTGTCATACACCCTGGATCGGCCAAAAGGGCCTCTGTGGTGAAAGGACACAAAATGTTAATTTCACTTTTATAATGATCTCCATGGCTTTGGCAATCAGTGGCGGCTCTAGGCACTACGCACACACCAGCAATCCATGGCATGATGCCTATTTCATCAAAAATCAGTTGGCTGTGGGAGACCTGGGTTCACATCCCTGAATAGCTATGAAGTTCACTGGGGGTGACCTTAGGCCACACACGATCTGACCCTTGCCTAACAAAGGGATCATGTGCCAGACCTGTCCTCCAGGTAGGAACAGGGAGAAATTCAGTTCACGTTTAAAACTGGATCTTTCACATTCACACTTTCCAAAACAACAGGAGAACTGGAAACACAGCCATCCTACAAAATTCAAAAGTATCCAAATTTTGTTTTCAACCAAGCGTTGTTTACAAAAATGCATATATTGGGTAAAAGTGCCCATAAAAATGAACATAAAATAAATGTAATGAACGTTACATACAAAAATGCACTATATAAGGGGAATTACCGTGCCCCATGTGTACATTAGTCAAAACTACATACAGAAATGTGTGTGTTAGAAATGTGCTGAAGAATTTTCATGAGGATTTTTTTAAAAAAAGTATTCTCCAATTGCTGCAGATATGCGGAGAACTGAATTTAATACTGGAAAGATGACAAACTGACAGAGCCTTCTATCCCTGCCTCCAACGCCCTCCCCCAAAGCTTGCAATACAGCTCCAACACATGATGTCATCACTTTTGCTATTGGGGAAAAAAGTACCAGAGTGTTGCCCCCTCCCTGTCCCTGCACCAGTGGTTTAAAATCCCCACAGAACTATGCAGAAATGAGGCCTAGGAAAAAGACTCTTTGTCATAATCCCCAAACAGCAGCAGTAATCTGTCATCCAGTGTTCCTACTGCTGTTGCTATAATCCATCAGCCAGGCATAACCCAATTTGTCCTCAGCAACCAATGCTCATTTCCTATCCCAGCTTGCGCCGGTGGACACTCTTTCCCATTTCCTCCCAACACACTCCATGGTGAATACAAACAGAGTGTAATTTTCCCTTATGATTTCATACAGTAAACCCAATGTTACATATACACAAATCAAGGAAATGCTAGCATTCTGGAGGCGGGCACCATTGTGAGTTCCCAGCACTACTTGCCTTAATGTTTGGTGGCTTTGCTCCTTGGCTTCATAACATCGAGACTTCACAAAGATTGGTTCAGGCTGAGACCTGGAAGAGTTGTAATATCATAGAGGCGCCCTGATTTTTTTTTTAAACTTAGTTTAAATCTTATTTGTTTATGAGAGTTATTAAGGGATGTCCGTCAAATGTCTCAGTGATAGAGCATCGCCTTTGCACATAGGAGCTCCCAGGTTCAATCTCCAGGTAGGGGTGGGAATGTCCCCTGTCTATAACCAGGGAGAGCTGCTGCCAGTCTGGGTTGGCAGTGCTGAGCTAGATAGGCAGTTGGCCTGACTTGGTATAAAGCACCAGCCCATGTTCCCCCAGATGCTCTCCACATAGACATGAGATCATCCAACATATGAACATGCTGTGTATCCCAGCAGCCTAGCTCAGTGAGAGCACATATTCTTTGCTCCTAGGGTTAATGCTCAGCAACTCCAGAAAGGGCTGGGAATCACCTTTGCCTGAGACCCTAGAGTAGAGATGGGGGAGAAATTCATTTCAGTTTGCATTTAAGGGCAAACCTATCAAATTTGCACTTTCTGAAACAATTTTTTAATTTTTTTCATTAAAGAACACTTTAAACTTTACTTATGCCAACTTTCCAATTAAAACATCATAAACATAAATCACATTAAGTTGTACTAAGCCAATGCATAGTATATTTTAACCCCTCCCACCCTTCAAAGAACATACCAAACCCCCTCTCCCTCCCACCCTCAGTCCCCTGAGAAAAACAGAACTGTTTGCATGGTTAGTCATAGCAATAAAATGAAAAGTTCTTTAACCATATATATCTTGCTGCAACTGACAAATGTCCTTGTAAATCACACTCCAAAACATATGCAATAAATTCCCAGCATGTAGCATTGAAATTGTCTTTCTTTTCCAACCTTCGAGAGAGGCGAAGTAAACGGGTAATTTTCTCTAATAAGGCAATGTTCCATACATTTTTTATCCATGCCAATATACTCAAATCTTTTAATTCTTTCCATCTTTGTACCACCGTCTGATGTGCTGCCAGAAGCAATAGAGATATCAATTCTTTAAATTTAATATTAGCATATCTTCAAATATGGATAATAAACATAACTCAGCAGAACATACTGTCATGAAATTGTAAATTTCTGTGCATTTGTTAACCTGGAGTTGTATCATGGCTCAGTTACAAGGAACTATGGGAGTTACATCTTGGAAGGAGACAGGCCTCTGTGAGAGGAAAATGTTAAGTTTCGTTTCCAGCTGCAAGCAGTTGGGAAGGCCTGAACAGAAACACCTGTTTATCTCTGCTAATCTGCTGGGAGCCTGGTACTCAAGGTTGTGCAGGCCTGAGAAGGTTGAGATCAGAGATGGGAGGGGGGCCTGCCAGGCGCGAAAAAGTGAAGAAGCTTCGGGAAGAGGATTACATCAGAAAGCCCCTGACTGGTTAATTCATCCTGGACCATTAGGTTTCTTTTTCCCTTAAGTATAGGGTCTGAGACTCATAGCCTTTGTTCTTCTGGGTTTCCATCTTGATGGGTGGTTACCTATGTGGAGTTCCACTGCTTCTTACCTGATGCTATTCTCTCTGAGGAGAGATGAGACTTACCAATAATTACCTCTTAAGTAAGTAGACAGACTAGTTTGTTATTTTCTGTTGTGTGTTGAACTCTTATGTTATACCTGAACCCCTGGTTGGGTGTGTGTTTTTGAGGAATTGTCTTGCTGCTATATACTAACGTGCAGTTATATTTTTAATAAAGCTACTTCTTATTAACCTGGTGTATTAATTGAGGGGGAAGGGTTGGTTCTGAATCCAGCACCTTGGCCACTGACCACAAACTACCAAGGAGTTAAGTAGATGTATATTTTGGTTTAACCAGAGGTTTCTGAACAAGGAGTGTCTGTTTGGCTCTTGTCTATTTGAACCTTGGTTTGCCTATTTCTGGGTTCTGAGTTCCCCTAGCTCAGAGTTGAACCAGTGAAGGGGTGGTGGCAGCCTATCTTCTACCTTGCAGGGTTGGTGTTGGTTTGCACAGCCTTGGCAAGGGGAATTTGGTGAATGGGTTCCAGATCAATTGCCCCAAGGGTGGGAATTGGGTCTGAAGGATGCAAATCGTGACCCTTGGGGCAAGATTTCATGACACATACAATTTGTGATTTTGAGAAGTTCTCTGTGGACCTCCCTCCCAAAAATCTGAATTCAGGGGCAGGTCCACCAGAGATGAAAACATGTACCTTTTTCCTGACACCCTCTCCAACAGGCAGGGTTCGTCATAGATGTGATTTGGGTAATTTGAACTGGAGTTCTATACTACCTAGGATAGATTTTTAAGCTCATTTATTTCAGATTAGCGGAAACTGATTTAAATGGTTTTGCCATCCAGAGTGCCATCCACTTTTTATCCTCTATTTTTAATATCATCCTCCCATATTTGTTTGGGGAAAAGAGGAGGTTCTGTTTGAGTGTCCATTAAAATTTTATTTAAAAGTTTTACTATACTTTCCCTGTCAATCCCTGATTCAGAACCATCAATTCAAATTGTGTAAGTGACCTCATAGCATGTAATTTAAAATTAGCATCCCAAAGAAAGTGTGCCATTTGTTTTTCCTGTAACCAATTTAAATTCCATTCCAGAATATCAGTTTTCAGTTGTTGTATTGTTACTGGAGTATCTTGCATTTAAAAAAATATTTTATTCTATAATATCCACTTGTTTCCCATTGCTTAATTCTATTATGTAGAGCACTGTCAATCAGACCTAGATATGAGATTAATGGGATCATTGGTGAGAACGTGGGGGCAAGTCTAGATTGCCATCTCTACCACACAAAAAATGGCAAATGAGTGAAAGGGTTCTTTATCCAAGATATTACCAATTTTCTGTGGGGAAGAAATGGAAATCCTGACAGGTGTCCCTTAGACAGCATCTTTTCTTCAAGTGGTATCCAACTTCTGTTTGACTTGGTAATCATCAAAGGCTAATTGCCAAAGTTGAAATGCTTCATAGTGTGTTTGTAAATGTGTCAGCCCCCAACCTCCTCCGTCCAATCTCCTATAAAATACTTTCATTGCTAGTCTAGGATTTTTTTTTCTGGAAAACAAATTAATTTAGAATTTTTTGCCATTTCCAAAAGACATCCTGATGGGGGGTGACAGGCACAGTTTGAAATAAATATAAAAATCTAGGTATGATTTTTATTTGAAGAGCCGTAATTCTCCCTAAAATTGATACGTTTAGTTTACTCCATTTACCAATATCTCTTTTCAAATTCCTAGTTAATGAATAATAGTTCAGATGAAACAACGGAGAGTTTCCTGGGAATCTGAATCCCCAGGTAACTAAATGAAATTCAATACATGTGCAGTTTTAGGAAATTACAGACTTTTAGTTGAATCTTGGGATGGCATTCATGGAACATGATAGCAGATTTTTCAAAATTTACCTTCACTCCTGATATTTGTGTGAAAGTGTCCAATTCCTTTTTAAGTGCTTCTATGGAGCCTTGAGGTGCACCAGCATCAGTATCATGTCATCTGCATACATATTAATAAATTGCTCTTCACCCTTTCCCCGGTATCCAGTTATATTTGGATTTGCACGTAACCTATCCACCAGAGGTTCCAGGGAAAGGGCGAAGAGCATCAGTGATAAAGGGCAGCCATGTTTTGTTCCGCTTTCTATACAGATCAGTGGAGCATTTAAGTTATTTGTGCTGACAATTTCTTTGTTGTCAGAATATAGTGTGGTAACTGCTGAAATAATTTCCCCCCCTAAATCGAAGCGATGTAAAACTTGCAATAAATATGGCCATTCTAAACAGTCAAATGCTTTAAAGACATCAAATGATAAAAAGGCAAGGGGATGATCATGCTGTATATAATGATAAGCTATATTTAAAACTCTAGGGTCTGAGATGTGCCTTCCAGGTGTAAAACCTATTTGGTTTAAATGCACAATATAAGAAACTATTCCGTTGAGCCTGAAGGCCAAGATGGATGTGAACAATTTCTGATCCTGATTCAGGAGGGTAATCGAACAGTATGCTTCCATTTGGGTACTATTTTTCCCTGGTTTGAGTGTTACTATTATTCTCGATTCGTGCCATGTAGTTGGAATTTGGCCCTTAGTCCAGATTGCGTTAAATAATTGAACCAAATTGGGGATCAAAATATCTTTAAATATTTTATAGAATATACTCCCAAATCCATCAGGTCCTGCTCTGTTATTTTTAAGATGATTTATTGCTATTTTAATTTCTTCTGCAGGGATAGCAGAGTTCAGAGAACATGACTGATCAGACCTTAATTTGGGGGGGAGAATTCCTGGTAAGTAATCCTTTATACTATGTTTTGATGGGTTTGTGGAATTGTATAATTTTTTATAAAATTTAGCAAATTCTAAATTTTTCCAATCATGTATCATTCTACCTGATTTGTCTTTTAAAACATGTATTTTATTTAATCTTTGTTTCCTTTTTAATGCATTAGATAATAATTTAGAATGATTGTTCCCTGCCTCATAATAACATTGTCGAACGTAAAGTAAAGAAATGGCAATTTTATTAGTTTCCAAGGCTTCAAGTTCTTTATGCTTGATCTCTAATGTATGCAAGATCCTTCTAGAGCCCCTTTGCTTATAGTGCTGTTCCAGGCTGGAGATGTCTTTTACCAATAGGGACCTGATAGGATCCTCAATTTTTTTTCTTCCTTGCTTGTTCTGCTATACATATTCCCCTAAATGTCACTTTCTTAGCATCCCAAACCATGGTAAACACCATATTTGGAGTTATGTTGAATTCAAAATATTCCTTTAATGCCGTTGTTATACTTTGAACTGAATCTTGAAAGGCAATTAAATTTGGATTTAGCCTCCAGATTGGGTGGGCGGGAGTGGATTGCAAATGTCAGAGGACCACTTCAACCACTGAATGATCTGACACTGTCCTAGGCATTATGTCTGCTGACCACAGATCTGAGTGCAGGGGGGCAGAGATTACTATATAATCCAACCAGGAAAGAGATTTAAACCATGATGAAAAGTATGAATAATCTCGGATCCCTGGGTTAGCCTGTCTCCATGCGGCAGACAGGTTACATTGTGCTAGAAGTTGCAATAATTGATTTGGTTTATTTATTTATTATTTGATTTATATCCCGCCCTTCGTCCCAGCAGGAGCCCAGGGCAGCAAACAGAAGTGCTAAAAACACTTTAAAACATCATAAAAACAGACCTTAAAATACATTAAAACAAAACATTGGCATATTTTTTTAAAAAAGCTTTAAAAACATCTTTTTAAAAAAGGGTTAAAACATTAAAAAAAATATTGACAAGCAATTCTAACACAGACACAGACTGGGATAGGTCTCAACTTAAAAGGCTTGTTAAGAACATAAGAAGAGCCTGCTGGATCAGGCCAGTGGCCCATCTAGTCCAGCATCTTGTTCTCACAGTGGCCAACCAGGTGCCTGGGGGAAGCCCGCAAGCAGGACCCGAGTGCAAGAACACTCTCCCCTCCTGAGGCTTCCGGCAACTGGTTTTCAGAAGCATGCTGCCTCTGACTAGGGTGGCACAGCACAGCCATCACGGCTAGTAGCCATTGATAGCCCTGTCCTCCATGAATTTGTCTAATCTTCTTTTAAAGCCGTCCAAGCTGGTGGCCATTACTGCATCTTGTGGGAGCAAATTCCATAGTTTAACTATGCGCTGAGTAAAGAAGTACTTCCTTTTGTCTGTCCTGAATCTTCCAACATTCAGCTTCTTTGAATGTCCACGAGTTCTAGTATTATGAGAGAGAGTATTATTGTTGAAAGAGGAAAGTCTTCAAAAGGTGCCAAAAAGATAGCAGAGATGGTGCCTGCCTAATATTCAAGGGGAGGGAATTCCACAGGGTAAGTGATGCCACACTAAAGGTCCGCTTCCAATGTTGTGTGGAATGGACCTCCTGATAAGATGCTATCTGCAGGAGGCCCTCACCTGCACAGCGGAGTGATTGACTGGGTATATAAGGGGTAAGACGGTCTTTCAGGTATCCTGGTCCCGAGCTGTATAGGGCTTTGTACACCAAAACTAGAACCTTGAACTTGCCCCGGTAGCAAATGGGCAGCCAGTGTTGTTCCCTTATAGACCCTCTCTGAACCCTTGTGGATCGATCTACATTTGCATCGCAGACCATGTTCAAATCTCCCCCTATGATAAGAGTAGTTTCTTTTGGAAAATGGATCAGTTTTAAAAAAAAATTAGATAGAAAGGGGAATGGACATGTATTTGGAGCAGAAACTGATGGGAATGTGAACAACTTACCTTCCAATAACCCTTTAGCAAAAACATAACTACCGTCCGGGTCTCTGCAGATGGCATGCAACTGAAAATCCACTGAGCCTGCCAACACTATACCCACCCCACGGGAGTAGGAAGACCCCTTTGCCACAGACTGCTGACCAAAATATGAATGGGGAAGCAATCTATTATTACAACCCACCTTGTACGTTTCTTGTAAAAAGATTACGTAAGTGGCTGGAGACAACATCCCCTAGTCCTCTAATATTTAGTGTTACACACCGAAATGCGCATAAAAATGAATGAGTGAAACTAACATACAAAAATGCATTATATTAGGGGAAACTGCTTGCAAAAATGTGTACATTAGTCAAAACTGTACACAAAAATGTGTTAGGAAAAATTTGTACTAAAACGCTGATGAATTTTGAGGGTTTTTTTAATTGCAAATTGCTGCAGAAATGTGGAGAATTGAATTTAAGGTTGGAAAAATGAGAAATTGAGAGACCTGAAATTGACAGATCCTTCTAGCCTAGAGTAGGGTGGCCCTGTGCCCTCCTTTACAGAGGACAATCCTCTGTTTCAAGGCATCCTATTAGAAGAATTTATTTATTTATTACATTTGTATACCGCCCCATAGCCGAAGCTGTCTGGGTGGTTTACAACAATAAACAATATTTACAGATAAAGAACCATAATGCTCATTAGAAACAATTATTATAATTTAAATATACTTCTGATCATAGCAGAACAGTCTGGACAGGTGACCTGTAGGGCTGTTAACTGTTAAAGTTGTCCTTCTACAAATACATGTGTAAAATGCATGTGCATGTAAATTAGAATGTGTACAGATCCAATACCACCCTGCATATATAAATTAAAACGGGTACTGTATATAAATCAAAGTCGGAGATACTGATCAGAAGTGGCAAGCAAACTGTATTTCAGATAAACGGGTCCACCATCACAGATCTTCTCACTGAGAAGGAACACCCCCTAATTTTTTGAGGAAGAACAGTATGCAAACCGGTAATCTCAATAAAAACTTTAGAAGCCATCCATATCCATCACAGATTTATGTAAGACAATTCCATCCTAAAATTGGTAACCCCACACCCTATCCAAACTTTAATGTGAAACAAATGTTCTCATGAGTCAGGATAAGGGCTGCTTTAATTATTTGCCACCTATTCAAAATTACACACATGAATCTGCCTCTAATTTCAGTTTGGGGTCCATTAAATCACAACCTGGATGGTTTAATTGTATTGTGGTGTCTGTGAATTATCCCACTTTGATTTTAAAAAAACTCTTGCTTCTCTGATTATGAAGTGAAATGCTGTTGATTAATATCGACAGGCTAGTGTCTTCTGCGCCTAGAGAGAGCAATATGTTTGATCCGCAACTTCCCCCTGTAAAATCAATTCTTTTTTTCTGCTGCTGCTAAAGTTCTTTCAGAGAAGAAATCAGTCCTTTATTACAGCAGCAATGCAGACATGACGTGCTGAGTTCCTTTGCCTGTGTGCTGCAGGTCCTTTGAGGCATTTTCCTTTCTTATGTTCAGCTTCTTCTATTAATTATGTAATTTACAGAGCTGCATTGCCTCTTCTACGCCTCATTTGTTCATGACAATTCTCCCACTCACTCCATCTCCGAGGCCCCGAGACTTTAAATAGTGTTTCATGTTCAACCTGTGTTTTTTCTGGGAATGAGAGGATATTGATAGAGTACTTTGAAATTGGGAATTTTACAAATCAGTAGTCTAGAAAAAGGACACTTTGAAAGGATGGCTTTTATGTCCTTCAGGCAATCTATTCGAAAGAAATCTAAAGTTTGGTGCATCTAACTGTTGGAAGTACAACAACTGAGATCATTCAGCGTGTAACTTAAGGGTTGATTCTATTATCAGTAAGCCAGCTAACCAAGGGGTGTGTGTGGAGATGTTGCTTAGCAACCAGGCAGAGTGGCATGATCTTTACTGAGGTAGCACCATCTCTAATTGGCTGTGTAGTTCTGAGGGAATTTTTCCTCTGTGTTTTGGTTGAATGTCTCCTTGCCGGGAACTGATAGACAAAACTTCTGTGTTCCTTTTGTTCTCAAATTATACACTGTTTTTGTTTAGTTATTGTATTTTTGCTCTGGTTGTAAATCACTTTGGGACTTCCTGTAGTGGGACGTGATATATAAATTTAATAAACCTAAATATATTAAACATACAACTGATGATGCACAAAACAAATGGATGTATAGAACCATTAAACTTGTTACTCCAATATGCAACAAACAATATCAATTTCTCCATAAAACTATATGCATAGTTAACATTTCTTAAGAAATAAGTTGATTTAGTTATAAAAGCAATATGCCATATTTTAAAATTATCAATCAGAAAGTCTTATCCCCAACAAAGGCCGATCTTTGCAGCTGTTACATTAATTATCAGACAGATTTAGAACCGGTAATTAAGAATTCTCAAAGCCCTAAATGACCTAGGGCTCAGTTGTCTGAAGCTCCACATATGCCCATATGAACTCTTCTGTCCATTCTGATCAGCTTTGGAGGTTCTGATCTTTGGCCCATTATTAGCAAAAATCAGATGTGTGGGTACTATGAGAACAGGCCTTCTCAATAGTGTAACCACAGCTGTGGAACTCTCTTCCCCAGGAAAAGTGTTCCAACCACTTTAAAATAAATTATGGTTTAACATGACCAAGCAGAGTGTTTGTACACACTGCGCAAAGGTCCCTGATTTGCTCCTTTCCAACTCCTGTATTTGCTGGCCTTGGGCTCCTACTTGGGAGAAAGGGTGGGATATAAATCTAATAAATAAATAGGAAGAAACAAAGAAAGCAGAGTACCATGTGCAAATTATTGCTCATGGTTTGTTTCTCTCCAAACAGGGCTAGTTTGCATGTAATGCTAAACCAACACTCATAGTTTAAGTTTGGTTTTAACATTGCATGTGAACCCAGTCAGTGTATATCAAGCAGGTGCTTGGCTACTGATTTTGCTATGATTTTAAAAATTACTTTTTTTCTGTTTTTATACTTGGTCATCCTTCGATTGCTCAGCTGCCATTAACCATGTCTAGAGGCAATTTGCATTGCTCAAGCATGAGTATCTGGAGGCCATGCCTCTTTTTCAGCTATATTCCAGGGGTCTAACCAAGTCTTCTGTCTGCATGCCTAAAGGCAATCAGAAGCAACTCTTTCCTAAACTTCATATCTGACATAGGGGAGAGTGTATAATCACTTTGCTACTCCATTGGACAAGCTATCAATATTTTAAATTTAAATTTGCCTACAGATGGTGATGGTGGGCAGTAGTATAGTGGCAAATTCAGAAGTGCAGGCTCTCTGCATGACAGTCACACCACATCCCTAAGGAGCCAATCAGCATAAAGGGGGGAGGCATGTGTTAGCTATTAAGCAGAGTCTTCTCAGTGGCGGACTCATTTCCTTTCACTCTGATTGGTTCCTTTCACTCTAATTGACTCCAGTCAGCACTCTCCTCAGTGGCTAACACACTCCCCTTTCATGTTGATTGGCTTGTACATAGAGACCTGGCTGGGACCCTGCTCCCAAATAGTAAGAGGTCTACGACTCCCTGCGACCCTAGACTGCTACACCCCTGGTGGTGGGGAGAGATGCTATTGCTACTGCTTCTGTTGCACAATAGAGCTGGAAAGGACTGTTTTTGGAGAGGTACATAAACTGGGCTCAAGATCCATTCATCATGTTAAAAAACAACAACTGTGCAGTACACTTTTAATCATTTCCTGGTAATTTGCTAAATCAGGATTCCCTTCAACAGTTCTAATAGTTATTTTCATTTGCTTATGAAGCATTTGATTTAACTTGCTAATTGAATTGATGTTCCCTGGCAACAAAATAGATTAGTGAAAGTTCCAGGAATGACAGATACTAAACCACTCCAATGTGGAGTGGCTGTTTGTGTGCCGTGTTTTGCTTTATATGATCCAAAGAATACAGCTGAATATTAGGACTTCCTGCTGTAATTCAATTACTTGGGAGGGAAGGCATTTGTATGCTCTCTTTAAATTGGGGATTCTAAGGAGCAAGCTAGATATGATGTAAAATGCATGTTTGCATTTAAGGTGTCTGTTTATTAAGGATATAGGAACACACCAGAGCTTGTTGCTTAAGGCCTTGTTGCTTAAACAAGGTTCAACTGAACCAGGAACCCTTTCATACTGTTTCTGCCTAGGGGGGTCCAGCGGTGAGCCTTGGTGGGCGCAGTCAGACCAGGGCCTGAATGTTCTTCACTGAGAAGCTCCTACCTGCAATTCTGTGACTCACCACATGGAACAACTGCATGCAGATCCAGGAAGTGTTGGCAGATGGATCATATAGGCCAGATCTAGCACAAGAGGTTCTCCTGTGCAAGCTGCATGGGAGGTGGTAGGAAGGGGGAGAGAAATTCATTTAGTACTCATTTTAATGTGAATTTCCCAAATTCACACTTCCTGAACCAAGACGTGAACTGAAACATAGCTCTCCTTTGAAATTTGCACTTACTTGAATTTTGCAATACAGTTCTCCAGCCAAAGAATAACAGAGCTTGGCAAAGTTACTTTTTTGAACTACAACTCCCATCAGCCCCAGCCAGCATGGCCACTGGATTGGGCTGATGGGAGTTGTACTTCAAAAAAGTAACTTTGCCAAGCTCATTAGTGTGAATATAATGCAAGAATGCATTCTGTTAGGGGGGACAGTGGTTGCAAAAATGCTTATACTAGGCAAAGGTGTGTACAAAAATATGTAAATTAGCATAAATTTGCAGGGAAATGTAAACAAATTTTCATTGTGGGGTGGAATTTGCCATCGGTCAAACTCACTTAAGACTGGAAAAACAAGAAATTGAGAGAAACCAAAATGGGCAGATTTGTCCATCCCTAGGAGCAACATAAGAGCACACTCTTATTCCTGTGCCGTGCCACTTAAATGATGCTTGAAGAGACAACAGTGTTGTGACTTTATGGGTCCTTTCTTACGTCCTAACATGATAGATCAGGTTGACATTGATAGATAATGAGATCAGATAGATAACACCTATGACATGTAAATGAGTGGACTAAAAAGGAATCTTGAAAGACTGCAAATCCATGTTAATTTTGTTATTAAATAACTGTCCATCGTTTAGAAAGAGACCCTTGAATCAACATTTTTTTAAAATTAGGAAATGTGGCAATATGTTTATTGACCCTCTTTGCATGATGGTCTGCTTTTGTCTGGACTGGTCTGAAATGCTGTCAGTCCCCAGCATGACACAATAATTAATGTCAGTTGTACCCTATAGTTCATATATCACAATCAATCTGGCGCTTGCATTTTAATAATCCTCAAGGTGATTCATAATGTTTTCCATTCTCCAGCATTTAAAAACCATTCAAATATTGAGCCACTCAAGCCATTGTGCACAAGATCTTCTCCTCTACAAGCTGCATGGAACTTGTGTAGATTAACCTTCTCCCCTCCTGATACATGATTTGTTTACTCTGTGTAATTCTGTCATACGGGCAGCATCCATTTAGTCCATTTAGTCCATTTAGACATTACAGCTTGTCTACAGTGACTTTGGCTGGTCCCCAGTTATAAAAAGAGATGGCGATTATCAAGGAACTCTGGGAATTGTAGCTCTGTGAGGGGAACAGGGGTCTCCAAATTACTCTCAGCACCCTTCACAAACTACAGTTCCCAGGATTCTGTGGGGAAAGCCACAATGGTTTAAAGCCTTATAATAGCACCTTAAATGTATGAGGCAGATAGTTTTGTTTTGTTTTTCCTCAATATTACACCCACCCTAGAAGTTGCTCAAAGGTCCATTGGTGCTTCTTTCCCAAAATTTAAATGCCACTATTAGTTTGTTTGTTTTTAACATACACTAAATGTCAAACCTCACGCATAAACTGCACTCTTGTATTTTCCTTATCAGCAGCAAACATATTTGGGAAAGACACCATCAGTGGTGCGTAAGAAAAGTTGCACCCAGATACTTCTGCCTCAGAAGGTCAAACAGACAGTAGGGATGGGCGAGAAATTTGATTCAGTTTGCATTTCAAGCCGAAAATATCACATTTGCACTTTCCAAAACAATGTGAGAACTGAGGCGCAGCCGTCCTACGAAATTCAAACTTCTTCTAAAATTGCAATGCGGTTCGTCAACCATCCAATGTTTACAAAAATGAACATTAGGGGAAAGTGTGCATACATATGAATATAGGAATGAAAATAACATACAAAAATCATTATGTCAAGAAACAGCTGGCACAAATGTGTACATTAGTCCAAACTGACCACAAAAAATGTTTTTATTAGGAGAAATGTGGACTGAAATTCTGGAGAATTTTCATGAGGAGTTTCTGTAGTGTCAGATATTGCTTCTTCCCAACTATCTCCCAAATAGCATCTCTTGTTTTTGTTTGTCCTACTGATTTCGGTGCAAGCCATGGCAAAAAGAGCCAGCTGTTCTCCGAATAACGCCACTGTATTTTTCATTGCTAAGTGTGACACCTAAGGGTAAGTGAATCCTGGAAGTTCACTTTTATATAGGAAGAGAAGACTTGGGGTGCATTTAATAGACTGGAGGAAACCAGTAAAAAGCCATTAATCTTGAGCAGAAAACATGACCCACTTAACTTCTTGCCAAGTTTCGTGGCACATGTGGTGAAAGGGTAAGTGATGTCTGTTTGTGTTCCAAGTGCCCGAAGGCACCTCTGGCTGAGCCAATGTCCTAGTTGTTCATTTTGTCAAAGCATGTGTTGAGAGCTGACATCCTTCACCCTTGAAGCAGGTGTTACAGTTTTACAAGCATATTTATGCAACCAAGAGGGTGGATGGTTCTTTTGGTTATAGTTACTCTAGAAAGAACATAACTATCCAACAATATGTTAGCAAAGGTTCAAATGCATCTAATGCAAGTAGCTGTTTATGATTCTCTTTCTATTAAATATCCTTGCACAGTTATAAGATGGGGAATACTTGGCTCAGTAATACTACATGTGAGAAGGATCTTGGAATTGTTGATCACAAGCTGAATATCAGCCAACAGCAAAATGTGGCTGCAAAAAAGGCAAATGCTATTTTAGGCTGCATTAACAGAAATATAGTTTCCAAATCGCATGCAGTATTGGTTCCCTCTATTCGGCACTGGTTAGGCTTATTATTATTATTATTATTATTATTATTATTATTATTATTATTATTATTATTATTATTATTATTATTATTATTATTTTATTATTATTATTATTATTATTATACTGCCCCATACGCAAAGCTCTCTGGGTGGTTTACAACAATTAAAAGCATTAAAAACAAATACACAAATATACAAATTTAAAAACACTTTAAAAATTAGACCATAACTATCGCTAGAAGCCAAAATGATGAAACTGAGGTTACCATATTTCGGACACATAATGAGAAGACATGATTCACTAGAAAAGATAATAATACTGGGAAAAACAGAAGGGAGTAGAAAAAGAGGAAGGCCAAACAAGAGATGGATTGATTCCATAAAGGAAGCCACAGACCTGAACTTACAAGATCTGAACAGGGTGGTTCATGACAGATGCTATTGCAGGTCGCTGATTCATAGGGTTGCCATAAGTCATAATTGACTTGAAGGCACATAACAACAACTTCACGATCCTAGCCTAAAACTTTATCTACCACTCCCCACCAGTTTCAGTGTGGTCTATGAGATAAGCAATGAAGAAAGCAAAGTTAAGTTTGTGCTTCTTTTTTTAAAAAAAGAATTCTGGTAAATAGGTGACAAATATTTTTTATTAAAGCCACTTATTAGATAATACATTCACTACAAGGCTTCTGCTTGATATTCTTTCTCTCAGTGCTTCATGGCTGAGCAGGGATTTAAACCCTGGCCTCCAGGTCCCAGTCCAGCACTCTACCACATGTGGCTCTTGCTAATTCATGCTAACCACCCCAAAGTAAGGGAAGTAAGTAGTATTATCCTCTGTATTGCAGAGGGGAAGGACTGAGGCTCAGAGAGAGTGCCTTGCCGAAGGCCACTGGTGAGTTCATGGCACAGGTAAGATTTGAACCAGGGACTTCCTGATTTATAGCCCAGTCTGTTCACCACTACATTACACCACCTCTCACCAAAGGACAAAACAGGGGGCCATAATCTAACAGGGATATAATATGCCAGAAAATACAGGCTAACAGGAACAAGTTGGGACATAGGGAGGAAATCCAAAGAGCGGTTTAGACTTTCAAAAGGTTGCCTTCTGCAAAGGTAGCTCTTTTCTCTTTAATGATTGCATGCCCAACTGTGCATAGGCAATGTGCTGTCACTCCTTCTAATACCAGACTCAGGTGGTAAGTGCTGAGGGCTATGGAGCTATAACAGGGTTACTGAGAAACAAGGAGGAGGTATCAGAATGTGAGGGGAAGCGCCAAGGAAACTCAAGGGGATGACCAAAAAAAAAAAAAGCACAGTGAGGGCTTGGAATGGGGGAGAAATTCAATTCAGTCTGCATTTAAAGGTGAATCTACCTAGTTCACACTTTCCAAAACAATATATGAACTGAAACACAGCCATCTTTTGAAATACTTCTCAGAATTATAAAGCTCAGTTTGCCAGCTAATTATTGTGTACAAAAAAGATATACTAGGGTAAAGTGTGCATAAAATGCATATATTAGAGAAAATAACATACAAATGCATTATGTTGGAGAAATTATTTTGCAAAAATGTATATATTAGGCAAAATCGCATGCAAGACCAAGTGTATATTTGGAGAAATTAGCACTAAAATGCCAATAAATTTCTGTGAGAACTTCAAAAAAATCACAAACTGAAATGTGGAGAACTTAAGAATGGAAAAATGAGAAACAGAGAGAAGCCAAAGTGGATATTTTTGCCCATCCCTATTGAGGACTGAGCATGCTCAGTAACCACGGAATGTAGAGTTATGGTTGGCAAAGGAACATTAAATACAGGGGATGGGGGAATGTGGAATGCCCTGGTTGCAGGCAATGTCTGGCTGGAACTCTGAACATTTCCACTTTCTCTGGAGCCCATCTGTATATGCTACAGAAACTTGTGCTGTAAGCCGATAAACAGATGTACAGCAGCCATGCCTAACTCCACATTAAATTGCTAATAGTGTTTCAAGGTTACCTGCCTAGGAAACCTTGGAGGTTCTGCATCATAAGCGTGCACCAGAGACCGCCTTTGAGAAATGGGCATAGGGCAAAAGTATTTAATGCATCTGGGGAACTGCAGGTTTCAAATCAATGTGGGAATTAAATAATGTCCTGTGTACACAAGCCTTTCCCCTTCTTATTCCACAGACATTTCTGCTTTTGTCGAGGCTGTTTTAACCAACTTCATCAGCGTGAATTATTAGCTCAAAGCCTCTGTATGGCACCTACAATAGACAATACAGGCATACCCCGCTTAAAGTCGCTTCACTTAAAGTCGCCTCGCTATAAAGTTCATGCTCCATACTCCACCATACCCCACTTTAACGTACGCGCTTCACAATAATGGACACTTAGTGGCGATTGCCGGCAGTACATGCATAGATAATTGCTTCACTTTAAGTACATTTTCACTTTACATACACGCTCCGGTCCCATTGCGTATGTTAAAGCGGGGGTATGCCTGTACTGAGCAGTTGTGCAAATATGTAACTGTGGATGGCAATTTGCTTCCCATCTACGGTTGCCAACTGGCTAAAAAAAAAAAGCAGCCGGCCTGCTGCTGTGCTTTTCACACCATTTTGGTCTGCAGATTTTAGAAGGTGATGGTCACCCCCCACATTGCAAAAAGCCTCACTTTCAGATAGGGCGGCCCAAAAGAGGCAATGCATCGGCCGTCAAAGGTCACAAGATTTGCACGTGCTAATTTAGATGGATAGATACAAATTCAAAAATGATTACAGGAATTTAAAATAGAAATGCAGTACATGTCATTGCTGTGTCCAGTGTGGCTGCTCCGTTTGCTAACTGTTGATGGGCATCTTCAAAGCTCCTTCTCAGGGTTCTTCTGTCTTTAAAACTCATTTGGACTAGACAGCCATTTAGTCAGACAGCTGTTCTCTGTAAAGTAAAACACATGGACAATGTAGGCTGCACTCACATTCCCCACTGAATCCTGCCTGTTGTTCTAAAAGAGCATGACGCCAATAACATTGTGCTGCCTCTGCAGAGTTCATAGTTGTACATAGGGACACTCCCTCTGTTGTGTTAAATAATGTATTTATTAGGCTAGAGTTATGGTACTCTAAGGGCCTGGCTTTATGCTGCCTTAGCTATAAAGTAACTTTCTGTCAGGTAATATCATCCTTTTTAATTAGCCGGCCCTAACTAGTTTCCCACAGTTAGGTTTTTGAGGAAGTCCTGTGGGTCACAAAATGGTTGCCACATCTAAAAGAAACAGGATCACAGAAGTGTGCAGGCATGCTGTCCCATCAGTGGGGAAAAAGGGACCTGCACCAGCCACGACTGTGACTGCTCACAGACAGAGGAAGCTCTTAGCACCTCTCCTCTGTTCAACCAGAAGAAGCAGAGTTGGGGATTGTTGTGTCTGAGCAGGATCATGCGGGAGGGGGCAGCCTGCTCTCCAGCCAGTTCCCACGAGTAACGCCCTTTCCGAGGAGCCGAGCGCACCGCCCCCAGTTGATGCAGAGGACTTGTTGGGGGAAACTCCAGAGACAGCGCCAGCTCCTCCCTTGCCAAGCAGTTCCCAGGAGGATTCCAGTGTGGCCCCGCCTCCTGACCTCGAGCCCGTTGCTCGGGAGCAGGTGTCTTCAGATGAGCCATTGGATGCGCGTCCCCTGTCTCCTCGTTCCCGTCACCGCGAGAAACGGACAGGGCAGAGACAGGAATTACGAAGGAGTCAGAGATTACATTCGAAAATATTTCCTATATAAGCTTGCCGCTCCCAGTGGGGGGTCGTTGAGTCAACTTCCTTCACACGCTGCAGAGCATGCCTAGAGTATAGTTAGGGACTCTAGTGAGTTAGCGTAGGGTTTCCTATGAAGCGCAATGCCTTTGATGTATCCATTACTCTAATAAAACGAGATTTACTTGCACACACACTCCAGCCTCATTCTTTCGGCTCTGGATGGGACAATGCCATGCGCACTGTGCATGCATGCCTGCCATCACCCAAGATGGTGGTAAGAGCTTTCCTAAGGGGTGACACCCCTGCCACCATCTTGGTTGATTGCCGGCATGCGCGCTATGCGTGTACATTATTCGCATGACACTAGAGGTAGGTGGGGCACATACATGGACTGATTAGCCCCACACCACCTGTATGGGGGGGTTGGGCTACGGTACCAAGGCTTGGGACAGACTGACACCCAAGGGCCCATTCATGCCTGGCACAGGCCTTGCCCCTGGCCTAATCAATATCTGGATAGGAAACTCTTTGATATCCCTATAGAATTCATTCCAAGCTTTCATCTAAGATTAAAACAAAACACCAGGCAAAAATAGGGGTATCGTCACAGGGTTGTATCCAATGCTAGTTCTACTCAGAGCTGGACTAGCATTTGGACGCAGTTACTTCAGTATGAGGTGAGAGAGGGTCGCACCTTGAAGCCAGTGGTGGCTGATGGTGCCCATTGGGATTGGTAGGGTGGAAGGTAGGGAGCCCAACTGTAAGTACAGCCAGAGCCAATAACAGGTGGAATCAAATCATGCTAGTTTTGCCCCCATCCTCCTCCATGCTGAGTTCTACAAGGGCAACACTGAGCCTAGGGAGGAGGAGGAATCAGACAGGAAGTGCTGCCACCCCCTGGACTGGTTGTAAGTAAGAAGGCCAGCAGGTGGGGTCTAGCTAAGGGCAGACTGAGGTTGATAGGATTGTGCCCATTGCTGATTGGGCCAACCTCCACAGCTTGAATCAGAAGCTTGGACCATCATGGAAGGTCTGGAGAGGACACCAGCAGTGGTGGGAAGAAGCAATACTGAGCTCTAAAGCAGCCTATTTGTGGTCTGCTCTTCATGCATAGGACAGGCGGGAATGCTCTGTATATTCTCCGCAGTCCAACAGGTAACCCACATGCTCTGAGGTCCTTTGGCACAAGATAGGTTTAAGAATGATGGTGATATTTTAGCAACACTAATGCCGTCTTTAATTTCTACTTCCTCTAAGCTAATTGAATCAATCATGGATTTAATAATGTAATTCCAGGGGGGATATCATAGCAGCTACCCTAATTTCACGGCTCTAAAAGGCTGACATTCCGTCAGCACACCCCAAACCAGTCTCTCTTGAAGAGCATCCAACAGCGCCTTCTTAAATAATCCTTTAAGAAAAACAAAAGAGAAAAAACTACTGATACTAACTTAAGTGTGCGGTTTAGCCCAAGGCCAGGCTGGCTCTGCCGCGTCTCAACGTTAAGCCTCTGCCAAAATAAATTTGCTTAAATGCTGCTCTGTTAGCCTGCTGGGGAATATATTACGGCAGCATTTCATGGGATTATTGCAAATTTAAAGCCAGTGAAAAGAGAAGGGTCAAACTTCGAATACATAATATTGTAGGTTAGAGAGTGTGATCATTGTAAAAATTCAGGTTCTATTGACTAAATGGTGGTATTATTTTATACACGTGGAATTGGCAAGAAAATAATTCTCTTCTGCTAATAGGAGTGCTCCTGTTCAGATTTCCAGCTGGCAAGCTGGCCAGCCATGCTCCTCTCAAATCTGTTTTTGTTTTCCAATATGTTGGTGGGCTCCTTTATTTCTCAATAGCAGGAATGGCGTGAGAGAGGAATGTGATTCAGTTTGCATTTCATGGCAAACGTACCTAATTCATATTTTCCAAAAGAATATGCCGTCTGAAATATGACCATCCTTCGAAATTCAGACTTCTCTGAATTTTGTAGCAAAGGAATATGTACAAAATTGCACATAATAGGGTAAAGTGTACACGGTAAATGCATATATTAGTGAAAATATACAAAAATGCATTGTTTTAGGGGAATTGCGTGCAAAAATGTGTATATAAGGAGAAATTCACACTAAAATGGTGGATTTTCCTAAGGACTTTAAAAAATATATCACAATCTAATGAGGAAAGATGGAGGACTGAATTTAAGATTGGAATAATGAGAAACTGAGAAACTGAAACTGACAGATTCATCCATCTCTAGTTGGTGCTCATCACCTGAATTCATAATTAGAGCGAGTGGGGGTTTTTAAAAGAAAATTCTGCCTTGTATGGACTCAGGTTGGCTTGTAGCAATTTTTCCAAAGGCAAAAGCTTGTGTCTCAAATGGTTCATGAACCTATTAATTAAAAAATGTGGGCAACGGAAAAAGCCAAATTAAACAAAAACGATGTTTTATAGACAAAACATCTTTTTAGCCCATTGTATGCTAACTCTCACCCGCAGTAGTGAAAAGGGCAGGCCGTGCTTTCTGCAGAGAGTCATTTGTTTGAAGTCTGTTTCCTGAAGAAGTGCTTCTGGTGGGATGGAGCTGGCGCCAAAAGGTCCGGGCTGAAGAACAATGAGATAGCATGCATCTATGGACCTAGAATGATGGCACAGCTTGTGAATGAGGGGTCTACTCGTGATTAAGTAATCCCTAGAACTCCTTTTCTACCAGCTGCTGAGGCTGTGTGTATATATATATATAAGTGGTATAACACCACTTTAAATGTATGGTGCGGATGTGGCCTCAGTATAAGGCAGCTTCCCATGTTCCTATGAGAAGTATATATAAAGAATCCTTCTTAAAAACCCGCAGCCCTTTCTGCCAGCAGAAATCTCTCCTGAAGGCAAGGGACCAGCTGGAAGCCACCACCATCCCACTTGGAGTCCATACAAACAATGGCTCAAGGTCTCTCTGTGCTGGCAAAGGGAGAGGGACCCATCTTAGCTATATTGTCTTCTGAGCTGTCTCTTTAATGCTGCATTTCAGACATGTCGAATCGATTACAGGAGGAGAGCTGTAAGTGGCTTGGGAAGGGGGAAACAAATCACAAGGACGCAGATGCATTCTCTTTGATGTTATCAATTAATGTGGGAAGATTAAGTCGTCTATCACAGAGGAAAGCAATGGCAAAATAAGGTTAATCAAAAATAGCCTCCAACAGTACCCTTGCAGTAGCTCCAAGCAAAGTTTTTTTTAATTGTATGCACCAGTTGCTGGAGCAGGGATGGGGAGCCTTGGCCCTCCAGATGGTGTCAGACTTTGGGATGTCAGAAAACTCTGTCAGAAATAGAAGTGGGAATAGAAATTCCTGCAATGTGCATGTTTGTCCAAGAGCAGGAAAGGAAATCACGCCAACGAATATGAGCAGTATAGCAGGAATTATTGGTTTTGTGTTTTTTTCAGTCTACAAACATTTTGTAAATAATCATGATGTTTTCTGTATTGTTTTTGACATTTCCCTTCTATTGAAATGCATTGGAATTAATTATGTAAGTTTCAGACATGGCAGAGAGCGAGACAAATGACACAGGTTTTAGTGAAATGAAAACAGTGCTGATTGCAATGAATCCAGGATGGGATAGAAACTGCTGCCTCCTTACGTTCCCTAGTTGGACTGCAACTCTCATAATCTCTGACCATTGGCTATGCTGGCTGGGCCTGATGGGAGTTGGAGTCCACCATCTGGAGGGCCACAGTTTCCTCATTCCTCACCTAGAGTGTGCCACATTGGTTCCCATGTAAAGAGTTTGACCATTCTCAAAGGGGAGTGGGTGCGAAGGTAGACAATCCCAGGATTCTCTACTCTGACTACCAAAAGTTCTCCAGGATTTCAAGATGAAAAAAGTCTTTCTATTACCTGCTACCTAATTGGTTAGGGTCAGGGTTATTTTTATGCACACTTTCCACTTACATGTGCCCTTTTGTAAACAGTGTATGGTTGACAAACCATACAAACAAAATTTGAATAAGTGCAAATTTTAAAGGATGACTGTGTTTTGGTTCTCATATAGTTTTGGAAAGTACGACTTTGATAGATTTGACTGAAATGCAAAGAGAATTGAATTTCTCCCCCATCCCTAGCAGAGGAGCGTTGACTGAAGGTACATTCACACCATACCTTTAAAGCACATGGCTTTCCTTAAAGAATCCTGTTAACTGCAGTTTACCCTCTTGCAGAACTACAATTCCCATCACACTTAAACTACAGTTCCCAGGATTCTTTGGATGAAGTCATGTGCTTTAAATATGTGTTAAATCTGCTTTGAAAGTATGGTGTGGATGTGATCTGAGTAGAGCTATAAACCCTCAATTTAGAAGTATTCTAGGCTGATTCTTTTTCAAAAGGTTAATCTTGCCTAAATTGTATGTAACTTTGGGCAGATTTCAGAGTAGTACTTTAAGAACAGTCCTAGTTCATTTTTATTTTAAAGTTAACCTTTCAATCTCCTGAAAGGTATATAATGTTTGCCCTTGGATGAAATATTTTTTTAAAGGAGAAAAGCCAAGCAAAAGCAACGTTCTTCTTTTCATATTCAAGTCACATTCTGACATGACAGATGACAATGAATTCTAGACAGTACTGTGATATTGTTCTTTCAGCAGGCAGATGATGAGCCCTGTAATCCTTTTAGGTTAGTGCTCCAGAGAGTGTGCAGAAAAAAAATCTTGTTTCATGCAATAGTATTGGACTCAGTATCAAAGACTCCAGCCCTACTACTAAGCAAGGTGAGGCAGCAGCCTCAAGCAGCAGATGCTGTGTGTGTGTGGCAAGCAACTAGGCATGTAAGAAGGCGGTGATTTCTGATGCAACCCGTATTCATCCCAATGAGTGCTGTTTCTGTTCTGCTGCAATTTGCTTTCCACCAAATACTATGTTATTTATCTCGCTGTCTGCTACTTAACATAAGTTATGTAGCTTACATAACTATGTAAAGGAAAGTCATTAGACACTTTACAAAACAATGTGGAAAAAGTCATTAGTTATGTATCATTTGCAGACTTAAAGAAACAAACAACGTGACTGAATACTGTTCCTGACCATGGACATACATGCAAATTGCAGCAATTTCTGCTTCCTTTTCTGCTTTTGGCAGAAACTCTGCGGCATCCTTAGTGGCAGCTGAGTCCCCCCCAGTCACACCTGAGTTCTCTAACCCAATCTGCTGTGCACTTCCTAAGCTATGCTCTTGCAGAGCTTGGAAAAGTTACTTTTTTGAACTACAGCTCCCATCAGCCTAATCCAGTGGCCATGTTGCCTAGGGCTGATGGGAGTTGTAGTTCAAAAAAGTAACTTTTCCAAGCTCTGCTCTTGCCCTCCAGTACTGTGGAGGATGTTGTCCCAGCACCAGTGTCCAAATAAGATCCAACTGCCAGTCCAGTCAGATTCTCTACATGGAACTGAGAGGGTGCCATTTTTCTTTCTTTCTTTTTGCCTCAGGAAGCAAAATAGCTTGGGCTGGCCCTGACTCATAAAGACCCAATCTTTGATCAGCGTAAGTACTGGAAGCTAGGAAAGGATAAGATTTTTGCCTACATTTGCTATCCTTCTGTGCCACAACACCAAGAAAAAATAACAGCTGCAAAAACCCAGACTGGTCTTAGAGGAGTTCTAGGAGAGTGCCACTCTTTGGTAAACCGTGGAGTAGTCAAGGGGAAGAATGGGGGAGTGCAGCTCCAAAATGTGTTTTTTCCAGAGCAGGAGTGATGACATCATCTGCTGGAACGCCAGGATAATTCACAGACCCCATTACTTTCTCTGGCAAGTGAATGAGATGACAAGGAGGATTTCATGTTGTGCCAGCATTTGACAGATTAGCTAGAGAGAGTCAGAGAATGAGGCCAGTTTACTGTTCAATCAATCAATCAATCAAATGTTTATTACAATCAACTGATCATTAAAACCAGCTTACTGTTCTTTGACTGGCAGCTTATCCTAATTAATTGGGTATTATGCGATGTCCTGTTTGGCAGGTATATGGACCAGCAGAGCAACCTTTTTTTTTTAAAAAAAAACTTTCCTTATAGGTGTGGCTGTGGGGACTGCCGTGTTAAGCTCCTGCACTTCAGATTTTACCACTACACCACTGATGGCAAATGCCCTTCCAGGCCAATCTCTGTTTGGTCATTGCAGCAGACTTTTTGGAGGCTCTTAATAATGTCCCCCAAGCGTGGACCAGTCTCTGTCTGTCTGCCTTCTTCTCCCAACCTGCTTTCCCAAGCTGTCCTTTCGGAAAGCTGAGAGAGGGAGAGGCTGGCGATAAACCAGGCCAAGTCCTTTAGCTGCTTTTGGTGAAGGAGCATTGCTCAGCAGGTGGAACACCTGCTTTGCATGCAGAGGACAAGATGATACCTCCCCCATTCCATCTACAAACCCTAAAGAAGCTGGCACTTGAATCTTGCGTCAACACTCGTGATGGGCCAGTATCCTTCACTGCACCAAAGAGCAGCAAGCCAGGGCCCATCTGCACCATACATTTATCATCATCATCATCATCAATAATATTTATATGCCGCTTAATATGTAAAATCCCTAAGCGGTTTACATAAAATACCATAATATCATAAAAGCACTATGATAACACTTTCAACAGTCATGGCTCCCCACCCCCATAAGAATCCTGGGAAGTGTAGTTTAAGCAGAGCTTGGAAAAGTTACTTTTTTGAACTACAACTCCCATCAGCCCCAGCCAGCATGGCCACTGGATTGGGCTGATGGGAGTTGTAGTTCAAAACAATAACTTTTCCAAACTCTGAGTTTACGTTTACTGAGAGTTGTTAGAGACTCCTCTTTCCCTCACAGACCTAGAATTCCCAGAGTCCCCTGGGAAGAGGAACTGACTTTTAACCACTCTGGGAATTGTAGCTCATGAACTGTCGGTGCATGTGTGTGTGTCTGGAAAGAGAAGAGCAGCATTCAAAAAGTCTGACTTGCTGCTGTGCTGACTTGGAGTTGCTGGCTATCGATTGCCCTTGCTTGTTAAAGCACGAATAGGGTTCGATCAGGACTGCAAGCTAGCAGGCAACAGGAAAGCCAATGGGCTATGAAATGCTGAGCTCTCAACAAAGGGAAGGCTTAGATTCTAGAGCTCCTTCTCCCTCCTCAAAGAGCCTTCCTCATTAAATGAGACGGAGTTTTTCTGTTGAGCAAGGCAAGGCAATCTCCTTCTCAACCATTAATTAGTGGTGGTGGCCATTCAGACTTTGCTGACTCTGGCTAAAAGTACAGAGAAAAACCATCATACAAATAAGGGCATTTTTGACTGCGAGTTGGAAAATCTTCATGGAGAAGCCAAGCTTTTCTTCCCATGGCGAGGGTGTTAATAAAGCCATATTTCACTCCAAGCACCCTGAGGCACTGTTGCAAGGGTAAAGCTCGGCACCATTGATTTTTCCATTCTGCAAAGATTCCTTTTTGAATGGTTTTTAATTTACAGAAGCTCAAAGGTCAACTTGGAGCCTTTCTGTTTGTGCAGCTATGCGTCTATCTACCCATAGCAACGTTTTATTCAGCTCCCTGCACAAACTGTGTAAACAAAATCACTGCCCATCATACTTGTTCCCAGTGGTGGCTAGTGGCTCCATGCCAGTGAGGCAGTGGAATCTTCTCAGGGTTTGAGTTCAAATGTTCAAGGAGCCATTTGGACTGAAAGCCAGAGTGAATTCCACTGCCCCGATGCCATGGAGCCACCAGCCAGCACTGTCTCTTCCCCCTCTTCTACAGTGCTCCTGACTTATGAATGGTCAACATTATAATGAGAGGCAAGTAGAGTTGCACAAATCTATCAATTTCTGCTTCTCATTTGTCCACTCTTAAGTTCAGTTCTCTGCATTTCCGCATCTTGGATTTTTTTTTTTTAAGTTCGCATGAAAATTCACCAGCATTTCTCCTAATATACACATTTTAGTATGCAATTTTGCCTAATATACATACTTTTGCAAGCAGGCTTTCCTAATATAATGCATTTTTGTGTGTCATTTACATCAATATGTGCATTTTTATGTGCACTTTCCCCTAAGATATGCATTTGTGTACACATCGGTTGGTTGGACATCTGCACTGCAAAATTCAGAGAAGTTTGGATTTTGGAAAGTGTGAATTTGATGTATCCAACTTTAAAGGCAAACCACAAAATTTGGTGAAGTGTGAATTTCAAAAGTTAGCTGTCCTTTAGTTCATGTATTGTTTTGGGAGCTGCTTGAAGAACATCAGAAGAGCCCAACTGAATCAGGCCAGCTGAATCAGGCCAGCGGCCCATCTAGTCCAGCATCCTCTTCTCACAGTGGCCAACCAGCTGCCTATGAGAAACCAGCAAGCAGGACATGAGTGCAAGAGCACTCTCCCCTCCCGTGGTTTCCAACAACTGGTATTTGGAAACTTACTGCCTCTGACTGCCGAGCCAGTTGGGATGTGGCTGGCCCTATATAACTGTTGCTGCAGGGTTAGTTCCCGAGTCGGAGCCACTCAGCTGTGAGGGGAGCAGGAATGGGTGAGAAATTCAGTTCAGTTCTCTATTAATTGTGAACCTATCTAATTTGCATTTTTGGAAACAGTACAAAAATGGAAACATAGCCATCCCTCAAAATTCTCTGCCTTTTGCAGTACTGTTCTGCAGCCAAGGAAGGTATACCAAAATGCATACATTGGGGTAAAGTGTGTGTAAAAATGCATGTATTAGTGGAAAATAATCTACCAAACATGCATTATATCAGGAGAAACTGCCTTGCAAAAATGTGTTGATTATGCAAAATTGCATGAGTGTGTATATTAGGAGAAATTTCACACGAAAATGCTAATGAATTTTCATAAGCACTTTTTTTAATGCAAACTGATGTGGAAATGTAGAGAACTGCACCTAGGTTTGGAAAAGTGAGACAGAGAGAAACCAAAATGGATGGGTTCGCCCACTTTTAGACGGGTGGTACTCGGACACCTTTTATTTCAGCCTTGCCCCTCTGAAACACCAGCCTGATTGGACTCTGTTGTTTGCCTCTGATCTTGCCATGCAAGATCCATCCTAGCAGATTCACAGCACACAGAGACACCATAGTGGCTTTTTTAAAAAGGGTGCTTCCAGATGACCTGTTTATTGAGCATTCCTTCTGTTTTGTTTGCAGGGAGAGTAGACAGCATTGGCTACTTAACGAGCATTAATTCTGATTTGTTTGCAGGGTGGCTAGGTGACGTTGTATCAAAGCAAGTGCTATCACACACCTTCCAGTGCATTTTCCTGTTGCTTTCCCTATTGCAAACAGCCCATATCTTTGGGGGAAGCAGGTTTGATACGCAAGACCTCCCCATCAAGCTGAATTTGTTGACATGTGATTGAATCCCTCCCCAAAATAGTGACAGTATGGAAGTGCTCTTAGGAAATACAGCCCACTTCTCCTTAATTCCCTGAAGGTCAGTTCATTGTCGTGTGAGGTGTTCAGCAATCATTAGCAATCACTTCTGTAGATTCTCCCTGTTACCCTCCTTTTTTCCTTGCACAGGAACTATTCTTTTGAGCTATGCTACAATTTTCACTTAGAAAATGGAGAGTAAATTATTTCTTTTGCTTCCCTTTAGGGGAAACCGCTCATTCAGCAACATTTGGGAAGTATTCAGTGGGAGCCCTTTAATCCTCCTTGAACATTACTGTACTGACGCTACATACATTCCCTGTCTTTATAGGGGGAAAAGGTGGAGTATTAAAAATGTTGCCATGAATTGTTGAGCAAAGGCAATGACTTTGCAGGGGGGGGGTGAGGTGCCTCATCAGTAAAACTAGAATAAACTTTGCAATCAAGGAGGAAGAGCAATGATAATGGATGCTTTGCTTTGCTTTAATTAGCTAAAGAGGAATTGCTAAAACATCTCTCAGGGCTCCAGATGGTTGTAAAATCACCCAGAAGTTCCCTACCATTCAGTAATACAATTGAAAAGAAAAAGAATTATGTTACCAAAAAATGATAAGTTCAAGTTGTCATATATGAATGTGTGTGTGTGTGTATTCATAGAATAATAGAGTTGGACGGGGTCTATAAGGCCATCAAGTCCATCCCCTTGCTCAGTGCAGGAATTCAACTTGAAGCATACCTGACAGGTAGCTATCCAGCTGCCTCTCGAATGCCTCCAATGCTGGAGAGTTGACTGCCTGCCTAAGTAATAGGTTCCATTGTCGTACTGCTCTAACAGTTAGGAAGTTTTTCCTGATGTTCAGCTGAAATCTGGTTTCCTGTAATATATATTTGCAAGTTTTAGGTAGCTAGGCTCTGCTAAGACCTAACAGGAATCCAAATCATAAGTTTCTTCCCAGTATGTGACTGAGTCTGCCTGGATTTCAGGCTTGTGCACTCCTCTCTTCTCTTTTTCACACACCAGAGGAGAAGATCAAAAGCTTTCACTTTTATACTACGTACAATTTGCTATACATCAGAACTTGGGAAATTATGGCTTGTTTAAACTATGGTTACCAAGAACAAGCAAGGATCTTAAACTGGGAGTAGCCAATGTAGCGCCTGACGTTGTTGGACTCCAACTCTAATCAGCCTCGGCCAGCATGGCCAACGGTCATGTAGTCCAGCAACATCTGGAAGGCCACAGGTTCCTCATCCCTAATTTAAGCAAACCATAGTTCCCCATGTTTGGACACTACAGCCAATAGTGGTTAGCTTAAAAGTGGACATTTTCATTTTCCTTCTCTGGCATGCAAAAGAGGCGGGGGAGGCAGGAAGAGTGTACGAGCCCAAGGTTCACCTTGGGCTAGCCATTATTTCTCAGTCTAACCTACCTCACAGAGTTGTTGTGAGGATAAAATGGAGGCAAAACTTATTTGTACTCTATGTTGAGCTCTTTGGAGGAGGATGGGATATGAACGTAAAAAACAATGAGTGTGCACCTTGAACTGAAAAATTCCCAGCTTGGGAGGAGGCCTTTTTTCCAACTCAGTAACTTATTAGATGCTTTTCATGTATCTTTAGCAATAAGTCCGCAGTCCATACACTCACAAAGTTTCTGTTCTTCAACCCTCCATCTCCATTCATTTTAATTTGATTTCAATACATGTGTACCTCATTTTTCTGTCTAGAAAACAAAAAGCAGATAACGATCTCATTCCAGCCGCCAGACATGCAATACCAACATTTAAAATGTCATAACAAAAACAAGTAACAGCTTTGTTTTCCCCTTATCTCTTTAATCCACATTTCACTTCCCCAGTCTGGAGACTTTCTGCTGTTTAAACTATTTTACCTGCATTTCCTAACTCTCTTTCTGTTTTCTCAGGTCACAGATTTGACTTCCAGAGAAATATTTAGCAGAGGTAAGTCATACGCGACATTGTCTTTTTTTCATAATCTTCCTTTCCATGAAAGTCTTGCATCTGCCAGATCATCTCTTGAACCTTGTTGGTAGAGCTGCATGCAAACTGCCTCTTGAAATTCTCCAACCTATTTGAGGTAGAGAAATTGGGGAGGCCATTTCACTGAATTTCTCCAAGGATAGGAGAAACTCTCCAACACTTTCTTGGGGATGGGGCTTACCATTAGCGGTGACAGGAGCACAACTTCTTTTCTTTTTTTAAACTTGATTGTTTTGCTGCTGCAAGGGACAGGGCAATATTCTGCTAAGATCTTTTTTTTTTGTGGTGGCTTGGCATTGAGAAAAAGATTATCTCCAGAAATTTTCTCAGGAAAATATCTCAGGGAGAAATTTCGGATCAGCTCTACTTGTAATCTAGGGATTAGGAACAGAGATGCACAACCCGCAGCCTTCCAGCTGTTGTTGGACTACAACTCCCATCAGCCCCCTAGCCAGTATGGCCATAGGTTGGGGAGGATGGGAATTGTAGTCTGGCAACATTTGGAAGGCCACAGGTCCCACATCTCAGGTTTTATTGATGACAACAAATGCTAAACTGTATACCAAATGGTTATTCCTTGCTGAATTCTTCACATAAGGCTGCAGTCCTATGCCTGCTTACCTGAGAAGTAAGCCCCATTTACTCAATGTGATGGACATCCAGGTACCTCTGAGAAGCTAGGGGCATCATGTGGATGGGTATCTTCTCCTTGTCATCTAAGTGTCTGCTATTCATAGGTACACTGCATCTGAACATGGAGGATTCATCTGGCTGCTGTGGTGCTGATCGAGCTATCCTCCATCAACCCATTCAGGCCATTAAAATATCGCCTTAAGCTAGGGCCAACCCCTTGGAAATGGAAATGGACTGCCTTCAAGTCGATTCCGACTTATGGCAACCCTATGAATATGAACTCCACAAGTCAAATATGCTTTGCATGATTATGAGTGGGTAGGAAGCTGCCTTATATTAAGTCAGAGAATGGGCCTATCTAGCTCTATTATTGTCTACACTGATTGGCAGCAGCTGTCCAGGGTGCCCTACCAGATGCTCTACCATTGACCTATGGCCTCCCCAAACCGATAAGGTTATAGGAAACTGCCATATACTCAGTCAGACCATTGGTCCATCTAGTTCAATGTTCTGTATACTGACTTGCAGCAGCTCTCCAGAGTTTCCAGCAGGCTTCTTTCCCAGCCCAGCTGGGGATGCCAGGGATTGCCATGCCTTGCTGGGGCTCTAGCTCAAGTACATTGCAATTTAACTTGTGGTTCCATAATGCTACCAGGCTCTGTGTAGTGAACCATATCCCTTGACTTATGCATCAGGCCTTGTATAAATCTGGAGTAGATAAATTAACATATTCCATTGAAACAGATGGGTGAGCCACAGCGAGGCAGTTCATTTAGATTCAGATTTTCACCATTTAATATTTCACATTCATTGTTACTTTCACTGTTACAGCGGAATAGCTTTAATGTTTGAGTTTTTCTTTTTCTTTTGCAGTTTAATGGCTTTTGTCAGACAGGACTATACAAAGTAAGATTCTGTAATCTGAAAGGGAAACATTTTTTAATTTCTCAATCACAGGGAAAAAGCTATTAAAAGTTTCTGTATAACTACATTTTGTTTTTTAAATATCAGTTACATACATGGTATATAAAAAGGAACAGCTACTAGTCCTTGATGGTGTAATTTATCATTATAATGGCCTTTTCAAAGAATCATTTTGCAGTTTTGCTAATACTTAACTTTGGAATAAGCCTCACTGAATACAGTGACACTTGGGTCCTGATAAACAGACTTAGGATCATGCTGTATAGTTTATAAGAAATTGTAAATATCATCCCTTCACAGAAATAGATGGTAAGAGAAAGATGTGTAACCTATCCAGTTGATTTAGATAATCTAGTTATGCCTAAATTTAATGCTTCTTATTGAGTTTTGATGGCAAAATCAAAGACGTTTGTGTAACTGGAATAAAGACAGATCATTCACTTTAATTGTTATGGGACTTTGATGACTGCATTACAATTTCCTCTAGTTTATACATTTTTTTAAAAATGCTATATATTAGTGCAATATAAAAAGGTGAGTATATTTCAAAACAGCGTTTTTTTTAAATCCACATATTTGTCTCTTTAAAAATCTAGTGATGCAATAATGAGTTGCTGTCATAAAGCCAGAATAAAAAACACCTAAATGGGTAGTTATATAGTTTCAGGATTAGGCAGAACCCCTATAATTGAGGCTGAGTTATTTTTGCAAGCCTACTTCTAAAATCCAAACTCTTATGCTCACTTGAACTTCTACTGCATTGATAAGAAACAGTTCGTTTGCTCCATTACAAAGTCAAACTTTACATTACACCATTTTCCAGCTTGGTGTCAAAACACTGGTGTGCCATTTCTGAACATCTGCTTCTGACCTGTATTTGCTAAAGTATCCCTCGCATGCAAGCTTCTAACAAATTCACCTGCAACACAGACCCTCAGGTAGACAAAAAACTAGAAACTGATCACAGACAGTATAGTCAAATAAGGAATCTCATTCTTCCTTCCTGGATATTGACAAATGGAACTCAGCAATTGCTAGTTTTTCAGTGGGAAAGTCACTTGTACAGTCCAAGAGCTTAAGTGCCAATCTATATACACACACTTTGCTTCATAGCTGATGGATTTCACTGTTTGAAATTCAGAGTACAGGTGAGCACAGCCAGCAAGCTACAAAGCAACCTTTTTCTCTAGGAAACAACTAGAAAATACCAACCTCTCAGAACTTGAAAATACCAACCTCTCAGAACTTGTTCAGTCCAGGAGTGCCAAGCGAGGTGCCCTCCCCTGCAACGCGTCGATGCAAAATCTTGAAGCATCCTTGCATAGCGGTGAAATTCCTCCAGCTGAGCCACGAAACCCCAGAGGACCAATGAGAGATTCCCTTCTGCTCTTGACACCAGCCCAGGTCTGGAAACTGCCTCTCTCTTTGTTGCCACAAAGCAAGCCAGGTTTTTCCAGTTGCTAACTAATAGCAGGAAACAGCGTCTGCTGCAATATCGGAGCGGCTTGCTGCATTAGTCTCGCAGCGGAGTGAGTGTGGCTGATTTTCTAAGCTATACCTGCTTTTGTCAAGCCGGAGTGGCTCTCCCCCCCTTTCCGTTTTCTGCTCTGCACAAATCACCTCCTGAGTAGCTGTGTGTTCCTGATCCTCACATTCACACCACTGTCCTGGGCTGTGCTGCCTTGCAGTCACTGCCTTGGCCTAGGCAGAGGCTCTGGTGTGTGCTAAGCAAACAGTCCATTGAGGAAGAAGCTAAGATGCACAGCACTGAGGACCAGATAAGAAAGCAGTTTTTTTAAAAATTTGCATCAGCCAGCAGGCACTGTTCCTGTACCATATGAAACAGACCCCTTTGCCTGTTTTAAACCTGCACTGTGTTCCTTCTCTACCACCCGCACTCCCCTATAATTTGCATGCAGCTCCGGAGAGTCCAGTTTGCCAATGCTTTCCTCCCCCAACATCATAACAAGGGATAGCAAAAGAGAAAGGTTAAGTCTTGAAATCGCATTGGTATTTTGAGTGAGGAGGAGGAATTAGAAGTTATTTCTCTCTCCAGGCTTGTGAATTAAATACAAGGGAAGCGCTGAGGGCCCACAGGGAAAAGGTACATCACACAAAATCAAAACAGAAACTTAAAGGCCAAATTACGTCTTACGTTAGTTGCGCCTTTTAAAGTGGGCTTGAAAACGGACCACTTTTATTTTGAAGAAAAAGGAGCCATGGGTCTCTGATCTAGAGCATGCTTTTTAAACAACAAAAAACGATGACTAACTAGAGGAAGATCTATAGCTCAGTGGTAGAGCAACTGTCTTGGATGCAGAAGTTCCCAGGTTCAATTCCCCAGCATCACCAGGTGGATCTGGGAGGAATTCTCGGCCTGAAACCCTGGAGGGCTGCTGCCAGTCAGTGCGGGCAATAAGGCAGCTTCCTCTGTTCCTAATTTTGGACTTTCATGCATTTACCTTGCAATCCTGTGCATATTTTCCCCCTGCGAGTCCCACTGTGTTCTATGGGACATCCTTCCTAGCAGGTATGCTTAGGATTGTACCCTTATTGTCCGCAGGTTCCTCCAGACTGGTGGTTTTCTTTTGGCGTGGTGGCAATATGTGATTGACTCAACAACAGTGCATTTGTGATGGATTTATACTGGACTGTCCACACATTCTGCTTTTTTTAGTTGTCCTGCGATGCTTCCCCAGTGTCACTCCACTATTGCCGTCTGGAGGAGCACTGTTGCACTTTAGTGCACCAAAAGCAGGACAACCCCCACTCCGGGAATTTGTGGTTTGAGAAGTTATAGGATTTCAGAAGGAAGTTGTGGGACTGGAAACCAAGCAGCATGTCTGCCCTGAAAATTTTGCAAGCAAAATAGTACTGAAAGTAGGATTGCACGTAACTGTCCTGATGCCATCATGATCATAAATGCACAACAAAAAGGATGTCTGGAGGGGCCCCCACTTTGAATAATAAACATACAGTTACATGTCCCCCCTTTCCTGAGCACTAGTGTAGTGGCAAATGCAGAAGTGCAGGGTCCCTTCATGTTAGTCACAGCCACACACGCTCCCCCCCTTTTTTGTGGCAGGGTTGAGAATGAGATCCTTGTTAATGCCTTTTCCCACAACAACAGACATCCCTAGGAGCCAATAAACATGCAAGAGGAGAGTGTTAGCTACTGAGAAGAGTACTCAGTAGTAATCTTCTCAGTAGCTAACTCTCCTCCTTTCACTTTGATTGGCTCCAATTAGCAGGAAACAACAAAGAAGCATGTTAGAAGACTCTTCTCAGTGGCTAACACACTCCCCTTTCATGCTGATTGGCTTGTAGGATGCTAGATACATAGGGGCCCTGCTCCCGAAAAGGTAAGGGGTCTAAAACTCTTCCCCACCCAAGACTCTGGACAGCTACAAGTGGT
The DNA here is from genome assembly GCF_030035675.1 of Rhineura floridana. NCBI lineage: Eukaryota > Metazoa > Chordata > Lepidosauria > Squamata > Rhineuridae > Rhineura > Rhineura floridana. Next base: position 15,450,812 of record NC_084493.1, on the reverse strand, counting down.
GAGAAGTTCCAGGGGCATCTTTTGCCTTCCTTTTTCAAGGAAAGGTCACTGGGTACTTGCGGTGGTACTTGTAAATAAACCAAATATTTAAAAGCAGAGCATAGATGGAGGCAATCAGGATCGCATTCCTAGTAGGCAAAAGATCTCCTGGCCCACATTAGATCCCCAGAGGGAGGAATCTGTACCTCGCTAGGTGCCTTCAGCTCAAAGCATTTCTGCCTGTTTGATAACTTGGGTCGCCACCACATTATCAGCATTTTGCGGAAGGGATTCAAGTTGATATCAAAAATGTAAGTTTGTGTGATTAAAGTGGGGATCAGGCGCTCATCCCAATCCAACTGGGACAGCTCTTCAAACAGAGGACTCCTTCGAATGGAGGAGGACCCACGGCCACCCCATTGGTCAATGGCATAGATACTTCCCATTTGGGTAAAGCAAAGGAAAAACTTTAGACTGGCAGAACATAGGGAAATCTTTCCCTTCATGCTGCTGAGAGAGTTGCTCATACCTTGGCAGCACTTGTGAAGCGCAGGGAAAATCTTGAGCCTTTTAGTAAGTGTGTCGTATGTGCTTTGTTGCTTCTTTTTGTGTGTGTCCTGCCAATACTTTCAACTCTGACCTTGAAAGGAACTCTTTGAAGGGGAAGAGATTTCGCATTTTGCATCTGCTTTTTTTTGCTTCCTTCTCATGATCCCATGGCTAAGTGGAATGGATGCCTTAGCACACTGAGTCAGTGTGACATTAGCTCAAGAGTAGCCCCCGGCCAATTCTACAGCCTGTTATTTTTAACGTGACGTGACAATCTGAAAATAAATGAACCAGGGTTTATTCTAAGCTTTTGTTCCTACTGCACAAGCAGCCAGTTCACTGCCTGCCCTCAAACTAGCCAAGTAATTAGTCCCATAATATACTATTAATAGGGCTTTATTGGGATGACAGTACTCACCAGTATGGAATCTCTTTTTTTTTTGCTGCCCATGCCAACTATTTTGTCCTGTCACCCACAGCACTTTTATCAAGATGCAAGTACCAGCACCTCATTTTTCATTTTATTTTTTTACCGAAAAAGCATTGACTAGTAGTATAAGGTTATGAAGATTTGAAAGGAACCAGTAGCTACCTTCATTTTCCATTTCTTTGTATATTTTCTCATCTATTTCTTTTTTAGAAACCACCTTTGTTGTTATGTGCCTCCGAGTCGACTACGACTTATGGCGACCCTATGAATCAGTGACCTCCAAGAGCATCTGTCATGAACCACCCTGTTCAGATCTTGTAAGTTCAGGTCTGTGGCTTCCTTTATAGAATCAATCCATCTCTTGTTTGGCCTTCCTCTTTTTCTACTCCCTTCTGTTTTTCCCAGCATTATCTTTTCTAATGAATCATGCCTTCTCATGATGTGTCCAAAGTATGATAACCTCAGTTTCATCATTTTAGCTTCTAGTGATAGTTCTGGTTTAATTTATTCTAACACCCAATTATTGGTCTTTTTTGCAGTCCATGGTATGTGCAAAGCTCTCCTCCAACACCACATTTCAAATGCGTTGATTTTTCTCTTATCAGCTTTTTTCACTGTCCAACTTTCACATCCATACATAGAGATCGGAAATACCATGGTCTGAATGATCCTGACTTTAGTGTTCAGTGATACATCTTTACATTTGAAGAAACCACCTAGCTCCGTATTAAATCCCATATGCTCAACTGCACAGAAACTTGCTTTACCTTGCACAGCTTTTTTTTTGACACTGCACAAAATGTGTCTAGCTGCACGTTGGAATAAACCTCAAAACGAACTCTGGTGTCTAAATTTGTGCCTCCTTACCCCATTTTATGCTTCTATATATTACAATAATCTCCTCTCGCGAGAGTTTTATGTCACTGATCTATGCTTGGCATTGACCGTAACACTGAAGGTTTCGATTTGTGCCTTGGGGACTTTAATCTACAGCAGCAGTGAGGAACCTTTTACAGACCAAGGGCCACAGTCTTGCAAGCAAACCTTCTGGGGGCCAAAAGTCAGAAGTGGGTGGAGCCAGAGGCAAAAGTGGGCAGAGCAGTTAATGAAAATTTTGCCTTTGTACAGTTGGTTAGTTATTATACTCACTCCACACGTACCTTCCGATCCTGTATCCAGGATCCAAGTTCAGGGACATGGTCCAGCCAGGCAGAAACCCTTAAGGAGGATAATTTAAGGGGTCTCCTATTGTCCTGGCCGACCTGTTGGATTCAGACTTGGATTCACTTGTGTGTTTTTCTCCGTTATGTTTAATGTGGATTCTCAGTTTAGGGCATTTTGTAGATCAGCGTGCAGATGATACAGAACTCTGCATCTCTACACAAGCATAATTAGGCACGGCTACTACTCACACTAAGACGTTGCAGCGATTAGACACCCCCCCTGAGACCCTTTAAATAGCCTCAGGGTGGGCTTTCTGTTTGCATGGAGAAGGTTTCTCTGAACGGGACTGTGTTAGCAAGTGAGCACTCCTACGAATGGGGTGAAAAGCTGGCACTATCTGCTTGCATCTGGGCATCTGCTGGCAGTCATGTTTTTTAACAGGAAAATAATAATGTGAAGCAGCTTGTATGGTGCAGAACTGAGGATACTGGAGGTTGAGGTATGCTATTTCCAACCCTAGGGCTATATCTACCAACAGTGACCAGTTGCTGGGTGTTTAAGGGATACACCAAAGGTACACACCCCTGCTAGGTGTTTAAGGAATACACCAAAGATACCCTTCAGGGGCCCCTCTGGGCCATAGGGGCTCTTTGCCAGGGCCCAACCTGGCCATCCTCTGGTGCCAGCCCTGTGCAGAAACATACTGCCTCTGACAGTGGAGGTTCAGAATGGGTGAGGATCCCGCCTCTGACTTAGAGGCTTATGATTCCTGTGGTGTATCATCCCTCTTGACTGTTGGCTGTATATGATGTCTCCCCTCCCTTGGATCCACGGCAGTCAAACTGCTGACTGAAAAAGCCTTGTATCTATCATCTCTGTTAGACGGTATAACCAGATTCAGGCTCATTTTCATTCAAATGATTGCGCTTTAAAACTTCCAGTTTCTATAATCCTCCACATTCGCAAACATCGCACGGAAAAGATGAATGCATCATAACATTTCCTTGCTGTTAGGGATGTGGATCGGTAATACTGTCACAGGTTGTGTGTGCTGCATTATCAGTAAGTTCCCAGATAGGGAATTACCAGTGGCAACCTCTTCAACTTGATATGAGTCCAAGGTATTCATATATTCTGTGTGTATGTGTATCTGTGTACACAATCAGTCCTTGCTAAAAACGGCAGCTTTAGCCTTCCTGAAACACAACCACAAGCTCCGTTTCCCTAGGTTAAAGAAAGGTCAGGCTGTTCTAGGTGGGAAAACAACAAACAAAAAAGACTTGCCTGGAAGTTGCAGCTCCTTGCTTAGATTAAAAGCAGCCAAAAGCTTAAACAGCCCCGCCCCTCGCTCAGGAAGGAAGCCTGCCTTCCTGCCTTCAAAGGAAGGAAGCCTGAGATAATCCTAAAGAGTTAAGCCCCAGCTGATAGTTGAGCCATCAGCCTCAAGTAACACATCATTGGCTGACAGCAGTAGCTGGGAGGAACCAGCCACACATATAAAGTCAGAGCACCCTAGCGAGGGAGCCTGCTCCACGAGCTAGAGGGACCCGCAGCTGACGAAGCGTCAAGGCCCCAGCTGACAGGCCAGGGCCCCCCAGTCTGCCCGTCTGTTCCCTAACCTCAACTAAACCGCAGTCTCCAACCCATTGACGTAATAAACCTTAAACAAAACTATGCAGGTAAGAAGCCAGCAGGGGTGTGGGGGCTTTCCAGTGTTTTGCACCGCCTGCAGCATGTACGACTATCTGCCTGTTGGACAGAAGTCGTGGGTGTGCTCTCGGTGCAATGAGCTCCTGGCTCTCCGGGAACGACTTCATTTCCTTGAGGCCAAGGTGGCGGACCTGGAAAAGCTGAGAGAGACAGAGAGGTGTGTGGAGGAGGCCTTCAGGGACGTTATAACTGTGTCCCACTCCAACGATGATAGCTCTCCTGCTATCATGGAGAACGATGGTCTCGGGGAAGGAGAGCGTCCAGCTGAGGAAGAGGGAAACGATCCCTTAGAAGGGACCCATTCCTTGGGGGATGAGCAGCTATCCTCTCGTGCCGAGGATATATCTCCAGGGGGTGGAGGGATCCTTGTAGTGGGTGATTCGATCATTAGGAACATAGACAGTGGGGTGTGTGATGGGTGTGTAGACCGCAAGGTGTTTTGCCTGCCTGGTGTGAAGGTTGCGGATATCACCCGTCGTTTAGATAGTTTGGTAGACAGTGCTGGGGAGGAGTCAGTGGTCGTGGTGCACGTTGGCACCAACGACATGGGGAAATGCAGCCGTGAGGTCCTGGAAGCAAAATTTAGGTTGCTAGGTAGGATGCTGAAAGCCAGGACCTCCAAGGTGGCTTTCTCTGAAATGCTACCGGTTCAACGCGCAGGACCAGCCAGACAGGCCCAGCTTTGCAGTCTCAATGCGTGGATGAGACGATGGTGTCGGGTGAAAGGGTTTGGATTTGTTAGGCACTGGGGAACATTTTGGGACAAGCCGGGCCTGTACAAAAGGGACGGGCTCCACTTGAACCAGAATGGAACCAGACTGCTGGCACTTAAAATTAAAAAGGTAGCAGAGCAGCTTTTAAACTGACTGAGGGGGGAAACCCGACAGGAACTGAGGAAGGTCCGGTTCGGAATAAACCTCCCCCCTGGGATAAAAACCAAAGAAATGATGAAATTTTAAAAGGGGTAGGCCTAGAAGGAGGCATTGTGAGAGCAGGGGCACAGGATATAAATTCAGAAGAGCAAAATTACCACAGGCCAAACCACAAGTGCCAAAGACACTTGAAGAGAGACACTGCTTACAAGTGCCTGTACGCTAATGCTAGGAGCCTCCGAACCAAGTTGGGAGAACTGGAGTGCTTGGTCTTAGAGGAGAGCATTGATATAGTGAGCATAATGGAGACCTGGTGGAATGGAGAAAACCAGTGGGATACGGTTATCCCTGGATATAAACTATATCGGAAGGACAGAGAAGGACGTATTGGTGGCGGAGTTGCTCTATACGTGAAAGAAGGCATTGAATCCAGCAAGCTGGAAACCCCAAAAGAGGCGGACTGCTCCACAGAATCGTTGTGGGTGGTGATACCATGCCCCAGGAGGGACTTAATACTGGGAACGATCTATCGTCCCCCTGATCAAAATGCTCAGGGAGACCTTGAGATGAGATATGAAATTGAGGAAGCATCCAAACTAGGAAATGTGGTAGTAATGGGTGACTTCAACTACCTGGACATAGACTGGCCGCATATGTGTTCCAGTCATGACAAAGAAGCAAAGTTTCTAGATATTCTAAATGACTATTCCCTAGACCAGTTGGTCATGGAACCGACCAGAGGGACGGCAACCCTGGACTTAATCCTCAGTGGGGACCGGGACCTGGTGCGAGATGTAAGTGTTGTTGAACCGATTGGGAGCAGTGACCACAGTGCTATTAAATTAAACATACATGTAAATGGCCAATTGCCAAGAAAATCCAACACGGTCACATTTGACTTCAAAAGAGGAAACTCACAAAAATGAGGGGATTGGTAAAAAGAAAGCTGAAAAACAAAGTCCAGAGGGTCACATCACTCGAAAATGCTTGGAAGTTGTTTAAAAACACTATATTAGAAGTTCAACTGGAGTGCATACCGCAGATCAGAAAAGGTACCGCCAGGGCCAAGAAGTTGCCAGCATGGTTAACGAGCAAAGTCAAGGAAGCTCTTAGAGGCAAAAAGTCTTCCTTCAGAAAATGGAAGTCTTGTCCGAATGAAGAAAATAAAAAAGAACACAAACTCTGGCAAAAGAAATGCAAGAAGACAATAAGGGATGCTAAAAAAGAATTTGAGGAGCACATTGCTAAGAACATAAAAACCAACAACAAAAAATTCTATAAATACATTCAAAGCAGGAGACCATCTAGGGAGGCGATTGGACCCTTGGATGATAAGGGAGTCAAAGGTGTACTAAAGAACGATAAGGAGATTGCAGAGAAGCTAAATGAATTCTTTGCATCTGTCTTCACAGTGGAAGATATAGGGCAGATCCCTGAACCTGAACTAACATTTGCAGGAAGGGATTCTGAGGAACTGAGACAAATAGTGTTAACGAGAGAGGAAGTTCTAGGCTTAATGGACAATATAAAAACTGACAAATCACCGGGCCTGGATGGCATCCACCAGAGAGTTCTCAAAGAACTCAAATGTGAAATTGCTGATCTGCTAACTAAAATATGTAACTTGTCCCTTGGGTCCTCCTCCGTGCCTGAGGACTGGAAAGTGGCAAATGAAACGCCAATCTTCAAAAAGGGATCCAGAGGGGATCCCGGAAATTACAGGCCAGTTAGCTTAACTTCTGTCCCTGAAAAACTGGTAGAAAGTATTATTCAAGCTAGATTAACTAAGCACATAGAAGAACAAGCCTTGCTGAAGCAGAGCCAGCATGGCTTCTGCAAGGGAAAGTCCTGTCTCAGTAACCTATTAGAATTCTTTGAGAGTGTCAACAAGCATATAGATAGAGGTGATCCAGTGGACATAGTGTACTTAGACTTTCAAAAAGCGTTTGACAAGGTACCTCACCAAAGACTTCTGAGGAAGCTTAGCAGTCATGGAATAAGAGGAGAGGTCCTCTTGTGGATAAGGAATTGGTTAAGAAGCAGAAAGCAGAGAGTAGGAATAAACGGACAGTTCTCCCAATGGAGGGCTGTAGAAAGTGGAGTCCCTCAAGGATCGGTATTGAGACCTGTACTTTTCAACTTGTTCATTAATGACCTAGAATTAGGAGTGAGCAGTGAAGTGGCCAAGTTTGCTGACGACACTAAATTGTTCAGGGTTGTTAAAACAAAAAGGGATTGCGAAGAGCTCCAAAAAGACCTCTCCAAACTGAGTGAATGGGCAGAAAAATGGCAAATGCAATTCAATATAAACAAGTGTAAAATTATGCATATTGGAGCAAAAAACCTGAATTTCACATATACGCTCATGGGGTCTGAACTGGCGGTGACCGACCAGGAGAGAGACCTCGGGGTTGTAGTGGACAGCACGATGAAAATGTCGACCCAGTGTGCAGCAGCTGTGAAAAAGGCAAATTCCATGCTAGCGATAATTAGGAAAGGTATTGAAAATAAAACAGCCGATATCATAATGCCGTTGTATAAATCTATGGTGCGGCCGCATTTGGAATACTGTGTGCAGTTCTGGTCGCCTCATCTCAAAAAGGATATTATAGAGTAGGAAAAGGTTCAGAAGAGGGCAACCAGAATGATCAAGAGGATGAAGCGACTCCCTTACGAGGAAAGGTTGCAGCATTTGGGGCTTTTTAGTTTAGAGAAAAGGCGGGTCAGAGGAGACATGATAGAAGTGTATAAAATTATGCATGGCATTAAGAAAGTGGATAGAGAAAAGTTCTTCTCCCTCTCTCATAATACTAGAACTCGTGGACATTCAAAGAATGAATGTTGGAAGATTCAGGACAGACAAAAGGAAGTACTTCTTTACTCAGCGCATAGTTAAACTATGGAATTTGCTCCCACAAGATGCAGTAATGGCCACCAGCTTGGACGGCTTTAAAAGAAGATTAGACAAATTCATGGAGGACAGGGCTATCAATGGCTACTAGCCGTGATGGCTGTGCTGTGCCACCCTAGTCAGAGGCAGCATGCTTCTGAAAACCAGTTGCCGGAAGCCTCAGGAGGGGAGAGTGTTCTTGCACTCGGGTCCTGCTTGCGGGCTTCCCCCAGGCACCTGGTTGGCCACTGTGAGAACAGGATGCTGGACTAGATGGGCCACTGGCCTGATCCAGCAGGCTCTTCTTATGTTCTTATGTTCTTAATTTGTCTAATCTTCTTTTAAAGCCATCCAGCGTACAATCAAATTAAAAAAACAATGGAGAACTGACATTGACAGATCTTTCCACCCCTCATCTCAGGTGTCAGGTAGTGTGGTGGCAAATTCAGAGGTGCTGGGTCCCTTCATGTTAGTCATAGCCATGCCCTCTCCACCCTTTTTTAGCTGCTGGGTTGAGAATGAGATCCTTGTTAATGCCTTCTCCCACAACAACAGACGTCCCTATGAGCCAATAAGCATGAAACAGGAGAGTGTTAGCTACTGAGAAGAATCTTCTCAGATATTTTTTTCATGAGTCCACAGAGTCGCATACTGTACTGATGCTCTAGAGCAGGTCCAGGAAGCCTTTCGCCCTCCAGATGTTGCTGAACTGCAACTCCCATCAGCCCCAACCAGCACGGCCAATGGCCAGGGATGATGGCAGTTGTAGTTCAGCAACGTCTGAAGCCCCAAAGGTCCCCCATATCTGGTCTAGAGCAGGGATGGGGAACCTTTTTCAGCCCCACTTTTTTTATTTTTTTTAAATTTCAGGATTTATAAACTGTGGAACATTCAAGGAATACCCGAGCATTCTCTGTGGGGTAACCTTCAGGAGGCCACATGCCAGTGGTGGGTGGGGCCAGAGGTAAAAGTGGGCAGACCAATGAATGCTAATTTTACCTCTTTACAGCAGGCTAGTTTCCATGCACACTCACACACCCCTCTCTGTCCTCCATCCAGGCAAGGAAGAGCATTCGGTGATACGTCCCTGGCCTGCAAAAGCACTCAAGGAGGGTGCAAAGCCGGGCCAGTCAGGGATGTGTCTGGGAAGAAGGGATGTAGCTGGGGAGGGAGGCCTGGGGAGAGTCCTGACAGCCAGAGAATCTGCTCTAGAGTTTTGTTGATTGTTAGGTAGCCATTTGTTTGTTTGTTTAACATGAATTAGCTGCTTTTATGCCTTGGCTGTTGACGCAGCGCACAGCACACAGCATCAGTCTTCAGTCTTCTTGACCAGTGGAAGCTGGTCCATTTTGCCCCGCCAAGCTCAGTCTGCTCTTAGCCAGCCCCAGCCTGCCTGTCTTCTCACATATTGTTCTGGAATTTGCAACACTTTTAATTTTGTTCTGTGAAATTAAGGCATAGATGTTAACCTTTTATTTCTGGCTGGAAAAAAAGAAATAGTGTTTATTAACATTCATGGTTCAAAAAGATACACTAGACCATTAGTCTCCAGTCTTGTCAGATCTGGGACCCACCTTTAATGCAAACATGCATTTGGAGACTCTTTTCTTGAGTTCTCTTCTCTTTTACCATGGCTTGTACTCAGAGTAGACCCACTGAAACCAATGGACCTAAGAAACTCATATTGATTCATTTCAATGGGTCTACCCCAACTAGCGTTGGATACAACTCCATATATTTGCATGTTGGTAGTGCTGCTGTTGTGACCCACCTTAGATGAGGCTTTGACCTGGCAGGGGGTCCTGATCCACTCGTTGAAGACCAATGCACTAGACCAGAGGTGGGGAACCTGTGACCCTCCAGATGTAGTTTAACTACAACTCACATCATCCCTGGTCATTGGGCCATGCTGCCTGGGGCTGATGGGAATTGGAGTCCAGCAACATTTGGAGGACTGCAGGTTTCCTAGCTCTGCACTAAACACATCTCTTCTCATACATCCCTTGTCTGGATATTCATGGAGTCACCACCATGACCATCAAGTTCCACCCTCTGACCTCCCAGGGTCCACTTCCTGCATTTCAGGTCTGAGCTCCAGGAGACCTGGCAACCCTGTTCCAACCTGTTCTGTCTGGCCATTACAAGAAAAGGATGCTGGACTACATGAGCCACTGGCCTGATCTAGCAGGTTCTTAAGTTCTCATTTTGGAGGGCTTTAACTTGGTTTACTTTGTCTTCAGTTAAAGGCAATTCTATTACAGTCTACAAGCTGAACTTATCTACTGAGCTGGGCTTAGAATCCAATACCTTTGAAACCCAAATAAGCAGTCTACAGAGAAAGGCTCTTGGAGAAGAATCTGAGTCATCTGGACATTTTGGTCTTCAGTCTCTGATCTCCATCTATCCCTTTTGTTATTTTTTCCCAGTGAATGGAGATAATGGCAAACTTTCCACTCAGTACATCCAAAATAAGCACCTTTTAAAATTTTAAATTCCAGAAGACCAGTGGCTACTAACTCTGATGGCTATGTTCTACCTCCAACTGTCAAAGGGAGGATGCCTCTGAGTACCACTTGCTGGAAATTGCAGGAGGAGAGAGTGCTGTTGTGCTCAAGTCCTGCTTGCAAGCTTCCCACAGGCATCTGGTTGACCACTGTGAAAACAGGATGCTGGACTAGATGGGACACTGGCCTGATCCAGCAGGGCTCTTCTTGTGTTCTTGATGGTGTAGCAATGGGAATTAGGCAAAGTTATGCAGGATCTATTGATGATGTCTTGTTTGCATGAGTCCAAGATTTCTTTTCTTATTCACCAAAGTCATATCTATTACACTCACAGAGCTCACAAAGTCAAATAACCAGATCAGTACCTCAGAGAGCTCCCAGTGAGTCTGATCTGGATGGAGTTCCCTTCCTATTAGACAACATGGAGGAATGTTATCACAGCAAGGAGTTGGAGCCACCTGAGGCCTTGGCTCCGTACTTTGGCAGGAGCTGCCTGTACTCCTTAAAGGGCTTGCCTGCTTTTGCAGGATGGCGGACTAGATGCATCTTTATCTCATTCAGCAGGGCGTTTTTTCTGTTATGTTCTTCATATGTACAATGTTGGGGTTTGAACTGGCCTTGACTGTCAAGGTAAGGATGCAATAGTCAGTTCACGCAAGAAGAAGAAGAAGCAGTGAAAAAGGCAAAATCCATTTCAAGAAAGAGACTGAAAGTAAGATGTCAAGTATGCGATCATAATGTCTTTATATTGTTGTGAGTTTTGCTACAAGCTTTCTCTGAATAGGACTATCGCCATAGTACCTGGCCAGAGTCTGGGCTTTGACAAAGGATGTTAAAAGCCTGGGATAGTCAGGAGATGTCCCTCGATGGAAGCTAGTTGTTAAAAGATTGCTTTGTGGCATGGAGAAGGAGGCAGGGCACAGACCTTTCCCATCCTGAGCTAAGAATTATGTGATCTATATCTCTGTGTGAAAACAAGTAATAGGAATTGTGGTGTGGAGTTGAGGAGTGACATAGGAACATAGGAAGCTGGGATGATCCACATGCCTCTGCCCCAAACAGAGTAAACTCATACTGAATCAAGTCATTGGTCAATCTCAATCATAGAATCATAGAATAGTCGAGCTGGAAGAGGCCTGTAAGGCCATCAAGTCCAACCCCCTGCACAATGCAGGAATCCAAATCAAAGCATTCCCGACTGTCCAGCTGCCTCTTGAATGCCTCCAGTGTCGGAGAGCCCACTACCTCTCTAGGTAATTGGTTCCATTGTCGTATGGCTCTAACAGTTAGGAGGTTTTTCCTGATGTCCAGTAGAAATCTGGCTTCCTGCAACTTGAGCCCATTATTCCGTGTCCTGCACTCTGGGACGATCGAGAAGAGATCCTGGCCCTCCTCTGTGTGGCAACCTTTCATGTACTTGAAGAGTGCTATCATATCTCCCCTAAGTCTTCTCTTCTCCAGGCTAAACATGCCCAGTTCTTTCAATCTCTCCTCATAATCAGTATTGTCTATACCGACTGGCAGCTGTTCTCCAGAGTATCAGACAGGGAGTCTTCCCTAGGCCTATCTGGAGATGCTGGGGCTTAAACCTGGTACCTTCTGCATGCAAAGCAGATGCTCTACCACTGAGCTATGGCTCTTCCTTACAGAGAGGCTGACCTGGGTTTTGAGCTCTGTATCTGGGAATGCCAGGGAGCTTTTCTGGAGACTAGAAGTGGGGCAATGGAATTTGCTATTTGCACATTTAAGCTGTTTGCCTCTACCAGTATTCAACCTATGTATTTGTCAATAAACTCAAATATTAAAAAAAACACTACCCTCCTCCCAAAGTAAACTAATTTCCAGTGGCCAAAGAAGTGGAGTATACTTAAAAATATTCATCAGTGGCAGGGGTGGGCAGATTGCAGGATTTAATAGAACCATGGGATCCATTAACGGGAGCCAGGCGTACAATAGTCACTGGGAGGGCTATTAAAATGCAGCACATCTAAACGCATGCTCAGCCAAAGAAGCTATACATCTCTATTATGCTTTCTCTTACTCACCTTTTCTGTAAACTAAACTAAAGAAGTCCCAAAGGACTTTTTGTTACTGCTATTGTTAAATAATTGGAGACCAGAAACCCTTATGGATCTAGTGCAAATTACTCAGAGATCTACCAGTAGACTCAGATCTATCTTCTGCCTAACCCTGATCCATAGCATGGTAACATTTGGAATACAGTGTACTGTTCTGGTTGCTTCATCTCAAAAAGCACCACCAAAGTGCAAAATGGGGGCAACCAAAATTATTAAGGTTTTGGAGTGCCTTCCATATAAGGAAGACTTGGGTGGCACCCATGCATTTCAGTGGGGCTTCTGACAAACTTCATGGTGGATTGCGCCCCCTGTAAAATTAATGGGAAGGGGGTACCGTTTAGATTCTCCAGTGGAGGCACTGAAACATCTTGTACCAGCCCTGGGTGAAAGCCATTACCCATGGGCAGGGGTAATGCTTGACCATTTCTACCCCATCGAATGCTGGCCCAATTACATGCAGCATTAGCCTACCAGTGTTACAGGTTTCTGGGGGCATCTGATGATGGGCGTATGAATACTGTACACAACTGGAATAGTACATGGGGGAGAGGACCACAGGGCATTTTGCTGATGTGCATGAGTGAGTCTTCCTCAGAAGGGATCTTGCAATGGAGCACATCGCTTTGGAACCGGCTATATTACTAATGTGGTCACTGTCCTAGCATTATTGGTATTGATCAGCATCATTTATTGTGTATGAGGCTAAGCAGTGTATTTATAATCTGTCCCTTGCTATACTGAAAATATCGCCAGATGTTGGGGTTTCTTCAGAGACATAAATTATGTCTGCTGTTCTTGTCCAGACGGATAGATCTGCCTTCTGTAAAGTGGTAAATATATTGTGCAGGTCAATGCTTAATTGTCTTCCTAGCAATTACGCAGTAAAGACACACACCCCAAGCTTTGTTTAATATCGGTTATCCAGTGGCTAACTCTGTATTGCCAAATTTCTCAATGTCTGTTTCTCAAATTATATTGTATGCAGTTTTAATTCATGCTGCTTGTGTAATAGACATTTGTATCTCCTGTATGTTTTCCATTTGAGTCGTAAAATCACAACGGCTAAGAGTCTGCTCAAGATCAAACAATACAACTGAGAGGTTTGATTAACAGAGCTATTCTTGAGGGGGGATTGCCGCTCCTTTCATCTACAAGGCTTAATTGAATTAAGCTTGAAATGTCATTGGCATCGTAATAACAGTTGCTGTTAGAAAGACTGAGAGCCTGTCTGTCATTTGCCTTTTTAAAACCAGTTTTTCAAATGTTCCTTCTTTTAGGGGGCTTGTTTTCAGTGCTGCTAAAAAGAAGAAAACTACTACTTCTGCCCTTTCAATATTCTGCATCCTAACCTAGCTAAGGTGAGGGCCAAACTATATGATGCATTAAATGTCAAATGTCAAAGATTTTATTGCAGGCCATAGGCCATCGCAATCAACATATAAAACAGTCAGAAAAACAACATCAGCATAACAAATTGACAATTACAAATTTAACTTAATATTAAAATTGATTTAAAAACATTAAAAACATAAAATGACTTAGAAAGGCTGTGTAAAACTATACAAAATACAAAACTCTAGCCAACCTGAACACCAAATTTAACTAGATATTTAGCTCTCAGATTTTGAGCTGCAAGGGCATAGTGGGCCACTTGATAAGTGGTCCAGTAATTGTTATCAGCTAAAAGATAAGAAATACGTTGGTTAACCATTCCAAGACCAATCCGGTTAATTAATATGTCTAGAAATCTAGATCTAGGGTGCTCGTAAATCGGGCATTCAAATAAGTAGTGGATCAAGTCTTCTACTTTCCCACCTTGGCAAATACAGAGTCGCTGATCATATGGAATGTTTTGATAGCGCCCAGTTAGCATAGCACTGGGCATGGTTTGAAACTGCAGGGCAGTGAAGGCCTGTCTTAAATGGATTGGTAGATGGTAAGTTAGATAGTTTGCCCTTTTATGATCCAGTTTAAAAAGTCCATACCATCTAGAAAATTTGGAGTTAGAAATTTTCAGGTCGTCCAGCCAAGAGCAGTGGAATGTTAACTGTTCGTGGATATTATATTTATATAGTGCTTTAATAGACATTGTTGGAATGTGGTATTCAGCAAGGATTGCCCGGAATTTAGAGGACCAAAAATTATCATGTATAGCCACCTCAAAACAAGTCTTCGCCAAGATCTTAGAGTTTGAGTTAGATAAAGATGTCCAGTATGACATTAGAGATTTATGTATGCGAGCGCAAACTGGGAACAAATCAGTTTCAGTTCTTAAAAAAGCGGCAGGAGTGCCAGGGGGTAGGCAAAGAAGGCGTCTCAAAAAGTTATTTTGGATCGTTTCTAGTTGTGTTAGAGAAGGGGCTATCCATCCCCAGATTGCTGCTCCATAGGTAATCTGTGGGATTACCTTACTTTGAAAGATTTTTAGGGCGGGGGCCACAAGGTGACCCCCCGAAGTCCTGTAGAATCTGAGAATTTTCCCTACCTCTCTCACAGCTGTTAGTTTAGTGGCTAACAAGTGTTTTGTCCAAACAAGGGTATCTTGGAAATGTATACCTAGGTATTTGAAAGACCGGCATTGTTCTATTGCATAAGATCCAATGGACCATTTATGCGTTTGATGCCTCTTACCAAATACCATTATTTTTGTTTTCTTATAATTTATGTAGAGGCCTTCATTTTTACAATAGATGTCTAAACTCGACAATAGCCTTCTCAGACCTATAGGGGTAAGGGAGAGGAGGGTCATGTCATCGGCATAAAGGAGCATAGAGATCTTCCTGGCCCCGGCTGAAGGAGGGAAGAATTTTGGGCCCGTAAGTTCAGTAACAATGTCATTCAAATACAGATTAAATAGCAAAGGTGCGAGAAGGCAACCTTGTTTAACACCTTTATTAGTCCTTATTGGGTCTGTTAGATTATTACATTAAATGCAATCACACATTTTGTGTTTTAAAATTTGTATATTTGTTTACAATGTTTTTAATTGCTGTAAACAGCCCAGAGAGCTTCGGCTATGGGGTGGTATATAAATATAATATAATAAATAAATAAACAAACATGCCCCACTGACATCAATGGGGCTTACATCTGAGTTGATTTACATAGGAATGCAGGCTTACAGTGCAATCCTATGCCCCTTTTACCTGGGAATAAGCCCAAGTGAACACAGTGGGTCTTGCTTGTGACTAGGGATGAGTGGGGGAGAAATTTGATGCAGTTTGCATTTAAAGCCAAATGTATCAAATTCACACAGCCAACCTTCAAAATTTGTGCATATCTGAATTTTGCAATGCTGTTGTCCAACCAATGTTTACAAAAATACATATATTGGGGGAAATGTGCATAACATGAATTTATTAGGGAAAATAACATACAAAATGCATTATAAGGAGAAATGGCTTGCAAAACGTGTCTATTAGTCAAAACTGTGTTTATTAGGAGAAATTTGCACTAAAATGCTGAAGAACTTTCATGAGGGTTTTTTTTTAAAAAAAATCTTAAGTGCTGCAGAAATGTGGAGAACTGAGTTTAAGATTGGGAAAATGAGAAACTGAGAGAACCAGAATTGACAGATCTTTCTGTCCCCGCTTGTGACTGAGTGAACATGCATAGCTTCAGGCTGTATCTTCAAACTGTCGTCCCTCAAGTTTTTTTTGTGTGTGCGTGTTTATGTGTGTGTTTACTAAGCCTCCACCTGGAAAATAACTCCAAGATGGCTCTTTTTTATGAAGCATGCTCTGCTATAAAATAAACCCTGGTTAACCCTGAATTTTAAAAAGAAATGTAGCTAGGATGCATAGAGTGCAGAATCACAAAACCTTTGAATTGTAATTGTGTTCTCTTAGGCTGCAATTTTATACCCACTTATCTATTGGACTACGACCTGGGAGACCAGAGTTTGAAACCCCACACAGTGATGAAGCTGACTGGGTGACCTTGGGCCAGTCACTGCCTCTTAGCTCAGAGGAAGGCGATGGTAAACCCCTCTGAATACCGCCTACCATGAAAACCCTATTCATAGGGTCACCATAAGTCAGAATCGACTTGAAGGTAGTCCATTTCCATTTTTTTCATCTATTTTATTTATTTATTTGATTTATATTCCACCCTCCCAGCAGGAGCCCAGGGCAGCAAACAAAAGCGCTAAAAACACTTTAAAACATCATAAAAACAGACTTTAAAATACATTAAAACAAAACATCTTTAAAAACCTTTTTTAAAAAAGCTTCCAAGACATCTTTTTTTAAAAAAAAGGTTAAAAAGATATTTTTTTTAAAAAAGGGTTTAAAAAGTATTAAAAAGCAATTCCAACACAGACGCAGACTGCGCATCTTTTTACTATCTGGAAAAGCAAGCCCCACTGAATTCAGCAGGATTTATTGATGTGTATAGGATTGCACTGTTAGTTGGGCAGCAAGTTGTTATAAAGCAGAAAAGGGGAACCTGTGTTCTGCCAACTGTTGTTGGACCTCAGTTCACATCATCCTTGCCCATTAGTCATGCTGGCTAGGGATGATGGGAATTGTAGTCCAACAATAGCTGGAGGTCCACAGGTTCCGTTAAAATGAGGGTTTTGTTTGTGGTGGTGAGTGACTTTGGTCTGGCATGTATGAGTAACATACTTCAAAAACAGGTACCATATTGCATACGTTTCAGGTTTTGCAAAACTTTTAATAACCTTCAGGCTCATGTCAAATGAGCCTGTCCATTGCACTGTGGCCCCACAGCCTCTTAAACCAAGACTTGATAAGTTTGCTGAACCTTTTCAATGGCTTGTAATTATTGATCTCCCTGTTCCTGAAGAGTGTAAAATTAAAACTTCTATGCAATATTGAAGATTTTTTTGGGGGGGGGTTGTGTAAAAACACCTTGATTTGCAAGTCTTGGAGATGTTTTGCTTGGTGAAACAGCCATGGAGGACCCCTCGCACTCAAACTGCATCAGGATTGTATTGCTGGGAGAGGGTTAATCACAGATCTCCTAATCTCATTTCATGGGGGAGGGGGAAAGACAAAAGTTGATTAAAAAAAAAAAGTTCAGCATCCCTTGTTTAAAGGAACTTTATTCATTTGTGTTTTCAAAAGACAGAAGTCCTATTAGTTTTCATAAACCTCCCAAAGGGAGCACCACATATAGTATATTGTGTAATATTCTATTGTTTTTAATTATTTATTTTCTAAGAATAAAAACAAAACAAGGGGCTAGAGTTTAAAGGCTTTCTCAGGATGGAGCACTTCACTATTGTTCTGGCCTAGCGTGCATGATGAAATATAACCTTCTATCCCAATTTGCATCTTAATGACTAACCAAATGTAGGTTACTCATCCAGTAGATGAAAGATCTACCCTGTATTTCATTACTTCTTACTCTGGCGAGTAGATCTGTCTACTGTAGCAGCACCCACTTGCACTGCCAAATTGCATTACTGTTTGATAGTGAAGTGTCAACCCCAACAAGGAAGGAAGCCAAATCCATTTCTAAAGAAGTCAACATCCAGATAAAAAGGATGTATTTTGGCATGTTTAGAGTGTTTCTGTGCAACCCTGCAAAACTTATCATCAGGCCCTAAAAATCTAGGGTTACTAGTTTTATTTTTTTCTTGCAGACCCGCATACACCCTAGGAATGAGGGAGAAATTTGATTCAGTTGGCATTTCAAACTGAACCGATCAAATTCGCATGTTCCAAAACAATATGAAAACTGAAACACAGCCATCCTTCAAAATTCGCACTTATTTGAATTTTGCAATGCAGTTCACCAACCACACAATGCGTATATTAGGAGAAAGTGTGCATGAAAATTAATGAGTGAAAATAACATACAAAAATGCATTATTTGATGAGAAATTGTATACATTAGTCAAAACTACCTACAAAAATGTGTTTATTAGGATAAATTTGAACTAAAATGCTGGAGAATTTTCATGAGGATTTTTTTAAAAAAACAAAAACCTCAAATTGCTGCAGAATTGTGGAGAACTGAATTTAAGATTGGAAAAATGAGAAATTGAGAGAACCGAAGTTGACAGATCTTTCAGTCTCTAGTTAGTAGATACCATAAAGTGCATGATTTCCTCCTCCTCAAAGAATCCTGGGGTCTGTAGTTTGTTCAGGGTGCTGGGAACTGTAGGATGGCGAGGGTAAACTTTACTTTGGGAGAACAACCAATCTAGTGGGGGAAGCTAGCTCCATTAGGGTCTTCTGTATGTTTAAGGAGGCCTACTCAGCAATATGTCATCTGGCAGCCCCCTGACATACCTAGCAATGGCAGCAGTGCTTGGTAGCTGGTTCTAGGAGCTGTCATGTAAATTTGCCATGATGCTCAGGGAAATTGGGTCATTATTAGTAAGCAATAGCAAAACATATATTAAAGCAGCATCGGCACAACCAGATTAAGAATAAAAGAAGTCAACAAAATAAAACCAGCATAAATTAACAGAAATGGTACAATGGAGGGAAGACAGAAAAAGAAACGGTTTGAAAAATCCTGTCCCATTTTACATGGTTAAACATCTTGCTGCTGAAAATTAAATAAGGTTGTAATATTTTAGGGGGTTGTATATGGAAACTGACGGCTAAGGACATCAGTAAAGAATGAGATCATGTATTAAATACTATAATGATATTTAAGATGTCTTTTCTTTGTATCATATATTAGTGTTATATTTTGCGTTTGATAATTTTTTTATTTCAGGAAAAAAAACCCTCCAGCGCATCTTTAGCAGTATATAATGACATTATATTCTAAATGTTATAGCATTTAAGATTATTTTTATTGCATATTTGATATAGAATATATTAGAATGTAAGAACCAGCACAACTCCAGCCTCTTATTATTTATTTATTGACATTTATATCCCATCCTTCCTCCCAAATGAGCCAAAGGCAGCAAACACAGCTGCAATAAAATAAAATAAAAATAAAAACATATTTAAAACACTTAAAAACATCTAAAGACCAATAAAATACAATAAAGCAGGTAACTAAGTATGTGTCTGGATAGGCCTACCAAAACATACAATCTAGCAAGCATCTAAAAGAATACAATGATGGCGCCTATTATTATCATTATTATTATCATTATTATTTCTAACTTGCCTTTTGGCCAAAAGGCCCTCAAGGCGGCTTACAAAAAAAATAAACACAAATATAAAAATACATCAATAAAAACAATGCAATTTACAAAAAGCAGCAATTACAATGTCAAGTTCCAAAGTACAGGTGCCACTGCATAAGGGCATGACTCTTTGCAACTGCAGAACAGACATTGTGTGGCACTATTTATTTATTTTTACATTTATATGCTATCTTTCCTCCAAGGCGTTCAAGGTGGTGTACAAACATGGTTCTCCCGCTCCCGATTTTATCCTCACAACAACTCTTGTGAGGTAGGTTAGGCTGAGAGACAGTGACTGGCCCAAGGTCACCCAGTCAGCTTCATGGACAGATGGGGAATTGAATCCTGCTCTCCCAGGTCCCTGTCTGACACTGTAACCACTATACCACATTGGGTCTGTTGTAGTTCTGCAGATTCAAATGATCAAGTATAGGTAAGGTGATCCCTTAAGTAAACTGGTCCTAAGACGTTAAGGGCTTTATAAACCAATAGTAGCATCCTAAGCTCAGACTGGTTGCAAACTGGCAGCCAGTGCTGATCTTTGGGCACAGATGTAATATGTGGAATCATAGAGCTTAAGGCCATTGGGTCCAACCCCCTGCTCAATACAGGCATCCAAATTAAAGCATACCTAACATGTGGCTGTCCAGCTGCCTCTTGAATGCCTCCAGTGTTGGAGAGCCCACCACCTCCCTAGGTCATTGGTTCCATTGTCATATCGCTAACATTTAGGAAGTTTTTCCTGATGGTCAGCCGAGACTCGTCTCAAGGCTGTCAGCAATTGTGCTGCAGCCTTTTGTGCTTCCTTTTTAAAACATTTTTATTGAAATATTTATATTTATTTATTGAAATATGTGTAAACCACACTTAAAAAAATAAAATAAATACAGCAAGGTGGTATACAACATACAAAACTGCAGTAATTTTTCTATATGTAATTGGTTCCATTCAGTGCCGGATTTAGACTTGGTGAGGCCCTAAGCTATATAAAGCTTGGAGGCCCTTTGTTAAAAAATCACACCATATATATAAGTACACATAAAATTTTAAAAGCCCCCCCCCCCAAAAAAAAATTCTGAATTTTTTTGAGGCCCCTGCGGATTGTGAGGCCCTAAGCTGTAGCTTGTTTAGCTTATGCCTAAAATCCGGTACTGGTTCCATTGTTGTACCGATCTGAGTTAGGAAGTTTTTCCTGATATTTTGCTGAGACTCTCACTGCTGTCAGCAATCGTGCTCCAGCGTTCTGCGCTCATTTCTTTATTGAAACATTTATATTTATTTATCTAAATATTTATAGACCACACTTTACAAAACAAATACAGCAAGGTGATACACAACATACAAAACCACAGTAACTTTGTCCGAAGTAACGAATCAAAGCATCAGTAAAAAGCTAGGTGGGTGGTGCTGGTGAATGAGGTTCCACACTAGGCCTGCCTGAATAACTTAGCTTTCAACAGACCTCTGGCGGTGGCTGCGTGCGCCCTTGAAGAGAAAGGTACCCAACAACAAGCGAGGGTGAGGGCAAAACGTGAGGGCAGCAGCTTCACTCCGCCGACGCACATGTGCAGGCCCTTGGCACATGCTCACTTCGGGTGGGCACCACGGGGAGGGAGCTGCGCCGAGCATGAGCAGAAACGATTTGTAAAAGAAAAAGAGAAAAGGGGCTTCTCATTAGATCAGACATCTTGGGCGGCCGCGCGCGAGGAGATCGAGCGCCGCAAGCGTTCCCAACCTCCCTGCGCGCAGAGCCGGCGAGCTATTGCGCGGACGCCCGCCTTTGTGTGGCTGCAGGCCGGGAGGCGGCGACGATCGGGCCGCACAGCCAGCCTACCTTCCGTCCCTCCCCGGTCTCCGTCTCCTTAGGCTGCAAAGAACATCAGCTCTCCCTCCTCCGTCTCCGTCCGCCACCTTTGCCATCCCCTCCCCTCTCCTCCCCCAGCTTGCATTTATTTTAATTCCTCCAGAGACAAGATGGCAACGCCGGCGGCTGTTAATCCTTCCGGTGAGTAGCTGCGGTCAACAATGCCGCTGCGGTGTAGCGTCTTAGCTTGGACGGTACCGGTGCAGTCAGTCCCGCCCAAGTGTGCACGCCCGCCCGCACGCACGCACACCCTTACTCTCCCGCCGCCCACCAACCCTGGAGGGCGACACCCTGGAGGGATTGCCTCTGGGGAAATCTCCGTCATGTCATCAGCCTTCACCATCTCTGGCCTTTTTGTTTTTCAAAGGTTTCAGTCATCTGTAGGCTTCCTGGGGAGTAAGTCTCCTTGGATCCCGTGGGGCTTGCTTCTGAGTAGGCATGCTTAGATGCTTCATGTTCCCAAGGATGCATCCCCATAGCGGTGAAGCATTTATTGTGCTGCAGTGGGGACCCAGAAGAAATCATCAGGATCTTTCCTTAATGTATGAAGTTGCTTTATGTTGCCTATTCTGATTGGCTCTCCAGGTGCCATGCAGAGATCTTTCCCACAATCAAATGCCTTTTTTTAAACTGCAGGTGCTGGGGATTGAACCTGGGATCTTCTGCATGTAAAACATGTGCTCTACCATTGAGATAATGGGCCCTTCCCCTTAGGGTTGCCAACTGATCATTAAAAAAAAAACACAGCCCGGTCCTGTGCTATTCTTGTGTTCTTGATGTGCAAAACAATCAGTTGGTGGAGTTTTTGATGAATGTTATCACCTGCTAATCTTTGCAGATCAGGCAGTTGTGGAAGGCAGAAGAGCTGGGGATACTTAAAAAGTTGGCAGCCTTGCAATCCAGTTCTTTCTCTGTTCTTTTGGACAGAATTTATCCATGGGGCTGGAATTGCACACACTTTAAGATCCAGTATAGAAGTTGTAGGAGCCAACCACCTACAGCCATTGAGAAACGTAGGCACTAGTATTTTCTTTTTTTCAAGCCCTAGACTAGATTAGAAGAAATGTTGGCCTTTTGTGATTATGTTTTGAAACTGTTGACCCAGAAGGGCGTTGGACCTTCTGCCCTCTTTTGATGGGAGAAAATATCTGCACTTTCCTGGTCAACGGCTTCATACATTTTTAGAATTTGGAAGATTTGACTGATACAGAACCTAAATACATTCTGCTGTAACTTTATGCTTCTATTGTCTATCAGTTATGTTAGTGTAAAAAAAAAGAGTCAATTCTTGTGAGATGTTTGAAAACTATTCCTGCAGTATTGGCCAGCCTTAAAGTGTGCCACATGTCCAGAGCATAGGATGACGGCACTTTGTGTGGCTTTAAAGGGGGATTAGACAACTTCGTGGAGGAGACGGCTATCAATGGCTACTTGCCACGAGATCTGTGTGCTGTATCCAGTATCAGCAGCACTGGAGCACAAGTGGGGAGGGTGCTGTTGCTCAGGTCCTGCTTGTGGGCTTCCCATTGGCATCTGGTTGGCTACTGTGAGAGCAGGATACTGGACTTGATGGGCCTTTGGCCTGATCCAACAGGCTTTTCTTACGTAGCGCATTCAAGTCCCTGTGCCTTTGCAAATCGCTTTGCTGTTGAGCCAGGGGTTAGCAGTGCAATCTGGGAGACGCCATTCTGGGAGACGCTGTCACTGTGTGTTGCAGCCCAGCCTGTGGGCTCTCATGCTAGAGGCAAAAGTGTGTGGAGTAATGAATGTACATTTGACCTTTGTACAGTGGGCTAGATTCTACATGCACTGACACGCCCCTTCCTGTCCTTCATTCAGGCAAGCGAGAGACGTCATCAGAGTTCAAGGACGCATAGCCAGGCAAAAATACTCAAGGAGGGTGCAAAACCAGGCCAGTGAGGAGAGTTCTGAGGGCCAGAGAGAGAGGTCTGAGAGGGCCACATTCTGCACATTAGCTGGAGGTTCCTCACCCCTGTTCTAAGCTAACATTGCCAGTTCCTTCTGCTTCTCTTGTACCAAGCGCAAGACATGAATTCAACCTGAATGTATTAACTGAGATTATGCCAGAATCCTATGAGTCCTCATCACTCAGGTGAAGCCAACAGGTACCCTCTTGGTGTTTTGGTGTTGTCGGGTTACACCTCCCATCATCCCTGACCATTGGCCATTCTGACTGGAGTTGATGGGAGTTGGTGTCCAACCCTCTTTCTTCTGAAAATTTGAGAACAGGCAGCCTAACTAAGGGGTCTCTAACAGAACGAAAGCCTGAATGATTTAATAGAAATCTATGGCTGTCATTGTTGTATCCACTTGCTTGGGAGAAACTCCTGTTGAACTCTGTGAAGGGACTTGCTCCTGTGTACGGATGGACTGGATTGGTCTTCAAAACTGGAATGCTGTTCCTGTGTCACCAGTTAAACAATTGGGATGTTCTTCCAAATAAACATGCTTAGGATCAGGCTGTTAATCACTGAAGGATCTTGGCATTTGCCGATGTTATGACCCCTATAAATCTGCTGAGGTTGAAACAATAGTTTCTCTTGGTTGGAAACTGCAGCTCCATGAAAACGAGGACAAAACAGATCACTGGCCTGGAGATCTATTTTTAAATCTTAAATAAAAAACAATATTTGATGAAAAGTATTATGAAGTGAATTATTTCCTAGCCTATGATTTCATGTCTGTGTTGCTGTTTTGTTTCTGTTTCTGTTTTTAAAAAGGTGAAATTCATTTGACCTCCGTAAAAGCCAAAGTGAGTGAATGTAGAAAAGTGAAGTGGTGAACTGTTTTGCTTTTCCTGCTCTAAACTGCAGGTAGACCTTACAAGGTCAGACAGAGATCAGGTTGTGCCACCAGTTGATCTTGCCTGTTTGCATTTGCTTTTAAATTGGGAATTCTCAAAATGAGATTAGGAGTGTACTTGGCTTAATTTTAACCAGTTGTCAAAGATTCCAAGGCTGGAAAGGGGGATCCCAGGATGACAGGCTGTGATCTAGCATGCAGCAAAACCTATGCATGTTTATTCTGGAGTAAGTTCCACCATGTCCATTGGAGCTTATTCACAGGTAAGTGTGCGTAGGGCTTTAACCTTACCAGTGATGTGGGTTTTCGGGGTGGGAAGGATTGAATCAGGAAAATTTCACTTTGTCCTTAAATTTCATATTGGCCGTACCAGTTTAGCATGTTTATTTGACTTATATTTAGTAAACAGAACTAAAAGAAAAAAGTATGCCACATTATTTTTATGTGCTGTATTATAAATATCTCATTTCTTTCAGTGACCCAAATTAGTTGTGCTGAAATACATGATCAGGATTTTTAAAAAAACAATTAAATAAGATGCATTTATAGTACAATCTTATGCATGTCTACTTTGAAGTAAGTCCCACTCACTCACTTAGCTTTACTTCCAGGTAAGTATATAAGATTGCAGCCTTGGCACGGTTTAAATGTTTTATACTGCAACAAATTCAAAACTCTACTTGGAAATTTATTTTATTGGAGTGCTTCTTAAATATTTTTAAAAGGCATGAGAACTTAACAGCATATGTTTCCCTTAAATTGTTTCGATTGAAAGGCCCTGAAAACTACTGACTTACTAATTTTATCATGATTCAAGTGCTGGGTACACAAATAGATGTACTTCCTAGGGATAGTTACCTGGAAAAGTGAATGATTTTAGATCTGTCTAAGATTGTACCCATCTACAGCCATACTAACCTGAACACGCCTGCTCTTGTCTGATCTTGGAAGCTAAGCAGGGTCAGGCCTGGTTAGTACTTGGATGGGAGACTGCCTGGGAATACTGGGGGCTGTAGGCTTAGAGGAAGGCAATGGTAAACCACTTTGGAATACCTCTTACCATGAAAACCCTATGAATACATCCAAAAAAGATTCATAGGGTTGCCCTAAGGCATATAACAAGAACAACAAGATTGTACCCATTACAGTTGCCCATATCTACAGTTTTACTAATAATTTCACGAAACAATTAATGCATTTCTAAAACCGGAGGTAACATAGGATTAACAGCAGTCTTGTGGAATGCTGAGCTTGTGGTGGGTGGGAAATTTGCATGCCAGGCATAATGTGGATCTAAGATCTGGTTCTAGTGCTTAGGGTCCTGAAATGGATCAAGAACTTTTAAGAATTTTTTATCCTGCTTCCCCATTTTAATCCCAACAGTTGAAGTCGTGGTTACAAGCTTCTTTTTTTCATTGTTCACGTAGAAGTTAGCTGAAGTCGTTAACAAAACATTAAAGTGTGTAGGAAGCCTAAATACATGTTCTTGTAAAGACTGAGATTTCTCTGTCATTAAATTAAGGGTGACACATGAAATGAAAGACAAGTTACATGCAGCCTACACAAGAAATTTGTGAAAGTGCCGCTGCTTTTCTGGAAATCATGCATTCATTTGAAGGTCCATTGCATTCCATGGTTCAGTGAAAGTTTGTTCAGGTCATTCCTCCTCTTAATTTGAGAGTCAGTTTGGTAATTAAGCAACATATAAAGAATTTCCTTTACAAATGGCAATCGTAAGGTGCAATCCGATGCGCATCTACTCAGAATTAAGCCCCACTGAGTTCAACAGAACTTGCTCCCAGGTAATTGCATATAGGAGTCCAGCCTTAATATCTTCATTGCTCTGATGAAATGAAAAACAAAGAGTTTTATCCAATGTTAGTCCTACTCAGGGGAGGCCTATTGAAATTAATGGACATGGCTGACTTAGGTCTGTTGTCACTGGGCCTACTCTTGAGTAGGACTAACATTGGCTACAATCCAGAGCAAAAACAAAGTGAGATAATACATGTTAGACTTCTAGTATTTTAAATAATCTGCTAATAAGCATTTGGGGGATGCATTGGGGTGTTCTTCAGGAGTGGGACCCTGTGTCAGGAGTAGGGTAATTTTTGCGGCCCCTAGCCTAATTCTAAAAGCTGTCCACAAGCAGTCAGTGCAGTTCTCTGGCAAGAGTGATCTTTCCAATGGCAGCTGGTGGCTCCATGTCAGTGGGGCAGTAGAACCCACCCTTGGTTTTAGTACAGACTTTCAAGGAGCTGTCCAAGGTGTTGTCACACTCCAGCTTCCATCATTTCCGACCATTGACCATGCAGATGGGAGATGAAGTCTGACAACACCTAGAGGGCCATAGATTCCCCATTTCTGCTTTGACATTTTAAGTCCAATTAAAAAAAAGTTTTATGTGTAAGAGTCAAAAAGCAAAAAGGAAACAAAACCCAAGAACCAAAACAACAAAGTATAATCAGCTAACAGTGCAATCCTCTGGCACTGGGAAGCCTTTTTGAGAGGCCAGAGGATACAGTGGGGCTCCCTTTCTGATGTCAAAGACAACTCCATTGAAGAGTCTGATCCCTTCCCCCCCCCATCCCCGCAGTGGCAGCTTCCACAGCCCTGGCACAACTGATGCTGGAGCTATGTTGTAGGGCAAGAAAGGGGTGGGCTGGGACTGGAAAATGGCTTGGATCTTTTTTTTTTTAATTATTTGCAAATGTAACAGTGAAAAGAAAAAAAAATATAAAAATACTGAAGGTACAAAAATAAATAAATACTATTACTACTACTACTACTAATATATGAATACTATTACTATTGTTACTAATAACAATAAACCACCATCAGTTTACATTACAGATTCAGAAACCATCAGTACATACATCTTGAGTTAAGCATATAAGTCAATATAAGCCCTCCAGATGTCCAAATAGGTATCCATTCAAAATTGACATCTATATGAAATATATTGAAATGTAGCCAGGACAGGTAGGTCCTCAGTCCATTGCATAATAAAAGGTGGGTATTTATCCTTCCAGACTCAAACGTATAAGTTTCTTAGCAACCATAAGGGCTTGCAGAGTCCACTTTTGTTGCCCAGCTGTTAGCTCCAATAACACAAGAATATAATTTAAATGTGCATGAATATCTGCAAATATCAAGGATTTCCCAGTACAAGATTAATATAGAGAACAACTTCAGACTAAAAAGAATATATCATTGGAGAAATGGCTTGGATCTGATATGCTCCCATATCAGTGAGAGATTTAGATTAGCTCAAAACCAGGAAAGAACTTGAATCTGAAGCCATCCCAATGCTCCAACAAACCCATCAGAGAGCTGCAATTCCCAGAGTTCCCTGGGAAGAGGGATTCGTTGTTAAGCCACCCTGGGAATTGTAGTTCTGGGAGGGGAACAACGCTCAGCATCCTTAACAACTCTCAACACCCCTAACAAATTACTGTTCCCCGGATTCTTTGGGGGAAGCCATAATTGCTGAAGTGGTATCACAGTGCTTTAAATGTATAGTGCAGATGTGACTACACTTTTCTTCTTAGAGATTTCTTTATTGTTTTTTTTTTTTTAGCACTCTGTAGTTCAGTGGTAGAGCGTTGCCTGCAGAAAGCCCAAGGTTCAAACCCATGCATCTCCAGATAGCGCTGAGAATGTCTGCTGCCTGAAACCTTGGAGGGCTGCTGCTAGGCAGTGCAGACAGTTCTGTACTAGATGGACCGATGGTCTGACGTGGTATAAGGTGTTTTCCGATGTTTCTGTTCAGTTTTTTAAAAATATATTGCTGGAAGATATTTTTTCGGTTTTTTATATCATTGTTCAAGTTTTATATTGAACGGCAGTATAAGAATCTTGTGGGCTAAAAATATAGGTGGAAGTGGGTGAGACTTGCTGTCTCTGATCTAGGAATGCCAGTTTTAATCTCTGCACCTGTTTGCCTCCAAGAAGCTCACAAATATATGCATTGCTGCTGTGGTAGCATCCCGACAACATCCGTTAAAAGTCCAGAAGTCCATTGACATTGGGGTTCAAGCAGGAGGATCTATACTGTGAAAAACGAGCTGTGATGTGGCTCAGTTGTGAGCAAAAAATATTTTCCTTTTTTGCAAAAACAATATTTTCACTGAGATCGTGCCAACTTAGCATGAGCGAGCAAAGAGGAGGGTGTGCGTGTTTGTGTGTGGAGGGCATCCATGCATTACTCCAAGTCATCCAGTGATATAGCTTTTAATTTTAAAACTGTCAGCAAAACCATAACTTGTGATAAAGGGCAGCAATTTTTCCAGACATTCTTGATTTACAGTGTAGGAGAGGTGGGGGGTTACTCTCTTTTCCCCCCTTTTTAAAAGAGACACAGACTCTAGCCCATTCTTTGATTTCCAAAGCTTTGGGTATGTATATTTTTAAAGCTTTATAGCTGTTGAGATTGAGGCTTAGATCTGGACAAAATAATGTCGTTGCACAGGCTTAAATTGTGCTCGGTTGCCAAGGAGTAGTGCAGATGTAATTTCTTACCCCTGCTTAGGAGCAGGAATGAACTACGAAGTTGCACACATCTTTCCCCCCCCCGCCCCCCCTGACCTACACCATGGTTAAAGTTTCCATCTGTATCAGCGTTAACCATAATTAAACACTAAAGAGGGTTTCTTTTAACTAGTATTTGAAAGTACCTGTGCAAATAGCGACACATTATGAGTCTGCTAATGGGTTCCTATTGCCAACACATATCTAAAATTAGTTAAAAACTTTATTCGAAAGCCTACCCAGACATATAATTTAGTTGCCTGTATTCCTTTTAAACATTCTACTGATTTTTTATCCCTCGTTTTAGTTTTATATTTTAATAGTTTTGTGGATTTTAGCTGTGTTTTATCTGGAATTGTATTTGTACACTCCTAAGCTTTTTGATTGAAGCGTTTGTGGTTCCAGAAGGAGAGTAAAAAAGCAAGTCCTTGAATGAGACCTTGGGGTCGTAGTGGACAGCTCGATGAAGATGTCGCCCCAGTGTGCGGCAGCTGTGAAAAAGGGAAATTCCATGCTAGGGATCATAAGGAAAGGTACCGAAGATAAAACTGCCGATATCATAATGCCATTGTACATATCTGTGGTGCAACTGCATTTAGGATACTGTGTACAGTTCTGGTTGCCTCACCTCAGAAAGGATATTGTAGAGTTGGAAAAGGTTCACAAAAGAACAACCAAGGTGATCAAGGGGATGGAGCGACTCCATTATGAGGAAAGGTTGTAGGATTTGGGGCTTTTTAGTTTAGAGAAAAGGCAGGTAAGAGATGACATGATAGAAGGTTATAAAATTGCATGACGTGGAGAGACCGGATAGAGAAAAGTTTTTCTCCCTTTTTCTCTTCTTGTGCTAGAACTTGCGGACATCCAATGAAGCTGAATGTTGGAAAGTGCAGGACAGACAAAACAAAGTCCTTCCCACATCGCATAGCTTAAAATATGGAGCTGTAAACAAAAGGCTGCAACAGCCACCGACTTGGGTGGCTTTAAAAGACAAATTCATGGAGGAGAAGGCTATTGATGGCTATGCTCTGCCTCCACAGTCGGAGGCGGTATGCTTCTGAATACCAGTTGCTGGAAACTGCAGGAAGAGTGATACTGTGCTCAGGTCCTGCTTGTGGGCTTCCAATGGGCATGTGGTTGGCCACTGTGAGAACAGGATGCTGGACTAGATGGGTCACTGGCCTGATCCAGCAGAGCTCTTCTGATGTTCTCTTCCAGTTTATGGAAGGTTTCCTTGCCTACTTGCCATTTTTATTTGTCAAAGTTGGGCAGCAGAGAACACCCTCCAACATTTCAGAAATGAAAATGGGGACATGCCTGCAACACCTTTATTGCTATCCAAAATATCACTTTGCAAGCCTCACCCTGACACAGCGTTGAAGGCTTTTAACTATCTGGCTGTGTACTGTATTCCTGCCTTTGCCAACCTGGTGCCCTCCAGGTGTTGTTGGACAACAACTTCCATCAGCCCCAGCCATCACAGCCATGCTGGCTGGGGCTGATGGGAGTTGGAATCCAACGACATTCGGAGGACCACAGGTCCCCATCCCTGCATTAGGGAGTAAGCCCCATTGTACACTGTGGGACTTACCCCTGAGTAAACACCAAACAGAATTGTACTGCATGTCAAAATTACACCACTGATGTAGGCAGTTGGTTGCTGTAATATGACAGATCTGATTGTTTTTGTCTTTTATTTCTTTCTTACACTTCTTCCAACATGGAACACAAGGCAGCATATATTTGTTATTTCATTTACATCCCACCTCAAGGTTGCGTACAAGGTTCTGCCCCTCCCCATTTCATCCTCAACAACTGTGTGAGATTGGTTAGGCTGAGCGAAAGAGAGAGACGACTAGCCCAAGGTCACCCAGTGCATTTCATGGCTGGGTGGGGCCGTCACTCAGTGGGAGAGCGTCTGCTTTGCATGCAGAAGGCCCGAGGTTCAATCCCTGGCATCTCCAGGTAGGGCTGGGAAAGACTCCTTGTCTGAAACCCTGGAGAGCCACTGCCAGTCAGTGTAGACAGTACCCAGCTAGATGGACCAAGAATCTGGCTCAGTATAAGGAAGCTTCCTGTATTCCTAACCCTGGTCTCTCAGGTCCTGGTCTGACACTCTAGCCGCTATACAGCAGTAGGTAAGATGATAAAGCTTTCCTCTTAGTATCCTTTTTTGGTTAGGGAAGTGACTCTGTGGCTAGGAGACTAGCCGATTTGTGCATGTGTTTTTAAAAGGCTGCATCAGGGGCCGTCTTTAAAGCAGGACCTTTGCCTACTATACGGTTCCAGTTCCAGGCAGTCCTCCCTTCAAGGATCTGTTGAACTTAAATAATTGACGCAATAGTATCCTCACCCTGGGAAAGGGAGGCCCTTTGAATTCAAACAAGAGGATATTGCAGGCATGGTTACATCCTTGGGAAGCCCAGAGGCCTCCCCTGGACTGCTTTTCACTATTCTCTCTACCTTTGCCCAATTCTGCAATCCTGCCTTGCTTATTCTGATACTCTCTCTGTTCCCTTTTCCCTTCCCTAGTTCTCCTTTGCTAAAATCTCTTCGCTGTTTCCTCTCCCCCTTATCCTCTCCTTGTTTTTTTAAACGTCTTACTCTCCCATCGTTCCATTCCTCTCTTTTTTAAAAAAAATCTTTTACAGCTACTGTAGCTGCCTGCCAGAATTTCTTACAACGATTGCAGCGCCAAGCTCAGCAGTGTTCTCTCTTCTCTGTTACCATGATTTAAATCTGAATGAATGCTGGCGTTGTATTACAGGCCCTCTGGAGTGCTTTAAACAGCACTTCAGGAAATCCCAGTTCTCATCAGCCGGGAGAGCCGGCCAGCCAGCTTTCTCCCTAAGGAAAGGAGAACCTTGTCCCCGAACGCTAACGGCACTCAGCCTGTCCTTTTGAAATAGACAATGTGAGCACAAAGTTTTTATTAATTGTTGGTGCAAGATTTTATTATTTATTTATTTATTTATTTGATTTCTATCCCGCCCTTCCTCCCAGCAGAAGCCCAGGGCGGCAAACAGAAACTCTAAAAACACTTTTAAAACATCATAAAAACCTTAAAATACATTAAAACAAAACAATGTTAAAAACATTTTAAAAAAATGTGAAATATTTATTATTTCAAAAAGGTCTTAGGCCTCTTAGCCTAATGTACTCTTTAGATGTGGGTGCATATGTGTGTGTAGTTTCATAGCTTTGTGTTGCTCATACGTTGTCCCGTGTCGATGTTCAGTTCATTACTTATCCTTCCCCAGCGGGTCCCAGGGTGAGTTACAACAATCTGAAACGGGTATGGGGAACCCGATGTTGCTGAACTACAACTCCCATCAGCCCCAGCAAGTGTGGCCATTGGCCAGGAATGATGGGAGTTGTAATTTAGCAACATCTGGAGGGCCAAAGGTTCCTCACACCTGATCTAAAATTCAATATTAAAGACAGTTGAAACAAGTTGCAGTCACAGGAATAGGGTGGGTCCTGAAAACACATCTCTCAAGTGTTAAAGGCCGGTGTGAAGAGGTGTGTCTTCAGCATAGGTTGGAAAGTATATAATGAAAGTGTCAGATGCACCTCTGTGGGGAGGGAATTCCGCAACTTAGGAGCTACATGCCCTGGTCTCCTCTCGCTTAGACTACTGCAATGCGCTCTACGTGGGGTTACCCTTGAAAACGGTCCGGAAATTACAACTGGTACAGAACGCAGCAGCACGTTTGATTAAGAACAGTCGCCGCTGTGATCATATCACTCCGGTGTTAATAGATCTACACTGGCTACCAGTTGTCTACCAGACCCAATTCAAGGTGTTGGTATTGACCTTTAAAGCCCTATACGGTTTCCGCCCAGTTTATCTGAAGGAGCGCCTCCAGCATCACCAATTATGCCGCCTGACGAGATCATCTACGCAAAACCTCCTCTCGGTCCCACCAGCTAAAATCGCTAGGCTGGTGCAGACCAGAGAGAGGGCATTTTCGTTTGTGGCTCCCACCCTCTGGAATTCCCTACCATTTGACCTTCGCCATGCCCCCTGCCTGATAAGTTTTTGCCGGGCCTTAAAGACCTGGCTCTTCAGACAGGCCTACAAGATTTCTGGGGTGGATTAACCTTTATGCTGCTGTTAACTGGAAGGGTGTTTTTAGATAATTATTGATTGTGATTGTTGGTTTTTATTGTATTAATGTGTTAATGTACATCGTCTAGAGTGACCGTTAATTCGGCCAGATAGGCGACTCAAAAATAAATTTTTATTATTATTATTATTATATCTTGGAGAATGCCCTCTCCTGGGCCACCCTCCTGAAATTCTGAGGGGGGAGGAGCTACCAACAGGGCCCCCTCTATCGATTTTAACACCAGAGGGGGGCTGTAGGGGCAGTCTTTCAGATACAGTAGGGCCCCACTCATACGGCGGGTTACGTTCTGGACCCACGCTGAAAAGCAGAACTCATTGAATAGAATGGCGTGCGATGCCTGAAAACCGCCATAAAAACGGAACAAGCACCGTGTGAGTGGGGCTTTAGTCTAATTGCGTCTAATTGAGACCGCCACATTAGCGAAGCACCGTAAAGCGGAGCCCTACTGTAGTTGGAGCCTAAGTTATTGAGAGTTTTAAACACTAGCACGAACACCTGAAATTGGCTCAGAAACAAACTGGCAACCAATGCAGCTATTTTAAACCAGGGGTTCTATGAGTTCTAAAGGGAACCCCACCCAGTAAATTGGCCTCTGTATTTTGGACCAGTTGACGTTTCCAAGTCATCCTCAAGGGGCCAAATGCAGCCTTCCTAGACTCTCTCTTTGGCCCTCAGGACTTTCCCCAGCCACACCCTCCTTGACTGTTTTTTTTTTTTTTTTTGCGTAGCTGGAATGTGACCTTGAACTCTGATCATGTCTCTTCCTTGCCTGGATAGAGGGGTATGTGAGTGTGCTTAGAAACCAGCCTACTGTACAAAGGAGTGGTTTAACTATCAACCCCTCTTCCCAGGGAGCTCTGGGAACTGGAGCTCTGTCATGGCTTCCCCCAAAGATTCCTGGGAAGTGTAGTTTGTTATGGGTGCTGAGAGTTGTTAGGAAATCCCTATTCCCCTCATGGAGCTACAATTCCCAGAGTTCCCTGGGTAGAGGGATTGATTGTTGAACTATTCTGGGGATTGTTGTTAGGGGTCTCCTAACAATTCTCAGCACCCTTAAACTAGACTTGCCAGGATTCTTTGGGAGAAGCCACGAGTGTTTAAAGTGGTATCATAATGCTTTAAATGTATAGTGTGGATGGGGCCCATGACTATAAATTAAAAACAAGAATGTTGCTTAAGGTCAGGCTGCAGGACTCTGCGGAATGTCCATTTGAGAATCAGTGCACCAACTACTTATACCGCTTTAGTGTCTTCACTAAAACCAGCAGAGAGGAGAAAGTGTTTAATTACTAGCTTTCCTAGTGGACACTTTGAAACACTTCCATTGTTCCCTCTTGATGCCCAAAGTGGTTAACTATTTAACAGCCCTCTTTTTACACGTTGCTTTTAATGTAACAATGTAGCTTGATTTTTTCATTATTATTTGCTGATGGTGCTTCTCCTTGTTTAATTGCTCCATTTCCTTGCAGCCCAGTCGTAGGCATATTGACTCCAGAAATGTCCCGCTGTGTTCAGTGAAGCTTATTCTGTCCCAGCTAAATGCCTGTAGAGTTGTAGCCTCAGGCAGTTTGCTTTCTTTTGGGCTGGGTTTGAGAAGGAAGTTTCCTCACTGTTAGAAGGATGAAATTCTGGAAACATTTTCTCGCAACAGCTGATGAAGCAAAGAACCTCCTGGATAACCTCTTTGCCGTTTTAGTCAGCTTAGAGTGAGGATGAGCAGAACACAGAAGAACCCTGCTGGACCAAGCCAATAGCCCATGCAGTCCAGCATCCTGTTTTCACAGTGGCCAATTGACACAAGCAAAATTGCCCTCTCGCTCTTGCAATCCCCAGCAGCGGGTGTTCAAAGGTATACCAACTTTTATCCTGGAGATATAACATAGCCATGGTAGCTAATAGCCATTGATAGAAGGCAGATCAGGATCTCCTTGTAGATCTCTGGCTGGTTTACAATAGATCAGGAGGGCTTTCTTGCTCCCCATTGTCTAACAAAAGCAACAACTAGGTCTTCAAATATAAGTGCACATGGGTAGGCTCCAGATAGTCCAGGAGTGGCTAACCTGTGGCCCTCCAGATGTTGCTGGACTATAACTCCCATCATCCCTGGCCACGGGCCATGCTTGCTGGGGCTGATGGGAGTTGTAGTTCAGCCACATCGGGAGGGCCAAAGGTTCCCAGCACCTGCAGTACATAAATACTTTTAAATAAATGACCTAACAATGTATGGATTGTTGGGAGAGTGAGAGCCTTGTGTGCTTTACCTGCTGCTGTGCTCAGCAAGGACTGTAGAGAAGTGAGGCAGGAAGGAAATGAGAAGATTGAAGGGATAGCTGAGTGGGATGCAGAGAGTGAGATCTGTGAGCTGGTGAAACAGAAAAGGAGGCAACAGAAGTATTGCGGTACAACGAGAGGGGATTGCTATGGCGGACAGAGAGGAAAGAGCTGGTTAACTGAGAAATGGGGCTGCAGAGAGGTATGTGGGTATAGGGGAAAACAGAATACCAGGGATGGGCACCCTGCGGCCCTTCAGATCTTGTTGGACTCCAACTCCCATCAGCCCCAGCCAGCATGACCCAGCAGTTAGGGATGACGGGAATTGTAATCTAGCAACACATTAGGAGAGCCACAGGATGCCTGCCCCTGGTCTACAGAGAGAGGGGGAGAGCATTAAAAGGGGTTGAAAGAAACATTGCCAAGTGTCCCTCTTTAAGTTTGCAAAATTATAAAAGTGGCCTCACAGAGGAAAACAAGATGGCTGCCAGCTTCCTTCGGGAGGAAGGGTGGGGTATAAATCCAATAAATAATACTGTAACAACAAAACCAATTTGGATGGCGTCCAAAGAGGATTAGACAAATTCAAGGCCTACTAGCCACGATAGCGATGTTCTGCTTCCACTGTGGGAGGCCTTTGAATACCAGTTTGCTTGGAATAGGAAATAATTGGGAGAGTGCTGTTGCACTCAGGTCCTGCTTGTGGGCTCCCAACAGGAATCTGGTTGGCCACTGTGACGAGAGGATGCTGGACTAGATTTGGCCTGAGTCCATCAGGACTTTTCTTACGTTCTTATCTCAGTCTAAAGGTCACGTTCTAGATCTATCCCATTCTGCGTGAGCAGAGTCCTTGCATGCAGAGTGGGTTCCCCATGAGTTTCTACTGAGCTATTTTCTCCTCCTCCCCTCTGCCACTTGTCCTCAGCCAGGCAGCCCCTCTCCCCCGCTGTGCAGGATGCAAGGCGATGCTTGAAAATAGGAGATCTTTCTCGTGCCTCATATCCACTTGATTTGGCAGGCTGCACTCCTCCAGGCTCCTGGCGTGCAGTGCAGGCCACTCTTGCAAAGAGCACAAGCATCCCCTCTGTGTTCTCAGAAGGATCGTGCCAATTCTCTTCCCCCTGCCAAGATTAGTTTCACTGCATGTGTTATCCACAGAAGAAAGATAGAAAGAAAGGTATTGCCTGACTCTTCATTTTGGATTTTGCTTCTCTAGCAAAATCGGTATGGCTTCCTTTGCTTTTTGTGAGGGTTTTTTTGTGTGTGCGTGTGTGTCTCAGGCATCTTATAATGGAAGTTCACGCTTGTTATAAATGTTGCTCAGTTCCGCCTTTTTTCTATACTCCATCTTGGTTATCTTATGTAGATACCGTAATTGATTTCAGTTAGGAGCTGCCTTGGGGGCCATGTGGCCGAAATGTAGGTTAGAAACATCTTGAATGAACGGATGGATCTAATCCCTTCAGTTTTCAATTCCATTTTTAGACTGTTACAAAAACTACAGAAACCCAAGCAACAGTGTGCCCAGCAAAATCTTTCTTCCTTGCTTGTGGTCGTGTTTTGCTTAGCAGCCAGCCTGAAGGAGAATTATGTTTAAACTCATAGGTTTTATTTTCTGCTTTTTTATTCCTTTTTAGTTGTTCCTAAATAGAGGTATTGGGCTACGGTCGCAGTTTGGATTCTTGAACAGAATTGCTGCATGGGGTGGGGTACCTCAGGCTTGGGGGATGGCTCTTGGGACTCCCCCCCAGCTATCCCCTCCACCAGCCCTGCTGTGCACCCTCCTTGGCTAGAATGTGTCCTTGATCTCTTGACAGTGCCTCTTCTTTGCCTGGGTGGAGGATAGGGAGAGGTGTGCGAGGGTGTGTAGAAACTAGCCTACTGTGCAAAGGTAATATTTGCATTAACCGCTCCACCCACTTTTGCTTCTGGCCCCACCCAGCACTGACGTGTGGCCCCCTGAAGGTTGCGCAGAAGGGAATGTGGCCCTTGTGCTGGAAAAGGCTCCCCACCCCTGAATTTATGGCATTAACCCTTGACAAGGTACTACTGTTGCTGTTTGTTTCCTAAAGAGGTCCCCAGCTAAGCAGCGTTCTGCTGGTACAAGAATTCTGATGTAGTCCTGTGCCAAACACTTCTCCTGCCACCCCAGCAATCCTCCATCAATTAGTGAGAAAAGACATAGGGGAAGATAAATTTGTGGTGAAATTCTTATGGCTGGAGTGCAAGACTTTTTTTTGCATTTAACAATGTTTGTGAGTAGGGATGGAAAGTTCCATTACAGTTCTCTCCGTTTCTCATTTTTCTACTCTTAAATGTGGTTCTCCATCTTTCTGCAGCAATTAGTGATTTTCACTTTTTAAAAAATCCTCATTAAAATTCTCCAGCATTTTAGTGTGAATTTCTCCTAATAAACACATTTTTGCAGGCAGTTTTGACTAATGTACACATTTTTGCAAGCCATTTCTCATCAGATAATGCATTTTTGCACGATATTTTCACTCATTACGCATGCTTTCCCCTAATATATGCATTTTTGTAAACATTGGTTGGTGAACTGCATTGCAAAATTTGAATAAGTGCGAATTTTGAAGGATGTCTCTGTTGGCTCTCATATTGTTTCTGAAAGTGCAAATTTGATAGATTCGGCTTGAAATGCAGACTGAATTGAAATTCTTGCCTGCCCTTTTTTGTGAGTTTTGTTCTTTCATTCTGTAAGTCATATGACCTATGGTCTGCAGTCTGCAGCCTTCCTGGGTGGCATACTTTAAATAAAGCCCAGGGGAAGACATTGTGAGGTAACTCCTCCTCAGATCAGGAAGCCCAGGCAGCTGGAGTGGCTTTAGAGTGTTGGACAGATGTTTAATGTAAAGAAAAATCTGGGGTTATGAGTATGAATAAAACAACGAGATATAAGCATGGCTTAATAACATTGGGTTGTATCTAATGTTAGTCCTACTCAGAGTAGACCCATAAAAATTGGTAGATCCAAATTAGTTGTGTCCATTAATTTTGATGGGCTTACTCTGAGTAAGGCCTAACACTGGATACAACTCTTAATTCAGATGTGGGGAACCTGACCCTCCAGATGTTGCTGAATTACAACTCCTGTCATCTTTGGCCATGCTTACCGGGGTGATGAGTTGTAGTTTAGCAACATTTGGATGGCCAAAGGTTCCCCACCCCTGACCTGAAAGATCAGATAACAGGTGATGTGATAGAGTTCTGCCAGAGTCCCCAGCAAGCATGGCCAATAGCCAGGAATGATGGGAGTTGTAGTACCATCTGGAGGTTCCCCACACCTGCCTTAATTAATTGGATTTCTATATGATTTTGCATAGTATGGAACTAGGAAAAATCAGATAAAAATACACACACACACACACACACACAAAGGATAACAAAGCATACCCCACTGTGCACCCACTGAAATACCAGAGAAGTTCTAAGGTACTCCAAGAACAAGGTAGAAAAATGGAAACCTCTTCACACAGGAAGAAAACTGTTGAAGAAAGTTTGGACGACAGATTTGGCACAGCGCTGTTCTCATGGTGCCTGTGTGCCCACTACTTTTGGAGTCCCCCGTTAATTTAAATGGGAGGAACTGATGCACTGGGTACCTCAACTTCCTCTAGGGGAGGAGAATTCTTGTGTGTGCATTTGTAAACTAAAATACCTTGATATGCACATCATAAAATAAAGCTACGCAAGGGATACTACATCACCCTATATATATACTCTGAAGAATCCACTTCAGAAGTTTGATTCAGCTTGTTTGTGTTGCTGAATAGGGCCTCAGATGCAGATAAAAGGCCAATTCATTTATTCCGATGTCAGGCAAGATACATCTGGCTTGCTGATCCAGCAAGACTGAAACAGCTAGAGCTTTCTATAAAATATTCATGTGTGTCCCAATATTTTTTGTTGGTGGTTTTGAAAGTGTAGCGTAACAAAAACTGTGCTTTCCCCCAGTGCAGTGGGAAGTGGCACAGGGCTCTAAATTGTATGGGGAGGCTCCATGAGTAGAGTTGCCTCCCTGCTGCAGGTGTCCAGCCCTGCGCAGAAAGGGTGGCTGGTTCAGCAACCATACCCTCGTCCCTCCCCTCCCTGCCTCACATGAAGGGAAACGTGAGTGGGAAATGCCTGAGTAGTTTTCATATCTCTGGACCGGTTGCCACAATTTGAGAGGTTTGGGTGTGTGTGAATATAAGCCTGTATTTGGGGTGATTGCTGGAACTGTCTGAGTGAATTCTAACAACCACCACAAAATGCTGGCTTATATCCCCCCCTTTATGGTAACTGGTTCAGAGATGATGATGATATTATTATTATTTATTAGATTTATTAGTAGCTTGTTATCCGAAGATCTCCAAGGGACTTACAGCATTGTTAAAAACAAAAGTAAATGTACCATACTGTAAAAACAAAACAATACAACAACCACTACCATTCCCGTATAGCCACAGAAAGCTTTGGCAGCACATTAATACAAAGACATCATCTCCGTCTATCAGATGCCTGGGGGGGACAAAGATAAGTCTTTACCTGGTGCCAAACAGATGTCAATGAAGACAGCAGGCAGACCTCATAGAGAAACTCATTCTGCAGATGGGGAACCACGAATGAAAAGGCCCTCTCCCTTGTCACCACCCGCCGAGCCTCTTCCATTATCTGTGGTCACCACCAGGCATGGAGAAGAAGATGTAAGGGTCTGGATAGCTTCATATCAGGAGAGGCGTTCCAGAAGACATTAAGGTTCTGAGCGGTAAAGAGCTTTATGGGTCAAAACCAGCACTTTGAATTGGACTTGGAAGTGTCCAGACAGCCAGTGTAACTGGAACAGGATTGGTGTTCTATGATCTCTTCACCTTGAACCTATCAACAACCGGCAGCTGCATTCTGCACTGATTGAAGCTTCCAAACTGTTTTCAAAGGCAGCCCCACGCAAAGCCCATTGCAATAATCCTATTTTATAGCTGGTGTAGCACAGTGAGGAGGAGAGCCTAGCTGGGAGTCTGTGAGTTCAAATCCCTGCTCGTGTCTCCTGGGCGTCAAGGGCCAGCTAAAGATCACCCGCACAGTGAGTGGCTCAGGAGTTACATGCCCTGCCACCGGTGCAGTCGTGGGCAAGCTGCATCCTCCCAAGGAACCCAGTTGCTCCCAGCTGGCAGTTGTGGGCAAGGAAGGGGCTGGCTTGTGCAGCTGTGGCAAGCTGAGCAGGCCCTAGCCAGCTGGGGAGGACTAGCCTCAGAGGGAGGCAATGGGAAACCCCCTGCGAATACCGCTTGCCATGAAAACCCTATTCATAGGGTCAGCATAAGTCGGGATCGACTTGAAGGCAAGTCCATTTCCATTTTCATTAAATTTATTACCCGCCCTTCACCAGGAGGTCCCAGGGCAGGTCACAACAATCTAAAATACAATATTAAAAACAGTTTAAAACAAAATAAAGCACCCCCACACAAGTGGGTTAGCCAAGTTCCTGACTCCCCTGGTAAACCCTACTTCTAATAGATAAGAGTTGCTAACATGGCGTCTGTGACTGCAGTGGTGCCCTTGAGGTTTTCCCCGGGTGCTCACAAAGCCTCTGAACGTCTCCTGCCCAGCCCTTTGGACATGAGGTATTGAAGGTGGTTACTTTTTTCTCCCTTGGAAAGTACATAGAGCTGAAGGAGGAAATTGGAATAGTTCCAATTTTCCTCCCAAGAGCCCAAGGCAATGAACACCATGGATAAGGAACCCCTGCCCCCACCAAGGCTGGACTCTATCTCCCAACCCTAGCCAGCATGGCCAGTGGACAGTGATAAATCTGGCCATATTAAATTTGCTGGATCTGACTTTTACCCAAATCCCTTAGGAAAGTAAAATGTATTTATCTCTGTTTCTGACAGTTGAAGAGGTGTGTGTATGTGTGTGATATGGAGGAAGTGAGAGAGAAATGATCAGAGAGAGTGGCATCCATGGCGCTCTCTTAAAAATCCAAATGTGCCCATTGATACAAAAAAGGTTGGCAACCTCAATAGAAGAGAACACTGACCTTCTGAGATTGCCAGGCAAGGAGGTAGGGGAGGTAATTTATTACATGTTTATTATTCATTATATTTAGTAGTCGGGTTTTGCAAAATAAAACTCAGAGCAACTTACAGCATTAATTAAAAACATATAAACAAGAAGAAAGACATAACATCCTCACAAAATAATAAAAGCAAGATCCAACTCCTTCCCACTTGATTAAAAACAAGAGAAAAATAAACTTTAGAGGCCTGGGTGAATAAAAACGTTTTTACTCGGCATCTAAAACCAGGCCGCGATGGAGCCAGCCTTGCCTCGCTGGAGAGAGCATTCCAGAAACGGGAAGCCACCACTGAGAAGTCCCATTCTGACCTAGAGAACTACTGTTCTGTTGGAATTTTGGCAGGGCACCACAAACGTTGGCCTGGCGTCCTAGCCAGCCATTATCTGTGGTCACCATCAGGCCTCTTCTCCCCCTCCCTTGTGTCCTCTGGCATGCACAGAGGGCTTGGGGGAGAGGCAAGGTCATCTCTTATTTGTGCAGGGTATGGAGAAAGCAGGGAACAGCAGGAGTCTCTCTCCTGCTGCTCAGAAGGGACGCCTGCTGTTTCTTACCTGCTCAAAAACTGCAGTGGAAGTGAGACCTCCAGGATAGGGATCTCTGGGGTGCCGGATGTCCTCTTGCCAGAAGGGCATATGCCCCTGGTGAGGTGGCAAGGAGATTTGTGGGTGCCTGAGTTTTTAGAACATTGGCTTGACACACATCAAAAGCACCTCTCCTCCTTGCCTCTTCCCTCATCCCATTTTTTTCACCACCGGAACTCAAGCAGTTAATGTAGAAAGTGGCATTAATTTCGCCTTGGAAATAAATTGATCAGTATGCAAGGCATTTGTCACCAGCTGAATCATGGTCCACAGTTAAGGTAAACAGATCTGTGATGACATTTTCTGAGCAGAATACCAGTGCAGCTGTATTTCTTCCCAGAGATTTTCCGACATTTCTTATGAACTCCTTTTGAAGGGAGGGCTTGGCTCCAAGGAGAAAGCAGCATTTATTTATTATTTTTGCAGGACTTCTTATCTGCAAAGGTGGGAGATGTTTTGCAAGGGGGGGGGGTCTGATCTGTTGGATAGTGTTACTGAGTCTGGATTTGAGGGCATTTTATAGTAATTTGTGTGTGTGTGTGCGGGGAGAGAGAGAGAGGAGGTAATTTGCTAAAAACTGTTGGTTTGAAGTTTTTCTTAGAAAAGGTATATACTTAAATATTCTTCTGCGTCCATTCATTGTTTCACTGCAGTTGTGCGATTCATTTTTATATTGTACCGATAATTGGTGTGCAAAAAAGGGTGGTGGTGGTGAATAGGAACATAGGAAGCTGCCTTATACTGAGTCAGACCAGTGTCCCATCTAGGTCTGTATTGTCTGCACTGATTGGCAGCAGCTCTCCAGGGTTTCAGACACAGGTCTGTCCAAGGACTACCTGGAGATGCCGGAGGTTGAACGTGGGACGTTCTGCAGGCAAATCAGATGCTCTGCCACTGAGCTACAGCCTTTTTACAACAATCTTTTACAGTGGATGCTCTTGTGAGGCTTTTATTTTACTGAGTCCCTTGCTGCCAAGTTCTAAGATAGCATAGCATTCTCTCTTTTTCTCTTCGACCTTCTTTAAATCTTTGTGTGTTTGATGGTTAACTGCTGGGTGGTATTCAGTACTAGTCTTTCTCAGTTCATGGACATGGCTGACTTAGGTTCATTAATTTTAGTGGGTCTACTCTGAGTAAGTCTTAGTTGAATACAACCCTCTTTCACTAACTGTCAGGTACTGCTGACGGCAAGAGGGCTATAAGTTGCATGGCTCAAAACTCAATATTATTAGTCTGCTTTCTAACGTGGATTCCAGTCAAGAAACATCTGGATTTCTTCTTGGTATTCATGTAAAATGGAGACTTGTTTGGAAGGAATAGGTAATTCAGGGCACACAGCCGAAAATGTAAGACTTGTATTTTAAAAAATACACCTTGGACTTTTTCATATGCTGCAGTATGATGCAAGTGTGAGAGTTCCCAATTCATTGGGACTCGCTTCCAAGTAAAGATGATAAGATTGGGTTGATAACCTGGTGTCCAGGTCTTAATTTAGGCTTGTAAACAGCCATCTGTAAGACTCCTGCAGGATCACATCTAAGATTAATTCAGCATTCTAATTGCAACAGTGCCTCTCTAGATACCTGGTCACCTCAGGTGAATGCAGATCTCTTCTAGGTGACCAGACCAGAACATAACTTGGAAGATAAACCTTGCTCTTAAGGCCATCTATGGGCCACAACCAACTACTAGAAGTGTGTGGCCAAATATGCTACTAAATGATGTTTGTGGGCTAGTAACTATTATGGAATTCCTTGCAAAGTTTAATGTAATGCCTGAGCTTCTGGTGTGCAGCCCTGGGATCTTTCAGTCCTATGAGTTGAGTATTAGAACATATAATGTCAGGAGATGGTCACACTGAGCATGTGCAGAATGCCTTTTCTTTATTGAGTTATTTCTACCGGTGTCGTCCTACGTTTTAGTATAGGTGGCATGGC
Organism: Rhineura floridana; assembly: GCF_030035675.1. Lineage (NCBI taxonomy): Eukaryota > Metazoa > Chordata > Lepidosauria > Squamata > Rhineuridae > Rhineura > Rhineura floridana. Next base: position 15,407,301 of record NC_084493.1, on the reverse strand, counting down.
ATCTGACACCCCTGAACTCCTGGCATCTCTCTCCTTTGAAATTCAGAACTGCTGGCATTTTGCTTACTGTATTACTATATATAATTTATTTAAAAAGAAGGAACTTTTTTTTGCGTTTTCTTTTAAACAAAACCCAGAATTCTTCAGTTAACCATAGTTTCCCATTTTTATCTGAGGTTAAACTTTTTGGAGCAAGCCAGCATCTTAAACCATGGTTGGAAGTTGGTTTCACATCTTGGCTTGTTCTTATTCTGGTAAGCATAGTGTGCTAATTTGGATGAAACAGGAACGTGTGGTTAATTGAAGTGTTCTGGGTTTTATGGCAGTACACCAAGAAGGGAGAAGGTTTGTTCATATCTCAGCTTATTTTATTTATTTAGCAAAATTTATAAACTGCTTAAACAAAAGTATCTCTGTGTGGGTTTACATAAAAATAGTATATTAAGCCAATATATGCAGCCACTGAATTTAGTGAAATTTACCTGGGAATAAGTGAGTGTCACATTGTAGCCATAGTATGGTTCAATTAAAACAAAGGCAAAACTTTACTTGATAAATTAGTTTTATTTGAATACTTGTAATATTATAAAAACATGACAACTCAATGGCACTCACCTGACTTTAGATTTTAAGAATAAAAATGAAGGCATTGAAAATGGTTAGCATCCTAATTTTAGCATATGTGAAGACCTGGGTGGATAAAAAAAAAGTACTTCCTAGGGATAGTCATCTGAAGAGCAAAAAGGTTAGTTAAAACCTTGGTTTTGGATTTGACTGGTATTGTCTCCATTCCCATTTGACTTGACTTTTATGAAATTTCTAAAAGTGGGAAAGTTCTGCAGAAAAATATAGTAGCAGAAGATGTTCCACCCTGTGTAATTAGTTGTGCTTATAGAGCACATTACAGATTGTTGACATATCAGAGGTTTCAGTTGCAGCTTGACTGCATCTTTGGGGCATAAAATAGAAATGTCTCTGCACTGGATTTCTTCTTAAAACTCACTGTTTCAGCCTCTCTGCTCTGTTGCACTTTTGGCTGATTAAGAGCTCCCCTAGTTCATTAGGGGATGTATCAGGCAAATTTCCTCAAAGTAACATACAGTGGCAATAATACTACATAAAATGCCACTCGTACACTACTCTCAACATCAAAGGCCCTTCTCAGTGGTGGCCTCCAAATTATGGAATGATCTTATTGAGGAGATGCACCTGGCGCCAACACTGTTATCTTTTTGGTGCCAGGTCAAGACTTTCCTCTTCTCTCAGGCATTTTAGCATGAGTTTTTAAATTGCTTTTTAAAATGTGTTTTTAAATTTGTATATTTGTTTTTAATGTTTTAATTGTTGTAAACCGCCCAGAGAGCTTTGGCTATGGGGCGGTATATAAATGCAATAAATAATAATAATAATAATAATAATAATAATATTGCACTGTGGCTGTATGCACTATAGGTTGTCTTTTAACGAGTTCTCCAGACAAAGTGGATCTGCCTTAAATGTCAAAATCTTACGTTCCTTTGGCTTAGCTTAAACTTCACACCAGACTATGGTTAAGCTTAACTGTGGTTTGATGTGATGCCTGAATTGGTAAACTATGGCTTGCATGTGGCCGGCAGAGCAAAGATGACATTCAGTTGTATCTAATGTTAGTCATACTCAGGGTAGACCTACTGAAATTAATGGATGTAGCTCATTGAGGTCTGTCAATTGCAGTGGGTCTGCTCTGAGTGTAACTTAGTTGGCTACAGCACTGAAAAACCAGTTCAGTTTATTTGTTCCAGCCATCTTAAGGAATCGTACAAAGTAACAGCAGTCTACCATCAATTGACATTTGATGACAAACATCATGCTTGCAAACTATGGTGGGGTAGCCAGTGTGGTGTATTCCAGATTTGTTGGACACCATCCTTATTCCATTCCATCAGGATGCCTCAGTTGGAGAGATGGGAAGCATCTTCCAGCTCATCCCAGAAGACCAGTTCCATCAGGAATCTCCTACCACTAAGGGGCCACAGGCTCTGCTTCCCTGATCTATAGCATGTGAATGAGCACATTTTTGTTGCTGTTTTGCAGCTGCCAAAGCAAAGGCAGCCACAGTCAAAGTCTCCTTATTTCTCCTGCTTTCAGTTGGTTGGACCAATCTTTGTAATCTTGCAGAAGGAACTGTAGAAATATATTCCAAACACTCTCACAAACAACACAGTGGAACATGCAACAATGAAATACCGCTTAGAGGTTTTATTACTATCAAATGTTGTGAAATAAATAGAAATTGAAATCCAGAGCTTTTATGTCCCAAGGTGAGCTTCATGGCTGATTGTGGATTTGAACATTAGTCTACCTGGTCCTAGTATGACACTCTTCACTACACCATAATACAACATGTGATTTAATGCCAACTTGTTGCGGACACAGTTTGTGTTCTTTTTTTCCTGTCTTATCATTTTCCAGCAGCTATTGAAAACAACTTTGTTCCGTTGGGCTTTTAATAATTAATTGTTCCCCTAAGGGCCTTTTCTGTCTGCATGTGATTTGATCTCTCATTTGCATTTGAGTTCTTGTCTGCATTTGATTTGCACCTCTTCTTGATACTTGCTTTTAGCTTTTGATTTTTTAAAAACCTTTTGTGTGCTTTCAAAAAAAATAGCTATTGTATGCTGCCTTGATGCAGAAAGATGACATTAAAAGCCGTGACAATCATAATAATCATAAAAATGTCATCAAAATAAACCATGATGCAAAATCAGGGATGAAAAATAACTCAGTCACAGAGAAAATGCTTTGCATGCAAAAGGTCTCAGGTTCGATCGCTAGCATCTCCAGGAAGAGTTGGGAGAGAGACACTTTGCAAATCAGCATATGCATGTATTTATTTTCATAAGATTCTCTGTCCTTCACCAGAAGGTCCCAGGGCAGGCCACAACAGTATAATCATCTAATTTAAAACAAGCAATACCATTTCTATAATTAAAAAACAAAGCAAAACAATTTGAAACAATACAGGTTAAACAAAACAGAAAAAGGTGCCCCCCCAACAAACCCGTGGCATCGGCCTTCGTTCTTTGGGCGTCTTCCTTTGGTCCGCAGTGGTGGCGGTGTGGTGCGGTGTGGTTTCGGCCTGCGGTGGCAGGCGGTGTGCGGTGCGTCCCTTTCGGCCTGTGCCGTGGGCGACGGGGTGCGGCGCGCCCTCCGGCCTGCAACATCGGCAGTAGGGTGTGACACGCCCACTGTCGGCTGTGGCATCGGTGATGTGACGAGACGCGCCCGTTTCGGCTGTGGGGCGACCGACGGGGTGCGGCGCGCCCTCCGGCCTGCGACATCGGCGGCAGGGTGTGACGCGCCCACTGTTGGCTGTGGCATCGGTGACACGACGAGACGCGCCCGTTTTGGCCGCGGCGCGGGCGGCGTGCCCTTTTCGGCCCGCGGTGTCGGCGGTGTGATGTGGCGCAGCGGTGTCAGCGGCTCGGTGGGGTGCCCCTTTTTCGGTTCGTGACAGTGGCGGCGGGATACGGCGCAGTGGGCCTGACACGGCATGTCTTTCTGTGATTTACGACATCGGCTGCATGGCATGACGTGCCCTTTCGGTCAGTGACATCGGTGACGTGTCACGACGCCCCCTCTTCGGCCAGCGATATCAAGTGTGGGACTGTGTTGGTGGGTTTGGTCGGTGGGTTTTGAATGAAGGTTGGTGTGTATATGTGATTGGAGTGAGTGCGTGTGTGTGTCTGTATATAAGTTTTTATTATGTGCCTGGGAAAGAGGCTTTTTCATCAATCGGGGGGACTTGAAGGAGCCCCAATTAGTGTAGTGACGGGCAGAGGGAGGTATGGCGCTGTGCGAAGGACGTGCCAGGTAAGGGGAACACGGACCAGACATGTAGTGGCTGTGCCTTGTTCCGGTTCTTCTCACATCCGCAGGGTTGTTGGTTGTCCTCTCAGCCAACTCTCGGATCTCCAGCTGCTGCTGTTAAATGCCAGATCGGTCCATAATAAAACCTCCCTCGTCCATGATTTGATTGTGGATGAGGCGGCCGATCTGGCATGTATAACCGAGACCTGGGTGGGTGAACAGGGAGGAGTTAGTCTTTCCCAGCTTTGCCCACCGGGGTACTTGGTTCAGCACCATGGTAGATCTGAGGGTCGGGGAGGTGGGGTCACTGTGGTCTATAAGAGTTTCATCTCACTCATCAAGCACCATGTCCATGCAGTTACTGGTCTGGAGTGTTTGCACCTTGTGTTGGGTCAGAGGGACAGACTGGGAATCTTGTTGGTGTACCGCCCACCTTGCTGCCCAACGGCTTCCCTAACTGAGCTGACGGAAGTGGTCTCTGAGGTATTGCTGAGATCCCCCAGACTACTGGTTCTGGGGGATGTCAACATCCATGCTGAGGCTACTTTATCCGGGGCGGCTCAGGACTTCATGGCATCCATGACAACCATGGGGCTGGCCCAATATGTTAGTGGCCCAGCACATGTGTCGGGGCATACTCTAGATCTTGTTTTTGCCACTGGACAGGGAGATGGTGATCTGGATGTGGGGAGTTTTACATCTCTCCCGTTGTCATGGACAGATCACCACTTGCTGAAGTTTAGACTCACAGCGGCTTTTCCCCTCTGCAAGGGTGGGGGACCTATTAAAGTGGTCCGCCCCCGGAGACAAATGAATCCTGAAGGTTTTCAAAGGGCTCTGGGGGATTTTCCGGCTGATAAGACTGACGCTCCTGTCGAAGCTCTGGTCGAACTCTGGAATGCAGAAATGACCCGGGCTGTTGACACGATCGCTCCTGCGCACCCTCTCCTGTGTAGAGCTCATACAGCTCCATGGTACACCCCAGAGCTGAGAGCGATGAAACAAGATAGGAGACGGCTAGAGCGAAGGTGGAGACGAACTCCTGACGGATGCAATCATGCGCTGGTAAGTGCTTCTACCAAGCTGTATTTAGGAGCGGTGAGGGTGGCGAAGAAACAACATTTTGCTGCCACTATTAGGTCATCTCTTTCCCATCCAACGGAGCTTTTTAGAGTTGTCCGAGGGTTGCTCCATTCCGGCCCTCAGGACATGGTAGGGTCATCGGTGGCCCGTTGCAATGAGTTTGCTGGACACTTCCAGAATGAGATCTTATGCATCCGCCGGGACTTAGACTCTCAGTTTATAGCAGCTGATCCTAATGAGGTGTCCAGAGCTCAGTCTTGTCATGTTTTATTGGATGAGTTTCAGTTGGTTCAGCTCGAGGACGTGGACAAGGTGCTTGGACAGGTGCGTGCTACCACTTCGGTACTAGATCCTTGCCCCTCTTGGCTAATAAAATCTAGCAGGGATGGAACAGCTGACTGGGCCAGGGAAGTGATAAATGCCTCTTTACGAGAGGGAGTGGTTCCTGGCTGCCTGAAAGAGGCAGCAGTGAGACCGCTTCTGAAAAAAACCTTCCTTGGACCCAGAAAATTTCAACAGCTACAGACCAGTGGCGAATGTTCCATTTCTGGGCAAGATCCTGGAACGAGTGGTTGCTGGCCAGCTCCAGGCACTATTGGATGAAACCGATTATCTAGATCCATTTCAATCGGGTTTTAGGCCCGGTTTCGGCACTGAGACAGCCTTGGTCGCCCTGTATGATGACCTATGTCGGGAGAGGGATGGAGGGAGTGTAACTCTGCTGATTCTCCTTGATCTCTCAGCGGCTTTTGATACCATCGACCATGGTATCCTTTTGGAGAGGCTCGCGGAGCTGGGAGTTGGAGGTACTGCTTGGCAGTGGTTCCGCTCCTACCTGGTGGGTCGTCTCCAGAAGGTAGTGCTTGGGGAGCGTTGCTCGACACCATGGGCTCTCCAATGTGGAGTCCCGCAGGGGTCAGTTCTGTCCCCCATGCTTTTTAACATCTATATGAAGCCGTTGGGTGCGGTCATCAGGAGATTTGGAGTGCGTTGCCATCAGTACGCTGATGACACGCAGCTCTATTTCTCCTTTTCATCCTCTTCAGGTGAGGCTGTCAGTGTGCTGAACCGTTGCCTGGCTGCAATAATGGATTGGATGGGAACTAACAAACTGAGGCTCAATCCTGACAAGACTGAAATGCTGCTGGTGGGTGGTTTCTCTGACCAGATAGTGGATATACACCCTGTCCTGGACGCGGTTACACTCCCCCTAAAGGAACAGGTTCATAGTCTGGGAGTTGTTTTAGATCCTTCCCTGTCACTTGAGAGTCAAGTAGCCTCGGTGGCACGGAATGCGTTCTACCAACTTCGGTTGGTGGCCCAGCTACGTCCCTATCTGACCAGGGAGGATCTAACATCAGTAGTACATGCTCTGGTAACCTCGCGATTGGATTACTGCAATGCACTCTACGTAGGACTACCTTTGAAGACAGTTCGGAAGCTGCAGCTCATGCAAAATGCGGCGGCCAGATTGATAACGAAGACCAAGCGGTCTGAACACATAACACCTGTTCTGGCTCGCTTGCACTGGCTGCCAATATGCTTCTGGGCCAGATTCAAAGTGTTGGTTTTGACTTAAAAAGCCTTACACGGTGCAGGACCACAATATCTGCTGGAATGCCTCTCCCGATATGAACCTGTCCGTACACTATGTTCTACATCGAAGGCCCTCCTCCGAGTCCCGACTCAGAGAGAGGCTCGGAGGGTGATAACAAGAACTAGGGCCTTCTTGGTGGTGGCCCCTGAACTGTGGAATAGTCTCCCCGATGAGGTGCGCTTGGTGCCGACTTTGCTATCTTTTTGGCGCCAAGTTAAAACCTTCCTCTTTTCTAAGGCATTTTAATTTAATTTTAATTCTAATCTAGTTTAAAATCTGCTATAACTGATTTTAGATTTTTCATTTTCTTATATGTGTTCTTGTTGTATTATTATGGGTTTTTATTGTATGTATTTGTATTTTTGTATTTTTGCTGTACACCGCCCAGAGAGCTATGCTAGTCGGGCGGTATAAAAATCTAACAAATAAATGAATAAATAAATAAATAAACCGTGGCCACATCTGTCCCATATATTTAAAGCACTGTCATGCCACTTTAAGCAGTCATGGCTTCCCCCAAGGCATCCTGGGAACTGTAGTTTCCAGAGCTTGGAAGATTACTTTTAAAAAGTAATAAATTACAGTTACAGTTACATGGCCCCAAAAAAGTAGTAATTACCGTTACAATTACAATTGCTCTGAAAGTAACTGATTACTTTACTTTTCCTCCAAAGTAATCACTACAATTACATTTCAGTTACTTTTGAAAAAAGCCTACAAGGTGCTGGCCTTGGCTGCCGCACATCTAAGTAGCCTAAAACAACATTAAAAATAAACAAACACATACAGAGGTAGTAGAATAATTATTTTTATTCATAAGATAGCAATGGTGGTCTCTCTGCTGGTAAGGGTGGTGGGGAAGGAGGCTGAGGCCACTACTCAGATCTTTGCACGTCAAACCAGGTGCAACCCCCCCTCAGCCAGCCAGCATAATCTCTCACACATAAACACCTCCCAGACCCTGTCCTGCCACCAACTAAAGGACACTCACTCAAGCAAACATTTTCCCCTGAGATGCAAAAAAGTTAAAATACTGCAAATGCAGCACAGTAGCCAGAGAGGGTGGTGGAGGCCACTTTGTGTGCCAAGTGCAAACACAGTATTCTCTCTCTCTCTCTCTCTCTCTCTCTCTCTGTCTCTCTCTCTCTCTCTCTCTCTCTCTCTCTCTCACACACACACACACACTCTCTCTCTCTCTCTCTCTCACACACACACCATCTTTCTCCTCCACAGTTCTTTATCTCCATTCTGCTGCTGCCTCCTTCTCCTTTATCCATGTTCTTGACCTCCAGATACTTTTCCCCTCCACTCCATTCTTCACCACCACTATCCATTTTTAAAAATAATTGTTTTCTCCACTCCACCTCGTCTCACTCTCCGCCTTCTCCCTTGTCGCCTTCTACCCACCCACAGAGCATGAGGGAAGAGCGACACTGCACAGAAGCCCAGTTTGAGGCACATGATTTTCATCCACAAATCAGAGGAGCAGAAGACTTCCCCTGTTCTCCCCTCAAGTAATGCCCAAAAGTAATTCTGGAAACATTACAATTACTCCACAAAAGTAGTAAAATTACTCCTAGTTCTATTACAATCAAAATGTAAAGGAATTACCCACTCGTTACTCAAAAAAGTAATGAATTACAAGTAATTTGTTACTTGTAACTAGTTACTTCCAAGCTCTGGTAGTTTCTTAAGGGTGCTGAGAATGGTTAGGAATAGGGATGGGTGAGAAATAACTGCATTTCAAGCCGAATCTATCAAATTTACACTTTCTGAAACAATATCAGAACCGAAACTCAGCCATCCTTCAAAATTTGCATTTGTCCAAATTTTGTGATGCAGTTCTCCAACCAATGTTTACAAAAATGCATAGTTAGTGGAAAGTAGGCATTCAAATGAATATATGAGTGAAAAACAACATACAAAAACGCATTGTATGATGGGAAATTGTTTGCAAAAATGTGTGCATTGGTCAAAACTGCCTACAAAAATGTGTTTATTATGAGAAATTTGCACTGAAATGCTGGAGAATCTTCATGAGGAAAATTCGCAGATTGCTGCAGGAATGTGGAGAACTGAATTTAAGATTGGAAAAATGAGAAACTGCGACAACCAAAATTGACAGGTCTTTCCATCCCTATGGGCAGCTTTCCTTTGTTAACAGGAGATGGTGGCAGAAGCTCCCGTTTGCTTCTCTGTATCCCAGTTTGGGAAGGGCCATAGCTCAGTAGTAGAGTATCTGCTTTGCATGCAGATGTTCCGAAGTTCAATCCCTGGCATCTCTTGGTAGGGCTGAGAGAGACTCCTGCCTGAAACCCTGGAGAGCCACGTCCAGTCAATGTAGACAGTGCTGAGCTAGATGAACCGTTGGTCTGACTTAGTATATAGCAGTTCCCTATGTTCCTAACCTATCTGCACTTATACTAATATTCACCAATAGGCAAAAAAACCCTTGCGGTTTAAGAACGTACCTATAGCCAACAGATGTTTCTATCAAACTTTAAAAAGCAGAGAAATTGGGCAGCTATAGTGAATGCACCAGGGGAGCAGGAGACCTGACCTCCTCTCTGACATATTGTATTGCCCTACAAATTTGTAAAAAATGCAAACATAATTTGGGTTGGTCTTTCACAGTCCAATCCACTTCCTGTGTAGCTTGGAAGAATTTGATAACGTGTCTCTGAGTGTATGGTGAGTGGTGGCAACACCTGCAGTCAGCCCAAATATCACAAACAAGACATGTGCTGTGCTGATCTTACTTCAGCAGAGATGAAGCAACAATATTAAGACAGTTGATACAGTTCAGATAGTCACTTTAAATATGTTTGATTTACTTTGCAAGGACTTCCGGTTAACTTTGTTTCCGGTAAGACGTACTTATCTATGCTCTCGACCTTTTAGCTTAAAAAACTTATAAATTCCTTTATTTGGAGCTGCTATAGCAGTTGAACTACGGACAAGGAGTTAAGAATGCCAAATTGAAACCTGATTTAATCTCATAACACCCCTTTCTTCAAACCATCTGGTCTCTTTTATCTTCGGCGTTCTGGCTATCAACAAGCGGGAGGTGCTGCCATAAATTACCTGTGATTGTTATAGCCCATAAAAGTTCCGCTGTAGAAGCCCAGAAGTTTCAAACTCAAGTATTTACAGAGACAGCTACTGCCACATATCACCGCCTAATAATTTAAATCCAGAAAGGAGCTGACGTGTTTTCTTCTGCATATAGCAGTCACAGCTTGAGACTTTAGACAACCTGCCGGATTCTGAAAGTGTTTTCACTTTTTATACAACCACTTTGAGTGCTGTGCCTAATGGTAATGACTAGGAGAAATTACCAGGAGTTGGGAATTCCCACTGAGGGCGATGTAGTGACAAGTACGTCTCAACCTAAAATCACGAGATTCTTTCCTTCTTCACGTGACCCACTCCACTCGGAGCTGCAGTCTCCTTTAATACATCAAGTGAATCCACCGACTGTTAACTCTCACGAATGGACTTTAGATCATCCTCTCTCTGTCAAATCCTATAAGACCTTCCCACCCTCCAAAAATCTTGCTGAGGAGCTCCAGGACGCTGGTTTTAATTTTTCTTTGAACTCGGTAAACGATGCCACCCCGTCAGCATTTCTAACTATTGACTCATACCAACTATCTAAGGGACAGATAACGCCCCCTCCTGACAGGAGGGAAGAACAGGATGATTCTTCTCCGGTTGGTTCTGATCAGGTATGGCAGTCTTTACTGCTTGACGAATTAAAGCTTGTCAAAGCATATATTTCAGAAACCAACCAATTACTTACAACGTTGGTGCAGACGTTTAGGTCCACTCCGTCTGCAATTTATGGAGTGCATGAACCTGCAGCATCACCATCCTCCTCCTCTGAATATTTGAGTGGCCATGCTAGCGGATCTGGTAATCGTAAGAATAAGAAAAGAAACAGGGTTCAACCACCCAATACAAAGAAAGCCAAGAAATCTAAAAATATCAAGAATCCTAAGACCAACCATTTAAACAAAATGAACTTTAAACCACTATTTAAACAGTTGGAGCCCCAAAGGGCGTGCAACTCTTCAAAGCAGTGCCGCTTGTCCAAAATGGGAAATTGTTCTCCCTCAAAGTCAGAACTACTTCATGACTCCAAATCTACCCTTTGGGATCCCAACCTCTCTAGTGAGGAGGCGAAGAGAAAGTTTCCACCCCCGAGGAGTCTCCTAGTCTCTTTGACTGTTATCAAAGGTCGCTACTCGCCTCATTGGAATCTAGTTTTACAACCTGATAAGTTGGTAATTTCATACAACTGTAAAGGCAATGGGCGGCGACCCTCGTTCCTGAGTATCCCATTTTTGGACACTTGCTTCGGTCAATCTCTGCAGGCACCACAGCGGATGAACTACATCAGGTCCATGAGGATCCTCCCTTCTAACACACATGAGTGGCGCTTGATTGTTACCTGCCACTCACGTATTGTGGCCAACCAAATTTTCTGAGTGAGAGACATCTTGGGAAAAAGGGGCTTATCAGTACAAAGATACTACACTAATGTGGCCCCTCCTACTCCGCTGGAAGCTCCCCTTATACAGACCACATGACCTAGTACTTCTTTATCTGCAGCAACTCCAACCAATAACACCCGCCAGATGCTCCTACAGAAGTCTTTTGGGGCGTCAGAAAGTCATTCTGCTCTGGCTGACCAATCCCAAATGATGTCTGTCCTTATTCAGGAAATGGAACCTGAGGAGCGGCAGCTCACAGAGCTCTATTCTCATTTGCCTGACATCGAGCGGGCGGCTCTTATTAACAAGTTACATCAATTGATCCAACGTCTTAGGTCTTCGGTACCTGTTACAGCTCCATTAGTTAATCCTGCTACAATAATACCAGCGGGGGACATTTATTGCTCTTCAAATACTCCCTCCAGATGTACCAGGAGTGTCAGTCCCTCCCCCCTAAATAGGTCAATTCAGGTAGGTGAGGATTGGGATAAAGTAAGATTTTTGTACCCTGAGGAACTAGGCTCGCCTACAAGTGTCTCCGGATCTCTAAATCAAATTGCAGAATTGAACTGACAACTTCTGCCAGTGGAAAGTTCTGCTTCACGAGCTGACTCTGATACCTCTCCACTGTTTGTGTGCAACGCTGGGTCCTCTCTTCTGGCCAACTTCCCTCTTCATTTTCTTTCATGGAATATTGCTGGCTGGAATGCCAAGCAAAATGATCAAGAGTGGATCTTCTATCTTAACAACCATGACATAATTTTCCTGCAAGAGACTTGGACCACTTATAAACCTCTTCTGAATGGATACTCCTCAATACATGTTCCAGCGATGCCTTCGGACTCAACGAAAGGCAGACCAAAAGGGGGTCTGGCGATATTGATCTCTACCTCTTTGGTTATCCAATTCAAAGCCCTTCAGCCCTTGAAATCCACCGCGATGGCAGTCCTTATGCATTTCAATGCAACATCTTTACTGTGTATTAATGTATATATCCCTCCCTTATCTGTGCGGAATCTTATAGAGCAGGTTTGGGAAGAGCTAGATAACTATTTACTAGATCTTGAGTCCACCTACCCCAAAGCCTAAATGATAATTATGGGAGATTTTAATGCTAGGATTGGGTCAAATAACATCTCTCTGTTCACCTCAAAACTATGGCACGGTGAAGACTGCGGCCGTTTTGCCTCCGTCCCAAATAGGAAATCGAAGGACGCTAGGGTTAACTATGGGGGAATCTGCCTGGCTCGGCTAGTAGGTTGTCACAATCTGACCATCCTAAATGACCTCGACCATATAGATGACTGTGCGGAATATACGTACATATCCAATCATGGCAGCAGTGTAATCGACTACGCAATAATATCCTCTAAGTTACTTAACTTAACATCAGCATTCGCCATTGGCAATAGACAAAATAGTGATCATCTCCCCCTTAGTTTCCTATGTCACCTATCAGAGAAGATGCGCTTAACTTCTAATTACAATACCACAGTAAATCGCTCTTACTTTTTCCATAAACGGTCTATTTGGTCTCCCTTTCTAGCCTCCAGAATTGAAATTTTTCTCTCATCCCCCGAAGCCATGTCTTACCGAGCGCATTTAATGAATTCCTCCTCTTTAAAATCCCTATTTAGTGACTATGATTCCCTAATTTCGAATTTAAATACTATTTTGCTTCCCAAGCTTTCTGGTCCCAAAGCAATAACGAGTGCTAGTCCAAAATGGTTTGACAGCGAATGTTTGTCCCTCAAACAGCAGTTAAGGAATGTTTATCTAAAATACCGTCATCAAAATCTTAACTATCTCCCTCCCGATTACTATGCCATAAAAAGAAAATATAAATCAACGTTGGCCATCAAAAGGAGGTTGGCAGTCCAAGAGGAGTGGAATAGCCTGATTCAAGCATCTAGGTCCAAAAACTCCAAAAATGTCTGGTCCATTATTTCTAAAGCCTTTAGGTTTTCGCATTCTGCTCCATGCAATATTCCCCCTCAAAGTTGGGAACGGCACTTTACAGCTATGTACGTGAACACTCGACACAATGCCCCATCTTCTTTTCTCCCCCCGGACTCTTCGTTGCTTCCGGTATGGTTACCCGTTTCTCAGAATGAAATAAGGGATTTGATAATTGGGCTACAAATGGGTAAAGCACCTGGCTCAGATAATATGCCTCCAGAGCTATTAAAAAACTTTCAAGATTGGTGGGCTCCACTATTGGCCCACTTATTTACTAGATTCAATGATACTGGTCATTTCCCTGCAGCTTGGCGTGAAGCAATAATCATACCCATTTTCAAAAAAGGGGATAGAGAGGACCCCACAAATTATAGGCCCATAAGTTTATTATCTGTAATAGGTAAGTTATATGCTTCTTACCTGAAAGTAAAACTCCTTACCTGGATGGAGGAACATGATATTCTCGGAAGGGAGCAAGCAGGGTTCAGGAGAGGACGTTCCGTCCTTGACCATTGTCTTCTCCTGAACCACCTTGCAGAAAAAAACAGAAGTCAAAGGGGCAACGGCTTATATGTTGCTTTTGTTGACCTAAAAGCTGCTTTTGATTCTATCCCCCGGGATAAACTTTGGACCAAACTAGCTAAAACTTCCATTGATAAAAGGCTTCTTTTTTTGATCTACAACTTGCATCAACATACATCCTTGCGGGTTCGCTGCGGACGCGAAGGCGGTTTAACTAATTCTATCTCTACAGACACTGGGGTGAGACAGGGATGTATTCTAGCTCCCCTGTTATTCAACCTGTATTTAAATGACCTGAACGCTCGCTGTCTTTCTCACGACCATCATTCTCCTAAAATCGCTGCACTAAGCTGTCCCCTATGATTATGTGCAGATGCTGCTGCCCTTCTTTCTTTCTCGAAGGTGGGTCTTAAGCGAACTGTCCACGCTTTTATGGCCTATTGCAGTGAGAACCTTTTAACTATTAACTATGCTAAAACAAAAATCCTAGTGTTTCCTAAACGAATAACCACCCCTGTTTGGACTATTAATGGCCACCAAATCGAACAGGTTGACCATTACAAATATCTTGGTATTACCTTTCACTCCTCGCTGAACTGGACCACCCACATAAGGGCGGTGGTGCTGAGTGCCAGGAATACCATAAAGGGTCTGCTTCGTTACTTCTTTTACAAAGGAGGGCAATTCATTCCAGCACTTATTCAGATCTTTAAAACCAAGATCATCCCCCAACTTTTATACGGTGTCCCAATTTGGATCCATGCATTCAACTCTTCAGTTGAAGCGGTGCTTTCCACCTTTTTATGCCGACTATTAGGTGTCCCAAGATGTGTTACCTCGGCTGCCCTTAGATTAGAATGCGGGCTTACCTCGATTGAGTGTCACTCTTGGCTGATGTCTGCTAACTACTGGGCCAAATTATCGTTTGACCTCCCCCTCTGGTTTTTTATCCTTCCTTTGGAGCGACAATTTTTTCTCTATTTGGAACAGAAAAATGGAGACGAAATTGGCACGGAATGGCCTTTCTCGAGAATATCTATCTTCTCATTCTCCTGTTTCTGCTAAATCCATTATCCGGTCCTGACTTAGGGACATTGATTTTCAAACTTCAATTGCCATGGCTTCCAAAATATGTTCTCCCCTTCATTTGAATTTAAGATTCGAATGTGGTAAGTTCGCCCCTTATTTGGATTTTCTTACAGTCCCCAAATTTCGCTTAGCCTTTTCTAAGGCTAGGTTTAATTCTCTACACTCTGCAGTTCTGGAAGGGAGGTTCTTGGGCCTTCCCTATGAACAACGTGTCTGTCCCTGCAGAGCGGGTAATATTGAAACTATCCAACATATGCTTTTTCCCTGCCCTTTATATTCCTGGACACGCAGTAAGTTCCTAAACCCCTTAATGGCAAGTGTCCCTCATAAGTCTCCCGAATCCATGATAATTTATCTTTTATCTGGCTCAAATAAAGAGATTACCACCCAAGTCGCAAAGTTTTTATATGTGGTCCAACAGAAACGCAGAGCTATTACTACTAGTTAGTAAGATATTGGGTACTACTCAACTTGCCACTATTTTTATTTCTGCTCTATTTGATTATATTGTGTTTTGCATTGCATTATAGTTTAATTTCGTTTTTATTCTGTATATACTATGGGTCTGTGACCGCAATAAATTATTATTATTATTGTTGTTGTTATTATTATTATTATTATTATTATACTTTGCAATTTTAGTGGTTTCCTAAAACAGCAGAAGTGCTTGTAAAGGGTAATCGTGGCACTGCTGGGGTTGGATGGCAAGGAGCATTTTAGAAATGAGCCATGCCTCTGACTCCCTTCCCCCATTAAAACTGTTGATTCAGAAATGCTGGGTTTGGTCTCTGGGTAGCTGCAGGATGAGGTGTTTGACTCCCTCCCCCCACATTAAACCCATTTTGCTAAGTTGGTTCTTTCTTTTTGGCCTACCTTGCAGAGATGGCGTCAGACATACCTGGGTCTGTGACATTGCCTGTGGCACCTATGGCAGCCGGACAAGTGAGAATGGCAGGATCCATGCCTGCTAGAGGAGGAAAGAGGCGCTCAGGGTAAGTTGAGTTCAGGTGTTTGAAGTAAAGTTGAAAATTTCTTCTCTGTATGTAGATCTAAGGCAGGGGAGGGAGGAACTTCCCATCCCCCCCCAAACAGCATGGAGCTAGATACCCAGGCATGTAGTTGTAACCTGCAGTTTTATTACATATAATTCCTTTAAATTGCTGATTTTGGGTTGTCTCTAAGGTCTACTCTGAGTAGAATGTAGTTAGATACAACACTTTATATTTAAATGTTTATGTTAACTTGTTTTTAATACAGAGTTTATCTGTATTTTTAATGACTAGATTAGATGGTGCTTTGTAAAATAACATATACCGCTTCCGGAAGAACTCTGGAGGGAGTTTTCTGGCTTTTTGGGTTTGAGACATAAAATATTTTTGGGTGGGTTGGGAAGTAGTTACTAGATACTGATGTTACCAGTTTTGAGGCTACTTTTGGATGTGAAGCTATTGGGTAGTTTTACTTAACCCATTGATGAGCTTTATGCTCACTTAAGTTGTGATGTATGTTCAACGAACTGGTAACTGTTGATTTATTTATTTCTAGTGTTATGTTGTAGTGATGGCTTACATTGTGTTGTGTAATGTTACTGTAGTACTGTATTTTTTTTATGAGAGCCACTTTGAGCACAGATGTATTGAACTAATTCCTTCTCAGAGTAGTCCAACTGAAATGAATGAATTTCAGTTTATTTATTCATCAAAGTATTTATATGCCTCCCTCTTGCAAAATATCGTGGTGATGCAGAGCAACATAAAAACATTAAAAAGCCATACAGAACTATCATTGAAATATCTGGCTACTCAAGAGACATTTTAAACAGCTGCATGGGTCTTTCGGCACAAAAATGTCTTCAAGAGACACCTGAAAGTCAAAAGTGTGAATGCCTGCCAACTCTCTGCTAGAAGAGCATTCCACAGCATGGGATTGGGACCAGCAG
The DNA here is from genome assembly GCF_030035675.1 of Rhineura floridana. Lineage (NCBI taxonomy): Eukaryota > Metazoa > Chordata > Lepidosauria > Squamata > Rhineuridae > Rhineura > Rhineura floridana. Next base: position 15,390,767 of record NC_084493.1, on the reverse strand, counting down.
CACTGAATGCCGAACTTCGGGGTTGAGGCCAGTGAGCCTCTGTAACACAGGGGACAACTAACATAACTTCTCCAGATGAACTCAGTGATCGAGCTGCGATGTAAGGACTCAGACGCTCCTTAAGGTATTCTGGACTGGAGTTGTTCAGGACTTTGTATATCAACACAAGAGCCTTGAACCTGGTCCAGAAGTCCAGTTAATTATATCTATCAATTTTAGTGGGTCTACTCTGAGTAGGACTAGTGTTGATTACCACCCAATGACTATATGAGAAAGCTAGCGAAAGTACAGTGGCTAAGAACCTGATCAAGAAATTAGGAAGTTCCCATTTTTGAATCTTGTCGTTCCCATGAACTTTATAGACAGCATAAGAGTTGTTCTTAGGCTTAACCCCACATGGGGATAATAAAACTGTCCTACCTGACAGGGTGTTGTTGTTGTTTGTATTTATTACTCACTTTTTTCCACAAAAAGTGACCCAAAGCAACTTACAAAATGATACAAACATTAAAGCAAGTGTAAAAAACGAAAACCAAATGAAAATCTGGCAACACATCCATAATATCCCTAACAAAACCCACCCCACTAAATGATAAAGAGGCCACAAATATACCTAATACTCCAAAGTTAAGGTCTGAAAACCTGAGCGTACTGGGCCCTAAAAATAGGTAATGAAGGTGCCAGGTGTGCCTCCCTAGGGAGAGCATTCCACAAGTAGGGAGCCACCCTTGAAAAGGCCCGTTCTCATGTTGCCATAGCAGCTGTAATCTTTACAAGATAATCATATACGGGAAGTGCTTTGGATGCTATAAAACCACTCTGAATGCTAGGTATTAGTGATGGTATTATTATTGTTGTTATTATTATTATTGAGATCATCCTGCTTCTTCAAGTCTGAACCAGATCTACAACAGCTGAATAATGTGTGAACAGTATAAGATAGCTCAGCACTTAAGGAAGAGTTTGTGTGAAAGCAAGCGTCCCATCACCAGGATGGTATTCTCCCATATGATATGTGGCAGCAACTAAAATAATCAGGAGATGTCTTCTTCTGTTTCCTGCCCTCATCTGAGATGGGGTTGATGGCAACACATGAAGCAGGGCTATAGCTCAGTGGTAGAGAATGTGCTTTGCATGCAAACAGTCCCAGGTTCAACCACCGACATCTCCAGGTAGGGCAGGGAAAAGATTCCCGTCTGAAACCCTGCTGCAGTCAGAGAGCTGCAGCCAGTCAGTGTAGACAGTACTGAGTTAGATGGACCATTGCTCCGCCTGCTTTTGCCTCTGGCCCTGCCCTTCACTGACATGTGGTTATCCAAAAGGAAATGCAGCCCTCGGGATGAAAAAAGTTCCCCACCTCTGGTCTAAAGACAGCATTTACAGAGAAGTTCCCCCCTTTCCATTGCTCCATCTGTTTCTGCTCCCCCTACCCACATGAAACTAGTCCAAGGTCCACATGAAATTGGACCGAGGGCCGCATGTGGCCCTTGGGCCACAGGCTTCCCTTTCCTAATCTATGGCTAAAAGCCAGTCCTTTGCACTGCAGTTGATGACAAATTTGAATGCCTGAATATGGTGCTCTTCATTCTTCTTTAATGAAAGAGGAAAGAAATACTTCTGTGCACAGAGAAAATAGCTTGACTACTAGTTTTCTCTATTCATCTCTTTAAATTGCATGTGGATACTTGCATGCTTGCATGCAATTCTGTTGGGGTGGGCTTCTCTATGCAATGTTTGCATTTGGATGTCACAATAAACCATGGTTTAACGCAGGGTGGGGAACCTTTGGACTAAAGGCCTAATTAGGCCTGGCACGGGTCCCAGTTTGGCTCACAAAGTCATTTCCCCAAAACCGAATCCACCTGCCCCGACATATGGTGCCATATATGACATCATGTGTGGAGCAAGGAGAAGTATGTCTTAATAGCACAATTGGGAACCTTAAAGTGTGCCCCCAGTTGTTAATTGGCAAGGAAAGCTTGCTTACCTCACCAGTATTTAACTGATTGGCAATGAAAGCAAATCTTCTGGGATTCCCAATATGGGTTCCCCATAGGAAGGCAATGTCATGAGTCACATGTTGTCAGGTCCCTGCCCACCCAGCAAAGTAGCCCACTCTGGCCCACCGACTGTATTCAGTTCCCTGACCCCTGGTTTAACATGAAGGGAATTAGCCTTGCCTCCTTTAGGTGCTTGCACTACTCCATGCCCCCCATCATGGGCGTGAAGAGATTTCAAGTTTGCTTCCGATTGCAATTAACCACAATTTAGCATTGCATTGGAACTCTAAAACTAGTTAATGTTAGCTATGATATGTTGAAACAAGTCACTTCATAACTCATGGTTTCAGGCAAACCATTGTTAAGATTAACTGCAGTTGGTTTGAATGACACAATAAGCTATGGTCATTCGAAACAGAAATGTGTCTAACCTTCTCAGAGCTGTGCTAGAGGAGGACAGTGGGGAGTTCACAAGACTGGGGGATGTGCTAGACTCAGTTTTGTTGAGATAAACCATGGTTTATTGTGATGTTCAAAAGCAGCCATAGAAAACCAGCATTTCAGAAAGAAGTGTTCTGCCTCAATTTCTGTCTCCCTCCCTCTCCCCCCACTCTTGTGTAATAGATGTATTTTCATGGGGTGACATTCAAATGTGCAAGTCTCCATCTGCAGCCTTGAGATGGTTCTGTCCTAAGCAAAGCTTTGTAACTTGATTCTGGACTAAGAGATGGAACTTGTTCCTTAAATCTCTTAAAAATAAAATTGCACTAGAATAATATTTAAAGTACTTCTTGTTTTTTCACAAAGGGTTGAGCAGATCATGTATGCCTCTCACCTTTGCATCAGTTTAATGTCAGTCATCTGTTTTAACAGTGCAAGCCTATACATATCTACTTGGAAGTAAGTCCCACTGAATGAAGTGGGGTTTGCTCTCATGTAAGCAAACCCACATAATTGCAGTCTAAAAGGCTTTCTTTATTTTTTAAAACGTTAATGTGTTTTTTTCTTATAACACAACATTTTAGACACCCAGCAACTTTGTACTGAGGACTCAAATTAGTTTTTCCCCTCTGTTTTTTCCTTTGGCCTTTCACAATAGGCAATTAATGTATGAAATAAGGAAATGAGATTTATTCCTTCATTTTGAAAAGTTCCATTTAAAAAGGGGGCCTAGATAGCTGGTATAGCACAGTGGGGAGGAGAGCCTTGCTGGGAGTCCAGAGTCTGTGAGTTCAAATCGCCTCTCGTGTCTCCTGGGTGTAAAGAGCCAGCTAAAGATCACCCCACAGAGAGTGGCTCAGGGGTTACGTGCCCTTCCACCTGTGCAGCCGTGGGCAAGCTGCATAGTCCATAGGAGCCCAGTTGCCCCCAGCTGGCAGTTGCGGACAAGGAAGAGGCTGGCTTGTGCAGCTGTGGCAAGCTGAGCAGGCCCTAGCCAGCTGGGGAGGACTAGCCTCAGAGGGAGGCAATGGTCAACCCCCTCTGAATACCGCTTACCATGAAAACCCTATTCATAGGGTAGCCATAAGTCGGGATCGACTTGAAGGCAGTCCATTTCCATTTTTTCTTTTTGTTTGTACTTGAGAAAAGAAAACAAAAAACGTCTCTGCAGTGGTATGGTTTGTCTTCTTGGAACTATTTCTGCCATTGTTGTGTGGCATGCGGTTTACTCTCTCTGGCTAGAGGATCTCATCTGATGGGGTCAAAGTCAGATGGTAATTGTGTTTTTCCCAGTGTGTAGTACAATCCTAAAGGTTAATAGCCCAGTCTTTGAAGCATGATGGAAGACATTTTTCTGAGAGAATTTATAATGTATTTCTTTTTCCTACCCCTTGAGAAAGAAAGACGGGCACTTTGTAGGGTTTTTTCCAAATTTTCTTCAACACATTTTTGTGGCAGCCGCCATTTCCCGTTCCCACAGCACTCCGGAAGAACACTGGGTCAAAGACATTGTGGTGAGTGTAACATGGTAGCCAAGCTGCCAACGCCTTAAGGAAAAGAAGAGAGAAGCTGTGTTACTGCCACTCCCAGTGACGAGCCCACTCCTGAGGAAAAGTTGAAGAATTTCTCCTCACCCTGGAGAAATTTAGTGACATGGTTCCTTGCCACTCAAATTTTTCTACCCCCAAAGTGAGTAGAGAATTTTGAGAGACCATTTACACACAGCTCTCTTAGGCTGTTCTCTGTAAAGGAAGAAGCTAATATCTCAACCCACCCACTCTTAAAATGCATTAGTACATATGTTTCACGCTAAACATTCTCATCTTGAGGTTTTAAATGAGAAAAATTGTTAAGGAAATGGATATATACATTTGTGGCAAATGAATGACATTCAGTGAAATCTAAGTGTTGAGATTGCAGGAACGCTTGTTTTGAAGATGACTTATGCAGGGAAAACTGCTGATGCTGTGAATATGATGGCTGAAGACCTTCAAAGAAGGGGACACATGGCCTCAGTCTGACTTCAGGCTCTCTTGGGTTGACGGGATGTTCTTAGGAATGCTCATCTGCACAGGAGCTGGATGTGAACCAAGCTCACTTTACAGTTTGCCCTTCCTTGCTGGATCGTCACCTTGTAGTGGTGAGTGGGCTTGCGTGTTCCAATGAACCCTGTGAGCAATGCCGTCAGGAGTCATGTGCTCCCAGCAGGGTCACCCATGGCGGTAAGGTCAAGGGAGAGGAACCAGACAAAGAACGATCCAAGAAAGTCCTCAGCGGCAGAACAGGCGTAGGATAACAATGTGTGTTACAACAGCTGTGAAGGCAGATGAAGGCTGCATCAGATAAAGGACTTCCAATCATTGTGGTATCCATGCCATTGGATCACAGCCTTTTTCTGTCAAGATTGTGTGTTGATCGTGGTGCGCCTATCTCTCCACATAAAACAAATTCACGCACAGGCGTCTTCCATAACAAAAGTCCCATGGCGATTGGCAAATGGCGACAGGGGCAGGACTGTGAAATCCAGAAGCTCCTAGTCATGGTCTGGTACATCGGCGGTGGATACAGATTCAGACGGATCCATTGTGAAAGACTATATTTTGGAAGACAATCTTACTCAGTCACGAGTGATCACCAAGAGAAGAAGAACAGTTTGCCAAACTGGCCACAGGATGTCACTGTTTCTTCACGAATATACAACTGTAGGACTCACCGAGGAATTATCTGTTTCTTCAGCAGGATACAATTGCAGGACGCACTGAGGAATTAAGTGGTTCTGAACGAATGCAGGATTTGATGAAAGGAGTGCTATTTCTCTGGCCACATTCACACCATGCATTTATTCCACTAAACAGTCATGGCTTCCCACAAAGAATCCTGGGAAGGGTGCTGAGAATTGTTAGGAGACTCCTGTTCTCACCAAGCTCCAATTGCCATACCAGTTTAACAGTCAGTCCCTCTTCCCAGAGAACAAGATGTGTTTTACAACTTTAGTACTCGCATGGTTTTTATCATATTCATATGACAAAAGGATTAGAATGTAAGAGTTTACATGAAAACAAATATATATTTTTGTCAAAGGTAGTGGTACTATGAGAGCCAGTGTGGTGTAGTGGTTAAGGTGCTGGACTAGGACCTGGGAGACCAGGGTTCGAATCCCCACACAGCCATGAAGCTCACTGGGTGACTTTGGGCCAGTCGCTGCCTCTCAGCCTCAGAGGAAGGCAATGGTAAACCACCTAATACCACTTACCATGAAAACCCTATTCATAGGGTCGCCATAAGTCAGAATCGACTTGAAGGCAGTACACACACACACACAGTGGTACTACACTGTAAATTTTAGTAGTTTCTTAAGTCTGTTATTGTTTTGTTAACAATGGCAGGTTTTACACATCTATGCAATTGCACAAAAAAAATAAGAAAACTACATGTAAAATTTTGATAGCTACGTAACTTGCCATTTCTTTATGTGGAACGCATTTTGGGTTGTTAAAAATGTATAACCGTTATAAAGAAAGATTGTAAACAAAGTGTGCCTTATAAAAAATGTTTATATAAATCCCTATTAAAAAACAAAACAAAAAAGAGGCAGTGCATTTGTTGAGCATCACTTCAGCTCTGTAATTGTACCAGACATATATTCACGTTCTGTGTTCCCTTGGTTCACTCTGTTCTTCGTTTTTTTAGGTTTAATGGGGGCAGTTTAGTTTCCGCTATGATTGAGGTTTTCCAGGGAAAAGTGATCCCTCAGCTCCTTTATGGAGCCCAAATTTGGGGGCATAATAACTTTGCCGTTCTTGAGACAATACAGAATTCCTTTTTGCGCTCCATCCTTGCCCTCCCAAGAGGCACGCCTGCCCCTCTTTTAAGGATGGAAACTGGGCTCCAGTCAATAGAATCCCTTGTGCATGCGGCCCTTGCCAGTTACTGGCTAAAACTCTCATCCTTGAATGATGCCCGCCTTATTAAGAACTGCTTTCTGGAGCAGCTACAGAGCCCCTCTTCTAACACTTGGGCTATGCACGCTAAATTAATGTTATCTTCATATGGGATAAACACAGAAATTTTGCCCTCCTGTGTCACCCCCCAAGTAAGATTTCTTTATAAGGACAGAATTCTGTTCTACTCAAGAAGGAAGGACGTGTTTGCTTCCACTCAGTCAGCCTTTTCCCGGTGGTATCCCTTAGTTAAAACATCTTTTGGGTTTGAACAATATTTCATCTGTCTGACCTCCACTGCTTTAAGAAAGGCCTTTATGGCCTTACACTTTCCAACTATGCCCTCCGCTTTTTTGGAGGGGAGATACGCAAAATGCCCCATTCATCAAAGACTCTGTATTTGTGAATTTCCTGAAGTGGAGGACATCGGGCACTATTTACTACGATGTGCGCTGTATACCGAGCCTAGAAGGAAATTCCTTGCCGCCATTTTATACTCCTGGAGATACAGACCACCTTTGGAGCAAACGTGTGCTCTTCTTGCTCCCTCCGATCCATGGGTAGCACTTCAAGTGGCAAAATTTGCCTTGGCGGCAGGGAAATTGAGAGCTGGTCATTTAGCAACTGTGGGTATGTGTCTGGAGCCCGCCCCTGACTAGTCTATTTTAACTATAAGCCCCTTGGCTTGTTTTTCTTTTAATGCATTTTAGGTATTGTGTGTGATCTCTTGTAATAGGAGTCTTTTATCGTTTATATGATTTTATTTGCCTTTTCCTATTTGATTGGTTGTACTATATTGTGATGGCCACTGGCTACAAACAGTAAATTTACCTATCATGTTCTGTGTTCTTTTCCTTACCAGAGAATTTCTGCAACACCAAAACTATCCGTGTACATTTCTCATTGTTTTGTGTCTGACTAGCACTGGCTTAAAAAATAATACTGTCCTGAACTTCCAGTTGAGGTAGCTTTTCCACCTCCTTCTAAGTAGAAATTAAGTCTTATAGGAATTTATCCAGTTAGTTTGATTGTAAGTCACTTTGGGTTCACTTTTGTGAAGAAAAGTGACTAACAAATAAAATAAAATAGATAATAAATAAATAAATAATTGTAGCTCAATGAGGGGAAGAGGTATTTCCTTACAACTCTCAGCACCCTTTTACAAACTACCCTTCTTTGGGGGAAGCCATGACTGTTCAAAGTAGAATAATAGTGGAATAAATGTATGGTGTGCATGCGGTCTCTCTCTCTCAAGGAATATATAAGTGATGGGATTATCAACTCTGTTAAGTTAAAGTTAAGCACTTTTAAGACACGTTGCTCAAGGACCGGTAGTAGCATAACTCTTAAGATAGCCTTCACCAACCCGGAGCCCTCCAGATGCTTTGGATTACAACTCTCATCAGCTGTGCTTGCTGCGGCTGACGGGAGTTGTAGTCTAAAGCATCTGAAAGGCACCAGGTTAGTGAAGACTGGCCTAAAGAGTTTCTGGCTCAAATTGTGCCTTGACAATAGCAGTTTTGGAATTCTGATCTCCATATGGCTGTGAATGCATTCCCCTGCAGTTATAAAGTGCATGGCATCCCGGGAGAATACCTGTGACAGTGCTTAAATCTTTCAGAATCCAAAGGAAGTGACAACAGTATAGGGTATGCAGATATATAAGAGTGTTGTTCTGAATTCTTGGTGGGCTTCCAAGGAAAGTTAAGATATACCAGACTGTGACTAGGGAGTAGGCCAAAAATTATTTGACTAGGTTGTGAGGAAAGCCGTGGGCAAACAAACTGGGTAAGTTTTGCAGAACATTGGGCCACAACACCTGGAGAAGAATGCTCTGGGACCTAGCTTGTCAATATCTCTTGCCCCTGCAGTTTCTTCCTCCTCCTTTTTTAACAGGGTCTGCCGGGAAGCTGCAGCCAAAGAAACCATGGTGGGTTAAAGGTGGCTTCAGAATCGTGCTTTTGGAAACAGGGCTGGGCTGAGGTGGAATTATTCCTTTACATGATGATGCAGTATCTCTTTCAAATTAGTTCAGTAAAATGGGATTTGGATAGAGCTGTTAATGCAATCTAGTTTCATTTTTTTTAAAGGGAGCAGTATTAGCAAATAGAAACAGAAAAGAAGGGGGTGAAAACAAACCCAGAAATAGGCCACATTTAACCAGTTGTTTCTTTACAATCAGAGCAACTCATTCAGAAAACTTAACATTTTTCAGAATGGAGTTTGATGACGAAGATGGTGAAGGGCCCAGCAAATTTTCAAGGTGAGTTTAAAAATAAAAAATAAAAAATGGCTCAACAAGGGACTTGTCATTGGAGGAAATAAACTAACTTAGATTATTGGTCTGTCAAGGTCATTGCTGAAATTTCCTACCTTTAATGGTAGGGCTGCCACCCAGCTGAAGATGGCTTAGGCTGCAATCCAAAACACGCTTACCTGGGAGCAAGTCTCATTGAACAAAATGGAGCTTACTTCTGAGTAGACATGTATTAGATAGCTCTGTTAGTCAATGAAGTGCATGAGTTTTAATAGATCACATCTGCATATATTTGCATGGAAATCCAGGGCCATGCCACCGTGGTAAATCTTCTGCTTTGGATGCAGAAAGTCCCAGCTAGATGAATCAGTGATCTAGGCTCAGTGTTCCTATATTCCTAATAATTCTGAAGACAAAAGTGTACTCTGTAATATTGTAATTATGCATAACATTGCTTGGTGTTGTGTAACATTTAAAAATCAACACAGGTTTACAAGCTAAATGTTTTTAGATGATGCCTGCATGTGTTGCAGCAGCGATCCCCTTAAAAATGGCATTTGTATTTTCTCATACATAGGCCATAATGTGCCTCTTCTAAGATAGTGTTTGCCGTCAGGAGTTTTCATAAGTACTTTCTTTGTAAATTGTGTTTAATTGCTGCCTGAAGAATCAGGGGTGCCTTTTTGGTTGATCAGAATTATTTTAAACCGGTTGATGCAATCAGTTAATCTTTTCAACGCTGTAGCCCTATGTGGAAGAAAATAGAGCTTCATGCTGTGTTAAATCGACAAGACTTGCCACTTTTATTAAAAGAAAACAAAGCAAACAAACAGAACAAGGCAAAGCACAAACAGCTGCTTGGAGAGAAAATTCAGGCAGGCATAAGTCCCTTCAAAGGTTCTCTGCCATAGAGAACCTTACAGCAAAATTTGTAAGGTGTACACAAGCAGATTTCTATCATCACGTAAACATTTCCACTACTTGGAAAAGGAATGCCCGAACTATGCACATAAGCTTATCTAATTGTGGCCTTCTAGAAGGCTGAGCATCAGCAGTTTTTCTCGGAACACTCTGACGCGTACTGTACATGTTCTCTGCAGCAATTCAATGCTATCCTACCCATCACCCCTTGTGTGTCTGCAAGGTTTTGACCAAAGCTGGGGCCTGCACATTTTTATTCCACACCTATTTTTAGCATTTTATTTTAGTACAGAATTTATACCTCCCCTTTCTAATTCTCAGGTGGAAGAGTTAAAGGTGGTAGGTTTATTTGGATGCTAGAGTAATTTTTTAATGCTTTGGCAAACCATAGGGCTGCAATGTATTGGAAGTAAATCAGACTGACCAGGGTATCTCCTGTAATATGTCAAACTCCATAAGCTTTGTTATTATTGTGGTTTTATTGCACTGTCCTCCCATAACCTGAGAGCAGTTTTTCTTGAAATGAATGGCATGACAAAGTATTATTTGTCTGAACAACTTTTTATATCACTCAGCTGCATGCATTGCTAACTGGTATTTTTAAACATTCAGATATTTGCATTGTTCATTGAGTCTCATTGCAGCACCATGATAAAGTCTGAAATGCATTTTAAAATTGTTATTTATTAATATTATTTATTGAATTTATATCCCTCCCTTGTTCCTGAAGGAGCCCAGGACAGCAAACATATTTAGCAAGAAAATGAAAAGTTTACTAGAAACAGTTAAAAACATTCCAAAACATAATGTAAGGACTATCATCATCATGAATAATTTTTATATACCACTTAATATGCAAAATCATTAAGCGGTTTACACAGAACACACTTAGGAGCCAGGGAAAGCCTGCTTAAATAGATAGGTCTTCAGGAGGTATTTAAAACTTGTCACTGTTTCACAAACAACATATGGAAGGGCATTCCAGAGAACAAGTGGAACCCTAATCATTGGCCATGTTGACTGTAGTTGATGACAGATGGAGTGTCACTGGTTCCCCATCACTGGTTTAAAAGATGGCTTTAGATTTTTTGACCTACAAAGAACTTATGTTAATTTTTAAAAACATCTATATGTGATGGATATGTGTGACAATGTTAAGTGTTGTTAAATGGCATCTGGGCCTTTTCAGATGCAATATTATAACATAGTTTAGTGTTTTTTCACAACCCAGAGTGAGCCATATGCTGTCTAACTCCCCTTTCATCCTCTGGTGCCCGCAAGGGGGAGATTAGAGGCAACCGATCCCACCTTCAAACTAACCACAGCTCCCCATTGCATCTGAACTCAGTGAAACTCTGGTCAGTTTAAACTACAGTTCATTCAAACAAGCCCAGATCATGCTGTGGCTGATGGTCCTGGCTTATTCACTAACCATAGTTTATACCAGGGGAATCCAATGTGTGCCCTCCAGATGTTGTTGAATTACAGTTCCCATCATCTTTGACCACTGGCCCATACTGGCTGGTGCTGATGGGAGTTGTAGTCCAACAGCCCTTGGAGGGCACCATGTAGGCTTCCCCTGGTTTAAATCAACCATAGTTCTCCACATTCAGATGTAACACAGAACTGTGCTTCGTTTAAAAATGGGGGGGGGGAACTTCCAGTTTCCTTCTCGTGGTGCTGTACAGAGGGGAGTGCAAACCTGAGGCTCCAGCAGGCTCATGCACCTAATGCTAAACTATGGTTTACCATTAACATTTTAAGATTGCCATTTGTGTACAGGCTTCTGAATGTGAGTATAAGTTGTCATCTTTGTCGTGCTAGTTCCCAGCAAACCCTTTTTTTTTTTACTTACCATGTTGTTTTTCTTTTTTTTCTTTTGCAGGTATGATGATCAAATCTCTGGTGATAACGAAAGATACGCAAGGTAGGCGTTGAGAGAACAGTGAGGGATAAATCCTATCCTAAACCAGAACCAAACGTTTCAGTCTCTTGCTTCTTAGCACAGGAGAGTCAATTCCTTTGTTTTCTATTTAGGCAGTCAAAATAATGGTTGATCCAGAAAAAGAAAGCCATCTGTCAAGTTTGTACCTTTTCTGATCTATTTGGTAAAATGAAAATGGAATCTATTTGTACTAGAGCTAGTGCTGGCACATTTATAGGAAGAATACAAATGGTGAATACAACTAGTGGGTCTAATTAGGCCCACCAGGCCTCCCCATTTGGCCCACTCCAAGGCTGTTTTGAGAGCCAATGTGGTGTAGTGGTTAAGGTGTTGGACTACGACCTGGGAGACCAGGGTTTGAATCCCCACACAGCCATGAAGCTCACTGGGTGACCTTGGGCCAGTCACTGCCTCTCAGCCTCAGAGGAAGGCAATGGTAAACCCCCTCTGAATACCGCTTATCATGAAAACCCCATTCATAGGGTCGCCATAAGTCGGGATCGACTTGAAGGCAGTCCATTTCCATTTTTCAAGGCTATTTTGGCCAAGCCAAATGACATCAGGCATAGGGCAGGTCAAGATACAGCTAGATCAAAAGGGGTTTGCAGGTTCCATTGATTGTCCATGTGGTGATGTAAGCTTGACATCAGGTGATAGGTGAGGGCCTCGCCCACCTGTCAAACTTGGCCGTGCTTTAAGGGGATTACTCTGAGGTGAATAGCTTGAGTGTTGCAATCTTTGGATGGGTGTACATGTTGGTCTCAATCCAGGCTACTGTCGCTTGCTTCCCAAGTTAGTGTTTGGGAATGCATATTCCCATCTGCTTTGCAGTACTTTAGAAATATGTATTTGATTTTTATAATTTTTCATCCCACCTCTCCACTACCAAAAGTCTTTAAGGCAACGTACAATGAATGGATGCAGCTCAGTGACAGATTGCAGGTTCTGCAGGCAGAAGGTCTCAGGGTCAGCTCCAGGCATCTCCAGTTAAAAGGATCTTGGGTAGCAGGTGCTGGGAAAGACACCTCTCTTCGTGAAACCTTGGAGAGCTGCTGCCAGTCAGAGTGGACAATACTGGGCTTGATGGACAAACAGGCACGTGGTAGAAGGCAACTTCCTAGGTTTCAGTTTTAAAAAATAAATAAAAAGAAGCTAAAAACTCATTTATAGCAGATACTGGATATTAATATAGCCAGTAAATAATTAATTGATGTAAAAAGTTTGGACAAAATAAATGCAAAAACCTGGAAAGCATTCAAAATGAACCCCCAAAACAAAAAGAAATTTTATCTCAAGATGCTGAAAAAAATGAGGATTCTGTTTTCAAAACAGCCTAATGTGTTTCGGCTTAAAGGCCTTCTTCAGGGGTCAAATTGAAAAACAGCTTGCAGAGATCTCTGTTAGATACATCTCCCAGTTTGACCTCTGAAGGCCTTTCAACAATTCTTGCCTTTTAAACAATCTCTTTTCATTTTAGGTGTAAAAAGTTTGGGAAAACAGGGTGGACCGTTTGTTAAAGGCCGTAGCTCAGTGGTGGAACATCTGCCTTGCATGTAGAGGGTCCCGGGTTCAGTCTCTGGTATCTCCATGTCGGGCTGGGAGAGAACCCTGGCAACGGTTCTCCAGGACTGCAGACCGCTGCCACTCAGTCTAGACAATACGGAGCTAGATCGCTCTGATTCAGTACAAGGCACCTTCCTGTGTTCCTGTGGCTTGGGCCTGGTGTCTGAAAGACAGCAATGTCAGCACCAGGCAAATTTGCCTAGTTAGGGAAGACGTACCATGGTGCCACCACTGAAAAGACCTTTTCACCAGTAGTCATCCACCTAAGTCCTGAAAAGCAGGGGCACTCAGAGTAGGGTCTCAGATTAAGATCTCCATCAGTGGTTAGGATCATGTGTGCCAGTGGGGACTGCAGTGGATGCTTCATGGTCCAAGTATGCAACTGGATTGGAGTTATTGTCATCCAACCCCACATTATAGATAGCTGAAATTATCCCAGCTTAGCTTTTTGCTTACATCTTGTGAATCACTCTCCAGCTACTGCCTAGACCTGGATAAGCGGTTCTGGGGAGGCACATGATTTGTACACCAAAGGCAAAGCGTAGCCAACTGCGTGCGGAACCGTCGCTGGTACATCTAGCGTCTGCAGCATAGATGTCACTGCAATGTCGAAGCACATCTTTGCTTTGAGAAGGTTGGGCTCTGAGAGATCTCTTCACTTTTGAGGGAAGGGTAAAGAAGAAGGGCCATAGCTCAGTGGTAGGGCATCTGCTTTACATGCAAAAAGTCCTGGGTTCGATCCTCAGCATCACCAGGTAGGACGGAACAATACCCACCTGGAACCCTGGAGAGACGCTGCCAGTCCATGTAGACCAGGTGTGGGGAATCTTTGACTCTCCAAATGTTGCTGAACTACCACTCCCATCAGCCCCAGCAAGCATGGCCTATAGCCAGGGAGACAGGGAGTTGTAGTTCAGCAACATCTGGAGGGTCAAAGGTTCCCCACACCTGATGTAAATGGTCTTGAGCAAGATGGACAGTATAAGGCAGTTCCCTATGTTCTTGTGTTGAGGTGTTGCTTGGATGCCATGGATGCATGCAAACGGTCTTATTCCGCAAAAGGAGTGTGGGCGTGGGTGTCTCATGTCGAATCATGTGTGCTGAGCATTCACAAGTTCGGGGATAGCAAAGGACACAGTTCACTTTCTGACGCCCCTCATAACTCTGTCCCGTATTCACCACACACACCCCTTCATCGTAAGGACATAATGACCTCTGTGAAAAATGTAAAACATGCCTTCAAAGCAGATATTTATATAAAATTTCCATATGAACTCTCATGCTATCTAAGGATGGATTCTGTGTTTAAAATCATGCAGAAATATATTTTCTCCTTTTTCCATTTGAGAGTTGTCCTCCTCTTAAAGCTTCAGAACAAAATGCAAAAGGCATTCCCGAGAGATGTCATTCCCCTCTCCTGCAAAGCGTTCAAAGTCTAACACATTTCCTAACAAGATACAGATTAGAACATGATAATCTGGACTGCCTTGTGTCTGCTGCCAGTCTGAGATGGCATAAAAAGTGCAAAATAGGTGAAGAGTTGTGGTTCCTGAGACTCTCAACTTACATTTTTTTAAAAAAACCAAAACAAGTTGCTAGACCTTATGCTTTGAAATATTAGTTTGAAAACCATGTGTATGGCAGTGCCTGAAGAAACCTTGTAAGCTCAAGGGGTGACTGAATAAAGATTTCTATTTGAGGTGGTGGGGCATGAGGAGTTGGCTAGAATTTCAGTGCTTTCCATAGCTCCTTGCCCCCTCCCCGTGATTTGCAAAGCTAGAATGGTTTATGCAACTGAAATAAATCACATTTGCTCAGTTGTGTTTTTTATGCATGTTGCAGAATTTGGCTTTTTATGGTGCAGAATTTTTATTAATTTAATTAATTTATTAATTATTTATTTCAGCTGTGTTTTATACCACTTAATTACTGACATTTTTAATTTGGGTTGCCTGGGGTCAGAATTTATTTTTATCTTTAATTTTTTTTAAAAAAATAGCATGGCGTTCACTTGGCTTTGAACATAATATTTCTTTGCAGTAATATAAAATTTCACTGGAAAGATTGGGTCAAATATAGGGAGAACATCACCTGTAGCTATATTCACGAGCTTCATAGAGAAGTTGGGGTGGGGGGACAGGGGAGAACAGGTTGTATTCCTCACTGGTTTCAAAGCTTTGTTTTCAAGCTTTGGAATCCTGCAAGTCTGTTTTTGAAGCTCTGTTGCTTTCTTCTCTCCTCACCAGCTCAGATTGGACTTGAAATGGGACATGACCCAAGTGTTCAACAATGTATTGCCTCAACGTAGAGCTCTGTGTTTACTTCAATGCACACATGGAGCTCCCCGGCCTACAGAGATCCACACCATTCATTTCAGTGGAGGAGGAAGATCTGCCCATGCAAAGAAATATGAACGTGGATCTACTTCCTCCATTAAAAATATCAGGCTTTGTGGGCAGGGGGGCTCCATGTGTGCTCCTGTGCCTGTACGAAATCACTGGATTTGGGGTTGCTTGCCTTAGTTTTCCGAAAGGCAAAATGGAAGACAATAATGCTTTTACCTTGTTATGCACTTTGAGGTCCCTGATGAAAAGTGCTGCAATAAGTGTGAAGTATTATTTGCTAGCAAAATGGCATGGCTATGACAGGCAGGGAAAGAATATGTGCATTGCGGGGACTTGGGACGTGGGGAGGGAGGTGCAATGCATCTCTGTGTGCTCTATATACAAAGATGTAATTCTCCATCCCCCTTCCAACATCTCCTCAAAAGAGTCCTCTTGGTGGAACTTGGGGTAACTCTTGATCCCCATGCAACATTATACCAAAGCCATTGCTTGTTTTCATAAAAGTGGATTGCGGCTATAGGGAGACTGGGATGGGGAACCTATGGCCCTTCACAACTCCCGTCATCTCTGACCATTGGCCATGCTGGCTGGGGCTGATGGGAGCTGAAGTCCAACAGCATCTGGAGGGCCACAGGTTCCCCATCATGGGATTTGGGCTAAAACTGCTCAACCCTAACCCAGTTTCTCCCAGCCTGGTATCTTCCATATGTTGTTGGACTGCAACTTCCTTCAGCCCCAGCCAGCATGGCAAATGGTCAGGAATGATGGGAATTATAGTATGGTTCAAGAACAGCTGAAGGGTACTAGATTGGGAAAGGTTATCCTATCCTAGATGTGGGAAACCTCTGGTCCTCCAGATGTTTCTGAACTGCAACTCCCTTCACCTCTGGCCATTGGCCATGCTGGCTGGGGCTGATGGGAGTTGAGGTTCGGCAACCACTGGAAGGGCAAAGGTTCCCCACACCTGCCCTAACCCAATACTCCTGCAGATTGCAACAGATTTACCTGGTCCCATAGTACATATTTGAAATTGTCAAGAGTCAATTCCTCTCCGCTCTCTGCATAGCCTTCTCCTCCTGGGTTCTGTTTCTTGGCCATGCTAGACTGATGCAACCCTCCTATGCGCTCTGATTATTGTAATGATTTCCAAGCACTGCATCTTTTACCGACAGCATCTCGCTTTCTCTCTCGGTTTGCTCCTTCTTATGTACGTTTAGGGAGAACCATAGTGAGATCGAGAGACGCAGGAGGAACAAGATGACCCAGTACATCACCGAGCTCTCTGACATGGTGCCCACCTGCAGCGCCTTGGCGCGCAAACCTGACAAGCTGACCATTCTCCGCATGGCAGTGTCACACATGAAGTCTATGAGGGGCACTGGGAACAAATCTACCGATGGAGCATATAAGCCTTCTTTCCTAACCGAGCAGGTGGGTGGCTTTTTTTGAAGAAAAAGGCCGTGGCCCTGAGCTAGGTGTAGGAGCTTTGAGGGCACACATTACATGGGAGCAAACATAATTTGCCACATCCGCAACAGTGAGGTGCGGTCAAGCGAGGCCACTTTTTGGCTGCACCACTGTCACGGGGTGGCAAACCTAGCCTTGCTACTGTGAAATGGATAAAAACTGCCCTTGGAGCCCCCACACCTTTCAGTCTACTAGTGTGATGCAGTTGTTTTACTGTGTTTAGGGGTGCGTAGAGCTACATGTTATCTGAAAAACAGCTGCCACTGAAAATGGCAATCAGGTGCCTTATTTTCCTGCCCGGCTTTTGTGTAATGTTCTTTGTATCATGGCGCTCCATGTTTCCTTGCTCCTTGTAATTGCCTTTTGAAGTGTGGGAGGAAGTCCACATCATAGAATAGTAGAGTTGGAAGGGGCCCATAAGGCCATCGAGTCCAACCCCCTGCTCAATGCAGGAATCCAGCTTAAAGCATCCCCAACATGTGGCTGTCCAGCTGCCTCTTGAATGCCTCCAGTACTGGAGAGCCCACCACCTTCCTAGGTCATTGGTTCCATTGTCGTACTGTTTTAGCAGTTAGGAAGTTTTTCCTGATGTTCAGCCGAAATCTGGCTTCGTTGTGAGGTTGCATCCCGAGACAAGTTGTACTAATATTACAAAGCAGAGAGAGAGACACACAACACATGGCTGCCTGTTGCCAGCAGCTGTGTGTTTTGGGCATCGTGTGTCTAGTTACATAGGGGCTTGAGGCTCGCAAAGAAAGCCGGCAGTGTCCAGCCAAGCAGACAAGAACAGGCAGGACCCTGGGCAGCTCCAAGTATCCCTGCTAAAGCAACTACTCAAAATGTTGTCTCTGCAGAGAGCTAGAGCCTGCTGAAGCCTTAAGTAGACTAAGGAGGCCCGGAGTGTGGTAAGCTCTGCCTCTTGGGGGAACTGACTGGCTGGTTAAAGGGACTTTGCCTTATTTAGTATCCTTTGCCCTCTGTGAGGCTGGAGATACCACAGGGATCCCATCCTCTGAGTCAGAGAATGATGGCAGGATGGTGGCCTCTGACTGGCAGGGCTCTGAATATGGTACTGGCAGTTCTCCCCCCAAGGAAGTAGTCTGAACCTCATCAGAGTCCTCCACCGCATGCTGCAAGGGCCATAAGATTGTGTAGCCCCAGCCTTGCACTTCATGTTTTGGGGGAATATGCATAAAACATCTTATTACACCTAAAAGCATAACATGAGACGAAGGGCCCTTCATGTGCACGTGGAATTCCCTCCCCCCCCACACACACACACCCTTGCTCCACAGGTTTGGAACACCCCCTTCCTCTGCAGACTCGTGTCAGCATTTTTCCGAAGCAGCATAAGAAATCTTTTGTCATTGTGGTGAGTCTTTGGTTGCTGCGGGTTGAGCTGGAATGAGTGTCGTCTTTTGAGTATTTATTTTGGTTTTCTTGGCTATATTATATGATTGCTGACTTTTGAAAATGACTTCTGGGTAGTAAACTTTTATGTTACTTTCTCATTCATCCACTGAGGTTGGTAAAGTAAGCCAGATATATATGTGACTCTGCGTATAGCCCCGAGTTATTTTCTTTGCCCATTTGATCCATATGACAAGATCTTGTTTGGGGGCGGGGGTATGAGGAGGCAGGAGAAAATGTGTGGAGTGTTAACCTTGGTTTAGAGAAATCTGAACCACAGTTCCAGGTTTGCCCATAACAACAAACCACGATTGGTTCGAGACAAAAGCTTCCAATCTCCTTTCAACTGAACTGGAGCAGGGGAGGGAGAAGCTCATGAGCCTAAGGCTCATATATGCATGTGACATTAAACCATAGTTCAGTAGAGCAATGGGGAACCCGTGCCCCTCCAAATATTGTTGGACTGCAACCTGCATCATCCCTGACCATCAGCCATCTTGGCTGGGGCTGATGGAAGTTTCAGGCCAATGACATCTGGAAGACTATGGCTTTCCCATTCCTGATTTAGCATTATGCTTGAACCCAGCTGCTGGGAGAATTCACACAATTAAATCCAGGATATAAAATAGCAGTGTTGACCTGCATGTAGCCCCTCCTTTCGAGCAAGTGAGTGAACATGCCAGAATTCAGCTCTTAACCATAGCTTCCCATGAACCCAGAAACTATGGTTAATAGCTTACAAACAAGCCAGGACATTACATTTAAAACATTATTTATTTATTATTTATTTAAAATATTTATACCCCGCCCTTTTTCCAAGGAACTCAGGGTGGCTTACAAATAAAAACCATAATCAGTTAAAAACAAGCAATATACAGTTTAAAACAATTAAAAATAGATTAAATCAGTAAAAGTTAAAAAAGACAATATTAGTTAAAAGCCCGTCTGAATAAAATAGTCTTAACCTGGGCACGAAAGGATGAAAGTGAGGCAGCCAGTCGAACCTTGCTAGGGAGGGAATTCCACAATCTAGGGGCAGCCACTGAAAAGGCCCTATTCTGTGTTTTTACAAAGCAAGCTTGTGAGAAAGATGGAATATTGAGCAGGGCCTCACCAGATGATCTCAAAGCTTGGACAGGGTCATAGAGGGAGACACGATCTAACAGATAGCCTGGACCTAAGCCGTATAGGGCTTTATAGGTTAAAACCAGCACTTTGAATTGTGCTCGGAAACAGATTGGAAGCCAGTGGAGCTGGTACAACAGCGGGGTTGTATGTTCTCTGAGCCCAGCTCCAGTTAACATCCTGGCTGCAGCTCTTTGTACCAGTTTAAGTTTCTGAGCAGTCTTCAAGGGCAGCCCTACGTAGAGCGCATTACAGTAGTCCAATCGGGATGTAACTAAGGCATGTGTCACCATAGTCAAGTCTGACAGGTCAAGGAACGGGCGCAGTTGGCGTACCAATCTTAGTTGAGCAAAGGCACTCCTTGCCACAGCCGAGACCTGTGCCTCCAGGTTCAAGGCCGAGTCCAGGAGAACTCCCAAACTGCGAACCTGTGATTTCAGGGGGAGTGTAACCCCGTCCAGCACAAGTTGGATCCCTATTCCCTGATCCGCCCTTTGACTGACAAGGAGCACCTCTGTCTTGTCAGGATTTAATTTCAGCTTGTTCGCTCCCATCCAATCCATCACTGATACCAGGCAACGGCTTAAGATCCTGGGTTGTCTGGAAGTCATTGACCATAGTTTCCACATAATGGGAAGCAATGGTTAAGAGATGGATCCTGGTTTGTTCAGCTACTTGTGTGAAGTGGGGGGAGCAAAGGAGCTTTGTACATGCACCTGGGCTGCTCCTGAATTATTCTGGATTCATCCATATTCTGGATTATTAGGCTGGGAACAGATTTTGTGAACCAGGCCAATGTCTTTGAGCTTTGATCTGTTTATATGAGGATAATGATACTAGTCTATCATACAGAACAAACTGAAATAGTTACTGAGATATAGGTGAAGTCCTTGGATGTTTAAATTGTGCTATATAAATGCTAAGTGTTATTACCAGCAAGTCTGTGCTGCCTAAATGACCAGCAGTGGGCACAATCCAGATCCAAAGGGATTGGCAGAGGGATCTACTTATTTTTTGCCCATTTGATCCAAATTTCAGGAACATGTTGGGGTGCCGAGAATGTGGTTAGTGTTGGCCTTGGTTTAGAGAAACCTAAACCACAGTTCCAGGTTTGCACATAACAAAAGCTTCCGATCTCTTTTCACCTGAACCAGAGCAGGGAAGGGGAAAGCTTATGAACCTGAGGCTCATGCATGCAAGTATGTTACATTTTATTTAGGCTCCCTAAATACTTTTTTCTCCTTTTACCGACAAGGAACTGAAACACCTCATCCTCGAAGCAGCAGATGGCTTCCTCTTTGTTGTTGCTGCTGAAACGGGCCGAGTGATCTACGTTTCCGATTCTGTCACTCCTGTTCTCAACCAGCCCCAGTCAGAGTGGTTTGGAAGCACCCTCTACGAGCAGGTCCATCCTGATGATGTGGAGAAGCTGAGGGAGCAACTCTGCACATCTGAGAACTCAATGACAGGTCAGTTGTCTTTCTTTGGCTGTGCACCTACAGCTTTGGCGTTGCAGACTCTTCCTTCCTTCCTTCCTTCCTTCCTTCCTTCCTTCCTTTCCAGCTGGATCAAGTTTTCATGTGTTTTCCAAGTGATATTTCAGTGGGTTCTGACATTTTCCATGTCTCCCTTTTGAAAACCCCAGTACCAGAGGTCGCCAACCTTTTAAGGCCAGTGGACACATTTGGAATTTTCAGAAGTTCAATGAGTGCCGGTCACAAAATGGCTTTTTGTGGCACAGCCGGCCACATCTGAAAGAGCACAAAAGGAGACAGGATCACAAAATGATAGGAGCATCCCCACCACGTTCAGCCGCTCCATCAGTGGGGAAAAGGCACGTCCACAGACCACGAGTG
The DNA here is from genome assembly GCF_030035675.1 of Rhineura floridana. Classification (NCBI taxonomy): domain Eukaryota; kingdom Metazoa; phylum Chordata; class Lepidosauria; order Squamata; family Rhineuridae; genus Rhineura; species Rhineura floridana. The sequence continues at coordinate 15,369,496 of NC_084493.1, read as the reverse complement.
CTTTGCACCTCTCCTCTGTTGAAGACGGGTGGGAGGGTGGATGTCCAATGAAGTGAGAACATATCTAAGAGGGTATGTTCCCTGTAAGAGAGGCTGAGTAGGTACAGTCTCTCATGCATTGTGGCTTTTTGAAGAAATATTTACTGAGACCTTTTGCTGGAACTATAGGAGATCCTGACTGGCACATTGGTGCCCACGGGCACTGTGTTGGTGATCTCTCCCCTATATTTTCAGCTCTCTTCTACTTTCTATCATGTTGCCACATTGTTAGGACACAGTGGGGTCAGAAGAAAACAACATGGTCCAAATGGGTCTGATGGTCAGGTTCCTGACAGGTGAGACGAGTATGCTTAGCATCTTGTCTCATTGACACAAGTTGCTAAAACCAAGGAGACAACCTGAGGACCGTTGTTATATAAAAGACCAGCAGGTCTCCTCTTATTGGCTCCCCAAGTCACCTGATTCCATCTGGGGTGACTGCTATGGTTTCCCTTCCTGCCATTGGCAGGGGAGGGTGCTGCGAAGCAGTAATGCTGAAGCCAGCCAGTCCTGACCCCTGTAAGCTGTCCTGGTGGTGCAGAGAGTGAGGTGCCTGGGCCCTGCTTTCAGACTCCCCTGTTTGATCTTGCTGGCATCTTACAAACTTCCTTATTTGTAGCTAGTGCAAGGCAGTGGTTAAAATTGTGCTGTAAACTGCCGGCCTTATCACGGGGCAGCCCAAGGCAAACCATCTCAAGAAATAGATGGTGCCATTTAAGGTCAACACACACTGTGAGTTATTTAGTTTATTATTCTATTGTTACCACCGTGTTCGGGGTAATTTTGGATTCACTTTTGTCAAAAAGTCTTGGAGCATCTCTGGGAGGTCCCTTCTTCACCCCCCCCCGGAATGTGCTAGGTAGCCTTAGGCCAAGTTCTCTTAACCTGAGCATCCCTGTCTGTGTTATGGGCATAATAACCGTACAAGATTGTTGTAAAGGTGACCAAGGGTAATGTATGTGAAGAGCCCTGAGTGCTGTGTAAGATACTGTATAAATGGTGAGTAGTAATGTTGTCTAATAATTAAGACTGTAACCATGTTCTAATGTCAATAACCTTTACAACCCTATGATGTAGACAGTGCTATCAGCCCATACTACAAATAAGGGAATTGGGGGGGGGATAATGCTGAGTGAGAGTGATGTGCCTAAGGCCAGTCAGTGAATTTGTGGCTATGAAGGGGTGTTTAGCAGTTCCCACTCATAACCACTCAGTTACGTCATCATTTATCTCAATTATGGTGTTTGTGTTGCGTGTGAAAATGCCCAAACAGCCTGATTCTTTGCAAACATCTGTGCTCAGATGTAAATACCAATGAGTTCATTGGAACTTACTTTCAGATAAGTATGCTTAGGAGTGCATCCTAAGGTTCAAATTACACATTGACAATGTTTGAACGAGCCTATCTCAGCTTATTAAGTCATGATAGGCCCGTATGTAAAGCCCCGTCGCTCTTTTCTTTGTCATGCGCTGCAATAAATCAGGAACCTTCTGATTAATCATAGTTTCCTTTTTTGACTCAGCCAGGGAACTGTGGTTACCAGCTTTGGAACAATCCAGGATATAAACCCATGGTTTGAAGTTGGTTTAATGTCCTGGCTCGCTCCAAAGCTGCTAACCACTGTTCTCCAGTTCAGACAAAATGGGAAACCATGGTCAAATAGAAACTTCCTGGTTAATTGCAGCTTGTGTGAAGGGGCTCTGTGCGCAAGCAAAACGTTCATGCATATCTCAACTTCATCAGATATGGCTTAATAAAATGTGACTTAATAAGCTGATATATGATCATCTGAACCAGCTCATTTTGTTGTTCACTCTTTTAGGAAAAAAAGTGCTTAAACTGGTCACTTTTATTCTGAAGAAAAAGCAGACGCAGGGCTCTGCTCCAGAACATCAGATAACATCCAGACAATTTCCAGATAAGACAAACCCGAATTATCCATAATTGCATTTGCACATATTTCCCCTCTGCCCCACACTCCACCCCGTGTTCACTGTTGCCTCTCCCTCGCGTCCCTCTGTTGCGAAAATGTTGATAGTCGGCTTCTCTCAGGCTTCTCCTCTTTCTCTCTTTGGCTTTTGAATGTGCTGCCAAAAATTAATCTCCAGCTTTGCTACTATAGTAACGTCACATTTTTCATTTTAAATAAAAATGTCCAGTTTTAAGCAAGTTGTTTTGTTTTTTAAAGCATGAATAATATAATGTATAGTTTGGTCCCAACTGGTAATACAGACAAGATAGGCTCGTTCAAATTAACCTTTCTTCGATGGTTTTAATTGAAATTCAGGTCAAGGAGAACAAAGAGACAGGCTGACATTTTCTTGCTGGCGGTATAATGCTGATGTAGGGAGTCTGTTATTGTTATGCTTTTTATCTTAGCCACCATCTCAACTTTATGTTGGCTGTTGCTTGGCATTCAACTTGGCTTTGCTGCTGAATTTCCATCAAGTTGCATTTTGTGTGTGTGTGTGTGTGTGTGTGGTGCGTGCGTGCGTGCACGCTTGCCTGTCTGTCTTTCTGGATCCATGTACATGGTTTTTTCCTCTTTTTTTATGATTCCATATTGTGTTCATGAGTTTAACTTCCTTTTCCTTATGATGGTGACCTTGAACTTAGTCTGCTTTCCTCAAATATATATTTCTGTTCTTCTGTTGTAAAAATTTCTTGCAGGCAATTTTAAAAGGGCTCCAAAAGATCTGATTCTTGGCAATTCAGGATCATATGTGGCTGTTTGGCAGTATGTGTTCCTGCTCTTTCCTGTGCTGAAAAACTTAACACACTTTTTGTTCTTATGCGCTTCTGTTTATTTTATTGATTGCATCTATAGCTCTCCAGAGAGCTTAAAGCAGCTTACATGGTTCTCCTTCACATTCTGTCTTCACAACAACCCTGACATATAGGCTAGGCTGAGAGCGACTGGCCCTAAGGTGATCCATTCAGCTTCATGATGGGGTTTGGAACCTGGGTCTCCCCAGTCCTAGTCCAGCAACTAACTACTACACCAAACTGACTGTCCATCCATGTTGTAAACCACTAGTTTACAACAAAAGCTTGATCCTTCAGTGTATTTATTAGAAGTGGAACCTGTAACAAAATGTTGCAGTGCCTCCTGTTCAAGATGCCAGGCAACCATGCCCTTTCCCAGGATTCTCCGGAATTCTATGCTCACTGACCATGCTCAGTCCAAACTGAGCTATCAGGGTTTTTATTATTATTATTATTATTATTATTATTATTAAATTTTATTTATACCCCGCCCTTCGGCCAAAGGCCCTCAAGGCGGCTTACAAAGAAAAATAGACACAGTTATAAGAATACAATAAAAATACAATAAAAACAATACAATTTACAAAACATTAAATAAAATAACAACATTATTGTGGCACATTTAAATGTTTTTGCTTTTCTTTTAATAATGTTATTTGTTATTTAATTTTGAGAATTGTATTGTATTGCTGTATTATGATGTGTTGTTATATTCGTGTTTTTGTAAGCCGCCTTGAGGGCCTTTTGGAGATAAATTTAATTTTGGTAAAAATTTAATAAATAATAATAATAATAATATATGGTACTTCTGTCCATGCCTTTTTCCAGGATACTCCTTTCCATTTTCATTCTGCTTCCTAGTTTTCCAGGCTCCCCCCAGCCAGAATTCTATGGCCACTGAGCATGCTCAGTCCTAACTGAGCTATCAGGGTTTTTATATGGTACTTCTGTAAAACATGAGGCTCCCTGAACCCTTCTGCCACCTCCATGTTTGTGTGATTTGGGGCCACTTTGGCCACATAAAGATTCACACTTGGAGAATGTAAATATATAGCAGTGAATATATAGCAGGAGTATGTAGCAGATGTTGCTGAACTACAACTTTTATCATCCTTGGCCATTGGCCATGCTTGCTGGAGCTGATAGGAGTTGTAGTTCAACAACACCTGGACAGCCAAAGCTTCTCCACAACTAGTATGTAGGATGAAAATTTTACCAGGCTACAACACTCTTGCTTGCTTGTGTCTTGTGCTTGAGCAGCCTAAGACACATCCACACCATTCATTTATTCTACTATTATTCCACTTTAAACAGTGATGGTTTCCCCCAAAGAATCCTGGGAAGTATAGTTTGTGAAGGTTGCTGAGAGTTGTTAGGAGATCCCTCTTCCCCTACAGTTCCCAGAGCGGCTTAACAGTCAGTCCCTCTTCCCAGAGAAATCTGGAAATTGTAGCTCTGTGAGGGGAATAGGGGTCTCTTAAAAACTCTCAGCACCCTTCACAAACTACACTTCCCAGGATGTGAATGTGGTCCTTCTCTCTCAAACGTTATTGTTCCTCATCCCAGGCAAGTAGCGAGACTTGATTTATGAGGTAACATCTCATGCTACTCTTCTCCTAAGCCTTCCATATGTATGTCTAGTTTTCCCCCAACAGATAATCACCCTCTTTATCTTCCTGTCACATTTTAATGGTGCCACATAATGTATCTCCCCACCCCCATTTTATTCTTCTTTAACAGTAAATTAAAAAGCTCAGGGCTGGTCCTGCTGTTAGGCAGAGTGAGCCATCTGTTTCTTGGGTGTCATAAAACGGCAGCAAAATGTTTTATGTTGTTGCTGTTTTTATGGCCAGGGAAAGGAAAAGGCGCTGTGAGATTTTCTTCTTCGTGTGCTAAAATAACTTAAAAGGCATTTAGTTCCATTGCACCTTGACTTTGTTTTTTTATTTGCATGGCCACCCATATGGGGGAGAAGGTGATCTTTTCGATAACCTGGCCCCAAGTGTTTTTTTTTGGGGGGGGAGGGTAGGGATGATGGGGGTACAGTTTGCTGCTCTGCCTCAGATAGCAAAGTGCCTTCAGTAAGCCCTGGCCAGTAGTAAGTTCTGTATTGATGGGATGTGTCCAAAACTACAAGGCTGAGACGCGGGTGCAATTAAATCTCGTCTTATTAAAGCAATGGATACATCAAAGGCATTGCGCTTCATAGAAAAACCTGCACTAACTCACTAAAATCCCTAACTACACTCTAGACATGCTCTGCGGCGTATGAAGGAAGTTGACTCAGCAGCTCCCCACTGTGAGCGGCACGCTTAAGTAGGGAATGTTTTCGATCGTAATCTCTGACTCCTTTGCAAGTCCTGTCTCTGCCCTGTCCGTTTCTCGCGGCGGCGGGAGCGCGGTGACGGGGGGGGCGTGTCTCTAACGGCTCATCTGAAGACACCTGCTCCTGAGTAACGGCCTCGAGGTCAGGGGGCTGCGTCACGCTGGTGGCATCCTGGGAACTGCTTGGTAAGGGAGGAGTTGGCACTTTCGCTGGAGCTTCCCCCAACAGGTCCTCAGCAGCAACTGGGAGCGGCGTGCTCTCCTCCTCGGAGATCGCGCCATCTGTGGGAACTGGCTGGAATTCAGGCTCGCTCCCCCCCCCAAGGTCCTGCTCAGACTCAACAACTCCCAAGTCTTCTGGCAGCGGAGGTGCCTGAAACTCATGCCTCCCCCCTTCCTGCCCCTTCTGGGAGAGCTGAGGCTCAACAGGATGTGATCTTCTCTAGACTGCAAAATGGCAGGTGATAAAATGATGTGAAATGTTAGAAACCTAGCCTAAGTGCTTTGGGCTCATCATCCTGCAAGAAGTCTCTTGCTGGATCAGATCAAAGGCCTGTCTAGTCTAGCATCCTGGTTCCCACAGTGGCCAATCAGATGCCTCCCGGAAGCCCACAGAGCAGGGCATGAAGGCAATAGCCCTCTCCCTGTTTTTCAGTGGTATAATGCACCTGAACCTGAAGGAGACCCATATAGCCATTGAATTAAGTCGGGGATGGCGAACCTTTTTTAGTCAGAAGGCCTTATTCCCTTCTGGACAACCTTCTGGGAGCCACATGACAGTGATGAGCAAGGCCAGAGGCAAAAATGGGCAGAGCAACTAAAATGGATTTTATGTTTGTGCAGTAGGCTGTTTTCTACATGCAGCTCTCACACCCCTCTCTGTTTTCCATCCGGGCAAGTGAAAAACATTATCACCGGAAGCTGCTTTATACTTAGTCAGACCATTGGTCCATCTAGCTCAGTGTTGTCTACACTGACTGGCAGCAGCTGTCTGGGGATTTCAGACAGGGGACATTCCCAGCCTTACCTGGAGATGCCGGGGAGTGACCCTGGGACCTTCTGCATGCAAAGCAGATGCTCTGCCACTGAGCAACAGAGTTCACGGACACGTTCCAGCCAGGCAAATACAAGCAAGGATGGTGCAAAGCATGGCTGGTGAGGTATGTGGCCACATAGAGAGGCGAGGACCACATTTGGCCCTGGGGCCAGAGGGTCCTCATCTCTGCCCTAGATGGTGCTGGACCCCTCCTCCCACCTCCCTGACCTTTGGCCATGCTGGCTGGGGCTAGTGGGAACTGGAGTCTAAAAACATCTGGAGGACCACAGGTTTCCCACAGCTTAATTAGAGTTATCCCTATGAAGGAACAGTGCAGGCACCTCCTCACTTGCTGCAAAACTAGGAACATAGGAAGCTGCTTTATGTTGGTCCATCTAACTCAGTGTTGTCTACACTGACTGGCAGCTGTTCTCCAGGGTTTCAGAGACGGGATCTCTCCCAACCCTACCTGGAGGTGCCAGGGATTGAACCTGGGACCTTCTGCACGGAAAGCAAGTGTTCTGCCACTAAGCTACGTCTCTTCCCCTTTAAACTCCCATCTGCTCAGGAAGTAAGTTCTATGGGGACTACAGGGGAAAGGGCCTTCTGTCTTGAGGTGCACCAGCTGTGTTGACTCCTTCACCCATGATGCCAATCTAGGCCTGACATTTCATCCGTCTAGAAAGAATAAGTAAAAACTTGTCCCAGCCGGCTTTGGTTGGGTAACCGCTGAAACATTGCAACGGGGTAGTATTTTATTTATTTATATTTTAATCCAATTGTTTCATTTTCTTCTCGTATGGTTTGGCAGGCTGGAAGAGTGAAGTCAGGGTTAACGATATCAAATAAAATGGTCTTGGAAGGGGCGGAATCGAGAGCTATGTGGATACTTGAACTCGGAACTTTGGCAAACTCTTTGGGCAGCCCCAGGCCTTTCTCTTTTCCTTTTTTTCCAGGGAAACCAGTTATGTACTGAAGAAAAGGTCAGCAGAAGCCTTGAAAGAAGAGCATCTTGTGTAGCCAGTTGTTTTGATTGGCTTCTGGCTTTTTCTTTCCTTGCGCGCACACAGAAAAGCCTCGTTCTCCACAGGCAGCCAGAAACTTCAATGTGCTCAAACGTTCTCCGTGACTGGCAGCTATTCAGGAGAAAGGCCATTCAGGGAACCAGCGGAATCTGCCCCACAGCTTTGAAGGGAACTTTGTGAAAGCATGTCCCAAGAGCTGTTGAGCATGGAACTGCTAGTTATTTCTATTTTTTCAGTCATTTGTGATGGCCTTTCAGCTGAAAAATGTTCAGAAGGTAAATGTTGGAAAATTCAGGACGGACAAAAGGAAGTACTTCCTCATGCAGCGCATAGTTAAACTGTGGAATTCACTCCCACAAGAGGCAGTGATGGCCACCAACTTGGATGGCTTTAAAAGAGGATTGGACAAATTCATGGAGGATCATGCTATCAGTGGCTACTAGCCGCAATGGGCTATGTTCTACCTCCACTGTCAGAGGCAGTATACCTTTGAATGCCAGTTGCTGGGAATCACAAGTGGGGAGAGTGCTGTAGCATTCAGGTCCTGCTTGTGGGCTTCCCATAGGTATCTACTTGAGCACTGTGAGAAGAGGATGCTGAAGTAGATGGGCCATTGGCCTGATCCAGCATGGATCCTGTTATGTTCTTAGATGGCTTACAACAGTTTAAAAATACAATTCAGAAACAATTAATACAGAGACAAAGAGATTTTTATCCTCAGTGTCCAAATCCGATTGAGAGACCAGAAGGATACTGTAGTTCAGCATTTGCCAATCAGGTGACCCCCAGATGTTTTGGACTACAACTCCCATACAAAAAAATCAATCCTCCCATCTCTCTTCCTGTGTAGGACATCTCAAAACCAGATCTACATCCACTGAAATTGATCTAGACCAGCTTTATACAACCTGGTTCCCTTCAGATGTTGTTCAGCTACAATAAATACAGAGCTACTACTCTCCCCCCCCCCAAAGAACAGTCCTGTGTTGTGTTTCCCCCTCTATCATGTGGGGGTACAAATTTACACAGCGGCTGTCCAGGGCTTTTCAGACAGGGATCTTCCTGGCTCTGCTTAGAGATGGTGGTAATTGAAAGTTAGGAACATAGGAAGCTGCCTTATATCAGGTCAGATCACTGGTCCATCTAGCTTCGTTTTGTCCACACTGACCTGCAGCGTCTCCCCAGGGTTTCAGACAGGAATCTTCCCAGCCGTACCAGGAGATGCCAGGTGTTGAACCTTAGGCCTTTTGCATGCAAAGCAGATGCTCTGCCACTGAGCTGTGGCTCTTCCGAACCTTAGAACCTCTTCATGCAAAGCAGGTGCCCTGCCTCTGAACTATGACCCTTTCCTTAGCCAAGCCACTACCATGAACCTTCTTTATGTCTGCAATATGGGATAACGGTATTGATCTAGGCTACAGGGCTGCTTGTAAGGATTAGAGAGAGAATATATGTGAAGCAGCTATCATATCTTAGAGGTGAAACATATACACATCTTTGTATTCCAGATTTGTTTATTTCAGGAATTCTTACCTTCTTCCCCTTTCCATTCATAAAAATCCACAAGGCAGCTTATAGTGAATTTAAACAAACAAACAGTGGGTGCCACTACTGAGAATGTCCTGTCTCATCTACCCACCTGCTATCTCACAGCTGGTGGTGGGATATAAAGCAAAGAGTCTTGAGAAAATGGTCCTACTAGGCCCGGTATAGGGAACCTGTGGCCTTCCAGATGTTGATGGACTTCAGTTCCCATCTCCCCTAACCATTGGCCAGGCTAGCTAGGGCTGTTGGGAGCTAGAGTCCAACAGCATCTGGAAAGCCACAGTTTTTTTTTTTTTTTTGTCCCGTCACTAGACTACGGCTGTGAGCACGATCCAACAAAGTGTTTCCATTGGCCACACCTGGAGGGGCAGCGGGTTGATCTGCCGATCAGTTACAAAATCTGCTTGAAGCTGAATTTGAAAAGACAAACGCTTGAACTGATCCCACCATGTTTTACAGTAAAAAGGGGCGGGGTTTGACTAGCATTGCATGACCCTTTTTTTAGAAAAGAGAGGTGGAGACGCACTGGAACTGGCAGAACAGTAAGTGTGTCTCTACCCTAAATGACAATTGATCTGACTCTATGTAAGGTAGATGTTGGTGTGTTTCCCTTTGTCTCCTAACTCACAGATAATAAAGAATGTAGGAGAGGACTGGATTATAAGCATTCTTTTACAACAGGCTTATGTCAATTGCTTGTTTTCGAGGACTGATGAAGAAAAATAATTCAAAACCATATTAGTGTCTATGATTTATGCCATCTGGGTTAATTTTGGAGGAGATGTGGTTTCTTTTTTCTTCTTTTTTGTGTGTGAATTCTTCCCCTAATCAAGCTTGTGGCTTGTATTGTCTCCTCTGAGAAATGTTGATAAGTTTAAGTTTCAGGACAGCAGATGATCAAAGACATAAACTGTCTGTGCCTTTTTCCTATTGTGCAATTGAAAAGCATGACTAAGCAGATTTAACCAATCTTACTTTGCTTGGCACGAGCGTGATTGCGTTCTCCATTCACAGTTATTTTGTGAGGAGCTATAACAGGAAATAAGCTTTTATAATGGAAACAGTGATAGAGAGTGAAGACTGGATTGTTTTGATTAGGCACCTTTTATTGAATTAAGGAGCATGAGTTCTGCAGTGACTTTGCACAAAAAGCATTAGCCTGTAATATTGGAATCTGAGCCTTGTAAAACAGTAGGGAGTTTGCAGAGATCAGGATAAGAGGGAAAACCTTCCATTTGGAAGCCATAAGATCTGCAGATGTTGATACTTTCAACAGCTGCACCCGGGTTCAATTTTATGTCCAGTTGCAAGGAATGCTGTTAGCAAGCAAAGTTTGCACACCCAGAGAGAATCCAGATGTTGTCCGTGGAGTCAGATTGTCTGTGTGTGATGCAAGATTAATTAATCAACAAAGCAACTTCGAAGCAATTTGGGACATTAGGCCAAAAAGAGAATGCAGTAAAGCGGGGGGGGGGGGAGAGGAGTCTACAGATCACTATTATAGATTGTTGAATAAATAGCACCAGAGCTGGAAATTTAGAAATAGTGTTGTTTGTGTTCTTTTAAAGATCACAAATACTTTTTTTAGCGTGTGATGTTATTTCTACACTCGTGATTGTTTTTCTCCCGAGTGCTATTTTAGACTCTGTGTAAATGAAAATGATCCTTAACAAAGGAAGCTGCCTTTCACCAGGTCTGACCATTGGTCCATGTAGCCCAGTATTCTCTACTCTGACTGGCAGCAGCTCTCCAGGGTCTCAGGCAGAGAAAGGTCTTTACCTGATCCTTTTTTACCTGATAATGGCTCTCGCTTGTCTGGATGGAGGATACAGAGGTGTATGTGTTTGTAGAGAATAGCCTACTCTACAAAGGCAAATATTACATGTGTTGCTCTACCTGTCCTTGCCTTGGGCCCTGCACATCACTGGCATGTGGCCCTTGGAAGGTTGCCTGGAAGGGAATGTGGCCCTTGGGCTGAAAAAACGTCCCTACTGAACTAGATGGACTAATAATCAGACTTGGTATAAGGTGGATTCTTATGTTCCTGCTAGAGCTCTGCTTGCTTTTGGAATGTGGGAAAGAAGGTGCTGAAATGGGAGATGAGCTGCTATGCCTGTGCCCCAAAGCAAGAGGCATAGGAAGCTGCCTCCTACCAGGTCAGACTATTCTGTCTACTCTGACTGGCAGCAGCTCTTCAGAGTGTCCAGCCAGAGGTGTTTCCCTGCTACTTGATCCTTTTAGGTTGAGGTGCCAGAAATCGACTCAGGTACCCTCAGTGGCTAAGAGTATCTTTTGCCAGCTATAGCTAGTGCGCCAGCTACGGCCATTTTCAGGATAGCCAGGATAGCCTGGCTGCGGTGATTCATGCATTGGTAACCTCAAGGCTTGATTACTGCAATGCGTTCTGTGTGGGGCTCTCCTTGTGCCTGATTCGGAGGCTCCAGCTGGTCCAAAATGTTGTGACTAGACTGTTGATGGGGACAGACTACTGCCAACACATAGCTGTGATGCTTAAAACCTTGCACTGGCTGTCCATATGTTACGGGGCTGTTCACAGTTCTTGAATTAATTTACAAGCCCCTTAGCCACATGGATCCAGGATATCTTAAGGACCACCTGACCCCTTATATCCCAGCCCAGCCATTAATTTATTTGGGGGAGTCTCTGCTGGCGGTTCCCCATGGCTCAGATGCACAGCTCGGAACTGCTAGAAGCCATACATGCAGTGTTGTGGGCTCAAGCCCATGGGACTCCCTCCCAAGTGAGATTAGACAGGCAGCCTCCTTCATGAACTTCAGGCACATGACTAAGAAAAATTTTCTTGTTCCAGCAGGCATTTTAAGGTAGTCTTCGGTTTTATGATGAATTATTATTGCGTTGCTTTCTGTATGGTTTATTTTTATGTACACTGCTTAGAAATGCTAATTATTAAGCGGTATATAAATGTCTTAAATAAATTGCCCTGGGACCTTCCTGCATGCAGAGTATACGGTCTACAAATAAGCTATAATTCCCACCTCTAAGGAAAAGGAGTCTTGCTGGGCATAAGCCTGCTTCCCGTCTCACTTAGGATAGAACCCCAAGGGCCGTACCATGTCCGAACTAGCCTTGCATATCAGGCAGCTGTTTGTATCTTATGACCATCTGGGGTTTGAAGTAGGAAGACTCCAGCATCACAGTTTCCCTCTCTTGTGACCATTGTTCTTTGAACTGGGAGTGACTCCAGAGTTGGCTTCTATCCAGCCCAGCTTTAATTTAGTGTTGTCTTCCCTGGATTTCATTCTGCTTCAAAGTGCATTGGGAAGCGCCTCGGGAATAACCAAAGCCTGTTTTGTTTTGATAAATACACTGCCATTGAGAATGGAATACAATTGCCAAAACTGGGAATCTGCCCTTTTTTTGTCACCGATCATCTTGCCCAAGCTGGTGAAGTATTGGGGTGGTGGCCTGACACACACAGTGGTGGTATTTAATCCCATTCCCAGTAGAGAGAGACTGTTTCTTTTACTTTACTTTTCCTCCTCTGTGAGCTGTTTTTGTTTTGTTCTTAATCAAACGAATCCCATCCCTAAAATCTGGAATGTACGTTGTTAGGTCAGGATTAAGATCCTCTTGATACGTACAGGGTTGCTAAAAGAATCTTTGTGTTGGGATACGCAAAGTGGAATGTTTTATCTTCAATAGCAATGAAGGGTGGTTAGTTTGATTTTGGGAACATGAGTGAGACTTGCAACAAAAGGTTAAGTGTCTTGCGAAATGTGCCAGCCAGCCATGCTGTCTTCTAGGAAACACCATTCCATTTCCCCTCAACAGACACTCTGCATTCTGTGGCTACTGAACATAGTCAGTCCTCATTGCCCCCCCTCCCCCTTAGGCTTTGTTTTTCTAAAGTTGTTTTGTGCTTCTCCAAACCTTGGGGTTGGCATGCTGATACCTCCCTCTTGTGTGGGGGTGGTGTCGTTTTGGCTACATAAGAATCCACACTAGGATAATGAGTTTGCCATTAGTAGATAGGATAGGAAACTTCCTTATAATAGACCAAACTATTGGTCCATCTAATCTAGTATTGTCTGGCTGACAGCAGCTTTGTCCCCCAGCATCTGCTACCTGATCATATAGCTCTACATTTAAGTGGAGAAGTCAGAGATGGGACTGCCTGGCACCTTCATTGGTAACAAGCGACTAACAAATCAGAGGATGATGATGATGATTCCTGCCTGCACAGCATATGTCTCCCACAGAGCCATTGCCCTTAAAGACCAACGTTGGGGAACGTGCCACCTTTCAAAGAGTGTTGGGCTTACAAGTCCCATTGGCCATGCTGGCTTGGGCAGGCGGGAGTGGGAGCCCAACAACATCTGGAGGGCCCAAGAGGTTTTCCATCCTTGCTCCCAGTTGAAAGTATTCCCCCTCCTCTCCTGAAATTAGACTGCGGACTTGAAGAAAGCTTGAAGGGAAATCAGGAACAGATTTTTGTGTTTGAAAGAACTGAAAACTCAGTTGAGGGATCATAAAAACAAATTCCTGGAGTGGTTGATATTCTGGGCTCCTTTAATACTAAGTGTACATTCTCTGTCCTCCCTACCCCGCCTGATCCACTATTTTGCTCTGGTTGGTAGACTTTGGGGTTCTAGTAAACAAAAGCTAACAGCCACAAAGTAAACCTACAGGCATGCAGTCTGTCCCAGCCTTGCACTAGACCGGGGTGGTTGCATCACTTAATGGCAGGAGGTACAGGATAAGACAACAAGAAGTTTTATTTTTTATTATTGATATTATTGATATGCGTTTCAGGATATAAATCCTACCAAGGCAGCTTACAAATAACATTTTAAAAACACAGGAATTTTCCCCACAGGGTAGTTAGTGGTAGATTAGGGATGGAAAGATTGATCAATTTCAGTTCTTGCAGTTTCTCCTTTTTCCAATCTTAAATTCAGTTCTCCACATTTCTGCAGCAATTTGCAATTTTTTTTAAAAAAAATCCTTATGAAAATTCTCCAGCATTTTAGAGCAATTTTCTCCTAATAAAAACATTTTTGTAAGCTGTTTTGACTAATGTACAAGCCATTTCTTGTCATATAATACAGTTTTGCATGTCATTTTCACTCATATATTCATTTCCCCTAATATATGGAGTTTTATAAGCATTGTTTGGTTGGTGAACTGTATCACAAAATTCGAATAAGCGAATTTTGAAGTATGGCTATGTTTCAGTTCTCATATCGTTCTGGATGGTGCACATTTGATAGATTCATCTTGAAATGTGAACTGAATTGAAATTTTCACCCATCCCTATGGTAGACTGCCCTGCAGAGGAGAAGCCATGAAAGTTTAGCTAGAGCAAGCCTTGAGGTGGTCTTTGCCTCCCTCCTTCTCTCTCTCAGAATCTTATATTTGACCCAGTGTGTTAATTTGCTGCCACAACTTCAGGGGGATGGCAACCTGACTGAGATTCAAGGGATTCAACAATTTCTTGGGAGATATTTATCCACAGGTGAGCTGTGATAGTTCAGCATTACCTCCATGTTCTGAAGTGGCATACCTGTGAATGATTTATTTATTATTTATTTCTTACTTTTATATCCCACCTTTCTTTCAAGGAGCTCAAGATGGTGAACATGGTTCGACCCCTCCTCATTTTATCCTCATAACAACCCTGTGAGTTTGGTTAGACTGAGAGACAGTGGCTGGCCTAAGGTCACCCAGTGAGCTTCATGGCTGAGTGGGGATTCAAACCCTGGTCTCCCAAGTCATAGTCCAACACCTTAACCATTACACCACAATAGCTCTTAGCGTACCAGAGGTTAACTTAACTTTCATACAGGAAGCTGCCTTGTGCTGAGTCAGACTGTTGGTCCATCTAGCTCAGTATTGTCAATGGCAGCAACTTCCCTGGGTTTCAGGCAGGGGATATACTGAACCCTAACTGGGATTGAATCTGGACCTTCTGCATGCAAAGTGATTGCTCTACCACTGAGCTATGGCCTTTCCCCCTTCTGCCCATGCCTTGCTTGTAGGCTTTATGATTTTTTTTCTGGCTAGCCTGTATAGGAGAGAGGATGCAGGAGCTAGCTGGATCTTGGTTTGATCTTCTAGCATGCCGATTCTGGGATTGTTTGATTAATACTTTATTGCCCAACTGTCTTGTGAGTTTGGCTCAGAAGAGAATGGGTAGAGACTGGTGTTTTTCTCCCTCTCTCATAATGTCAGACCTTGGGATCTACCCAGTGAAACGTTAGGATGGACAAAAGGAACTACTCCTTTGCACAACACAAAACTGGTAGGATTCACTGTCACAGGAGGTGGTTGCAGGTGTCAGCTAGTTTTAAAACAGGAGAACCTGTGGCCTTCCAGATGTTTTGGAAATCCCAACTCCCATAATTCCTAGCCAGCATGGCCAGCAGTTAAGAATGATGGGAGTTGCAGTCCAGCAACTTCTGGAAGGCCGCAGGTTTCTCATTTTTGCTTTAAAAAGATATTTCAACCAACCCTCTGCCTTAAGGACAGAAGAGAGAGGACATATGTAGCCACTTTCACTTCATAAATGGGGAGTAAATGTGGTGGAACATCTGCTTTGCATGCAGAAGGTCCCAGGTTCAATCCTGAGCATCTCCAGGTAGGAGTGGGAATATCCCCTGTCTGAAACCCTGGAAAGCCACTGCCAGTCAGCATGGACTGAGCTAGATGGATTGTTGGTCTGACTCGGTATACAGCAGCTTCCTATGTTCTTTCCTAACTCATGGAAATGGAACTTCCATGTTCAAAGGCAGTGTACCTCTGAATGCCAGTTGCTCAGTGGGATGGGATAGTGCAGGGGATGGCTATTGCATTGTGCCCTATTCGTTGGATTCCCGTTAAGTCAATGATGGAAGAAGGTTGCCAGACTAGATGGACCTCCTGTCTGTCTGGTCCAGCTGGGCTCTTCTTATGATGACAATGAACTGTGTGTTGCTTTAGAACCCGACCCAAATTCCTACTTGCAAAGACCATAGGGGTCTTTACCCAGCAGTTCATATAGCTAAACGCTCACAAGGAAGATAAGTGTGGAAAGCTTTGGAGTTGCCACACGTCTCAGAGGGTGTAGATTTTATATATATATATATATATATATATATATCAACCCTTAAGGATTCAACTTTTTGATTCTCTTGTTTTTGTCTTTTGGCCATAGAAATGCCCAAAGATGTCCCATTTGTAGCTGTGGGATTTTATTTATTTATTTATTAAATTTTTTAGTCGCCCATTTGGCTGGCTGTCCAGCCACTCTGGGCGACGTGCAAAATAAAAACATACAAATACATTAAAACATTAAAAATCTGGGGTATTTAGCTTTCTTTTCTTCTTAACTCCACCACATCAGCACATTACATGTTTTTCAGCGGAGTTATGAGCCTTTATGAACTTTCTGGCATATTTAATAATTATGAAGATATATAAATAGTAACCGTTTCCATACACGCTTGCCAGTTGCCCTTGTTCCAGCCTGAAAATGCTTAGGAGCTCTGGACTGCTAGATTTTGTTCCTCCTATGCAGAAATGTTTCTATAGTGGCCATCTCCAGACTGTCACTTCTTTGCAGGAGGGCTCCAAGCACATACCAGAACTTTAGGTTTGCACAATTAAAGTGGATTAAAGCACTCTGTCACCCAAGTGCAACAAACAAGATTCACTGAAAAGTGTGGGATGACTAATGGGAAGACATATAAACACATCCCCCAAGCAAATCAGGATGAATGCTTATTGCTGTATGGCCTCCCTGCAAACAAATCAGAACAAATGCTCAATAAAGCCTGGTCATAGTCTAACTTCCAAATAAGCTTTGTGCAAGCAAATCAGGACGAACAGGATGGATACTCAATAAAACAGGTAATCTGGAGGTACGCAGTATCCTAACCTTTATCGCCTTTAAGCTTCTCAACCTCTTGAGTAGAGATAGACTCTGATTTACTTGGAAATTACCCACGTCTTCCCATTTCTTTCTGAAAGATCTCTGGCAATTTTTCCAGCTCCCTTGGCAAGAAGGACAAAACTATATGGTGACTGGTCCAGATCAATCTTCCAGAACTTCTGACGCACCAGTCTGAGTCCAGTGCATCAGCTATTAATGCTGACCTACTGGGGACTTGTGTGGAGAAAGGATACCCCAAATGTAGGATGTTGGGGGGGGAAACTTGCACTAGAGGAAGTCCCAAATCTGCTTAGGTCTGCTTAGATTACAGTATTGGACCCTGATACAGATATCTTTTTTCTTTCACCACCACCAGACCCAGAAGACTTTAAAAATAGGAAATGAATCCTGAGCATAGCTTCTTTCCAGCACTACATATCTTTTTTAGCTGTGATACTTATAGGAGAGGGCATGTTTCTGAAAAATCTGCTCTATTGCAAGACCTCAAAGACACACATATTTTCCTTCTAACTGGAGAAATGACACAATCTAGGTTAGTTAGTCAAATGCACAAGGCACATTCATTTGGAAATCCCAGCTGGCCTTCTGAGCAAAATGAAGGAAACATTGGAATGGGCATCCTTGGGAGAGAGGGGAAAAAACTGAGACGAAAAGGCTGCTTTACAATTCCCTTGCTCCGCTTCAGCTGTAGCTCCTGCCAGCAATGTCTATAAATATCCCTGAACTATGCTATATTTCAGTCATGTTTCATTTTGCTTTTATTGCCCTTGATAAGGTTCCATGCTTCCTTGTAGCAATATGACGTCATGCCATTAAAAGTTATATAACCATTGGGGGGGGGCAATCCAATGAAGTCCCTGCTAACACATGGAGACCCAGACAGTTTCACTGAGAATTGGGTTGGCATTGCAGTGGATCATGGGTGACATGCTGGTTGGCTTACCTTGTTTTGGAAGCACTGAGAAGAAGGCTGTAGGCCAGGTGTGGGGAACCTTTGGTCCTCCACATGTTGCTGAACTACAACTTCCATAATTACTGTTTGCTAGGGCTTCTGGGAATTGTAGTTCAGCAACATCTGGAGGGCCAAAAATTCTGCATAGACTACGACACAGGGAACAATTTAGTTCATATAGAAAACATGAGGAGGAAAAATCCTCCATCCATCAACAGGTCTGATATGACAGAGGTAAAATTAAAGCACGAGGTCAGATCACATATTGGAAAAGCAAATGTTAGAACCTCCGGCTCCTCATTGGACATCTATGGGGAGAAATGCTTCTTTTCCACACCTTTCCCATGTTACAGCTATGCTTCAGTGTGAGGCTACTCTGCAGGGGGGTCGCCAAGCTTTTGGGGCCTGTGGGCACACTTGCAAACTGGAGAAATTGTTGTACGAACCACACACATGCTGCAACCAAACTCATACCACAATCTGTGCTCCACCCACTAATGCCTCTGGCCCTGACCACCAGTGTCATGTGGCCCCCTGAAGGTTGTCCAGAATGGAATGTGGCTCTCCAGCTGAAAAAAGGTTCCCTGCCCCTGCTGTACCTGTTAAAGAAATTTTGGAGGCTCCCTGCCCTGCTCGAAAGAGATATTGTCCAAAGGCCCAAGAACAAGACTTGTTTTGGGAAGTTACTAAAATGTTTGTTAGGTGCACAGATGTCAATTGGTACTTTTGTTTGGTCAGCGTTTAAACCAGAGGTCTGCTTCTAATTGGAATCACATCAGATAGCATTAGTTGCTTAACATTTTGGTTCCATTTTTCATAATTTCCTTTTGTTTTCTTACATCTCTGTCTTGGGGGCTCCCTTCCCAGTTCCCCACCTTCTTGCACCAAGAGAAAGATGATGTTGGATTCTACCAGGATTCTTCTGGTAGCTTTTATTCCTGTTTTCTGTTTGTCTTTTCTGAGCAGCCTGTGGAGTATTTTTCTTGGAGTACAAAGTCATCTTTTGTTATCTTGTCCAAACAAAACTAATTTGCCAGTTCTTTTTATTTCAACTGAAGGGAAAGCTGTAGGGCGGAAATTCAGGAGGGTGCAGGGGAAGAGGTGGGTCAGGATAACTGATGGAAGATTCCACTTTTTGTTTTTTTAGTTAGATAGTGGGACACTAATTTCTGCTATAGAAGGAGGAGTGATCTACACAAACTTAGGGCTGGTTCGTGCAAGTTCTGTGCTGATGGTTAACCCTTGTTTTTTCCTTAATTGTTGCTAAAAATTGGCAGCAAACTGAGATGTGAAACCATGGCCTGACATCGGTTTGCAAATAGCGATTTGTATTGATGGAGGTTACGCCTATGACCAGCAAACCATGGTTAAAGCAGCTTCCCACTTCCTGCTAGAATCTTTCAGTATGCCCTCTAGGGGCAGGACTTAGCTCAGCAATCTAAACCAGGGTTCCCAAATTGTGGTCCCTAAACGACAATCAGGTGGTCTGCATTAAATATTCATACTGATTTTAATTGTATTTTTATTGCTTTTATTTCTTCTATTGTATTTTATGATATGACTATTTGAATTCTATGGAATGTAAATTGTAATACAATAAAATACAATATAAGAAATAAAAGAAGCAATAAAATACAATTAAAAATCATGCAGCATCTAGCACAGTACATCCCAATGACTACAGCAGGCAGAAAAATTAACAATTGAGTGGCTTGCTAAGACCATCAGCAATTTTCAGGTGGTCCGTGGGGAAAAAGTTTGAGAACCACTGACCTAAACCATGGACATGCTGTATGTCTGGGATCTTGACCAAAGTTAAAATCGCCCAACCATGCTTAAGTGTTACACTTACAAGGGACAATGGTCAAAAGCCTTTGGAGCAGCGATCGCTTCTGTCACAGCAAGGTGCTGTTGCAAGATTTGTCACCTATGTGGCCAGATGGGGAATTTAAGGAAGAAATGCGTTTGTGAAACAAAAGTCTTCTTGCAAGGTTATTTTGTTTATTTATCTAACAAAATTTATATAGCGATTGTATAGGTTGTAAATAGAATGTCAAAGCAATTTAGAGAAAGTTTGTATGTGCGCCTCCATTCCACAACAACATAGAAAGGTGTGTAGACTGTGGTAATGGGTAGAGGACATACCTTCCTAAGTATTTCTACTTTCTCTTTTTTTAAAAACAGCATCTTTCTATCCCTCATGGCTACAAAGACATGCTTCACAGTGTGTGAGAATCTCTGAAGCCAGAGAAATGGTTGAATAAGATCTGCCGTGGTTGGGAACAGGAGTTGTGTGATAGGTTCCCATCACTAGCAAAGGAGGACACATCATGCAAAACAGGAGGGGGGGGAAGGGGGGAATACATTCTGCAAAAGGTGATAAAACTATGCACACTATGTAGAATTTGCATTGCTTTGATACAGAATTTTTTATTTTAAAGCACGAGGTATCCACAGCCCTTCTGTAGTGACCTGCTATCTACAACACACAAAGGTTGCTGCCTTATCCCTAGTCAGATTGGTCCATCTAACTCAGTATTGCCTATACAGACTGACAGTGGGTCTCCAGGGTCTCGCACAATAATCTTTCCCAGCCCTTCTTGGAGGTGCCAGGAACTGAAACTGGGACCTTGTGCGTGCAAAGCATAGCTCTACCACTGAGCTACAGCCCTTCCCCAGAACAATATTGTTTTTCTTTGGGAAGCAGGGAGTTATGATGTGCTATTTTAGGGCAGTTGATGAAAGCTGGCTTGTTGTAAGTACACTCTATATTCCTTCTCCTGTTTTTTAAATCTTTTGGTGCTGGGAAGAAGCGCTACAGAATCTAGGAATCCCAAAGAGTAAGAGAAGGCTGACTGAATTAGGAGCTAGATTTAGCAGCCTCGTGGGAACTATAAGAGAGACTGGAAAACTGGGCAATAAAACAGGGGCTGCATTTCATTATCAGCCCACAAACTTCAACACACTGTTTGAGATGTGCTCCTATTGTGTGGAGATGGGCTGGAGCCGGTGCGCCAGAATGGGAAGAATCCCTGGCTACTGAGAGACCGTCTAGCTCTTGATGGATGGATTCCACCTCAAGTATTGCAAAGCAATAGCAAGGACATTGGAATATATTGCATGTCCTATTATATGTGCTCTTTGGTATCCTTAAGAGCTATGTGTAGTGGTGGCTACGTGACCTGTGAACCGGGAAAGCCCTGGATTCAAATCTTGTCCCATCCATGAACTCACTAGGTAATTTCAGGCAAAGAACTGTCCCTCAAGCCAAACTTAGGCGTCGCGCTAAATGTGTGGCTGTTGCTTCTTCTGTGGGGAAAAGAACAATAACTAAAAAAGTATCAAAATAATATTGGGAAAAGTAGGGAATTTTAATATAGTAAATTGTCCAATGTGCACCATATAAAAACGTGTTCATAATATATATTGTTTATAATACACTTAAGCGTTAATTATAATCAGCCTGACCATATTAAAAAAAAAAGTATTGAAAAAACCTTGCAAAATGGAGCATGTCTGCACTAGCCATAAAGCAGCATCAACCACATCTTACTGACTTGTTTGTCACTGCAAGACTTAACAGTGCAATGCCTTGCATTTCTGCTCAAAAAGAAGCCCCTTTGGGTTCAGTAGGGCTTACTTAGAGGTAAGTTAATATAGGATTGCCTATGGCCGTAGTTCTGTACCCTCTGACTGGGGATAAGCCCCATTGAACCCATTGAGGTTTCCTGCTGAGTACACGTGCATAGAGTTGCATTGTAAAACCCATTACATTGCTCACTCCAAAACCACAATGTTAAAATTATAAATTCCTCCATGGATAAAAACGTAAAAAAAATAGAAACAAACGGTGGGATATGACTCAGTCATACTCTGATTAAAGCCATTGAAATCAGTGGACAAGTTAGCCAGATATAATCCACACTTTTAATAAATACAATCTGTTGAACCCCCTTACTAGAAAATGGAGGTAATGAAAAAGATAAGGGGAGTTTAAAGATCACATTGGCGCAAACACAGTAGCAACTATTTTTTTGTGGTGCATAAAACTATCCAACTTACTGTCTGGTCATAATTAGAGCCTATGTATATTGTCTACCACTTGCTTTAAGAACAAGGCTTCAACTACAAGTCGGGCATTGTATGCCGTCGGTCCCGTGATACTGTGGTACACTCTTCTAGCAGAGATTCAGCAGGATGCTTCATGTCTAATCCTTAGATGGCTCTCAATATGTCAGTAGGCCTATTCAGTGGTTTAAACATTTTAAGATGAACCAGTTACTTTTATGATACTCCATATTGTTTCAAATTCTATTTTATTGCTTTTCTAAAATTTGTAAATATTTTTATGAATGAATAAGAATAACAACAAATCATAATGAAAATAATATATAAAGGGCTGTAACCATCATTTTCTGTCCAGTAGCGCAATTGCAGATGGATGAGGTGTAATGCTGTAACAGAGGAATTCAACACAACACTAGTGGAAACTCATTGTGCAACTTATTGTACGATCTATTAAAATTACCGGCAACCTGCTTATGCATTCTCTTGTGCAACAATGTTCCGCTGGTGCAAAACATTTCACAAGTACTGTACAACATAAGCGACTTTAACATAGCACTACTCTGAATGCAACTGAAAGTGATTCTACTTTATATATTATTTGATTTATGGCTTGTTTTCTTCCAGATCTCCTGAGCAAGCTTTCCTGGGCAACTTATCACAGTTCTTTTAATTGTCCAGTGCCATTTTTGAGATTGGCCTCCTTTTTCTTTTGTATTTGGTGCTGCCCTCTCTCTCCCCACCCCCCGCTTTTTACTACTAAATATAGGAGCTTCCTATTTAGTACCCCACTCCATAATGTCTAGTACAGCCTTCCCCAACCTGGTGCCCTCCAGATGTTTTGTATGATAGCTGCCAGACCATTGGCCATACTGGTTGGGGCTGATGAGCATTGTAGTCCAAAACATTTGGAGGGCACCAGGTTGGGGAAGGCTGATGTAGTAGAACTTCCTTTATGTTCTGATTTTTCTCCAGTCTCTCTTAAGCAGCAAGGGGGAACCTCCAGACTATGGCATAAGGAGGCCCAGAATGGGTCCCAATATGGCCCTTGGGGCCGTTCTCCACAAACCATGCCCACTTGCCTCATGTGTGTTATATGTGAGGTCAGGTGTAGAGCAGGTATGAATGCATCTATAAAGGAACAATCAGGATCTTAAAGTGAGTGCCCAATTGTTCCTTTGAAAGCGGGTCTCTCTTCAGTGCCAATCAGCTGATCGGCACTGAGACCCACTGGAATCTGCTGTGCTAGAAAATTCCCAGTTGGGACTCCCTAGTGCAGCTGACGGGCTCTGTTTTGAAGCAGTTTGCATTGAAACTGCTTGCCAAAACTGAGCTGGTTTTTTTCTTCTGCAGAGGAAACAAAGTTCTGTTTTAGCAAGCAGTTTCAATGCAAAAAGATTTGCACTAATGGAACAAGCCCCTTTCAATGTACACTCACAGTGCCAAACAGCTGATTGGTGCTGGGAGCATGCTTTCCAAGTCACTATAGCCACCCATCAGCTGATCAGCTGTTGCAGTGATCCCCTTTTAACTTTGACAAGTGTCAGTCACCTGATGCCGTTATGATGTCAGGTGACTGACAGTGGGTCATGTCCTACATATCAAAGGTGGCCCACAGAGAGGGGAAGCTCCAGTTCCCCACCCCTTAAGTTATAGCGAGGGGTGTGGGATAGAAGCAGGTTGTGACTAAACTCTGTGAAGGTAGAGTGGGAGCAGAACAGGCAGCTGCTGTTTTGTGTTGTGGGTGTTGCAGGTTTGCTTTTACCATCTAGTTTGTCATTTGTCCCACCATCTGCAACATGACAGTAACATTTAAGGTTCTGGCTTTGGTGTATAAAGCCCTATACAGCTTGAAACCAAGATACCAGAAAGATTGTCTTACCCATTATATACTCAGTTGATCACTGCGCCCTCTAGGTGAGGGCCTCCTGCAGATACCATCTCATCAGGAGGTCTGTTCCACACAATATAGGAACCTACCTATTGGAATTCCCTCCCCTTAAATATTAGAAAGGTGTCGTTTCTGTTGCCTTTGCTGCTCCTGCTGAAGACCTTCCTCTTTCAACAAGCCTTTTAAGTAGAGATCTTTATCCCAGTTTGCATCTATAAATGAACTGTTTTTTAAAGATACTTTTAAAGATGTTTTAAAATACTTTTTGTTTTTAAGATGTGGTTTTTAATACTTTATCGTTTTTTTGCAGCTATGGGTTCCATTTGGGAGGAAAGGCATGATATAAATTTAACAACTACAGCACAGCCTACCAGGGCATCCGCACAATTGTTTACTGGCCTGCTTTTTCTTTTAGCACTTTCTCTGTGCCCTCCATGAGGACTAGGCAATTTAAAATCACAAGAGGATTCTCAGAATTCTAACAAGCAATTACAGGCCACATTGAGACCTTTCTCATCATGTGCACTGTATATTGCCTGGGCCTTGCCAGCCATTGTCTTGTAGCAGCTCTTTGGCAGTGGAGGACAGCTGGTTAATTGCTGGTTTCATATCAGGCTGTATGTCAGACCTGGACTATCAAAAGTAATTTTCACTGTTCGAAATTCAACCTAAATTGAGACAGTATTTTATTTTTTCTTTGTGAGCCATCTGCTGACTATTTTCCCCTCCCTTTCTTTATAACGCAAAGAGTAATATAATTGGGCTGTGCAGCTGCTGTTGATTACGGGCCTCTGTTGTCATGCTGGACTGAATAACAATCCAGGAAATGGACTCACTGCTCTTTCTATCTAGGAGGAAATCTTAAGGCCCCAGGAAACAATAAATTGGTGGCCAACTTGCATATATTAGAAGACTAATTTCTCATGTTTAGATTCACCCATTTGCCAGCTCAGTACGAGCACTTAACTGCTGTTACGAGCATTTAACTACTCATGCACATTATCTGTTTGTGTCAGCAGAACATCACTAGAGGAAGGGGAAATCCCTGCTCACAAGACCTGATAAGCCAAATTCCATATGGCTCTTCCTCACTGTTACATTATTCACTTGAGTGGACTATAGGAGAGAGAGAGTTAAATAAGTGTTTTCTCAAAACTGCAGCAGGTGAGGTGCAGTTCATTCTGTCAGCTCAAAAGGTATACTTTCCCCTGGCATCTCCAGGTAGGAGGATCAGGTAGCAGGTGATGGGATATCACTTTCTCTGTTGAAACCTCTGCAGAGCAAGTGCCAGTCCAGGTAGACAGTACTGGGCAAAGACAGGCAAAAGGTCCATCTTGCTAGAAAGGCGGTGTCCTGTGTCCTTTTGAAGCATACAAGAGCAAGAAGTACTTCACCCTCAGAGAAAATGCATGAAATACTGGCCTGATTAGAAGGGAGCAAGCAAAGAGCAATAACTCTTGCAAAGAGGATCAGATAATTGTGCTGAATCTGTAGTGAATGATTCAGTTGTACCCAGTACAGAGATGCAGCAGAATTGCAACCTCTCCCCCAAAAAAGGCTTAACTGAAAGGAAACTAGGGTAAAGAAGTGACCAGGGCCAACCCTATCATTAGGCAAAGTGAAGTGACTGCCTCAAGCAACAGATATGAGACAGCAGCAGCAGCCCCTGACCATTCGCCCCCGAGCCATTCTCCTGAGTAGTCAAATGACCCCCTAATCTGGCCTGCTGCCTCAGGTGTGATGGAGGATGCTCTCCCGTTGCCAGGGTTGAGGTAAACTTCAGCCACCAGTCCAGTCTGCTTCTGTAGGTGGAATGAGAAGTGCCATCCTGTCCTTCACCTCAGGCAGCAAGATATCTTGGGGTGACCCTGGCAGTGACTCATACAGAGAAACAGTGAGGAATCTCCATTGAGGGTGGGTTCTTCGAGTTCCCAGGGACCTAATTGTTGATTTCTCACAGCATGAAAAATTAAATAAAAGCAGAGAAGGAGGAGAATAAGGTTATCAATGGCTGCTAGCTCTGATGGCTGTATTCTATCCCAAGATCAGAGACAGCCTGCCTTTACCACTTGCTGGGGTACAACAGTGAGAGAGATCTGTTGCCGTCATGTCCTGTTTATGGTCTTCTTGGGTGCAGCTGGTTGGCCACCCTGAGAAACATGATGCTGAACTGGAAGGGTCTTTCAACCTGGTCTTAACAGGACGTGTCTTATATTCATGAAGCTGTGCCCAAATGCCCCTAGAGTTTGAAAATGTCAGAGTTTAATATGTGGGAGGAAGTCTTAAACTGACTGTTGCTCAGTGGTAGAGCATCTGCTTTGCAACTAGCAGCTCCCAGGTTGAATCCCTGACAGCCCAAAGTAGGGCTGGGAGAGAACCCTGCCTAGAACCTTGGAGAGCCGCTGCCAGTCAGTGTAGACAATACTGAGCTAGATGGATCAGTGTTCTCACTTAGTATAAAGCATCTTCCTATATTCTGTGTATTGACTACCTGATAGCGTTGTTCATACTTTCTGAAATGACATGCCCCTTCTCAATTCACTAGACATCTTTCAACTTAGAAACCTCCCATCAGACACTGACATCTTGCTTAAAACAAAGTCTTCACCAATGTGCCCTCTAGATTTTTTTGGACTACACTTTCCAGCCATCACAGCTATGCCAATTGAGGCTGATGAGAGTTGTGGTCCAAAACATTTAGAGGAGGACCAGGTTGGCATTAGTAGGAGTGGATGTATCTGTCAATTTCTATTTCTTTCAGATTTTCATTTTTCCCATTTTAAATTCACTTCTCCACATGTCTACATTAGTTTGCAATTTTTAAAAAGTTCTTATGAAAATTCATGAGCATTTTAGTGCAAATTTGTCCTATTGTACAAATTTTTGTATGCAGTTTTGCCTAATATGTACATTTGTGCAAGCAAGTTCCCCAAATTAATGAATTTTTTGTACATTATGTTCACTTATTTGTGGTTTTTTATGCATACTTTCCTCTAATAATTGCATTTTTATACATGTTATTTGGTTGGAGAACTGCATCACAACATTCAGAGAAGTGATTCAGTTCATGCGTTGTTTTGGGTACTGCAAATTAGGTTCTTATGAAAAGGTGAAACAACAAATTTCTCCCCCATCTCTTGGTGTAAAGCAATTCCTGCTCCCAAGCGAACTCCACACCTTAAGTAACAAGATGAAATCACATGAATCTGCATTTATGTTCTGCAAAGTTTCCTTATTGATATTTCCTTGATGAGTTAACATCAGATTTTAATCTATATTGCACCAATCCTGCTTATTCCAGTTTGCATCTGTGTTGGAATTTCTTTTTACGATGTTTTTAAACCTTTTTAAAAAAAGATGTTTGTAAAGATGTTTTGTTTTAATATATTTTAAAGTCTGTTTTTAAGACGTTTTTGAGTGTTTTTAGTGTTTTGTTTGCCACCCTGGGCTCCTCCTGGGAGGAAGGGAGGGATATAAATTTAATTGATGATGATGGTTATGGTGATGATAATTAATCACAATCCAAGACAGACTGAGTTGAAGCTGAAGAAGAGATCAGCAGCTTTCCTGTTCAGGCTATTTGTTCTCCTAACCCAGCATTGTCTGCTCTGACTGGCAGCAGCTCTCTAGAGTCTCAGGCAGAGAAAAGTCTTTCCCATTGTCTGCTACGTGACCTGGAGCTTAAACCTGGGACTTTCTGCATGCACAGCATGAGCTCTACCACAGAACTACAGTCCCTCCCTTAGACCAAGCTGAACCATGCACAGACTTGGAAATGACAACTGAAGGTGGTAGGCAGACACCGACAAGCAAGCAAGGAAGAGAAGGGGCTGGAATTGTAGAGAATGAGACCAGGTTCTGAATTAGCGCTGGGAATAACAATTCAGGAAGCAGTTATTAAGGTTGCCAGGTTGCAAAACAGTTTGCCACTACTGTGCCTCCCGCTCCATTCCTTCCCAAGTGGCACTGCTCCCTATCTGTTGTGGGGTAAAATTGTTATGTCAGATGCTGTTAGATCTACTTATCTCTTGTGTGAGATGAGTCATTAAATGTCACATTTGCTGCTATTTGTCACTGTTGATTATTTGCATTTTATTATATTTACTGTAATTACTGTATTATTGTATTTTATTGAATTTGTTATGTACACTGCCTAGAGTGGCTTCGGCCAGATAGGCGGCCTAAATATTAAATTATTATTATTATTATTATTATTATTATTATTATTATTATTATTATTATTATTATTATTATTATTATCTGTGGCAGCTTCTCAGTGAACTATGTTCAGGCCCTGAACTGACTCCACGCCACCTTACCTAGAGATGTGAAGGCCTGGAAAAAAACCAGAATTTTTTTTTGGGGGGGGGGTTCCCTGGGCCTTTATATCTCTAAGCCTGATCAGCTATTGAATCCTGCTGGACATGGGGGAGTATGAGAGTATACTCAAGTCCTGTCCACGACATTGTGCTGCCTAAGGTGCAGGACAAGATAGCACCCCCATCACATTCCATGTACGAAAGCTGACTGGACTGGCATCTGAACCTTAACTTAAATAGCATCCTCCATCTCACCAGGGGCAGCAGGCTAGTTTAGGGGACTCAGGACAGGCTATGTTTTCCAGGAAGAGCAGCTAGAGAGCTGCTGCCACTGCCGTCAGTATCAGCCACTTGAAGCATTCGCCTCACTCTGCCTAATGGTAGGGCCAGCTTTGAGTATACTGTTCCAGTTGAGCCTTGCTCAAGCAACAAGGTCTTCCTGAACTCTGGTGTGTTCCTGTATTCTTGATTTTTCTTGGATCTTGACATCTAGCTCCTTGCTCGTACTTCCCAAGTTTGTCCCCTGGATTTGCTTTGCTTTTGGTGACTCGCCAATGGGCTTCTTGGCTGATGAATAATGGAATCCATCATGCCAAATCCCTCTACTCAGGAAACAACAAGATGCAGAGAAGGGCAGTAATATGGTGCTGAAATCCAAAGCAGGATCTTGCACTCTTGAGTATATCCCTCATTTGAACCAAGCAATCTCCTTACATGGGTGAGGCTTTGGGGATATGAATAATAGCATTCTGAGGAAGGGTCATGGTGGTTTCCCCACTAAGCTGAGCATGTATCAGTTATTTATCCATACACCAGGGACTCCTGTGGAATTTGATTTGAATGACTCTTGCCTGCATCAGTTGCATTGAGAGAATCAGCCCTCTGCATCTCTGGATTAAGAAATGTAGCAACCAAAACTCGGATCGTTTGAGATCCCTGTCATCTTTTCCCTTGTCACAAATAGTCTTCTGAGTCACACCTCAAAAGTAGGTCACTGGGGTTGCACGGGGTGTAATTGAGGGCAAGATCTGGCTCGTGCAAGTAACCTTTTGAAGCACCTAAAGGCATTCCAAAGTGAAGATGTAATGGTCAAAAATATGACTGTGGGTAGCATGCTTCATTAAGGTGTCCCATGCCAGAATCTCACATGGAGGCAATTAGGACTTTCATAACTGTCTAGCGCTGGGAGAAGAAAGGGAGAAGGTTTTGTAAGTTTTCCCGTATGTGCCTTGATCATAAAATCAAGCATGTTTTATTGCTCTTTTGAAAGGCATTTTTATTAAGGTTTTCTTGTTGCAAGCATGTGCATTGGTTAATGCAGTTCTACAAAATGTGCAGTTGTTTTGATTTTAGCCCTTTATCTCCTGCTGCTATGGATAGGAGATTTGCATGGCTATGCAGACATTTTAACCCCTTCAGCATTGATCTGTGGTCTTTGCTGTTTTCATTTAGCTTTATCTGAGGCATTGTAGTTGTTTTCATGTCATTGTTTTCAATAATTGTTGTAAGCCACCTTGAAACTGGCTTGAAAAGCAGAATAGACTTTTTCCACATAAAAAGTTAAATTAAACATTGTTTCATTGCATACAACAGTTTGAATCAATATGAGGTTATTTTTGTTTTACTCCCTAGAACTTGAGAAACTAATGCTTCTATGTAAATTTACTTGGTATTACTATTTGTTTATTTTTATTCCACTTTCCTGGTATAAGACACGTAAAGCTGTTTTTAAGATTAACACTGAGGCTGAAACCCAATGAACTCAAAGGGACTTACTTTGGAGTAGATACGTGTAAGACTGCAATAAAATAAGAACCACACACACATTTGGAAATGGACTGCCTTCAAGTTGATTCTGAACTATGGCAACTCTATGAATAGGGTTTTCATGGTAAGCGGTATTCAGAAGTGGTTTACCATTACCTTCCTTTGAGCCTGAGAGGCAGTGACTGGCCCAAGGTCACCCAGTGAGCTTCATGGCTGTGTGGGGATTTGAACCCTGATCTCCCAGGTCGTAGTCCGACACTCTAACCACTATGCCACACTGGCTCTCACACACACACATTACAAAAGTTTAAATGCAGAACATACAGAACAGCAGCAGATTGAAAACCAAAAGGCTGATTAAAAAAAAAAAAAGCAAACTGGCAGGATATAAAAACAAAACTGAAATTATGCTGACCCAACAGAAATATTTTCTAATTCAGGTCTAAAGATAATAGCAAAGATAACAACCTAAGAAGAGCCCTGCTGGATCAGGCCAATGGCCCATCTAGTCCAGCATCCTGCTCTCACCATGGCCAACTAGATACCCAAGGGAAGCCTGCAAGCAAAACCTGCGCGCAAGAGCACTCTCTCTTCCTGTGGTTTCCACCAAC
Organism: Rhineura floridana; assembly: GCF_030035675.1. Classification (NCBI taxonomy): domain Eukaryota; kingdom Metazoa; phylum Chordata; class Lepidosauria; order Squamata; family Rhineuridae; genus Rhineura; species Rhineura floridana. The sequence continues at coordinate 15,339,242 of NC_084493.1, read as the reverse complement.
TGGTATTCAGAAGCATACTGCCTCTGACCATGGAGAAAGAGCATAGCTATTATGGCTAGTAGCCACTAATAGCCATAGCCTTCATGAATTTGTCTAATTCTCATTTAAAGCCAATCAAATTGGTGGCCGTTACTGCCTCTTGTGGGAGCGAATTTCATAGTTTTGACTATGCACTGTGTGAAGAAGTACTTACTTTGGTCTGTTCTGAATCTTCCAACAAGCCTCCATGCAAGGCTGCTTACCTACCACTACAGATCTCCCCCTGCTCTGTGTACATTTGTCGTCGTCTTCACGTGATTAAAGGGAAGTGGGCATCACCCCAGTGTTGTGCACTGTGCCATACCACACCAAAGTCCATGCAGTGAACCTGGACATCTGCAAAGGGGTGTCTATGCATAAGTTAGGTGCTTATCTAGTGGTGTTCCATGCAAGTGGGACCCCTGATTATGCACATGGTATGATCAGATGAAACGTTTACAGATGAGTAGCTGCTCCCACATAGATATCACTTTGCAGATGTCAGTATTCAACATGTGGATGTTGGGGGATGCAACATTGGGGGCAGGTGTCAGGGACTAGGAGTCAGGGTTCCTTTCAGGTGATGAAGCAAAAGTCTCCAAAACAAAAGGGGAAGGGCATGCAGGGCACACCCCAGAAATGTTGCTACCCAAGGAACCTGCTGGGCTAGTGTCCCGCCCCCTGCCCCACCTTCCTCATACTTAGAAGACTCCATGGAGGACCCAGTGCAACCAGAGAGTCCCCTACTCCATCGCAGCAAGATTCTAACGGAGAGGGCTGGGCCCTTGAAGAAAAGCAACATCTTCCAGTACAGATGAAGCTCACAATTAGGAGCAGGGCTGTGGAGTCGGTACGCCAAACCTTCGACTCCGACTCCTCTGTTTTTCTACAGTCCGACTCCGACTCCTTCATAAATGGCAAATGTATATTAACTAGTAATAACAGATTTACTGTAGTAAAATGGTAGCACAAGGCGTTTCATCACCCCCACGTGAATCATCAGGCTAGATTGCTAGAACATAAAATATATTGATTTGATTAAAATTTCTGAACAAGAAAACTTTCCTAAATTCCAATGAAAGTTTTATTTTGAAGTCGGAGTCGGTACATTTCTGCTGACTTCGACTCCACCCAGAATTGCTTCCGACTCCACCACTCCGACTCCACAGCCCTGATTAGGAGGCAGCCATGTTGTTGCTGTATAGAGGGCTGAGACTCGGGTCACTGCTGAAGCAACATAGGGATTTTGTGGTTGCAGAGCACAGCCTGAGCCGCTGTATTCAGCAGGAACCCTCCTAACCCCAGTCTTGCCTTAGCCTGCCTGGTACCCAGCCTCAGCTTCACCTCACCTCGGCACAGAGCACCACAGCAGGAGGCACAGCCCCTCTTCCCTTGAATTGCAATTCCCTCCACACAACACACAGTGAGCTTATATGTGCATTCTAGAGGATATTCTCAGTTTACATGGGGCAATGGACGCCACAAGATTGCTAACAAATATGCCCCAGAACCCTTTGCACGGGCTCCATGGCAGATAGTTAGCAGGCTAGCTGGTGTGGAAAAGGTTGCTTGAAGGGTGGGACTTTTGCATCCACAGCGCCTAACTTTTACATTTGGCACTGTAAAATGTGATTGAATTCCTTGATTGCAGGCAGATGGGATATTGCTCTGTTATCACTGCAAAAGTCTCTTGCTTTGGGATTATGGGTGCAATTACTCATGTTGGGTGAGATCGGTAGACTTCTGACTCATTCTTCTCCTTGTTTTCTCCCCCCGTCCTTCAATCTTTTTAGGGAGGATTTTGGATTTGAAGACTGGGACAGTGAAGAAAGAGGGCCAGCAATCCTCTATGAGAATGTGCATGGGATCGAGGCGATCATTCATATGCAGAATGAGGTATACCATTCTATTCAGTCATGAAATGTTTCATATATTTCTTACTTATTTAAAGCTGTGTTTCACAAACTTTTTTACTCTATGGACCCCTTGAAAATTGCTGAGGGCCTTGGAGGACCACTTAGTCAATCTTCAGCCTGTTGTAGCAATTGTCATGCGCAGCACTAGGTGCTGTGTGATTTTTCCATGTGTTTTTATTGCTTTCTTTTTTTATATATCTGCATTCTGTCACATTACAGTTTGAATTCTACGGAATTCAAATTGCAACCCAATAAAATGCAATATAAGAAAAGAAGCAATAAGATACAGTTAAAATCAATACGAATATTGAATGCAGACCACCTGAATGAAGTACATGGACCACTGGTGGTTCATGGACCACAGTTTGGGAAGTCATGCTTTAAAGCATTTATATACTGCTTAACCATTAGCATTTCTAAGTGATGTGCATAAAAATAAATCACACGGAATAAAGCAATGAAAAAAATCACCATAACACCAGACGTAAACTCAAGCAACACTTTAAAATGCCTGCTGAAATAGGAAGGTCTTTGCCACACATCTGAAGTTCAGCAAAGGGGTACCTACCTAGTGTCAGTTGGGAGGGAGCTTCACAGGCATGGGCCCATAGCACTCAGTGCCCGGCTTCTAGTAGTTATGAGCTGTGCACCTGAGCCATGGGGAAGCAGCAACAGAGACTCCTCCAGAGAGCTCAGCTCCAAATGTGGCCCTCCAAACCTCTCCATCTGGCCCTTGGGACTCTCCCCAGCCACACCCCCTCTCCCCAGGCCCTCACTAGCCTTGCTTTGTACCCTCCTTGAGTATTTTTTGCCTGGCTAGAATATTGCCTAGCTGGCGTACAGAGAGGAGTGTGTGAGTGTATGTAGAAATCACACTATTGTACAAAGTTCAAATTTAGATTTGTTGTTCTGCACCCATTACTGGCACCCAGAAAGAAATGTGGCCCATGGCAGTGATGGGACTGGTGGGGCAGAAGGCAGGGAGCCCAACAATAAGTGGAGCCAGAGCCAATTGACAGGCAGAGCCAGCTCATTATATTTTGTCCCCATCCTTTTCATTGCTGAGTTCTACACCGAGTTCAGGGCAACACTGAGACTAAGGAGGAGGAGGAAGCTGACAGCCAGTGCCCCCGCCCTGCGGTGTGGGCTGGCTTAGGGCAGACAGAGGTTGGTGGGGCAGTAGCCTCAGTAGACCAGCCTCCATTGGCCCTTGGGCTGAAAAAGGTTTCCAACCTCTTCTTAACTGGAGATGCCAGGAACTGAACCTGGAACCTTTTGCATGCTAAGCAGCTGCCCTACCACTGAGCTAATTTCTCTCCCGTGGGATTCCCATAAACATCTGGTTGTCTACTGTAGAAAGCAGGATGTTGGAACAGAGGGACCATCGCCTGGACCAGCAAGGAGTCTTAGGAATTGTTCCTCTCCAAAAAAACCAAAAAACAAATTTGGAATGGGACTGCATTGGGCAATAGGTAAACAATCTACATGCTTCCCAACAAACCATTGGAAGCAATCAGCATCTAGACATATTGATGGCTCCGTTCCTTTTGGATTCAGCCTGTACAATCAAGTGCGGGGAACGCAGGTACTTGGCAAATTTAGAAGGGCTGTAGAGCACATGCTTGGCATGTAAAAGGACACAGGTGCAACCCCCAGCATCTCCAGGGTGGGAAAGCCCTGTTTGAAACTTGGAAGAGAAGCAGCTGGCAGGAAGGGGCAGTCCTGTCGACCTGGCTTCCCTGCAGCATTGTCACTGCTGCAACCCGGGCTGGTGAGGTGGTGCGGCAAGGTCAGGGCAGTTTGGGCACACTGGCGGAAGCGCTGATTGGCTTCACTACTGTGCCTGCACTGCCTTCACCTTGCCATCGCCCTGCCCCACTCCCTCACTGCCCTTGGGAAGGGCTGTAGCTCATCTGCCTTGGGTGCAAAAGGTCCTAACTTCAATCCCTCACGCCTCCACATAGGGCTGGGAGACAGCCCTTCCTGGAACCCTGAGGAAACGCTCCCAATGATGTGACTTTGTATAATAATAATAATAATAATAATAATAAACAACTTTATTTCTACCCCGCCCTTTTTCCAGTAGGACTCAGAGTGGCTTACAGCTAAAAGATAACACACCATTAAAACATAGAAATATATACAATTAAAAATAGAATTAAACTGTGAGAAAAATTAAAAACTATAAAACATACGTTTAAGAACAGCAGATAATTTAAAATAATAAGATCATAATGTAGTCACCCATCCTATGACACTTAATCCTGGCCGTTCTCTATCCCAAATGCCTGTTGAAATAAAACAGTCTTTACTTGTGGCCGGAAAAACGGCAAGGAGGGAGCTAATTGCACCTCACACGGAAGGGAGTTCCATAGCCTAGGGGCAGCCACCGAAAAGGCCCTTTCTCGTGTCCCCGTCATATGTACTTGCGAAGGTGTGGGGAGCACAAGAAGGGTCTCACCTGAAGATCTCAAATCCCGGGCAGATTCATGTAGGGAGATATGATCTGCCAAGTAGCCTGGACCTGAGCCGTATAGGGCTTTGTAGGTCAAAACCAGCACTTTGAATTGTGACCGGAAACAAGGCAGCTTCCTGTTTCCCATTAATTTTGCTTGCAGGCTTCCCGTAGGCATCTGGTTGGCCACTGTGAGAACAGCATCCTGGACTAGATGGGCCATTGGTCTCATCCAGCAGGGCTCTTTTAAAGTTCTTATGGTACGCAGTAGCAATGCAGCTTCCGGGGGGCCAGCTGTGCAGTGCCACCCCCTCCCCACTGGCTGCTATCACATAGTGCAGACAATACTGAGCTAGATGGATTAGTGGTCTGACTAATAAGGCAGCTTCCATTCCTGTGTTCAAATACAAGTCTCCTTATCGTTGGTGAGGCTTTACAGAAGACCATGAGTAAGATGCCCAGTTCTTGCTTTCAATGTGCTACAAGCATATTGTCTTCTGAAGATGGATGGTTGCCAACCCGTAAGTAGCGTATGATGTTTAGTGAACCCTGTTGTGCTAGTTTTCATTACCATGTCAATAAATCTGAATTTTGCATTTCTCTGTCATAAATAAAGCAATCAACAGCTCATATCCTTTCCACAATGGTGTTTACCAGAACTTAATTTTCTCCTGTGCTCACTCAGGGGGGGAAAAATGCTTCAAATTAACCACCAGAATGTGATCCTTTGTGTCATCTTAATGTGTGACTATTTAAATTGGTACCCAAACATTCCACAATAGAATAGGAATGTGGCTGTGTACTCTGTGTCTCAACAACCAATATTATTATTTTTAAAAATGTTGAAAGGCAAGAAGAATTAATCACCAGCTAATTTTAGCACATGAGCAAATCTTCAGAACATCTTCATTTTGCAATGTTCAAACTTCTTAGGTGACTATCTTTTAAATATTTTATTTTTCAGCCAAAATTGCATTTGCAGTAATTAAGCTTCCCATGGGTCCGTGGGTTATGGTTTAACCCATTGTTTGGCTTAAAAAAATGGAATTTTTCTAACCGTTGTATTTCATAAACTGTTTTTCAAATTGAAGTGCTGAGCATTAGGTAAATAATGAATTCACTGCATAGAGGCCCCTCAGTAGGCATAATCCAGGGGTAGATAACCTTTTTCAGCTCAAGAGCCATATCCCTTTCTGGGCATCTTTCTGGGGCTACATGCCAGTGGTGGGCAAAGCCAGAGGGAAAAGTGAGTGAGCAACAAATGTAAATTTTACTTTTGTACGGGAGGCTGGTTTCAATACGCACTCGCACACCTCTTTCTGTCCTCCATCCAGACACATAAGCTTAAGGACACAATCTCACTAGGCAAAAACACTCGGGGTATGAAGCAGGGCCAGTGAGAAGTGTGGCCTGGGGAGTGGGTGGGTAGTCTTAGGAGAGTTCCAAGGGCCAGATAGAGATGATGCATTTGGCCCCTGGGTCTGAGGATCCCTGCCCCTGCCATAAGCCATATTAGCTAAATATTCGGAGGTAAAATACACCAGTTAGAAAATGGCCTCTTCATATTATCCACCGTATTTGTAGGCAGAGAATTTGAGGGGACCATTTCACATGATTTCTCCAGAGGCAAGAGAAATTCTCCAACTGTGTCTCAAAAATGGAGCTCTCCATGTTAGCAAGAGCAGCAGCACAGCTTCTTTTTTCCCTAAGGTGTGTCTGTATATGTGTGTGTGTGTGTGTTCCCACCACCACTGCAAGCCGCCTTGGGTTTCTATGATGAAAAGAAAGGGGGTATAAATGTGCTAAAAAAACCGGCTGAAGCATCAACCATTTTGCATCACCCTGGCATTGTTCCACTGTATTGTGGAGAGGAAAGGGCCGCCAGACACACACACACACAGAATGGTGGCAAATATTCAGAGAAAAGTCTGCCAAGTCATCTTGTTTGTCTCGGGGTGGGGAGTGAGGAAAAGAAAAATCTAAGAAATTTTCTCAGAAAAAATGACTTTTGAGAAATTCTGGCTCAGTTCTAGTTTAAAGTCCTTGCAGAGCCCACTCTCCCAAGTATTGGAAACCAGCTGCTGTGAATTGTTGTATTTAGTGGTCAATCTTGCCAAATAGTCAGCCACCTGGAGATAAAATATATCACCTCCAAGTGACCACTCGGAAGAGAGAACATTTGCAGATCAGAAGATTCTTTCATTTTCATTCAGTACATCACAAATGATTAACACAGGCATAGTGCAGGTAAAACTATGATTATGGGCTACTAAAAAAGAATTGTGGGCTAGGAACTCTTTTACAAGACTGCATACTGATCATGCGATTTGTTCCCTCTCCCTTTTTTCTTTTGTGAATTATGATTTTTCTGTTCAGAATTTCCCCATCCCTCTCTAATTTGAGTAATTAAAACATCTGGGCCAAACTTTGACAGCCTGGTACCTTCAGGTGTTCTAAACAACCTCCCTTCGGCCTCAGGTAGCAGAGCCATTCTGCCTGGGGCTGATGGAAACTGTATTCTGGAGGGCACCAGATTGGCAGAGGCAGATGGGGGGGGGAGAGAGAGAGAGAACAGGCCAAGGAAAAGACAATAGCAGCAAGAGCTTCAAAGAAAATAGCTTACAGTTCTCATTCCGACTAATGTTGTTAGAAAAAGTCTCCTAAAAAGATTCCTGGCTGCACATGATGTCTTTGTCCTCTTTCGCGCCCCCCCCCCCCCCCGGTCAAGTATTACTGAACTTGTTTATATGCTGGTTCACTTGCAGGTGTGGAAATGCCCCATTGGATCACTTGCCTCTAAACAGAATAACCACCATGCGAAAAAGATACAGGTAGATGTCTTTCCATTTGCTGGTTTGAAATGATTCTGTCTTATCTGGTTATCCATGTCCTTTGGTCTCCACCTGAGACTGTGGGGAGTTGTTGCTTTTCAGAATAGACATTGAGGTGGATTTAGATTTAGTCGTACTTAGCGTGGACCCATTGAAATCAATGGGACTTAAAGTTAGTCATGTCTAGATTAAGTCACATTGATTTCTGTTGGTCTGACGTTTGACTAAGTCTGGATCCACCCCAATATTTGGCTGCATAGAGGAGGGCTGTGATTCAGGATAAAGGAAGCAATTTCATAAGGGCCACTTTACATTTTTGCTGGCCAGCGATCATATTTGCATGGTAAAGGAAAGGTGTTAATTACTTGATGTATGGAGGTTAAAGAATTCAATGATTGTGCCAATGTCTTGATTTAATTTTAACAGACCAATTGAAATAAACAACTGGCAAGTGAGTGGAATTATGGCAAACAATGAACTGATCTCATGCTTTCACTCTGCATTCTAGTAAAGCTACGAATTTTCTCGTGTTGGCTGTGTTCCTTTAATTTTAAATGTGTTTTTCTTTTGTTAATTATATTTAATTAGAAACATAATTTTAAAAACGCATATGTGTTGCATACCTCCTTAGGTAAATAAAACTTTAATCATAAGCCCTTCAAGTGTTCATCTTCAGAGTTAAATCAGCACATGAACTGGGGAGAGAGGAGATGAACACACTAGCTTTGTGTTGTGTTGCCATCCCCATTGCCCTCCACTAGCTGAAGGGTGACCATCTGCAATGCAGAGCTTATTCTACTTTTATACTGGTTATTAAACTAATGCCTCAATTCAGTCATTGAGTCAAGCCATAGTTAAGGAAGCTTTAAGGTTTAGCATTCTGTTAACAAGCCATGGTTAACTGTTAACTAGCCAACAAAGCCAAGTTAACAATGGTAGTTCAAAGTTGATTTGCAAGTAGTGTTTTTTAATTGTTTGGCTTGCTTCCTGAATTAACAACTACCACTAGGGCCATTGCTCTGCTTTTAGATGTCACTGAACTTAGAGAACAGAGGGTTGAATTAGATAGAGAATGGAAGCAGACAAGTTATTTTAAATCATATTTTGGGTTCTAAACTATGGTTAGTGCAAACTATGGTTCAGTGTGACATCTGAAGTGAGCTAGTGCTGACCCAAAGTTTCTCAAATGAGAACTTTGGGCTCATAATTTTGTAAACCATGTAGACGTTTTTTACAATCGGTATATAAATTAGAAATCGGTATGGGCATTATTGGGGAGCATACAAAATTATTTGAAGTTTGATAAAAGTAGAGCTTACAGGGAAGAGATATTTGAAGAATCATGTAGGTTGGCCTTACAGTGCTCTTGGGTTTTTATTTAAAGTGTTTCCTTGTGTTTTAGCTCTGTCACCATAATCTTATTGACTTAATACAAGAACGATTTCTTTCCATTTAGGAATGGCCTTGGCCCAGTGAAAGAAGGAGAGGCCCAATATGCTGTGGTCCACTGTACCGGTTATATTAAGGCCTGGCCTCCGGCAGGTAAAATAGGCAAGGCATAATTTTATAACTTTTATATAAATGTTTTTGGTTTGGGCTGTGTGCTTACATCCCAGACATTCTTGGTGAAATGTACCTTTTGGCCACAATTGCAGCCCCAAGAAGACTTCAGAATGGGGGACACTCTCTGTATGGAGAAGGCATCTCCTATTTTTTCCCTTCGTATACTAGGTTTTTTGCATGCAGAGATTGTATATGTTACATGGAGGGAGCACTCAGATATGCAGGCCTCACAGCTGCATATTGGTGGGATGGGCCAAGGACCAGTAGAGACTGCTCCATAAGGGGATGGGATTCTGTCCTTACGCCAGTCCCCGCCTGTCTGCCTTCTTACTTACAATCAATGCAGGGGCTGCTTTATTAGCTGCTTCTTCCTTGGTCTCAGTGTTGCCCTTGTGGAACTCAGCAGGGAAGAGGATGGGGGACAAAACTGGAATTAGTTGGCTCTGCCTGTCATTAACTTTGGCTCCATCTTCTCAATGAGTACCAGCTATCTCTGCAAGGATGGATGCACTTATGGCATTTATTACACATGTAGCTAGAGATAAGATCTCCAGTGTGCTTCAGGCATTCCCCTTGGTTCCCACAAAGGCCCCTTGCTTCTCCCAATGTCTTTATTTTTCAAAACTTAAGGCTTTTTGGTGGCTTTTCTTGGTGTGTTTTAATTTGTTGTGAGGTTGTGTTGGTGTTTTGCCTGTTTGGGGGAAGGGATTTTGAGCATTGCCAATTTCTCGTCTGTGAAATGGGTGTTTTGTGGTGCCCCCAACAGTTCGTTAGACTTCCAAATGTGCCCCCAGCCCACGGGATGTCAGAAAAGATTGAGTATAAGCGCTCCCATAACCAAATATGCCGCCCTGGTCTCCTGCTGGGAGGAAGGGTGGGATATAAATAAATAAATAATGAAATGTTCCTGGTTGATTTCTGCAAGCAGAATCAAGGTATGAAGCATAGCCTACCCCAAGTTTACTCATGCCCATGCAAACTCTTGGTCCCCAAGACAGGGAAGACTTACCTTGAGGTCCAGGCAAGCAATATAGTACAGGGACTCCTTATGGAATGGAAAAAGCCTCCTCACAAGCTACTTCCCAAACTGGAGATTCCTTGCAGTGTCTTGACGCTACAGTGTCTCCTTCCACCTGGGGGATGAACTACAGTTCCCCTTGTCCCTGGTGGAAAATGCTAATGGCCAGTAGTGTAGTGGCAAATTCAGAAGCACAGGGTCCCTTCATGATAGTCACACCATGCCCCCTCACAGCCACATCCCCTTTTCCACTTTCATCTCCCTTGCTGCTGTCATCTCCATGTCCACACTTCCACTACAACAGTCAGGTGCCAATAATCATGAAAGGGGAGGCTGTGTATTAGCTACTGAGCAGAGTCTTCTTGGTGGCTGACTCATCTCCTTTCACTCTGATTGATGCCAATCAGCCCTCTTTTCAGTGGCTACACACTCCCCTTTCATGCTAATGGGCTCATACATAGGGACTGGGCTGGGACCCTGCTCCCAAAAAAGTAAGGGGTCTATGACACCACCTCACCATCCCAGATGACTACACTCCTGCTAATGCAAGTGGTGAAATGAGTTCTACTCCGAAGCTGGGATCGGATCTGCTTTTTCCCATTTAAGGAGCAAGCAAGTAGGTGAAGGAGGCAGTGGGCTTGGAGGTGGCTAAAGGAAACCAGTGCCCCTCAGGCAGTGCAGTTGAATTCTGAAACACCACCAAAGTGGAAAAGGAATCAGGCTGGTGAATGGGATGCATCGGGGGCCGTCAAATGACCCGGTCGAACTTTGGTGTTGGATTGGGCCTCTCAAGGGGCTCTGATTCATTTTCAGGGGCAAGCTACCTGCTGCTCATCCATCCCTCTGTATAGCCCAGCACCTGTCACCCTTAGTCCAGGCCAAGCTTTCAGATGGGTTCGGTAGGGTTTTTCTTCGGAAAAATCTGGCATTCCAATGGTACTTTGTGTTGCCACACTTTGTGTTCAAATCCTCTTTAATCAGAACAGCTCTCATTCTCCACTTCCAGCTGGAGTAATTTACAGCATTCAGTCTCTCTATCGGCATCCCGGATAATAGATTTACAGCCATGTTGCCCACTCTTACTTGCCTCTTACTTGCGCTTTGTTTCTCTCTGCAACAACGCCACTTCACCAGCTCTCGAACCCGCTACCACGCCTCATAATCTGGGCCCATAACCCCTGTTGTGAGTTGCGTGTGTAGGTCAGACGTGGTTTGAATTCAAAAGCCGTTTAGAACAGGAATAAGACAGGCCAGGCAAGTTTCATGTAAGAGTCTTTACTAGGCAAAGACATTAGAGACATCTTCCTCCATTGACATTGCTTCCCCCACACTCTGAGATCCTGCCAGTTCCCACCTTATCACACTCTCAGCCAGCCACTCTGACCTTGATTGTCTGGAACTCTGTTCTCACAGCTTAACCCTTCTGCTTCAGGTTTCTCTCTCTCTGCTAAAAACCTTGTCTGTGAGTCTCACAACCTGCGTCACTGACCAACACTTTGTAATGCATATAAAGGAAGGTGGCAATCCAGCTGCACAGCCATGCCTTGGCCCTCCATCCCTTGCTAGCAGCCACAACTGATACTGAGTGGGTGAGGGCATGCAGACCATTGGGATATAGGTAAGGTCACATCCACACCATACATTTAAAGTGCTCTTATGCCACTTTAACAGCCATGGCTTCCTCCAAGGAATCTTGGGAACTGTAGTTTGTTAAGGGTGCTGAGCATTGTTAGGAGACCCCTATTCCCTGCACGGAGCTAGTTTCCAGCTCCCTTAACAAACTGTAGTTCCCAGGATTCTTGGGGGGAGGCCATGGCTGTTAACGTGATACAAGAGTGATTTAAATGTATAGTAAGCCTCACAGGGAGGCAATGGTAAACCCCCTCTGAGTACCGCTTACCATGAAATCCCTATTCATAGGGTTGCCATAAGTCGGGATCGACTTCAAGGCAGTCCATTCCCATTTTCAAGGCTTAAATTCTAGTAGTTCAGGGGTAGCCAATGTGGTGCCCTTTGGATGTTTTGGACTGCAGCTCCCATCATACCTGACCGTTGGCCATGTTGGTTGGAGGGCTGGGGCTGATGGGACTTGCAGTCCACAACATCTGGATGGCACCACATTGGCTACTCCTGGATGAATACAGCTTAGCTATATCCCAGTGTGGTGCCCTTCAGATGCTGTGGACTACAACACTCATCAGCCAGGGTTGATGGGAGTTGTCGTCCAAAACATCTAGGGGGCAGCATGTTGGCTAACCCTGTAATGTCTGTTGTGGAGAGAGACAGCATAGCTAAATACAAAGCTGTTGTTTCTTCAGCAGCTGCTTGTTGGAGTTGGCCTTGTTTCTTCAACAGTAGCCATTTTATCTCTGATTGCAAACCAAGTCTGAAACTGAGGGATGTTTCAGAGGCAGCTTGCGATAAAAGCATTTGGGAAAGGAGATGCTAATGTTCAAAGGAAATCCTACATAAAACGTTGAAGAGTGTTAATCCCCAACACGTTTCATCCAGAACAGGCCTTTCTCAGGGGCTTTTACGTTGCCTTATAAACAGCTCAAAAGCATCTGTTCTGAAATCACTGCAAATTTTGCCTTGCAGTGATTCCAGAACTGCTGTTTTGGGGCTGTCTATAAAGAAAACTGCAAAGCCCCTGAGAAAGGCCTGTTCTGTTTGAAACGCATTGGGCGTTAGTAAAAATTGCAATATTCTGCAATCTCTTGAGATAGTGCTCCTTTTTTGGTCTTTCCCATTGGACACTTGCCATTTTTGTGTGTGAGTGCATGCACATAAGGCTTACCTGCGTCTGAAGTAGCTCCTTAGATAGAGCCCAGACATTGCATCCTCTACTTCTGCAGTAAGTCATTCCTTTTTTTAAAACACTTTGAATGAGGGCTTCTGGGAATAGCATTTTCTTCTCTTTTCTTGGCCCATTGCAGTGTTCAAAAAACACACACCAGTAACTCAATAGCTGACATGGGAATATTTTCATATGGGAAAATGTGGAAAACAACAGGAGACTAAGAGGAGATCCAGCCTTGCTAAGGGATGGTTTGGCTGACCTTACCACTTGGATGAGCTGAAGAACTCCTCTTCCTTCTGACAGCTGCTGCTGATATGAATCAGAACAAGAGCTATCCTGCCCTTTTGTAGTCTGAGTTTGAACATACCACAAACACACACTGGTGATGGTTCCCCCCCCCCCCCGGAAATGCCCACAGCTCCATAACACTAAAACCATATGCTGTTTGAGTTAATTTTAACTTATGGATGTACATATTTCTGGTGCATCATATTGTCTTCTGTGTTTCTGACAGTTGTAAAGATAGGTTGGTTATTATATGGTGTGTACATGTTTCAAATGCATGCATAGACATGGCACACAATGCATTCTTCTGGCGTTGCAGAAGCCATTTAAACAAAATTAACATAATTCACATCACATGGCAGCTGTGTATATTTCAGCAACAGAAAGTGTAGTGTGGGGAGGAAGGCGGAATTCTTCCTTTGCATTTCCAGCTGGCACTTAACAAGGTTGTTGGGTTATTTTAAATCGCAAAAACATTTCAATTTGGTTTTAAAAGAAAGGAGCGACAAAATAATTGGAACGCAGGAATCTGCCTTTATACCACATCAGACTATTTGTCCATCCAGCCAGTATTCTGGCAGAAGCTCTCTTAAATCTCAGGCAGGGGTCCTTCCTATCACCTACTACCTGATCATTTTAACTGGAGATGCCAAGGATTGATCCCAGGTCCTGCTTCATGCAAAGCAAGTGCAGATGGCAACTGGGATAAAGATTTTAGAAGGTTGTTGAAAGAGGGATGTCTTTAGTGGGCACCGAAAAGACAATAGAGAAGGCTCTTGTCTGGTATGCAGCAGGAGGGAGTTCCAGAGGCTAAATGCCATCACACTAAAAGACATTTGTTTGTTTATTTATTTTATTTATTTATTGCACTTGTATACCACCCTATAGCCGAAGCTCTCTGGGTGGTTTACAGCAATCAAAAACATTAAAACAAATATATAATTTAAAACACATATTTTAAAAACAAATTAAAACACAACGATTAACTTAGGTCCATTAATTTCAGTGGGTCTTCTTTGAGTAGTATTTAGTTGGATACATCTCGTAGTGGGAGCTTAGTCAGACAAAGCAAAACCAAATCCTCAAAAGCCAGCCTAGTCCAAAGCATCTCGTAGTCAAAAGGAACAAGCAGGAATCTGAATATAAACCCAAGGTTAAATCCACAGTAGCAGCCTAAAGTTTAGCCAGCAAGCAATAAGTGCAAGTGTTGACCATCTGTCAACAGCCCCATCCCATTTCCTTCAGTCAAGTTACTGGTGGGTTGGAGTCAGGCCAGATAGGGTGTAGCCGTGCCTGGTTATCATAAGGATACTCCCACCTCTGGTGTAGGAGAGTAGAGCTGGGAGCAAGTGCTGACATTTTACTTGAAAAGATATCAGGCAGCTATGCCATTTAAACAGCAGCCAAGAAAAATCTTCAGTAGAAATGTATCATACCTCTCTGTCCACCCTTATCCCTCTGGACCATTTTGCTGACGGTGTGTATGGCTGGAAAGCTGAAATGAAGGGACAGCTAACAAGAAACATGCAGGCTTTTGCCTTGGGGACAGCCTCCCAAATGCCCCTTTTCTCTAGTAACTTCATTGGGGAATTCTGCTTTTCATTTCTTTAGGGAGGCTTTGGGGCCTTTATGACACCTATTGCTATTACCCCACATACCCTCCTCTCAGACCTATTTGCATGCCTAGCAACCAACAGGTCTTGAACAAAGGCTTTCCATGCTTAACAGACCTGAGAGCTGGGTCTCAGGAATGAATGTGGGTATGTGCAGGTGAAGGATAACCATTATAGTCACTCCCAACACATTCTAATCATCTGATACGCATTTTGCTGGTAAATCGGTAAGGCACACATGGATGCCACTAAACATGTATGGAGTGCTATTCCTGTGCTTTGATGGATCTCAGCCATTTTCGATTCAGCCTGTTGAATGGACCAACTACACCAGAAGGAAGAACTTCCAGGAAGACGGGGCATTTGGTACTTTCATTAGCCCTATATCTGGCTTTAGTATTAAATGGATGAGAATTTCTGTTATTCCAAACTATACAGCCAGGCGATATCATTATTAGGACCAACTAAAATGTCACAAAGCAAGCTGTCGAGTTCTCCAGAACGCTTCCTCAGGCTGAAAGTTGCACAAAACAGGGCTGGACTTTACATCTTTACACCATGCTTTGCCTTGTTGTATACCAGAGATTATCATGTGGACCGTTGATGTTCCCATAAATCAGGGGTGGGGAGCCTTTTTCAGCCTGAGGACCTCATTCCTTTCTGGGCAACATTCTGGGGGCCACATGCCAGTGGTGAGCAAGCTAGAGGCAAAAGTGGGCAGAGCAAGGATTGCAGTTTTTGTCTTTGTACAGTAGACTAGTTCCCCCCCCCGTGTGTCTGTCCTCCATCCAGGCGGCAAAAGACATTATCAGAGTAGTTCAAGGACATATTCCATCCAGGGAAAAATACTCAAGGAGGTTGTGAAGCATGAGATGTGTGGTCTGGGGAGAGGGTGTAGCTGGGGAAGAGGTGTGCTCTGGGGAGAGTCCCAAGGCCAGATGGAGGTGCCACATTTGGCTACTGGGCCTGAGGTTTCCCACTCTTGCCATAAATTGCTCAGGAGGAGGAAGCTGGCTCTTGGCTGTGTAGCTTTTAGCAAGAGTGAGACCATCTCCTGTGGAGACATGTGTGAATCTCTCTATAGCATGCGAAATAATGTTAGGTACAGAGAGAAATTAAATTTGTTCACATTCTTCTGTCTTGTAATGAAATTGCAGCTGTTGAGGTCATATATCGGGAGCAGCAAACAGCTGGCTTTGGCCTGCTTCGAGGGAGCCTTTAGAACAACCTGTTCTGAGTGCTGAAGCCAGTAACCTTGAAAGCAGGCGCGCCACGGCCTCATCACTTTGCTTTTCTTTGGATTTACACCAGGAAACTGAGGAATTCAAGCCCCTCTTTTTTGAATAGCTTACTTCCAATTGCTACTGTTCTTGGAAGCTAAATATGTGCAGTGTTATCTCAAAGATATTAAACGTAAGCAGTTAATGTAAAATGTTTTCTTTTTGCATACCTTGCAAACTGTTATCGGAACATAGGAAGCTGCCTTATACCAAGTCAGATCATTGCTTCGTCTAGCTCAGTATTGTCTACATTGCCTGGCAGGAGCTCTCCAGAATTTTTCCCAGCCCTATCTGGAGATGCTGGGGATTGAACTGGGGACCTTCTGCATGCAAAGCAGATATCCAGGGCCACAGTGCAGTGGTAGAGCACATGGTATGGTCACAGATTCAAACTCTAGTGTCTCCATTTTAAAAGGACCAGGTAGCAGGTGATGGGAAACATCCTCTGCCAGAGACCCTGGAGAGCTACTGCCAGTCAGAGTAGACAATACAGGATTAGATGTACAAATATTCTGACTTACGTTGTTGAGAAATTACACTTTTAAAATAGGCTGTGTAAAAACATTATGCGGCAAGTGTCTATACTTGGATATTCCTTTGAGTGGATGATGATACTAAATGCAAGTGTAAGCTGCCTTGGAAAGATAGAATATTTTGAACAGTGTCATAGAAGTTAAAGAAATAAATCCAGGGTTAGGACATGGCCCCTCCAAATTGACTACAGGCAAGAGGTCCCTGGTTTAGTCCCTGGCATTTCTAGGGAGGGCTGGAAAATACTCCTGTCTGAAACCATGGAGAGCTGCTGCCGGTCACTGTACTGAGCAAGAGTCTGATTTTGATTTTTTCCCTGCCTTAGGGTGCCATCCAACTCACCTTTCCGCCAGGCTGGGGTGAGTTGGATGCCGCAGATCCCTGGCTGTGCCGGCAGGCTCCCAGCTGCGCCATCCTCCGCTGGCCTCTGCTGGCAGCAGCCCTCCACTGCAGCTGAACCATGGCACCACCAGGAGCCTGCTGATGGTGCCAGGGGCCAGCCCCGCGGACAGAGGGCCGGTGGAACCCTCAAAATGGAACATTCCAGGGGTGTGGTGGTGGTGGGGGACTTACACGACATCCTCCTCGCATTCAGAGCCCTCTCCCGAGTCCTACTCTACCTGGAAACACCACCAACCAAAAGGCTGGGGCAGTAAGATAATTTCCATTGTAGCATACAGGTAGTGCATACTCCCCAGGAGGCCTGGTCGTGGGAGCCGGCACTTTCTGGCTGATTAGTGCGCCAATGAAGCCGGCGTTTAACTGGGCTGGCGGCTACCGAGCAGGACAAGGATCCCGTGGAGCTTTCCATTGGCCCCCCTTCTGCCAGCTTCCCCTACATTTGGATTGCTCCGCCCGATGTTGTCGCTCAGTGACAAAGCATATGCTTTTCAGGCATGAAGTCTCAGGTTCAATCCCCAGCATCTCCGGTAGGGCTGGGGGGAAAACCCTTCCTGAAACCCCACAGAGTTAATGCCAGTAAGTGTGGGCAATACTGAGCAATACTTAAGAAGGGAGCAGGAAACATCGCTTCCACTAACTTGCTTATCGTAGGATCCAAGCCAAAGAGTTTTTTAAAGCATAGATGAGCAGTCAGATATGTGGTTCTCCCCACCTGCAGTCTGAAACTATCCTGTTCATTCTGCATCTGCCATCTCAGCATTCTACCACTTCATTTACTATGTCTGCCAGGGCTGATGCCTACTCCACCCTCTCCTTTTCCGGGGCTCTGGTGAGTACCGACTGGTGACTTTAATTTCCCAGAATACCCTGGAGTGCCTTGGTGTAGCATAGTGGGACATTAAGATGGAGGCCTTTAGGGTTACCATTCCCACAATGCTATATCAGGGATGCTGCAAGACACTGTAAAGAATTGAAATAGTGACTCACCAAGGGACCTGACACTCTTCCGCAGGGTGCTACTAGGACTTCTGGTGGAGGGGGTATGATGTAGAGGGGGCCCACCAGATGACACTGTGCCCTGGGCCCCCACAAATCTAGACTCTGCCTTGGAGACCAAACTGAGCTGACCTTTCATGACTGGTGTACTTGCTTATGTCCAGATCTGGTGTTGATCCCTCAGAGACTAACCCTCACTCTATCCCCGTATCTGTCTATATATATATATATATATATATATATATATATTTAGGTTTTTTCCTGCCAAACATTCCTCAAGGTCCTATGCTGCTTATTTATATAGTACCAAACAGATGTCTCAAAGCTTAAATGAAACCAGACTTTTGCCTCAGATTCTGCTAGCTACACACTCTGCTGCCCAACAATATAGGAGGCAGCTAATAAGAGGTTCAGGGAACAAAGAAGAAAACATGTTTTTTTCCCCCAGCAAAGTACCCTTAGCAGCATTCCCCCCCCCGCTCCCCTGCTGAATTTGCCTGAGATCAGAGTCACAAGGCTGCTTGTTCTAATGAGCAAACATATGACCTAATTTCACAGTTTTTCACCTCTTTTTGTCTGGAGGTCATTATGAAAGGAAGGGTTGCTTTTATTCCCTCTCAGTTTTGAGAAAACGGGTTGGCATGTGCCTTGAACTCTTCCTCATGAGTGGAAGGAGTTGCAGAGTGTCAACTCCTTTCCAGAACTACCTCATGATAATTACTTCAGCCTCCGTGATCCCCTCTCTTGAGAATAGGCCACAAATGTTTCAAGTTCGTATAAGGAATTTTGGGAATTGTGGTTTGGGGACACACGGCCCAGTCAGTCAGTCTAGTCTGGCCCATTAGGGCACTGCCCCACCACCTTCAGTCTGCCCTCCACCGGCCCCCACCTGCCTGCCTTCTTACTCACATCAAGCCCAACTTTCTGCCTCTTAGCCTCAGCGTTGCCACTGTACAACCCAGCATGGAGGGGGATAAGAACAAAGCTAGAATTAGTCGATTCTGCCTCTAACCTACTGTTGTCTGACCAGGCCTGATATACAAGGCTATGGGATAATTTTATTTTTATTTATTTTATTTAACAAAATGTATATTCAACTTGATTGTCAGAAAACCTCTAAGGCGGTTTACACAAAATTTAAAATCTTACTTAAGATTTTGTAATGGGTCTCATTGCTCTATGGCAGTGGTTTTAAAAATTGTGTTCCTAACATTCCTTAGAAGTTTATCAGGAGTTGCTCTGATAAGAAGATCAGTTTTGGATTCCCTTGAAAGGCTGTTCCTTCACCATTTCTAATAGGCACTGCAAGGGCGTGTAGCATGTATCTAGGCTGGCGTAACCTTGTAATTTAAAGAGGTCATCCATGAGCTTCATTTGGAGTGACAGTGCATGCCACCTAGAATAGAGTGTGGGGCCTAGAACAATGGTCACTTTGGTGTAATGAGCAGGGATAGCAAACATACTGCCCTCCATATGTTGTTGGACTCTTAACTCCTGTCATGCGTGAACATTGGCTATGCTAGCAGGGGTTGATAGGCGTTAGAGTCCAACAACATCTGGAAGGCACTACCCATGTTGGCTACTCCTGGTTGAGAGTTGTGCAGGAGGACTGGGAGACCTGGGTTCAAATCTCCACTTTCCTTTTGAAGCTCATGAGGTGACCTTGGGCCTTTCTCTCATCCTAACCTCCCTTACAGGGCTTTTATGAGGATAAAATGGGAAAGAAGACTACATATCCCTCCTTGAATTTCTTGGAAGGAGAGTGGGATAAAAATGCATGCCCCAGAATCTTTGCAGCATGCTGAGGCTCAATGATTGACTTGGTTGCCAAGGAACTCCAGTATGTTTATTTGGACAGGGCTGTCTTTCTATCTGAATGTAGCAAGCGTCCTTCCCCAAAAAACATCACCATATAAAGTAAACTCAAACAAGTGTTAATTCTAGACCCCAAAAGGGAAATGTTCAAAATTGCTTCATGAAAACCTATCCTCTGTTATCCAGCGATTTCACTTTAGCAGGCTATTATGCATAATATGTTATAGTAAACAGAGAAATTCAGTACTGGGCTATGAGTAGGAAGGGACGCCTTGCTTGAAATGAGTTCTTTGCTCAAACCTTTGATCATCCATTTGCTTTGTCTGCTAGCTGGCTGGCTGGGCATCACAAGTGCGTATAAAGTGTTACATTAACCCTGCCCATGAAATACAGAAATGAAATACCCCCACACTGCCCCTCGATATTTTTAGTTCTAAATTTAATTTTTAAAAGGTTTTGTCTTCCCCTTTTGCTCCCGCTTTCAGTTAAGGCATCTCATATTTCTGAGGAGGAAATGAATTTTTATGCAGTCCATATGATGTTTTTTCCTAATCGGTTTTATTCATCGCATAACAATTGATGGAAAATATTTGTTTGAGAGAGAGAGAGAGACTGTAGAGTTTGTGTGTGTGTAGGAAGTTTTATAAGTGTTAAATCAAAGCCAAGCGTTCTCGTCAAGACAGTTCCCCAGTGCACGTTGCATGCAGAAAGACCCACAATAGGCCCAAGTGTCAATAAAATAAAAACCCATATTTCCTTTTAGGCTCTATCTGCACTGTACATTCAAAGCAGTATCATACCACTTTAAGCAGTCACGGCTTGCCCCAAAGAATCCTAGGCACTGGAGTTTATTAAGGGTGCCGAGAGTTGTTAGGATATCCTTACTCCTATACAGCTTGTTGTCTCCAGCATTTGACTACTCAAAGTGGAACGTCCATGCTTTCTAACTGCTGTGGCACCTGAAACTCATGCCTTCCACCTCCCTGCTCCTCATGAGAGGGCCTGGGCTCAACAGTGCCAATGCATACATATAAATGCACATTTAGAAATAATTCCTATCATTTAAGTCGAAACAAATTGCATCACCCCATAGTGGGGAAGACTGTGTGCCTGCTCATTCTGTTGTCCAGGAGCTGCTCACTGTTGATGGGCAACTTCAAAGCCCCCCCCCCCACCTGGATCTCCCTCCTTTTGGTTCTTTATCTTTAAATTGGACTTGAACCAGACAACCATTCATATAGTGGACTGACAACCCTTCAAACAGAGGATCGTCCTCTGTATAGTTAGACACATGGCCACCCTGTGGCAGAGGCACAATTTGAAAACCGGGACTTCCTTGTTCACTGCTTTTGTTTTTATTATCTATTTATTTGAAGTATGCCTTTATATACCACCCTTTCTTATCAAATTCCAGGGGGCAGTTTATCAAATATATTAAAACAACAATATCTCCGAACATCAATGCATCAAACCACCACAGAAAAGTATAAACATATTTCTAAAAGCATTTATTTATTTTAAATGTTTATATAGCTTTAGTCTCTGGGCCATTATGCTGGTTCGTCCTCCTCCTACTGCTTTTCTTCCAACTAGGGCTTGGACAGATATCTCCAAAATTAAAATTTTGGCAAGGGGAAATGAAATGGACCCTCAGAATGGATTGTTTTGTTTATTTTGGGGAGTTTGAAATTCATGTTTGAAATTCATCACCATCATGTGGGGAAATTGCCCTTAGCCAAGGTGGGAAAGCTCAGGCATGGGGGCCGAATGCAGCCTCAAGGCCTTTCTTCTGGCCCTCAGAACTCTTCCCAGGCCATACCTCTTACTGGCCCTGCTTCACACCCCAAGCATTTTTCCATCTGGAATGTGTCCTTCAACCCTGATAATGCTTCTTGCTTGCCTGGTTGGTGGATGGAGTGTGTATGTTGAAACTAGCCTACTGTACATTTTGCCTCTGTCCCCGGCCACCATTGGCACATGACTCCCAGAAGAGAATGTGGCCCTTGGGCAGTAGCAGAGCTTTCCCCTTGGTTTCTTGGCCACCATTTTTTGTAGCAGTTTCCATTTTTTTTCTCCAACATTGAGTCTGGGACACATAAGGGAAAGAGCAAGTCTGCTGCTACCCACTAGCCGTGCCTCCATGGTAAGCCCACTTCCACAGTGGCAACAGATTTTGCCATCACGCAATATACAAAATGCCCACACACACACACACACACCTTTACCACTGGCAAACGGTGCTGTGAATTGAGAGGGTGTACATTCAGGTTCACCCCTGTTTCCAGTATGAAACAATGGACCAGTTTCTGCTGTAAGCTTATATCTATGCATGCAGAATTTATATGTAATGCTATGAAAGTGGTAATCCTCCAAAAATCCATGTTAATGCACAAAAATGACTTTTTGCATTTATCAATGAGAAGAAAAGGCTTTCTATCCAAGACAGAAATATAAACAATGGACTCCTACCAATAATAGTACCTGAGTCGTGATTAGATTAATTGTTTGGCATATATCTCCTCTAAAAGAGTTAGCAAATCATCGACTGATTAATCCAGACCAATTGCTCTCTGTCTTACAACTTGTTTATTTGGTGGGATAGCACAGCTAATAAATTTTCCAATGTTGGTGTGTGTAGCTTTAACGGTATCTTTCATTTAAAGAAACTCGAATCTACACCTTTTTCGTTGCCAATGCTCCATCTGTCAAGAATCTCATTTCTCAGCTAGGTTTTAATTTTGGACATTTATTTACGTTGCTTTTTGTTTATGGTAGATCATGGACTTGGCACACTGCTTTTGAAAGTGCCTGCCTGTTCATTTGCATTGCTCTCTCTCTTTCTGGTTGACTTCATTTCCCCTCAGTGATTTCATCATCTAGCTAGATTTGATTGGTGGTGTGGTGTAGTGATGTCATCCTCTTCACTACATAACACCTTCACTGGCTGGAAGCATACATGTGGCTAATCCAGGAAGGTGACAGCAGCGCTAATGCCGTGGTGGTGATGGTGAGAATAGTGCTGAAGCAGCAGGAGAATCAGTAGCACCAATCGTCACACCACACTGGCTCTGCAAACTAACCACTATGCTAAACCATGGGCTCACATTTGGCTCCTTCTCTTCCACAAGTGCCTCCCTCAGTGCCCGTTCCACTGGTCAGAAAACAACTATGAAGAACGGCAGCCTGAGTTTTCCTTTTTCCTCCCCATCCCTTTTCCCCTTCACATTGTGTCTCTTCTGCTATATATTATGGAAAGTTGTTTGTCTGTTCACTATGCATTTGGACACAATTCTTAGAATATCATAACCAAATTTTGCATGATGGTTCCTGAGATCAAAGCAGCAGGTTTTCGTCTCTATTTGGATACAGTTGGATGCCATTTTGAATCAAGATGCCAGACTGAATCTTTCAAAACGGCACTGATTTTAACCACTGATTTCAAAACTGCAAAAGAAAAGGGTCCAACATCTTACCCCATGATTTCAAGGCAAGTACAGTCCCCCAAGTACTTGCTGGCTGCTCCTATGTGTAGGGAAAATGGAAAGTCTCTTTAGCTGCCAAGCTGCTACACCTCAGGATGCAGGCAACAGGCTAAGAGTCAAAGGCCAAGAGCCCTTCGGCTCATGCTAAAGGCTCATGCCCTTGCCAAGGTGCTAGCTTTATAACAATGTAAGGAGAGCCTTGCTGGATCCAGCCAAAGGGCCACCTAGTCCAACATCCTGATCTCACAGTGCTTAATCAGAGGCCTATGGGAAACCCACAAGCAGGACTTGATGGTTGTTAACTTTTATTTTATTACCTGGTGGGGAAGAAAACCTACTTCAGTGAAGAGCTCCTGTTGTAACAGGCCCTCTTCTCAACCAGCTCCACCCACAGTAAATGTGCCAATGTACTGACCTTATGTTGTTACCTGGTGATGAAGGGGAACAGTGGGCATTTGCCAGGGCCCCATGGCCAGCAAGAGGGTCCACCATCCTAACAGTGCTATCATTTCCACTTTGCACAGAATATTCAAAACTTCAGATGCAAGAGAATTCTGTTTGTATGGTCTGCTTTTTCCAGGTGAGGAGGGTACAAAGGTGTTGTGTCTGCAGGTCCCCAAAATCCTAGAGCCAGAGCTCTTTCTGTCTCTGTCTGTCTGTCTGTCTCCCTCTCCCTCCCCTCTCTCTCACACACACTCACACACACACCACCCTGCCCATATAGGGATTAAAATATTTTGAATTGAATTTCTTTTTAAAATACTGGTTCACTTTCCAGTCAACTTGGCTAATATGTCAAAATATATTTTGAGCAATTCTTCACTTTTGCGTGACATAAATCCAAGAAACTCTAGGGAATTGAGCTTTAAATATCTTAAAATCACTCATGCATTTGTAGGAAGTTTATGGCCCCAAAACACAGTTTGGGTAATCTGATTACTTAAAGATTTTAAAAACTAGTGGGTAGATAATGTACCTAACATCACTATTTGTGCAACCCCGAGGCACCAAAAATAGTATGCTGAAATGCCTTTCTGTTATTTTCATGTTTAGAACATTAAATCCCATTTAAAACGTTGAAAACGCAGAAAGCATAATGAAACACCCACATGTTTTTTCAGTTTGCTGTTTCCTTTCCAGTATATGGAACATCCAAAATATATTGATGATTTGTTTTTGTTAGAAAATACAGAGGTCTTGTTTTACAACTGCCCTGATTAAGCAAGTGTGATACATAAATGCTTCCTAGGAGTAATCCTCCGTGGCGCAGAGTGGTAAGCGGCAGTAATGCAGCCGAAAACTCTGCTCATGGCCGGAGTTCAATTCCAACGGAAGGAGGAAGTCGAATCTCCGGTAAAAGGGGTCGGGGTCCACTCTGCCTTCCATCCATCCGTGCTGGGGGGTAAAGAAAGGCCGGGGAAGGAACTGGCAATCCCACCCCATATATACGGTCTGCCTAGTAAATGTCGCAAGACGTCACCCTAAGAGTCGGAAACGACTAGGAGTAATCTCCACTGAACTCAGTGGCGCTTACTTCTGACCACATTGGTACACCTTGTAAAACACATTGAGCTCTAACAAAAGATCTTAAGCTCTTTTAATTAAAAAATGCAAACAAATGTTGCAAAGGTAATACTACTAGCATGAAGTAGGAGCCCCATCCAAGAAAAGGAAAGAAGTATCCAACTGTGCTTGCTTATCCTCCTCATTCTCCTGTTTTCGCTATGCTAATCTGAAACAAACAAGGATAAACCTTGAAAGCCTCTATCACCTCATTCGCATGCCATTGCAAGGAGGGTCTGTTAGCTACTCTGCTGCTCTAGTCAATGACTTCATAGTCTGAAAAAAGTCTCAAAGTTGGGCTCCCCTTCACTACCCTACTACTTGGGGGGTTGGTGTGAAGGAAAACGAGGGGCTGGGATCCATGTGTGATGCTGCCCTTTGCTCCATGGAGGAAAGACAGGGTGTAAATGTAAAAAATATATGATATAACAGTGGAATTATGTTGTTGATATTTTTAGGAATGACAATACCAGAAGAAGATGCTGAGGTGGGACAAGGCAGCAAATATTGCTTGGTGGCAATAGGGAGGCTTCAGGTAAGTACTGGTTTCTGTAAATTGAATGCTGTGGACTGTTGAACTTCATATAAAATCCCAACTAGGATTTGGGCAATAGGCCTTCAGCAGATTTATTTATTTATTCGATTTATTAGTCGCCCATCTGGCTGGTTACCCAGCCACTCTGAGCGACGTACAAAGCAAAAACATCAGAACAACAAGAGACTAAACAATAGATCTAAAACAATAAGGTAGAGGCCAACAGTTTCAATGATAGGGCTTCTCGCCTGTGTGGTCTGAAGGTGTGTCCTCAGATGGAGCTCCTGGTGTTAAGTCTTCCTACACTGGCATAGAAACTGGTGTGGGTGATAGTCCGTTTGCAAGCCCAAAAGCAACACACACACCCCTGATCTTAATGTCCAGCAGCTCCAGCAGGGAGGAGGGCGGGGAAACAAGCCCCTCGAAATCGAAACGAATAGGGAAGTTCTTCTCGAAGAAGCTGGAGGCGCTGGGGTGTGAGCACAACCGATACCAGGGTGAAGTGGACGAAGGCCAGATGGTAGGATGGCAGCAGCTGCAGGGGCGCTTCCCGGTAAAGCCTCACCTCTTGGGCTGTGCCTGTCATGCAGCGTACAGGTACAGGAGAGCAGCCTACGGGAGAAAGACGGGGCGGCAGCTCTTTTCCCTTTCACGTTTCGCTTTCATATCCCTCGCATTGGACCAGCTTAGCAGAGGTTGGTTATTCCTCTGGCGGTTCACACCTAGCTGTCTCCAACTGAGAAGAAAACACCAGCCCATGAGGCTTTGGACCTACTATCACTTGTTCCCTCAGAGGCCTCTCGGAGACGGCAAAGGAGGAAGGCGGAGCAGCTCCGGGAAGAGATGGCTGTAGAAATCCAACAGTGCCCAGTAGAAACTTGCAGAGAGCCAGTGTGGTGCTCTGATTAGAGTGTTGGACTGGGATCTTGGGAGACCAGGGTTGAAATCCCTACTCAGCCATGAAGCTCACTGAGTGACCTTGGTCAAGGTCTCTCAGCCTAATTTACCTCACAGGGTTGTTGTGAGGATAACATGTGGAAGGTGAGAACCATGTACACCCCCATGAGCCCCTTGGAGGAAAGGTGGGACATAAATGTAACATAAATAAATAAATACTTTGACCCTCAATCCAGTTTGTTTGATAGCAATGACTTTTACACATGTTGCGTTGCAGCAGTCATGGGCTTGCCGTTGATGATGCAAAATTGGTCGCTCCAGCCAATCCTGGATCCTGGAAGGCAGTTCCACGCATTACAAATTGCTACATGTGTGGAAGTGGTGTTATACTGGTGCTTCCACATAAAATGTGGCTAGCATACAGTTGTGTAGAAGGAATACAGTGATCTGCCTTTTGCTGAGTCAGGCCATTGATCTATCTAGTTCAGTGTTATCTGCACTGACTGGCTGTGGCTCTATCTGGGCCTTGGAACTCTCCTTAGATCAAACCCCTCTCCAAGCTATCCCCCCTGTCACTAGGCCAGACCCCTTTCTGGCCCTGCTCCATGTCTTCCTTGAATGTTTTTGCCTGGCTGGAGTGTGTCCTTGAACTGTAATGATGCCTCTTGCTTTCCTGGATGGAGGGGTTTGTATGTGTGTAAACATCTGTGGCTTTTGTATGGCTGGAATGAACTTTTAGAAAGTGGGCAATATCTCAACAGGTTTCATTGTAGGCATAAAGCAGACTCAGTTGGGTTATCTTTTCCTCTTTCCCTGAAGTTGAGCATTCCTAACTGTTTTCTCCAGGTTACCAGTTCTCCAGTGTGCATGGACATGAATGGAATGTCTGTCCCCACGGAATTCTTATCAAGACACAACTCTGATGGAATCATCACCTTTGTGGATCCAAGATGCATCAGCGTTATTGGCTACCAGCCACAGGTCTTTACGGAAGATAATTTGTCCCCATATTTCTTTGACTTAAGAAAGAGCATGGCTAAAGAAGAGAGTATCTGGTTCTAAAAGGGCATGGGGGGGAAATTAAAAGCCTACAAGTCGATAACAAGTGCAATTATATGCATTTTTATTCAAAAGTAAGTCCCATAGAGATAAATGGGGCTTGCGTGTAAGCGTGTGTAGGATTGCATCCTTAAGACTATCAGTTGCTCCAAGAGATTTTTTTTCCCTCTACTTAATGCCATTAAGAACATAAGAACAGCCTGCTGAAACAGGCCAGTGGCCCATCTAGTCCAACAGCCTGTTCTCACAGCGGCTAACCAGATGTCCACAAGAAGAAGCTGAGTACACCACCACTCTCCCTTCCTGCAGTTTCCAGCAACTGACATTCAGTAGCATAATAAGGAAGGTTGAACATAGCCACTGATAGCCTGATCCTCCATTAATTTGTCTAATCCTCTTTTAAGAAGTACTTCTTTTTGTCTGTCCTGAATCTTCCAACATTCAGCTTCATTGGATGCCCCCAAGTTTACGAGACAGAGAGAAAAACCTTTCTCTATCCACTTTCTCAATTGCATATATTAGCTTTCACATTTAAGGCTCTGATCCTAATGCAGCTCAGGGGTGCTATTGAGGAATGACCTGGGGGCCTCAGCCTTGGGTCTTTTACAGTGAGCCTAAAACTCCTGCCTCCCGACCCCCTTTTAAAACTTTTTTTTAAAATCTGCTTTAGGGTGCCTGGGTGCATTGTAGAGCACAGTGCTGATGAGACATCAGCCACCCACCATCTTTTCCCAGAGGCATCTATATATATAAATTAATATACTGAAGATTTATGCAGATTTGTATCCTGGGCCTGTAGCTTGAGTCTTTTAAGTACCTAGCAACACCCCGATACAGCTTACTGCAGAACAGAGCCAGTGTGGCATAGTAGTTAGAGTATCAGACTAGGACCTGCGAGATCACAGAGTTCAAATCCTAACTCACTCATGAAACTCACTGGATGACTTTGAGTCAGTTACTTTCACACAGCCTAACATACCTCACTGGATTGTTCTAAGGAGAAAATGGGAGGGGGGGTGCTCCTTGGAAGAAAGGTGGGCAATAAATGTAACAGTACTATTCACTGGATATGTTTTGAGGCTAGGAGCAGCAGAACAAAAGCAAATCCTACTTAGAGTGGCTGCTGCATTTTGTCTTCTTTTAAAAAAAGAAAGCTGTACTGATATTGAGGCATATCCAAACTGGGTCTCCAATGCCCTGTAGAATTTGGAAACTGCTTTGTAATTTTTACTTCGTTGTTTTTCTCCTTTGTGAATGGTTTGCTAGGACCTTTTGGGAAAAGACATTTTAGAATTCTGCCATCCAGAAGATCAAAGCCATTTGAGAGAGAGCTTCCAGCAGGTAACAGTCTACTTAGAAACTCAGCCTCATTCCCCATCCTGCATTTGAACACTCACACTGTTAAGTGATGCTATCCAAATGTATAGATACATTATAGATATATTAATGTGTAGATATAATACTGACAGGCAAATATATAATCCTTATTTATAATATAAAAACAAGTAGCGTATTAGGTAACACAGGCTCTCTGTGTTAATGCTAAAATCCTCAAACACCCTCACTCATGAATCCCATTACACTAAATTTTATGAACATCTAAGTGGGTTATGGATTACTACCTTAAATAGCCATTGCACAAGTGGAATATAGGAAGCCGCCTTCTACCATGTCAGACCATTGGTTCATCTAGCTTAGTATTGCCCACACTGACTGGCAAAGACTGTCCAGGATTGTAGGTAGGACTGTCCCCTAGCCCTACCAGGAAATGCCAAGAGTTGAACCAGGGACCTTCTGCACACCATTGGGCCAGTTCACATCATGCCAAGCCACAGTGTAGGTCTGCCAACATGTGATGTGTTCCATTAGACATTTTCTAAAAGAAATGAAATCCAAGAGCAGAAACGGTAAAAGCAGCAAACAGTTGCAAATAGACCAAGGATCTGACCTTCAAGATATTGTTGGACTATGACTACAGCTCTCATCATCCCTGACCATTGGACATGCTGGCTGGGCCTGATGGGAGTTGAAGTCCAACAACATCTGGAGGGCTACAGGTTCCTCACCTCTGTCAAAAAGAACAGGCAGAATAACCCTTAAGGCTGGTGTGGGGAACCTTTGGCCCTCCAGATGTTGTTAAACAGCAATTCCCATCAACCCCAGCAAGTATGGGATGGTGGGAGCTGTCGTTCAGCAACATCTCAAGGGCCAAAGGTTCCCCACACCTGCCTTAAGGCCATCAGGGAAGGAGCTAGGTGGGCTTCCCTACAGAAAGAGTTCCATTGCTTCGGAACCACCATGAAGGAGTCACTGTCCCTGATTGCTACCAACCATAGTTGAGCCTGTTAACCAAATTTTTAAAAGGCAAGATTTTAAAATATATGCAGTGTTAGCTCAGCTCTCATCGCAGGAGACAGTGGGTGTTTTCCTGCCAATTTGGACTGGACCAAAAATACTTAAACTGTCAATTAACTTGTTTAGAAAATACCACCCGTACGATATAATTGGTTGTTAAGCAATTGTTTACTTAAAATCACCAAGAATAAATGTACAGTTCCTGAATGTTTTGGCTTTCTATGCAATGAATTCAAATGCAGCATAAAGATTCTCCAGCAGAAACATACAAACATATGGAAGCGATTCCCAGCTAAGCTTCGGGTTTCCAGAACACCAGAGATATATATAATCAGAATTCCTGTCATTGTAAGACAAATTGATTCTGATTGATCCAGCAGGTATTTTGCCAAGCAGTTTGGTGTGTTACCAGCCACACCTTCCAGATACTTTTCATGCCATATTTAACAGCAAGTGGTATGTGTTGCCTTCAGCTTGTTAGACTTCAAATTTTCCAGTTGAAATGCTGATGGTAAATTTTAATGGGCTATATATGAAGGATGAAAATGCTTTCTGTTTTATTGCCCCCAAATATTTTTGCCTAGCCCAAAAAGAATGACCCTGCTTATTCAAGATACTTATTGGCCAAAGGGTATGTGTAATTTTCATAAGGTTGTGGTTTTTGAATAGTTATTTCGATTCCTAACTAATGTGCAATAGGCTTAGCCAATCTCATTCTCCATTCATGTTGCTGGCTGGCTTGGTATTTCACAGGCTATTTCTTGTCATTGTTCTCCATTGAAATTGCTAACAGTAATTCTATCCCTTATGGTTGCCAAGCTGTTGTACATCCTATTTGCATATTCAGATTGCTGACCAGCTTGCTTTATTGCCCAAACTATTGCACACCTTTCCCACTCTGGCCTTGGCAATTTGCTTAACTTTCACACTGTGCACAAAACATCACCATTTTTATCTTTCACCTTGCCATACAGGTCTGCAAAAGAAATGTTTTATTATATTTGGGATGTTTATCTGTATATGCAATCTTTGCTCCCAAAAATGAAAGTTGGATAACTTCATTCAGGGATGTAATGGATCTCCAAAGATTTTGTTTTAATTTCTGTGATTTATTATTATGTAAGGATCCTTTTCAGATACAAATGAGATCCTCTCATCAAAGGCCCCAGTGACTGATACTGTATGTTGTTACAAGATTAATGGATGTGCAATAAGCCATAGAAAACTGGACATTTTCGAATTGCTGGCCTTATCAGGAGCAGTTTAGTGCAAGTCCCTCCAGGGAGGGCTTTTGGAGTGTTTGGCCAGTGGCCAGTATCTGTTTCAGGGTTTTCACATCCTGGTGAAGATAAAGTCATTTGTCAGGGGTGGGAAAAATTAAGTCTGAACGAGACACTCAGCGGCCAAAAATAACAAGTAGAATTTTGTATCAAAAGTCAGAGAGGATGGCTATCTAATATCCATTAGGAAATGGTTCAGCTGGACATTTACACACAAGTTCTGTTTCATTTTATGATCCCATTGTTGGGTGTGGCGGTAGAAAGTTGTTGTTCAAAGGATATGCCTCATCTGATTGAAGCTAGAGATTTGTTTTAAATAAAACATTAGCTCTCTGGAGTTTTTTTCTCCCAGGCCCAGAATTTCTGGGAACTGTAAAAAAAAATATATATCCCCTCTTTTCCAATTCTGCCTGTTCTATTTGTGACTGGAGATTCCACTCAGATTCCATTCAGTTTATAGCAGCTCCCTTAACCAATTGATCCAAAGAGACAATGGTCAGGTCCACACCATATATTTAAAGCATTATGATACCACTTTAATAGTCATGGAGAATCCTGGGACCTGTAGTTTGTTAAGGGTGCTGGCAATGGTAGCTCTTGAGGTTAGGATCCTTAACAAACTACAGTTCCCAGGCTTCTCCATGACTGTTAAAGTTATAGTGCTTTAAATGTATGGTATGGACATGAGCGGTGTGGTGTGGTACACAGATCTCCATACAGGGAGACTTGAGTTCAAAATTCCCACTCAGCCATGACTCTCACTCTTGTTATTGAGACTGATCTACCTCATTGGGTTGTTGAGAGGATAACAAAGAGGGACAATGTACTTGAATTCCTTGGACAAATAGGATACAAATGTAATAATATATAATACTAACTCGCTGTGATGAAGTAGGTTCCATTCAGGTAAACAAAGTGGAAGATGTCTGTTTGGAAACCCCAATGCAAATGTACAAGGGAAAGAACTCCACAGTGGGAAGTAGGTGGCCATCTTGAGACTGAGGGTCATGTCAACTTAGTCCATGCCTTGAAGATGAGAAGGCCCTGTCTGCTATTTCCCTGACAAATATGTAGTTGGATTTAAGTTGAACTGTGAACTGTATATATCAAGGAGGCCATCCGGTTAAGAAGATCCATGCCAGTGCCTGCAAAGGAACCATTAATGTTTGTGTGTACTTAAGGTATATGCGTATCAACGTTTTCTGTTATTTTGGCTGATGAGGCAAGTTACTGTTCAGTTGTACAAGCAGTTTACCTTGTCAACTGGAGGATCAACAGAACTATGCAAAAAAAGCAGCAGCAGCAGCAGCAGCTTCAGTTGTGTATACGGCTCCCCTACCATCACATATATTGTTCCTTTGGACCGCAACATATAATATTAGTTACTGATATCACACCCACCGCCTTCTCTCCATGATTTTTACAATGGCTTCCACAGGTTGTTAAACTGAAAGGCCAGGTGCTCTCTGTGATGTATCGCTTTCGTACCAAGAACCGGGAATGGATGTTAATCCGGACCAGCAGCTTCACATTTCAGAACCCTTATTCAGATGAGATTGAATACATCATCTGCACCAACACTAATGTAAAGTATGTGGTTTGTCCTTAAAATCTGAAATTTCCCAATGCGTTACCTGCTCCAAAACATTTTTTATATCCTTGTTTTTAGCTGCGCCATATGTGTGTGTTTCTAAAGACAAAGTTATACCAGAGTTATGCTGACTTTCTGTGCCATCCTGCACATTACGTGACAGTCAACCCAAGCTTCTCACTGAGTGTACACTTAGGAACATAGGAAACTGCCTTATATGGAGTCAGACTATTGGTCCATCTACCTGGAGATGCCTGGGATTAAACCTCGGATCTTCTGCATATAAATCTGAGCTATTGTCCTCCCTTGACAAGCTAACACAGGTTTTTTGGATGTGCTATACTTGTATGATACATGTGTCTCCATTCACACTTGGCATTCTTATGCATACATTCAGCAATCTTAATGTGCACCTAGGAAAATTGTAATGTGCAAAGTGATCCTTCTATGCCTAGGTGTCAGAGCCCAGTAGGGTCAATCACTGTGGTCCAAACAGGCTGGTAGTCAGGTTCTGGAGCAGGCCAGAGCAAGACAGGTATTAATTGAGCACCTTCTCTCACAGATGAACTGCTCAGACTGAGAAGCCAAGCTCAGGAGAGTTCTTTTATAAGTTCAACAGGTCTGCTATTGGTTTCCCAGGTGACCTGGTTCCCTCTGCCCTGACTGGCTGCAGTTTCCCTTTCCACCACTGGTTGGGGGGAGGCACTGTAGAGCAGTAAAACTCAAGCCAGCCAGTCCCTACACCGGTAAGCTGCCCTGTTGATGCTGAGAGTAAGGCATCAACAGAACCAAATAGACTTGTTACTTTGTACAATCAAATTCCATGTATGCTTACGGAGATCGAGCAGCCGTTACCCAAATTCTGTAGTCTGCAACCCGAAAAAGAGTCCTCTAGCGCCTTAAAAAGTTTTTAACAAATTTGTGGCATAAGTTTTCAGTGGACTATAGGCAGCTTCATTTGATCCTTGAAGTATTATCCTCAACTGGCAGAACAACGTAATCATGAGTACAGGGGGAGATGGAGGGGGTGATGGAAATACTTGCAGGGACAGCCCTATAATGAGGCAGAATGAATCCTCCACCTCCTCACCTTGCTCTGAGAATAAGGAAGGGGGTCTTTCTTCAGAGCTAGGCATTCTGGGCCAGGAAAAAGCTGCCACATCAGTTAGGGAGGCATTTTAAACTTAGACTATTATTTTTCAGCTTTTTAAAAAAACAAAACCCTAAGTTTAAAAACTCTTTGTAGCCACAGCAGCAGCACAAGCATTCTTCTGGACACCTCGCCCGGAATGCCTGGCTCTGAAGAAGGACCCTCTGCCCCCTCAGCCCTTTCTCAGAGCGAAGCAAGAGAAGGGGGAGGGGATGACAGAGGAGCCATATGCCAGGCCTGAACCCCTGCTCCAAATACCAGGCTAGATTCACACCATATATTTAAAGCACATTTAATGCACACGGCTTCCTCCAAAGAATCCTGGGAACTGTAGTTTGTTAAGGGTGCTAGGAATTGTAGCTCTGTGATGGTAAACTACAGTTCCCAGGATTCTTTGGAGGAAGCCGTGTGCGTTAAATGTGCTTTAAATGTATAGTATGGAACTGACACCTGAGGCTGGACTGGTGTCTAAACTGTTTATGGTAGTGGTGGTGTTTTTTAATCCTCCTTCATCTCTATGCTATATTTTGTTTTCCTAAGTTGTTTTTATGCTTACTGTTTTTTAATCGTCTGTTGTTGTTTCTTCTTCCCCTTTAATGTGGTTTTAAAAGTTTTGTTTTTCTGACGCGTAAGCCATATTGAGGGCCTGACTGAGGTCCAAAGAGGGGTTAGAAACTTGACAATAAATCAGTGTCTGTTCCACATCGGCAGACTGGAGAAGCAGAAGGAGCGAACACTGACAAACAAGTTTCTGTTCCTGTATCATCCAGAAGCCTGGCCTTTAAATTAGCTAGTGTTGACTGTTCTGCCAGCGTTTCCCTTTCAAGGCTGCGTACACAGGCCCTGCAGTGCATTCTGAGAGAAATGAAGTGGTAGGGGCCTTCCCTGGATCCTGTCATAGCTATCCTCAGTTGGCTTCACAAAACAAGTCAGTCTTGTTGCCCTAATATGGTGGTTGGCCATTGCTAGGACTCCGGCTAATGCATTGTTATTATGCTTTCCTCATGAAACAGTAATGTTAAAGATGATGTGACAACCTTTCTTTTTTTGGGAAAAAGCAGCTATAGAATTATAAATATTAGAAGGAGCTAAGATGTTGATAATTTTTACGGATTGTTCATCTTTTGAGAGTTTTGCCCATAAAGATAAAAAGCCTGTCTTGGTTGGCATCTGTTGACCTCTATGTCAAAATGTGATAAGCCATTTTCTAACAGTGATGGATGGTTCAGGATTTCTCTTAACTGTCGTTGGCTGTGTCACTATGATGCTACGGTTGGCAGGTTGCCATTGGCTGAATTGCTGTGACCTAACAGATGCTACACAAGCATTCTTGGGCAGATGCCAAGTCCCCAGTGCCCTGGTAGTACCTCTTAAAACAAATTCTGGTGCTCAGTACTTGACATCCACCATTTTAATTTCTCATAATGCCCACGATATAACATTGCTATGGAGCACTGTGGGTAATTTAAATGATTGTCCTGCCATTATAAATTCCCACAATACCCCAGAACAATACTACACCAGTGGCATTGTCGGAAATTAAAGTGGTGGCTGCCCAATGCCAACTGTAGGAGAACTGCCCCTGCTGGGTAAACCCTCCAGCAGTGTCTACCGACATAGGACAAAGCCTATCAGGGAGCACTGTACCAAGGACCATCTCAAACCTGGAGTTAGTCGTGGTTTTATCACTCGGCCTAGCTAAATACTAAGCAGGGTACTGGCATTTTCCAAAAGCTCTCTGCAGCTTCTTTATATGCAGTTGATATGCAGTATTCCTGTTGACTATTTAAAGACTAAGTGCAATTACCTGTCCCACTCCTTTAGACTGAGATTTGTTGTTAAAAGAGGCAGATACATATAAATGTATTTCAATAATAAATCTAGTTAGTGACTGTTAATGTTTTTATAAGAACTCTCAGACCAGAAAAGAAAGGAAAAAATGGTATAAAGTTCCCTGGCTTAAAATCAAGAGGCTATCTGAATACGAATCAGAGTGAAAAACTATCCATAACTATCAGAGTAAAAAAATAAAATCAGTGGCTATATTTATTTATTTTTAATTCTTGCGGAGGATTGAGGCTGTAGGGGGAGCTGATGACTGCATTAGTTGGTTGTGTTTATTTGATATTGCCTTCCGGCTTGAAGCCATCAGTTTTCCATATCTGCTTTCTGAGTGGAAAGACAACTAAACATTAAGTTCAAATGTTCACTTATTTCCCTGCCAAAAACAAAAAGAATAAATAAAGTTTATTTTGGGCACAGCCATCCAAAATGAACTTCCTGGAGAGGCAAAGGATTTAATATTCAGCATTTATGCTATGTTGTGCTCCAAAGGAGAGTCCCATGAAAAATTTAGTCTTCCCACTACGTTCCCATCTGTATTGACTTAGAATAACTTTCAGCAAAAGAAAACATGGCAAGCGCATTTGTTCCACTAAAAATACAAGCTCTAAACATCTTGAATAGTCCTTTTGCCCCTTTCCCTCACACATTACAACAGAGTAAGAGATGCTTCTCCATAGTATGATGAAAACATCAGAACTGTCAAGGAATAGGATTCCTCTTCATCAGGTGAGGGAGGCAAGGACTCCCAAGCAGAAGGGAGAAGGGTGTACAGAGGCACTGCTACTAGAAGAATCTGTGGGGCTAGTGCCCCCCCCCAGCCTAAGGATGTGGAAAGGTCATCCTCTGACTCCAAGAACTCCGCTGTGGAAGACCTGAACCTTCCCCCACGCCATTGCAGTAGGAGGTCTCTAGATGAGGCTGGGCTCCTTTAAATCAAGCAGCATCTTGCAATCTTGCAGATTGTTCCTTGCTGGAGGAACGTCAGAGTTCTGTGTTTCCCAGAGTGTAGCCGGAACCCTGTCTCATGTCTAGCCTAAACCTAACTTTGTCCTACATCCTGGTTGAGCAGGACGAGAGCCATGCCAGGTTAGATCAAGGGCCTATCTAGTCTAGTATCCCTTTTCCCACAGGTTGCCTCTAGGAAGCCCACAGAGGTGATCACCCTCCTACACTGTGTCTCCTCAGCAACTGGCATGCTCATGGAGGTTCAGCATAGCCATCATCACTAATAATCTCAGTGAAATTGTCAGATACTTGTTTAAAGCCATCTGCATTGGGGAGGTTGCCACATTTTGTAGCAATTTCCATAAGCTGACTATGTGCCATGTCAAGTAGTACTTCCTTTTGTGTGTCCTGAATCTCCCAGTATTCAGTTTCATTGGATGACACCAAGTTTTAGTATTATGATAGTACTATGGGAGATAGAGGAAAAAAACTCTATTGGAGGGGACTGATGAGATCTAGCCATGTGATTCTAAAATTTCTGCTTGTCATTCTTCATCCTGTTGGCAGTGAATTCCATTAATCCATGGGAGAAGCCCAATCTGGATCTTTCTGCAGTGCCCACATACACCTGTCTTCTGCCCTGCCCAGGCAAGGTTAAGATGGATGACTAACAGAGGAGTAGTAGTTGTTGTTATTTATTTATTTATTTATCAAATAGATAATCTATTTATTTATTGCATTTATATACCGCCTCATAGCCGAAGCTCTCTGGGTGGTTTACAACAATTAAAAACAAGTATACAAATTTAAACCCATACCAAATTTAAACCCATAAAAACCGATAGGCAAGTTAAAAACGTGCTATTCAAATGCTGTTAAAAAATGCCTGGGAGAAGAGGAAAGGCTTGACCTGGTGCCGAAAAGATAATAGTATTGGCACCAGGCACACCTTGTCAAACATGTCATTCCATAATTTGGAGGCCACCACTGAGAAGGCCCTCTCCTTTGTTGCCATCCTTTGAGCTTTCCTTGGAGTAGGCATCCAGAGGAGGGCCTTCGATGTTGAGCGTAGTGTACAGGTGGGTTCGTGTTGGGAGAGGCGTTCCATCAGGTATTGTGGTCCCAAGCCATGTAAGGCTTTATAGGTTAAAACCAGCACCTTGAATTGAGCTCAGAAACAAACAGGCAGCCAATGCAAGTGGGCCAGAATCGGTTTTATATGTTTGGACCGTCTGGTCCCTGTTACCAATCTGGCCGCTGCATTTTGCACAAGCTGCAGTTTCCAAACCGTTTTCAAAGGCAGCCCCATGTAGAGCGCATTGCAGTAATCTAACTTGGAGTTTACCAGAGCATGGACAACTGAAGCCAGGTTATCCCTGTCCAGATAGGGGCGTAGCTGGGCCACCAACCGGAGTTGGTAAAAGGCACTCCGTGCCACCGAAGCTACCTGAGCCTCAAGTGACAGAGATGGTCCTAGGAGAACCCCCAAGCTATGAACCTGCTCTTTCAGGGAGAGTGCGACCCCATCCAGGACAGGTTGGACATCCACCATCTGGTCAGATGAACCACCCACTAACAGCATCTCAGTCTTGTCTGGATTGAGCCTCAGTTTATTAGCCCACATCCAGTCCATTGTTGCAGCCAGACACCGATTCAGCACATTGACAGCCTCACCTGAAGAGTTCCAAATGCTTTCGCTTTCCTTGTTAGGGAGGGTGCTTCATCCACTTGATCATTGTAAGTATTCTTCCCTGCCCCTTTGCCGATGTTAGGAGCAACCTAAACAGTTTGTCCTATGCATCACCTGCATGGTTGCCTCATTCACATTGTGCATTATACCACGTCAAACTATTTGACTATCTTGCCCGGTATCATTTGCTTTGACTAGCAGCGACTCTCCAGGATCCTTGGCAGAGATATTTCGTATCTCCTGCTATCTACGATCCTTTGATCATTTTACCTAGAGATGTTGGGGATTGAACCTGGGGGCTTCTGCACACTAAGCGGGTCCTCTGCCTCAGAGCTGCTGCCCCTTCCCACATGCTCCACAGCAACACTGGGTTTCACCACATGCACCACTGAGCATGAGATGTGAAAGGGGCCAATTTCTTAAATTTTCTGTATGGACAGATAACAAGAAAGGTGTTTCGTGAGCATTACGAATATGAATGAAGCTTGTCTGAAAAGGGTTTTTTTAATTGACATGCAAATCTCATATGATTAATGGATTAAGATTTCTTTAATTGGATGACAGACCTAACATGGACTGGTCCTAACTGAAAATATCCATGTGGAGAGAAAACTGTATGGTATATCAACTAGCCTTAACAGGTTTCAAATAAACTGTATTTTGGCATTTCCTTAAAAGCACCTGACACCGGACATAGATTATGTCTGCATCTGAGAGATTTATACAGGCATTTTTCTGATGGATTTCTCTACCTGATTCTGTTTCACTTCACCTCCCCTTTATTGGATGTGTCAATTTCCTTTGATGTAGGCTCTGTAGCTACTGCACAGTGTAATTTACTTCCAAAGTTCTCCTAATTGGATTAAAGATATCGCCTGCAGGGTGCCCCTTATGCATTCAAATGGCTTTATTTCCTTCAGTCTTAGTAGGTTGCAATTGACATTTCAGTTTTTTTTCAATTGCCTGCTGCAAAGAAGCAGGAGCTTTCTGTTGCACTTCTTCCAAATGTCCTTTTCTTTAAATTGAAAAAAATATTTATTGCTAGAATACAATTTATGGGGGAAAGGTTACAACTACCTGCAAGTGTCTAATCATGGCACTCCTAGCCCAGAAGTGTCTCCTGCTTTTTCCTTCCTGGTCCCCTCAGTCACCCTTCTTTCCTCACCTACTCTGGGGCAAAATTTAAAACTCTGCTTCCTTTAACCAGCAAGGAAAGTGCAGTTTGGACCAAGAATGAACAGGACGAGGAGGTGCACGATGGGTATTTTGCTGGCAAGTCAACAGCCAGCCAAACCATCATCTTGTCTTAAATATAGCACCACAGCCTCGAAGGAACCTACAGCGATAGTTTCTCTTTCCTGTTCCCAGGCAACTTCAGCAGCAACAAGCAGAGCTTGAAGTACACCAGAGAGATGGACTGTCATCATATGACTTATCTCAGGTGAGACATACCTGGCAAGGCAATCTCTCTTTTGATTTTGATTTTTTTTTGGTATACAAAAATAGCAGGAAGGAGATATCTAAACAACAGAACTTACTAGCCTAGTTTCCACATAACATTAAGCCAAACTATGGCTTACCATAAACAAGCTAGTGTGCTGGTACAGGCACTTCACTCATCCCCCATTTCTGCTGCCGCCATGGTTCGGCTTAGTGTTGCATACGAATCTGGGCTCATGCTTTGTCTTGCTCCAAACCAACCATAAGCTGTAACCAAGGTTTGCTCTTGGCTTACCAATAATGTTTTCTCCCTTTCAAGGGGAAATAAGTAATGAACCTGACTTCAGATGTAGCACTAAGCCAAAGCATGGCTTAGCTCCTAGTAACACAACAGCAACATGGGAGGAGGGAAATGACCACAAGTTTTTCCCTGTGCACCAGCACACTTGCTCATTTACAGTAAGTCATAGTTTGGCTTTGTGTTATGTGCGAACCAGGCCACTGTGTCAAATGTAATATCTGCATTTACTACTGCAGCTGTTGCTTGATGTGCCTTTGCCTTTGTTGGGTCCATACCTGACAAGCAAAAAATATACTGTAAAATTACTCCTAGGAGATTCCGCCGTCATTCATTGTTTCCTCTGAGTTACTTGAAACAGACAATGCTGACAATTCAGAGTATAACCATTTTTATCTTCCTGTGCAGAAGGAACTGGGCAGAGAGCAGCTTCTTGAAAGGAAGCATCTTCCACTGTTTCATTTTGGAGTTTATAGAATAATCCCCATTTTTTTTTCTTCTCATACAGGGGCAAACCTGTGAGGAATGGCAATATTTTAAATCTAACTAAAAGCCCAGTTCAGGTAGTCAGGATCTTTTTCTTTTTTTTTCCTGGTGGAGTCTGGTATAATCTCAGGAAGACTCTGTGTGATCTTGGGGGAGAATCAGGTGAATCATATGTACATTAGAGTGTCAGGCCTCAGACAAGCTCTGAAACAAGCTGCAGCTCGGGGTCCAAATCCAGCATGGGCAGACTAAGGTCTAAAGGGCTTCAGGCAGATGGAGTGGCGAGGCAAATGAGATGAGTTGCTCTGACAGAGGAGTTGACTTGGGTGTCAGAGTTTTATAAGGGGAAACTGCAACAAAAAGTAGTGTGAAGTGCTCTGGTTCAGGGTTCTAGTTGGCCAGCCATGCCCTTTACCAGGATACTCCATCCCAATCCTCTTCCCCACACTTTTCTAGATCCCCCCCTGACACACAGATACGTAGTATTCTGTGGTTGCTGAGCATATTCAGTTCTCACTAAGCTGTTTTTGTGTCCCATCCCCCCCATATACACACACTTACTTAGTTTTTCTTTTCTTTTCCAAAACATTTTTGTATTTCTGCAGTCTTGGGTTCCCCAAGTCTGTCGATACTTGCACGTGGATGATGCTGTCTTGGCTACATAATGATCAGGACTCTGAGAAATGAGTTCATTATTAGTATATATGATAAGGCCTGGTGGTTTCCAGTTGGCTTATGGAATCAATTGACCAGATACAGGCTGGAACCAGGGTGCCCTTGACTTATATAGCCTAATGTGCTGCAGGAGCAGAGCATTGCTAGCACAAGAAGTAAAGTGCCGGCTGCCAGAATCCCTGGTTTGAGAGAGAGACAAACCCCACAGTTCTTTGCAGTGAATGATTCATCCATCACACATACAAAATGTATTTTGCTTGGTACCCAGCATGCCTGCGCCAGGTGCCCAGGCCCAGACACCTCCACATAAAAGACCTTAACACATAATCCAGAGGTGAGCAACAATCCAACTGAACAGCTGGATCCAGATCAAGCCCATCCCCTACAGGCCATTTTTGATAAGTGGGTGACCAATCACTTGACATCATATGAACTGAGAGATTTGAAGTTCATGCCAAGGAAGCAGGCAGATGTTATTCTCCAATATCTAAAGCTGTGAACACAGTAGTCGCCTACAGCAAAGTGTTTCCGTTACCCACACCTGGAGGGGGAACGGGTTGATCTGCCGAACACTTGCAAAATCTCTTTGAGGCTAATTAAAAAAAAAAAAAAGGACTTGTGCTGATCCCCACCAGGTTTTACAGTAAAAAGGCACCGGGTTTGACTAGCATTGTGTGCCCCATTTTGAGAAAAGAGGTGGAGACGCCCTGGAACTGGCAGAACAGTGAGTATGTTTCTACCCTTGGTGCAGTGATAGGAGATAAGTCTCTGCTTGTTCTTTGATAGTAAAAGGCATCAGCAGAAGCTTGTTTCCGATATTAGTGTTGTCGTTCCACACAGTAAGATCAGAAATATGCCTCTGCCTGCTGTCTTTTAAAGAGCCGTCAGAGGCTTATCACCAGTCTTGGCCATAAAGGGAAGTGTGACTTTCTTCTCTCTGCCTGTTTCAAATAGGTACCTGTTCCAAGTATACAGTCTAATGTTCATGAGGGTGGGAAACCAGTGGAGAAACCCGATGCCATCTTCTCCCAAGAGAGGGATCCAAGGTTTGCTGAGATGTTTGCAGGCATAACTACTTGTAAGTAAACTTCTCTGCTCTTTAGACTGGTGGCTTCTTAAATTGCTGTTATGTGCAATCCTTTATTCTGATGTTAAGTACTTGTTGTATCATGAAAAGATATAGACCAAACACCCCCTTCTAAAGGAAAACACATTGTGTTTGGGAGGGGGGCAGTTGCGGATGGCCGACAGGTCCCAAGCAATTAGGTTTCCATATTGGGGATGGAGGAGGTCTCAGTCAAATTGGGGCCAGAGTCAAGTAACTAGCAGAGATCAAGTGCTGTATGCAGCAGCTGAAGGGCATGAAGCAAGCAGAGTAGTCTGAGGCAGGCAGGAAATCAAGTTCCAAAGGGAGCAATGGGTGGCAAAGCAAGTAGGTGTTCAGCTTGACAGAAGGATCCTTTCACAGCAAGACTAGTTACTCAGGCAGAAGGCCCAGTCTCAGGGCTTGCCTTTATAGGGCTTGGTGGAGCTGGATTTGTCCCTGTGGTCAGCTGGCTGAGCATTCAGTCAGGGGGCGGGACTCATTCTGCAGTCTAGATGGCACCCTTGAGAAAACACAGCTCAGTCTGCTAGGTTTGTGTGACGAACAAAGCCCTGGTGCTAGTGACAGGTTCGTGCACAAGCTAAGTAAGCTATAGCTTAGGGCAGCCTTTCCCAACCAGGGTGCCTCCAGATGTTGTTGGACTACAACTCCCATCAGCCCCTGCCAGTGTGGTCAGGGACAATGGGAGCTGGTCCAACAACATCTAGAGCAGCCTTTCCCAACCAGTGTGCCTCCAGATGTTGTTGGACCACAACTCCCATCAGCCTCAGCTAGCATTGTCAATGGTCAGGAAGATGGGAGTTGTAGTCCAACAACATCTGGAGGCACACTGGTTGGGAAAGGCTGGCTTAGGGCCTCAGATTATGAGGGACCTCTAATTCAAAAAAAGAGAGAGCTAAATTTCAATATACATATTTTAGTTAAATTGTTTTTAGTGGTATCCTTACTTATGTACCAGTATATATGAAAATATAAAGCTTTTTTTATTTCTACTTTCAATGTCCTTTCTGTTAAAACAGTACACATTTTTTCATGGTAATGCTTTGGGGAGCTTCCCCAACCCATGCTTAAAGCCAACCACTTGCTTACTCGATCCTTGCCCATCGTGGCTCATTATGAGCTGCAAAGATAG
Organism: Rhineura floridana; assembly: GCF_030035675.1. Classification (NCBI taxonomy): domain Eukaryota; kingdom Metazoa; phylum Chordata; class Lepidosauria; order Squamata; family Rhineuridae; genus Rhineura; species Rhineura floridana. The sequence continues at coordinate 15,296,191 of NC_084493.1, read as the reverse complement.
ACTGGGTGAGGGGATCAAGATGGTAGTAAATACATCTCTCGAAGAGGGAGTAATGCCATCAGTGCTCAAAGAGGCAGTAATAAAACCAATCTTAAAGAAGCCCTCCTTGGATCCCCAAGATCTGAACAACTTTCGGCCAGTCTCAAATTTTCCATTCTTAGGCAAGGCGGTTAAGCGGGTGGTGGCAAAGCAGTTGCAAGCGCACTTGGAGGAAGCGGATTATCTGGATCCATTTCAGTCGGGCTTCAGGCCTGGACATGGGACTGAAACAACCTTGGTCGCCTTGGTAGATGATATGAGGAGGGCGTGGGATAGGGGCGAATGCACCTTCCTTGTCCTCCTTGATCTCTCAGCGGCTTTCGATACTGTTGACCATGTTATCCTCCTGGACCGCCTGAAGAGGTTAGGCATGGGGGGCACTGTATTGCAGTGGTTCCATTCCTTCCTCTCTGGTAGGTACCAAAGATTGGCATTGGAGGATGAGGTCTCAGATCCTTGGCCTCTCACTTGTGGGGTGCCACAGGGTTCCATCCTCTCCCCGATGCTGTTCAACATCTATATAAAGCCGCTGGGGGCAATCATCAGGAGATTTGGGCTGCAATGTCATCAGTATGCGGATGACACGCAGCTCTATCATTTAAATCTTCACCGAGGTTGGCTGTAGAAACCCTGTCCAAGTGCCTGGAGTCAGTGAGTGGCTGGATGGGAAGAAATAAGCTGAAGCTGAACCCTGACAAAACCGAGGTACTGTTTGTGGGAGACAAGGGAAGGCTGGGGGATGTGGACCTGGTGCTCAATGGGGTATGATTGCCCCTGAAAGACCAGGTCCGCAGCCTGGGGGTCATTCTTGACTCCCAGCTGTCCATGGAGGCTCAAGTCTCGGCTGTGAGCCGGGCGGTGCTGTATCAACTCCATCTGATACGGAGGCTGCGCCCCTACCTTCCCAACCATCTGCTCCTACCGGTGGTACATGCCCTGGTCACCTCTTGCCTAGACAACTGTAATGCTCTCTACGTGGGGTTACCCTTGAAAACGGTCCGGAAGCTGCAACTGGTACAGAATGTGGCGGCTCGTCTGATTAAAGGCAGCCGCCGGCAAGATCACATCACTCCAGTGCTGAAGGAGTTGCACTGGCTACCGGTTGTTTACTGGGCCCAATTCAAGGTGTTGGTTTTGACCTTTAAAACCCTACACGGTTTTAGCCCAGTCTATCTGAAGGAGCGCCTCCAGCATCGTCAGGGATGCCGCTCAACAAGATCAGCCTCAGAAGACCTTCTCTCAATCCCACCGGTTAAAACAGCTAGACTGGTGAGGACTAGAGAGAGGGCTTTTTCAATAGTGGCCCCCACCCTGTGGAACTCTCTCCCAAATGATCTCCGCCATGCCCCTTCTATGATGAGCTTCCGCCGGGCCTTGAAGACCTGGCTCTTCAGGCAGGCTTTTGGGGTGGGTTAGGTTTTTATTGTTATGGTTTTAAATTTTAACGTTTTAATGTATTGCTTTTTATCTTGTACGTCGCCCAGAGTGGCTGGACAACCAGCCAGATGGGCGACTAATAAATTTAATAAATAAATAAATATATAAATGCTTCAGCTGCGGCAAGTAATATAGGGTTGTATTCAGCTACGTTCTACTCGGAGCATCGCAGCTGAAATTAATAGAGCTAAGTAACTCATGTCCATTAATTTTTATAGGTCTAGTTTGATTAAACTTGTTTGGGTGCAACTCAAAGATCTCTAGCCAAGTTCTTGCAAACCTGTTTTCTGCTGTTTTCAACAAAAGTCACCCAGTAAGTAACTCTGGCCATGGATAAGTTCTATAATATGGCAGATTAATAAGGGAAGTAAATTTAGTAGAAGGAAAATCTGTCAGCATGGTTAATAAACTGGGCAGTGGGTTGTAATTCCATCAGTAAATAAGTCTAGTCTCTTCCTGGGTTGTTTTTTCAGATACATTTTAAGATGTGATCTTTTCCTCTTTTTTATTGTTCCTGACCTTCCCTGCTGATGATGAAGTTCTTACATTCGTTTTGAATTAATCATCATGCAAGTAGCTCTCAGCTAAGTCCAAAACATCCCACTCTTTGTAACTAAAGGGATATGAGGAGGTAGCTGCCTGGGGTCCTTTTTAGGTACACAGTGACCTTTTCCCAACAAGGGAAACATTATTTCAGCAGTTCAGGTCTCCTTGAGGCTGGGTATCTCCTGTTATTCTGCTTGCCTCTACTGCTCTTTGCAAAGTAGGTCTGGGATGCCATAGGAAGGATCCATTAGAAGCCAACAAGATTTCAACCTAGAGCATCCGTTTGTGTCATTCCAAGCAATAATTGTCTTGATTTGATCCTTGTTTGTAGGAAACTGTAGTTTACTGTCTGTATGAGTGTTGCATACCGAGAAGGAACTAATTAAGCCGAGTATGCAGGGGGCGGAAGTTTATTTTTTTTATTATTTGTTTTATATCCCACTCTTCCTCCCAGCAGGAGCCCAGGTTATAGTTTGGCTATAAGACTTAAGACGAACAGTGCAATACACTTTTCTATTTACGTGTGTGTTTCTTAATAAGTTCCTTCTATGGCTCTTTCTTGATAAGGCAACATTGGAGATTTTATAATGGTACCCTTTTTTCCCTTAAATGATAAAAATGTAGTACTTTTCACTGAGACGTAATAAAAAATCTACAGGCAAACCTGCACTTTACTTTTAGGATTTAGTATTGTGTTGATTTTGGACCAGCTTTCTCTGGTTCAGTTTGTGCAAATAGCTGGAGCTCACACAGAGGGGGCAATCTTGGTGGGGACATTTGCCGTGCAGCTGTCAAGCACGTATGTTAGCATGAAAAAAGATCCATGTGTTTATAAGCAGCAGGTCTTATGAGACAGATACATATATATAAAACTGTCAAGAACATGGATTGAGGTCAGAGATTCTGTACTCGCAGAGAGTCCAAATTAAAAAATAAGAGACTTCTCCATTACCCCCTGCCTCTGTGGAAACACACAGCCAAATACCAGAAATCATACTTGCTAGGGAAGCTTCATTAGATGACACTTCATTGGCATACACGATGAGTTATTGGCCTCGCAAGTGGGACCTGCAAAAAAAAAAGTTGCATTGTGAAGAGCCGCTGTTCTGGATTTCAGCCATTCCATTCCCTCCTTCCCCCCGCCCCATCAATCTTCTATTGCAATTAGAACAGGTGTGGGAAACGTTGACCCTCCAGATGTTGCTAAACCGCAGCTCCTCCCATCCCTGGTCATTGGCTATGCTTGTTGCTGCTGACAGGAGTTGTAGTTCAGCAAGGAAGGTGCTTAATACCGAGTCAGACCATTGGTCCATCCAGCTCAGTATTGTCGACACTGACAGGCAACGGCTCTCCAGGGCTTCAGGCAAGAGACGTTCCCAGCCAAGGAAATGATGCTGCTTCAAAAACAAAAGTGTAAAACGAGAGTTCACAATGTATTAATTCAGTCTGATTTGCCTCCTCCTAACATTACTGGAGTGTGTCAGGTTAATTTAGATGTGAGCCTGATAGCTTTCTTTGCTGCAGTTGTGAAAATCCTAATTAAGAAGAGGTTTTACCCAACTTGAATTTCAGTTTGTGGAATCAGGAGTAGTTTCTGGGTCATATTAAAACATTCCTTCGTTTTTGTATGATCATTCGCGGACGGGGTGGGGTGTTCCTGTCTGCAGTAATGATGGTATCTGGTACTACGTGTTTTTGTCCAATTTCACGGAATCTAAAACAGAAGTTATTTTCACAGTTTCTGCAGGAGTGTAGTCGTCTGGGGTGTCAGGGGCTCTTAGACCCCTTACTTTTTTAGGAGCAGGGTCTTAGCAGGGTCTCTGTGTCTCCAGCATCCTACAAGGCAATCAGCCAAAAGGGGAGTGTGTTGTCCACCAAGAAGAGTTTTCTAACATGCTTCCTTGTCCTTTCCTGCTGATTGGAGCCAATCAGAGTGAAAGGAGGTGAGTCGGCCACTGAGAAGACTCCTCAGTAGCTAACACTCTCCCCTTTCATGCATATTGGCTCCTAGGGACATTGTTGTGGGAGAGGGCATTAACAAGGATCTCATTCTCAACCCAGCAGCAGCAGGAAAAAAAGAAAAGATGGGAGGGGGTGTGGCTATGACTATCATGACTATCATGAAGGGACCCTGCACTTCTGAATTTGCCACTACTCTGAGTTTCTGGAGAGTCTAATGGGCAAAAGCTGGAATAATCATTGACAAACAAAAACAAAGAGATCATGGTAAAAGTATTTTTTACATATTTATTAAATTCAATCCCACATCTTTCCTCCATGGAGCTTTCCCTCTCCTTATTTTATCCACACCACAACCTTGTAAGGTAGCTTAGCCTGAGAGACCCAAGGCAGCTAGTGAGCTTCATGGCCGACTGAGGATTTGAACCTGGATCTCCCTAGTCTCTAGCCTGACACTCCAACCACTGTACCCTAGCATAGTTCAATCTCTCCAGCTATCCACCCACTGGTCTACAGGTATCTGAGAACAGTAGTGATACTGCGTTATTAAGCTTCGAGGAAATGGTTTTTAATTGTGCAATGACTTCATGTGAAGTTATAGTTCTTTATAACATTTGCAGTTGTTGTTTGTAGTGTATTTTATATGTTTGTTAATGGCTTAAGGCCAAGAAGACAAATAGACTTAAACTGAACTATGTGCATCCCTGGTCAGCAACTAATTCTTCAACCAGCTCTGCCTATGACTCACTCCCAGAAGCCAGGCAAAGGGCTGTTTAAACATACACAAGTTGCTGGTGAGGTCAGCAACAGATGCTTCAGCCGAGTCCTCTGCTCATATGCTTCAGCTGCTTGCTCTGCTTTGCATGTGTCATGGGGCTCTCGCACAGAAACACACATTTTGCACTTTGTGGGCATGAGGAGCAACTTGTGGCTTGTGAGCAAAACAACACAGGAAATGGCCTTATATCAGGTTAGATGATTTAGGAACACAGGAAGCTGCCTTGTACCAAATCAGACCATTGGTCCAAGTGGGTCAGTGGAGGAGGAATGGAGCAGCCTGCTGCATTTCATTTCCATGCTGGCTGCAGAACAAGACAATCCTTTCCTGCCAGCACAGAAACCAAGCAAGCTGGCAAAGGAGCGACAGAGTGACCTTTCTGTACCCGACCAAGCAGTTCACTTGTCTACCTAGAATTCTGTGTACTCACCTGCATGATATTCCTTGTCGCCCATGGCTACCAGGCAAGTTGTTAAATACAAGACAGGTCTATAGAGCTTTTAAGCAAACAGATAACTACTTAAAACAAAGAAACTAAGAGAGCCCCGCTAGATAAAACCAAAGGTCCATCTAGCTCAGAATCTTGTTTCCCACAATGGCAGGCAAACCCAGATGTGTTCAGGAAGCTTGCAAAGAAATTGACAAATTATGCCAACATTCCTTCCACATCATACATTTAAATCACATGGGTTCCCCCAAAGATCCTGGAACTGTAGTTTGTTAAGGGTGCTGGGAACTGTAGCTCTGTGAGGTGTAAACTAATTATTATTATTAATTTAAATCCAGCACTTCCTCCTATAGTAGCCTAGGGTGGCAACTGCAGAAACTATTACACAATTAAAACATCTGAGAACAGTTCCAATGTAGATGCAGTTCCCAGGATTCTTTGGGAGAAGCCATAACTGTTAAATGGGTATAAATGTGCTTTAATCGTATGGTGTGGATGTGAACTCTGTTACATGTCCCTGGAATCTGGTTGTCAAAGGTATACTGGCATTGTACATGGGTGTTCTATTCCACTATCAAGGCTAACAATAAACCTGTTGTCTAACCCCTTCTTCAAAGCCATTTAAACTAGTGGTCACCATTTTGCAGTGAGTTCCATAGGTAACATATGCATTGGGTAAGGACGTCTTGTGGATTTTCCCTAACTAGAAATGTAGGCAGCAGTCCTAAGTACATCAGAATGAACTTCGGGAGGCTACTTTTAGACTGAATTTTTCGGATGCAACCCTAAACATTCTTCCTAGGAGGAGTAAGTCCCATTCAGAGGACACTTATAAACATGCTTTAGGCTGGAGCCCTGTGCATAACTAGGCTGCTCCATTGACTTCAGTGGGATTCATTATTTACCTGAAATATTTTTGAGCCATCTTTCATCCTTAAGAATACCAGAACAGCACACAGTGGACATTACCAAGCTGATCATTCCAAGGTAAAATGTAATAACATAAAATACAATCCAAACAATAACAACAGAACAATCAGTAAAACACATTTTGAACCTGTTAAGTATAGCAGACTAACAGCATTACCAATAGTTAAAAGTGCCTGGGCAAATATAAAGGTCTTAACCTGGCACCAAAAGGATTAGAGTATTGGTGCCAGGATATTCCACAATTGGTGTGCCATCACTGAGAAGGCTTTTTCCCTTATTGCCTGAGGCTGCAGTCTTGGGTAACTTACTTGGAAGTAAGCTCCACTGATTTCTGTTGAGCTTGTTTCTGAGTAAATATGGTGAGGATTGGACTCCAAATACCATAGGCATAATTGTGACCTAAGTAATTTAGTAGCTATCCAGCTGGTATACCTGGAGGACAAGATTGTCCTGTTAGGCCTAAAGAAACGCTGTTCATTTCCACATTATTTTTAATGGTACCATCCAAAGGGAGTCCTGCCAGCTGTTGGTTTGTACATGAGTGTGTTTTTTGGTTATAAGGGACCATTTTCCATTGCCAAGCAAGGTGCATATCGTGTGCATTCATTTAGTCTATCCTGTTCTCATGAAACTACTCTTCTGCGGTTGTTCTTACAGCAGATAAAAAGATGATGCCTTCAGCATCCACAGCAGGAAACCAGCAGATCTACTCTCAAGGGAGCCCCTTCCAGCCAGGACATTCCGGAAAGTCTTTCAGGTATTGCATCTGACAGCAGAATGAATTGCAAGAAAGGAAACACAATTGTGTTCGAGTTACAGATAATGCCGGCCCTTGATCCTTCACAGCCAAATGACATAATTTCCCCTATTGGAAAGAAGCACGGTGACCACATTCCAGAATTAACTTTGCCCTGCAATCATCCACAAATGAGATTTTTCTGGAACTGCTGAACAACCAGTTTCTTCCAAACTCTGATCATAAGCCTCAAGGTTCCGATGTACATAATACTACTATTTAACATTTGTATACTACTTTTAAGGTTTAAAGCCCTTCACACGAATTCTCTAATTGTAATTCTCACAACAACCTTGTACGGTATTATCTCTAATATTTTAATGGGGGACTTAGGCTGAGAGAGAGCGACTTGCTGTAAGCCATTTAGTGGAACAATTTGGATGAACATATCTCAGCTTAATAAGCATTTTCAAGTATTTCCCCACACATGCAAGCCCATTGCTTCTCCCTGTGCATGAGCTGTGATAAAACCAGGAAGAGACTTATTAACCATAGCTTTCCATTTCAACCAACGTGGGATGCTATGGTTACCAGCTTTGGAACAAACCAAGATATTAAGCCAATGTCAAGCCATGGTCTGAAGCTAATAATGATGGTTTCCCAGTTCAGATTAACTAGGAAACTATGGTTAATTGAAAACTTTCTTATTTGTTTGTTCACATTATGAAGGGAGGAGTGAAAGGGGCTGCACGTACAGGCAAAAAGTTCTATCATAAACCAATTGACAATTGCCCAACTGCAATTGGTGGTTTCATGGCAGAGACACAATTCAAGCCAGGAACTTCCTGATTCATAGCTCATTATCTTAGTCACTGCGCTACGCCAGTTTTGCACATCACATTTATGTTCATGGTTCCTGACCTAACGGGATAGACGCTCAACAATGTCCATGAAAGCCTGAGTGCCATTGCTATCTAAGTGCACTGCATTGCTTTCTCATTTGCATTATTTGTTTTAATGTTTATTAGAAGCTGTCCAGAGAGCTTATGTTACATTATTACAGGTTATAAATATTGCAGATAAATAAATAATTGAATGCATATTCATGATGATTTGTGCTAATGATGCTATCAGGGTGGTCTTATGTGGTCATGCTTTCAATATTGTTTGTGCCTGCAAAGGCTTTGAGGTGATCGCACTGCTTTTCTGGTCAGTAATTTCCTACTGAAATTCTTTTAACTTTTTATACCACACGTATTTTGGTTTATTTTTGTTCCGCTTTTCTTGCACTGTAGCACCTCCGGATAGCAATGATGTGGTAGCATTGGGGAAGCATCACAGAACAACAAATAAAGCAGAATAAATCCACCACTAACACAACATTATTATGTAAAAGAGCATGTTGCAGAATATGCCCACAATAAAACAATAGTCTGGAGAGGCCCCAATATTTTATTAAATAGGGTTGCAACCCTAAATTTAAGAACTAGGTGATACAGACAGCGCAATTAAAAGAAGGTGGGGGGGCGGGAGAGGAGAGAGCACCATTTATACCAGTTAGTTGCATAGGAGAAGAAATTTGAAATTAAATGCCAGCTATGTTTTTGTAGAAGTGAGTGTGGTTAGTTTTGAGTATTGACCGTATAACTGATAGTGTTGTTGGGAAGGAAATGCTTTTCTTGGAAAGAAAAACCTTCCTTGTTGTTTATTGCCTGAATGAAAAACCAGTCAGTAAGTAACCCTAGAGGATATTGCCAGGATTAAAATATGTTTTAATTAGATCCAATATGTGAAGCTGGAGTTGCATTATAGTGCAGCTGATTGCCATCCTGAGGTTTGGATTTCTTGAATTGTCTTCTTTGAAGGTTGTGCTTAGATTTATATGCTATTCTGTTGGGCGTCTTCGACATAAAAGTCAGACAAGTAAAGTTAATAAGTATTGATTTGCTTTTGAACATTACATAATCATGAAAACAGAAATAGTCAAGGAGATCTCGGATCCCCCTTTTTCTTCAAACCAGCAACAGATTAATAAACAGTACAGGACAAATTTATAACAAAACATAACTGCCTAGACAGTATATGTTGATTCAATCCTCCATTCAGGGAAATTCTAAAAGGTACATCATATCATGGAAATCAAAGTAAGAAATTTATGTATTGCATTTGTCCAGGATTGTTTAACTAGATACAAAGTCTGTGATGATGAGCTTTGCTAAGGCTGCAATCCTATACATGTTTATAATCACTTATTGGAAGAGTAAGTCTCATTGAACTGAGTAGGGCTTACTTCAAAGTAGTCATGCATAAGATTACTCTGTAAGTTCAGAAAAACTGTAGTCTGGGTCTTCCCAGAAGGTACATAACTGTGGACTGTTTTACTTTGTGTGTAGATGAAACACAGAAACATAAAGGAATGGGCCTTGGGCATGCCTCTCCTACTCTTTAGAATGTCACATGTGGTCCTCACGGCACATGACCTGCCACATAATCTCTCTGCCCACCAATGAGGGGCCATAGCTCAGCAATACAGCACATGCTTTTTCAGGCAGGAGTATTTCGCAGCCCTGCTTGGAGGTGCCAGGGATTAAACTCAGGACCTTTCTTCATATAAAACAGGTGTGAGGAACCTTTGGCCCTCCAGATGCTGAATTATAACTCCCATCGTCCCTGGCCCAGCCTCTGGAACATTGCCCAGAAGGGAACACGGCCCTCAGGCTAAGAAAGGTTCTCTACAACTGACTTAGGAGGAGTTGTAGTTCAGAAATATCTGGAGGGCCAAAGGTTCCCTGTGCCTGATATAAAGCTTGTGCTCCACCACTGAACCTTGGTCCTCCTAGGAAGGTTTTAAGGATTACTGAGAGAATATCTGCAAGGCACTCTGAACACTTGGCTTTTGTTAAATGAATGTGAAGTGTTGTCATTACTGTTCTTCGAAGAGAATAAAGTAAAAATGGAGAACAGATCGTGAATTGAGAAGTGGATAAGGATAGATCCATTAGGCTGCATAGCACTTGTTTTTGCTAAAATTAAGTGCAGCGTTATGAATAGCATCCTTTTTCAAACCAGTGCAGAAGGGGTTGGAGATATAATGCATAGCAAATATGTTAATCAAATCCAGCCTTCAGTTCTGTCTTGGCCAGTCTGTGTAAAGTGACAGAACGGAGGTTGACTGGATCGGATTGAAAAGAATGTAGTCTACTATGTGTGCTCAAGCAGGCTGAAGAGGATACTTGGAGCTTAAAAACACCTGCAAGGGAGGGGGGATGTTGTTTTCATCTCAAACTTTATGCAAGTGCTGCCAAGATTTGAGTCTCTTGGTTGGAATTTTCTGGGTCTGTTAGTGTAGCCATTTCCAAAACTTGTTGCCAGAGTACACTAGAGTTTGCCGTGAGCGCAGTGCTAATGTACCATGAGAAATAAATTAAGTTAAATAATTAAGAGTCTTCTGTGAGTCCAGAATGTCTGCCTGTGTAAGAGGATGCCCGTTGCATCTTTCTGTGATTCACTGCTCTTAGCCATACCTCCTCTTAACAAGCCTCTGGGGCAAGAGGTAGAAGGAATTCTTCTGCAACTATATCATTAGATCATTCAGAAATGCCACAGAATTGGTCCATCCTCAGATGTGGCCTGTTGTATCTCTGCACGAGTAATTTCTCTGGGTTTGCTACTTCCAGCCAGAAGGCATACCCAGGTTAGTGACTCCTACAGAAACACGGGGGGGGGGGCATCTCTGAAGACAGATATTCCTTCGTCTTACACACTCTGAAAGTGTCAGTGTGCAACAATACATAGCAAATTAGGATGAAAGCATTTGTTAAATCTAAGGTGTCAGTCAAAAATATCAAAGATCTACAAAATACACAACATAACAAAATTAATCATGTTATGACATTATTGTTATTTGCATTTGTTGCCTACCGCATAGCATGTCTAAAGGCAATTTTCAATTATAAAAGCATACATAATACAAAATTTCAAATTTATCAGGAGGAATAAACTACAAGTCTCAATTTGGATTTTAAGCTGGGATTTCTGGCAGCTAAATATTTTTGGAGTTCAACAGTTTCTAAATATCAGAGAATTTTCTCTCGAATTGCTAAATGCTCTTTTATCACATTCAGTGGATAGACATTTCGGAGGGATGCCATTGACTGATATATCGTGTCCATGTGGTGCTTGGGTGGTTGGATCTGTGGCACAAATTACAACTGGAAGTTGTATAAGGACTTACAACAGCCATTTATATTTTCCTTGTTAACTCCTTCAGCATTCTACATATCTTTACTGATGGTTGATATAGACAACAAAGCAATCAAAAAACCTGCCGAATTTACAGTTGTGACCATGACAGTTTACTTAAGGAAACAGTTTACTTAAGATGAAAGAGTTATTCTGGGATATTCAGTCTAGTAAGAGCAATGGTGTACATATTTTGCATTTAAGTTGTATTCTGTGTTTCCCAAAAATTGAATTGTTTGACCGGTTTACTGGGTGATTGTAAACTATATTAAAGCTGTTGTTATAAACAATGGGTTGTAGCAAACTAAGTTTTACCCAGAGTAGACCCATTGAAATTAATGGACCTAAGTTAGTCATGCTCATGAACCTCAGTGAGTCTACTCTAAGTAGGTCTAGCATTGGATACAACCCAATGAGCACCCTTGTACCTTCAAACCCATTTCTGTTCTTTCTATCTGAAGCTCATCTGTGGTCCACGTGCCTGGCGTCAATGACATCCAGTCATCTTCATCAACAGGCCAGAACCTGTCCCAGATCTCTCGCCAGCTAAATCAGAGTCAAGTTGCCTGGACGGGAAGTCGCCCTCCATTCCCAGGTCAGGTAGGATAGTTAATTAAAGGGTGTCTCTTTATAATTGTTGGGAAAGAAAGAATAAGTTCATGTTTGGGCATCAATCCCTTTAATGCACTCACCAAACCAAATGGTGCAGGGACTTCAACTTGAATTTATTTATTTATTTTACATTGTTTTTTACTTCACATTCACATGTCAAATTGAAAGCTGGCTTCACAACTTGTCTTACACAGATGTATGCCATGCCAAATGCAGTTTTATTTATTTATTATATTTATACCCCACCCTTCCTCCCAGTAGGAGTCCAGGGTGGCAGAACTAACCTTTGTCCCACTCAGAGAGGGTGCCCTATTGAGCCTATCTCATCCAAAGGCCCCACAAAACCTGGAGCAAGCTCTGAACAACCTAGGCGAGGAGTTGGGAACCTCAGGCCTGGTGGCCAAATGCAACCGTTGAGGCATCTCTGTCTACCCTCGGAACATTCCCCAGGATGCATCTCTCACTGGCCCTGCTTTGCACCCTGATTGGTTTTGCCTGGCTGGAATGTGTCCTTGAATTCTGACACTGCCTGTTGCTTCCCTCGTTGGAGCATAGAGAGGGGTGTATTATGTGTAGAAAGAAGCCTACTGTACAAAGGTAAAATTTGCATCTGTTGCTCCACCCACTTTTGCCTCTGACCTCACCCACCATTGTCATGTGGCCCCTGGAAGGTTGCCAGAAGGGGATGTGGCCCTCAGGCTAAGAAAGTTTCCTCACCCCTGACCTAAGAGGACAAAATAAGCACCTTGTGGCAGGGCAACTGCTATGCGTGTAACATTGCAATATACTTCAGGTTTCTTGAACTTAAATGGCCATGCACTGAAGCCCAGCAATCCACCTAATTAGCTCTGCAAAGATGCTTGTTTTGCACCTAGGCTTTCCTTGCTGAGGTCTGTTGCACCACTTTGTTCCTGTGTCAAAAGCTGCAGGAAAAATAATAAATCTTTATGTTGTTGTTGTGTCTTCACTCCCCCATTCAGCAAATTCCTTCCCAGTCTGGCAAGGCTCAGTCTTCACCCTTTGCGATTGGAACCAGCCATACTTACCCAGCTGACCCAGCATCCTACAGCCCCCTGTCCAGCCCCACCACCTCTTCTCCAAGCGGGAATGCCTATTCCAGCCTAGCTAACAGGACAACAGGATTTGGTAGGTATGAAACCTGGCTGCCGTGCATTAAATAAAAGCTCATTGTACAAGAATGATTTTTTCTTCAACTTACTAAGAACATCACGAAAGCCCTGCTGAATCAGCCTGTGGCCCATCGAGTCCAGCATTCTGTTCTCATGGTGGCCAACCAGATGCCCCAACGGGAAGCCCACAGTGAGGACCCAAGCCAACTATTCTGTGCAACTGTCAGGGTTTAGTGTGGTCTGGAGGCAAAACAAGGTTTGAATAGGCAAGCAGTATCCATGCTGGATATTTAAAGCACTTTTATACCATTTAACAGTTATGGCTTCCCCCAAAGAATCCTAGAAACTGCAGTTTACTCTGCACAGAGCTGCAATTCCCAGCACCCTTAACAAACTACACTTCCCAGGATTCTTTGGGGGAAGCCATGTGCTTTTAATGTAGGGTGTGGCTATATAACTAGCCAAGCAGCTAAACTGGTAAATAAGGATGAGCAACCAGAGACCAGCTTGGTCTGTATTGAAGGAACAATCACTGGCGACCCAGGCTTCATATCCCCCACTCAGCCGTGAGCTTGGGCCAGTCAGTCATAACCTTTATTTCATGTAGCCAAAGACCATTACAATGTATACCTTGGGCCCATCACTGTCTCAGCCTAGCCTACCTTGCAGGGTTGTTGTGAGGATACAGTGAGATGTGGGGGGAATCCTTTATACCACCTGGAGCTCCTTGCAGGAAAGGCGGGATATAAATGTAGAAAATAAACAGGATGCATGATTGTATGTTTACTAGCCTGAGAGGTGACGGTCACAGCCATTATCTCTCTGTTCTGTGTGTGTATAGGGGCCACTGTCTTAAAGCAGGGGTAGCCAGTTTGGTTCCCATCAGATACCTTTGTTAGGGAAGGGCTGTAGCTCAGTGATAGAGCAAGTGTCTTGCATGCCAAAGGTCCCAGGTTCAATCCCTGGCATCTCCAGGTAGGGCTAGGAATATCCCTTGAGAGCGACTGCCACTCAGTGTAGGCAGTACTAAGGTAGATTGACTAACAGTCCGATTCAGCATAAGGCTGCTTCTCATGTTCCTATGATTCCCACTCAGCAGAGCCGATGGTCACGGATGATGGGAGTTGTGGTCCAACGTCATCTGGAGGGGTGTCATGCTGGCTACCCTTGGGCCAGAGGAGATATATGGTGCTCAGAACAGTGGTCATCACAGAGCGCATCCACCTTCAGCCTTTTCATCTGGCAGTCTGCTTTTGTTTGCACTTGGAGGAAATGCTGTCGGTGTTGAGGGGAGCGGGGGAGAGCCTGAATGGATGTTTTCTTATGTCAGCAAACTGAAGAGTATATCTCGAGCACAGCATCTCTAGCAGATAATTCAGGACAGGCCATGAATCAGTTGTAGCAGCTTGGATGCAAGTGCCAGGAACAAAAGGTGAAGAGAGATCACTTTAGATGCCAAATCCTATAGTAAGCAAGAAGAGTATTATTACTGTTTTTAAGTCACACAGTAGGAAGCTCAAAATTCAGCCAAGATATTCTCATTGGGAAAGAGTCCTTTGCTTTGGCTTTACTAGATTTTGGATGTGTTTCCTAATTCAGTTGTTATGAATTGGATACTTTTAAAGAATGATTGACTGTAATGCTGTCTTTAGCTTACCATCCTTGAGCCGAGGGCACATGGGGAGGCTTTCTCAGTGGCTGCCTCCCAGCTTTGGAATTCTCTTCCCTTCCATGGAAGACTTGCCAAACTCTGAGCCTGTGCATCTTCTAGGAGTGATGGAAGCTGTTCTTATTCAAGCTGGCTATTCTATCCTGGGATAGGGTCAAGTTGGGCAAGATTGGATTTGTTCAACCGATGTAATTGGTGGGCGTAGGCTTACAGTGTGTCGAGACTGGACAGGCAAATTGCGCTCCCTTTGGGACTCCACAATGATGTTGCAGTTAGGTCAGTTTTGACTCTAGACTGAATGGTCTTATGAGAAATGCCCTCTTAAGCAGTGCCGTAACTAGACAGGTGCATGGGCACAGGGCGAAGGGGCCCCTGAAATGGATTTGCTGAAATGAAAAGTATTTATAAACAATTGTTATATCGTATTTGTTTTATTATTTTTCCCCCCCCAAAAAAGTAAGGGGCCCAAAAATACAAAAATAAAGCGGTTGACACGATCGCTCCCATGCGCCCCCTCCTATGTAGAGCTCATACAGCCCCATGGTATACCCCGGAGCTGAGAGCGATGAAGCAAGAGAGGAGGAGGCTTGAGTGCAGATGGAGGCGCACTCCTGACGAATGCAATTATGCCTTGGTAAGTGCCTGCTCTAAGCGATATACAGCAGCGGTGAGGGCAGCAAAAAAGAGATATTTTGCTGCCAGTATTAAGGCATCACTCTCTCGCCCAGCGGAGCTTTTTAAAACTGTACAAGGGCTTTTACATCTTGGCCCTCGGGATACTATAGATTCATCTGTAGCCCGCTGTGATGAGTTCGCTGGACATTTCCAAGACAAGATCGCTAGCATTCGTCGGGACTTAGACTCCAATATTATAGCAGTTGGATTCAATGAAGCATCCAGACCACGGTCTTGTCTTCATTTATTGGATGAGTTTCAGTTGGTGCAGCTTGAGGATGTTGACAAGATCCTTGGACTGGTGCGGGCGACCACGTCTGTGCTGGATCCTTGCCCCTCTTGGCTGGTGAAAGCTGGTAGGACCGGAACCGCCGGCTGGGCCAAGGAGGTAATCAATGCCTCTTTGCGAGAGGGAGTGGTCCCTGACTGCCTAAAAGTGGCGGTAGTGAGACCACTCCTGAAGAAACCCTCCTTGGACCCAGATAACTTGAACAACTATAGACCTGTGGCGAATGTTCCGTTCCTGGGCAAGGTTCTGGAGCGGGTGGTGGCCGGCCAGCTCCAGGGGCTCTTGGATGACACTGATTATCTTGATCTGTTTCAATCCGGTTTTAGGCCTGGGTTTGGTACCGAAACAGCCTTGGTCGCCCTGTATGATGACCTTTGTCGGGAGAGGGACAGGGGGAGTGTGACCCTGTTGATTCTCCTTGATCTCTCAGCTGCTTTTGATACCATCGACCATGGTATCCTTCTGGGGAGACTCACGGAGTTGGGAGTTGGGGGTACTGCTTGGCAGTGGCTCCGCTCCTACTTGGTGGGTTGTCAACAGAAGGTAGTGCTTGGGGAACACTGTTCGACACCCTGGACTCTCCATTGTGGAGTCCCACAGGGATCGGTACTGTCCCCCATGCTTTTCAACATCTATATGAAGCCGCTGGGTACGGTCATCAGGAGTTTTGGAGTGCGTTGTCACCAGTACGCTGATGACACGCAACTCTATTTCTCCTTTTCATCTTCTTCAGGTGAGGCTGTTAACGTACTAAACCGTTGCCTGGCCGCTATAATGGATTGGATGGGAGCTAACAGACTGAAGCTTAATCCAGACAAGACCGAGACGCTGTTAGTGAGTGCCTTCTCTGCCCAGATGGTGGATGTTCACCCTGTTCTGGATGGGGTTACACTCCCCTTGAAAGAACAGGTTCGTAGCTTGGGAGTTCTTTTCGACTCTTCCTTGTCTCTTGAGGCTCAGGTAGCCTCAGTGGCAAGGAATGCTTTTTACCATCTCCGATTGGTAGCCCAGCTACGTCCCTATCTGGACAGTGACGACCTCTCCTCAGTCATTCATGCTCTGGTAACTTCTAGATTGGACTACTGCAATGCGCTCTACGTTGGGCTGCCCTTGAAGACAGTTCGGAAACTACAGTTAGTCCAGAATGCAGTGGCCAGATTGTTGACGCGGACAAGAAGGTCCGCTCATATCACACCTGTTCTGGCTCGTCTGCACTGGCTTCCTATTTGTTTCAGGGCTAAATTCAAAGTGCTGGTTTTGACCTATAAAGCCTTACACGGCATGGGACCGCAATACCTGGTGGAGCGCCTCTCCCAATATGAAACTACCCGTACACTGCGCTCAACATCTAAGGCCCTCCTCCGAGTACCATCCCATCGAGAAGCTCGGAGGGTGGTGACTAGAAATAGGGCCTTTTCGGTTGTGGCTCCCGAACTGTGGAATGGTCTCCCCGATGAGGTGTGCCTGGCGCCGACGCTGCTATCTTTTCGGCGCCAGGTGAAAACCTTTTTATATTTCCAGGCATTTTAATGCGTATTAGTATATGTATGTCATGGCCCCGTCAGAGGACTCCTCAGATGAGGACGACTCGGGAGTAACAGCAGCAGACCCAGGAGCAGCAGGAGACACGGAGGAGCCTCCTGAGAATCCAGCTCCTTCTGCCCCTCAGCTGCAGAGCACCCCAGGGACAGCAGAGGCCCTGCAGCCAGACACAGACAGTGAACAGGATACTCCCCCCTCACCTGCAGAACGTAGACAGCAGAAGGTCAGGCAGAAGAGAGGCAGGCCTGTCTCCTTAAGGCCCAAACGCTGAGGGCTCACACCTGCTGTCCATCCTGCTCTTTATAAGGCACACCTTGGCTGCAGTTTGTTGCTGACTGCAACGTCAGGCGTGGCTTTGTGTAGACCTAGTTTCCCTGCAGCATCTCTTTGACTGACCTCCTTGGCAATTGATCCCGGACCTCCACTGACCTCGCTTCTGAACTTCTGACTCGGCAAGTACGCTTCGGATAGGCCTGGCAGATTTACAACCCGACTGCTGGCTAAGGACTTTCCTTCCCTGCCAAAGACCCAGGAATTTCCAGCCCCCCCGGACACTGCTGATGCAGTGTAGAGCTGACAATGTATTTGATGTATTTTGCTACTGTTTGATTATTTTGTTTACCTTTGTTGGTTTGATTTTATTGTATTATTGTATTTATATATTTTGATTGCTTTATTGTATGTACACCGCCCAGAGAGCCCTTGGGCTTAGGGCGGTATATAAATTAAATTAAATAAATAAATAAATAAAACCTTGCACAGGCCACATGAAAAGCTAGTTACACTACTGCTCTTAAGGTAGCAATGCATATTACTTCATTTATTTCAAAATGCGGTAAGCCAGCCCTGCTGTGTCTGGTCCCATCCTGTTCATTCTGCTGAGTGGGGCCCCAGACTTCTGCCCTAAAGTCCAATCCTGACAGTACTGCTAGGATTCCAGGTGCATGTCGGTGAGAGGCAAACACCTGTTTTGTGCCTGTTAATTCAGAGCATTATTATTATTAAGGAGAAATTTTATCTTCCTCTTAAAAGTACAGAAGTTAATACAAGACCAGTTTTTTCTCTTTCCTTTTGCATTTAAAAAAGTTCTATACATTTGCAACCCACTCCTTGGTTTCAAACAGGATCAAATTATTGATCATTTATGAATAGCACTTATGTCTTTATTATACCATTTATATCCAGTCCCTCCTACTTTCTCAAGATGCTTAAGGCAGCTTTCACAATTAGCAAATCCATAGAAACCAGTAAAATGCAATGTTCTTATAAGATGTTAAACAAACAAGTGTTAAACAAACAAGAGGCAAAGCCTCTCAATTATCTGTGATGCCTGCATTATATTATGTCATGTTATTTAGTTAGTTAGTTAGTTACTTATATTTATTAAATTTATATCCTGCTCAAATGTATGTATGTATCTATGTATATATATGTATATGTACACACACATACACTCCTCCTGAATGGCTGCAGAGTTGGATTTTGGTATGTCTCTTTTGAGGGCTGAGGAGCCATAACAGAAAAGGCCCTTTTCAGTTCCCGGCTAGAGAGAATAAAAGCACAGCCTCTCCTTCTGACCTTAACAAGTGATGAGCGTGAGTGTGCACATTTGCAGGCATGCGTGTAACTTTATAAAGGGGAAGATGCTCCTGAATTCATGAAGGAACACTGTAAACCTTAAGCACAGAGAAATGAGCACAAGGTTGGCAGGAATTAATATTTTGCTCAGTTAAAAGAAAAAGATGTCAAAATATCCATTCTTGTAATTTTGTTTTATTTTTCAGCTGAAAGCAGCCAAAGCAGTGGACAGTTTCAAGGGAGGCCTTCAGAGGTGTGGTCCCAGTGGCAAAGCCAACACCATAACCAGCAAAACAGTGAGCAGCACCCTCACCAGCAAACTAGCCAGACAGAAGTGTTCCAGGTGACTACAGCCAAAAGTGTCATTGCTTGATGCCAACTGTACTGATTTGTAACAAAAGTCAAAGCAATATACAACCTTTGAAGCAGGGGCAAGGAACCTCTTTCAGGTGGAGGACCTCATTACCCCTGGAGAAAGCTGCCAGGGGCTGCAGTTTAGTAGGCAGGGCCAGACCCATAGTCTTGACTCACTTAGACACACACAAGGGCATACAAGGAGCCGTTTCCCAGGGAAACAGAGGCATTTAATTCTTAGTCTCTCCCAAACCAACCGCGAGCAATAAACTGAGAACAAACCTTCTTTGAACAATATCTTGAACAATATCTTGTGGCTTGTCTGGAGTGAGGTAAACCACGAGCCCAGATTCAGATATAATGTAGCTCCAGGTACGGCAACAGCAGCAGGACCGGAGGAGAAGTGCAGCATGCCTGATAATCACTCTGGGAACCTGCACATTTGCTCGGTCATTCTAAGACGTGGTTTGGCTTAGGGCTTTGTGCAAACTGAGCGTCTGAGGAATCAACCCATTGCTGTGGTAAGGCTAATCTTGATGAGGTAGCTCTGCTCATTGCCACGCATTACTGGTTGCAGGCCTGGCCCCTGATGTGGTTCGGCAAGATGACCTGTCTCTTGCAGGAGACCTTTGGGGTACTTCTAAAAGGCAGCAAACTATTAACGTTTTTTTTTCTAGTGAACGGAAAGAAATGATCTGGCCAGTCATCAATGCTTTGGTTACATCCAGGCTAAATTATGGCAATGCATTGTATATGGGGCTACAGAAACGTCAGTTCAGGGCCAGCTCCAGATTTAAGGGGGCCCTGGGAAGGTGTCCTCTAGTGCAGTGGTTCCCAAACTTTTTACCCCATGGACCGCTTGAAAACCGCTTGCTAATGGTCTTGGCAGACCACTTAATGATTTTTCTGCCTGTTATGGCAATTATAATGTGCTCTGCTCGGTGGTGTATGATTTTTAATTGTATTTTCATTGCTCTTTTATTTCTTATATATTGTATGTTATTGTATTCCAGTTTGAAGTCTATGGAATACATATAGTAACACAATATATATATTATTGTATTCCAATTGGTATTCCATAGACTTCAAATTGGAATATAATAAAATGCAGTATAAGGAATACAAAGAAGCAAATACAAATACAATTAAAATCAGTATGAATATTTTATGCAAAGGATGTGCAGTCTCCCATTTTCAACCATAAATCCACAGACACACCATGAACCACCTGAATGAAGCACATGGACCACTGGTAGTTTACGGACTGCAGTTTGGGAACTCCTGCTCTAGTGGGCCACCTAAGTCTCCCAGCAGGGCTTGGTAGACTTACCTAGCTGTGGTGCTCCAAGCAGCACAGGGTGGCTGAGTAACACTGGGTTACTCTGCCCAAGGATTCCAGGTTCTCACGTGTGGAGAGCAGAGCAAATATGATCCAGAATATTTTGTCAGTTTTGCAGGGCCAGTTTCTAGGTTTGAGGGGATCCTCATCAAGTGTCTTCTGAGTTACCCCTTGTTTATCAAATAATCTCCCTGATGGTGGTCTTACCTGTTGGCAGTGGCACGTGGTTACACGGTGCCATTTTATATTTCCCACAATCTGTTGTTATGTCACTCCAGAGCATTGTAGGAAATTTAAAATGGCAACTCATAGCTGCCCATTATAGGGAAGCAACAGAGCATGTATCAGCCCTACTGGGGTGCTGATGGGGGGAATGAATAGCAGCTCCTCAAGGGTGCTAGGTGTTGACACCAGCCCTGAGGTTTGCATAGAGCACTTGTTCCTCTAAACCAAAAGCTGTCCTGTCTAATTTGCTTTGCTGTTTTTGCCATTGGTTACTGCACAACTAAGCAACAAAGGTAATGTTGCATTTCGGGAGGGAAATGATAAAAAGTTGGTTTTACCCTAGATAAGGATACAAGAAAAATCACATTTCCATTTTTCTTTTATTTTATCATCTAGGACATGCTGCCCATTCCAGGAGATCCAACACAGGGGACTGGCAATTACAACATTGAAGATTTTGCTGATTTGGGCATGTTTCCTCCATTTTCTGAGTAAATTTTTACCTAACAAGATAACCTCTGAAATTACATTCTGGGAGGGAAATCAACATACCAACGTAGTTTGGGCTCTGCTTTCCCTGTGTTAACATTATCATAGAAGCTATTAAAATAAGAAGCCCCCCATTCTCATACTTCAGATAATAACTTGCTTTCCTTCCAAGTGTTGACCGTGCAAGTTCTCATGAAATAATTTAACACCATCCAGTCAGCATTCATGTAAGGATTCATTGTGTATTTCATTCCCATTTGAGATCTGGGGGTGGGTGCGTGGGAGGGAGGGAGGGAGGGATGGGAGGAGACTGTGAAATTTCTCTCAGATCTTTAATATATGAATGTGAACCATTTCTAACTTTCCCTTTAGAGAAAGTTGTTTGTGTAAACAGATAATGAAATAAGCACTCCAGCCCTCTGCATGCTACTTGGAAAATAAGACCTCTAGATCTGAAGCTCTCCAGCTGTGGTCCGCAGAACCACTGGTGGTCAATGAGCTCCATTCTGGTGGTCCTTGGAAAAGTAGCAGAACAGTTGAGAATATCTGTTCTTGGCCCTGCACATGGGTTTGTTTGTTTGTTTCCTGACAACATAGATCAAAGCCGTTTTGATCTTTTTATGGTCATTTTAGGCCAGTTTGAATGTAAGGTTCTGTAACTGTTAGCCTTTCTGGCACGAGATTCTAGCACCTTTCCAATCTCATTTTAACACAGCTAGCCTTGAACGTGTGTACATTTTAATACTATCTGTATATCTGGTGTTGTACAAACTGAACTTGTGGGTTCTGGATTTTGGATTCTTAATCTTACTTATGCAAGGAAAGTCCATCAGAAGGGAGAGATGTGTGTGAAAAAGGTAACAGTATATTGTAGGGCTTCAAGTTAAGAGGACGGGTCACACATTTACCTGGCTGTGAAATCCCTATATGCCCTTTGGAACACCATTCCACCGGCCATACGAGGAGACACATGGCAATGGCAATCTGTGACTTTATTTGCATGTACCTTTAACCCACTAAAACATGGCTTAGGAAGAACAAGCAAGAGTGTAGGTATCCAAGGAGAAAACAGCAGTCTCTTCACTCCTCCCCTAGACCTGCCACTGTGCTATCCGAAGCTTTGATTTGGCTTAGCATTATGTGTGGATGCGGCCAAACAAATCACAAGCAGGAAAGAACGAACCTGGGTTATAGATTATGGTTTGTAGGGAACAAGCCAAACCATGACTTAGCTCCAGATAGCACAGAAGAAGAAGAGAAGTGAAATGGCCGTGATTTTCTCGCTGGGTATATTTGCACAATTACTTGCCAAGCCATGGTTTAGCCTAGCATTATGTGCGAATTAGGCCAGTATGTGAAAAGTCATACCACATAAACCTGACTTAGATGATGTTCTTATTGGTTTTAAGAAGGGAATAATGGTTCCACTTGGGCCACCTTTTGTGGCAGTGCATGCATGCATAACACTTTAACAAGGATTGATCACACATGTAGAATTCCTGGCTAAGTGAGTTCATGAACCAGTCTAAAGACTTGCTCCCATCCCATGTATCAGGGCCTGATTGTAGGGCTATTATTACCACATTGCTGGCTGAAACACAAGTCCGGGTGCTAAAGAATTACTGTGCACCAGAGATGAGGGAACCTGTTGGACTCCTAAATCTCACCAGCATGGTCAATGAACAGGGATTATGAGAGTTGTAGTCCAACAGCATCTGGAGGGCTGCAGGTTCCCCAATCCCTAGTGCACATCACCAGTGCCGTGAGATGTGCTTGTTGCTGAACTGCGCCTCTCCAGAATGTGGATGAAAATTATGTCTGAATGTCCCCCCACCCACGTACAAAATTCCCTGCACATACTAAATTAGAATGCCAGATGGAAGATCTTGGCTTATCTATCTTCTAGACATGTTAGGAGGATTTCAAAATTTCTACTGTCTGATGCACAACAGTCCAGCAAGAGATTGCCGTGAGGTTGAGATTCAGGCTGGGTACCGGGCAAAATTAGGCAAGACTAAGTAGAGAAGGATTCAGGCTGAATGCAGTTGTTCAGGCTGTATTCTGTGAACACAAAGCTCCTATGTTGCTACAGTAGGGAATAAAGCCTCAACCCTATAGAGCAGCAGAACATCTTCCTTCTGTTTGTGAGGCCCACCCATGCTGGAAGATGCTGCTTTGCTTAAGGGGGCCCAGCCTTCTCCATTAGTTTTTTAGTCTCCACAAGTCCCTAATCATACTGAGTCCTCTAAGGCCGAAGATGGCAGTGCTGCATCCTCTGGCCAGGAGGACACTGGCCCTGCAGGCTCATTAGGGGGCAATGCTTCTGGGGCAGGCCCTGCAGGCCCTTCCCCTACTGTTTCGGAGTCCTTGGCTTCATCACCTGAAGAGGACACCTGCTCCTAGTCCCTGACACCTGGATGCTCATAGGGCTTCTGCTTGTATGATCAGCCAAGCATGTTGCTGTGTCCCAGTCATGTTGCAGCACCAACACCCCAACAGTTCATCTAGTGCTGGGCGGGCATATCGGAAATGAGAAGGTTATAAGGATGCTCCTGCTAGATCAACCTGAAAGTCCATCTAGTTCAGAATCTGTTTTTTCTGCAATGACCAGGTGGGTGCTTCTGAGAAGCATGCGAGCAAAGAGCATATAGACCACCGTAGTCACCAGGGATACACTGCAGTATCTGATATGGAGATGTACTATCTCTGAACATGGAGGCTCAATTTAGATTTCACAGCTGATGATTCTTGATGGATCCATTCTCCATGAACTTGTTGCATCCTGTTTTTAAAGCCACCTAAGCTAGTGAGCATCATCAACTCTTGTGTTACTGATGCCATATGTCAGTAGAGCATTATGATAACCTTTCTGTGCAGAGCGCCTTTGCACCCTGCTTCCATGTGGAACTGGATTGTGCCCAAAATGCTACTTAATAGAGTTTTTTTTTAAAAACTAGTTATTTTTTACAAAACAAGCTAAGCAGGAAATCTGCAAGTAACTTCGCAGTCATAACTAGAGATGTGAAGATCCAGGAAGAACATCCCCCCCCCAAATGTTTCCTTTTTTTTTTCTGGGCCTTTACATGTCTAATAATTATAGTCAGCTGCTGTCTTGGACCGTTGGTTTCTGGAAGTGGGCAGGTTCTAATGTAGGGCACAGCCTGTTCCAGTGACCACTTTCACTATCAAAATTATGGTGCTGCTGCTTCTATTGAAGAGACTAGTTCAGAAGGCTTATCAAATAGAAGGTGGAAAGACATGTTACTCTTGATGTGGGGCTGCTGTCAAAAATAGCATCCCCGTGTCATATTCTCCCATTTTCACTTGTTACTGTAGAATGGCTAATCCCCATATTGCCATTTCTTTCTCTGCCGCAGCCAGCAGCGGCCAATGGCAAGGAAACATTCAGTATGATGATATCATGTGGATAGATAACTGATTCTATACATTACAGGTTAGTTGGGATGGGGGAGATTTTACTTCCATTTTAATGAGGAATGATCTAATTCACACTTTTTGAACCAATATGTAGACTGAAACGCAACTATCCTTATAATTTTGCATCTCTGAATTTTGCAATGTAGTTCTCCAGACAGAAAGTGTGTACAAAAATGTATAGACTAGGAGAAAGCATGGATACATTAGTGAAAATGACTCATAAACATGCAATATACTAGGGGAAATTACTTGCAAAACATATATTGCTTAAAATGCATATAAAAATGTATACTGTATTAAGAAAAATGTGCATAAAATGCTGAAGCATTTCAATGAGGATCCCCCCCCCCCAACAAAAATCTCATTGTTGGAGAAATGTGGAGAACTGAATTTAAGACTGGAAAAATGAGAAACTCTGAGAAATTGAAATTGACAGATTCATCCATCCTTATAGGTGAGAGGGGGCTAAACGTGACACAGCAATCCCATTTTCAGCGGAAGTCTCACAATGAGTGTAACATGTAGTTCCATCCATACCTTCAATAATCCGCTTCCATATAGTTGGTTTGCTTGCCTTTCTTTGCCTTAAGGTACACTATGGAATTACAAATATCGGCTTTCCCTAAAGCTCCTAATTCATTGCTGGTACAATGTTAAGAACAGTATTAGTCTTCTCCATGTACCATAACATGTTTTTTTACACAATGTATCCTTGTTTTTGCTAGGCAGCCATCAATGCCTTATCAGTGTCATCATGTCTGATTAGCAGCCTCGCAGGATAGGCAACGAACAGATTTGTTTAGAGCTGGTGATTTTGTTTTTGTGGCTGTGTTCAACTTAGAAACAAAGAGGCAAGACTGGACCTTGGCTCTTTAGGCCGGGGCTGAAAGGTTCTGCTAAATGTGAGCAGGCTAAGGGCAAAATGAGAACATTTTGCTATGAATATAGGAGCAAATTTGTCCTAAATTGTCAGCCCAGGTTTTTTTGTTTTGGATTAACAATTGTATAGACACAGGCCATTTTGCATATATTAAAGGGCTGATCCAGCCAAAGTTAAGCACTTTTAATACTACTGAACCCAATCCAGCCCAATCCAGACTTTTTTGATTTCAGTGGTATATCTAACCAGCATGCCAGCTGTGGTCAGCTGATCAAGCCCTGCTTCAGCTGCCCTTACTGCAGCCGGTTAGAACGGTAGCTAGAGATGTGATGGCCCAAAAAGAAAAGAAAAACACAGAAAAAGGGGGGGCACTGATCTCTTTTCTGAATTTTTCCAGTTTTTTCCCAAATGAAGGGGGAGGATGGAGGGGTTGTAAGTTTTTTTCCGCAAATTTTTCTGGGTTTTGGGGGGCCTTCACATCTCTAACTGTGACAGTGAGAAGCAGACCTATTACCACAGTGGCCCCAAGGCTTTCGGATGACGTGCCTTTAGATGTGAGAAGTTGCCACATGTTATTTTGGCAGGCATTGGGTCAACTTAGTAAGTCAAGAGCTGTTTTTGTAATTATTATTTGATGCTAAGTGCTGCATTAAATTACTCTTGTTATATTTTTATACACTGCTTTGAATGTTGGGGAAATGCTCTATAAGTATTTTACAATAAAAATATTTGCTGGTCTGATCACGCTCTGTCCGGTAGCCAGTGGTGAGATCTAACAAGTCGGTAAACCCAAGATTCTGGCAGGCTCTGTCTCCCATGACCTGCCTCATCCTTCTCTTGACTCCACCCCCTGGCTTGCCTCTATATCTCTGGACATCAGATTTTGGTGTAGTGGTTAAGGTGTTGGACTAGGACCTGAGAGACCAGGGTTTGAATCCCCACACAGCCATGAAGCTCACTGGTGACCTTGGGCCAGTCACTGCCTCTCAGCCTCATGAAAACCCTATTCGTAGGGTCGCCATAAGTCGGAATCGACTTGAAGGTAGTACATTTACATTTTACTGCTCTTGATCAGCTAAATTCCCTTGGGTTCTTTCCATTACCTGCCACCTTCTGCCCTGGCTCAGCCTCCAAACCCGCTTTAGGTGGCAAAAAGGAAGAAGTGTTAAAAAACACACAAGCATTGTCAACAGTATTTTCTCACTGAAAACAATGTGCTTAACTCTGGCAGGATCATCCCCACTGACTTCAGCAGGGAAGAGGTAAGCACGTGCTTAACTCTCTTCCACTGAGAGATGAAAATGCTCAGTTTTAAGATCTGGATTATGCACCCTACCTTCCCCTCCTGCGTGTGTGTGTTTCTAATGGACTTTCGTACCATTTCCATCCGCATCTGTTGGAACTCCTTTATGTCAGTGTGGAACTGTGTTGTGGATAAAAGTGTGTTTTGTACTGTTCTGTATAGCAAAACCAGTTTTGTGCGTCTGTATAATTAATAACTTGCCTTTTCAATTTTCATTAAAATAATAAAGCATTGTGAGCTTCTGTTGATTACTACTGTCATGTAGTGCAGGAGGTGGGGAACCTCAGGCCTGGGGGCCAAATGCAGCCCTTCAGGATGCTGTGCAGCTTTCAGGACTCTCCCCAGGCCACATTCCTTGCCAAGCATACTCCATACCCTCCTGGGGTGCTTTTGCCTGGCTGGAATGGGTGCTTGAATTGTAATAATGTCTCTTACTTGCCTGGATGGAGTGTGGAGAGATGTGTGGGTGTGATGCAGAAACCTCTGGCTTTTGCATGACTGGAATGTAGCCTACTGTGCAAAGGTAAGAGTCACACCTATTGATCTACCACTTGTGCCCACCTACCTCTGGCATGCGGCCCCTAGAAGGTTCCCCATGAAGAAATGTGGCCCTCCCCCACCTCCTGGCATAATGAATGCAAGTCTGCTGTTGATTCCAGTACAAAAGAAAGGAATATCCTGATTTTTTAAAAGATGTTTTATTTTTAAGATGTTCTAAGTTTTTTTAGTGCTTTATATCTCTTGTTTGTTGCCCTGGGCTCCTTCTAGGAAGAAGGGCAGGATAGAAATTTAATTAATAATAATATAAAAACAATAATAATGCAACAGCTAGAAACCCTAAAATGAGAAACAAATTGGAATTAAAATCAGCCCACAGCAGTTTGTAGAACAACTGTCTAAACGGGATGACACAGGTACGTTTTTGTATGTTTCCCAAAGACTGGCAGTGATGGGGCTGAACATACTTCCTGCAGTGAGGGCCTTCCTTATTGTTGGAGTCACCACTGAGAAGGCTGTGTTTCTAATAAACACCATTGTGTTTATTGTTCATTATAAGCATTATTAAAAGAAGGAAGTCTGAATAGGATCTCTCTGAGCTATCTCAATATGCAGAGGGTGAGAGACGCATATGGGATTTTATATAAGGGGAGGAGGGGTGATATTCATGGCAAGCTCTTATTTAAGCAAGCAAGGGAGGAAATAAAAAGTCATGTAAAAATTGTTAAAGTAGCGTCCAATTTCCCAGCAACATCCAATCCAAAAAAGTGATTGTAGTGGAAATGGAATTGCCTGTTAATAGCCTCTCATGGCTACCTCGTGATCTAAGGTCAGTGATCTCAGCGGGAAGGTAAGAAAACACTGTCACATCAAATCCTTTTAGCCTTAGGAGTTCTTTTACTTACCTTAGTTTGACCTACATTTTGTGCATCCATTGCCCTGAGTGACTGCTGCAGTGTTTGCCAAATCCGTCTCGGACATCTCTTCCAATTAACAATATACAGGAGGAAATCTACAGTAGTACATCTGCATGGCCAAAACATTCCACATGTGCCATTTCATCCTGCACACCATCTTCATTATCATCATCATCATCATCATCAAGAAAGAAAGGCGGGGTATAAATGTAACAAACAAATAAATAAATCTATATCCCACCATTTTCTGAACTGGGACTCAGTTAAAAACATAAATAAAATAGGTTATAATTAAACTTTACAAGGGCCCTCTCAGTTTTGGAGCGGATCTTGACCTTGTTCAAGAGGGTGCCTCCTTCAAGGAATGAAAGCAAACACTGCAAGCACTTGCCACCACCTTGAAGGTGTTTTCCTTGTTGGTGATGGAGTAAGGTGCTAGCGCCAGTATGAAGGAGGGGAGGGATGGCATCCATAACTGAGGTAACTGTTGACAAAGGTTGGACACCCTCCTACCTAGATGTGCTCTGACAGTATTCTATTAGTGCTGGGTGACTGGGAGCCATTTAAATTCCCCACAATGCCCCCAGTGTAATATCACTCTGGGGTTTGGATGTAGATTACTTTTGACCCAAAGGGTCAGATCGTTATTTATCTCCCCCACCCCAGCAGGACACTGGGACCACCCACTTGTCAATCATCTGACATGATATTGACTGACGGCATAACTGGCAGGCATGCCCAAACCCAGCAAGATTGAATTCCCCAGTTGATGTGTGTAGGGAATTCAATCCTGACCTCCAGGCATGTCTGCCTTACCAACCTGTGACATCCCATATGTCAGATGTGGGCCAGGTGAGTATGGTTTGAGAAAAACAGTCTAGTGGGCCAAATGGAGAATCCAGGTGGGCCAGGTTTGACCCATGGGCCAGAGGCTCCTCACCCCTGCTCTGGGGCATTGCAAGAAATGTAAATGGCAGCTCCCACCTGCCCATTGCTTTTTTTAAAGGAGGGCACAGAGCACTTGCCAGTGGTGGGTCCTGACAGTTGCCCAAGAATTCTGTTGGGCCATGCCAGGTCCATCCTGGTAGTTCCCCACCACCACTGTGCCAGACTCCAGAACACTTACGTTACTTTATGCTTAAGTTACTTTTAACAGTAGCTGAGCAGCTGTGTAAATATACAAAGAATAAAAAAATAACACAACACTGCAAAAAAGGAGAGAGAGCAAACCCTTGTGCTCTTCATTTCTCTTTGCCTTTTATCTCCACTCTTTCCCCGTCCCTGCCAAACGCCCACAGGGAGATAAAGATTCAAATTGAAGAACCAAAAACAAAACATGAGAATGTTTTTGCATTTGGGGGCAAAAAGGTGTCCTGACATCTGCCCCTAACCCTCCCAGCTTCCAAAATACTTCTTTAATAACAAACAATCCCAACAAGACAACAATGCACCAGCAAAATCACCCTTTATTAAGTCAGTTATGCCGCCCTGGGCTAACTCTGGGAGGAAGGGCAGGATATAAATTTAATTAAATAAATAAATAAATAAATAAAAACGTTCCATGTCTCGCGGCCTGAATTAGCACAGCAGTTCAAAGCTTACATAAATCCTTTTCTGAAGTGAGACTGATGATGAATAGCCATAAATATTTGGATAGATTAGATGACCATCCTGGAGACATTTAAAAGCTCCCCATGCTATCTCCTCTATTTGCAGTCCCAGGGGTCATTTATTGGGGAAACGAATTGGCCCCAAGGGCCATATTATCTTCCAGGCAACCTTCCGGGGGCCACATGCCACTGGTGGGTGGGGCTAGAGGCAAAACCGAGCAGAGCAATGAATATACATTTTACCTTTGTACAGCAGACTAGTTTCTACACATATTCACACACGCCTCTCTATCGTCCATCTAGGCATTATCAAAAGAACATAAGAAAAGCCTGCTGGATCAGGCCAATGGTCCATCTAGTCCAGCATCTTGTTTTCACAGTGGCCAATCAGATGCCTATGGGAAGCCTGCAAGCAGGACCTGAGCGCAGGACCACTCTCCCCTCCTGCAGTTTCCAGCAACTGGTATTCAGAAACATACTGCCTTGGACTGTGGAGGCAGAACATAGCCATCGTGGCTAGTAGCCTTTGATACCCTTATCCTCCATTAATTTGTCCAATCCTCTTTTCAAGCCATCCAAGTTGGTGGCCATCACTGCCTCCTCTGGAAGAGAGTTCCATCGCTTAACTACATGCTGTGTGAAGAAGCCCGTTCTTGTATCTGTCCTGAATCGTCCAGCAAGAGTTCAAGGCCACCCTTGAGCCAGGCAAAAGCACTCAGGATGTGAATCGGAAGTGAGGGGAGAAGGAGAAGAAGCGGGTGGCTGGGGAAGGGGATTGTCTGGGGAGAGTCCCAAGAGCCATCCTGAAGCGCTACATTCAGCCTCTGGTGCTTGAGGTCCCTGCCCCTAACAAGTGTACCACCCATGCGGAAAAGGGAGGTGGCAGCAGGTTCAGGGAAATTGAGGTTCACAGAAGAACAGAATCTTTAGCAGAAAACCCTAAGAATAGGGGGGTAGGTTTGGGGCTGGGCTATCCACCCTATCAATTACCTGGCATCACAATGACGTCAGGTGGACCAAATCACCGCACATAGCCGATCCAAGAGACTTGGACTGATGAGCAGCAAGCATGAAACCTGCTTTCTGCAGGCATTGGATCATGAGAGAGTTCCCCAGGGGGATCTTCTTCTTGCATCTGATCCATCAGGCTTCAGTTTTACCACCCTTCCATTGGTGGGCGATAGAACCACTGCCTGCTTTCCCTTGCCAATGTGCAAACAGGAGCGCATTTTAAGGCTCCCAAATGTGCATTGGGAGTTATATCTCTACCTGACCCACGCTTGACCTCACATGACATCAGGTGTGTGGCCGGGGGTGTGATTTGGAGGAAATGGCCCCATGGGCCAAATTTGAACCCCTGGCAGGCCTACTTTGGCCTGCAGGCTAGAGGTTCCCCACTTCTCCTGTAACCACTTAGAGAGGCAGTCCTTTATTAGGCTACATTCAGACAGCAGCTTATTCTGTCTTCCCAATGTTTCCTTGCCTGATAATTTGTAATTTACACAACATAAAAGACACTTCTGGAAATTTAGCGGAATATAATGGAAGATTAGCGCTCATTTCCATGTTAACTGCTTCCAAAACAAAATTCATTTGCAATCCCATTAACCCCCCAAAAGGTGACAAAATTTAGGCTGGCATATTGGCATACAGTCCTTTCCTGCCATTTTCACGGGGGAACAGAAGTGCACATGTGCGGAAAAGGTGGGGGAGGGCGTAGAGACATGTCCAATGTTCATTGTTGTGTCATGCCACCACCACTGGTGTGAATGAAATTTAGCATGACATGGCGGTACATGGAGCAAAAAGCCACAGTTCCATAATGCAACAGGTATTGCAGTGCAGAAGCAACATTAGAAATTGGGACAGAAACAGTAATACCAACGCAATAAACCCCATGTCTGAACGCAGTCCTCGACCCAAGCTCCACATCTTCCAATTCAGAGAAACTGCACCATCCAGTGTTAAGGGGCCCATCAAGGGCTTGATAAAAATCCTATTTTCCCATCAGTCAGGCATGGTTTATGCCGTGTGACATCCAAACACAGCCACTTTGTTCCTGGGGATGGCTGAGGCAGTGATCCTTGGCTTGAGAGCAGCGTTTTACAACCTGAATCAGCAGGTCCCTGTTTTCATTTGTCAGATGTGAAGGTGTTGCATATCAGCATGGGACGGTCACCAAAATGCATTTTCTCGTGTGAGATCAGACTGTACAAGCTATGAGGCTCGCGGGGGGGGGGCAGATCAATGGTCCAAGAGTGTGAACAACATTGACTCATTAAGAACACAACACAGAAGAAAATGATGCTGCTCCAAGCTGGCAGGTGTGTAAATAAACGGGGATGGGTGACGTTGAGACGAAGCCAATCTAGACCCAAGTGTATTAGACCAAAACAATTGCAGCTGACAGTGGCAAATGTCTCCTAAGCAGCAATGCTCTCCTGGGGTCACGAGAGAGCAATTCAAAAAAGCCCATTGACTCACAGAGCCGCTCAAGAGGTAAGACCTTTCTGGATTAAACCACCACTTTGGGGCTGCAGGCAGGGGGTGGGGGAGCAAGCTGCACGTTGGAATGCTTTCACATGAAAAGAAAAACTCTGCAAGTGTGAAACCAGCATGTCAGGGAGAACGTTTCAGCATGTTGTACCTGTTTTTCTATGTGTATATTGTGTAAGGATTTTTTTTTTCCCCATGGGCGAGCATCTGAGGATATAATTCCTCTCCTGCAGGCTGAAACAAAGATGAGCAAATCTGTCTCTTTTTGGTGCTTCTTCCACATCTTCTGTCTACCCATAATTTCTGTATTAATCAGTGACTTTTTATTTTTAAAAAATCTCAAAAATATAAATTTAAATATATATTTAAATGCAGTGTGGTATAGTGGTTAGAGTGGCAGACTAGGACCTAGGACACCAGGGTTCAAATCCCCGCTCAGCCATGAAGCTCACTGTGTTCTTGGGCCAGTCACAGTCCCTCAGTCTGACCTACCTCACAGGGCTGTTGTGAAGATAAACTGGAGAACAGGGGAACTGTACACAACCTTGAGCTCGAAAGGTGGGATATAAATGTAATGAAATAAAATGTATTAATAAATGCATTTAACCTGTCAGAAACTGTTGCAACAGTTAGAGAAGTATAAAATCTAGTTGGCAGGTAAATTTAGTCCAAGAGAAATAGGAGTCTGTCAAGATTTAATGTACTGCCTTCAAGTAGATTCCGACTTATGGTGACCCTATGAACAGGGTTTTCATGGTAAGTGGTATTCAGAGGGGGTTGACCATTGCCTTCCTCTGAGGCTGAGAGGCAGTGACTGGCCCAAGGTCACTCAATAATAGGAATCCATATATATATGAGAAATTTTATTAACTTCACATTTAAAGCAGAATTTATCAAACTCACACTTTCTGAAAGAACATGAGAACTGAGGCATCCTTTGAAATTATTATTTCTCTGAATCTTTCAGTGCAGTTCTCCAATAAGCCATGTTTGTAAAAATGCATATATCAGGGGACAGATTATATAAAAATGAATATATTGGTGAAAACCGCATACAAAAATGCATTATATTAGGAGAAATTGCTTGCAAAAAGGTGTGCATTAGTAAAATCTGCATACAAAAGTGTGTTTAGTAGGAGAAATTCTCACTAAAATGCTGGAGAATTTTCATGAGAATTTTTTTAAAAAATCACAAATTGCTGCAGAAATGTGGAGAACTGAATTTAAGACTGGAAAAATGAGAAACGGAAATTAACAGTTCCTTCCAAGCAGCAACACTGATGCTATAAACTCTTCTCTTTTTTTCCCCTCAGGCTTTTGCTGGCCATCAGTACTAGTTGGTCTCATTCGTTATTAATTTTATGTCTGCCCTGGTGTATCAGCTGCTGTTTTACATGGTGATTTTATGCTGCTTTGTGATTTCCAATGAAAGGCAATACAGTATATCAACATTTTAAATAAAACTGGCCCCACATTATTTCTGGAACCTTGTCATTTTGGTAACTTTGTTATTTTTATGCTGCTTGTTAGTGAATTTTATCTCCTACTGTTTTATATTGTGGTTTGTTATAACTGGCTTTAACTGGCCATCTGAACCTCACATTTGGGGAGAATGGAAGGCACAGTACAAATATTTTTTGCATTTTGAAGTTGAGGAGACAAATAATATGTGATCCGCACACATTATAAAACACATCAAGTGCCTTTCTGAACATCCTTTTCATTGCACATTCATGACGACTTGTGATCATGATGCTATCTGGACAATCA
Organism: Rhineura floridana; assembly: GCF_030035675.1. NCBI lineage: Eukaryota > Metazoa > Chordata > Lepidosauria > Squamata > Rhineuridae > Rhineura > Rhineura floridana. The sequence continues at coordinate 15,262,262 of NC_084493.1, read as the reverse complement.
CATGACACGCGATCCCACTTTCAATACTGTTTTAGGGCAGTCACACTGTTCCATTTCCAGCCAATTCATATCATACAACTTTTGGCTAAAATCTGTAACTTTCTGTACCAGAAATGTTCTGGTTTATTTTTGTCCTGCTTTTGTTGCACTATAGCCCCTCCAGACAGCAATAATGTGGTAGCAAACATCACAGAACTAAAGCTGAATAAATCCACCACTGATTATCCGCACTAATAATTTAAAGCACTGTAATACCACTTTAGACAGCTGGTATAGCACAGTGGGAAGGCGAGCCTGGCTGGGAGTCCAGAGTCTGTGAGTTCAAATCCCCGCTTGTGTCTCCTGGGTGTCAAGGGCCAGCTAAAGATCACACCCCCCCCCAGTGAGTGGCTCAGGGGTTACGTGCCCTGCCACCTGTGGGCAAGCTGCATTGTCCCAAGGAGCCCAGTTGCTCCCCAGCTGGCAGTTGCAGACAAGGAAAGGGGCTGGCTTGTGCAGCTGTGGCAAGCTGAGCAGGCCCTAGCCAGCTGAGGAGGACTAGCCTCAGAGGGAGGCAATGGTAAACCCTCTCTGGATACCGCTTACCATGAAATCCCTATTCATAGGGTCACCGTAAGTCAGAATCGACTTGAAGGCAGTCCATTTTCATTTTTCAATACCACTTTAACAGGCGTGGCTTCCCGCAAAGAATCCTGGGAGCTGTAGTTTTTTATGGCTGCCGAGAGTTTTTAGGAGACTGATATTTTCCTGCTTTCACTGGGAGAAAGAGGGATTTATTGTTAAACCACCCTGGAAATTGTAGTTCTGTAAGGTGAATCGGGCTCTCAGTATCCCAAGATTCAATTTAGTCACTTCTGAGCCAGAGCAAATTTTCCCAGCAATGGGAAAGGAAAGTTATATGAATGCAATTATTATTTCACAGCAGGAGAAATTGTTCGTGCAAATTTACCTGGAATACATTTCCTTTTAGGCGCTTCCCAGCCTTACAAAGCCTGTTGACTGGTGTTTCTGCATCACATGACGTTTCCAAACTATTGTGGCAATCAGAGGAAAAGGGTAAGGCAGAGATGGTATGATTCAGAATGAACAAGAAAACAAAAGTAGAGCAGCTGAAGCCTGAGAAATGTCCTTGGCCAAAAGCAACTGTAAATCGGAACTTCTATTCATTTGACTCCTGGCAAATGATTGCAATCATCTTTCTTTAATTATTGTGTTAGTGCGTCTTTTTCTTTAGGGCAGATGCCGTATCCCAGAAATTCCCAGGTTTATTGTGCTCTTGCAGATGTAGTAACTCTGTTTTGTAATTGTTAAAAATCACATAGCCCTGCAAACCTTCCATTTCCTCAACTTTGTACGATACTTTCCCACACAATCAGGTGTCCAAACTTGGGTGGCCTATAGAAGTTTGTTTTATATATATAAAAAAGCAGGTCTGTTTCCAAAGTGATTCCATCCTAACCGTGCATCCTAAAATGATTCCACCCTAACTGTGCATCTTCCTGGGAAACCCGGTCTACTTTTTCCACTGTTTGTTACACCTTCACTACTGAATTCAGGTTCCACAGGGGTATAGGTAACTGGACAGGGTTTTACTGGGTTCTAAACACAGACCTGTAGCACAAGAAGCCCTGCTGCAGGCCTGTCCTTAGAACCCTGCAACGGAACTGTATAGAACCCTGTTGGGTTATCAACACTTCCGTGGAATCTAAATTTAATAGTCAAGGTTTAATAGTCCAGTCCTGGAGAAATGAGGGGCCTCTGGAGACTGGGCTGTACTTAAGGAGTTAATTCTCTGTACCAGAATACAACACAGTTATACCTGATCCAGCATGGCTCTTCTTATGCCCTTATGCAGGTTTCATCTTTTTTTTATCCCTTTGTTGTTGTTCCTTTTTAGGGAAAGAGCTGTGTAGCTCAGGGGTAGAGCATCTGCCTTGCATGCAGAACGTCCCAGGTTCAACCCCAAGCATTTCCAGGTGCGGCTGGGAGAAACTCTTACCTGCAATCCTAGAGAGCTGCTGCCAGTCAGTGCAGACAATTCTGCGCTTAGATGGACCAATGGTCTGACTCTGTACAAGGCAGCTTCCTACGTTCCTGGATGAGCATTTTGGGGTATTTTGTTCTATGATTGCTTTTGTATGTGATTTCATGTTAGTTTGATCTTATCCATTTGTATGTTGCTTTGGGACACTTCTTGTGTGACAAGTGATGAATAAATATAATAAGCAGCAGCAGCAATGATGATGTTCTTAAGCCTCTGTTCCCAGGTTTCCTATAGCTCCAACATACAGTGGTTTCATCCAGTCTTTGGACAGAAGTACTGGAGAGACCCAGTACTTGGCTCAAAAGCTCTTGACCTGACCATGCTACAAGGTAATCATTAGTAGGACAACTGTATGAAAAATAATATGACCATAGAAAGCTGTCTTACACTGAATCAGACTATTGGTCCATCTTGCTCAGTATTGTCTACACTGTTTGGCAGCGGCTCTCCAGGATTTCAGACAAGGGTTTCTCCCAGTCTTACCTGGAGATCCTGAGGATTGGGCCTTCTGAATGCAAAGCTGATGCTCTTCCAGCTCTTCCCCAAATAGGATGCTGCCTTATACCGGATCGGACCATTGGTCCATCTAGGTCAGTATTATCTACACTGACTGGCAGCGGCTCTCTAGGATTACAGACAAGGGTCTCTCCCAGCCCTACCTGGACATGCCGGGGGATTGAACCTGGCACCTTTGGCATGCAAAGCAGATGCCCTACCACTGAGCTCTGGCCCTTATAACAGAGAAGGTGGTATAAAACCCACCTTTAGGCCTATCAAATAGCTACAAGGAAGCCGTTCCATTGGGAAAGAGAAAAGGATGCTTGTCTCCAGCTCCACTCATTCTTCCCTATCTGCTTTCATGACCTCCTTTCATTTTGCTCTGCATGCTAGCAAGACGAAGTAATCACGATGTGATTGCTGTGGTCAAACCTATAAAAATATGAACCACTCTGAGCTGCGATCAAGTGGTGTTTCTGCCTTCTAAGCATTTATTTGAACAGAACAAATAACTACAGAGAAGACTGACCTACTGTACATTGCCCTATCCAGTCATATTGTCAAAGCTCGGGGGGGGGGGGGATGAGAGAAGCCTTGATTCCTAAATGTTACAGAATAAAGGATGAGTCATTTCCTCGCGTTGTGACGTCAACAGGACTCTTCTTCCTACAGCACTGTTTGTTTAGGTGACTAGCCTTTCGATGCGTCAACAGTCGTCTTCCTTTGTGAACTGTGGTTTTGTGCCCAACAATACATCCAATTTCCAGGAGAAATGGGGCAAGCCAACACCCTCCCCATTGCGCAAGAGATCCCCCTGTGTTTCCTGTCTGTTAATGCCCCCTAACATTTCTAATGGAATAACAGCTGAAGGCATCAACATCCTCCTAAATGGAGAGACATTTGCTGGCAACTGTGCCATCGAAATCTGTGCTCTGGGATTTTTGTTACTAATTTCTTCGTAAATGGACTGGATTGTGAAGCAGCAGTTAGATTAATTTCAGTAAATTGATTCAGACGGGCAGGATGCAACATCCAGTTGATTCAATTCCCCTGCCACCCCAGAAAATGCTTCCGTTCCCATCAGCCCTGTTGCACTGAAAGCAATCTGAGCTGTAATCCTAAATACAACAGATTAGGGGCCGTGGCAGGGGGGAAGACTCTGAGTGTACATTTTCAAAAATGAAACCATCTTGACACAAAGTAGATGTTGACATGTTTAATATAGTGCAAGGGGAGGCATCAATCACGTAAGGCTGTATTTAACTACATTCTACTCACAGTAGACCCACTGAAATTAATTAACCCAAGTCAGTCATGTCTAGTAACTTCAATGGGTCTACTCTGAATAGGACTAGCATTGCATACCACCCATAATCTTCATTTCTTTGCTGGTACTGTTTTGTAACAATTGCATTCCTACCTATACTCTTTAAGTACAGCTCAATATAAGTCAATAGATGTCATTGATTAGTCATGATTAGTCCTGGAATATACTATTAGAATAAGGTGATGAAAATAGAAAAGAGTTTCCATCTTTGTTTCTAGTTCTTTTTATATTATTCTCATCTATTTTATTTTGAGAAACAACCTAGCTCCTTATTAAATCCCATATCCCCAACTGCATAAAAATTACACTGTGCAAATGGTTTGACATTGCACAAGATATGTCTAGCCACATGTTAGAATAAGCCATGCAAAGACCCTACCCCCACGCAGTTAGCAATGTCCTGATGCAGTATTTGCTTTGCACGCAGAAGGACCCCGGCATCTCCAGGTAGTGCTGGAAAGACCAGGGCTTGCGTCAAGGTTTGGCATTACTGAGCAGCTGCCAGTGCTCAATCCAGAGCAGGGAGAGGGCACTGCCAAACTCCATAGCCCTGCCACTGCTATTCCTTACTGTTGCTACACAGAGACAATGGCTTGAAACAACAGCAGCCTCCACTTACCTTGCCTTCTCCCTTCAGGATGGGGAACTTCAGGTCTGGGGGACCAATGCGGCCCTCCAGACCTTTTGATCTGGCCCTTGAGACTCTGCCCAGGCCATGCTCCTTCTCAGGCCCACACCTTCCATTCCCATGTCTGCTCTGCACCCTCCCCAAGTGCTTTTGCCTGGCTGGAATATGACCTTGGACTGGGAGGATATCTCTTGCTTGCCGGATAGAGAGATGTGTGTAGCAGATGGCTGTTCGTAGCAACCCCTGGCTCTTACAGTATAAAGGTAAGAGTCAGAGCTGTTGCTCCACACACTTTTGTCTCCACCCACCGCTGGCGTATGGCCCTCGGAAGGTTGCCCGTAAGAAAACGTGGCCCTCAGCCTGAAAATTCTTCCCCACCTCTGCTTTAGCCAATGGTGCAAAGTGGATGTAGAGGACAAGGTAATAATCAGCTGTGACAGTCAAGAAAGGGGGGCATTGAGGGTATTTTGCCCAAGCTACCCCCAAAATCTGGAGCCAGCACTGGCAATGACCCTTGTCTCTGGAACCTTGGACAACTGTTTCCATTTGGGCCAGGGATGGAGCCAGGGGAAGGGCTGTAGCTCAGTGGTAGAATGTCAGCTTGTCATGCAGAAGGTCCCAAGTTCAATTCCCGGCATCTCCAGGCAGGGCTAGGAACAGAGCTTGGAAGAGTTACTTTTTTGAACTACAACTCCCATCAGCCCCAGCCAGCATGGCCACTGGATTGAGCTGATGGGAGCTGTAGTTCAAAAAAGTAACTTTTCCAAGCTCTGGCTAGGAATGCCCCGTCTGAAACCATGGAGAGTCGCTGCTGGTCAGTGTCTGAGCTAGATGGACCAATGGTCCGACTCAGTATAAGCCACCTGTCTATCTTCTCCTACAACGTATGGGCTTCCAAATATTGTTGGTCTCCATCTACCATCATGCCAGACCATTGGCTATGCTGGCTGGAGTTGATGGGAGTTGGAGTCCAAAAAGACGTAGGAAGAGGAAGGTGACAGGCACCCCCTCGACTGATGGGAAGTTGGGCTAATGTGTCGATTTTGGGTTTGTCCATTCTTAAATTCGGTTCTCCACATTTCCACAGCGGTTTAAATGTTTTTTAAAAAAGAAGGATGCAGACAAACTGGAATGGGTTCAGAGGAGGACAGTGGGGATGATCAAGGGACTGGAAACAAAGCCCTATGAGGAGAGACTAAAAGAACTGGGCATGTTTAGCCTTGAGAAGAGAAGACTGAGAGGAGATATGATAGCATTCTTCAAGTACTTGAAAGGTTGTTCACATACAGGAGGGCCAGGATCTCTTCTTGATTGTCCCAGAGTGCAGGACACGGAATAATGGGCTCAAGTTGCAGGAAGCCAGATTTCGACTGAACATCAGGAAAAACTCCCTTAACTGTTAGAGTGATATGACAATTGAACCAATGACCTAGGGAGGTAGTGGGCTCTCCAACACTGGAGGCAGTTAAGAGACAGCTGGACAGCCACCTGTCTGCGATGCTTTAATTTGGATTCCTGCATTGAGGAGGGGGTCAATGGCCTTATAGGCCCCTTCCAACTCTATGATTCTATGGATCCTCATGAAAATTTATCAGCATTTTAGTACACATTTCCCTTAAAATAACCTTTTTCCAAAGCAATTTCCAGAAATCTAATGCATTTTGTATATTATTTTTACAAATGTATGAATTTTTATGCAAACCATACTTTATTATATGCATTTTTACATACATTACTTGGCAGCAGAACTGCACTGCAAAATTCAGAGAAGTGCAACGGTGAAGCATGGCTGTGTTTTGGGTCACACATTGTTTCAGAAAGTGCGAATTTGGTAAGATTGCCTTTAAATATGAACTGAATCAAATGTCTTTTCCATCCCTGCTTCTAAGTACTAAGACAGGCAGGTGGGGGCCAGCTGATAGCAGACTGAGGTTGGTGGGGCAGCGGGCAAGTCTCTATCGCTGTCGTCTGAAATGGTCCCCATCCATTGGGGAACTCTTCCATCTCATCTGCACCTCATTCTGCTGCATATGTAGACCAGGCCATATGCCTGCACAATTACAAAAAATATTGTGGTGGCGATGGGTGGGTGAGAGATGGTAAATTAAAGCAAAACACACCAGATGAAGATGTTGGAAGTGGAGCAAGAGCAACCACCATCAGATGGGGCTAGTGAATTGTACTTATTTATTTATTTTATTTATTTATATATTTTATATTATTTGATTTCTTATCCTTGAGAATATATGGCTGATGACTTTGGCAAGCTGAAACTACCACGATAATTTCTACACCTGGTAGGCAGTGAACGTTATAGCCAAGATATGCAGCTGCATCTACCATCAATTCTTTAAAGCAACTAGTCTTGAGATTGAAATTGAAGTGGAAATGAACTGCCTTCAAGTCGATTTTGACTTATGGCGACCCTCTGAATAGGGTTTTCATGGTATGTGGTATTCAGAGGAGGTTTACCATTGCCTTCCTCTGAGGCTGAGAGGCAGTGACTGGCCCAAGGTCACCCGGTGAGCTTCATGGCTGTGTGGGGATTCGAACCCTGGTCTCCCAGGTTGTAGTCCAACACCTTAACCACTACACCACACTGGCTCTGGATTGAAATTAACTGCAAGTTATTAATAAAACCCTGTCACTTATTTACTGGGAAAAACTATGGAATCATCTCAGCAAATAAAATCTAGGTGCTCATGTTTTTGTCTGCCAGTGACCTCAGTGCAGAAATCCTATAGACAGACAGGTATAGAGTAATAAACATGCTTTGAGATATTTACATTGTACTAAGGAGCCAATTAGGAGACAATAACACTAGAACAGTGTTTCTTAACCATGGGGGGCATAGAAGATCTTGGAGGGGGGCGTGAATGTTTTTAAAAATGTACAATATAAGTAAAAAACAATAATATTTTTGATTTATTATTACTTTTGTATCCCACCTTTCTTCCAATGTGCTCAAAATAGTGTACACGTTTTTTCCCCTCCCCATTTTAACCTCACAACAACCCTGTGAGGTAGGCTAGGTTGAGAGACAGTGACTGGCCCAAGATCACCCAGTGTGACTGAGCGGGGGATTTGAACCCTGGTCTCCCAGGCCCTAGTCCAGCACTCTAGTCTACATCACATTATATATCTCCATCCCTCCACTAAAAACTGCCTCCTAGACAACACAGATGCTGTTTTTTTTTTGCTGTGTTCAGCAAAAAGAAGTAACTTAGCAATGTCTACATCACAAGAAGTACTAATTCCACTCTGCTGGCCAGGTTGCAGCTGAAGCACTGTGTCTGGTTCTGGGACCTTTTTTTGAGAAGGACATTGATAAACTGGAGTGTGCTCAGAGGAAAGTGACCAGGATAGTAAGGTGTCTAGAACCCAAGGGTTGTATCCAATGCTAATCCTACTCACAGGAAACTCACAGTTAATAAACTTGACAACTTTAGGTAAATTAATTTCAATGAGTCTACTTTGAGTAGGACTAGCACTGAATACAACCCATAGTCCTATGACAAACAGTTAAAAGAGCTGGATATATTTAGCCCAGAAAACAGAAACTTGAGGGAAGGCATGATAACAATCTTCAAATATCTGAAGGACTATTATGTAGAATTTTGATCTCTTGTTGCTTGGTCTCTCTTGCTTGATCTCTGTTGGCCAATCACAGAAGTTCCTAAGAGTATTTTTCCATGGCAGAGTTACAAGGCCAAGTAGCTCACAAGGCTGGAGTGGACGTGCACTCCTCAAGGACACGTTGCCAGGACAACCAGCTGTCTTATCAGTATATAGCTGGAAACTGAAACTGGCAGAGTGTGGGGGTCGAGGAGTTTGTTAGTGAAGAGAAAGAGCTTGTAATTGTATCCTGAAACTTTTCATGTCAGTAAAAGTGACTCTTAAAAACCTATGTCTTGTCTGGCTGAGTGCTTCAACTGGGATCTAGCCTGTCACTATTCTGTTCTGCATCCTGGGCATCTGCTTGTGCACGGTCCAAACATCCAACAAGTGGTAGCAGAGGATGGTTACAATGCGCAGACGGATGTCCGAAGAAAAGACAAAAGAGAAGTAAAGAGGACAGGCGTATGAAGAGACGGCGAAACTGACAGCTGAGCTGAAAGCTGTGAGAGAGCCGTGGGAAAACTGACTGAAGGACGGAGGTGAGAAGCTCTAATTACAAAAGCGGTGAACTGTGAAAAGTGAAAGTATGTCTGTTACCGGGATATCGGCCGGGATTCCCCTGGAAAGGCTGACAGGGAAAAATTATGGCAGTTGGAAACAGAGAATGCAAGCGTTTCTAGTGAAAGAAGACGTTTGGAAAGCCATCGCAGAAGACCCACCCGCCGTAGTGCCAATACCAGCAGATTGGAGAAGGCTGGATGAAAGGGCAAAGGCGTTAATTGTTCTTGCTATTGATGATTCTCAACTACTACACGTGCGTGACGCAGTAACAGCAAAGGAAACCTGGGAAACTTTGAAAAATATTCATGTGAAAAAGACTGCTAGTAGTAGAATTTATCTTGCCAGAAGATTATATCAGATGCGCTTATCTGGAGATACAACCATGTCAGAGCACTTATTGGAGATGAATAGACTATTTGCTGAGTTGACAGAACGTGACGTGGAACATTCTCAAATGCAAAAAGTTTATATTGTGTTATCAAGTCTTGATTCAAGTTATGATGCTCTGGTGAGTTCGATGGAAGCGATGAATGACGCAAACCTAACCATGGACTATATTGAAAACTTTTACAAGAATTTCAAAGAAGGCAAGAAATGGCAAAGCAGGAAAGGACTGAGTCTAAACACAACTTGGGAAAGCTGAACAACAAAGCAGCGGAGGAGAGACTGTACAGACATAAGGCGTGTTATTTTTGTGGTTCCAGGCAACATCTTCAAAGGAATTGTGAAGCAAGAAGAAGAGAAAGAGGAAGAAAACCATGTGTACAGGTGATCTATGCTAGTAAGAATAAGCAATGTATTAACAATGAGCAGGGAAATAAATGTAATGATGTATGGGCTCTTGACAATGGGGCTACAAATAGCATAATCAAAGATAAATCAATGTTTCATACATTTTGTGACGTAGAGGATCATGTAATAATGGCTGATGGAACTAAGAAACTTATCAAAATTAGGGGTACAGTGAAATTAGCAGGTTTTAATACGATTATGACAGATGTGCTGTTTATTCCTGACATTGAATGCAACATTATGGCTGTGTCAAAACTCAATGAAATGGGGTTCAATGTGATGTTCAAAAGGGGTTCAGTTCATATTATGAGAGGAGAAAAAATATTCATGAAAGGAATAGTAAAGGATTCATTGTTCTACCTAAATTTGAAGCAAACAAACCATATACGCATGTGTGTTAATGAGAAACCCCATAATGATTGTGTACATTTATGGCACAGAAAATTGGGCCATATAGGATATGAAAATGTGGTGAAAACAACAGAGAATAGTAATGATGTGAAGTTAAGAAACTGTGGAAAATATGTAGACTGCAATGTGTGTAAACAAACTAAGGCAGTTGTGGCTGCAAAGAACAAAGAAGCCATGCCTAGTACTGATGCACCTTATCAGTTAATACACGTGGATTTAGTGGGGCCATTTCAACCTACTCAGGGGGGTGCAAGATATTTCCTGACGATAGTTGAAGATTTTTCAAAATTCTGCACTGTTTATTTACTAAAAGCTAAAAGTGAAGCTGCAGAAAAACTGAAAAGATTTGTTACAAAAATTGAAGTGCAGTTTGGTGTCAAAATACAGAGAATAAGATCAGATCAAGGAGGAGAGTTCACAGGACACTCTTTTACTGAATACTTGGACAAAAGAGGGATTAAACAGGAGTTAACAGCCCCATTTAGTCCACATCAAAACGGATTAGCTGAATGTTGGAACAGGTTACTTCAAGACTCAATGAGAGCAATGCTGTGTGACTCATCTTTAACACACAGTTTCTAGGGAGAGTGTGTTCTGTATTCAGCATATATTCAAAACAGAATATTTCATAAGGCAAATGGAATGTCTCCTTATGAAAAATTGTATGACAGAAAACCCAGATTAAAACATTTGATTAGGTTTGGAGCAGAATGCTGGGTACATGTTCCCAAAAGTAAAAGGACAGGGAAGCTGCAAAGGAGAGCAGACAAAGGGTTCATGCTAGGATTTGAAAACACGTATTTCAGAATCTGGATGCCAAAACAAAGGTCTGTGGTGTTAAGCAGAAGTGTGCAAGCAATAGAGCAGGATTGGGAAGAGAAAACATATGTGGAGTTGGGAAACAATGAAGTTAGTAATGAACAAGAACAGGCAGACACAGTACCAATAAAACAAGAAGAAACAGGCAGCAGTAGTGAATCAAGTTCTAGCTCTGAGAGAGAAACAGAGGAATCGCCAGACACAGACACAGACACAAAGTCAGAAATACAACCACGCAGATCAGAGAGAACAACCAAAGGTATTCCACCTGTTAGATTTAAAATAAATTCCATTAAACATATAGACTTCAGTAACTGGAAAAGGTGGGATGATGGAAATCATGAAGATTAATAAATAATTGCTGAAATAAATGTAATAAAAATGATGCTGAGATTGCAATGGAGTAACTGTATTACAAATGAAATTGATATAAACTGAAATAAAAGGAAATGTATCAGATGAATAAAACAAATGATGATGCAAATGTATATATGACAAATGGAAGCAAAAAAAATGTGAACAAATGTAAAAGGTGCTGCTTATGGAAAAATAGGTGGGGGGTGTTGGCAAGTAAAAAGTTCCTAAGAGTATTTTTCCATGGCAGAGTTACAAGGCCAAGTAGCTCACAAGGCTGGAGTGGACGTGCACTCCTCAAGGACACGTTGCCAGGACAACCAGCTGTCTTATCAGTATATAGCTGGAAACTGAAACTGGCAGAGTGTGGGGGTCGAGGAGTTTGTTAGTGGAGAGAAAGAGCTTGTAATTGTATCCTGAAACTTTTCATGTCAGTAAAAGTGACTCTTAAAAACCTATGTCTTGTCTGGCTGAGTACTTCAACTGGGATCTAGCCTGTCACTATTCTGTTCTGCATCCTGGGCATCTGCTTGTGCACGGTCCAAACATCCAACAGTTCCCTCAGCCTAACCTACCACACAGGGTTATTGTGAGGATAACATAGAGGTAGGGGAGAAGTAGCATGTATGCTGCCCTGCAGTTCTTGAAGGATGTGGCATAAATGTAATAAATAAACAATTAATCTGCATATTTAGGTCCGTGCCCCATTTTGTGTGAAATGTCAGTTAAATAGGTTGTCTCCGCTTTCAGTAGGCCCATGGAAATTAATGAATATGGGTAAACAAGGTCCATTAATTTAAATGGGTCTAGGAAATAGAAAACCCTATTCACAGGGTTGCCATAAGGCAGTCCATTTCCATTTCAGGAAATAGTTGGAGACAACCCAATATTTTTTAGTTTCCATCAACTATTTCTTGGATCAGCCTTTGCCAACCAGGTGCCCTCTAATTTTAGACAGAACTAGAGCTAGGGATGCATCTGTGATGTATTGGACTGTGTCCATTTTGGGTTGTTTCTTTATCAATAAGAATAGTATACTTTAATCACCATTCCAGAGGGCACAGTCTTTACATATGCTTGTGCTGTGCTTCACCCATCTCAACTGAACTCCAACTGCTCCTAACTGACCATTCCAAGACCTTAAAGAGATATTACATCACATCTCTGTTCTGTAACAATAAAACAAATAAAACAAATAAAACAAATAAAACAAATAAAACAAATAAAACAAATAAACCAATACAACAACAATAATCTTTGCATACAAAATTATCTTTTTGATAAAGCAATAATCTCAACTGAACTCCAACTGCTCCTAACTGACCATTCCAAGACCTTAAAGAGATATTACATCACATCTCTGAGATGGGTGAAGCACAGCATAAGCATATGTAAAGACTGTGCCCTCTGGAATGGTGATTAAAGTATACTATTCTTATTGATAAAGTAACAAGATGTGTTTATTGTGAAATACAGGTTATGTACATTAGTAAATAATGCCATTATGATAGCGCAAAGAGTCTTTAATATGCCAAAAAGATTTTGCAGCACTGGGAACATCCTTCAAATACTGAGGCCATCCCTTTTTTATAAACACTGCCACTTCTTGAAGTTGGGAGTCATGCTTAGTAGCTTCTTGAATAATAGCCACCCCCTTTGGATGAATGACAAGTGTGCCCAATCCATGTACTACTCTCTCTCCCACCATAGAATCCTCAACATCTGTAAATACATCCACAGGAGCCCGAGCACACACCAGACAATTTCCAATCTCTTTTTCAATATCATTGCACATGCCAGGCCAATACATCACAGATGCTGCCCTAGCTCTAGTTCTGTGAATACCTTGATGAGATACATGAAGCTGTGAAAGAACACCTTGCCTCTGGGAAGCAGGGATAACTACTTTGTTTCCCAAGTTAATAATGCCATTATGATAGCGCAAAGAGTCTTTAATATGCCAAAAAGATTTTGCAGCACTGGGAACATCCTTCAAATACTGAGGCCATCCCTTTTTTATAAACACTGCCACTTCTTGAAGTTGGGAGTCATGCTTAGTAGCTTCTTGTATAATAGCCACCCCCTTTGGATGAATGACAAGTGTGCCCAATCCATGTACTACTCTCTCTCCCACCATAGAATCCTCAACATCTGTAAATACATCCACAGGAGCCCGAGCACACACCAGACAATTTCCAATCTCTTTTTCAATATCATTGCACATGCCAGGCCAATACATCACAGATGCTGCCCTAGCTCTAGTTCTGTGAATACCTTGATGAGATACATGAAGCTGTGAAAGAACACCTTGTGTGATATACACGAAATATGTTGCTTTTGCAGAATGATTTATAACTTTGTCTAGGGCCATATTTAAAATAGCTTTTCATGCAGTGCTTCATAGAAATGTGCCTTTGTGTAGATTGTAGTTAGAAGCTGCTAGAAAAGATATGTAGTTAAGTAGTGAAATTAGAAGGCAAGCTAAAATAGATGTCCTAGACAGCTTGTGGTTAGTTCTGCTTCGCTTGAATAACCCAGAAGGGGTTTTTGCTTGAAGGGGATTTCTACTCTGACAAACATAGCAAGGGGTTTTCCGACTGATGTAATGGGGACATTAAGAGGGAGGAGAAATACCAAATATGGATAAAAGTAAATAAGAGTATAGGGGAGGTAAAATCTGAGTAATGGGAGATGTCAACAGGGGCGGGACTTCATGTGACATGAAAAGGCGGCACGGATAGGCTGTAAACCCTGAAGTACTCGACCAATGAGGAAACAGGGGAGGGAACCAAAGCGTCGGGTTTTAGGATAAAAGGACTGTACCAATGTCACTTGGGTGTGCCTACCTTGTAGTGGACACCCGTTCTTGCAAGACCGTATAATAAACATGTTAATGCTGCTTCACTAAAAATCTTGTTGTGAATCTCTCTAGAACCGTTGTTTCTTACACTTGCCTCTGGGAAACAGGGATAACTACTTTGTTTCCCAAGTAAATAATGCCATTATGATAGCGCAAAGAGTCTTTAATATGCCAAAAAGATTTTGCAGCACTGGGAACATCCTTCAAATACTGAGGCCATCCCTTTTTTATAAACACTGCCATCTCAACTGAACTCCAACTGCTCCTAACTGACCATTCCAAGACCTTAAAGAGATATTACATCACATCTCTGTTCTGTAACAATAAAACAATAAAAAATAAAACAAATAAACCAATAAAACAACAATAAACCCCTCTTATATGACCAAAAACTTCCTCATTTTTCTGCTGAAACACTTCACTAGAAGACTTAAGCCCAAATGGCAAACGATTAAAACAATATCGTCCCCAAGGTGTATTGAATGTACATAAACTGTATTTCACAATAAACACATCAGTAGCAGTGTTTATAAAAAAGGGATGGCCTCAGTATTTGAAGGATGTTCCCAGTGCTGCAAAATCTTTTTGGCATATTAAAGACTCTTTGCGCTATCATAATGGCATTATTTACTTGGGAAACAAAGTAGTTATCCCTGCTTCCCAGAGGCAAGGTGTTCTTTCACAGCTTCATGTATCTCATCAAGGTATTCACAGAACTAGAGCTAGGGCAGCATCTGTGATGTATTGGCCTGGCATGTGCAATGATATTGAAAAAGAGATTGGAAATTGTCTGGTGTGTGCTCGTTATGCTCCATGTAATCAAAAAGAGCCACTTAAGCCGCATGAAATTCCTAAGTTACCATGGCAGAAAGTGGGTCTGGTAAGGTCTTGGAATGGTCAGTTAGGAGCAGTTGGAGTTCAGTTGAGATGGGTGAAGCACAACATAAGCATATGTAAAGACTGTGCCCTCTGGAATGGTGATTAAAGTATACTATTCTTATTGATAAAGAAACAAGATGTGTTTATTGTGAAATACTGGTTATGTACATTCAATACACCTTGGGGACGATATTGTTTTAATCGTTTGCCATTTGGGCTTAAGTCTTCTAGTGAAGTGTTTCAGCAGAAAAATGAGGAAGTTTTTGGTCATATAAGAGGGGTTTATATGATAGCTGATGATATGATTATTGCGGCAGCAACCTCAGAGCAGCATGATCAGATTCTTTGTCAAGTTATGGATGCAGCACGTACTAAAAACATCAAGTTTAATATGGATAAAATTCAATTGTCTGGTGTGTGCTCGTTATGCTCCATGTAATCAAAAAGAGCCACTTAAGCCGCATGAAATTCCTAAGTTACCATGGCAGAAAGTGGGTGTGGATATTTTTGAATATAAATCTTCTCCTTTCCTTCTTGTAGATTATTTTTCAAAGTATCCAGAAGTGTTAAGTTTATCTGACAAGATGGCCAAGAATGTGATTGTTAAACTGAAAACTATTTTTGCTCGTCACGGAATTCCGAGCATGGTTGTGAGTGATAACAATCTAAAAACACCTTGTTTATCTTGCGGACATTTCATCTCAGCAATAGCCTTCACTTTATCAGGGTCGGGACATACTCCTTGAGCAGTAACTATTTGACCCATGTACTTTACAGAGTCAACCTTAAATTGAATTTTATCCATATTAAACTTGATGTTTTTAGTACGTGCTGTATCCATAACTTGACAAAGAATCTGATCATTCTGCTCTGAGGTTGCTGCCGCAATAATCATATCATCAGCTATCATATAAACCCCTCTTATATGACCAAAAACTTCTTCATTTTTCTGCTGAAACACTTCACTAGAAGACTTAAGCCCAAATGGCAAACAATTAAAACAATATCGTCCCCAAGGTGTATTGAATGTACATAACCTGTATTTCACAATAAACACATCTTGTTTCTTTATCAATAAGAATAGTATACTTTAATCACCATTCCAGAGGGCACAGTCTTTACATATGCTTATGCTGTGCTTCACCCATCTCAGCTGAACTCCAACTGCTCCTAACTGACCATTCCAAGACCTTAAAGAGATATTACAGCACATCTCTGTTCTGTAACAATAAAACAAATAAACCAATACAACAACAATAAACCAAATACAGAAATATTACAGCACATCTCTTCTGTAACAATAACAATAACATTAACACACATAATCTTTATATTTCAATGGAGGACTAATAGTCCTACCTCTAGATGTTACATATACATCAGGTTTATTTTCAAAATGAGAAACACTGACTTTTTTATTTATTACAGCTTCAGTGGTATGATCTTAATGTGATATATATCCCAGGTAAGCATATGTATATTGCTGATACATTATCTAGGGCTCCTGTGGATGTATTTACAGATGTTGAGGATTCTATGGTGGGAGAGAGAGTAGTACATGGATTGGGCACACTTGTCATTCATCCAAAGGGGGTGGCTATTATACAAGAAGCTACTAAGCATGACTCCTAACTTCAAGAAGTGGCAGCGTTTATAAAAAAGGGATGGCCTCAGTATTTGAAGGATGTTCCCAGTGCTGCAAAATCTTTTTGGCATATTAAAGACTCTTTGCGCTATCATAATGGCATTATTAACTTGGGAAACAAAGTAGTTATCCCTGCTTCCCAGAGGCAAGGTGTTCTTTCACAGCTTCATGTATCTCATCAAGGTATTCACAGAACTAGAGCTAGGGCAGCATCTGTGATGTATTGGCCTGGCATGTGCAATGATATTGAAAAAGAGGAGCAAAAATAGTTTTCAGTTTAACAATCACATTCTTGGCCGTCTTGTCAGATAAACTTAACACTTCTGGATACTTTGAAAAATAATCTACTACAAGAAGGAAAGGAGAAGATTTATATTCAAAAATATCCACACCCACTTTCTGCCATGGTAATTTAGGAATTTCATGCGGCTTAAGTGGCTCTTTTTGATTACATGGAGCATAACGAGCACACACCAGACAATTTCCAATCTCTTTTTCAATATCATTGCACATGCCAGGCCAATACATCACAGATGCTGCCCTAGCTCTAGTTCTGTGAATACCTTGATGAGATTATCACATTAAGATCATACCACTGAAGCTGTAATAAATAAAGTCAGTGTTTCTCATTTTGAAAATAAACCTGATGTATATGTAACATCTAGAGGTAGGACTATTAGTCCTCCACTGAAATATAAAGATTATGTGTGTTAATGTTATTGTTATTGTTACAGAAGAGATGTGCTGTAATATTTCTGTATTTGGTTTATTGTTGTTGTATTGGTTTATTTGTTTTATTTGTTTTATTGTTTTATTGTTACAGAACAGAGATGTGCTGTAATATCTCTTTAAGGTCTTGGAATTGTCAGTTAAGTGCAGTTGGAGTTCAGTTGAGATGGGTGAAGCACAGCATAAGCATATGTAAAGACTGTGCCCTATGGAATGGTGATTAAAGTATACTATTCTTATTGATAAAGGAACCAGATGTGTTTATTGTGAAATACAACACATTATACTTGGCAAGGAGCACGGCCTGGGGAGAGTCCCCAGGGCTAAACAGAGGTTCCCCACCTCTGGTCTAAACTGAAAAAGCCTCAGGCATTTCTTGGTAGTGGAGTTTATTTATTTATTTCAGTTGTCCTTTTCTGTACCTTTCCTGGATCTACAACTGCGGGGACTAAAACTGAACGGTGGCTATAGTTTCCCAGGCAGGGCAAAAGGAGATTCTGAAAGGGAGAGTCTGCTTGTGACTGAATGCAAGGAAGGAAGACTAGAATAAGACTGCAAACATATTATGCTTTGCCTGAATCCGCACCCATGTTTCTAAGCATCTGGACAAAACAGATGGGCTGGGAAGGGATGTAGCTCAATGTTAGAGCACCTGCTTTGCACGCAGAAGGTTCCAGGTGCAATCCCCAGCATCTCCAGGTACGGCCAGGGATCTTCTTCTTCTCCTCTTGGCGATCACTCATGACCAAGTAAGATTGTCTTCCAAAATATAGTCTTTAACAATGGATCCATCTGAATCTGTATCCACCGCCAATGTACCAGACCATGACTAGGGGTTTCTGGATTTCACAGTCCTGCCCCTGTCGCCATTTGCCAGTTGCCATGGGACTTTTGTTATGGAAGACGCCTGTGCGTGAATTTGTTTGATGTGGGGAGATCGGTGCACCACGATCAACACACAATCTTGACAGAAAAAGGCTGTGATCCAATGGCATGGGTACCATGACAATTGGAAGTCCTTTATCTGCTGCAGCCTTCATCCGCCTTCACAGCCGTTGTAACGTACACATTGTTATCCTCTGCCTGTTCTGCCGTTGAGGACTTTCTTGGATCGTTCTTTGTCTGGTTCCTCTCCCTTGACCTTACCGCCATGGGTGACCCTGCTGGGAGCACATGACTCCCGACGGCATCGCTCACAGGGTTCATTGGAACACGCAAGCCCACTCAGCACTACAAGGTGACGATCCAGCGAGGGGAATGGCCAGGGATATCCCCCATCTGAAACCCTGGAGAGCTGAGCTAGATAGACCAATCCTCTGACTTAGTATATGGCAGCTTCCTATGTTTCTAGTGCAGCTGTGGGACTGGATCCTCTCCAAAACTTTATTTTAGTGTTGTAGGCAAATGGCTCTAACTCTAAGCTGGATGTTCCCGAGCAGGGTCCTTTATGCAGTCCGAGTGCCAAGGGTCGATTCCCTTGATGACAGTTCAGCAGTTTCCAAAACTGCAGGCCAGGCTGTGATTCCTCTTGGTAGGCGGCATGTTTGCATAAGCTTACTTTCACTTTTCTGTTTGCATTACAACTATTCTCTCCAGTGACCTTAAAACACTTCCTGGAGGTGAACACATTATCAAATGAAGCATTCATCATTTCCCTTCAAGAGGAAATCAGATTTTTTTTGGGGGGGGGAGGAGAGAATAATGATGATCTGGCGGGCTTCATCTCCTCCTCACCCCTTACATATCTTTACAAGTAAAATTGGATCAATGTCAGTGGCACAGGGAGTACCAAGAATTCTTGTAGAAACTCTGGATGTCAGCCCTAGGGCTGCATTCCCTCAAAGCCAACCTTTCAGAGACCACATGCCAGTGGGTTGGAGAGGCAAAAGTGGGATGGGGCCATGAATATCAATTTTACCTTTCTACAGTAGGCTAGCTTCTAAACACACACTCACACCCCTCTTTATCCTCCATCCAGGTGAACAAGAATCTGAGTTCAATGACACATTCCAGCCAGGTAAAAATACGGAGGATGCGAAGCAGGGCTTGTGATGGGTGTTGCCTGGGAAGATGGGATGTGGTCCAGAGAGAAGATATGTGGCCTGGAGAGAGTCTTGAGGGCCGGATAGAGACACCTGGCCCCGATGTTCTCCACCCCTGCTCTAGATCTCGTAGTGGCTACACATCACCTCCTTTAACTGGGCCTATTTAGCACCACCAACCCCATCTTTGGCAATGCCTCTTTATAGCCTATCAGTGATTAACATTTACATCTATTGTCACATCAGACAAAAGTAAACACAAAATTACTACACTATGTATTCTCTGCTCAATCAAAAATATTTGGTGGCCCTCCAAAACTCTTTAGCTTATTCAAAATTGAAACCACATTCTGTTTACGATGAAGTTCTGTTAGCAGAGGTGGGCAAGAAAAATCAACTCAATACAGCTTGAGAGGTTGCAAAAGGATTTGTTTGAAGGGATTTCTGTAACACATTCAGAAAACTCATCTAATTTAATCTGCTAAACAACATTTATTTATTTATTTTTTAGATTTATTAGTCGCCCATCTGGCTGGTTGTCCAGCCACTCTGGGCGACGTACAGAATAAAAACATACAAATACATTAAAACATTAAAATCTCAACAATATAAAAAAACCTATATAACAATATATAAATATATATATTTATATAACAATATATAAACCTGTAAAACAATATATAAAAAGTCATACAACCTAAGTTGTCAGCAGAAATGTCCCTCCTTTAAAGAAATGGTCCCCATTAGTCATCTCTTGGGTGCCAGTCTAGGTGGCTGCAGCAGAGAGATGGGACAGTGGAGTCCATTCCACTGGCTCAGCAGAGAGGACCAGCTGCCATTTAACTCCCTCTCTGGGTTCATCTACATGGCGGCTTACTGTGTGTTTAGTGCTACTCACATCTCCTTTAAATTTCCATGGTTCAGATGACCCTACTGGCAAACAGAAGATATCACAGTTTTACGCCTGTAAATCTGTGCTAACCCAATTTACTGATAATACAAAGAGGGAAGGAAAAAAGTCTCCACTCTGTTTCCCTAGTGGTTGCAGACACTTTGCTCCGATGCTTTTAGGTGGGTGTGTCAATTGTTCCCCTCTCAACGCCCACTCCCTCCTCCCTTCATTCATTTTATTTCCTGTAGGCTGACAAGCAACTTCCAGTTGCTTTCCTCCATTCTGCTGGCCTTTTTCTGTTGCTGCAAACAGTGCCTTTATTTTCTTTTCCCTTAAGTTGTGTGCAAAAGCATAACACTCCTCAAACAAATATTTGTATTTCAGCTGTATCCTACCAGGAAAAGCAGATGCTTGCAGTTCTGAGTTTTTTTTAAAGGAACCTATTGAAGCTGGTAGAACAGACTGAGCATGCTCGGTCACCTTAGCAACCAGAGGGAGTGGAAATGTAATATTAGAGGGCGGAGCCACAAGGCAACAGCGGGACTAATCCTACCCAGAGGAATGCTTGCTTGTGTGAATGGGAAAAAGGAATTGGCAGCTAACATTGAGCAGGAACTGTGGATGATGCAAATGAAAAGCAAAGGTGAAAGAAGTGTATTTCCTATGAAGAAATGCTCCCATGTAGATGAGCCCTCTCAACTGCTTCCATTCATGATAAGAACAACAGTGTAACTGGTGCCCGAGTTTACTTATTTTTGTCTACCCTCCCCATCTCGTTTTCCTTGCTTCATGTCTTAGACCTGGATGGGGAACCCTGGAGCTGAATGCAGCCCTTCAGGTGTCTTCATCCAGGCTCTGGAACTTGCCCCAGGCCACCTCCTCCCCCAACCACATCCCTCACTGTCCTAGCTTTTTTGGGGAGGGGAGGCTGACTTGGATGACGCTAGATAGATGACAGTGTGTACAGAAACTGGTCTACTGTACAAAGGAAAAAAATTACATTTGTTGTTCCATCCACTTTTGCCTCTGGCCTCGCCCATCACTTACATATGGCCTCTAGAAGGTTACCCAGAAGGGAACGTGGCTGAAAAAAGTCCCCCATCCTTATTTTAAGATTGGCTGCATGAAGTAAAGGCCAGTCTCGTTTTTAAATTCTGTGCAGTTCAGTAAAAATTTAGGCACTTTAGGAATGATAAATAGCAAGGGGAAGAGTACACCTGAGCATATACAGAGTGCCCTTTCCTGATCACTGAACAGATTTAAGAGAATTAAATCCGAGAATTTAAGAAAATTAAGGAGCAAGGCTTCCTTCCAGAGAATGTCAAGCAGACACGTTTATTTTTGTATATAAAATGTACACTCTAATTCTTCCTTAGTTTATTTTCTGCTGGGGGGGGGGGAGAGGAAATGGGGTCAGAAACTATCCACTGCCTTTAAGGACACGTCGGTCAACGGGAAACGGGAGAGACAGAGAGAAAACGAAACACTCCGCCAGCTCCTGTGCCAGTTACGTCAGGGGAAGACAAAGAGCAGGGATTGGTTCGTTCCTTAAAAGAGGCCGATACCACCCTCATCCAATCCAGCGCCGCCGTTCAGGCGCGCGCTAAAGGCAGCGGCTGTGGCAGTAATTACAGTCACACCTGCGCCTGCGCCAGTCCAAGGGGCAGAAGGGAGCGGCTGCTAGAACTCTATGGTTCAGAGGAAAATGGGACAGCGAGCCCAGGCGCAGAGCGGCTGCAGCCAACGCTTCTGATTGGTTCGCTTGGATTTCCCCCTCCCTTTCCCTATCTTCCTCCCCTCCCCCCGCCCGAGGTAACTACAGTATAGAGATGGTTGTGAAAGTACTGTATAGCGGGTGAAGGGGGGGCAGGACTTTAACCCGGAAGTGAATCCTAGCGTGCTGTGGAGCCGAGAGGAGGGGGAGGGAAAGAAGAGGACGAGGAGGGACCCAAGACGTGATGGCCGCCTCCACCGCCAGCTCAGTGTGAGCCCTCCTGTGACCCACCGGCCTTTCTTTGCCCTGCTATGGACCTGCCCGCCTCAGGGAGCATCCGCGGCTGAGGGGGGACTGAGTGACTCTCCATCCCTCACAGACACACAGACAGATTTCCAGCTATCCCTCTTTCAGCCTTGGCACCCTCCACCTGCCTTGTGGGAGGAACGGGAGGGCTCCACTGTAAGCTTCCCTCAAGGCCCCCTTTGAGTGTAAAGGAAGCGAGAGGCTGCTTTTGTAGGGCTCGAGGGTGTTTCTGGCCAGGTGTGGATGTGAGAGAGAGGGCGGCGGAAAGGAGTCTCAGTAAGGGGGGGCTCCCTTTTGAGCTTGGGTGGGTGAGTGGGCTTTAGCCTGTTAAGGAGCGAGGCTCCAGGACCCCATGGGAGCCTAAAGAAGGGAGGGTCTTTAGGCTGAGGCTAGGTAGATAATCTGAAGAATTGGGGGTATATATATATATGTGTGTGTATGTATATATATATATAAGAACTGGAAACGTCTTTAAGTGTTAGGGTTGTTCTGTTTGAAGGGGGAGTTCCAGTTCTTTTCTGGGCTTTAGGAGGGGATTCTTCCTGTCCAGTTGAGGTAGATCTGTGTAGTATAGGTTGGGAGAGCTAATATTTGTAGTGTGTTTGGGCTCCTGAAGTGACAAGATTGTGTTGGGGCCATGCGGAGTTTCCAAATATGGATGAGGTGACAGTTTGAATGCTGGAGAACAAGGAGGGTCTTGCAGCGTGTAAGGTGGGAGGTTGAACATCAGTGCTGCAGGTTGTTGGAAGAAAGAAGCCCTTTGGGGGGCAGGCATTTTTCAAGGAGTTACAGAGAATGGTGTTAGATGCTGGGAGTCATCTTGGGTTTCCTAGTAGGTAATGGACTTTTTGGATGTGGAGGACTAGATTCAGCCTGATAGTTAATGAAACAAGTTGTGGTTAGCCTGTATCGTTTTAGGTAAGACAGTTCATCCAGTATCAGCTGTGACTTTCTCCCGTCTCTCCTTGGTGTGGTTTTCCATCAAGCGTCTCTGATGCCAGAACAAGGCCCCAGAATGAACGGTTTCTCTCTGGGCGAGCTATGTTGGCTCTTCTGCTGCCCACCTTGTCCCAGCCGCATAGCTGCCAAGCTGGCTTTTCTGCCCCCAGAGCCCACGTACACTGTGATGCAGCCAGAACAGCAGGAAGGTGGGGCTGCAGCAGGGACACCAACAGGTAGCTGCAGTCTGCACTTGACTGAGCGGGCGGACTGGCAGTATTCCCAAAGGGAGCTGGATGCTGTGGAAGTCTTTTTTTCACGTACGGCCCGGGATAACCGGCTGGGATGCATGTTTGTACGCTGTGCTCCTTCCAGCCGGTATACACTACTGTTCTCCCATGGCAATGCTGTTGACCTGGGCCAGATGTGCAGCTTCTATATTGGCTTAGGCTCCCGCATCAACTGCAATGTCTTTTCCTATGATTACTCTGGTTATGGAGTGAGCACTGGTAAACCGTCTGAGAAAAATCTTTATGCAGACATCGATGCAGCTTGGCAGGCCCTCAGAACAAGGTAAATGGATGTTGGCTAAACATGCCCATGAAAATGGTGGCGGGTATTTCTAATGATACCTTGTGGGCTGCTTGTACGACACCACTTCTCCCTTGTTGCGGAACCACTATAAATTGTCCTCTTTTGATGCAGTTAAGTTGCCCACTCATTGTTTTGGTGGTGGTGATTGTTTGCATGACCTTGTCAGGATCATACAAGCTCCTCGCATTCAAGGAAACAAATGTTCCTTGAACAGCAGCCCCACATGCTGCATAGTAAATCTCTTCTGAAATGGAAAGTGTTTTAAAAAGCATTTTGTGCCATGGCATTGGGAGCTATAATAGGAGGGTACACATGAGGTCTTATTTGTAACTGAAGTAACATCTTAGATTCTTGATCCTTGGATTCTTGGTGGTGGCCTCAGCTTGCTGCTGTGATTGTGGGGCAAGAAATGAGAGATGACATAAAAATGTGGCATTAAGGAACGTAAGACGAGTCCTGCTGGATCAGGCCGAAGGCCCATCTAGTCCAGCATTCTGTTCTCATGGTGGCCACCCAGATTTGTATGGGAGGCCCTCAAGCACTTCTTAAACGTGCTCTTCCCATTTGGGATTCCTAGCAACTGGTATTCAGAGACATACTATGTCCAATAGTAGAACATAGCTTGTTCTAGGTACTCACAGGAACTAAATGGTGCAAAAGAATGGTAATAGAAACAAAACAGTGGCTAATTACTATATGTAATGAATACTTTGTGTTCTTGGACAGTGCAACAGGGTAAATATGACAGCTTTACAGTAGTAGTCTAAGACTAGTAACATTGCCAAGGATGTAATGTATCAGTCGTATCATTTCACACTATGAAGCTGCTTCAGTACTGAGGCAGGTACACGCAGCTGGTGTGTTGGACTGTTCAGAGTCCTTAATCTAATCAGTACATGAGGAAATTTATACAAAGACCTTTCACCCTCAAAGTCTATTTTTAAGAGATCCAAAGTTCAGATACATTTTTAACAACCTATGACAAGGATATTTATAGCATAGTTTGTTTCTAGGGCTTTGTCTTTACTTTAGGTTTAGCCCGTGGCAGGTAGTTGATGATGTAGTTTTGAGTTGAGAATTTGCTCCAAAGAAGCTAAGGCTGGTCTTGCCCTAGATGCAACTTGTGTATCAATGTCCAGTTTGAGGCTAATGTCAAGTAGATGTAGTCTTGAGCATAAATGTTGAAAAACTGTTCCAGGTTGGGTGCTGACCGAGAATGCCAATAGGCTTTGAGGTCAAAGTCATCTTTTCTTGCAGTTTTCTCAACACATAGACTTCCTACTCTTAACTGAAAACAAATTTAATGTCTTGTAATATTACCCTATGAAGAGTCAAAAGTTCTTGATTGTGATTTTTTTTTTTTGGCCCAAGCATTTAAACCAGGTAGGGGAAACCTTTGTCTTGCCAAATATTGTTGGACTACAATTCCCATCAGCCTAGCCAGAATGGCCAGTGGTCGAGGATGATAGGAGTTGTAGTCCAGAACCATCTGGATTGTCACTGGTTTCCCATCCATGATTTAAACACATGCAGTCCAAACTCCATTAAGCTGGGAGTCTGCTGAACACATCATTGCATGTGGAAATCCAGGTTGTAGCAATGACTAAGTGTGGTTCTTTCCCACTCCTCCCTCCAAACAAACTTTCTTATCCTGATGAGACACCTGTGACCTCTCAGCTCAAATTTCTTTATTTACACGTTCATGGTCTTGAGGTTTGACTAGTGGGAGAGATTGTGTAAACCTATTCAGAATGTGGTGACTCTTTCCACCTGGGTAGAACTGTCGGGCATGCTTTAATTAGGATTCCTGCATTGAGCAGGGGGTTGGACTCGATGGCCTTACAGGTCCCTTCCAACTCTATGATTTTATGCTGGATGCATTATACCTGTTTTAACGTCTGTGATAATTTCTGCATTCTTTTGGTACAAGTTATTTTGACTTAAGAACATAAGAACATAAGAAGAGCCTGCTGGATCAGGCCAGTGGCCCATCCAGTCCAGCATCCTGTTCTCACAGTGGCCAACCAGGTGCCTGGGGGAAGCCCTCAAGCAGGACCTGAGTGCAAGAACACTCTCCCCTCCTGAGACTTCCGGCAACTGGTTTTCAGAAGCATGCTGCCTCTGACTAGAGTGGCAGAGCACAGCCATCATAGCTAGTAGCCATTGATAGTCCTGTCCTCCATGAATTTGTCTAATCTTCTTTTAAAGCCATCCAAGCTGGTGGCCATTACTGCATCTTGTGGGAGCAAATTCCATAGTTTGACTATGCGCTGAGTAAAGTACTTCCTTTTGTCTGTCCTGAATCTTCCAACATTCAGCTTTTTTGAATGTCCACGAGTTCTAGTATTATGAGAGAGGGAGAAGAACTTTTCTCTATCCACTTTCTCAGTGCCATGCATAATTTTATACACGTCTCCTCTGCCCGCCTTTTCTCTAAACTAAAAAGCCCCAAATGCTGCAACCTTTCCTCATAAGGGAGTCGCTCCATCCCCTTGATCATTCTGGTTGCCCTCTTCTGAACCTTTTCCAGCTCTATCATATCCTTTTTGAGATGAGGCGACCAGAACTGTACACAGTATTCCAAATGCGGCCGCACCATAGATTTATACAATGGCATTATGATATCGGCTGTTTTATTTTCAATACCTTTCCTAATTATCGCTAGCATGGAATTTGCCTTTTTCACAGCTGCCGCACACTGGGTCGACATTTTCATCGTGCTGTCCACTACAACCCCGAGGTCTCTCTCCTGGTCATTCACTGCCAGTTCAGACCCCATAAGCATATATGTGAAATTCAGGTTTTTTGCTCCAATATGCATAATTTTACACTTGTTTATATTGAATTGCATTTGCCATTTTTCCACCCATTCACTCAGTTTGGAGAGGTCTTTTTGGAGCTCTTCGCAATCCCTTTTTAACAACCCTGAACAATTTAGTGTCGTCAGCAAACTTGGCCACTTCACTACTCACTCCTAATTCTAGGTCATTAATGAACAAGTTGAAAAGTACAGGTCCCAATACTGATCCTTAAGCTTTCTTTAACTTAGAAACCAAGCTTCTCTAACCCAGAAAGCTAAGTTCTGTGTGTTCAACGTGAACAGAAAAATCAGTTGCGTATAACCTGTGTTAATTATGTGTGTTTGATGTAAAAAGTAAGGCTGCTAATCCATTCAGTTTGAGAAGAGACTAATTGAGCTAGCATAATCCATACTAAGGGAGGCTCTGTCTTAATTACAAATTAATGTTCCAGCAGTAATAGAGAAGGAATGGAACTTGAACATTATTAGAGGCCAGGAAGGAAGACACTTGGGACTGGATAAATGAGGAAGGACTTCTGGCCATTAAGTCTCAAATCTGGGCGCTCTCTTTCTTGAGTATGTGGTGGCAGTAGTATTAATTAAAACATTTATATGTTGCATTTCTCCAT
Source organism: Rhineura floridana (assembly GCF_030035675.1). Classification (NCBI taxonomy): domain Eukaryota; kingdom Metazoa; phylum Chordata; class Lepidosauria; order Squamata; family Rhineuridae; genus Rhineura; species Rhineura floridana. Next base: position 15,235,181 of record NC_084493.1, on the reverse strand, counting down.
TAATGGTACTCAAGGTGACCTTACCAGCTAATTACAAGATGCTTACATTCACATTTTAAAAGGCAAAACATCTTTCTAACATGGATTTTTTGTTTAAGTGAAAGCTTTGGTTCTTTGGCATCCGATGAATGTTCTGTTAGAAATCAGATTCTGAGACTTGGTGAACTTATTATCTGTAAAATATATGCCTAATTTCTTGTGGTCGTTCTTGGAACTGTATTTTAAGACTCCTGAGTGATGGATCCACCTACAGTTCCCTGGCATGAAATCTTGATCTGGTGAGTTAAACAGCCCTAAACCATTGTGGATCAGGCTATTTAAAGGGGTGTCTTCGGTACTAGACTGCTGGTGCTTTGAAATGGACCTTGGAGGCCCCTGTTGAATGCCAGCCTGTGAGACCTCAATGAGGCTGGTGGGCATGAGAGACGCTGGGGCTGGTTTCCCAGTGGGGGTCCCACAATTATGGAATTATCTCCCAGGTGGGGTGTGTATGGCCCCTTCTTCACAGGCCTTCAGGCAGATAATTATTTCAGGTCACACTTCTTAAATAAGGGCTGTGATCCTATTGATTTTTACTGGTGTTTAAATGTTCTTAAAAAGAAATTGGGTGTGACCGGTTTTATGGCTTAGTTGGTTTATTTTTATGGTTGTGAATTTTTTTTAATGATTTTTGTAATTTATTTGTAATTGTACTTTAGTTTTACGGAAGCTAATCTGTGAGGACATTTGTCCTAAAAAGCAGATTCTATTTAAAATACAATGTAAATTGTTTCCCACTGGAAGTTCTCCATCTAACAACCTTCACTTATCTGGCATTAAAGGTTCAGTTTAATTTAGGTCCCTCTGCCTTAATTTGTTTTGAAAAAATAAAATACTTAGATACATAAGTTTGGAAAATATGTTTCTGTTGTGTGAATAAGTTTTTCATTTGAAGAGTAATCTCAGAAAAATATTGTTTCCTCCGATAGTTTTTTATTTGTAGGTTTATAGTTTGTTTTAATAGTATCTCTTAATGATTTATGTGCATAATGGAAGAGGATTTAAGTCTGGCTTGGAGAAAATTAAATCCGGCTTTGGGCTAAGGTGTACAGTTAACTACAATCTATTTAGGATTTTTGCATTGCATTCTTCAATGCACTTACATTCTTCAGGACATTAACAATTGCCTCTTTCTTTCTACTGCAGACAATATAAAATGGCATAGTATCCATTATTTGAGATTGTGATCTTTAGCATCTTGATGAAATTCTGCCTCTGCTTTCAGTGAGTGAAAGATAATTTGGGTAGAAATGTAAAATCACCTCAGGCTAGCTTTATGTTATTTTAGCATAAACAGTGGTATAAAATGGTGCCTGTTGCCTATTCTTTGTTCCCTCCCCCGCCCCCAATACCAGAACAATAGCTTGGAGAGTTAATTTTCTTCCAAACCCATATATAAAAATACTAATATTGTGCATTTCATGCTAGGCTAAATTTTCAGAAGTTCATTATGAGTGTAATAATTCAGTCTGGATCTACAGGTTCAATAGCAATAAACGGAGCAGTGATAACCTTTTAAAACTGAGCTGTAAAGAGTTGACCTATATGCTTTGTTACAGTTAAGGGTGCAGGTACCTACCTACCTAGGAGTAAATCCCATTGAACTCAATGTGGCTTAATTAGTTCTGAGGAGACATCTATAGGATTATGCTGTAAGACATGGATTACGTGTTTTTCGTTAAATGCAAAGACTTTCACTTTGTTGTTTGTGTATGCATGGGTGGGGGCAGGGATACACAGATGGAACATTACAGATTTTGATTAATCTGGAGCCAGACCTAGTTACCTGTGGTGAGTAAGACTCTCCTGCAAGCAACCAAATCCAGACATTTTTTTCCCCAGAGTTGGTTCTTTCTTTGTACCATCACTCTGGCACATATTACTAAAATAGATGCATGTGGGCTAACAAATCTTTGTGGAGTCTTGCAACGCTGATTCATATGAGTACTAAGAAAACTTACCATAAAGTTAAAAGTGAACTGCTAACCATTAACATTGTCAGGGCATTAGAGGAGGGTTGGGGAACCTGCAGCCCTCCAGATATTTGTTGTACTACAACTTACATCGTCCCAGATCATTGGCTACGCAGGCCAATGGAGTTCGAATCCAAGAACCTTTGGAGGACCACAGGTTCCTCATTCCTGGATTAGAGGAAGGAAATGCCTTAATTCTTACTTTTCAATGGGCTGAGAGAGAACATTAAAATCAAACTCAAAATTTCCTAAACTAGCATAATACTAACTGGTTGCTTTAACAACATATTGGCCAGCTCTAAATAGAGAGTTTATATAACCTAGGGCCATAATTAAACCCTTTGGTCACAAACTTGCAGATAAAATTCTGCAGTATGCAGGACAGATGGCAAGGCTACTAAGCGAGATGACTTGCCTGAAGGGTAAGGCTGCAGTCTTAGGTCCATTTACCTGGAAATAAGTCCCAATTCAGAATTTCTTGTAAGTAAACATGCATAGGATTGGATTTACCTGTTCAGAACTTTACAGAAGCAAGGCCTGGCAATTACTGGGCAAAAGTAGCGTTTTTCCATAAGGTGGAAAGCAAATGTTCACCATGCAGTTTGATTATGAAAGCGCTACTTCTGTGAAAGTAGAACATATTGTAGAGCTCAGATAGTTCGGGGGTGTAAAATAAATGAAACCGGGGCAGAAGCTCTTTGCAACCCCAGCTAGTGGTTGCACGTGCCTCATGTCAGTGTAGCATTAACACTGCACCATCGTTAGTGTTAAAACTGTAACCAGGGAGAAGTCTGCAGCATGTTCCCAATTGCCTAACCATGGTTAAATGATTACTGTCATTACATCTGCATCAAGCCTAAAAAGAAACCCAATAGACAAGAACCTGCCATACTATTAAATCTTGTGACAGCAAAAGCTTGTTTGCTTGGTAAATTACCAGAAAGGCAAATCCCCATGGCCTTTTAATAACAGATCTATGCTGTATCATGTTAAGCTGCCACGTGCCAAGAGGGCACGAAGCAGTTTTCAGTTGGGACATGGGGAAAACAGACTATATTGGCTATATGATAATAGCCCTTCTGAATGATGGTAGAATAAATTATGGGACTTATGGGTGCAAAGACAAAAACTAGACTTCAGTCATTTCTGCTAGACAGTGACAAGAGATTGTTAGGAACCAACATAGGCAGCTTGGAATCTGTGAGTGCTGTGGCACATATTGGATCTCAGAATCTGGGTTGAGATGCTGCCACCCTGGCATCTCGGCCAACTTATTCACAAATAGGAGGGAAAAGGAGGAAGGCCGAGTAGCTATGGAGGCTGTCTTGCCATGGACCATCCACAGTAGTCTGTCACTGAGTGGTGCAAGTTGGATCAGACCCAAGTATGGTAGGCAGTGTATATTGGCATACCATGTTCATTTTAGCAATAAGGGCTGCCCATACTGCTGTGCCCCTGAAAAGCAGTGCAGACAGAAATGTGGCCATGTTGGCGCCATGCCATTTTGCCTAACTACCCTTTTCAGTGGCTTATTGAAGTGACCGTAATGTTCTCATGTGTCTACTTTTTTAAAAGGTGGTTGTTCACTTCAAATACTTACGTTCTTCCAGAACAGAATTAAATACTTGCTTCCAGACTAGTCTTGCCATCTTTTTCTTTGTCATGGAATAGATTGGTTGTGTCCTGTGCACAAAAACTGACCATTCAGTGTACATCAGGAGATAGCTGAGATGACTGGCTTTAGGCCCCCAACAGATAGGTCCAACAGGATGAGCTTTTGCTTCCTTTTCAGGTGGTAGAAGCTCTCATCAGCTGAGTTGTGATTCTTTATAAGAATGCTTTTTTTTTTTGTCCAGAGCCTTGAGTTGGGGCTCATCTTGTTTCTTCTCTGTGGAATGGCCACTACAGCACAAATCTCTCAACTTATTACCTTGCATACAATAGTTCACTATTCATAATCTGTAGCACAGAAGCCTGCAAGTAGTAGGAAGATGCACATGCTTCCGACTAGCCTAATTCCTCAGGCATTCAAGTTGCCTAGATACAAGCTTCCGAAAGTTGCTGGAATGGTTAACTTGGTGAGATCTGTGTCCAGTTTCACATGCCTAAATACTCTAGGTCCATAATTTCAAATTGCAGCTGGGTTGGCTTGACAGCACTGGGGTTTATTTTAGAACTTGAATGGAACTCTGCATAACTGAATACATTTTTTTTAACCTGTGAATGCCATAAATATCCTTGCTTGTTGCAGGTTGCTGCATGTCACTTAGAGAAGCTGGAGGGACTTCAGAAATGGCTATATGAGTGCAGTTTATGACGATAGCAAACAATAGTACTTTGCAGGTAGCAGTAGAAAGTAGAAAGTGCTCCTTAATCCTGTAGTGTTGGCTTGCACAGTGTGGAACCTACCAACTGAATGCAGCAGATTCCCAGTTTTGCTGCTCCCTGGAGCTACAGAAACAAGCACTTGGGTGGTCAAGATATATGGCTTGTGGATAACAAGTTGTGCAGTCCTGCTATAGCATGTTTAGGATACCCTGTATGTGTATGGGATCCAGGAATATTTGCTATATCATATATACTGTAATACTTTTTAAACCGTTCTGAAAACATCAAGGGAGTCCAAATTCTGTAAGATGTAGTAGTGTTTCACCCTGGACCTCTAGGTAGATTTCGGCTCCCATTTCAAATAGCGAAATGAGATGGACTTATACTTTCTGCTTAACTAGTAGGATTTTTCAAGTGGCTAAGGTTTATAATGAAGTTAATAGCAGGTGATAACTGTTGTTGGAAATGTTCATGTGACGAAAAAGCATCATAAGGCATGATAACTATTATTGTGGGAGGGGGATTCATTTCCATGAGAAAAAAATGCTTGCATATAGCCGGTGAAAATAGCACAATGACAATCAACTATAGTGGGAGAGGTACACCACCACCAGTACTAAAGGGAATATGTCTACATCCAGGTAATGTGATTCTCAGCAGTGGTAGAGTAAGCATAATAATTATTCTACTGTGTGTTTGTGTCAACAAGTGTTACAACTTCCTGAAAAAATAATGCACAACCAATGAAGGAAAATTATTTGGGCGAGACTGAATATTGTAATTCTGACTCAGTTTTTTTAAGTGCAATTGCTTTTGTAGGTAAAGTGACAACAGCCCCACACAAGGAGATATCAATAGACTGGAGTTTACAGTAGTACAAAAAAACTTCGGAGGAAAAACCTGCCTAATAAGAACTGAGCATGTTGGCTGACTTTGTTACAAGGATACAAGCCTGAAAAACTGGATGGGACAGACATCTATCATTGTCTGAATAGATCATTTCCTGGTTCACACTGACTCTAGTTTTAAAGAAATCCAAGACTTTAGTCGGGATTGGACATTTGGGGTCAGGAGCCTATCTTTTCCTGGTTTTAGTCAATAGACTAAATCATTGCATCACTGTGCAGTGGTGATGCTCCAAGAATAAGTCTAGAAAAGTTACTAGCTCACTTTTTTTAAACTGGCCTGCCCACTCATTCAAAGCAGTCTTAAGTTGCTGTCACAGTATCATCTGTCTGAAAGAAAAAAAACAACTTTTTAATTTGTAAAACTGGAAAGTTGATACTTTGTTTTGTTTCATACAGATGTTATAGTGACAGTGGTTGTTGTATATAGGCAGGCTAGTAAAAATATTGCAGGTATGCACACATGCTCAAAAAAACTAGTCTGCTTTCCTGGAGGCACTTGATTTATACATAAATTTCTGTACTTCTAAATCAAGAAAAACTATCTTCCCAAAGCGCTGCTTACCATAGGTGAGTAGCTATTTAAAAGCCAGAGTAACTCTTTTTTAATAAAGCATCCATATGGCAAAGCCATTTAAAGACACATGTTTCCTATTTTAGAAAACATCATGAATTCTGTACTTCCCTAAAGATTGGGGAAGATAACTTTGTTCAGAGGGTATCTGTTGCAGAAAAATTCCCCAGAGACTGGCTTTGTATGGATCTCATACACCGAACCAGTTAAAAGTATATAATGGAATGTAGCTCGGCCCTTCTGAATTATTCATACTTTGGTCAGTGAAGGGAATCCTTAGCGGCCAGCAAATGCTTCCTGCCTGTGATAAGTAAGTTTTTTTATTTCTAACATTCCTTTGCTAAAGGACATCCTTAATTAAATGCAACTAACTCAGTTAAAGTAACTAGTGTGACTGTAGTGTGGTTTTCTAAATGAAGCTGTGTACACTGATAGGATATTGGTGTTTATCTCCTTGCTGTGCCCTGGAAAATGAAGCCACTATGTTAGGGAAGTAGCATAGTACAAGTTGATGCAAAATACATACATGGTCACTGTTCTTTTTCACTGTGTGTATAAATGCCTGCTGACTTTGGAATACACTTCATTCGTTTAAAGTGGGCTGTGATATGTGAAAGCTTATGCTGTCCTAAATTAGTTAGTGTTTAAGGCAAGGATGGAGAACCATTTTCAAATCCAGGGCCACATTTCCTTCTCTGCAACCTTCCAGGGGCCACATTCCTGTAGTGGGCAGGGCCAGAGGCAAAAGTGGGTGGAACATTTAATGTGGATTTTACCTTAGACAGTAGATTAGCTTCTACACACTTTCACATATCCCTCTTTATCCTCCTTTCACATTAGCAAAAGGTATCATCAGAGTTCAAGGACACATTCTAGCCAGGCAAAAACTTTCTAGGAAAGTGCAGAGTAGGACCAATGAGAGATCAGGAGGGCGAGATGGTGAGGCCCGAGGCTTCCCTCCCTGTTTTAAGGTGGGTTTAGCTGCAGCACTCTAACACACTTGTCCTTCTGGAAGTGTTCAAGATAAATGGTTACTTAAGTTGAATAACAACTCTAGTTCCAGCTGTTGTTGCTCACAAGCTTCCATGCGGCCCAGCTGTTGCCCTCGGGCAGTATGAGGACCTGCAGTCTCGGGGTGAGGAGCACACAGCCTTTTTTCCAGTAGGAGCCCAGGGTGGCAAACAAAAGCGCTAAAACACTTTAAAACATTATAAAACAGACTTTAAAATATATTAAAACAAAGCAACAATTAAAAAATCATATTAAAACAAAACATCTTTTGTTGTTATGTGCCTCCAAGTCGACTACAACTTATGGCGACCCTATGAATCAGTGACCTCCAAGAGCATCAGTCATGAACCACCCTGTTCAGATCTTGTAAGTTCAGCTCTGTGGCTTCCTTTATGGAATCAATCCATCTCTTGTTTGGCCTTCCTCTTTTTCTACTCCCTTCTGTTTCCCCCCCCCAGCATTATTCTCTTTTATAGTGAATCAGGTCTTCTCATGATGTGTCCAAAGTATGATAACCTCAGTTTCATCATTTTAGCTTCTAGTGATAGTTCTGCTTTAATTTGTTCTAGCACCCAATTATTGGTCTTTTTTGCAGTCCATGGTATCTACAAAGCTCTCCTCCAACACCACATTTCAAATGAGTTGATTTTTCTCTTATCCGCTTTTTTCACTGTCCAACTTTCACATCCATAAATAGAGATCAGGAATACCATGGTCTGAATGATCCTGACTTTAGTGTTCAGTGAATACATCTTTGCATTTGCGGACCTTTTCTAGTTCTGTCATAGCTACCCTCCCCAGTCCTACCCTTCTAATTTCTTGACTATTGTCTCCATTTTGGTTAATGACTGTGCCGAGGTGTTGGTAATCCTTGACAAGTTCAGTGTCCTCGTTGTCAACTGTAAAGTTGCATAAATCTTCTGTTGTCATTACTTTAGTCTTCTTGATGTTCAGCTGTAGTCCTGCTTTTGTGCTTTCCTCTTTAACTTTCATCAGCATTTGTCTCAAATCATTACTGGTTTCTGCTAGTAGTATATGTTCTGTATATGTTCCGCATATAGAACATATATGCAAATATATGCAAACAGGGTGATAAACTACACTGCTGTCTCACACCCTTTTCGATGGGGAACCAGTGCCTGAAGTGCTTCATATTATGTCTGTCCTCACAGCAGCCCTGTAGGCTTGGCTGCTATAAACCTCCTACAGTATTTCAGATGCGCAGTCTGAATTTGAGAGACTAGTAGCTGTTTTAACACCACCTATTTGTGTCAGCCCTGAGCTGGAGAGACTAGAGATGTGAAGGCCTGGGGGGGAAATGGAAAAATTTGGGGGGGGGGGAAACATTTTTTTCTGAAACCGTTTTTGTTTTTTTCCAAAAAATTGGAAAAATTGAAAAAAAAATGAAGAAAAAATGGATGATAGAATGTTTTATTTTAGCATGATGAATAAAATGTTTCATTGAATCTTGGTCCCCCCTTTTTCTCAGTTCTTTTTATGGAAATGGATGCTTTATGTCTGCTTGACGCTGTAGAGGACTAACAGAGACATAAATGATTTTCTTTGTTATGAATGTTGATGGTTTCTTCTGTTGTTTTTTTAAATTGGTTTATGCCAAACTAACTTGTACATAATTACATTTTATGTTCTTGAAGTAACAAAGTGACTTTCAATATGTAAAAAGTGCTAATATTGTATTTTTTCAATTTTTCTGAAAATTTCCATTTTTTTCCAGGAAAAAAACTGGGTTTTTTCCATGGCTTCAAATTTTCCAGAATTTGTACATCTCAAGGAGAGACTGCAGGTTACAGCTTCACCTAACCCAACTGCCTTCAATCTGGCACCTTCCAGATGTTTTGGACTACAACTCCCATCAGCTGTGCTAGCTGGGGGCAGGTGGGAGTTGTAGTCCAAAACATCTGGTGAGCGCCAGGTTGATGAAGGCTGGTGTAACCACTATATGAGCCCCTCACATTGCTGTTGTCAAGCCTGTTTTTTTTTAAAGTGTTGGCTGACAACTCATTTCTCTGCTTGATTATATCACTGTTCCCCTTCTTTGCTGTACTATACAGCATCTCTGCTTCTTTGTCAGCCTTAAAGGGTGAAATCTCCACGGGTTAAGGAGTTCACACACATCACAGGAGTCAAATGAACAGAAAGTAAGATGAGCAGACTCATCCATTGCATGCTTGCCTATCTATCTTTGAACTGTACGGAAGAAAATCCTTTGGCAGTCTTTACACGAGAGCCTCCTTAATAGCAGAGTAGACAGGTGTCTGATGCCTCAGTAGCCTCACCACAGCAGGGCACCTAGTAGCACCAGCATGGATATTTTGCTTTGAAACATAAAAGTATATTTTGTAGGAAACCAAACTTGCTCCTTCATTCCTCGTTGATGTCCTTTAAAAAAAACAAAAGTACAGCAGTTGTGGTCTTAAAGCCATTAAACTCTGTATTTACTACCAAAATAAGCAGCTCGTAAATGTGTGTGTTATGATAGTGCAAATAATGCAGAATCGAACGCAGTACCACAACTTCCTTTTTGATGTGCTGGTGTAGAAACAACAGCTGGTTTCCAAACTTTCTGGTCCTCCATCGGCCTTTTTATGTGAATTCTGCTGATTGTGCTGTGCATTCATCACAAGAAAAGCCCTTTGGGGGAGGGAAGGAATTCACTTTGTGCCTGATCCTACAACAAAAGGCTTTCCAGGCTTTTGTTCCAAGTCAGTTTGTAGTTACCTTCTGTTTCTAGCCAATTCCAGGCCTCTTGCTTGAGCCTGCACATCTTTTTGCCTTTATGTCATTGCATGTCCCTCCCCCCCAGCTCTTGCTTTGGTAGGTATTTATTTATTTATTTATTTCATTTGTATACCGCCCCATAGCCGAAGGTCTCGGGGCGGTTTACAACAATTAAAAACATTAAAAACAAATATACAAATGTAAAAACACCTATATGTTGGTGCTTGTACTGTACTGCCACTTGATTCTCTCTTGGTGGTGGTTTGAATGTCGTGGTAAAAGTAATCAGGAGGGCTCAAAATTGGCACAGTTGTGGCTGGGATTTTCAGACATAAAAGGGAACAGTATGTCCTCTCTTCTTCTCCTCCTCCCCCTTCACCCCATGGACCCAAACAGGTTCTGGCCTGCAGCTTTCAATATTAACAGAATTTAAGCTGCTTAAACATTCTGGTCTAGGTGCTTGAATATCTTGAGATAATTATTGCTAGTGTTTGCACTTTTTTCGTTTGCTAAATGAATGAGTGCTTTCAATCTAGCTCTCTAAAACTGTCGGAGCGCAAAATAGTTTTACGTCACAGATTGTCAGAATTCTCAGAAACTTTTGCAAGATTTGCTCACCTTTCAAGGAAGAGCAGAACTTTTGAGTAAATTAGTTCTTATAGTGTACAGATTTGACTGGCCATCTCCCCATTATCTTTTTATTTTCATTCCAGAGTTTTGTTCTCTGATAGTACCTTAAAAACTTGGGGAGGATGGGAGCATAAGACGTTTGGCTGTATCTAGCTATGTAGACTTAAGTCAAAGCATCTGAGTTTTTTTAATGATGAAGAAAATGTTGTGGCAACAGAGATAGAATAGCCATCTGAATGGGGATCTGTTATCTGGGTTTATAGTGTCTCAAGGATGAGGATGCTTCAGCAAAACAACCCAGCAGTCTTTAGGTCTTAAAGGCAAGCTATTTCCATTAACACATGGGACATAAATGCTGTTAAAAGATACAGTAGGGATCAACAATTGGCAGTTCCAGGGCCAGATCTGGCCCACTACTATCCAGTTCCCTTAGTCCAGAGATAGGGAGCAGTAGTCAGGGAGGATGGGAGCTGTAGTCCAACAACATGTAGAGGGCCACACCTTCCCCATCCCTGCATTAGTCAATCTAGAAGTATGTGTTGGTGTGTGTATGGGCTCCGTAGCCATGAGACTTGGTGTAGCAGTCTTTTTTCCTGAGGTGGATCTGGGCCCCACCCTCCAGTGCCTCCCCAGTAAAACTAGTTGCCAACTAGAAATTAATAGAGCAGAAACACTGTGTTTCAAGAGGAGGATGCAGCTATCCTACTCAGATCAGATATTGGTGATTCATGAGACTAGCTGATGTCGTCTAGCCAAGCAGATTCACTACTTGATCTCAGTTTATCTCATGGCAAGTGCGGTGGGGCCTGGTTGGAGGCTTCAAGGTGAATGTGGTTGTACTGTTCCAAGTGCAGCAGAGAATCCCAGCAGGCTCTAAACTGAAGAGTACTTCTGGTATTTCTGCAGTTACGATGATTCAAGATCTACAATGTAAATGTGGGCAAACACTTAAGATTGAAACACTAAACATTCTTACATGGGAGCAAGTCCCATTGAACCAGTTGGGAATTAATTATATTTTGGGTTAGCCTGTGTGGTAGTTATATGTAGACTTGTGGGGTGGCTTACACATGCTTGTACACTGCTTGATTTCTCTACAGTTGACGATAGGTAGCTGGATGTGTGAAGGGATGCTCCACTGAAAAGCATTGCATTTGAGAAGATGTGACGGTTCTACCTAGGGCTGTCAGAGCTGTGATGGCTCCTTCACACATGCAATTCATAGCTTGATGTCACAGTCACTCCGTGTGTGCATCAGATCAACGTTTCTGCTGAGTTGTGCCAGCTGACCAGCCCCTAGCTTTTCTAAATGGGAAGACGTGTTCAGATGCTGAAGAAAGTGCGACAACAGCCTTACTAATTGGAGCAGTTCCTCATTAGAACCATGCTGTGTTTAAAACCTCTTGATTTCAGAGGTGGCTGGGAGCTATTCCCTCACCCCTTCTACTCTCTGGTTGAACTCTGTGTAAATAAAACCTGGTGTGTTTGTCATCAACATGAAATCTCCAGTTAGCCTGTCTCAACACATTGCTCAGAATACAAAGCTGAAGTGTAACATGTAGTATCTTTCCACTGTGTGTCTCTCTCCTCCCGCCCCCATTTAAAATGTGTGCTTTCCATCTGTTGTTTTTGGGACTCTTCTAAGGAGATGATCTTTGCAGGAGGAACTCAGTTGCATACCCATAAATTATAACCTGGACATTCCATTTAGTCACACGGACTTCTGTTTTTTTCAGAGACAAAACCCCTTTTGATTCAAGGAAGGTATTTTTGGGAGCTACTCTGTAACCCTCCTTGAAAATGCCCTGGGCACTCTCTCTAAGATAGACCACCAAGGAGCTGACTAAGATGGTCTGCTTCAAGCAGATAGTTATACTGTGGGTCAAATATTTTTGTGTTGGAGCAATACTCCAAAACTTCCTTGTTGAATATTCAAAAGCATCTAGGAAGCTGTCTTGTGTACCCTTAAAGAAAACATCCTGCATTATTGATTGTAAGATACAATATACACTGGCAATTTGTCCTGCTATGGCTGTTCACTCATCTTCCATAACAGCCTTATGAAATGAATGTTGGCTCCCATATTACAAGTAGGAAAACTGAGCTAGGAACAACTACTATCTCAAAGCCACTCACGACATTAGTAAAGAACTTTGGCTTCATGATCATAAGTATTAAGAATTGAAGCCTATAGTTTTCAACACATCTACTTGCCAGATCTTTTCCTATCGTCTTATACTACTCAGTGCACTAAGCCAGCTCACTGTCAACATCTCCATTGCTTTCTTGCTTCTCCCTTCTTTGCTCACCTGTCTTTATATTTCTCCACCTGTGTGCAGGGTTTGAAGGCTCCAACAGCTATGGTGGTTGACTGTACAGTAGGGCCCCACTCATATGGCAGGTTCGGTTCCAGGCCTCAGCCGAAAAGCAAAAACTGCCAGCTCACTGTCAACATCTCCATTGCTTCTCCCTTCTTTGCTCAACTGTCTTTATATTTCTCCACCTGTGTACAGGGTTTGAAGGCTCCAACAGCTATGATGGTTGACTGTACAGTAGGGCCCCACTCATATGGCAGGTTCGGTTCCAGGCCTCCACCGAAAAGCGAAAACTGCCGGAAAGTGGGGCCCTACTCAGCTGTAGCGCAAGAGCTCCCCACCCTACAGCTGATTACATGCTACAGCTCATCAGCAGGAGCCTGCGATCAGCTATAGCACAAGGAGTTTGTGTGCTTCAGCTGATCCTTGTTAGCTGTAGCACATGATCAGCTGGAGCATGGGGAGCTCACGCACTCCAGCTGATCACTGTCAGCTGGAGCATGGTGGCTGGAGCTCCCCGCACTACAGCTGATCGCCCCGCTGGTGCCACCATGTTAGTGGAATGCTGACAAGCGGGGTCCTACTGTATAAGGCTTTTGTACTTGACTGAAACTCCGCATCTTTGAGCAGCAGTCTGATTGATGTCCCTGGCTTCAAATGTATTTCTAGGAATGTGGCTATATATTAAATTTGTTTATGCAACAAAGAAGCCTGTGGTGGCGGTCATGGTCCAGGTGTGTTGGACAGGGCTGTGGAGTCGGAGTCTGAAGCAATTTTGGGTGGAGTCGGAGTTGGTAGAAATGTACCGACTCCAGCTTCAAAATAAATTTTGATTGACAAATTTTTTAAAATATAAATTCAAAATGTCAAAGAAGTTTCCCATGAAGTCAGCTGTAGTTGAGCATTTCACCATAACTCAAGATGGAAAACATTTTGTGTGTCAGTGTATGACACAGGACCCAGATGAAGACAAATGCTGTGATGCCAAGATCAGCGCATATTCAGGCAGCAATAAAAATGCTCCTATGAGAGCTTCCAGTTTAAAAAGACATTTACAGCCCTTTCCAGGGCTGTGGAGTTGGAAGCAATTTTGGGTGGAGTTGGAGTCGGACAGTAGAAAAATAGAGGAGTCGGAGTCGAAGGTTTGGCATACCAACTCCGCAGCCCTGGTGTTGGAGACTTAACGCCAAAATGGCAAGTCTTGTCAGACTGCAAGGCTGCAATCTGCCATACCATTTGCCTACCCCGTATACATTCCTGTTTCTGTGTCTTAAGGGAGCAAGTAGGATTTTTTTTAAAATGCAGAATTGAATGAAATAACTGGAGTAATGAGCACTTAAAAGATTATAGATCCAAACAAGTTGTCTGTCCAAGGCAGGGGTAGCCAGCGTGGGGCCCTCTAGAAGTTGTAAACTACCACTCCCATAAGGTCCAGTCAGCATGGCCAATGGCCAGGGATGATGGGAGTTATAGTCCCAACAACATCTGGAGGGCACTGCACTGGCTATCCCTGGTCTAAGATTTTCAAAATCCCATGATTTGACCATTTTTAAAAATATGTTTGAAGTTTACATCTAGAGAATAAAACCTTCAGTTTATTTTTCCTGGAATATTCTGTTGTTGTTGTTGTTGTAAATAAGATACACTTCTGTTTTCCTCCTTTCTATGCTTGCAGGTATGGGGTCAGTCCCGAGAACATCATTCTGTATGGACAGAGTATTGGAACCGTTCCCACTGTGGACCTGGCATCTCGGTATGAGTGTGCCGCTGTAATCCTTCATTCACCCTTGATGTCTGGGTTGCGGGTAGCTTTCCCAGACACTAGGAAAACATACTGCTTTGATGCTTTTCCAAGGTATGTGCCAAACTTGCTCCCATGGAGGTATTGTTCATTTCTAATAAATTGGATGTGTACCTTTTAAGAAATAACCAAGCAAGGTCCTGGATACATTACTTATGGATACATTACTTAACCAATAGTACATGTGGTAACCTCAGGAGTATGAGTCTGTTAGCTCTTAAAAATCCCCCTGCTCTGTGATACTTGGACAGTTCTTTTTGCTAGCCATCTCTTCCGTTTAATGTTTATCCTGAAGCATAATGAGGGTGGCCTTGCAGTTCAGGGAAAGAGCACATGCAGAAGCGTTCCAGGTTCAGCGCTTGGCACCTTCACTGAAGGCTGCCCAGGGTCGCAAATAACATAAAATCCAATGTAACAATATACAATAATGAAAAAGATATGAAAGCTGCAGTGCCTAACTGTACCTATTCCCTTGCAAAAGCCTGGGCAAATGGAAATGTGTTCAAATTCTTCCTGAAAGCTCTTGGGGAAGGGGACTGCCTGATCTCCCCTGGGAGGGAGTTTCCAGAGACTTGGGGTGAAGGGCAGGAAGTGACCTCTGAGATCTTGGAATGTTGCTGCTAGTTGATAGTGCTTGGCAAGATGGGCCATAGTCCAACACAGTAGAAAGAGCTTCATATGTTCCCATGTAATGTTGGTAGTCGCTATATGCAGTAATACCTCAGTCAACAAAATAGATGTGTTCCTGGACATTACTACTTCAACAAAAACGTTTGTACCAGAGGTAGAAATAACATGGAAAGAATAAGGCTAGGTTCTTACATCTGCTAATAGATGGTGGGGGCAGCTTTAAAGGGTGCCTGCCTAGCACCCATCCCTTCCCTCTCCCCTTCTCCTCCTCCTCTGAATGGTGTTGAATCCTTCCCTCCCCAGCCCTGGGAGAGAGCAAGAGATCTTTTTAATGTAAAGCAAACTGACAATCTAGTTGGTTTCACTCTAGCAAACCAAAGGCACATGCTAGTTAGTTTCACCTTAAAGCAAAAGCACAGGCAGTGTCAGTTTATCCATAGCAAAGCAAAACTAGTCAGTTTCACCTTTAAAAAAGCCTTCCTTAAAAAGAGAGTGGTTCCTGCAGGATAGTTGACTAAGGTATTACTGTACTATTTAACTTGAACTGGCATCTTGAGTGTGGATCCACTTCTGAGCTTTGCAGATCAAATGTGTTCTGTGTTCCTGCTGTAATGCTTTTTTTTTAATGTGACCTTTAAATAACATTGTGGGATGCCCAAGAAAAAATAGCATGAGGGGAGGGAAGTGGCAGAGGCTAAGTCCAGCAGACTGTTGGCAGAGCACTGTATTCTCTCCCTGTCCCCTATGATGGAGGAAGTGGTGATGGCACAGGGCTGAAGATTTGTGGTGGGGAAGGGTAGTTTAACTTTTCTTAAGCTTGTATTGACCTTGAAGATGAAAATGATGTGTATAACTGCCTACAGCTTATGGCAGTGGTTGATTGGTTAGGAAAACCAATTTTACCTCCCTAGCAGGCATCCACTTCAGTATGTACTAATTCTCCCCCTCCCCCCCCCCGAAAAATAGGAAAAGTCACATGAACTGGTGTGTTGCATTCGCTATGAGGGAATTCATAGTGCTTTCCAGTAGAGTTTGCAATTAACAAGTTTGAAACGGTCCGGAGCTCAAGAAATTTGGTGGTGCAAGATCCATTTAATTTTAAACAAACCATAGTGTGCTTTGAGAATTAGAACTGTAGCTGTAGAGAAAATGATTGCTTAATAGGCAGTTCTTGCAGGGAAATTTCTGATGGGGTGCAGTGGAATAATGTGGCTTTGCTATCGTGTTTTGGTGTAATTCACTCGCCCCTCCTGCCTTTCTAAAAGTTACAAATATTTACAATATGACAAACTTTTGCTCTGAACATTCAGGCTCTTAAAAATTATTCACAAGGCTTGGAACAGAGCTTGGATGGAATAGGCCAAGTCAAATAAGAGATGAAAAACATCGTGGTAGAGACCAGTTTAACAGCAGAGGTATTATATGATGTTCTTTTTTTGCTTTCTAGAGAGCTATTCCTCACCCATGGTCTAAATTCACTTTGTATGTTAAAACATTTTGGTACTTGGAATGAATGCCTCCATCCCTGCCTTGTGTGAGAGAGAGAATTGTTCATTGCCATTTACACAGAAATCTTTTGTGTTTGCTGATGTTGGGACTCCATCAGAGTGTAGTCTCTGTAGATTTCTCTAGCTGCAGAACGATGTGGTTAGGAATACCAAGTAAGGCTAATGTGCTCTTTGAATGCTGCCTTCCCAAGCAGCTGAGCTGGCAGTGGGATGTCTTCCAGTGGTTTTGCAAGCGACAAATATTGTTTTGCTGAAATGCTTGATGAGGAATGAAGGACACTAATTATGCAAACGCCACAGTGGAGAGGCATCCCCCAAGTTTCCTAAAGGAGATGTCCTGCAATCTAGCTGTTAAGAATATATGAAAGACTTTGCATATGTAACTTCATGTTGTACATGTCTGGGAGGTTCCCACTTGTGGTGGGGGTCAGGAATCTGGCTCTAAATCTTATGTTAGCAAGATGCATTTGTCTTGCACTGTCCTTTCTACTTAAGTGTTTTAAAAATAGATACTAGTGTGCTTTTTAAAAAGAGTATTTCGGGAAGGGAGACTAAAACTTCACACATGTTCACTACCTTGTAAGAAATAAAAAGCCTAGGGCATTAAAAAGAGGTACTTAAAAACAATGAAAACAATTCAGAATGCAAACCTTGATTTGGGGAATGCCTAGTGTAACAACGTATATAGGCAGTCCTCAAATATTGATGTGTATCCTTAACCAGCATTGCATCTGAGAGCTAGTGTACTGAATAGTTTTGGAGTCTAGACTAGGACCAGGGACACCCAGGTTCAGATCCCCACTTGGACATGAAGCTCACTGGATGACCTTAGGCCAGCCACTTTCTCTTAGCCCAAACATGGGGAAACCTGTGGCCCTCTAGATGTTGCTGGATTACATCAGGGATAGCCAATGTAGGGCCCTCCTGATGTTGTTGGACTCAAACACCTATCAGCCCCAGACAGTGTCATGAATGATCAGGGATGATGGGAGTTCTAGTCCTGCAACATCTGGAGAGCACCATGTTGGCTACCTCTGGACCACAACATTCATCATCTCTGACTATGCTGTTGGGGAAGTTTGCTATAGGTCATGCAGGGTGTGTTTGTGTGTCAGGCGATTGAAGTCCTTACCGCCTGTATACCTGGATTTAAACTGATGTGTGTTCTAATGCAATGCATGTGTACTTGGAAGTACCACTAAATTCAGTGAGGCATGCTATCAGGAAAGTGTACATTGACTGCAGCCTTAATCCATTTCCCGGAGAGCCGGTGCGGTGCTTAGAACTAGACTTCTTAAGTACATGGTCCCTACTGAGGCATGGAGTTTTCTGATCTGCCTTGCTACCTTGCGAAGATAACCTGCCCTGAGCACTTATGAGAAGGTGGTGAGATCCAAGAGACTGTCAGGGGAAACCAGCCTTTGGGGTTTTTTTGTCTTGCTGAACCTCAGCACTGATCTGAGGCAAGCAACTCTGCATGCAGTAGGGGTAGGCAGCTGGCAGACTTCAATACTATTCAGTGCACTAGCTCTCAGATGCAATCCCCTACACAGGGGAAGGGGCACGGACAGTGGTAAAGAACGTCAGAAGAGCTCTGCTGGATCGGGGCCAATGGCCTGCCAGTCTAGCATTCTGTTCTCCTAGTGGCCAGTGAAATGCCCATGGGAAGCCTGAAAGCAAGACCTTGCACAGAGCACACACTTTGCATGCAGAGGCTCCCAGGTCCAGTCCCTGGTATCTCCAGATAGGTCTGCTAATGCTCCCTGTCTGAAAACTGCAGAGGGCCACTGCCAATACTAGACAGTACTGAGCTAGATGGACCAGTGATCCAGCATGGTATAAGGTAGCTTCTTATGTGCTCACATGGAAGTCAGCTGCTGAGTTGCACAGGGAGAGACTATTCCTGATAGAGCCTTTGTTGCTGTGCTCTTTGGGGTGGAGAGGGTTAAAGCATCCTTTACCTGTTCTCCAGTGCTTGTGGGAGTCAGAAGGAGAGCCAGTGTCGCTAGCACCCTTTGCTCAATTCAAAATATGGCCTCTCTATATAAAAAAGATGGCCAGGAGCTGATATCCAGCCTTCTATGCTGTACCAACAGGGAGGGCTGAACATGATTGTATGTTTACTGCCTCTTCAAGATTTATTTGTGCAGGGAGAGACCGCAAGAAGTTCCCTCATCTTCTACAGCAACTGTCCATAGCTGCCTCAAACTTTGACAGCCGTGAGCCTCTAATGGCCTCCTTGTATTTATTATAAATCTCTAGAATCCACGTTAAGCCTCCAAGTTGCTTCTTAGAAAGAACAGGTGTAGCCTTCAAACCTGGCACAGTTGGGCAATCTTGGCAGAAAAGAATGAACAAATGGCACTTTCTTTTTGGGAGCATATTGGTAGCAAGAGTAGACACAGAGTATAGAGCTCTAAACATGAGAGTAGTGTAGCTTAACAGCACCACAACTCCCTTTTCCTGGCTTCAGAAGTGGCCAGGCTGAAATAGCTGTAAACTTTCTTCTTGGGGCAGGCAGGAAACAGTTAGCAATAAATATGATTAATGTATCCCAGTGACTTTTCAATCACCTGTCTGGAACCCCTTACATAAGAACAGCTCTGCTGGATAAGACCTGATACTCCATTTAGACCACCACTCTGCTTCCATGTAGCGGCCAACTGGAGACTCCCAGAAAGCCCGTGGGCAGGGCATTAAGGCAATAGCCCTTTCCTACTCTTGCTGGTTTTCAGAGGTCTGCTGTCTCTGAAACCTGGGGTTTGCATGTATCCATCATAACTAGCAGCCATTGACTGCCTTGCCCACTTGGTTGCCAGACAACTCATGCACTTTGCAGAAAATTCTGGACCATGATCTAGGACACGGATGAGGCCTGATGGGCCATGCCCTTGCCACTAGAATGCCGCAGAAAACACACAATGCCCTCCTGTAGCCATTTGTTGCTAAGGAGTGGTAATAGTAGAAGACTGAGCTCTCTTTCAAGAATGGTCTGCCATAGGCGACCTCCTTGGGAACCCCAAAGTTATCCAAAACAGTTTATTACGTTAAATGTTTTTTCTAATTACTGAACTAACCTGTAATGGTTTCTTGGTTTTGTTTTTGTTCCTCAGCATTGACAAGATTTCTAAAGTAACCTCTCCTGTCTTGGTGATCCATGGTACCGAAGATGAAGTAATAGATTTCTCACACGGTTTGGCAATGTATGAGCGATGCCCCCGGGCAGTGGAGCCCCTCTGGGTGGAAGGGGCTGGCCACAACGACATAGAGCTTTATGCACAGTACCTAGAACGACTAAAACAATTCATATCTCACGAACTCCCTAACTCCTGAAGAAACCTACTTCACCTCAATTGTTTTCTTTTCCTTTTTTTTACCTCAGTTAACTGTGAATGGAAGAATTGACCTGTTTTTGCACATGCATTAACTGGATTAGCTGTAATACCATGAAGAAATGCCCTCTCATTAGGGTTTATCCAATCAATTCTTGACTGTCTTTTTATATCAGGAAATTATTCCAACAGTCACTACTATAATCCCCAATATTTTTTACCCTCATTTTGCTAGAAGTGTCAGAGTTGTGGAAGGGATACTGGCTGAATTTAAGGGATTCTACTTAATCTAATGCAGTTATGATACTTCCAAACTTTTTCCCACCCCATCCTTCAAGTTGCTTGTCTCTTAATGTTTTTCTTTCTCTCTGAAAATCTTCCTACAGTCTGGACTACAGCTTCTTACTGATTGGTGGAACCAGTCTAAGAGCATTCTTCATGTGAAATTTCTAGCTGTGCTATTGTAACTGGAAAGGTTTTTTGTTGTGATTTCTCATTGTGCTTTATTTTATTTGGGGGGGGGCAATCTTACCTTCCTAAGTAAATTAATTAATGAAAATTTCCTGGGGACACAAATAATTTCTAAATGGGGCTAATTCTGAAATGACCTGTCATCAGTTTTCTGCATATTTACAAAATATTCCTAAAGGAATAATGACTAAATAGCTAAACTCTTTACTCCTTTTTACTTTAAAAAAAAGTGTAAATTTACTAAACCCAGTTATTCAGATGATGTTTACACTCTGAATAAGAGCCAACTTCGGCATTTCCTTGTGTAAAGCATTCCTTATAGAGGTTTTTAAAAGAATTGTACATAAGTGAATTTACATTTATGCATAACTCCTGACTGGTAGTTTTAAATTTAAGTCAAGTTAACAAATTCTGGTTTGTATATGAATACATTTTGTTAAAGTTTTTATCCCTGCATTATTTTGCTATTAAAAGTTTTATAAGGTTTCCAGGACAACTAATAAATATTTACACATTTGTTTTTGATGAATTTATGTAAGAAACTTTCATTGAAACTGATCCTTTTTGTTTAGGGGAAATTTTTCATTCTCTGACACTGGAATCGCACAGAATATGCAAGACAATTAAAATTATTACACTAAGAGGCCTAAGGTTTTTTCCCAAATTGTATGGCCTTAAATGTACTGTAAGCCTCAGATTGTTGTAAAAATGGATTGCGATGGATTATGGTTTGTCTTTTGTTGCCAGAATGCAACAACAGTGATTGTAATGGAATAAAGGATGCATGGAATAGAGAATATTGGACTGTGCTTCAATTTGTCCTTTAATCAAATTGTACCAAAAGCGCACACAGGATTGTATTCAGTACTTGACCTACTCAGAATAGACCCAGTCAAGTTAATAAATATTACCTTAGGTTCACTAATTTCAGTGGGTCTACCATGAGTAGGGCTAGCATTTGATAGAACCCGTAGATAGTATATCACTCATATTGGCATCCACCAAAATGTGAGGACATGAAGAGGCAACCTTGGCTACAGCTAGTATTGTGCGACAGTGTACACTAGAGACTGTGTAGTGTAGTGCAGCGGTTCCTAAACATTTTTCCCCCACAGGCCACTTGAAAATTGCTGAGGGTCTTGGCAGACGTCTTAATGATTATTCTGCCAGTTGTAGCAATTGTTATTCCATAGAATTCAAACTGTAATACAGTATATGAAGTAAGAGAAGCAATAAAATACAATTAAAAATATTATGAATGTTTCATGCAATGGATTTGCTGTCTCCCATCTTCAACCACAAATCCACAGACCCTGAAGGAAGCTCATAGACCACTGCCAATCCATGGACCACAGTTTGGGAAGGTGTTGGTTTTGACCTTTAAAACCCTGCATGGTTTCGGCCCAGTCTATCTGAAGGAGCGCCTCCAGCATCATCAGCGATGCCGCTCAACTAGATCAGCCTCGAAAGACCATCTCTCCATCCTACCAGTTAAAACAGCTAGACTGGTGAGGCCTAGGGAGAGGACTTTTTCAATTGTGGCCCCCACTCTGTGGAATTCCCTCCCAGATGATCTCTGTCATGCCCCTCTATGATGAGCTTTCGCCGGGCCTTGAAGACCTGGCTCTTCAAACAGGCTTTTGGGGTGGGTTAGGTTTTATTATGATTGGTTGAGATTTTAATTTAATGTAACTATATGTTTCAATTTTGTACGTCGCCCAGAGTGGCTGGATTGCCAGCCAGATGGGCAACTAATAAATTTAATAAATAAATAAACATCCAGTATAGTGTAATGGCCACAGTGTTGGGCTTGAATCCAGAGAACATAAGAGCCTGCTGTATCAGACCAGTGGCCCATGTAGTCCTGCAACCTGTTGCTACATTTATATTCTACCTTTTCTCCAAAGAGCTCAAGGTTGCATACAAATATGGTCCCCCCCCTGATTTTATCCTCACAAGAACCCTGTGAGGTAGGTTAGGCTCGGAGGCAGTGACTGGCTAAGGTCACCCAGTGGGCTTCATGGTCAAGCGTGGATTTGAATCCTGGTCTCCCAGGTTCATCTGACACTCCAACCTCTGCACAACACTGGCCATGGTCCTGCATACAAGGCTTCAGTCCTTGTTAGTGAGGGTTCATTGACAGAGTACATGATTTTCATGTTGAAACCCCTCCCCCTCTGGCCTCAGACTAGCTGCCAAATGATCTGACTAAAATGATATGGCATCTTCTTCTACAAAGCTCACTAGGTTGCTGTTATATTCAAACTTTAGGGAACTGAGGGCTATTTAGGATTTTCCAGCAGATTGCATTTGGGGACATGTTCTAGGATGCACAGTTAGTTGCGCACTGGCCAGGACCTGCATGTCCACAATTGTTGGGAAAGATCAGCAGTGGGCTTGCAAACTATCTTTTTGGGATCAATTCTGAACTTGTCATTGAGGAATTCCTTGCTGATTGGGCCCTGGGTTTCCTCAGAACACAGACTGCAAACTGTTCTTACTAATACACCACAGAGGGCTATTTATGAGAGTCTGATATACACCAGCCTCATGCTAAAGAGTAACCTATAAATGTGACAGTATGCTAAAGCAGAAGCCTGCCTTTTAACTTGTGTAATTCAACTGCATAGGAGTGATACTTGATCAGCTCAGAGGTAACTATTTACTTACTGGAAATCACAGCTTGGTACTTGTGTTTCTGTGGCCATCATAGTCCTGTTGTGACAGAAATGCAATTAACTCATATCAGTAGTGCAATACTGTGTACGATATCCCCTTAGACTGATTTCATGGAACAGCAGGGGCAAAGTAATTAACATTATAGTGGCGCTTCCTTCCAATGCCTGGAATGCACAAGATGAAAACTCTTAATCCACAGCATCTAGTCAGCAAGTCAGTCTCTAGAATATCCAATCTAAACGTGATATCCAGCTATTTTATTTAATTTGGATTTATACTCCACCCTTCAAGTTTTCTGGGGGACTTTCAATAGACATTAAATAACTACAAAGTCTTGTGTCACTTTAAATAGGCCACCAAATATTGTTACATTTATATCTTACCTTTTTACCAAGGAGCTCAAAGGGGTGTACAAATATGGTTCTTCCCCTCCCAGTGTTATCCTCACAACCCTGTGAGGTAGGTTAGGCTGAGAGGCAGGGGCTGGTCCAAGATCACCCAGCAGGCTTTATAGCCAAGCAAGGATTTGAACCCTGGTCTCCCAGGTCCTAGTCTGACACTCTAACCACCACACCACAGTGACTTATGGCATAAGCTTTTGTGTAATCCTGGAAAATGTATGCCATAATAAATTTGTTAGTCTTTAAGGTACCACAAGACTTTGTTGTGTTTGCAACAGGCTAATGCTAGTAACCTTCTGGAAATATAGTAACTAATACATTAAAATAAGCTAAAAGCAACAAATCAATAGAGGATTAAAAAATAATCCAAGTTGAACAAAACAGGAAAAGTTAAGAAGCTTGGAGAAAGATATTGGAGTGGGTGCCAGGTGAGCCTTTCTGGGGAGTACATTTCAAAGCTGGCACTGAAAACTTCTCCCAGTAACCTCTTGCCCTATCCTAGATGGCAGGCAGATCCAGAGAAGGCACCAAGGAAGATCAGAGTATAGGAAGACACGCATGGAGGCAGCTCTCCATGGTCAAGAGGTTCTTCACACCCAAGAACATTCTGTAATGTGTTCTCTCATTCTGTAACTAGATTATGTGCCCTCTGTTTCAAATTAGAGGAAAGAACAGAACAGTCTCAAACTATTAAAAACAACCTTTAAAAAAAAAAAGCTTTTAAAGGATGTTTTAATGTTTCTAAAGATGTTTTGTTTTAATATATTTTAATGTCTGTTTTTATGATGTTTTATAGTGTTTTTGTTTGCCACCCTGGACTCCTCCTGGGAGGAAGGGTGGAATATAAATAATAACAATAACAACAGTAATTGACCAGCTACAGTAGCTTCATTAATAAGTGAATACCTGCAGAAATGAGCAGATGGGGGTTGGTGGGGTTACATGCAATGTCTTGTGTCCACTTCCCCTTTAGTCTCATTCATGCACAATCTATGCACGCAGTATGTGTTCACCATCGTTGCAGTAGTGCTGCTTACTCTGCTGAAATGCTTACCTCCTCATATTTCATAATATCTAGGGGTTTTTTTTTCCAGTGCACTGTAGTGAGATCTCTTATAGAAAAAAAAAACTATGGAGGTGTTATACTGCAGCAGCTTCAGTTTTTTTCATCCTTGCTGAATTTATATCAGTTTGGGGCAGAGAGGGTGGATGGAATTGGCAAAAATTACTTGCTCTGTAAATCTTTATGTTCCGAGTTTGAATTTGAACTCTTTCTACAACCATGGTAAATGCCATAAAATACTGTCTAAAGCAAGGTTTGACCCCCACCCATCAATTTTTATATAATTTTCAACTTTTTGCTAGTTTTTTTTAGCATGATATAAAATTAGTAAATTTGGATGCAATAAATTCTTACATCATGGGAGGAATTGACCCATTCATTACAACAGATTTGTTTCTTCTTGAGAGTGGCTTGTGGCACCTTAAAGGCTAACAAATTTATTATCGGGTAAGCTTTTGTGAACTACAGTCCCTTCATCATTTTATTATTTAAATTTCTGTCTCACCCTTCTAAAGAACATCAGAAGAGCCCTGTTGGATCAGGCCAGTGGCCCATCTAGTCCAACATCCTGCTCTCACATTGGCCAACCAGATGCCCGTGGGAAGCCCACAAGCAGGACCTGAGTGCAAGAGCAATCTCCCCTCTTGTGGTTTTCAGCAACTGGTATTCAGACATGTCTAGTAGCAGAGGCAACAACAAAAATAATAAAGGAGGCAAATAAAGTGGTAAACAACCAACATTAAAACATTTAAAACTTTTATAAACATTAAAAACATCTAAAATAATTTTAGATTAATTTTATAATTTATAAAATAATTGTAAAATAATTACAATTATGAAATAATTGTAAAATAATAATTATTTTATACTTGTTTGTTGCTTGTTACCTGAAGGTCTCCAAGCATCTTACAACACATGTGAAATATAAATACATTAAACCATGAAAAGTTTATTTGTTTATTGCTTAGTCCAAAGACCATTGCAAGAATAAACCATGAAAAGAGAACAGAACAATCTCCATAATAGACACAGGAAGCTTTGGCAGCACTCTAGTAACAAAACATATAATCTTATTTTACCAAAATACCCTCACAGCTAATAATTTCAACATTGCTGGGAACAGTATTTTTCAGCCAACAAATGCCTGGGTAAACATTTAAATGTTTTAAAATTCCTCCTCCATTAGATTATGAGGGTGTAAGATGCGTGTCATATGGAAATGGGGATTGGACCAAGATGAAGGAGGTGTGAAAACTGGAGGGAGAAATATCAATAATTTAAGATATTAAGACCTGGCTCTTCAGGCAGGCCTTTGGGGTGGGCTAGATTTTAACATCATTGCTTTTAGATTTTAATGGTATTGTATTGATGTGTCATTTTGTGCTATTTTGCTTATTTTGTACATCGCCCAGAGTGACTGGTTAGCCAGCCACATGGGCGAATAAGAAATCCAATCAATAAACAAACAAATAAATATGCAGACAATACCATACTCGTAGCAGAAACCAGTAATGATTTGAAACAAATGCTGATGAGAGATAGAGGAAAGCACAAAAGCAGGACTACAGCTGAATGTCAAGAAGATTAAAGTAATGACAACAGAAGATTTATGTAACTTTAAAGTTGAAAACGAGGACATTGAACTTGTCAAGGATTACCAATACCTTGGCACAGTCATTAATCAAAATGGAGACAACAGTCAAGAAATCAGAAGAAGGCTAGGACTAGGGAAGGCAGCTATGAGAGACTAGAAAAGGTCCTCAAATGCAAAGATGCATCACTGAACGCTAAAGTCAGGATCATTCAGACCATGGTATTCCCGATCTCTATGTATGGATGTGAAAGTTGGACAGTGAAAAAAGCGGATAAGAGAAAAATCGACTCATTTGAAATGTGGTGTTGGAGGAGAGCTTTGCGCATACCATGGACTGCGAAAAAGACAAATAATTGGGTGTTAGAACAAATTAAACCAGAACTATCACTAGAAGCTAAAATGATGAAACTAAGGTTATCATACTTTGGACACATGAGAAGACATGATTGACTAGAAAAGACAATAATGCTGGGAAAAAGAGAAGGGAGTAGAAAAAGAGGAAGGCCAAAGAAGAGATGGATTGATTCCATAAAGGAAGCCACAGACCTGAACTTACGAGATCTGAACAGGGTGGTTCATGACAGATTCTGTTGGAGGTCATAGGGTCACCATAAATTGTAATCTACTTGAAGGCACATAACAACAACAAAAGATACACCCATGGGGTGGTGGTAAAAACAGTGGGGCTAGAAGGAAATGCAAGGCAAAACAGAGTTGGTGTTAATGATGTAATTAACAGTAGCCATTCACAATAAGGAAACAACTGATAATGGATATCTTGTCAGCAGTGTAGTGGCAAATTCAGAAGTGCAGGGTCCCTTCATGACAGTCACAGCCACACACACTTTTTGGCTACTGAGTTGAGAATGAGATCCTTGTTAATGTTTTCTCCCACAACAAGCAGACATCCCTAGGAGCCAATCAGCGTGAAAGGGGGGAGTGTTAGCTACTGAAAAGAGTCTTCTCAGTGGCTGACACACCTCCTTTCACTGATTGGCTCCAATCAGCAGGAAAGGCCAAGGAAGCATGTTAAAAAAACTCTTCTTGGTGGACAACACACTCCACTTTTGGCTGATTTCCTTGTAGGATGCTGGAGAAACAGAGACCCTGCTGAGACCTTGTTCCTAAAAAAGTAAGGGGTCTAAAACCCCCAGAGACCTCGGACGACTACACTCCTACTCCCAGATTAGCAAGAACAGGATTGCAGCCCTAGTTTCTTTTGACTTTGGCCAAAGATTATTTTCGTTTTGGACGCTGGGCAGAATGCAGGGCACGCGGCTTGGCATTTCCTATCACCACCAGCTGGTTCTTCCTGAAACCTTTGCAAGGGAGAGAAAGAAAATAAATAACGCAAGCCAGGTGAGTCCAAAGTAAAGCCGCAGAGTAAATTTGGAAAAAAACACCCCCGAGGTGCATGTCCGGCGTGTGTTTATTACGATGAGTAATATTTATATTTATTTTTTTAAGGGTTTGGCCGCCTCGAGGGCTCCCTGAGTCTAAAGGCGGGCTAGAAACGGGGGGCGGGAACCAAATAAAGTCCCCGGTCTTATTTGAGATGCGGCGCGAAGCTCGTTCTTGTCTTCGCAGCTACGCGAGGAGGGAGGCGGCCTCACGCCTCCTCGTCCTTCTGGACAGCCTCGATTCGAGCGTGTAAACCTCCAAATATAAGCATCGAAGCGTCGGTACCTAAACCGCTGGTCGACTTCTTCCGCCTGCGCGCAGCGTTTCTGCGGAGTTGGCTGAAGCGCACGCGGCACTGCTGCGGAGAGAGAAGCCAGCCCGGCGGGAAGGCGCTGCCGTCGACGCCCCTTGCGAGATGCTGCGCAGACGAGCGGATCCTCCAGGTGAGAAGGTGGGAGAGGAGAGGGCAGGCCTGTGACCCCAGCTCCACGTGGGGAGGGGGGCAGGAAAGCCGCGAAGATTAGGCTCCGCCTCCGGGGTCCTTCAGTTACGCCCAGGGACTCCCTCGCCGTCATCCCGGGCGCAAATTGTTGGAGGGGGCTGAGCGGAAGAGGGGCGCGCCGCCCCCTCTCCGGGGAAGAGATCCTTGCAAAAGCCTATCACTTTGCGCATGATCAGGAGAAAGCTGGCCCCGGCCTGTTGGCCTCCGTGGGGTAGACTTCCGAGTAACGTGGATCGGGCTGGGCGGCTGGCTTACTGGGGAGCAAGCCAGATTTGAGTTAGCCCGTGGGACGTGCCTTCCAAGTATAACTGTGCCGGGGGGGGGGGTCGAGTCGCAAGGCTGCAAACCTCGACGCGCTTGCTAGGACTTTGGCCTCAGTGGGACTTTCTTCCGAGTAATTGTGCATTGGATCGGAGCCGTGCGCATTCCCACTCGCCTCGGCCAATCGACCTGGGCCCCTTCTGACGCGCCCAGCACCTTGCAGAATGCTTCTGATTTGGGGGAGGGCAGAGGTCGCTGTGAAATTAGTTAATTGGTTGGAAAAGGTCGGGTGGGTGTGAGAGGAAGGAGAGAGAAAGATGCCCCGAAGATCTTCCAAGGCCAGTGCGCTCTTTTAAACTAGGAAGCCCCCAACCCTTTTCGGGCCCTGTAAAGAATTAGGCTTCCAAGGGAAGCGCCAGCAAGTAGCAACAAGGAACGGCTGGGCTGACTTCTGGCTCTCCTCTCTCCGTTCCGCTCTTCCCAAATATTGCAAAGGCAGACCCAAGGCTGAGGGCCAGGTTGGTTCAGATATGCCTCTCCTTCCTAGACTGTTGAATCTGGATCCCTAGATTATCCAGGCCTTGCAACTGGCAAGCCAGTTTAGCTGCACTGTCACCTTTGAGACGGCCACTTTCTAACCAGCTGGCCTTCCTGTGCAGAGGGACTCTGCAGAAGCTTCCCATCCATAGGGATGTCTCTCAAAGGTATCCTGAAGCCATTCCTCCGGCGCCATCAGGACAGGACTTTGGGGCAGTGGCGGCTGGTGGCTCCATGTCAGGGGAGCAGTAGAATCCGCTCCAGGTTTTAGTCTGCACTTTCAAGGTGCTGAAGCACCTAGGACAGCTCCTTTTTCAGACTCAAACCTAGAGCGGATTCCACTGCCTCACTGACATGGAGCCACAAACCGCCACTGCTTTGGAGCAGAAAGCTGGGGCCCTACGCAGCAGAATGAGCCGGAGGGTCCCAAGCTGGGCTTACCACATTTTAAAAGTTAAGTAAAATATAGAGCAGCGGTGGGGAACCTCAGGCCCAGGGCGCAAACATGGCCCTCCAGGCCTCTGTTTGGCCCTTGGAACTTTCCACAGGCCACACTCTCTATCTCCAGGCCACATCCTCTATCTCCAGGCCACACCCCTCACTGGCCCTGCTTCATGCCGCAAGTGCTTTTGCTTTGCTGGAACGTGTCACTGGCCTCCGATAGTGCCTCTCGCTTGTCTGGATGGAGGACAGAGAGTGTGCGTGCGTAGAAACTAACCTACTGTACAGAGGCAAAATTTGCATTCATTGCTCCACCCACTTTTATGTCTAGCCCCACCCACCACTGGCATGCGGCCCTCAGAAGGTTGCCCAGAAGGGAATACAGTTCCCCACCCTGATAAAAATGCTATCAATGGCTACTAGCCGCCATGGCTATGTTCTGCCTTTGCTGTCAGAGACAATATGCCTCTCAGTGCCAGTTGCTGGGCAGTAGGGAGAACCCCGATGCACTTGCGGGCTCCCCATAATAGGCATCTGGTTGGCAACTGTGAGAACGGGATGCTGGTCTGAGTGGGCCACTGGCCTGACCTGGCAGGGCTCTTCTTGGGTCCCCGTGTTCTTAAAATCTTCACGTCTCAAGCCTCGCTAGCCTTCTCCAAGGCTATTAAGTCCAAAGTCCAATTGCATTGCATTGCAACAACCCTTGGGGTCAGGCCGTAGCTCAGGGGTAGAGCATCTGCTTTGCATGCAGCAGGTCCCACATCCAATCCCCGGCATCTCCAGGTAGGGCTGGGAATGCCAACTGGGGTAGACAATCCTGAGCTAAGTGGGCCACTAGCCTGACCCAACAGGGCTCTCCTTGGGTCCCTGTGTTCTTAAAATCCTTGCGTTTCAAGCCTGGATAGCCTTCTCCAAGGCTATTAAGTCCAAAGTCCAATTGCATTGCATTGCAATTCAACAACCCTTGGGGTCAGGCCGTAGCTCAGTGGTAGAGCATCTACCAAATTTAATCCCTGGCATCTCCAGGTAGGGCTGGGAATGCCAGCCGTGACATTCCTGAGCTAGGTGGGCGTGTGGTCTGACTTGCTATACAGCAGCTTCCTATGTTCCCTCTGACGTGCAGGGCTGGCTCCACGTTTGAGGGGGTCCCCAGCAAAGTGTCCACTGGTAGGGCCTCCTACATTTGTGGCCCCTCTCCAAATGGCTCCCTGACTGGGTGTTTCCAAAGGATAGGCGTAAATCTGAACTGGGCACCTGTAAGCAGTGGCGGCTGATAGCTCCGTGGCCACGGAATCCGCTCCAGGTTTTAGTCTGAATTTTCAAGGAGCTGTCTGTAAGTAACCCATTGCAATGATAATGGGTTGTATCCAGCTGAGTTTTACTCAGAGGAGATCCACTGACATTAATAGACATGACTAACCCAAATCCATTCGTTTAGGTGGGTCTACTCTTGAGTAAAACTTGGTTGGAGACAAACCAATGCCCTCAGTGTAGGGCCACTCCAGAACATTGTAAATAATTAAAGGGCTGTGTGGTTCGCAGAACCACTCTTGTGGCACAAGGGGGCAAAGACTGGCATCAGCAGCAGGCCATGGCTGGGTGCTGGGATCTCGGCAGCGCCCTGGGGATTCTGGTGCTGAAGCTGGCTACGGTTAATCTGTCCAAGGCTACCTAGTGACCTTTGTGGCTGAATAAGGGCTCTCCTTCAAGAGGCAGCTGTTGGGTATGCTTTGAGTTGGATTCCTGCATCGAGCAGGGGGTTGGGCTTGATGGCCTTGTAGGCCCCTTCCAACTCTACTATTCTGTGATTCTATGAACTCAGGGTCTCCCAAGTCCTTGTCCAACAAACTTTTTTGCTATACGGGGCCTGTGTTCCTAACTGTGACAAGATAACAATTCTGAGAGGTTCTGAGGCGACTCTTCGGGCCCTTTTCTCTCCTGCCAAAATCATTTCATTGTGTAGTAAGAACATGGAAGAAGTCAGGTCCCTGCCCAAAAAGCTTACAGTTTAAAATTTGACATGAGGGGCAGTAGGGGTGAGGGTAAGTGGGGAAAGCATACGCGTTTGATGTGGTTTCCATAGAAAGAGAAAAGAGTCAGAGATTGTTTCCAATGGCTTCTCAGAATGGATTTGGAGGAGGGATTTGAAGAAGCGTACTTCAGGGGTCATCACATCTGCATTTAAAGCACATTTAACTTGCATGCCTTCCCCTCCCCCCAAAAAAAGAATCCTGGGGACTCTCGTTTGTTAAGAGTGCAGAGAATTGTAGCTCTCTAAGGGGTAAACTATAGCTCCCAGGGTACTTCGGGGGAAGCCGTGTGCTTTAAATGTAAGGCGTGAATGTGGCCTAACAGAAAAACATTGGAAATAGGTGTGTGTTGGGTGGGGTGAAGATTTGCAAGGAGAGAATCTGGCAGGTGATCAATTCAGTACCCGCACATCTTTCCTCCAAACGCCCCTCTCCAACCCCACATTTGCTTCCTGAGGAGAGCAGAGTTGGGAAGCCTGTGTTTCTTTTAAGGATGTCTACTTCCACTTTGGCTTGCTCCTATTAAAAGAGAAAACCAGTGTGCCTAATTGCAGACCTGCAGTGAGGATTGCACTGGGCATTGGGTGTGTGTGTGTTGGTACTTGTTTTGCATTTTCAATGCAGAAAATGAGTTCTAATGACTATCATATGAATCTGGAGGTTTGCCCTCCTCCCCCTGCATTTGCACATGGAGATACATTTGATAGGAACATCCTGTCTAGCTCCATATTATCTACACTGGCAATAGGGCAGCAGCTCTGCAAGGTTTCAGTTGGGACATTCACAGTCCTACCTCCAGATGCCAGAGATGGAACCTGAGACCTGCATGCAAAACAAACGCTCTACTGCTGAGGAAGACAGTGTGGGAATGCCGCTGTGGAAAGCTGTCTTTTTTACATTTCTTGCAGGATTTCCCTGGCCTCCGGCTGCTTTTTCTCTATTCCGTCCCTCCAAGAAGCCGCTGCCTTCAGCAGCAACAGCCCTTCGCCGGGCCAGTTTCTTGCCTTTTGGTCTTTCAAAGTCACCCTCCCTCTGGCAAGAAAGAAGATCAGAGAAACTGCCTTGCCAAACAACTCTGCCTCACCTGAAGGTCCAAGCTGACCACCATGTGCCTGTTTCTGGTCTTCTGGCACTGACCAGCTTTCTCCTCCTCCTGTCTGCCTGCTCGCCGGCCAGGTGCTTACGTAAGAAATTTCAACCACAATTTCAATCCATTGCCCTGATAAAATAAATCTGCTTCACCCATAAATGGCCAGCAGAACCCGAGCGAGCATCTCCTATTTTTGTGATCGTGGGTGTTTTCCTACACTAGGGAGGGGGAACCTTTTTCAGCCCGAGGGCCATATTCCCTCATGGGCAATATTGGGGGGGGCACATGCCATTTGTGGGTGTAGCCAGAGGCAGAACTGGGTGGAGCAACAGAGGTGACTTCCCTTTGTGGCTGACGCTTTCCTTTTGTTGGAAGGAGACAAACTTTGTGGACTTGACCAAGCATGGTTGAGAAGGGGTGTCAGAATACGACAACAACGCTTGTCAGTGACGTGAACCGATGAGGGGTGCTAGACAGGAAGAGTAATGCTTGTGTTCCTCTCACTTACCACTTTGTTTGGTTGAGCATCTCCTCCTGCTTCTTCGTGGACCACACCTTCTCCTCTCTCCGTCTTGTGAGGATGTGTCTCTATGACCTGCTACTCGGAGAGATGGATGTACATGCTAGCAATGAATAAACCTTCATGTTTCTTTCTCACCTTTGTCAGTGGTCTTCTGCTGACTGCCAATACCCCTTCTCCCCTTGCAAGAAAAAGACACAGTGAAGGGTCACATAACAAAAAGAGGCATATCGTAAGCTGCCTTGTTCCAGGTCAAGGCTGCATATTCATCTCGTCCAGTTATTTCTCTGTTCTGACTGTTAGCAGCTCTTCCGGTTCTCAGGCAGAGTTAGATCCTGATTTCGGTTAGGGCCTGCAGTCCTGTGGCAGAACACCTGCTTTGCAGGCAGAAAGTCCAAGGTTCAGTCCCTGGCATCTCCTGGTAGGGTTGGGAAAGACTCCCATCTCAAAAACCTGCAGAGCCACTGCCACTCTGTGGGGAACCTGTGGCCCTCCAGATGCTGGACTCCAACTCCCATCACGCGTAACCATTGGCCATGCTGGCTGGGGCTGATGGGAATTGAAGTCCAACAACATCTGGAGGGCTACAGGTTTAGAGATGTGAAGGCGTGGGGAAAAAAAACTGGGGGAAAATCAGGAAAAATGTTTTTCCCCCCCTAATCTATTCAGGGGGGTTTTTTCTGAAAAATTGGGGAAAACTGGGAAAACCTCTCCCCCCCCCCCCAGGGCATTCACACCTCTACACAGGTTCTCCGTCCCTGGTGTAAACAATGTAGGCTAAATAGACCAGTGGTCTGTCGCCGTCAGGCAGTTTTTTCTTAAACCCTTTCTTTAAACACTTCCCACCCCAAAAATGAATTTGTAAACTAGCTAGGAAAAAATGCTGTGTCCAGGATTACGTATAGTACGTGTATTTATTCATAATGTTTAACTAACCAACTATTCCATTTAAAAATGCCCAAGGCAGTATACAACCCCCCCTAAACGATATAAAACATTTTTTTTAAAAGACCAGCATAGCACAAGCCAGCAGCGCAACATTTAAAAAGCCCCTAGACAGTGGAAATGGTGGTGTTTTTTTTCCATTTCATTTTTTAAATCCCAACCAAGAAACTCAGGTGTTATATATCAGGCAAGGACAGACTAAATAACTGCTGTATCTCCTTTCCTTTATTACTAGAATCCCCAGGTCCATCAGTGATCCAGGTGCAAAATGACTCAGGGGTAGAACCAACTGCATATTGATCCCCAGGAGTAAAGATGTGAAGGCCAGGAAAAACCTGGACAAATTGGGGGGGGCACATTCCCTCCCCCAAATTTTCCTGTTTCTCCCTCCCAAGTGAAAAAAAGGGGGAATGGGGAAAAAACAGAAAAAATGGGTGTTTTTTTCCTGAAAATTATCCGGTTTTTTTCCAGGCCTTCCTGTCTTTACTGATGAGGCATAGATTGGGGGCCTGTTTACACATGTCTGCTTGCATCACTTGAAATCACATTGTTTTTTCTTTCTTGAATTACAGCTGTGCCCCAACTCCCAATTTTGTTTATCAGTACAGCAGCCAGCACACAAGGAAGGGAAGTTTAACCCTCCCATCCTGCACTGCAAGCTCAGTGAAGATCATCCACAACCAGTGCGCTTAGGAGGGGGGAAAGGTCCCATTGATGCCACTACGAGCTCTCTTTTTCGGTGCCAATAGGAATCCCTAAGTCACAGGTAGCCGATGTAGTGGCCTCCAGGTCTTGCTGGCCTTCCAGATCCCAGCCAGCATGGTCAGGGGTTAGGGATGATGGGAGCCACAGTCCGACAATATCTGGAGGGCCCCGGACTGGCTGCCTCAATCCTGCCTGCAGTGCAAGGGGGCATTTTGTTGTTGTTCCATGGTGGGAGGCAGCATGCTTCTGAACACCACTTGCTGGGAGCCACAGGAGAGGAGAGGGGTCTTGTGCTCAAATCCTGCTTGTGGGCTTCCAATAATGGGCATCTGGTTGGCCATTGTGAGAACAGGATGCTGGACTAGATGAATCTTTGGCCTGATCCAGCAGGCTCTTTTGATGTTTTTATGTCGAGATTATGGTGAGAGAGGGAAGGGTTAAATCTCCCCTACCAATATGTACCCACGTCCAAATCGACATCTCAATTACTACATATCAGTAGCCTTAGAAAGACTTTTATTGTTGCTATTGCTAAACAATTAGGAGTCACAAGCCCAAGTTGCAAGTCTGCCGGAACCATCGGGTACATCCCAGTCTGCCTTCTGTCCACCCCTGGTGTACGTGGCTCCCCCTCCCCCTCTTAGATTCACAGCTGCCCTGTGATATGGAGAAAGCTTAGGAGATGACGGCTGGCTCAGAGTCATATTGCGAGCAGGGACTTGAGCCTGGATTTCTCCTGCCCAAGGTCTACTTTCTAACCACTACACCACACTGCTTCTAAATCTTCAGGTGACACTGAAAGCTCTACTTCAGGGGTGGGGAACCTGTGGCTCTCCAGATGTTACTGGGCTACAACTTCTCCAATCCCTGACCATTGGCCATGCTGGCTGGGGCCGATGGGAGTTGGAGTCTGGTGAGATCTTTCAGCACCTTGGACAGCTCTGTGAAAGTTCAGACTAAAACTCAGAGCAGATTCCACTGCCCCACCAACGTGGAACCACCAGCCACCACTGATCTGGAGGGCCACTTATTTCCCATCCCTGTTCTAAATGGTGCTGTTGCCTAGTAGGCCTATCTTGGGGGAGACTATTCAAAACCTGCCACACCACCACTGCAAAGAGGCTCTGCCTTGGGCACTCTTACTGTCAATGGCTGCTCGCCAGAAAGGCTATATTCTTCTCTCAGTTGTGGAGAACCTTTGGTCCTCCAGAAATTGCTGAACTACAATGCCCATCAGCTCTAGCAAGCATTGCCAATGGCCAGGTGTGATGGGAGTTGAAGTTCAGCAACATCCGGAGGACCAGAGGTCCCACACACCTGTTCTACCTCCACTGTCAGAGGCAGGATGCCTCCGAATACCAGTTCCTGGAGAACCCAAGTGGGGAGAGGGCTACTGCACTCATGCCATGCTTGTGGGCTTTCCATAGGCTGGCCACTGTGAGAACAGAATGGTGGACTAGATGGGCCTTTAGCTTAATCTAGTAGGGCTCTTACTTTATGAGGGGATGGAAGACAAGCCTTTCTGAGCTGAACTTAAAGAACAGGCACATAGGTATAGGATAAGACACTTCCAAAAGTTACTCTGGTCCCAGATCATCTATCTGGTTCAAAGGAAAAAAAGGGGTGTGTATGTCAACAGGGTGCATTTTACACAGATGTATGTAGTCCAATGAATCACTTTGTGACAATCTGTCAGGAAAATAAATGTTTTTAGGGGCAAAGAAGTGTCATGAGTGGAGTTCTTACCACATTTATGATTGTTTCAGAAAACAGCCCGCATCTGAACAGTTCTTTATGGGATACAGACTGTAAGGAACTATTTCAGAGGATTCTCCCTGGGGCCCCTGAATCTCATAAACTCATGGACCTGCTCGGAAGTAACAGCCCACTGAGTCTTGAGGAGCAAAAGCAGTTGTTAACTAATCAGAACTTGACAGCAAAGATGGAAGGTGAGCCTGGGACATGTGATCTGCTCTTGAAGTTTTCCCGACATGTATTGGCGAAAGCTTTTGGACCTAGCTTGGCGGCTGATCTTGTTGAACGCCAAACCTGTGACCATCCGGACGACCCGCCCCAACTCCGTCTTCATCCCCAAAAGCGCCTGCATTCCAAAATAAAACCTTTGTCCTTACACTGGGTCTGTCAGCTACTGAGAAACATGGGCGTGGTGGTCGAAATGAATCAATCCAAGATGCCCTCGTTGTTAAGGAAACGGATGCTGGCAACAAGGAAACCTCTGGCTAAGACTGAAGTGAAACACAATGGTAGGTGTGCAAGGAGATTATGTCTGTTTCTCTGTAGTAAAGGGGAAGGCCACTGTTCAGTGAAGGGGTGTTGACTCCTGGAAAAATCGAACAGAGCCCACAGCTGGTGGTGGGTGGAGCCAGAACCCACAATGGGTGGGGCCAGAGTCAGAATTGGGCAGAGTTTGCAGCAATGCATAACTTTTTCTTTGCACCTTGTCACTCTTTCTGAAGGCCACATGGAGTCAGGCCAAGTGCCACATGCCCAAGGTGCTTTGAGTTTGGAGTAAAACCTGGAGCTGATTAACTGCCCCATTAACATCGGAGCCACCAGTCTCCTCTGCTAGAGGCTCTCCAAGCCTGCTTTACAAGGTAGCTGAGGGGTCTATTTGTTAAATTGTTAAGCCAAAGTGCTGCGCTTGCTCACAGCAGCGCAGGGCTTTGATGCAGGCTTCTAGGTCAGCAGCGCTTCCTAGGTCACCCACATGACCACATGATAGCACATAGAGAGCTCTGCTGCTGCAAGCAAGTACAGCATTTCTCCTTTTAAGAAAAATGAAGACCCCTTGGCTGTGGCACCACTGAGGCATTTGTGGGTCCATTGGGCACTGTGGGGCTCCATACCTGTGTCCCCTAGTCTAGCCCTAGGGGCTTTGCTGCCTCAGCCTCTCTGGTTAAAATCAGGTGATGGGAAGGTCCACAGCCTAAGACCTTCAGGAGCTGTTGCTAGTATTGGGATATATGGAAAAATACTTTGGCCCAGTAGAAGGCAGCTTCTTCTGTCCCAGTGGGCAGATTGCGTGAGTGAGCAGATCCTGTGTACATAAGCATTTATGTGTCAATACTATGTTGCAGGTTAAAGGTTCTGCAAGCACTTCTATGTGTGATGCATATCTTGCATGCATATAAATGCATGTGTAGCACATTAAAATCAGAAAGGAATTGCTTTCACTTGCTTTCAAGAACAGTGGTTGTATTGGTCTATTTTCTAAATAATAGTAATAATAATAATAAATAAAAATCTGCTGTATACTTACTTGAGAGTAACCCCATCAAACCTAGTGGGGCTTGCTTTTGAGTAAACCTGCACAGGATTGGGAATTCTAATCTGAGCCGCCTATAGTGAAAATTGAAGTAGAGTAGTTTTTATTCTGGATTAACTAGTCCAAGACGCATTTGTCCCTGGCTCTGTTCATTACCAGCTCTGGCTCACCCACTGCCAAAAGTCCCTTTGGCAGGTTGTCCCCAAGAGACTGCAGTCCTCAACAACAACAACAAAAGTGTTGCCCACCCCTGCCCTGAAGGTGGGAGGAACTTGAACTCGGGGTGTTCTCATAGGGTTGCCAACTGGTGGGGCTGCTGGTCCTGCTCCTCTGCCTTTAGCAGGAGTTTGAGTTGTTCAAATCAGTATGTGAAGCTTTTCAGAGCTTGGGGATAAATAGGATTGTCTGGAAATGTTTGGCAATCAAGCTGTTCTTAAAGCCACATCACCAGGGGTAGCTACATAAGATGAGAAGCTGCTGTTCTGCTAAGATGTGGCTACAAAGTGGTTTGGAAAATGAATTTCCTAGATGCTGACATTGGTTTCCTTTCCACTGTATGTGCTATTCCATGGGAGGGGATGAAATGTAAATGTAGAAATACTGGTGCTGGTCAATAAGCTGTGAACTCTCACAGTTCTTTCTCTCTCCAGTTTCTGTCTTTAAATGTTGGTAATACTTACAAGTGGGAGTTGCAACAAAATGTTGCAGAGTAATGTGCTCCTGTCCAGGGTTATAGTTATATCTTCTTTCAGGATACTCCATTCCATCTCCTTCCTCTATGGTCAGTCAGCATTCCATGGCCATAGATCACACTCAGCCCACACTGTTTTGTTTGGGGGGTCCCCCCCTTAGGATCTTTTCGCTGCAGCTTCTGCAAACCTTGGGGTTCCTGCTGCAACCTTCCTCTTGTGTGTTCATGGTGCCCTTTTGTCTACTTAAGCAACTGCACTCTAGACCTGAACATTGGAAATGGAGGGGAATTCTGTTGTTGACATTTATTTATTTACTTCCTTATTTTACTATAAGCCATTTCCATCTAAATTGGTATCTATAGCAAGGGCCTTTGCGCCGGCATATTATGAACTTGGTTTAAGTGGAATACATACACAGTATGATGACCCGGGCAAACATTTTCTGTGAGATCAACAGGAAAGGCAACATGATTGATGTGTGAAGGAGACCTCTATTGGTGAAAGTGAGATTGCAGCATCCTAAGTATTTGCATAAGATTGTCAGTCTTTTCAGGCATGATCACCAGGGCCCAGCTTTAATCCTTACCTGCAAAACTGATAACCATGCTTGT
The DNA here is from genome assembly GCF_030035675.1 of Rhineura floridana. Lineage (NCBI taxonomy): Eukaryota > Metazoa > Chordata > Lepidosauria > Squamata > Rhineuridae > Rhineura > Rhineura floridana. The sequence continues at coordinate 15,196,167 of NC_084493.1, read as the reverse complement.
TTCTTTTTTAAATCTGATTCCTTCTCCTCTCACTTTCTCTCTCTTTTCTCTTCCCCTTTCTCCAAATGTATTTATATTTATTGTTATGTTTATATCCCATCTTTCCTCCAAGGTCCTCCAGGTGGCATACATAGTTCTCCCTCTCCCCCATTTTATCCTCACAACACCCCTGTGAGGCAGGTTAGGTTGAGGACTGTGACCCAGTGAGCTTCATGGCCAAGTGGGGAGTTGAACTCTGGTCTCCCAGGTCCTAGCCCAGCACTCTAACCACTACACCACACTGGCTCATTACATGAACAATATGTATCGGTTGCCCTCTAACAGAATTCTCAAAAGGGGATTACAACAAGGAATAAGACAAATTAAAATTAAATTAAAAATAAAATGATTAACAATAAGAGTATAATGCAGCATAAGAAAGAATCTGCAAGAAGCAGAGTAAAACAATTTCATGCCAAAATAGATTTCCTGGCTGATTGCAGGCAGCTGTGCAACATCAAATGAAAGAGAATTGCCATTTTTGGTACATTTAAACTAAGTTGAAGCCAAGATAGCAGTAGTGGCTGGTGGCTCCATGTCAGTGGGGCAGTGGAATCCACTCCATGTTGTAGTCCAAACTTTGAAGGAGCTGTCCGAGGTGCTGAAGCACCAGCTGCCATTGCAAGATAGTATTCTGTCACTAGATGATAAATCCATCTTGTCAACTTCCAGTGTTAAGTGTGGGACTACAGCTCAGTTTCAGAGGACATGCTTTGCATATGCAAGGTCTCGGGTTCAGTCCCTGGCACCTCCAGTTGAAAGGATCAGGTTGCAGGAGATGGGAAGAGCCTTGGCCTGAGAACGTGGAGAACGACTGTCAGTCAGGTTAGACAATGCTGGGCCAGATGAACACTTTAACCTGGTATGAAGCAGCTTCCTAACTCTCAGCACCCCCTCCCCCAAATTGCAATTCCTAGCATGGTGGAGGATGGGTGGGAAGTCATGACAGTTAAATTCACCTGATATAAGGAAGCTTCCTAAGTTCCCGAACTATGACTGAGCCATTGTGAAATTTATTAAGTGCAATCTATTGGCCAGATTGCAAAGACGCTGCTCTGATATTTGGCTCAATATTGGCCTAACAGTTGCTATGCCAGAAGACGTAAGAATATTGGAAAAACCTTGCTGGATCAGGCCAGTGGTCCATCTAATCCAGCATTCTGTTCTCACAGTAGCCAACCAGATGCTCGTGAGAAACCTGCAAGAGGGCCCATCGTGCAACTCTAATCTGCTTCCCTATGTTTGGTTTCCGTCCTCTCTATCTGAGCCTTGGAACTTATAGGCCACGCCCCCTCAACAAGACCCCACCCCTCATTATCCCTGATTTTCACCCTCAGTGTTTTTACCCGGCTGGAGTGCGTCTTTGAACTCTGATAAAGCCTCTTGCTTGTCTGGGTGAAGGACAGAGTGTGTGTAGAAAGTGGCTTACTGTGCAAAAGTAAAATTTACATTTGTTGCTCCACCCTCTTTTGCCTTTGGTCCTGCCTACCACTTGCATGTGGTACCCAGGAGGTTACCCAGAACGGAATGTGGCCCTCAGGCTGAAAAAAGGAATTTAGTAATCTCCTCTTACATTCCTGTGTGCCAGATCTAAGGACGTAAGGACCGTACGCAGTCAGACCAGCATCCTATTTCCCACAATGGTGTTCAGGGATGTACTACCTCTGTACATGGAGGTTCAATTTAGCTGTCATAGCCAATAGCTGCTGAAAGAGTTCTCCTCCCTGAATTTGTCTAATCATAGAAAGACCCGTGCTGGATCAGGAGAAGTGTCCTGTTTCCTTCTGTGGCTAGCCAGATGCTTCTGAGAAGCCCACGAGCAGAGCATGAAGGCAACAGCTCTCCTCCACTGTTGTGGTACTCAGTGGCCTCTGGCCTCTGAACCTGGAGGTTCCATATGTAACCATCTCTCCCTCTAATAGTAATCACAGGTGACGAGTGCCAATAGAGGTGGAGTCAAAATGGGGCCATTAAGACGGAAGAATGCAATGTTTTGTTGTAGGTTCCACTTGCTATGACTCCCAATAACATGTGCTGACTTGTGGAATAGAGGCATGGTTAGGGCAGAAAGTGCAGGAAGGCTGTATCTGTATTAAGCACATTTACCTGAGAGTATGGATGGGCAAATATCAGCTTTGGTTTCTCCTTTTCCCCAATTTTAAATTCAGTTCTCCACATTTTTACATCAGTTTGTGATTATTATTATTATTTTAAAAGTCCTCATGAAAATTCATCCATTTTTGTATGTGCATTTCTCCTACTATGCATGTTTTATATGCCAATTTTGCTTAATGTACCCATTTTTGCAAAGCAGTTCTCCCTAATATAATGCATTTTGGTGTGTAATTTTCACTCCAAACGAGGCATTTCTGTGCACATTGTACCATAGGATATGCATTTTTGTACACAGTCTTAGGCTGCAGAACTGCACAGCAACATTTGAAGAAGTGTGAACTTCAAAGGAGATAGCTGTGTTTTGGTTTGCATATTGTTTTGGAAAAGGCAGATTTGGTAAATTTGCCTTTAAATGCAAACTGAATTGAATTTCTCCCCCAGCCCTACTTGAGATCAAGTTCAAATGAACTCAGTGGAGTTTTTACTGGGATACTGTTGGATTGCACATCTTAAAGAGGAACTCTTTATGGAAAACACACAGACAGACAGAGAGAGGGTTCTGAGAAATGCCCAGTTTGGGTGGTTACTGGCTTGATGCATGTGAATCTCATTCATCGGTGAAAAGTGACTAGTTCTTCCTTCCTCCATCTGGGCAAAAGGGAGGAAACAGGAGGCCAGTCAGCAGGGAGTGGACCGGTGGGGGGGGGGGAAGAAAAAGAAAGGTCCGCTCCTCTCTGTTCCTGCATGATTTTTATTCTTCCAGATCTTTCAAGAAGGCAGTTTGATTAGCGTCGTGGGAAGCAACCCAGAGCTTCCGTTTTCTGTAAAACGATGCAGTTGGTGGCTATTCTCATTAAGAGACACCATCACCAGGGATGAGGGAGAAATTTGATTTAGTTTTATTTAAATGTGAACTAACAAACTTTGCACTTCTTTATTTATTTAATTTTCATTAACTTTTTAAAACAAAAATATACATCAGCCAAGTCCCCACATGCAAGTACAGCACGACATAAGGAAAAATATATAACAACCCAAGAATGATCTCCCTCGCCACTTATCATTGAACACAATAAATACAAGGTAGCGGTTATATGCCTTCAAGTCGATTACGACTCGTGGCGACCCTATGAATCAGCGACTTCCAATAGCATCTCTTATAAACCACCCTGTTCAGATCTTGTAAGTTCAGGTCTGTGACTTCCTTTATGGAATCAATCCATCTCTTGTTTGACCTTCCTCTTTTTCTACTCCCTTCTGTTTTCCCAGAATTATTGTCTTTTCTAGTGAATCCTGTCTTCTCATGATGTGTCCAAAGTATGATAACCTCAGTTTCATCAGTTTAGCTTCTAGTGATAGTTCTGGTTTAATTTGGTCTAACACCCAATTATTCATATTGGACATTTACTAAAGCTGATAAAAAATACTTCAAAGATCAACATATAAATTCAATACAAAACTATTATGCATTCCAAATCCGATCACAATGTGGTGGAGGATTCCTACCATGCTTCCTCTGGTATACATAAGTTATATAAAGGTTTCAAAAAAGTTGTCCCTCTTAATAATGCCTCGGGATACTCTCAGTTTAGCCGTTAGCTTTCCATAAAAGCCAATACCATATATCTTGATATCAATAATTCACTGTGCCTCCTTGCAGTGTTTTCAGATGTGTCGCTATGGTGATTCTGGCAGCCATCAATAAATGACCTATCAACATTTTCTTTATTATATCTTTATTCATTCCTACAAAGAAATCTAATACTGCCAGTTGTGGAGTTCTGTCTATATGTTGGGAAGTTATTAGTTAAATTTCATTGAATATTGAATTCCAGAATATTTATACTCAGGTGCACTCCCACCACATACAGCAGTAAGTGCCAGCTGATGTGCATCCTCTCCAGCATCTGGAGGAATGCACCTGATTTATCCAAGAGAGATGTACTGGCATTTCCTTTGCACTTTCTGACGCAAATATGAAGACTGAAACATAGCCATTCTTTCAAAGTTGCATTTCTCCAAATTTTTCAATGCAAGTTGTCATGTGTTCATAATTGCATCTACCAAGGTAAAGTGTGCATATAAATGTGTATCAGTGAAAATAATATACAAAACCACATAATATTAGGGACTTTGTTCGGCAAAAATGTGTATATTTGGAGAAATTTGCATGAAACTGCTAACAAATTTTCATGAACACTTTTTCTAAAACTGCAAACTGAAGTGGAAATGTAGAGAACCAGATTTAAGAATGGAAAAATAGGAAACTCAGAGAAACCAGAACAGACAAATCTGCCCATCTCTAAGTATGGGCAAAAAGGAAGGAGGCCCCTATCCTAAGACCAACCCATTGATTCATTCCCCCACTTTTCAGCCAAAACATCCTCCACCATCTTTTAAAACCATAGCTAAGAAGGTTGGTGTCAAAATGTCAGGGGGCTGGGGGGTTTCTCTTCAACCCTGCAATTTGAGCACTAACATTATATAGTGCTCAATTTTACATATATAGTTGGTTTATATAGTCAGCAAAATCATGTAGTCAAGCTTTTCCACATTAGATAGTGGGGAGTGGGGGGTGGAGGCTGTTTATGTTATTTTTCCAAAGACATGAAGAATTCAGAAACTTTGTTTATTCAGATGGTAGACTAAGGATTATAAAACCAACTGTCTATCAAAGCAAAGTCATAAGACATTCATATTAATAAAACAAAAGTGGCCTGAGGCTGCAATCCTCTGTGCACTTACTTGGGAGTAAGCCCTATTGAAATTTGTGGGAGTTACATACAAGTAAACAAGATTTGTTGAGTGTGTTGCAAAAATATTACAATTTCAAGGACATTAGTGATTGTACCCCAGATTGTGGGAAGGACATTTCTCAAATCTTAAAATGACTACTAAACTCAAGATAAAAAAAATGATTATAGAAGAATTCAGATGAATGATTAAGTAGATATCGATCGGGTTTTGCCAAGAAGCCAGGTTGGGTGTCCACCGCAGTGGTCAGTTTGGGAGAAGACCAGTAGACGTAATTGCACAATGTTGGACGATTGTGAAAGAATTCAGATGAATGACTAGGTAAAGTAAACCTAGATTGGGTTTGGTCAAGAAAACAGGTTAGGAGGTTGCATCCATCCTCAGCGTAGACCAATTGAAGTTAATGGACATGACTAACTTGGGGTCCATTCATTTCAACAGGTTTCCTCTTTGTCAGTAGTCCCAGGACTTCCTTCGATACAATATTAGCTGTTCTGCCCAGTGGTCAGTTTGGGAGAAACAAATACATATCATTCCAAGGGTGGGGAACCTTTTTCCTCCCACAGTGACTGTGAAAGAATTTAGATTAATGACTAGGTAAACCAGGTTGCGTGTCTTCTCCAATTCAGGAGAAAACTGACAGATATCATTCCACAATGTTGGATGATGAAACTGAACATCAGTTGATTTTTCCTTTGGGTGTCAAATCTTTTAAAGGCCCAAGGTTGGTGAAGCAATGTATGTAAATGTCAGCTTTGTCTAATAGACTTGTTTTGATACACATTTCCACTGCCCTTTCTGTCCTCTATCCAGGTAAGCAAGAGGTTCAATGAGATGTTCCAGCTAGGCAAAAACACTAGGAAGGTGCAAAGCAGATGCTCTGCCACTGAGCTCAGGACCTTCCTGCAGGCATAATGTTGTGATCTTTGCAACAGCCCTGTAAGGTATGTCAGTGGTGCTGTTCTTACATTGCAGGTGGAAGCCTGAGAGTAGCTTGCCTGAGGCCACTAATGAGCTCAACTAAAGGGCCATAATCTGCCCATTCCTGATGTATAGGGTTGCAGTGTATATCTCTTAGCCTTTATGCTGGTGGTGAGGAACACTAGATATTAATTCATTCAATTTATATCCTTTCCCTCCTTTGGAAGGAGCCTAGGCTGGCAAACATCAATAATTTAAAAAAGAGTTTAAAAGCATTCTGAAAACAGTAAAACAATAGATAGCATGGGTTTAGGGAAATTCATGGAGCCTAGGTAGATCAACAGCTGTTAGCCAGGATAGTTTAATGAAACATCCATAATCAGAAGCACTGTATCTCTGAGTACAAGATACTGAGGACAAGCAACGTGAGTAGGATTCTGCTTTTGTGCCCTGATTGTGGTCTTCCCAGAGGGATCTAGCTGGCCAGTGATGGAAACAGAATATTGGTCTAGTTGTAACTTGGACCTGAAAAGCCCTTATTAATCTTTGAAGACCAAGAACAATTTAACGGGGGGAAATAGCCCTCAAACTATGGTAATACATTGGTCTGTCAAAAATTAAATATAATTCAAAGATGACTACCTTGCTAGAAGTCTGATAGTAAGAAAAAAAAGGGAGGGACCCCAGGATGACGAAAGACCAGCGTGGGTGAATGATGATCAATAATCTTGTTTATTGAGAACGTTATAAAAATATGCCCAACGTGTTTGTTGGATGAATTCCAGCCTTCATCAGGGGCTATAATACAAAAATATAAAACCTAATTACTCAACTTTAAACATGAAATTACTACTTACAGCATTCTGTTTCACCATTCTGTTTTTACCAGATTTATTTGATGATATTGAGACACTGTTCCGGATTGATTTTGTACGAAACTCTGAATAACTAAGATATCTTATTTGTGGTACGTGAGTATAAAGATGTTTTAAAAATTTCTTAACATGATGAAACAGAATGCTGTAAGTGGTAATTTCATGTTTAAAGTTGAGTAATTAGGTTTTATATTTGGGTATTATAGCCCCTGATGAAGGCTGGAATTCATCTGACCGAAACGCGTTGGGCATATATTTTATAACGTTCTCAATAAACAAGATTATTGATCATCATTCACCCGCGTTGGTCTTTCGTCATCCTGGGGTCCCCCCCCCTTTTTTCTTTCTGCCGATTTGGATGTCTTCCTCTCCCCTCTCCTCCTAGAAGTTTGACAGTGCCATCCTGTATGTGCCTACTCAGAAGAAAGACCCACAGTGTTCAATAGGGCTTACTCCTAGGTAAATATGTTCAGGATTGAGGCCTACAGCTGCAGAATTGTGCAAAACCAGGGTGGTAACAGGAGAAACAAGGGTATGTACGCATCATGGTGGAGTGAAAACAGCAAGTCTATAAATGCCTCTTCCAAGCCAGTTTCCCAATGTCTGTCATTTGTACCCATCCCGAGTAATTTAATTGTGGAAGAAAGAACAAAATGTTTCTCTGTACAAATTCTCATCATGGATGTCTTGCTGCATTGCAACCCTTCCATTGCCAGAAGATGATGCATTTTCTCTCTCTGTCTGTATCTCAGGTTAGTACAGCTGGATAGTACTTCTGGAAGAGACGGTACATCCTGTCTCATTGAAAAGAGTAGCAGAGCCCCGTGGAAACCCTGGAAGCTGCCTTGTACCCATCAGACCATTGGTCCATCTGCACTGACTGGCAGCAGCTCTTTAGGGTTTCAGGCAGGGGTCTCTCCCAGCCCAACATGGGACCTTCTGCATGCAAAGCAAGGGCTCTGCCAATGAGCCATTGCCCTTCTCCTCATCCGTGCATTATACTTTTATGGAAAGGGGCTGCTTTGACCTATTCCTCTCTCGTCTTTGCCACTGGCATCCTGACTCAAATGTTCTCTTTCATCTCTTTCTCTGGCTTTGCAAAATGAACTTAGGGCTGCAATCCTATGCCCCCTCCTTTGGGATTAAGCCTAGGCCTGGCTTTAGCACCACACACCGTCCCAGGCAACCCCTCTCCCCCATTGCTCAGGAATCCCTTTGAACCATTTTCCCTAGGATCAAGTGGCAGAGTTGGGGCACAGCCATGGTTTTAACTTCCCCCAGTGCCACGGATCTGATCTCCCAGTGGTGTTTTTGTTACTGCAAAGCCTCAGTACACTTTGGTGTGTGTGCGTGCGTGCATAGATGTGGAGGCACAGGGACAACTGCTAAGTTGATCAGGGAGACAGCAGTGGGAAGAGTTCAAAGTGTGGTGTCCTGGTGAGAGTGTTGGACTGGGACCTGAGAGACCAGGGTTCACATCCCTCCTTGGTCCTGAACCTCACCAGGCGATCTTGGGCCAGTCACTCTTTCTCAACCTGACCTACTTCACAGGATTGTTGTGAGGATAAAATGAAGGGAGGAGAACCATGTTTGTATACCACCTTGAACACCACCTTGTATACCATCTTTGTACGCCACCGTGAGGCCCTTGGAGGAAAGGTGGGATATAAATAAAGTTAGCCCCCTTGCTATTAGCTGTGCTAAGGGGAGGAAAAGACACAGTTTGTGGGGAAGGGCCATAGCTCAGTGGGTAGAGCAGAGGGTGTCAAGTTCAATCCCCGACATCTCCAGGTAGGGCGGGGAATGTCCCCTGCCTGAATCCCTGGAGAACTGCTCCCAGTCAGTGTGGACAATACTGAGTTAGATGGTCTGACTCAGCATAAGGCAGCTTCCTATATCGCCCCCCCAGCTAATAACCCCAAGTTTGCTGCTTTGAAGTAAGGAAAACAAATCTTGATATTTATTACCTTTTGATATCCTGCCTTTTCTCCAAAAATCTCAAGGCAGCAGGTTCCATGGTTCTCCCGCTCTCTCATTTGATCCTCACAACAACCCTGTGAGGTAGGTCAGGTCAGACTCAGAGAAACCTTACGGATCTCCGGGCCAACCCTGTAGGCAGCTCCTTAAGACTGGCTGTTTCTTAGGTAGGCAAGCGTAATTGGGCAAAAAAGAGCAGAGCTGAGCGCAAGCCCCTTCGAGCCGCGCAGGCTTTCTTGCTGCGCATAGGATCGTCCTGCCCACGCGCTCGCACCTCCCTCCTTGAAAAAAGCGCTAGGTGGGGACACGCGAGAGGAAGCAGGCAGGCGCCTTTAGGAAAACGCACGCGTGGATCTGCTTGGAGGAGAACTCTTGGGGGGGTGTATTCCTTTCCGAATCCTCGCCAAGGTTTACACAAGCTTGGACCCGAACCAATTCGCTTCCGAGCTCTTGGATTTGACATCACCTCTACCCGCGAACGTGGGGAAGAGTGATTTGCTTCCTGCAGCTGGTCTGGGGAGGTTTAGCAATCGAGATGCAACGAGGGAGGAAGAGAGAGATCGAGATCCGCGTGGTCTTTTTTTTTTTTTTTAACGGGGTTTCTCCCCCCTTTTTTTGGAACTCGGCGCCAGCCGCCGCGCGGTATGTCCAGAATGCAACAAGGCGTCACAGGCCGGGGCGGAGCCAAGCGCTCAGCTGGTGTAAACAGCGCGGCTCCGCGATCGCCTATAAATAGGGAAGCTGGTGGCAGGAAAAAAAGCCGGGCAACGGAGCGCTCCACGGAGAGCATTTGGGGTCCGGAGCACCCGTCTAAAATAAATAAATAACATTCAAAATACATCACCCACCCATCCCGCTTCGAAAAGGAGCATCGGCGATCGCCAGCGGAAGAACCCTTCGAGAGGTCTTGAGGAAGGGGAGAAAAAGAGGGGGGAGAAAAATAAGTGTTTGTTGCAAAAGGGCTCAGTCAAAGCGTGCGCCTTGTCTAGCAGATAGGTAAGAGATGATGGACTTTTCTCTAGATTCCCAAGAGTTTGAAATCGAGGCGCCGCCGCCAGGAGGTGCTGTTGCTGGTGGAAACGCGGGGATGCCGGAGCGCAGAGGCGCTGCCGGCAACTGAGGGATGTCTGTGTGCGCGCCCGTGGGAGCAGAAAGGGAGACTAAAATATTCCAGCTCCCACTTCTGCTTGTGTGTGCGTGCGTGATCTGGTGCATGATCTGAAGGGAGATCTTAATTCGGTGCAATAATGATAATCATGATGAAGCTTTTGCAGAGGTTATTGGAGGCGGAGGCGGACGTAGGCTACAGCCGCGAGGTAAGGGAGCGCTCACGGACGGAGAGGGGAAAGCGCTCGCCGGTTTGCGCGGCCGCGTGTGCGTAACGCTGCCTTTGCTGGCCATGAGCGCGCCGATGCCAGAGACGGACGATCCGGGCTTATTCTGGTTAGGGTCCCGGGTGCGTTCGACGGCTGCTTTCCGCAAGAAAAACGCGCGTCCTAACCGCTGTTACAAGTTAGGAGCTTCGACGGCGCGCTTTGCCGGCGCTGCGTACCTAGAGGGGAAAGGTCGCCTTCCAGCAGGTGCGGGATCTGCTTGGAGAGGCTGGCCTGTGCGCGATGGGCCAGGAAGCTGCTCCTTCGGGAGCCCGCAGACGGTAGCGTTTGAGCAGTCCTCGACGAGCGCCTGAGTCCTGGAGCGGAGCCGCAGCGCGCAGGCAGGTGGGTAACTGCAACGCTCGGGCGCTTCTCGAGCCCAGCGGGTGTCGATTCCGTTCTTTTGCATGTCTACTGGGGAAGTAAGTTCTGCTCTCTTCGAGGGGGCTTACTCCCCATGAACCGCGCCTAGGAAGAATTGCAGCCTGGGTCCCTCTCTCTTTTTTGCAGGGAGCCACTGCCCGTCGCCCGCAGCGCACTTCGTCCCGTGGCGCCCAGGACACAACAGCACCTACGCTGCCGTCGTGGGCCGAGGGACGGCTCTGCGCTTGGAGACCTCGGCCACGTTCCACTCCCTGCTCATTCAGGAAGGGGGTAAGGAGGGGAGGCTTTGGCTGAGCAGGAGGCTATTAACCCTGGGGGTGGTGATTAGGGGTGGAGTGGTCGGGGGTCTCAGGGGTCATAGACCCTTTTCTTTTTTGGGAGCAGGGTCCCAGCATCTTCAGCATCCTGTGAGCCAATCAGCATGAAAGGTGAGTGTGTTAGCCACTGAGAAGAGTCTTCTAACATGCTTCCTTGCCCTTTCCTGCTGATCAGAGTGAAAGGAGGTAAGTCGGCCACTGAGAAGAGTTTTCTCAGTAGCTAGGACTCTCCCCTTTCATGCTTTCAGGCATTTTTTTTGTCTGTGAAGTGTGGGTAGTAACCCATAAAAATTTCAGAAAAGCCCTGCTGGTTCACATCTAAATGACCCACTGAGTCCAGCACCCTGTGGCCATCCAGATGCCTCTGGAAAGCCACAGTGGGACACAAAGCCCTTTCCTGGTACTCGGAGGTATTTTGCTTCTTGAACCTGGAGGTTGCATAGAGTCTCCTAGAACTAAGACTCAAACCCAGAGACGTGTGAAATGGGAGGGAGGGAGGGGGGAGAAGACATACACTTAGAACTGAGGGATGGGGGCTGCCTCTAAGCACATGCTCAATCCAGGATTCCCCCCCCCTTCAATTCAAGCACTAAACTCTCTCGGCCTTTCCACGCACAAATCCACACCTGGTTTGTCCCCAAGCTGTTTTTTGTTTCTGCCACCTAACAAAGAAAAAGTTGGAAGTAGTGTGGTGTGGTGGTGGTTGTTAAAACAGCTGAGAGAATCCTTCCAGATCACCCAGAGATTTATTGGTAGATCTGGATTTACCTTTTGCCTCTTCCTGGTGTAAAGTTGGTGGGTTAGAGCCAACATTTGCTAGATGCATCTCTGAAAGCTTGGACCACAATTATGCTTAAGGGGCCTCAGGCTCTTTTTTTTGCAGAGGTGGTGGTGGAGGGGAGTGGTTCTTTTTTCCTTTTCTTTTTTTGCCTTTGACATAACGACTTGATCCTTGTGCATATGCACATTTTATCTTTTGTCATTCCCCAGAACAGGTGGAGGGATGTTTTAAAACCAGTGTCTGATTTGCCAGTGCAATGCAGAAGTTTCTCTTGAGCCTGCTGCTCTATCTTTTGACAGCATGCTTGCAAGTTGACATTCAACAGGTGTAGCTGCTTCACCTAGGATGCAGTTGTTAAAGGAGTGTAGCACCCTCCCCATAAAGGTTTTAATGGGAATCTGGGTAGAGATGGCAGATAAGGCATTTTGGGGGTCATTTTCTGCTCCCTGTTCTGTTGAACAATTTCATTCACTTTCAGACAGGTCTTTTTTTTAATATAGTACAAACTGCTTCAACATCGCACTTACATCCCTAACAACCTTGCATGGTGACTTAGGGGTAAAGATAGCAACTGGCCAATTGTCTAGTGAGCATCTTACCAAGTGAGACTTTGAACCCAGGTCTTACAAGCCCAGCACTTGATCCACCGAGCAATTGTGAAATGATGTGGATTGAAGGCTAGTCCATTAGGGGAAATGGGGCACCACCCCACCAACCTCTGTCTGCCCTCGTCTGCCTGCCTTTGTACTTACAACCATTCAGGGGATTGCTCTACTTGCTATTGGCTCTGGTTCAATCTACTGCTGGTCTCCCTGCCGTCCTCCCCACCAGTCCCATTGGGCACCAGCTTCCACTGACTATATGGGTTGGTTCAGACATGCTTATTTGTCACCAGGTGAGCACAGCATCAAGCAATGACATGTGCCTGTGAAAGAACGCTCACGTTCTCTCCAACATAATATGTTTCGATGGAGTAGTTCACACGTTCAGCTGCCACTCGTCAAGTGCAGAGAAATCAAGTGAAAAGAGACATGCATGTCTGAATGAATCCTGCCTGGTTTCCTTGTGGCTGATGTGATCCAGCAATTAAGTAATGGTCTTTGCTCACTGCCTTTCTCTGCTGGTTCCTAGCCTTGCTGCCAACCAAAGGGATAATATAATAATTCTTAACACTGTGCAGTGCTTTCAGATATGCAAAGTGTTTCACGTGCAGTGTCCACTTCTAGTCCTTACAACCATCCTGTAAGGTTCTTATTATCCCCTGATTTGCAGATGGGGAGACTCAGACTGGCTTGCCAAGGGCCACCTAGTGCATTCATGGCAGGGGTGAGATTTGAACTGGGGGCTTCCCAATTTGTAGCTCACTTGCTTCGCTGCTGTGCCGGAGGCAAGGAACCTCCAGATGTTATTGGCTCATCAGCCCCAGCCAGCATGGTCTAGTGGTCAGAGATGTTGAGAGTTGTGGTTTTAAGACATCTTTCAGCCTCAGAGGTTCCCCCACCTCTGCACTGAGCTATACTAGCCCACATATCTCAGAACATTGTTGCCTTCCTCTGCTTCCATTCCAGGGATCTTGGTATTTGCAGATGATCCAGAACAGCCGATCACTTTAAGAGCTCGCAGCATCCTTCTGGAGGATGGAGGGGCGCTCTATGTGGGCTCTGAATGCTGCCCATACCGTTCCAAGGCCATCATTTCTCTGTATGGGAAATCCACTGAGGGAGCCGACGTGGAAGGCTATGGCAAAAAATTCCTGGGAGTGGGCAGAGGAGGGATTCTGGAGTTGCATGGCAGGAAGCCTCGCTCTTGGACCCCTTTGGTGAAAACCTTGTACCCAGGGGGGCTCCGGTATGGCTCGTACGCCTCTGAAAAGCACTGGAGTAGCCGCGGCCTCAACGTTCGGATAGTGGATGTGGGCACAGCCCAGGTAGTGGCCGCCGAACGCTTTGACACCCACCTCCTTGTCGATGAAAGCCGCAGGTTAAGGGAATTCCTTGCCCATCAAGCCCCAGGCAATGTGATCGCGGTGGCCGTGGGGGATTCTGCAGCAAAGAGTTTAACCCTGGAGACCAGACACTTCCTCAGGAGCCTGCTACACAGCAAATACATCCAGCACTTGCAATACAGGTAATCTTAAAAGCATGGCTTCTAATTTGCACGCCTGCCCTTCTGCAAACATGTAGGCCGGTCTTCTCCAACGTACTTGCCCTCCAGATATAGCTGTGGGCACCAGCTCCCATCAGTCCCAGCCAGCATGGCCAATGGTCAGGGATGATGGGAGGTACAGTCCAAAACATCTGGTGGGCACCAGGTTGGGGAAACCTGATGGAAGCTTATCACAATGGAGATGGCTTTACGTTCTTCTTGGGGTTTTCAGTCATAAAGAGCCCTGCCAAGGGGTTCTGTTGCTTTTTTGTAATTAACAATGTGTAGAGGAGGAAGTGGGGATGAGCATCCCCACCCTGGCCCACTCCACTCCTTTTGCCCTCTAGGAGTTTATTAATTTACTTTCATTTATTTATTCAATTTATATCCCTCCGTTCCTCCCAGAAGGGAGGCAAACAAAAACGCTCAAAGCACTTTAAAACAGAAAGAATGTAAAATATATTAAAACAAAACATCATTAAAAGCTTTGTTTCTTGGACTTGTTGGTGGTGCAAATGTCCACAAATTTTGTCCTGGCTTATGTAGCCAGCCATCATTTGGTAATCTGGGTCGTTTCAAGTCCTCTGGACTTGAGTGGGAAATCTTGCTCAAACTGTGCTGTGCTTTGGAGTCTACTTCCACTAAAGGGATAGGCAGTGGTGGCTGGTGGCTCCATGTCAGTGGGGAAGCAGAATCCACTCCGGAGTTTAGTTTGAGCTTTCAAGGAACTATCCAAGGTGCTGAAGCAGTCCCAATTAAGAGTGGGATTCTTCAGCTATGGGGCCCCCAAACACAGGATGCAGAGATGCATTTAAAGCACCTTGGACAGATCCCTGAAAGTTTGGCCTGAAACCCAGAGCAGATTCCACTGCCCCACTGACATGGAGTCACCAGACGGAAGACGGAACCTGTGGCTCTCCCTAATGTTGTTGGAGTCCAGTTTCCATCAACCCCTGCTAGCATGGGCAGAGATGATGGGAGTTGTAGTCCAGCAACATCGGGGCAGGGGACAGGTTCCTCATCCCTGTTCTACCGGCCCTAAAGCTTAGCAGCCAATATGAGAATGCCCGTGAGGGGTGGCTTCTTTGCCAAAATGCTAAGGGATCTTGCTGCAGGCAAATGGCTTTGCAGAGGCTTCCAGATGTGCTCTGCAGGCCACGTAGATGTTACCTCCCTATTGCCCTCCCTGAATTAGATCATTAACATGTTATGCTTGTTTTCACTGATAGATGCTGTTGTTTCTTCAGCATTTGCTTATAAATGTCATCCATCAACACTAACTGGGCACCTAGGATTAACTGGTTGTTGATGGTGGTTTGGTGCCATCCATGTACATGGTGCTTTCTAAACAATGAGAGGAAAGATCCCTGCCTGAAAGGGCTTAGAGTGTGGAAATAGATGCAAAAAGAGACCACAAGGAAGGGGTGAACTGGGGTGTCAGGTTTGTCAGCAAATGAAACCCTACAAGGTTAAGAAGCAATGGAAATACTTTTTTCTATGGCCTGTTTTCTTCCATAGGCAATAAAGATACTTGGGTTTATTGCCTCAGGGCTAAAACCTCCCACATTTCCTGTCTGTGCCACTTGCCAATTGAATTAACTGGCATTTTCCCTGTATTTGTTTTTTTAATAGTCTTGGCTTCTGATCAGAAGGAATGTAACCAGCAGTTCCAAGGTGCCTTAAATGAGGTTGTAGGGATATCCAGCTACAGCAGTGTAGGGTATCCCAGCAAAACTGTTCTGAAGTCTGTTAATGTGTGATACTTATCATAAGAGAGAGTGAGACCATGTGCATGCTTGTAGTCGGTGGATGTAGCAGCAAATTAATTCAAAAAGTGGTTCTTTTGAAAAACCTGTAGTGCCACCATGGACAGCTCCTGGCCTTTTCTCCTAACAGTTGTACGTACTGCTGTCCAACCCACACATTTTCTCTTTTCTTCTTCTTTGCACTTGTGCAAAAAGTCTTTCCACTTTTGCACTCTGTGGAAGTTTTGCGCCAAAGGTAGATGATCTCAGAGCTTGAGAGAACTTGTGCTTGCACTCCTGAGTACAGGATCCAACATGCAATTCTGAACTAATCAAAAGTCAAAAGCCTACTTCATCTTGCTGCTGTTGTGTTGTTGTTTAAAGGCCGAGGTTGCATTCTGTCTCGTAGACGGTCCCATTTTGCCTTCAAACATCCTGGGTGCAACCTCCATGGAGGCTTTGCCTGTGCTCACTCGATCAAGATGAACTGTACACTGTTGCTGGTGAATTTCACCAGCTGTCTGTGAGGCTGGCTGTATTGTGGTTACTGGGTCCACAGGTTGATTGCAGAATAGCCATTGTGCTCTGTTGCTGTTTGCAGTTAGGGTGCTTCTATGCTTAATCAGAACTTCTTGAATTTATCTGTCAGTCCACCATGGCAAAATTGTCTAACCAACTGCCCTCATAAGGCTGCACTTCTGAGGATTCCTTCCTGTCGTCTAGTTCCCTGGAAGCAGGTGCATTTCCGAGAGAACATCATGTGCTTGCAGTATATATTTGATCACAAACATTTACAGCGGGGAACTGGTGGCCCTCCAGTTGATGATGGATTCTGGCTCTCAATGCCTTAGTCAGAATGGCCAATTAATTTTTTTTATTTATTTAGTCAACTTCTATACTGCTCAAGTACAATTGTCTCTAAGTGGTGTTAATAGTAAGCAAAGATGGGAGCCATAGTTATTGGAGGAACTTGTCGTGCTTTAGGAAGATGGAAAAGGTTACTGCTGTGCCCTTTTCAGTCCTATACATGTGGGTGAAGCAGCAGTGGGGAACCTGCAGCTCACGGGTCAAACGTGGCCACCAGGGGTTTAAATTTTGCTCGCAAGGACATTTTCTCCAAACCATGCCGACCTGCCCCACACCTGATGTCATATATGACATTGAGTGTGGGTCAGGTGGAGACATGCACATACTGCTGTAAAGTCTTATTTACATTAATGAGGACTAGAAACTAGAAAAGAAAAGAAAAGAAAAAGAACTGAATTTTGAGCCTATTATCCAGTTGCATGCTAGCATGGAACTAGGTACTATACAACTCCCCACTTTTTCCCTTTGGATCTGCAAATTCCACCCTAAGTATTGTCCCTGGGTACAAGTTTGTTCAGACTAGCTTTCTAAAAAAATACTAGAATATAGATCTGTGCATTGTTACTTATTTATATTGACTAAATAAAAGTGAACATCATTTTGCGTGCATTGAAGTGGCAAGAGGAGTGGCCGTGTGTAAATTCAAAATTAAAACTAGGCGAAAAGGATTTTGATACCTGGGTGTTACATTCTGCATCACAAGCCCCTTCTAACTCTCCTCCTCCCCCCAGACAACCCTGGGTCCTGGTTGGGATCCTCAGCGGAGATGCGTCTTCCATCACAGAGGATGCAAAGCCATCTCAAGGAAATGGGACAAGATGGATGGCAACAGCAACAAAGGAATTTAAGACCTACGATGGCATTGCCTTTAGAGTCACCGCTTACAGTGGATGGATCAAAGGTTTTAAAGCCCTTTCCCTAATCTCTTATTCAAGTATTATTTTGCTTTATATGCTGTCTTTCTCCTGCCTGCAAGAGTGGTGTTCGCTAGGGTATGAGCCTCTCCCTCCATTCTGAACTGTCACTTAGTTTACAGAAAGCTTTAGTGTATTTGATCAATTAAATCTGCATATGAATAAAGCAACAGGCTGAAGCAAAAAGCACAATTTATTTATTTATTATTTATTTATTAAGAATATTTCTCTCCCACCTTTCCAACAGCATTGCTCAAGATGGCGAACAATGAAAGGGAAATTAATCAAACTAGAGACTGAAATATATTACAATACACTATAAAAATCACTGAAACAGTACTAGTGATGGGATCCGTTGGCCAGCGCTGGTTCAAAAGCATTCCATCAACCTAACAGGCTGGCACTGATCTGAGTTCATTCTGTATCTGCTAGCTGCTGCTTTGAGCAATCTGTGGTTTTTAATATTAATATTTCATATTAATATCAGTATTAATATTAATTTTGAAGGAAATATCAAATTTCAAGAAATATCAATAAATTATTATTCTGGAATCAATGTTGTTAGAGGCGGGATTTTTTTTGAAAAAAAGTCTGCTTTCAAAACAAAGCCGCAGAAATTCGCGATGTTAAAATCCGATCCTCAATGATTGAGAAAAAGTGAATTAAAGGGAAATTCAGTACCAGATCTGAATTGGGCAGGAATTCTAGCACATCCCTAAATAGTACTACATAGAAAGATAGTGCTAGTCATAGCTACAAGCAGCAGAACGCACTTCCCAGGTTTCTTTGGGGGAAGCCATAAAGCGGTAAAATCCTACTTTAAATGTATGGTGCCGATGTGGCCCCTAGTCTGACATGCTAACCACTATACCACAGTGGCTCTCTGTTAGCATGGCACCATGCAGAAACGGATCCTGATCTCTTACAGTGACTATATCCATTTAAAATGCATGTGCACGCATGCACATTTAGAAAGGATGTTTTAGGTTTTTCTGGGGGGGAAAGCCAGAGAGAACTGTTTGATCTCTTGCATGCCAATGGTGTAAGTCTGTTAATAATGTTAGTTGTCTGTTTGTTGAAGTATTCAGTTGTATCTCTTGTCAAAATCTTGTTTCTCAGTGATAACAGTTCAACTTAGTTTCTCTTCTGCCTCCCAGTTGTTATCTATCCTTGTTACTGTTCCACTAAATCAACACTTTGAAGTCCCTGGTCAGAAAGTTAGTTTTTCTTGGAGGGTATAAAGCAACCTTCACCAACCTGGTGCTCCCCAAAACATTTTGAGGGTGCCCAGTTGGTGAAGGGTGATACAAAGACTGTGAAGGATGGTGGGCTCATGTCTCAACCCCACTCTGTTTTTTTCCCTTGCCAGGAGTACCCCACCACGGATTTAAAGTGGAAGTGTCCAAAGGCATCGTTTTGGATTTGGTGGATGACGTGACTAGCTGGCTACCTGGAGACAAGGTCGTCGTTGCCAGCACTGACTATTCCATGCATCAAGCTGAAGAGTTTAATCTTCTGCCTTGCCCTGAATGTCAGAGGAACCAAGTGAAGATTGATGGTATGAGCGACCATGCCTCCCTAAACTCTCCTTGGTAGAGACAGCTCCTGAATTTGTCCAGCTCCCAGTGTTATGAATGAAGGTAGCCAAGATCACTGAGCAGATGACAGGGAAACTGTTTGCAAGTAATAAAGACTGATGCTGTGGATAGGGCAATGTACGCTCATCCATTCAAGAATAGTGGTGTTGTTTACATTGGCTGATATTGGCTCTTCAGGAAAGGGGCATTCCCAGCCCGACCTGCAAATGCCAGGGATTGAACCTGGGATATTCTGCCTGCCAGGCAGTTGCTCCACCACTGAGTTGTGGCCCTTCCTCTATTGAATGTCTTGGGAAAATGCTGGTCACATACTCTATCCCTCCAATGATTTCCCCTTCCTTCACTTCTAAGGGGCTGCAGACTGACTTTTACTGTTTCCCTTCTCATTTGTTCTTGATCAGTATTACAAGACTCAGTTTTGCACCCAGAGCAGCAGGCCAAATGGGACTGGTATGGGACATGAGGAAGATAGTTAGATTTGGTTTTTTAAAAGAAATGTTTTGCAGTGGTGTGGTGACAAATTCAGAGGTGCAGGGACCCTTCATGACAGCCATGCCACGTCCCCTCACAGCCATGCCCCCTCGCTCACTCTCAGTTGTCATCTCCAGACTCCAGAGGTCTTTCCACGTGCAACTTCTCCCACAACAAGTCCCTAGGAGCCAATCGGCATGAAAGTGGAGTGTGTTGGCTACTGAGAAGGGCCTTCTCAGTAGCTGACTCACCTCTTTTCACTTTGATTGGCTCCAATCAGCAGGAAAGGACAAGGAAGCTTGTTAGAAGGCTGTTCTTAGTGGCCAACACACTCCCCTTTCATGCTGATTAGCTCATAGGACACTGGAGACATTGGGGCCCTGCTGTCAAAAACGTAAAGGGTCTAAGACCCCCTGAGACCCTGGACCACTACACCCCTGATATTTTGTAATGGTTTTTATGGATAATTACAGATTGGTGGATCTTTGCTTTGTTTTCCTTTTTTTGCCAGGAAGTCCTCTCTACCTTCATATGGGTGAGATTGTAGATGGTGTAGATATGAGGGCAGAGGTCGGCCTCTTGACCCGAAATATACTTATCCAAGGAGAGATGGAGGATTCTTGTTATGGACTAAACCACTGCCAGTTTTTCAGCTTTGATACCTTTGGAGGGCAAATTAAAGTAAGTGCATTCTCAGTGAACATCGACCAAACCCAATCCAGATATTTCGGGATCTGAATCTCCCAGTCTTAAAAAGAAGTACCCAAAAGTCTGGGAGTTGTATCCAGTGCTAGTCCTACTGGGGGAGACATTTGATTCAGTTTGCATTTAAAGTCGAATTGATCAAATTCACACTTTCTGAAACAATGTGAGAAGCAACACACAGCCATCCTTCGAAATTCACACTTATCCAAATGTTGCGATGGAATTCTCCAACCAAGGAATGTTTACAAAAATGCATATGTTAGGGGAAAAAGTGTGCCCAACAGAAATATATTGGTGAAAATAACATACAAAGATACATTATATTAGGATAAATTGCTTGCAAAAAAAGTATACATCAAGTCAAAACTGCACCTAAAAATGTATGCATTAGGAGCAATTAGCACTAAAACGCTGAACAGTCTTCATGAGGATTTTTTTTAAATCTCACATTGCTGCAGAAATGTTCAGAACTAAAGTTAAAAAAAATCAGAACCCGAAAGAATTTAAACTAACAGATCATCCCATCTACTCAGAATACCAGGCCCACTCAGAATGAACCCACTGAAATGAATGGATGTGAGTAACTTAGGTTCATGAGTGTCCACAGGTCTACTCTGAGTAGGACAGCTGGATATAATCCTTGGTTAACAAAATGTACACAATTGTGTAGGTCTAGGGTTCTGTCCATGGCAGGCACCTCCAGGCTCCAAAGCAAGAGTCAAAAGCCATTTCCTCTTGCTCCTCACCCCCTGGCTACTGTTCCTTCCCTTGTCAATCACTGCTGTGCCACTGCCCACCAAACTTCTGCCTTTGGCACAGGTGCCTTGATTTTTTTCCTTACTTGGCTGATTTCCCTTCCTCAGCTGGCTGAGGAAGTGTCTCCCAGACTGGCACCACTTTGCTAAGGTGCCCAGTAAGGATCATGGAGTCAGGAGATTCAGTGTAACACTTGATAACTGGTTCTCAGTTGAGCCAGTGTAAAAGAGTTGGGACATGATATCTTAGAAATCTGGACTAGAGTATGTCTCCTGTTTTTCAATATCTCAAAATCTTGCACGTATGAGTGGTGCTCAAATGGAAATTGGAAATGAGAGCTGTTTGTAACTGTTGCCTCCCCCCCCATCTCTCGTAAAAGTCCGTAAGGGCATTTTGTTAGAGTTTTGGGTAGGTATACAGTGCAGTAGAGTGCAGAAATAACTGGTCTGTTAAGACGGGTAGTTAGAAGAGTAAAGAAATTTTACAGTTTATTACTATGACAAGGCAGAGCCATACATGCTGAAGCAACCATGTGGCTTCTACTCAGGGAACCGTGACTAACTGAGAACAAAGGCAGGAAGAGAAGGAGGAAGGGGAGGAGCAAATCCTGCAAAAATAATGAACACTTCAGAGGAAAAATCAGCAGAGGGAAAAGGGCAGTTGTTCCCCACTGGTTCAGGTCACTTATAACATGCACTGGTATTTTACTCCCAGCACATCTCTATCTTGTGCAAGATGTTGCCACCTTAGAGAAGCCTTGTTTGGTCACTCTAGAGTATCATCACTCTCTTGGAGGCTCTTCTGGTAGAGCACAGGATGTGGAACCTATGGCCTTCCAAATAATGATGAACTCAGCTCCTCTCAGTGCCAGCCAGCATGGCCAGTAATGATAATAATAATAAATAAATTGATGGGAGGTTCCCCATCCCTGCAGTAGAGGAAGAGGGGGTGGTAGTTGAAGATGGCAATGCGCACCAAGTTACTCTGCCTCTCCCCTAAATTTTCTGCCAGTGATGGGAACAGCTCCCTACCTTGTGGCTGGACTCTCTGAATTCCATTCATATGGGGCTTTATAACTGAAAACCGAAAGTACCTACTACAGGTCACCAAACATAGCAAGCACAGAATCATAGAATCATAGAATAGTAAAGCTGGAAGGGGCCTATAAGGCCATCAAGTGCAACCCCCTGCGCAATGCAGGAATCCAAATCAAAGCATCAGAAGCTTCAACCTACGCGGCTGTTTCTATGCTACAGCCTGGATCTTACTTGCAATCCTAGGGTGAAGCTGCTAAGTTGCAACGGTGCAGCTATCCATGGTGCCTCATGCCGAGTTCTTCTTCATTGTTTAGCAGCTTGCGGGATCAGGCCATCCACCCAGCTTAGATGACATGTATATTTACTCGGTGTTTCTCACCACGGTTACCATCCTGAGCTACCTTTCAAACTGGAAAAAAATTCTGCACACGCTTTGTTCAGTGGGGGGAAAAAAGTGCTTGTCCAAGTATCATTTTGTGCTTCTTCTTTCTGCCACGCGCTCTTTCCTTTGATGTCTCTTTGTCTCAATAGATCCAAAAGGGTTTTGCCTCTGTCCACATGGCAGGAGTGGAGCTGAAGAACATGGGCCAGCAGATACTGGGCAGCTATCCTGTACATTTCCACCTGACGGGAGATGTGGATGAGAGAGGAGGCTATAACCCACCATCCTACCTAGACAACCTGGCCATTCACCACTGCTTCTCAAGATGTGTTGCCGTCCACGGAGCCAATGGTCTTTTGGTAGGCATTTGTTTTCCTTTTTCCTGCTGATGCCACTAAGAATGTTAGAGAACGCCAATGAAAATGGGAGGAGAAATTG
Organism: Rhineura floridana; assembly: GCF_030035675.1. Lineage (NCBI taxonomy): Eukaryota > Metazoa > Chordata > Lepidosauria > Squamata > Rhineuridae > Rhineura > Rhineura floridana. Next base: position 15,173,573 of record NC_084493.1, on the reverse strand, counting down.
CCAATATTTGCTTATTTATCTTATGTCTGGAAAAGACATCAATATGATCAATATTTCTGGTTGATTCTTTTAGTCCACAGATAATATGTAATTGATTACATGCCGCCGCCCCCTTTTGCATTGAATTTTCTTTGCATGGAGTAATTAATGAGAATGTAATTTACATAGTTATGTAAATTACATAAGATATAATTTCACCACAGCGGACAGCAAGATGAATAATATGGGTTTTGGCAGAAGACAGACTGCAGAGGAACAGAAACAGGGCTGCATGTGATACATACGGGGTGGAACAGAAAATGATGCTTTCTTATAGCCCTGATGTCCAGCCAGATTCACTTTTATTACAGTTTGTTATCTGAAATTCCGTCATCTGTCTTTCATGTTCTCCTTGTCAAAGGTTTTCCAAATTACCACCCATTTTAACATGCCTTAATTAGCAAAAAAAGATTAAAAGTATTTTGTTGTTGTTGTTGCTAAGATGGCCTAGTCCCATGGGATGCAATCCAGGCAAAATTTAGGAGACGGTCCTATTGATTTATGTTCCTAAAAGAACAGAACACAGCATTTGAAAACGATGTGGATGTGTGTGTTGCGGTATGTCCGCATTCCATACAGAAAGAGGAAGGACAAAATGCAGAAATCTAAATAAGGTTAATTGTTGGATTGATTATGTCAGGGTAGATAATGCTTTACTGCATATTTGAAAGGTCTTGGAATAACGAGAGCAGGGCAAATACATAGCGAAAGTCTGTTCCTTCTAGCAATTTAGGGCCCATCTGAGCTTTTAAATTTGAGATGCTTTGGGATGATTCCAAACAGCAAATTTATATATAGCTCTGCAACACAATAAATGACCTTCGAGCTCTCCAGCGATGTGTGTTGATGGCTGTTCTATGACATTCTATCATCGTTTGCTTTGACACTCAACCTATCACGCAACATGAGGCTGAAGGAATCTGGCCAAAATGTTTATCGGAATGCATAATCCAGGCCTATAGCCAGAAGTGTGTGTGTGTGTGTGTAGTGTCAGAGGGTATGTAGCAGGAGGGATCATAAGTCAATGCAAAACAAACCTTAACAAAAGCAGTCCCATATGTTTAAAGGTGTTTTTTTGTTGTCAAATCTAAAATTTAAAAATAAATGCCAAATGCTTGTCCTCCAGTGTGATTTGATACATTGTGCATATATGTGTCTGTCAGAGTAATCAGGCTTGTGCACCCAAGGAATAGGGCCTTTTTGACTGTGGCCCCATGCCTAAGGAATTCTGTTGCAACTGAAATGCTTCATGCCTCATCTTTGCAGGTGTTCAAATGGGGACTAAAGGCCTATTCAACTGCCTCGAATGAGGATCTCTGAGGCTGCTTTTTATGGGGCTCCTCTGTTTGAGAATTATTTATATTCGTTCATTCTTCTGCGCTGAATTCTCTTTGATTAGTATGTTTGTTAGATTGTTTATCCGTTGCATTATTTTATGATTTGGGATTGTAAACATTCATGTGTTTTTTGTGGACTTGTATGTTGAAAGCTGCCTTGAGAGGATTTTATCCTAAAAGGCTGTTTATACAATTAAGTGGTGTAATAGACTGAACATTTGATCTGAATTCAAAACTCTGCTTGACCACAAGGGACTGGGTAGTTTCCAGGCCAGTTGCCATCGTTTAAGGCAGGGATAAAGAACTGGTGGCTCTCCAGATGTTGGTGGACTACAGCTCCCATCATCCCCAACCACTGACAGTGCTGGCTGGGGCTGATGAGAGTAATGGTCCTTGTACACTAAAGCCAGATTGGAGTGATGACAATTTTTCCAATCCTCACTTGGCATCATGTGGGCTAACAATATAAAAGCTCTTTGAAGCAGTAGGGCACTTCATTGCTGTACCACAAGAACCACCAAACAGGGCGGATGGATGGGAAAGATTAATGAGAGATGAGGCTTGTAGTTCCCTCTGCCTCACACACAAACACATGCACACGGCTTTCCTTCCTGTGCTTGTCATTGGATTTTGGCTCAGCCTTAGACTAAAGAGAGTTTTCCTTTTAAAAAAACAATGCTGAATGTTTGAGGATAGAGGCCAGAATATTTATCAGTGGACACATCTTGACCCACTAGGACAAGAGAAACCAACTTGTACTCCTAAAGTTGGGCTACAACTCTCATCATCCCTGACAGTTGGCCATACTGGCTGGGGCCATTGGGAGTTGAGCCCTCCAGATACTATTGGAATAGCATGTTGGCCATCGCCACACTTGGATTTTTGGATGCAACACTTTTCATTAGAGAAGACAGTGGAGACCCGTGGCTCCAATGTCAGTGGTTTCAGCACCTTTCAGCACCTTGGACATCTCCTTAAAGTTTGGACTAAAACCGGGAGTGGATTCACTGCTCCGCTGACATTGGAGCCACCAGTCTCCACTGAGACAAAATAACCCTATATTTTTTTAACAAGCATAGTTCTTTTTCTGTGTGCATGGTTTGTTTAGGTGAAAGATACTATTGGCTATGATACCCTGGGGCACTGTTTTTTCCTGGAAGATGGGACGGAGCAGCGGAATACATTTCATCACAACCTGGGGCTCCTTACCAAGGCAGGCACCATCTTGCCAACGGACCGCAATGAAGCCATGTGCCTTGCCATACGTGAGAACGTCTATGGTGGGTATGTTCCTGTCCCGAGCATGGACTGCATGTAAGTAAAACTTCAGCTGAGGAAATTCTTGCATGCATCCATAGAATACATGCAATAATTCTCCCCCCCCCTAATTTAAACAAGGGGCTGGGTGAAAAGTAAAAATGGTTGTATAGGCCAGTGTTCTTCAACCTTGGGTCCCCAGATGTTGTTGGACTACACATCCCATGATCCTTTGGCCAGTGGCTAAGCTGGCTGGGGATGATGGGGGTTGTAGTCCAAGAACATCTGGGGACCCAAGGTTGAAAAACAGTAATCTAGACTATTTACAGTAGTACATTGTTTATTGCACTACCTACCCATCTTGTTTAGTGGGTGGCCAATACAGAACACAGTAATGCACTTGGTATCTAGTGTGTATATATCCTATTAAGTTGCACTGTTTGCAATTGCATTGAAGAAAATCAAGAGAGAATTTTGAACCAAATGTCACTGGTTTGTAAAGGTGACTTGTTAATTTCAGCAAGCTAAAGGTGAATATTCCAAATTCGCCCTTCCTGAAATACTATGCGAATTGAAATACAGCAATCCATTGAAATGTGCACTCTCTGAATTTTACAATACAGTTCTCCAGCCAAATATTGTATACAAAAATGCATATGTTACTGAAAACAACATACAAAATGCATTGCATTAGGGGAAATTGCTTTGCAAAATAATATACCAAGATCTGTTTCTTGGGAGAAATTTGCACTAAAGCACTGATGAACTCTCCTGAGGACTTGCTTTTTAAAAGAATTGCAAATTGATTTAGAAATGTAAAGAACTGAAGACTGGAAAGATGGGAAACTGAGAAAAACCAAAATTGACAAATTTGCCAATCGCTACCCTTGATAGACTGCCATCAACTGGCCCAACAAATGTGGGTTCAGAGATTGGTGATAGACTGAAAGGAAATGTTGGGGGGTTTTTTACACTGCTTTTTGTTTCTTCTGCAGAGCCAAAATCATTTTCTGCTAATGGTTTCTTAATTACGATTTACAATGGGGCCTGTAATGAGCTTCCATGAAATGCCTGACATCACTTAAGGCATTTAACTTCACATAAAGGATACAATTTATTGCATTATGTGGAGTTTTTAGGCTTAATGGCGGTATCGTGGCCACGCTCCAGTCACTGCAGTTTCATAATATTTTCATTTCTTCCTGTGTAGTGACTTCAAATAAATCTTTCTTTTCCCAGGGCTGTCAGCTCCTTTTGGATTGCTAACCCGAATAATAATCTTGTAGAGAATGCGGCTGCCGGTGCTCAGGTAATTTCATTTTAGACAGTTCAAGGCTGTACATTTGTCTTCAGCCATGAAAGCATATCTGCATTAGAATCTTAAATTATGTTCTTTAAACAGGTTCCTCCCTGGCCCCCAGTGGAACTCTGGCTATTGTAGTTGTTGTGAGAATGCTAAGAACTTCCTACGGGCCTGTTGGCAGATATTTTGTGGCAAAGAATACACAGACAGGGAGTGAGGACATTATAAGTTAGCTGAAACCACAACCTACGTACAAACTGGGCTATCTTTCTCTTAACTTCTAGTAAAGAAATGAAATATGAACACTGTGTCCTCAAGAGTCATATTGATGCCTTTGTATTCATTGACCACAAAATTGGGAAGTAGGATTTCCTCCTTACTAAGCCATTGGGTGAAATACTAGCAATTTCTAGATATTTTTGTATATCCACAAAGAAAAACTAGACCCTTAACTGATATATTCCTGGGAATGGGTTTGGAATATCCCAAAAGTGTCTGCAAACCCTTTTTGCTATTCTCAGTCTCTAAACAAAGCCTGGATAATTTATTTATTTTATTTTTCTCTCCTGTCCTTCAAAGATCTCAAGGTGGCAATCACGGTTCTTCCCTTCTCCATTTTATCCTCCCAACAACCTTGTGAGGTAGGCTAGGCTAAGAGATTAGTGGCTGGCATAGGATCACCCAATGAGCTTCATAGCTGAGTGGGGATCCAGGCCCGGGTCTTCCAGGTCCTAGTCCAACTCTCTAACCACTAGACCACACTGGCTGACACAAATTACGATGTGCCATGCCAAAAGAGGTCCACCAGCCACATTTTGTGGACTGCCAGTGGCTTGCTACCCTTGACCGCCCCAATACTTTCACTGCTTGTAAAACTCAAAAGAAGAGTTTTTTTATGGAGCTGCTGTTGGGCAACTTAGGAACATAGAGATCTGCCTTATACAGTCAGAGCATTGATCTATCTAGCTTAGTACTGTCTACACTGACTGGCAGTGGTTCTCCAAGGTTTCAAGCAGGGTTCTTTCCCAGGCCCATCTGGAAATACTAGGGATTGAACTTGGGACCTTGTACACCCCAAACAGATGCTCTCCCGCTGAGCTATGTCTCAGCTGTGGTTGACGAACTGGCAAGTTACAAAGTGTGTGCAGGCCTATGCTGTCTTCATCATGAGGGTACAGTTCCCTGGGACTCCTCTGCAGGGAAGCCATAATAGTCAAATGGATTTGAATTTTTCATCATGTAGGCACATCTTCAGGGTGCTTTGATGCCTTATTAAAACAAAAAATCATCCAGATGTGTGCAGCAGTTGTTTTTTAAATGTCCTTTTGTGTTTTTTAGATGTCTTTTGAAGTTTAATTCTGTTGTGCTTGTTTGCGTCAGGCAGGCAGAATGTGGCCAGAGCAGGATCTGAGGATTCTTCTGTTTTGTTTTATTTTCCTGTTCTTCTTCAGGATGTTGGAATATGGTACATCTTCCACCGGGTTCCTACTGGACAGTCTGAAGGACAATATCCGGCGGGCCAATCTGAACTAACTCCTCTGGGGACATTTTACAACAACAGAGTCCATTCCAATTTTAAGGCACGTTCAGAACATCTGCAAATACTGAACACTTTCAGCCCAAGGGCCCGATTCCATCATGGACAACTTTCTGGGGGTTGCATGCCAGTGGTGGGCGGGGCCAGGTGCAGAAGTGGGCAGAGCATTGGATGTGACCTTTATCTGCATACAGCTAGTGCTTCTGTTCCTCTTTTCCTTGGGCCATCTGCCTGCCCTGCCTTTTTCCTAGGATGGCGATGAGGAACCTGTGGTCCTCCCAGATGCTGATGAACTACAATTCCCATCGTCTCTGTCCATTGGCCATATTGGCTGGGGCTGATGGGAGCTGTAGTCCAGCAACGTCTAGAGGGCCACAGATTTCCCAGCCCTGCTCTAGGATTTGAGCTGCTCAGTCAGTGGTAAGTCAGAAGCCATTTTCTGCCTTGCTCTGCCTTCTTCTCTGACATTGGCTATTCCCTAATCTTTCTCAGAACCTTTACCACAACCAGCAGAGATACATCAATATGTTTTAGCAAATGTGTATATATGGTGCTGTGCTTCATGTGTGCATTCCTTAGGGGAAGGGCCATAGCTCAGTGGTAGAACATCTGCTTTGTATATAGAACGTCCCAGGTTCAATCCTGGACATCTCCAGGTAAGACTGGGAGAGACTCCTATCTGATATTTTGGAGAGATGCTGCTGGTCCACATAGACAGTACTGAACTAGATGGACCAATGGCCTAATTCAGCATAAGGCCGGTTCCTATGTTCCTGTGCACACGCGCATGCATCCATGTGTGTGCGCATGTGTGTCCACAAGCGACTCCCAATGACAATGATTTCTCTCCTTTTTATAGCTTTCCCCTTGTCTACTTCCACAATTCCCAAGTCTCATCATTCACCTTAATAGCACACTTGGGCAGTCTATCAGTCTATATCACCTATCAGTGTGGAAGTGGAATGGGGCTACCTCAAAATAAGAATGGTTTCTGCATATTTGAGCAACTCCTTAGTAGGGATGGGAGATAAATTCAATTCAGTTCTCTTTTAAAGGTGAACTGGTCAAATCTGCACGTTCCCCATCAACAGGCTAACCAAAACACAACCATCCTTTGAAATTTGCACCTTCCCGAATTTTTGCAATGCAGCCAAGCAATGTATACAAAAATGCACATACCAGGGTAAAGTGTGCATATAAATGCATAAATGCCATTGGCCATGCTTGTTGAGGCTGATGGCAATTGTAGTTCAGCAACATCTGGAGGGCCACAGGTTTTCCACCCTTAATATTGCCACCTCCTTTGCAATAAGCTTTCGATCTTCTTTACCATGTACGGCATAGTTTGCTTGTTCAGAAATAATTGAACTCAGATGGTGAAAAATATACTTGTATAATAATTTTCCAGGCTGGCTTGTTTATTGGGAAAGGAGTCAAGACGACGAAAGCCAGTGCTGAAAATCCTCGAGAATATTTGACGGTGGATAACGCCAGGTGTGTAAACAAAATGTCATGCTGCCATTTGCGGCATGTTGAGTTTAATTTTATTGCTTTAGACGGATTTTCAGTCTGTTCAGTGCTTCTGTCTTTGTATTTTGGAGTGTGAGGGTCTGCAAGTCTATTACCTGGCAAAATATTCAACATCTAATGAGATGGGAGACTGCAAGACAGTGTGGTGCAGTTGTTAGAGTTTTAGACTATGACTGGGGAGGCTTAGGGTCAAATCTCCATTCTGCCACAAAACTCTCACTTGGAAACTTTGGGCCCATCACTATTTTCTCAACCTACTCTACCTCACAAGGTTGTTGTGATGACAAAATGGGGAGGGGATCATATATACCGCCTTGAGCTGCTTAGAGAAAACTGGAATAAAATATAAGCTGTCCACAGATAACTGGTGTGCTTCAGTGGTCCATTTGCAAAAGTAAAGGTGTGCATATTCATGGGACCCCACTGTGGTGGGGTGAAATCAGCTTCCAAGAACCCCTGCCATCGACAATCAAGCCTGCTCTTATTGGCCTAGCCTTATCCTGGTTCTGTTTCTTGGTCATGCTAGTCCATGATAGAACGTTGAGAATTTACTTTGTCTGTAATAGACTCACCCACTTCTTTTAAATAGAAAATTTAAAAATAAGTCAGGGTAGCTGGAGAATCGGTCTGTAACACTTCACCTTTTGTACAGCACAATTTGAGTGTCCAGAACACTTAACAGAAACTATAAAGGTAATCTTTAACAATAATCAAATTGGTCAGTATTATTAGTCTCTATTTTGCAGATAAGAGGATAGGTTGAGAGAATAGCAGTTTCCTCAAGGCTATCTGGTGAGTTTGTGGTCCAAGTAAGATTTAACTGTGAACACTTGGCTGCTATAGAAATTGTTCTTTTAGTGTGGCAGCACCTACTCGTTGGAACTTCATATTGATGTGTTCAGACTAGGGATGGAAAGATGTGTCAGTCTTGGTTCTTTCAGTTTTTTACTTTTCTAATGTTAAATTCAGTTCTCTACATTTCTGCAGCAATCTGCAAATTTTTATGAAACTTTTTCATGAAAATTCTCCACCATTTTAGTGCAAATTTCTCCAAATAAACACATTTTTGTAGGCAGTTTTGACAAAGGTACACATTTTTGCAAGCCATTTCTCATCACATTATGCCTTTTTGCATGTTATTTTCACTCATATATTCATTTTAATGCACACTTTCCCCTAATATATGCATTTTTATAAATATTGTTTAGTTGGCGAACTGCACCCCAAAATTCTAATAAATGCAGATTTCGAAGGATGGCTATGTTTCAGTTCTCATATTGTTTCAGAAAGTGCGAATTTGATAAATTCGGCTTGAAACGTGAACTGAATCGAAATTCTCACCCATCCCTAGTTCAGACACGAAATTAGCAGATTGCCAATTATCTATTAGATGCAACTTTTTTCTCTGTCAATTTCATGTTACACCATTCTATTATGAGCGATAAATCAATTATGTAGCTCATGAAAATCTTGCCAGGCGATGTCTACACTTTGTGAAATGGTTGTCTGACTTTCAGTTCTGGGAGGTGGAAAACAAAGACCAGTTGTAGGATCTAAAACTCAAGATGAGGGATGGGAGAGAAATTTGATTTAGTTTGCATGAAAAAAAATCTACCAATTCCGCACTTTCTGAAACAATGTAAGAACCAAAACATAGCCATCCTTTGAAAATTGCACTTATCCAAATTTTCCAGTGCAGTTCTCCAACCAAATAATGTTTACAAAAATGCATTATATTAGGGAAAAAGTGCGCATAAAATGTATTTATTTATTTATTTATTAAATTTATATCCAGCCCTTCCTCCCAGTAGAAGCCTAGGGCTGCAATATTAGTGAAAATATATAGTGAAAATAACATTCAAAATTCATTATATTGGGGGAAATGGTTTGCAAAAATGTGTACAATCGTCAAAATTGCATATAAAAGTGTGTTTATTAGGAGAAATTCACACAAAAATTGCAAATTGCTGCAGAAATGTGAAGAACTGGATTTAATATTGGAAAAAATCAGAAACTTCTATCCCTAAGATTGGCTTGTTCCATAATTTTGCATAATTTTATTTTGACCTTTTGTACACTGCTTTGAGGGCTCTAAATAGAATGAGTGCTCATGGCTGACCCTTAAGCCAAACTTTTGAGCAACTTCTGCCAGACAGAACATCCGGAAGCCTCGATTGTGCAAATTAATTACCTCTCCTTGCCCCCTTCCGCAAGGTGGATGGGTAGGGACTTATGGTGGCAGAGTGTGGAATTCATGCAAAGGCCAGGCCTGCCTCACACATGCACATTTGCCACCTGATAACTGAAACCTCAGATCATGTCTAGCCCATGTGATTAAGCCATTGCAGACCATCAAACACCACTGCTGGAATTTGCACATCAAGCTACACACAACACTTTTCAGTGGAGCCCTCTCACACAGACAGGTGTAGACCAATCCCGTGATGCTCTATGCATGTCTGAAGTTGCCCAGGGTTCTGCACATTTGAGAAGCCTCAGAAGTTTGATGCATGGTCTGGGATAGAGAAAGGGAGATGAGAAGTTGCCAGGAGGGTTTCCTGGGACACCTTCCAGAATGATGAACTATCTCCACTCCTTGGGGCTTCTACTGTTCTATTCCAACACTTGCTATTTTTAGCCATGCAGTACCATGAGCAGTCATAAACCCAGCTTGCATTTTTGAATGCGTCCCAGCTTACATTTTCCTGTGGCCAAAAATACCGGAACGCTGAGGCTTTGTTTCAGTTGAAGTATTTGGGGAGCATGGATAGCTTTTTTCTGTATTGATGCTTGTGTATCTAATATCCCATTCTGCTAGGGTCTTGGTGATTTAACCTCATTCTTTTCCCCAGGTTCCGCCCACATCAGGACGCTGACCCTAAAAAGCCACGGATCCCTGCTGTAATTGATGGCCTTATTGCTTTTAAAAATAACGACCACGGAGCCTGGGCTAGGGGTGGAGATATTGTCTTCCGCAACTGTGGGTAGGTGTCTTGAAAACACTGCACTTCTTTTCCGCTGCTTCCTGTGCTAAAATGACCATAATGGTCCGAATAGAAGCCACCCCCGAATATAGGCTGGACTCATCAGTCTCTAGCACCATCCAGTGTTTTTTTATTATCTAAAAAAAATGTGCAACATCTAGATTCATCTCACAATGAGTAACTCATTAGGCATCCAGCACCATCTGTCAGGAATGACCGGTGATCCTTTAAAAAAATTACCAAAGTCCCATGTGGTTCCCAAGGGCCATCTTAAATCATGGCTTCTCTACCTATAAGAGCATGATAATATAAGCTGCACTTGGGTTTTATAGAAGCAAGTTGGGGGGGGGGAAGTGTGGCCTATATTCAGGCCAATACGGTGTGTATGATAATGATAGGGGGTTGTTTCCGGTGTTACTCATTGAAATTAATATATGGCTATCTTGGATCTATTAATGTTAAAGGGTCTACTGAGTATAACTTAGTTGATGCCATATTTTAATAGCTTGTACCCTGCTTTGGAGGTGCGATTGTTCCCAGGTAGATGGTCTATAAATCAGTAAAGAACTGCCTCTGTAAGGTGCGGTTGGGGGTGGAGGGTGAGAAAGTAGCACCCCGCATTTCCTCCAACTCACATCTTTTTGTATGTTTTCTTTTTTGCCCCTTCCTAGTTTTGCAGACAATGGGATCGGGCTCACTTTAGCCAGGTGAGTTCTCCTTTCTTAACAGGGTCATGTTTGTATGAAACCAGTACTCTAATTATGAGAGGGGTGTGTGTGTGTGTGTGGTTCTCTGGATGCAGGGATGGGAAATCTGTGGTCCTCCAGATGTTGCTGGACTCTAGCTCCCATCAGTCCTGACCATTGGCCATGCTGATGGGGCCTGATAGGAGTCCAGCAACATCTGGATGGTCCAGAGCTTGGAAAAGTTACTTTTTTGAACTACAACTCCCATCAGCCCAATCCAGTGGCCATGCTGGCTGGGGCTGATGGGAGTTCTAGTTCAAAAACGTACCTTTTCCAAGCTCTGGGAGGGCCAGAGTTTCCTCATCTCTGCATTTGGCTACTGTAGCTAATAGCCACTGACAGACCTATCCTAAGTGAAAATGCATAGCCTTTCAAACACCCGCACAAAAGCCATCAGAGGCTCAGTAATTCCATATCTTATGCACTGAGCAAAGGAATTATTCTTGCATCTGTTCTGAATTTATCGCCCATTTTATTGGATGCCCCACTATTTTATGGTGGAAGAGAAATTTCTTTCTATCAGTTCTCACCGTATCAGTCATAATTTTGTAAACCTTTCTCATCCCTGCTCGCCCCGTGCTTAAGCCATCATCTAGGGACCATAGCTCAGTCCCAGAGTGTGCGTTTTGATTAGGGAAAGTCCCAGGATCTCCAGGTGAGTTTTTTTTAAGCATAAAGGTGATGGGAGAGAGCAATTCTTTCCCCCGCCTGAGAACCTGGAGTTTTGCTACCAGTCGAGGTAGATCAAGGATGGGGACAGATGTTTTTGGATTCCCCATATCCCTGTTTTAGATAAAGGCCCTTGTCCATCTATGTGAATGGGAAGCCATATACATATGTCTCAACATGGTGCCTTCCAGATGATGCCATAAAGGCCCCAACCTGGTGACCTCTGGAAGATGTTGGACTCCAACTCCAATCAGACCTTGCCTGCATGGTCACTGGTCAGGGATGATGGGAGTGGTAGTCCTGCATCTTCTGGAGGACCTCAGGTTCTCCATCTTGTAGCAGATGGACAAAGACTCTTAGCTGGTTTAAGGCATCTTTCTGTATTCCTATAAATGATAAAGCAGATGAATGTAGGAAGCTACCTTATAACAAGAAGGGTTCACAGTACCTTTTAAAGTTTTCAGGAACTTCAAGTACCGAGAAAGCCCAGAGAAACAATGAGGTTCTTACTTAATTAAGCAAATCCCTAGCAAACTCAGGGTTTCACTGTTTTTCAGCCTTGGATCCCCAGATGTTGTTGGACTACAACCCCCATCATCCCCAGACAGCATGGTCAATGGTCAGGGATGATAGGAACTGTGGTCCATCAACATCTGGGGACCTAAGGTTGAAGAACACTGTCCTAGAGTTTCTCTCTCCCTTTTTTTGCTAGCTTGTCTGAGGAAGCATTTATCATGCCCTAAAATGGAATTGGCATTGGATAACTTTGTAGCCATAGAAATTCCTCCTGGGATCCTGGACAGTTTTCAAGATAGAGCTGTGTCACAAGTGTGACAGCTGTGAGAATGATGATGGAAATGTAAAAATGGAAATGGACTGCCTTCAAGTCGATCCCGACTTATGGCGACCCTTTATGGTTTTCATGGTAAGCGGTATTCAGAGGTGGTTTACCATTGCCTTCCTCTGAGGCTGAGAGGCAGTGACTGGCCCAAGGTCACCCAGGGAGATTCATGGCTGTGTGGGGATTCGAACCCTGGCCTCCCAGGTCATAGTCCAAGACCTTAACCACTACACCACGCTGTAGAAAGCTGCCTTTTCCTGAGTCAGACCATTGGTCCATCTAGCTCAGTATTGCTGACAGTGGTGGCTCTCCAGGATTATAGGCAGGAGCTTTTTCCAGCCCCTACATGGAAATTCCCGGGATTGAATCGGGAATCTTCTGCATGCAAAGCAGATGCTCTTTGAGCTAAGACCCTTCTCGTAACTGTTTTAGCTGTTTCTCAAGAGCAAAAGTGTTTCAGCCTTTTCTATCATTTTGGTTGCCCTTTGCCGTTACCTGCTATAACACCAGAATCGGGCCTGATTTCAAACGCACCTCCACTGGCAGAACGGCTTTGAACTGTGCTCATACTTGCCATCTGATTTTTGTTTTGTTCTTGTTTGTCTAATTATAGCGATGGAACTTTCCCCATAGATGAAGGCTGCAGCCTAGAAGTGACTCATTCCGTCTTTGTTGGCGAGAGCAACAATGTTGGTTCCCGGGGAGGGCAAAACAGTTACTGGGGGAGAGGAGCCAACGGAGAATATAGGACACTGCCCCGAAACAAGTAGGTCATTCACAGATTGTGGTTTCCTTTGGAAATGAATTGGCATGGGAGAAATGTATTCGAACTGGGAGTTCCTGCAAGCATGCAAGCCTCCTGAAAAGGGAGTAACATATCACGGGTGCTTTTAAAATGATTACTGCCGTTGTCGTGACAAGCAGGCCATTTGTGGTTGGAGTCCCTGCCGTTCCTGTCGGTGCCACCATCTGGCAATGGGTTGTGAGGATCAAGGAAGGGCCATAGCTCAGTGGCAGAGCATCTGCCTTGCATACAGAAGGTCTCAAGTTCAATCCCCGCCATCTCCAGGTAGGGCTGGGGACGTCCCCTGTCTGAAACCCTGAAGAGCTGCTGCCGGTCAGTGCAGACAATACTGAGCTTGAGGGACCGGCAACTTGACTCGGTATAAAGCAGCTTCCTTCGTTTCTGACAGGGGTTGTTCAGTTTTGTCCCCAGTGCAATGCTTTGTTCTTCCCATATCCTGAATGGCAGCCATGCGCTTGTTTGGTGGGCAATCCTACCTTGTTTGGACTGCGGGTTGAATTTTGCCCTCCCCCCATCTCCCGGGCTGCAACCCATGAACTTTGGTTCTTGGAGCTCACCAAGTGGGACTCTGGGACAAGAGGTTTCAAAGGAGCCCTCCTGTTCCAGCCAGCCAATTAAGCCTTCCTCCAATGGGCCATTCCATCTCTTTGGCCTCCACTGTCACCATTGCCCCATCTTTTCCTTGTCCAACTAGCACTCAACATTCTGTGGCAACTGAGCATGCTCAGTCCTCATTGGGCTGTTGCTTTCCCCCCTCCTCTCTGTTAAGGTGCTTCTGCAAACCTTGTGGTTCTCCAGGGCACTGTGATACCTCCCCCTTGTTTTTCAGTGGCCCCAACTTGGCTCCATTTCTTTCGGCACCCTCCACCTGAGTTAATTTTTATTTATTTATTTATTAAACTTGTACACCGCCCCATAGCCGAAGCTCTCTGGGCGGTTTACAATAACTAAAAACAAATACAATTTAAAATACATCTTTTAAAAAACAATTTAAACCACAATTTAAAAATCTAAAACAATATAGAACACATGCTAAAATGTCTGGGAGAAGAGGAAAGTCTTGACCTGGCGCCGAAAAGATAAGTGTTGGCGCCATGCGCACCTCGTCAACCAAATCATTCCATAATTTGGGGGCCACCACTGAGAAGGCCCTCTCCCTTGTTGCCATTCTCTGAGCTTCCCTCAGAGAAGGCACCCGGAGGAGGGCCTTTGATCTTGAATGTAGTGTACGGGTGGGTTTGTATCGGGAGAGGCGTTCCATCAGGTATTGTGGTCCCAAGCCGTGTAAGTTCACTGTTAGGAGGAGTGATGGGAATCTTATCTGCAGCCCTTCTCTTTGATATTTCCCGAGGCACTACTAGAGTTGTGGTTAGCCAACGTGGTGCCCTCCAGACGGAGATGGGAAGCTCTCTCGATTTGGGTTCTCTCAGTTTCTCATTTTTCCAGTCTTAAATTCAGTTCTCCATATTTCCACAGCAATTTGTGAGTTTTACTTCAGACATATCCAGATGAAAAATTTCCAGCATTTTAGTGCAATTTTCTCCTAATAAAACACATTTTTGTAGGCAGTTTGGACAAATGTACACATTTTTGCAAGCCATTTTTGTCATATAATGCATTGTTATATGTTATTGTCACTCATATATTCATTTTTATGCACACTTTCCCCTAACACATGCATTTTTGTAAACATTGTTTTGTTGGGGAACTGCATTGCAAAATTCAGTTAAGAGCAAATTTTGAAGGATGGCTGTATTTCAGTTTCCATATCGTTTCAGAAAGTGCACATTTGATAGATTCAGCTTGACATGCAGAATGAATCAAATTTCTGCCCCATCTCTGCCTCTAGATGTTGTGAATGACAACTCCCATTATCTCTGACCATTGGCCATGCTGGCTGAGGCTGATGGGAGTTGTAAGCCAGCAACGACTGGAGGTCACCATGTTGGGGGGGGGCTGTGCTAGAGTGTGATAGAATGCTGGTAACTGGCTTTTTTTGTTCCACCTGTAAATCAAGGAGTTTTCCTATGAAGGATGGTTCTGGGTGCAGAAATGAGTCAAGGAAGAAAGCTGGAGCAAAACTGTGAGATTTTGGGGGGGCGTGGGGGGGGAGAAATTCTGGGTAGATGAGTGAAAAAGTGAGGGGGATCTGGCCTCAATAAATTGCAATGGTCTTTGTCATACTGAAACGAAAGATAAATAATTGTACAGAAATGTTGTACAATAGACTTAAGTGTAGTTCAGGGAATTGAGATGGCATGCATCCAGAATGGAAAGCGAGGACGGTGGAACTTTCCAAAAGAGAAGTATACACTGAGTAGAACAGGGGAAGTGTTGTGAAAACAAAAAGAATTAACAAACTAAAAAAAAAAAAGTTGAACAGATGCACGTTCATAGAGTAGAAATAAGAAGCAGATGTAGAAAACTGAGTTTTGGGGGTGTTTCTGGAGCATGTACCGGTCTGCTTTGTATGTTACATTGAGTCGGACCATGTCTTAGTGTGAATGAGCAAATTTGCAGGCTCATGGGGAGGAGATCACAACTGGTTTGCTCCTCCCTGGGCTTTTTGCTGTTGCACTGAGCTACTACGCTGTGGCTTGGCTTAGACCACATTAATACCATATCTTTATTCCACTATTATTCCACTTTAAGCAGACATGGTTCCGCCCAAGTCCTGGGATGTGTAGTTTGTGAAGGATGCTGGGAGTTTTGAAAAAATGCATATACTGGCACCAAGAGTGCATAAAAATTCATATGTACTATTATTATTATTATTATTATTATTATTATTATTATTATTATTATTATTATTATTATTATTATTATTATACTTCTATCCCATGCTTCCTCCCAGAAGGAGCCCAAGGTGGCAAACAAAGAACAAAACACTAAAAACATCTTAAAACATTTTAAAAATAAAATATTTTTAAAAATCTTTAAAAACATTTTAGAAAGTGATTCCAAAACAGACACAGGCCGGGAAAAGGACTCTACTTAAAAGGCTTGTTGAAAGAGGAAAGTCTTCAGTAGGCACCAAAAAGATACCAGAGATGGCACCTTTCTAATGTTTAAAGGGAGGGAAATCCAAAGTGTCGGTGCCACAACATTAAAGGTCCACTTCCTATGTTGTGCGGAGCAGACCTCCTGGTAATGGTATCTGTAGGAGGTCCTTGTCTGCAGAGCGAAGTGATCGACTGGGAATATAAGGGGCAATATGGTCTTATGGGTCCCAAGCAATATAGGGCTTTATACATCAAAACCAGCACCTTGAACTTGGCCTAGCAACTAATGGGAGCCAGTGCAATTCTTTCAACAGTGGGGTAACATGTTGGAGATATCCTGCCCCAGTGAACAGTCGCATCGCCACATTTTGCACCAGCTGCAGCTTCCAGACCAACCTCAAAGGCAGCCCCACATAGAGTGCATTACAGTAATCTAGAATGGAGGTAACCAGTGCAAGAACAACAGTGGTCAGGCTATCCCGGTCCAGAAAAGGCCACAGCTATCTTACCAGACAAAGCTGGTAAAAGGCACTCCTAGTCACAGAGGTCACCTGGGCCTCTAGAGACAAAGATGGATCCAGGAGCACCCCAAACTGTGAATCTGCTCTTTCAGAGGGTGTACGACCCCATCCAAAGCAGGCAATTGACCAGTTATCCAAACTCGGGAACCACCTACCCATACGTAGTCATATGTTACTTAACATACAAAAATGTATTACTTTAGAGAAAACTGGTCTGTAAAAATGTGTACGTTAGGCAAACTTGCATACAAAAATGTGTATATTACCAAAGTATTGCACTAAAATGTCTATGAATTCTCATGAGGCCTTTTTTTAAAAAAAAAATCACAAACTGATGTGGGAATGTGGAGCACTGAAGACTGGGAAAATGGGAAACTAAGAGACACCAACATTGACAGATTTCCCCATCTCTCTACATGACAGGGATCATTTGAACACCCCTTATCTCCCAACTTAATCTGCCTCACAGCATTCTCACAAGAAGAAATGAGACAGCCCCTTGTAATGCTCTGAGCTCCCTGGAGGGCAAATAAAGCTTGATAAAAATAAATTTGTAACTTTTCAGGAATAGCTATAACTACAAGCCACACTACCTCTTTTTTCTGCTTTTGTTTTTTGTTTTAATCATCTGCAGGACATTTCCAATACGTGGCTTCCAAATATACGATGGTCCTGTCCGGCTGACAAAATGCACATTTAGAAAGTTTACCCCCACCGCTGACAGGCATGCAAGCGCCATTGGCTTCTTCATGAAGAATGCTTGGCAGATAAGCCCTCAGAACAATGCCTCGCTGATCAGAATGGAGAGAAGTGTAAGTGAGGAGACTTGGAGCGTAACTGCCAGCCAGTGTAGACCAGTGTCCTTCAAACTTGGATCCACAGATGTTGCTGGACTACAACTCCCATCATTCCCAGCTAGCTTAGATGATGTTCAGGGATGATAGGAGTTGTAGTCCAACAACATCTGGGGACCCAAGGTTGAAGGATGCTGATGTAGGCAATGCTGAGGTAGATGGAAAATAGCGTTGCCAGGTCCAGAGACTCTGTTTCTTTGGGGTCTCCAGGCGATGCACCCCAATTTCTGGTTTTGGCCAGGGGGGTGCAACAATAGGCCCAAATCTCCCCTTCCCTGGGGAGGCCAATTGCCACACCTCTTCACCCCCCCCCATTGAATGCAACCGAATCCAAGATGGGGGCACATCAATGGGCCCAAATTCTCCTTCCCTGGGGAGATTTAGGTCCATTGTCTCACATACAACCAGCTTTGGAACTGTCTGCATCTCAGTTCCTAACACACACATCCCAATGGGATGCAGCCAGCTCCAGGGCCTGCCCCCCACATAGTAGGGCCCCGCCCCTGAAATTCCAGGGTTTGACCTGGCAACCCTAAAGCAGTGGTTTGATTTGATGGAAGGCAGCTTTCTGTCTAGCATTTCAGTGCTTGACTGACTGTCATATTCATCCTGAATACTCAGAACCTTCCCTCTGATGTTCTGATTATTATTATTTTGGGGGTGTGCAAAGCATGGGTGTGTCATGCACCTCTCTGCTGCTTGTATCCTTGTGGGGAAGGGAAGTTCAGGCCTTTCAGTGAATCACATATTGCAACTTGTTTAAACAAGTTGCCCTTAAGGTCAAACGGAGGGTGAGGCAGTCATCGGTGGTGGCCTCCCATAAGCACATAGAGCTAAGCAGCCAGGCAGAGCAAGCCCAAAGGCTCACGCAAACAGCAGAGTCTGTAAACTCCAAGAGTCTGATCCTGCAGACCACATCTTGAATATTGCAAACCTTGAGCTGGAACTGGACATTACAGAGGATGTGGGCCTGCCACACTCCTCCTCTTCTCTCCCCTAAACATCTGGAAAGATGAAATGTGTGGGTCTGGCATCATGCTTTGAGTTTCCTTTCCTGACTTCATTTTATGTTACATGGTGAGGGCATAGAAGCTTGGAGTGCAATGATGCCAGTGGTGAAGGGCTGCAGATACAGTGGAAGAGCGCAGAGATGCCAGCATCCATGGCACCTCCAACAGGATCGCGCAGGGTGGTGGTGTTGGGAACCTAAGAGAGCCACTGTCAGTCAATGCAGGGATGGGGAACTTGTGGCATTCCAGATGTTGTTGAGCTACAACTCCCACCATCCCCTGATGGCTGGAGCTGAAAGGGGTTGTATAACATCATCTAGATGGCCACAGATTCTTCATTCCAGGACTTGGGCCAGGGATACTTGTGTTCGGATTGTTCCTTGGCTATAAAGCTCACTGGGTAGCCTGAGGGTAAGTCGCTGTTTCTCATTTTAAACAAACTTGCATTATGGTTGTGAGGATCAAGGGGTGTAAGCCCATTGCATCTTTTGGAGCACCTTGGTGGGGGCTACAAGTACCTTAAAACAGTAGCACTGGGAAAATGTCAAGCAAGCAATTTAGAATTGCCACATTTTGGCCTTGAGAGAAGTTCTTTGTTTTTAAGGCAGGGGTAGGGAACCAGGGGTCCTTGGATGTTGCTGGACTACAACTCCCATGCTGGCTGGGGCTGATGGGAGTTGGAATCCAGTAGCATCTGGGGTTCCACAGGTTCCCAATCCTTGCTTTAAGAGTTACATAGCAGACGGAAGTTCAACAAATGCATATTTTCCAGCATAGGAATGCAGTGATGGGAAGGCCTCACTTGTTGTGTTTCTGCCCTGCCATTCAGTTGACAAAGGCACAGAGAACTTGTGATAAGGCCTGGAATTTCCACCATGGAAGTTTTATAATATGGTCTTGTTTAGAATGTGGGACATGAGCAATGAATGGCAATTAGAAACCTGAAATATAGCATAGTAGTTGCAGTAATGATGACTGTGTGCTACTTTTTCTCTTTCTCTAAAGGTTGGGCTCAAGGTATTCTTGGGCAGGCCAGGCCAGTGGTTTGGAGACAACAATAATGATGGTGACAAAGTCTCGATTTTCCACGATTTGGATGGTTCAGTGACGGGGTATCCAGGCACCTTTGTGGGCAGGGCAGACAACTATCTAATTCGTCACCCAGGCTGCCTTATCGTCCCGAGGTGGAATGGAATGATATGCGCTGGGAAGTACGCACAGGTAACTCTGGGCAATTGTTGCATATACAGGGATGTTGCACATTTTCAATGGATTGATGCAAAGCAACTCTGACAATGCTGTGCATATGAAAGGAGGGTGCAGAATGGGGGGGAGGGAGAGGCTGGGGGTCCACGGAGGAGGCAGGCTAGCTGGCAGGGGAGGAGCCTCTGTATCCTTGTGTGAGAGGAAAAATGAATGGATGATGAATGAAGAAAGGAGAGGGAAGGGAAGAGACAAAAAGGGTGTGCCTGCTCACTTTTGACTCTAGCCCTGCCTACTAAGGTATCCATCCCCCCAACCACTTTCCTCCAAAGGAAAGCTCCTAGATCTATCCCCAATCTAGTCAGAAGTAGAATGTGTTTACTGAGAGCAGCACTGTTGTATCTGGGAGGGTCTGCCCTCTCTTTCTGGAGACGATATGAATACTCTCAGGCCTTGTTTGCATGTTGGCTTTTTAACAAGGCACCAAGCGTTTAGAAGCCTCTCTGCTCCGGTACTAGCTTACGTTTCCTACAAGCAGCACAGGCATCTGTAGCTGGAAGCCTCCTTCTAGCACATGCCTTTTGCAGCAATCCCAGGGAGCTGCCACTCCGAAGTCAGCCGCTTGCCTTTGAAGCAGCCTTAGCTGTCTTTACCAGAGAAAACAAGGACATTGAACCATAGGTTGTTTGACCCCCTCCCCTGCTCCTGCACCAGCTGTTTCTGCCTGCGGTTAGGAAGGGGGAAAGCTACGGTTCCATCCTAGGGATACCCGAACAAAAGGCTCTTTCTTGTTTCTGCAGTTGAGGCAGATATTGCCCACTTGTTTTACCCTGGCAATCATGAGTGCTAGAAACTTGCTTTGAGAAGAAATGATAAATTTTAAGATTCTTAGGATGTCATTCTCTGTCCATTTCATAAATGCTTGTCCAAAGGCTCAATGAGCCTTCTGCTTAACTTTCCCTTTGCGCTCTCCCTCCCCCCTTTGCTAAGTTTTATGTGGCTCTGCTGGTTACCATTAGAAGAGCGATTGGAAAGCAGGAGTGTTGGCTGCCAAAAACAGGGCTTGGACAGTTGTTGTTGTCTGTTTGTCTCTCAAAGCCTCGGATATGTGATTAACATTCTCCAGGACTTTCTCATTAGCAAGGAGAATTCCTGACTTCATTAGGGAATGTAAAACATGAAATTGGGCTTCAGATTCAGCGAGCGTCTGCTTCAGCATCTTATTTAATTTATGGGCCAGTTTTCCCGTCAGCATGCAGTCTTGGGATCACCTGTCGAACAGAGCAGTGTATTGTCCCAAAATGTAAATTTAGACAATAGAGAGATGTTAAGGCCACACAAAGGTCTGATCTGATTGACCTGAGGTCGCACTGCATCTTCATCTATGTACTTTCATTCATTTTGGAGGAAAGTAGGGTTTGTTTGCTTGTTTTTGTTCGTTTGTCACCTGCCTAACTAACTGAAGCATTTTGATTGGAAACATAGTCAATATTCTGCATCTTTAAAGGTCAAACTACAGGTTGCATTAAATCAGGGATGGAGCAACAGGTGGCCCCCCAGATGTTGCTGGACTCCAACTTCCATCACCCCTGACTATTGGCCATGCTGGCTGGGGCTGATGGGAACTGGAGTCCAACAATCTTTGGTGGACAACAGGTTCCACCATCCCTACATTACATTTCATGCATAAAAAGAAGAAAAGGCTCTCTTGGGCACCAGTGGCAACTTTCCCTGCTTTCTCATTGCCACACCAGGGGTATTTTTCAGGATCATAGCTGGGGAGGGAAGGGTTAAATCTCCCCGCTCCATGTGCTTGCAAGTTTCATCGAAAATTGGGCTTACTTGCACTTAATATTAAATTTTGTAAGAAATGCTGATGGTACGCATTTAATATAATATATAATTTGACCCCCAAGTGTGTGTGGGAGAAAAACCACTACAAACCATGTATCTAATTCTATTTGAGTGGCAATCAAGCTTTCTTTTTCACCAACTTAATTCAGGGAGGAAAATAACTTAATAACTTGTTGTTAGACTTCTGAGAGTCGGAATTGCCAATTTACTGCAAGTGAGCCAGAAATCTGTCAGTAGATCCTGATCTACTTTCTGCCTACCCTTGGGCTTACATGAATCTCAGAAGCAATCCAAAAGCTGCCGCTCTGCTTCCGATTGAGGATGCTTCATGTACACCATCCTACGGGTTGTATTCAACTGAGTCCTACTCAGAGCAGACCCACTGAAATTAATGAATCTCTGTTAGTAATATCTTTTTAACTTCAATGGGTATGCTCTGAGTAGGGCTAGTACTAAGAACCACCTTATGTGTCTATTTATTTTGCCATGTGTACTTGGCAAAAGAACCTATCGGAGCTTCCTGTTGCACAACCAACACGGTGAAATACACATATGTATTCACTATAGGTGATGTCATACATATGGGGCACACAGAATTTGATGTTCATGTTGCAAACTGGCCATGTGCAAATTTGTCTCCATGTTTCTAGAGACAAATGGCAATCACATGGACAGGTCATAAGGACGTGCTGCATTTTGGCGATTCACATCCCTGCCTGAGGATAGGAATGGGGGAGAAATCTGATTCAGTTCACATTTGCCACCTGGGTTCCTACTTGGAGAAAGGGTGGGATATAAATCTAATAAATAAAAATAAATTTAAAGGCAAACCTACCTAGTTTGCACTTTCCAAAACAATACAGAGAGACAGTGTGGTGTACTGGTTAATGTGTTGGACTACGACCTGGGAAACCAGGGTTTGAATTCCCACACAGCCATGAAGCTCACTGGGTGACCTTGGGCCAGTCACTGCCTCTCAGCCTCAGAGGAAGGCAAAGGTAAACCCCCTCTGAATACCACTTATCATGAAAACCCTTTTCATAGGGTTGCCATAAGTCGGAATCAACTTGAAGGCAGTCCATCATCATCATCAAAACAATAAGCAAACCAAAACACTGCCATCGTTTGAGGAATCGTTGGGGTGCAGTTTTTAAGCCAAAACATATGTACAAAAATGCATATGCTAGGGTAAAGCATGTATCAAAATGCATATATTAGGAAAAATGACATACAGAAATATATTATATCAGGGGAAATTGCTTTGCAAAAATGTGTCTACTAGGCAGAATTGCATACAAATGTGTATATTAGGAGAGATTAGCACTAAAATGCTGATGAATTTTCATGAAGACTCGGGCAGGGTG
Source organism: Rhineura floridana (assembly GCF_030035675.1). Taxonomy (NCBI): domain Eukaryota; kingdom Metazoa; phylum Chordata; class Lepidosauria; order Squamata; family Rhineuridae; genus Rhineura; species Rhineura floridana. Next base: position 15,150,717 of record NC_084493.1, on the reverse strand, counting down.
GAATTGTAAACTGGTGTGGAAATGCGGAGAACTGAGCTTAAAGATTGGAAAAATGAGAAACTGAAATTGACAGATTTGCCCATCCCTCCCTGAGGATGCCAAGGACTGAACCTGGGTCCTTCTGCATGCAAGACATGCGCTGTACCACTCAGCCACAGCCCTACCCTTCATATGGATCATGGCTTTGCATCTAGCTGTTTGGTTCTGCATTAAATTCAGACCTGCAAACAAGTGAAGCTATTTTTTCTTTGTTTCTTTTCTTTTTCTGTGATGTATTTATATATACCCATTATAGCACTCCATGCAGTGAGACCCTTTTTCCATCCTAGAAACTTTCCTTGGCTGAATTTAAGCGAGAACAAACAGTAATTTTCTCTGGGACCTGTCCCTTCTTTACCAGAGTTTCCCATCCAATCAGCATATAAACTGTGGGGACTTCTGTTCAGAACTTGCCTGGACTGAAGGGGACATCAGAAGAACCTGGCATGAGTGCAGAAGAGATATTTGCTTTGAAACAGAGCACAAATTTTAGCTTTCAAAATGCCATTGCTTTCAGGATTGGGTCTTTTTTTAGACAGACTGGTGTGTGCATGCTCTGAATTTTAGCCTTGAAAGGGATAAAAGGACCAATCCAGTCATGGAGGACCATGAAACTCTTTGCTTCACTTTGATCTTTGGAAACTCCATTACCAAATCTGCTTTTCTTTCCCCTTCTGTTTTTGGTTCCAGGAGACAAGACCCTGCATTCATTGGTGGGACAGAAGGTGAAACTGCCTTTTAGTCCATGCACATTTTGATTATTTTTATGCTGGGCTTGAGTTTAGTCCATGCATATGTGTAAATGTGTGTGTAAATGTGTGTGTGTGTGTACATGTATATGAGATGGGGGAAGGGAATGATGCTGGACACTATGAACCAAATACTGTTCTCACAGTTTTAAATGTTGCAATGCAGGGGCTTTTAAAGCTCTGTTTTGGGGAATCCTGCAATTTCTCAGAAGCTTATCAGGGCAGGGCTTGTGAGAAAGTTGGAAGATTCCTGCACTGAGCTGTGGGCTGGACTGGATGACCTCTAAGGTAACATCCCACTATAACTCCTATGAAGTTTGTCCATCCACTACTCCCTCTTGTCCACCATTATCCCATCTTCAGTGCTTGGCCACAGGGGAGTAGTTACTTATGACTGTAACAGGCCATGGGTCCTGTAAACTGGTGTGGGTGTCCTGGAGGACTCACCTCACCCCACCCCATCCCTTGCCAGGCACAATGTTTCTGGGGCAGATGCTTAGGGGCTCTTCAGGGGGAAAGTTCATGTTGTAGATTTCCCACAAGTTTAAAACTTTTGAAATCCACCACTATGTTGTGTAGAGTTGCATCTGAATGTCCGTGTATGTATGTGCTCACATGTGTACTCATTTAGTTTGCCATAGGCCTGGAGTTCTGAAAATTTGTGGCAGATCTTTCATGGTAGACTGCTTATTACCTATAAAGCCCTAACTGGCTTGGGACCAGAATGCTTAAAGGAGCGCTGTGGCAAAACCACCTGCTTAACCTTGTTTTAAAATGTGTTCTGTTATGAAATAGTTAATAGAATGCTAGGAGGTGTGGATGATGTAAGACTGCCAGGTGGGAGGGAGTGTGTGAGTGAGAGTTGCGAGTGAATTTTGGATAGAAGAGCGGGTTTGTCAGAGGAGACAGGGATTAGCTCTTGAAGAGTTAGGGTGTGTTTTTAGGAGGGATAGGATTGGGAGGGTGTTGAAGGAGGATTTTATTAGGATTAGAGGGGTAGAGTAGGTAGGGTGGATAGGGACTATAACAACACTAATTATTTATAATATTTAACATCTTGTAATTAATAGAGTATTTTGTTTGTTCTAAATCCTGTGTGTCAGCTTGGTCACGTACGTACCGCAACAGGGTCCAGTTCCATACCATCCCTATTCCAGTTCTGCTATCAGTGTACACCAGTGGTCACCTTTTGAGGAGAAAGGTGGGAGGCTGAAACTTGTGGTTCAGAGGATATGTCTGACACAGGACGAGGCAGATGTCCCATGGGGGGTTTTCTGATCCAAGCATGGGGTATCAGGAGGTAGAATCATGGAGAGGCATGGAGGCGGATGTCACAAGTGCCTTTTCCCACGTTACCCTGGTTGCATGTCACACTAAGCCAATCCATGGCTTAGCATCAATGCGCAAGCTCCAGAAAAAGAAGTTGCAGCTGTTTTGGTTCTCCCCATTTGTCCTTGCTGCTGTGCTGCACTAAACCATGGCTTAGCTTAGCATGGTGTCCAAACCCGGGCTTGTGGTTTAGCTCTCTCCAGAATAACCATGAGCTGTAACCAAGGTTTGTCCAGAAGTGCTAAACTATGAGCCTGGTTCAAGATGCAGGACAACTGGGAAGGAGAAAAGCAGCCGTGATCTCCTCTCTGGGAGCCCGCCCACACTAAGCCATGGTTTGACTTTGTGCAGTGGTCATCAACCTTTGTGGACCAGGGGGTACATTTAAAATTTTGACAGAGTGCTGAGGGTGTCAGTCACAAAATGGCTGCCATGGGGGGGGGGCATAGCATAATACAAAATTCAAGAGAGTATAGTTATTGCTGCTTTTGTCTCCCCCCAATCCCCTGAAAACCTCATGTTTTACAATGGGAAGTCAGCTATGTCTTGCTGGTCCTGATTATGGAGGAACAACTGTTAAAGACACAAGAACTCTGTTTTCCTACAATGCCAAATCCTAAATCAAAGCCTAGGTTGGCATCCTGTCCCCACTTACCTTGGAGTGAGCCTCATTAAACACAGACTTATGTCTGAAAAAGTCATGTATACCATTGTATTGTAAGTTAACAAACAGTGAATTCTTTATGAGTGCATGAACATCAGCTCTTGCACAGCAGGAGACATGCATCAGTCTCTTTTCAAAGTTTTCACATGTTGCATTTCCTAATTGGGGAACATCTACCCACACTTATTTTGTAGTAATATATACAGAAACAACTTCTCGGGAGTACCTGATCTCAGATAAACCCATGACAGGCAAGATGCATCCTGGTTGCTAAGTGAAAAGGGAGGGCAGCTACGGAGATTCCAAAGGCTACTAGAAAATAAAACAGAAGCAAGAAATGTGCACTAAAGGAGAGGGGGAAACAGAAGCCCTTTCATACTTCAGGAATTTCTATTTCTTGGTGTCCAAACAACTCACTTATCAATCACAACTCTGACTTCACTTATAGTGACAGGTGGGAGCAGCCAGGCTGGCTCATTTCACAGAAATTGCTTAGAAGGGTACCTGCACATTTTGGTTCATGACTTTCTTTCTAGGAGGGCTATATTTTTTAAAAATGATAGCTAAGAGCTTGGGCCCCTCCCTGGGTACATCAGTGAAGGTCTTTGCAGGTGGCAGGGTGGTGAACCCCTGTGAATCAGGCCACTGTATGGGTCATCCGTGGCCTTGCTCCACCTTCTGTTGCCCCTGGAGGTCTGATTGGCTGGAACCCAAGACAGGACTTTCTCTGTAGTGGCACCCAGCTTGTGGAACTCTGCCCCCCTCTTTTTTGGAATTTAGGCAGACTGCTGAGACCTTTTCCTTCTGTTGTGTCTTTAAGTTAAATGAGGTTCCCCATTATATTCTTTGAATAATTCTGTCCTATTTTGTGATGTCTTATTTTATGTTACCATTATCAATAAATGTATATCGTAGGTTGTGTCAGCTTATAACAAGATAAAAGTGTGAAGCATTCACTGGAAGCACAAATAGGAGGTCAAAGACCAGAATGCTGAAAAGATGTAGCTTTATTCTGTGCACGGAGGCACCATAGATTTCTTGTATATAAAAAAATTCTTGTATAAAATATGTTAAAGCCCAACGCGTTTCAGCTTGTGCAGTCAAGCCTTCATCAGGGGCTAAAATACAAAATATTGAATATTTTTAAAAAAAACTTACTAACAACTTAAACACACACATTCATTTCTGGAAGAACACAGTTACAGAAATGTTGCAGCCAAATGTTGCTTTCATTAATCTCAGAATATAGTTGCAAAACTCTAACAACTTAAATACATACTAACAACTTAAACACACACATTTTCATTTCTGGAAAAACACAGTTACAGAAATGTTGCTTTCATTAATCTCAGAATATAGTTGCAAAACTCTGACAACTTAAATACATATCTAATTATAAAAACAATTACAATTACAAAAATAATATTGCAGTCAATATTGCTTCAATATTTTCAAAATATACTTACAAAATTAAACTCTTCAAAAAATATTAAAACAAACTTTTTCTGGTATCTTCCTTATCGCTGTTGTCATGTGAAGCAAACTGAACCCAAATTCAAAGAAATATAGAACTCTGCAAAATGCAATGAGTTGAACCTGCTTGATAATTACTTCACCACATCTGACTTAAGTTGACTGTGTTTGTTCTGAATTAGAGTAGAGGTAACAGGTTGAATTCCTCATTTAACCCATTAGGAATCATAGTATCTAATTCTTTGAATTTGGGTTCAGTTTGCTTCACATGACAACAGCGATAAGGAAGATACCAGAAAAAGTTTGTTTTAATGTTTTTTTGAAGAGTTTAATTTTGTAAGTATATTTTGAAAATATTGAAGCAATATTGACTGCAATATTATTTTTGTAATTGTAATTGTTTTTATAATTAGATATGTATTTAAGTTGTCAGAGTTTTGCAACTATATTCTGAGATTAATGAAAGCAACATTTCTGTAACTGTGTTTTTCCAGAAATGAAAATGTGTGTGTTTAAGTTGTTAGTATGTATTTAAGTTGTTAGAGTTTTGTAACTATATTCTGAGATTAATGAAAGCAACATTTGGCTGCAACATTTCTGTAACTGTGTTCTTCCAGAAATGAATGTGTGTGTTTAAGTTGTTAGTAAGTTTTTTTTAAAAATATTCAATATTTTGTATTTTAGCCCCTGATGAAGGCTTGACTGCACAAGCTGAAACGCGTTGGGCTTTAACATATTTTATACAAGAATTTTTTTATATACAAGAAATCTATGGTGCCTCTGTGCACAGAATAAAGCTATATCTTTTCAGCATTCTGGTCTTTGACCTCCTATTTGTGTGTCAGCTTATAGCATGAGCTATAGCATTATTATATCATTATAGCAAGAGTTTTTGCACTGAAAGGTAGGAAATTTTTTTTATTCAAATAAATGGAAAATCTTCCAGTTGTAACCTGCCAGTCACATATTAAAAGCTCAGGCAAAAGGCCAGAAAAATGGTAGCGCTACATTTTTCTAACCCAGGCTTAGATAACTTTTTTGGGGGGGGGGGTGAGTGGGAGGATAATTGAAAACCGTATCTTGTACCCAGCCTGCACTCAGGTTAGCTTTGCAATTCCATCTTCATGCTACCAATTCTTAACTATCATTGCAGTGCAAGATAAGACTTGTCAGTCATTCCAGTCTAAATAGTAACAATGAATATGCAGGTATAAATGAGTGTTAGAAATAAGCAACTGTGCTGGAAATCTGTCTTGATTATAATCCTTGAAATTTTGCATGTGTTGGCTGCAGTTAGAAATGCAGTCAGTCTAGAAACATTTCTCACTAACCGCAAAGCTGCTTGCCTCAGTCTCTCTCTTTCTTCTTGTAACACTTACTACATCCTTGTCGGAGAAACAATAATTACTTGTCGCTTTCTCTAGCATGACGCAGAGCACATTAGGCAGGACTAGCATAATTGCTGTTTATTAACATATATTGGGGACATGTACCTTATTGGTAGGGATGGGGGCAAAATCCAATTCAGTTTGCATTTAAAGCTGAATTTATTAAATTCATACTTTCTGAAACAATATGGAAATCAAAACACAGCCATCCTTCAAAATTATCAGCTATCCAAATTTTGCAATGTGGCTCTCCAACCAATGTTTATAAAAATGCATTTAAGGAAAAGTATGCATAAAATGAATATATTAATGCATTCTTAATGTTATTTTCACTATCTTAGGAGAAATTGCTTGCAAAAATGTGTGCATTAGTCAAAACTGTATACAAAAACATGTGTATTAGGAGTTAACAAAATCAGCAAACTGCAGAGAAACACGTAAGTTAGCAACCAAATGTCTGGGGGTAGCGGTAAGACCGATGTCAGCACCAGGCAAGCCCCCCTAGGAAAGAATTCCACAGTCATGGGGCCACAACTGAAAAAGCCCTGTCTTTTGTGGCAACCCAATATACTGATGCTGGAGACAGGGGCTCTTCAAGGAGGGCCTTGGATGATGACAAAAAGTTCTGAGTAGGTTTATACTGGGAAAGACTTTTGATAAGTAGGGTTCAAGGATCTGTCAATTTCAGTTCTCAGTTAAGAGACTTTATTTTTCCCTTTAAGGAGCATTTCGTTGCCCCCTCTCTGGGTGTCTCATTGGGAATGATAACTAATTTGTTGATTTCCATTTTTTGGGACACGTAGGCGGCCTGTAATTAAAAAGAAAAAAAAGCTCTACAAAATGCTATTTGCATTGCTGTTGCATTGTGTATGCTGGATGTGGTCCACTGCCTTCAACTCTGGATGCTCAGAGCCTTTGCTGGCAAAAGTCTTTAAAGGGTATGCTGTTGATCAAATGCATATGTGAAGGCTGAGTCTGATTGGTCCTAATGTCCATCTCTTTTTCTCCCCCCCCCAATTTCTCTTTAAGCTCTATATTCAAGCCAGGCGTCCTGAGAATCTGACCTTATCAATTGCCAGAGCTGCATACCATTCCCATCCTCTGAGGCTACAGGGAGTGAACAGAGGGGTACCATACCAGCAGTACCAGCCTGTGGTGATGCTGGAGCAAGGGTATATTATCCAGTGGGATGGCAGAGCACCGGAAGATGTCGTCCTTTACCCAGTCAACTTCAATAGGTACTATTGGTGGAGAATGTGTGGCGAGACAGGTTCTGTGGTGTTTGCTGGGGATTTTCTAAACTGTAAAGCTGCTCCAGGTTCCTGCTGCCTTTCCCCCCCTTCAACCTTCTGAAAAAGTTGGCCTACTTAAAGCTTCTAAGAATGACATTAACAAAAGACAAAAAAAGGAGATGTCTCTGTTTTTAACTTTTGCTGCCATCTCTCTGATGTGCAGAGTTGTTTCTCCTTCCAGTACGTTCTTTTTGGAAAGAGGTTCAAATTACTGTTGGCATCCTGGCCTCAAGATTAAATCCAACAGATCCCTGGCATGCTGTTTGTTCTCATTAGTTTACACTAGCTGCTTCGCTCATGATTTATTTCCCATCTCTCTCACTCTCTATAAAGGGCAGCAGTGGCTATGAGGACTGCCTATGCAGGATTGCATTTTTCCTGTTGGAGTCTAAACACTGCTGTTACTATTTAATTTTTCTGTAATATAAACCTCAAAAACAAAACACCAGAATTTTCCTTGCTGAAATAACTCAGAACTGATATGCAGTAATCTAGGCTCTTGCTCCATCCCAGATCCCACCTTTTTCACTCTCTCCTGTTTTCTGTTATGAAAAGGCTACTAAGGTAGGGGTGTGTGTGTGTGTTGTGGCCAGCAAAAAAAAAAGAAGAGGTGATGGTACTCTGTACTGGTCAGTCACAAAAAAGCACTCTGTATATGTGTGTGTGTGTGTGTGTGTGTGTATGTCACAGCCTCATACCTGGCATTACTCAGGAATTCTAAAAAACCAAAAAAATCAATGCAGTTGTGAAAGCAGTGGCTAAAATCAGTCTAGTTTTGAAAGGTTAAATCCTCCACCTTAATTCAAAATGGTATCCAAGCATAGTCAAAAACCGGCTCTTTGACCCGAAGAACCATCATGCTACATTTGGTTACAACGGGGTTCCCAAACTGTGGTCCCTGGAGCACCAGTGGTCCGCAAGCTTCATTAAGGTCGGCCACAGCATGTCCGCATAAAATATACAATCAATGCAATGCAATACAACTCAACATAAGACAGACACATTGCCCAGATCACCTTTTCTTTCCTTCTTGAGATAGGCAATCCCCAACATAAGACAGACAGTTTTTCAAAATACATACATTCATTCACTGGTAGTTTTTTCCACATTGCCCAGATCACCTTTTCTTTCCTTCTTGAGATAGGCAAGCCCCAAATTTGTATATCATTTCTTCACTCAAGAACTCCATTCGAGTTGGAGTCACAGTTTTGAAAAGTCCAGGGAGCATGCTTGGGAGATGGTAATTATCTTGAAAATCAGGTGCATAACACTGTGATTTTGTGATGGCCACCAACTTGGATGGCTTTAAAAGAGGATAAGGCATATTCATGGAGAATGAGGCTGTCAGTGGTTACTAGCCGTGATGGCTATGCCCTACCTCCATAGTCAGAGGCAATGCACTTCTGAATAACAGTTGCTGTTGCTCTCAGGTCCCGCTTGTGGGCTTCCCATCTGGCCACTGTGAGAACTTATTGCTGGACTAGATGGGCCACTGGCCTGATCAGCAGAGCTCTTCTGAAGTTCAGATTCACCACCCCACCTCATAATGTTTATGTGACACATTAAAGCTCTTTTTGAAAATGGTGTTTAGTTCTAATTTTACCTTACTCTGATGTAAAAAGACAAAATTGGCACAAGTCACCAGTAGCCAAACATGTAACCCAGCTGTTGGGAAAAAAGGCTGGTGATACTTTGCAGTTGGTATGGGGGGCATAGCTCAGTAGTAAAGCACATTCTTTATATGCAGAAGGTCCCAGGCTCAACCCCTCATGCCTTAGTAAATAAAAAAGAAGCAATGAGCAAGAGCTCTGGTTGACATCCTGGGCAGCTGCTGCCAGTCAGAGTAGATGGTACTGGGTTTGATGAACAAGCAGCCTGACCCTGGTGTACGGCTTAATATGTTCCTATGGTTAGATTAGCTATATTCGATGTGGCTTCCCTGTCACTTCGGTTAAATCAGTAGTCCAGGTTTTTGTTATTTGTTTGATTGTTAAAATAATTTCTATACCGCCTTTCATTTGCAAAAGAAATATCACCATAAATCCATCTTGGCATTAAGCGGTCTATAAACAAACAAACAACCAGCTCAATAAAATAAAAGGTAAAAATTTCATTCACGTACTCATTTTTCTTAAAATGAGGGGTGTCTTTTTTGCAGGTATTGGCCATGGGTGGTATTCAATGCATGACTTACACAGAGTTGACTCACGGAAGTTAATGGACATAGCTAACTTAGGTTTATTCGTTTCGATGGGTCTGCTCTGAGTAGGACTCAGTTGAATATAACCCAATAGTTTTGGTACTCCAATAGCTCCTCAGCCTGGAGGATCCTCTGAAGTAGGGCCAGTGAAATAATGTCTTCACAACTCTAGAGCTCTCTAGAGCCTCAATAAAGCGTGCTACTGTAACTTTTGTCTGAACTGATTGCTGGCATCTGGGGAGTCCGTTTGAAAGTCTAGTTCTCTGTTAAAGGAGATGTGCACAGGTCAGATGGCAAGGTTTGCACATGTGGCCCAAAGGAGTGCAAAACTGGTTTTTCAGAGATGAGAAGTCAAAAGCAACTGATATAAAAAATAATGTCAGGGTTTGAAGGCCTGGGGTGTTGGGAAAGGACCATAGCAGGATGTGGTTCTTGCATCAACCCTTTTAAGGACTAGAATTGTGTTGGATTCTGACTTTAATACCAGTTTCTGTGTGTTGTTATGGAATGGTAGTTCTAATCATAAGCTGGCATCAACTAATGCATCTACCCAAAGAGTCATCCCATCCCATGTCAGCTAAGAAAAGTGACTGTTATTTTTGTTTTAAATGGCACTTTGCCATTCCTTTTGGAATCAGGGAGGAAAGGACTGCGGGGGTCAGCAAGACTAGACAAGTTGTGTGTTTTGCGATGCATTTCTCCAACCAAGCAGCGTTTACAAAAATGCATATATTAGGGGAAAGTGTGCATAAAAATGAATATGTTTGTGAAAATAACAAGCAAAAATGCATTATATTAGAAGAAATTGCTTGCAAAAATGTGTACATTTGTCAAAACTGTACCTAAAATGTGTGTGGTAGAGCTTCACACTAAAATGCTGGAGAATTTTCATGAGGATTTATTTTTCTAAGGAAATGCTGCAGAAATGTAGAACTGAATTTAAGATTGGAAAGATGAGAAACCGAGAAACCCAAACAGACAGATCCTTCCAACCTTAGCTAAGATTGACTACTATTTTAGTTTTAAATAGCACATTTCAGTTACTTTTGGAATTGGCAAGGAAATGATTGCAGATGTCAGCAAGACTAGACAAGTTATGTTTGTGGCTGTTCTAGTTGGTCTTCCATTTTATTAAGTTGATAGGGGAATTGTACAAACAACGTGGATGATGATTAACCCCAATACGCCTTTTTTTTTAATGTGGGGAAGAATGTGCAAAATGCATATTGTGCAAAATGAAGAAGCATGATTGACATGCTTAATGGCTGTCTCCCTGTCTTGCTAAGCACAGCTTGATAGCATAATTAAGTTATTTTTACCCCAATGGACTGAGAGAGCAGGGATGCTTGATGTTTTAGACAGGCCGCTGTTGTGTTTCTGGAGTAAATATTCAGTGTTGGCTAAGAAAAAGCTCATAGGGGGAATAAAGAATGTAACACTGGGGATTTAGATAGTTCCTGAGGTCATCTGTAATTCTGACACTGCAGACCTGTGTGGTTAACTCGTCTGCTGAACCTAGAATGCCAAGACTCCATGAGAAGGAGTGGAATGGCAAGATGAATGGGAAGAGGATTTTGGAGAGGAACGGCTTTATTAGTTGACATTCAGCACACACTAGTGATCATAACTCTGCATACCAAAGATGGGGGACCCTGAGGCCTTGCTGGATCTTGTTGGGATTCTAACTCCCATCAGCCCCAGCCAGTATAGACAATGGTCAGGGATTATGGGAATTATAATTCATAAACCTTTCTATTTAGATAAGTGTTTGGATTGATAAGCTTTTATCCAGTGCTTTTGTTTTAGGCCCCATCTGCATTATACATTTAAAGCAGTTTTTGTACCACTTTAAATAGTCATGCCTTCCCCCAAAGGATCCTGGGAATTGTAGGTTAGTAAGGGTAGCAAGAGTTGCTAGAAAGCCCCTATCCCCCTTAGAGAGCTACAGTTCCCAAAGTTCCTTGGGACGAGGGACTGTTAAAACTACGTTGGGAATTGTAGCTCTCTGAGGGGAATAGAAGTCTCTTAACAACTCCCTGCAGTTCCTAGGATTCTTTGGGGAAAGCCATGACTGTTTCAAGTGGTATGATCCTGTTTTAAATGTATAGTGCAGATGGGGGCCTTAATCTACACCAGTGGTGGCCAGTAGCTCCATGTCAGTGGGACAGTGAAATCCACCCTGCATTTTTGCCCAAACTTTCAAGGACCCGTCCAAGGTGCTGAATCGATTGTGGGAATAGGTTTCAGTACCTTGGACAGCTCTTTGGAAGCTTGGACTAAAACCCAGAGCAGATTCCAGTGACATGGAACCAACAGACCCTATTGATCTATGCTGCTCTTTTTGTTTTGTATAATTCTTTCAATTGTATGTTATGGCTGATTTTAACTGTTGGTGGCTGTCCTGCGTGGTCTGGTAGGCACCAGAAGAATGGGATATAAGTGTAAATATAAATGTACAAATATCTGGAGAAGCACAGGAAATGGAGAACCATCTCTGTGGCATATGGTGTTTGGTTCTGGCTGACCCATATCTAGTCTGAAATTGTAATGCTGGAAAAAACTGCAAGGGCAATCAAAAAGATCTGATGTACCTCACCTGTCAAGGGGCTTTTTAGTTTAGAAAAAAAAGGGGACTGGTGGGAACAGGACACAATAAAAGCTTTGTGAGATTAAGAGTGGCATGGAGAAAATGGGCAGAGAGGGGGTGTTGTCCATCTCTCATAATGCTAGAACTTGGAGTCATCCAAATGAAACTGGCAGGAGATTCGGTATGGACAAAACAACATATTCACAACATGCATGATTAACCTTGGAACTTGCTGCCGCAAGATGTGTTGACCACCACTAGGTTAGATGGCTTTTTCAAGGGAGATAAATTCATGGAAGAGGGCTTCAGCAACGACTGCTACTCATGTGGCCTGCAGGATCTAAGGCAGTATGCCTAAATACCAGATCTTGGGGAGCCAGCCACAGAAGAGGGCTGTTCTGCTGCGCTAGATGGGCTCTTATTCTACAACTGCTTGCAGAAATCAGTATTAGCTGCAAAATTCAAAAAATGGCGTGTTAGTGTCCGATTGTTGAGAACAAAATGAAATTATTATTATTTTGGTCAGATGAGCAAAATAAAACACCATGAATGGTGAAAAGTTTAAAATAATATGTAGCAGTAGAATAATAGAATGGTGGAGTTGGAAGGGGCCTATAAGGCCACTGAGTCCAAACCCCTGCTCAATGCGGGAATCCAACTAACCTGTGTGCAATTCAAAACTTCTTGATCCTGTTCCATGGTGATGGGGTGTGGGGGAAAAGGGGAACAGAAGATGATTTCTGGCTGAAGAACAGTGAATGCCGATGAGAACTTTTAATTGCTCAGAATGAAAGTTGGTCTCCTGTAGAACTGATTGAAATACTTGAGGTCCTTGTTCTTGGCCTGCTTCAACTATGAGTGTAAGTTTGGTTTTTCCCAGTCCAGAGGCCTATGATCTTTACACAATGGATTCTTTCTATTGGCAGGCCAACTGCATCTTCATATTTAGTGTACTCTTTTTTTGTTGTTCTGTTTCGTGCAAGGATTGAGGTTGCCAATAGAAGAATGACTTTTTGCCCATTTGCAAACAGCAAAGAACTCACTGATGCTCATAATAGCCATTCAGCTTGTTAAGAGGAGATTGCCGAAAGGAGACTTTGCGGGGGAGGATGGGCGCAGCTTGGCAATGTTGGGTGAAAACATGGGCCAGGAATAAAACCAAGGTAAGGGCTCGTTGCAACAAGCTGCGGTGTACACGTTGGAATCTCTTGACTTTGCTTGCTTGGAAGGCGCCAAAAATGGATCGCATTTCCTCGTTCCAGTAAATTGGTCTCTCTGTGCTTTAGTTGCAGGTTGAAATGTTCTCAAATTAAAAATGTCAAGAGAATTTGAAGAGTTGGGTTGTGCTTGGCACTTTGTGGTCTCGAAGGTGCTGTTAAGTAGGCTTCAAGCATGCAGTGTTTGTTAAGAAGCCTAGGCATGTTTAATGGCATGCGGCTGGTTGAATAAGGCGCCAGGTCTTTATTTAGCATGGATCTCATTCATGGGTACAGATGAATCTGGATAACAACCCTTCCCAGAGAATTTGTCACGTGGATTTTTTAAATCTGTAGTTTATTAGGGTTTTCCCATTAGTACAATTCCTTATTCCCACTTCTCTCCAAGCTCCCCCACCTCCCTCGTGCCCCCCTTTTTCGGTTACCACGTTTTCATTTCTGATGCTCAGTTGTTTGGCGTGTTATGCAATGTTCAGATTCACATGGTCAGATGAGAGTTCCGGTAAACAAATGTCAGTGTTCTGCTGGGGTCCCAGATGAACCCCTTGAAGTTGGAGAAGCATCCATCCCTGCTATGCATTGTGCTACCCGCTTCTAGCTGTGGATTTTACTTGGTGAAATGTTCCAAAAATGTGCTCCAAGCCTCTTGGAAGTTTGATTTTTTTTTTTAAAAAAAATGTAGTTTATAGACCAGAATTTTCTCATGGGCTATTAGCTGCAGAAGGTCATGTATCCAGTTTTCTGTGCTTGATGTGGCCTCGGCTTTCCAATGCTGAAGGACTATTTGTTTTGCTTCCAAAGGTGGAACCATCCTTCCTGTCCTTTTGTTAGTCCCCATGTTCATTTGATTGTTATCCTACCCTTCCTCTAAAGTGGCATATGTGGTTCTTCCACCTCCCCATGTGCAGTTAGAGAGGAGGCAGGGGTAGCCCCAGGTCATTTATTGAGTTTCCTGGCTGAGTAGCAATTTGAACCAGGATCTCCCTTATCCTGACTGCAACTCCCATCAGCCCTGACCATTGGCCACACTGGCTGGGGCTGATAGGAGTTGGAGTCCACCCCTACAGGGCCACATGCTCCTCATCCCTGCTCTCATCACTGCACCACACTAGCACCACACAAGAGCCCTGCTGGATCAGTCCAGTGGCCCATCTAGTCCAGCATCCTGTTCTCACAGTGGCCATCCAGATGCCTATGAGAAGCCTGCAAGCAGGACCTGAGTGCAACAGCGCTCTCCCAACCTGGGATTCCCAGCAACACACATTCAGAAACATACTGCCTCCCACAGTGTTGGCAGCTGTCATGCCTGGACCCTGCAGTGGGCCTTGACCTTGAGAAACGTCAAATGGGAATTCACCTGCTGTGCCATCAAAAGGTGTAAAAGGTCCAGACTAGCTAAGCAGCTTCTTCAAAAACAACTGGCCCAGGAGAGATCAGATGGAACAGCCTGGCCCTTATGAAAGCTCCCTGGGTCAGAGCAACATGGACTGTGAGGCTGCCTGTGCTTCTGCCATCCCATTGCACTGTCCCTCTACGGTCAGAATGAGGGTCGTCCTCTGTCAGCATCTGATGTACCGTGCCCATAGTGCCGAGAGCAGGGAGCACACAAACCTGAGGCTTGCCAAGGCTCGCTCTCATAATGCTGGGCTATGATTTAGCACAAGGATAGGGAATATTTTTCAGCCCAAGGGCTGCAGTCCCTCCTGGGCAGTCTTCCAGGGGCCACTTGCCACTGGTGCGCAGGACCAGAGGCAAAAGTGGGCGGAGCAATGAATGTGAATTTTAGCTTTCTACAGTAGACTAGTTTCTACACACACACACACACACCCCTCTCCGTCCACCAGCCAGCCAGTCAAACACACTCCAGGAGGGCCAGTGGGTGTGGCCTGGGGAGAGTCCCGAGGGCCAGACAGAGAGTCCAGGAGGGTTGCATTTGGCCCCCAGGCTGTTACATCTGAACCAGGCTGGGAAGGTGACCAGAATCAGGGTGTAATCTGAACACACACACCATTCTAATGGCGTGCTTGAGTTCACCCCTTTGGTTCCCCAGTGAGTTAATGTTTGCCGTTAACTTGCATTAGACAAAAAGTAACATGCTGTGGAGACACTATGGAAGTGGAACCTTTAAGTCTGATTCCCGCGAGGCTGAGATACGGACAGACGCAGGACAAGTCTGTTAGTGGACTTTGCACATTGCAAATCTAAGGTTCAAACGAGCAGCAGTTTCTCTCTGGAAAAGTTAGCAACGCTACCTCTAACTTGGGAGGGAAGTGTATAGATATGTGGGCTGACCTGAGTGTCTGCCACTATTGATCCTTATCTTAAACCCTCCTCGTGTTTTCTGCCGTGTAATTGGCAGTGAAGGCGAGTGCTGTAAGTCTGCAGACTCGTACTCTATCTTGAACCAACAATAGCAACATTAACCAGAGACCCTTGTTAAGAAGCTTATCTTAGCCGGTTCATTGCAAGTCAGTTCAGATTAAAACTAACTGAGCAGAACAAAAGGCCAAGAAAAAGGCTGTAATTGACTGTTCAGCCTAAAACTGTGGCTATGTGAAGTGCTGGAATGTTTAACATAAGATTGGAAGGAATGCACATATTAAAATTCTTGAGCTGAGATTTATTGGCTCAGCCTCAGGAACTGGGATGCTTCAGGGTGTCTGGCAAGGAGCGCAGCCTAGAAATAGTGGTCGAGTCTGGAACAGGAGAGGCAGAAGCACAGGAAGTGCCTTCATCTGACTGTTGGTCCATCTAGAGCAGTATTGTTTACACTGATTGGCAGCAGCTCTTCAGGTTTCAGACAAGAGTCTTTCCCAGCCCTACCTGGAGATGCCAGGGATTGAACCTGGGGCCTTCTGTGTGCAAAGCAGATGCTCCACCCCTGAGCTTAAACTCCTTCTTTTTAGCAGGGGTCCCACTGAAAATGGCCGCTCTCTGTTTCTTTCTCTGTCATTATTGTGTACGGTAATCGCAGCTGTTGAGAACCTGAATGCATGGCTTCTAGTAGTTCTGAGCCTTGCATCTGAGCTATGGCGGACCACCAACAGAGACCCAAAGATCTCTGGGATTGGGCTGGGATATAAGGGATCAGGCAATCTTTAGTATATTCTAGACCAGCTTTTCCCAACCGTTGGGTCCTCCAGTGTTGCTGTACTAAAGTTCCACCACGATTCCTGACCATGATGACAGGGGCGGATGGGAGTAGTAGTCTAGCAACATCTGGGACTTAAAGCTTAGGAAAGGCTGTCCTAGACCCAGCTAGTTAAGGGCCTTGTAAATTAATACAAGAACCACAAACCTGGCCTGGTGACATACGGGTAGCCAGTGCAAGCCTTTAACCACGGGAGTTATGTGCTGGCCATAGTGTATCCACAATCAACAGTCTAGCTGCAGCGTTTTGCACCCACTAGAGCTTCCCAGCCAGATGCAAGGGTAGCCCCGTGTAGAATGCATTGCAAGTATGGGAAGTAGGGAAGAGAGGAGGATTAGAGTCCCGTAAAATCTAGTGCTGGCCTGTGAGCCACGGGCCAGCAAGTCACCAATTTTAATCTTGCCTTGGCCATGAACTTGCTAAGGTAGCGGTAGGATACTTTATTAATCTCTTAGCCTCAACGCACACACCCCACTCAATTTGCTGTATGGGGGTGATAATGCTGGTGTATATTTTAGTGCTGTGCAGAAATCTGCACTCCAATTTCTTGTAAGCTTCCAGGTTTCTGCCTCCTTCTCAAGCCACTTTAGAAATCCTTTAGAATGTAGGACAGTTCTGAGATTACGTTATGGTTGTGAGATGAGAAATGTGTGGATTTTCTTTTCTTTTTTCCCAGTAAACATTTCTCCAACATTCTGCAGCCTTCCCAGCTGCCCACACTTCTTATCTGGAAAAGCCCCATGGGAGGAGTAACCTCACAATGTCTTTTCCTGGGCTTTGATTTGAAGTGTGGGAGCCTGGAAGGATTGCAGACTGCGAACTGCTAATGAGGTAATTTGCAGAATCAAAGAAAGGGCGCTTTCCCAAAGACCTTTCAGCCTCCTCAAAAGCAAAGTAAGCACACTGAAATCCATGCACCCCACCCATGAGAATTTCACTGACATTTTCTCTCCCTTCAGTAATTTTTGAATTCAATTTCTTTTCTTTTTAATTGATGGAGGATGGTTGGGGACAAAATGCAGGAGGAATTTTTGGCACTGCACTGGCATCATCTTATGTGTATTTAAAGACCATGGAAAGCAGAAGATGAATTCAGTTTTATAGGCAGACGTGAAAGTTTTGTTTTGATTGGGATTTCTTTCACAGCTATAGGGATGGGGAAGAAATTTGATTCAGTTTGCATTTAAAAGTGAACCTATATAATTTGCAGTTTCTGAAACCATGAATTGAAAACTAGGGATGGGATCCGTTGGCCGGTGTTGGTTTGAAAGCATCCTGTTGACCTAACAGGCTGGCATCGATTAGAGTTTGTTCTTTATCCGCTGGCCTCTTCTTTTACTGATCCATGTTTTTATTTCGCTTGGAAAAAATATCAATATATATTGACATTTTAAAAGAAAATACTGATATTTAGAAGGAAATATCGATATTCCCTTTAAAAAGACTGATATTTTGAAGGAAATACCAATATTTTTAAAGGAAATACCCATCAATTATTCTTACAATCAATGTTTAGAGAAGGGGATTATTTTGTTTTAAAAAAGTCAATTTTCACAAATAGCAGTGGAAATTCACTACATTAAAATCTGATCTTCAACTATTGGGAATAAATGAATTAATGGAAAATTCAGTACCAAAACTGAATTGGGCAGAACTGTAGCACATCCTGACTGAAAACACAGCCCTCCTTTGAAATTTGCACTTCTCTGAATTTTGCAATGCAGTTCTGCAGCCAAGATATGTGTACAAAAATGTGTTTATTAGGGTAAACAGTGTGTATAAAAATGCATACATTTGTGACAATAACATACAAAATGTTTTATACAGTATTAGGGGACATTGCTTTGCAAAAATATGTATACGGCAAAATTGCATACAAAATGTGTATATTTGGAGACAAAGCTAAAATGCTGGCAAATTTTCATGAGGACTGGGTTTTTTTTAAAATTGCAACTGACATGGAAACTTCAGATTGGAAAAATGAAAAATGGGGGGGGGGAAATGAACAGATTCACCCACCCATTGAGCTAGAATAAGAATTCTGAATGTGTTTGGTCCAGGATACACAAAGGCCATGCTGCCCTTCCTCCAAGAGAAGTCTCTAGGCAGCGCTAGGTAAATGATGTGCACCCAGATCTCTGCTGAACAGCCAGAAAGCAACTGGGAGTGGGTAATAGGTTCAATCTGAAGTGATGTGTGGGAAGGCAGGTGCTGAAATCAACTCCCGCCCACAACTCTTGCCTGGTGCTGGCAGGGAGAAGCTGTGGGCAGGGGAGCGTTCCTGGCCCCATGTGTGTCTGCTGAATGCCTAGTTCTGTCTCTGAGCAAGCAGCAACGTTGGCAGACTTTGTGGGCATGCATTTAGCATGCCTCTGTTGATCACACCCTCCTTTTTAAGTGTTATTCTTTCTTGCCCTCTAAGTTGTTAGTCATTCAATGATTAAATTCTTTACCAGTGGTGCGTTCCAGAGGGAAAGCAAGGATAATAGGATAGGGCTTGAACGCGCTTGTTGCAAACATGCCCAGCTTACAGAATTATTTTATTTTTCTCTCTCTTTCTCCACTCCCCCCCCGCCTTATGAGCAATCATCTCTGTTGTTTGACATCATTAAGGAAGGAATAAATGAGGAGGAGGAAGAAGATGGCTGGGGGAACCTCTTGGCAAGCCGGAGGGCTATTAGCTGCTAAATGCTGTTATGCAGTCTGCAATTAGGATTCCAATTAGTGTCTCAGCTGATGGCTCTACCTAAAATGACCTGATTTCCAGAGCTCAGCCCCTTATGTTGTGGGGCAGAATTAAAAGGCCTGCTTTTTTCCTAGCTGATGTGGAATGACAAAAGGCACAAGAGGTTTAGCCATGGCCACATCTACGCTTAGGAATGTGGGAAGCTGCCTTATACCAAATCAGATACCCCACCCTGTACCCTCTTGAAATGCTTTTTCAGGCGTTCTTGTGCAGAGGGCGGATGGCGAGATGTAGGGCGTGTGTAGAAAGCAAGCTCCGAATTTGTATGGCTGGAATATAGTCTACTGAACCAAAGGTCAAGAATCGCATCCATTTCTCTGCCCAATTATTGCCTCTGGCCCTACTCATCACTAGCATGTGGCCCCCAGAAAGTTGCCCATGCAGCCCTCTGGCTGGAAAAGGGTTGGCGCCCCTGGTGTACACTGACTGGTGGAAATTCTCCAGGATTCCAGGCATGGGTCTCCCATTCCCTACTGGGAGATGCCAGGAATTGGGCCTTGGACCTTCTACATGCAAAGCAGTTGCTCTGCCGCTGAAGCTACAGCTTCGTCAAGCCTGGTTTGAAAAGTAGGTCTTGAGGGCTGCAGCCTGTTGTTTGTAAACATGTGCCTAGTGCAGCTATAGCTGCATATGCACTGTGAACTCTCAGGGCTGTTTCTCAGTATTACTTTATATCCCACACTGAATCCCACCCCTTTCTTTTGTGGTAGTATCCCCACTGGAGTACACAAAAATCTGCATTATTTCAAATATATTTCCCTCGCAAAATCTATATTTTTGTTTGTGTTTAATCCTAAAACATCTGCCTTCCAATCTGTGAGTTAGTTTCGGAAGTGCAAATTGGGTTGGTTAGCTTTAAAATGCAGATGAAACAAAATCACTGAGCATCACTGCAAGTGCTATTTCTTCCTTTTTCTGCTTTCTTCAGATTTCTCCATGAAACCAGTTGACTTGCCACTTGCTGAACTGCTTTTTTTTTTTTTAAAGTATCACACCAGGTATGTGTGTGTGTTTCATTCAAGCATGCCAACCCTGCAAGTGTCAATTAAACTGTGCAATTAAAAAGAGGGACCGCAAAACAGCAATTGCCTCTTTCTTGTCAATCATTTCCAGGAGAATGTAAACAGGGGTGTGGCCGTCCAGGGTCTCAGGGGGTCTTAGTCCCCTTACTTTTTTGGGAACAGGGTCCCAGCAGGGTCCCTGTGTCTCCAACATCCTGTGAACCAATCAGCATGAAAGGGGAGTGTGTTAGTCATGAAGAAGAGTCTTTTAACATGCTTCCTTGTCCAATCGGAGTGAAAGGAGGTGAGTCAGCCACTGAGAAGACTCTTCTTAGTAGCTAACACTCTCCCCTTTCATGCTTATTGGCTCCTAGGGATGTCTGTTGTTGTGGGAGAAGGCATTAACAAGGATCTCATTCTCAACTCAGCAGCGAAAAAGGGGGAGGGGTGGCTGTGACTAACACGAAGGGACCCTGCACTTCCGAACTTGCCATTACGCTACTGGATGTAAATAAATGATTAAAAACAATTCTGAAGCACACTGTTTGGATTGTTGGATGACAGTGATGCAGGGAGAGAAGCTGTAGAGTTGAGATTCTTGCCACTGGAATTTTTCAAAAGTTCAACATAGCTTTATGGAGGTGTTTCATGTTGCCATGCTAGGTGGTAACTTTGCAGCAGTCAATATTGACCCTTCTCCAAAAGCAAATATTTGGGATGGAAAGCAGAGAGACAAATATTTTTTTGATAATAAAAATCTGAAGAATGCTGAAGGAGTTGCACTGGCTACCGGTTGTTTACCGGGCCCAATTCAAGGTGTTGGTTTTGACCTTTAAAACCCTACACGGTTTTAGCCCAGTCTATCTGAAGGAGTGCCTCCAGCATCGTCAGGGATGCCGCTCAACAAGATCAGCCTCAGAAGACCTTCTCTCAATCCCACCGGTTAAAACAGCTAGACTGGTGAGGACTAGAGAGAGGGCTTTTTCAATAGTGGCCCCCACCCTGTGGAACTCTCACCCAAATGATCTCCGCCATGCCCCTTCTATGATGAGCTTCCGCCGGGCCTTGAAGACCTGGCTCTTCAGGCAGGCTTTTGGGGTGGGTTAGGTTTTTATTGTTATGGTTTTAAATTTTAACGTTTTAATGTATTGTTTTTTATCTTGTACGTCGCCCAGAGTGGCTGGACAACCAGCCAGATGGGCGACTAATAAATTAAATAAATAAATAAATAAATAAATAAAAAGTGAAAAAAAGATCCTGATTGCCAAGCAAACTGAACTATATTGCTAGAACAGACAGTATACAGAAATCTGCTTGATTTCTACCTAGCCTTGGTTCCATTTAATTGGGTGCACCATCAGCTTCAACAGATATTCTGTCTCTTGATATTCAGTAAGGTTTGCTATCTTTCTTTTCAAAGATCTGGTCTTTAACAGCAGCCAGTCAGCCAGACATCAGGTGGTAAGGCTTTTCCTGCCATGGAGATGTGATGGGGAAAGCCTTATCCTGCTAAGTTTCTACCAGACAGACTGCAGGGGCAAAGCCAGTAAAATAAATAAATATATTACAAACTTGCCACATACTCTTGGAAAATTCCTCTTAATCGCTGCCATTTTTCTACCAAAATGCCTTGTATATTGTTTTAAACTTATATATTATTATATTTTGCTGTAGAAGCCTCATACTGGCTGTCTGAATGTTACCTTCAATGGAATTTTACTCAGAGTAGGCCCATTGAAATGAATAGACCTAATCTAGTCATGATCATTAACTTAAATGGGTCTACTCTGAGTAAAGCATAGTTGGCTGCAACCCTGAGTTACTGGTCACCTTTGTTTTCAAACAAACGGGCAAACAGATAGGAGTGTGGAAATGCAAAGAGTACAAAGCATCCATTTCGGTTGTATTAGCAATTTGGCTATATACCAACCAGGCCTTAATGATCTGTTTGATTCCTGGGTTTTCCATCATGCTGCCTAGTAGGTCAACAAATCTATCATATTTTACAAGGGAGAAAGAATTAAGGATAGGCTGTACTAGACTCTGGAAGCCAAAGTCAGATTCATAGCCCTTCTGTTGTCTGTCATAGTCCTTGCCATTCCAGTTGTGAATTATTGCATATGGATAAATTTGTAGACCCACAACTCTGGATTTTCTTTCTTTCTGAGAATAACCCCATTTCATTGCATTAGGAGAGATCCAGTGTGGCGTAGTGGTTGGAGTGTTGGACTACGACCTGGGAGACCGGGGTTTGAATCCCCACACAGCCATGAAGCTCAGTGGGTGACCTTGAGCCAGTCACTGCCTCTCAGCCTCAGAGGAAGGCAATGGTAAACCCCCTCTGAATACCGCTTACCATGAAAACCCATATTTGTAGGGTCGCCATAAGTCGGGATCGACTTGAAGGCAGTCCATCCATCCATCATCATCATTGCATTAGGAACACAGGAAGATGCCTTATATTGAATCAGGCCCATCTAGCTCAGCATTGTCTACACTGACTGGCAGAGGCTCTCCAGGATTTTAGATTCTCTCCTAGCCTTATCTGAAGATGCCGGGGGTTGAACCAGAGACCTTCTGCACACAAAGCATGTGTTCTGCCACTGAGCTATGGTCCTTTCCCCTGTTGTTCTTATAGGAATGCTTCGGTTTTTTTTAAAAAAATGTTTGATTATCTCAAGCTCACTGAGTTCCTGAAGATAGAACTACCACAACTTTCTCAATTTGGCAACATTTTTGCAGCATTGCAACATTTTGGATGTCACCATCCGCAGGAAAAGTGTTAAATAAAAATAGAATTCATAAAGAACGTGGAGGAATGGGGTATAACAGGACAGCTGACTGAAGAATTCCTGGACACGTTTCCCATTACAATGATTGCAAGCTGTTTGGCCAAAGTGAGTTGACTGACCGGGGGGGGGGGTTTGATGGGGACAGAAGGGGGTAGTGACTTTGAAAATCCAGCATGTTTTTCATGGCCAGCTTTAGAAATAATAAGTGGTGTTGCATTTCCCTTTAAAAAAAAATAAAATCCCAGATAAGTTCAGCGAATGACCCCACACTAATGGATACTTTGGCAGGGGATAAAATGGGTTAAAGGTAAAAAGACTTTGTGCTAAAAATGGAGCAAATAATCTCTCTTCTTCCCCCTCCCAAACCCCAATTTGTTCATTTGAATTCTGGCAGCCTCTGCTAAACTTAGATTTGTTGTTTTTCTGCTAAACTTTAAAATAAGTAAGGAAAATAAATAAGAGGGATGCATGCAGCACATTTCCTATTAGATTTATTTATTTATTAATTTAATTTATATCATGCCATTCCTTCTAGAAGGAGCCCAGGGTGGCAAACAAAAACACTCTAAAACAGCCTTTCCCAACTAGTGGGCCACCAGATGTTGTTGGACCACAATTCCCATCTTTCCTGACCATTGGCAATGCTGGCTGAGGCTGATGGGAGTTGTGGTCCAACAACATCTGGTGTCCCACTAGTTGGGAAAGGCTGCTCTAAAACATCTTAAAAACAAAATACTTTAAAGCATACTAAAGAAAAGCATCTTTAAAAACATATTAAAGCAAAACAAATTTGAAAACATCTTTTTTTAAAAAAAGCTTTAAAAACATCTAAAAAAGGAATTCCAAAACAGACTCAGAGTGGGAGAAGATCTCTACTTAAAAGGCTTGTTGAAAGTCAGTGCAGTCAGTGGAGACAGGTCCATTAGGGCAAGGCGGGCACCAACCTCATCCTGCCCTTGCCCAGCCTTCCACCTGTCTGCCTTCTTACTTACGACTGTCCCAGTATGTGGCTGCATTACCTGTCAGCTTCCTCTTCCATTTCTCCTGACAGAGCTCTAATGGCCAGAGTGGTTTGACAGCCAGCCCCTCTTCCCAGGGAATTCTGAGAATCGGAGCTTTGTGAGGAGAATAACAGTCTCTAACAACTCTCAGCAACCTACACAAATGACATTTCCCAGGATTCTTTGGGGGAAGCCACGACTGTTTAAAGTGGGATACATGTCTGGTGTGGATGTGACCTCATCAGCATTGCCCTTGTAGAACTCAGCAGGGAGGAGAATGGGAAGATCTAGAATTAGATGGATCTGCCTCTGATTGGCTTGGCCCACGCCCACTGTTTGGGATACCTGCATTTCATTCCACTGGTCTCAATGGGCACCAGCCACCATTGGATGAAGTAATATTTCATCTTGCATGCAGAGACAGAGATGGTGATGAGGCCGGCTGTAGGTTTCAGGAGGCTCTTGGCAAAGTACTCTGTGGATCCTGGTGGCCTAAACTGTATTGGCAGGCAGCAGCAGTACAGCAATGTGCACTAAGCAACTTGAAACCATTATTTTAATTTCCCACAATACTCTGAAGTTACAAGCTTCTTTGGGGGAACCTATGGCTATTAAAGCGGTGTGAGAATGCTTTAAATGAATGGCATGGACGTGACCAAGGTTTTGTTTAGTGCAGACTCACTGAAATTATTTATTTTATTATTTATTATTTGATTTATATCCCGCCCTTCCAGTAGGAGCCCAGGGCAGCAATTAATGGACCTAAGTTAGTAATATCCATTAATTTCAAGGGGTCTACTGTTAGTAAAATGTAGTTGGACACACAAACCATCATGTCTAAATCCAGCCACTCACTACATTTTAAAAAAAGTTCCCAAAAGACAAAATTGGAGCAACACTTTACCAGGGATGGATGTAAAGAAATAGGGACTCAGCAATAGAGATAATTGATGAAACATATTAATTTAGGGAGAGGGCTGTATTGTCAGGGCAAACCAACAGAGTGACATTTTCCCATTGCCTCTGTTACCCAGAATGCACATAGCATCAGTGAGTCACAGTTTTTGAAAATGGAACAGGGCCCAAAAAACTACCACAGAAATCTTGGTTTGTGGTTTTTTAAAAATAAAGGAATCAAACGGTGGCCTTCCAGAATATGTTCTGCAAAGGCTTCTTCAGGTTGCATGAATTCTGGGAAGGCATTTGCTGGAAATGTTTTACTGTTTTGAGTTTTTCTGATCTATATTTCCTTGAATAACTTGGTTCTTGGCTCTGGCTTAATACAGGGTTTAGACCTTGCTTGACCGTGTTACCATGGTGATGCTGAAAGCCATACCGAGAGGGCAAGCAAGAATATGAGGCCTCAAAGTTGACCATTTTCCCTCTCTCCTTGTATGGCTGTCATCAACAAGATTTTGGGAGACAGGAGTTTGTATACAAATGAGGGAGATGAGGTTGGAATCCAGTCGTGGCTTCATGGTAACTTGAACTGAGGCTTCTTTGAACATTTGCTGTTTCTGTTTACCCAGGCATTTGATGGCTGATAGATATTGGCCATGGCAACCTAAATGTTTCTAGATGGCTTTTAATTGTTTTTCAATGCTTTAGGGTATGTTTCATTTTATTTTAGATTGTATTGCTTTTACATTTTGATGTTGCAGCCCTGGGGCCCTTTGGGAAGAAGGGCGGGATACAAAATTAATAAACAAACCAACGTTGACTATAAAGAATATCATGACAAATTCATAGCAGTATATTTTGCTCCAGTATTGTGTAAGCTTTTCTCTAAATCTTAGGTGTCTTGCTCTTCAGCCACAGAGCTTAATGACAGTCCAAATATCTGCCAGAAAAAAACCTTGTGGTATGGTCTTTTCTGGACTACACTGTTTCTGGTGAATTCTCCAGAAAACTTCCATGCATTTGGAAAGCTAGCATGGGGAGAAGGCTAGTTGAAACACTTCTTATTGATACCCTATCTGTTTCATTTGTGGGAAGTTGTGTATCGTGTTTGAATTTTGTAGGGGGTGGTCATCATCATCATCATTATAATTATAATCAGGGCTGGCACCAGACTGCAGCAGGCCCTTGGGCACCAGACTTCAGTGGGCCCTCAAAGGCAATGGCAGTGTGGTGAAACTGCTGGGGGCTTAAATAGGCCCTGCCACATCAGCATGTTAGCACACTGTACACACATGCCTACCATCACCCAAGATTGTGGTGGAGGCGTGTTGATGACCACATCATCATCTTGGGTAATGGCAAGTATGCATGCTGACCATGGCCAGGCCTATTTAAGCCCCGGGTGTTGTCGGTGCAACATGGAAAGTGGTGCAGCCAGCTTGTGGTGAGGGGGGTTTGCCTGAGAGCTACATCTACCCAGCCCCAGCTGTAGGGGTCCCTCTCAACTGCTGGGCCCTCAGCCAGTGCCCAGCCTGGCCGCCTGCTGGTGCCAGGCCTGATTATAATTTATAATATTATCAACAACTTCCTCATGGGGGATTCTCCCACCTGCAGCCTTCCTTCATGCACGTGGTAGAAGGAGGAAGTGTCACACTTTCCCCACCTTTGGGCCCCCAGATGTTGTTGGACTACAATTCCCATAATTCCTGACCATTGGCCACGCTGGCTGAAGCTGACGGGAGTTGTAGTCCAACAACATCTGGAGACCCAAAGTTTGGGAAAGGCTGGTTTATTGCAAGCTCAGGAACACAGGAAGCTGCCTTATACAGAGTCTGACTATTGGTCCATCTAGCGTTGTCTATACTGACTGACAACAGCTCTTCAGGGTTTCAAAATGGCAGGGAGCCTCTCTCAGCTATACCTGGAGATGCTGGGGATTGAACCTGGGACCTACTGCATGCAAACCAGATGCTCTGCCACTGAGCAACAGCCCTTGTCCACCCTTGCAGATGCTCAATTTTCATACCAAGTCTCTTTACTGATCACAGTTTATGAGAAGCCAGTCATTTTAAGGTAGTCCTGAAGCAACTGCCTGAGGCCTAATCCAGTGGCCTGAGGATCCAGAGGAGCCTTTTCCTTTCAGCTTCTGTGGATGTTGTGCCAGTCCAGTAATAGTAACCAACAGCAGATGTGAATCTTCCATGGCATGTGAAAGAAAGGGCTGGGTTGGGAATTGTTAAGACACATTTGTGGGGTTTTTTTCTGTCTTGAAGATAGATCACTCAGCTGGAGACAGTTTCTTTTTAATAGCTTGAAAACATTTTTGCCAATGAGTATGTTTGATCTTTTTTTTTTCCCATCAGGGGAGACTGGCTGCATGTTGCCTTGTGCTACCCGAAAGGAACAGTGTTCACTGTTGTGGGGGACATTTACCAGCGACAGACGGGCAGAGCACACAGCGTGCTGCGCTACCGGGCAGCCTCGTCGCACCATCAAGTGTTGGATAGTACTGATCAACGGCTCTATTATTTTGACAGTGCATCAGGGTGAGTGATCACTGTGTACATGGCACTTTTTGGTTGGCCACTGAAGTTGCCAGTGAGTCACTAACACGTGCATTGCAGTCTTTTCCAACCTTAGGGTCCCCAGATGTTGTTGGACTACAGCTCCCATCAGCCCCAGCCAGCATGGCCAATGGTCAGGAATTATGAGAACTGTAGTCCAGCAACATCTGAGGTCCCAAAGGTTGGGAAAGGCTGGTGTATTGCATGCCCCTAGCCCTTCTCGTCAGTTTGAGACTACACAGAGAGAGGGACTGTCAGACCATTGGTCCATCTAGCTCAGTGTTGTCTGTGCTAGGGGTTCCCAAATGGCAATCTGTGGTCCACAAGCTTCATTCAGATGGTCTATGGCATGCCTGCATGAAATATTCATATGGATTTTTAATTATATTTTATTGCTTCTTCTATTTTTATAGAATTTGAATTTTATAGAATGCAAACTGTAATACAATAAAATGTGCTGTATAAGAACGAAATGAGGCAAAAAAACACAGTTAAAATCAGACAGCATAAGGAAGCCACAGACCTGAACTTACAAGATCTGAACAGGGTGGTTTATAACAGATGCTATTGGAGGTTGCTGATTCATAGGGTCATCATAAGTCATAACCGACTTGAAGGCACATAACAACAACAACAACATACGAAGAGCCTCCTGGATCAGGCCAGCGGCCCATCAAGTCTAGCATCCTGTTCACACAGAAGCCAACCAGATGCCCAAGGGAAGCCTGCAAGCAGGGCCTGAGTTCCAGAGTACTCTCTCCTCCCAAGGTTTCCAGCAACTGATATTCGGAAGCATGGCAAATAACAATAATAGTTAATCTTGGGTGGGCCATGGATACCTTAATTCAACACCATTAGTACCATATTATCTCAGGCTGCTGCCCTTGTTTCCTCCTCTGTATAATACTGATATGTTTTATTGTTTTACTGTTTTTACATTTTATAGTGCTGGTCTTTGACCATAATAAATGATTGATTGATTGATTGATTCAGAAGCATCCTGCCTCTAACTATGGAGGCAGAGCATAGCCATTATGGCTAGTTTAGCATTTAGCACCGCACATTACAATTGTTACAACAGGCAGCAAAATCATTAAAGGGTCCACTAAGACCGTCAGCAATGTTTAAGTGGTCCATGAGGAAAACCAGAGCTTGGAAGTAACTAGTTACAAGTAACGAATTACTTGTAATTTATTACTTTTTTGAGTAACGAGTGGGTAACTTCATTACATTTTGCTGGTAATAGAATGAGTAGTAACTTCATTACTTTTGAGGAGTAATTGTAATGTTTCCAGCATTACTTTTGCGCATTACTTGGGGGGAGCAGGGGAAGTCTTCTGCTCCTCTGATCTGTGAATAAAAATCATGTGCTTCAAATTGGGCTTCTGTGCAGCATTGTTCTTCCTTCATGCTCTGTGGGTGCTTAGGAGGTGATGAGAGAGGAGGTGGAAAGCGAGACTGGGTGGAGAAAACAGTTGTTTAAAAATTGACAGGAATGGAAGGAGAAAAGAGCTGGAGGCAATATATATATACAAAAAATATGTGTGTTGGGGTATCATCATTGCTGGGGGTGGGGTGAGGGGATGTGAGATTCTGTTATGCCATTCTGTTAATCTTATGGGAAAAAATTCTACTACCCTCTGTGTGTATGTGCTTATTTTTAATGTTGTTTTAGGCTACTTAGATGTGCAGCAGCCAAGGCCAGCACCTTGTAGGCGTATTTAAAAAAAAAAGTAACTGAAATGTAATTGTAGCGATTACTTTTGAGTAAAGTAAAGTAATCAGTTACTTTCAGAGCAATTGTAATTGTAACGGTAATTACTACTTTTTGGGGGCCATGTAACTGTAATTTATTACTTTTTAAAAGTAATCTTCCAAGCTCTGAGGAAAACTATGTTTTGGAACCGCTAGTCTACACTGACTGGCAGTGGCTCTCCAGAGTTTCAGATAGGGGCTCTCATAGCCCTACCTGGAGATGCTGGGGATTCAACCTGGGACCTTCTGCGTGCAAAGCATGTACTCTACCACTGAGCTACAGCCCCTCCTATATGGCCCCAGTGCTATTGTAACTGATGTGCTGCACATGTGCATATTTATATGTCCCCAAGTTCAGTAACAAACTTTTGGTGCTTCTGTGGTACAGATAATAAAAAGCTAACTAATAATAGTAACAGCTGCATATGTTTGTCCACGACGTAAACCACATGCTTGTAGTTAATTTTGTTTTTTAAAGCCAACTGAATGGAGGGAGACAATAGAATCATCTGCGGGAATAGTTTTTTGGGGAAAATGTACATTGTGTTCAAAAATGTGTTTTCTGTATCTGCATTGCTTAACCCTGACTATCAAGGCTGTATTCGATTTATAAATGTCAGCTTTTGAGCTAAAAATAGAACCTCGAGTTCTATGTTTAGATGACACCATTGACCCGTCAGACCCTGGAGTGTCTGTTCCGGAATGCAAAGGGCACTCTCATACCTTGTACTGTTCACAATGAGAATTGGGAAACTATTGTTTTTACCCACTCCTTCTTTGTGGAACTGTACATAATGTTATCCCAAATGATGCAAATAGGTTGTTTATCAGTGTGAGGTTTCACCATGCAGTTATTTATGATGACATGTCATAATTGTCATCTTCGAGTGCTCCGCACATGGATTTGATTATTTGTTTGTTTTGGCTCTGACCTGAACTGGAATTCCAGGGTTCAGCAAGTTTACTATGTAGCAGCAAATTTATGCTTCATTTTCCCCTACAGCTTAACAGAAGCAGATGATACTTTATGCATCTTATATTTCAGGTTGAGAAGGGAATCTTCCTTTCACTTTTTCCTGGTATAGCATAATACATAACAATAATAATTAATTTCTAATATTAATAATTAGACATTAATACTTAATATTAATAAGTAGTAATATTGACAGGCTTATTATTATTAGTGTTAATATTAGTATTATTTTCTTACCCATCTGTCACCAAAAGGTCTCATGACAAGTTATAGGACAGATAAACACTAAAACAATAACAAAAACCCATAAAAAACCAGCCATATAACACATTGAGGACATCCAAATGAATTCTTAAGTTTTTAAAGGCCAGAGGTGCATCTTCAGCACACAGAAGCTGGAAAGAGATGGTGCCGGATGCATTTCAGTAGAGAGGGAGTTCCATATTCTTGGAGCCACCGTTGAGAAGGCTGTCTCAAGAGCCACCTCGCACTGAACCTCTGAGAACAGTGGAACTACCAGGAGGGCCACTTCTGCTGATCTTAATCCCTAGGCTGGTCTATAGGGAAGGAGGTACCCTTTCAGATATAATGACTAACAGAAGGAGTTGCAAAGAGGAAAGTCTCCTGGGTTTTAATTTTGCGTCTACTGTGAATTCAAAATGATGCAACAAGACAAACTCTGCTTTGTTTTGTCTGCAGTAGGTCAGCAAGAGGAGAAGCACTGCAGGAACTTTTGAGCAATGTGTACCAGCACACTGCTCATTCACATAGGTTTGTTTTCAACTATGGTTTAGTGTAATGTGTGAACTGGGCCAATAACTGTGGTTCACTTTTTTCTTTTCTTTTCTGCCGTGCTCTTCATATTAATAGGTATCTCTTTGTCCACCTTCAAGCACATGAAATTCGGAAGGGGCATAGCTACTGCACTCAGCATGGCTGCGAACGCCTAAAAATAACAGCCGTGATGTCCTCCAGACTTCCCTGGAGTTGTGCTCCTAATCCTTTTTTAGGAAAAGACATTGGGAGAAAACCTTTTCAGCCCTCAAGGATTCAGCGCCAGGTTGTGCCTTGCAGTCAGTGTGGAGCTCCTTGGGTACAGTATAGAGTTATTTTTTGTTGCATTAATGCAGACAGGGATGGGAAAAGTTAAAGGGTGGCCTTTTTGGAATTCTTGGGGAGGGGTCCTTGGTTCTTTTCATCCCTCCCTGACATTGGCAGTCCACCCTGCACAAAATGCTTGCTTCTTAAACCAAGATCTCAGTATAATAGTCCAGTTTATAGCATAGGGTGGCCATGTGTCCTACTTTACAGCCTTCTGTTTGAAGGGATAGACATTCCAAGTCCTGCTTTTAAGATAAAGAATATTAGAACTGGGGGAATAGGGGGTTGAGGTTTCCCATGAAAAAGTTAGCAGTACCTGGACAGCAGACAGAACAGGCACACAGGTCAGCTGGTCATAGTCTTCCCCATTCTGGGGTGGTGGTGATATATTATGTTTCTATTTAAATTTGAACAGCTTTTTCTATGGGTTGTATTAATGAATGTAAGATAGCTATGTCTATTAAGTTCAATGGGTCTACTTTGAGTAGGACTAGCATTGGATACTACCCTAAATTTGCATGTTTATGCTGTTACCCGTAAAGATCCTCCATGGCACAGAGTGGTAAGCGGCGGTAACGCAGCCGAAGCTCTGCTCATGGCTGGAGTTCGATTCCAATGGAAGGAGGAAGTCGAATCTCCGGTAAAAGGGGCCGAGGTCCACTCAGCCTTCCATCCATCCATGGTCGGTAAAATGAGTACCCGGCATATGCTGGGGGGTAAAGAAAGGCCGGGGAAGGAACTGGCAATCCCACCCCATATATACGGTCTGCCTAGTAAACATCGCAAGACGTCACCCTAAGAGTCGGAAACAACTCGCACTACAAGTGCAGGGACACCTTCATCTTTACCTTTAAGCTGTTACACACACACACCCAGTCTCTGAGTAGTGAGAGACTTCCAGGGGTTCTAGAGCTTACCCAGGGTTCAGTTTCCTTGGAATGAAGGTTATTGGAGACTGAGGTGTCTTTAGTATGTATGGTTTTATTTATACATAAAAACATGCATAAGATGGACAGGCTTTGTAGAGATGGAAGGATCTGTCCATTTCTGTTCTCTCATCTTATCCAGGATTCAAAAGCCTATGTAGGGATGGAATGATATGTCAGTTCCAGTTCTCTCCATTTCTCATTTTTCCAATTCAGTTCTCCATGTTTCTGCAGCAATTTGTCATTTTTTTTTAAAAAAAAATGGAAATTCTTCAGCATTTTAATGCGAATTTTTCCTAATAAACACATTTTTGTATGCAGTTTTGACTGAGAACATATTTGTATGTTATGTTCACTAGTATATTCCTTTTATGCACACTTTCCCCAATATATGCATTTTTGTAAACACTAATTGGAGAACTGCATTGCAAAATTTGGATAAGTGCACATTTTGGAGGATGGGTGTATTTTGGCTCTTGTATTATTTCAGGAAGTGAGGAATTGATAGGTTCTGCTTTAAGTGCAAACTAAATTGAATTTCTACCCCATTCCTAGGCCTGTGTGGAGAGATCTGCATTCTCAGATGGGGTTTGGACTTGTTTTTCTCAAAGAGTAGCTCTCTGTGTTATGTGGCAACCCTCCTTTGAAACAGTGAGAGTTCCTTGAAGAGTTTGTGGCATGTCATGGGGATTTACCATTCCTAGGGGGAAAGTTGTGGGGTTCTGCAAAGGCCTTGGATGCGCCCTTTGAAGTTGCCCTTTGGATTTTAGGCCCTGCAAAGTAGGCTTAAAGTGCAGGAAGGCAGACCCATACTCACCCAGTGAGCTGCATTGCTGATTTAAGCCTGTCTTCCTGGTCCAAGTCTAACACTACATGGGGTATAGTGGTTAGATTGCCATGGTAAGGAGAAACCTTTTCTAAAACAACACACCCATACATACAAACACACCTACAAACTTGTTCTCAAAAAGTGCCAACTCAAAGGACTTATTACAGATCCACACGTTTTGGCTAGGGCAAGAGAGACACTGGTGTTCAAATCACCCACTTAGTCATGATTCTCAACAGGTAACTTTGGGTCTGTCCACACAGTAGGCTGTTGTCTAATTTAGTTGGCAACTGATTCCAGAAGGCTGAAGCTGCAACACTAAAAGCCTAGTTTCTAGTACATACTAAGCAGCCCTTCTGAGGAGCACAGTTACTAGGCAGGGATCTGTTGTCCACTGCCAGACTCTCCCTCTGGACTCTAGTCCCTGTACTTTAATCCTGAATATTACGGAAAGTTTTTATAATTCTGTGTTCAGTGTACACTTTCCTTCTATAGTCTCTCAGTCAGTTGTGGACAATTTGCAACAAGACATGAGGGTTTCATTTTACACAGCAGAATTGTAAGTGCATCCTAAATATATAGGCTGTGGAAAATACCTTGCTTGCAAGCTTTTAGCAAATGTAATTAAAATTCCTTTGGATACTTGAGTCTCCCCATCAGAGTTGGGCAGTTAGCCGTTTTTCTGTTTCAAGAAGGCGGTACACTTAACCTCCTTGTGCTCAGTCAAGCAAGGCCGGTTTATCACTAGAACATACCAAACAGAGTTTGGAAATTTCTACAGTATTGTCCTCCTGCACCTCCCCCCACTACCTTCACTTGTGAAAATGACCCATCGTCAAGGTGTCAACTACAGAATATCAATCATGTACTGAACTGAAGCAACAGGTTTTTTTGAAAGTCATAATATTGCCTACTTGTTACAATAGCGATATTCCTTATTGCTGCTAATTTTTCTCTTTTTTTCCTCGTGTCTCAAAAAACCTCAGAGTGTGTTGTTTGAAAGGCAAGATCCTCAATTGCTATGGCAGATTGCAGATTATTGAGAGTCGATGCAATTATCAGTCCCACCCCCCTCTTTCATGCTGAGGTATTTTCTGAGATTCCTTTTAACTGGAGATACTGGGGATTGATCCAGTGGTCCCCTGTGACAGAGGTGAGCACCCTGTGGCCCTCAGCCTAATTTTATTTGGCCTTCAGTCTAACTTCAAAAGTCCTTTGCAAGAGATAGGTTTGGACCTCTGGCAAGAATGATCTGCCCTTCAACTGGCAGCTCGCCGGGTGGAGAGTAGAGATAATAATAATATAATAATAATAAAATTTTATTTGTTAGTCGCCTATCTGTCCGAGTTATCGGACACTCTAGGCGACTTACAACAACATATGAAAATACAATAGACAATCAAAACATAATTATCAATTAAGCTAACATCAAAAACATCCAATAATATATCAAAAAGCTAATCCACCCCAAAATTCCGATAGGCCTGCCTGAATAGCCAGGTCTTAAGAGCTCGGCGAAAACCCACCAGGGAGGAGGCATGTCGGAGATCATAAGGGAGAGAGTTCCAGAGGGTGGGGGCCACAACCGAGAACGCCCTCTCCCTGGTCCGCACCAGTCTAGCTGTCTAGCTGGATAAGAAAGCTGATTCAGTTTGCATTTAAAGGCAAATCTACTTAATTTGCATTTTTCCAAAACAACATGAGAACCAAAGCATAGCCATCTTTTGAAATTCGCACTTCTTTGAATTTTGCAGTGCAGGCCTCCAATGTATACAAAAATGCATATACTAGGACTGACACATGCTTGTAAATACATAGTGAAAATAACATACAAAATGCATTGTATTAGGAGACATTGCTTTGTAAAAATGTGTGCACTAGGCAAAATTGCATACAAATGTGTATATTCACAGAAATTTGCAGTAAAATGCCGGTGAATTTTCATGTGGACTTTTTTTAAAAAAATTGCAAAGTGTTGTGGAAATGTGGAGAACTGAACTTAGGACTGGGAAAATGAGAAATTGAGAGAAACCAAAACTAACAGTTTTGACCTTCCCTAGTGGAGAGGAAGTGGATTGGGGGCAAGAAGGAAGTAGCGGGGTGGGGTGGGGAGAAAGGGGCTAGGCTTCCCCCATCTGGGTTTAGCCCTGTCTATAGTTGGTGTGCTGCTCTTGACAAATTATCCCTGAAGGAATGCAGCCCTTGACAGAAAAACAGTGCCCACCTTTGCCCTGCAGGGAAACCATGTCCTCTCCCACTACCAGGAGTGTCCCAAATTGCAATTGCACAAAATTGCTACCCTTAAAACCATCTGTTGAAGGATGTAACCACTGACTGCATTTTTAAGAATGTAATTGTCATGTTGGAGTCAGATGAAAGGCCTAACATTGTGCCTCCATTGGTAGTTTATCCAGATACTGGGGGAGTTTTCAAGAGAGAGCCACACAACAAATGCACGCTTGGGCTGCCTTGGAAGCTCTGTGTCTCCCATGCATATACCTTGTGCAGGCCCCTGCCCCACCCCGGGCCTGAGCTTGTAAACAAATCTTCCAGCCCGCACAGGATTCTATAAGCTCCTTGGTCCATATGTGTTGGGCTATAAATGTAGCTGCTGAGATATGTGCTGTATAACCACAGCACAGAGACAACCAATTAGTAAAGCTGGTGCCTTCATGGGATTTCCCCCACCAGGGTGCAAGCCTGTGGGCAACTCTGCACACACTCCTGGAGACTGTTGCAGCCGGCCTGCCAACCTTTTGAACTGAGCTGTTTTCTCCGAATGGTCTCTCCCAGCCTCTGTGAGTGAGGTCATAACCCTGAACGCAGACATTCCATCCGACATACTCACAGGAACATAGGAAACTGCCTTATGCTGAGTCAGATTATTCGTTTATCTAGCTCAGTATTTTCTACACTGACTGGCAGTGGCTCTCCAGGATTTCAGACTACGGTCTCTCCCCAGCCTACCTGGAGATGCCAGAGATTAAACCTGGAACCTTCTGCATGCGGAACAGATACTCTACCACTGAACGACGTCATTCTCTGAATGGCAGGTCCTCAGGTGGCACCCTCTACACCCAAGAGGGGAGGTATCAGCAGGTTTGGGAGAACCCCAAAAGGTTTACAGAAGTACAAAAAAAAAACTGTAGCAAGAAACATAAGGGGGGAAGGAGAACCCCAGAATAGTTCAGTGAGTCTTGAGCATGCTGAATGCTGACTCTTGGAACCCTGAATGGGCAATACTCCAAGCTGCAACATTTTGTTGCAGGCCCCATTTTGTTTCCAGCTATTGGCCACTAAGGGGGTTACTCTTTCTGGAATGTATTTGTCCTGTGGGTTGAAGGTAGCTTGCAATAGTCTGATTTGTCTAATCCTTGTTCTATAGCCAGCTATGCCCTCTTTATGATGTTTAACCCCAGACAGAATGGCCATTGGTCAGGGACGATGGGAGTTGTGGTCCAGCAACATCTGGAGGGCCACAGGTTCCCAAATGCAACTTTCCAAGACAATGAATTTTGTGTATGTTAATTCAAGGTGGATGTCATTTTATAAATGCAGGTGGCTGTTACTAGTACACCTTCCATTAGGTACGTTTGGATCCAAATCCAGTCCGTCAGAAGGGCAGATCTGGAGAACTACTCAAGGCTGGCTTTTGTTAAGGTACGTGCAGAAATATGCATGTTGGTGTTACCAAATGCATTTCAGTGAGAGACCAAGTGGTGTAGTCATTCAGACCAGGGCCAGAGAGATCTGGGTTTACATTCCCATTCAGATCACTGGCTGACCTTGCAACAGTCGTCTCTGTGTTGCTTCCATGTAGGAATCTGTCTCACATGGAGTCAGACCAGTGTTCCATTTAGCACAGTATTATCTACACCAGGTTTGGGGAGCCTTTGGCCCTCCAGATGTTGCTGAACAACAGCCCACATCATCCCTGACCACTGACTATACTTGCTGGGGCTGATGGGAGTGGTAGTTCAGCAACATCTAGAGGGCAAAAGGTTTCACACACCTGGTCTACAATGATTAGCAGCTGCTCTCCAGGGTTTTAGGCAGGGGACCGTCTCAGCCTTTCTGGGGATTGAACCTGGGACTGTCTGTCTGCAAAGTAAATGCTCTGCTGCTGAACCACCCCCTCATCTGGGTGGCTGTGAGGAGGAAAGGATGGGGAGGGGAGAGTGATGATGCATGCCAAGGATGGGGAACCTGTGGCCTTCCAGATGACGATGGACTTGGCCTCCATCATGCCCAGAACTGCCAATGATGAGTTATAGGTCAGCAACCTCAGGAGGGTCGCAAGTTCCTAATCCTTGGTCTACGATGCCCTGAGTCCTTTGGAAGAAGTGTGGGTTAAAATGAAATAACTTGCTGGATTCCCAGGCCATTCCATGCATCTTTAGCTTAGGTTAAGTTCCAAGACATCGATGGGCTTACTGAAGGCTGCAAACTGACACATCTATTCCTCTGATATTTGCATATGGATCGCCTGCAGCTAACTCTACCCTTTTCTGTGTTGCAGGTCAACAGTGACCTTTTCTTGTTCCACAACCGGGGAATACTGTTCCTGGTTCTAGACGCATGCTCCGGCGCAGTGGTGAGCCGGCAGCCCTTTGATGCAGGCAGTACTTCAAAAGTTGCCAGCGCCATAACCGATTATGTTGAAACAACTGTAAAGGAGAGGTGGGTGATGGAACAAGAGTTGTGGGGGTGGGAGATGGGAAATGACCTACTTTCTTGTAACTGAAACATATGCCTGGAAGAATCTGACAGAAGCTTGTGAAAATGAAATCTCCGAGCTCCGTGTGTCTCGGAAGGCTGCCTCCTAGGTCACGGCGGGTGGAAATGTGGCTCAGGAAAGCTGGAAGCAATGCTGAAGCTGGCAGCCACTGTTAAATTAACGGTTTCTTTTCCACCAATCAGTAGACAAGACTTTCTTGTGTCTTCTTCTTATTAACCATTCTCGGTTCTGCTACTTTCACCAGCTAAAATCACAGCAATTTCCTGGCAGCTGACAACTGCATTTTTCCCCATTTATGAAACTTGTCCTATTTATTCCTGCCAGGTTGTCCCTCTCTCCCCCACTTTCCCCCTCTTTGGCAGATTAAAATCAGAGGTGTTGCTAGACTTTCCAATAAAACCGGGTGTTTTTTCTTTCTTTTTCTCTCCTCCACCAACTTTCTCCGTTTTTTATTTTATTTTTTAAATACAAGTCACTGACTGGATTTGCCCGGTCTGTCTGTTGAGTCTTTTTCAGTTTGGATGTGTTTTCAGCGGTGGGGCTGGATCTTCTCCGTATTTGCATCTGTTCCACATTCCTTGTGGTTTCTTCTGCGTCGCCACATAAACATGGAACAACAGAGATTTATAGACAAAAAGTCCTGGCCGCTTGCAAAAGCAGGTCAAATAACCTGAAAACAGATTTTGCATCCAGGACGTTCCAGAGCAGTTCACGACCACAGACCTGAGTGCTCTGCAGCCACCACCTCTCTCAATATAACTGGTGTAGCTACTGCGGTGATTTTTTCTCGTCATGCCACATGCCCCTGGCGTCTGCTCTGTGGTGACACTGACAAGGGGTTTGCAAAGGAACTGCTCTTCCTCCCCTCCCCATGCGTGCCCCCTGTACCACCCACAAATTTGCTCCAGAGATGTGGGGGGAACTTTCACCAGGTGCCCAAGATGGGGGAGCAGGGGGAGGGGATGGAGGGGAAGAGTGGAAATCATTCCACTCGCCCATTGACTTTGTTAGATGCAACCCATGGCTTTTCCAGAAGCATCCCAATGTTGTGGAACTCTCTTCCAGTGGCAATCAGACCGGCACCAACCCTTTGATGGCTTTTGAAGATGTAGGGTTGTTTTTCTCAGAGTAGGCCCATTGACATTGTTCATATCCATTCATTTAAATCTGGAGGATGCATAACAATGCATACAACCCATTTTTAATCTGCTAGGCCTTTCCAGCAGGCTGATCCTGGGCTGGTCGCTATTAATTCTGGAATGGTATAATATTGTTTTAGTAGGTTTTGAATTTTTGATTAATTTATTTAAAAGTATTTATATGATACTTAATGTTTCAAAAATCTCTACGTAGTTTTTATATTTATTTTATATATTGTTTTATACATTGCTTTGAGGTTCTTTTGAATATTATTGATTAAATTTATTTTTTTAATTTATTTATTTATTAAATTTATATCCCATCCTTCCCCCGAAAGGAACCCAGGCAGTAAGCAATTAAGACATAACAACAACAATAATACATCATGCAAATGCTATTTATTAATAGACTACTAACATCTTACGGATGTTCAGCTAAGACACAATTGTGTAACCTGAGAGATTTGAACTTATTTATTTGATTTTCAGTTATTTGTTTCATTTCCTCCCAGGAGCTTAAGGTAGTATACATGGTTCTCCTCCTTCCCCATTTTATCATCACAACAACCCTGTAAGGCAGGTTAGGCTGAGAGGCAGTGACTGGCCCAAGGTGAGTTTCATTGGCTGAGTGGGGATTCGAACCCTGGTCTCCCATGTCAAAGTTCAACACCTTAACCATTACACCAAACTTAGCTCTCCCAGGTTAATTCCCACACAGCAGTTGCTGTTTTACACTGACTCCAAGTAGTATAGCCTTGTTTACATCCTGTCTTTTCTTCTAAGAAGATCAGGGCAGCAACTTTAGACTTAGCCTATTTTATCTTCATAAAAACCCTGTGAGGTATGCAAGGCTGAGAGCCAGTAGCTTGTCCTGGGAGACACCCAGTGGACTTTGTGGATGAGCAGAAATTTGACCCCATGCCTTCATCTCCATGCCCAGCACTATCTTGTACAATAATCCTTGTAGTTGGGTATTTAATGGCCTGTTGCCGTGCAAGGTAAGAGGTTTCTTTGACTGGTCTGGCTTGTCTTATTAAGCCTCTCATTCGCTGCTTTGTAGCCAGAACTTGATGCTGACTCATAGGGAGCCACGGAAGGCAGGGCCAGGTTATGAAAGGTGTTGACCTTAGGGGGGGCAGAAAGAACCAGATGCCACAATTCTGCCTGTGAACAGAAACCGCACTACCCAGCTGCACAATGTTTAAGGGATATAAAAGGTTTAAAGAACCCTTTGGGGTTGAGGAAGAGACTCCCTCTCCCAGAGATTGAGGGAAGAGGGACGTGTAAAATGGCAACTGAGTATACTGTAGATGAGAGATGGGGGGGAAACTGATTCAGTTTGCATTGAAAGCTGAATCTATCAAATTTGCACTTCCCAAAACAGTATGAGAACTGAAACACAGCCATCCTTCGAAATTCGCACTTATCCAAATTTTGCCATGCAGTTCTCCAACCAAACAAATGTTTACAAAAATATTAGGGGAAAGTATGCATAGAAATGAATATATTTCTGCAAATAACAAGCACAAATGTACTATATGACGAGAAATGGCTTGCAAAAACATTAGTCAAAACTGTCCACTAAAATGTGTTTTAGGAGCAATGTGCACGAATATGCTGGAGAATGTTCGTGAGCATTTTTTTTAAAATGCAAATTGCTGCAAAAATGTGAAGAAATGAATTTAAGAAAACGAGAAACTGAGAGAGCCGAAATGGACAGATCGTGCTATCCCTACTGTAGACCAGACTGTTTTGCTGAGGGCTGGCTTAACTTAGTAGGAGTTAGGGCATTTAAAGCACATCCCTCCCCCAAAAAGAATCCTGGAATCTGGAGTTTACCCCTCGCTGAGCTGCAGTGTGCAGCACCCTTAACAGAACTCTCTCTCTTTTTTTTTTTTGCGGGGAGTACTTTAAATGTATGGTATATGCAGTCTGAGAGTTTGAAGAGAAAGGGCTGTAGTTCAAGATCAGAGCATCTGTGTTGCATGGTGAAAGTCCCAGCTTCAGTCCCTAATGGCATCTCTAGGTAGGGTTCAGAGAGACTCCTTTCTGAAACACTCGAGAGCCACTGCCAATCAGTGCAGACGATGCTAGCTACATGGACCATTGGTTTGACTCAGTGTACAGCAGCTTCCTATGTTTCTATGAGTGCATGAGAGAGATACCAGATTTGTGACATCATGCTGGTTGAATCCTGGCCTGACGTACCTCAGGTTCCTGTTATGTTCAGGTTATGACACCATCCATGTCTTAATGCTGTTCTGGGCCTGTCGGAGTTCATGCTTACTTCTTAATTCTGGGGATAGACTTGTTTAAGGGTTTTCTTGAACTGTTAATGATTCCCACGGAGAGAAAGAGGGTGCAGTTCTTCCCATCGTGCTATTAGGGATGGGGGAGAAATTTGATTCAGTCTGCATTTCAAACCAAATATATAAAATTCGCACTTTTTGAAACAATATGAAAATCGAAACGCAGCCATCCTTCAAAATTCACAGTTATCATAATTATGCGATGCCGTTCTGCAACCAAGCAATGTTTACAAAAATGCACATCTTAGGGGAAAGTGTGCACAAAAGTGAATATATTGGTGAAAATAACATACCAAAATGCCTTATATTAAGAAAAATAGCTTGCAAGTATGTGTACATTAGTCAAAACCACATACACAAATGTATTTATTAGGACAAAATCCTGCTAAAATCCCGAAGAATTTTCTGCTGATTTTTTTTTAAAAAAATGCAAATTGCTGCAAAGATGTGAAGAACCGATTTAATGTTTAAAAAATTAGAAGCTGAGAGAACTGAAATGGACAGTTCCTTCCATCCCTCTGTGCCATGCAAACTACTGTTCTTTTCTTCTCTCTTCCAGATCAATTGTTCTTATATGTACTAGAGACCCTGCAGAAGCAATGGGAACCTCTGAGATGTCTGTTTTTACAAGGTTAGGTTCAGCAAAGTCCATTGCTTTCCACAAAAAAGGTGAGTATATGAATGATGTGACTTCTTATATAGCGAAAGATGACTCTTATATAAACTGTATGAATTAGTTGCCTTTCACAAAAAATTGTTCTGAAGGAAATGTACCAACGTTGTCTTGTTGTTGTTGTTGTTGTTTTAAATTGCTTGTACATGTATTTAGTGCAATTTCAACTTCCACCATTGCTGCAGTGGTGGCCGTGTACAGCAGTTTCACCCAACCTGTTGCCTTTGAGGTGCTTTGGCCTACAAGTCCCATCAGCCCCAGCCATCATAGCCAATCGTTAGGAATGATGGAAGCTGTAGTCCAGCAACCAGAGTTTCTTGGGAAGAGAGACTGATTGTTAAAATTCCACTCTGAAATTGTAGCTCTGTGAGGGGAGGGCCCCCCCTCTTAACTACTCTCTGATCCCATAACAAACTATAGTTCCCAGGATACTTTGGAGGAAACCATGACTGGTAAAGTGGTATCATAATGCTTTAAATGGATGGTGCAGATGTGGCCTTTTGTCACCTTCCAGTTATTATTTTGCTGCAATAGGAAATTCTGTAGCTTGGAAGCAAGTATGTAATGGAAGAGTAAGAGTAAGAAAACAGAAAGGTGCCTGATTGTCTTTTTTTGGTGATTGTTCAGAAATGAAACCTGTTCCGTGGTAAACATTTCCAAAGTGTTTTGACTATTTTTAAGCAACATTTTCTTCTTCGCTTTACAAGGCTAGAAACAGATATTCCAGCAGGTCGTGTGCAAGTCCTTGTTAAGCTGTATCCTTGAAGTTGTTTTGGGTAGCAGCTTACTTTCAGGCCAAAAAGTTACAGATAATTTCAGATGACTCCCAGATGGAATTAGCTAGCCTTGACTGGACGGGTGCTTGACAGTGATAGTTATTGCACTGGCTTCACTGAAGTGATTATTCCCAGGCTTGTTGCCACACTGATAGCACTTGACTTCCCAAATCTAGGTCAGAAGATATGACTTGCTTTGCTGATTCAGAACGCAGTCTGTCTAAAGAGACCCAATGCCTCCTGAAGCTCATAAGTATAGTATGAAGGCAACAGGCCTCCCTGTTGGTTGTCCCCAACATGTAGTTCTCTGTGATGGAGGTCAGGACAGAACCTTGAGCAGATGCCCAGGGCCCCATAATGGACAGGAGGGGGCCCAGTTGCAGCAGGGCTGAACTTAAGCACAATTTGAAGTAAAGTAATACACATTGCCATCTAAAGAGGGGTGTCCCTACACCCCGGTCAGACCATTAAGAAAAGAATCCAGACCTAACTGCACCACTGCTCAGAGACACACTGGGTACGTTCGCATGTCACAGTAAACCGTCACCAATA
Source organism: Rhineura floridana (assembly GCF_030035675.1). Taxonomy (NCBI): domain Eukaryota; kingdom Metazoa; phylum Chordata; class Lepidosauria; order Squamata; family Rhineuridae; genus Rhineura; species Rhineura floridana. Next base: position 15,107,853 of record NC_084493.1, on the reverse strand, counting down.
GTTTACTGTGAGTGTGTCAGTTGTGCCTGCTTTGCTGCTTCCTGCTAAAGCACGGGAGAAACAAGCCATTAACAAGCTTAGCGTTTGATGTGTTTGCCGCCCTGGGCTCATTTGGGAGGAGGGGCTGCAGGGATATATATTTAAAAAATAAGTAGTGTTGCATCCAGCCTGGGAACCATGAGTGTTTTGCTCAAACAAACTGTGAACAGTAAACCAAGCATATTCTCATATTTCCTAACTTAATAGAATTTAATACGGGGGTAAAGCTTATAAAATAGCCTAGGGTAAGCCCTACATATCTGTATTGTTTAGAGGCCATTCAGATAGACCAAGAACCACCTATTCATAAGACTGTTTGTGCATCATATCCAAAAAAGTAATGTGAAGGCTTTCTTTTTGTGGCGTTCAAGTCAGGAATGTTTTTCTTTCAAAGTTCAAGTGCAAAGATGGAACATACTCCAGAGGTCATCTAAGGACAAGGATATGTTAGGCCCAAAATATCACAGACGGAGAAAAGGGGTGCAGAGTTTATTTTAACTAACCTAATTTTATTGAGATGTTGTTGTCTTTGCTTTTTAATTACCCTAAGAGCTCAAAATAGGACAGGATATACAATTTTAAAGGAATGTGATAACTCTGGCCTGGTGCGCTTGCGGTGCCTGCTCCTTATTTATTTATTTTTACTTTGCATACCTTTGAACCACCCTGACAGCTGTTTTTGCTGGAATCAGTTTTGAGAAGCTGTACTGGATTGTATCCAGTGCTAGTCCTACTCAGAGTAGACCCATTGAAGTTAATGAACCTAAGTTAGACTGCAATCCAATACGTCTACTTAGAAGCAAGCTCCATTGGGTTCATTGGGACATTCCCAGGTAAGTGTGTATTGGATTGCAGCCTTAGTCATGTCTGTTATCCTCAATGAGTTGACTTGAGTAGGACTAGCTAGTGGATACAACCCACTGTGTTTAAAAGCTGCTCTTCCCATGGTGCAGTTCTGCAGCTTGTCTTTTGAGAGTAACAAACTCAGCAAGACCAATCCCTTCATTCCGTAGGGATCTTTTCCTTCCCCTTTTCTCTTTTTTGATCCCTTTTTTAAGGACATATAGGAAATCTGTGTCCCAGCCAGTGTGACATTAAGTTTGTGTTATAAACTCCATTATGTGCAAATGTCATTGCCACCTCTCTTACAGCAGCCTGATTTTTATTTGCACCTATTCCACTAAAAAGCAGGCAGGCAATACAGCCAAATCTCACGGGGTTTGGGGTTTTTATGACGTGTGTGTGTGTGTGTAAAAGAATAACACTCTTCTGTTGGTAAGAATGTCAGCCAGCCAGCTGCCTGTGATTCAGCTTACTTCCTTAAGAGGTCAACGATGGACTTGAACTTCATTTCTAGTCAGAGATCATTAGTATTGTTAAGGTTTTTGGACGCCGTTCTATGGTTTTTATTAGTGCTACCCATGAAAAGCTGATGCTATAATAAAAGAATTTCAGTCTGAAATTCAGCCTGAAATGTAATGTTGAAGCAGGGATGGACGAATCCGACAGTTCTCTCGGTTTCTCATTTTTCCAGTATTCACTTTGCAACATTTCCAAATCAGTTTGCAAACTTTTTGTAAAAGCTTTTTGGTCCTAATACATACATTTTTGCAAGAAACCTTCCTTATTATAATGCATTGTTGTATTTTGTTTTATGAATGTATGTATTTTTATGCACACTTCACCCTTATACACACATTTTTATACCCCCCTTATTTTGTTTGCATTGCAAAATTTGGAGAAGTGCAAAGTTCAGTGGGCAGCTATGTTTCAAGAAGTTTGAATTCACCTTGAAATGCTAACTGATACGGAACTCTCTCCCATGCCTAACTTAAAAGTAGCCACGCCGAACCACCTTCATAATATTGCTGAATAGTTCAGGTGCTGATGAGCTAATTTTGCCTCTGGTCCTTATTGATCACTGAGCAGCTGAGGGTTCTGTTTCTGCACTTGTACCCACTGTGTGTTATTCAGTTTAGGGTAAGGGATGGGGGTGAGAGAAGTTGAAAAACACCTTCACAGAAATGCCTTTGTAAGTAAAAGGTACTGGACATTTGGTAGCTGATTCTTTTTCCTCAGTAATAGATAAATTCCTCAACATGGTGTTGGTGGGACCATGCCACTCATGATTATGGGAGCTCTTGGAGAAGTGGCCACCTGTGGCTTGTTCCTTTATACTTAAGCAAAGAGCAGGGGTGTTTAAATTCTCTCTCCATAGCCCAAATTCCATGCTAAGCAAATTCCTGTCTGGATCATCATGGTTGGGATAATTAAAAAATCCATCCCCTGCCAGTTTCAAGGTGTGTGGTATGTGCCCTCACACTTGTTAATCCCATTACACTTTTGAAAGGGGCTGTCGCATTCCACTTGGGAGTCGTCCTAGCGTGGAAGAGAAATACTTTGTTTAATTACTAGGCCTGATTTTTGCTGTCAGTGGATTCATTAGCCTTATGCTGGCATTCAACCTGTATGTGCAATGAGGTTGTGTCAACCTGCCCTGCCCTTCCTTCCTTACCATCCTGCCGCCCCCAATCATTCATCAGAATTCATGACAGGAGCTTAAATATGTAGAGCATTTACATGCAAATGGAGCATTCATTTTGCAGTGGTTTTGATCACATGAATGGTGTCCATGGACTCCATGTGCATTGCAGCCTGTTTATGTAAGCTCCTGTGAACTCCCAGCTAGGGACAGAGGAGAAATTCGATTCAGTTCATATCTAAAGGCAAATCTTCCCTATTTGGACTTTCCGAAACTACATGAGAAATGAAACACAGCCATCCTTCAAAATTTGCTCTTCTCTAAATTTTGCAATGCAGTTCTCCGGTCAAATAATATGTACAAAAATGCATATACTGGACTAAAGTGTGCATTTTAATTACAATTATTTTATAATTTTAATTATATGTGAAGATAGCATACAAAAATGCATTACTTTAGGGACATTGCTTTGCAAAAAGATGTGTGTTTTAGGCAAAATTGCATATAAAAATGTGTTCATTAGGAGAAATTCACACTACAGTGCTGATGTGTTTCCATGATGACTTTTTTTTGATGCAAACTGATGTGGAAATGTGTGAACTGAATTTAAGATTGGACAATTGAGAAACCGAGAGAACCAAATTTGACAGATCCATCTATCCCTAGGTGCAACACAGAGATGTCTTTCAAAACATCTGTGGCAGGAGGTTTCCCAATTCAGCAATCCTTCAGTAACATGGGAAGTTCTTTGCATTAACAATTGCCCGGCATGGTCAAAGACATTTAGGGATGGTTCCTCTTCTGGAAGTCTTCAGGGCAATTCCCTGTCTCTCAAGTTCGCCAAGTGTTGTAAAAATGGCAGGAAGTACCCTATCATATCACATGACGTCATATTTGATTGCATGGCTCCCTGCTAAATAAGAGTTTTTGCAAGTACATTAGGAAAAGCATTAACGATGGACAGACTTTCTGGTGGGCCATTGTGCAAAATACATTGGAGAGCCCTCCAAATTTAGTATGTGGATGGGAGAGAGCACACACAAAGCTTCTGTCAACTCACTCCACAAACAGCTGTGTTTATTTCTGGAAATATCTAGAAAGTTCCACTTTGGAGAGCTTCGTCGAACAGTAGTAATAATTTTTAAAAGAGTTCACACCAATAGTAGGAGAGCCTTTACATTACCACTCTGTTCTTAAACATAAATAACTGCAGTAGTCAGAAAGAGAGAGAGTCACCAGCACAGGAAAGCCTACTTCTGACTTGTCAGGGTTTTCTATAGCAAGAAGCTCTCCAAAAAGTAGCAGAAAGTGGCATTAAGATATGTGTACTAATGCCACTACCTCAGTGCATGTCTTAGCATCTGGGAAATTCCCACTACAGGCCTCTCTGATTGGTAGTGGCGGGCAAGCTTCAATCTTGGCATGCTTTGGTCAGAGGGAAATTAAAAACAAACCAAAATTATTGGAGAACTGTTGCATGCCATCAAATGAACACACACGATAACTTAAGATTTCTGGGTCTGGTGGGCCCTCTAGAGACTATGGGTCCCACTGCATACCCTATATGGCCTCCACTGCAAAGCATCATAAAAGGAGTGGATAATTAATTAGTAAATAAATGAGCAAATCAACAAATGCTGACAGTCTGATGTTAAATATTTGTCAGCAACACTGGGTTGGAAGTTAACGTGGCAATATACACTGGTACAACAATTGGTATGCAAAATCCTAACCACTGATTCACACCAACCCTGGGTCCTTTCATTCTGTCTGTGTGAGTCTTTTCTTTTAAGGTTCAAATCCCAAACCTTCTGCTTGGGGACTCTCAGAATGACTTTGCAGTTGTGAACCCATGATTGTTTTTGTTAATAGTACTTCTTAAATGCATGCATGTATTCAAAAAGGTCAATAATATCTAATATTTTGGTCCTCCCATAAAGTAAGAATTTTCTGGATGGCTCTACTAAATGAAATTAATAATCAATTCAGATTATGATTTGCCAGCAGATGCTCTAGTTATATTATTTGGTTATGTAAAAGTTTTGGTTCCATTCGAGGATGTACAAATGATTAATACACCTGTTAACAACTGCGTGCATAACAATATGTTTCCTGACATAATCTCATGTCACCCCCATATATATTCTTTCTTTAGTAAAGTTTGCTTTATAAGCAAAGATCTGTTCATTTTAAGGAGATGTATATATTCTATGTATTAATTTTTATTGTGATTACTGCACTCTAACTTAAATTTTGGGTACTTTCTTTTATTCTGCTATGGTTTCTGAACTAATTCAAGAGAGGGTATTATTTTCTATGGCACAATTGAGGTTGGGGAAAATATGAGCCCCATTGCTAGAAGACTGGACTTTAAACGTTTGGGAGCTGGTTCATATGGTGAAAACTAACATAATGTGGGTTAGGAAAAGTAGATGACCTAACTATTTATTTGAAAAAATAAGTGCATTTGTTATGTACTGTTGCAATAAGATAAAAGAAAACATCTGTCTGTTTGGGACAATGATTTTATATTTATGTCTATGTATTCATTGCTTTTGTATTTACGGTTATGCATTTTTACATTTTCTGTCTTGTTACTGTGTTGGCATTGTTTTATATTTTCAGTCCTCCATTTGCTTATGGGAACCACTGTACATTTAATGAACTAATTTAAAGAAAGTTTAAATTAATTGAAAGAAAGAAAGCAATTGGTTATCTACATACCAATCAATCATCAATTCATTTTCCATAGAATGAGAGCAAGACTTACCAGGAATTTGGAAAACCTAACCGTGCGCACATTGTACTGATTAATGCAAATTATTTGCCTAACTCTCTGATAGTAATCACATCCAATTCTCTCTCTCTCTCTCTCTCTCTCTCTCTCTCTCTCTCTCTCTCTCTCTCTCTCTCTCTCTCTCTCTCTCCACATAGGCAGTTTTGCAATGCTTGGATATAAAGGAACCCCCAAACCATACTGGATTAAAATCCACAACCAAGCTGCTGATCAGAAATCTGCTTCTCTCCAATATTACGTACCCCTGATGTTGAGAGAATACGGATGCTCAGTTAATGCAACAAAACCTCAAGACTTTGTAGGGGACGGCACAACACCACAAAGACAAGAAAACCAACACAACTGAATCTGCTGTGTTCATTGGCTTGCCTGCAAGGAGGTGGCATAACTCCAGGGTTCTTGTTTTTATGAGATTGTAGCAGGAAGTGCATCTTAAAAATAACTTTATTTTATGGCTAATAAATATATTTTGATCTGACTAAGTGGGGGGGGGAAAGTGTAGTGTGTGTTTGTTTTGAAATTTGGGACTTGGCTCATTTCTAAACAGAATAGCGCTGTGGTTTTAAGTCTGGCTGGAAGCCGGATCTCTATCCTGAGAGGCTGGTTCTTTAATCCTGAAAATATAGAGGAGATGTGGAATTAATCCGTGAAAAATGAAATGCACTCTGCATGTGCACAGATGCACTCTTTATTATCACTTCATATATGTCAGGACTGAACCCTGCCATGGTCAATCTAGTTCTAGGGATGGGTGGTGCTGGCCCAGACCTGTAGCACCCTTCCCTTTTTTTTTGGCATACACAGATGGTACACACAGAATCGGGAAGATGCTGGTGTTTCTGGTATCTGATCCTTGAAGCAGTTGCTTCAAGGTAAATCCCAGACTAGGGATGTCAGAGGATTCAGCCAAAAAGTGAAATGGGAGCAGAAATTACTGCAATTTGCATATTCACTCCAGATCAGCAACAGAAAACATGCAAGCAAATACAAGTGATATTTGCTATTGGTTGTTTTTAGTCTGCGAATGTTATCACATGATTTTCTGCATTGTGTTTGCTGTTTCCCTTCCATTGTAATGCATTGAAGTTGATTACATAATTAATTACATAATTACTTTAGTTTCAGCCATAGCAGATAGCAAGACAAATAACATATGTTTCAGCAGAAGCCAACCTGTAGTGGAACAGAAACAGCGCTAATTGTAACAGACACAGCATGGAATGGAAATTGCTGTCTGCCTGCATCCCTAATGCAGACAAAGGGCTGAGTTGACAGATCCTGGTTCTAAGGCTAGGTACAACTTACGCTATGCCTAGATCATGTTAAAATTGCAAATGTCCCCTAGGAACCACCCCTAAAGGTCTTTTTAAAAAACCAGATTAGAGCTCACTGCTGAGTACAATCTGGTTCTTTTGTCAAACAAAAAACAGTTCATCAGGGAATGGATCTAAAAGGTCAAATTTGCAGGGAAGATTAATAAAATGCAGTATATGTCAAGAACATCTTCTAAGGTGGAGAATGTCACTGTAATGACTGCCTACATTGTACCATTGCGGTGTATGGTGTAGTGGTTATAATGTTTGAATAGAACATGGGAGAGCAGGATTGAAATCCCCACTTGGCCGTGAAGCTCACTGGATGACCTTGACTGGATGTCTGTTTCTTGGTTTAACCTACCTCACAGGCTTATTGTAAGGATAAAATGAGGAGAAGGGGAACTGTGTGTGCCTCCTTGAGCTTCTTGGAGGAAAGATGGGATATAAACATAATAATAAAAAAATTATTAGTCTCAAAAATTTTCAGTGAGTCTGCTCTGAGTAGGACGTAGTTGGATACAACCCCTAATTTCAGAGGAAAAGTTTCCTTTTCCGCTTAACTTGGCATGTGCCATGCAATGAAGGATTATACCATTTTATCCATCTGTTTTGTGGTGGATTTGCAAGCATTTCAGTTTGGAGTAAATTGCCAGGCTCAGGCTCCAAATTCTTTACCATGCAGCCTAGGTGGGTCTACTCAGAAGTAAATATAATTGAGTCCAATGGTGCTTATGCTGAGGTAAGCAAGTATAGGATGTAGCCTTAAATGAGGCAGTATCCACATTTAATTACTACTCTAGCTGTTTTCCTTTTCAGAGTGGCTGGACGCCGTCTGGACACTCTGGGCTGTAGTTAGACTACAACTCCCATCATGCTGGCTGGGGCTGATGGGAGCTGGAATCCTACAACAGCTAGAGGGCACCATGTCAGGGAAGACTTGAGAGCAGTGCTCCCCCATCTCCTGCTACCTACATTAACTGTTTTACTTAGAAACCCTAGCAGAAAAGGTCCCAGGGCGTGTTGTCACCTTTACCTTGAGTTTGCATAGAGGATTAATTAGGCTTTTGTGAGGGCGGGGCATTAGGATGATGATTTTTACTCTATTACATTTCTATCCCACCTTTCTTCCAAGGAACTCACGGTGGCATACTTGGTTCTCACCCTTCCCATTTTATCTTCAACATAGCCCTGTGAGGTAGGTCAAGCTGAGAGATGGACTGGTCCAAGGTCACCCAGTGACCTTCTTGGCCGAGTCTGGACTTGAACCCTAGACTCCTGGGTCCTTGTCAGGCATGCTAACCCAAGCTTTCTTGTAGCTGCAAACAGAGGAACATCTACAAATAGAAAACGACCTTGTTGTTGTGTTCTGAGGCTTGTTGCGAAGAAAGCTGCACCTCTTACACTCACCCTTCCTGAGGGTGTCAATATCTTCTTCAGTATAATTATATAGATAGATTGTTAAAAATAAAGTCAAGCTGCAGTTCTTTTGGTGAGGCCAGTGTGGTACACCACTGTGTTGTTCTCTTGATGGATTGCTGATCGCTCTCGCTAAGGTAACCACGGTAGGGTTTCTTAAATTTATCTGCCCTCTGACTTTGAAGACTTTCAAAGCAGGCATGGGGAGCTTTTCTCAGCCTGAGGGCCACGTTCCCGCATGAGCAACCTTCCTAGGGCCACATGCCAATGGTGGGTGGGGCCAGAGGCAAAAAGTGGGTGGAGCACTAGATGAGACTATCATTTTTGTACAGTGGGCTACATTCCAGCCACCCAGAAATCAGATGCCTAGACACACACACACACAACCCTCCATCCTCCAATTAAGCAAGGAGGACACAGAGCAGAGCTATGTGGCTCTGGGACCTGGTGGTGAGTAAGTTTCCCTCTCGATCTGGCTGCCATGCCTGCCTCCTGACATCATGTCATTGACTCGCTTCCAAACCACGGAGCACCAACTTGCTAATGTGACTCAAAAGTGTGTCAAATAAAACAGGGTTCTTTTCCCCTGAGAGCTGTGTGGCAGAAAGACCCCAGTGGAGACTGCCAGAAAGGAAGCAGATGCGAGAGGGGAAGGAGGCCCTGCAACTGATTTGCTGAACAGCAGGTAAGAGAGCTGTCTTCCTTTTTCCTTTGAAGTGTGTTTCGTTCTGGAGAGGAATGTCAGAGAAGACCTTGGGCAGATGCTTATGGGGCACATAATGCACATTTTCACCCCACACTTAATTTTATCTTATGTTTTACATTGCACAAGACAATGATAGCTCAGCAGTTAATTGCACATCAGTCATGCTAAATGTATCGCTGCTGACAAAAATGTGAATTCCTAAATGTACTGTATCCTCTCAATCTTTGAGTATTTTAGGAGAGGTGGAGGGACTGAAACAAAGCAATGCATAGCACAAGCATCCTTCAAAATACTTCCATGCACACTAATGAATATTAGTTTTATCCTTCTGTTTTTCTTGGCGTTATTATTTGGTGAGGGTGTTGTGAACCACTTGATCTGCAGCAATTAGCAGCTGTCAATCATTTTTAGGCTGCATAGACACCATACACTTAGAGCATGTTATTTTAAGGGCTGTAGCTGACAATTGTAGCTCTGTGAGGGGGTAACTCCAGTTCCCAGGATTCTTTGGGGGAAATAATGTGCTTTAAATGTATGGTTTGTACAGAGCCTTAAACTCTGGGCCCTGAAAAGCTTCCACTGTAGGTTTCTGCATGCAAACCTCTGCTCAAAGAGTTGGATTTGTCATTCTCCTGGGCTGCTGGCAAGCCTAGCCCCAATTTGCAAACCAGGTAAGTTTGTGTTAGAAGAAAGTTGAAAGTCTGCACCAAAGTCATCCAGATTCTGCATCAAGGATTGTTGGAATTTTGTGACTTTTAAAAAAAACAATACAATTAGGGTTCACAACATCCTATGAAATTTATTCTGCTTTTATTAGTTATGGGAGGAGACAAAGAACTCTGTGGGACCTTAGGAGCCTTACCCTTGGCCATTGGGGGGGATGTGCATTGGGGGGGATGTGCTCAGCCTCTCCTCTCCTGACACCTGAGATTCCAGCCCAATGAGGATAAGAAGCTGGTTAGAAACAAAACAAAACTGGAGGTGCTCAGAATGCTAAACCTTTGCAGCCAATAGCAATTTTTGGGCAATCCCACATAGAAATCCATAGTCCGAGGCAGTATGCTTCTGAATACCAGTTGCTAGAAACCGCAGGATGGGAAGATGCTTTTGCACTCAGGTCCTGCTTGCAGGCTTCCCACAGGCATCTGGATTAGCCACTGTGAGAACAGGATGCTGGACTAGATGAGCCATTGGCCTGCTCCAGCAGGTTCTTCTGGTGTTCTTCATCCACAAACCTGTCAAACACAGCCTAATCTGAACAGCTCCAGATTGTTGTCTAGGCGTTTCCAAAAAGACATTTGCGCTGCCGCTATCACATTGTGAAACATAACATGCCTTCTTCCTTTCTTGTTAACCCAACAGAGGGATTAATTTTTGTGTTGAAGGCGGAGTCAGGCTTACATCAAAGCACTCTGGGTTATACTGAGATCAAACTGTTCCAGAACATATGCTGTGATAGAGAGAGATGTCTTTCCCCCCCTTTCCTCTATCTGAGAGGCCTGGCCTTCACTCACCAATATGATAATGCCCTAAACTTTCCTTCCAAAGCAAGGGCAGAACTGGCAGTGCAGAAGCTGAAGAAACAATAAGCTTGGCCTTCTGGAAAATTACACATACACTAAATCCTCCCTGAAAGAGGGGGAGGCAAGGTGAGGTGAGCCACTCGTAAACAAGGCTGGTGCCACCAAGGCACAAAGGAAAACAACCCCCACCCCACTCCACCCACCCTCCTTCAAAAGGCAAGCAGTTTCAAGAGCAGTGAATGGCAGAAGATTTTAGCAGTTCACCTGCTGGGCCACCGGAAAGGCACGTCTGTGCACCCTGTAGGAAAATATAATCTGTTTAGCCGTGAAGAATCAGTGAAGGAAACCCAAATACAGCTGGTCTCTCGGGCAGATTGCAGGTACCCTTCAAGCTGTTATCCGTCTGTGTCTCCAATGATTTTTGTTTTCTGAGTAGATTAGGACAGTCAGACCTCACCCCAACATGTTGTATAATTTTCATCTTAGCCTTTGATGAGGGGGTATCTATTGGTGTCCGGATTGCCTTACAGAATCCAGAGTGCACCAGCCTAGGTAACATCAATGGTCTCTGAAGACACATCCAGAACAGAGCATCTTCTGGTTCCGTTTTAACAGCAGTATATTTTCCACGGCCGGTTGACAGAAGTAATTTGAGCAAGTGAGCATGCAGTAGATTCTTGAAATATAGTGGAGGTCACTTTGGGGTTTTTTTTGGGGGGGGGGGAGAATAACTGTGAAATCCTGCACATGTCTCATTAGAAGCAAGCCCCACTGACTTCAGTGGAACTTGCTCCTGGATAAGTGCATCAGCTCTGTGCCGTAGAGCACTGGAGCCTAAACCTTCTGGAATATGTGGAAGACTTGGTATTATGAATTTGCAGAGGTGGTGCTATATAGTGAGGAAACAATACGCAGTTCCCTTTTGGTGCAGGAAAATGTTAGCTTCATTGGCAAATCAAGTTTTGAGGACATCCACTAGATAAGGTGACCCTGGATGGAATCCAACCAAATCATACTTGGAGCAGACCCATTGAAATTGGTGGGTTCGGCTAACCTGAGTCCATTGATTTCAGTAGGCCTTCACTGACTTAGTGAGACAACTCACTATTTATAGGACCAACGTTTTTAAGTTACACAGAACTCTTTCCAATTTTTTTAAAAAAGCATGTTTCTGGTCCTTATGTGTGAAGTTAGGCTTTAACCCCTGGTGAAATTTCAGAAGGCTGTGTTGCTATGTGGCTGTATACCTATCCTGGTGGTCTGTCAATAAAGCTTCAGCGTCTTGTATATTTGCCCTTTCCCCTGATTATCAGAGTAAGTTACGCAAAGTAAACAAGTAGATGCGATGTGCTTAATTTTCATCGTTTGATTGAAGAGTCCAGCTTTTCACAGTGGGAAAGTTTGATCTCCTTCCTATTCCTTTTTGCCATGAGAAGTATACACAATTCTGGTTAATTAGTTCAATTTTAAAATTAAAGCTTTTTGAAAATCTGTTTTTGTTTGAAATGAAGAGTGCAAAGCAGACCTATTGCATTACTGACCCTCTCTAGCAAATGTAGAGGAAGAAAGACTGCAAGAGAAAGGAATCAACATATTTGGGTGTTATGAGGTTTTGTTTTTTTAAAGAAAAGATACTGTTAAGCCCACAAATCTGTTATTTGGGTCTTGAGCAGGAATTAGGACAGGCTGAGACCCTTCTCTGCAGTAATTTTATACCAGGAGATTGACACCTGCGGTAAACAGCTGTTCACGGCCCTGACTAACAGCTTCCTGTATCTACTTTTAGCATTGTCTGCTAATATTTGGTCTTTGGAAGCATCCCAACAGCTGGGAATCTTTTCAAAGCAAGCCTCTAGCCAGAATAAGAGATGCAAATCCCACTTGCGCTATTGCCAAACAGCTTTTAAATGGCTACATTTTTGCTGCCTAGTAGAGAATATGCAGCTGGAATTGGAGCGACTATCAAGATTTTTCACTGTGTTGGCTGCCTGATATGCCTGCCACTTTTTTTTTTTTAAAGCTTTTTAAGAGATGCCTTATAGGCAGAAATTACGCTGATGCTTGTTTCTCCATCACTGCACTTGCATGCTGGCAAATGCTGTGCTTTCTGTATGCAGTGTGGGAGGCAGTCTACCTCTGAATACCTGGAAAGTGCAGGAGGGGAGAGTCTTGTTGCGCTCAGGTTCTGCTTGCGGGCTTCCCGTGGACATCTGGTTGGCCGCTGTGATAACAGGATGCTGGACTAGATGGGCTTCTGGCCTGATCCAGCAGGGCTCTTCTTAAATCCTTTTGATGCTCCATCCATCCCCTCACTCTTGTCACTTTTGCATGCAGGTGAAGAGAACTCTCTCCATCCCTTTGTTTCCTGTAAGGAAGTATCTCTCAGTTACACCACATCACTACAGCAGGGATGTGGGTCTTGGCTGGGTGCTCGGTGATCTGGTCCCCTGATGATGGTCCTGTAGGATGATGGGATCAACCCCTTTGGGTGCTGTGAGGGTTTTTCAATAGACATTATAAACCCTCTAAACCTTCTAATTTGGGTCTTCTACCTTGAGCAGGAAATGGGGGCAAACTTCAAATGATAGTGTAGATTTGTTCTCTCCATGTGTTTTTGCGTGTGCGCGCCCGCGCACAGTCACATGTACATATATAAGAGATGCACAAGCAAACATGTGTTGTTAGCATCATTCGGCTTCATTGGATTTCTTACCTCTAAGGTCTTATTTTAAAGATCTAGGGATGGTTACATCAGTATAAAGGTAAGTTTAAAAATGTGTGTCTGTCTTGGGATGATCATGGCCCAGTTACTGAGGATCACTTTCCACACACTGCTGTCATTTTTCTTGCCAATCCATACAAACTTAATTTGAGAAACAAGCAAGGGGGGATGTAGGGAGCCCGGGAAGGTTGAAACCCAGCTATTATGTACAGTCTGCAGGGCTTGACGTTTGTTGTTGATAACATGTTTTAGCTATCTGATGTCATGCTGAACTCTTGAAAATGAGGCAGTCTTCCTGTGGGTGGTTATACAGAAGGCCAATGAGACTTATCATAGGTTCTACTTTATTATTGTTTTAATTCGGGATGGGCGAAAACCCAGCCGCTTGTCCTCAAAATAAGTTGCATTTTATGTGTGTGTGTGTTCAACACCCATAGAATTCTCTTTAGCTACTGCTCCCCCTCCTTCCCTACCTGTCCCCTACCTACCTACCTGTCCCCTCCCTTCCCAAGCAAAAATGGAGGGGGGGGAGACTGTTTGAGGGAAAGTGGGCTAACAGGAGGTGGAGGACTCCTATGAACAGAGAGTTAAGCCCCATGATCCCCAGCAGAAAATGACCACTTAGGACTTTATACATCAGCTAACACCCTTGTACCTGGTGATGTTCAAGAATTCCTAGAAACCAAAAATCCAGTGCAGTTTTGTAATCAGTGCTTAAAATCTGTGCAGTTTTGAAAGGTTCCATCCGCCATCTTGATTCAAGATGGCATCCAAATGTACCTCGAGATAGAAGAAACCTGCTCCTTGATTTCAGGACCCATCATGCAAATTTGGGTTACGATATCTTAAGGAGTGTCCAAATGCATAGCAAGCAGACAAAAACCCTTTCCAAAATATATAGGAGGTACAGCACTATGCTTTGCACCCAGTAACTGACTAAAGGATATGTACATTTTTTGGATCCAGGAAGGGCAACAGTCAGAGTGTTGTTTGGGATGTTGGAAGTCTAGGATCCCTAATCACTGGGGCAAGCGGGCAAGTTAGTGTGGATATACAACTTTGGCCCTCCTGTATAACATTTAAAAAATATATGGCCATCTGATGACAGAAATGATTACTTCACAGTAGATCTTAATAACAGGCCAGCAGTTCAAGTTAAGATAAAATGCAATTGCTTTATTTCCACATGACTCTGGGGTTGTAAGGCTTATGAAAAGGGCCAGCTGGCAATATTCTGACATTCTTCTTGGCTTTAGGCACTGATAAATAGGAGACTACAGGATTTTTTCCCCAGTTTGAAAGCATGTAATTATCCCCCACCCCCAAACCAAATTCTTATACATGACTCTGAACTTATACTGTTAATTCTGTGCCTGAAGAGTCTCATTTGCCAAAGAATGATGGCAGGGACCTTTCCACATAGCGGCCAGTGTAATTCAAAACCCGACCAACTCCTCTTGTGTAGGGATTGCCGTCTCTAACAATTAGAGCAGCATTTGCCAACCTGTTGCCTCCAGATGATCTGGACTAGAACTCTCATCAGCCCAAGCCAGCATGGCCAATGGTCAGGGATGATGGGAGGGTTTGACTCGGTCTCAACTGATAATGAAAGCAAGATGAATAAACACCCAAGGAGTGTTTCCTTATTTTCTGTAGTGAGCTAGCCATTTCAGTTCTCTGTTGAGCTCAAAACGCCATGTGAATTCAGACTCGGCAGTTTCGTCCTGGAGGAATGGAATGGCCAATTTTAATATTCTCAGGGACTGCTGTATTCTCCAGATACTAATTCAGGGGGCTCATCTAGAATCAGACCCCTTCTGCACTATACGTTTAAAGAAGTATCATACTACTTTAAACAGTTGCGGCTTCTCCCAAAGAATCCTGGGAACTGTAGTTTGCTAAAGGGTTCTGAGTGTTGGTAGGAGAACCCTCTTCCTTTCACAGAGTTACAACTCCCATCAATCCTTCTTCCCAAGAGAGTCAGGTAACTGAGAGACTGTGAAGAGGAATAAGGGGTCTCCCAACAACTCTTAGCACCTTTAGCAAACTACAGTTCCCAGGATGCTCTGAGTGAAGCCATGACTGCTTAAAGTGGTATGATACTGCTTTAAATATATCGTGCAGATGAGGCCTGGATGGCACTTGTAGACAGCAGCAGGATGCTCTGGGCCCTGCACTTGGAGCTTTGCTTTTTCTCTCTCATTCTGTCATCTTCCATAACAGCCCAGAAGTAAAACCGCACAAGGTGTGAAGGTCTCCATATATGCTATGCTAGAATGGTGCTGTCCAAACCTTTTTGCCCTCGCAGCTGCTAAAAAGAAAAAGAAATGATTCACCATGGCCATAGGGGAGAAATTGGATTCAGTTAGCATGTAAAGCTGAATCTATCAGTTAGCATGTAAAGCTGAAACAAAATGTGCACCCTTCAAAATGTGCACTTCTCTGAATTTAGCAATGCAGTTCTCCAACCAATGAAACTTTACAAGAATACATATACTAGGGGAAAACGTGCATACGAATGCATATGTTCATGAAAATAGCTTACAAAATGTATTATATTCGGGGAAATTGCTTGCAACAATATTATGTTAGTCAAAACTGCAGACAAAAATGTGTTTATTAGGAGAAATTTGCACTAAAATGCTGATGAATTTTCATGAGGATTTTTTTATAAAAAAGAAATTTTGCAAATTGCTGCAGAAATGTGGAGAATTGGATTTAAGGTTAGAAAAAAAAGAAACTGAAAGAATTGAAAGTGACAGATTCTTCCATCTCTAACCATTGATCTACATTTAAAGTGCCATGATAATGTATTTCGTAATGAATCATAACTTTTTGCCTGTATGCAATGGCAGGATTTCAAGTTGAAGTTTAAAAAAATTGGCCAATGTTAACTGTTAATGGTGGCCACTGTGCTTTAGGGTAACTGAAGAAACACCTTGCTATAACCTTGCTGGCTTACAAAATGTAAACACTGTTAAAACATCAACCATGTACTTAGTTTCAACACAATCCTATAAAACTATTTGGCATTCTGATTTGCCTAAAATGTAAAACCGTCCACAGTAGCTTCCTACCAGTTTTGTGTGTTTGTTTGCCAGCTCTCCCCCCCCAACCCCCAGCATCCCCCCCCAAAAAACTTTCTGGCATCCTTTTTATTTAATCAATATATCTCAGCCAGTCTAAAGTTTGCGTCATTGCTCTGGGGTAGCTGTGTTGATGCTACTCAAAAGTTCACATCTTGAGATGATATCATCAAAGCCATAAAAGCAGTGGAGGCTGATACTCCTTAAGACTAGTAGGGCAGAAGGCAGGGAGGCCAACAGTAGGTGGAGCCAAACCGAATGGTTGGCGGAGGTAGAGTCTATGATGCATGGAATCAACTAATGTCTCCATCCTCCTCCCTGCTGTGAGTTCTACAAGGGTGACACTGACTGAGGAGGAGGAGGAGGAGGAAGGTAAAGGGCAGTGCCACTCCCTAGACTGGTTGAAAGTAAGGAGATAGGCAGGTGAGGGGTGGCTGAAGGCAGACTGAACTTGGTGGATCAGTGCCCTAATGGAACAGCCTCCACTGCTGGCTTGGATAATTAATTCTAAAAGTGCACTCGGGGAAATATTTGGAAAGTTGTGAATTTAGGGGTGCGGGGGAGAGATTCTTACACTCAAACTTCTCTTAAGCTTTTGGGTTTGTGTTCAGCTATATTCATTTTGTACTTTAGCAATGCCACCTTCCACATCAAGCTGCCCATAAGAGCTTAAGACCTTTGCAGACCCTTGTCTGGCAGTCCGCACCATTTTGACAGCGTATTGAGTTGGGGAAAATGCCTTCTTTGCTGTGTTGCCTCATTTGTGGTCCCTAGGGAAGCTTGCTTGACTGCTAGGTTGTTTCCATATGACCTATTTATTGAGCCCCCTTCCTGATTTGTTTGCACAACGTTTTCAGGGAAGTTAGATGACGTCAGTTATTTGTAGAGCATTGGTTTTGATTTGTTTGTTGGATGGTTATATGACGTTGCATCAAGCATTATCCCACACTTTCTGATGCATTTCCCCATTACTTTCCTTACTGGTTTTGGGGGGAAATAGGTTTGTTGCGCGCAGACTCGAAATCAATTTTAATTGCATAACCCGAATTTGCTCATATGTGATTGAATCCCACCCAAAAATAGCAACAGCCTGGAAGTGCCCTTGTGCTAAAATCTTTTAGGCATCAGTTGGAGACTTTTTGATTTCCCTGGGCTTCTTAACCTCTGTTGTGTTTTTATTTCTTCTGTGATTTATTCTATTGTCAATGGTTCTTCTGTTGATTATTACTTTGATGTGTTTTGTGACTTTTTGCCATCTGTCCAAGAAATCTTTTGAAAATGTTTTAAATGAATAAGGCTGACCTGGCCATCCTGTTTTCATTGTTCTGATGGTCTTGTTTTATTGCATATCTGAATTATGGATGCTTGTTTTCATACATTGATTAGATTGTTTTATTGTGTATTTTAATTGTGTGTGTTAATATTTTCTTCAAATGGTTTTGTACTTGTAAACCACTCTGGCCATTGAGTGGTATATAAATGAAACAATAAATTCCTTTTTGAAAACTACATGCCTCATACAACTTTTCATCAGTATTGTTGTAGCCAGTTTGCTTGACTCTCCTGAATGCCTGCTTGTGTGATGTACAGTCTGACTGGCTTTGCTTGTTGTGATGTGGTGGGTGGGGTTTTTTAAGAGTATGCACATTTTGGAGCTGACACCGGTTTGTCGAATTTGAACCTTGGTGCAATTTTTGCCACTTTTTTCTTTCTTCCGTGCATGCTGGGCTCTATCATTAGTGTGCTCTTGTACAGCATTCCTCAGGATTATCCTGTAACATGCAGCATGATTTTTCTTCCTCTGCTCCACCTCAAATTCATGTTTTTTATAATGCCAACTGATATTTGGTGTTATCTTAAGACTATATAAAAGGTGAAGTGAGGTGGGTGTAGAGGAAAGCATACTTTGTTGAGTCAAGGAAAGGGAGAAACTATGTGCTTAGTCATACAACCAAGCCTAATCATGCTTGATGCAATTTTTGCATAAAACATATCTGTGCAAAATCTGAACAGTTCTCTCACTATTATTCCTTCTCCTCCCCCTTCACAGATCTTCAGAAGACAAGGGATATCTTCAAAGAACATTTTAATATCCAAAAATGTTCTTGGTCATCAATTTTGTTTCCCTGATATATATGCTCCCTGCTGCATGTATGGGTAAGTCTATGGATTTAATTGAATGGCTACACTATTAATTTTATTTTCCACATTTTTTATTCTGCTTTTGTGAGCATGAGGCCTCCAAACTGGCTTATAAATAAAACATTTATAACACAATTGTAAAAAGAAATCACAAATCTGTGATTTAAAACAATAATATTTCTTTATTTACTGAATTTATATCCCGCCCTTCCTCCCGAAGGAACTGTGGGTGACAAACTTAAATGAAGCAATTTGAGAAGAAAAAATGAAAACATGCTAAAGAAAAGTTTGAAATATTCCAAAACACAATTGCAATGAAAAACATTCTAAAACACAGTTTAAAATATTCTAAAGCACAACTTCTAGGAGGATGGGTGGGATATAAATTTAATAAATAAATAATAAAACTGGAAAACATGCTTTCAGCAGTGAACTTCAGGTTGCAAGGAACAGACCCCGTTCACTGGGTAAACAGGAATGTTACCAAATTCCTCTTGAAAGTTAATAGTGATGGAGACAGATGCACCTCACTGGGGAGGGCATTTGGCAAATGGGGAGCCACCACTGAAAAGGCCCTGCCAAAGGTCAGTGCCAACTGGACAGCATTCAGTGGCACCACCACCAAGTTCTCCCTGCCAATCATAGGGTCTGAGATGGTTGATAAGTAAGATATGATGGGATTAATAAAACACACGTAATGTTAAATGCCAGGAACGCCCTTTTAATTTTTTTTAAACTACTACAACAACAAGAAAATAGGGGTGTAAATGCTGAAAGAGTTTTGATCTGGGAAGGGAGCCTCTCCTGAAAGCAGGGCACCTTCTGAAATGTTTAACAAGTGGGCGTTTTTGTATGGGTCTCTTTAGAGCAGGTGTGGGTAGGGATGGAAAGATCTGTCAGTTTTGGTTCTCTCTGTTTCTCATTTTTTGTCATCCTTTCGGCGCCAGGTAAAAACCCACCTCTTTGCCCAGGCATTTTAAGCTATTTTAATTTTAATTTTAATTTAATTGTAATTTGTAATTTTTATTTTATTTTTATTTTAGTTTGTTTTAAATATGTTTTTTTATTGTATGGCGCAATCCACACCTGCTCGTATTTTAAATATGTGGTTTTATCTTGTTGTACACCGCCCTGAGAGCTGTTGCTATAGGGCGGTTTAGAAATGTAATTAATAAAAATAAAAATAAATTAATAAAAATTTTCCCATCTTAAATTCAGTTCCCTAAATTTTTCCAGCAATTTGCTCATTTCTTTCTTTAAAATCCTCATGGAAATTCTTCAGCATTTTAGTGCAAATTTCCCCTAATAGGCACATTTTTGTATGCAGTTTTGACGAATGTAGACGTTTTTGCAAGCCAAAGTGTGAATTTAATACATTTGTCTGTAAATGCGAACTGAATCAGATTTCTCTCTTATGTCTAGGACGGTGTAGGGACCTTTGCTCCTCCAGATGTTGCTGAACTACAGCTCCCATCATCCCTGGCCATTGGCCATGCTTGCTGGGGCTGATGGGCATTGCAGTTCAGCAACATTTGGAGGGCCAAAGGTTCCCACACCTACAGTAGATCTTAATCCCTGGGCAAGTTTAAGGCTTAACGTTCAGGTGTCCCTTAATCCTCTTCACCCATTTAATACTAAATTTGCCATAATGGTGCGGGCATCCCAGTTGTTAAACATGTTAAACTAGGAATATGTTGCCTGTCCCATAAGCTCAAAGCAGCTTAAACCCCTACATCCATCTCTCCCTAAACCTCCAAAAGCTGTACTTTTTTTTATTACTTTGTTTGAACTCTTCATGTCTCCAACATGTAATTCAATGTGGTATCCTTAGGGCCCTAGGAGGTTTCTCATCCAGGCACTATCCAGACCCAGACCTATTTAGCTTCAGCAAGGTTGCTGCCACATCGTGAACTCTTTAGAACATGGGTGCCCCACAGGCCTTGTTGGACTCTAGCTCTCATCATCCCCCAGTCAATGTGGCTGGTGGTCAGGGAAGAAGGGAACGGTAGGCCAGCAGCCTCTGGAGGGCCGCAGGTTCCCTGCTCCTACTTTGGAACCTGCTCTATTTATATGACACATCGTTCCAGAGATGGATGCTCAGAATTCAAAATGGCGACCCTCTCTTAACCACCAATTTTGGTTCTTGTTCTCTGGAAGTTTTAATTAGGAAGTGAAAATTAATGTTATATGCACAGGGCCATTATTTATTCCCTGGGCAATGACAGAGCAAAGCTAGAATAGGATCTTGCCTCTGGGACAGGGAGGGGGTGGTGGTGAGGAAATTCATAGCTGGGTGTGAAATTTCATATGGGATGTGGAGGCAAGGGGGTACAGAGGCAGGAAGGGGAGATGCAAAGATGTACCTTGTAAAGCTGTCCCTGTCCCTGACGGAGCTTGCAATCAGTTCTTTGATTTGTTTCCTACGCCTAACCATCAACCATCTGGGTTAGGTAAAATCCTCCCATGCCGTACTTGAATTATTTGCTTAAGTTGTCATTATTATAGGCTATTAAAAGTGTCCCTTCTGTTCATGCATCTGTGTATCTCCTTCTAGAAGCCAAGACGGAGGTTTCCGAAAGTATTTGTACAGCCCAATCAACAGAGCATCCCATTTTTAATTTGTTCTTTTGCTCGAGTCCATGTTCCCTCTAGCTCGACATTCAGCTCCCATGAGCAGACAGGCAGATGTCATAAGGAAGTTTATGAATGTGAAGTTCACCTGAAGTTGGTCCCTGGTATCTGGAGTTAGTCTCTCCTTACACCCTCTAACAGCAGTTTGTAGCTATCGGGAAGCCAGATGGAAGGATTCAGGTCAGACAAAAGAAAGTACTTCTTCACACAGAGCATAGTTAAACTATGGAATCCCTCCCACGAGAGGCAGTGATGGTCACCAGCTTTAAAAAAGCATTAGCCAGATTCGTTGAGGATAAGGCTATCAATGGCTACTAGCTATGGTGACTTGCTCTGCTTCCAAAGCAGAAACCGCAAGAGGGGAGATTGCTCTTAGGTCCTGCTTGACAGCTTCCCAAAGGTGCATCTGCCTGGCCACTGTGTGAACAGGATGCTGGACTAGATGGGTCACTGGCCTGATCCAACAGCAATTTTATGTTCTTATGGGGGCCCTCAAAAAATAACCTAGTGCTTTTAGCTTATTCAAGGGTCTCCCCAGGTACACAGAAGCATATTTATTCTGTAAATGTTTAAGAAAGCATAATGTGGCCTGGCAAGAACCTGTGAACTTCCAGGACCTATGGAATGTTGAGCAAGGGAAGAAAAATAAGGGGAGAGGAGAAGAGGCCAGGCCTACTGAAGCCTCTAATAGTTTGTGGTATCTTAGAGAGAAGGATCACAGGATGTGTGAGGGGGGAGATTTATTTCAAAGTTAAACTTTGCCTTTCCTCCCCAAAGGGGGCCCAGGGCATCTCGCAACAATAGAACTACATACAACAAAACAATATTGTAATATAATTACAGTCAGCAGTTAAAACAAGCATAATAAAAACTGACCAGCAATGATGCACAAGGGCCATCAAAGGCAACCGTTCAGAATTTACAATGCAGAAATGTTAAGGATGGAAGGATCTGTCAGTTTCGGTTCTCTCAAATTTCCAATCTTAAATCCATTTCTCTACATTTCTGCAGCAATCTTCATTTAAAAAAAAATCCTCATGAAAATTCTTCATCATTTTGGTGAGAATTTCTCCTAAGATACACTTGTGTATATAGCAATAAGGCCCACTGATATGTCAATATACTTGTAATGTACTTCAAAGAACAAACACATAAAAATGGGACAATGAACATTAATGCTACAGAACAACCGGTTATAGATCTGTTTCAATCATTAAGTCTTTTCCAGATATGTTCCCATTAGTCCTAAATCTCTGAGAAAAGATTCTCAAAACAATCTTCTTGGGGGAATGTATCCAAACAATTCTTCTTGTTCAGGTGTCAGATCAGTGAAAAGAATTCTTGCCAGCTACTGATGAACAAAAGGAATTATTTGGACATGTCCCCTACAGAAGAAGGAGGGAGTTCCACAGCTTAGGGGCTGCCACAGAGAATGCCCTCTCCCAGGCTACCACCACCCCAGTTTCTGAGGGTGGCAGAACTACCAAAATGGCCCCCTCTGCTGATCTCAGCACCTGAGAGGGTCTATAGGGAAGGAGGCGGTATGTGGTGAAGTGGTTAGGGTATTGGACTAGGACCTGGGAGACCAGGGTTGGAATCCCTACTTAGCTGTGAAACTCACTGTGTGACCTTGGGCCAGCCATTGTTTTTCAGCCTAAACTAACTCATAGGGCTGTTGTGAGAAAGCATGTATACCACTTTGAGCACCTTGGAGGAAAGATGGGATATATGATGAAGATGATGATATCTCACTGGCCAGGCCTTTTGTCTGCCGACTCCTGGTACCGTTATACCCATTACATCTGACAAGCAGGTCCATTTTGTTAACTGTTTCCTTCATATATTCCAGCACGAGCAGTCTCATCCTGTCCTGACTTGGATCCGGAGCTGGAACTCTGGAACCCTGGGCATAATGAAGATAACTGGGTGAACATCAGTCAAGGCCAAAAGTTCCTGCTAGCATCTTCTGCCACAGTCCATTCCATCATCATCACAAGTGGAGGTTGGTTAAATGGGCACCTACATTCTGTTGTCTTGGAAGGGTCCATATGGCTTACCCTTAGAGCATATGCACCAAGATTGCAACGTTCAGTCTCTGGCCCAGGGTGTTCTAAAGATTTATTTTCTGTTAAGTTACACCATTCTTTTTCATTATTAAAGGCTTCCCATAGTTATTTATTTGTTAACATGACAGTCCTCTTGTTCATTTATTGCAATCCCATTTGTTTTCAGTTGGATTTTCCCACCACTTCCTTTCTACCTTTTACTTCTTAGAGACACACTTGCTGTTCTGCCAGTTCTAGTGCACCTCCACCTCTCTTCTGCCCCTTTGTACTGTAAACCTGGTGGAAGCAACTTGAGTGCCTTTTTTAAAAATTCACCTTCAAAGAGATCTCACAACTGATTGGCAGATCAACCTGTTGCCCCTCCAGGTGTGGCCAATGGAAACGCTTTGCTGTAGGTGACTAGTGTGCTCACAGTTTTAGTTTGCTGCTGCTTGAGGTGGTAGCAGAACTGATATTGGCAGCAGAAGTTGTTGTTCATGATGATAAAAGCAGAGAGTTGTGCAGAATTTTGATCTAGACTAAAGGTGGTTTATATAAAAAAAATCAAGCGGTACATCTTTTCCTAACCCATGTCACTTCAGTGTAATCCGTATGGAGGAAGGGGTTGTATTATTATTATTATTATTAGCAGTTATTCATTGTTTTCTACAAAAAAAGTCTCAAAGTGACTTACATATACCCATGCTTGAATGCTCACTCATACAGAGACTCCATCTGCACTATACATTTAAAATAGCATTATACCACTTTAAACAGTCATGACTTCCCCCAGAGAATCCTAGGAACTGTAGTATGTTAAAGGCTCTGAGAATTGTTAGGAGGCCCCTATTCCCCTCATAGAGCAACAATTCGCAGAGTGGTTTAACAATGAATCCCTCTTCCCAGGCAACTCTGGGGATTGTCGCTGTGTGAGGGGAATAGGGTTCTCCTAACAGCAGATAGCACCCTTAAACAACTACAGTTCCCAGGATTCTTTGAGAAGCCGCCATTATAGTGCAGATGGGGTCACGTACAAAAAAGAGAGATAAAAGCAGAGAAATCCACTGATATGTAGCTTATTGGGGGAAAGCTATGTTAGATTTCGTGTGGATAAACCCAGCTTCAGTGTTGGGGTGGTGGATGTTTTGGTGAATGAGATTTACTCAGGTGTGTTCTGTTCAGTAGCTAAGCTTGTTTTGTTGTCCTGGCTGGGAAAATTGCAAAGGCAAACCAACATGTTTGATCACTGTTGCTTTGTGACTTCCTCTTTCAACGCCCTGCTAATCATGCACTGGGCACATAATTACAAGATGGGACAAAGTCACAAACTGCTGTAAAAAGGCACCCTGGTGTTGTCAGTGATGACTGGTAGTGACAAACAACTTTCTCCATGTGGGTTTTTTTGCTCTGTAAGCACCTCTCTGCTTGTAGGTAGAATAAAGTGGCCCACGTTGCATCGGTTAATTTGCACAGGGGAAAACTAGGAGAGGATTAGTATTTTCCTGCTTAACTTCAAGGGGTGGGCACACTGGTTGTCTCTCTCTTCCAAACTCTGATTCAGAGATCTTTCTCAGGGTGTTGAAATCTGCTTTTATTCCATCCTTGTGCTTTCTTGTGACTGACCCAGTTGGCATTAAGGATGGGTGAGAATTTTGATTCCATTCTTGTTTCAAGCCAAATTTACCTATTTTGCATTTTCTGAAATATTATGAGAACCAAAACACAACCATCCTTCAAAATTTGCACTTTTCCCAATTTTGCGATGCCGTTTGCCAACCAAGCAGTGTTTACAAAAATGCATATATTAGGGGGAAATGGGCATATAAAAAGAATATATGAGTGAAACTCGCATGCAAAAATGCATTATATGATGAGAAATTGCTTGCAAAAGTGTGTACATTAGTCAAAACTGCCTACAAAAATGTGTTTATTAGGAGAAATTTGCATGGAAATGCTGGAGAATTTTCATGAGGATTTTTTTTTAAAGCAAACTGCTATAGAAATGTGGAGAACTGAATTTAAAATTGAAAAAATGAGAAACTGAGAGAACTGAAATTGACAGATCTTTCTATCCCTGATTGGTATGACTTCTCAGGCTGTTCTAAGCAGGGTTGACATTTTTTTTCATTAAGGCCTTCTCAGTGGTGGCCCCCGAACTATGGAACGCCCTCCCTGATGAGATACGCCTGGCGCCTTCTTTGCTATCTTTTCGGCGCCAGGTAAAGACCTACCTCTTCACCCAGGCATTTTAAAAATTTTAAAAATTTTAAAATTTGAATTTAAAATTGAAAATTTTTAATTATGTTTTATTGTGTTTTTGTATTTTAACCTGTTTTATTATGCTGTACACCGCCCTGGGAGCTTATTGCTATAGGGCGGTCTAAAAATGTAATAAAATAAATAAATAATAAATAAATAAGAGCTAAGGCCGGAGATGTTCATATTCTGTGCCAACAGCATAATGTAGAATTGAGCACTTTGAGACTATCAGCTTTCAGGGTAGTTTTTTTTTTTAAGTTTCTAATCCTTATGGTGAAGTGTGAAGATACTTGTCTGCTGAAATTTCAGAAAGTTGATTGGGGTGGGATTAGTTAGATTTCCTGTGATCCTCTGGTAGGTTTGAGTGACCCATGTGACACCTTTTCCCTCCGTATGATTACCTGAAGCAAAATAAAATGTAGCTATAACTTTTTATATGGCTTCCAGAATTCAGGTTTTCTCAGTTCAGAATTTTGATCTATATATTTATTGCAGAAAGTAGAAGCCCTCATGCTGTGCATTTTTAAAAGTGGCACAATCAGGAAACCTGAGTTCATTTAGTACAAAAGGATATGCTTAACTCTGGTTGATTTAAGATCTTACCAAACCATCAAAACAAAACTCTTTTTTTTTTCATTTAGGAAAGCTAGTGATTAAGGACAACACAAACCCTATTGTTTTGCGCACTCGACATATTTTGATTGAAAATGATGGAGGGCTTCATGTTGGGAGTGAGAACTGTCCTTTCCGGAGCAACCTGACAATCATCTTGTATGGACGGTATGTAATTAAACAGCCTCCATCCATCCCATAATTTTGAAGATTAGGCCTACAAGGCCTTTTTTCCTTTTTTTTTTTTACACACACATTGGTCGAGGCTCTCTAATATGCACTTAGCAGGAAAAATGCTACAGTGCAGTTGGCATAAAAGCATTGGCAATGAGATGCTAACCTTCTGAGGAGCGTCTGGAAGTGCAGTCAGAACAAAGGCAGCCCCCTACAGATTTATAAACATCTTATAAAGTGTGAACAATTTCTCCCAAACACAAAATGGCATGGAAAGGATGATCATCGGGATGTTGTAAAAATTGAAGTAAGCTGCAACCACATTCAGGACTATGAGAAAAGTATACAGTTGTATCTAATATTTGTCGTATTCGAAGCAGACCCATTGACATTAATGGGCATGACTAACTTAGGTGATTAATTTCAATGGGTCTACTTTGAGTAGAAAAGATTTGGCTACAACCTGTACATTTCACACAATGCATATTATCATGATATGTGGTCATTAGACACTGTCTCAGATGCAAATACCAGTTCAAATAATGGATCCTTCCACAATGTCTGGGACTGGCCCTACCATTAGGCAGAGTGAAGCAACTACCTTAAGCAGCTGATTTTGGAGGTCATGAAAGGGGCAGCACATTCTTAGCTGCTTAATTTATTATAATTCTACTATTGCTGCCAGGGAGAGCCAGTGTGGTGTAGTGGTTAAGGTGTTGGACTATGACCTGGGAGACCAGGGTTTGAATCTTCATGCAGCCATGAAGCTCACTGGGTGACCTTGGGCCAGTCACTGCCTCTCAGCCTCAGAGGAAGGCAATGATAAACCACCTCTGAATACTGCTTACCATGAAAACCCTATTCATAGGGTTGCCCATAAGTTGGAATCGACTTGAAGGCAGTCCATTTCATTTTCCATTGCTGTCATGGCAAGGTACTTATGGGATTTTCTGTTTCTGGTGCCAGAAATAACTTGGCTCACCTTGTGTACAATACATCTTGACTTGGGAGAAGGTGCCATTTGTTGAACCACCTCAGCCAGCAAAACGTTTTGGGCTAACTCTGACAGTCCTGCATGCACAAGTGACATATATCTTCCTTAATCAATACTTAAAGCATGATGATCTGATCAGAATGGGAGTTCTACGTAGATCCAGCTAGACTGTTAAAAACTCTGGAGCTCTTCACATTTTTTATGTACTCAAATGATCCAGGTTTTTTTTAACTCCTTAGCGCTGATGATGGCAGCCAGCCAGATGGCTACTTTGGGCAGAAGTATATTGGCGTGATCAGTGGTGGGACTCTTGAGGTCCACGGTGAAAAAAAGCTATCGTGGACTTTCCTAAACAAGACTCTGAATCCAGGTGGCTTGCAGGAAGGAGGCTATTACTTTGAACGAAGCTGGGGACATCGCGGGATCATTGTCCATGTCATTGATCCAAAGACAGGATCAGTTATCCATTCTGATAGGTGAGTCGGTATGCCAATGTTGGTTTCTCTCAGTTTCTCATTTGACCAGTCTTAAGTTCAGTTCTCCACATTTCCATATCAATTTGCTTTAAAAAAAATGAAGTCCTCATGAAAATTTCTCAGTATTGTAGTGCAAATTTCTCCTAATATACACATTTGTCTACACAATTTTGGCTAACCTACAGTTTTGCAGCCCAGTTCCCCCTAACATAATGCATTTTGTATGCTATTTTCACTAAAATATGCATTTATATACACACTTTGCCCTAGGATAAGCATTTGTGTACACATTAGAGAGAGCCAGTGTGGTGTAGTGGTTAGAGTGTTGGACTGGGACCTGGGAGACCAGGGTTCAAATCCCCACTCAGCCATGAAGCTTGCTGGGTGACCTTGGGCCAGTCCCAGTCTCTCAGCCTAACCTACCTCACAAGGTTACTGTGAGGAAAAAATGGAGAGGGAGGAAAATTGTGTGTGCCACCTTGAGCTCCCTGGAGGAAAGATGGAATATAGGTGTAAAACTAAACAAACAAATTAATTAACTTGGCTGGAGAACTGCATTGCAACATTCAGAGAAGTGCACATTTTTGAAAGATAGCTGGATTTTGGTTCGTTCGTTGTTTCACAAAGTGCCGATTAGGTACATTGGCCTTTAAATGCGAACTGACTCTAATTTCTCCCCCATCCTTCCTCTTGTTAATCATTAATATTTTAGTCAACATAGACAAGATTTGGCAAGTGCTACTTTATTTGTGGGAAAATTCTTTTTCATGGTCTCTGCAGTTCCACTTACAGAATCCATGCCTGGGCATAGCTAGCTTTGGGAAATTCTAGGGCTTTTGCCAGGGGATTAGCTGAAATATAAGGTCCTTTACATATGCATGCTCAAAGGATGGGATGAGCACCCTCCAGCAGTTATTTTCTACCTGTCACACTAGCAGCTGTTAAGGAGAACACCATTACAACAGGAATCTGTTGATTTACTGCACTGTTTATTGCAAGTGCATGCTCCAGATGTACATCCAGATGGGCTGATAAGATTGTTCTGTTGTGGCTCTCTCTCTCTCAGGAGTTTGCTAGTTTTCTGGAGGTCAAAAGCGAGTCAGCCAAGTGTGCCTCCCTGGAGAATGAAGGCTTTTCCTGGAGGAGTGATAGCTTGAATTCGCTGCTACTTGCTTGAGCTGTTGACTTTAGATTGTTTTAAAATCGGCTCTTGTATTCTATTAACGATGTCAGCCGCTTTGATAAGCCTGCTGAGGCATAGGACCTCACTGGATTGGTGGGTCTTTTCTCGGTGTATGCTGCAACATGTTGGACAAAACTCTTATGGACAAATTCATGGGGGATAAGGCTGTCAGTGGCTACTAGCCATGATGACTATGTTCTGTCTTCATGGTCAGAGGAAGCATGCTTCTGAATCCCAGTGCTGGAAGTTGCAGGAAGGGCCAGCTCTCTAGTGCTCAGGTCCTGCTTGTGGGCTTCCCATAGGCATCTGGTTGGCCTCTGTGAAAACAGAAAACTGGACTAGATGGGCCATTGGCCTGATCCAGCAGGCACTTCTTAAGTTCCTATGACACAATAATAGTACCTTAGGGACAGAATTACACTGGACCATCCACACACCATTCTGCTTTATAAGTCATTCTAAGGCCACATTCACACCAGACATTTATTCCACTGTTATTCCACTTTAAACAGTCATGGCTTCCCTCAAAGAATCCTGGGAAGTGTTGTTTATAAAAGGTGCTGAAAGCTGTTACAAGACTCCTGTTCCCCTCACAGAGCTACACTCTCAAGAGTTTTCTGGAAAGAGAAAATGACTGTTAAACTACTATTTGTAGCTCTGTGAGGAGAATAGGGGTCTCCTAACAACTCTCAGCACCCTTCGCAAACTATACTTCCCAGGATTCTTTGGGGGAAGCCATGACTGTTTAAAGTGGAATAATAGTGGCATAATTGTCTGGTGTGAATGTGACCTAGGACTCTTCTCCAGTGTTACTGCATTGTTGCCTCCTGGAGTGGCTCTCTTGCACCATGGCACAACAGAAGCAGGACGAAAAAATAAACTGGAACTTCTGTGGTAAAAAAAACTCCAGGATTTCAGCAGGAAGTTACAGGACATGCGTGGATTGGAAGTAAAGTGGTATCCCCCATTCCCCAATTTTTTTTTGCAGTATAATCGCCCGACACCATAAAGGGCACAAGTCATCATGAATGCTCAATAAAAAGATATCTGGACAGTTTCAGCAGGATATAAAATAAGTGGATACTTTTGTAGGATTGTGACAGTTACTGTATGAGGTGTATGTGCGTGCTCAAAAGTCAATATAATACTAAGTTGCAAAGCAGCATAGCTTACTCTGTGACAACAAGAATCTGCTAATGGGAATAGTAAAGTTTTTCTGAAACCCACCACTATCAGCTAAGAGATTCTGCAGAAAAGAGCAACCTTCCTCTTATTATTTTGTCTCCAGCTGCATCTACAGAGGGGTATGTTGTGGCAATTATATGATGCTGCTATGACTGCTAATGTGCTCCTGTCTGTTTCTTTAGATTTGACACCTACAAACTCAAAAGCGAAAGCATCCGCTTTGTGCGATATTTGAACGCTGTTGGCGATGGCATGATCCTGTCGGTTGCGGTGAATGATGAAGGCTCCAAAAACGTGGATGATTCTGCCAGGAAAGCAATGACCAAACTGGGCAGCAAGCATTTCCTCCACCTTGGATTTCGGTAGGAGCCCGTTCTGTCAACTCGACCAACACAGAGGCCCTGTTGTATCCCGCCTGTACCTAAAAATAGCAAAAACATCTCATACAGTGAAAATTATTTCTCCTTGCCACGTGGAGTATTCAGAAGCTAATCAGACAGTTCAAAAGAGATTCAGTAACTTTGCTGGGGCAGGTTTTATTATGACAGTTGAGAATTTACTAGGAACCTTGGGGGAAAGGCCAGAGTGATAGAGCACCTGTTGTACATGTAAAAGATTCCAGGTTCAATCGCCGGCGTCACCAGATTGGGCTAAGGGAGACTCCTGTCTGAAAGTCTGGAGAGCCACTGACAGGAAGGATAGAAAGATCTGCCAGTTTTGCTTCTCTCAGTTTCTCATTTTTCCAATTTTATTTTCAGCTGGCATTAGTCAAAACTGCATACAAAAGTGTGTTTATTAGGAGAAATTTGCATTTAAATGCTGAAGAATTTTCATGAGGATTTTTTTTTTAAAAAAATAGCAGATTGCTGCAGAAGCATGGAGAGCTGAATTTAAGATTGGAAAAATGAGAAATTGAGAGAACCGAAATTGACATCTCTTTCCATCCCTACCTGGTAGTAAACCATGCTGTGCATGGTGGGGCTTACCTTTAAGTAAATATGCATAGGCTTGCACTGCTGAAGACTCTGCTCTGTACTGACTATGGACCACATATTTTTTGCCTTTGTACCTTGTGAGCTTTATTTGTGTTTTTTTTCTTTTTAAAAGAATATATTTTTCCTCGGCCACTCTGATTTAACCAAATGGATCTCATTTGATTTGCTCTGATTCTAACAGAGAGGCACGCATGAGAGGGAAAAAAAATATCTCCTGACATTCTAAGTAATTGGCATGCCCTTTCTCCTCCCAGCCCACCCCATTTATTTGGATGGAGATCACAGCTTTCCAAATGCCTTCACCATGTGGCGTGAAGGAAACATTTCCAGCAGTAAACACCTGGCTCCCTGGCAGATTCCTCTCAAGCAGTTACGTTTGTAGCTTCCACTGGGTTTGTTGCACAGGGGATGTAACGAGGGATGCTTGAGGAATTGGATTCTTGTGCGAGAGAAATTCGATTCTGTCAGCATTTAAAGCCAAATCTATCAAATTTGCACTTTCTGACACATCATGAGAACCAAAACAGAGCTATCCTTTGAAATTCATACTTATCTGAATTTTGGGATGCAGTTCTTCAACCATCCAATGTTTACAAAAATGCATATGTTAGGGGAAAGTATACATACAAATGAATATATTAGTGGAAATAATATACAAAAATACATTATATTAGGAGAAATTGCTTGCAGAAATGTGTGCATTAGTTAAAACTTCAGGCAAACATTTGTTTATTAGGATAAATTCACACTAAAAGTCTAAAGAGTTCTCAAGAGGATTTTAAAAATTTGCAGATTGCTGCAGAAATGTGGAGAACTGAATTTGGGACTGGAAAAAAGAGAAACTGAGAGAACTGAAATGGACCCCTCCTTCCATTCCTGCCTATGATATTTCAACTCAAATCGATCCCACACCATTCCCTGTAGATGTTGCTTAGTGGCAATAGAGGTGTGTGCACCTGTGCTGCCATTGAATGGTCAGAGGCAGTCCCGTCTGAGCCAATGACGTTGTGAGCATGCCCTGATACTGGTTTCTGCTAGCCATTCATCAGCCATGTGTATTCATCCCAAGTTGCCTCCTGCTTCTGTTGCCAAGCAATACTACCTAATCCTCTCCCCCTGCATGAGAGCACAACCCCACTACCTCCACACACAAAACCCCTTGTGGACTTCCCTACCACCATTTCAGTTCTTTTCAGTGAGCAAAAACAGACTTTAGTCCATATTAGGGATTGTAGCTGGAGAATGGTAGTTATTTTGGAGTACAGAGGTGCAATCAGAGGCACCTGGTGTCAGTCAAGAGGAACTGCTTTAAAGAGCAGTGAGATATGATTTTGAACAGTGAAAAGTGCCATAAACATTATTCTGAATAATGAGTTGTCAGTAGCCTTCTAAGTGTTTTTTTAATGTTTAAATCCTCAGTAGAAATTTGTCTGCCATTTTGAATTTCTCACAGTGCACTTCTCATTTTGTGGTGGTGCATGTTATTAATCTGCCACTGTGTAACTAATGATAGCAGAGAAAGCTCCCTTGCTACAAACTACAAAGATTATTCAGTCCTTGTTGTTTGTACCTGTTTTATACAGTCTGTTCTTCTGCTGATGTTCTTAGTGATCTCCAAAGCTATCTGGCTTGAAAATGCCAGCAACTATCAAAAAGCATATATTACTCACCTGGGTTTGATCAGAACATATAAACCTAATTCCTAAATCTTGCAAGAGACCTGGCAAGCATAGATTCATCTGAGCCCCTTTAAAGCAACAACAACAGATTGCCAGTTAATCAAGAAAATGTCCATTATACGATTCTCCCCACTATTCATTTTGTATTTCACTACATCTTTTGCCAAATCTAGATTCTTTTAAAGGCCATAGAGTGGAGACGAAGGCCAAATATTTTCCATTTCTTAGACATTTTTTTCTACAAAGCTTTGATTCTGTCACATAACAAGTTCTTTATGAGTCTATCCGTCAAGCAGCCCTCTTGAGAGGAATCTCACTGAACTTTTAACAAGCTTCCCCTCCCAAGTCTGAATATTTTGTACCTTTTAGTCAGCCCAGGTTTATGCTAGCATGACATCAGCAGGATTAGATCCTCAGTTAAACATGATAACTACTTTGTTACTACCTGAAGGAAATAAGTGCATTTGGATAAGGAAAAGGATTGCTTACTGGTGTCTTTTTTGTGTGGAGGAAAAAAGGAGGTGGAAAGAGGGCATTTCCCGTACCTAGGTTGGAGTAGCTCATAAATCAGGTTGGTTGGGTGGCTTGGAAATGAAGAACACAAAACAAACAGTATTCTAAGAAGGTGCACACATTTTATGCAATAAATAAATATGCAATATTGTTCTTCTTTTGATCTCTCAGGCATCCTTGGAGCTTTATTACAGTAAAAGGGATCCCATCCTCTTCTGTTGAAGACCACATAGAATACCACGGTAATTATAAGGAAAAAGCAGCTTGAAAAAAAGGGTTCAAATTAGTCATTCTGGTTTCTATGCTATATGCATTGGCCTGGTATGCATATAACCTGAAACCATGGTTTGTGTTAATCATAGTAAAGAACCCACACCATAGCTTCCAGACATAGGCAAACCAAGGTTTAGAGCTGCTTATTTGCTTTTTGGATCCTATCTGCTCAGTTGGACTCTCCTGTCTCCATTGTGTAGCAGCTCTTAAGGCAGAACAGTGGCCCTTTATTTATCAGTCTGTAAATTGTGACAGGGCAACAAGTACCATTTGCACAGTTTGCAGACCAAACGGTGGCTTCAGGACTTAGTGTCAGTCCCAAATAAACCACAGCTTGTGGGCAGGTTCAAACGTAAAGCAAAACCATGGTTTAGCTAAACAAACCTTGGTTCCATGGTAGGAATGGGGAAAATTTTTTATTCAGTTTGCATTTAAAGAATCTAACAAGCTCATGCTTTTCAAAGCAATATGAGAACCGAAACACAGTCATCCTTTGAAATTTGCACTCATCCGAATGTTACAATGCAGTTCTCCAACCAAACAATGTTTACAAAAATACATACATTAGGGGGGAATGTGCATAAAATGAACCTATTCGTGAAAATAACACCAAAAATGCATTATGTTAGGAGCAATTGCTTAAAATATGTATTTACTCAAAACTGCCTACGAAAATGTGTTTATTAGGAGAAATGTGCACTAAAGTGCACTGAAGAACTTCCATGATTTTTTTTTTAAGAAAACTGCAAATGGCTGTGTAAATGTGGAGAACTGAATTTAAGATTGGAAAAATGAGAAACGGAAAGAACCAAAATGGACAGATCCTTCCATCCCTATTTCATGGTACATCTGAACCTAGACGTTACCTGATATTGTGCCATTTTGCACTCCCAGCTGCATGAGCAGTAGGAAGTTCCAGGTTTAGCCTTTAAGAGGGTCCATTTTCTTGTGAAGAGAGAGTACTGGCAACTTAAGTTGTCTTTGTAATAGGTGTGTTTGTGTCACTATACACGTTGCAGATGGGAGAAGAGGCAGAAACAGAGTGTTTCAAAGCAACATCCGTTTTCCCAAATGCAAATGGCATGCATTAGTGTGTGCACGCAAAGGTGTTCCACAAAATTCTCTCTCTTTGTTGGTTCTTTTCGATGTTTCAGAGTGAGAAAAGGCAGCATTTTAAATGGTAGGATAATGCAGTTTTGCCCCTGAACAGAGAAGCTTCCTTGAGGGAAGATGTCTGAATTTCTTGCAAAAAGGAAGTGACAATTTTGTGTTTATCCCAAAAGATTATTGGAATTTGGAATTAGGGATAGGGGAGAAATTCAATTCAGTTTACATTTAAAGCCAAATCTCTCTAGTACTTTCTGAAACAATATAAGAATCGAAACACAGATATTGTTCAAAATTTGCACTTATCCAAATTTTGTGATGCAGTTCTCCAACCAAATAACGCTTACAAAAATGCATACATTAGGGGAAAATGTGCATAAAAATGAATGTATTAGTAAAAATAACATATAAAATACATATTAGG
This sequence comes from Rhineura floridana, assembly GCF_030035675.1. Lineage (NCBI taxonomy): Eukaryota > Metazoa > Chordata > Lepidosauria > Squamata > Rhineuridae > Rhineura > Rhineura floridana. Next base: position 15,073,074 of record NC_084493.1, on the reverse strand, counting down.
TGAAATTGTGTGTAAAAATGTGTACATCAGTCAAAACTACATACACAAATGGGTTTGTTAGGAGAAAATTGCATTAAATACTCAAGGTTTTTCATGAGGATTTTTTTATTTTAAAAAAAATCATAAATGGCTGCAGAAATGTAGAGAACTGAATTTAAGATTGGAAAAATGAGAAACTGAGAGAAATTTATTTGTTTTTTATTTGCTTTCTATCCCGCCCTTCCCCCCAGCAGGAGAAATTGACAGATTCACCCACTCCTGCAGAAGGCCTTTGAATCCTGGGTAGAATAAGAGAACTGACAGATCCTTCCATCCTTATTTGGAATCCATGTGTTCTTATCACTGTATTGTTAAGAGCCTCTTTAAGGCTCGCAAAACGACATCAGAACTCATTCTGTAGTTATAAGATGAGGAGTGAAAACACACACGCCAAATCTCTAATTCTCCAAACTCAGTTCTGCTGATTTTGCAGACTCTCCCTTTCAGCAGGGGAGCAAACATCCCATGATGGATGTGAGGGACTATGCCAAGATCTAGCACTTGCGTTTGAAATGTTGCAGGTACATACCAAACCTGTCCCAAATCCCAAGGGAAGCAGATATGTTGAAGTGTTGACAGCCTGTCTGTGATCACCCACAAGTTCTGGGGTTGCTAGTTAGTTGTTGTACTCTTCTTTTTGCAGGACACAGAGGCTCAGCCATCGCCAAAGTATTCAAACTGTTCCAAGCAGAGAATGGAGAGCATTTCAATGTGTCTTCAACCAGTGAGTGGGTTCAAGGTGAGACTTTCCCACCCATACCCACACCCTTTTTCACTAATCTGAAAAGTGACACTGTGCAGGCAGCGAAATAATGAAGTTGGAAATCTTCCCCACCATCCCCATCCTTTGATGCATAAATCACATTCCTTCAGAGCAGGAGTGGGCAACCTTTTCAGAGTTGAGGGCCACATTTCCCTGGGGGTTAGTGGCCGAGGGCCACAAACATGTGGCAATGGATGAGGCCAAATAAAAGACTGGGAGGTCACTCCTTCGCTTCCTCTTTCCCCTTCATTCTCTCTCTTCGGGTTTGGGGACCAGGCACCAAAGGAGGGAGCTGCATGTGGTCTCTGCATAACCATATCTGAGAAAGAAAACCATTTTAAGAGCTTGCTGTAGTCTTTCTAGGTGGTTGCTGTGTCCACTGGCTGCATTGCTATAATAATGTTTAGTCTATGGGCCATAGCAAAGTAAAACTAGATACCAAACATTTAAAACTTCCATAATAAGCGAAGGTAGCAATTCAAATTAATACATAATATATATATATATGGAGCTTATGCCAGGACACATTTGATGCTTTCCTGTGTTTGAATCTCCACAACAATTTACAGCAAGACAGTCCAAGAACTTTTCTTATTAGATTCTGTAGTTTTATTTTATTTATTTATTTATTGTATTTATATACTGCCCCATAGCCGAAGCTCTCTGGGCAGTTTACAATAACTAAAAACATTAAAAACAAATATACACATTTAAAAACACATCTTTTAAAAACAAATTAAAACACAATCTAAAACACATGTGAAAATGTTGCATTTTCAATTGCTCTAAGTCTGTGTGCACACCATACATTTAAAGCACACAATTTCCCCCAAAGAATCCTGGGGCCTGTAGTTTACCCCTGACGAAGCTACAGTTCCTAGTACTCTTAACAAACTATACTTCCCAGCATTCTTTAGGGGAAGTCATGTGCTTTGAATGTATGATGTATACGCAGTGTAGGTTTCTCCAGAGTGCCTTTACTTCACTACTGGAACACTACTGACTGACCTTTAGCTCTGCTAGGTCCACATATTTTGTGTTAATAACAGCATGCTCACCCCACCCCAAACCCATCTCCTAGCTTGATGCCCTTCACAACATCCCCAAACAGCAGCTGACAGACCTATAGAGACAGCCAAGGAGTGGGCAGTTGCTGAAGAGACTTGTTAACACTGTTTGGCACCAACATCTCTGAAGCGCAAAATGTCCAAAATGACCTTTCCTTGTGTCGACTGCTTTTCCTCTCCTCCTCCTAGATGTTGAATGGACTGAATTCCTTGAGAAGCCTGAAAAAGCAAAATCCAAAGATGGAGAGAGACTTTCAGACTTCAGAGCTGCTCACCCTGAAGTCTGTGATCACCCCATTGATATCCAGGTATGACAGCCAAGGTGACTGGTCACTCCCTATTGCTACGTCCACTTCATTTCACAATCTTCTCCCTTCCAGTTGGCAACCGACCATTCCAACCTTTGTATATTTCATTGGTAGCTGGAAAATGGAAATGCTTTATTAGACCACAGGGCTTTTGGGCAGCCTCTTATTTTCTTACTGCTCTGCATAAATTGTGGTGATAGAGAGACGCTTGAAGACAGGCACTTTGAGAGCCAACTGGGAGGCAGATAAGACAATGTATCTATTTCTCATTCAAGGACTGAGGCCATATCCACACTATAGACTTAAAGCACTCATATACCACTATAAACAGTCACGGCTTCCCCCGAAGGATCCTGGGGACTGTCATTTGTTGAGGGTGCTGAGACTACTGTTAGGAGACCACTATTCCTCTCACAGAACTACAATTCCCAGACTGGTTTAACAATCAATCCCTCTTATTGAAGAACTCTTGGAATCATAGCTCTCTGAGGGGAATAAGGGTCTCTGAACAACCCTTAACAATTTATAGTTCCCAGGATCCTCTGGGGTAAGTCATGACTGATTGTGTGGATGGGACCAGATTCTGCAACTCCCATTTTCAAGTTAAAGTCACTTCATGTGCCCACTTATGGCAGAGGACCATGTGGATGGATGTTGTCCAGTTCCAAGGCTTGATTTGTGCTGTCTTTACCTTTTAAGGTTGCAACATCTGAGGTGACATCATGTATCTGTTAGAACTGGGGATGGAGAATCTGTGGCCCTCCAGATGTTGTTGGACTCTCAACTCCCTGGTCAGCATGGCCAATGATCAGGGCTGATGGGAACTGTAGTTCAGGAATATCCAAAGGGCCATAGGCCCCCCTTCCCGGTGTATAGGATTGCAGCATTGGCCACTGTACTCTGCCAAGTCTTGTTAAATGATGATCTGAAAATGTGAACTTATTCCTGGTGGATTGGTTCTTGTACTTTTAAAAAAACAAGTAGTGGCATGAAATAAAACAGATGTTAGGGGAGGTAGGCTCTGAGTAAACCTCCAAAATAATATCAGCCTTGATACTGGTCTTTGCGGCACAAGCCAACTTTTTTACCTTTAAAAAAAAAAAATTAGGTACCAGCTTTTGCATAGTGGCATAATTCAGTCTCTGTTCTCCTTTGTTCTCCCTTCACTGTGAGAGGCACTCTGCTTATGAATACCAGTTGCTGGAAATCACAGGTGTGGAGAGTGTTGTTGCATCCAAGGCCTGCTTGTGGGCGTCCCGTAGTCATCTGATTGTCCACTGTGAGAACAGGATGCTGGACTAGATGGGCCTTTGGCCAGCAGGGCTCCTCTTATGTTCCTGTTTTCAGTGCATAGTTTCATGCGAAACCAAAACGCCTGTGTGGTGTTTTTTTCATAGCGCAGGTGTTGCTGAGCATGTGTCTTCATTTTATTTTTTATGCTTGATTACTACTCCGTGGTGCAGAGTGGTAAGCAGTGGTAACACAGCCGCAGCTCTGCTCACGGCCGGAGTTCGATTCCAACGGAAGGAGGAAGTTGAATCTCCGGTAAAAGGGGTTGAGGTCCACTCAGCCTTCCATCCATCCGTGGTCAGTAAAATGAGTACCCGGCATACGCTGGGGGGTAAAGAAAGGCCGGGGAAGGAACTGGCAATCCCACCCCGTATATACGGTTTGCCTAGTAAACGTCGCAATACGTCACCCTAAGAGTTGGAAACGACTCGCACTACAAGTGCGGGGACACCTTTACCTTTACTACCCACTTTGCATTTCTGTTCTCATCTCAGGCAGTCACACTTGATGGAGTGAAACTGACAACAGAGGTTCTCTACAAAAGCGGCCGTGATTATAGGTTTTTTTGCCGCGGCCCTGGACAGACTACTGGAGGCTGCCATAACTACAGAGTGCGCTTCTTATGTGGCAAACCTGGTATGTGACTCATTTTGAACTCTGAGTAGAAATTGCCTCTACTGACCTATTTATTGTAAAGGAAGTAGGATTTTTACCTCAGGGCTATAAATACCTAAGTAATGGAGGCTTTTTCTGAGTCTGAAACATCTTCTAATTCTGGAGCGTCTTTCTCGTCCCAAAAAAGTCCATTTCTGCTGACCAGCTTCCCATTTGCCCACCAAGTTACTAGTCATCCTCGTCCAGCAACTTATCCTCACATGCATCTGTGAAACGTTAGTCACAAAGCACGCAGCAATTTTAAAGATATCTTTAAAGGATGCAGGAAATCACATGCTACTGTTGCAGTAGTGTGACCTACACATGCAGTAGAACTGAGGTGGCAGAATTCTGAGATGCATAATCATATTGTTGTTACTAGAAATAGTAATAGTAAATAATGCTATATCCAGTGCTAGTCCTATTCAGAGTAAGCCCATTGAAGTGAATGGACATGAGTAACAAGCATTGGATACAACCCAATATTTTTGTGCAGAGGAGCATTTGAATAACTCCCTGCAGGTAGAAAACTAGCACAAGATGGAGAGGGCTAGGTTCTAACTTTGCTTCTTGATCTGCTTATTTTGTGCTTGCATGGAGTTCTTTCTGGGTGTTTTTTTAATATGCGGAAAATAAAAAAATGGTGAGGGTTTGTCTGAAGAGGTACAATCCATTCTCCTGCCTCAAGATTCCCCCGGAGAATTAGATGAATTCATGGAGGATATGGCTGTCAGTGGCTACTGGTCACAATGGCTGCATACCACCATTCTTCAACCTTGGGTCTCCAAATGTTGTTGGAGTACAATTCCCACCATCCCCAGTCAGTTTAGCCAATATTTAGGGATGATGGGAGTTGTATATGGGAACACAAGGCTGAAGAAGGCTGCTGCATGCTACCTCCAAGAGAGGGCTGTTGCCTTCATGCCCTGCTTCAGGGCTTCCCATAGGCATCTGGTTGGTTAGTGTGGTAACAGAATACTGCACTGGATAAGCTTTGGTGTGATCCAGTGGAGCTGTTATGTGGTCATCCCTTGTCGCTGTACGTGTTTAACAGGCCCAAGAGTGACATATTAAGTGGCATCTAATGCTAGTCCTACTCAGAGTAGACTCATTGAGGTTAATGGACATGGCTAATTTAGGCTTATTGGTTTCAATGGGTCTACTCTGAGTAGGACTTAGTGTCTCCAGTGGGTTTTATCCAACTAACACCCAGTCAAAACTCCACTGAGATGTTTCACAGGGTCCATGAGATTTCTTCCCCTCATCAAATATTTCAATAAGTGGAAGGCTTATTCCTGCTGGTGAACCTTTTATGCCATCACTATCGGAGAAGCGTCACTTGTTTCAGGAAGAAATAGTTTTCTTTTGCACTCCTTCATTTTAAGCCAAGTGGGGGTTCTGTGCAATTCTTTTGACCTTCATTCTTTAGAGGAAAAGGGTGGCTGTTTTGTTGATTAGAATGAGAAACCATCATTACATCGAAGACGGCTTCTGCAGCATCTTTAAATAACAGCTCTGGGTGACCATAAATGCTGGGACTGAGAGGGTGTGGCGCAGCCAGGCCACTAAGAGCTGCCTTTAAATTTAGTTAAGGGCTTAGTGGAAAAACACACCAGCCAGTAAATAATGAATGGAGCCTATTTTGTTACACTTGTTGAGTTTTGCAAACCAAAAAAGCCAGACCCTGCAACACAGCTGGAAGAGTTGTCTCACATTTTCTTGGGGTCAGTCAACCACTTGCTGCTGTTGATGTGAAACATGCCCTAAAAAAGAAGGTTAAGTGAACAATTTGTGAAGAAGTATGTTACTATTTCTCCAACAACAACACCTCCCCCCCTTTTTTTGTATTGGTTTTCCAGTGAGACCCAAGCTTACAGTAATGGTTGATACCAATGTAAACAGCACCATCTTGAGATTGGCCGATAATGTGCAATCGTGGAAGGTTGGAGATAAGATTGTTGTGGCCAGTACAGATTATTCCATGTATCAAGCTGAAGAATTCCAGATCTTGCCATGCAGAGCCTGTGGGCCCAATGAAGTCAAAGTGGCAGGTAGGACATCATCTTGGAATGCTTGATTTGGGAATACATTTTTTCTTTTTCTTTTTTGTCAAGGATGCTCTACAGATTGTTTCTCTGGTTGCCTCCAGATGACCTGTTTGTGGAGAGGTTAGATGATGTTGCATCAAGCAGTTGTTATCCCACACTTTCGAGGGCATTTTCCTATCACTTTCCTAATGCAAAAAGGGTGTTTGTTTTTGGAGGGGGGAGTAGGTTTGTTGTTCTAGAGCTCCAAACCAGCTTTAATCGTGCAATATGAATTTGGCAGCCTGTGATCAAATCTCACCTGAAAATGCTGAGAGTCTGTAAGCGCCTTCTTTCTCTTGCCAGCGTTATTAAACCTTATGCCTAAAAATAAGTGAACTGTTATAGTTCCTTGTAAGCTTGTGTCTTTAAATTGGAGGAAAGAGGTTGAAATATTGGTTTTAAAAATAAGATTGGTGACAGATGGACAAAGGGGGCAAAGAAGAAAAGAGAAGGTGGATAGGAAGAGTAGAAACTCACTCACTGTTCTGCCGGTTCCAGTGCATCTCCACCTCTCTCTTCTGAAAACGGGAGCACGCGACACTAGTCAAACCCTGTCCTTTTTTACTGTAAAAGCTAGTGGGAGCAGCTTGAGTGCATGTTTTTTAAAATTCAGCTTCAAAGAGATTTCACAGCTGATTGGCAGATCAACCCATTCCCCCTCCAGGTGTAGCTAATGGAAACACTTTGATCTGGTGACTAGTGTGTTTACAACCTAAGAAGCAAGGTAACAGATATAGAGACCAAGTAATAGATATAGACTTGGTAACAGACCAAGATATAGAGACCAATTCAGAAAAGGCTTGAACTGAATGTAAAGGTAGAGACACACTTACTGTTGTGCCAGTTCCAGTGTGTCCCTACCTCTCTTTTCTCAAAACAGGGGCACAGGACGCTAATCAAACTCTGCCACTTTTTACTCTTAAAACCTTGTTGGATCAGTTCCAGTGCATTTTTTTAAAAATTCAGCTTCAAGGAGCTATTGCAAGTTATTGGTGGATTGACCCCTTTGTTTTCCAGATGTGGCCAATGGAAACACTTTGCTGCAGGCTCAGAGACACTGACTGGCCCAACACTTTGATGTGGGCGGTCCTGAAAGGTCTGAAGGCAGCAGTGGGGAAGGAAGGTGTGGCCAGCAAAGGGCAGAGTCGCTTCAAAATGCAACCAGAAAAACCATTCTGGTTGCTTTTGAAGCAACTAGTGTGTCCACAGCCTAATAGTGAAGAAGTCAGGAAAAAATGATATAGAGGAGAGGAGTGATATGTAGAATAGCATGAAAATGGAGGAGACCTATCAAATATTGCCTCTCCCATAAAGTCAGTGGGTGATTTTAGGCAAGTCATTATGCCTCAGCTTAAGCCCTCCCCTCCCTTCACAACATGGGGAGGATAAAACTGGCCTACCTCATAGGATTGTTGTAAGGATTGCCGAGATAATGTGAGTTAGACACTTGGAACAATCAGCACTATATAAATGTAGACTGGTGGTCTTGTTGTTGTTAAAGAGAGATTTGATCAAACCAAGGCCTCAAATACAGATCACTCCTTAACAACACTACGTCCCACTGTCTCCAACATAACCTGCTCAGTAGCAACTCTTGTTGGCTCATTGTTGAATGGGCTGAAAGGAGTTTGGTGCTTTGTGCCAAGGGAAATGTTATTCTGCTTTCAAATGCATCATAGTCTCATGACTAACGATGGCAGGCTTCCTGCCAGAAAATGTATCAGCAAAGTTGGTGGTGTTTTTCCCCTCTCCTTTTCTCCAGAAACACTTAGGTTGGAAAAACCACATTAAATGTGTGTGACATACACTACATCATGAGAACAATCTTGGGAGATAGTCAATGAAAATAAAACTGGAAGGGGATGTCTTCTTAGGTTCCATCTGTATCTGTAAACCATGGGAAGAAAACCTTGTAAACCTTGTAAAATCTGTAAACCTTGCAGAAGAAAAGTGGCAAGGGAAGAGTTAAGCACCTTCCTCCTATTTGCTGCTTCTCCCCTGCAAATGGCATTCTCCCAGCATTGCTTTGAAGTATTGGATTATGAGCATTCAAGTTGGGCAAGCAATGCATAGTCCTGGCCTCAGTTGCATAGTTAGGTAGCATCGATGGAAAATTCCTCTTGTTTCTAGGACATCTCCTGGACACAGGAGGACTTTAGAATATCCTTTCCTGGAGTTCTCATAGAGATTCTGGGACAGTTAGGGATACTGAATCCTGCCTCACTTCAAAAGGTTTGCAGTTGATCATTCTGGAAATGCCTTGTTTTAAAAAAACAGGTTCTAACTCAGTTATGGATAGGGATGGATGAGAATGTCGATTCAGTTCTCATTTAAAGCCAAATTTATCAAATTGCGCTTTCCAAAACAATATGAGAACTGAAACACAGATGTCCTTTGAAATTCGCACTTAATTAAATTTTGCAATGCAATTCGTCAGCCAAACAGTGTTTACAAAAATAATAATAATAAATAATAAAATTTTATTTTTGAGTTGCCTATCTGGCCGAGTGAACGGCCACTCTAGGCGACAAACAAATTACAATAAAATACAATATAAAAACCAAAAAGGACCATAATCAGTAATTAATAAAACACCAGTTAATAACAACAATTAAAAGACTAACCCACCCCAGAAATCCCATAGGCCTGCCTGAACAACCAGGTCTTCAAGGTCCGGCGGAAACATGACAGGGAGGGGGCATGGCGAAGATCGAACGGGAGGGAGTTCCAGAGGGTGGGAGCCATGATCGAAAATGCCCTCTCTCTAGTCCTCACCAGCCTAGCTAGTTTAACTGGTGGGACCGAGAGAAGGTCTTGTGTGGCTGATCTTGTCAGGCGGCATAATTGGTGATGCTGGAGGCGCTCCTTCAGATACACTGGGCCGAAACCGTAAGCACATATTAGGGGAAAGTGTGTATAAAAATGAATATATGAAAGAAAATAACATGCAAAAATGCATTATATGACAAGAAGTGGCTTGCAAAAATGTGTACGTTAGTTAAAACTGTAAACAAAAATGTGTTTATTAGGAGAAAATTTGCACTGGAAAATTTTCATGAGGCTTTTTTTTAAAAAATCACAAATTGCTGTAGAAATGTGGAAAACTGAACTTAAGATTGAAAAAAAAATAGAAACTGAGAGAGCAGAAATTGGCAGCCCTTTCCATCCCTAGTTACGGATAGACAGCGCTTCTGAGCCTTTTAAAGCAGCATGACAGGCAGAATTGCAACCGGTAAGGTTTTTCTCATAATTGCAGCTCTGTGTTAGGGAAAACACAATACCTGTTAAATTTATTTAGGCCCTTCCACTATTAAAAGATAAAGGTGTCTTGCTAGAGAATGGTGGTATTAAAGGTTTGTTGCATTAATGACACTCACCTAATACAATGTAGTTAGACCTGGTTAAGCCACAAAACAGTAGTTTTATAACGTCTCTCATCATGAGTGAGCAAAATTATAATTATAATCAGTGTCCTCATCTTTTAGCAATATTTTCATACACTCTGCATAGGATATTTGGCTGAACGAGTTGAACTATTTTTAACAGTTCCTGCTAATAAATTACTCTTCCTTTATAAACAAAACGTAAGAGCAACAGATGGGAATTGGCCAACTATTGACTGTTAGTAGTGGGGCGTTCAGCTGTGCTCCATAAGAATCTCACACTCTCACATGCGTACACGTACCTTTAATGAATGGAGATACAACAACTTGAATAGTCTAGCTGAAGATAGCTATAAGCCATTGCACCCAAATGAAGACTGATAAACTGGTGTCACAAAAGAGGCAGAAATTGCCCAGCATCAGAGAGAGGGAGTGCAATACCTGCCATAAAGCAGCTACTCAGAATTTCTCCCTAGATTTTGATTGGGTTGTTTGATGCTTTTTCAATATATGCTTTTCCTGTTTAAATTTCATAGGGGCAGAAAAAGAAAGTGTGGGGAGCTTCTGTATGAAGTTGTCAAAACATGAAATGGATGGTTAATAGGTTATTAAAATCCCACCATTTTTTTCATTATATGCACTTGATGCACGCAGATTTCTGTCTCCAGGCCAAGGGGTACAGAAAAGTATCTCTAATCTGAATGATGTTTCTCAGCTTTCCAATCACTATTAGATTTTTTTTTCTGAAGGGCATGTGTGTTTTGAGTCTACTATCTAGTCCCGTCCCACAAGGGAATGGGTTCAAACTCTTTGATGCTTCGCATCTGGGCTTCACAGAACTCTGGAGATGAACACAGCAAAAGCAAGCGATATAGAAAAGAGGAAAGGGTGGAACAGAGTAGAATGGAAGATCAAACAAACAACAATAAGCCTCTGCCTTATCTATAGATATGTAACTGTATGTGAAACATCCAACCCTTGATAAGTTTTGCAAATAGGCAGAAATGATGCAACACTCGTTTAATGTACCAGATAAAAACATGAATAAACTGGTGGGTGTAATTGTTCAGACCAACCTACCCTTTAATAGATGGCCAATTACAGTTCATCTGTGCATATATCTCGCATCTGACTGCTGCAAAAACCCGATTATCAGCAGACTTCCGAAGAGGCTCATGTTCAACTTGTGGGAATCGTGGGAGAAGTACATTAGAGCGGCCGGATATTTCTCAGATCAGATGTAGGGTTTGTTTCTCAGGGTTTGCTCATCTATACTCTTTTCCTTTCTTTTTTTTAAAGGAAGAAATAATACTGTTTGGCCCTTTATGGCTGATTGCATCACAAATACCAATGTGTTTATTCCATAGTTACGCTTGATGACAGCCTTTCCCAACTTTTGGATCCCCATACGTTGCTGGACTACAGTTCCTATAATTCTGACCATTGGCCATGCTGGCTGGGGCTGATGGGAGGTGTAGTCCAGCAACATCTAGGGACCCAAAGGTTGGGAAAGGCTGCAATATGATAAAGTAGGCAATGAGCAGCAATCAGTGATGGGTGGTGCTGGTGTCTTCAAATGTTGTTGCATGGTACCATTTCATAAAATCATAGAATAGTAGGGTTGGAAGGGGCCTATAAGGTCATTGAGTCCAATCCCCTGCTCAATGCAGGAATCCAGCTTAAAGCATCCCCAATAGATGGCTATCCAGCTGCCTCTTGAATGCCTTCCATGTTGGAGAGCCCACCACTTCCCTAGGTCATTGGTTCCATTGTCATATTGCTCTAACAGGAAAATTTTCCTGATGGTCAGTCAAAATCTGGCTTCCTGTAACTTGAGCCCTTTATTTTGTGTCCTGTACTCTGGGACGATTGAGAAGAAATCCTGGCCCTCTTCTGTGTGATAACCTTTCAAGTGTCCAGAACTGGCCTAACCAATGCTGAATAGAGGGAAGAGGTACTTCATGCAATTTGGAAACTATACTTCTGTTAATGCAGCCTAAAATAGCATTTGCCTTTTTTGCAGCCACATCACACTGTTGGCTCATATTCAGCTTGTGATCAACAACAATTCCAAGATCCTTCTCACATGTAGCATTGCTAAGCCAAGTTTTCCCCATCTTATAACTGTGCATTTGGTTTCTTTTTCTGAGGTTTCTTTTTATTTTTCTATTTGATTCTCTGAACATACAGAGCAAGAAAACATGTTAATGGACCCAAGTTCCCATCGGCCCCAGCCATCATGTTCAGTGGTCATGGACAATGGGAGTTATAATCCACCAACAACTGCAGGGCCACAAGTTCCCCATCCCTGCTGTAAGGCAAATTGGTGGTGTTATCCTCCACACTGCACAAATCTGTCATTTCCATTTGCTCATTTTTCCAATCTTAAAATCATTTCTCCACATTTCCACACCAATTTGCAATTTTTTAAAGAAAAAGGTCCTCTCTAGAATTCATCAGAATTTTAGTGCAAATTTCTCCTAATATACCATTTAATTTTTACCTAACATACAGCAGAGCAGTCTTCACTAATATAATGCATTTTTGTATATTATTTTCACTAATACTTGCACACTTTACCCTGGTATGCATTTTTGTCCACGTTACTTTGCCGGAGAACTGCACGGCAAGATTTGCAGAAATGTGAGTTTTGAAGGAAGGCTGTGTTTTGGTTTGTGTCTTGTTTCAGAAAGTACAAATGCAGAAAGTTCACTGTTAAATGTGAACTGAATTGAATTTCTCCCCCATCTCTGCTTCTTGATATTTGGCATTCAGTCCCTTTTGCATTTATGCCACCCTAGCTATCTCTGTGCCTACTAGGTTTTTTCCTCCCCCGCCCGAGTAAGTATAGGAAAAATACTGTGTAGCCCCATATGTAGGTTGTTGCATGCGACGGCTGCATATGCAATTAGTTTGTTGCTGTTACAGTGCATTTCCACACAGTGAAATATATGTGATTATCTACATAACCTCACGTGTCTGTGTAGATGGTTACCACACATGATGATCTGCATGTGGGTTTAATATATTTCTTAAATATGATGATATAAAGCGGCATTCTGCAGAGTCAGATCAGTGGTCCTCCTGACTCATGGACTGAATGTTGCTTTCTGCATAAGAATGTAGAGTGTTCTTTCCAGCCCAGTCCATTTTGACTGTTTTCCAGGATCTATAGCTCAGTGGTAGGGCGCTTTGCATGTAGGAGGTCAAGATCCCAAGTTAAATTTCCCACATATCATCATTGTGATACAGGCATACCCCGCTTAACGTCGCTTCACTTAACGTCACCTCGCTATAACGTACATGCTCCATACGCCACCACACCCCGCTTAACGTACGGGTGCTTTGCAATTACGGACACTTAATGGCATGACGCCGCTGCCATCTAGTGGCGATTGCCGGCAGTACATGCATAGATAATTGCTTCACTTTAAGTACATTTTCACTTTACATACACGCTCCAGTCCCGTTGCGTATGTTAAAGCGGGGTATGCCTGTATATGGTACCACTGCTGTCAAACAAAACAAACCCTCTGTTGAAATATTGCCAGTCAAAGCAGGCAATAACTGGCTAGAGCTAGCGGAGTGACTCAGTAATAAGGTAGCTTTGTGTGGCTCAGGCAGGGGTCTTTCTCAGATGTGTTACCTTAGATCCTTTTTGCCAGAAATGCCAGGAATTGAACTCAGGAAGGATTTTTTATACGTATCGCATGTGCTCTGCCACAGAGCTATGGCTCCTCCTGGAAATGTGGGTCTCTGTGTTAGGAAAATGCCCTAATTTATGCATATTTGGAAAAGTGTGCAGAACTTTACCGAGTGGCTGATGTCACAAGAACTGCTTCTCTGGATTCACCAAGCAAAAACCTTGGGTGTGCTTGCTGTAAGCATCTGTTTAACAGCAAATCTAATTTACAGTTCTACAGGGTGAGATGTTCTGCCTCCATATGAACAGCTTTCGTTCACATCAGTCTCTCAGATATGCCCCTTGAGGTGGCTGTGCACCAAGTGCTTAATGTAAATTGGCAGCGTGCCTTGCGTTCATGTTAGCCAACACTGTGCAAAACAGAATTCGTGCCACGACAGGTCTCCTGTGCATTAAAAAAAGAGAGCGATTTGATCCTGCCTCTCCCTATGCTTCAGGAGGCTGATGGACACCACATAAAAAAAACTACATATGCACACCCTGCAAAGCTAAAAGGAATAAAAAATAATGAAAGTAATAGAAAACAATAGCAGCATCACATGTCCCAGCAACTCTTTCTGGATAGTAAGATAGCACTCTGCTATTTTCTAAAAGCCGGGACCAAGCTATTTAAATGAATCTTCTCTGGGACCCCATTCTACAACCTTGGGACAACCACCAAAAAGTCTCTGCTCTATGCCACAAATGTCTCCTACTTCCCCTATCAAGAAAACCTAGATCAGGACCATGGGATAGGTAGATTGGGGGGCTAGTATGGGGAGAGGTTCTAAGACAACATAGGTTCCATGCAAAAAGGAGAGTATGCCTAATAATCCATATTGCAGCTCCTAACCCAGATTTCTCTCATTGTAAGAACATCAGAAGAGTCCTGCTGGATCAGGCCAGTGGTCCATCTAGTCCAGCATCCTGTTCTCATAGTGGCCAACCAGATTCCCCAATGGGAAGCCCACAAGCAGAGCATGAGTGCAACAGGACTCTCCTCACTTCTGATCCCCATAATCCCATACCATAATGGCATTCAGAAGCATGCTGCCTCTGACACCGGAGACAGAACATCACCACCGTGACCAATAACCATTGAAAGCTTTATCCTCCATTAATATGTCTAACTGCCTTTTAAAGTTATTCAGTTGGTGGCCATCACTACACCTGATGGGAGCAAATTAGCTGCGTGAGATGCCAGTGCTGTAAATTTTACAGAATACCAAGATTTAGCAAGAACCGATTCATCAGTAAGATTTTCATTAGGTTCTTCTGTGTCATTTATTCTGTGGCAAAAATCTAAAGTTTTATGGCAAATATTGGGTAGGGAAGAGGAAGACGCAAATGCATAGGAAGGAAGAGGCGAGCAATGGGTGTTTAAGGGCAGGGAAACAAGGCAGCTGAATGCAAGACCCAGAAGTGTAAAGAGGGGAAGCACAAACCAATCATGCTTTCTGTCTGGACGCTTCCTTTGAACATCTACACCGGCTTTTACATATTTTTTTTGTGTGTATGCATTTAAGCACATGCATGTTGTTCTGGCCACATAGGGCTATATCCAAGGTTCTCTGTCCACTAGTGCAAGGGCAAGTTTTAATGTTGCTCAGCAGAGTAATCCAACGGAACGGTTACACTAGTAGAAACTCTTTGCACAAGAGATTGCATGCAGCAATGGGAGACAAGAGAGAGGTAGGTGAAACAGGCAGGAGCCGTGCACCTGGGGCAAGCTGGTGCCCAAGGGCCCAGTCATGGATGGCGCCAGCCCTGCTGCTAAGTGATTTTAACTTTGTGATATGCTGGATGCAATCCATAAATTTCTAGTTTCTTCATTGATGGCATAACTTGTAAAATTAACCTCCTGCAGCCATTTACATCCTATTTCAAAGTTATTGTATGGGGTGAATATGGTATCATCATTCCATAAGGAGAGGGGGGAAAGCCCAGCAACCACCCATCTCCTTATCTCAAATCACACCAAATCAGCAAAAGCACAATATGAAAACAAACACCTAGCATGTTAGTTATATATAGAACTCTCTTAGTGCATATTTAACATTCTTAGCATGTCTCTGCAAGTATTAATTAAAACCCTAGCACATGCAAGCCTGGCATCTTGTTATTCTAAAACCTTGGCATGTATAGTTGCCATAAAGCGAGTTGTGTAGGATACCCAAGAAAATTATTTTAGAAAACTTGTACCATGCCTAGGGCTGAGTGAATTTGTCCATTTTGGTTTCTCATTTTGCCAATCTTAAGTTCAGTTCTCCACATTTCCGTTCATTTTTCAAATTTCTCCTAGTATACATATTTTATATGCAATTTTGCCTAATGTGCACATTTTTGCAAAGCAAATTTCCTCTAATATGATGCATTTTTGTGCGATACTTTCAGTAATATATGCCTTAACCTGCACACTTTATCCTAGTGTGTGCATTTTTGTGACATTATTTAGTTGGAGAACTATACCGCAAAATCTGGGGAAGTGTGAATTTTGAAGGATGGCTGTGTTTCAGTTCATAATATATAGTTTCGGAAAGTGCAAATTAGATCGTTTTGCCTTTAAATGTAAAACTGAACTCAGTTTCTCGCCATTCCTCGCCACGCCCCTTCAATGTATTTGCATTTTAAATGTGAAATGATTCCACAGAAAGAATCCAACGGCATCAAAACTGAAAACATTCTAACGGGAAGTTTTACCATGTAAACATCATCTGCCCAGCAAGACTAAACAGAAAATAAGCCAAAAATTGTGGGAGATTAAAGAAAATGTTGCAGGGGGAGAACACACAAAATAAATACAGCAACTTTTACAATGGATTACTTGAAGGGCTTATTTGCCCACTGCTTGAACCTTACCCAGGGACATCTTTTGGTTTTTATGTGTGTTTTCTGTTTGCAGATAGCAGGTCTTTATGTCAGATGTTGAAAACCAGCTTTTTCTTTTTTCTTGTTTTGCACTCATGCTATTAAACTGCATAGCAAACTGACAGCAGAATATATATAATTGCTCTGAGTCAATAGCAAATTATCTGAAGCATGTATGTTACTCTTGTTAACTTTGCAGCCTTTAAGGAATTTGACAGGAGTATACATAATAAAAGTGAACTAATGGTATGTTTTAAAGAATGTTTTTGAAAATGGAGGTAAATGAAGCAATGCAGATACTGGGGATAAAGAAAAGCCATTTTTAAGGTGCCACAACAGAAAATAGATGGACACTGAAAAGGACGGGGGGGGAGCTGGTTTTTATTTACTATCTGTACCACTGGACACAGATGAATTCTTTTGCCCTCCTTATCAAAGTTTCGTATGAAGTTTTGCAGAAATCTCCTCTTTCTGGCTCCGCCAGGTCTCCATCTGATAACACCTTGTGGTCAGATCTGCTTCAGCAAACAACAGTCGCAGCAGGATCAAATAATACCACCTTCTCCATCGATTGTCAATGGAAGTGAATAGTGGGTGTGATAACTCCCTCTGTCTCCTGTGTAAGGTGAAGGCGTATTGTAGCAAGATTTGGAACAGATAGCGGTTTTGCAACGGGGGGCGACTTGCAGCGAATATCCCAGCTAGGCATGGAAGGATCTGCCAATTTCAGTTCTCTCGCTTTCTCATTTTTCCAATTTAAAATCTGTTCGCCACATTTCTGCAGCAATTTGCGATTTTTTTTTAAATCCTCATGAAAATTCTCCAGCAATTTTATTGTGAATCTTTCTCTTTTTTGTAGGCAGTTTTGACAAATGTACACATTTTTGCCAGCAGTTTCTCATCATATAATGCATTTTTGTATTTTATTTTCACTCATAAAGTCATTTTTTTAAGCACACTTTCCTCTAACATATGCATTTTTGTAAACATTGCATGGTTGGCAAATTGCACTGCAAAATTCAGATAAGTGAGAATTTTGAGGGATGGCTGTGTTTCAGTTTTCATATTGTTTCAGAAAGTGCAAATAAGATAAATTGAATTTCTCACCCATCCCTAGTCCCAATGGACAACAAGACAGTCCTGTAGGCATGTGCCTTGTCCCATCTAGGGTTGCCATATTGCCCAGTTAGCCTGGTTGTATCAAATTCTAGCCATGCTACCTGCTGCCTGCTTAGCCCATTAGGTGGCATAGATTCCCAGCTTTCATTTTTTTTAAAAATCAAGTCTCTAGCCCTTGTGGATCCAGAGATACAAGGCAAAAATGTGGAGGCAGTTTTCTGCCCAATTGCTTTGTGAAAAATCAGTCTACTCCTGCCTTCCATTATTCTTAGCCAATTAGACCACAGCTGTCCTGGGAAAATCAAGAATTTTAGTCTGCCTTCTGCTGCATATGCAGAATTTAGCAGTTTAGGACTTCCGGGAAGGGTGACTTAGCCTGTGCCTGCTTTTGAGACGGGCTCCTGCCTCAAAAGAAGCTTATTCAGATATATCAGTCAGATTTTTTTTTTTTTTTGACTGATTAAACTTCTCCCGGGTAGGGAGAAACGAAGAGATTAACCTCAAAGCCTATTTTTGTTGGGACGACCAGATCTCATTAATTTATGGGACGAGGTCCAGCCGACGAAGGTGGGACGGATTTTCAACAACAAGCTCTATCTGATAAAGCGAACGTTCATCTTATCTTCTAAGAGAGAACGCACTAACAGGCAAGCACCCTTCTTTCTATATTTTTCTTTTACTTGACTTAAATTGTTGCTGTTTAAAAGAGATTTGCCAGATTGATCGGTTTTTGACATCTCACTGGGGAGCCATAACTTCTCTCTGCTACTCACTAATTAATAGCTTATCTCTGTTTTTGTTGCAAAAAGCTGTCCTGGATTTGCATTCTAAAGATATACACAGAAGAGGGATTTCTATTCCAGATTTTTATTTTGAAGAATATTATATTGTCTGAGACTACTCTCTTTTTGGTCTATTTTATTTTGACGAATCTGTTTCCTGACGACCGCCATTAATTGTTTCGATCCTGGGAACTGCATTTTGTTTACTTAAGCATGGAGAGATAAGGCTGTCTGCTCTGTTTATACTGTGATGTCACCAAGTTTGGAGTATTAACCCAATTGTTGCTGAAATAAGAAGTGGTTTTCCTATATTTTTCTTTTAAAATGGCAATTAAGAAAGTGGCTGAGAATCTGGAAATAACTATGTTTCAGAAAATAATGGATGAGATTGAGATAACGAAACAAAACCTGCGACAGGGTTGTAAGGAGCTGAAAATTGAATTGAGTAAAATGAAGCAGGAGATTAAAGATATAGGGGTCCCTGTGAGAGAGGTGACCCTGGAGATTGGAACAAACGTGGAACAGGAAAAAGATTTGGAGTCTATGGACTTTAGAAACAAAATCTATTGTTTGGAGACACAGGAGATTAAAGACATAGGGGTCCTTGTGAGAGAGGAGACCCTGGAGACTGGAACAGGGGTCCCTGTGAGAGAGGAGACCCTGGAGACTGGAACAGGGGTCCCTGTGAGAGAGGAGATCCCGGAGATTGGAACAAACGTGGAACAGGAACAAGATTTGGAGTCTATGGACTTTAGAAATAAAATCTATTGTTTGGAACTCAATGTTATCTCTGAAGAAATTAATGAAGATTCTAGAGATAAAGTTATCAATGGCATGGATAATCTTCTGGACTGGAATGATGTGATGGAGCCCAATATAGAGAAAATCTATGGAATTAACTGCAGCCATGTGACAATGGAAAAACTTTCAAGAGATGACCCAGTGTATTTTGAAAAAAAGAACAGAGATATGATTTTACAGCAGTATTTCAGCAACCTATTCAGAATGGATGGCAAGAAAATATTTGGGATAGAGGTAATTCCCATCAGACTCTTACTATATGACTATGGCTTTGACAGCAAGATTATTATGGAATACTGATAATGGAAGATTGGATACTGAAATTACTGGACTTAACAAGACTACTGAAGATGGAAGATGGAAAATGGAACTAATAGGGATAATAGAACAATGGCTACTGAAATTACTGAACCTAACAGATTCTGATGTGATGGATTAATTGAAATGTTTATTTTGACTATGGTTATGACAATAAGATTATCATAATTAGTAATGAGATGGATTAATCGATATGCTTATCTGGAAAAAAAAATTGATAGATATATTTCTTAAAGAATTGAAACCTCTCTTTGACTTTTTGTGGAAAGAATAAAGTAATGTTTATGAGATTTGATGATTAAGTAAGATAACTACTGGAGGAAAGTGATTTTATAATATGACTTAAGAGACAGGATTGTTATATATTATAGACTTATAACTGATTTGATCTTTGACAAATGGGAAGTCAATATTTTACTCTTTATTTTTTATTTTTGTTTTTTTTTCTTTTTTTCTTTTTGTTTAACTATTTTTGATTTTGTTTTTTGTCTTTGAATGTTTTATGATTTCGTCTTGTATGTTTTATGAAAATCTGAATAAAAATTATTGAAAAAAAAAAAAGAATTTAGCAGTTTAGAAAACTGCACATGCTCACTTGATCAACACGTGCAGCTCTGCTTCTTATCCGTAGACTTACTAGCTGAGTCAGGTAGGAGATGGATGGACTGCCTTCAAGTCGATCCCGACTTATGGCGACCCTATGAATAGGGCGTTCATGGTAAGCAGTATTCAGAGGGGTTTACCATTGCCTCCCTCTAGGCTTGTCTTCCCCAGCTGGCTAGGGCCTGCTCAGCTTGGCAGAGCTGCACAAGCCCGCCCCTTCCTTGTCCACAACTACCAGCTGGGGGCAACTGGGCTCCTTGGAACGATGCAGGCTGCCCACGGCTGCACAGGTGGCAGGGCACGTAACCCCCGAGCCACTCAAGCAGCATTCATCTCAATTGCCTCTGTGTCTCTGGCTATGTCCCTTAAGTGGTGAATGCAATGGGAGCATCATGGAGGATGGAATAAAGGGATCTGAATCCACCAAACACTCCCTCCCCCAAACAAATACAAGATATAAAAAGCAAAGCCCTCTGTAGAAAAGGCTGCTGTATTAGCATTTGCATTTTTGGCCCTGCCCCCTTCTTATTAATTGGTGCTTACTCCCAAGTAAAGTTGTGTTGGAATGCAGCCTCGCTCACCCTGTTGCCTGGCAGAGCAGCAGTTCAGAAAAGGCTAAAAAGTATTTTTAATACATATCCTTCTGTTGCTCACTACAATTATTTATTATTCAATTTACATCCCGCCCTTCCTCCCAGAAGGAGCCCAGGGTGGCACACAAAACAATGAACATTAGTAATACATAGACTTCTTCAAAATGATGGGCAGGCATCTCCCCACTAAAGATCACCTTGCTTCATTTTCTCTCCAGGGATATGTGTGTGTGTGTGCGTGCGTGCACACACACACACACACACGAGTCTCTCTTCTCAATGCAGAGGGGGTGTAACCTTACCCCCCTTGAGACCAATAGGAGTGACTTTTTCCCCTTTAAGGCCAATAGGAATGGAACAGCTGCCCTGTCTAATGCTAGCACAGCTTGCCAGGTGTCTAGAACTCACTGCATTTTTTAAAAGAGGTGCCAGCACTCAAGTCTCCATCAAGCTCCAGCCTTTATCAAAGAAGGCTGCATTTTCCCTCACCCTGATCTGGTATGTGGGAATCAGTGTACGAAAGACACTGCTCACATGCTCAGACTACTCTCGTTAGATAAGATGATTGACTAAACTAATAATATTGAAATCTCAATTTCTAACTGCGTTACAATTTGTAGTGGTGTCTTCATTTCACATTTCCTAATTGTTGGTGGGGGCAACCTCTCAGTCAAATATTGCTTTTAATTGATGTTTTGCTGACTTTTTGTTTTACGTTTGTGTTTGTTTTATACTGCTGCATTGACATCTTTTGTGTTTGTTTCTATTTTGTGTTTCTATTGTGCTTTTACATTGATTGTGTGTTTTTATTGTTTTTATTATGTTCATAAGCTGCCCTGAGCTCTGTTTTTAACAGTGGAAGGGCAGAATCTAAATCCTCTTAAACAAATAAATATTCCATAGTGTTGGAAACTAGAGTCAAGGCATTTAAGGCTGAAAATGTAAGTTTTTGTTTTAATTCCTCCCATCCTCCCCCAGTTTTTGGTGGTCATTACTAGGCATAAAAACAAAACAATGGGATAATGCAACCTTTAATATGCTTAATTTGCATAATCTACAAATAATCTGCATGATATGCAAATTAGCCTGCCTGGATTTGTGGGATTGGAATGTGGCAACCCTAGTCCCACGCTACAGGGTTTAAGAATTTAGAACCAGAATGGCCTGTGCAAATGAAATGGCAAACTTGATTCTAGTTCTGCCAGTTCCAGTGCGTCTTCACCTCTGTCTGAAAATGGGAGCACACGACGCTAGTCAAACCCCTTTTTACTGTAATTGCAGCTTCCAAGGACCTTGAAATACTCACTCCTCCTGGTCAGAGTGATGAGCATTCTTATAACAGTTTTTTTTTATAGGCAGATAACCCTTTTCCTATACATTCTCTGCAAGAAGTAATTCTTTCTTGGATATTTCTCAGCTTTTGGCATTTATTTCCAGGTATATGTGTATGCTTCTCCTGAAACAAAATATGTGCAAATGTAAAACTTTTTCTTTTTTAAACCCCCCCCCCCTATTTAGCACAGTGTTTATTTAATGAGTGTATTGCTTGTTTTTACTGGACCAGTTCAGAATGTGGGCTATAATGTAATCTTTTGCTGCTTCCTCCCGCCCCCCTGCAAAATAGCCAAATCAGGGGAGAGGTGGTGTGTACATATGCCATTTGTGGATAATACACAGATGTATTACACACACACACACACACAGAGAGAGAGAGAGAGAGAGAGAGAGAGATTTTAAAAGACTTCTCTGGTTCAGGTATTTTTACCGGTTGAGGGGAAGAAGCGGGAAGGAATCACGTTTATTTCATGTTGCAATATATAAGCTGCAATCCTGTGTGTGCATACTTGGAAGTAAGCCCTACTGAACTTGGTGGCACTTACTTAGCTGGAAACATTCATAGTGAACAGGCTGTTAATAAGGCCATGTACACACCATACATATAAAGCGCATGCCTTTCCTCAAAGAATCCTGCAACTGCAGTTTCCCCCTCACAGAGCTGCAAGTTGTCCCAGCTTCCTTAACAAACAACATCTCCCAGGATTGTTTGGGGAATGTCATGTGCTTTGGATGTACGATGCATATGCAGCCTAGGTTGATTAGGGAACGGCCATCATAGCCGAGTGGTAGAACATATGCGTTGCGTGCAGAAGATCCCAGGTCCAGCCTTGGGCATCTCCAGGTAGGGTTGGGAAAGTCCCCTGGCTGAAAACAGAGCCACTACTAGTCAGTGTGTACAGTGGAGACTGGTCCATTGGGGCTAGTGGGGCATTGCCCCACCAGCCTCAGTCCACACTTGCCTGCCTTCTTACTTATAACCAATTCAGGGAGTGGCCATGGCTGTCAGCTTCCTCCTCCTCCTCCGTCTCACTGTTTAGCAGGGAGGAAGAGAGGGGCAAAACTAGTGTTAATTTGCACTGCCCATCATTAGCTCTGGTTCCCTGCCTTCCGCCCCACCAGCTCCAATGGGCATCAGCCACCACGGAACATAGACGAGAGGTCGCTATTGCGGTGCCCTCTAGATGCTGTTGGATTACAGCTCCCATCATCCCTGATCTTGGGCCAGGTTGTTTGGGTTGAAAGGAGTAGAGTCCAATATCTGGAGAGAACCATGTTGGCTTCTCCCAGTGTAGAAGACGCTGAGCTAGATGGGCCAATTGCTTGACTCAGTATAAAGCAGCATCATTTGGCGGAATCAGTTTTTTGGAAATTTCTTAAATCAAAAAGTTCATATCAATACGATTCTGTTATAAAATTCCTTGGCATCACGGTGGAATAATCAAGCCCTGAAGGACTGAATCCAGTTGTCCCCAGAAGGCCTGTTGACCCAGAAGATGCCTCCGTCAATGGAAGGGGCTGGAAAAGATTTCTAGCAATCCCCCTCCCCTGAACATTTGCTCCAGAGAGTTAAGGGGACACTCCAGAACAGCTTGGAAGGAGGTGCAGGAGGCTGCTGAGGGAAAGAGGAATCGGGGGAAATAGTCTTTCCACCTCCTGACAGAAGGGGAAGCTTCTTCCCCTTCTGTTAGTGGAAGGTAGGTCAAAGGCTAGCAAACAGAACTGGACTCATCCTGTTCAGTGCTAAGGGCCCCTTCTCTCTCGTGTCATTCTTCCTCTTCTTCCCCACACTGTTCTGCTCCCCGCCCTGTTCCATCATCCTCTCCCCACCTCCGTACTGATCACTCTGGTGTTGCCTGGTTGTGCTAATCGTTTTGCCATCGTAAACATGATCCAACCTGAAAGGCCGACCGCCCTTCTTGCATAGACCTGTCATCACTTCAATCATTTGCTGCAGTTTTACTTGTGGCACCGCACCCTACAAAAATATCATAGGGCGGTGACTCGAAAGCAGGCGTTTTCTGCTGTAGCGCCTGTTGCGTGGAAGGACCTTTCCTCAGCCCTATGTGAAGCAGCAACCATCAGTTGCTTCAGATGCCTTGTAGAGGCTTTCCCTGACCCATAAGACTGGGCACCGTTTTACGTGCTTTGAGTCCTCTGAAATTCAGTTGTATTTGCTTGTATATGACTTTATGTGTTTTTAATCCCGGTTTTATTGGTTGTGCTTTTGTTTTAATGATATATTGTTTGGATAATATACAATGCTAGTCCTACACAGAGTACACCCACTGAAATGAATGAACCTACCTTAGTAGGACTTGCACTGGATACAAAAACTCTTTGTTTTTCAGACTGTACACCACTTAGAGATTTTTGAAATACAGTAGGGCCCCGCTTTACGGCATTCCGCTTTACAGCTTTCCGCTGATGCGGCGGCTTTCAATCGGGAAATTCCCCGTTTTAAAGCCGATTTTGCTGTTTTGCGGCATTTTCGCATCATTTTCGTGCGACGTGACCCATTAAAGTCAATGGGTTCTGCTTTACGGCGATTTCTGCTTTACGGCGGGGGCCTGGTCCCTAACCTGCCGTATAAGCGGGGCCCTATTGTATTAAGCAATGTAAAAATGTTTTGTATGTATACATGTGTGTGCTTTTGGTGTACAAAGCCCTATACAGCTTGGGACCAGGATACCTGAAATATTGTCTTACCCTTTACATACCCAGTCAATCACTCTGCTCTGCAGGTGAGGGCCTCCTGCAGATACTATCTCATCAGGAGGTCTGTTCCGCACAACATAGGAAGCTGAGCATTAAAGTTGTAGCACTGACTCTATGGAATTCCCTCCCTAAATATTAGACAGGCGCTGTCTCTGTTGCCTTTTTGGTGCCTACTGAAGACTTTCCTCTTTCAACAAGCCTTTTAAGTAGAGACCTTATCCCAGTCTGCGCCTATGTTGGAATTCCTTTTTAAGATGTTTTTAAAGATGTGTTTTATCACTTTTTGTTCGCCACTTTGGGTTCCCTTTGGGAGGAAAGACAGGATCTGAATGTAATAATTAAATAAATTTTAAAAATTAAGTAAAAATAGAAATGAATTTTAAAAAGTTTAAATATATGATTGATTTGTTCTAATGCCGAATTTTCATTTCCTGCTCATATAGGAAAAGCAACGTATCTTCACATGGGAGAGGTGGTTGATGAGGTTGACATGAGGGCCGAAGTAGGCCTGCTCAGCCGCAACATTGTGGTGATAGGAGAGATGGCAGACAGATGCTACAGTTACAACAGTGATCTGTGTTCCTTCTTTGATTTTGACACCTTTGGCGGCCATATCAAGGTATTGCTTGGTATCATTTATCCTTTTTTTTTCTGCAGTGGTGCATCTCCTCTACATTGCCAGTTGACATGATGCTGAGCCCCTAAATAGCGTATACAAATCTCCAGCTGCACATGTGCCGTACATTTATTATTATGTTTAATTATTATTTTTAATTTTAATAATAATAGTACTATACAAGTAGTGCAGATGATTTACACACAATGGCACAAATAATTTATAGCTGTGTACAAAAGAGCATACAGATAATACCCAAGGGATTTAATATCATAGTTAAAATAGTTTTGGAAGTATCTAAATATAACCATACATGTTTTATTAATTTAAAAGAAATAATAATAGAATGGACTGCCTTCAAGTCGATTCTGACTTATGGCAACCCTACGAATAGGGTTTTCATGGTAAGTGGTATTCAGAGGGGGTTTACCATTGCCTTCCTCTGAGGCTGAGAGGAAGTGACTGGCCCAAGGTCATCCAGTGAGTTTCATGGCTATGTGGGGATTCGAACCCTTGTCTCCCAGGTCATAGTCTAACATTCTAACCTCTACACCACACTGGCTCTCAAATAATAATTAGATGTCCCTTTTTATAAACAGACTTTAAATTTGTCTAAGTGAGCCATTATTTATATGTACCATATTTATCTTATATCACACCATATATTTTAAACACATGACCTCCTAAAGAATCCTGGGAACTGTAGTTTGTTAAGGGTGCTGGGAATTGTAGTTCTGTGAAGGATAAAGTAAAGTTCCCAGGTTTCTTTTGGGGAAAGCCATGTATGGTGTGTCTACAGCCTTGAGGGCAGATTTTTTTACATGCTGTGGGCATGATCCACCCAGTACTTTATATACATTTAAAGTGCACTAATTTTAAAATGAGAATTTATTTCTTTTACATACTTATACACCACTTAATACTAAACAACAGTCTCTTCAGTGGTTTACAAAAATCTTCACACACATACCCAAAAAGCAAAAATGTTGACTTGCATCCAGTGTTAGTCCTACACGAAGAAGGCCCATTGAAATGAATAGACATGGCTAACTTAGATCAATTAACTTCAATAAGTCTACTCTGAGTAGGACTTAGTTGGCTACAACCCCTAGCAGGACACTTTGAAAGCATCTTAAGAGTCAGGTGTAATGATTCAGTGGCCTCGCCACCAAGTACCATCATGACTCAAAATAACATTGAATTTGCTGAAGCCAACATGAAACATGAACTTGCAAACTAGGTCAGTTCCCTGACCCTTCAACCTCCCCCCATTTACCTTGTGTTATTCATCCTCATGTTACATCTCAGGGTGGGCTTTGGCAGTGTCCTGATGCCCCCAGGTGAGTAAAATGGTGGGCACCAGGACACCCCCAAATGGGATGTTCCAGAGCTGACCACCTCTGTGGGTGGGTACGTGCCCCTTAATGACCCGACAGCACCTGCTAAGGAACTCTCCTCCCCACGGCTGCAGATACGTAAATGTCCATCTTATAGTACTTGATCAATGTATCTGGGTTTGCCCAAGTGGCTGCCCGACAAACCTCTTGTAGAGGAACAATTGTTGAATGTGCTGCGTAAGCATCTGGTGCTCTTGTTGAATGAGCCACGATACCAGGTGCAGAGTAAGGTAACCCCCTGAATGCTTCGGAAGCAGCTGGGGAAGCTCCAAGATATATCCTGACTCACAATATGCAGTCTCTTCCGTTAAGGTCAGAGAAGCTTAAAACTGCTTTGCTTAGGCTGGATCACACTTTTCTAAAAAGTGGCTTGTCCTTTTAAGAAAAAAAGGGATGGAAACAAGTTTCAAGACTTCCCTGCTGTGGTTCGACAGTGTGTGTTGTTTTCCAGATTGGTCTTGGCTTTAAAGCTGTGCATATGGAAGGGGTGGAGCTGAAACACATGGGCCAGCAGTCACTGGGACACTACCCAATCCACTTCCACATGTCCAGAGACGTGGATGAGAAGGGAGGCTACGACCCTCCTACCTACGTGAAAGACATTGCCATCCACCATGCCTTTTCTCGTTGCGTCACAGTCCATGGCTCCAATGGTTTGCTGGTAAGAAACTTTGATTCAGTCACCATGCTACATTTGTGAGGAGTCAATCTTTTACTGTGGCAGTACCTGTGCTTTGGAACTCCTTGCCCATTGACATTAGGCGGGCATCCTTGCCTTCTTGGGGGATCTTGGCACTTCCATTGGCGTCAGACTTTTGCGGGGGGTGGCATCCCAGGAGAGGGCATTCTCTTGGCAAGCTGTGGGATTCCCTCTTCACAGAGGTGCATCTGACACCTTCCTTTTGTCATGTGCTGAAGATGCACCTCTTTATCCTGGCCTTTGGCCCTTGAGGGGTTTTTTTGAGGACCCACCCTATTATTGTAATTGTACTCTGCTTTTAATTATTTTAATATTGTGTTGTTTAGTTGTTGTAACCTGCTGTGGGACCTCCAGGTGAAAGGTCAATGCTGATAAGAACAATAATTAAAAATAGTTGTTAAGAAATGTTGTTTAGACAATTCTTTTGCTTTAGATACCTGCTGGAAACTTTTTTTTTGCCTTTTTGGCCAGCCTACCTAGGCATATAAATTAGTTGGCCATATTTGTCTTACGTCTTATTGATTTTTATTTGTGTATGATTATGGTTTTATGCATATTTGTGTGTGCTTTTTTGAAAACATTGGTGTGTAGATTTTAGCTGTTTTTTTAATCTATACTTCTACTTGTGCACCATTGAGAGCTCTTTGATTTTCAACTATTTATAAATCTTCAAATCAACTCATTTGAAATGTGGTGTTGGAGGAGAGCTTTGTGTGTACCATGGACTGTGAAAAAGACAAATAATTGGGTGTTAGAACAAATTAAACCAGAACTCACTAGACGCTAACATGATGAAACTGAGGTTATCATACTTCGGACACATAATGAGAAGACATGATTTACTAGAAAAGACAATAATGCTGGGAAAAACAGAAGGGAGTAGAAAAAGAAGAAGGCCAAACAAGAGATGGATTGATTCCATAAAGGAAACCACACACCTGAACTTAAAGATCTGAACAAGGGTGGTTCATGACAGATGGTCTTGGAGGTCGCTGATTCATAGGGTCGCCATAAGTCATAATCGACTTGAAGGCACAACTGCAGGGCTGAACATACAAACCCATCCTATGAATGAAGATTCATAAAGAAAAGAGGGTTTTTTTCAGTTGTCCTTGTCAGTGCCAACTCAACCTTTTGGGATCTTCTCTGTGCACTGCCCGCCCCCAAATAAACTGCCCACTTGTTAGCCTTCTCCCTCCAGGCCCAATCTATACAACTACCCAGAGGGAGACAACAAAACAGGTGGGGGTTGTTGCTGTACTCCATTGTGCTTGTCATGGCTTGATGCTTGGAGTTGGTGGGTTAACGCAGGCAGCGAAAGCAATGCGGACAGGGAAAAGGAACAGCTCGATCAGGTGTGGGTTAGGGACGGGTGAGAAATTCAATTCGGTTCACATTTCAAGCTGACTCTATCAAATTCACACTTTCCTAAAGAATATGTGAACTAAAACACAGCCATCCTTCAAAATTCACACTTATTTGAATTTTGCAATACAGTTCGCCAGTTTACAAAAATGTTTATGTTAGGGGAAAGGGTGCATAAAAATGAATATATGAGTTAAAATAACATACAAAAATGCATTAAATGACAGGAAATTGCTTGCAATGAGTCAAATCTGCCTCAAATATGTGTTTGTTGGGAGAAATTCACACTAAAATGCTGGAGAATTTTCAAATGCTGCGGAAATAAGGAGAACTGAATTGAAGAATGGAAAAATGAGATATGGAGAGAACCGAAATTGACAGATCTTTCCATCCCTAGTTGTGGGGAGCTTTTGGAACTACAGATGTTGCTAAACTACAACTCCCATCATTGCTGGCTATTGGCCATGTTTGCTGGGGCTGATGGGAGTTGTAGTTCCTCAACATCTGGAGGATCAAAGGTTCCCTGCACCTGAGCTAAATGAATAAAAGCTAAATAAATGTTTTGTATACCAAAATAGCAATGCCTCTGAAATTCTGAATACTAGATATTGGGACCAAAATGGGGAGGATTGTGGCTTTCAGGCCCTGTTTGTAAGCTAGCCCAGAAATAGATGGCCCTGTGATCGGATCCAGCAGGGCTCTTCTTAGATTAAGCAGGTATAATTTTGCCATAGCTCTTACATTTGGCTGTAATTTTCCTTTACCTGAATTAAGCACATAAGACTGTACAACTGGTTTCCAATTTGAAGCCAAACGGAGAGTTAGCATGTCAGATCAGCCAAGAATCTAATAGATATATTAACTGCAAAGCAACGATTGCCAGAGGCCTGTTAAGCAGTGGAAACTCTCCTAGTTATGGTACCGTAAACACATCCTCTGCGGTGGTGGCGGCACAGCTGCTGATTAACAAGAGCCAGTCTAAACCCTCATCACTGATTCTAATTTTAAGCCCTGATCCTGCATTGATTGATTTTCATGGTGCCTCTGCCAACTCAAATATCCAGAGTGTGACATTGCAGCGGCTCAAATGGGCGGATCAGTTTAGAAGATTTGGAAGCATTCGGCCTCTCATTTTTGCCTTTTTCAAAAAAGAAGAATTATGTTTAGTTCACAGAAATTCTGGTAAGAAGCCATGTTCCTGGGCACTTCCACAGCAAAAAGCAAGGAATAGGGGAATGCGGCCAAGTTGATAGGAATGAAGAAAACAGCTACCTAGAGGGATTTTCTGGTTGCTGTTCTTATGTTGCATCTATTTAAGCTGTAATTGAATGTCACGGGCTGTACTTTTTGCATTGCATTGCCCTTTGGCCCCACTGCATACCTTTTTTTCTTCTTACACCCAATTTAGGAGAACATCCCATGCATCCAATGAAGTAATAGACTGTAATCCACAAAAGCATATGCTGCAATAAATGTATTAGTTTTTAAGGAGCTATTTAAGACCCCTGCTGCAGTTTTTACTGCAAGTCTTCAAAATCAGTTGACAGCCTTTGCATAAATAACAAGATTGCTCTTGTAATTTATTACTTATTAGTTGTTTTCCATTTCTAACCTGCCTTTAATTAATTTCATGACCCCTGGGCAGGCTACAATAAACCTTCGATATCATAAAACAGAAGCAATGAAATAATGATGAAAACTTCCGGTGCAGATACGCAAATATAAAACATACAGTGGGTAATATCCCCATCATTTCAGAGCCACCACAGGGAAGGCCCTGTCCTGTGTCACAGGGAGAAGCACTCCTTCAGATATTTCCGTCCCAAGTCGTTCAGGGCTTTCAAAGTTATTTTATTTATTTTTAATTTTATTTTGACAATGTATATATATTGTTTGATGACAATAAGCAGTCAGAAATACCTCGATACAATAAACAAACAAATTGGTTAAAACTATACAATCGGAATTCAGTTAAAATGCCTGCTGGAATAAAACAAGCCTGCCACCTTGAATTGGGCTCAGTTGCATATGGGCAACTGGTGCAGATCCTTCAGAATGATAAGAACCAGAGCTTGGAAAAGTTACTTGTTTGAAGTACAACTCCCATCAGCCCAATCCAGTGGCCATGCTAGCTGGGGCTGATGGGAGCTGTAGTTTAAAAAAGTAACTTTTCCAAGCTCTGAATAGGAAGCTACCTTTATAGTGAGTCAGACTGGTCCATCTAGCTCAGCTTTGCCTACATTGAACGGCACCAGCTCTCCACAGTTTCAAGCAGGGGTGTCTTCCAAACCGTCCTGAGATGCCAGGAAATGAACTTGGGACCTTCTGCAGGTAATCTACCAGAGCGACGGCTCTTGCCCATGTAATCAGCATTATATGATCCAGGCTTGTTGAGCTGCTGAAGATTCTGGTGGCTGCACTCTGCGCTAGTTGCAGTTTCTAACCCGTTGTCAAGGATAGCTCCATGTAGAGCACATTACAGTAATCAAATGGTAGGCTCAACCAGGAGACCAGGACTGTTTGCAGCCCAGGGGTGAAATAAGACACAGACACAATATATATTTGGGTTAAATAATGGGCCACTTTATTAACCAAATTCACATTGTATAATGAACCTGCAGAGGGGAACATAAGTGCGGGATTCTCCTGGTGAGTCAGGCAAAGCCTGCTTGCAGCTATTGGGGAGATTCAACCCCTGCCAGGCAAGGGGCTGCCAATCTGCCAACCCCTTGCCCTGACCACACCCATAGGGTGTGTAGGAAGGCCAACCTGGGTCACCGCCTGCCCCTGGTGCCCTGAAACTCCGAGTGGATGAGACATGTTGGCCTCAAAGGCGACCCGTATCCTGCCCTCAGGCCGTATAACCCGGAGCTGCAGGCCTCCAGAACCGCCAATCACCTCCAAAGGTGCCTAAAGGTGTCACCTAGCTGCCCTTCACCTTTAACCTTTCCCGCACTTCCTTGCCATAAAGCGACCTATTAAGATATTAAGATCAAACAGCCAAATCAACCTAATAACTATAATGCACCCGTGCTAACCCTGAGCACCCTCACCGCTAACCACAGTATGGAGTAGGCAAAAGAAACCCGCCGGCTAAAATACGCAGGCAAGTCAAAAATTCCTAGTCAGCCCCGAAGTGACCAAATTAATCACACTGCAGCAGAGGGAGGGTAGGTCGGGTGCCGAAGAAGAGAAGAGGTGGCTGGGGGGCCGGTGTGAGCTTAAATAGGCTTGGCCTCCCGTCATCCATGGCGCGCCTTGATGGCATCACGCCAGTCCTGGCGCGCCTACCCTTCCTTAACATGGCGGCTAGGGCTTCAATCCCGGGCCTCAAATCTCGCCCCGCGACGGTAAGTACCTTGCGGAGCAGGAGTTCTGTGCTGAAACTGGGCCTGAAGCCAGATTGAAATGGGTCTTGCAAGTAAGCCTGAAACTGAACAGTCACTACTCTCTCTCTCTCAACGCTCTTGCCCCAAAAGGGGTTATTTGCAACTGGACAGTAGTTGTCACAAACCTCCAGATCCGAGGAAGGTTTCTTAAGGAGGGGATGCACGACGGCCTTCCCCCTCTTGTAATGTTTCTGCTGTTTGCAGAAATAGTTAGTAAATAATTTGTGTGCCCTGCTGTCTGATACTGTTTTCCCTATTATAGTTGAAAAGTGGGTGTATGTAATTAAACATTGGAATGCACCCCGTCACACATTTGGATGAATGACCCAGATGTTGGCTGCTGCTGAAACCAGAATGTAACTTCTAATGTGGTCCAGCAGAACAACTTTACATCTGGAGTTGAGCTCCTGCAGGTTACTTGTGTGGTTGGATATATACACAAGCCAGCTAGAAATAATTTGATAAGAAAATGAAACGGCAGTTCTCTGCACACACATTTGGGAGTAAGCCTCACTGAACTCAGTTGCGCTCACTTTGAAGTATACTTGCATGACGATCTTCTGCAAATGTGCGTAGAATTGCAGCTGTATTTGGGAATAAATCCCACCAAAATAACAGGGCTGGCTTCCAAGTAAAACGGTTTAGGATTTGGGTGTAAAAGTGCTGACAAAATGATTACAGCAGAAATGACACAATAAATGAATAGTCAGCATTTCAACCATAAGATGCATTGAAAAGATGTGGATTTCCCCCCTTTTAGCCTGTCTTTAACTATCTGGATTGTTCACACAATAAAGATTATAAATGGGTAGCTAATCTTGTATCAAAATGATCTTACATTAATCGTGTTCTATCCTAGCGGAGCAAATGTAGATGGGCTTGGGATCTTGCCATCTTTATACATTAAAATGTCTGAAACATTATTCTCACTAGAAGTAGCGTGTTAAAAGTCCACCACATTCTGCTTTCCTCATTACCTTGCCAATGAGTGTGTTACAATCTGCTGAACCGCAACATTAAATTCTGGCCTGATTTATACCAAGGTTTGTTGTGGAGAGGCGGAATGAATGGAGAGAGTATGTCAAGCCAGAAATATATATATATATATATATTGATATATTTGGAGCCCGATAAGGTGTCTGCCAAGATTCACAGAGGATAGTACTCCAAGGGATATGCATCAGGGCCAGCAAGCTGCAGCATATGGTGTCAGTAATTCAATATGTAATTCATGTCTCTTCCTTTGCTGAAAGGGACAATTTTGCCCCCAAATTTAGATGTCACATCTATAAACCTTCTGACTTAAAGCCATGTCATCTTATATGCACATGCACATTTTATATATCCCAGACCAATCACTGAGATCATTCGGAGGAGTACTGTTAGTTGTCCCCTGTATTACAGAGGCCTGACTGCCTTAACCAGAGGCTGGGCACTGAGTGTCACCGGTCCCACACTGTGAAACACTCTTCTGGCAGAGATGCAGCAGGCGTCCCCTCATTTGACTTTCAGGTGTCTCTTGAAGATGTTTTTGCGCTGACAGGTCCATACAGCTGTTTCAAATGTCTCTTGAGTAGCTAGCCACTCATTTTAATGATTGTTTTGTGTTGTTCTTAAATGCTTTTATATTGCTGTACACTGCCCTGACGTTTGGTGAGTGGGCGGTATATAAATACTTTTATGAATACAGGCGGGCCGCGCTTATACGGCAGGTTCCGTTCCGGCCCCCTGCCGTAAAGCGGAAATTGCCATAAATCGGAACCCCATTGAGTATAATGGGACATGTCGCATGAGAATGCCGCGAAAATGCTGCAAAAGCGCAAAAATCGGCTTTAAAACGGGGAATGAAAGCCGCCGCATTAGCGGAACGCCGGTAAGCAGGGCCCTACTGTAAATAAATGCACAGAAAGTGGTTTTTTTAAAAAGAACTCACTGTGTTTCCAACCCATTGAGGGGCATCCTGATGCTCTTTTTATAGATATTCACATGGTATTCACATGGTGGGTTCGTTACAATGGCAACGGAATGAATGAAGGGCTCTTCGTACATGCTCCCGGGCATACCTGTGACCACTCGAGCAATAAAGTGGCACATACACACACAATCCCAAATAACAATTCTTAGAGACCTCTGGGAGAACAAAATGACTGTTAAACCAGTTTACATCCATGGTAGTGTTTGCGGTATCCCAGATCCTGCAAAACTCTGATTAGAGACAGCAGGTGATCTCATGCCCCCTTCATCTCTGTTGGAAAAATTCCCACACAATTGTTTGTCTCCATTCTCAGCTCTAAATTGGTTTAAAAAATAAATGGTTCCAAACTGTAATGTAGACAAGCTTGATGGAACATTATTTCAGCACTAGTCCTACTCAGAGTAGACCCATTGAAATTAATGCACATGACTACTTTAGGTTCATTACTTTCAGTGAGTCTACTCTGAATAGAACTTAGTTGAATACAACCCATTTTAGAAGGCCTCCAGAATCAATCCCTGTCATGTCTAGTTACAAGGATCAGGTTGAACTTATAGGTGATAAGAGAGGCTGGGACCTTGGAGAGCCACTGCCAGTCAGAGTAGGCAATACTAGGCTAGATATAGTTAATACTATAAGGCAACTTCCCATGTTCCTGTCTTCTTAGATAACCCTAGCAACAGGTTGTTGTAAAGCTGAGCATAATTAACGCTGTGGGCGTCACAATTACATTCTAAACAAAGGCTATTGTGAGCATTTAGGAAAACCAGCCTCATGCCCACCCCCCTTTTTTTTCTGTACACAGGTCAAGGATGTTGTTGGTTATGACACCTTGGGGCACTGCTTTTTTACTGAAGATGGTCCCGAGGTGCGCAATACTTTTGATCACTGCCTTGGACTTTTGGTGAAACCGAGCACATTGCTCCCATCTGACCGGGACACAAGAATGTGCAAGACTATTACAGAAGGAGCTTACCCAGGATACACCCCTAAACCTAGACAAGATTGCAAGTAAGTTGAAAAATAAAACTGTTTAATTTCCCTTGGCTTACATTTGCTTGGTGTATCGTAGCATAACATTATAGCCGGTTTGGGAGTAATTTAACATCTCTACACTCTGTTCAGCTTTTTCTGTACCTTCCTGGGGGAAAAAAAATCACCTAAATTTTTAATTCCATTTTGCATGCGTGTGCCTTGCTGGCAGGTTACCAAACCAACAAAATACTGGGTGCGATCCAGCCAAAATTAAGCTTTTAATCCTGCTGATCTCAGTGGAAGAGACTTAGGCGCATGCAATTAATCTCTCCTACATAAGTCAAATCATTAGAACATACAGGCAGGAGGCAATCGCTTGTTTCAGATAAGTGCTCCTTTCACAAGTCATCCCTTGCTGTTAATGACATTTTTTTCCCAGGTGCAGTTATGGCTTAGTGGCAGAGCCTATGCTCTGCATGCAGGAAGGCACCAGATTCACTGGGTGGAATTTCAAGTTTTTAAAAATAACCGGATTCTGCCCAAGGCACTGAGAGCCACTGTCAATCAGAGTAGACAATACTAGCCGTCTGTCAGCTTCGGCTGGTGGCCTATCTGGACAGGGATAGCCTTACTTCTGTTGTCCACTCGCAGCCACACTTAGCCATGGTTTGGGGTAGTTGTGTGCAAACTAGATCTCATTTTATGATGGGGTCGTGTATGAGATTTGAACAATATAATATAAAGGATGTTTGGGTGGAAATCAAAACATTTTACCATGTTTTACTAATCATGGGAATCCTGGAAAATAGGCAGTATGGGATATAGTTCTAGCATCAGCCAGGACTTGGCAAAGTAAGTGACTGGCCATGAAAATCAAACTGTTTGCTGGACAAAAATTAATGGTGATGGGGAAGAGAAGGAACAAACAGAACTTGGGGGAAAAAAAAAACCCTGCAGCAACTGGAAAGGTCAACAGCACTTTTCAAAACTTTCAGGAACTTCCAGTACCAAGAAAACCCAGAGAAACAATGAAGTTCTTACTTAGCAAACCCCTGGCAAACGCAGGGTGTCCTAGAGTTTCTCTCCCTTTTTTGTTGGCTTGTCTGAGAAAGCATTTCTCATGCCCTAAAATGTAATTGGTATTGGATATTTCGTAGGCATAGAAATTCCTCCTGGGATCCCTGACGGTTTTCAAGGTAGAGCTGTGTCACAAGTGTGACAGCTGTGAACATGATGATGGAAACGTAGGAAGCGGCCTTATCCCGAGTCAGACCATTGGTCCATCTAGCTCAGTATTGTCTGCAATGGTTGGCAGTGGATTTCCAGGATTATAGGCAGGGTTTCCTCCCAGCCCTACCTGTAGATGTCAGCGATTGAATCAGGGCCTTTTTGCATGCAAGGCAGATGCTCTACCGGTCTACCCCGAGCGAGGCCATGTCCTGATGAGGGAGAGAGAGATTGGGATGGGACCCCAGTTGCTACAATCTGCAAAGGTGGCAACTTTTCTGCTCAGTTATCTGACCTGGCCTAGCCTGAGTAAATAAAATGCCGCTGCCTCTGCGTGCCCCCTTTGGAAATCATTTTTCACGTTGGTCTTTTCTGATCTCTCCATCAGTGCCGTCTCCACCTTCTGGCTGGCCAACCCACACAACAACCTTATAAACTGTGCAGCTGCAGGATCTGAAGTGAGTACAAATTTAGAGTAGCTGGAATAACCTTGGGAGTTTAATTCCTATCCCTCCCCAATCCTTTAAGTACTTGATGGAACAAAACCTGGGGTTTTTTTTGGCATTTGGGGTTCTTCTGAAAACCAAATGCAATGACTTCATCCAGTTTGGACTGGAAACAAAATCCATTCCTACCTAACTTTTCCCCACCTGTCCTGTCAATCATGCACGCTTCCATTCATTTTTTGACAGCAGAGGTGGGGAACCTATGGGCTTCTGATGCAGAGCTTGAAAAAATTACTTTTTTGAACAACAGCTCCCATCACCCCAATCCAGTGGCCATGCTGGCTGGGGCTGATGGGAGTTGTAGTTCAAAAAAGTAACTTTTCCAAGCTCTGTTCTGATGATCAGATGTTCAGCTCCCATGATTCTTTGACTGTTGGTTTAAAATGACCCATTGTTTCTTAAATAACTGATAGCTCCGAGATACTGCTGTCTGCACCCAAATTAAAATTGATGGCACTCTTTATGCTTGACACCTGGCGCATGAAAGATTGAGAGTAAACTGCCTTCAAAAGAGCATGTGTGCTCATGCACCTGCACACTTACTCCACCACAATGTTTCCACTTGCATATCCCCATATTGCTCAGAGTAGTGACTCTCACAGAGACAAACAGCCAGCATTCTCTGAGTGAAAATGAGAAATGATCCAATTAGACTCAGCGCAGAGACATGGGGGAATTATATTCCCTAAAGTGAGACCCTGCTCCATGTTGTGCTTGCATCACTCTCTTCTAAGCATGTCTCCGAATCCAAAGGAATCTGTGGTACATGCAGAGACACAGCAGGCAGCCTTCCCAAGGCTGCCCCTCTTTTTTATTTCATATGGTTCTTTAGTGTTTCCTCCTGTCCTTTTCCCAATAAAGTTCATCCATCAGGGCGACCAAGGCCAATTCAGTTCCATAACCAGGCCTGAATCCAGATTGGAATAGGTCAAGATAATCTATTTCTTCCAAGAGTACTTGCAATTGCTGCCCTACAGCCTTCTCAGTCACCTTCCGTAAAAGGGGAGTATTTGTGACCGGGCGGTAGTTGTCGCAACAAACCAGTGGGTCCAGGGTGGCCTTCTCAGGAGCAGTTGGATCACCGCCTCTTTCAGGGTGGTTGGGACCACTCCTTCCTGCAAAGACACATTCACCATACCCCAGATCCACCCCCTCAGCAAGTTTTAATAAGCTAAAAAGGACAAGGGTCGAAAAGACATGTATCATCAGGCCTCCATTGTCTATGTCCATGTCAACAGGCCTCATCAACTGAAATGTATCCGAAGAAGATTCAGCAGACGTTTATAGCTTCTCCTTATATATACCAACCCGGATCCTGCACTCAGCATTGGAGGGCCCTTCTTTGGGTGACCCCTCCAAAGGAGGTGCAGAGAGTGGCAAGACGAGAACGGGCATTCTCAGTGGTGGCCCCTCGTTTGTGGAATGCCCTCTCCAGGGAGGTACAACTAGTGCCATCATTATCCATTTTTAGGTGCTAGGCAAAAACATTTCTCTTCTCCCAGGGCTTTGGTTCTTAACTTTGGGAGGCTTTTGAAGGGCTTCTGTTGTGTAGCCTTCTGAAGAAGGGTTGCTCCACCGCCTTACGTACAGTTTTTATCTTTATGTACATATATAACTTTTTTATTTTAATTTTCTATTAAGTTGCTTTGAGTGTGCATACATGTGCAGAAAAGCGAGTAACAAATTTAATACAATAATAAATTAATATCAGCAACTGTGTGAAGTATGCTGAGCTCGGAGAGAGTGACTGGCCCAAAGTCACCCAGTGAGCTTCATGGCTGAATGGGGATTTGAACCCAGATCTCCCCAGTCCTAGTCTAACACTCTAACCACGACACTATGCTTACTCTTGAAGCATGGTTTCTCAAAATGCATTGGTATGCTTTGTCCACCCAAAATGTCCAGGCTTCTCCTTTTTACTGTTTAATGCCTCACGTATCAAACATCCAGCATAGGCCAAATCTGTTGTGTGTTTTTCTCCTGCAGGAAACTGGGTTTTGGTTTGTTTTACATCACGTACCGACGGGACTCTCTGCAGGAATGTACCCCCCTGGCTACTCCGAGCACATTCCAATGGGAATGTTCTATAACAACCGGGCACATTCTAACTATCGAGTGAGTACACATGCAATGGGGATTAACTTTGTCTCTTCTTTTTTTCCTAATGGTCTTTTTCCTTTTCCAATTTCTGAGTCTGAATGCCATTATTGGCCATCATTCCCGCTTCTATAAAATCAACAGCAAACAATCCTCCAGCATTTTTCTCTGCAAATACTCATTTGTTAGTTCCAGCTTTTGGCTGTAGTGTAGGTGGACAATGATGGATAAGGAGGCCTTTTCCCCCTTTTTAATTCCCAGCTGATCTTTCCATTTTTTTTGTCAGTATCTGTAAGCTTTGCTACATACACATGCCTCTGTGTTGTCTATATATACATGAGAGTG
The DNA here is from genome assembly GCF_030035675.1 of Rhineura floridana. Lineage (NCBI taxonomy): Eukaryota > Metazoa > Chordata > Lepidosauria > Squamata > Rhineuridae > Rhineura > Rhineura floridana. The sequence continues at coordinate 15,034,072 of NC_084493.1, read as the reverse complement.
TTATTTCAAATGCCAAGATATGGCAAAGCAGCAACTGATGTGTGTGAGAGACGAGAACTGCAGTCAGCATCCAAGCGAGACAAAACATTACATGCCTTAATGTATTTCATGTGTCTAGTAGTTGGACACCTCCATGGCTGACTAGACTCCTCTGTGCTCTGATTTTTGTTTCTAAGAAGCATGAAAACAAACATACCAAAAACGTTCAGTGGGGCGGGCAGATCTATGCCCACCCCACTCTCCTAAACCAGAAATGGAGAACCTGTGGCTCTCCAAAAGTTGCTGGATTCCCATCAGCCCCAGCCAGCATGGTCAATAGTCAGGCATGATGGAGGTTGTGGGCCAATAATATCTGGAGGGCCACAGGTTCTGCATCTCTCTCCGAAACAGTTGCTCTGGTTAGTATGTGTTATCTCTCTGCATTGGGTTTTAAATCCAGGATGGCAAGTTCACAGATTTCATGCTAGAAAGGCCAATGGAGGAGTAAGAAACATATTAATTTATTCTGAATAGTATCCCTATTGATTCTAATGCAGGGGTGGGGGACATTTGTAGCCCGAGGGCCGCATTGCCTCGTGGGCAATCTTCCAGGGGCCGTATGCCCATGGTGGGTGAGGCCAGAGGCAAATAAATTGAATAAAGAATAATAAAAAGTGAGTGGAGGAACAGGTGTGATCTGTAACCTTTCCAGCCATGCAAAAGTCAGAGGTTTCTAACCCACACATCACTCCATCCAGGCCAACATCATCACAGTTCAAGGACACAATCTAGCTGGGCAAAAGCACTCGTGGAGGCCTCTAAGGGTCCGTAAGAGGCATGTCCTGGGAACAGAGGGTGTTGCCTGGGGAAGAATCTCAAAGAGAGGCCTGGAGGACCTCATTTGGCCCATGGGCCTAGGGTTCCCCACCCTTGCTCTAATACAACTAATTATTACAGGCTCCTGGTAAACATTGGAGCTCCCAAAGTAGCTAAGAAAAAATGATGGTACGATCTGTTCCGTGCCAGATAATATTCCAAATTCTTTTGCTGGTGTGAAGCCAGATTCCACTGAACCCAGTGAAAACATGTATGTGTGTGCATATTATATGTATATATGTTTGCGTATACGTTGATATATGTTCTCCTAAGAATTTGGCCCATGGAGATTTTGTAAAAGTACATACGGCTGACAAAAGTTGTTTGCCCCCCCCCCTTCTTTCCAGGCTGGAATGATCATAGATAATGGAGTTAAAACAACACCAGCGTCTGCCAAGGACAAAAGGCCCATCCTGACCTTGATTGCGGGGAGGTAATCTGACTTCTGTGGGTTATATTTGGAGAGTTCTCTGCAGCTCAGGCGGGGAAATGAATGCTATTCATATCCACGGGAACCCTTTGCATGGTTTTGGGATGCGTGTGGGCGAGAGAGATCTACTCTCATGCAGCTTTCCTCTTTATCTGGAAATGCTAACTCCCTGTTCCCAGCGCAGCGCATGAGTTCTTTTAAGTCCTTACCCTGTCCCTCTGTCGTGCCTGCATCAGTTTTGCTTCTAGTCCTCTCTGTTAAGACTCTCCATAGCGCTTCCTGTTTCTCTTCTTGTGGTTGTGGGCCTTGACCTTTGTTCATGCCATATCAATGGCTTCCCAGGCTGCTCACTATGCCTGGAGGAGCCCCCTCTTGTTAAGCCACTTCCCTCTCTTACAGAGATAATCACTTTATGATCAAGTTGCTTCTGGTCTGAAACGTTTGGCCCGATTCCAAGCATGCGTCAGAAAGCACCCAAAGTTTGGCATCATTTAGCATCCCGAGAACCTCCACTTTTTCATGCATCAGGAAATAAGCTTCTGGTCCTGATGATTGCAAAAACGGTACCGAAAGTGCATTGACAAGGCTTAGCTAAATCTTTGGAGCCAGACTTTTTTGGAGGGGAGCAGGGCAGGGGTACTTATTAGAATTTCCAGAGGTCAGGAATATGGCCATAAGTGCATTGCATAGCTCCTTTCCTCTCCAAGTACACTAGAATAAATTCAGCAAAATAAGCAAGCACAATCAAATCTGCATAATTTGGGCAGTTGCAGGGATTCGTTTTTTGTTGTTGTTAATGCTGAATTTTGGTTTCAGGGACATAGGAAGCTGCCTTATACTGAGGGTAGACTTTTGGTTCATCTAGCTCAGTGTTGCCACACTGACTGGCAGTGGCTGTCCAGGTTTGCAGGCAGGGGACTTTCTCATGCTGTGGCTTGAACCTGGGACCTTCTGCATGCAAAGCATGTGCTCCACCACTGAGATACGTCTCTTCTACCAGCTGCCACTCTGGTGAAAGAAATTGAGGTAGCCCTGCAGAATAGACAGCTATCCCTTCTCCCCGCACTTTTGTAAGTTCAGAGTACTCGTCTAGATTCCCTTACCATCAGTTGCTTCAAGTTGTGCCTTACACTTTTTAGAGATCCAGAATTTTAAATATATTACACTTCCATTAATTTGGATTGTCATCTCAGTAACTTCTGCTTCTAGTGGAGAAGGTTATTAGAGACCAACTCCAGATCTGCATCAGCCTGTAGCTTCAACTTAAAACAGAAAAGAAAAACCCTTTAATCAGGGATCGCTCTTCCCAGCTATGTAGGCCAATCTGATTACAAGAAGGTTGACGCTGCCAAAATAAGACTAATTTTTTGGAACTCTGCATTTCCCAGTTTTGCTCAAGATGTTGGTTTATTAAGTGAAACAAAGTACGCTCTGGATATCTGTCAGCGACCGGAACAAATGTGCTCTTGCCTGCCTTGTCGAGTCATGAATTTTTATTCAGTATCACTATCGGTATTTGGTGCAAGTCTGCTGTTGAGCTGTTGTGTTTGTCCAAGCTGCATTGCGATCAACTTTAGTGCAGCTGAAGAAAGCTGACATGCGGGGAGAAGGGATAGCTGTCTATTCTGCAGGGCTACCTCAATTTCTTTCACCAGAGTGGCAGCTGGTAGGCAGCAGCTGTGGGATAGCTTTCCTTACAGCTTCCTTTTGCTGCTTCCCCTGACAAATCCTCAAAACGCTGCGAGAGCATTTCACGTCTCTATGACTAAGCGTTTGTGAGCTAATACGTCTTGTCTTTCATGGCTTGGGTAGGAACTTGCAAAAGCAAATGTTTTCTTGAGAAAAGTCTCCCGTGAAGGGGAGAGGTTGTTCTGTTCATCTAATGTACAGTTCTCTTGCAGAACTCACTGTCATTAGGCAGCGCAAAGACCAAGGTTTTTTTGAAGCAAATTTTAAGAGTTCAAGAGTTCCCCAATAATGAATTTGACTAAACAGGAAACGGTGTGCAAACTGGTCAAAAACCTTGTGGGATGCCTCTTTCCGTATGTGCCTACCTGGTCCTTACTTCCTCTGAGTGCTCCTTCCTTTGGAGGTTCATTGGATGGGCAACAAAGAGAAAGAGCCTTTTCACTGGTGGCCCTCCACTTTGCACAATGCTTTCACCAAGGGTGATTGCCTGTCGCCTACCTTAATATAATCACGGTGCCAGGCAAAAACCTTTCACTTTTCTTCTAGGTCCTTCAGAGAGTTTGTTTTTTTTAAATAACATATTTAAACTCTTTTAGCATCTTTTATTTTCTTGCTGCCTGTGAACTGTCAGTGGGCTTTCCCCTTTAGCTTTTATTTTAATGGGGCAGCGGGGGTTACCTGCTTTAACTGCTCAGCTCATTTGTTTGTTCATTGATTATTTGGTTTTGTCTATTGGATTGTTTTAATACTACTTATATCTTGTTGGAAGTGGGGCAAGAGCAACTCCTGTTTTGTTCTTTTGTTTATGTTCCAGAAGGGAGATAGAGTTAGGGTCCTCCAGATGGCTAGGTTGATTACCTTTACCTGTGATGCTCTGACTGACTTCCTTACATTGTTAGACTGATATATCTTAAGGAAGCTTATCTGTCCCTCCTCCTTCCGCCCTTTCTTCCTCTTCTCTTCTTCGACTGTCCTGGAGATAGGAGACATCTTTGTCTCTGCTCTCTCTCTCCTAGCCATGAGGGCAACTCCCAAGCCACGGCGTTGTGCCTCCAACTTAGTTAGTTAGTTAGAACTAGGTATGCCTTTCTATCTACTATGTATTTCTATAAATAAAGTAGCTTTTCTTATTTTACTAAGTCTTAAGTCTCAGTGGTCTCAATGCAGGGTAAAAGCCTGCTACTTAGGTAAACGCACACACCGGCACACACGCATTTCAGACTGCTGTTATTCTCTGCTTAACAAATATACACAACAACGTATCTTACCTAGAGGCTGCAGCATTAGGTGACTAAATCATTCCTTAACGATCCATTTCACATTTCCTTTGAACTCTCTGTGGAGGCCGGGTGGGGAAGAAGCTACAACTGGGAATTAGGGAAAGGAAACAAGTTCAAATAGAGTTGTGTTTTTGCACCAGCTATCCTGTTTATCACCTCTGTTACCTAGCTCAGCAGCAGAGCACATGCTTTACATGCAGAAGTCCCAGGTTCAATCCCTGGCATCTCCAGGTGGGACTAGGAGAGACCCCTGCCTGGAGTACTGCTGCCAGTCACTATTGACAATACTAGACTACATGTGGGCTTCCCTTAGGAATCTGGTTGGCCATTGTGAGAACAGGATGCTGGACTAGATGGGCCACTGGCTGGATCCAGCTGACTCTTCTTATGTTCTTATCTTGTTCCTGTGTTTTCCATTACATTTTATATTTATCAGACTACAGTGATAATGGAGAAAGTTTCTGCAGATAAATTGTTGCACGTGCAAAGCTACAGCGGGGAGTGGAGGGTTCTCTTTTTGTTTCGTAAAAGGTTGAGAAGCTTGCACTTGATGCTGAATTTTTATTTTATTTATTTGTTTTATTTCATTTTTAAACCGCCCATAGCGAATAGCTCTCTGGGCGGTGTACAAAAGATTAAAAGTACAGAAATATAAAATATCACAATAAATAAACTGAAACAAAGAGATTTAAAATTGTAACATTAAACGCTTTAAAATGCCTGGGAGCATAGCCAGGTCTTAACCTGGCGCCGAAAAGATAGAAGCGTCGGCGCCAGGCGTATTTCTTCGGGGAGGCTATTCCACAATTCGGGGGCCACTACAGAAAAGGCCCTAGATCAAGTAACTGTCCTCCGGGCTTCCCGATGGGTTGGTACCCGGAGGAGGGCCTTAGACGCTGAGCGAAGTGACCGGGTCGGTTCATAGCGGGAGAGGCGTTCCACAAGATACTGCGGTCCCACGTACAGAGACCATCTGTGATGAAAAGCACTCTAGAAATACTGGAAGTAAATAATAAAAATGGTCATAGGAGCACCACACATCACCACCTCTAAAAGCTCTAGAGGTCACCCAGCCCTTTCTGTTGCTGACTACGTTTTTCTCGCCTGTTGCCTTTCCAGGTACAGCCCACATAAAGACGCCGACCCTTTGAAGCCCAGAGAACCTGCTATCATTCAACGCTTTATTGCTTACAAGAACCAGGACCATGGAGCCTGGCTGAGGGGAGGAGATGTGTGGTTGGACGACTGCCAGTGAGTATTGCCTCCGTTCAACCCTCCAAAGTTCAGCTTGATATTTACAGCGAGTAGGGAGGCCTATTTAGAATGCTTGGCATCTTTCATCTGGCTGAGATTAATGCAAAAAATGAAAAACAGCAAGGAAGCAAGCCACCTTGGGGATTTCCCCCCCAGAAACAAAACCTGACTTGCCTTTAGCGCAGGGCTTGTAGGAGTGTTTGTGTGTCTAGTCTGTATACCCATGCGTGTGTGTCAGTATGAGACCCATTATAATAAGCTGCAGCAGCAAAGGAACTTTACATAATCTGCTTGAGCCTGAAATAAAATATAAGCAGCTGGGCTCATGGCTTTGTCTTATGTGGTAGGATGCTATTGCCAAGAATCCGAGTGCCAGGGAGGTAAGACATGTGCAGCTTGTGGAAGGGCTGTGTAAATAACGGTCAGTTGAAAAGTCTGGAAAGGGTAGCAGATTCTTTCTTTTTTCTCTTTCTCCAAAGGGGTAAAACTGCCAGGTTGTAGCATCCTGGAGATCTTACCTGTCTGTCTCATGGCTCCAAAGTTGCAGCCCCGCGCCACCCTGAAAAATTCAGTTGTAACTTTTAGGAACAGAGGAAGCTGTTTTACACTGAGTCAGATCATTGGTCCATCTAGCGCAGTGCTGCCTACACTGACTGGCAGTTCAGGATTCCAGGCAGGGGGCTCTCCCAGCCCTACCTGCCCACTGGCCGTGCTGGCTGGGCCTGTTGGGAGTCAGGGTCAAGCATCATCTGGAGGGCCATAGGTTCTCGTCCTCGCCTTAAAGAGACAGACAGCATCTCTAGGTTGCAACCTGGCCACTCTGCCACAGAGGACCAATCATATGTCTAGAGGTTTTAACTCCTCTACTATTATGTTCAGGAGAAGGCAGGCCCAACTTATTTATTTATTTGATTTATATCCCTCCCTTTCTCCCAGGAGGAGCCCAGGGCGGCAAACAAAAGCACTAAAAATACTTTAACACATCATAAAAACAGACTTTAAAATATATCAAAACAAAACAACCATTAAGAACATATTAAAACAAAACATCTTTGAAAGCATTTTTAAAAAGCTTCAAAAACATCTCTTTGTTAAAAAAAAGAAGCTTTAAAAACATATTAAAAAGCAATTCCAGCACAGGCAAAGACTGGGATAAGGTCTCTACTTAAAAGGCTTGTTGAAAGTGGAAGGTCTTCAGTAGGCACCGAAAAGGTAACAGAGATGGCACCTTTAAGGGGAGGGAATTCCAAAGGGTAGATGCCACAACACTAAATATCTGCTTTCTACGTTGTGCGGAACGGACCTCTTGATAAGATGGTATCTGCAGGAGGCCCTCATCTGCAGAGCAAATGATCGACTGGGTATATAAGGGATAAGACAGTCTTTGAGGTATCCTGGTCCCAAGCTGTATAGGACTTTGTATACCAACACTAGAACCTTGAAATTAGCCTGGTACCTAGCAATTCTTTCAGCAGTGGGGTGACATGCTGGTGATATCCTGCCCCAGTGAACAGTCTCGCCGCTGCATTTTTCACCAGCTGCAGCTTCCGGACCAACCTCAAGGGTAGCCCCACATAGAGCGCATTACAGTAATCCTGCCTGGAGGTTACCAGTGCATGGACAACAGTGGTCAGGCTATCCTGGTCCAGAAACATCCGCAGTTGTCTTACCAGCCGAAGTTGGTAAAAGGCACTCCTAGCCACGGAGGTCACCTGGGCCTCTAGTGACAAAGTTGGATCCAGGAGCACCCCCAGACTACAGACCTGCTCTTTCAGAGGGAGTACAACCCCATCCAAAGCATGCAACTGACCAATTTTCCGAACTTGGGAACCACCAACCCACAGAGTCTCTGTCTTGCTAGGATTCAGACTCAGTTTATTGGCCCTCAACCACCCCAGCTTGTGGAGGTGGGCTGAGGGCAGACTGAAGTTGATGGGACAGTGCCCGTTTTCCTATTGACCAGCCTCAACTCGGAGAAAATGATGCCGGAAGCATTGTGTGAATGTGGACAGGTCTATACAATGAGCATGTTGTGGGGACAGCCTGCTTTGCACCACCCCTTTTGCTGTCACGAAGGGCTGTGCCCTTCTTGGGTCATGTGAGGAAGGCGATACACTATTTTGCATACTGTAGATTTTTGCCAATGTCACCATGCTACCTCAGTCCATTTTGCCGGGTGTGGATGGTTATAGTCCAGCCTTTCCCAACTAGTGGGCCACCAGATGTTGTTGGACCACAACTCCCATCAGCCTCAGCCAGCATTGCCAATGGTCAGGAAAGATGGGAATTGTGGTCCAACAACATCTGGTGGCCCACTAGTTGGCAAACGCTCTTTAGTGGGGAGGTAAATCTGGATCCCAGGCCAGATGAGCCCATTCCTACCCCTGGAATACCCCGTTTTGTGACTTTCTGCCAGTAGCACTTCCATCCTCCTGCACGTTTGGGAGGAAGTGAGCTCTGTGCTGGCGGAATGACGCTGGTGTCACTCCACTGGCAGAGGCCAGCAGTGATGAAGGGAGGGATGCTTTTGCCCAACCCAACACCCCCACCTCCAGGGTGCCACAAAGAAGGTTTGGACTGCTGTGCCAGCCGTTGTGTAGCATGCATACAAATAAAATGAGAGCAGAAGATGTCTAGTCCTGCATGCACACGTGGTTGCTTCTGTCTTTTAATCACTTGCCCTCCCCTCCACCGGCCACCCCAAATGTCTTCATAGCTGAGTGTTTACAAGCAACTCTAATATCTCAAAGTTTTCAGCAGAGCATGAAAGTATTTTCCATGTTGTTAAGTTGTTGGCACTAATTATTTCTTCCAAATCAGCCTCCAACTCTCATAACCTAGCATTTTTATAGACATAGGGATCTGGCCATTTTAATATTTGTTACTGTAATATATCACACCAGGACAAATATATGCTAATGTGAATTGCAACACACACATCTTTCAACATTTATAGGCAGCCTTGGAAGCTGCAGGAATTCTGTGCAAAAAGTAGTCATGTAACATGCCTGCCCTCTTGTGGCGTAATAATTTCAGTGATTTCCAACCTCGTTCCCCCCTTCCACTTTGCTTGCGATAAAATCATATTTGTAATTTTCCTCTGTTCAGAGACACAATCCCTAATTATTTCTGGGGTTTATGGGATTACTCCAGAGTAAGTGTGTTGAAGGCTGCAGCCAAACATTTGTAAACAAAGTTATAATGAAAGATTTGGTTACTATGACCAAAATGAATATTCACTAATAGGCAAAAAACCTTGCAGTTTAAGAATGTACCTATAGTCAACAGATACTTCTATCAAACTTTAAAAAGCAGGGAAATTGGGCAGCTATAGTAAATGCACCAGGGGAGCAGGAGACCTGACCTCCTCTCTGAGATATTGTACTGCCCTACAAATTTGTCAAATGCAAACACAATTTGGGTTGGGCTTTCACAGTCCAATTCACTTCCTGTGTAGTTTGGAAGAATTTGGTAACATGTGCCTCTGAGCATATGGTGAGTGGTGGCAGAAAAATCAAGTGATATACTTGCCCACATTCACTCTCATCCAGCAATGTGCTGCAAGCACAACAGTTCTGATGTGCAGAGAGATCTGGGCAGCCTGTATGGATGGAAGTTCTTGGTGTACACCTGGATGCACAAAGAAAATTGGGATGCAGAAAGAAATCAGATCACAAAACCATGGTTTGTTTAGTTTAATCATGGCATCATCTTTTAATGTCTGCCTGAAGATGAGGGTTTCTTTGGGGCTGACAAATCAGGGCTGGCTGGGTCTGATGGGAATTGTGGTCCAAAACATCTGAAGGACACCAAGTTAGCAAAGACTGGTCTAAATTCAGTTTAAAGCTCTTTTGCAGCCATTATCCATGCACAACTGTGGTTTGCTATTTTGTCTGAGTTCACAGACCATTGACAAACCACACTTATGGCCATTGCTCTACCTCAAGAGGCTGCTATGCATGGAAACAGATGTGAACTCACAAAACTCAGTAGATGTGGAACAAAATCAGGCAAGCTACTCAGTACCATGGTTATGTCTGTGGTAGGTCAGGAAGCATAAAACATGGTGTTGGTTCCTAACCATGGTTGGCACAAGCCATGGTTTAGCATCAAGCCAGCGTGGATAGGAGCAAGACTTTTTGTATGTCAAATTGCACGAGGCAAGGAAATGCCAATATTTCTACACAATGGATGAGAGTAACCCACAGAGAAATTAGGCGACCCAATCATTGTACCATCTTGAACCTGAGGCCCACCAGGTATCTGTTCTAAATGTGTTCTTTTCCTTGCAGGTTTGCTGACAATGGCATTGGACTCACTTTGGCTAGGTAAGCGTTCCCGACTTCTCTTTTTAAGTTCTGTGTATTTTTTACTTACACCAGTCATTGAAAGCAGGATTTGACCTAAGCAGTCTTGCTAACATGCAATGCTCAATCTCTTCTAGTGGTGGAACCTTCCCACACGATGATGGATCAAAACAAGAAATAAAAAACAGCCTCTTTGTAGGTGAAAGTGGAAACCTGGGGACCGAAACTATGGACAACAATGTCTGGGGGCCTGGGGGCCTGGACCACAGCGGACGGACTCTTCCCATTGGCCAGTGCGTCTTACTCTAGTTTGTGGCATTTTCCATTTTGTTCAGGCTCCCAGAGCAGTGTAGAATTGTGTATGTATGCGTGTGTTTTCAAATCACCTTTGTGCATAATGCAAATGGACGGACAACCATGCAATGGACTTTCCCTTATTCCTGCTTTCTTTTCCTTTATTCCATGATGGGCAGCTGCTCCTAAGACATTCCAGATGCCAAGCCCTGCTGATCAGTACCCCTGATCTGCAGCAGCCTCTTCGGAGGAGACTGGTGCAGAGAGCAAGAGGGGATCCCTGGGCCTTTACAGCTCATGAGCCCTAACAAACAGCAATTAGCACATAGTTTAAAAACTCCTGTAATTTTTATTAATTTACGGTTTTTAAAAAAAATAATTTAGCAGGCCCAAGCCTCTCAAAAAGTAGCAAACAACATAATCTAGAAGAGAAAAATGCATAAAATATATAGAAGTTTTTTTAAAAAAAAAAAACACAGAGCGGGAGTGTTGGCCAAAGTAAAAACAGCACTTCCAAATGCAACACTAAGACACTCGGGCAAACAGCAAAATCTTTGCCTAGTGCCTGAAGGACATAGGACTGTGCCCTAGGAAATCTCCCTAGTGAGAGAATTCCAAAGTCATGGTGCACCACTGAAAAGGCCCTCTCATGACTCCCTACCTGCCTGACATCAGGGACTCAAAGAGAGCCCTCTGAAGAAATTCTCAGTAATCGGGAGAACATGACAGTCCTTATATAATCTGGTCCCAAACCATTTGGTACTTTAAAGTTTAGAACCAGCACCATGAGTAGGGCTTAGAAATGGATCCGGAACTAGGGTAGACTTATTTTAAGACTGGTGAGATGTGTTCCATACACCCTAGTTAATAGTGTAGCTCCCCATTTTGTAATAAATGAAATGTCTGAACTGTCCTGAAGGGCAGCCCCATGTACAAAACCTCACAACAATGTCATCTGTGTAGAGTTGTACCTTTCCATCAGTTTGATTAGTAGATTACCCAACGATAGTTTCAGTTGATTAATTGGTTGGACCCATTTTTAAGGGGTAGGACTGTGAGTTAAGTGCACATCTGTTTAAAAACCCAAATACTGTTTTGGTCTAATGTGTTATTGGTATGAGAAATTGTAAAAGAAAACTTTCAAAAAATAGGTTTGTCTTCTAATTAGAGATTCTCAAGGCTTTTGGTTTGTCTGCACTTCCAAGCAAACGAGCCTGCTTCACACTTCCTGGGCTAATATGCAGATCAAAACACAATTCTCCTTTGGTTTTTGCACTTCCAATTTTGCAATACAATAACAAAGTGCACCCAAAAGTATATTTTAAAATACATACAAAAATGTAAATGCATCGTTTAGGGTCAAACATACAAATTTTGGGGTACACATACACAGCTTTTGCAGTCCAGCATCTCAAAAAGGTGATTATATTGAGGTTTTGGTCATCGTTAAAATGCATCTACTGGTTCCCATAACACCCAAATAAGGTATGAATCTGTTCTAGAAGTAGGTATATAAGAAATATTCTCTCCTCTCCCCCTCCTCTTACTCCAGAGTTGGTATTTAGGGTTTGGTTTTGTGCCCAGCAAGCTCTGGAGTATCTCAGCTAATTTGAAACCATCTCTGACAAAACAGCTGCATTTTCATTTCATTTAATAGTGCTATGTTTAAGGTTGTATTTCAGTGCTCATTAAGTCTCTGTTTTGGGATGTTATCCCTGCTGTGAATAAAGCAGCTTACTGCTTAATAGACTGGAGCAATGAGCCAAATTTTGCTTTTGACTGGCTTGAGGATATTATTCCTTCTTTTTAGGTCAGTGGCCTAAATTCCCCCAAAGTTCCTTCTAAGAACGCCAAGCAAACAAGCAGGATCTGCCAAGACATGAGACACCCCAAGTTGAACTAATAAGAATCACAAGGTTTCCCTCAACATAAAAAAAAAGACCTAGAGATTATAGAAGCTGATTTTTCCAACTGAGTGTGAAATTGTCAGCAGAAGTTCAGGGTCCATGTGTGGCTACAATTAATTTTATGTTTACAATAGCACGTTGTGACTAGATCAATCATTTCCTTTCTTTTCTAAAAAATGTGTTTTAGGAATTTCCCTATTAGAGGCATTCAATTTTATGACGGGCCAATCAATGTCCAGAACTGCACCTTCCGGAAGTTTGCGGCCTTGGAAGGCCGCCACACCAGTGCCCTAGCATTCCGCCTGAACAACGCTTGGCAGAGTTGCCCCAACAACAACGTCACAAGCATATTCTTTGAGGATGTCCCGGTGAGTCAGCTTTCAATGTGGGCTTACCATCACAGGCTTTAGTGGGGGTGGGTGGGTGGAATTATTATTTTTTTAGCCCAACTGCTGCATTCCTTTATGGGCAGCCTTCTGGAGAATGCATGGTAGTGGTGAGTGGAGCAAAAGATGTGACTCTTATCTTTGAACGATGGACTGTGCAAAATTTGAGGAGGGCCGGGGAAGAGTTGTGGCTTCAGGGGGAGGCATGGCCTAGAGTCTTGAGGGCCAAATCAAGTAACCTGGAGGGCTGCATTTAACCCCTGGGCCTGAGGCTCCCCACCCCTGGTTTAGTGAATTTGAGGATGAGTTGCCCTGCACAGATAACAATTCATAGGGACAAGCTAGTGTGTTAAAATGGCAGCTCAGGGCTGATTCAGATGCTGCAATATTTGAAGCAGGGTGCACAAGCGGAAGCTTTTGTGGCCAGAGGAGGGGGGAATCCAAGAGGACACTTGGGGTGATGGTTGGATGCAGAAGACCCAGAACCTAAACATACCTTACCTAATTAATTCTGTTTAATATTAATGAAACTTTTTTTTTTAAGTGTCTAGGGTTTATCAGCAAGATCCTCCGTGGCGCAGAGTGGTAAGCGGCGGTAACGCAGCCGAAGCTCTGCTCACGGCCGGAGTTCGATTCCAACGGAAGGAGGAAGTCGAATCTCCGGTAAAAGGGGTCGAGGTCCACTCAGCCTTCCATCCATCCGTGGTCGGTAAAATGAGTACCTGGCATATGCTGGGGGGTAAAGAAAGGCCGGAGAAGGAACTGGCAATCCCACCCCATATATACGGTCTGCCTAGTAAACGTCGCAAGACGTCACCCTAAGAGTTGGAAACAACTCACACTACAAGTGCGGGGACACCTTTACCTTTACCTTTAGGGTTTATCAGCTTCCTCAATGCATTTGTAGTTATTGGCCAGTGGATAGGATAGCCAGTGCAAAAGAGGACAGGAGTCTTGCTCCTTTAATAGTTGCGTAGGAGAGGGAATTTTCTCTTCTCCAGAAACTTTAAAGGGGAAGCTGTCCTGTCCTCTTTTGCCTCTGATCACCCAAAAGTGGAAGCAGTTTTTAAAAAAATAACTTAGTGAATAGTTTCGTTAAGGGATTGATTTTGATTTATAGAGATTTCTACCCTACCCTTTAAACAGATCCCCAAGAGGGTGTACAAAAATCAGAAATATAGTTACCCACCCACCCCTACATTAAAGCTTCTGTACCATTTTAAAAGGCAGCTCCATGTAGTCAATTCTGGAAGTTGCAAGAGCCAACTTGGGCAGAACACTGCCTGTTTGCTTATTTGTATATCTTCACAAGGGCTATGGCCCTGTATGGAAGCAGTTTCTTTGAAGCAGTTTCTTTGCAACAGTAGGGGTGGGTAACCTGTGGCCCTCCAGAGGTTGCTGGATTACAGCTCCCACTATCCCTCACCTCAGGCTTTGCTCACTGGAGCTGATGGGAGTTAGGCTGCATCCACACTGTACATCTTTTCCACTATTATTCCACTTTTGTCATATGACTTCTCCAAAGTATGCTGGAAACTGTGAAGGGTGCTGAGAGTTGTTAGGAGACCCGTTCCTCTCACAGAGCTACAATTCCCAGAGTCCTCTGGGAAGAGAGATTATTAAGCCAGTCAGGGATTGTAGCTCTCTGAGGAGAATAGGAGCCTCCTAACAACTCTCAGCCCTCTGCACAAACAACACTTCCCAGGATTCTTTGGGGGAAGCCATGAGTATTTAAAGTGGGATAATAAATGTCTGGTGTGAATGTGGCCTTAGAGTCCTACAACATCTGGAGGACACCAGATTCACCATCCTTGGCCTGTTGATACCTGTTCATACGATAGCTTTGCTTGTGACACAAACATCAGTCTGTAAAAAGCATCTCTCTGCCAGAGAGCTGCTACGAGGCAGAGGTAATACTGGTCTAGACGGACCAGTGATCCAACTCAGAATAAGGCAGCTCCTTATACACCGTCAATAGAATTCAGGGATTGTTTACAGCAGCTTTCCACAATCTGGTGCCCTCCAACTCCCATCAGCCCCAGCCAGCTTGATCAAAGGTCAGGGATGATGGGAGCTGTAGTCTGAGGGCATCTGGATGGGGACAGGTGACTTACAGTAGCATGCCTCCCGAATAGGACTGCTTTATTTGCAAGAGCTGCCATATTATTTCCAGTGGAAGGACCTGATCGATGCACATGGGGTGGCATATTCACACACCTATTATTATGTACAACTGGGCCATTGAAAAATAGAAAGCTGTATTTATTTATTTATTTAGTTATTACATTTATATACCGCCCCATAGCCGAAGCTCTCTGGGTGGTTTACAGCAATTAAAAACAAAAACAAAAATACAAATTTTAAACACAAAAAACAATTATTATTTTTTAAAAAAACAACTTAAAAACACATGCTAAAATGCCTGGGAGAAGTGGAAAGACCTTCTCCTCCATTGTCTGGTAAGGGTATTACAATCAACAAATAGAATCTGGTTAGTCTTGTCATAGCCTGATAATTATCCAGTTGTGGTAACATGGAGGCAGGTTTTTTCACCAGTAGCACCAGTGTTACAGAATGCATTCACAATTGAAGATGCACCTGTTTACACAAATGAGGGGCTCCATTTCTACAATAATCGGATTTGCCATCAGATTATTATTTCTGATATTCTCTATTTTTGCAGAGAGAATTTGCAACTCTCTGTGCCTGGTTTCCAATTAATTCTTTTTTCCAATTTTATTTTTAAATTCACTTTGAAATCATTGATAGTGTGAGTGATACTTTTATTAGTCTACTTTCTATGTGAGCTCTTCAAATGTGCATTCCCTTTCACTGATGTCAATGAAGTGTTGATTGTAACTGACAGACAAAAAGCAGCAAAGGGGAAAAGGTGTTAATTGTAAACAGCAGGGGGGAAGACAGTGACTTGATTATCTGCCTTAATCTGCTCTGCAATGCACTTGAAAAGGAATGTAAACAGGCAATAATTACAGAATTCAGAATAAATATTGGTATCAGTGGAGACTTATGAATAAACAACGATTATAATATAGATAACTTTCTGCAAAGCAAAAACAATCAGAGACTGGAAAAATGAAAAGATATCGGAGGAATTGGGAATTGGATTATTAACAACCATTGGGGGCTACACTTAAATGAAATGTAAAAAAGGAGACGATTCTATCCCAAGTTTATACAGGCATTCCTTTGATCTCTTGGCCTGAGCCTCCTGTTTAATTGGTGTGGGTTGTATCTAATGCTCCACAAGCAGATTTACGCTCATGCAATGGTACTTCCCCTTCCTCTCCACTCTCCCACATGCCCCCAAACCTACTCCAGAATCCCCCAACTCTCTCGAGCAAATTTTAAGTGTGTGTGGAGGAGTGCAAGTGGCAGGAGAGGAAGAGGAAGTTCCACCGCACACATGGAAGTCTGTTGCATAAATACAACCTTGTGATGTTTTAATGGGATTGGATTATTGTCTATTTCAATTGTGAAGGTTTATATTTTAATTCATATTAATTCATACCAAGTTATGACAGTTTCTATAAATAAATAAAAATGAAAGAGAAAGCATTACCGAGAACAACAGCTGCAGTAGGAATTTCACTAGATTTCATTTGAGAAGCCCATTCTGTTTTATTCTCTCGGAAGTCTGAATGAGTTTTTCTCAGAAATGTTATGAGGTTATCAAACAATTTTTTATTCAAGTCCTGTTGTAGTTGCTCTGTTAAGCTGTGTGTGTGTGTACTGCCTTCAAGTCGATTCCGACTTATGGCGACCCTATGAATAGGGTTTTCATGAGGCTGAGGCAGTGACTGGCCCAAGGTCACCCAGTGAGCTTCATTTTCTTTATTTATTAATTATTTGATTTATATCCCGCCCTTCCTCCCAGCAGGAGCCCATGGCTATGTGAGGATCCGAACCCTGATCTCCCAGGTCGTAATCCAACACCTTAACCACTACACCACACTGGCTCTCCTGTGTTAAGCTATGGATTGAAAAAATAATAGATCCAAGCAGTTATTAAGCTATCAGTTCAGAATTAATATGTCAGTGTCTCTTTCCCCTCCTTCTGTTCAGTTAACCTCTAGAGTGTTTTTTGGAGAACCAGGACCTTGGTTCAACGGGCTGGATATGGATGGGGATAAAACATCCGTTTTCCATGATGTAGATGGCTCTGTGTCCGAGTATCCTGGGTCGTATCTTATAAAGGAAGATAACTGGCTGATCAGGCATCCAGACTGCATCGATGTCCCTGACTGGAGGGGTTCTATCTGCAGTGGACGATATGCACAGGTAAGACTGCTGGGGCGTATGGATTTGGAGCCTGCTGGTTCGCAGTTCTTTTGCATTTCTGATCTTCACAGCAGGGTGGGGCTTGAAGTGAAAGACAATAAACATCACGGTAGGGTTACTGGTCTCTCTCTTCTGCACTCCCTTTCTCTCATTGCCATGCTCTTGAAAAGCAAAGAATGATCTCACAGGATCTAGCATTCCCGCAAGAAATCGCACTTCCAAACCAAGAAGTTCTGTTCCTCATCTTCATTCATCTGTTCTGAAGAAGGGGATTTTTACTAGTCACATATACAAAAGACAGTTTCGGACTCATGTAGCCTTTGTAGCCCCAGAGCCTCTGTTGGGGTGGGAAAACCCAGTGGTACTTCTAGCCTGTGTGAATTTAATAATTGTTTATTATATGACTCAGTGTTTTTCAAAATGATGTTCCAGGCAGTTCTCGGCTTCCAAGGAAGCTTTATCAGGGAGTCTTCAGGGAGCTACCAGGAAAGGCAGATAAGCATCTTTCAAAGACAACTCATCTTCCATTACTAAGGGCAGAAACACACTCACTGTTCTGCCTGTTCCAGTGTGTCTCCACCTCTCTTTTCTGAAATGGGGGCACACGACACTAGTCAAACCCTGCCCCTTTTTACTGTAAAACTTGGTGGGAGCAGCTTGAGTGTTGCTGTTGTTTTTAATTCAGCTTCAAAAAGATTTTGCAACTGATCGGCAGATCAACCCGTTCCCCCTCCAAGTTTGGCCAATGAAAACGCTTTGTTCTGGCGACTGGTATTTACAGCCCAAGGCTCCCCCTTCATTGCAGTTGCAGCATGGCACTCTCGATTCACAAGGAGTGAGGCCCTAGAAACAGGTGGGGGGGATCTTTGGCCCTCCGGATGTTGCTGACCCACACACCCCATCATCCCTGGCCATTGGCCATGCTTGCTAAGGTGATGGGATTTGTTGTTCAGCAACATCTGGAGAGACAAAGGTTCCCCATGCCTGCCTTAGAAGATCTGGTTTTTAGCTGGTGGTTTGGGAGCCCTGTTAGGTTGCAAAAGGTAGTCACAACAGTAGCGCTACCACCATACAAACACATGTATGTAAAAAATTAAGTGAAATTAAATAAAATAGTAAACAAATTAAGAGGTGGGTCCCCAAATACATTTTTGGGCTAAAGGTGAGTTCTGGGACTGAAAAGGTTGAAGACGGCTGTCCTAGAGTATGACCTGGAATCCTCTACAATGTGCTTGCAATCCACTGCAGACAGTCAGAGGTTGCTTTGCAAGCAAGTAAATGTGAAGATTAGAGTGTTGTACTATGATTTATGAGACCTGGGCTCAAATCCCTGTTCAGCCATGAAGCTCACTGGATGGCCATTGTTTAGCCACACATTCTCAGCATTGGTGCAAAAAATGTAAGGAGGTGGAGGCCCACTGCATGCCACTTCAAACTCTGTGAAGGAAAGGCGAGATATCAGTGCAATAAGTAAGTAAGTAAATGGCAAGAGTTGCTTGTAGAAAGCTTGAAAACCATTGGGGTAAGTAATTGTGCCATGTACTTCAACCAACTGAAATGATTTTTCTACTTCAGGTGTACATTCAAGCCTACAAATCGGCCAACCTGAGGATGAAAATAATCAAAAATGACTTCTATACACATCCCCTGTACTTGGAGGGGGCTCTCAGCAAAAGCACCCACTACCAGCAATACCAGCCTGTGATCACTCTACACAAAGGCTACACTATCCATTGGGACAAGACCGCTCCTGAGGAACTGGTTGTCTGGCTCATTAACTTCAACAAGTGAGTGTATGCCCCCAAAAAAGAGCATTCCAATCCAGTAATGTAGATGCAAATTGTTTAAAAAAGAAATAAAGGAAGATGTCATAAAGGCCACAGCATTCTTCCAGATCTGACATCATTCTTCCAAGAAATATTTGAGACACTGTGTGGGCCAGATTAATCCCCGACTCACTACCACTACCAAGGAATTGCTCTGTATTGCTATAGAGGATCTTTAAATTTATTGGAACTGATTCTACCCAACACCTAAACATTTAGCCACCGTTGAAATAATTACATTTTATCTTGGAGAGAGGGATTTGACTTGGCTTGAGACATGTTCTGGAAAAGTCACAGAGTTGGGGGTGGGGTTTTGGTTTTTTTAATAATATGGGGTGATGTGATGATGATGTATTTATTTAGGAATGACTGGATCCAAGTTGGGCTTTGTTATCCGAAAGGGACAACTTTCTCCATTCTCTCTGACATCCATGATCGCCTTTTGAAGAAAACCAACAAAACTGGGACATTCTACCAGGCACTTCAGATGGACAAGCTTGAGTATCGATATCCTTCCAAAGGATACTACTATTGGGATGAGGACACTGGGTAAGGAAAGAGCAAAAATGTCCCATGTCCTAAAGTTCTCTGAAGCACAGAATTGTTTTGCGGGTAGCACAGAGATGTGTTGGGTGTGGGGCTGTTTTTAACGAATATACAAACAGCATCCTCGTGTCTTGTCTATATGTTATCTTTCAAATTCAGCTCTATTGACCATTCCCCCCTTTTGATGATCCTTCCTCTTCAGCAAGGAAAGCAATGCCATATATGCCCCCCCCCTCCACCAATGCACACACTTCTAGAGATTTGATCGTCTTTTCCTGTGGGATGATCAATTTTCATAAGAACACAAGAAGAACCCATCTAGTCCAGCATCTTGTTCTCACAGTGGCCAACCAGATACCTATGGGAAGGCAGGACTCTTCCCACTTGCAGTTTGCAGCAAATGGTATTCAAAGGCATACCGACAGTGGAGGCAGATCGTAGCTGTTGTGGTTAGTAGCCATTGTAGCTGCAACCTCCTTTGTGCCCCCTTCAAGGACTATACATAGGAAGCCATCTTCTCCTGAGTCAGACAACTGGTCCATCTAGCTCAGTATCGTCTATACTGACTGGCAGCAGCTCTCCAGGGTTTCAGACAGCAAGACTTTCCAAGGCCTACCTGGAGACGTCAGGATTGAACTTGGGACCTTCTGCATAGAAAGCAGATGCTCTGCCACTGAGCTATGGCCCCACAGTCAAGGGGAAGTGCCCAGTCACTTTGTTATCTGTGCACAGGGCTGGTCTTAGGGGTGGGCAAGGTGGGTGGTTGCCTGGGCTGCCAAGCTGAGTTGCAGCAGGCACCAAGCTGAGCTCAGTGGCTTTTTTTTAATGTACTATCTACAGTGAGCTAGGGTGGCAAAAAGCAGTAATTTTTGCATGTGTCCCCCAGCTTTGTATACACATGCATGGGTCCTTGGTGGGGGGCAGCAGCAGGGTCCCCCGAATATCACACCTGCACCAGGCCCCATAAACCCTCTGGGTGGCCCTGCAAAGCTGATCAAAGGGGGAAGCGCCAAGGCACTCCTCGCCCGGGGCGTTACTTATCCTAGGGCTGGCTCCGTCTGGGCACCTTGGGACTGATGCCAGAAAACCAGTGGTAGCTGGGCGCTTAGCTAACGGGGCGGTGGTGGCAGCAGCAAGAAGCTGTGTGTGCTGCAAAGCCCTGTGCCTGCTGGTCTTCAGCCGCCTGCACACGTCATTTCCCCAAACGTGCCTCTGCACCGACTATGTGTGGGGCTCAGGGGCTCATTCTGGGAAAATGAAGACGGCAAGCAGCTGGAGTTTTGGCTGTCGCAGCACTTTGCAGCGTGCCAAGCCATCCGTCCATTTTCCTTTTTAAAAAGCAAGCAGGCTGCATGGTAGTGTGGAGGGAGGGAAAGAAAGAGGTTGGCCCAGCCGCCCCCCAAACGTGTTTAAGGGGAAAAAAAGTGGAGCAGCAGTAGCAGAATTGTTTACAGGCAAGCATGTCAAGAACGGCAGCAGGGTGGGAGAAAGCAAAGTGGCTTGAGTAACAGGGGGGAGGAACAGCCAGCATGGCATGGGGGAGGGGGTCCATGCAAAGCACCACAAACCTGGCAGTGCCTCTGGGGAGTGCCTCATACATTTCCTCCCTTTAAAGGGCCACAGTGCTGTGGAATGAGACACGCCATGTACCCTCTTGCTTAGTGGCTGAAAGACAAGGGGCACCCAAGGGACACTGGAAGAGAGATCAGCTTGAAAATGCTAGAGTGGTGTTCCTTGCATGCCTACAGCTGTGCTGGCTGGGGCTGATGTGAGTCGTAGTCCCAAAACAGCTGGAGGGCTTGCAAAGGCTGCCTTCCACACACACATACTGCCACACCTAAATGCTGGGAGATCTCTGGAGCAGCCTCTAACTGTATGAGGCGTAGCAGTTACAAGCGAGAATGATGCACAGGAGAGCAGCACACCTGATCTGTGTGCATGGAAATGCTTGAGCCTCTGTCAGTGAGGAAAGGGAAATTATGTCTGCCATTGTATATCCCGTTCTTGCTCTGGCAAAGCCAGGGATGCTCATCGCACTTCATCTTTTTTGCAGGTTACTGTTTCTCAAGTTAAAGGCTCAGCATGAAAAAGAACCTTTCGCCTTCTGCTCCATCAGAGGCTGTGAGCGAATCAGGATCAAAGCAAACATCCCCAAGAAAGCAGGGACCAGTGACTGCCAAGCAAAGGCTTATCCAAAATATGCAGAGAAACCTTTGGTGGACGTTCCGATGCCTAAAAAGCTGCCGAGCACACATTTGGTAGAGTAGCTGATTTACTGTTTCAATTTTCCTGGATGGACTTCGTTTCTGATTAAATGTTTGAATGTTTTCTTCTTGGAAGCTCATCACACATACTTGAGTCTCATTTTATGGCCAAAAAAAGGACTCATTTTGTTTTGGTCCCAAGTAGGAAGGAGGCATTGTTAATCAGGAAATCCAGTCAGGGCTCATGTACACCATGCTGAATTCTGGCCTAGGCATCAACCTTCATTGGATCCTTCAATTTTGATTCAATTTGCTCAGCAGCAACCCAGTAGAATAGGAAGCAAAGCACAACCCCACAAACTCAAAACTTATGCTTATCCCTGCTCAGAATTTAGGAAGTCTTATATTGATTCAGACGACTGGTCCATCTACCTCAGGCAGCAGCTCTGCAGGGTTTTAGGCAGGGGATACTCCTAGCCCCACCTGGAGACGGCAGGGTTTGAACTTGGGACTTTGTGCATGCAAGGCAGATGCTCTGGCACACAGCCCTTCTCTTTGCTGTGGGCCAATTTTTTAAGGGTCTGGGAGAGAAATCTTAAGATCTGAGATTTTATCCTTAGGGCAGGGTGACTAGTATACGAGTTTTCCTCTGCTGGCTGTCAGAAGGTATTGCAAGAGGAGACAAGGGACTGTCTAAAATCCGGAATGCTCCCTATTAGCCCTCAAAAGTTCTGAATTCCCACTCCGCAGATTTGTAGATCACTCCACTTAAGAATCACTGAATTAGAACCACAAAACACGTGAAAGTGACTCCCCAAACCAATCTGTTTGGAAAAAAAAACACATTATTAGAATGGCTTTGGGAGCCAGTGCAAATACCAACTTGATTTTCTGTTTTAAATAGAACAAAAAGGACCATTTTGTGGAACTGAAGCTTGACAGCTACAAGACCAAATACTTCCATCTCAGGGGTGATTTTGCATATATCTCAGTAAGTGTTTCTTTGCTCTTAAATAATTTATTTATTTCATTTAATTATAAAAGTATTTATATACCACTCTCTCACAAAACATCAGGGTGGATTACAGCAACATAAAAACATTTAAAAGCAACACAAATTTGCTATATTTTTAAGATGCATTTTTCACTTTATTTTAAAATAAGTAACACAGTTCTCTTCTGTGGGTCACAATTTATAATAAAATATGTAAATTAACAAATAAGCATCAAGGAAATAAATTGTATCTCTCATAGTCTTGATTATTCCAAAGGATTGTCTGGAGGAATCTCTAGAAATAAAGTCTTTCAATCCAGAAGCTTCCTAGAAATACAAAATCCACTCTGATTCTCTTCAACAGAACTTTAAAAGAATTCAGTAACAAATTGTTACTGAATTCTTTTAAAGTAAGATGGAAGAGAATCACAGTTAATTTTATATTTCTAGTAAGAGAAGTCGATTTAGAACTAGGCACCATTTTCTACAAAACTATCACTAAATTTGATATGATTTTATTCATGGTTGCGCCATCGTTGGTTAGAATTTTTTTTATTTTTCCATTTTGTTGCAATTTGGAACTCTGCTACCATGAAAATAAGGCAACCATCTTGCTTCTAATTTGTGGTATGGTTCTAATGCCCAACAAGGCTGCCGTAGGATCAAAAGGCAATAAATACCCTGAAAATATTGATCTTATGGCAGCCAAAGGCAATAAATACCCTAAAAGTTTCTTAATATGTGCAAGTATCATTATCCAAGTCTTTGTATATTAGGATATTCCCATCAGCCTGTTTTGTCACTTCTTTTCCAGTAATACTTTCAGAACTGCTTGTTCAAAAATAAAAATGTATGGGGTTGTTAGATCTTGTTTTATTTCACTCCCCTGCCATTATTTTCAGATGCTTAATACAAACAGAAATGGGGAGTGTGAAATGAAATGAATCTTTATTGCTTAAAGCCATAGGCTGCCACATTTCATCACATGTAAAAGGAAAATAAAAAATACGTATTAAAAAAAAGTCATATTTCAACAAACACAATTCAATAGCATACAGTAAAGGGGGATGTGCAAAACATAAATTTTGGGTAATTTTAAGTGTTACTCTTTCTAAGGCAACAACACACAATTAAGATTTTTTGGGGGGGGAATGTTTCAATATATATATTTTCTTTTTTTAAAAAATCCAAAGTGTTTGAAACCAACCTGTCTCTGAACATCCAGGATTATGAATTGTTTTTGTTCTGGTCTCCCTGATAAGAGCATGAATTGTTCCCCAGGTTGATGGCAGGAAGTTTTATCTTTCTGATGATGGCATCCAAGTAGTTGTGATTGACGGGCACGATGGGAAAGTTGTTGATCGGATGAATTTCAGAAACTCCATTCTACAAGGAATCCCGGCACAGATAGACAACTATGTCAACAACATCCGGGAAAAGTAAGTTAGTGAGAAATAAAGGCGCTTCAAGGAGCTCTGGAAAGAGGATTAACCCTTTCGGCAGTATTTTTTTAAAAAATGCTGTCATGCAACAGGGTTCAATAGCCACTTGCCTTGATCCACAAAGACATGGAAGCTTCCCGCCGCTTTGATCTCCATGTCACCTATGGGCAAAAAGATGCTGTTGAAATAGCGTCACCGTCTCTTGCTAAGTATGTACGCAGAGACAGTGAATGGTTTCACAAATTCAACACTAAAAATGGAAAACAAATGCCCTGATGTTAGAAGAGGAGAGGTTGGCCAGGAACAGAGAAAGCATAAAAATAGCTAATTACATGAAGGCGTAAATATCTTAATTGGGGTGCAAGCTTGCATGTGGGAGGAAAAAATCCTGGAGATTGAGCACTAAACAGAAATAATGGATTAGGGGAAGTTGTGTGGCCTGTGCCATCAACTCATGCATGACTGTTCTTGTCATGGGACAGCACTCCCCATGGCAAAATGGAAGCCATGAGCTTTCAGAAAGTTAGGGTGAGAATGTTTTTTAAATGAACACATCTCTAATCCACACCCTAGCCATACTGTGAAGCAGAATTCATTCACCAAGTGAGTTAGGGATGCTCAAAGATTTCTTTCAGTCTCCATTTTTGAGCAAACCAATCCAATTCACATTCCTCAGACTAATGTGTGGGTCAGGACATAGTTATTCTTCGGGTTTTGCACGTCTCCAAAATTTGTGACATAGTTCTTGGCTCAAAATATGCCTCCAAATGCGTATTTGAAGGTAGAGTACATACAAAACAGGCAAAATTTCATGCATCTCCCCTCCCCCCAAAAACATTACAGAATTGAACCCAATGGATTGTAACAACTGTTGCCCAATCGCAAATACTCCCTTCCTGGGAAAGGTGATTGAGGGGGTTGTGGCAGAACAGCTGCAGACTGATTATCTGGATCCAGGCCTGGGTTTGGAACCAAATTAACCTTGATCGCCCTGACGGATGGCCTTTATAGAGAGGACAGGGGGAATGCAACCTTGCTCCTCTTGATTGATCTGTCAGTGGCTTTTGATACCACTGGCCATGGTATCCTTCTGGACTGGCTTTGTGGGATGAGCAATGGTGCCACTGTGCTGCAATGGCTCCATTCATACCTGCAGAGAGTAATATTGAGAGAATGCTCCTCAGCCCCCTGGAGTTTACACTATGGAGTACCACAGGGTACTATCTTGTCCGCAGTACTATTCAACATCTACATGAAGCCATTGGGACTATCATCATGGACTTCGGAGCAAAGTGAGCAATAAGCAGATGATATCCAGCCCTATATCTCCATTACATCTGAATCAGGAGAGGCTGTGCAAGCTCTGGACCGGTGCCTAGATGCAGTGGCGGACTAGATGAGGGTCAATAAACTGAGCTTGAATCCTGGGAAGACAGGGGCCCTGTGGGTGGGTGGTTCCCGTGTCTGGGAGACAGGTCAATTGCCTCCGCTGGATGGGGTTGCACTCTCTCTGAAGGAACAGGCACACAGTTTGGGGAAACTCCTTGATCCATCTCTGTCACTAGAGGCTCAAGTGAGCTCTGTGGCCAGGAGTGCTTTCTGCCAGCTTCGGCTGGTATGTCAACTGTGACTGTTCCTGGACCGTGATAGCCTGACCACACTGGTTCATGAGTTGGTAACGTCAAGACTCTATTACTGTAACACATTTTATGTGGGGCTGTCCTTATATCTGCTCCGTAAGCTGCAACGAGTGCAAAATGCAATGGCCAGACTGCTCACAGGTGCAGATTATTGCAACATTTTACTCCACTGCTGAAAGAGCTGTACTGGTTGCCAATTTGCTACCAGGACAGGTTCATGGTACTTGTGATAATTCACAAAGCCCTAAGCTTGGGCCAAGTGACTCCTTATGTTCCATCTTGATCATTGAGATCTTCTGTTAGGACACTTTTGGTGGTTCCCCACAGCCCTGAAGTTTGGTTGGCCTCCGCTAGGGACTGAGCTTTTATTGTGGCAGGCCCTGCCCTTTGTAACTCCCTACCAACAGAGGTTTGGCAGGAACCATCCCTCCTTTCTTTCAGGCGTCTTTTGAAAACTGAACTTTTTAGACAGGCTGTTTAACATGATAATGCAGTATTTATTTATGCTTTTATTATTGTTTTTAATGTTTTTACTGGTTTTTAAATGTTTAAATATTGTATCTGTATTGTTAGCTGCCTTGATACAATTCTACGAAAAGTGCAGCTTATAAATATTTTAATAATATTTATATTTATAATTATTATTTAATAAAATAATACATAAACAGTACGCAACAAGTTTAAATGAATACATTCAAACCGAAAATGGGCAGGAAATTGACTGATCTGTCCATCCCTAGTGTGAGTGGAGATTGTCCCACTCCTGATCCATGTAAATGGCAGGCAGGTGTGGGAAAACCTACTCTGCAATGACTCCACTTTGCATGGCGAGTTCTGCTTTATGATATGGCCTTGGGTAAAAACTTGCTGTATCATGGCGAAAGCCATGCATGGATTTCAAAAAGTTCAATAAATCTGTGTTCTTGCACGCATTGACTGAATAATCTTATTCAAAGTTATGTACAGACCAGCTGCAACAGCTGGAAAACCCACGGGTGTGGATGTCACATGCTATAGGACAGCCGCTATGCTAATCTCTCAACTCTCCTCCAGACATTAAACATACCAACTATTTCCGAAATCAGATGTAAAGTGATCCTATTCTACATGCTTGCTAACCTTCAAAACAAATTATGCATGATTGGATTGATACAGGCACCAGCATCCTAGAGTTGCACTGCTGGTAGCTTTCGCTGAATAAATCACTTAATGGAGGAATAGATTGCTGATAAATGTCTTTGTCTCCTACAGTTCTATAGTAGTGATGACATCAAAAGGAAGGCTCGTTTCAAAAGGCCCGTGGACTAATGTCCTGGAGAAACTTGGAGCAGAGAAGGGCTTTAAATTGAAAGGTAAATAACTTTTAAAAAAACCAAAACAGACCCTTTTTTATAGTTACTGAAGTATTATAATTGTGAAAGATACATTTCCATATTAGAAGTTTCAGTGCACAGTGTTCTTCAAATCCTGGAAACTGCAGATGATGTTAGACTACAACCTATCTCATTCCTAACCATTTGCCAGGCTGGCTGGAGATGATGGGAGTTGTAGTCCACAACATCTTGTTGAAGAATATTGGGCCAGAGGAAGTGTTGCCCCACATCAGATTTTAGGCTCAGTAGAACTGAGCTGCTGGAACTCCACTGAGTTTCAAGATGTGAAAGCTCAGAAAATTCAGGGGAAGGAACAGCGTCTCAAAAATATTTTTAGGCAGGGAGACCTCTTTTATTAAAGAGGCAACACTCCTTAGGGCTTTGTGTTGGAAAAGCACTCTGAAATGTTGCAGAATACAGATATTGGTTCAGGAATGTTTTTAAAAATGTGCTCCTCACTATTTGTTTGCATTGTGCTTGCATTTCTTTTGGCAAGCTTTGTGTTCTTTTCATCTGGGCAAGACTTCTGTTTTCTAAGAGGTTTCTTGCCTTTATTAGCTTTGTTAACCATGCTGGTATCCTCTTGCTCTTGGTGGTACATTTCCTGATCTGCAGTATACATTCTACCTGAGCTTTCATTATGGTGGTTTTAAATAACTCCCAAGCATTTCAGAGAGAATGGACCTCCTTCACTTTATCTTTCAACTTCCTTTTTACCGGTCTCATTTTTGAGGAGTTTCCTCCTTTGAAGTCAAATGTGACTGTGTTTGACTTCCCTGGCAATTGTATTATAGACATGATGTACTTGATAACGCCATGATCCCAATCAGTTTGAGAACCCTTATTTCACACCAGGTCCTGGGTGCCATTTAAGAGTAAGTCCATGGTTGCCTCCCTTCTGGTCAGTTCTGTGACTGACTATTCTAGGGCACAGTCATTTAGGAGTAACTATAAGTTTTGCAAAGCAAGCCTGAGACAACAAAGAGCTTCTCTCCTCATCTATCATTTTTACTTTCCCCCCCCCAGATAAAATGGCTTTTGTTGGTTACAAGGGCAGCTTCCGGCCATTCTGGGTAAAACTGAAGACGGATGACACTGCAGTGAGGATTTTCCAAGCTCTGCCAGTTCCAGTGGTAAAGAAAATGAAATTGTGAGGAATTGTCTTTCTGCTCCTTAGCACATCCTCAACAGAGAATGCATCAGGGCCCATGACACACTCAAGATGTAATATATTTTGTTGATGTACATAAAATAAATCTTATTGTGAATGAGTTGAATGGCCACATCAGACAACCAACATTCCTTAAGTAGTCTAGGATGCAGTTTGTTGATCTATGTGTTAGTAATAGGTCTGTTGTTGTCCTCTCACAAACTTATTTGGGGTATGAGAGTTTGTTTCACATCCTGTTGCCTCTGTGTAGGGCAATGGTCTCCTTCGTCCGTAGGGGTCTCGTGTTGTGAATCAGTGGACATGTACAAAGTGCTCCTTCTCTAGTCTCAACTTTCTAGTACTCATCTCGAATGTTCAGACATCTACTCAGGAAAAAAAACACACATGCACTTCTAAGTTGAGATCCTGGCTATGTATATATGAGCATGTAAGCTGAAGTTAGTATTAGATGGATGGCAAAAACTGACAATATTTTGCTGATCATGCTAGTGTTCCTCATCTTCTCACAAACTTTCTGGTGTGCTGGTGCTCACTGTCAGCAGCAAATTTTATAAGCACAAGGTGATATCACACTCAAATCCTATTTCTGTACATATACCAATTATCTGTTAATGTTGCCATGGTTGCAGATGGTTGCAGGCTGTTGCAGAGTTTGTCACTGCCATATGCAAAAGGCAGTTTGCAAAGGTCAAGCAAAGAACCAAATTATAGCAGTCTGCCCTGTGGGCAAATAGTTACTTATTAATTGGTCACTATGAAGGGCAAATGGTATAGTTTCTTAAGAGCTTTTTTTCCAGCTTCAAAGAATCTTACCAGCTTTATTATTAATTTTTTTAAAAGCCATTAAAGTATCTGTTTCCCCTCCATATGTAACGGCACCCGTAGTGAGACATCAACCAGAAGGTTTTATTTAAAATAAGAGGAAGAGGAGAAAGGATTTAAGGATCAACAAACTGCCTTCAATGTGTCCCCTTCTTTAAGTACTGATTAATAGTAAGTGACCATTCACAATCTGTTAAACATTGCTTTTCTAAGGTTGTATTGTAGCAAAATAGTTTTCAGTGAGCCAACATACACAGCTGTCAGCATTATGAGATCTTTTGTTTGTTTCATTTGTGCACATGTCAATCCAAATATTTTACCCGAAATAGCTGGTCCTTTTTCGGAACTATTTGTATAGTGATTTGTATATTTTCTTAAAGCTCCTGATGAAATAGATATATTTTCTATTTATTTATTGCAAAAGGCACAAAGAAGATTAAAGCTGGAGACAGAAATGCTGTTATGGGTTGTTGTTTTTACAATGTGACAAGATTGTAGAAATGTTCAGCTAATCTGCTTTGCACTTGAAAATTTCTAAGGGCTGCAGCCTGTTTCTATGAGGACAAAAACTCCTGGAACGTTATTTCCAAGAGTTTTTGCTTACAACTTAATTAACATTTAGTTGTTTGGAATACATCACATTTATTGGAATAAATTTTCAATGGAACTTTTACAACCGTGTTCTTGTGTTTGATTATTTAGCATAATGATCTGATAGCACAGACAGAATTCTCAAAGTCTTAGAATGGTGTCACATCAGTCAATTGTTTTCACGTGTTCATTTAGGCCCACTGAAATGGCTGGTTGGGGATACACTAGTAAAACAGCGTTACACATGTAATTTGGGGAAGAGAGTGAAGCAAAGCCCAATTGTGCCTCTTTAGATCTCTCTTCATTAGGGATGGGGTTTGCCACCTAGTTCCAGTATGCTTGCATTCTGATAGTCCATCCCAATCTGCCCTTTTTTCGTTCCTGCTTGCTTTGGTGTTTGCCAATTTGATCCACTGTTTTGTGGGAGTTTTTTGAGAGAGCCAGTGTGGTGTAGTGGTTAAGGTGCTGGACTAGGACCTGGGAGACCAGGGTTCGAATCCCCACACAGCCATGAAGCTCACTGGGTGACCTTGCGACAGTTGCTGCCTCTCAGCCTGAGCAAGGCAATGGTAAAACCACCTCTGAATACCGCTTACCATGAAAACCCTTTTCATAAGGTCGCCCATAAGTCAGAATCGACTTGAAGGCAGTCCATTTCCATTTTTTGTGTGTTTTTTGGTTGCAAAAAAAAATGGTGTAATTTTTAGCATAAATGCTGGGTAAATGATCACAGTGTTCCACGTGGTTTATTTTCACACCTACACACTGTTACAAATGCATCTGCATAGATGAAATTACAAAGACAATTGCGTAAAATTGGGGGGGGGGGAAGCCGTGCTGATTACAGCCATGGCCCACCTCAAAAAATCGATGCTGGTCCAAAAAGATAGCAAACTGTTGAATTCAGTTGAAATCTGGTACCAAGTCCAATTTAGCAGATATTCTCCCCCATCCCTACTCTCCATGAACATTATAGTTCAGGCATACAAAATGGAACACTGGTCACTTACAATGAAGCCATTTCTAGCAGACGAAGCCCACATAACCACTCTGGGTTATCGACCTCTAGCAGCCCTGGTAGGAAATCTCTATTGTTAATTTGAATGCTCCTCCTCCTCTCCCTATCAGCATCTCCTCTGTGTCAGTTTCCATTCTGGCCAAGCCCTAAGATTGTGTGTATCTGGAGTTAAACCTTAGAAACAACATAGAAAGAGGGCCATGCCCCCACAAAAAGCACTTAACACCTAAGCCTAACAGTAAGAATCTATATGTTGCAGCAGTGAGCACATGAGTGAAGAGTGTGGCGTGGCTATGTGGGTTTTGTCTGCTATATAAGACCCTTTCACGGTTAGTGACCAGTGTTTGATTTTCCTAGCAGACTCTCCCACATAGCCACTTTGGGACCAACCAGAGCCTAAAGCCATTGGATGGGAATTCGCAGTTGAGCTCACTGTGAAGATACCACTGACTGCAGGACATGTTGCCCAAAGACCCTTCAGCGGAAGCATCCATGTCCACTTTGTAGTGTCTAATAAAAACAGATGGCACTGCCCCGGTGGCCACTCTGCAGGTTTCAACACTGCTAGGGTTAGTTGCTAATGCCAGCAAGGTCACTGCCACCCCAGTGGAGTGAGGTGAGATGTGACTGGAAGACCGAAGGTGCTGGGACTCATAGGATAGGATGAAACAGGCCTTAATTCATTTTACAATTGTTGCCAGTTGACCTTTCTTTCCCCCAGAGGAAACATGAACAGAAATAAACAGGCTAGTGGTTAGTCTATTATTATTATTATTATTGTCCCGCCCTTCCTCCCAGCAACAACTAAATAACTTGGTGCACTCAAGAGTAAATTTTCAGTGCCAGCGTCGCATCCAATTTGTGCCATAACTTTTCTGACGGATGTGAAGGGTTCAGGCAAAAGGGAGGATCAGTTTGTCAGACCTATGAAAGGTGGAATTAACTTAAAGAGTGTAAAAAGGTTTAGTTCCAAGTATCACTTTGGTTGGATGAAAAACGGAGAGGCTGCCCTGAACTGACAAGGTGCTCAGTTCTGCTGCCCTCCTGGCCGAGGTGATAGCCATCCGGAAGGCTATTCTTGAGAGTCAGGAGTCTCAGGGAAACTGAGGCCAGAGGTTCAAATGGGGCTATAGAAAGGGCATTGAGCTCCTTGTGAAGATTCCATGAAGGAAACCTATGAATAGCAGGTGGAGAAAGTAGTGCTGCCCCTTTAAAAAGTGCTTGATTTGCAGATGGGTGGACAGCATGGCCTGGCCCAGAGTGAAGAAAGAGCCACAAGTTGGCACTTCCAGCTATTGGGTTTAAGACCTTGATCACAGCCATCCTGTAGAAAATGTAAAATGTTTAGTGTCAGGTTTCTGAAAGTCCACTTTTTTCTTTGTACACCACCTGACAAATGCTTTCACACTGCCTCATATAACCTGTTAACGGCCACCCATCTGGATGCTAACGTGGTGTCTATAACTGCTGGTGCAAGTCCTGCTTTGCTGAGTGCCTGCTGCTTAATATCCAGGCAGCTAGGTTGAGCCACCCCAGATCTGGATGCCCAATGGGCCCTTGCACGGGAAAATCTGTGGACAGAGAAAGCCTTAGTAGTGAAGACGCTGCTAGGGGTAGCATATCAGAGAACCAGTCTCCTGGGCCACTGAGGAGCCACCATATGGTCTCTGCTTGTTCTAGCCTGACCTTTTGCAGTACTCTTGCAATAAGTAAAGTTGGAGGGAAGGTGAAGAGGTGGCCCTGGGGCCACAGGGTGCTGAGTGCACACCTTCGCTCCACTCCTAGAAAAACTTGAGTCTTGTGGTTGAGATGAGATGCAGAGAAGGACTGGATGGCCCAGTTTGAATGATACTGAGGCCCCATTCCCCTGGGAGAAGCACATGTCTGGTAAGAAAGTCCATTGTTACATTCCCCCAGTGTGCTGTACTGTCAGCTAGGCCAAATTTTGTTCCACCCATTCCATGATGCTCTGCACCTCCAGCTGAAGGGAGCATGATCTGGAGCCACATTTGTTCAAATGGTATGGCCAAGGCGTTAGGACCAAGACATGCCTGTGAAGAAGTATGTTCCTGAAGGGTTTGAAGGCTATGGCCACTGCCCTGAGATCCAGCCAATCTGTGCTCTGCCTTTTCTCTCCTGTGCCCCGTGTCCCATGTAATGCAGACTGTGGGGCCCCCAGCCCTGAAGGCTGGCATCTGTTGTGACTATAATTCATTAGGGAAATTTGATTGGAACTCCTTTGAGGAGATGTCTGTGTAGACGCTACCACTTGAGGAATTTGAGGATAGTCTTGTGGAATTTGGCTCCTATGTCTCTCTGGGGAGGTAGGAGCCACTGGAGGTGTCTGGTGCGAGCCCTGGCCCATAGGATTAAATCTATGCAGGAGATCAGAACTGCCGACTGTAGGGGTCTGGACTGTGGACTGCATCACAGTAGAGAGCAACCGAAGACGGAAAAGGAACAAAAGCATCTGCATGGGTGGCAGGAAATTGAAATTGGAACAGAGGAGATGCTGAGAAGGAAAGGAGGAGCATTCAAATTAACAATAGAGATTTCCTGCCTGGGCTGCTAGAGGTTGATAACCCAAAGCAGCTACATGGGTGAGCTGGCTAGGAAAAAGTGAGCTAGAGTTTGATGAGCAACTGCACACGATAGGCACTAGGGAGGTAGCTAGAAATAGCACAAACTGTCTTCATTACTTAATGAGTAGCTGCTGTGCTGGGCCCAAAAGACTGAAACTGCACAGTAGGAAGAAATGTAGGAGAGCTTCCCTGCCATAGTCAAGGGATGCCAGGAGAGAGGGGTGTGGTGAAATATGGACAGCCTATGGAAAACAGCCAGCTCCCTCCACAGACTGGGTTTGCGGTCAAACTTAGAATATGAATAGATTTCTGGGGCTGCCATGAAGACAGGGTTAAGACTTGGAAGATGACCAGGGACACTGGGGTGAATGGCAGGAACGGCTTCCATGGCTGAAGTAATAGGAAACTTAGTGAACTGTAGGGATTGTTTAGAACAGGGGTGGGGAGCCTGTTCTCTCCCCCCTCCCGCTGGACAACACCACACATCATCCCTGACCACTGACCATGCTGATGGGAGTTGTAGTTCAACAGCACCACAGTCAAGATTTTAACTGTGTTATGCTCCTCTGGCAAAAGACCTATACCAACACAAGCCGGGCAGCTCGGCGAACAATTCCCCCCTCCAACTCTATCACCCCAAAAGAGGCACAAATGAAATTTTCCAGGTCCATCCAACTACCACCACCAATTTAAGTTCGCCAAATGAGCAGACAATCCCTCCCTTATGATTTAAATATTGAAAACAGAAGTTGCCCCAGCTGTTGATCTAAATGGCAACTCTGCTTGGGATTTTGTGTACAACACACTTAAATTTGCCTTTGATGTTTTAAGCATAGCACAGAGACAAAGCATAAAAAAACCTCACAGCCTGGAGGGCCTAAAGAAATCAAAGCTTTAGAAAACCTGGCCAAGGCATTTAAGGATGCTAGATGGCCATGCTGGAGCGCCAAACAAGCAAATGCAGTAAATTGCAGCTGCTTTTCTCTCTGCTTGACTACCCTCTAGTGGCTTGCTGCTGACAGAGCACACTCACCCACTTCTCGTAGACCTAGCAGGTTCAACTCCAGTCAGAGCTCCTTTGCTGAAAATGCAAGGAAATTAATTAAATGGCAAACACAGACCTTGGAAACCCAAAGATGAAGGTATGCTTGAACAACAAATACATGCTCTCTCAAAGGTGCAAGCAGCAGCTGGAGAAACATCCCACCAAAGCCCTGGGCGCTCTTAAGGCAAGAGGAAGGTTGCTTCAGCAAAGAAAAACTCTCACGGGATCTGCCTGATGGACTTGGATCCATGAAGAGAATGGCATGCATGCGCATACCTAAGCAAAACAGGCCATTTCCAGATTTTTAGGCCTCAAATACAGAGCTAGTCAAGTTAGCTGAGCAGACATTACCTTTTTCTTCCGTTTACAGAATGGGGCAAAAGAGACCTGCCACAGTATTTATTGCCTCTCTCCCACTTGAGATGGCTTATTTTCTGCGACTACCGGCACAATCCTATGCATGTTTACGCAGAAATTATTCTGCATTCATGTAAACTATTACTTAATCTTGTTTTGTATGCAGCAACTGTCCCAATTTATTTATGCTAGCCTCATTAGTTTTTCCCGTTTCTAAAATTTCACCATTACTCAAACAAGTTGCCCTCCAAATCCTAGCTGTCACTCACCAAAGCTGCTACAAAAACCATCATTACCTCTGTCTCTTTGCCAAAGCGCCGACGGTGGATGGCACTGGCTGTACTGCAGCTGAATAGGTAAAGTAAGATCAGATTCTCTTTCAAAGGATGCTTTGTCCTTGAAATGGCTATAGGTTTCACAACAATTAATCAAGCTGAGAAAAATGCAGTTTCGTACTTACCTGTGTATGAAGCTGCCTTACACCAAGTCACACTACTGGCTGGTCAAAGTAATAGTTTTGTTTATTCCGACTATTGGTGGATCTCAAACGTTTCAGGCAGATTTTTCCTCAGCTGTACTATGTCCACAGCCTACAGCCATACTACCCTGAACATGCCCGATCTCATCTGATCTCAGAAGCTAAGCAGGGTCAGGCCTGGCTAGTACTTGGATGGGAGACTGCATGGAAATACCAGGTGTTGTAGGCTTAGAGCGGAAGGCAATGGTAAACCACCTCTAAATACCTCTAACAATGAAAACCCGATGAATACATCCAAAAAGATTCATAGGGTCACCAAAGGTCGTAACCGACTTGAAGGCATATAACAAATCTCTCTCCCCTCTACCTCCTCCCATATTTTTTAAAAAGAAATACCCAGAAGAGAATCTGGGTGCTTCTACATGCAAAGAAGATGCCAGGGTTATGGGCTCCACAATTAGAAAATGTACAAGGTCCACCTATGATTATGCAAGGGTGAGCAAAAGAAACTTACAGAATCACTTTTGAATGAAAGACTTGCAGAGCCACTTTTCTGCAACTTTTAAAACTGGAGAATCTTTTTATGAAGACAATAAACTTCACAGAACTCACTTCCGCATATAAGCCCATTGCAATAGACACAGGCAGTTGGGTGCTGAGAAGCCACACCAGCTTCACAAACTTAAGGACAAGCCACCCTGGGCTCCTGCTGGGAGGAAGGGTGGGATATAAATCAAATAATAAATATAAATAATGACGCAGCTAATGAAGTCAGCCTTGCAAATAAGTCAATAGTCTCCCATGGTTTTTATAAAGGGTTAATGGCAGCCACAACGGAAGGTTAGTTTGGATCAGGACCATGGCACTAGGGAAGGGCATTTAAATTCTTCCCCTGAAGTGTTTTCTCAAAGACACCCCCCCAAAAGAGTCCTAGTATTTGCTCACAGGGGAAAGCATAACTCCATGGGGCAGACACCAGATTTTGAGGAGGGGTGGAAGAAAATGGGATGTATGACAAGGGTTAAGATTTACCCACAGCACCACAGTCCAGATCCAAATCCTTCCATGGCAGCTGGTCACCCTTTTAAATTACTGTTTTATTATTTATTACTACCAGGATTTATGTTCTACCCTTTAAATAGGAGCAGCTTACCATAAAAACAAGGTATATTCTATTCACAGTTCCGCCATGGCACAGCTGCCTCCCCTCTTTGTTCCCTTTCGCTCCTCCCCGCAAAAAGAAATCCTGAACAAAAAAGGAAAAATGGTGCCACTGTTGTGCGGGGCAGGGGGGGAGACAGGCAAAACTTCAAAATGGTGACTAAAAAATTATGTTTAACTTGAACAAAACAGGAAAATGTCCAATGTTTTCACACTTTTATGAAGTTCTACACTGACTTTCCCAGAGCCTTTTTAGGTTTGCCTCTACTGTTCCTCTCTTGCTTTTGGTGCTGCCACCTTTTGTCTGCTCAGTGCTAACGATGGGACCTACTTGTGGATCCCAACTCGCAGGCTGAAGGCCCATGCTGTAAACGAGCATTTGTGGAGTCCGCACTGCAAGTAAGTTTAAAATTGTTGATCCAGAAGAGCCACAGCAAATCTCTACGCTTATTAGCCATGCAAGTAAGTCCCGTAAGACATTTCTTAGCCTGCTAACTGCCCACCTTCATTCATTTGTGACCTAAAAATGCTGCTACCTGGAGGTCGGTTGTTTTCTTTAAAAAACTTACCACTGGTGACCAGCCTGCTTTCCATCAGGCACTCACTAGATGAATATAGCAGGCAATATGTTAAACAGATGCCATCTTTTAAAAAGTGCCATGTCTTGCACATGACAAGTTTTAAGCTCCTCTGAGCAACAAAAAAAAGCATCTACATTGCTTGCTTTTGAAGCAAGGGAGGGCAGAAGCAATTGAGAATGTCTCAACATTTGATTTGGCACAAAAATGGTGCCATCCAGTGGCCATTCTGAACTGACAAGCATCACTAGACACAGCAGCATCTATCCACAGTACTTTATGTTTCAAACGGCAATTTGCTTGGGGAAAAAATGTACAAATTTATTGACATTTTGGAG
Source organism: Rhineura floridana (assembly GCF_030035675.1). Classification (NCBI taxonomy): domain Eukaryota; kingdom Metazoa; phylum Chordata; class Lepidosauria; order Squamata; family Rhineuridae; genus Rhineura; species Rhineura floridana. The sequence goes on along the minus strand of NC_084493.1, from coordinate 14,997,205 downwards.
GGAGTGTTCAGAGTGTGTTTTGCCAAAGGTTTTTTCCCTTCCCTGAGGCATGAACGTTCAGGATCTGAATGACCATGAAACACACTTGTGAAGAGGGAAAATGTAGTGCTTTATTGAAGCAAAACTATCAGTTGTGACAAGCAGGCCCTAAAACACTCACTTTGCTGCTCTTTCCCTGCAGGCCAGTACCGAGGCTTCCAGCCGGTGTTGAAACTATGGGATCAAGGTGCTGGCAGCACTCATATGACTGCAGAAGAGTAAACTAGACTGGGAGCTTTATCAAAGGATACTCTAATTAACCAGTTGCTTAGAAATCCAACTCCTGGGACAATGGGTACGCTTTTAGAGCAGTGCACTGCCTCGATTCAGAGGAGGTACCCGGCCCCAATGGACTGGGAATAACAATTGCCCCATAGGTAATATTGATGAGGCCACAGAGCAACTGAGAGCCATGGCCATGCAGGCAAGTATTTATCAGGTTGGGTTCCAGGGATTTGATGCTCAGCTGCTTACTGCTGGCATGAGAGCATGACTGATGAAAGGGGCTCCATCCCACAACTGTGGTGCTCTGCTAGCATTACTGGGGCCTGCACAAGGGCCCAGTGTATGGGAGGTGGTTGTCCTGATTGGACAACTAGGAAATATTGAAAGAGAATGAACACAAGCCTCAACACCAGCTAGAAGCTCGGCACCAGCCTGCAGGGAAGAGTGGAGTGGTGTAAATCTAAACAGGGCTGTAAGGGATCTCTCTGTCAGCTGTCTGGGGCTTCCAGGACGACGACGACGACACAGAGAACATAAGATAAACTCTGAGTGTTTTAGGGCCTGGTTGTCACAACTAATAGTTTTTGCTTCAATAAAGCACTACATTTCCTTCTTCACAAGTGAGTTTCATGGCAATTCAGATCCTGAACTTTCTTGCCTCAAGGAAGGGAAAAACTTTTGGCAAAACACGTTTATGGCAAGATCTCCCCAATTATCTATCTATATATAAACATTTTTAATATATAAACAATTAAGGACATTCCAAATATTGGAAGCATTTTTGGCACCATAAAAATACAAATTACATTCAGAACAATCAAGTGTGGAATCACCCAATCTGGTATCGTGACCACCAATCTCAAATACCTGTGCTAACTCAGTGTTCTTTTGGGTTAACATTATGAAGGAAATCAACACAACTTCAAAGCTTTCCATTTATGGCTGGTGCGTCTGAACAGAACAAGCCCCCAGTTTATAATAACTGAAATCCTGGAATGCCTCAAGCCCATTTAAATTAGTGTCAGGATTAACTGCACCATTCTTCTTACATTCCTTTTTACCCTATTTAAATCATGTGGCTCAGGCTGGTGCCCTCCAAATGTTTTGGACAACTCCCATCAACCCCAGGCAGCATGGCCACTGGTCAGGGATGATGGGAGTTGTAGTCCGAAACATTCAGGCTGAGGAAGACTGGAATAAATGAACTGGTCCATTAAACGAGGGAAACCCCAAACCTGTTAATTCAATAGAAAAGTTTCTTCCTACTTCAGCTGGGGCAGCATTCGAACACTAGCATTTTAGGGAAGTAAACCAACTTACCAAAAAATACCCATCACATGACTCAAAACTGTGCTTCCCAGAATCTGCTTCAGCACCATCACTGGCATTCTGAAGTTGTCACTTTCAAGATTCAAGGGTTCTCAAAGTGTATCATTTATTTTCATTAATGAAAATATTGGAAAGGTAGAAACTCATAGAAAACCTTATTTCTCAAGTACTCATCACCAATTATTAACCATTCATAGCACTGACCCCTCCAAAATAGCTGGCAACAGTACTTCAAACAGTACAGACACTCCTCCTCTCTTTCTTTGGAGCAAAGTCCATAATACTGAAGTTAAACTTGAAAACCAACTGCTTGAAAGTAAACAAGCCACAATATAAAAGAGGCAATCCACTGATGTTAAGCATTAACACTGGTGTTACTAAGCATCTCTCATTAATAAGTAAACGGCTTCCTTGATCATCAGTATTTGAAACTCAAAAAGCCACCTTATTTTTCTCCTTCTGAACTTGCCACCCCAACCCCTTGCCTGCCCTCCTTTACAGAGTTCAGTCCAATTAACTTATCATAGATCTTCTTTTGGTTTGGTTGCACGGTTGTCATTTTTGAGGGATCCAGTTTTCTTTTCTGTATCTTTTTTCTTTTCGGATTTTTGAGGCTTGATCTTGTTTACTTCTTCGCTTTCCTTGGCTCCTTTACCAGGGTACAACTGACCTTCCAAAGTTACGTCCGCACACCTCTCCTGTTTTACTAGAAAGTCTTTGATCTCCCACGCATAACTTCCATCACGCAGCATAAAGATGGCACGATTTGATCCGACAATAAACCTAGATTTAGATTTCCAAAGGCATTCAATTAGTGCAAGGTCTTTGAAGTATTAAAACCTTACATTTCAATTAGCAAAGAGCCAAAAATAGGATAGATGATCTGAAGGATTTAAGTGGTATATCTGCTTTTTTTGAAAGCAAGAAGTGCCTGTCTCAGAATGGGGGGGGTGGAAGCGTTTCTGCACTGCAGGCTTTATTATCCACTTCAGAAATATTGTTACTGTGATTTACTGCCTTGGATATGCAATAGGCTGAATTTTCACAAGTTAAAAAACAAAAAACAGGGATGGAGGACAGCAGCAGCAAGGGATGGGGAACCTTGGGCCCAGAGGCTGAATGCGGCCTTTCAAGTCTCCTTATCTGGCCCTCAGAACTGTCTCCAGGCCACACCCCTCACTGGCCCTGCTTTGCACCCTGAATGTTTTTATCTGGCTGGAGAATGTGTCACTGAAGTGCAATAATGCCTCTTGCTTGCTTGTCTGGATGGAGGACAGAGAGGGGTATGTGTAGAAACTAGTCTAACGTATAAAGGTAGTTTATATTCATTGCTCTGTCCACTATTGCCTCTGGCCCCACCCACCACCAGAATGTGGCCCTCTGAATGTTGCCCAGAAGAGAATGTGGCAGTCCTTTCTGCTTCTCTCAAGCATATTTTCATGAGTTACATCTATCAAGTGCAGGCATTTGGTTCAAGAGGGTTTTCTTGGGTGGAGGTGAAACCAACACAATAAAGAATTGTTTACTTGCACAATGGCTTCCTCCACAGAATGGTGGAAGATTCAGGACAGACAAAAGGAAGCACTTCTTCACAGTGCAGAGTTGCTATGGAACCCACTATCATAAAATGTGGCGACAGACACCAATTTGGGTGGCTTTAAAAGGGGATTAAACAAGTTCATGGTGGATAAGTCATGAAGACTGTATGTACTACTGCCTGCAACTCTAGAGATAATCTTTAACTACAAACTGTTGGGGAACACAACAGACAGAGCGCTATTGAGTTTGCTTCTACTTATGGGCATCCCACAGGCATCTGGATGGCCACTGTAGGGAACAGGATGCTGAACTAGATAGGCTTTGATCTAATCCAGCTGGCTTTTTCTTATGCTCTTACTAGTGCTTCTTCATTCGAACCAAAATTGGGAGGAGGAAGGACATGCATACCCAAATGGAATACTAACATTAAAGGCACATGTGTCCATCTTGGTCACAACCCACTAGCAAACTGAAATTCCATGCTCTTGTTTTGAAGCCTACTGCAAGCAGGTTGACAATGCACCTTCTTCCTAGAGTCAACTGCTTTATAGCTCAAATCCCATGTTCATTTATACAACAATAAATGACGATTATTTTCAATGATGATTATTTTCAGGTAAATGTATATTGGATTGCAGCCTTAATGCATGCACTTTCTTTTAAAAAGGGTTCTGGATTATTTCCCTCAACAGGAGAAATGCAAGGTTATTTCTAATTATTTTTACCAAATGAAAATGATCAGACTTTATTTTTTATTAATAATTAACTAATTTTCACAGTACATTACATTACAATAAGCACTTCATCTTTTGAGTCAGGAAAAAGAAAATGATTGAATAATAAACCTATGAATTATCAGGTGTATCAATCTTTCTAAGTTCTTTGACATTCTTTTGAGCTTTTTTTAAACAAAACAATCATATTCTCATTAATATATTTAAAAGATAGAAGGTATTAACTTAAAATGTCAAAACCATACTGACTGTTTAGGAGGTGGTAATTTCTCTGGCCCTACAGTATAAACAGAGATCATACCAAATTAAAATTAAACCAGGTAGCAGGAGCAGGTCTGCAACTCAAATACAAAAACCTTACCTTTGTACATCATAGTTAGCATTGAAAAGACTTCCCTGCCATAGATTTGTAATTTGTTCTGTCTCTTTTTCTGTAGGTTCTCCCGACACAGTGACAAACATCATAAGAGTCTTCCCTTTCTTTGTCATCCTCAAGATATTCTCAGGCTTGCCCAGATCAATCTTGGAGAAGTCTATTGGCGCAGATGGACGCTTATGCTCAGGAAGGTCTCCTTCTTCTATATCATCATCTTTCTGTGTTGGAAACAAAGGACAGGAATGCTTAAGAATATTTTGAAACAGGAGATACTTTAGAGTTCAGATGCAACAAGGTATGTCTTAGAAAAACTAGACTTATTCAAAGAGGTTGAGTTTTAAATACCAGAGATTTTCCGTGTATCACTCTATCTGATGTATCTTTCTTACTGTCTCTTATACTGCTGCAACAACAGAGCACAAATAGAAATAGAAATCTGCTTTTCAATTTAGCACTCAGCATAGCAAGTGTCGGGTGTACATTTATGTGCCAAGCAGCCCACTCCACAAGTCAGTTTGCCACTCTTTTAAAAACCATCAATCTGTATTAAAAGCAATTATTATGTACTTACCTGAATCCAAATAAAACAGAATAGCAGTTTGTGGATAGCAATTTACACTGGACTTTACACTTTGGGTCACACTGTACGCACAACCCCCCAGCTACATTACAAGAAGAGTAGACCAATATAAGTACTGCTTTGATCCACACAACACAAGGTTTTCTTACAATCCCATGTTACAGTTCTTCTTTCAAAGTTCTTCAGTTGGCAGCAGCCCCATTCTTCAGCAGCAATGAGGAATACGCTCTGCACATGTTCAGAGGCAGTCTCTCCTCCAAGACTGTGCCATCATAATTCTTGCATTCAATTAAACTGGTTCTGGAGCAGAGACGTCAATCCACCCACCCCTCAAATCAACTTCTTTTCTCACCAGAACCGCTCTCTCCCTCTTTGGATTTTATCCAACTATGCCCTACTCAGAGTAGGCTTATTGACATTATCAGGCAGGACAAATTTAGGTTCATTAATTCCAATGGTTTTTCTCCTTGTAGGATGGAAATTGGATTCAGCCTTTTGCAAGTTACTCACCTGCAGTCCAATACCAAGTTTTCTCCAAGAAATTGGAAACCAATTAAGGAAACCAACACCCCTCAACACACATCGCTCTCCCCTTCCCCCATTTTGGACCCCCATGGCATTCCTCCACCACCCTAACTAGAGCCCTCACATTATTCTCCCCACAGACACCCCCTCCATTTCGGACCCGTTCCTCTTCCTCTCTGCATACCTCCCACTGCTCCAACAACCGCGCCATGTCGGCGTCATTGTAGTCCCGAATGTCCTTCTTTTTCGCCGCGTGCTTGGTCGGGCTTCCCTTCGCCTCTTCCGCCCCGAAGGCGGCGGCCACCAGGACGCACAGTACCAACACCAGGCCCAAGCAGGTGCAGGCGGCCGCCATCTTCTCCCGGCCCTTGGCGGGGAGGCGGGACTGAGAAGAATGACCCCACGGCCCATTCGCGCCTGCCCCCTCTGCGCAGGCGCGAGGAGAAAGAGGGCGGGACGATCTTTGAAGCTAAGAAAAGGGGAGGGTGGTGGGAAAGAGCCGAAGCGCTCCACCCACCGCAGTGGGCGGTTGGGCTGTACCACTTTAGACTACGTCGCGGGGGGGGGAGAGATGGAAGAGAAGAATCATGGTTTTTAAATGAAAAAAAATCTTTTGCTTCACCACCACCGAACAGTTTACCTTTGATATTGAAACAAACAAAAAGGAAACAATATTATATTCCGTGCTCATGACAGATTTGATACATAGAGAGAACCTGAGAATTGATTGTTAAAGTAAGTGTAGGTGACCAAAGCAGAATCCAGCAAAACAATCCCCTTAATACATTATTTTATTTTTATTATTACATTTATATCCCACCTTTCCTCCAAGGAGTTCAAGGTGGCGTACAAACATGGTTCTCCCCCTCCTGATTTTTTCCTCGCAACAACCCTGTATCATCATCGTCATCATTAGATCCCGCCTTTCATTTCAAGAAGAAATACCAAGGTGGCTCACAAGAAATAAAAGCCAACAGCAATATAACAAGTATAAACACAGATTATACCTAGCAAAGCTTGGCATTTTTTAAAAAATGGGATTGATTTATTGCGTATTTCAGTTATGGATGTGTATATTTTAGTATGTGTAAAAACGTTTATGTTTTTAAATTTAAATTTTAAGCTTTTAAAAAAACTGTTTTAAATATGTGTTTCATTGTATTTTATGCTGATTGTTGTGAACCGCCCAGGGAGCTTCGGCTATGGGTGGTATATAAATTTAATAAAATGAAATGAAATGAAATATTTCAATGTTTTAATGGAATTGTTTTATTCTGTATTTTAATTATGAATGGCTGCATTTTAATGTCTGTGTAACTAGTTTTTTATCTTTTGCAAACCTCTTAGAAACCTATTTTGGCATTAAGCGGGATATAAACTAGGAAGTTGTTTGGAAGTTGTTTAAAAACACTATATTAGAAGCTCAACTGGAGTGCATACCGCAGATCAGAAAAGGTACCACCAGGGCCAAGAAGATGCCAGCATGGTTAACGAGCAAAGTCAAGGAAGCTCTTAGAGGCAAAAAGTCTTCCTTCAGAAAATGGAAGTCTTGTCCAAATGAAGAAAATAAAAAAGAACACAAACTCTGGCAAAAGAAATGCAAGAAGACAATAAGGGATGCTAAAAAAGAATTTGAGGAGCACATTGCTAAGAACATAAAAACCAACAACAAAAAATTCTATAAATACATTCAAAGCAGGAGACCATCTAGGGAGACGATTGGACCCTTGGATGATAAGGGAGTCAAAGGTGTACTAAAGAACGATAAAGAGATTGCAGAGAAGCTAAATGAATTCTTTGCATCTGTCTTCACAGTGGAAGATATAGGGCAGATCCCTGAACCTGAACTAACATTTGCAGGAAGGGATTCTGAGGAACTGAGACAAATAGTGGTAACGAGAGAGGAAGTTCTAAGCTTAATGGACAATATAAAAACTGACAAATCACCGGGCCCGGATGGCATCCACCCGAGAGTTCTCAAAGAACTCAAATGTGAAATTGCTGATCTGCTAACTAAAATATGTAACTTGTCCCTTGGGTCCTCCTCCGTGCCTGAGGACTGGAAAGTGGCAAATGTAACGCCAATCTTCAAAAAGGGATCCAGAGGGGATCCCGGAAATTACAGGCCAGTTAGCTTAACTTCTGTCCCTGGAAAACTGGTAGAAAGTATAATTAAAGCTAGATTAACTAAGCACATAGAAGAACAAGCCTTGCTGAAGCAGAGCCAGCATGGCTTCTGCAAGGGAAAGTCCTGTCTCAGTAACCTATTAGAATTCTTTGAGAGTGTCAACAAGCATATAGATAGAGGTGAACCAGTGGACATAGTGTACTTAGACTTTCAAAAAGCGTTTGACAAGGTACCTCACCAAAGGCTTCTGAGGAAGCTTAGCAGTCATGGAATAAGAGGAGAGGTCCTCTTGTGGATAAGGAATTGGTTAAGAAGCAGAAAGCAGAGAGTAGGAATCAACGGACAGTTCTCCCAATGGAGGGCTGTAGAAAGTGGAGTCCCTCAAGGATCGGTATTGGGACCTGTACTTTTCAACTTGTTCATTAATGACCTAGAATTAGGAGTGAGCAGTGAAGTGGCCAAGTTTGCTGACGACACTAAATTGTTCAGGGTTGTTAAAACAAAAAGGGATTGCGAAGAGCTCCAAAAAGACCTCTCCAAACTGAGTGAATGGGCGGAAAAATGGCAAATGCAATTCAATATAAACAAGTGTAAAATTATGCATATTGGAGCAAAAAATCTGAATTTCACATATACGCTCATGGGGTCTGAACTGGCGGTGACCGACCAGGAGAGAGACCTCGGGGTTGTAGTGGACAGCACGATGAAAATGTCGACCCAGTGTGCGGCAGCTGTGAAAAAGGCAAATTCCATGCTAGCAATAATTAGGAAAGGTATTGAAAATAAAACAGCCAATATCATAATGCCGTTGTATAAATCTATGGTGCGGCCACATTTGGAATACTGTGTACAGTTCTGGTCGCCTCATCTCAAAAAGGATATTATAGAGTTGGAAAAGGTTCAGAAGAGGGCAACCAGAATGATCAAGGGGATGGAGCGACTCCCTTACGAGGAAAGGTTGCAGCATTTGGGGCTTTTTAGTTTAGAGAAAAGGCGGGTCAGAGGAGACATGATAGAAGTGTATAAAATTATGCATGGCATTGAGAAAGTGGATAGAGAAAAGTTCTTCTCCCTCTCTCATAATACTAGAACTCATGGACATTCAAAGAAGCTGAATGTTGGAAGATTCAGGACAGACAAAAGGAAGTACTTCTTTACTCAGCGCATAGTTAAACTATGGAATTTGCTCCCACAAGATGCAGTAATGGCCACCAGCTTGGATGGCTTTAAAAGAAGATTAGACAAATTCATGGAGGACAGGGCTATCAATGGCTACTAGCCATGATGGCTGTGCTGTGCCACCCTAGTCAGAGGCAGCATGCTTCTGAAAACCAGTTGCCGGAAGCCTCAGGAGGGGAGAGTGTTCTTGCACTCGGGTCCTGCTTGCGGGCTTCCCCCAGGCACCTGGTTGGCCACTGTGAGAACAGGATGCTGGACTAGATGGGCCACTGGCCTGATCCAGCAGGGTCTTCTTATGTTCTTATAAACTAATAAATAATGATAATGATAATTTCTAGATTTGCTTATCCTTTTGCAAGATAAATCTTTATTGCAATACAGTACAGTATCAGGGTAAAGGACAGGTTTTGCTATCAAGGCAACACTATTTTCCAACCCCACCCCAGGCCCGCACCTCTGTGAACCACTTTTTTTCACCAGAGGCGAGAGGTGGCTCAGTGGTAGAGCAGATGCATGCAGGCGCTTCATTCCTCAGCATCTCCAGGTATGCTAGGAAAGGCACCCCCACCCCAAATCCTAGAGAGATGCTACTGATCACTGGGTAGACAATATTAAGCTAGTTGGACCTGCCTGACTTGGTAAGCTAGCACAGCAAAGTAGGACAGAAGGCTGTCCGATGTGTTAAGTTGCCTTCAATAAAGAAATAAAAACTTTCAGGGAGTTTCCCCACCACCGTTTGGAAACCATTCAACATGGCAGCCTGAAGTGGTAGATCTCAGAGTTCTAGCGCTCCATTCTCCTACATGTGTAGACTCCGTGGCTAAGAGGAAATGCATTGCCTCGAAAAGAATAACAGAAAACAGGATGGAGATTGGCACGTGCTAATTGCACATTTAGAAATAATTACTATGAGTTTAAACAAGAAACAGCTCACGGTAGTGAGAAAGACTGTGACCCGTGTGATTGCTCAGCTTGCTGTCAGGTGCCGATGGGCAACTTCAAGGCTCTCCCCCCCCCCATCTCTTCTTACGGTTCTTCATCTTTAAACTGGACTTGCTAGACAGCCCTTCAAATAGAGGACTGCCCTATGCCCTTCAAATAGGAATGCAGAATATAGGAGCATAGATAGCTGCCTTCTGCTGAGTCAGACCGTTGGGCCATCTACCTCAATAAAGTATTGTCTACACCAGGTGTGATGAACCTTTGCCCTCCAGATCCTACTGAACATGCAAGCATGGCCAGTGGCCAGGGATGATAGGAACTGTCGTTCAGCAACATCTGGAGGACCAAAGGTTCCCCACACTTGGTCTACACTGACTGGCAGCAGCTCTCCAGGGTTTCAGGCAGGGAGCATTCCCAGCCCGACCTGGAAATGCCAGGGCTTGAACTTGGGACCTTCTGCATGCAAAGCAGATGCTCTATCACTCAGCTACATTAAAGGACTGTCCACTGTAAAGTAGGATGAATGGCCACTCCGTGCCTGAGAGAGGCTTGCACATTCATATTCTATGGAGCATGGTCACCATGGGCTACTGATCTGTCGCTTGGGACTGGGCCCCACTCAGGTTGTTGGGGTTGTTGGAAGCAGTATGCCTCTGAATGCCAGCTGCTGGGAATCACAAGTGGGGAGAGTGCTGTTGCACTCATGTCCTGCTTGCGGGCTTCTCAGAGGCAACTGTGAGAACAAGATGCTGGACTAGGTGGCCCACTGGCTTGATCCAGCAGAGCTCTTCTTATGTTCCCTTCATGGAGGCCACTCGTGCCATTGCCATGTTCCACCGGCTGTGGCAACTCCATCAACTGGACTGGGACCCTCCCTTCTGCAGCAGGATCTAGGCCAAGAAGTAGTCCTGTCCTCTTGGGCTGAACACTGAGAAGTGAGGAAGCTCAGGCCAGGGAGTGCATACCATCGACTCCTGAAAAGACTGTCAATGGCCTGAGAGGACTGTTCGGACAGCTGGTCCCCCTTCAAGTTCCCAGGTGCTGCTTAAGACCTGTGCATCCTGAAGGAAGTCTGAAGCTTGGAAGCACATACTATCAGCTCCAGTCAGGTGCCCGGGGAGGACTCTTACTCCATGTTTTATATCAGGGTTTCCCAAACTTCCGAGTTCATTGACCTCTTGATGAGCTTATAAAGTTGTCATTGATCTCAACCCAAATTCTTAGGAATGTTGGGGGGGTGCAGCTCCCAAGTTTTTTAAAAAACTCATTGAAGTTTCCAAAAGTCAGCTTGTTTTTAATATCTTGGAGGAAGAAAAGAGGGATGTTAAGAATTATTCATTAGGCACTGTAAAAAAATAATTGTTTAAAACTTGAAACTCTGCACATGGATACAGTGTTTTTAGCAATAAAGCAGCACGGTCTGAGAATCCTGTTGTACTGTGGAATCATCTTATTAAATGCAGAGGTTCCTCTTTGGCAAGGGAGCTGCACTCTGTACATGCCCTTGACGTCTTGAGACTCACAGTCCCTAATTAAATTTTTCACGCTATACCTTGTAAATTTTTTGAAGCCTAGGTCTTTACTCACTCTCTGAGCAGTCCCATCAACTCCAGCGGGTCAATATCGCTCACTCTAGGAAACCCATTTATTATATTTGGGATTGGAAGCTGCTTTTGGCACTTTGACAGAAAGAAGCTATATAAATAAAACAACTAAATATCTCTTCTGCACCCATATCTGGTGATGTGATTGCTCTTTGCTGGGACTAAGGCTGCGAGCACACAAGTCGCCAACAGCAAAGTGTTTCCATTGACCACATCTGGAGGAGCAACGGGTCGATCTGCTGATCAGTTGCAAAATCTATTTGAATTTTTTTTTAAAAAATGCACTCTAGCTGATCCCACCAGGTTTCACTGTAAAAAGTGGTGGGGTTTGAGTGATCACGTGGCCCTGTTTTCAGAAAAGAGAGATGAAGACACACTGGAACCGGCAGAACAGTAAGTGTGTTTTTACAGTAAGTGTTTTCTAGCAAACCAGAAGAATGTACATTGGCAAAAAGAATGGTGTCAAATTCCTTCAAATACCTCTTGGAAATGGAAATGAACTGCCTTCAAGTAGATTATGGTGACCCTATTAATAGGGTTTTCATGGTAAGTGGTATTCAGAGGTGGTTTACCATTGCCTTCCTCTGAGGGTGAGAGGCAGTGACTGGCCCAAGGTCACCCAGTGAGCTTCATGGCTGTGTGGGGATTCGAATCCTGGTCTCCTAGGCCGTAGGAAGGGTATCTTAATAGTAGTAACTTACACTGGCATAAATTACATTCATTTTCTATAGTTAGGATAGCTCTGTTAGTTACTTTCCAAAAGGTAATATATTTTCTCGCAGGGTAATATAATTTCTTTTGAAGAAAAAAATAAAATTAACTACCTTTGCTAGTGGTTCATGCACAATCAGGTGACCAATTTGGGGCATAGACAAAGATCAATCTACACACCAAAACAGATAATTTCTGGATGTTTTTACCCACAATGTCCTTGGGTTGAAAAACAGAAGCACTTTGCCAGGTCAGTCTGTATGAACAACAGACTGAAAAAAAAAAAAGGGTCACCACCATGAACAGGAATTTGAGACCCTCCCTTCAGGCCTGTTTTTGTTAACATCAAAGGAGACCAAAGTGCTTAAGCACAAAATAAGCAGACTCCCACCCTTCCTGAGTTGTGCTATATAATTGAAGTGTTATGTCCCGCAGCAACTCTGGGTGCCTTCCGGAGTGTATTAAAATGCTCTAAATGGACGTTTAACAGATGCATTGTTTGTGTTCTCTAGACTTATAGATTAGCTATAATTTTTAAGTAGCCACTTTGTTCTTGCTAGGAAAAGCTCCATTCACATGAAATCCTGCCTTAAGACTGCTATCAGAGCTTAATTAATTGGCTTTCCCTCCTCAAAGTGGCTCTTGACAAAATACTGTTATGGGATTGAGGGTGTGAGCAACAATGCATATAAATGGAAAGGCTATTGCTCAGTGACAGAGCACATACTTTGCATGCTGAAAGTCCTAGATCTGGGATGGGGAATCTGTGGCCATCACTTATTTCACAGAAGGGAGAATGATGACACCACCTGGAGCACTGTTTACCAGTCCTCTGCATGCCAAACAAGTAAACTTTGCTCAGAGAAAAATCTACCAAAAAAGAAGCTGAAGAGGTAGGTGACCTTACCAAGCATGTCTAAGGGTTAGACTGCCATTTTCGTTTTGCAAAATTCCAAAATCCCTTTACAACCAAGCAAAATGTTGCAAAAGAACAAGCAAGTTTTTGAGTCCATCGGAATACTCTTTGTTAAGCATAGTGGAAGGGGGTGAGGGGGAAAAAAAAGCTAGCTTGGGTTTGTAAACAGCTAACTTTTACTCAGAATAGACCCATCAAAATTAATGGACCCACACTAGAAAAGACAGTAACGCTGGGAAAAACAGAAGGGAGTAGAAAAAGAGGAAGGCCAAACAAGAGATGGATTGATTCCATAAAGGAAGCCACAGACCTGAACTTACAAGATCTGAACAGGGTGGTTTATAACAGATGCAATTGGAGGTCGCTGATTCATAGGGTCACCATAAGTCGTCATCGACTTGAAGGGACATAACAACAAAGTTAGGCATGGCCATTAATTTTCATAGGTCTACTCTGAGTAAAAGTTAGTTGAATGCAACCCAGCGTATGGAAGCCATAAAGCCTGCGTTGGTCAATGCTTCGCTCTTGTTGCATAATCTTAGAATGGGCGTGGTTATGGGGGTTGCCATAATGACCACATGAACTTCAGAAGTTCCCCATCCTTGTTCTTACAGCAAGGGTTCCCAAACTGTGATCCGTGGATGAGCTTCATTCAGTTCCACAATGTTTCTGTGAAGAACACTTACAATTTGAATTCTATAGAATTCTATGTATGGAATAAAATTCAGTACGCAAGAAATACAAGAAGCAAGAAAAATTATAATTAAAATTCATAAAACATCTAGCACAGCACAATTGCTACAACAGGCAGAAAAAAACCTTAGGTGGTCTGCCAAGACCCTCAGCCCTTTTCAAGTGGTCTGTTGGGGAGAAAGTCCTCCACGACCTTTTGATTAGCAAACTGGTCAAATGCGGACTAGATGGAAATACTGTCAGGTGGATTCACAACTGGTTGGAAAACCGTACTCAAAGAGTGGTCTGCTTCAGACTGGAAGGAGTTTTCGAGTGGAGTGCCACAGGGTTCTGTCCTGGGGCCGATACTCTTCAACATTTTTATCAATGACTTAGATGATGGGGTGGAGGGAAGCCTTATGAAGTTTGCGGATGATACGAAACTGGGAGGGATAGCTAACACAATGGAAGACAGGAATAAAATCCAAAGGGACCTGGATAGACTAGAAAATTGGGCTGAAATTAATAAAATGAAATTCAATAAAGACAAATGAAAGATTCTGCATTTAGGCCACAAAAACAAAATGCACGGGTACAGGATGGGAAATACCCGGCTTAGCAGTAGTGCATGTGAGAAGGACCTTGGAATTGTAGTGGATCGCAAGTTGAACATGACCCAGCAGTGTGATGCTGTGGCAAAAAAGGCAAACGCGGTTTTGGGCTGCATAAACAGAGCTATAGTTTCCAGGTCGAGGGAAGTAATAGTCCCACTATATTCTGCATTAGTCAGGCCTCATCTGGAATACTGCGTTCAGTTCTGGGCGCCTCATTTTAAGAAAGATATAGACAAGTTAGAGCGGGTTCGGAAGAGGGCGACGAGGATGATAGCTGGTATGGAGAACAAGTCTTATGAGGAAAGGTTGAAGGAACTTGGCATGTTCAGTCTGGTGAAGAGAAGGCTGAGGGGTGACATGATTGCACTCTTTAAGTACCTGGAGGGCTGTCACATAGAGGAGGGTACAGATTTGTTCTCTGCTGCCCCAGAGGGTAGGTCTAATGGTTTTAAGTTGCAGGAGCGTAGATTCAGATTGGACATTAGAAGGAACTTCTTGACAGTAAGGGCAGTTCGGCAATGGAACCAACTGCCTAGGGAGGTGGTGGGATCCCCTTCGCTGGATGTCTTCAAGCAGAGGTTGGACAGCTATCTGCGGGAGATGCTCTAGCTGTGGATTTCCTGCTGTGAGCAGGGGGTTGGACTTGATGGCCTACAAGGCCCCTTCCAACTCTATGATTCTATGAAAGGTTTGGAAACCATGATTCAATCTTGAGCATCTCTAGAACTTAAAAAAACAACAACAGTGTCTGAATTTTCTTTTTTTCTAAATCCTCCCAGTCTCTCTTTTGTGTTGTATTTTAGATTATTCCCAAATATTCTCCCCCATGGACCACTTGAAAATGGCTGAAGGTCTTGGCAGACCACTTAAGGTTTTTTTTTCTGCCTGTTGTAGCAATTGTAATTCCATATAAATCAAACTGTAATACAATAAAATACAAAATAAAAAAATTAAAAGCAATGAAATAAAATTAAAAATCAATATGAATATTCAGTAAGATGGGCGTGCTGTCTCCCATCTTCAACCACAAATCCACAGACACGCACAGACAACATGAATGAAGCTCATGGGCCACTGGTGGCAGTGGAGGCTAGTGGGACGCTGCCTCACCAAGCTCAGTCTGCCCTCAGCTAGCCCCCACAGCCCAGGGGGTGGCCTTGGTTGTCAGCTTCCTCCTCCTCAATCTCAGTGTTGCCCTTGTAGCACTCAGCAGGGAGAAGGATGGGGCAAAAACTAGAATGAGTTGGCTCTGCCTGTCATTGGCTCTTGCTCCACCTACTGTAGGGCTCCTGGACTTCCGCCTCACTGGTCCCAATGGGCACCAGCCACCACTGACTGGTGGTCCACAGACCACAGTTTGGGAACCCCTCTTTTAGACTGTAAGCCTGAGGGCAGGACCAGAGCCAGCGCCAGGCATGCTAGGGCCCTTGGGCACCAGCCTTCCCTGGGCCCTGGCACCCACATGCATGCCCCACCTACCTTTCTCTTGAAGTGAATGCTGCCCGCGCTGTGCCAGCAGGGGCATCAGCCCTTAGGGAAACCTCAGTTGCCATCCTGGTTGATGGCAGGCATGCACCTGCAGCACAGCCAGCATTTACTTCAAGGGAAAGGTAGGTGAGGCATGCAGGTGGGCGTTGCGTGCCTGCACGGTAGTAGAGGGAGTGCCTGGGAGCTCCCTGTCTGTGATCCGCAGCAGGGTTCGGAGCCGATGCTGCCATGGATCATGGAAGAGAGTGCTACCCACCCACCCTAAGGAGGCCCCAGGGGCCCTGGGCCAGGGCCCGACCTGGCCACCCTCTGGCGCTGCCCCTGGGCAGGACTGAGATTTATAACCTGCTCTAACTGTCTTTTCTTGGCTGAAGAGTGGGATGAAAATGCTTCAAATACATAAATCACCTCCCACTAGCAGGTGCTGGAAAGACCACAGTCTGAGCCCCTGGGGAGCTGCCACCAGCCAGAGTAGGAAATACTGGACTAGATGGGCCAATGGCCTGAATTGCTATAGGACAAGTTCATGCATATCACTAGAACAGTTTAGTTAAAAGTTAAAACAAGTCTGCACAACTAAATGCAACTTACCAGCCCATAGCTCTCCTGTGTTTGTTGCCTGTCTGGGTTTGTGGTTCATAATTAAAGACTAACAACAATAAAATCAATACAATACAATGAAACAAAGGGATTATAATAAAGCCACCAACATAGAAGCAATTAAAGGTAGCAGTTAAAAGTAGGTAAAGACACCAAACTTTAAAAGCCTGGAACATAAGAACATAAGAAGAGCCTGCTGGATCAGGCCAGTGGCCCATCTAGTCCAGCATCCTGTTCTCACAGTGGCCAACCAGGTGCCTGGGGGAAGCCCGCAAGCAGGACCCGAGTGCAAGAACACTCTCCCCTCCTGAGGCTTCCGGCAACTGGTTTTCAGAAGCATGCTGCCTCTGACTAGGGTGGAAGTACAACAAATCTTTATCTGGCATCAAAGAGATAACAGAGGAGCTGTGAAATGAGTATCTCTAGGGAGAGAGCTCCAGTAGGGAGAAAGATTGGGGGTAAAAAAGGTCTGGTGACCACTTGCCTCGCCTCAGAGGGCAGGTCCACCTGGAGGTAGGGTTACCAATCGTACTCTTTTAAGAGTACATGTACTCTTTTTGAGATGGTGCAACAGCATATTCTTACTTTTCACTTATCGAAGCCAAATGTACTCTTTTTGAAATGACGAAATGATGGTAACCCTACCTGGAGGAGAGCCTTCGTTGAGAACCCTGGTCTCCCAGCTCGCAGCCCAACACTCTAACCACTACACCACACTGGCATAGACAAAGATCAGTCTGGAACAGGAAGTTTTACAAGTGTCACATAACATTTGCTCCCTGCATATGAGAAATCCATCTTTTAGCGTGGCAGCCCCTATTCTTTGGAACTTTCTGGCTATTGCTGTCGGGCAGGTGTCTTCGCAGTACTGTTTTTCACACCTGCTAAAACTTTTTTGTTTAGGCAAGCCTACGCAGACACATGCTTGTTTTACAGGTACATTTGTTTTTAAAACTAAAGATTATATCTATATTTCAAACATTTTATTGGCTTGTATCCAACGAAGTCCTATGAAGCTAAGTCAGTCACACCCATTAACTTAAATGGATCTGCTCTGAGTAAGACTAGCACTGGGTACCACCCACTATGTATACTTGTTTTTAAAGTTTGTTTTTATCACTGTTTGTAAATGAATATTTTATGTTATTTTATGTAAACCTCTTAAGATTTTTTAAAAATGAAAATGAAATGGACTGCCTTTAAGTCAATTCTGATTTGCTGTATACAAATCTTGTTAAACAAAGAAATATAGTTGTCACACCCTTCCAGACATCTTTGTGTGGGGGAAGAGGGGTCACAGAACAGAGCCTATATAAGAGCAGCCCCTCTTCTCTCCTGCTCCTTTCTCAGAGCTCACCTTTGTGCATTCTTTCATGCCACTGAGGGCACGCCCACATCATACCTTTAAAGCACATCTAAGGCACGTTTGAAGTACATGACTTCCCCTATAGAATTCTGGGCTCTCCCCCACAGATCACCCTTAAACTGCGCCCATTCCTGGAGTCGTCTGATCTGGCTATGGTGACACATGCTTTAGTTACATCCCGCTTAGACTACTGTAACGCGCTCTATGTGGGGCTGCCTTTGAAGTCTATTCAGAAACTTCAGTTGGTGCAACGAGCTGCAGCCAGAATGTTAACTGGGGCTGGTTACAGGGACCATACAACTCCCCTGCTGCAACAGCTCCACTGGCTGCCAGTCTGTTTCCGGACACAATTCAAAGTGCTGGTTATGACCTATAAAGCCCTATACGGCTTAGGTTCAGGCTATTTGTCAGACCATATCTCCCTATATGAACCTGCCCGGGCCCTGAGATCCTCAGGAGAGACCCTTCTCACGATCCCAACACCTTCACAAGTGTGACTGGTGGGGACACGAGATAGGGCCTTTTCGGTGGCTGCCCCTAGGCTCTGGAACTCCCTCCCTACAGCTAAAGACTCCTTTCTTCCGGCAGGCCTTTAGAACTGAAGGTTTTAAGGGTAGTGACTGAAGAGGATGCTGTATGTTATTGTTTTACTTGTATGCTCCTAAACTGGGTTGCAGTATTTTAAGAGTATATCTAATTGGTTTTAACATCTTAATAGTTTAATCCTGTTTTAATGCTGATTTTATATGTTTATATATTTTTATAGGTTCTTAATGATATGTACTTATTTTTATCTGGAAGCTGCCTTGAGTTCTAGTTTGAAAAAAGGGCGGGGTATAAATAAAGATAATAATAATAACTACAGTTCCCATGATTCTTTGGGGAAAGTCAAGTGCTTTAAATGCAGCTTGGATGCGCTTCACATGGTTGGTGTGGCTAAAACGCCTGCTTTCAGTCTCCCACAGCCTTGACGTGGTCACAGCTTGTTAAATTGTGTTAATTCTCCTTATTATGCATAGTTCTGATCATTTTATGTGGACTGTTACTTCTGAGTAAAGCTAGAAAATGTTCCAACTACGAAAGACAGGATACTGATTTTTTCAAAAAAGAGCGAGTCTGTTGTCGCCTAATTGGCCAACGAGAAATCCACAGTCCAATCAGGTTGCGATGCCCACAGGCTGACCTCACTGATGTTGTTTTCCTCTCCATAACGAGAAAACCCAAAACAAATCCGCTTCTATTCGAAACGCTTTCAGCTAAACCATTGGCACCGTTCATTTTGCAGATCAAAGATCTTAGTGAGCTTTAATACGCTGATGTAGGTGCGTGTGCGTGAAAGACACAAAGCAGCCTCAGCAACCTCCTCCTAGGTCGGCATGCTTAGAAATAAACCCGATTTCAATAGGACTTCCCGGTAATGTTTGGTAACAGTTGACAGCCTTTCACTGAATCGCTGCAAAAAAAAAAGAAAGGTGGGGGGGAAGGAACTCCTTTTAATGAGAAAAAGCAACGGGGGGGAGGCTTAGTTCGGACCAAACATGGTTAAGCTCGCGCTGGACAGGGGCCAGCACGCTCCCACATGTGAACAGCAACCGCGCCGACCCCAAAGCGGATCTCGTGCGTAACAGGGGCGGCCGCTGCAAGTGCGCCGCCGCTTATTTTATACCGGCGATGGTGGCGCCTCCTCCTCTTTTTCTCCCCCTCCTGGGGTGGAGCTTTTAAGGCAGCAGCGGGCGTGGAGCCGCCCGCCGTGGGGAGGGCAGCGTTTAAAATGAAGGGCGGCGACAGGCCGCACAAAAGATCGCTATAGGCTTAGGAGGGAGGTTAGAGCGGAGGCGGAGAAAAAAAAAAAGGCAGCAGTCGCCCGCCCTTTCCCCAGCCATGCAGGAGCAGCCGGGCCGAGGCAGCTGATGAGAGCCGCCGGTTCCTAAAAAGAGTTTGGGAAGTGGAAAAGAGAGAGACAGGAGGAGGGTGGGGATCTTCCTTCCAGCCCCTGAAGTTGGTGATTCAGCCAGGGAGGGCTGGAGAGAAGAAGATGAAGAGGGAGGAAATAGGGTAAGAGAGGAGGCGCAGGGCGGCCGGCTGGGATTCTGCCCCATCTGTTGCAAAGGCAGCCCCGCGCAGCCGCCCCCCTTTCTGGCGGGGAGAGCCTGAAGTTCCTCTCTGTTTCCCGGCGGCGATCGGATGCGCCCGCGCCCCTGGAGGGCCGTCGGAGGACGCCTCTTTTCTCTTAGCCGGGGAAGCCAGTTGGGCGGCGGCGGCGGCAGCAAAAAAAAAAGGGGGGGGGAGGCAGCGAAAAGAAAAGGAGCAAGCGCGGCGAGTGACCCTGAGGATCCCTCCCTCCTCCCCAGCTGCTGGATTGGGTTCCGTGTGTGTGTGTGTCGGGGGTGGGGAGGGGAGAGGAAATCGTTGCTTCCCGCCCGCCCTCCACGCCTAGCCTTCGTCGATCGGCCGTGTCCTCTTTTGCACCGGAGGTGAGGTGCGTACAAAACACTTTTGGGCCAGCCGAGCAAATCAAAGCGACCCTCCTCCTCCTGCGCGCGGCCAGTTTCCCCAGCCAGAGCTCAGCCGGGCCACACCCTCTGCTGTTCTTCCTGATAGCGACGGGGAGAGGGAGAGAGGGAGAGATGCCTGCCTGCCTTCTCGGGAGCTTTTAAAGGAGCCTATGGCGTTGGCTCGCCCCTTTCCGGGCCGCGGGGACAGCTTGGATTGGAAAGGAGCTAAACGGTAACAGGATCGTCACTTTCCTCACCCACCTTTCTTAATGTTTTTTAAAATATATATATACCCCGCCCTGGTTCTTTTTCTCTCGAATTGAAACCCGCCTCTGTAATTTATTCTGCAGGAAACTTTTATTTTTGATTCCCCCCCCCCATGATTGTTACTGTTGTTGTTTTTGCAACAGCTGAAACATTGTTTGGATTCTTTGCTAGGAACGCTTCTCTCCAAAGGACCATCCCTGGGGAAAAAGACAAGGTAATTGACCATGCCATTGCGGAATCCGGGATTGACTCTTCCTGAGAGCTACTGCTAGCATCCGCCAAAGGGCTGAGGAGATCCGAAACTTGTTTCCAAGGCTTGTATCATTTCACTGTGAAGGTGGAGTAGCACCAGGTTCCCTTCAGAGTGGGCTGATCGCCCGCCGACTCTCTCCTCTTCCTCCTGCCCGCAAAGACTTTATTTTTACTCGTGGAGATTAATGGAATGATGGTGCGGAAAAGGCAGAGAGATCTTGCTGGGCTGAGTGGGGACTCCTCAGGAGGTGGCAGGAGTGGGAGTGGTGGCGGTGGCGGCAGCGGGGTCCAAAGAGGCATGCGAGTGCCCCCCAGGCACTATGGCTAGCGGCGGCTCTGGCAAGTCCACTAGTGAGGCATCCACCCCCAGCAGCGGCACGTTGCAAAGGAAGAAGCTCATCTCCATTTGTGACCACTGCAAGATCAAGATGCAACTCGTGGCGGATTTGCTCCTGCTGTCCAGTGAGAGCCGGCCGGTCAATACGGACAGTCTGTCCGTCTTTGGGGAGTCCTTCGAGAAGTGCCGGGACACCATCATTGCCAGGACAAAAGGCCTGTCCATCTTGACCCATGATGTCCAAAGCCAGCTCAACATGGGACGCTTTGCGGAGGTGGGCGGCATCTTGGTGGAGATGGGGGACCTGGTGGTCTCCTTGACGGAGTGCTCTGCCCATGCTGCTTACCTGGCTGCGGTGGAGACCCCAGGGGCTCAGCCAGCATTACCTGGCCTGGTGGATCGCTACAAGGTGACCAGGTGTAAGCACGAGGTGGAGCACGGCTGCGGGATCTTGAAGATCACCCCTTTGGCTGACATGAGCCCTCAGCTCCTGCTGGAGGTCTCCCAGAACATGTCGAAGAATTTGAAATTCCTGACGGACATCTGTGTCCTAGCCAGTGAGAAATCCAAGGATAAGTTTGCCAAGGAGCAGTTCAAGCTCAGTGTTAAGTGTATGAGCACCAGTGCTTCGGCACTCTTGGCCTGTGTCAAGGAAGTCAAGACTTCGCCCAGCGAGCTGACGCGCAATCGGTGTGTCTTGTTCAGTGGACCCTTGGTGCAGTCTGTCTGTGCATTGGTGGGCTTTGCCACCGAGCCTCAGTTCTTGGGCAAAGCGGCCACCATTAACCCAGAGGGCAAAGCCGTGCAGACTGCCATTTTGGGGGGCGCAATGAGCGTCGTCTCCGCATGCGTGCTCCTGACCCAATGCCTCAGGGATATAGCCCAACACTCCGAAAGTAGCTCCAAAACAACTGAATACAGGGAACGATTGCGGAACTCTGCTTGCGCCGTCTCGGATGGTTGCAATCTGTTATCTCAGGCACTAAGGGAAAGATCTTCACCTCGGACTCTACCGCCAGCGAACTCAATTTCTGTGAATTAATCTTTTCAATTTAGATATACCATGGTCACTGCTAACACAAACATACTAGGTTCCCTCTCCTGACCCTTTTTTTATGTATACCAAAGAATTTGTGTCGATGCGCCCAATTTTTTGACTTTTTTTTAATTTTAAAATTTTTAAAAAATGAGGCAGCAAAAAGCGTCACCTTTTAACCTATGTAGAAACAAACCAACAGTGAATGGCTGGTATTTTGGGGAGAGGGATTTTTTTTTTTTAAGACCATCAAAGTTGGTTCAGTTACATAGGTTTTTAAAACCAGGTCTACAAACAAGCAATTGGTTACAACAACAGTCTAAGGTTTTATAGGTTGGGAGGGAGATGGGAGAATCTTTTAAAAAAGAGAGAGAGAGCCTTAATCGCGCTGGATGCGGTTTTAAAACTTTTTTTTGGTCTTCCAAAAATTTCCCTTCTAAACTTTACTGTTCAGTTGTGCAGGAAGGAAAAAAATTGTTACCTCAGTTTTCATACAGTCTGAAAGAAGCAAAACTTTAAATGATGGATGTAGCTACCTTTTTGTTTTTTGTATGATTACTTTTGAATCAAGTGTTAGGTTAGAAGTGCATTTGATGTGTTGAGTGAGAAAGGAACGGAGACTGGATGTGATTTTCAAGCTGGGGGGGAAAAAGCTACTGTGAGTGTTTTTAAAACAGGGGTGGGAGAAATTACACTCGTAAGAAGAAAGTGATTTGGTTTTTTTATATTATTTTTTCAGTGTCTTTTTTTTAATCTTGCATGTACTGGAGTATTTATTTCATCTATTAAAATGTTGTTTCTCAGATGTCTTTCTGTGGCTCTCTTAATACATATATGACAACAGCCCCCTTGTTTTGTACTGTATGCCTTGATCCCTAGGGGGGATGAGTAGTACAGGTGCCACTACAGGTTTCAAACTGAGTGTTCTGTAGACTTTCATTCTCTGATCGTTAATTTTCTTTTTTTAAAAATAACACCACACTTTTTATTATTGTTGCATTTATAGCCCATCTGTCCTCCAAGGAGCTCAAGGTGGCATACATGTTTCTCTTTCTCTATCCTCACAACAACCCTGTGAGGTAGGTTAAGCTAAGAGACAGTGACTGGCCCAAGGTCACCTAGTGAGCTTTGTGGCTGAGTGGGGATTTGAACCCTGGCCTCCTAGGCCCTAGTCCAGTACTCTAAACACTTCGCCACTCTTACTTGGAAAGGAAAGAAATACAGTGTGCTTATTTTGATTGGTTGGTTCAGTTTCCCACTCTGGTTTCCTGCCTTTCTTTTCCCTTCTTCCTCTGCTCTGCCACAGTGCACCCCCTCTTATGTAGGTGTGTTTTGGGGTGTGTTTATGTTTTTAAAAAGTTGGAATTGGAGAAATGGGAGGTTTTAGGAGTGTACTTCGAAATGGAGAGTGGGTTGGTCTGAATGGTTCAGGTAAGCTTCATTCAGGTGGTCCACGGCATGTCTAACAATAATCTATAATAACATATCGTACAGCACATTACAATTGCTACAACCGGCAGAAAAATGAAGTGGTCTGCCAAGACCCTCAGCCATTTTCAAGTGGTCTGGAGGGTGCGAGTGTGACAACCACTGCTACAGAGTTAGCCTAAGGGTTTCAGTAGGTTAAACTATAGAATTCACTCCCGTAAGAAGTAGTGATGACCACCTTGTTGTTGTTATGTGCCTCCAAGTCGACTACGACTTATGGCGACCCTATGAATCAGCGACCTCCAAGAGCATCTGTCATGAACCACCCTGTTCAGATCTTGTAAGTTCAGGTCTGTGGCTTCCTTTATGGAATCAATCCATCTCTTGTTTGGCCTTCCTCTTTTTCTACTCCCTTCTGTTTTTCCCAGCATTATTGTCTTTTCTAATGAATCATGTCTTCTCATTATGTGCCCAAAGAATGATAACTTCAGTTTCATCATTTTAGCTTCTAGTGATAGTTATGGTTTCATTTGTTCTAACACCCAATTATTTGTCTTTTTGCAGTCCATGGTATCCGCAAAGCTCTTCTCCAACACCACATTTCAAATGCATTGATTTTTCTCTTATCAGCTTTTTTCACTGTCCAACTTTCACATCCATACATAGAGATTGGGAATACCATGGTCTGAATGATCCTGACTTTAGTGTTCAGTGATACATCTTTGCATTTGAGGACCTTTTCTAGTTCTCTCACAGCTGCTTTCCCCAGTCCTAGCCGCCTTCTGATTTCTTGACTATTGTCTCCATTTTGGTTAATCACTGTGCCGAGGTATTGATAATCCTTGACAAGTTCAATGAAAGGGGGATTTGACATAAGGCTAATCAGGATAAAGCTACCAGTGACTATTATTAGCCATAACGGCTGTGTACTACCTCCTATGTTGGAGGCAGGATGCCTCCAAATACCAGTTGCTGAGGGATATGAATGGGGGAGAGTGCTGCTGTGCTCATGTTTTTGCTTGCAGGCTTCCCGTCAGCACCCGATTAGCCACTATGAGAACATGATGCTGGGCTAGATGGACCTTCTTCATCCCATTGAGCTCAATGGCGCTTATATCAAAGTAAACATTTATAGGATTGCACTGTTGAGACATGCTCCACAATCCTTTACATCTGTACTGAGAAGTAAGTCCTACAGTGTTCAGCGGAGCTACCTCCTAAAATGTGGTTTTAGGATTGCAGCCTTCGAAGGAGTTTAGGAGTAGGTCCCATTTAACTCAATTGGGACTTTTTAGTAGAAATGTATAGGATTACATCATAGACCTGCAGTCTTATGTGTGCCTATAGGCAATAAGATCCACTGGAGATGGGGTGGAGAGGGTAGAGTTTTGGACTTAGATTGATCTGTGTTTGAGTCCCTATTTGGCCATGAAGCTCACTAGATGACTGTGGTCCAGTTGCTGTCTCTCAGGCTTTGAAGTACACTCCTAAACAGGGTTGTTAAGCTTAAATGGGGAGAGATACATGTATGTTGCCTTGATACCCTTGGAGGAAGGATGGGATACAGGCGGAATCAATAATAATGAAACTTGTTCTTGGGTAAACATATATAGGAGCAGGTTCTAGATCCAGATCTAGATCTAACTCCGAGGAGTTAGAATTGTAGTCTGGAATACATGGATTGATCTGCTTTGTTCAAGAGGTGTGCCTTGGATTATATGATTTTTTAAAAATGGCATTGACCTTGGGTTTATATTGAGTTTATATTGTTTTTGAAATACCATGCAGTCTTTTTGACTCTCTGTGTCCTGAAGGTAGGCTTGCCTTTAGTTAGGGTGGTGCTGATGAGTGTTCAGAGCATCAGTTGTATCTGTCTGATCCTTCCATTAGAACCTTTCTTCAAAGTGCTTCTTGGTCCACTCCTGTTGGAGCTGCCCAGGGTTGTGATTTGATTTTCCAAAGGTGTTCCCGGGAAATTGATCAAAGGTTTCTTAGTGAGAAGTTTGGCAATGGTAGGGAAGCTTCTTTGAAGAGCTTGCCCGTTATTCTCAATCTTTACCAGACATAAGAGTTTTCTGGAAAAGATTTCCTTTGCAAAATTTGCATTGGAAAATTTTTGGTTTGCATTGGAAAGTTTTCTAATGATCTAGAGAGTGATCTAATTTAGCATGTTCCTTTTACTTGCATTCAGCATACAAAGTTAAAACCGCCAAGCTTGCCTAGTGCTTTGTTTGCCATTGGCATCCATTCGTTGTTTTCCCTCCACTGTCGGAGACAGTATGCTGGGAGTCATAAGTGGGGAAAATACTGTTGTGCTCAGGTGCTACTTGTGGGCTCCAATAGGCATCTGGTTGGTCACTGTGAGAACAGGATGCTGGACTTCATGACAAGATGCAATTCAGCAGATTTCTTCCTGCTTTCTTACAAATGAACTTATAAAACAGGGGCTTTTTCCCACAGAAAAATAAAGCCCTGGAAAAATTTCCACCCCACATTATTGATCATCACTTGGATAAGCTTTGGATACATTTATAGGGCACATTCTCAGAGGTCCTGTGGATCTGGACACTTCCCTGCCTGACCTGTTTTTGCAGTTCAAAACCTTCCTCACAGGACGTTCCTCAGAATACTCTGCAGTGTACAAAGGTTCTGTGGTAGGTGTGCCTAGGCTGAAAATGGCCCTTGGAGGCAGGAGGTTTTGAAAGCCACCAGATTAGAGCAAGCTGGTTGTTGATGCATTTCAGTTGCTGCTGTTGTAATTCCATCCAGCCAGCTAGCTTTTTACTTCAGGTGAGAGCTATCTGTATGTGGCTGGCATCTACTTGTAAATAAGCAAAGTTTGCATTTTCTCATTAGGGGAGGCTGTTTGGGCTCATTGAACCGATGCGTAAAATTGTGTGTGTATTGAGAGCAAATTGTGGCCTCGCCCCTTTGGAATGAGACAGTATTGTCATTTGGTGGAAGAAGATAAGTGATAGTGAGGGTGTACCAGATTCTGCACCTTGGGCATAGAACATAGGAAGTTGCTTTAAACCAGATCAGGGGTTCCTAAACGGTGGTCCCTGAGCTTCATTCAGGTGGTCTGTGGCATGTGCATGTTAAATATTCAATCGATTTCAATTGTATTTTATAACAGATGCTATTGGAGGGTACTGATCCATAGGATCGCCATAAGCCGTAATCGACTTGAAGGCGTATAACGACAATTCTACTTTTATTTTTTGTATCTTGTTGCAATTTGCATTCCATCGAATTCAAACTGTAATACTATACAAGAAAATACAAGAAATAAAAAATTACAATTTGAATTCTGTGGGATGCAAATCGTAATACAATAGAAGAAATAAAAGATGCAATAACAATGCAATTAAAAATCATACAGCACCTAGTACAGCAGGCAGAAAAATCATTAAGTGGTCCTCCAAGACCCTCAGCAATTTTTAAGTCGTCAGTGTGTGTGTGTGTGTGTGTGTGTGTGTGTGGGAAGTTTGGGAATCACTGATCCAGATCATACTATGTAAGCTAGATGGGGGCAGTGTTATTGTTGAAAATGAGATCACATATACACTAGACATCTGAAGCACATGACGTCCCCCAAAGAATCCTGAGAACTTTAGTTTGTGAAGAGTGTTGGGAATTGTGGTTTGGGGAAGCCATGCGCTTTAAATGTGTTGTGTGGTGTGGATATGACCTGACTGGCATTGGCTTTCCAGGGTCTCTGGCATGGGTTTTTACCATCACCAGTGTGGCGTAGTGGTTCGAGTGTTGGACCAGGACCTGGGAGACCAGGGTTTGAATCCCCACACAGCCATGAAGCTCACTGGGTGACCTTGGGCCAGTCACTGCCTCTCAGCCTCAGAGGAAGGCAATGGTAAACCACCTCTGAATACTGCTTAACATGAAAACCCTATTCATAGGGTCGCCATAAGTCGGAATTGACTTGAAGGCAGTCCGTTTCCATTTTTCTACCATATTTTCTTTTTTTTTTTGGCTGAAGATGCCAAGGTTGGAACTGGAGAACTCTAGCATGCAAGCCTGAGCTATGATCCCTAATAGGTTGCAGTGGGTTGAATTCAATGCATCCTACTCAGAGAAGACCAATTGAAGTTAATGAACATGGCTTACTTGGGTCCATTAATTGCAGTGGGTCTACTCTGAGTAGGACTGAGCTGAATACAACCCAGTGTCTTGACTTGCTGGGGTCTGTCCATGCAACAACCTCCAGAGTAGAACAGGAGACATTAGGGCAGCTAAAGTGTCATGAATGACATGGATTCCTCACCTCTTTCATTTTAAAGAGCCAATCCCCACTTCCCATAGATCAAAGTAAGGTCTTTTAGAATGGTAAGGGGCCTTTCTGGTAATGTATGTCACTGAATCAGTTGCAAAGTCTTTATTCCAAGTTATAAAGATTTGTAATCCAGTTTTACAGAATTGTTAAGTAGTGCAATGTTTAAACTTGCCCTAGTCTTTATATTTAACCATGAAAAAGTACGGTTTGGGGAGTTTCTGGTGGTCTTGAATTTTGAGAGGGGTAGCTGTGTTAGTCTCTTGCAGCAAAAACAGAGGCTCCATCTGCACTACACATTTAAAACAGTTTCATACCACTTTAAGCAGTCATGGCTTCCCCCACAAAATCCTGGGGATGGTAGTTTGTTAAGAGTGCTGAGAGTTGTTAGGAGACCCCAGTTCCCTTTGTAGAGCTACAGTTCCCCTCACAGACCCTTGGGGAAAGGGATTGATTGAGAAGCTGCTCTGGGAGGGGAAGCACCTTTCAGCATCCTTAACAAACTACTCTCCAGGATTCTTTGGGGGAGTCATGTCTGTTTATAGTGGTATGATACTGCTTTAAATGTACAGGTCAGATGGGGCCCAGAGTCTTGGGCCGTGCAAACTATGCTTTGACAAGGATCCTCTACAGTCTGGCTTGAGTAAAAGGAAAGGATCCCTGCCTTGGCAGAAAGCAACTTTACTTGGGAATTTCAGAGCACAGTCAATTCCAGAAGGGTTTGCAGGTGCCCAGAAATTTCGCCTTCAGCAGGGATTGGCTCCGCTCATGAACTCTGATTGGGAACTCCCAAGCGGAACCAATCCTAGACCACATTCCCACCATGCATTTACTCCACTTTCAAAAAAATAATGTCTTTCCCCAAAGAATCCTGGGAAAGGTTGTGACGGATGCTGAGAGTTGTTAGGAGAGTCCAATTCCCCTCAACAGAGCTACAATTGCCAGAGTGGCTTAACAGTGAATGTCTCTGTTCCCAGAGAACTCTGGGAATTGTAGCTCTGTGAGGGGAACGGGGTCTCCTAAGACCTCTCAGCACCCTTTAAAAAAACTACACTTCCCAGGATTCTTTGGGGAAGCTACGATTGTTTAAAGTGGAATAAATGTATGGTGTGAATGTGTACCTAGTACGGCTTTTCATTTGGTGAGTTGCTGAATGAATACAAGCTCCAATTGCCAAGGAGCAATGAGGGCATGCTTTAAGGCTCCTGGTGGTTCCTTTGTAGCCATGTCTTTTTCCTGCTCCATACATAATTATTTTTACTAAGTTAAAAGCATTTCTAAACTGCTCTTAAAATCTCTTAACTGATGTACACTATGTACATAATAAAAACTATCCATTTAAACCTGTGACATCAGGTGTAGAGCAGGTGGGCGTTGCTCTGGGAAAATGGCCTTGTGAGCCAAATTAGGGCTGCAGGCCAGAGGTTCCCCACCACTGAGCAAAATGGTAAAGAATCTGTCTGGCCTGTCTGCTTTGAGCCAGATTTGGGCTGAAAACTCCCATCCCCAAGCTTGATACCATGGCTGTGGAGTCGGAAGCAATTTTGGGTGGAGTCGGAGTCGGTAGAATGTACCGACTCCGACTCCTTCATAAATGGCAAATGTATATTAACTAGTAATAACAAATTTACTGTAGTAAAATGGTAGCACAAGGCATTTCATCACCACCACGTGAATCCAGAGGTTGGAAAAGTTACTTTTTTAAACTACAGCTCCCATCAGCCCCAGGGATTGGGCTCGTGGGAGTTGTAGTTCAAAAAAGTAACTTTTCCAACCTCTGGATTCACGTGGTGGTGATGAAATGCCTTGTGCTACCATTTTACTACAGTAAATTTGTTATTACTAGTTAATATACATTTGCCATTTATGAAGGAGTCGGAGTCGGACAGTAGAAAAATAGAGGAGTCGGAGTCGAAGGTCTGGCGTACTGACTCCACAGCCCTGCTTGATACCTTCCTTTCCTTTGTCCTCCCCCTCCCCTGTAAGCCTAACTCATATTTTGAACTCTTCAAAGGTCATTGTAGTAAAATCCTGCATCATCTGTTTGGCTGAAGTGAAGGGTTGAAGTTGTAAGGTAGGGATATGGAACCTGTGGCCATCCAGGTGTTGGCATTGGTTCCCAGAGATTTATAGTAGGTGGCTTCATATCTTGCATGGTTTATTTTTTTTCTTTCACTGGAATGGGGAGGGAGCATAGCACAATGGTAGAACTCGTGCTTTGCATGCTGAAGATCTCAGGTTCAATCCCTGGCAACTCCAGTTGGAAAGATGTTTTACCAATCAGAGTAGACAATACTAGATAGACAAATAGTACAAAGTGGCTCCTTTGCCCTTGTGATCAATGGATATACGGCATGTTAATTCTTTTACAAAGCGAGCACACATAGTTGGGAACTCCACACTGTTGAGGCATAACTCATCTGTGATAATGGAATGATAAGACTGATTAAGGTTGGGCTCCCAAGGGGTCATTGAGCCCTCATTTTTCACCATTTGCTGTGACCCAAATATACCCAGCCTGCTTTTGGATATAAAGGCAAAAAAAATTGAAGTGCAAGAACTAGAAGTTGGATGGCAGAAAATTGTCTCTGAATCTTGCAGTGAAGTTGTCCAGCCAAGTTGTTGTTATGTGCCTTCAAGTCAATTACACCTTACAGAAATGCATATACTAGGGTATTGTGTGCATATAAATAAATATGTTAGAAAATAACACACAAAAATGCATTTTGCAGGCAAAATTGCTTTGTGAAAATGCATATACTAAGCAAAACTACATTCCAAATTGACACTGAAATGTTGACTAACTTTCACGAAGTCTGTTAAAAAAAAATAATCATTTGCAAACTGAGGTGGAAAACTGAACTTAAGAAAGGAGAAACGGAGAGAAACAGAAACTGACATATTCTCCCAGTGGTGGCTGGTGCCCTTTGAGACTGGTGGGGCGTAAGGCAGGGAGCCCAACAGTAAGTGGAGCCAGAGCCAATGGCAGACGGAACCATCTAATTCTAGTTTTGTCCCCATCCTCCTCCTTGTTGAATTATATAAGGGGCAACACTGACACTAAGAAGGAGCAGGCTAACAGGCAGGCAGGCAGCACAAACTCAGGTTGGTGGGGCATTACCCCAATGGCCAGCCCTCACTGTATTCGCCCATCCCTAGTGGTGACCACACCCATCACTAGCATGCAACTCCTGGAGAGGTTGCACACAGGTTGAAAAAGGTTTACCTGACTTCATTTAATCCAGCTGTCTGTTCAATAAGCCACAAGTCCATCTGTTTAAATCCAGGGCCTACTAACCTACCTACAGAAAGGCTTCTGTATGTGACCCACTTCTAAATGGACCTACAGCTCAAATTGTGGTTTGTGAAAGTGGGTTTATAGAATCATAGAATAGTAGAGTTGGAAGGGGCCTATAAGGCCATCAGGTCCAAACCCCCCCCCCCCGCTTAGTGCAGGAATCCAAATTAAAGCATCCCCGACAGGTGGCTGTCCAGCTGCCTCCAGTGTTGGAGAGCCCACCACTTCCCTAGGTAAATTGGTCCACTGTTGTACTGCTCTAACAGGTAGGACGTTTTTCCTGCTATTTAGCTGAAATCAGACTTCCTGTAACTTCTAACTTATCATTATCTCATATTCATTGCATTTGTATTTCCCAAGGGAAGTACCTAATTCTAGGTGCACGGGGGTATCATTTTGGATTAATATGATTGTGTGTGGTGATGACAAAGTGTACAGGAGGAAAGGCTTGGGATGGTGTTGAAGGGAATGGGGCTATATCCAACTAAGTCCTACTTGGAGTAGACCCATTGAAATTGAGGAACCTAAGTTTGTCAATTTTGGTGGGTTTACTGTGAATAGGACTAGTGCTGGATACACCCATCCTTCCCACCTCATAATAAACTTGTTTGCCTGAACATGGTGAGGGTTTAGAGTGGGAGGGGGGCCATGCATGTAAGCCCCACTCCGGACACCCCTGTGCTTGCAGACTGCTCTTCAGTCCTTGAAGGTTCCGCTTCAGTCTGAAGGGAGCTTCTGAGTGTGTTGTGTTCCCTTATCAGTGCGCCCAGTCAAGCGGAGGTTTCTGTGCAATGGCGGCTGGTGCCCATTGAGACTTGCGGGTCAGAAAGTGGGGAGGTGAAGGGTAGATGAGCCAGAGCCAATGACAGGCAGAGCCAACTCATTCTAGATTTGCCCCTATCCTCCTTGCTGGATTCTACAAGGGGCAGCACATTGAGATTAAGGAGGGGGAGGCTGACAAGTCATTGCCAACCCCTGGACTGGATATAAGGCAGGCAGGTAAAGACATATGTAGGCAGTGCCCATTTGCTGTAATGGGCCAATGGGCTTTCAGATGAATGTGCATAGAAGCCCCCTTCAGTCCTTGGCACCCCTGGGATTATCGATACCTATGGGATTGTTTAGGCTCAGTGATGGCAACTTATCCAAGACCACCGGCTCAGCTTTTGGGCTCAGGCAGGGACCTGAAGCGGCTCTCATTGTCCAGAATATTGTTGTGCCACACTCTGGCTATATGCTAACAATGGGACCACTGCCAAAAATGGCACCCTGTTTCATTCTTCTGCCCACCCTCCCCTTAGTAATGCCTAGACAAGCTTTCTCTGTTTCCTGACGTCATGATTCCATACGTTTCCCTACCGGTGGCAGGAAGTGATGTAGAGCAGGGTTCCTTGCGATACTGGGATATTGGGTCCATTTCTTTAGATCGGCCTTCTCCAAGTTGGTGTCCTTCAGATGTTTTGGACTACCACTCTAATCAGCCCCAGCCAATGTATAGGTTTGCACTCTTGGTGAGTAGATTGGTGGTTTTCAAATGAGCAAAAAAGTGGAAGACCACCTGACAATGGTGGCTAGCGCCTCTTTGGGGCTGGTAGGGCAGACAGCAGGGAGGCCAACAGTAGGTGGAGCCAGAGCCAACTAGTTCTAGGTTTGTTCCCATCCTCCTCCCTGCTTAGACTACAAGGAAGAGGAAGCTGACAACCTGGACTGGGTGGAAGAAGGAAGCCGGGTAGGGATTGGCTGGGGGCGGACTGAGGGTGGAGGCCACCAACTTGGGGAAGGTTCATCTAGATGTTGTTTGGGCATGTGAAAGACACACAGGGCTTCTCACTCTTTGCCATCTTTGTGAAATGATCATTCCACTGAAACTCTCAAAATACCTCTTGGCCTCTGGATTTGGCTGGCCTGTCCATGTGCTGACGCAGACTGAGCCACTAATAATGTTAGCTGGCTCTGCGGGGCTATGTACTGTAAATGATTTTTGCCATACCATATGCTATGGGAGAGACTATATTTAGGCATGCTGAAGTTTGAGTCTTTGCTTTAAATTTCCTGGTTTCTTGCCAGGCCTTGGAACTCTCTTAACCCTCTGCAATTTCCTCTTTATGTTAGCAGTGCTTGTAGGATCTGCAGGGGGTTTTTTTGTCTTCTCTTTCCAGCTCTTGGGCTTCTTATGCAAAAGCTACGTCTTTAATAATTATGCTTGTTGCCTGATGAGACTTTTACTTTCATTTATTGAATGTTCTTCGTTAAATATTCTTGAGGCTGCTGTTTGTTTGTTCAGCCCCCCCCCCCCCATTACCAAGGACTTAATAGTAAACATTAATTCTTTAAGTCTAACAGCCTGATTGTGGAGTTTGATAAGCAAAAATTTATGGACTTGGGTGCACTTCAGTGTGATCCTAGATGTGCCTATTCGGAAGTGAGCTCCACTGAGTTCACTGGGGCATACTCCCAGGTAAGTAGTAGTATTGTTTATGAATTTATATACCACAT
This sequence comes from Rhineura floridana, assembly GCF_030035675.1. NCBI lineage: Eukaryota > Metazoa > Chordata > Lepidosauria > Squamata > Rhineuridae > Rhineura > Rhineura floridana. Next base: position 14,963,741 of record NC_084493.1, on the reverse strand, counting down.
ACATGCTGGAATGGCTTCTAAGCCACTTCTAAGTATTGTAGGATTGCAGCCTAACTGTGCCTAAGATAGCAACCATGCAGTGCAATCCTATGCATGTTTACTCAGAAGCAGAGATGTGAAGGCCCAGAAAAATTCAGGAAAACGTCCCCCCCTTTTTTTCGAAGCCTTTTTTGTTTTTTTTCTGAAAAATTGGAAAAATTGAAAAAAATGAAGAAAAATGGATTATGGAATGTTTTATTTTAGCATGATGAACAAAATGTTTCATTGCATCTTGGTCCCCCCCCCCTTTTCTCAGTTTTTTCTATGGGAATGGATGCTTTATGTCTGCTTGACACTGGAGGACTAGCGGAGACATAAATAATTTTCTTTGTTATTAATGTTGATGGCTTCTTCTGGTTTTTTAAAAATTGTTTTTTGCCTGCTCCTCATAAACTAGCAAAATGAAAGAGGTTTCCTGCAGTTCAGGTATTCCTTACAGTTCAGGATCTTGTAGATCCGTTTGTTAACAAAAAAAAGTTAAAATCTTAAAAAATAAATTCAGTTTGTAATAATTGAATAAAATGTACAGAATTACCAAATGTGATAATTCTGTGCCAAACCAACTTGTACATGATTACATTTGATGTTCCTGAAGTAACAAAGTGACTTTCAATCTGTAAAAAGTGCTAATATTGCATTTTTCAATTTTTCTGAAAATTTTGGTTTTTTTATGGTTTCAAAATTTCCGGAAATTTTACATCTCTGCTCAGAAGCAAGGCCCCTTATTCAGTGAGTCTTAGGCTGCAATCCTATACTCACTTACCTGGGAGTAAGGTCTGCTGAGCTCCGTAGGGCTTGCTTCCGGGGTAGCAGACCAACATGGCAAACGGTTCTCTGGGCAGTGGATTTCAGTGAATTAGCTATAAATTTGATTCATTTTGTTTTTAAGACTTGGGTGGAAGCATGGAAATGAGCACTTTTCAGTACTGCTCTATAATCCCGGGATGCCTCAAGCTTTCTCTGTTGTTTCATCTTTCGAAGGTTTGGCTCCTTCAGTGTGTAGGTATGTCTGTCTTGCCTCACCCTGTACAGGTTTCTGCTCGTTCCCCCCCCCCCCATTATTTATCTGGAATGTGTGAAAGGAAGTTTATTTATCTACCAGTGAAAGGTACTACAAGTGTATTTTGCAATGCAGAAATAGTGTGGGGTAGATTATCATCATTATCGTTATTGTTGTTATTTTTTTGGCAATAGTATGATCCATTAACCAAAACCAAAGAGAGAGACCCTGAGCCTTCTCGCTCCTTCTTTGGCAACTTCTGCCTCGGAACAGAAAGCAAAAGTTAATGCTTTTTTTTCTTTGTTCACCTATGACACATTAGCTTGGCAAATTAGGAAACATGTTTTTAACTTCTGTTCGAACAAAACAAGCTTGCAAAGTCTGCATTCCAGGTCGGTCCTAGTTGATCCAGCAGCTGAACTTAGGCTGCAGTGCTAGAAGCATTTCCTTGAGGAGTAAGCGCCTTTAAAAATGATGACCCTTGCTTTGAAGTAGACAGGTATCAGATTGCACTGTCAGTGAGTACATTGGTGGTTTTCGTATTTTAAAAGTAGCCAAAGTGGACGACTGCTTAACCACAGTGGCTTTGCCTGTTGGGGCTGGTAGGGCGGAAGGCAGGGAGCCCAACAGTAGGTGGAGCCAGAGCCAATGATGGGAGGAGCCAACAAATTCTAGGTTTGTCCTCTTCCCTGCTGAGTTCTACAAGGGCGCAATACTGAAACTACAAGAAGGAAGCTGACAACCTGGGCTGGGTGGAAGAAGGTAGCCCGCTGGGGACTGGCTGGGGGCAGGCTGAGGTTAGTGGGGCAGTATCCCATTTGCCCTAACAGACCAGCTTCCCCTGTGCTTGGGGAGTTTAGCAGGGGGCAAAAGATTTTCAAAATCTGATGAATAAATGGAACACAATAGGCATTTTGAGAGTTCATATATCCCAACCTATGGCTTTGTGGTCTCAGCTTATATATGTGTGACGAATCCAGTGAACATCAACAGCACAATCTTTATTGTATGCACTTGGGCATACTCCAAGGTAAACATGCAAGTTTGTACTTTGTTAGCTCCCTGGACGTTCATAGATTTTAATTATATATATTTTTCCAAAAATAAGATACAATTTTTTCAAAAGTAAAATAATTGGATGCAGGACTGTAGCTTTAGTGCTACTGTTGGAGGCAGTATGTCTGAATGCCAGCTACTGAGAATCACAAGTGGGGAAGGTGCTGTTGCACTCAGGTCCTGCTTGTGGGCTTCCCAGAGGCATTGGGTTGGCCACTGTGAGAACAGGATGCTGGACTAGATGGGTCTTTGGCCTGATACAGAAGGGCTCTTATATTCTTAGGTTTTTAGTGACACTCGGATGCATGTATTCAGTGTATCTTTCATAAGGACAGCTGTATCATTTCCGTGGTCACACTGGCCAGAAGTGACTGGTTACAGAATCTTGAAAATTTCAGAGTTGATTAAAAAAACAACCACTCTGGATTTATTAGTTGCCTTTTTCACAAGTGACCCAAGTGATAGATTCTGTGTCTATCCTTTAAAGTTGCAGATATTTAAGTTTCAAACAATGTAGGCCAGCCTTTGCCAACCTAGTGCCCTCTAGATGTTTTAGACCAGCCTTTCCCAACTAGTGGGCCACCAGATGTTGCCGGACCACAACTCCCATCAGCCTCAGCCAGCATTGCCAATGGTCAGGAAAGATGGGAATTGTGGTCCAACAACATCTGGTGGCCCACTAGTTGGGAAACGCTGTTTTAGACAGAACTCCCATTATCCCTGACCATCATCCATGATGCCTGGCTGGGACTGATGGGAGTTGGTCTAAATCAGCCTTTCCCAACTAGTGGGCCACCAGATGTTGTTGGACCACAATTCCCATCTTTCCTCACCATTGGCAATGTTTGCTGAGGCTGATGGGAGTTGTGGTCCAGCAACACCTGGTGGCCCACTAGTTGGGAAAGGTTGGTCTAAATCATCTGGAGAACTCCAGGATGGGCAAGGCTATGACATAGACCAGGGCTCACCAACCTTTAAAAGCCCATGGACACATTTTATTTTTGAATAAGAACTGTGGGCACTGGGTAAAAGTCTACTCCAGCAGAACTAATCTGAGCTTTAAAAAGCACATAGAGGGGGAAAAAAAGGAAGTAGGAAAGAGTGTCACTCTTCCAACTTCCTCCTTCAGCTCTGTGTACTTTTCAAGAGGGGAAAGGCAACCACCCTCACCACCTGGAGACCAAGGGGGCAGTGAGTGGGGGAGGGGCTCAGTTTTCAAGGAGAGGACCTTAAGGGCACCATTGTGCCCATGGGCGCTCCGTTGGTGACCCTTGAATAGGCAGTACCAAGTGAACTCTTGGCAACTGAGGGCAAAAAGAGCTTTAGTGTTGCGCAGTATTTGCCTTTCCTTACGAAAATGTTATGCAAATATGTGTGATTTATAGCTCTGGGAATGTGCATCCCATAATCACAGGACTTGGGGGATGGGTATATTCTTGCCATTAGTTTGCCAATGTAACTGCATTCACTCTAGACCACTATACTTGCGTTTGACAGCTTTGCAACCAATTTAGAATCAAGAATTAAACCATTGCTGCTTATAGTAGGGTGCATGTTATCACTAGGCCCATGGTTAATGTTTATATATGCACTTTGGCCCAGATACGTATTAAAATGCATGAAAAGAACATTATTTCTGTCTCTTCCTGTGAAATATTCATTAACTGAGATTTGCATCCTGCTCTAGTTTGCAGATGTAGGAAAGCTGCCTTGTATTGAGTCAGGCCCTTGGTCTATCTAACTCAGCATTGTCCACACTGACTGGCAGCGACTCTCCAGGGTTTCAGCCAGGAGGCTCTCCCGGCCCCACCTAGAGATACCCGGGATTGAACCTAGGACCTTCTGCATGCAAAGCAAATGCTCTGCCACTTAGCCCCAGCACTTCCCCAAAGGGGAGGATCTAGGATCGTTTACACAGAGCTTCTGCCTCTTTGGAAGCCTTCCAGTTTGTGGGAGGACCCGGTTCTGCTACGGTCAGCTGGAGGACTCTGTTCCGGCCCTGTCTGCCATTGCCTGCCCTTGAGCAGCTGTGGATTCTTACAGCCCTGGAGAAGGACAAATTGCTGTGGCTGCCTGTTCACTTACTGCACTGTGAGAACTCTCCTTGCTGTGAGAGGGTGAGTAGGCAAATGGTAGTGTGGGTAAGTGGACTGGAATGGGCCTCCCAAGCTGACAGCAGCTCCAGAAGCAGAAGCTGCTCCTTTCCCCTCATTTTATCATTCCTTGAATTAATTAGTTGCCGTTTGCTGAAGTTTCCCTGCAATTTAGAATAAAAGTGGTTTTAAAAGCATCCGGTATACTGTAATCAATGCCAATATTGGTTACAACCTTTTCCAGCTGGCAGGTCATTCTATTATTTATTTATTTGATGTACGTCTTGCCCTTCCTCCCAGAAGGAGTTCTCTGCACCCTGCCCTGCAGGCCATTTTGACAGGTGGGAGGGGCCACCTACCTGTCCATTGCCTGATGTCACCATGACATCAGGTGACCCAAAGCAAAACACAAAGTTCCTTTTGCAGGTGCAGCTTCAGCAGCTTTGAGATCCTTTGCATTGCTGGCTTGAATTCATGCAAAGGAATACTTGCGCTTAAAAGCACGCCCCAGTTGAAGGCTTGCTGTAAGCCCTGATCAGCTGCACTATTGAGTTTTTCATCAGGGACTCTGTAGCACAGATCCCAGCAGGCTTTCTATCACCATTGATCAGTGCTGACAGCAAGCCCACTTTAGCCAGGGGTTGCTGCTGATCCCACAGGGCTTGCTGTCACTGCTGATCAGCTGATTGGCACTGACAGCAAGCCCTGCCAAAGAAGGAGTGCACTTTACGGCTCCTAATTATTTGTTGGCAACTGCGTCTCTATCTGCCCTGCACCTGATGTCAGGTGTGGGGTAGACGATTGTGATTTGGGAGAAATGGCCTTGTGGGCCAAACTGTAGCCTGTGCCTAATTCGGCCCGTGGGCTGGAGATTCCCCATCCCTGGGTTAAAACGACAGCAGCAAAATGAACCACAACAAAGCTGGTGAAAACTAAGGAAGCCAAAGGGTCTACAAGCAAAAAACCATTGCCATCAGAGATTGCCATTGCTAACAGCGAACAAAAAAAAATTACGTTTTAAATATTCAGCTGGTGAAAGACATTTAAATGATTAAAAAGCCTGGGAGAAAACAAGGCTTTGCCCGACACCAAAAAGAGATTAAAGTGAGTGGCCAGGCAAACCTCTGACCTCCCGGTGTGAACCAGGCCTCAGTGAAATTGCTTTCCACAGATTTGCTTTTGGTGACCACACTTGTATGATCTACTTACAAAAAAACTAAAATAAAAAAAACCACAGCTCGGTAGATCATGCAGTCGCTGTCGTCTCCAGTTAGAAAGATCAAGTAGCAGGTGGAAAGACTTGGGGGGGGGCATCATATCTTGCTCTCTGTGGCATACTAGCAAAGCGCCCCTGCCCGCCCCCATCAAGGTGCATAGTAACCAGCCAAGCTATTTGGGCATAACCCCCCCCCCAAAGCATCTGCTCCCCTTTCTCTGGAAGCTAAAAGCACAATAATATATGAAATAACAATTTGCTGCCCTTTCAAGAAACCAAACTTAGCTGCCTGTTGCAGCCACCTCGCTCCCTAATGGCAGGGTTGGCTCGATTAAAGAGTTAGCTTTTTTTAAAGGCTTCAAAATGACAAACCAGTTCTGGGGAGAGAGAGCGAAAATGCTGCATCTTGCCCAAGCTCGGAGAGGTTTTCCTAGAAGTAAGTATGTTTGTGGGCCTGTCAGACCACACCCTTTCCCTTCCCACTAATTTCCTGCTGAAGTCATGGTTTGAAGGCCTCTCAAGCCATTTCAGTCCCCCCCCCCCGTGTGAGTGCACGCGTGCACTTATTCATTGCTGGCGGGCCAAGTTTTGCTTTCATGGCCTAAAAAGCTAGATTTTGGCCTCTACTTATTAATGAAGGCAATCCCCTGGTGAAGGAGAAGAATCTAAGCTGTCCCCCTGCCTTTTCCAGTGCCAGCCCCCCCCCATCTGCTGCTCTGCAGTTACACAGAAGGGATCCCCTTGTCCAGCTCTTGCTAAAATGTAGCACGTGTCTGTGTGTGCGCACAATCCGGCAAATGTCGTGTGTGAATAAGCTGTTCAGGCTGGTTTGGAACAGCTTTTGAATTCCATTTTCTATGCACTCCGGCCTGCAAAGCCCGGTAAAAAGGGAACAAGACAGTTTTTCAGCTTTAAGTCTAAGGCTGCTGCCTTCAACGAATCCCTTCTGCCTTGCTTAAGAGCTGGCAAGCACCTTGAACATTTGCAGGTCTGGGGATGTTGAGGAGCCAGCTCTGGGTTGCTATCTTCGATTCAAGCCGATCTAAGCAGTGATTTTTTTTTAAAAGGTTTAAAAGGTTAATGAACTCAGAAACCTGCGTGGAAGCCTGCAGAAACGAAGCAGCAGGTATATAATTTGAGACACATTTTAGAATATTTTCATTAGTGCAAGTGTATGTGCAATGTTGACTTATTTTCTTCCAGTCTGAATTGTTGCAAGCGCGTGCCCCCCTGTTTGTTGTGGGGCGGGAGAGGAGGGGGAAACAGGACTCTGTGCTGAATCCAGATGCTACTGTTTCTTAAGAAAGCGTGTGTTGCAGGGAGCAGGTCGATTTCACAGAAAGGCAGGCACTGTTAAAACTGTGCAGTTTCTTGCTTTCTTAATTGTTTCCCCAAAGTGAGTTCTGAATTTGTATGAAACAGTCCACGGTAAGGGTAGAGAGGCATCTTGCATAATTTACTGCCTTTAAAAAAATAATTATGGGTGCAGCAGTTAATCAGCACAACTTTTGCAGTCAAGGCTGTGCAGGTGTGCACCAAAAATGTATTGGCTGCAGAATTCAGCTTTCTGAAAATCTAAGTTTTCATTTTCCTTTAAAAGCAAGCTTCTGTTCCTTATATGTTAGGAAGTGTGGGAGCAGCAATGCCTTATGAAACATCAGAAGCCAGAAGGGTGGATGAATAGAAGCTTTCCAATGGTCTTGAAGGGGTGTGTGTGAATGGAATCAAATGCTCTGCTTTCCTTTGCCTCTTCCTGTGATTTAACACCATAATAGGTAATGAAAAATGGGAAATGATGTGTGTTTCAGGCACAGTGCCTTTAGGGGAGGACTTTGAGGCGTCCTATCCTGTCCTGTTCTCCTTAGGTCCCAGGTTGCAGGGGAATTTCCAGATAACAGAGGTATTGTGGATACAGGCAGCAGCAGACCAGTCCATGATCCGATCTCAGGCAAGCAGAATCCACGGTGCTGGTAGAAATACACTGTCCCAGTGGCTCTTCCAGCCTGGCACTGAGGCCTTTGAGCTGGAACCACATCCAGGATCCAGCTGAATTTCATAAGTAGTTGTCAAAGAGAGTCTCCTTGGGAGGAGGATCTTATTCATGGGGAGATCTTGACGCCCGAATCTTTCCTTGAAGGCTGGCACTTCTCCTTACGGGGTGGATTTTCAGCTGTCTTTTAAGGTGCGGTTGGTCACATGGGCTTGGGGGTCCATTTGAGCTCAGGTTCTGAAGCGGAACTCTCCTGCTGCATGGATCCTCCCCCTGCCGCAACAGCATCATCTGAGAGTCCTGACTCCTCCTTGTCCCCAAATCTAGTTGGGTCCTGGGCTTCATTAAATAGCAGGGACTCCAGGTTGTCCTCTGATGAGGAATCCTCTAGCTAAGGCATGACACAGCCTGTTCAGCAGTGTGAGGGTACCCAAACACAATAGGGCCAGTTTACCACATTTTGAAATAAGGCTGCACGTCCACGATACATTTGAAGCACATGATTTTTTCCTTCGAAGAATCCTTAGTTTGTTAGAGGTGCTGGGAATTGTAGCTCTGTGAGAATTAATGCTGGAATTACAGTTCCCAGCATCCTTTGGGGAAAGTCATGCACTTTAAATGTAGGGTGAGTACGGAGCCTAATGTACATTGCTATGTAAAGGGTGTGTGCGTGCGTGTATGACCATTAAGCCCAGCGTCTAGAATTTCATCGGACTTGTGGATGGGCCACAAATATGGCAAACCAAGAAGTAGCAGCAGTGAAATGTTTCTAAGGGTGGAAACACACTCACTGTTCTGCCGGTTCTAGTGCATCTCCACCTCTCTCTTCTGAAAACGACTCTGGTCAGGGCCCACCCCTTTTTACTGTAAAACCTGGTGGGATTTTTAAAACTCAGCTTCCAAGAGATTTTGCAACTGATTGGCAGATCAACCCATTCCCCCTCCAGGTGTGGAAGTAATGGAAAAACTTTGTTCTGGCGACTAGTGTGTTTACAGCCTTAGTTACTGACTGAGAGCCTGGCCAGAACGTGTGTTTAATTTAAGGAAGGACTGGGTGTGCCTAAAGGGAGGATCCTCTTTGTTCCTCCCTGGGGAGTAGTTTTAATATTTCAGACGCTTTGGGGTTTTGTTTTGCTCTCAGCCGAGGAGGCCATTTGGGAACCCTGGATAATAATCAGTGCTACTCCTACTCAGAGTAGACCCATTGAAGTTAATAGACATGCCTGGCTTAGGTAGGGCCATTGTTTTATTTTTTTAATTACATTTGTATTCCACCCTTCCTCCCAGAAGGAGCCCATTAAATTCAGTGGGTCTACTCTAAGTAGGACTTAGCTGAATATATTCTCCTTATTGTCGGAAGGCAGAGCTGGGGTCCCAATCCCGGGGAGCTGGATCCCGGAGAGTTGGGAGAAGAGTATTCGGATGGATGGCAGAGGGAAGGGGGAGGAACTTCCCCCCTTTGGAGCGAAGACGAAACAGAGGAACTGCCAGTGATAAGGTCGCTTAGCAACGGGGAGCCTGAGCCCTCCCTGGACATTCTCACGCCTCCCCCTCTTTCAGGCTCAGAGCAAGAGGGGAAAGAGGGAGGGCTGCTCACAGCCGAAAAGCGGGGAGGCAGTTTACCATCAGCCCCTCCCCTATCCCCCATCCTGGAATTGGAAACTTCAGAAGAGGAGGGGGTGATGCTTCCCCCCTCACCGCGCACACGCAGACAGCTGAAAAGACAGGAGAGAAGGGGGGAAGGTGGGCAGTACCTGAGGGGCAGTTAAGGAGGAGCGAAAGATTGCGCGCCCGTTTGGCCCCTTCTTAAAGAACAGGCGGGAAGAAGTCCCTTGCTCTGTCAACTTTCTCCCAATGCCGCAGAACCTGTATCCCTGTATTGCTTCATGAGAAAACGCAGTCTTTGTTTGGACATTACCCTAATAAAACACGAATTAACTACAGCCGTTGGTCTGGTTCCTGAGTCACATCCTGGGCCTGACAGCTTGACAGAGCCACCTAAATCACCCTCAACGCACTTGACTGGGACAAGATGTCAAAGGAAGCAGCGGGGGGGACGAACCCCACTTCTGAGATGGAAGAAGTGAAACTCTTCAGGACTAAGGTAGCTGATTTGCAGACGGATGTTCAAGCCCTGCTAGCAGCAGTCAAGGCGCTGAAGACTGATAATCAAACCTTGAAGGCCACGATAGACCAGATGTGAACAGCCCCTCCAGCTGCCGTAGTGAAGGTTCCCATTGGATTGCCCCCAAAATACGTGGGACAAAGTGATCAGTTGGCAACCTTTGTGGCTCAATGTGAGTTATATCTGGATGTCAGGCACACGGAATTTCCAGACGATGGGGCTAAAGTAGCTTTCGTGATTAGCCTCCTGGAGGGAGAAGCTGCAAAATGGGTGACTCCGTATCTCGTGAGAAAGGATACTGTCTTAGGAAGGTACAGAGGATTTATACAGGAGATGACCGAGATGTTTCAAGACCTGCAAAGGGCTGAAACAGTAGCGCGGCAACTAGGCGCTCTGAAGCAAGCTAAAGGGACTGTTTCCGAGTACACTAACGCTTTTAAAATTCTGTCCCAGGAAACTGGTTACAGTGACGCCGCCCTGATGTTTATGTACCGGAGTGGATTAAATGCTGAAATCCTGGATGAGTTGGCCAGGACCTCCCCCCCCGCTGACCTACCAGGGCTCATCCGGCTATGCCTACAGATAGATCACCGGATGGAAGGAAGGCGCCTGGAAAGGAAGCAGGAGGTCCCGAGATACTCAGCCTCGGCATCCCGCAACAAGACCCTTCCCACTGCAGGGATGGCAGGTAATGCAACTGAGGGACAGGGAGGGGCTAGGCCAAGACTGTCGGAAGAAGAAAAGGAAAGACGACGCCGGGAACGTTTATGCTTTTATTGTTCAAAGCCGGGCCATGTGGCCAGAGACTGTGGACTGAAAGGGGGGAAAGCCGAGCCGTCGGGAAACTAGAACACCCAGTCCACGTGCAGGCTGGTGGACTGGGGGCAGCGTTGTATAAAGGCCCCCCAACGATCCAACCTCCCTCAAAGGGGGTGTTGGTCTTTCCTATTCGGATTACAACTTCCAGAGGAGTGGTGTTTAATTCCACTGCCTTAATTGACAGTGGAGCCTCCACAAATTTTATTGATGCAAAGTTAGTCAAGCGTCATGGAATTTCCCGGTGGAAACTGGACGCTCCCCTAGCTGTGGAGACTATCGATGGGAGACCCCTGAAGTCAGGAGGGGTGACACAAGCCACGGAGGAAGTGAAACTTCAAATCCCTGGGCACGAAGAGTTCATTTCGCTATACGTGTCAGATCTCTCGAACTTTGAGGTGATTCTGGGAATGCCCTGGCTAGCAAAGCATGAACCCAAAATAAGTTGGAAGGAGGCGGTGGTGTGGTTCACCTCACAGTATTGCCAGGAGAACTGTCAACCTGAAGGAATCAAGAACACCCTAGCGGGGGCAGTGCAAGAGATCGAGCAAGTGACCCTGCCGCCAAAGTATGAAGAATTCAAAGATGTGTTTGATGAAAAAGAGGCAGAGACTTTACCCCCCCACTGCCCTTACGACTGTGCGATTGACCTAGTGCCAGGAGCCAGCATCCCATCAGGGAGAATCTACTCTCTCACAGAGAATGAGAGGGAGGCCCTGAAGGAATTCCTGGATAAAAACCTGAGGCGAGGATTCATACGCCCCTCACAATCCCCTGCTGGAGCGCCACTATTGTTTGTGAAAAAGAAGGGGGGGAAACTCAGACCCTGTAACGACTATCGTGCATTGAACCAGATCACCATCCCCAACAGCTACCCGCTGCCCCTGATCTCAGAGTTGCTGGACCGACTGCGCTCTGCAAAAATCTTCACGAAGTTGGATTTGAGAGGAGCGTACAATCTGATCAGAATGAAGGAGGGAGATGAATGGAAAACAGGATTCTTGACCGCTTACGGACAGTATGAATACCTGGTCATGCCGTTCGGGCTTTGTGGAAGTCCAGGAATTTTTCAAAAATTCATGAACGATGTGTTTAGAGACTTGTTGGACACGTATGTAATCTGTTACTTAGATGATATCCTGGTGTTCTCAAAGAACCAGGAAGACCACCAGCATGTGAAGACGGTGTTGAAGAGACTGAGAGAAAATCACCTGTATGCTAAATTAGAGAAATGTGGATTTGACCTCAAGTCTCTAGACTTCCTTGGATATCGAATCTCAGCGGAAGGCGTGGAGATGGACCCAGGGAAAGTAAGCTGCATATTGGACTGGGGCCAACCTGTCACCAAAAAGGATGTACAACGGTTTTTGGGGTTTGCCAATTATTACAGAAAGTTCATTCCAGGGTTTTCCAAATTAACAGCTCCTCTGACTGACTGTTTAAGGGGGAAGAAGAAGTTTCAATGGACAGAGAACGCCACCGAGGCCTTTGAGGAGCTGAAGAGAAGGTTTGCTACTGAGCCCATTCTGCGCTTTGCTGATCCGAACCGCCCTTTCGTAGTGGAAGCAGATGCTTCAGATTTTGCCATCGGGGGGGTCCTGCTACAATTAGACCAAGAAGGGAAGGAGCTGCACCCCTGTGCGTACTTCTCTCGGAAGTTAAAGCCTGCAGAGAAGAGCTACACAGTTTGGGAGAAGGAGCTGCTGGCCATCAAGGACTCTTTTGAAAACTGGAGACAATACCTAGAGGGGACCTCTCATCGAATTGAAGTGCGCTCCGACCACAAGAATCTTGAAAGCCTCCAAACCGCCAGAAAGCTGAACCAGAGACAGATAAGATGGTCCCAGTTCTTCACTAGGTTTAACTTCCAGATTACTTACCATGCCCAAGCCAAAAACCAGAGAGCGGATGCCTTATCCAGACAGCCACAATACAAAGAAAGTGAATCTGAGGACCAGCCTCAGTACGTAATCCCGCCAGAGAAATTAACGTTGGGAGTATGCCAGCCTTCATGGGAAGAGGAACTCAAAAAGGCACAACAAGAAGATGCAGACATGCTAAAATATCAGCAGGAGACGGGACAAGGTCAAGATTCAGAAGTAACCTTTCACTGGAGAAATGGACTGTTATGGTTCAAAACCGCCAGATATGTGCCAGAAGGGGAATTAAGGCTCAGAATCCTACGCCAGTGTCATGATTCCATCACAGCAGGACACTTTGGGATTTACAAGACCGTTCAGAACGTGGCCAAGGACTTCTGGTGGCCTAAAATGCGTCGGGATATTGAGAGTTATGTAAAGTCCTGCTCTGTCTGTCTGCAGACAAAAACACAAACAGGGACACCAGCAGGACTGTTACAACCGTTGCCTGTCCCACACGAACCCTGGAAGGACCTCTCCATGGATTTTATAACTGATCTACCCAAGTCCCAAGGAATGACAGCCATCTTAGTAGTGGTGGATCTACTTACCAAAATGGCACACTTTCTTCCTTGTGCAGGGGCCTTAGAGGCTAAAGAAACGGCCAAGTTATTCATAAAAGAAGTCTACCGGCTGCATGGATTGCCAAACAGCGTAGTCTCAGACCGAGGAACTCAGTTCACAGCCAAATTTTGGAGAGCAATGTGGAAACAGTTGCAGACGGAATTAAAACTCTCCTCCGCCCATCACCCCCAGACAGATGGGCAGACGGAACACTTGAACGCCGTTTTGGAAAGATATTTACGAAGTTATGTGTCCTATCAACGGACTGACTGGGTATCATATTTGCATTTTGCAGAGTTCGCCTACAACAATTCTCTGCACTCCAGCACTCAACAAACCCCGTTCTTCACTAATTATGGATTCCATCCTAAAGTCTTTCTAAGCAGCTCAGAAGGAATGCTGGTACCGGCAGCTGAGAACTTCCTTAAGGAATTGCAAGCGGCGCAACAGACACTGAAACAGCAGTTAAACGAAGCCAAAACGGAGTACAAGCGAGTTGCTGACCTGCACAGGAAGGAGGGCCCCCCCCCTTCAACCGGGAGACCAGGTATGGCTGTCCACCCGCTTCCTCCAGATGCCGGGCAAATGTAGAAAATTACAAGACAAGAGGGTGGGTCCTTTCGAAATAGAAACTCAAATCAATCCCGTGGCATACCAACTGAAGCTGCCTGACACGTTTAAAATACATCCTGTGTTCCATCGATCCCTCTTAACGAAAGCCACCCCTCCCAGTGAGTTACGGCCGGAGGATCCTCCCGGAGCTCCACTCCTGGTAAATGAGCAGCTTGAGTTTGAAGTTGAGGAGATCTTAGATTCCAGGATCAGACGCCACAAGCTGCAGTACTTGATTCACTGGAAAGGCTATGGGGTGGCTGACAGATCATGGGAAGATGCAGCTGATGTGCATGCTCCAGAATTGGTAAAACTTTTCCATCAACGTTTTCCCCACCGTCCCAAGCCAGACAAGGGGAGGGGGGCACAGCCTGGGAGGGGGGATGGTGTCGGAAGGCAGAGCTGGGGTCCCAATCCCGGGGAGCTGGATCCCGGAGAGTTGGGAGAAGAGTATTCGGATGGATGGCAGAGGGAAGGGGGAGGAACTTCCCCCCTTTGGAGCGAAGACAAAACAGAGGAACTGCCAGTGATAAGGTCGCTTAGCAACGGGGAGCCTGAGCCCTCCCTGGACATTCTCACGCCTCCCCCTCTTTCAGGCTCAGAGCAAGAGGGGAAAGAGGGAGGGCTGCTCACAGCCAAAAAGCAGGGAGGCAGTTTACCATCAGCCCCTCCCCTATCCCCCATCCTGGAATCGGAAACTTCAGAAGAGGAGGGGGTGATGCTTCCCCCCTCACCGCGCACACGCAGACAGCTGAAAAGACAGGAGAGAAGGGGGGAAGGTGGGCAGTACCTGAGGGGCAGTTAAGGAGGAGCGAAAGATTGCGCGCCCGTTTGGCCCCTTCTTAAAGAACAGGCGGGAAGAAGTCCCTTGCTCTGTCAACTTTCTCCCAATGCCGCAGGACCTGTATCCCTGTATTGCTTCATGAGAAAACACAGTCTTTGTTTGGACATTACCCTAATAAAACACGAATTAACTACAGCCGTTGGTCTGGTTCCTGAGTCACATCCTGGGCCTGACACTTATATAGAATGCTGCCTTGAGTTCCATGAAGGAAAAAAAGGAAATATTAATGTACTAGATCAGGGGTGAGTGTTGGACTACAACCTGGAAGACCAGGGTTCAAATCCTCACACAGCTATAATAATAATAATAAACTTTATTTCTACCCCACCCTTTTTCCAATAGGACTCAGAGCGGCTTACAGCTAAAAACAACACCATTAAAACATACAGAAATATACAATTAAAATAGAATTAAACTATGAGAAAAATTAAAAACCATAAAACATACGTTAAAAACAGCGGACAATTTAAAATAATAAAATCATATACTGTAGTCACCAATCCTATGACATTTAATCTTGGTCGTTCTCTCTCCCAAATGCCCGTTGAAATAAAACAGTCTTTACTTGTCGCCGGAAAGACGGCAAGGAGGGAGCTAATCGTACCTCACTCGGAAGGGAGTTCCACAGCCTAGGGGCGGCCACCGAAAAGGCCCTATCTCGTGTCCGCGTCATATGTACTTGCAAAGGTGTGGGGAACACAAGAAGGGCCTCACCTGAAGATCTCAAATCCCAGACAGGTTCATGTAGGGAGATACGATCTGTCAAATAGCCTGGACCTGAGCCGTATAGGGCTTTGTAGGTCAAAACCAGCACTTTGAATTGTGACCGGAAACAAATTGGCAGCCAGTGGAGCTGTTGTAACAGGGGAGTTGTATGGTCCCTGTAACCAGCCCCGGTTAGCACTCTGGCTGCAGCTCTTTGTACCAATTTAAGTTTCCGAACAGTCTTCAAAGGCAGCCCCACGTAGAGCGCGTTACAGTAGTCTAAGCGGGATGTAACCAAAGCATGCAATGAGCTATGAAGCTCATTGGGTGACCTTGGGCCAGTCACTGCCTCTTAGCCTCAGAGGAAGGCAATGGTAAACCACCTCTGAATACTGCTTACCATGAAAACCCTATTCATAGGATCACCATTATTTGGAATCGACTTTCCATTTCAGATCAGGGGTTCCCAATTCCCCCCCCCATGGACCATTTGAAAATTGCTGAGAGTCTTGGTGGACCGCTTATTGATTTTTCTCTGCCTCTTGTAGCAATTGTAATGTGCTGGCCAAGATACTATATGATTTTTTAAACTGCATTTTTAAAAATTTATTTTCTTGTATTAGCTTGACTTCCATAGAATTCTAATTGAAAGTGTTCTTCATAGCCCGCCCTGAGCTCCTGCTGGAAGGAAGGGCGGGGTATAAATAAAATAATAAATAAATAAACTACCTGAATGAAGTTTGGGAACCCCTGTACAAGTTTAACACAAACATGGCAACACCAGCAGAGTTAATTAAGGATGCTTATGTGCATGAGTCTCCTAGAAATGTAAAGGCCCAGAAAAAAACTAGAAAAAAGTCTCCCATCCACCCACCCCAAATTTTTCCAGTTCCTCCCCCACCGGCTCTCATCTCTCTAGAGCAGCCTTTCCCCCAACCAGTGTGCCTCCAGATGTTGTTGGACCACAACTCCCATCAGCCTCAGCCAGCATTGCCAATGGTCAGGAAAGATGGGAGTTGTGGTCCAACAACATCTGGAGGCACACCGGTTGGGAAAGGCTGCTCTAGAGTCTCCACTAATACTCTCTTGAGTATTGCCCTGAGAAGGGATTATTCATGGAAATGTTTACGTGTCCATCAACCTGTGGTCCTCCAGATATTTGTGGTCCTCCTGATTGTTGGTTATACTGGGTGATAGAGCTGATGTGTTGGGAGGCCACAGATTAGCTCCTCCTGCCATTCTAGCCCTTATCTCATGCTAGAGTTGGGGGAGAGATTTGATTCCATTTATATTTAATTTGTATTTAATACCCTTATTCATACGTTCTGAAACAATACACAAACTGAACCATGGCAGTTCTTTGAAATTCACACTTCTGAATTTTGCAATGCAGTTCTCCAGGGAAGTAATATGTACACAAATGCATATTCGAGGATAAAATGTCTACAACATATTAGTGACAATGACATACACAAATCCAACATATTGCAGGAAATTCCTTGCAACAATGTCTGTATTAGGTAAAATTGCATAGACAAATGCGTCTATTAGGACAGTGGTACCCAACCTGGGGGCAGTGACCCCCAGGAGGGCTACAAAGTGATCCAGAGGGGGCTGCGAACAAATGATTTTTTTTTTAAAAAAAACACGCTTCACTCCCTGGACGCTGTCTGCTCCCCTTTGCCGCTGCTGCTGACATCTCCCCTCCTTGCTCCAAATGGGAGGGGAGGACTTTGCTGAATCCCCAGAGTGTCTTTCAGGAGCGCCAAGGGCAGGCATCAGCCTACACCACATATGGCAGATGCCAAAGTAGGCTGAGAGGGGATTACTATCCCAACTCCCGTCTCCTCGCACTGCCGCTGCTGCTGCTGCCCATACTCGGAATGAGAGGAGAGGGCTTTTTGTGAAGTAAAAAGAAGCGAGGCTGCAAGGAAAAGCTGCTTTCCCCCTTCCTTCCTGGCAGCCAGTCTGCCTGCCTGCCTTTCTTGACTCCTGCTTTGCTGCCACCTCCTTTTAAAAATTATTCTTATTTGTGAGGCTGCCCAGATCTTGCCATTGGCCCAGATGGAGCCAAGGAACAGTGAGGAAGCTCAGGACTTGCTCGCCCCCCCATCTCTGAGGCTAAGTGTGTGTGCGCCAGTGTCTCTTCTTTCTTCCGCCTACATTCTGCCCCGCCCCCAGCCTCTCTCTCCAAGATGCTGCAGTAGTTAAGGGCTTCCCCCCTTCCACGTGCCCAAATGCATGCACACCTGCAAATGCTTGCAGGAGGGGCAGGTGTGCTTGTGTGTGTGCATGCACTGATCTGTCTTTTGCTCCACTTTCATTCCCCAAGTGCACGCTAACCAAGTCATCAGTTGCGATGATCATCCCAAGGCCTAAAAGCACTAACCCCCCTCCTCAATCTATCCACCCTTTTGTCTTTACAACCTAGCATCCCCTCTGCTACTACATTGCTGCTTCTTGATGATGATGATGATTTTTAAAAAGCTCAGCAGGTTGGTTGAGGCTGGGGTCCACATACTGCAGCTGAAAGTTTTTATTCATTTTAATTATTATTGCATTTATATCCCATGTTTCCTCCAAGTTGTTCAAGATGATCACATGGTCCCTCCTCCTTTCCATTTTATCCTTACACCAACACTGTGAGTTAGGTCAGGCTGAGAGACTGTGTCTGGCCCAAGGTCACCCAGTGGGCTTCATGGTTGGCTGGGGATTTGAACCTGGCTCTTAGTGCAACACTGTAACCTGCTGGTGTTGGGAGACAGGACTGTACATCCTCAGACTGTGTGGGGGAAGGAGATACCCATTTGATTGGACCATTGCATTAAGAAAAGAAAGCAACACCTCCCTGTCTGCAGGGAGCTTTTTATGGAAAGTGATATTTGGAGATGAGATTTTGCCACACATCATTTTTCAATTAACAGAGATTAAAATTACAATCAGTGGGTGGGGTCACAAAAATGTTGAACTTACAAAGGGAGTTCCATACTCATAAAGGGTGGGAACCACTGTATTAGGAGACATTTGCACTAGAATTCTGATAATTTCCATGAGTTTTTTTAAAATTAAAAAATTGCATGTTGATGTAGAGATCTGAATTTAAGATTGAAGAAAATTAGACATAGAGAGAAACCAAAATTGACACCCTGGCTCATGCAGGTTCTAAATTCTAAGGCTTAAGCTAGACTCTGGGTCCTTTTTTCCTTCATGCAAAACCATTTCCCCAGTTGTCTTCATTTCAGCAGCCTAATTTTTTTTGCAAGGGGGGGACCTTTTGTTATTGTTAAAAAAAATCAATCTACCATAAACCTCCCAGCAATGGACCTTTAGACCTCTCTCTCTTCCTTTTGCCTGCTCTTGATGTCAAAACTGGTTTTAAATTGGAAAAAAGAAAGTGGTGAAAATGAAGGAGATGTCAGTGAGCAAGGCTGCCTTATTCTTTGACAAAATTTCAACTGATAGAAAGTTCAAGAGTGCAGACGCTTTTCCATGAATGGCAGAAACAATCAACACACTGAGTTGCCATGTCCTTAAATGACTCCACAGTTGAAGGAGTTTCACTTTAAACAGGCCAAAAGCTACATACAATTGTGGGGTTTTCTGCAGGTGCATCACACTCTGTGCTGGGAAAATGTTCTGATTTGAGGGGTTTCTAAGGGAATGTTGGCAGGTCTGGCTATAAACAAAATTGGTTTAGAAGGCTCTTCCCTCTCTCATTTCTTCCCCTCTTTTGAAAAAGTTCCCAAATCAAAGTTAACTGAAAGCAGCTCTTGTTTTTAGAAAGAAAGGCAGCTTGACATTCTTCCCACCCTTTGTAAATCCAATTCTATAAAATCCAAAAGGACAGTGGGAAAATCTGGCACTTTGAGGCGCATAGGAAGGATATTTTGGCCACATCCGCACCATTCATTTAAAACAATCTCATGTCACTTTAATCAGTCATGGCGTCCCCCAAAGAATCCTGGGAAATGTAGTTTGTTAAGGGAGCAGAGAGTTGTTAGGAGACCTCCTATTCCCCTCACAGAGCTGATGGAAGGTGCAGTCTGCAACAGAATAAAACAATCTTCAAAAAAGAGAAAAAAAGATGCATTCCTGTGCCAGTGAGCCATGCCCTTTTCCAGAATACTCCATTCCGTTCCCCTGCCATTTCTCTCCCGCCCTTTCTTCCAACAGTCAGCATTCAGAGCTCACTGACCATGCTGAGTCCTCATTGGGGAAATCCCCTTGGAGGTTTCTTTATCTACTTTTTTTCTCGACTTCTGCAAACCTTGGCGTTTCCCCTCTTGACACCTTCCTCTCTCTGTGTGGCTTTGTTTTGGCTATATAACAACCCACATTTGGAGAATGGGCTTGCTATTAGTATACAGCAGAGCTGGAGAACCTCCAAATGTTGTTGAACTGCAGTCATCCCTAGCCAGCATAGCAAGGGGGTCAGGAATCATCGGTGCTGTAGTCCACCAACATCTAGAGGGTCACGGGTTTCCCACCGTGGGTATATTGGATGAAGAGAACAAATGGTATATATTGTGGTAAAACAAACCATCGCAGAGCAATAAAATCAATCCACCATGCCGTATCAGGTGCTTGAAACACTTAAAAGGCCACTGGGCAAATGCAATGGTTTTTACCTGGTGCCCAAAAGAACAATACAGGGGGCACCACATTCCAAAAGGTGCACCCACAATCATTTCCATAGACCTTATGCAGGAAAAGCCATCTTGGACCTTGTGGCCTGTGCCTTTAATAGCTTGCTAAAGAATTTGCCCTTTTTCTATGCTTCCTCTAAAACATGGTTGAGGGACCTTCCCCTCCAAAAAAACTGAGGGCCGCATTCTCATCTGGGCAACCTTGTGGGAGCCAGAGGCAAAAGTGGGTGGAGTAATACATGTACCTTTGTACAGAGGGCTAACACACAGAGACAGAGTACCAGGCTAAAACACTCAAGGAGGGCATGAAATAGAGCTGGTGAGGGGTATGGCCTGGGCAAGAGTCCCAAGAGTAGGGGTGGGAAAAATTTGATTCAGTTCACATTTGGCGCTGATTTTTTTTTCAAATTCTCACTTTCCAAGACAACATGAAAAGCAAAATACAGCCATCTTTCAAAATTCGCAGGTATCCGAATTTTGCGATGCAGTTCTCTAACCAAGCAATGTTTGCAAAAATGCATATATTAGGGGAAAGTGTGCATAAAAACTAATATGTTAGTGAAAATAACATTCAAAATGCATTATGAGAAATTGCTTGCAAAAGTGTATAAAAACTGCCTACAAAAATGTGTTTAGTACAATAAATTCACACTAAAACACTGGAGAACGTTCACGAGTATTTTTAAAAAATCTGCACATTGCTGCAGAAATGTGGAGAACTGAATTTAAGATTGGAAGAATGAGAAATAGAGATAATCAAAATGGACAGATCTTTTGATCTCTACCCCAAGGATCAGACAGCAATCCCTGGTGGGCCTGACATTCCCTACCACCACCCTAAATAACAGCACTTGAAAATTTTTGTACCTGGTTAAGTTTGGGAGCACTTGCTGGGGAGAGTCATTCGCATGCACGCATTCCTCCTCCCTGCTCTCTCTCTTCCCCCCATACTACATCCCACAGGGATAAAAATGTCCTATTAATTATCAACCAGCCTGCTTTTTCATTAAAAGCTTCTGTGCAATTTCCTTTTCAGCCCAAATGCAAGCTAATGTTGAACTTATAATCCCAGGGTCTCATGGTGACAAATATTTGTCCTTCCTTTCCATTCTTGGCCTTGCAAAAAACAACAGCAACCCCCCCCCCCGTTAGTTAGCAACAGGAAACCAATAGCCTGTGCTATCGGGAGACGTTTCCTTCACAGCAAAACAGAGAGAGAGAGAAATAAGTCTGAGTAATGATTTCAAGCAAGGCTTCACCCATTTCCTGTATAAAAAGAGGAAAGAATGCCTGGCCCACTCCCTCTGAGTTCTCCATTTCCATCCCCTCAGTGACGTAATGCCTTCTGTATGTGTAAAAGAGTGATCTCTCTCCCCCCCAACACACCACTTTTCTGGTTTGATGGCCTGTGTTTAAAAAAGCTTCACCTGACTCAAGAATAGGGAAGGAAAGATCTGTTAATTTCAATTCTCTCAATTTCTCTTTTTTCCAGTTCTCCACATTTTGGCAGCAATTTGCAATTAAAAAAAAAAAGTCATGAAAATCCTCTAGCATTTTAGTGCAAAATTTCTCCTAATACAAATTTCTCCTAATACAGTTTTGGCTAATGTACACATTTTTGCAAGCTATTTCTTGTCATACGCTGCATTGTTGTGAGTTATTTTCACTCGTATATTCATTTTTATGGAAGCTTTTGCTTAACAGACACACTTTTGCAAATATTGCTTGGTTGGAGAACTGCATCACAAAATTCAGACATGCACATTTCAAAGGATAGCTGTGTTTCGGTTCTCATATTTTCAGAAAGCATGAATTTGATAGATTTGGCTTGAAATGCAAACTGAATTGAATTTCTTGCCCATCCCTACTCAAGTGTAAAATGTGGGGGAGTTGCATGTCATGGGAAGGGCTCATAAGTACAGAGAAGCAGCTTAAAAAATTAATGCAAATTTTATTTAAAAAGGGAGAAGAGAGAAAATGAACAAAAACAACAGAAAAAACAAAAAAGCCATCAGCACACATTAACAACTCAATAACCATCAATACATCCATCTGAGTTTATACATACAACTCAATATATGCTATCTACATAGGTATCCAGAAAAGTTGACATTTATAAAAAGTGCATTTGAAGGTAGCAAGGGCATTAAGGTCTTCAGACCACTGCATAATAGATGGCGGATGTTTATCTTTGCAGGCATGAAGCATACGTCTCTTGGCAACCATAGAAGCTCTCCAAAACCATTTTTGTTGCCCTGCTGTTAATCCCCATACCACAGGCCTATAATTTACAAGTATAGGTCAAGGATTTCACCAATGCAAAAACTGGTACAGAACTTCAGACCAGAAAGAAGATGCCCACATCAAATGCTTCAGACAGCAGTGGTACTCTTTGCACACAGAAGGGTCCCTAGGGTTATGCCATCTAGTTCCATTCCATGTCAAATTTGCTTGCATTGAATCATAGTTGCTTCTGTCCTGTTTTCTGCAATTTTCTTTTTTTAAGATGGAAATGGACTGCCTTCAAGTCGATCCTGACTTATGGCGACCCTATGGATAGGGTTTTCATGGTAAGCCTTATATTCCTGTCTTCATGGTTCTGCCATGAGGTCACCAGGTCATCAGAAGCCACTCCCTCTCAGCCTCAGTCTGTCCCATCCCCCACATTGTAATAACACCAACTTACTTGTGGGGTTGTCGTATGGATTACAACTGGACAATGCACGTGAAGCAATCTGAACACATAAAAGTGCTATACAAATGTTAAGTAGGATGATGATTGTAGGTTCATTTGAATGTCCTGGAGTCAGCTCAAAACAAAATGGTTCTGAAGGTTTCTAGCATGCTGGGGGAAAGTCAGCTGCAGTCAAAGTTGGTTGTGTTGGGCGCCTCTTGGCTAGTGCTTGCGACATCACCAGCACTCTCCTTAATGTCCAGTTTTGCAGCTGTATTTAAAATACTCATAATGGTGTGTGGGGGGGGAGATGATGGACAAAAGAATGTGCATATAAATGTGTATTTGGTACTTCAAAATATAGATGACAAAAGCAGCCTTCAAACACTCCAGAAGAGCAGCAGGATTGAAGAATTTCCAGATTCAGAGGCATACAGGAATACCCCGCTATACGGACCTTCACTTTACGGACACTCGGTACGGACATATTTACAGTAGCACCATTCCCCTGTTTACGTACGCTCGCTTCGCAAGAACGGACACTTAACGGCATGACTCCACCGCCCGATCAGTTTCCAACTACAAACTTTTTCTTAAAATAAGGCCTACTGTGTATATTTTAGTTATAAATGCGTTATTTACATCAGTTATGCCCGTATATGACGATTGCAGTGCAGTATATGCATCAATAAGTGAAAAAAGATAGTGCTTCACTTTAAGTACATTTTCGTTTTACGTACTCGCTCTGGACCTATTGCGTACGTTAATGCGGGGTATTCCTGTATCCCTGAATTCCCCAGCTGCTGGGGAGTAAGAGCAGGAGGGGGTTATATTAACTTTATGCCCTCCTTGCAGGGCTTCCTAGAGGCATCCAATTGACTATTTTGCAGAAACAGGACGACAGACTAGATAGACCTGTGCGCTGATCCAGCAGGCTCTTCTTGCATGCGAATTGACTTACACAGATGTAGGCGGGCCCACATGCACACACCAAGGGTGCTTCCTTGAGTGGGATTAAATTGTATAATGGCAGGTTTGGGGGTGCACAGTTAAAGCTGATTTAGAGCTCTTGCACAACAAATCCACTTCTGCCCATGAATGGACTTTTTGCAATAAAGAAAGCAACAAGGAAATGCACTGGAAAGTGTGAGATAACATTTACTTGATTCAACTTTGTCTAACCTCCCTGCAAACAGAATGAATGCTCAACAAACAGCCAACATCGCTGAACCTCCCTTCAAGCACTGTGGAAACAAATTGGGACGACTGCTCAATAAAACAGTTCATCTGGAAGTGGCCCAAGTTGCAAAGCCAGGTTCCCACTCAGGTGAAGAATCCGCTGTGACCACTCATAAGAATATTACATCTGTCTTCTCTCATCATCCATGTTTGAGAAATTTGAAGTTTTTTTTAAAAATCAGACTTGAGATTGGATTTTAAAGCTTCAGCCCTACACCTCAACTGAGTTATCCATTACATTGCATGTTACCTTGACACCTGCTTTACCAAGTAAAAACACAGCCTGAACATGTTCAGGACACTCAGTGAAGCATCTTAAGCGCTTTAAGCAGATGCAGGATTTGGGTCAGAATAACCCCCTTTCAAACGACCTAGTACGTAGTCCTTGGGAAGAACATAGAGGTAACAAGGGCAGGGTTGCCCCAAAGCAGAGCAATGTCAGTGCTTAACTGAAAAAAGCTCACAACCATCACATGATATGATAGGGCTAGAAATAATTGGTGAAGCTGATTGCAGTTTTTATGTAGCTGCTAAGCTCTCTGAGTCTAATTAAATGAAGTTACTAAATTCATTCTCTTGGGTAGTCACCTGTATAAGTCATATAAGATGATATATCCCTCACCATCAGAGCATCAAGGGATTTCTGCTCACAGTGTGTCTGTTTATTCCATTAAATTTTGCAAGTTTTTTTTTTTGTATTGTTACCTGCAAAACCTGTTCGGTAGAACAAACGTATGTGCCCACAACAGAAAGTAATTCATCAAACCCCTTTTCAAGTAACTCAAAAAAAGGAAAAAGGTCTCCTGTCAGTTTTAAAGGGGCAAAAATGGGCGATTCCAGTAACACCAGCTAATATGGAATGATTCTAAGGCTGGTCCATGTACCTGAAAGCACTTGATCTTCTCTTGATGCTATATATTGGGGGTCACCAACATGGTCTTCCCTTGGTGCCCACAAAGCCTCTGAGCTTGGCCATGAGTAAGGATGGGTGAGAAATTCAATTCAATTTGCATTGAAGGCTAAATTTATCAAATCCGCACTTTCTGAAACAATATGAAAACTGAAATACAGCCATCCTTTGAAATTTGCACTTACCCAAATTTTGCGATGTAGTTCTCCAACCAAGCAGTGCTTATAAAATGCATATATCGGGGGAAAGTGTGCATAAAGTGAATACATTGCCCAAAATAACATATAAAAAAGCACTCTGTTAGGAAAAAGTGCTTGCGCAAATGTGTACATTAGTCAAAACTGCATACAAAAATGTATGTATTAGGAGAAATTAGTACTAAAATGCTGAAGGATTTTTGGGAGTTTTTTTTTAAAAAAATGCAAAGTGCTGCAGAAGTATGGAGAACCGAATTTAAGAGTAGAAATGGAGAGAAGTGAAATTGACAGATCATTCCATCCCTAGCCATGAGGTAGTCAGAGGGGTAACTTTTTTCTCTCTTGAAAAGTACACAGAGCTGAAAGAGGAAGTTGGAAGTGTGACACTCTTTCCCACTTCCTCTTTCAGCTCTATGTACTTTTCAAGGCTAAGATTAATTCTACAGGAGCAGACTTTTACCCAGATCCCTTGAAAAAGTGGTGTGTGCATGTGTGAGAGATAGATTATGGGGAGGAAGGAGAGAAGGACCAGAGAGAAAACATTTGCTCAAAAATCCAAATGCGTCCACCATCCAAAAAAGGGTGGTGCCTCCTTCACCCTGACTTTTGACTCTGAGATATACATGTTTTAGCACTCACTCTAGTGAATGCAATTTGTTCTAAACTGTTATTAATAATGGGTCCTTTGGCTATGTTATTTCTCCTCATAAATGTTATAGTCAGATGGTCTCCTAAAATTTATTTCTCTCATCTTTCTTCCAAGAAGACCAGAGCAGTATACATGGGATTAGCACATTATCTTCGCAACAACCTGTAACATAGGTTAGGCTGCGAGATAGCAACTTGGCCACTCTCTATAGAAAATCTTTGGTGATAAAACTCCTGAATATCCATGTGGCCTCATCTGAAGTTTAAAGTTACATCAACTTTTAAGCTTCCGCACCCCTAATTATAAGCATCATTAGCTGCTGCAGCAAATTGCAGCAAGGCAGGTGCATTCACAGCCACTCCACTCAGAATGCCTAATTCTGAGGACCCACTTGGTCCTTCCTAGTGCAAAGCAAGCACACTCTTGGGGGGGCAGTAGCCGGTTTTTCCAGATCAGAAGTTAAGCTAACTGGCCTGTATTTCCTAGGATCCCCTTGGGATCCCTTTCTTAAAAGTGGCGTTACACTAGCCATTTCCCAGTTCACAGATATGGAGGCTTGGTCCTGCTTGCAGGCTTCTCATGGGTACTGAAGGGGAAGGGCCATAGGTCAGCGGCAGAGCATCTGCATTGCATGCACAAGGCCCCAGGTTCAATGATATGTACTTATTTTTATCTGGAAGCCGCCTTGAGTTCCAGTTTGGAAAAAAGGCGGGGTATAAATAAAGATAATAATAATAATCCCCACTATCTCCAGGTAGGGCTGGGAAAGACTCCTGCCTGTAACCTTGGAGAGCTGCTGCCAGTCAGTGCAGACAATATTGAGCTAGATGGATCAGTGGTCTGATTGAGTATAAGACAGCTTCCTATTTTCCTCTACCTGGTTGGCGACTGGGCAAGCAGGATGCTAGATGAGATGGGCCTTTGGTCTGATCCAGCAGGGCTCTTCTTACGTTCTTGCACAACACACACTTCCACATCGTATTTCCACGTACAATACCAACATTGCAGAGTCACTTTTTGACCCCGCCCTCGCACAGCCATAATTAGACTGGCAAACCGATAGCTTCTCCCATCAACATGCTAATGCCCCTTTGCAAATGCAAATGAAACTTCAAACAACCCACGTAGAAAAGGGATTATGGATACACACTGGAAGAGAGCCAAAAGCTAAACCACACAACACTCGGATGATATTCTCAGGGTCCCTTTGAGAAATTAAGAAAGGCACTCAAGAAAACTCATTTTCAGAGAGCCATTTTTCAATGTCAGATAAGCTAGGGCTGACATTTGTAATGCCAACAAGTCATTGAAAATGGTTAACACTGAAACTTGCTTAAATTCTGCATGCTGGTGGAAAGGCAAGTTGGATGAGGGCAACACAGTTTTTACAGTAGCAGTGTGCACACATTCAACAAATGTAATCTGCATACACAGATGTGCACTTATTCACCTTTAATATTCAACAAGTGTAGTGTCTGTGTAGCTGCTTACACTAGAGTTGACCTGCACAAATCTGTACCGTATACTTTCACCTGTACTTGTGTAGAGAAAGCATTTGGTGTAATGTCTGAACAAGCCTAGAGTGTTTGTTAATTTGAGATTAGTCTTTAATGGGCTGTCCATTAGCTACCGGGCCAAGTCCAAGGTTCTGGTTTTGGTGTACAAAGCCTTATGCAGCTTGGGACCAGGATATCTGAAAGATCATCTTACCCCTTATATAATATATCCAGTTGATCACTGCTCTGCAGATGAGGGCCTCCCACAGATGCCATCTTTTAACAGGAGGTCCGTTCCTCACTACATACATTTTAAATTTTTGTTTAACAACAGGAACTCCTGAAAGACTTCTTATATAAAAGAGAAAGAGGAGAGCTTCTAATCCAGAGATAAAAAAAACTTAAAGAGAACCTTTTAAAGAAGGTAACCAATTTTTTGTTGCATTGATATTCCGGGCCAAGTTCAAGGTTCTAGTTTTGGTGCATGAAGCCCTATACAGCTTGGGACCAGGATTCCTGAAAGATCACCTTACCCCTTATATACCAAGTTGAACATTGTGCTCTGCAGGTGTGGGCCTCCTGCAAAAACCATCTTATCAGGAGATCCGTACCACACAACGTAGAAAGCAGACCTTTAGTGTTGTGGCACCTACCCTTTGGAATTCCCTCCCCTTAAATATTAGACAGGCGCAATCTCTGTTATCTTTTTGGACCTCCTCTTTCAACAAGCCTTTTAAGTAGAGACCTTATCCCAGTCTGTGTCTGTGTTGGAATTGCTTTTTAAAAAATGTGTTTTTAAATTTGTATATTTGTTTTTAATATTTTTAATTGTTGTAAACCGCCCAGAGAGCTTTGGCTATGGGGCAGTATACAAATGCAGTAAGTAAGTAAGTAAGTAAGTAAGTAAGTAAGTAAGTAAGTAAAAGAAAGAAAGGAAGAAAGACGGTCTTTCAGGTATCCTGCTCCCAAGCTGTATAGGGCTTTGTACACCAAAACTAGAACCTTGAACTTGGCCCGGTAGCAAATGAGCAGCCAGTGCAATTCTTTCAGCAGCGGGGTGACATGTTGACAATACCCTGCCCCAGGGAGCAGTCTTGCCGCCACATTTTCCACCAGCTGCAGCTTCCGGACCAACCTCAAGGGCAGCCCCACATAGATTGCATTACAGTAATCCAGCCTGCAGGTTACCAGTGCATGGACAACAGTGGTCAGGCTATCCCAGTCCAGAAACGGCTGCAGCTGTCTTACCAGCCAAAGCTGGTAAAAGGCACTCCTAGCCATGGAGGTCACCTGGGCCACTAGCGACAAAGATGGATCCAGGAGCACCCCCAGACTACAGACCTGCTCTTTCAGAGGGAGTACAACCCCATCCAAAGCAGGCAATTGACCAATTATCCAAACTTGGGAACCACCAACCCACAGTGCCTCTGTCTTGCTAGGATTTAGGCTCAGTTTATTGGCCCTCATCCAGCCAACCACCGAGTCTAGGCAGCAGTCCAGGGCTTGCACGGCCTCTCCCAATTCAGATGTTACGGAGAAATTGAGCTGGGTATCGTCAGCATACTGTTGATACCTCGCCCCAAAGCTCCTGATGACCACTCCCAAGGGGCCCTATATAAAGCCCTAAGTGGCTTGGGACCCAAGGTCCTAAAAGCTCCAGTGTCAACCATCTGGCACCCTACAATCAACAGGTGAAGACTACTTGGTGGTGGCACCACAGGGGGCTGCCTAGTCGGTGTTGCCTGTGACAGGGTCTTTTCAGTGGCGGTTCCCCATTCATGGAATGTCCTCCCTGATGAGGTGCATCTGTCTCTCTCATTATTTTCAGGAGGAATATTCCTGTTTACCCAGACTTTGGAAAGCTGAAAGACACTGTTCCTGGCAACCCTGAGATTGTTGGTTGAGAGAAGGTTTTCAATTGTTTTTAGATTTTTTTTAAAAAAATGTTTTATCGTTGTGTCTGCTGCCCTGGGCTCCTTCAGGAAGAAGGGTGGGATATAAAATCATAGAATCATAGAATCATAGAGTTGGAAGGGGCCTTGTAGGCCATCAAGTCCAACCCCCTGCTCACAGCAGGAAATCCACAGCTAGAGCATCTCCCGCAGATAGCTGTCCAGCCTCTGCTTGAAGACATCCAGCGAAGGGGATCCCACCACCTCCCTAGGCAGTCGGTTCCATTGCCGAACTGCCCTTACTGTCAAGAAGTTCCTTCTAATGTCCAATCTGAATCTTGAATGGACAATAATAAAGTCATAAAGTTCACTGGATGACCTTGGGTTAGTCTCCAACCCTTGGCCTAACTTACTCCATAGAGTTGTTACAAGAATCAAATGGGCTATTATCAGTGCTAGTGAGACAGAATCTGGAGGTTCACAGGAAGGCACCTGGTTGGCCACTGTGAGAACAGGATGCTGGACGAGATGGGCCACTGGCCTGATCCAGCAGGCTCTTCTTATGTTCTTATCTCCGTAAGCACCAGATACTGGGGACAAAAACAGCAGGTGAGGGCTACCGATTTTGTGTCCCACTTGTGGGCTTCCTGGGAGCTTCTGTTTGGTGACTGTGGGAAGTAGAATGCTGGATGAGATAAGCCACTGGTTTGATTCAGCAGCGCAGTTTTAGTCCAGCTTCTCTTCTAATGTTCTTGGGATGCATTTCCAGTGGCGGCTGGTGGCTCCGTGTCAGTGGGACAGTGGAATCAGCTCCAGGTTTTAGTCCAAACTTACAACGAACTGTCCAAGATGCTTCATCACCTTGAACAGTTCCTTGAAAGTTTGGACAAAAACCCAGAGCAGATTCTACTGCCCCACTGACATGGAGCTACCACTGCCCATTGCCTTATTCCAGCATTAAGCTGCCCTTGTAAATAGCCTCTAGCTTGATTTCTGGGGGTGAACAAGAATGGTCTCCAGGCGATCAGACAGAAAAACGTCAGAAAAGTGGATTCCTTTTTGATTTTAGGCCAGAAATGACTATCATAAGTAAATGGGCTGGTAAATATTAATATGAGACTAGTTATGTTTGTGGGCTTATTTGCAAGATTGCTTTACGCTGCTAGAATTAATTTCACTATCTATGAGGTTCTGTGGTTGAACTGTATTTTTCTACTGCTGATTTGTTCAAATGTCAGAGAATTTCATTCACCCTACCCTGCCAAATGGGATTGGAGGAGACATGTCTTCAGTAAACAACAGCTTGAACGCCTCATTCATAAAGACTGAAATAGCATTAGATTTCATAACAACTGTTAGCATAAAGCCTGTGCTGTCGGGGTCATCTTTCAATAGGTTGATACTCTGCTCAGGATCTCTTCTTGAAGACAGTTTAAAAAACAACAACTCCCTCTCCCCAAACAAATTCACGCATTCTGCAAAATTCATTCACAATTCCTCAAGGATAAAATAAAATGAAGCTAAGGGAAAGAAACTCTTCTGTATTTCAAAATATCAAAGGTGACTTTCATTCAGTGAAGCCACAGTGTCAGATGTGTTTTTAACCAAAACAGATTATGGAACCAGAAAGGATTCCCATACACTTCCCCTTCTGCTAAACTTTGGACAAGTTGCAGTTTTACAGCAGACACACCCAGCCTGTTATTGTAGAGTTCAAATAAAAGGTGGGTGCTTTCTATATTTTCCCTTAGCCTTTCACCCTTATTTTTATGATAGCATATTCATGTGACATCTGTTTCACTGGCAAGAACATTGCATGAAGATGCTTACTATAAATAACTTCACTATTAAATGAAGAGATCAGGGGAAGCAAGAGAGAGAGAAATCCTCACTGCTGTTAACCCAAACTGAGAACTACGGAAGGGGGAGAAATTCAATTCAGTTCACATTTAATGCCAATTTATTGAATTCACACTTTCTAAAACAATGCAAGACCTGAAACACAGCCATCCTTCAAAATGTGCACTTATCCAAATTTTACAATGTAGTTCTTCAGCTAATCACTGTTTACAGAAATGCATACATTAGGGTAAAGTGTGTATAAAATGAATATATTGTTGAAAATAACATACAAAAATGCATTATATTAGGAGACATTGCTTGCAAAAATGTGTATTAGTCAAAACTGCAAGTAAACATTGGTTTCTTAGGAGACACTTGCACTGAAATGCTGAAGGTTCCCAAGCTATGGTCTGAATGAGGCCAGCACCCTGCTGCAGCTAAGCAGGGTCAGGTGTGGTCAGTGCCTGGATGGGAGACTGCTTGGGAACCATATGTAAGCCTTGGGTTTCTATCATGAAAAGAAAGGAGGGGTATAAATGTAATAAATAAATAAAATAAGGATTTTTTTAAAAAAAATTGCAAATTGCTGCAGAAACCCGGAGAATTGAATTTAAGACAGGAGAAATGGCACCCGAAGTCGATCTATCCTTTCATCTCTAAATGCAATATATACCCCAACATTCAAAGCCGCATTTAATGTCGCATCTAATTTGGCTCAGGGTTGCACAACTGATGGCTGCACACCTGCTCAAATGGCATCTTTTCTCCACAACACTCACCAAATTGGCAACTCACTGCTTACCACCGCACCACGTTTAGCAGGTACGCTCGTGCCTCTGTAATAACATAAAGATCCTAGCAAGTAGCAATGGCTGTTTTCATGGCATCAGGGGCCAGCATTGATAAGGAGGCCTGGGGCAATGGGTGGGGAAGCAACCTGCCCTCCCTAAAACTCCAGACCAGATCGTCAAACCCTGTGCACTTTCCTAAATTCTGGGCAGAAATCTAGCTAGAGGCAGGGGGAACAGGGCTGTTTTCTCATCATGCAGAGAGAACCTCCATGGACATTGTTGCCTTGCTTAGAGATTAGCCCCCGCCCCCCAGTGCCTATGCCAAGCTAAACACAAACACATGCCAGGCAAGAAACGGCTCCATCTGGGAGGAAGGGCGGGATATAAATCTAATAAATAAATAAATAAATAAATGTGTGTGTGTGCAGCAGCCAATCCAGCCACACAGCTCACAAGGGACTCTTGGTTTAAGGCTACACTCCTAAGCATTGATGGTGATGGTGGTCTCTTTCAATTTCAGTTTTCTGTCTTTCCAGTCTTAAGTTCAGTTTGCCAGAATTCCACATCAGTTTGCATTAAAAAAAAAACCTCATGAAAATCCCTCAGCATTTCTCCTCATATACACACTTTGTATGCAATTTTGCCTAATATGCATTCCTGAATGCTATTTTCAATAACATCTTCAATTTATGCACACCTTTCCCTAACGTACACATTTGAGTTTACCTTTCTTGTTTGGAGAACTGCATCACAAAATCCAGAGAAGTGTGAACGTCAAAGGATAGCCGTGTCTGCGTCTACTTATGTTTTCAAGAAGCACAAATAAGGAACCAAATGTCGAGAGTGCTCCTGGGCTCAGGTCCTGCTTGCAGGCTTCCCATAGGCATCTGGCTAGCCACTGTGAGAACAGGCTGCTGGACTAGATGGGCCGCTGGCCTGAACCAGCAGCATCTCCCTATGTTCCCCCATCCCTACTAAACACATGTCCTAGGAGCAAGTCCTATTGAGCTCAGTTGGAGTTATTTCTGAGTAAACACAGATTGTCAGGCAGTGCTGTCGTATCGGATGCTTGGAAATGCAAAGGGTCTCCCCTCCCCCCCAATACATACTCAATGCTCATCGAAAAATTAATCCTACTCGATAAATCATATTAATTCTACAGTACAATCCTATGGATTTCTACTTGAAAAAAAGTTCCACTAAATCCCATGGTACTCGCTCTTGGGCTGGGCTTTTTTAGAAGCAGATTTTCCAACTGCACATATTTCCAAAGGCGGTTTCTACCTATTTACTATACAGCAAATAGTAAATTTGCTATTTGCGGTATTTACTATACAGCAACAGTTCATTTATGAATCTGCCGTAGTTCAGTAACTAACAGGTGCAAACACACCTTTATTTACAAGGATGCAATGAAGCATTACCTGCTGGAATATGAAGGTGCAGAAGAGGTTCTGGCAAAAACAAAGGTGTTTTAATATGCTTTGGACAGTTTGTCTTAAGTATAGAAACTGAATGCATTCTACCCTTACATCATTTGGGTACATGCTGTTCCTGACATTGCCTGTCATTTAAGTGCTTAATAAATGTTTAATCTAATGTGTGTAATCCCCACCCACTCCTTTTTCAAACTCGCACTATCAGCTTTCCAACTGCAAACTGGAAAAAAACAACCACCCTTGTTCTCAGGTAAGCAGGTTCAGGACTGGGGCCTCAAGTAATGAATCAACTGATTGAGTCTGTATAAAATTTAGAGATGGGGAAAGGGACAATAATTCTATTGTGTGTTTTTTAAGCATATCTTGTTTTTAGCTGATCCATGCATGGGGAGAGTGGCAGGGAAAATATTAGCCCTTCCCTGACTTGGCACAGGAGCCCTGCTGGAAGCTGCCCAAGGGTGTTGGGTGCTGATACCAGGCCAGTTTAAACTGGGATCACAGGATATTGTTCTAAGGATGAGTAAAAACCTGAACCGATGCATCTTAGAACCTCAGTTGCTGAATCCAAATGCTGCTATATCTGAAGCTGCTTGTGAACAAAAGCAGCCAATTTCTGTATTTGGGGTAAGGAAAACACAATGGCACAATACAGCAACACAATATGTAGCTTGTCAGCTTGGCTTGATATTACCTTTAGAGCAGGGATGGGGAACCTGTGGTCCTCCAGATGTGGTTGGACTCCCAACTCCCATCAGTCCCTGTGAGCTTGGCTGGTAATGAAGGATGGTGCTGGAGATGTAGTCCACTAGCATCTGGAGGGGCCACAAGCCCCCCTGCCTTGCTTTATAGAGGAGCAACTGCAAATCTCAACATTACATCAGATTCCAGGACGACCCAAAGAAATGCAGAACAACAGAGACAGTCTACCACCACTGGCAGAATTAAACATAATTGATATAAAGTTTGATATAAACTTTAGAATGGAATGTCCTATCTATTTAAGGAACAGAATCCATCTTAAAGAACTAGACGGCATCAAGAAATGTTCAACCTCCAGAACTCACTTCATTCATTCACCACAGAAAGCCTTTCAGAAATAACTGTCAAAGGTCTTCCTCCAGTAGCATCTGGAAGGGCTGATACTGTAGTCTTCATCACTGTGATTAGAGGCATTGTGAAATTGCCTGCACCTTTCTCTGAACTTGCAGTTTGCATTCCTCACCCCCCCCCAATAAAATGCCAGACAGATACCAGAGGATAGGCTGACACCTACAGCGTTAAAGCTCCTATGAGTAGACTTCCTGCGGAGTTTGCTGAATTCAGGAAGAATGGTGTCAACAAGAAATGAATGACTGTCATAACGACTATTTGGCAAGACCCAACCTTCAACTATTCTGGAAGGGAGGGAATCAAAAGAAGGATGGTAGTTACCAAATTACAGAAGAGGGAACAACCTTGGTTTCAGCTGCTTTGTTCAAATCTGGAAGAAGCCGATTCAAAGTGTAGTTTGCATGCTTTGCAGAAAGATGGCCTAGTGATATTACATTCAGCATCTGGTAATGCCGTATCATCATGATGCTAATGCTATCATTCTTCTACTTGCACATTTTCCTGATATCAGTGCACATTATTTCCTGATATCAGTGAAAAACCAGGAAACCAATTAATCTGATCTGGGCAAAAAGCAGGAAACTGATTAACCTGAATCCATGCAATCCTACCAAATGCAACCCAAAAGCATTTTTGAAATTGCACACCTTTAGTAAGAGCAGTCCACTTTTTTCTTTCATGGAAAAGGGAAACCAAAATCTGCTTTAATTTAATGAACATATGTAAGGAATTGCAAGACATATTCATTTAGTGAGGATTGTCTTGGTAGGCAAGACAATGGGGTTTACAAGGTCCTGAAAAACAGAAAAACAATTCAATGCACAGTTCGGATGTTTTGGAAAACCATGGATTCCCACTGCCTCCTGTGTTGTTGCATCAGCATGCTAGCACACTGTATATGAGTATATGAGCTATGGTAAGCCTTGGGCTCCAACCTTCCTTTTTTTTTTTTAGCAGTGAGGAGGGGATTAGAAGCTTTTGCTTCCATTTCTGAACGAACCACAGTTCCCCATGAAAGCTGAACTTGGGGAATTGTGTTTTGTTTGAACTATGGTTAGTGAGGAGATGCCAGGATTAAACCATGGTTTCAGATCCTGGCTTGTTCTGAAAACACAGTTTAAACAAACCACAGTTCCTTGAGAATTTAAAACTGCCTTAAAAACATTTTATTCATTATTTTAAAAGAGGTAATCATTCATAACAGGTAGTGATCCTCCCATTTCTCCTAGATTTCCAGTTTAAACTACATAATAAACAAAGACAGTTTAGGAGGAGCTTTTGGAGATGGAAAAATGAGTTCTGTTGGAACCATTCTGCCCCGCATCCCAGACTCTCAGCATTCTGCACCATTGAGCATATTCTGTTCTTGTGCTGTTTTTGGGGGGGGGGATGCCCCCTTAGTTTCCCCCCTGAATTCTGTAACAGAGCATAATGCTTAGGCATGCAAGCCTATAAACACAAATATGATATCTTGGGTGCACTTTACCTACACATAATAGGATAGACCTGAAGAGTGCTCAGGCCTGGTTCAAATGCTTAGGTGATACACAACCAGTGGATTCGGCCCTGGTTTTGTGTAAATCATTTCAAGGGAGTCTGCACAGATGGATTGGTGAGCTCCCCACAGGCATCTGGTTGGCCAATGTGAGAACAGGATGTTGGACTAGATGGACTCACTCTGGCCTGATCCAGCATCAAGGCTCTTCTTATAGACTGTAGTGCAATATTAAGTGAGACACTGATATGTTTCTACATGCATACATAGTTATGTATATGTATGTTGCAGCTTATGGAGTGTCAGTCAGTTTTACGGCAAGCCCATCCCAGTTTAGGGTGGCAGGGAAGGGGAAGGTTAAATTATTCTTGAAGTAATGTAAATTCAACGGACTTCATCCAGTTTATGTTCTGCACGTGTGTCAGCTGCCACCAATGACTGACAGTGTTCAAATGGTCCATCCACTTTGATGGCATGTTGCAGATAAAGTCATAAGAAAGTCTCTGCCCCCAAGCCAACAATATGGGGTGACATCATAGTGAGAGAATGTACACTGGGAAGCAAAGTGTCCTGCTGGTTTGTATTAGCTTCGCTAGGCAGACACTTCCTGTGTAGCTGGAGTTAAGATTTCCCAGTCTGCAAATAAACAGGCTGCCGGGCAAAGAGTTCAGCGGGGCAAGAGAGGAGAAGCTGGAGCTGAAGTTAGTGATGGAGGAGGAATTTGATTCAGTTCACATTTGAAGTGCAAAAATGCTCTTTTCAAAACAATATGCAACCCAAAACGCAACCACTTTTAGAAATTCACACCTTTCCATTGGGGGGGAGGGGGGACACAGAATCATAAGAGGTGTGAGGGTTTTGCAGGTCATCTGGTCCAAGTCACTGCTTGATACAGGTGTTTATAGGGTTCAAATGGATGATTTATATGGACCACCTTCAAGCCTCTAATTCTGTATTTGGAAGTTGGGATCTGCAGTAGAAGAGCCTGCTGAGCTAATCATACCAGTCCCTTTCATCAGTTAATTGTTCTGGCCAAGTTAGTTTCTTGGTTTACTTGATGTACTGACCTGCATATCAAAAAGAGGTGGCCCAGAGTAGTCCTATTGCTTTGGGAACTTTTTCAGGAGAAAGGCCATCCTCCCTGCCTCACCTAAGTAGAGGGCGTCCTCATCCTGGAGCCAAGAAATGGTCTGTGTGAGTTAGAGTTTGTCTGGGGTGAAGCTGGGAAGCTGGAAATACAGAGAAGCTTACCTGCTCTCTTTGCTGAACCCCAAGCTATGGTTTGGAGGACTCCCCTAGAAACCTGATGAGGAACCACAATCTGTTGGACTGTTAATGCTGAGAACCCCTCCTTCTCACACTCAGGTTGTATATGTGTGTAAACAAACCATATATCCTAAAGACACTGCAGTCTCCACTGACCTGCAGCCTCACACAGCTCAGAGATTGGGGTGGGTGCAACACAGGAAACCCAGAACTGAGCACAGGCCTGGTGCCAGTGGGCAGCTAGGTGGGGCCCTGGCTGAGGCTGAAGGGGCTCTCCTTAGGCTGGGAGGGTGGAGCTCCCACTCTGTGATCCGCACCAGCATTGGGTTGCCTTGGATCACAGAGTGGGAACCCCCAGGCAACACATACACACACCCCTGATTCAGGCGCAGTGGACTTAAATAAGCCTACCCGTCCCACCTACCTCCTGCATTGTTGCATCAGCATGCTGAGCGCACATGCCCGCCATCACTCAAGATGGCAGTGGGGGTGTCCGTAAAGGGCTGACCCCCCACGATCTTGGGTGATGGCAGGCATGTGGAAGCAGTGCTTTAGCACGCTGACACAATGACACTGGAAATAGGTAGGGGTGGGTGGGCCTATTTAATCTCCATGCTGCCTACATCATCAGGAAGGGGTGTTGGGGAGTAGGACGCCATGGGCCCAGGGCAGGCTGATGCCCAAGGGTCCAGTTATGCCTGGTGCCAGCCCTGGCTGAGCATCTGCAAAAGATGGCTGTCTGGCCTCTGTCTGAAGACTTAAGATTACTCTGTATAACACCTTTGGGGAAATTCTGCATGGATAGCGCAGGCCACTGTCCCTTGTGTAATCCTGTTCTGTCCAAATCAGTGGGGAACGTTGCCAGTTACTCTGACAGAATATGAATCACCTACCATTTGATGATGATTTCATAATTAATGTTATTTATGAATTGCTTCCTAGGAAGCATCTTGAAGCGATCTTCACAATAAAATAAAAATCATATGCAAAACTTGTACCTATAAAAACAGTTAAAACAATTGCTTATATAAACACAACTGCATATAAGAACAATTTCAAATGCATGCAGATACCAGCTGGGATTAAAAAAATCTCCCCTTAGAAGGCTTGTTAAAAAGATTTATTATTTTTTAATAATACTACATTTAGTAATGAAAATAACACAGTGCTTTGAGATAGTAATACAGCTTAATTCTTCTGACCGTAAATTGTTTTGACTGATTGTGTTTTCATATAACTGCAACCCACCCTGGGACCTTTTGCTGAAGGGTGGGCATGAAATCCAATAAATAATCATGAAATCTAAGGATGTAACCATTCCCATGCCTTTCGCAGACCCTCCTCCCCACCCAATAGAAGGCTCAACTGCTACAAATCTTCGTGGTACTTTGCATTTAATCATAAGCCGTTTATCATAATTGCTTCCACATGCTCATTGATAACTGCTGGTGGGGGTGAGGGGAAGAGTAAGACTAAGTAAAGAAAATCTGAAGAACAAAAAGCAAGCTGATGCTTCCAGGAAGTGAACTGCTCCCTCCATTCTAATATTAGAAACAGGCAGCAGCAGAGCTGAATTCAAGCCTTATTTGCCTCTCCCCAAATAGTCTACAAAGAATGAGATAGCAACACCCCCACCAAATTGTATAGATAGGATTTATTACAAGAATTGGCCTAGATTCTGGGCTGCACGGTAATTTTATCAACAGTTCATGCAAACCAAACGTTAACTGCTGATTAAAATATGCCAATTGATTAAATGAGCCCCTAAACCAGCCTTTCCCAAGCTTTGAGTCCCTAGATGTTGCTGGACTACAAGTCCCATCAGCCCCAGCCAGCATGGGCCAATGGTCAGGGATCAGGGCCGGCACCAGGTAGGACTGGGCCCTTGAGCACCAGCCTGACCTGGGCCCATGGTACCATAGCCCAAGCCCCCCAATACAGGAGGTGCGGGAGTAATAAGCTTGCTTGCACACCCCATTTACCTCTTGTGTTGTGTGAATGACGTGCACGCACAGTGCACACAACGTTCACACTGACAGGAGAGTTAGGTGGGGTATGCATGTGGGTTTAATGAAGCCCATATTGGGTGTGTGTGTGCCTGTGAGCTCCCTCTCCACGATCCACAGCAGGGTCAGATTGCAGGACACGACACTGCCGCGGATCATGGAATGGGAGCACCACCCTAAGGAGGGGCCCTTCAGGGGCCCCTCTGACCTGCAGGGGCCCTCAGCCAGGGCCCAATCTGGCCACCTTCTGGCACCAGCCCTATCAGGGATGATGGGAATTGTAGTCCAGCAACATCTGGGGACCCAAAGGTTGGGAAAAGCTGCCCTAGACAACCCCCCATTGTCAAGATGGCCTCTGGCATCTTCAGGGAACAGCAGCTTTTATAGCTGGAACCACTCAGGACCTCACCCTCCCAGACCCGGTGGAAGCGGCCCAGCAAGCAGGGAAAGGATCTTGCAGCACACAGGATGAGCTCTGGCAGGCAAGGGGGTGCAGGAACAGGGCAGTTTGGAGCGCTGCTTGAAAGTGCCATTTGGATGGTGCTAAAGATGAAGCATGAGAGTAAAAGAAAGAGAGAGTGTGGGAGGGATTGAGAGTGGAAGAGAAGGAAGATTGAGGGCAGGAGGGGGAGAGAAAGAGAGCACATGCCAGAGAAGGAGAAAAGCAGATGGACTGATAGAATTGCAGACAAAAGGTATGGGAACTAGAGAGGGGAACAGTAGTGGAGTGGCAAATTCAGACCCTTCATTATAGTCACAGCAACACCTCCCATTTTGCTGCTGGATTGAGAATGAGATCCTTGTTAATGTCTTGTCCCACAATAGCAGACATCCCCAGGAGCCAATCAGCATGAAATGAGGGAGTGTTAGCTACTGAAAAGAGTCTTCTCTGTGGCTGACTCACCTCCTTTCACTCCGATTGGCTCCAATCAATCAATAGGAAAGGGCAAGGAAGCAGGTTAGAAGACTCTTCTCAGTGGCCAGCACACCCCCTTTCATGCTGATTGGGTCATGTAGAAGGCTGGAGACATAGGGACCCTGCTCCCCAAAAAGTAAGGAATCTAAGACACCCCACCCCAAGACCCTGGACAACTACACCCCTGGAGGGGTAATAAGATTCTGTCCAGAGGGACTGGGTTTCATGTATGAGAGCCTAAAGAGCGAAGGCTGAATGTTCATTGGCTGGGGAATGATGTGCAAATTTATTCTGATCCGAAAGCACAGTAGCAGGCCAGTAATTTGTTTGACTTCGGGTGTCTTTGTAAAGCTGATCCCTGAGGAATTCTGCGATGACATGGCTCTCTGGGCATTAAAGACCCACCAGGTGAACCCTGAGATAACAGAGTGCTCTGGGGCTCTGATAACCCCCTGTTGTAACCTTGTAATAGTGTCTGTATGAAGTTGCTAATATCACAATAGTGACATTGCTAATATTTTAATTATTAGTGTCATTAAGGTCTCATGTCAACCCAGGCCTGTGATTTCCCTTCCCGCTTGTCCAGTGATGACTCACAATGGTTCCACTCTCTGCAAACCTCCCAAGACAAGACTCCAGAGGGGAACCCAGTGAGTTACATTTTAGTCATATCTGTACATTGCCAAAACCTCAGAAGCACAGAACATTGGCTTTCACAGTGGTTTACTGATTTTGTGTCAAATATTTGATGCAAGGGCAATTTTTCCAGGAATTATATCACACGGGTGGGAACTAAAACAGAGGGCCAAGTTGGCCAATAAAAAGGAAAAGCAGAATTCTAGATCTATGCTTGCACTTTGATGTCGTTCAGGGACCCACATAGAAATTACAGTACATAGGCGTGATTTAAATTGAGACATGCACCTTACACTTTGAAAAATGCAAAATTCTGTGCCAAGGCAAGAACTCGATATGTATTATATTTACCATGCAAATTCTGCAGAGTTTCTGCTTCTGATAGTCATAGGAAGGACAAATAATTATCGAAGGTATTGAAACCCTGAGCATTTCAAATTTTACAAAAATCACATAAGATGTTCATGTCACACTTCTTAAGGGGACTTCTTAAGTCTATCTTCACAGACTTCTTAAGGGCTAGAAACTTGCTGAGCTTTGAAATATAAGTTGCTTTGAGTCACTTGGTGAGAAAATCAAGCCATAAATAATAATAATTTAAAAAATGGAAACAAATGCCCAAGATACCTACTCTAGAAAGTCCAAGGACTACTACACACATTTTTAACATTCAGACACAATCTTAAATCATGGATTAGCAAGACGTGACTGAGCCTAGTCTCCCTCCAGGCTCACGTGCTTTCCATTTTCCTCTTATGATGGCACAGGCACAAGGAGTTGTTTAAAAACCTTTGCTTCTGCTTTTAATTAGCCACAGCTTGTTGTGTCAGCCAAATCTGGCAAACTGTGGTTGATCCTAACTATGGAGACAATTTCCAACCATGGTTTAGAAAGCCAACGTGTTTCACCTAACCATAGTTAAGATTAGCCACAATTCCAGGTTCAGATGACACGGCAAGTTGTGGGCTATAGCAGCTTCTGAATCACTCCTGCCAGAGAATGGGGAAACAGCTGGCCTACTCCATCCCACCATGGCAAATGTGGGTGTCAGAACACACCCAATGTCAGCACATGGCACTCTCAGCTGCTGTCACACTCCAGGGTGTGCCCTCAGGGACTAAGGTCCCATTCCCAGAAGTATCAGCCTGTCACCAAAGTACTCTCCAACAGAGACAGAGTTGCCACTGCACAGACCAAATAAACCAAGGTCAAACACAGGGAATCAGTTCTGGTCCAGATGTGATCCAAAAGCAAGGGCAAGAAATAATTCAAGAAATATCACAGGAAATTCAGCAAGGAAGAGACCCTAGCATCAGGACCAAGAAGCCAGAAACATGTGCTGTTTTTAGCAACTAGAAGGCTCAAGAGGGAGACCTTATAGACTACACTCTAACCTCAGCTGCTGATAGTAAGGGAGTTCGAGGGATTACTTACTCATGAGTATGCCCCTTACTCATGAGCTGCACCATGAGTCTGGGTTCATAGGCGCATGCTACCTCATCCCTCTTCCGCCTGGACTTGGGCCTTATGGCACTGGTGTTCTCAAGGGCTGAGGGGTCCTCCACCTCCTCTGGCAGCTCCAAAGGTTCTTCAGCAGGTCTCCCAATGGAGGACTCCTCCAGGGAATCCTCACCATTGGTCCCAGGAGGCCCTCCCTACTCCTCAAAGCCCTCGACCTGTGGAGTATCTTGGCCACCTTCTAATAACTCCGTGTCTGGCACCAGGTTTGGGGTAAGCAGAGATGCCCCCAGCAGTCTGGTGAGGCCCACTGCTGATGCTTGCTGTTAATTCCCCACCACACTCCCATCAGCATTCCTCCAATCAGGGCTGGGTGTCATGAGCCAAGCAGGGAAGGGGCGGATAGATGAGGGCGACACAGAGGATGAGGACTTGGACCAGAAACCTGGGAAGGGGGTAGACAGTGGGATGGACTCTCAGGGTGCGACAGCCCCCGTCTTGGACAGCTCAGCCACCTCAGCTCCTGACTGCCCTATGGAAGCACCACTTGGTGCATCTGACACTCTTCAACGGGACACACCGCTGGCACCAGAGATTCAACCTTGCACATCAGATGTTTCCCAGCCAAGTGCTGCCCACCTGATCTGACATCTAGCAGCCCCCTTTTGTCAGAGGGGGGAGCTGAGATCAAACCACGTTTGCCCTGTGCTCAGAGGTGTTTGAGGTGGGAAGTTCAACAGACTTCACTGAGGAGAAGCCTTTGTTTGTGCACAAGATCCAAGCCTACTTAAGGGGACTCGGGGGGGGGGACCCAGCTGCTGAATCAACATCTTAGAGTTGAGAAGTCATACTCAGTCAGAGGTAGAGCGGTACCAAGTTAATAGAAAGAGTAGTTAGGTTAATGAGGCGAAGTGCTTTAGATGCACCTATTACTTTAATAAAAAGAGAAAAAGCCACAGCTGAGTCTGAGCCTGAGCCAGTGTGGTGTAGTGGTTAAGGCAGCCTTTCCCAACCTTTGGGTCCCCAGATGTTGTTGGACTACAACTCCCATCAGCCCCAGCCAGCAAGGCCAATGGTCAGGAATGATGGGAATTCTATTCCAGCAACATCTGGGGAGCCAAAGGTTGGGAAAGGCTGGGTTAAGGTGTTGGACTACGACCTGGGAGACCAGAGTTCGAATCCCCACACAGCCACAAAGCTCACTGGGTGACATTGGGCCAGTCACTGCCTCTCAGCCTCAGAGGTAGGTAATGGTAAGCCACCTCTGAATACTACTTACCATGAAAACCCTATTCATAGGGTCGCCCATAAGTCGGAATCGACTTGAAGACAGTCCATTTCCATTTTTTCTGAGTCTGAGCCTGGTTTCCTCGACTTATTTATTTATTATTTGATTTATATCCTCCTAGCAGTAGTCCAGGGTGGCGACTTCAGGCAGGACACTGGGTGACTGGCTCTGGGATCCGTCATTTTAATTTCCCACAATGCTTCAGAGCACTGTAACAATGGGAGCACTGTGGACAATTAAATTACTGCCCCCCGGCCACCTAGGGCTTACTCAGAGCACTGTTGCTGATGCCAGCTAAGACCACCAGGGCCCATCGATGTACGGAGGGGCTATCTTAGGTCTCTTTCCCAAGGCCCCTCTTAAGGTTGGAGCTGGCCCAGTTTGGCAACATACGTTTGCCAAGGTCATGTGTTCTGCTTTTACTCTCCACTTGTTAATCTGGACCATAAAAAGAAGGAAGGAAGGTGAACTGAGAAAACAGGAATGAGTGCTGAGAATGGAAACAGGGTGTGTGTGTGGGAGGAGGCACAGTGGGAAGAGTCAGAAACAGTTCCTGATTCCCGTGGTAGCTTTATGGAGCTTATCTTTCCAGCTGTGAACTTCGGAGAATGACTTTGCTTCTAGGAGGGTTGGGGCAGGCTGGGTGGGTCCTTTCCCAACACCATGAATATGTGGAAAGCTTAAAAAAAATCCCCCTGATGGAGGACTTCCTGTTCAAGAGGAAATGGACAGCCAAAATGGGTGTGCAAAGATGAATTTAGCTGACACTCCTCTACTGAAGGGCAACAAACATGAGCTCTTGCAGTCATTCTGATTAAAAATAGAACTGATCGAGCGCCAGCTCTGTGTACAGGAGACCTTCTAAATAAAAATTAAATTTTAAAGCAAGTAACAGATCCTTCAGCAT
This sequence comes from Rhineura floridana, assembly GCF_030035675.1. Lineage (NCBI taxonomy): Eukaryota > Metazoa > Chordata > Lepidosauria > Squamata > Rhineuridae > Rhineura > Rhineura floridana. Next base: position 14,919,905 of record NC_084493.1, on the reverse strand, counting down.
TTTCTCCATCCTGTTGAAAAACAAAACAAAACATAGGAGGTGGGGAGGGAGAAACCCCTCACTGATTCCTTTTGCCCTCCTCCCCCCGATAAGGGCTTCTGATGTCTACTGGTGTGGATGTACAAATGATTGGTTCTATATCATAAACACATCAATGACAATAAAGCCCTGTGAGGAGAGACTGAAAGAACTGGGCATGTTTAGCCTTGAGAAGAGAAGACTGAGGGGATAACACTCTTCAAATACTTGAAAGGTTACCATATACAGGAGGACCGGGATCGCTTCTTAATCATCCCAGAGTGCAGGACATGGAATAATGGGCTCAAGTTACAGGAAGCCAGATTTCAGCTGAAGATCAGGAAAAACGTCCTCACTGTTAGAGTGGTACGACAATGGAACTAGGGAGGCTCTCCAACACTGAAAGCAGGCAAGCGGCAGCTAGACAGCCATCTGTCGGGTGTGCTTTAAGTTAGACTCTTGCAATGAACAGGGGGCTGGACTCAGTGGCCTTACAGGTGCCTTCCAGCTCTACCGTTCTATGATAGTCTTACTGTGATTCTGGTAGTGTATCATGATTCAAACTGTGTGGCAGGAGCTGCCCTGTCCTGGAGATTGTCACCTGCTCTGCACCTCAATCTGATCAGGGGGGTACACAATGACCCCTCTTTATCAACGGCAAAACACCCACAACTGCCAACAGCCACTGACATCAGCGAGCCTGGTTTCCCCCTCCTCCCTCCAGTTCCTTTCTCCTTGCGTGTCATATCTTTTTAGATTGTCGGCCCAAGGGCAGGGACTCAGTTTTTGTAAGTCGCTCTGGGAGCCTTTTCTGGCTAAAGGATGAGATATGAGTGTGGTTATTAAATAAATAGTTTATTAAATAGTACTTATTTATTTTAAAGCATTTTCATCCTCTCCTCTAGACCAAACCGCTCCCAGGTACTGACCCCGTAGAAGTTATTTGCTTATTTTTTTACTCACATGGAGGTGGGGTGTTCTTACGAGAAAGAAGCAGGCTAGTGTGTGTGTGTGTGTGTTTGTGTGTGTTAGGGATGGGCGAGAATTTTGACTCAGTTTGCATTTCAAGCTGAACCTATCGAATCCGCAGTTTCTGAAACAATATGAGAACTGAAACACACCCATCCTTTGAAATTTGTACTTTCTTGAATTTTCCAACAGTTCTCCAACTAAGCAATGTTTACAAAATATGTATATATTAGGGGAAAGTGTGCATAAAAATGAATATGTCAGTGACAATAACATGCAAAAATACATTATATGACAATAAAATGCTTGCAAAAAACCTTTCTATATATTTTGAAGGCTAGCAGAAGTGTAGTTGCTGTTACCCTCCCTAACCCCATCAGTCCTGCGAGATCGGTTAGGCTTTGAGATAGCAACCGTCCCATGCTGACCCACCCTGCTTTCTCTTCCTCCCCTGCTGCCCTGGTTATTTTACTCTTCTTCCCTCCTCTTAACAGGCAGTGATGAAGGAAAGGTCTCTTTTTTCTTCCTTCTGTTCCTCTTGCACGCACATACCCTCTCTCTTTTGCCGGAAAGTGCTTCCTGTACTGGCTCCAGCTATCACCTGCCATCATCATCATCATCATCATCATCATTTAATTTATGTACTGCTTAATGCTAACATAGGCTTCTAAGTGCTTTCCAAAGTATAAAAACCAGTTGCACAAACATTAACATATAACTACCCATAATGGAAATTAGCAATAAAACAATCCCAGTACAGCAACATGGCAATTAAAACAGGAGACTCAGGTTGAGAGATCAAGGGAATGCCTATGTAGATAGGCACCGCTTCAAAAGCAAGCAAAATACCAGCACAGATAGGGGGTCTCTCCTATTTCAGCAGGGAGTGCATTCCACAACATGGGTGCCAATTGTGAAAAAGCCATGCTAGCCGGCTTTTGTTTGTGCATCTTAATGCTCTTACCGGGGAAGTTGGTCTTTCCGGTAACCAAGTCCAGAGTTGCTTACAGCTTCACATGCAAGTAAGAAGACCTTAAAACTTGGGTGAGATGTAGCCCGATCCAGCACTTGCACGGAAGCCAGCTGGGCCGGCAAAGCAGAATACTTTGTCCCCAATTCTCTGGCCTAATTGGCTTATGTACTGGCTACAGAAGAAATGGCTTTACTTCCTCCGTTGCCAGTACAGAAATTGATCGGACTGGAGATGCAGACGACTCCGACCTGGCTTTGCTAACCAGATCCTTTACCCGGAGGGAATTCCAAGCACTCGCCCGGATGGGATTCCTGGTCACCATGGGCAACCAGGAGAATGGTTAAACACAAGACTGGTCTACCCCCATTCAATGTGGCTTAGAAAATCATCAAAGTCATCACAATGAAAAAGCATAATAGTAAAAACAACACTCTTTAAAAAAGCCCCAGGGAGAATATAAGATCTGAGAAGTAAGTGAAAACAGTTTTAGAAAGCAAAAAGTCTTCCAACTTTCTCGTCTGAGGTATCAAATGCCCTTTTTGGAAAGGTGAATAGGCAGAGCTATTGATGAGCCTTATTAGAAAGATAGTTCCAGGGTCTTGGGGCTATTAGAACTAAAGCTCTGCTGCAGCTCTGACTTCTCTCCAAAAGGGATTGGGGCAGGGGACACAGTAGTTTCCTTTTTATCCTCCCATCAATCCTGTGAGATCAGTTAGGCTTTGAGATAGCAACCATCCCATGCTGGCCCAGACACAGCCTCTCTCTTTGCCTTTGGGACTCTCTCCAGACCATACACCCTCCTGAGCCACACCCCTCACAAGTTCTGCTTTGTATCCTCCTCGAGTGTTTTGGCCCGGCTCTGATCATGCTGTGGGGCTGACGAGGGAATTGATCCTGGACTTCCCCACAGCACGGCACGCTAACTCTGGCTGACAAGATCCTGCTTCAAGAAGAGAAGGAACCGCAGTGACCAGCGTCTCGCCGCAGTCCCCTGGCAGAGAGCTAATCTAGGCAGACGGAGGCCTGAACAGCTGCTAACTGAAGATCTACACACCACAATGTTTACAGTGCTGTTGGCAGTTGCAAACGCCCAGGCCTGCACCACCAAGACTTCCCACTCTTTATTACCATTTGAGGAGCTGAACTGATAAGCAACAGTAGGAAAGGCCGGACGTCTTCCCCTCTCTCCCAGCCCTAACCACCCACACACAACAGAACCGTTCAAAATCCCCTAGGGAACTATGCTGTGTACTTAAATATCCACCATATTGTATTTCATTTCCCTCACCCAGCCCAAACAGGGAACTGAAAAGCCTCAACATTTACCTAATGGTGGCAGTTCTATCCCCTCTCCAATTTTTATTCTAGACCAGAGGTGGGGAACCTCAAGTCTGGGGGCCATATGTGGCCCTCTAGATTTCTCTAATTGGCCTGTGGAACCTTCTGCAGGCCACACCTCCTTCCTAGACACACTGGGTGCCCTTTGCATCTTCCTTGAAGCCTGGCTGGAAAAAGCCCTTGAACTGATAATGCTTCTTGTTTGCTTGGTTGAAGGACAGAGAGGGATGTGTGAGTGTGTGTAGAAACTAACATACTGTACAAAGGTCACATACACATCCTTTTACCTCTGGCCCTGCTCCCCAATGATATGCGCCCCCTCCACCTCTATTTTAGACCTCAGGTAAGTTACTTCTTTCCCCCTAGCTTTGTATTCCACTGGCTGACAAATTGAAATCCTAGCAAAACAGGTGGAAATTCAATTCAATGCAGTTAGACACCCCAGTGAGGAATTAAGGGTGTTGCTATGTGGTGGTGGCCCTAGATCTCCTGCCCCTTCCCACCTTTTAAAAAAAAACTTGGGGGAAAAAAACTTTGCTTACAGGGTGGATGGTGTGCAAATCCCCCCTCAAGTCTCTTTTAAGTACCGAGCAACACCACTATGAGGAATAAAAGGATAAGCATTATCATCAAAAGCATTTTGACCCGATAGGACAAAAAGACAGGACATACATGTAAAAAAAAATAACTAAAATGAAAGTAGGAATGGAACCTCTCCCCCTTCCATTGAATATTATGATTCTTATGCCAATTTCACATACCTTATGGAGTTGTGTGGTTAACCCACATACAAAATGTTCCTTGGAGACTTGGGAAAAATGGCAATGTAAATTTATATGCATGGGATCACCTCTAACTCCACTACCATTTTTCCTTCATTTCAGGTGATTTATAAGGAGGCCTTATCAGCAATATTAGAACAGGCAGGATTTTTTTCTCATTTGTGTGATTTTTATTTTGATAATAATCCTTTATCTGAACCCAACTAATGACTCGTTCATGAGATTTTAATGTAGACTGGCTTCAGGTCAGGCAAATCAGCCGTTTTATTGCAAAACTGGAAGTAAAAGCATGGGACAACTACAGAACTCAAACCTCTTGAAAAATATGTGTTAGAAACATTGGATAATTTTAAGGGTTTGGCATCCAGAATATGTTTACACCTATTAAATGTACAATTTTAGTCTATGGGAACTCTGCAGATGGCTTGGGAAACTGATTGCAGATTAGATATAGACTCATCATGCTGGAATAGGATTTAGTCTCTTTCTCTCAGTTTCCGTCAGCATTTGGAAGAACTCGGTCAAAAATGGTTTATTGGTGATATTTAATTCCAGTTCAAATATCACATATGTTCCACTTGGGGCCTCCTTTGGTTTGGCAGGGCTGTGGAGAGAGGACCATTTATTTCCAAATGATGTGGGAATGTGAATATGACCAAGAGTTTTGGAACATAGCGGTGAAGGAGATTAGTTTTATTATTAGGCTGGAGAATTATCTGGATCCTACATTATCTCTACTTTTGTTTGTTGACTGAAATTCTGGATTACCCTATAAGACACTGATTATTTATATGCTGATTGTGGCATGCTTACTGATAGCTCAAGGTTGGAAAGATGCATCTAACTTAGTTGGATAATTGGTTTAGACAAGTCTTATTCATAGCTATATCCGAAAAACTGACTGATCAAGTACGGGGCGCAGGAGATCCCATGAATTTTATTGCCAGTTGGTGGCCTTATTTGTCTTATATGGAGAGGCAATCACATGGATGGATCATCCCAACAAAATACAATTTAGTGCTCCTGGTGAAATATGGTGTCGTTTAATGGAAATGAGTAAAACTTCCCTGCCCCCCTGAATAAAATTAAATAAATGATAAACTGTACATTCCTCTAACCTTCCTTCATGTAAGTAATATATGTAATGCATAATGTAGTTTGTTGTCATTCTGGGGTAAAAAGGTTGAAAGTCTTAAATGTATTGTTTTTATGGTAATTTCTAATATACTTTAAATTTTAAAAAATGAAAGCAGGAATATCTGGCAGTAATGGAACAGCCAGGTTAGTGACCCCCAAGATAACTATTAATGTCACGTTTCACAAGCCTTGGGAGCAGGGAATTCTCAGAGTAGATTAGCAACCAATCACTCATCCCAGAGAACTTTGGGAATTATAGCTCTGGGAAGGGAATAGTGGTCTCCTAACTACTCTCAACACCCTTCACAAGCTACAGTTCTCAGGAGTCTTTGGGGGAAGCCATGACTGTTGAAAATGGTATGATACTGCTTGAAATGTATAGTGCGGATGGGGCTTATATATTAATGAGCAACATTACATTTCCACCATTAATCATTAAAAGACATGGCTGCAAGTGTCAAAACGAAGGCTTAACACAAATGTTTCTAGCATTTCCCACTAGGGCTCTTAAAAATCTTAAGAATCACCAGTAAATATCAACATTCACCAGGTTTCTAACACTTACAATCTCACAAAGAAGAAATCATTCATGAGCCACCCATAATTCTGCAAACCAGTTTGCTAGCAGGTTATAAGCATCTCTTTTTGTGCTTTGTTAAAAACATCTGTAGGATATCTTGCATTATTGCATAACTATGTTGGTGAACAGAGGAAGTTAATTAAACATTGGCTTGATTGTGAAGGGAAAGAAGAAATGAATACCCAGAGATCCAGTTCCATATAACTGAAAAATGATTTCATCAGAAGCAACTTACCTTTTAAGTAGTTAAGTCACATGCATATATAACTAAAACATCATCTGTGCAAAGGCTCTTGAGATAAACCAGACATCCTAATTAAAACCTTAGGTTTTTCAAAGATGATGAGAAATTCAGATTCTAAAACACAATTTCTTTATGATGCCGAAGAGTTTTGTTCAGTTATGCTAAATGGTACAAAATCTACATCACTCACATTGCTTCCAAAATTCTGATTTGGCAATATCAATAATCTTAAGCAAAACTAACTCTTATTCATCCTCTTATATAAGCCACACAGAGGAGGAGTTTGTAACCCCACTTTAAAATGAGCATAGTCAATAAGCAAGAAAATGGGTTGACCCAAATAAACCACAAGATGGAGCTGTTGTACTAAAATTCTTATTGGTCCACACAATCATCTCAGCACCTAGAATGTTAGATGCAGTAACAATGTTGATCTTCAACATGTGATTGAGGAAAACAGGTATTTCAGATTAGGTGAATTAGGAATTTCTAGCATGATACAGTAAGTAAGCAAATCAAGCAAACAGGACATTTTTGAGGAGGCTAAAAAAGAATTCAAACATGAATTTAAAGCTATTCCTAGCAAACTTTGGTATGCATTTTCACTCAGATGTTATGAGTGTTTATATATTCACTTCCAGTGTGCAGATCCTACTCCCAAAATTCAGTTGATTTAATTTTTGCATGGTTATGGAATCAAAACTTGCTGGCTTCAGCAGAACTACCCGGACCTCTACCTCACAATTAGGGTTGCCAGGTTCAGGGCCTGAGACTGATCCTGTATCTTTAGGAGAAGAGAAAGTCAGCCAAGTGCAGGTGTTCTTGCAACACTGTAATGGGAAAAACCACAAGGTGGAATTCTCCCTCTCCCCTGCACAACTTTTAAAGATACAGAAGACATCTTGGAGGCTGGGCCTGGCAACTGAAACTGTGGAAGCATCTTAGAACTACTAATAAAGCGGAATGTGTGGACAATTCAGGATAAATCCACCACTAATGCACTGTTATCGTGTCAATAACAGGTTGTAGAATACACCTGCAAAAAACACCATTCAAGAGGAACCCTTTACTATTGCATTTTAATGTTACTTGTAAGTTGTCTTGGAAGGATTTGTAGCTTTAAATGCAAGATGATGATATGCCAGCCAAAACAAACACAGCTGGCAAGTACAAATCCATTGGCTTTCTTTGTGTGTGGGTTAACATTTATATCCCACCCGGAATGTTCAAATCCAGTTTGAATAGGTAAAACCTGAGCTGCAAGGTGTGTCTTCGCTGACACAGTTCTTTTGTAACACTATCCCTTAAAAAAATAAAACCAGACCATTAATTCAATTCTCTCCCTCTCTCTTATTTATAAAATATATGTCCCATCTGTGCCTGGCCACAGCTATGCCACATAGCTAAAGGGATGCCAGAGCTCCCACCTCCTTCCTCATCTATTCTATTTTGTTCTGATTGGCCAACAGCTCTCCTCCAGGAGGGCCAATCCCAGGCACACATGGTCCCCATGGCAACCTGCGTAAACCCAACACAGAGATCATCCTTCTCGCTTAGAATGGCAGTCTGTACCGCCTTGGCCAGGGTGTTGTGTTTTTTCAATCAACGGCACCCACTTCCCCCACTTTAAGGCCAGCCTAGTGGGCCACTTCTGAGACAGCCAGCATGTTCAACGTGAGGACTAGCATGAGTGGCAGAGAGTACAGCCCTGGGGTGCTTATTGGCAACTGGAACGAAGATGTGTGTCTGGAAGAGGTAACTGAAAACTCCCTGCTGTATTCCATATACTTTTTGAATTGGATTTCCCTAGGCCGCGATGTTTCTATGCAGATTTCAAAAGCTGTACAGCAAATGCTGGGGATGGGGGGAGGATCATGGCAAGGACTCCGGCCTCTTGTCTATGCATATTCAATATCCTGTCTGAACAGCCCCTATGTTAGGAATGGACACATCTGTCTATTTCCAGGTAGGGATGGAATAATCTGTCAATTTTGGTTCTCTCCATATCTCATTTTTCTAATCTTAAATTTGGCTCTCACATTTCTGCAGCAATTTGCAGATTTTTTTCCTTTAAATCCTCCTGAAAATTCTTCAGCATTTTAGTGCGAATTTCTCATCATAAACACATTTTTGTAAGTACGTTTGACTAATCTTCTGCTCCCCTAGTTTTATAATAAATGCTTTGTCCATAACAAAAGGCAGGTTTGTTTGTGAGCTTCCCCGTATTTGAGGCAGTGAAGAAAAATGCTTCTTTTGATTCCCCCCCCCCTTTTCTGATTTTGTAAAAGCCTCTCTGGGTTCTGTCATTTGCTTTGTGCTTTCTAAACCCTACCTCCTCTGGGTCAACTTGGTGGGAGCCTGTCATAATTTTGCACACTTCATTACAGTGAAATGCAGCAGTCTTCTGGGGTTCGATTGCCTTTTCCACTGTTTGCAGTGGGTGGAGGTTGTAATATTCAGACCAAGCAGCAATAATGTTAAATCACCGAGCTCACATTTTAAAATTTTGTTTTAAAACAGGAACTCCTGAAAGACTTCTTATATAAAAGAGAAAGAGGAGAGCTTCTAATCCAGAGATCAAAAAAACTTAAAGAGAACCTTTTAAAGAAGGTAACCAATTTTTTGTTGCATTGATATTCCGGGCCAAGTTCAAGGTTCTAGTTTTGGTGCAGGAAGCCCTATACAGCTTGGGACCAGGATTCCTGAAAGATCACCTTACCCCTTATATACCAAGTTGAACATTGTGCTCTGCAGGTGTGGGCCTGCTGCAAATACCATCTTATCAGGAGGCCCGTTCCACACAACGTAGAAAGCAGACCTTTAGTGTTGTGGCACCTACCCTTTGGAATTCCCTCCCCTTAAATATTAGACAGGTGCTATCTCTGTTATCTTTTCTGTGCCTACTGAAAACCTTCCTCTTCCAATAAGAGACCTTCCTCTTTCAACAAGCCTTTTAAGTAGAGACCTTATCTTAGTCTGTGTCTGTGTTGGAACTGCTGTTTAATATGTTTTTAAACCTTTTTTTAAAAATGTTTTTAAACCTTTTTTAAAAAGATGTTTTTAAAGATGTTTTGTTTTAATATATTTTAAAGTCTGTTTTTCTGACGTTTTAAAGCTTTTTTAGTGCTTTTGTTTGCCACTCTGGGCACCTGCTGGGAGGAAGGGTGGGATATAAATCAGATAATAAACAAACAACCAAAAAATAAATATTTCACCTTTCTTCTGTGATGGAGTTCAAGGTGGTGTGCATGTGGTTCCCAGATAATTTCCCATCCATTTCCCACCAGATCCTCGCCTGCTTAGCTTTAGCAAAGATGCAATATTATGTGCCTTCAAGGAATGCATGCAAAGGGTCCTCATTTGTGATGTTGTATTATTATTAATCTGGCATTGATTTTGTTTCACATATTATGCCTATCAGATCTCCAGATGAAACCAAACTGGGAGTAATGGCAATGTGTGTGTGTGTATGTAATACGAGTGAAAAAATAAGCATGTTCTTCAGGAGATGAGTCTAGGTGGGAGTTCCCTGAAGATAGAGAGGTGGAAGTGTTCCCTGAAGACAGAGAGTCTGGAGCCATATTTGGGCCAAGGGGGGACACACTCAGTGGAGGCAAGCACCCATTCTCCATCTCCTGTTGCCATTCTCATCACCCTCCATAATGAAGACTTGGAGGGCAACCAGCTACAGCTGAGAGCCTGCTCTACTCCTGTCTATAGGAACATAGAAAGCTGCCTTATAATGAGTCAGGCCATTGGCCCATCTAGCTCAGTATTGCATACACTGACTGGTAGTGGCTCTCCAGGATTTCAGACAGGATTCTCTCCTAGCAATGACGGGGATTGAACCTGAGGTCTTCTGCATGCAAAGCAGATGCTCTACCACTGAACTACAGCCCTTCTCCATACTCTTCTGAGGTCTACACGCTGGCAGCAGGTGCGGCCACTCTTTACAAGCGAGCGGAGGTATAGCATTCACCGTCCCTCCTCTCCCCTCTAGCGGACTCATTTAGCACATAAGGCAAAATGGTTGAATAGGTCTTAGGAACCAGCGTTATACCCAAGTCAGACCACTGTTCAGTCTAGCTCAGCTACACCAGCCTTCTCCAACTTGATACCCTCCAGGTGTTTTGGAGTACACCTCCCATCATCTCTGACCATTAGCCATGCTGGCTGGGACTGATGGGAGTTGCACCTGAAAACATCTAGAGGGCGCCAGAATGGGAGAAGGCTGATGTATACTGACTGACAGGAACTCTCCAGGGTTGCAGGTAGGGCTCTTTTTCCAGGCTTACTTGTAGATGCCAGGGTTTGAAACTGGGACCATTTGTATGCAAAGCATGTGCTCTGCCACAGACCTACAGCCCTTCCCTGACTGGATGCTGCTTTTGCCAGGCCTTGCGACTTGTACTTGTAGATCTTGCAACCTGTACTTGGTGAATGCAGTAGATAGTGTGACTTGATCATATTCAGGCCCCATTGGCATTATGCATTGAAAGCAGTATCATGCCACTTGAAACACTCATGGCTTCCCCCACAGAATTCTGGGAAGTGTAGTTTGTTAAGGGTGCTGAGAGTTGTTAAGAGACTCCTATTCCCCTTGCAGAGTTACAATTCCCAGAGATCCCTAGGAAGAGAGATTGATTGTAGCTCTCTGAGGGGTCTCCTAACAACTCTCAGCACCCTTAACAAGCCACAATTCCCTGGATTCTTTGGGGGGAAGCTATGGCTGTTTAAAGTGGTATAATACTGTTTGAAATGTATAGTGCAGATGGGGGTCAGAGTTAAGAAACAACTGACGTGAACATTCACGACATGGTATAATCTGCTGAGATTCCACCCCCTCTTAAACAACAGGAACAGCTCTCCATTTCAAAAGATGGATTTATTCACTTTGGAGATACGGTTCTGCTGGTGAGCCTAGAAAACAGCAGATCGCCGGCGGAGAAGGAACATGGTGTGACCGGGAATCTGTCCCTGGCTGTTAATCCTAGTGACATGCTTGTGCATACAGCGACTGAACTAACAGCCCCCTGTGGATTGAGCGCAGTTAAAAGTGTGGCCCCAATTGGCCGGAATGCATTTCGGATTATAAGGTGGGAGACTCTCTGGTTGCATCATTTCATAAATTCCTAGAAGTGGAACTTTCTGTCTTTCTCTCCTTTGCTTTTCTTAAATCCCAAAATGTATTGGTTCCAACACAGGAGCACAGGAGACTGCCTTATACTCACTCCTAGAATCACAGAAACATAGAAACAATTCAAAGGGAACTCAAAAGTTCATCTAGTCCAACACCCTGTTGAAGAAGGCAATCCGCTGTAGTACTTAAGAGAAAAAACACGTGTATTTTTTGAGAACATGTGTTCAAAAACACATATTTAAATACACATTTTCATGCAGATTCTAAAAAAAAATTGCAGATTGATGTGGAAACAGGACAAAACAGGTTTATGAATGGACACACACAGGAGTGATACAGATTGGAAATAGAACACATCCAACCCTAATATAGCCATTTATTAGATATCCTGCTCAAGGCAACATACAGAGCTCCACCACCCCCACCACTGAAAAAAGATATCCTTAGGTTTGGCTTAGATATGGTAACTGACCCTGCTCTTGGTCAAACCATTATACCATATTGATCCTCAAGTGTGGGTCAAGGTACAATGGCCACTATAAGTTTAGTGTTGTAACAGAGGTCATAACACAGCAATGGCCACTGAGTGTGTGGTGTGAAACACATACACACATACTGTAAAATACAATACACTTTGGTGATGCAGTATAAATGAATTGGGGTGTGCACTGACCACAGGATTGTGTTTGGATCTTGATTTGGTGGGGTTTTTTTGGGGCGGGGGGAAGCCTGCCTTAGTCCAACATGCTTTGGAGCCTGCCTGATTCAAGCTCAGGCAAAGTCCGCTTCAGAACAAATGAGGTTTCATTTCATTTGTAGGATGTATGGGAAATTTTTAAAAAATGGCTATAAATATTTTCCTTTTGACAGAGGCGGATGAAATTTGCAGGCACAGTAGCCACTCCAGAGTAGATAACGCTGGCAAATAACAGGCAAATAGATCAGGGTTTTTTGGGGGGATGGGCACTATTAAAGTTTAGATTTCTTTAAAAAAAAAAACAGGAGACATCTATAAATGAATTTGATTATATTTGTAGGCATGGTTGAATCCTGTCCAATTTCAGAAGGCTGCAATGGGTTTCTCATTAGTGCAGCCTTCACAGTTCCAGTGGGTAAAAAAGAATCAGTATTCCCTAGTGTTTTGTGAACAAGAAGCCCATGACCACTGGGGTTGCAGAGTCCAGGTAAAATCATTCCCTTTGATTAAAAGCTTGATCTGTCAGTCCCAACAAGGACTCTTCTTTCTCCCCCCCCTTGCTACCCTGGCATTTTCTTACATGGTAAGCTGAGAGACATTAGTTTTACTTTAGCAGACAAGTTTTCTACTGTGATTTTTTGTGTGTCTGTACTGCCAAGGTGCCATAAGGCGCTTTGGGGTGGGGGCACCTACTTTAGTCTGGGGCATCTTGTACAGATCCTGCCTTGCCTTGGACAAGCCCAGAATTCCTCAGGAGCCCCTTGCTTTAGCTTGGAATTTGGGATTAATTCAAATCTGCTGCACACTCCTAATAAATGATAGGTAACATATCTTCTATTAACATACCGACTTTTGTCTGTTTATTAAAGCACTGAAGGACAATCAATGGGAGAGACGGTTAGATTTGGGCAGAATTTTGGCCTTGGAACAACAGGAGGGTTTCCAGATCGAATGGTAAGTAAATAGGCGTAACAGTATAGTGCATATAATGTTAATTTCTGTAATTTTAGGTTACCATAAACATATGTAGTATGCAATGGTGATTGCTAATGGTCCCCATTGCTACTGCCTAGTACAGCTTACAGTTATGATTATCATCTGCTGCTACATCATTGTATCCTGCCCCTCCCTTTGGAAAGCTCAGAGCAGCTTACTTGGGACTCCTAACCAGCCTCTCATGAAGAATGTCACCAAGCTCAGAACTGCTTACCTGGTGCCCTCTAGATGTTTTGAGGCATTCAGGTAGAACTCATAGAATCAGAGAACCATAAAGTTGGAAGCGGCCTGTAAGCCCATCGAGTCCAACCCCCTGCTCAGTGCAGGAATCCAAATTAAAGCATACCCAACAGGAATGCTCCAGTATTGGAGAGTCTGCCACCTCCCTAGATCATCGGTTCCATTGTCATACCACTCTGAGTTTTTTTTAGCTGCTTTGAAACTTGCACTGTTTGGGAATTCTAAGAAATAAAAAAAAAACAGTGGTTTTGAAATCAGTAGTTAAAATCAGTGTAGTTTGAAAGGTTCATTCTGCTATCTTGATTCAAAATGGTGTCCAATCATATCCAAACAAAGACACAAACCTGCTGCTTCATCTCAGGAACCATCACACAAAATTTGGTTACGATATCTTAAGACAGCGGTTCCCAAATGGTAGTTTGCAAACTTCATTCAAATGCTCTGCTGTGTTTCTGTGGATTTCTGGTTAAAGATAGGAGATGGCACCTCCACCCCATGAAATAGTCATATTGATGTAGTTACATTTTATTGCTTATTTTATTTTTGATATTGTATTTATTACAATGTGAATTCTATGGGGTTACAATTGGTGCAACAAACAGAAAAATTATTAAGCTGTCTGCTAAGACTTTCAGCAGTTTTCAAGTGGTCTGTGGGAAAAAATGTTTGGGAACTGCTGTTTTAATAGGTGTCCAAATGCAGAGCAGCAGACCACGCACGCACACACAAGCCTTATTATCACTTCATTTACTTGCCTAAGTTGGGATAGACTTGACAGCAGTCCATTACTTGCCAAAACAAGCTTGTACCGTCAATTATTCTGGTGCTCCAGCAGATGGCATCATAATTCCTCTTCTAAAAAAATGTTTTGGAGCTATGCTCCCCCGCATTTCTACTCCACTACACCACTGAAGCCGAAGCTCTGCTCACGGCCGGAGTTCGATTCCAACGGAAGGAGGAAGTCGAATCTCCGGTAAAAGGGTGGAGGTCCACTCAGCCTTCCATCCATCTGTGGTCGGTAAAATGAGTATCCGGCATATGCTGGGGGGTAAAGAAAGGCCGGAGAAGGAACTGGCAATCCCACCCCATATATACAGTCTGCCTAGTAAGCGTCGCAAGACATCACCCTAAGAGTCAGAAACGACTCGCACTATAAGTGCGGGGACACCTTTACCTTTTTTACACCACTGATTTGGGTCAAATTGTCACAACATAGTGAGCAAGCTTTTGAAATCTCCAGAACTCTTCATCAGGCTGGATGCTAATGGTTAACTTTGTTTTTTGCATGGCTTTGATCAATGCAACTGGGTAGAATTCTTTTTTTTGGCAAGGACTGGGTTTCTAACTCTGTTTCAACACTGCCTCTAATTTCCTGAAGTTATGCAAAGACTTCCCACCCAATCATTCACACCAGATTAGTTCATATAGCAAACTGATGAGCACAACATGTGATGATCACCCAGAATACAGTATGATGTAAATGTAATGCTAGACCCAGATTTGTAACTAGGTAGTATTTGTTATGCTTGTTCTTTTGTCTCTGTCAATCTACAACATTGTCCATCTAATTCCCAGACAAATCATTCACGCATGTTTCCATTTTCAGCTATTTCTAGCAAGCGACCACAAAAGTTTTATAAATATGGCTAAGAAATCGTCTTGCCAGCCTGCATTCTTGACGGATGAACTTTCTTATCTGGCTTCTTGGCAAGCTACATTTCTGGACCCACAGTTTCGCATGGAGTATGAAGGGTTCCCAGTTCCTGTAAGAAAATGATATAGAGCTTCTTAAGAGTACCTTGACTCCTGACTCAATTCTCTCATCTTTCTCAGCCACCTCTTCCACTTTTGCTGTATTGGCTCTGTAAAAGTTCCTGTGCTATAGAAGCCATTAGCTGCCTCCTTTAACCCTTATCTCTTTTTTCCTCTGCTATATTGTCTTCCTATATGCATAAAATTCTAAGTCATCACATACTAAATTCTAAGTCATTATGCAGCTGCAGTTTGCATGGCTGCCAACAGGTGGCACTGCAAACTACAGCGTGATGACAGATATCTGAGACCGGTGGAGCAGTGAGATGGAGACAGAAGCAGGCAGGAGTAAAGGTAGGGGGTGGGGAGCTTTGGTGATCTGCCAAGGGAGGAGGGAGGTAGTGAGGGGGCTTGGTGGGGAGTAGGCGGGGTTGGTGAGCAGAGTGAGCAGGGGCGCAGCTCTTAGTTGGTCCATATTTTGGGAACAGCTTTCCATTCCTTATCCATCAAGCCATCTTCATCTTCTGCTTCCAACTCTTCTCCAGTTTCCATAACCTCACCTTTTCTACACTTTTTCAAATGTTAATTCTTCCATTCTTGCTACACCTCTCCCTGCTACTTTGGTTTTGATTCTGGATCAAATTTATGTGTCAACAATAGGGGATGCATCCAATGTTCTCTGTCTGCTTGCACAAGGGCAAGCTTTAATGTGCAACAGAGGAATCCAATGCAATAGTTGAGCTAGTGGAAACTCGTTGTACAACAGATTACACGACCTATTGTGCAACGAAGTTACCAGCAACCTTCTTAGGTATGCTCTTGTGCAACAGTGTTCCACTGGTGCAAATCATTTTGCCTGTGGAACAAGTATACTAATAAGCAAATTTAACTTAGTGTTCCATTGGACACAACCCTAGGATTTAAACCCTCTTCCCCTTTATTATTTCCCCCCTTTCATTTCCCCCCTTCTCCCATTTCTAGGCAAACACAAAGATTCTCATTATTCACAGCCATACAAATCAGGGGTTGGCAGTTCCTAGGACCTTCTGGATCAGGTAAGCAACTTTTGCCACAGGGGCATATCTACACTCCAAATATGTTCTGGCTTTATACCAGTTTTAACCCCAAAGGCCTTACCCAAACCATCCTAGGAACTGTAATTTGGGACATTTCCACACGACAGTTTATGGTGGACTCGGTGCTGCTCACCCGTGCAAGTTTTGCACGGTGTGCACATGATATCATCCTTGTCAAAATACCACCCCCTTTTTCCCCCTCCCACCCCCATTTAATCCAAAATTACAATTCCAGCATTTTGTCTATTTTTCACTTATTGGATTCCCCGCAGAAACAGCAAATCCGCATTTTAATGAGGACGTCATGCGGCAGCTGTGCAACGTTTGCCCACATGAACAGCTTCCAAACTGGCATGTATGGAAGTGGCCAAAGTTGAGGCTGCTGAAAACACTTCAGCAAGAGTCCTCTAGCCTCTTCCCATCTCACAGAACCACAGGGTCCAGAGTTCCCAGCGGAAGGGGAGTTACTATTGAACCAGTTTATATCTAGGGTGTAGATATGGCCACAGTGTTGGGCGCCAGGAAGGCTGTGGACTTCTTGTTTGAGCATCTTGGAGCGTTGTGACTGATGCTGCTGCATTGTGACTCATATCACATTTGGGACCTATACTGCCCAAGTGTGTTGATCCCTGGTAGGAATGGATGGATTGCCATATTTTTCTCCAATGTTGGTTCAGGTTTTTCCTCCAGTTGGCTCTATTTTGACCTGTTCATGAGTGGATTTTCCCCCCAGAAAAAAAATATTTTAAAACAAACAATGACAACAATAATTTATATCCCACTCCTTCCCAGAAGGAGCCCAGGGCGGCAAACAAAAACAATAAAAACATATTAAAAACAAAGCAAAAACAAAACATCCTTTAAAAAAATCCTCACACTTTTACAAAAAGAAAAAAATAAGTACTTATAAGGTGATCTGAGGGGCTTCCTCCTTCTGCCTTTTAAGCTGCGTAGAGCAGGTCTGTGGCCACACAATATTTTTTTTAAAAAATTGATATGCTCTGAGGAAGAGTGACTGTATGTCATAACATGCAGTCCCTTCCTAGGAAATTATACAGAAGAAAAGATGGCTGCCCCCTTGTGAAAATGGAAATGGACTGCCTTCAAGTCGATCCCGACTTATGGCGACCCTATGAATAGGGTTTTCATGGTAAGCAGTATTCAGAGGGGGTTGACCATTGCCTCCCTCTGAGGCTAGTCCTCCCCAGCTGGTGAGGGCCTGCTCAGCTTGCCACAGCTGCACAAGCCAGCCCCTTCCTTGTCCGCAACTGCCAACTAGGGGGCAACTGGGCTCCTTGGGACTATGCAGCTTGCCCACGGCTGCACAGGTGGCAGGGCACGTAACCCCTGAGCCACTCCCTGTGGGGGTGATCTTTAGCTGTCCCTTGACACCCAGGAGACACGAGCGGGGATTTGAACTCACAGACTCTGGACTCCCAGCCAGGCTCTCCTCTCCTCTGTGCTATATCAGCCTTTTGCCCCCTTGTACCTATATACAAAAAGGAGGCATTCCTTGGGTCACCTCGTAAGTCCAGCATGGACCTGTGCACGGTTCAGTCTGTTGATTATGTGGGTTAATCTGCAGATCGGTGTTCCCAACCATGCATGGGTCAAAGGCAGCAAAATGGGAAGGTTTGCTCTAAACCGTAATCCTGCTCAACCCTAATTCCTGATATCTCAAAGTCCCATCTATACTAGCTGCCACAAGACATAAGCATTGACACCACCTTGCTGTTCCTCCCTCCCTCCCAACCACTGGTCAAATTTCTGCTGTCTTCTTTTAAAGGACATACTTTGGAAAGGAGTATGAAGTCAATTGTCACACCTATCTGGATACCCACAGAGCTGAAGAAGACAAGAATCACTGGGTCATGGTTACTGGAAATCCTAGCAACGAATCAACTACAATGTTCAATAGACCTAAGCCTCCATCAGAGGAGAGGAGAGCACAAAACAGTGAACTCAACACAGAAACAAACCCCTGTTAAAATCCATGCTTTAAAAATATATATCTATATAAATGTTCTGTTTTGCTTGTGTTCATGTGTGAGAGAGATCTGAAGATGAAATTTGGCAGTTAGAGGGTGCTTCACTTTTTCTCCATTCAAGCTAAACAAATACACAAGGATATTTTAAAACATCAATGGCAATTTTATTAATGTTTTATAATTGTACTATATATATATATATTTTTCCACACTTGCTCATATTTTAATTGTGATTTTATTTGTTGTACACCGCCCTGAGAGCTTTCTGCTATAGGGCGGTCTAGAAATGTAAATAAATAAATAAATAAATAAATAACATTATTCTGTAAAAAAAGAAAAAGAAATCCCAAATACAATATCAACAAACTCATAATCTCATGTTCTTTTGACAAACACTATACACTTTTCTATCCTGATCACCACTAGATGGCAGCGTCTTTTAAAAGGAAGGTTAATCACAGGAAGAATAGTTTATTTCAGTTTAATGATCTAAGGCGGATCTAGATCAATGGTAGCCAACATAGTGCCTTCCAGATGTCACTAGGCTATATCGATATATGTCTGTGATGTGTTAGAGCACCTTTCCCGAAGACATGCCCTTCAGATGTTGTTGAGACTCTGACTTTTCATCAGCCTCAGACAGCAAGGCCAACAGTCAGGGATCATGAGAGCTGGAGGGCGACAAGTTTCCTGTCATTCTGTTAGAGAATTCAACTGACTGATCACTACCTGCATGATTTGAACATGGATATGTGTTGGACCAGTCTTGACTGGTGGCCCTTGTAGCTTTTTTTCTAGAGATGAATACACCATGGGGTTCCCTTTGTATGGCCATATTATTATTCACTTAGCCCCAAACCAAGTTTAACTAAGCCATGCAATTAGAACGCATTATTGGTGCAGAGAATGGTAACGCGATCCTTTTGCTGCAACACTGAGAGTTGGTTGGAAAGCAGAGCTCTTTTACAAAGAGTTGGATGGCTTTAAAAGAAGATTAGACAAATTCATGGAGGACAGGGCTATCAATGGCTACTAGCCATGATGGCTGTGCTGTGCCACCCTAGTCAGAGGCAGCATGCTTCTGAAAACCAGTTGCCGGAAGCCTCAGGAGGGGAGAGTGTTCTTGCACTCAGGTCCTGCTTGCGGGCTTCCCCCAGGCACCTGGTTGGCCACTGTGAGAACAGGATGCTGGACTAGATGAGCCACTGGCCTGATCCAACAGGCTCTTCTTATGTTCTTATGAGTTTGTCATGTGGCTCAGTTTGTTTGTGTGAGTCATTGGGCTGATGACTTTCTGGGTGCGCTTTCAGCTTGTGTGCTCTATGACTATTCCATCTATCACTTGCCACTCATGGTATCTTGCTCAGCCCTTCATCCTGGTCCCTTCCCCCTGTTTTGTAGCCCATGCCCTAGATCTGTGAATTAGCTATCTTTCCATTCCGGTCTGACTGCGGAATAGAAGTATTCTGTGTAACTCCAAAACTTGCATTATGCACTGAGGAGGTATAGGGTTGATCCAGATACAAGTTGAATAGGAATGGAAGAGGAATCGGCAGGATTTGGATTCCAAAGCGGATTTACTTGATCCGATCCAGGTGGATCATGACCTGGATCAGACCATGAGTCCGCTAGAGTACACGTTAGAATCCTGCAGATCCCATTACGAAGCCGTCAGAGGGCTGCAGTGCAGCTTCTCTTTGTTTTTAATGTTTTTTGTCTTCTTTTACAAAGCTCCGGAAGCCATCCAGCTGCTCACAGCCAGCAGTGGCTAGCACGAGGGGCTTCTTGCCACTGCACACTCTGAATGGAACAGAGCACATTCCCCTGGGAGCAAAACGACTTGATGATGATCCGTTGCTCTCAGGGAGAAATGAATGGGGGGGGGAAATGTCTGCTGCCAAATTTTTACCATTAAAATAAAACAAAAGAGCAGAGGCAGTGCTGGAGCCAGCAGACCACCCTGTAAGGACTTTTACTCATTTATTTACTTAATATTTATATTTCCTTTTAAAATCTGCATAGAAATGAGATGGCCTTAGGCTCCGCCTGCACTGTACATTTAAAGCAGTATCATACAACTTTTAAATAGTCATGGCTTCACCCCTAAAAAATCTTGGGAACTGTAGTTTGTTAAGGGTGCTCTGGAGTTAGGAGACCCCCATTCCCGTCACAGAGCTACAATTTCCAGAGTGGTTTCACAATCAATCCCTCTTCTCCCAGGGAACTCTGGGAATTGTAGCTCTGTGAAGGGAATCGGGGTCTCCTAACAACTCTCAGCACTCTTTACAAATGACAATTTCCAGGGTTCTTTCGTGGAAGCTATCACTGGCTAAAGGAGTATGACACTGCTTTACGTGTATAGTGCAGATGGGGATTTCACCTTATGGCGACCCCATGAATCGGCAGCCTCCAGTAGCATCTGTTATAAACCACCCTGTTCGAGAGCCAGTGTGGCGTAGTGGTTAAGGTGTTGGACTGCGACTTGGGAGACCAGGGTTCGAATCCCCACACAGCCATGAAGCTCACTGGGTGACTTTGGGCCAGTCACTGCCTCTCAGCCTCATGAAAACCCTATTCGTAGGGTCGCCATAAGTCGGAATCAACTTGAAGGCAGTACATTTACATTTATTTTCAGATCTTGTAAGTTCAGCTCTGTGGATTCCTTTATGGAATCAATCCATTGTTTTGAATGTTCTTTTCATGAAATAGCGGTATACAAATATAATTATAATTAGATAAATAAATTTAAACGGGTCTGTTCATCCCTAAGGACGAGTAACCATGTTCTCTGGACCAAGGAGCACATCTCAAATAAGACTATGGCTTGTCCCACCATCAACCACCCGCTTTCTCACACCTCTGGGCTTTCTAAACCATTTTGTCAGTTCAAGGAGTCTATGGTAAGTAACATATTAACAGTCAAGAACCTGGAAAGCATTTGCTTTCCAGCTCTGTTGCTGAAGGATAATTTACGCAGAGGAATTCCTGGTATATGCTTGCATATGTACTGATGGGGGACTTGCCTTCTGACTTATGTCAAGCCCTGCCACTCATGGAATAGCAGAGCAAAGCTGACCAGAGTCAGACCACCCAGTTCAGGAATCTAGACGTTTCTAACTTTTAGCAGGGCTGGTGGTACAGTCAGTTCCAGCTGAAAGAATGCCTTGGGCAGAAGCTCTCTTCTTCCTAAATGCAACATTACACGAAACAATTGTTTAACACACTTCAGCTGGTTCAGAGATGCTGACAAGGGTAGGGAAGGATGGAATCTGTCAATTTCAGTTTCTCATTTTCCCCAGTCTTTTAAGTATAGTTGGCCACATTGCAGCATCTGTTTGTAGATGATTATTCTCTCCAAGTCCTATATCCCACCCTTCCTCCCAGTAGGAGCCCAGGGCAGCAGAAATAATGCAGAAATATAACCTGCTGTGCCCTGCTGTGCCCTGCTGGACTCCTCAAGGCTATGCTCCTTGACCCGATGAGTTCCACCCAGACTTAGCAGCTTCCTTGAGCTCCCTTTAACCCATCATTCTGCCTTGCACCCTCAATCTCTGGTTGAGTTCTTTTTGCAGTCCATCCCCCAAGGAAGGGGTGAGAAACCACTAGACACTGATGGACATCTCATCCAACATCATCTCTGTCAATTGGACATACTGAATGGGGCTGATGGGAGTCACCTTTCCTCCTCTTCAGTCCTGTGTCCCTACCACTTACCTTAGCCCAGCCAAGCCCAGTCTGAGGGCTTATCCAAACGGAGCGGAATAATCCACGGTTTCCATATTCGGTTTGTCATCTGATTGTCATCTTTCCCAATAAAAAAAAACGCTTTTTTGCACCCGCACACGCAGCGGTAAGACCCTTACATTCTTTTTGCTTTTTCCAAGCTCCGCCTCTAAAACCTCCCCCTATCAACCAATTGGTCAGCAAAAAAATTACATATGCTCCTCTCCCCCTTTGCAACAAAGCACAATATGGCTGGAGTTCTCGCCTCCGAAGGAAAGGCTACTGGTCGGTTTCACGCCTGCCTTGTTTGTATTTACGATATTATGCTTAAATGAATGTATGCTTTTCTGCCTTTATTGATATTTAAGGAGATACACACGCTGGCAATTGCACTTATTTCTCCAAAAAAGCAAGACATGTCACCCCCCCTCCTTCTCCGTTTCCTTCCCATGGAGAATGAAATTGACAAAGCTTTCCGGAGCAGGCTTGGAACCGACCAGAAGCCCTTTTCTAAGTTTGTATTTGCAATATTACACTTAAACGAATGTATGCTTTTCTGATTTGAAGCAAAAACCCCAGCAAGTACAATGAAATTGACAAAGCTTTCCGGAGGCAGGCTGAAACCGACCATCCCCTCTTTCTCGCTTGCTGTGCATTGCAGATCTCACCCAGAGCGGCCGCCCAGTTTGCAGGCTGGCAAAAAATAAAATGCATCTGCACAGTAGTTGCAGACCCCCCCAACACCCCACCATTGCGATGATTGGTTCAATTTTCCTGGGCTTATTCTCGCACATGCACAAAAGTGCAGATATGTGATTGGCTGGAATGAGGAGAAGGGGCAAGGGGAAATGCCCAAGAACTGCCCATCAGCTGTAAAGTCTGCGGTATTGCATCCTAACTCCTGAAGGCACAGCGGATGATTCCCAATTTTAAACAGCAAATCGCATTTTTGCAGCTATTGCAAGGAGTGGATTTAATCCGCAAAAATGCGTAACCGCGCGAGACGTCATTTGGACGACCAAAAAATAATGAACACACGTAGCGGGCGTGTCACACATTTTGCAGTCGTCTGGATGAGCCCTGAGTGTTAAACCTTCTGATCCTGCATGGCTCTGTTCGGCCTGTGGATCAGTGAGAGGCAGAGATGGAAAAGATCAATTAATTTCAGTCCTCTCAGTTTCTCATTTTTTCCAGTCCTAAATGCAGTTCTCCATGTTTCTGCAGCGATTTGCGATTTTTTTTTTAAAAAAAATCCTCATGAAAATTCATGTTTGTCTCCAGTTTTGACTAATGTACACGTTTTGCAAGCCATTTGTTGTCATATAATGTATGTTTTTGTATGCTATTTTCACTCATATACAGTATTCATTTTTATGCACACTTTACCCTAACATTTTTGTATTATTTATTTATTTTTTTTTAATTTATACCCCGCCCTTCCTCCTAGCGGGAGCCCAGGGCGGTAAACATTGTTAGGGTGGTGAACTGCACTGCAAAATTTGAAGAAGTGTGAATTTTGAAGGATGGCTGTGTTTCAGTTCTCACAGAGTTTTGGAAAGTGTGGATTTGATAGAAGTAGCTTGAACTGCAAAGTTAATTGCATTTCTTGCCCATCCCTAGTGAAGGGTAGATACAACTCCTAAGGCAGTACCCTATGTGAAGTCATAGGGTTCGTGTGAAACACTCCTGTGCACTCTCTGGGTGAATTCCTGAGCACATTTTCAGTTCCCGTGAAAGTTAAGGAGGAACCACAGCTAGAGGAATCCTGAGCTAGGACCATGGGGAGATGGAGTACATGGTCTCTGTGCAGAAGGTTTCAGGTTCAATCCCCAGTTAAAAGGATCAGCTAGATGCTAGGAGGTGATGTGAAAAGACCTCTTTCTGCTGGAGAATTGCTGTCAGTCACGGCAAGACAATACCATGCAAGGTGGACAGACAGACTGATCAGATATTGCTGTCCACATGACTGCCGTCTGAAAAGTGCACTTGCCTTTTCCTGCCTGTCCACATTTGAAGATTAGAGAGACAAAGTTGTATCCCATGCTAGCCCTAGGTCCCATCTGCACTATAGTATTTAAAGCAGTATCATATCACTTTAAATAGTCACGGCTTCCCCTCAAAGAATCCTAGGAAATGTAGTTTGTTAAGGGTGCTGAGAGTTGTGAGGAGACCCTATTCCCCTCACAGAGCTACCATTCCCAGAGTGGTTTAACAGCCCATTGTTCTTTCCAGGAAACCCTGGGAATTATAGCTTTGTCAGGGAAAATCAGCATTGTCCCTGCAGAAGAACTCCCAAACTGTTCCCAAACACCCCAAAATGGCAAAGCATTTTGAGAGCTGCATGCATGCACTTTTCAAAAGGGAAATTGACTCCTTTGTGCATTTGACGTTTCCCCATTTCCCCTTTTAAAAGCTCTCAGGCCAAAACTCCAGACGGTCTTTTGAGTTTAGAGAGTCAAACCTCTTGCTGGCCTGCATCATTTTTTTTAAGGGCTCTTGTAGGCAGTGGCAGAATTTTGTCTCCAGGTGTCACTCAAAGAGAAAGACTCTAACACATACTTTGCATAAGCACACTGAAAGAATGACAAACCCCTGCGCCTGCTTTCTATGAAATTCAATTACAAGGAGATGGGGACTAGCCATTTGTACCATAATGCCAGCATGTGCATAAATGTGCTCAACCTTCCCCTGCAAGCAATTATTTTTTTTCTGAACAAAGCATTCATTCATCACACATGCACACAGACTCTCTCTCTCTCTCTCTCTCTCTCTCTCTCTCTCTCTCTCCCCCCTGCCCCCCAGTCCAACTCCAGCGGGCAAAGTTGATTTATGCCGCACATTAGGCCTCTTACACAACACTACTGTAAGCTGTTTAGCTTCAAGAACTACACATTATATAAAGACCTGAATCAAACTGAAAGCTCTTTTTGTTCATAGCATGTGTGGGCTGGACACGATTCAGGGTGTTGTTGCTTTTTTGCAATAAAATAAAGCCCGTTGTATAAATAGGATGCTAATTCAGAAAGCGCAGGGTAAATAGAGGTCATTTTCATAAGAAACAACTTTTTTAAAAGCTATTTCTGCCCAGGCACACTTATGAAATGATTTACACTTGAGTTTTCTTTTCATAAACTGTGAAAACCACTGACGCTTATGTTCCTGTGCAACCTCCACAACATGGGTGCTCATGCATGATCTCCCTGTAGTTTTCTGCCTCATGCACAGACAGGGTCCCATCAGGCTGGTATGGCAGCACTGAAGTTGGGACAGGCGAGATCTCTGAGCAGCAACAAGTCAAGGAATGTGTGGGAGGAGCCAGCCTCACCAAATCAAAAAGGCAACTCAGTTTCCACAAAATGTAGGGAAAATGTGGCCACATTGCTAATACTCAGCCAATGCTTATAGGGGGACACATGTCTTCTGGAAATCTGAAAACAAGGAGGGTCACCATCTTGCAGGTGAGTGAGTGAGTTATTTCCTTTTTGTCTTGGTTTGCAATTATATCACTGGCAGAATCTGGACAAATGCACCTCTACTTGGGATCAGGACAGGCTGGTTTTAATTTGAATTTAATTTAAATCAGAGGGGGGGAGGGGGGAATGAGAACAAATCTAAGTCTAAAGAGAGTGTTTGAAGGCACAAAGGTGCTGATTCCAACAATGACGTCTTTGCGGAATGTGTTTGCCATGATCAATGTGTTAGTCTTTACACTGCCAAGTCAGGAGAGTTGGTTGTTTTTGCTGCGGCAATACAGCTAACCTTCTGGTGTCTGCTAATTTGTCTGTTTTGTGTGTGTGGCCGCTTCCAGGCTGTTGCTATTTTGGGGGTGGGGTTTAATCGTATGCCGGCAGAGCCAGGTTGCGCAATTAAAGTGGATTTGGCACTCTTGCACAACAAACCTCCTTCCAAACCAAAACTTTTTGCGGTTAAGGAAAGTGATGGTAAAATGCACTGGATTGTGGGATAGCAATTGCTTGATGCTTTTGTCGTGCAAACAAAGCAGAATGAATGCTCAGTAAACAAGTCATCTGGAAGTGATCTGAGCGAGCTTGCAAATGGCTGTAAAGACTAGGGAGTAGGGTTGCAAGTTCTCACAATCAGGTTGCTGCCTGGACAGTTAAAAATTGCTGGAGGCCCTGTGCCTTAACTCACCAACCTCTGCCATCTAAGCACTCTGTCTTGGATCAACCACAATGTTTGGTAACAATAGGGAATTGTTACAATGCATTTCAGTGAATTAACATAGTTGATAATAGGGCTGGGCGAGAATTTTGATTCAGTTCGCATTTCAAGTTGAATCGATCCTATTAACACTTTCTAAAACAAGATGAGAACCAAAATCCTTTGAAATTTGTACTTATCTGAATTTTGCAATGCAGTTCGCCAACCAATGTTTACAAAAATGCACGTTAGCGTGCATCAAAATTAATATATGAGTGAAAATAACATGCCAAAATGCATTACATGACGAGAAATGGCTTGCAAAAAAAGTGTACATTAGTCAAAACTGCCAATAAAAATGTGTTTATTAGGAGAAATTTGCACTAAAATGCTGGAGAATTTTCATGAGGATTTTTTTTTAAAAAAAACACACCTACCAATTGCTGCAGAAACGTGGAGAACTGAAGACTGGAAAAATGAGAAACTGACAGAACCAAAATCGACAGGACTTTTCATCACTAGCGTGAGGTAATGCAAGTTTGAAGTGAGTCTGGGCTTCACATACATACTCATAGGTTCTATTTCTAAATTAACCACTCATGAAAGAAAAATATAGGCTTAGGCATTACTGTACACCGCTCAGTGGAAACTTCTGCTCACAGCAGTGGTTAAAAATGAAAAGAAAAAGTAAGGAAAACCAAATATTGGGACTCTATTAGAAAACAGACTGGGAAGCACATTATAACACTACTAAACAGCTGCACAGTAAGCATTTAAAGAGATACATTGGATTCTGACTATATTAGGTTAAAAACAAAAGATGGAGATAACAAATGAGAAGGAAGGGAGGAAGGGAAATGTAGCATTTATTTAGCCGTTTGAGTGTTCCAAGCGCTTTCTGAACAGGGGTGGGAGGAGGGCAAGTTGCCCCTCATGGATGAATCATAATTCCCAGGGTTGTATGCAATGCTAGTCCTACTTAGAGTAGACCCACTGAAATTAATAGACATGAACAACTTAGGTCTGTTAATTCCAATGGATCTACTTTGAGTAGAACTTAATTAATTACATTTGTTAGTCGTTTTTCTACACACACGTGTGCACGCAAAGCAACGTACAGTTAATAAAAAATAAAAGAGTGAAAAATATATTAAAAAGTTAAACGAAAACAGTACGTAAGGTAATAGAGCAGCGCTTCTTCGAAAGGCTACATAACAGAAGCCCTCCAAAAAACTTCCAATGTTAAGAACCAAATGCCAATGGGAGGAGAGAAATGTTTTTGCCTGGTGCAAAAAGCAGAGCTTGGCAAAGTTACTTTTTATGAACTACAACTCCCATCAGCCCCAGCCAGCATGGCCACTGGATTGGGCTGATGGGAGTTGTAGTTTAAAAAAGTAACTTTGCCAAGCTCTGGCAAAAAGATGGATAGTGATGGTGCCAAGTGTACCTTCCTGATGGGAGCATTCTGCAAATGGGGGGGAAACCACTGAGAAGGCCTGTTCTTGTGTTGCCACTCTCTGCACCTCCTTCAGTGGGGCCACGCAAAGAAGGGCCTCGTAAAATCTGAAATATGAGGTAAAACTTGCAGGCCCCATTCTTCTAATTTTTAGGGAAAAACTCACCCGCTCCCCACTTTCAGTGTTCTACTTTGCCTCCGGCCCTAGGAAAAATTCCTGTGGGTGCCCATGTTTTTCAAAATTGTTTTAGCAATTCTTAAAGCAAACTTGTATTACTATCCCAAAATACAGATGTTGGAAGCAATCCAATTCCAAGCATCAGTTGCCAGAAACTGCAGGAGGGGAGAGTGCTCTTTGCACTGAGGTCCTGCTTCAAGGCTTCCTATGGGCATCTGATTGGCCACTGGGGGAACAGGATGCTGGACTAGATGTGCTACTGGCCTGATCTGGCAACCTCTTCATGTGTGTGTGTAGGAGTTTGAGACAGAGAGGCTTAAATCGTTCTTGAATGGAAGCATTCAAGAGGCAGCTGGACAGCCACCTGTTGGGTATGCTTCAATTTGGATTCCTGCATTGAGCAGAAGGTTGGACTTGATGTTGTTATGGGCCCCTTCCAATTCTATGATTCTAGGCCATCTAGCAAGTTGAGGGCAGAAATGAGAATTCAGTTTTTTATCATGGACTTCCTGGTCCATCACTGCTATGCTAGGGACCATTAGCAACTGCTGGAAAATGGGAGATGGGAAGGTGCCAGAGGTGGCAGAGTTTGGCAGTGCACTGCCACTCTACAGACAACGGTTGAGATGGAAGGGAAACAATGAATACCCAAATAGGACTGCAAAAAAGGGACGTATACATTAACAATTCTGTATCTTCACTGACCTGGAAATTGTATGTAAGTATGACCTATTGTTGATGCTTGCATTTTTAAATTGCTTTGGGAAATTTCATAAGAAGCAATTATAAAATCATAATTATCACCATCTGTCTTTGTAATGTATTAAGTCCCGAGTCCCCAACTTACTAGGGACCCCAATTTGTGCTCCCATGCAGGCGGGGTGGAGGGAGCAAGTGGGGCCATCTTCCTATGTGACTATGCCATCCTGGCGTCCTTCCTGGCAGCACTGAAACATGGGTGGTACTGGTCTTCAGGAGCCAACAGAACGTTTTGGTGGACTCCTAGAGTGGGGCTGGGAGCAGACCACTCAGAGGACTTCTGCTCTGGTCTGCTCCAAGGACATCAAAGGATGACCCGTTGCCAGATGGACCAATGGTTTGACACAATATAAGGGCAGTTTCCTATATTCTGCCATTGAGTCATGGCCCATGCAATGAAAACCAAAGAGAGAAATCCTCTCAAACACCTGCAGGGCCGACCACATCATCATCATCATCATCATCATCATCAATCTTTGTAATGTATTAAAGTAAAAGTGTTGCAGTTAATGGTACATCTTTACTTGAAAAGTAACACTACATTTCAATACTAAATAAGGAACAGTTCCATGCAGTAAGGAACGGGTGGCTTGGCATCCGTGGATGGTTGCTGAAGTCCCAGTGCCTTGGCACAGCTAATCATTGGTGCCTCCCTTGTTCCCCCCCCCATTTAATTCTTCTTTTACCAGGCTACGTTTTTAATTTCCCACATTGCCCTGGAGTGACGCCATGTCAAGGGTACTGCAGGAAATTAAAATGGCAGCTAGATTCAGCTACCCTGAGTTCTACTACAGCCTGCCACCAGGTAAGCCTACCAGATCCCATTAACGTAGGTGGGGACCCATGGGAAACTACTTTGCCCAGGGTCTCTTCAAACTTGGAGCCAGTCCCAACAGGTGATAAGTCTAAGCCCAGTGGTTCTTAAATTGTGATCTGGGGCCCTAAGACTACAATGGGAACATAGGAAGCTGCCTTATCCTGAGTCAGACCACTGGTCCATCTAGTTAAGTGTTGTCTACACTGACTGACAACAACCGTCCAGGGTTTCAGGCAGGGGTCTCTCCTAGCTGAACCTGGAATCTTCCACATGCAAAGCAGTTGCCATAGCTCAGTGACAGAGCATCTGCTTTGCATGCAGAAGGTTGCAGGTTCAATCCCCAACATCTCCAGGTAAGGCCAGGAGAGAAGGCTGCCTGAAACCCTGGAGAATTGCTGCCAGTCAGTGTAGACAATACTGAGCTAGATGGACCAAGGGTCTGATTCAGTATAAAGGCAGTTTTCCTATGTTCTACCACTGAGCCATGGCCCTTCCCCATGGAATGAAAACAAAAGAGGAAAATGTTCTCAAAAATCTGGAGGTTTCTCTGAAGTTGGCATCACGCACAGAAGAAGAGGCAGCCTGCTACTTTCCCATTTAGTTTGAAACTGAACATGCAGATTGGTTTGTAGCTCTGTTGAGTGTCTCACTATGAAGTGGCAAAAGACAGCTATGAACCTGGCATAACAGGCCCCCCAATTTGTTGGGAATTTACTACCCTAATGATAGCACATTCCAGGTGGAAATATCATGCTATGGTTTGTCACAAGCCTGCCTCCTTGGGAGATAGCCATCCATCTCCTTAGTTACAAGCGATAGATATATTCTCTCTATAAATAGCGACCAGATCTGCCAACGTTGCATTGTTTAGTCTGAGCCTAAAGTGTAGAAAATGGGAAATCCATCTGCACAGCAAGGGCCTGGAGAGGGTGTGGTTGGAAGCAAGAGTTGTTTTCTGTTGGAGAGTCTGTGCTTTTATAACCAACCCGTTCAAGTATCTGGAGGATGTCACAAGGTCCTCCTCCCATGCCCAGCTATGAAAGCATGAGAGGAAAATATGAACCAAGATTGAGTTTTATATAATGGACAAAGTGTGCTTAGCATTTTCTGCAGGAAGGCAGAAGTTGGCCAGGCGGTTTAACTGTTTCCTAGGTGAAACAGTTTCATCCTGGAAGCAGGGGCACTGCTGGGTACGTAAAGGATTCGGGGCACAAACTCATGGTGCAAACTTGCATATGCTAATATGTAAGTATAGATCCAAACTATCAGAGGGGGAAAAGAAACAAATTCTGGCTCCTGCTATCAAGGCTACAGGGTGCCAACCTGATTTATGGATCCAGTGTACTGTACTTCAGGGTGGGGAACCTGAGGCCTTTGGGCCAACTGTGGCCCTCTGGGCCTCTCTGTCTGGCCATTGGGTCTCTTCCCAGGCTACAACCTTCCTAAGCCACACTTCTCAATAGCCCTGCTTTGAACCCTTCTTGTGATTTTGCCTGGCTGAAATGTGTCCTTGAACTTGGATAATGTTCCTTGCTTTCCTAGATGGAGGGTGGAGATGGGCATGTGAGTCTTTGTTAAACCTAGCCTACTGTACAAGGTATAATTTACATTCATAGCTCTGTCCACTTTTCCCTGGGGTCCTGTTCACTTCTGGCATGTGGCCCTCAGCAGATTGCCCAAAAGGGAATGCAGCCCTTGGGCTGAAGGAGGGCTCCCCATCACTGCTGAATATGGATTAGGGATGGATGAGAATTTCGCTAAAATTGAACTTGGCACCGGACTTCCCCACACTTTGCACATTCACGGTCTTTATGGACCAATCCTGAATACTGTGAACTTCTGCAGCTTTTCTTCTGGATTTTTTTTAAAAAGCATATTATTGTTGTATTCTCTGTACTGTGTTGCTGTGGGAACCCAAAACTGATTACCATGGAACTTTGCTGTGCTAACATGAAACTGACTGGCGTGAATCTTTCTTTGCTAAGGTGAAACTGTGTAGCATGCACCTTTGCTTTGCTAACTTTAAACTGATCAGCCTCTTTGCTAATATGAAACTGACCGGCATGGGTCTTTGCTGAGTTAACATGAAACTGACCAGCATGGGTCTTTGCTGAGTTAACATGAAACTGGTCACCATGGGTCTTTGCTTTGCTAAAGTGAAACTGACGAGGCAATCTCCCTTTCTCTCACAGTAACTGACCAGTCAATCTTTTGCTTTCTCCCAAGGCTGGGGGAGGGGGGAGGGAGAGATCCTCGATGGTTCAGGAGCAGGAGGAAGCAAAGGGGGGATTGGGTTGACCACAGGGCAGAGAGAAAGCCACTTTCCTTTCTGATAGGAAAACATTGTTAGAAATAACTATAACAATATCAGTATTTTGGGGGGAGGAAAAAACAAATCGGTAAAAGCAAAGGACAGCGAAGGATAATGAAAATGGACCATAACCACCTGCTAGTTCAGTGGAATGTGATCCAAAAACCAGCACTACCAAGCAGATCCCATCCCTACTAACGATTGGGCCTTCCACCCTCCCTGGCATGTTTTGGAAAGAACTGCTATTTATGTACTTAAAAACTGAAACAAGTT
Source organism: Rhineura floridana (assembly GCF_030035675.1). Lineage (NCBI taxonomy): Eukaryota > Metazoa > Chordata > Lepidosauria > Squamata > Rhineuridae > Rhineura > Rhineura floridana. The sequence continues at coordinate 14,888,297 of NC_084493.1, read as the reverse complement.
TTCATCTAACATGCTCTCTCTCTCCCCCTCTCCCTCTCCCTCTCCCTCACACACACACAACTTCTCCTTCCTACCCATCCAGCTGCTGTATGTTCTTACAAATTCCCCATCCAGCAACCACAGATCAGTTTCTTCTTTTGAAAATGTTCCAGGCAGGGCTGCATTTGGATGTTTGCCTTGGTCATTCTGGCCCTTGAAGAAAAAAATGACACCCTCTCCCACTTTTTATTTTTAAAAATGCTACAGAGAGATTGAGGCTCCAAGCAAGAACATGGCAAAAAAACCCAAAAAACCCCACTTGGAATCTGCTGTCTGATGCAAACAGCTTAAATTAATTCCATGGTCAAGCCAGCCCTGACACCTGATGAACAAAATTCTCAGTTTGCTCAATAAAGGCAAAAGCAAAGTTGCTCAATTAAATAAATTCAAGATGTTGAGGAATAATGAAGATTTTAGTGTTCAAGAGAGAGAAGTTTATGGTCTAGAACACAGATTGCTAATTTATTCTGCTCATCTGAGGCAGCAATATAGCAAGGTAATTCTAGACTCTGGGGTTAATGTTCTTTAGACAGGATTGTATCTTGCTTACACTTCTTTCAAAATGTGGTAAGCCAGCCCTTCTATGTTTGGGCCCCCTCGTACTCCCGTTCTGATTTTCAAGGCCCTGGACTTCTGCCCCAAAGCCCTGTACTGACAGCACCACTGGCCCGAGGCCAGAACAACACAGCTTCCTTGCGGGAGGTCCAAGCCTACAATAACAACACTGATATTCTTTCATACCTAAGACACATGCACTGGGCTACTAGGAGGTCCTTGTAGCAAGCCCCAAACTGAGTGAAAGGCAGGACACAGTTCAGACAGGTCTTTCAGAACACAGAGCTCTGAAGTTGCACCAGCAAGAAACAAGCTGAGCCCTTATATAGCAGCAACAGCAGGTGCAGCCTGGTTGTTAGCACCACCTGTGCTGCAAGATGCTGCTTGACTTAAAGGGGCCCAGTCTTCTCCAGTAATCTACTGGAGATTGCTGGCCTGGGCTCTTTCTGGGAGGAAGGACAGGATATAAATTTAATCAATCAATCAATCATACTGGGGTGGAGTTGGGGAGCCTCAGGTGTTCCTGAGTCTTCTGCTGTGGAGTCCTCTGAGTCAGAGGGGAGGCAGTGTCCCATCCTTGGGCCAGGGGAAGGGGGCACTAGCCCCACAGGTCCATTTGGTAGCAGTGGTTCTGGGACTGGCCTTGCATGCCCTTCCCCTTCAGGTTTGGAGGCCTTACCTCCATCACCTGATGAAGAGACACCTGATTCCTGGTCCCTGATTGTTCTCAGTCAGGGGACTGTAGGATAAGTTGCCCTCAAGAGCTATATTGACAGAGATTCTTGCCAATTCAGAATACGTACATGAAGGCAAACAATCTCTACAAAATGCACGTGGATTGGTTGCTTCTTTTCCTTAAAAGTAAAAAATAGAGAGGAGCTGGGCTAGTAAAATGACCTCTTAATTAAAAGTTGGTGGAGCCAACTGGAGGCCTAGTCAGACTTGCGGTCTACTCCTGGGGAATCCCCTAGCCTAGGAAGTCTTTATTGCAAGCTGTGAATGTGATCTAGCAGATTGAAGATTAGATTTAGTGACTCACAGAATTTTAACAGTTAAAAAATTCTGTATTCTTGAGTTAGGCCGAAAGCTCTCACTTCAGGACTTTGGGGCAAATTTTTATGGGGTGGGGAGGTGCATGTGAAAGAGGAAATAAAAATGTCTCCTTTCTTTTGCATTTCAGGATACCAGTTTTTGAGGGTAGGGCCCACAAAGACTCAAAAGGTGCTGTCTCTATTGCCATTTTGCTGTCCCCAGAATGCCCCAGAACTAGAGATGTTGAAGACCTGGAAAAAATTAGGGGAAATTTTTTTTTCTCCATCCCCCCCAACTTTCCCCCCTTAGTTTCCCCCTCTACCCAGAACTACACTATTCATTATTTCTTTATTTTATTTATTTAAAATATGTCTATCCTGCCCTTCTACCCTACAATAGGGCACTCAGGGCGGCTTGCAATAAAATCACACACATACATAATAAAACTATACACAATAAAAACACAAAACATTACAGTAAATTAAAATACATAAAGTACAATTAAAATGCATAAAATACAATACACATACATACACACACACATTATATGCATACATATATGGGGGAGTGATACTGAAAGGACTAAAAATATTAAAATTAAAAATAAAGAGTGTAAAAGTGTCAGGCTCATCTGCTCACTACTTCATAGTGTAGCATTGTTCCAATGGGTATTTGGGGAGGAGGCAGAAGCTAGGACCACAGATTTACATAATTTAGCAACTCCCAGCAGCAGTGGCTTCCCAGGTGGGGCGGAACTGCTACACTAGCTCAGAGCTTGGAAAAGTTACTTTTTTGAACTACAACTCCCATCAGCCCCAGCCAGCATGGCTACTGGATTGGGCTGATGGGAGTTGTAGTTCAAAAAAGTAACTTTTCCAACCTCTGCACTAGCTTCCCAGCAGGTGGGTTGCAATTGTTTAGCAGGAGGGGAAGATAGTTGGGATGTTGGTGTGGTAGAAATGCACCAAAGGAGCCAACTTGGTGCTCCTTCCGGTGACCTCCCCACTGCCTCATCTCTCTCGGTAAGCAATAGCAACCTCCTATAATAACTCTGCTCCACTTGCTGAGCTGCTTCTGATTCTCAGACAATGCAAAATGCAACAGCACTGTGATAAATAAATTAATTACACTGGGACACCATGAAACCAAGGCACTTATCCCAACCAAGGAGTGTGCCCACTTTGTCTCTGGTTGATGTACTGGTCTAGTCTTCCTCCTTTTAATAATTCTCCACTGGGGGCATATACTTTTGTATCATCTCTGCACCAGGTCTGATTGGAGCATCCCATCAGCATTAATTTAAAGATGCAAAAAAAATCAATCAATCAATCACCCTTAGAGGAGACTCTTTCATTTCAGCCTGAGTCACAACTCTCACCTTTTTCCAATCAGGAGTCATGTTCAGAACAGCGACTCACTCAAAAACACAATGGTGAACTTCTCTGAAGGTGGGTAATTCTTTCTTTTTGGTGTAATAATGACACTTAGTATACCTTCAATCAGTAGTGCACTCAAGGCAGGAATTTGGAGTCTAGGACCCAGTTGGCAGAATGAACAGGAAGGTCCCCAAACACAGCTGGGGCCCTCTTACAACATTTCAAAGTAAGTGAAGCAATCACATTACCATCTAACAAGCCCCCCCGTAAGACCATTATGTCCAGAGGGCCCCCCTCTAAAAACTTATTACCTGGTGCGCCATTGCCTTCAATTTTAATTCAGAAAAAAAGATGTGGCCCAACTATGAGAAGATTAGAAAACCCTGACATAGTAAGATTCATCACATTTAAATATATTCCATTAGTGATGGGAGATATGTGACCCTCTAGAGTTGTTGGACTAAAACTCCCATCAGCTCCAGCCAGCATGGTCAATAATCAGGGATGATGGGAGCTGGAGTCCAACATCTGAAGAGCCACAGATCCCTCATCCCTGTATGTGTGTGCGCTTGAGGGAAGTCTTACGCACTTCACAGACTCTCAGCTAGGGATGGGCGAATATGTCAATTTCAGCTACTTTCACCTTCTCATTTTTCCAACCTTAAATTCAGTTTTCCACATTTCCACTGAATTTGCATTTAAAAGAAAAAAGTCCTCATAAAAATTTATCAGTATTTTAGTGCAAATTTTTCCTAATAAACACATTTTGTATGAAATATTGCCTAACACACATTTTCGCAAAGCAATTTCCCCAGATATAAACCACTTTGTATATTATTTTCATTAATGTGTACATTTTATGCACACTTTACCTTAGTGTGTGCATTTTTGTACACATTATGTGCCTGGAGAACTGCATTACAAAATTCAGAGAAGGACACATTTCAAAGGGTGGCTTTGTCTCAGTTTGCATCTTGTTTCGGAAAGTGCGAATTAGCTAAGTTTGCCTTTAATTGTGAACTGAATCAAATTCTTCCCCCATCCTTACTCTCAACCTCAGTTTGCATCTGTAAAATAGGATTAAGCATGACCTCCTCACAGAGGCCAATTGTACATAATAAGAGCCTGTTGGATCAGGCCATTGGCCCATCTAGTCCAGCATCCTGTTCTCACAGTGGCCAACCAGGTGCCTGGGGGAAGCCCGCAAGCAGGACCTGAGTGCAAGAACACTCTCCCCTCCTGAGGCTTCCGGCAACTGGTTGTAGTAGTTTGAGGCATTGGAGGGTGGAGTGGAGGATGAAGGAAAAGCACTGCAGGTGAAGGGTGCATGGGACATTTGTCCCTCACAAAAGCCTCCATCTGGAAATGCTCAAGAGGTAAGAGCCCTTGGTAGAGGAGGAGAAACTGAAAAGCACATGATTTAAAACAGCTGAATAAACTCTTAAGCCAGCTAGGGAGTGTGTATGTAAGACGGGGGGGGGGGCAGAGGAACACTTGGGCTCCAAAATCTTTGCATTATTGCCACATTTTATACAGTTCTTGGGAGTATTTTGGTCTACTTCTGTCCCCCCACTGTTAAGCGCTGCTGATCACTACAGAGTTTTCATTCATTCACCTACTCCTTCCTTGATGCTTTTCACACAAACATCTATGAAAGCCATTTTCACTAAGGCTGAAATGAATGCAGTGTGTTGGCTTTCCCTCTCTTCTCTGAAAAAAAAAATAGCAAACAAATGAATCGTTTCATTTCAACCTTGGGCAAGGTTTTTTTAGGTGTTACATTTGAAGTGAACCATGCAATTACATAAACATAGGAGCAGCCAGTTAACCAATGAGTAGAGGGACATGGATGCGAGATTATCTAAACAGTTGAACACATTTTCCATGTGTGCGTTGAAAGAGCTTGGGATTGCTGGGCCGAGCTGCACCCCATCCCCCTCCTGCTGTAGAGGAGAGTCGCTAAAAGTCCAAAGGAAAGACTTAGGTTTTCAATTTCTGTTTGCGGTACAGGAAACTGGCTACGACAAATCTTGGTGACAGATTCAGTGAAATTATGTCTCCTTTACCCACATGGCTGACTCTGTCCAGAGCGAGCTGGGCAGCAGGTTGGAAGCTTCACTGACTGAACTATCCAGCCAGCCTAAAGAGGCCAATGGAAAAACATTTGCTGTTGAAGAAAAAGTGTTATACTGAGAACTGACTTTGTGTGCCCAGGAGTTATACCAAAGTACTCCAAAACTTTGGATTAACTGAACGTTTAAACAGCAATAACCTGCAAAAAGTTAATGCACTCTGTTTTTCTCCTTAATCAAGCCACAACTATGAAACATAAGGATGGATTTGACCTCTTAAGAATGGTAAGTGATTCTTTTTACCAAATACATTTTAGTCTTCTTTATGATGTTGTAAAGGCTGTGATCCCCAGACCCCAAAACATTTTACTCAAGGGTAAGTGTCATTGAATCTAATGGGGTTTACCTCTAGATGAATATGTTTAGACGAGGGAAAAAGTTAACAGCCACCCACCATTTGGTTGTCAAAATGAAAGGATTGCATTCAAAATGGATAGCAATTCATAAACCCACTAAGGCAAATTCTGGCTTTTAAAATGAAAGAATTTGATTGAAGAGACAGGGTGATCCATAAATCCTCTAGGGCAAATTCCAGATTTTAAATATGCGGTTAGGAGAGAGGAATAAAAAACCATTCAGCTGAATAATGGCATGCTTGAGATTGTAGCACTGGACAGCAGTGTTAATTTCCCCCAATTTCTACGAGCATCACTAAATCAGAGGCACCTTGGGAAAATTAGAAGGGTGGATCTGGCTGCCTGTCACTGCTTAAAGCATCAGTCCAGAAAAAAAAAGGCCCAGAGCATGGAGCAGCAGTGGGCCCTGCTGGGTCGTGGTGCCCAGACAGCTGCCCAAGGATGCCAGGTACTGACAACAGGCCTGGATGCAAGCATCTGAGGTGAGACAGGTGGTGACTGGTGAGAGGGCTTTCTTGGTGATGGCACCCTGCATGTGGAATGCTCTCCCCTGGGAGGGTCACCTGGCACCTTCTCTACTGTCTTTTACCTGTTTTATCTGTGCTGTTTTATGCTGCATTTACCTGCCACTTAGGGAAAAATAGTTATTTTCCAATGTATATCATTGCTTCATTTATAAGTGTCTCTGAAAATATTATTATTAAATCATATGGATTCTTAAAAAAGAAAAAACGTAAAAATAAATGTGGTCGTAAAAAGTAGCTATGTTCATTATACATATCTGACAATATTAATGAATCATATAGATTCTTAAAAACAAACACATACAAGTAAATAAGTGACTGTGAAAAGCAGATGTGGAGGGTCCTAATTCAGATTTGGACCTCAGTACTAGGAGAAAGGGGATTTGGCACTTTCTCCTATGCTATTGCTACTAGCAGAAACCAGTAATGATTTAAAATGAATGCTGATGAAAGTTAAAGAGGAAAGCACAAAAGCAGGACTACAGCTGAACGTCAAAAAGACTAAAGTAATGACAACAGAAGATTTATGCAACTTTAAAGTTGACAACGAGGACATTGAACTTGTCAAGGATTATCAATACCTCGGCACAGCCATTAACCAAAATGGAGACAATAGTCAAGAAATCAGAAGGCGGCTAGGACTGGGGAGGGCAGCTGTGAGAGAACTAGAAAAGGTCCTCAAATGCAAAGATGTATCACTGAACACCAAAGTCAGGATCATTCAGACCATGGTGTTCCCAATCTCTATGTATGGATGTGAAAGTTGGACAGTGAAAAAAGCGGATAAGAGAAAAATCATCTGAAATGTGGTTTTGGAGGAGAGCTTTGTGCATACCATGGATTGCAAAAAAGACAAATAATTGGGTGTTAGAACAAATGAAACCAGAACTATCATTAGAAGCTAAAATGATGAAATTGAGGTTATCATATTTGGACACATAATGAGAAGACATGATTCACTAGAAAAGACCATAATACTAGGAAAAACAGAAGGAAGTAGAAAAAGACAAAGGCCAAAGAAGAGATGGATTGATTCCATAAAGGAAACCACAGATCTGAACAGGGTGGTTAACGACAGATGCTGGAGGTCACTGATTTATAGGGTCGCCATAAGTCATAGTCGACTTGAAGTCACATAACAACCTATGCTATTTTCCCACTGAAAATTCCCCTCCCTCCACAAAGGTGCTATTTTCCCTGTTAGAGAAAACTTAGCTCAGGGATGGATCTGCTAGGAGCTAGATTTCAGTACCTTGTTTACATTTAGGGCTTGAACCCAGGTCTCCCAAATCCAAATCTACTGGGCTACATCGGGGCTTTATGCCTAAATAACTAGCAATGCTGATAGGTGGTAGGAGGGCCATAAAAGGCTTTCACATCATGCCGGTTATCTGATAAGAAGCCAGCTGGCTGGCTGCGAGAGCTTAACAGTGATAATCTTTGGCAGCAAAACCTCATGTTAAAAATGAGACTCTGCTGACAACTTGTGTGAGTTGTCAAAAAGTTGGGGGATCATGGAAAGGGGTGTAAATGAAAATGGAGAGTTCAAAATTCATCAGAGACAAAAAAAAGAGAGGAAAATTTCAAAGTAAGCGGCTTTGCCTTTTGCTGGATAACCGATACATATGACAAAGACCTACAGAATACATACTGCTAAACCCTTGCAGCTGAAATAACAACAGCTCCCAAAGATGCTGTAAATTCTTTCGACTCAGCCCCAGACATTTTAAGGGGCGAAGAGGCGGGAGTGACTACATTCTCCACTAAGCGGGAGGGGGAAACCTGAAATGAGCTAAATTTAGTCCTGGCTGCATTCGTGTGGGCCTCTTGATGCCTTGCCTTTCAACGGAGAAGTCGCTTCGAGTGGTTGCCAAACACTGCTTCCTAATATTATCATCTCTATGGGAAATTGTAGGCCTGGCACACGAAGCTACAGCTTGAGGCGGACACTATGGATCGCGTCCAGACTAAGTTTGTTGTGCCCTGAAACCATAGGGGACAATTACTCATGGATAGTCTGGATCCAAACCTACGAGAGCCTTCAAGATACAGCGGCTGCGCATCTCTTCCTCCCGAGTCTCCTAGTAACATTTTGTTAAAGCAGAGACATAATATGTCATCATTACGTTCAGTGATTCATTGCCCTTTGCAAAGGGCAGTTGGTGAGGCGGAGTCGAGCAGGCAGAGGGAAACACTGAGTACAAAGATGTAACATTGCACATCCGCTGTGACTGGGAGATGTGCTTTGGAGTTAACATTTAAATTTTGAATCGAAATATCAACTTACAGGGGTGGGGAATCTTATGCCTGGGGGCCAAATGTGGCCCTCCAAGCTTCTTTATGCTGGCCTTCGAGATTCTCCTCACACTACATGCTCTCCCTAGGCCATGCCCCTCAATGGCTCTGCTTTGCACCCTCCTTGGCCACATTCACACTGTACATTTATTCCACTATTATTCCACTTTAAACAGTCATGGTTTCCCCCAAAGAATCCTGGGAAGTGCAGTTTGTGAAGGATGCTGAGAGTTGTGAGGAGATCCCTGTTGATTAAACCACTCAGAGAATTGTAGCTCTGTGAGGAGAATAGAGGTCTCCTAAAAACTCTCAGCACCCTTCATGAACTACACTTCCCAGAATTCCTTGGGGGAAGCCATGACTGTTTAAAGTGGAATAAATGTATGGTGTGAATGTGGCCCTTGAGCGTTTTTGCCTGGCTGGAAGGTGTCCATGAATTTTGATAATGCTGCTTACTCAACTAGATGAAAGATAGAGATGGGTGTGAAAGTTGCGCGTAGAAAATAGCCCACTGTACATAGGCAAAATATACCCATGTTGCTCAGTCCCTTTTTGGCTCTGGCCCCACCCATGCCCGTCATGTTGCCCTCGGAAGGCTGCACAGTAGAGAATGGGGCCCTTGGTCTGAAAACAGTTTCTTGCTCCTGGGTTACAGGAAAGGTGCGCCAGCATGTCGATTGGTTTACCTATCCAATTCGTTACCGCGCATGTCAAAAAAAGTAGAGCTAAAGGCCACATCCACACTTTACATTTAAAGCACTATGCTACCACTTTAACAGTCATGGCTTCCCTCAAAGAATCCTGGGCACTGTAACTTGTTAAAGATGCTGAGAGGTATTAGGAGAGCTCTTGCAGAAATACAATTACCAGAGTAACCACCAATCTGTCTTCCCAGGACATTCTAGGAATTGTAGCTCTGGGGGTAACGATAACTCTCCGCATCCTTGAAAAACTACAGTTCTCAGGCTTCTGTGGGGGAAGACACGGCTGTGAAAGTGGAATAATAGTGATTTAAATGTATGGTGCAGATATAACCAAAGATGAACATAAGAACCACCTTACTGGATCAGACCACAAAGACCAATCTAGACCAGCATCCTGTTTTCCACAGTGGCCCACCACATGCTTGTGGGAAGCCCAGAAAAAGGACAAGTACAATAAAATTCTCCCACACGTGATCCCCAGCAACTGGTATTCAAAGAGAGATTGTTCCTGACGCTGGAGGAAGTACACAGTCATTGTGACTAGCAGCCATTGCTATTCTTCTCATTCATGAATTTGTCTAATTCACTTTTAATGAAAAAAAGATGATCTTCATCTGCAGAGACTGCACTACTTTTCTTTTCCCCAAAGTTCATTTTTCTATGTTTGTGTATAAGCAGGGAGGGGGCAGAAGGAGCTAGGGATCTTGGAGGCTTTCAACAAAAATGGAAACTGGACCGGAAATTGCCAGTGTTCACTTATTCATCCCATGTCCAGAACAGAAATCAATCTAGTGAATACAATCGGTGTTCACTGTCCTTGCTGCTTTCAGTCCGCAAACAGTACATCATGGATTACATTTCCCCCCCATTTGCATTGCATTTCCTTTGCACTGAAATGAATAAAGTGGAATACCATTATGACAATTTATAACATTAACATAATTAATTGCATATGTTATGTAATGCAGGGTTTGGTTCTGCAGCAGAACAGAAACGGTGCTGCATGTAATATGATGAATATAAGGTGGAACAGAAAACAAGGCTCTCTTACATCCCTAACAGGAGCACTGGGGAAATTGTAGGAGGGTTCTTTTAAACTAAAGATTAGAACAGCCTTTCTCAACCAGTGTGCATCCAGATGTTGTTGGACCACAACTCCCATCAGCCTCAGCCAGCATTGCCAATGGTCAGGAAAGATGGGAATTGTGGTCCAACAACATCTGGATGCACACTGGTTGGGAAAGGCTGGATTAGAGCATAAAAATCTCTCAATGAATATAATAAATGTCACACCATTAGTCCATATTGTCTGTACTGACTAGCAGAGGCTGTCTAGGGTTTCAGACAGGAGTATTCTCAATTCTACCTGGAAAATGCCAGGGATCTGACCTGGATCCTTCTGTACCCAAAACATGTGCTCTGTCACTGAGCTTGCCCCTTCTCCAATGGCATGGGTAGATGCAACTCCTGGAGGCTAATGAGATTCATCTGTTAGGATGGTCACTTGTGTATCACCAAAAAGCAGGAAATGAACAATCAGCAAAGAGGACACATGTTTGCATACAATTTGTATAGCACATAATATAAATTTGAGCCAGTGTGGTGAAGTAGTTAAGAGTGCCAGACTAGGACCTGGTTCAAATTCCCACTCAGCTCTGAAGCTCCCTGAGTGATCTTGGACTAGTCACTTTATCTCTCAGCCTAACCTACCTTACAAAGCCACTGTGAGGAGGGGGCAGGAAATTAGTAGAAGGCAGAGAACCATGTAAGCCACCTTGAGCTCCTTGGAAGAAAGGTGGGGTGCGAATATAATAAATGAATAAATAAAGATGTATATAACTGCATGTATAGATGAAAATTTGGAAATAATGCTTATCATTTAATAGAAACGCAGTACATCTAACGATAGTGGGGGACAAGTGTGTGATCAGCTAACCTGTGTGTCTGTTGAGGCTGCTGTCACGGTGCTAATTGTTGATGGGCAAATTCAGGACCCTTCTCTCCGTTTAAGCTAGATTTGCTCTAGACAGCTTTTCAAACAGATGGCACGTTCAAATAGAGAGCTGTCGTCTGCAAAATATACGGCCACCCTAGGAGCTAGTCAGTGGTAGAACTCGACTGAGTCTACACTAAAACAGGCCTGAGCAGTTTAGTGCAGGGACAGGGAAACTGCGTCCCTTCAAACGTTGCTGGGCTCCAACTCTCATCAGCCAGCATGGCCAATGGCCAATATGATGGGAGTTGGAGTTCAACAGCATCTCTGGAGAGCCACAGGTTCCTCAGTCCTGTTGCAACTTGCCTGAGCATTGTTTATATAGTAGAAAGGAGGATACAAATTTTCTTCCTGTTAAAGTAACTTTTATGTATTTAAAAAACCCCACCTCCAAATATTCATTTTTCTGGGGTGGCAGTTTAAAGTGTGACAATTTTTCATATTACCCTACAGCTTTTCCTGAAAACTGGGGAGAGTTTCTTGAGGGGTCTGTGTGAAATGGTATTTAATCACCCCTCCTTTCAGTCAGGCTTTAAAGACGTCTTTATTTCTGCCTCTACTTTAGGAGTATCAAATCTTTAAAAAGGCGAGAATCAAAACACAAAAATAAAGAAACTAGTACTGGAAATGTAGAACAAAGTTAAGGTCCGCAAAAAAAAGAATTAAAAAACAACAGCAGCAGCGCCAAATTGGTGATTTCATATAAATTACTACAGCTCCAAGGCCAAAATAATTTATATGCTGCAGAGCAACTAGTTATTAGAAAGAAAGAAAATAACTGGCCATAAGATCCTAGGATCAAAATACTGTGCAGCTTAAAAGATTGCATGAAGACATGGAGGATATTGTAGAACTGAGAAGCATACAGAAAAGGATATTACTTCTCCTGTCAACAAAGGTAAAGGGGGGTTTGGGACTTTTGAGCATAGAAAAAAAAGATGGATGACTAAGAGCTGAACACCTGTGGAGCTGGCTGCAAATGTGAAGGGAACCTCCATATATCTCCCCCTACGCCAGAGCCCCCTTCCCCAGTCTGTAGCTGCAGTAGGGATGGGTAAGAATTTTGATTCAGTTTGCATTTCAGACTGCATCTATCAACTTCTGAAACAATATGAGAACTGAAACTATTTCTGAAACAATATGAGGACTGAAACATAACCATCCTTTGAAATTCACACTTATTTGAATTTTGCAATCCAACCAAACCATGTTTACAAATACGCATAAGTTAGGGGAAAGTGTATATAAAAATCAATATGAGTGAAAATAACATACAAAAATGTGTGAGATACGACGAGAAATTGTTTGCTAAAATTTGTACATTAGTCAAACTGCCTACAAAAATGTGTTTGTCAGGAGAAATTTGTGCTAAAATGCTAGAGAATTTTCATGATGATTTTTTGAAAAAAAAATTGCAAATTGCTGCAGAAATGTGGAGAACTGAAGATTTGGAAAATGAGAAACTGAGAGAACCAAAACTGGCAGATCTTTCTATCCCTAGGCTACAGCGATAGACGGTCTCAAGGCATCATTTAAAATTTCAGAAAGGACACTCAAGTGCCTCATGTGCTATTGTTCTGGATTGTTTTGGGAAATAATACTTGCAGTCACATGGCCCAGGACAAGTGTCGGCACCACAGGGCCCTGGTGGAGCATTAGGTCCCCTAACAGCTGCCCAAGAGTGCCAGATGCCAACACCGGGCCTGAACTCATGTTACACATGAAGCTAAGCTGTCAATAAAGCACTGATGGCGGTGGAATTTGATTCAGTTCAAATTTAAAGGCGAGCTTATTTAATTCACACTTTCCAAAACAATATGAGAACTGAAACACAACCATCCTTTGACATTCTCAATTCTCTGAATTTTGCAATGCAGTTCTCCAGCCAAGTATTGTGTTCAAAAATGAATGTCCTTGGATAAAGTGTGCATATCAATAGATATGTTAGTGACAGTGAGAAATTGGAAGAACCTGAAATTGACAGATTCTCCCAGATAGCTGAATCTTGTTAAATTTCTTGTCAGTTTCTAGATCAGTTTCAAGGGGTTTCCCCCCATAAATAATATTCATGAAAGTTCATGTGCATTTCATGTGCATTTCTCCTAATATACATTTGCATTTGAACTTTTGCCTAATATATTCATTTTCGCAAGCATGACTCAATGCATTTTTATGTTATGTTCGCTAATACATGTATTTGTATGCACTCTTTCACTTAATACACATTTTTAACACTTTTTTTGGTTGGAGAACAACATTGCAAAATTCAGAGAAGTGTGAATTTTGAAGGATGGCTGCGTTTCATTTTGCACATAGTTTCAGTAAAGGTGAATTGGGTACGTTCTTATTAAAACGTGAAGCAAACTGAGTTTCTCCCCCTGCCCTAGCCAAGATCTCCCCTCTGTAATATGTAGTTATCAATGTCTTAATTGAGGATTATATCATGTGGTTCCCCACCCCAAGCAGCTGATGCAGTGGAGTGGGAACAAGGAAACACACTTGATGACATCACTACATGACATAAGTGTAGCTACACTTGAGACAGAGGGATTGTTATTGTTGATATTTACATTTGTTAATCACTACAAACAAAAAAAGTCTGAAAATGATTTAACAAGAAAAATAGAACAGCTAAAATCATAATCTGTTCCAAAAGGTTGGGGAACCCTCCAGCATATATTTTTTGGGGGGAGGGGACATAGGAGAGGAAGGGGAAGTTTCATTGCACGAGCGGAACTGCACATGCACAGATGATGTGGGATACAACCTGGTATAAATAAATAGACCAGGCTTCAGATGCTTTTTCAAAACAAAACAAAACAGGATTACGAAGGCTAGGTTTACCAACAGCAATCAGGCATAATGAACTTCCATGATTACCCAAGCCTAGTGACAAACAACAGGGGCACACCTCAACTCCTGCCATGCTTATGAGCTTCCTGGGTACATCTGGCAGGCTATTATTGGAAACAAAGAATTCTGGAGACTAGATGGACCTTTGGTCTGATCAAGCAAGGCCATTGTAAAGGCCATTCCTTTCATCCTTCCCTACCACCCACCCACCCACCCACTCAGATACTCTGCATCCTGGAATGTATATTCACTTAACAGTGTTGAAGTGTCACATTCCTACCATGGCCCGCGTATCTTCGCGAACAGAAATGGTTCCCCTGCTGCCCCTCCTGCTTGTTTGCCCATCCTCTTTACGCATTGCAAATCCTGCATTCTTGTTCTTTCCTCATCTCAAGAAATGCCACAAAAGGCCAGTACTTTTTACCTACACAAAAATTGAAGCACAGACCCTTAGAGGCTGCCAAAGAATCTGGCTGGGGGAGGCAAAAAGTACAAGGAGCAATAATTGTCAGGCAAGCTCTCTTGGGAGTAACATTATACAATAAATGTTTTTGTGCTCCATAAACCCTTTTGTTGCATAAAATGCAACTTAACAAATATATCTGCTCAATTTGCAATGGGCCTTTGCTAGCTTAGAGACAGTCCATGCATAGAGAGGAGTAATCCCAAGACACCATAGCAGATAGGGATGGACCAATCTGTCCACTTCAGTTTCTCATTTTCCCAATATTAATATCAGTTCTCCAAATTTCCAGATCCGTTTGCAATTAAAAAAAGAAGTCCCAATAAAAATTCATCATGAAATCTTGAATTTTCATCAAATGAAAAATTTCTCCGAAAAAATGTGTGTATGCAATGTGTTGGATTGTGTCTGCGTTGTTGTGTGAAACAGCATACATTACGTTGTAGTTAAGAAGAAACCGTTCCAGAGGCATTAAATCATGTAAGAGTCTTTATTCAGACATTAAGGCCAGCGGCTTTAAGATCCCCCCCGCAGGAGAGAAGTTCTACTACGTTCAAAGCACAAAACTACTACAGACAGCTCAGCAGACAGCAGCAATAGTAAAAGCACTTTTTCCCAAGCTGTTATCTCGTTACCATGACAACCACTGTCTGGCCTTGCTTCCCAGACCATACTAGATAAGGCTGCTTCTCACACTTCTCCAAAACTTGCAGGCTTCATGGAAAACAACACAAGGTAGTAATGCCTATCAGTGACAGCCCAACAGCCCCCCTTTTTCCATTAAGACTGCAATACACACATAAAACACATTTTCATAATACATAGTCAAACAGTAATACATTTCTACAATACATTGTATCATACCTTTTCAGTTCAGAATTACATCTCAGTACATTACCGTACATGTCAGGACATCTCTGTACATTCAGCTAGAACTTTATTCAATCAAACTTTGGTTCACCACATGTAACATAAAGTGTCTCAGGATCCATTTCAACCTGTTTATGCATTCCTGGGCTTGTAATCAATCCCACTGTAAATCTGTCAGGCCTATATTCTCTCTCGTGGAGCATCGTAAAGGAACCAGAGCTTCTGCTCTCTCTGCCCCCCCATTTGTGCTTAAGCCTGTGCTTGTACTTGGCACCGCTTGCCCAGGATCATCCATTTCCTCAGCTTTTCGTTTCTTTGATCTGCGTTTTCCAGAAATGAGCTCATTCAAAGCATCTCTGAGAGGAATTTGTGTACCTTCCACTTTAATGTCAAAATCTGGCTTAAATGTCTGTTGTGATTGTGTTCGTGTTTGTGTGTCATTTGACCCTGTAAGAATAACTGTCTCTCTTTGATCCCAAGGCTTTTCTGAGACTTTAATGCTTCTGCTCAGAATTAACTGCTGTGTTTCTGGACACCAAACTCTGAAATATGCATTCTGAAATCCCAAAACAAAACCTTGCTGTGCAATGGGCGCAAGCTTGCCCCTCCTTTTTCCCTGTGGAATGTGGATCCAGCACCTTGCCCCGAATTTTTGAATGTGTTGTATTTTAGGCTTTCTGCCAGTCAGTTTCTCATAAGGAGACAGTCCAAGTGCACTATGTAACAGCCTGTTGTGAATGTAATTCGCATAAAGAATTGCCTCTCCCCAGAAAGAATTCCCTAAACTGCAATCCAGCAGCATGGCTCTCATTGCTTCCCCAAGCACCCTATTTTTTCTCTCAGCAGTTCCATTGGAAAACGGGCTGTGTGGAGCAGTGAAATTCTGGTTTATTCCCTTACTCTCCAGAAAGTCACTCAATGCTTTACTCGTAAATTCCCCACCTTGGTCTGAGCGTATAGCCCCCACCGTAACACCGTGTTGAGTTTCGATTCTCTTAATGAACAGTTTCAGCTTCTGCTCAGCTTCACCTTTATGCTTTAACAGAAAAACATGACAAAATCTCAAAAAATCATCTACCAATACCATGTAGAATTTCGCACCTCCTCGTGAAGCATTTATTGGCCCTGCTAAATCAACATGAACTAGCTGGTAGGGAGCTGTTGTGGTTCTCTCAGCCCCCCGGTTTATTGGTGCAATAGTCATTTTAGCTTGATTACAAGAATCACAATCCATTAACTGACCACAGTCTTTCAAACGCATGCCTTCACTGTGCAAAGGGGTTTTCTTAATCTTGTCAAGGTTTGCATGCCCCAGCCTTTGATGCCATTCATGGACGCAGCCCTGATGTACCTGTGCCTCAGCGTTTAACACAGCACACCCTGCTTGACTGCTCTTTATTACAAACTGTGAATCATCATTAAGGCTTCCCTGCATGCACACTTCAGCCCCCCTCATTATAAAACATTGGTCTTTGCGGAACAAAACTGAATAATTACAACTTACCAGTTTGCTAACTGATAAAATATTATGAGCTAAGTCCGGGACGAACAAACTGTCTGTCATAATGCCAAGCTTGTCAAATTTGATCAGACCACGTGCTTTTACGGAATTCCGTGATCCATCAGCAAGTAAAACAAAATCCTGCTCATCAGTAGACGTGTAAAACAGACTCCTGTCCTTAATTAGAATATGGCTTGCTCCGCTGTCGAGCAACCAGTTCACAGGTCGTAAATCTTGAGATTTCTGTTTACAAACAAAGTTCACACTGCCTTGCTTCAAGCCTCCGTCCCTGGAGTTTTGCTTGACTGGACAATCGCACTGGAGATGTCGACGGTCTCCGCACACAAAACAAGCCTTCAGCCTCTGTTGCTGCTCCTGTTTATTATCCCTCGGCACGGCATTTTTCACCTCCTGCCTCCGGACAGCTTCCAAAGACTCGGTTCTTTTCGCCTCCTGTCTCCGCTGCCATTCTTGGGTCAGTTTTTCCTCAATAAATGCAATGTTCAAACCTCCGTCAGGCATGGCTTCAAAAGCCATGACCATATTATTCCACGTTCCATCGAGTGAAGCCAGGATCAGATAGGTCTTCTGAAGTTCAGAATGTTCGACGCCTCGGTCTGTCAACTCAGCAAACAGGTGTCTGAATTCCGTGAGATGCTCACTCATGTCGCACTCACCCGTGAAGCTCATTTGATACAGCTTCCGTGCCAAACACAATCTAGATCCCGCAGTCTGTTGCACATGAATGCCTGCCAACACGTCCCACATCTGTTTGGCGTTTGTAACATCTCTCACGTGTAGCAGTTGAGAGTCAGATAGAGTCAGAAGTATAAAAGCCTGCGCCCGCTCATCATTCCTAATCCAAGCCGCTGAAAGGGGTGCAGGGGGTGTACCTTCTATAGCTTCCCATAAATCTTCTTTTATCAGCAAAGCCCTCATCCTCGGCTTCCAGCTGCCATAATTCTTCTCATTAAGTCTTTCCATCGGCAAGCCTCCCCCAGACAGGTTTACAGCCATGTTGCTCACCTCCGTCTGGTGCAATCAATCAAGCTGCCCTCTCTGGAACTCCGTCTGCCATTCAGACCAGCAACTTACTCCCGTGTAATGCGCTGTGGTTCGGAACCATCCTCTGCTACCACTGTTGGATTGTGTCTGCGTTGTTGTGTGAAACAGCATACATTACGTTGTAGTTAAGTTGCTCAAGAAACCGTTCCAGAGGCATTAAATCATGTAAGAGTCTTTATTCAGACATTAAGGCCAGCGGCTTTAAGATCCCCCCCGCAGGAGAGAAGTTCTACTACGTTCAAAGTACAAAACTACTACAGACAGCTCAACAGACAGCAGCAATAGTAAAAGCACTTTTTCCCAAGCTGTTATCTCGTTACCATGACAACCACTGTCTGGCCTTGCTTCCCAGACCATACTAGATAAGGCTGCTTCTCACACTTCTCCAAAACTTGCAGGCTTCATGGAAAACAACACAAGGTAGTAATGCCTATCAGTGACAGCCCAACACAATGTTGCCTAATAGACACATTTTTGCAATGTAATTTTTCCCACCAGAATACACTTTTAATTTTATTTTTACTATGTTATGTGTGAGCTGGCCCTGAATGAATTACATATCTCAGTTTAACACCGATTCACAGTAGACAATTATTTTAGTTATTTATTTATTAAATTTATATCCTGCACTTCCCCCCAGAAGGAGCCCAGGATGGCAAACAAATGACAAAACACTAAAAATATCTATAAAACATATTGAGAAACAAAACATCTGAAAATCATAAAAACAAAACAGCTTTAAAAACAATTCCAGCATAGATGCGGACTGGGATAAGGTCTCTACTTAAAAGGCTTGTTGGTAGAGGAAGGTCTTCAGCAGGTGCCAAAAAGACAGAGATGGTGCCTATCTAATATTTAAGGGGAGGGAATTCCAGCTGATAGGTACCACAACACTAAAGGCCCAATTGCAAAGTTGTGTGGAGCATACCACCTGATAAGATGGTATCTGCAGGAGGCCCTCACCTGCAGAGTGCAGTAATCGACTGGGTATATAAGGGGTCAGACAATATTTCTGGGCACTACCTTTTCTGCTTCTTTGGGTTCAGTGCTAGGTAGTTAATGGTGGGAGAAAATATGCCCACCTGCCCCCAGCTCATCATGCAAAAACGTTCATAGAATCATAGACTTGGAAGGAGCCTTTAAGGCCATCGAGTCCAACCCCTTGCTCAATGCAGGAATCCAAATTAAAGCATCCCCGACAGGTGCCTGTCCAGCTGCCTCTTGAAGACCTCCAGTGTTGGAGAACCCATTACCTCCCTAGGTCATTGGTTCCACGTTGGCCCTGCTGTGTGGTCTTCTTTGGCCCTGTAGATGGAATGGAAACCATATTGCATAAGAACCAAGGAAGTTGCCTTATACTGAGTCAGACCCATTGGCCAGTATTGTCTAAACTGTCTGCCAGTAGCTCTTCAGGGTTTCAAACAAGGTTCTCTCCCATCCCTTGGCTGGAGATGCCGGGGATTGAACCTGGGGCCTTCCGCATGCAAAGCAGATGCTCTGCCACTGAGCCACGGCCCTTCACCTCTTCATCCTATGAGACTGCAAAGCTCTGCCCGAAGTGACAAGACCCTGCTTAGAAGCAAAAGACATAAGGGGTGAGATGCCCTGGACACAAAATTTCACTGGGTTCATTTATCTTTTTTTTCCCCCTGCCCCCTTTTGCGGTTAGACAACAATAGCTGTGTCCCATAGTCCGGCACAGAATTACTGAAAGAAAGTCATGTGACAGTTGGAGGGTGTGTTTCCAATTATTGCACTTGAGCCTTTCTGCCAGGGCCGCAAAGACAAACAGCCTTCTGGAGGAGTCTGATTTTGCTGCTTCTTTGTTGTAAGTTCTCTTTAACATTTTGGGGGTTTTTTTTAGAATGGTTATATATGCTTCTCTCCTGCTTCCCCCCACTACAATAACCCCAGCCTCTCCTAGATGCAAGTTATAAGAAAGGGGGAAACTACCTACTGGATAGCCTAAGACACATTGGATACTTTATTTATGGGAAAAGCAAAAAAAAGGGAGGAGGGTGCAGATGCTCGTCGGCTTCTCACCGGTGTTGGATGAAAGAGTTTGTACCGCGTTGCTTGTGACGAGCAACATAAAAACCCTTGTGATCTCTACAGCAATGAAGAAACTGAGCGTTTCCTGCAGCTTCGGCAAGAGCAACACTTTCCAGTTCGGTCTTGCAATTGTGCCAAGGAGTTTTTACGTATTTGTAAATGCTCTGTTTGGCCAGCCCAAATGAAATGTAAACCAAATGGACGCTGCTCCTTGCGAGGACATTTGTTTACATAAAGAACAAAACAGGTTAGGGAAATTTAGCAAAAAACAGAGGAGGGGAAGTTTGGGTGGGAGGAGAGTGGAGAAGAGAGACCAGCCAGTCAGGCTGCTGAATATTTGATTTGGATTACAAAAACAACGCAAGACAACTCTGCATCTGGAGCACATGCAGGAAACAGAAGACAATGCATTCAGGAGGGGATGCATCATGTGCTCATTGCTACACTGACGATTGCATAGGACTTCTCAAGTGGGAAATCATCTTCAAAATAATTGGCTGTACCTTGAGTGAAACCCAAGGTGGTTTGTGAAACTTTTCTGGCATTTGTATTGCCCTTTTGTGAATGGTTGATCATGAAATGGATCTCACCTCCTTCACCTAGCATCTAAAAAGCTTAAGATTTCCTTCCAAAAGCTTCTTGGCCATTCTGCCTGACCAGGTAAGGTAGGGAAGCCTCTTAAGCATCACCAAAAGAAGGACAAAAAAAGAAAAAGATGACACAGATTTGCATGTGTTAAAAATTACATGTATAGAGGCAAATTAAAAATAATTACCATAATTTAAATGGAAATACAGTTAGGGACAGGCAAATCTGTCAAGTTTGGTTTCTCATTTCTCTAATTTTAAGTTCAGTTCTCCACATTAGTTTGTGATTTTTTTTAATCATTCAATTTCTATTGTTTTCTTTTTTAAACGAACAAAAATGCAGTTAACATGACAACAAACGACCGTATATTACAAAATAAAAAGTCCTCATTAGCATTTTAGTGCAAATTTCTCCCCAGAGACACATTTTTGTATACAATTCTGCTCAATGTACCTGCTTTTGCAAGGCAATTGTCCGTAATACAATGCATTTTTGTCTGTTATTTTCACTGATATATGCATTTCTGTGTACACTTGATCCCAATACATGCATTTTTGTACACATTCCTTGGCTGAAGAACTGCATTACAAAATTCAGAGAAGTGCAAATCTCAAAAGATATTTGTCTTTTGGGTCTCGCACTGTTTTGGAAAGTGTGAATTAGGCAAGTTCTCCTTTAAATGCAAACTGAATCTAAGTTCTCCTCCCATCCCAAAACACGTCATTGGAAAAACTTTGACCAGATGACCAGTGTGTCCAGGTTGCTGTCCAGGTGCTAACCTTTGGTAGTCAACTCCAAGCCTCCCTAAAAGTAGTCTATATGGCCACCCTAGTTTAACCTCAGCCCCCCCCCCCACTGCTGTATTATGATGCATTATGTTGAAATTCTGGTTCAAGCTAAGCCATGCTTGTAGGACAATTAAGGCACTCTGGTCTATCATAAAAACACTTATTTGGCTTTGGTTTAGCAAATCCATCAATAGCTTGTGGCCTTCATTGCTTCCTGTATTTCCCATTGCCCTCTTTTCATCCCTTCTCATGCAGCATCAGATTAATCCTTTCCCCGAGTCTGTTTCTTCCAAGAAAGTAAACTTTTATCAGAGGTGGTCTCCAGTTCCTTTCTTCACCTATTGAGATTTTTCTTTCAGGCTTAAGGAAAGCAGCTGGATCGGTTTCAATGCCAGGTTAGTTTCCCCTGTAATTGCTTCTGTTGGGGTTGCTCTTGTGGCTCTGATTTATGACCAGGATCAGTCCATTTCCATGTACAGCATGAACCCTTTTAGCCAAGGATGAGCAGATTCTTGATTAGCCAGGATTTACAGATGAGCCAAAGAGTATTTTGTCAACAGGCTTGAAGGTGCAGGAGGTTAATCTTTTATAAACTAAAATCTGCTCCACCGATTTGGTTCCTCTCTGTTCTCTCTCCAAAAAATAATAATAAAAAAATCAACCAAAACACAGACAGGCAAGGCTGTGGATGCAGGCTGCAATTCTATTAGAACACAGAAAAGCCTCCAAAGATGGCATTAGCCCTATAATTCAATTGTCTGAGAATTTCAGTTTTTGTCTTTTAAAGAAGAGCAAACTCCTGGCTCTTCAAAAATAGAGCTGAACAGGACCATGAGTCCAAACCTGCCTTCTCCATGCAGGAGCTTTAATGCAGAATGCAACGACAGCATGCCTGGCAGCTGGCCATCCAGCTCTAAATTTATCCTCGTGTATAGCCAAAGGAGAAGCTTCCTAGTGGTGTTGTTCTTATGCTTGTGATGATCTGTGGCTAATGCTTGGTGAAAGAGGTCAAAGAGATTACTGAAGGCACTTCCAATTGGGTGGGAGTGGGACAGCAAAACGCCTTGCACCATTCCTACACCTAGCAAAGCAAAACTAAATTATACAAAAATGAAATGACATTATACTCACTGGTTCCATGTGCATTATTTTCCAAATGACACAGAATCCAGCTTCCTTTGGTTCCGGAAGTAATGCACAAGAAATGCAGCAAGGGAGATCCTATTCTCCCCTTCCCAATCATTCTTGCAGTGGGAAGTCCATATTTACATCCAACTGCCACAACCCCATTGGGGTTTTTTAAATGAAAATCAGGCAGAGCTGGTTCAGTGCCACGTCATCATGCATCAATGCACCAGTAGAGAACAAAAGGAAAGGAAGACGATGCTGAGTGGATGGAGGAGAAATTATGTTTGGTGTCCATTTTATTGCAATCTATCTAATTCACACTGCCCAAAACTATATGAGCACTGAAACGCAGCTATCCTTTAAAATGCACACTTCTTTGAAGGTTGTGATGCAGCTTTCCAAGAAAATAATGCAATAGAAATGTGCACATTAGGGGACTGTCTGCACAAAAATAAAATGCACAAATGGCAAAAATGTGTATATCTGGAGAACAGCATACTAAAATGCTGACAAATGTTCATATGGAGTTGTAAGATTGGAAAAGGAGAACCTAAGGTATGGAAACTGACAAATTCATCCATCCCTGGTAAGGATAGGCAGATTAGTCTATTTCAGGTCTGTGGTCAGTTTCTCATGTGCTCATTCACAAATTTGACCTGTTTCACATCATTTTGAAAAACTGCCTTTTTGGTACACATTTTTAACCTGAAGTTTGCATTTTGATCCTAAAATATGGATTTTGGTATGTTTCTTGAGCTGTTAACTATATTACAAAACGCAGAGAAATGAAAAACACACAGAAAGGAAACTGCGTTCTGATCTGCACGTTAGTCTGGGGAGTGTAAATCTGGTCAGTTCATTTAGAAATGCAAACCTAACAAAATCCTCAAAAAGCATCCCTAGGGTGCAGGGAGGGAGGAGACATTATTATATATTTTTGGCTTTTGGCTTAAAAATGTTGACATAATTTAATTCTACAAGGTTTAAATGCATATGCTGTACAATGAGTTCGTAGTATTAAAAAAACCACATCTTTTAAGATTTTGAGAGGGGATCATCTTTGCAGAGATGCACTCCCACACTATATGCCATGATAGATAACTGCCTGCATGCCATAAAATTAAAATCAAATCATTAAAGGCTACTGTAAGTCTGAAGTACTGACCACAAGCGGAAGCTGCCCATTGTTTCCCTGTGCAACTCCATGCTCTCCTCTTGCCTCCTTGCATCAGCCACCACTGGGGATGGGCAATTCTTCCCCATTTGAGTTGGTCATGATGCAATTATCCAATCATTCCTCCTAACGACATGTAGCAGGATTATCTGACTTCAGAGGAGTCCATCTGCTGCTTTTCTGCATGAGTTACTGCACTGGGCTTCTTCCACCCAGAACAATGACTCATACAGAACACAGTGGGTGGACTCCTCTGAAGGGGAGCAATTTCTACTTGCAAAATACTCTAAAAAAAGAAGAGTAGAAACAGACAGCCAATGTCAGCAAGCATCTTGTTCCTTCTGTAGCTGCCAGGTTAAATCCACAGTAGGGTTCTCTCTGTTGAAGGGGAACAGATGCCTGCACCTTTAGCCAAAGTGGCTCAGCTGGAAAAGTGTTATCCTAAACATCTAAAGGTCCAGGGTTCATTTGTGGGCTTAAGGGGACAGTGGGACTGTAGCTCAGTGGTAGAGCAGAAGGTTTCAGGTGCAGACCCTGACATCTCCACTTAAAGAGGACAATGTAGCAGGTAATGGTCTGCCAAGACTCTGGAGAGCTGATGACAGTCAGAGTGGACAATACTGGGCTAGATGGACAAAAATAGAGTAAGGAAATTTCAAAAACATGCCCAAAGGTCATTTTGAGTGAGTAAGAAGAGACATGACAAAAGTGTATAAAATCACACATGGTGTGGAGAAAGTGGATAGAAAATGTTTTTTTCCCTCATAATACTAGAACTTGTGGACATCCAATGAAACTGAATGGGAGATTTGAGACAGAAAAAATAAAAGACTTCTCCGTGCAGCATAGAGCTGAACTCTGGAATTTGCTCCCATAAGAAGTAGTGATGTCCACCAACTTGGATGGCTTTAAAAGAGGATTAGACAAATTCATGGAGGATATGGTTATCAATGGCTACTAACCCTGGATATGTTCTGCCTTCACTCCGAGAGACAGTATGCTTCTGAAACTGCAGTTGCTGGACACTGCAGAAAGGCAGACTGCTGTTGCACTCAGGTCCTGTGTGCGGGCTTCCCATAGGCATCTGGTTTGGTGTTGGCCACTGTGGGAACAGGATGCTGGATTAGACAGATTATTGGCCTGATCCAGCAGGCTCTTGTTACGCTTTTAAATTTTACTTCAGAAAAGAAAGGGCATACCATCTCTATCGGAGGTTTTGGTAAGTGTCTTTGCACCAATGATAAGACGGCACATTAGGCTACATTCATGTGTAAAATTGTCACAGCTGATGGGAGCGTAGGGCAAAATTGCATAGATTTAATTTCGCTCCAGCCATGGATTCCTGCCCACTGGGAAGATGGATGAACTTTTGCTAAACCACTTACAGATCACGTGTGCCAGGCACAAAACCTCAACCACTTGATTAACATTCAAACAGCACTTTAAAACAAACAAACAAACCACAGCTCTTCTTCATACCTGAACAGAGACAAACCTCATGTCTCATTTTCAGTTTGCTTTTCACCTCGAGGGCTATGTGGCAACAAACCCAAAATCGCCAACACGCATGCAATGTGCAGGAAAGCTGAATTCAGAATTTCAAATGAATGGCAGAGAGATGCAGAGGGAATGGAGAAGGGAATCTCATGTACCACCCCTGCTCCAGGCCTCAACATTTTCAGCTGAAGGCCTGCTGAGATGTGACCTGCAGAGATAGAAATATCTGAAACTGACTTATACCATGTCAGACTATTGGTCCATCTAGCTCAGTACTGTCTATGCTGACCGGCAGCAGCTCTCCAGGGTTTCAGACAGACTTCTCTCTCAGCCCTACCCGGAGATGCCGGGGATTGAACCTGGGGCCTTCTGCAGGCAAGGCAGGTGCTCTACCACTGAACAGCAGCCCTTCCCCTGCAAGCAGGAAGCCCTATGAATCTACAGTTACTGTAAGAGTATTACTGTGGTGATATTATAGTGATGACTGGGGAAAGAGTGTATGTTCATGTGCAATTGAACATCTGAATTTGAAAAAATGTGTTTGTCACATGCAAACGGTACAATTTTAGGTGCATTGGGGGTGGAGGTGGGAGGAAGGGACATACAAGGATTGCTGAAATAGACAATAGAAACAAAATATTTGTTCTGAGTCTTCCATAGGGCTTGGAGACAGAAAGGGAAAGAATATAAAGCCAAGAGATGAAGGGGGGCATGCCTAGCACATCTCTGAAAAACACTGAATTAGCAAGTCATGAGGCATCACATTGCTGTTCCTGAACTGAAGGCCTCTGTCTTAAAAAAAGAATTCACAAATTTGCAGCGGTGTGTTATTTTGGGGTGGGATGGAGAAGAGATGAAACAGCAGATTTACAATCCGGTTTTATCCCTCCCCCTCTCTCTCTCTTCCAGCAGGATCTTTAGCTGCAAGAATTGGGACAAGTTGCTGTAACAGCTATGGCAAATTGACGGGAAGCAGAGTGGGCAAAGATGGAGCGACAGAACAGCGCAAAGAGTCGGAAGTCAAAAACGCTGCGCTCCATTTCACGGTCCCTCATCCTCTGCAATGGCAAGAACAGCGATGACGGATCGAGCCCAGATGAGAAGCACCCCAACCCCTTCGAGACTCAGGCCAACTGGGGTCAAGGGGAAACGGACTACTGCCCTCGGCTTCAATTCGCGTGTGCATCGTCAAGTGGGGATGGTCCTCCCAACCCTTTTATGATCACCAGCATGAGGCAGCTGAGGGCTGACGTCAGCGATAGTTGCAAGAATATGAAGAGAAAGTTCTTCATAAAGGTAGGAGAGTGACACTGACCACTGTTTGTTTGGTGTTTTCCAAGATTTGAGTAAAAACTTCCCCGACCCAGTTGAATGTGGGTTGCCTCCTGATCCGAGATTCAGGAGACAAACCCTGGCACATCTCCCTCCCAAGCCAGAAGGAACAGTGTGCCAAGGATATTACACCCCTACTGTGTGGCATGCTCATCCAATGTGCTCTTCATTCAGCAGCACAGCAGGGTCACCCTACCTGGAATGCACGGAGAGAATCGCTATGATACAAAGCTGTCATTATAGCACAAGCAGCAGGGGTAAGCTGGGATCTTAAAAGGCATCTCTCATCAGCAAAATGTGGTGTAGAAGCTGTTCGTTGGAAGGAAATGCTGGTAGACAGGTCTCTAGCTTACGTTAAAAATATGATCACCCATGGTTACTCCTTAGGGCTGCTGCAATCACATATATAGAGCACAGCAGTGAGTGTGGAGCCACAGGCTGAAGAAACAAGACAATCGTTCTACGAAAGTTGAGTGTGATATGATAAAAATACCATTGCTCATAGCTATTTCTCTCTTCTACCGTCATCCACTGGAAAGGGGTCTTTGTATGCTTCTGAAGCAGTGTAAAAGCCTGCACAACCTGGAGCAGAGTGCACGACAGTTGACATGCAGCATTGTGTGGTATTTGGTGATATCTGAAACCTGCTGAGATATCATACTTTTAAGCACCAATATATCGCTCTTCTGCAAAGAAAGGTCCATAAGATGGATCACAGATTCAGAAAACACCAACATCACCAACACAAAACGACACGGAAGTTAGACCAGTGGTTCCCAAACCTTTTTCCCCCACAGACCACTTGAAAATTCCTAAGGGACTTGACAGACCACTTACTGATTTTTCTGCCTGCTGTAACAATTGTGATGTGCAAATCGTATTTTTACAGACACAGCATGGACCACCTGAATGGAGCTCATGGATCACTGGTGGTCCATGGACCACAGTTTGGGAACCTCTGAGTTAGACAATACAAGCTAGGCAGAACTACAGGTAGACAAACCTGTCAACTCCAGTTTCTCATTTTCCCCATCTTAAATTCAGTTAGCCACACTTCCACATCAGTCAATGGCTTTTTTTTTTAAAGTCCCCATGAAAATTAGTCAACATTTTAGTGTGCATGTCTCCTAAAATACATTTTTTTGCAGGCAATTTTGCCTAATATAATGCATTTTATTGAACTAACACATGTCCTGACTGGAGAACTGCATCACAAAATGTAGAAAAGTGTAAGTTTCAACGGATAATTGCATTTTGGTTTATGTATTGTTTCAGGAAGTGTGAGTTAGGTAGCTTTACATTAAAATGCAATCTGATCCTGCATCCCTAGGCAGAAAAAAAAAAGAGCCAACGGTGGGCTTACCTTTTTCTTAAAAGAAGCAGCAGCAAGCAAAAAGATCCACTTGCCTGCAAAAGGTTGATAGGAAACAATAGCCTTGGGACCAGCTGTATGTTCCGCTAAACATGTTTGTCAAAAGCAAGTTTAAGCTGGCCACTTTTATCCTGAAGATGCAACATCTGCAGCAGGTTTCCCCAAACTTCTGAGTTCATTGACCTCTTGATGAGCTCATAAAATAATCATCTACCCCAACCCAAATTCTTAGGAATGTAAATGAAATAAAGTCAAAAAGTATCAATATATAATCAATATTCATTAATCATCAATTAGCATTACTAGGATTCAAATTGTAAAACGGAAGTAAAACAAGTGGAAAAATAATGGTATTGTACCACTCTGTACATGCCCATGACCCTTGATTTCTGAGGCTTATAGTTCCTAATTACATTTTTCACACTATACCTCTTTTCTGCCCCTTGGCTCTTTTTGATCCCCTTTTGACCCTTAGGTCTTTATTCCCCTCTTCCACAGTCCCATCAACCCCAGGAGTTCAATATCATCCCCTTTAGGAAACTCGGATCTACCAGGTCACCGTTACACTGGAAGTTTCCCCACCCCCACATACTTTGTTATATGCCTCCAAGTCGATTACGACTTATGGCGACCTTATGAATAAGTGACCTCCAATAGCATCTGTCATAAACCACCTTGTTCAGATCCCTGTTCAGTGCTATGGCTTCCTTTATGGAATCAATCCATCTCTTGTTTGGTCATCCTCTTTTTCTACTCCCTTCTGTTTTTCCCAGCATTATTGTCTTTTCTAGTGAATCATGTCTTTTCATTACATGTCAAAAGTATGATAACATCAGTTTCATCATTTTAGCTTCTAATGATAGTTCTGGTTTAATTTGTTCTATGACCCAATTGTTTGTCTTTTTCGCAGTCCATGGCATGCGCAAAACTCTCCTCTAACACCACATTTCAAAGGAGTTGATTTTTCTCTTATCCACTTTTTTCACTGTCCAACTTTCATATCCATACATAGAGATCGGGAAATACCATGGTCTGAATGATCCTGACTTTAGTGTTCAGTGATACATCTTTGCATATGAGGACCTTCTCTCATAGCTGCCCTCCCAAGCACTAGCCTTCTCCTGATCCCCCCCCGCTATTTCATCCTAAAATTACTGTTTGCAGTTATCCTCTTATCCTCTTAGTTATTTTGCAGATCAAAAGCAAGTTTACCACCCTTTCATGATACCCAAACCCGTTTCATGAGGTGGCTGCCTCCCTCTGTCCAATAGTAAGGCCATCCTTGCAGATTGTCTCTTGAATTCAACAGTGGAGATTTGCAGCAATGTTCAAATATTTGTACATTCTCATTTGAGCTCCACTCTTAGAACTGCATCTAGTCCCTGCCAGACAGAATGCACATTGAGAGATAATGTTTCATTGTGCACCACTTGTGAAGTTACCATTTATTTATTATCTTGTTCACCAAGCAGGGCGGGCAGCACGAGGGCCGCATTCCCTTCTGGGCAACATTCTGGGGGCCACATGTCAGTGGTAGGTGGGAAGAAGCAAAAGCGGGAGGAGCAATGAATGCAAATTTTGCTTCTGTACAGCAGGCTAGTTCCTTCACACAATCCCACTCCGTCTTCCATACAGACACGCAAGAGGCATTATTAGAGTTTAATGACACATTCCAGCTAAGCAAAAGTACTTGTGGCGTGAAGTAGGTCCAGTGAGCAGTGTGGTCTGGGGAAAGTTCTGAGGGCCAAACAGAGAGGTCTGGAGGGCCACATTTGGTCCTTGGGGCCTGAGAGTCCCCATCCCTGAAGTGGGACAAGGTTGCCTATTTCTAGAGGGGCAGAATGAGTGAGGATTGCATTACCAGGCTTGCAGTAGAAACCAAGGCAGCCCATTAGACAGCCACCAACTCTTCTGTACCCCAAAACAGCCCTTTAGGAAAAAGTGAAAATCCCATTTTCATATTATTGATTCAGAACAGAAGGAGCTGCCTTAGACCCTTGATCCAATGATGATGATTTATACCCCGCCTTTCGGCCCAAGGCCCTCAAGGCAGCTTACAGAAGACACAAATATCAAAATACAATATAAGAATACATCAATAAAACAATAAATCAATACAGTAAAGGAATACGATTTACAAGACACAATTTACAAGAGTTAAATAACAATAACCATCACAATCTACATTTCCAACTTAACACTTGCAGCACTAAAATTGGCCCCCACGGTACTGTCTAAAAGCACATAATTAGCTCAACATTGTCTGCACTGACAGGCAGCAGCTCTCCAGAGTTTCAGACAGGGGTCATTCCAAGCTCTACCGGGATGTATGAGGGATCAAAGCTGAGACCTTCTGCATGCAAAGCAGATGGTCTAGCACCGAGCAACGGCCTTTCCCCGGCGTCAGCCCCTTCACATTTAGGTCTAAGCTTTATGGATGCTAAGTACACTTGTTTCTGCCTTCACCACCAGAAAATTGGCACAAGCTTGTCCATTTAACCTCAAAAACTCCTGTAGCCGTCCCTACGGTCCCATTGTCCTAGAAAGGTGAAATAAAAATGCATTCTACTTTTTAGTCTGTTGCCACAATGAAAATCTCTAGGTGAAAAGCATCCACAAGCAGTGAAGTGTCAAGTATTAATTAGACCTACTACCACCGTGTATTATACAAATCTGTAATAATTCCACAACTAGGCATTCAACAGGGTTGAGAACTTTAGCAGAGGCAAGGCCAGACTTCTCCTGGGATCTTCCTGGGCCCAACACACCAATTATCAACTTTATTACAGCCAAGGTCAGGCCTCTTCTGGGGCCTTCCTGAGCCTAACTTACCAATTACCAACCAGAACTTTATTACAGCCGCAGCCTGGCTTTTTCTAGGGCTTCCCTGGACTTAACTAACAGCAAAAGGGAAAGGGAAACTAACCAAAAGTAACTCTTTGCCCTAAAAGAACAGTGTCAAAAAATACCCAACTGTAACCAAGCTACATCTCCAAATGGCTACAAGAAATATCTGTCACACTTTAACAAAACCCATATTGCATTTTTCTCCAAATCTAGGAGACCTAGGGTGAGTTACAGGATACCAATAAAAAGCTCAATATTCTCATACCAAGAATCACAGCCCAAGCCATCCCACGCTATCTGTCAAGAGGCAGATTCTAAGTATGTAATTGTATCAGAACCCCCCCATGTATTCTAATTAGTATGAATACATTTGCACATCTATTTTTAGGCTATCCAAATGTTTTAGAAGCATCCATCTTACCTTAAACACAATTCCATGTCTTCCAAACTAGGACAGCTGCATTTGGAAGCTCTGCATAGCCACAGGGAATGATGGGCTGGGAATTCAAGTCTCCAGGACCCCCAACTGCTCTGCTTTTGGAAAAGAATTCACCGTCACCCATTTGATTGATGGAGGAGCTGCCCAGAGGTAATTAGAGAAGTATGCATATATTTGCATGATTCATCTCCATGCATCTACTGAGTAGGTAAGAGAAGACTCTGCCCCTTCTCTAATGCACAAATCTCCCATACTAAAGAGTCAAGTCTAAGAGAGCTCTTATATAAGGCGAGCAGTTTCCTATTGGCTCCCTAGGTCACCTGGTTCCTTTGGACTGACTGGCTATAATCTCCCTTTCTGCCACTGTAGGGTAGAAATGCTAAGGCCAGACAGTTTCTCTGTTTGCGACTTGTCCTGGTGGTTTAGAAAGTAAGGCACATGGGTCTCACTGCCAGATTTCCTAGTTTAAGCCTACCAGTGCCTCCTTACAAACTACCAACTAATCAACCAGTTTTTTTTAAAAACAACAACAACAACTTTTGGGCAGAGCTTGGAAAAGTTGCTTTTTTGAACTACAACTCCCATCAGCCCCAGCCAGCATGACCATTGGATTGGGCTGATGGGAGTTGTAGTTCAAAAAAGTAACTTTCCAAGCTCTGCTTTTGGGCCAGTTACCCTGTTAAAGTCAGAATGTTGGGCTATATTTGGTGAGGAAAGCTGGATTTGTTTGTCTCTCTTTAAGTAAAAAAAACCCTGCAGTGTATTTTGATGTAGTATGAATGCTTGAACTGTGCGACCCACACCCTCCACACTATGGCTGTGTAACTCAGCCTCAATGAACTATTGAAGGGCACTCCCTTCATCAATCCAGTTGAGTCAAAGGTTGGTGGTGTCAAGATTACTGCAGAGCTTGGAAAAGTTACTTTTTTGAACTACAACTCCCATCAGCCCCAGCCAGCATGGCCACTGGATTGGGCTGATGGGGGTTGTAGTTTAAAAAAGTAACTTTTCCAAGCTCTGGACTGTGGCAAATCATGGTAGCTTGCCAAGGGACAAGAATGGGAATTGCCTTTACATAATTTTTATGTGCATCTTGTTCTCATCCCACGGAAGAGTGCTGGCTGGCCCCACGCTTTGCCCTTCACCAGGTGAAACCTGTGGCCCTCCAAATTTGGTTGGACACCATCAGCCTCCACCATCATGGCCAAAGGTCAGGGGTGATGGGAGTTGATGACGGTAGTCCATACAGTCAGTGAGGCGAGTAGAGTGAAGATCCATGGAAGAGCATTTTCAGCGGTGACTCTGTGTCTATGGAATGACCTTCCCACTGAAGAATATTTGTTTCGATTCCAGGTAAAAATGCAGGCTTTTCTAGGTTGATGAGTGAAGTCATTTCTGCATAATGTTGCTAATTATGATATGTAGGGATTGATGAGATTTTTTTATTTATTATGTATTGTGTTTTGTATTGCGTTATTGTGATGTAAACCACCCTGTGACTATTTTGGTGAAGGATAGTGCAGAGGCACCGTAATAAACAAAGAAAGATCTGGAAGGTCACAGGTTGCCCATCCCTGCCTTAACCTCAACCTGGTACCATAAATTCCAGAATCAGACATTGTGTCATTATGTCTCATTCAAGCATCATTTGGTTGGGGGGGAGCTAGGGGCACCAGTTGGGGGGGGCAGAAATGGGTGTAATCTCTGCCGTTTCCAAATCCATACTTTACCTGAGCTTCACGGGAAGAAGCCGTCAGAGAGAAGCAGTTCCCATTCTCTTGAAATAATTTCTAAGAGCTGATTTCATACATTAATTGCAATGCATTATCTGCTGCTGTTTTTAAAGGGACGGTCGTCTAAGCCCTGGTGATGAACTTTTAATGGTGAATGGACAATCTCTTAAAGAGCTCTCCAGCAAAGAAGCAGAATCCCTCATCCGATCAGCAAAAGGCTTGGTGAATTTAGTTGTTGCTAACAAGGTAAGCCGAGAGCCAGTGTGGTGTAGTGGTTTCAGTGTTGGACTAGGACCTGGGAGACCAGGGTTCGAATCCCCACACAGCCATGAAGCTCATTGGGTGACCTTGGGCCAGTCACTGCCTCTCAGCCTCAGAGGGAGGCAATTGTAAAAACCCCGTTGAATACCCCTTACCATGAAGACCCTATTCACAGTGTTGCCATAAGTTGGAAATGACTTGAAGGCAGTCCAACAAGGTAAGCAGAAGGAACGGCATTTCCAGGTAGCAGGCAGGGCTGGCTACAGGTCTTTGGGAGGGGGTGCTTTTGGGAAGATGCACTCCATGGGTCCTCCTTCCTCCCCCCCTTTCTCGCCACTGCCCACTTGCTCCTCCAGCCAGAGGGAAAGGATAGGCAAGTGAGCCAGCAGTGGCACCTGTTCCTTATCTTCACCAGAGGGAGAGGGGCAGCCCAGCAGGTTGCAATGGCCAGAGGATGAGAAGCAGCAACAGCAGAGCCAGGGAGCTTTAGTGGTTAGCGGTGTGGGCCCGTGCCTAAGAAGAGCCCCTGGTATGTGCCCAACAGTGTTGACCTCTGAAACTGGCTCCGACAGCGGGCACAGCTTTAGGACATCTTAATAATTCACGCACACTCAACTTGAGAAGTATCAAAGCTTGCCTGCCCCCCCCACAAGGCAGGTTCCTGTGCCTCTAATAGGTGCGTGACAGAGAAAAATCCAAGAGGTGCAGTTTCCCCCACCGTGGTAGCACCACATTGGGGAAAATGTCTCCTCTTGATTTTCTGCCTGTCCCACAGCTCTTAAAGGCATTGCTGCCACACACACTAAAACAAGAACTGAGAAGAAACTCTGCAAGGAAAGAAAGGGGGCAGCTCTGCGTTAATGTCATCGTTCTGAAGCATTCAATAAGGGGAAGGTACCCAGCAACTTTATGGCCATACTACCTTGAACACGCCCGATCTCGTTTGATCTCAGAAGCTAAGCAGGGTCAGGTCTGGTTAGTACTTGGATGGGAGACCGCCTGCAAATACCAGGTGCCGTAGGCTTAGAGGAAGGCAATGGTAAACCACCTCTGAATACCTCTTACCATGAAAACTCTGTGAATATATCCAAAAAGATTCATAGGGTCGCCATAAGTCGTAATCGACTTGAAAGCATAGAACAACAACCAACCCAGCAACTGTATTTGATTAACTTAACCAAAGCGCCATCTGCTGCAGGAAAAGGGAAGTTGCCATTTGATAACAAGATGAGATGGACTTTTCGGAAAATCTCAAAGTTGAGTTTATCCACACAGTTCCCCTCTCCTTTAATTCTCATCTCACTAAAAACATAAGAAGAGCCCTGCTGGATCAGGCCAAAAGTCCCAGATTCAATTCCCGGCATCTCCAGGTAGGGCTGAGAGACAACCCAGTCTGGAAGAGTTGCTGCCAGTCAGTGTCCACAGTACTAAGCTAGATGGACCAATGGTCTGTCTCAGTCTAAGGCAGCTTCAGTATTCTGTTCTCATGGTAGTCAACCAGATGCCTATGGGAAGCCTGCATATCACTGCATATGAAATGGAAATGGACTGCCTTCAAGTGGATCCCGACTTATGGCGACCCTATGAGTAGGGTTTTCATGGCAAGCGGTATTCAGAGGGGGTTGACCATTGCCTCCCTCTGAGGCTAGTCCTCCCCAGCTGGCTAGGGCCTGCTCAGCTTGCCACAGCTGCACAAGCCAGACCCTTCCTTGTCCGCAACTGCCAGCTGGGGGGCAACTGGGCTCCTATGGACTCTGCAGTTGGCCCACGGCTGCACAGGTGGCAGGGCACGTAACCCCTGAGCCACTCACTGTGGGGGTGATCTGTAGCTGGCCCTTGACGCCCAGGAGACACGAGCGGGGATTTGAACTTACAGACTCTGGACTCCCAGCCAGGCTCTCCTCTCCACTGTGCTATACCAGCTGTTCCAGCGCATATAACTGTATAAAAATACTTATATATTAATGTATGTACAAAATCATGGTGCAGAAATATAGCACAGCATGGAACTTGACTCTTTTGTAGGAATTATATATGTATAATATATGTATTTTTTTGCAAATAATTTTTTCATCTAATTAGTTGGGCTTTTAAAAAAAACACACAACAGTCCACAAGCATAGGAAGCTGCCTTATACTGAGTCAGACTCTTGGTCTATGTAGCTTAATATGGTCTACAATGACTGGTAGTGGTTCTCCAGGGTTTGAGGCAAGGGATTTTCCCAGCCCTACCTGGTGATACTGGTGATTGAACTGGGGTCCTTCTGCGTGCAAGGCAGCTGTCCTTCCACTGAGCCATGGCCCTAAGTGGGAGTGTGATGCAATCAAAGGGAGTCCAGGGCAAGCAAAGTCAGTGTATAAAACCATTTAAAATGGATTCTTCCTCCATCCTGAGTAAGGATGAGTGAGAAATTTGTTTCAGTTCGCATTTCAAGCCGAACCTATCAAATTTGCACTTCCGAAACAACATGAGAACCGAAACTCAGCCATCCTTCAACATTTGCACTTATGCAAATTTTGCAATGCAGGTCGCCAACCAAACAGCATTTACAAAAATGAGCAGGTGAGAGAAAAGTGTGCACGAAAATGAGTATATGGGTGAAAATAACGTACCAAGATGCATTCTGTTAGGGAAATTGCTTGCCAAAATGCGCACATTCGTCAAAACTACCGACTGTTTATTAGGAGAAATTTGCACTAAAATGCCAATGGATTTTCATGAGGGTTTTTTTTTTAAAAAAAGAAAAGAAATGCAAATTGCTGCAGCAATTTGGAGAACTGAATTTAAGATTGGAAAAATGAGAAAGTGGGAGAACCGAAAATGATGGATCTTTCCATCCCTAACCTTTAGTGACAAGAGACCAAGGTTGGTTGCCAGTTTGGTGGGAACATGCCTTCAGACAGTGTGAGCTCCCCTCCCTCAGTGGGCCCTGTTGCCATGGCTGCATGATGCTTCCCTGCTAGGGATGAGCAAATAGGCATCATCATAACCATCAACGGCTGCCTGACTGTGCTGACTCACAACGACAGCCCTGCAAGAGGCTCCAAACTAGGCCTGGTCCAAATTATTTTGCTCACTTTTTTTTCTTTTTCAGCAACGTCCCCGAAGTCTAGGAGTGGGGCTTGAATGTCTGGGTGGGAGGCGGCAGAGTTTTGAGAGGAACGGCTACTTATAATTAAATTTTAAACATTTTTGTTCCCCCCCTTTAAAAAAAAAGTTATGACTCAGCTGTGCTCTGTCGATCGCTTTGAAAATGAGGCTGAGAACACCCCTGTGGAACAATGCCTAATTCCCAATGGCATTCCGGGGGGAGGGGGGAATATGGTTGCCCTAATCAGCCAAAGTGCAATTTCTATCTATGTGGGGTATATGGAATTGAGACAGGTAGACATTCAACAGGTGCAGAAACTCACTGCTGCATACTGAATAGAGCCACTCCTTCCTCATTTTTTTGCCTGCCCTATAGCTGTATAAGCTAAGCTTACTCTGAGCTCTGCCAGTCAAAAATTGAGTCTCCCTAATTAGCATTTTTTTAAAATGTAGGGGACTCATTGTTCAAGTCTGCTGAAGACATCAAAAATCCCTTGCATGGGTATGACACAGGAATGGGGGAGAGGGCACATCCTATGCCCTACGCCATTATCAGTATTCCGCACTAAGCCAGGAGGGGGCTCCAGTGTATTCAGACAAGCTCAGAGCACGTTTTATCCCTTTTAAACTATTGACAGGTGCTGCTTAAGATATTCTAGATTTCTTTTCACCCGTCTTCCCCCTCAGGAATCCTCAGTCTGCTCTCGCAAAGAACAACGTGTGAAACAGGACATACAGAATGGCTCCATTCTACAGACAAAAGCAAAATGTCAGAGGACTCGCAGTAATTCAGCCAGTAAGTCTCCTGGTGGTTTTTATATTTTAATACTAGGCGCTGTTGTTTTTTCCTTCATCTCAATCCATTTTCCTTTTGTGTCATGTCCTCTTAGTTTGGGCAGGGGATTTCTCTCTCTTTATTTTTTTAGTGATTTGCAAACTGCTCTGGGAGCCTTTTTAAGCTGAAGAGAAGGATACAAAAACCCCAACACATCTTTATACAAATAAATAAATAGCCATTTGGAATATTGAAAGCAATTCACAGGTGATGTCATTAATCCTGACAAAAAAAACCCCTGTGAGGCTGGGCCGCTACTGGGAGGAATATCAATCAATCAATCAATCAATCAATCAATCAATCAATCAATCAATCAATCAATGTAATTGTTTCATTGTTAACCTTGATGGCTGTTTTTTAAAATTGTGTATGTAAGATGCCTAGGGAGGTCTTTTTTTTTTTTGGAAGACTACAGATAAATTGAACAAATACTGTTAGTGATAACAACAGACGTCATCATCACAATACTGCAGATGGGACACAAACAGGGAAGAATTAGGCTCAAGTGTGCAGTGGTGGGGAGAGCAATACATTTCTACACATGCTCACACTCCCCTCTCTATCTTCCATATATTCTTTGAAAATGTAGATTTGGAAGACAGCGGGCAAATGCTTACAATGGTGGAGTTTCTCCTTTATATCCTTATAATACTGTCATGATCGTTTCATACCTTCTACCTTTTTATCATTGTTAACAGGTGTGAGTCCATACTGGATAGGGGAAACTGACAGTCCCATGGCAAAGAAATCACCCTCTCGATATAGACAGTCCCATTCTCTTTACAGCAACAGGAAGTCACTCTCTCAGCAGCTGGACACCTCGGCAGGAAGAGCCCCTGTAAATGTAAGAGGAAATGTAAGATGGAGGCAGCAGCAAGGCAGAGCTACGCTTAGTAGAGAACAGCTGGTGTACAGCTTTATGATGACAGGTTTTCCTCCTTGTTACACCACCAAGGAAACCTATGCAAGGGTGCCTGTAAAGATGTGAACTGCATCCCGACAGCCCCATATCTCCAGCAGGGTTCCAGACTGTGTGGTGGGGCAAACTGTATGTGGTGGGTTAATTAAGAGTGCAGTCCAACTTGCACTTGTGCTGGGCTGAAGGGAGTTGGATATGGCAGACTTCTGGATAAGCCTGCGGAGTCCTGGCTCAGCTGGACTCCACTGGCATAAGTCCCTTATCCTGGCTCTGCCATGGCTGAGCCAGGACATGGCCGGCTCAGCCAGAGGTCTACAAGAGAAGCCCAGCCCAGCATAAGGGAAGCTAGCAGAAACCCTACCAAAGGGGTGTTTGAGGGCCATATTGGAGGAGGGCTGGAGGGGACTTACCCGATATCCAGGTCCCATGTGGCTCCCTCCCACGGCCCTCTGTCATGGCAGCTGGTATGCTTCTTTCTGCTGTTTCCTGCCGGCGCAAGCAGTATTCTGTCCTCCGTAGGGCCTCCGAGTGGCAGCTGGATATGGCGGCCCTTTCCACCAGCTCCACCTTTGCCATCTTCGCTCCCACCAGCATCCGGCAAGTTGGATTGCTCTGTAACTAACAGCTCTAGTGAACCTAAAGCCATCCATGCACTGAGCAGTCTGCCCATGGCATGTCTGAACAATGTACTGTTCAGACATTCTTTTCTTAGAGTCAACTTCCACAAATGACTGTAACTCAGTAGTAGAGCACATTTAGGGATTGAAGGATCGGTCAGTTTTCGTTCTCTCTGTTTCTCATTTTTCCAATCTTAAATTCAGTTCACATTTTTGTAGCAATTTGCATATTTTTTTTTTAAAAAAACCTCATGAAAATTCTTCAGCATTTTAATATGAATTTCTCCTAATAAACAGATTTTGTATGTTACGTTGAGTAATATACACACTTTTGCAAGCAATTTCTCCTGATAAATACATTTTTGTATGTTATTTTCACTAATACATTCATTTATGTGCACACCTAATATATGCATTTTCGTCAACATTGGCTGGAGAACTGCATCACACAATCTGGACAAGGGTGAATTTCTAAGGGTGACCTTGTTTTGGTTCTCATATTGTTTTGCAAACTGTGAATTTGATAGATTTTGCTTTGAATGTGAACTGAACCTAATTCTCCCTCCCCACATTCATTGTAATGCAGAAGGCTCACAGTTCAATCCCTGGCATCTCCGGGCAAGCATTGGGAAAAACTCTTGTCATAAACCCAAGAGCAGGGATACTTGGTGTGGTGTCCTCCAGATGTTGTTGGACTACAACCCTGATCAGCCCCAGCCAGCCTGGCCAACGTGCAGGAATGATTGGAG
Source organism: Rhineura floridana (assembly GCF_030035675.1). NCBI lineage: Eukaryota > Metazoa > Chordata > Lepidosauria > Squamata > Rhineuridae > Rhineura > Rhineura floridana. The sequence continues at coordinate 14,849,117 of NC_084493.1, read as the reverse complement.
TTGCAGTCCAGGATCATCTAGAGCACCACAAGTTAGACACTCCTGGTTGTAACAGTTGATGTTAGACTTTCCTGGTCTGCTTGTAAATTGTAATATCAGTGGGTGCGCAGTTGACTTTGTCCAAGGCTTTTTCATTGTTAACTTGCCAAGCAGCTCAGCTCTTGGAAGGCTGCCTGCACTTTTGTACTGCTTTCAAAACCTACCTTGCTTTAATTGCCAGTTTTCATATCTTAGGGTGAAAACACCGACTAATAGTCATGCACATTTGTAGAGCTTTAAGCCAAAAGGAGAGTACTAAGGAATGTTAGGCAAGTTCACAAGTACAGATGGCTAGATTAGTCATAGCTAGGGATGGATGAATCTAACAATTTCAGTTGCTCATTTTTCCAGTTTTAAGTTTTGTTCTTCATATTTCTGTATCCGTTTGTAATTTTTCAAAGTCCTCATGAAATACGTCAACATGTTTGTCCGCTTTTCTCCAAATATACATCTTTTTGTATGCCATTTTGCTTGATGTACACATTTTTGCAAGGAATTTTCTCAAATATAATACATGTTTTTTCATTCATATGTGCATGTGCACTTCCCCTTAATATCCATATTATTGTACATATTCTCTTGTTAGAGAACTGAATCACAAAATTTTGAGAAGTGTGAATCTTGAAGTATAGATATGTTTTGGTTTGCATATTGTTTTGGAAGGTGGGAATTAGGTCGGATTGCGTTAACATTTGAATCAAACCCCATTTTCCCCCCATCCCTAGTCATAGCATCAGTGGTCTGTTACGCATTCAAGTGGCATTAACTAATTGCTTTGTGTTTAACATGCAGCCCCTTTCCAGGTCTTCACGATCGCTGAGTACTGCCCAACTGATGCATGCATCGTGTAGTTTGCAAGCCTCTGTAATCTCCAATATTGTTTTAATGAAAGGCCAAGGGAAGGTGAGGTACTAATCTTTATCATGTGTCTTCCCTTGTTTAATAAGGACAATAGCTTGATCAGGAAATATTTCCAAGAGACTGCAGTGCTAAGCAATACTACTGTGTGCTTAGAAGGAACATCCAGAGCTGGAGCCAGGCATGACTGGGCCCTTGGGCACGACCCTGCCCTGGGCCCATGTCACCGTAGCCCAATCCCCCCATACAGGCAGCGCAGGGCTAATAAGCCCACCCACATGTCTCACCTACCTCTCCTGTCCCTGTGAATTACATGTGCACTGCACGCACATGCTTGCCATGAACCAAGATGGTGGCTGGGGCATCAGCCCCTTAGGGAAGCCCCCACTGCCACCTTGGTTGATGTGCACAGTGTGCATGTCATTCACAGGGACGGGAGAGGTAGGTGGGGCATGTGTGCATGCTTATTGAAGGCTTCACTGACTGTATTGGGGAGAGGTGCCTGGGAGCTCCCTCTCCGTGATCTGCAGTAGGGTCAGGAGCTGAAACTGCTGCAGATCATGGAATGGGAGTGCTACCCTCCCACACTAAGGAGTGTCCCTTCAGGGGTCCCTCTGGGCTGCAGGGGCCCTTGGCCTGGGCCCAACCTGGCCACCCACTGGTGCCAGCCCTGATTGAATCCAAAACCAAGTTCACAAGTATAGTTAGGTCATTTTTCTACATGCACAAGCAGGTTTCTCTATGTGTATCACTTACTAAATCAGGAACCGTGGGTTTAAACTGGATGCCTGGTCAAATGCTCATTGGAAAATGCATCAGAATTTGCAGTCAAATGCCCATAAGTACATATTTCCTTACTGCATTGCATTCCATGTGACATGTATTCAAATGTGTATGTATATATATATATATGTATGTTTAGGGGAGGGGGCTGGAATTAAAGTGAATTTCTCAACTTCTATTTTTATGAGTTTGTGGTTAAAACTGTAAAAAGTTTTTTTGTTGTTTACTATTTACTAGCCATCTTTATGATCTTGTTGTGGAAACACAGGATAGAAATAAAAACAAACACACATACGCTTTTTGCCAGGCAGTTAGTTCTGTCATCTCTATCTCAGGCAGTCTTATTGCCAGGGAAAGACAGGAGCAAATAAGTGGTTAGGACTACAAGCTTTGATTGATAGATGAATCAAGCAGAGCTTGAGTTGATTAAGTGGTAGGAACCAATTTTAACCAGGAAAGGTGGGGTTGAAAAGTGGGGTATAAATACCTATGACAATGATTAAAAAGTTAGAGTAGTATCAAACTAAGTTTTGCTTAGAGTATACCCATTGAAATTAGTAGACCCAAGTTAGTTACGTTCATTTCAGTGGGTCTACTCTGAGTAGGACTAGAATTGGATACCCCCCTAAAAAACCACTTTTGATATGCTAGAAAAACCATCTTTTTAGTTATATACCTATGGCAATCAACTACTAGAAGCATAATTCTGATTTTAACAGACCCCCAAAACAGCCTCAAGAAGAACCCATTTCAGTATCCTCATCTTTTCTCCTTATAAATATGGCTTGGTAAGACTGGAATTCTATACACACTTACCTGGGAGTAAATCCCATTGAACTTAGTGGTACTGGCTTCATTCTGAGCAAACTTGTATAGAATCAGGCCGTATGTCTTCAGAATTGTAGGTCTGTTTTATCACATTAGAAGTTCTCTCCATTTACATTCATAGAGCAGAAAGTACACATACACAGACCTTTATAATATGCATTATGTTCATTTAGTTGGGGAAACTCTAAAAAAATGCACTTGATTATTCAAGTAAAAATGTGCTCTGTGCTTCCTCCCATCAGGGCCTTGGTTTCAGCATTGTGGGCGGTAAAGATAGCATTTATGGCCCCATTGGCATATATGTGAAGACAATCTTTCCTGGCGGAGCTGCTGCTGCAGATGGAAGGCTGCAAGAAGGTGGGAGAAATGAAGCCCCACTTACCTGCGCAGCATGGATAAGCGGGGCATAGTTGCGAGGAGGGAGCGATGCTGCCGTGGCCATCTTCGTTAAGGGCAACATTGTGTGTCGCAGCATTATGTGTGCGTGATGTGCGGCAGGGAGGGGAGGGGCCATGGGCCTATTTAAGGCCAGGCCGCCCCTCCTACCTCCTCTTTCAGCGAGCGACGCCCACCCTGCCCTCCCTCTCTTATAGTGTTTTCAATGGTCGCTTCGGGACCGAGTAGGAATTTTTACCCTGCCCACCCTTGTTTGGCGGGCAGATTTTTTGCCTACTCCACACTGTGAGAGTGGGATGGAATCGGGTTAGGGGGCGTTGTGATTAATAGGTGAATTTGGCTAATTTGGCTATTTTGTTACGGTCGAAGTTTAATTGCCCTAGGAGGGCAGTTTATAATTGGGGCACTGGTGTGGGAAGGTGTGGAAAGGGAAATAGGTAAGGACAGCTCGGTGGCCCCCTTAGGCACCTTTGGAGGTGATTGGCAGTTCCAGAGGCCTGTCTGTCAGAGCTTTGCGGCTTGAGGGCAGGATATGGGCTGCTTTTGGGGCCAACTTAACTCATCCACCCGAGGGTTGTGCGGCCCCGGGGGGTGGTGACCTGAGAAGGCCCCCCTACTCACCTACTGGGTGTGGCTGGCAGAAGGGGTAAGCGGATGGGGCTTGCCCTTGTCCCAAGCAGGGGCTGGTCGCCCGTGAGCTGTATGGCAAGATGCTTGCTTATAGATAGTTCCGCACCTAGGTTTCCCTCTGCAGGTCACTTTAAAAGGTGTTTTTGTATAGTTTAATAAAGTGGCCCTTGTTCAACCCAAGCTGATGTGTCCTTGTCTTATTTCGCCCCTTCACTCGCAACTTTGCCCCTATATGTGTAGACTGGATCTGGGGGAGAGCTGTAGCTCAGTGGTAGAGCACATGCGTTGCATGCTGGAGGTCCCAGGTTCAACCCCTGGCATCTCCAGATAGGGCTGGCAGGGAACTGTATTTTGAAATCCTGGAGAGCCACTGCCAATCAGTGTAGACAATACTGAGCTAGGTAGACAAGTGGTGCAACTCAGTATAAGGCAGGTGTATGTGTGTAAACATGTACGCACATATATTTATAAACCACCAACTCATAAAACATATCCAGGTGATGTGCAACAAAGTCATAAAACTATAAAATCCTAAAAGAACAAAGGACCAACACTGAGTAGCAAAAACACTAATAATAGTTTTGGAGAGGTTGCACACTTTTTAGTGATATTTTGGTTGGACTAATAAAGAACTATAATAAAGGACACCTATACATGTTTCATATTAGGACATCAGTGCTGTTTTTGGTCAACAATGAAATGCCAGCACTCATACCTTGATAAAAGTGCTGTGGGTGTCAGCACAAAAGGGCTGCCAGTGGCATCAAAAAAAGAGGTGCAGGTACTCCATACTGGTGAGCACTATTACAAAAAAGCCCCCCAAAACTGTCTGTTATGCATGTATACATAAACTGACACAATCCGCTGGCATTCAGCCTCAATGAAGGAAGAGAGAGTCATGCTCTTTATTTCAGTGTGCTTTGTGCAGACTCAATCAGTTACCATCTGCTGGGTTTAAACTGTGTGACATTTAATTTTTTTTTAACTAGCAAGTGGGTGGCTGTGAAATAAAAATAAATAACTCCTGGTGTGTATTGCATCCTGTTTCGTGTGTGTGTGAGAGAGAGAGGGGGGGGAGAGAGAGGGAGAGAGAGAGAGGGAGAGAGAGAGAGAGAGAGAGAGATATTAACCAAAAATAGGAATAGCAAACAGGATAATTTTTTTTTTATTAACAGGGGATGAAATCCTGGAACTGAATGGAGAATCAGTGCATGGACTTACACACTATGAAGCTCTGCAGAAATTCAAGGTTATGCCCCTCTACATACACAATGTCTCTTCTCAGGGCTGGCCAAATATATTTTGTTGCATGAGGTAGAACAGCAAATCCCTCCTCCACAGGTCAAGGTGCATAGTACAGAAGGCCAGCCAAGTTATTTTGGCACTAGGGATGGGGGTGAAATGTGATTCACCCACGTTTAAAGGCAAACCTACCTAATTTGCACTTTCCAAGATAGTACACAATCGAAAACCACAGTCATCACATTTCTCCAAAGTTTTGCCCTGTAGTTCTCCAGCCAAGTAATGTGTATATATATTTGGGTAAAATGTGCATAGAAATACATAGTGTTATGGGATTGAGGGTTGAGATAGATGATTTCTATGGATCCCCTTCCAGCCTGTGATCTTATATCTGAAGTTGGGATATGCAAGCAAGAACCTGCTCTAGTGGTCAGACTAGTTTCCTTTGTTAAGCTAGCTTGTGAGTTAATGGACTTATTAAATGAAATCTGCATGTCCAAAGGGATGTGGCCAAGAGAGATTCTGTGGCTACTGGAACTCTTTTCAGGAGAGGGGCCCTCATCCCCCCCCCCATCCTGAAGCCAGGGAGAGGCTTGTGTTTTCAGTCTAGTCTGGAGAAGCTGGGAACTGGGAGATACACAGAGAAGCCTGCTCTCTGCACCATGGCTTTGGGGGTGCCGCCCTACAGGCCTGATGGAAAAGTAAGATCTTGTGGACTGTTAATGCTGTTACCTCTCCAACCTAAGCACAGGTTGGAGTGTGTGTAAATAAAAACCATATATCCTATAAGACACCACAGTCTCTGCTGACCTTCTTTCCAAGGAAACCAAACCCTTGGTAAGTGCAGGTACCCCTAGAAGTCTCACACCATTCAGAGATTGGGGTGGCACGCAAACAATATATTAGTGAACATAGCATACAAAAAATGCATTGTGTTAGGGAAAAGCATTGCAAAGACATGTATATTAGGTGAAATTGCATACAAAAATGTCTTTTGGGAGAAATTCACACTAAAATGCAAAGGAATGTTTATCAGGACTTTAAAAAATTCAAAAACTAATGTGGAAATGTGAACAACTGATGCTTGTTGCTTCTCTTTATAAACATAGCAGACACATGACTATCAGGTCTAAGCGAACATGACTCATGATGCTTCTTTGTTTCTAGCAGGCCAAGAAAGGTCTTCTCACACTCACAGTCCGGACAAGCCTCAGTACGCCACATTCTGCAGCTAGCTACTTGTCATCCCATCTCTGCCGTTCCCTAAGTACCAGTATGTGCATCACCAAGGAGAACAGCTCCTTTGGCTCAGAAAACACCACTTTTCCCTTGAATGCTGCCAACCCCAATGACAGGATCATTATGGAAGTTTCTTTAAATAAAGGTGAGTGTCAATCAGTAACCAAACACCAAGGATCAGAAAAAGTAGCTCCATTGTTCTTTGGAAGGTTTTGCCCAGATTGGTGACCACTGATCATTTCTCTCCATGGGTTGACTCCAGCTAAATTGAGATAGCCAACAAGGTGCTCTCCAGATGTTGTGGACTACAATTGTCATCAGCCCCAGCCAGCATGGCAGATGATCAGGAATTATGGGAGTTGTAGTCCAAAATATCTGGAGGGCACCACATTGGCTACTCCTGAACTAAATCATACTCAGAATGGCCCATCAAAATGAATGGGCTTGGCTAACTTAATTCTGTTGATTTCAGTGCGTATGATTTAATTGGCTACACATACATCCTTTTTTGGGGTGTGTGCCAATTGTTTGTCCAAAAACAAAATCCTAGTCTGCTACAGGGCCTTTAAAAGAGGAGTGTGGCTGGATGGAGGAAGAATTTCGAGCATTTATAAGGGGAAGGGGGGAAACTGTAAATCTTAATTTCCTAATGTTGGTTTTCAAAAGTAGCCTAAGCAACAGATGTACAATAGACAACATTCCAGCCGTGCAAATATCAGCGGTTCCTACACACACCTCTCTCCAGCCAGGCAAGAGGCAATATCACAGTTCAAGGACATTTCCAGCCAGGCGAAAGCACTCCAAGAGGGCATGGAGCAGAGTGGGTGAAAGGGGGGGGTTCTGGGGTGTGGCCTCAGGAGGAGGCATTGCTGGGAGATAGTCCCAAGGCCAAATAGATAGACCCAGTGGGCCACTTTGACCCTCGGGCCTGATGTCTCCCACTCCTGATTTAGAAGGACAGGGAAGAAACAAATCTAATTTTTGAATCTTGAAACTAATGACTGATGGGCAGTTTATATAAGTTAGTGAATGGTTTGTTTTTGTTTTGTATCTTTCTGTTGTATTTTTCCCCAGAGGCTGGTGTGGGTTTGGGCATTGGATTATGCAACATCCCTTATTTCCAGTGTATTTCAGGAATATTCATCCACACCCTCTCTCCGGGGTCTGTGGCTCACATGGATGGAAGGCTCAGGTACGTCAACAGTGAAAGGCTTCAACAGCAGATATATATACACGTATGTGTGTGTGTGTGTTTGTGTGTGTGTGTGTGTGTGTGTGAGAGAGAGAGAGAGAGAGAGAGATATTCACTTCTGTGTTAAAGGCAGCCTTTAGCTGAAGGACTATAGCAATCAATCAGGAAACCTAATTATAGTACAGGAAGAGAAGAAATGGGTGGAGGAAATTTGAAAGCTAAACCCACCAGCCCCAGCATTCATAGTCAATGTGTTGGGATCAGCACTAGGGCTGGGGGAGAAATTTGTTTCAGTTTGTGTTTAAAGGTGAATCTGATTTGCACTTTCCAAAACACTATATGAACTGAAACACAGCTATCCAATGTGTAAATAAATGCATATAATATGACAAATTATGCAAAAATGCAATGCACTACAGAAAATAGAAGTATCAGGGCAAAATATGATTTGCAAAAATGTGTATATTATTTATTTAATTAAATTTATATCTATTAGGCAACACTGCATACAAAAATGTATATATTAGGAGAGATTTGCACTCAAATGCTGATGAATTAGTATGAGGACTCATTTTTTTTTAAAAAAAGCAAACTGATGTGGAAATGTGGAGAAGAGAACTTTAAGGTTGAAAAAGTGTGAGAGACACACAAAAATGAACACAAAAATGGACACATTTGCATATATCTCATCAGCACCAGCTGCTGCTAAGTGTGACAAAGGCATGTCCACATGACCAACTTATACCAGACTGACTCTAAAACAGCCTTCATACCCAAAACACATATTTTTTAGGGTCAACAAAGCAACCACTCTTGTGCCAAAACTACCAGCATTTTTTTAAAAAAACCATACACACATGTTATGGACCTACATGAAAGCTGCCCATGAGCCATCTTGATTGGGCTGCATATACCATGAAGGCCTTGGGCTCCATTGCTCTTCCTGCCTTCCGTGCTTAAGTTAGAGGAGTTTAAGCAACCCTTCAAAGCGAAAGGCCACACTAAGTGATCAGGAAGGAAACTGTGGGTGCAACACTGTTGCCACATTACCTACTGCAGGTCTGTTTCCTGCTAAAGGCGCATCAGCAGAAAGTTCATAGAAATCACAGAAGTGTGAAGAAAGAGCAGGCGCATGGCAACAACATGTCTTTCACATACAGTAGATGTCGGGGATATTCTTCTGGGCAGGCCGCCCTTAGAGAAGTAATAATTTAGAACCTAATTCTATCCCCCTCCCCATTACAGAGCAAAAGAAAAAATAGAATCGTAAGACTTGGGGCAGGTGTCTTGTAGATCATTTAGTTCAACCCTCTGCTTGACGCAGATATGATGATGACTGCAATTCAGAGCTTGAGCATCCCAGTCAAGGTCCTTCTCATGTGGAAGAATGCTACCTATGTACATCTGTACAAGTACAGACCTTCTTTCAACATCCATTGAACATGTAGATGTTGGGGGAACATGGCAGTGGGTGGGGTGAGATTGCACAGTTGTGGGGCTCTAGACCAGGTGTGGGGAACCTTTGGCCCTCCAGATGTTGCTGAACCACAGATCTCATCATCCCCAACCATTGGCTATGCTTGCTAGAGCCAATGGGGGTTGCAGTTCAACACCATCTGGAGGGCCATCGGTTCCCCACACCTGCACTAAACCATACCGCCCTGCAGACCCCTTCACGTATTCTTTCAGTGTTTTCCATCTGCAGTCAGAATGCACAAAGAGGAAGCTGCTGTGGCCTCTCACTTAGGCCACAAACAATAAATGCCTGCAAAAATAATCCATCATTTTGTTATTGATAATAAACCCAAGTTTGCAAAAAGAATGACAGATCCATTTATGAACTATAAACGTAGTACATTTGATATACTAGATTTTAAAGGCTATCTTTTTTGGAAGGTGCGGAGATGAAATAGTAGAAATCAATGAAGCATCAGTTCAAAATATGACACTGAATGAGGTTCATGCAGTCTTAAGCCACTGCAGTCCTGGAACTGTGCAGATTATTATCAGCAGGCACCCGGATCCACAGGTAAGATGGCCGCTATATGAAGCTTCCATATTTTGGTGAGGCTTGAGCATCAGAACTATAGGCAGCTGTCAGAGCTGGGCCATGGAGTAAGAGTCAAGGAATACACCATATTGCCCTTTATAGCTCTTCATGTCTACAAGGCCCCAATGGCCAGCCTGGGTGGGCATGGCATGGGCAGTCCAGGGCTTGACAACTAACACTTCTATTGCCTAGAAAGATATCCAAACTGCAGTTCTGGTGGGTCACCACATGGGACAGGCTCACACAGAGCAGAGGGTTCTAGCCCAGAGTTCTTCAACTGCCATGATCCCCAGCCAGCTTAGTCAATAGCCAGGGATGATGGGAGTTATAGTCCAACAACATCTGGAGACCTAAGGTTGAAGGAGGCTGTTCTAGCTGAATTCTGTCTTCTGATGTAAAGCCAAGACTACCAGCGAGGTATATAGGTATAATGAAACCCTGATAGCATTTCTTTAAAAGGGGAAGAGCTGCTTCATTGTGAGGAGGGACAGCAACATGTGGGAGAAGTGTACTAACACTTTTCCCAACCTCAAATGGTCACCTCCACACTATACATTTGAAAATGGAAATGGACTGCCTTCAAGTTGATCCCGACTTCTGGCAACCCTATGAATAGGGTTTTCATGGTAAGCAGTATTCAGAGGGGGTTTACCATTGCCTTCCTCTGAGGCTGAGAGGCAGTGACTGGCCCAAGGTCACCCAGTGAGCTTCATGGCTGTGTGGGGATTCGAACCCTGGTCTCCCAGGTCCTAGTCCAACACCTTAACCACTACACCACACTGGCTCTCCCCACTATACATTTAACACACATTTAATGTTAATTCAAAGAATGTGGCTTCCCCCAAGGACTCATGGGAACTGTAATTTGTTAAGGGTGCTGGAAGTTGCAAATCTGTGAGGGTTAAACTACAGTTCTTAGGATTCTTTTGGAGGAGCCACGTGCTATAAATGAAGATTAAATGTGTGCTAAATGTGTGGTGCGGATGTGTCTTGTGTCTCCCTGCAGGGTTGCAAATATGCATTTGGAACCCCACAGGTGAGAAAAAACACTAGAACTGAGATGCGGCAGGTGTGGAAAAGGTTATGGTTCTTTTCTTATCTTAAATTGGGCCTTCTCTGCATCAGGGATAGGGGAGAAATTTGATTCAGATCACATTTAAAGCTGAATCTGTCAAATCTGCACTTACTGGAAGGACATGAGGACTGAAACACAGCCTTCCTTTGAACTTCGCACTTATCTGAATTTTGCAGTGCAGTTCTTCAGGCAGCCAGCGTTTAGAAAAAAGCATATATTAGGGGAAAGTGTGCATAAAAATGAATAGTGTTAGTGAACATAAGTTACAAAATGCATTATAGTGTGAGAAATTGCCTGCAAAATTATGTACATTAGCCAAAACTGGATACAAAATAAATTATAAATTAGGATAAATTAGCACTAAAACGTTGACGTGTTTTTTTTAAGTGCAAATTGCTGCAGAAACATGGAAAACTGAGTTTCAGGTTGGAAAAGTGAGGAATGGGTGCCTTAAATGGGTGGCTCTTTCCATCCCTATCTGCATCAACGTTGACTTTAAAACATATATTAGTGCTCAGAGTTTATAGACATTTGCATTTAGTGCTTTGTTTGGCTCTATGCCTCACCAGCTAAGTACCATGCAACAGCAACTCAAATGTTTCACATTTCATTTAGTGGCTTTCAGCTTCCTGAATGTGAAAGAAAAGAAAAGAAAAAAGACATTCTTAAAGTGATTCCATTTTAGATTTCCTACCTAGCAATCTGTATCAAACATTTTAGTTTTTGATAATGGATGGCCAGAAAAAGAAGTAGATTCTGCTGCTTATAACACCAAAGACGCCCTCTTATAAAGTCAGGCTTGTATCCAATGTTAGTCCTACCAAGAACAGACCCATTGAAGTTAAGAGACATGACTTAGAACTATTACTTTCAATGGGTCTTCTCTGAGTAGAAGTTAGCTGGCTGTAACCCTGCAGGTTTTAGGTACACTGTCAGTATCAGGTCAGATACAGCATTTAAAAAATCATCTTATGCGTGTTCTTCAAGCCAAGCTACACAGCCAGCGGCCTCATGTGATGTCTCTATGGCTGGATTGTTAGAGATCACTAACGCAGACTCTGCAGTGTGGACTGCTGCTGTTAAGGATTCCAGCCACTCAGTTCAACCCCCCACCCAATTTTCCACCTTCATCCAACAGTCACTCAGCATTTCATGGCCACTGAGAACACTCTGGTCACATCCATACATTTAAAATCCTCTTATACCACTGTAACAGTCAGGTCTTCCCTGAAAGAATCCTGGGAACTGTAGTTTGCTGAGAGTTGTTGGGAACTGTAGTCCTGTAAGGAGTCTCCTAACAATTCTCAGCACCTTTAAAAAATGACAGCTCCTTGGATTCTTTGCGGGAGACATGACTATGAAAGTGATATAAGAGTGCTTTAAATGCATGGCATGGATATGACCTCAGCCTTCCTTGTGCAGTTTTGGGGTTGTCACCACCAAAAATTAAAAAGACAGAAAGAAATGAAAAAGAAAAATGCTGTGCTTCAGAATTCACACACGCACAGTTTGTGTGAGAAAGATATTCAGGAAAAAGGAATAAATACAGTCTCTTGCCAAACTTTCTCACTTCCACAAGGTAACTTTGTGACTTGTGACATTTTTTAGGTTTCTGAACAGCAGCTAAAGGAAGCTATTGCACAAGCTGTGGAAAGTGGCAAGTTTGAAAGCGAGAGGTACCAGTGGCGCACCGAAGGTAAGGAGATCCCATTGGTCTAGAGATGATTAAAAATTTGGTACGTTGGTTCAGAGCACAAAAGGAGCCCTGCCGCATCAGAACACAGGTCTATCTCAGCTGTGGGAAACCTTTGGCTTTCCAGATGTTGCTGAACTACATCCTCCCTGGCCACTGGGCATGCTCACTGGGGCTGATGGGAGTTTTAGTTCAACAACATCTGGAGGGCCAAAGATTCCCCACACCTGTCCTAGTGGCTGGAAGGCATGTAGGTTTTTCATTTGCAGTCATCCAAATGTGTTTTTTTTAATCTTTTCTTTGATCTGCAGCCTCTCATGCCATATAATAGAGACTATCTATCTGTAAGTCCTGTCATTCTTTGGTACCATGCAACCTATGTAGGTCTTGAACACATCCAAAGCTTCTTTGGGCACAAGGAGCTAGTTGTGTGGATCTTTAGATTCTGGCCATTGTGTTATTTACTCCAAAATTTTTTTTTTTACTGCAGGTGTTAAAAGCCTGGAAAACAACTGGCATAAGAGACCTCCATGTGAAAAGTACTTGGAGAGGAATAATGTTCGTTTGAGCCATCGCTCCCAAAAGCTAATGATCCGCTCCAGCAGCGACAGCAGTTACAACCCTAAAGCATTTTGTGGAAATGGCCTGGCTTACCAGCTGACTGATATGAAAGCAAAAGGACATAGTATTGATGCACCAATTACAAGACAGCCCAGCTCCTTGTATTCTTCCTCCAGAACTAGTCTGGAGAAGGACTCCTCCCCGCCGATGCTTAAAGAAGCTGGTCACTTCTCACAAAATACAAAAAGGTCAGCAGAGATCCTTGTTAGGAAACCCAGGTCATCAAAACCGAAACCTCCGCCGAGAAAGTATTTCAAGCAAGACTGCGCCAACAATAACCAGACAAGCAGAGAAGTGAAAGAGGGGCCAAAACTGCATGGGGATGGCAGCCCACCTTCTTCAAATGCTCAGGTAAGGATGGAGTCAAGAAAAATAGCTGCCTTAAAGGCGTAGGAGACCTTAGTGTGGCTCAGGTTTGGACATAGGCAAATCTGCAGTGGGGCAGGGTTCCACAACTGGGTGTGGGTCACTAAAAATGTCTGAAATATTTTGCTGTCTGAACCTGATGTGTGATAATGTTGTCATGAAGATGCTGCCCTTGGTGGATCTCAGAAATCATAGTGGGGCACATGGGTGATAGTAATCTCTAAGAAATAATGTGGAATGCAACATGAGAAATGAAGCAAATGCACATTCTCCACGGTGCAAGATTTTTACTTGTCTTACAGATTGAAAAGTGGGACCTGCAACAAAATGTTGCAGTGTAGAGTGCTCCTGCTCAGTATGTCAGCCAGCCAGCCAACCATGCCCTTTTTCAAGACACACCATTCCATTTCTATCCTCCCCCCAGTTTTCTGTTTTACGTTCTCGACAGCCACTCAACATTCTGTGCCCACTTTGCATGCTTGATACTCATTGATTTGTTTTTCCCCTATTTTTTTTGTACTTCTGCAAATCTTTGGGTCCCCCCTCCAGTTTTCTGATACCTCCATTTTGTGTTGGGAGGGGTGCCATTTGATGGTGTTCTAATGATTTTATTGTACACTGCTGTATTATTTTATGAATTGACAGTTTATGTGTTCTTATAAATAAAATAAATAAGGGACAACACTCACAGAATGAGTTCACTGTTTGTATGTGGGACTAAAGGAAAACCTGTATCAAATCCCCTGTTGGGCTTCCGTGGGCAGCGGAACATCCCAGTCTGGTTCTGTGTTGGAATTGCTTTTTAATATGTTTTTAAACTTAAAAAAACAATATGTTTTTTAACCTTTTCTTTAAGATGTCTTCAAAGCTTTTTTAAAAAATGTTTTTAAAGTTGTTTTGTTTTAATGTATTTTAAAGTCTGTTTTTATGATGTTTTAAAGTGTTTTTAGTGCTTTTGTTTGCTGCCCTGGACTCCTGCTGGGAGGAAGGGTGGGATATCAATCAAATAATGAATAAATAAATAAATAAAAAGGCCCCGTGACCATGGCTCCACTCTCACCTCTTCCAGTGCCCACAGAGCCACAACCACAGGACTGTCCATGTTCTTGTTTATTGGGGACAGGGAGTTACGTCACACCCACACTTCCCCCAGTGAATACCCCGCAAAGCGGTTCCCTGTTGGACCTTGGCTGAGGTCTCACACCTCAGCCTGTAGCCTGCCAGCCCTTGTCCTGTACTGGGCTTGAGCACCACTGGACTCCAGTCAGGCCCTCTCTTCCCCACCCCTTCCCTCTGGGACTCTGAAGGCTCACTGTCAATGGCGGGGTCTCTCTCCAGCTGTTCCTTGTTTGCCTTATCTCCCAACCATTCTTCACCAGCAAGCCCTGCTGGCCAGTGACCTGATCCTACATCTACTCAGGAGGGAATCCCAGGGGGCAGTGGGGCAGTCTCTGGTGGCCCTTCGCATCCCCCTTAACTGACCTATTCCCAAGAGAACTGTGAGTTCACCCTTCTTCCAAGACAGGGATTCCCAAACTGTGGCCGTGGAGCTACCGTGGAGTGGTCTGCGAGCTCATTTAGGTGGTCTGTGGCACATCTGTACAATACAATAAAAAATCATACAGCACCTAACAGAGCACATTACAATTACTACAACAGGCAGAAAACTCATTAAGTGGTTGGCCAAGATCCTCAGCAATTTTCAGGTGGTCCATGGGGAAAAAAAGTTTGGGGACCATTGTCACAAATGTAGAGAGTTTCTAGAAGGATGCAGGACTGCACATTTTTAGTGGAAAAGGCAGAGCTTGGAAAAGTTACTTTTTTGAACTACAACTCCCATCAGCCCAAGCCAGCATGGCCACTGGATTGGGCTGATGGGAGTTGCAGTTCAAAAAAGTAACTTTTCCAAGCTCTGACTGGAACTAGTTTTTACCCGTGAGTAGCATGACCTTAACCATGGAAAGTACCGAGTAGTATATGGAAAGCAAGCGAAAGAGAAATCAACAATATAACGTTTGGAGGAAGGTACCAAACTATGCAGAATGATAAAAAAGGGGGCCAATTATGGTGAAAAATTGTAGGTGGGGTTTTGGGTCTCCTGCTGTTCAAATACACACCCACTGCACCCACAGATGTTCATTAATATTAGTCAGATCAGTCTTAGACTGGTCTTCACCAGTCAGGTGCCCTCCAGATAGTGTTGGACAGCAACATGCAGCATCCTTGAGCATTGACCATTCCTCCCAATTTGCTTACACAAAGCTTAGATGGAGGTCAGATCATATCTGGTCTTTCTTGAGCGTGCGTCCTGATTTGTTTGCAGAGAGGTTGTAGGACAATGAGTGTTAAGAACATAAGAGCCTGCTGGATCAGGTCAATGGTCCATGTAATCCAGCAGCCTGTTATCACAGTGGTCAACACCAACCAGCTGCCTATGGGAAGCCCGAAGCAGAACCTGAGTGCAGCAGCACTCCCCCCTCCTGCGGTTTCCAGCAACTGAAATTCAGAAGCATACTGCCTCCAACAGTGGAGGTAGGACACAGTCATCAGGGTTAGTAGACACTGATGGCCTTACCCTCTGTGAATGTGTCTAATTCTTTTTTGAAGCCATCTAAGTTGGTGGCCTCTTCTGTAGTTCAACCATGCACATTCATCCCTGACTTGCTTGTGTTTAGACATCTTCCCATTCATCATTTGTTTATTCCACACTTTTCAATGCATTTCCCCATTGTTTTCCTAACAATAAAAAAACTCAGTTTCTGTTTAAAAGTAGATTTGTTGTGTAGCTAGGGTGACAGAGTGCTTTAATTAGGGACGGGAGAAATTTGGTTTGATTAAGATTTTAATGTGAACCTACATAATTTGCATTTCCCAAAACAATATGCAAACCAAAACACAACTACCCTTCGAAACTATATTTTATGATGCCTTTACATCATTGGGTGTTTAAAGGAGAAGTGTGCAAAAAATACATACATGAGTGAAAATAACATATAAAATGCATTATATTAGTGAAAATGGCTTGCAAAAATGTGTATATTAGGAGAAACTGGCACTAACATGCTGTCACATTTTCATGAGGACTTTTAGAAATTGCAATCTAATGCAGAAATGTGGAGAACTAAGCTTAAGACTGGAATGAGAAATGGAAACAGAAGTCCGTCCCTAGCTTTAATCTACTTTAATCGCACAATTCTAAGGATTCTATTCAACTAAGACCTACTCAGAGTAAACCCACGGAAATGATTGAACCTTAATTACGCATGTCTATTGACTTAAAGGGGTCTAACACTAATAGTTCCCCATATGCGCTTGAATCCCTCATGCAAAATACTGCCTGCCTGGAGGCGCCCTTAATGATCAGTTCATTCTGTCTGAGAAGTCCTAATGAAAATGTCGCTCTGTTATTCTAGATAGGTCAGGAGCCAGCTTGTGGGTGCAAAGAATGTAGTTTTGTGCAACTGAGCTTTGTTACACTTGTGTTTCCTGTTTATTCCACAGGAAGCAGAAGCCCTGCTGCAGCAGAGAAATAAGGCAGTTGTCACTCATGGTGCCTTTGCGAGCTCTTTAGTACCAAGTGCTTTGGACCAGTCAGATGTTTCTCTAGGAGCCGCAGATCAAGAAAGAAAATCCAGCAAAGGTATGTTTCACTCTGTGCAATTGTTAGCAAGCATCAGGTGTACAGCAGAGATAATGAAATTATTTTAGAAGAAAAATTCAGCTCCATGTTGCAAACCAGAGACTGTTAAATCATGAATAAGGCTGCACTTCCTGGGACTAAGTCTCATGCAATGTAATGGAATGTTCTTCTGAGTAGACATGGACTGGATGCACTGTCAAGTCCCATTGAAACCTTTTTAGATGAACTAGCAATGCAGTCCTGTACACTTCTACTTGGAAGGAAGTCTCATTGATTTCAATGGCGGTTACTCTCAGGTAAGTATACAGAGGATTGAAACCTTAAAGTCCCACTAATTTCAATGAGACATGCAGCACAATCTAATGCATGGAGGAACTTTGTCCGGTAGGGATGGAAAGATCTGTGAATTTCGGTTCTCTCAGTTTCTCATCTTTCCAATCTTAAATACAGTTCTCAACATTTCTGCAGGAATTTGCATTTAAAAAGCAACAACTCATGAACCTTCTCCAGTGTTTTAGTGCAAATTTCTCCTAATAAACACAGTTTTGCAGGCAGTTTTGGCTAATGTACGCATTTTTGTAAGCCGTTTCTTGTCATATAGTGCATTTTTGCATGCTATTTTCATGAATATATTCATTTTAATATACACTTTCCCCTAATATATGCATTTTTGTAAACATTGGATGGCGAACTGCATGGCAAAATTTGAATAAGTGCGAATTTTGAAGGATGGCTGTGTTTTGGTTCTCAGATTGTTTCAGAAAGTGCAGATTTGATGGATTTGGCTTGAAATGTGAACTGAATTGAAATTCTTGCCCATCCTTAGTGTCCAGTGGGACTTAATCTCACTTGTGTGCATACGACTGCAGCCTTAATCCCAACTATCTTTAGATGTAGAAAGATAAATTGCAGCAAAACTGGAGCATTATCATGCGGATTGGATGTCTCAGATCTTTTATATTGTGTTTGTTCTTGTTATGTGCCTTCAAGTCAATTTCGACTTATGGCAACCCTATGAATCAGCGACCTCCAGTAGCATCTGTTATAAACCACCCTGTTCAGATCTTGTAAGTTCAGGCCTGTGGCTTCCTTTATGGAATCAATCCCTCTCTTGTTTGGCCTTCCTCTTTTTCTACTCCCTTCTGTTTTCCACAGCATTATTGCCTTTTCTAGTGAATTGTGTCTTCATAATTTGATGCTTTTAACATTTTAAAAAAATTCTTAGGTATACTTCATTTTTGTACTATATATGTTGTTCTTTTGATATTTCTGTTGTATGCTGCTTCAGAAACATTTGTTGAGAAGCAGTTTATAAATCTGTAAACAAATAAATGTATCTTCCATTGATTAGTACAAAATAACTAAGCATTATGCAGTCCTGTGCACAACAGCAGTAAATCTCACTGAAATTGGTGGGACTTATTTCTGAGTAATCCTGCATACTGTAAACTAAGGATGAGTAACAAACACAAGAAGCTGAATCAGAAGCTTATTTTGAGAGCACAATTGAAGAAAAGTGGGGACCTGAGTGTTAGACTGGGGACACCAGCTAGGATTCCTGGTCAACCATGAAGCTCAGTGAGTGATCTCAAGCCAGTAATCTTGACCCTTAACAACAAATCTGTAGCTGGGATGGGGGAGAAATTTGATTCAGTTTGCATTTAGTGTGCCGATTCCATACTTTCCAAAACAATATGCAAACTGACTCGCAATCATCCCTCAAAATGTCATTTTTCTTAATTTTGCAACGCAGTTCTCCAACCAAGTCATATGTACAAAAATGCATAAAATGCGTATATTAGCAAAAATATACAAAAATGTATTATATTAGGGAAAATTGCTTTGTTAAAATGTGTCTGTTAGGGAAAATTGCATATAACAATGGTATACTAAGAGAAATTCACACTAAAATCCTAAAATTCATAAGGATTTCTTAAAAATAAAATAAAATCACACACCAATGTGTAAATGTGTAGAAATGAACTTAAAATTTGAAAAATGAGTAACTGAGAGAAACCAAAATGGACAAATTCGCCCATCCTTTAGTCTTGATCCTAGGTTCAGACGACATAATCAGCCAAACCTTGGCTTACCTTTCTTGCCACATTGAGCTAAAGTACCCAGGGAGGATCAAAGCAGGTGCAAGCTTCTCTCCAGAAGCCAACACATTTGCACAGCCATGTTAAGCGATGCTCTGGCTTACTAGGATGTATAAACCAGAAGCTTGTCTCCCTATCCGGGTTGTTCTCATGTTTACCACTCTGAGATCCTTGGAGGATTGGTTGAACAGAAGTGAGATAAATAAAACATCTGCACTTTGAAAAATCTGGACCGCTCTTTCTTTTCCAAAGATACCTGCACTATTTTTTTTAAACTTTTAAAAATTTGCTTTGGATTTTTTTCTATTAAATTCAGAGCAGGCATGAGCAGCTGAGCTGCTATTATAATGAATATTTATTGATATGAAGTGGTCTTAACTTAGGCTGCTAGAGGATATTGCTCATTCAATAAAATGACGTGATCCCTAACTGAAAATATATGTAGCATTCATTTGTGACACTTTCACTCACTTCCTGTCTCATTCAAATGGAGGGAGGACACTAGCTCAGACACAGCATAAGAAATTGCTCTTCTCCAAATCCTGCAGTGCCATTCTCTAGCCAAGAATGCACATATTTGGATAAAGTGTGCACAGAAATGCATCTGTTAGAGAAAAAGCAAAATTGCATACAAAAATGTATATATTAGGAGAAATTAGCACTAAAATGTGAATGCGTTTTCATGATGCCTTAAAAAAGATCAAAAACTGATGGGGAGAACTGAACTTAAGACTGGAAAAAAATGAGAAATGGAGAAAAACTGAAATTGGCTGATTTGCGCATCCCTAGCTATGCTTAACTTCAGAAAGAAAGAAACTTTCCTCTCCACTGTAAATATTGTGGTACACTTGCTGGCATACATTATACCCATGTTGATAACTTTTTTGCCCCCAATACAGGGAAGACTCTTTCATCTGCTCAAAGGCCTGCCCTCAGAAGACAAGCAAGGTTAGATTATAGCCTTGAGGCTACAACTGAAGACCCTTGGGTTCGAATTTCTGACTGCATAAAAAGCCTGTTTAATCCCAGCATGTCAGAAGGCAGCTGCCCCTTAAACTTGCACCCAACCATGGACCCAAATGATGAGAATCAAACCTCTAGTTGCTCGGAAGTGGCCCTGCAGAGATCAGATACGGACGAGGCCGATTCAAAGGCACTCAGGTCGTCAGATGAAGGAGACTTTGCTAAGAAAGGTCCCCCAGTAGCACCAAAACCAGCCTGGTTTCGTCAAAGCCTAAAAGGGTTGAAGAAAGGAAATTCAGATGCAACAGCCCCAAAGAGTGCCACTGAGCACCAGAGCGCGTCCGACAATGAACTGGGTTGCACTTCGAAGATAATTCGAGGCTCACCTAGGGGATCATCAATAAAGCAAAGAATAAGCTCATTTGAAAGTTTGGCCACTCCCCAGTCTCCTGAAAAAGGAAACAGAAAACTTAGCCCAAAGCTATCGACCGAAAAAGACAGATCTTCCAACAGAATGGAGCCAAACTCTGCTCCAGTTCATCTTAAACAAGTCCCTGGGGACAACACTGACCATCAAGGTTCTGAAAGCCGCCACCTTCAGCCATATCTAGATGCAGCTGGCCTAGATTCATCACCTTGCTCGAGAGAGGAATATGCCCTGAGTCCAAAAACAAGTAGCAGCACCCCTGCTGAATCCTTGCTGACTTTGCTATCATTGCAAGGCACAGATCCCAACTCACAAGTCACAAAAGCCCCAAGCCAAAGGGCACGGAGTTTTCCACTTACATCGGGACAGTCTTGTGAGATGCTGAAAATTGACGGAGAAAAATACAGCAAAATCTATTCCATCAGCAGCCGCTTCTCGACGGCTTTAATGAAGTCATTGCATTCCCTTCCTCAGTCCCCTCTGTGTTCTGGGAAAAACCCATGGAGGTCACATGATGGGTCGCCAAAGCCCCACACAGAAGAAAATGGGACAACTCTCTTGCACACAAATGAAGCTCTTTCTTCAGACACCGGCTTTTCTCTTAAGTAAGACCCTCCTATTTGGGCTTTTTAAACGGGTTTCTGATCAGTAAACAATGTCCTGTGGCTCATTAGTTGCTCTACAGCAGGGATGGGGAACCTAAGAACATAAGAAGAGCCTGATGGATCAGGCCAATGGCGCATCTAACCCAGCATCCTGTTCTCACAGTGGCTAACCAGGACCTAACCAGACCCTAAACAGGACTCTTCAGATGTTACTGGGCTCTCTGCTTCCACCAGCCCAAGCCAGCACGGCCAATGATCAGGGATGAGGGGAGTTGTAGTCCAACAACATTGAGAGGGCCACAGGTTCCCAGCCCTACTTTACAGTTTAAGCAAGGGATGATAAACTGGCAGGCCATTATGAGCCAAATGTGGCTCCCATACTCATATTAGCCAGTCCCTATCACATTTGATCAATGTTTGCTAAAAGGTTTGCCCAGTTTCACTCATAAGGAAAAGGCAAAACGTTTTTCAAGTTGTAACAGAGAGAGATGGTCCACACTTCACTGCCACATGTTCTTATGGGCTTTATATTGTTGTGTAGTCAATGGGTTGCATCCACTGATGGTCCTACTCAGAACAGACCCACTGAAATTAATGGATCTAAGTTTGTTATATCCATACATTTCAATGGGGCACTCTGACTGGGACCAACATTAGAAACAGCTTCTTGTGGCCTACTCTAGCGATTCAGCCATGTAGGCCTTTTCTTCAGAGAAGTCCATCACTATATATTTTTATTGGTAAAACAGGGACAATAGGACACAAGGGCATTCCACAGTAGTAGCCATGAACCAGGGCCGGCTCCAGACATACCGGGGCCCTTGGGCACCAGCCTGCCCCAAGTCCCTCTGCTCCCCTTCTGCAATCTGTGGCAGGACCCACAGATCGCAGGACAGGAGCTTCCAAGCCGCCCACCATCCCCCCGCTTCACCTACCTTTTATGTTTTTTCAGCTGCGCGCACTGAGCGCACAGGGTTGCCATCAATTAAGATGGCGGCCAAGGTTTCTGTAAGGGGCTGAAGCCTCTGCTGCCATCTTGGTTGATGGCATACACGCGCGCATTGCTACCATCAACCAAGATGGCAGCAGAGGCTTCAGCCCCTTACGGAAACCTCAGCCACCATCTTGATTGATTGCAACGCTGTGCAAACTGCAAAAAACAGCAGAGAGAAAGGTAGGTGAAGCGGGGGGATGGCAGGCGGCTCGGAAGCTCCTCCTGTCCTGCGATCCGCAGCTTCTGCCTTGGGCCAGTGCCTCACCTGGTCGCCCTTTAGAACCGGCCCTGCCATGAACCATAGGCCTTGCATCTAGGATAACACCATTGGCCCTTGATCTTCAAAATTCTCCAGCGTTCTCTCACTGTTTCCCTCAAGGTTGGCTTCCCTTCAGTCTCTGTCTAGCTCAGGGATAAGGAACCTGTGGCCCTTCAGATGTTGCTGGACCATGATTCCTATCATCTTTGACCATTGGCCATGCTTTCCGGGGCTGATGGAAATGGTAGTCCCTTTGCTAGCTTCAGGAAAGGCCTTTTCATAGATAGTCCCTCTAGTGGCTGCTAGGGATGGATGAGAAATTTGATTCAGTTCGCATTTCAAGCAGAATCTATCAAATCCATACTTTCCAAAATAATATGAGAAACAAAACACAGCCTTCCTTCAAAATTTGCACGTGTTTGAATTTTGCAATGTAGTTCGCCAACCGAACAATTTTTACAAAAAAGCATATATTAGGGGAATGTGTGCATGAAAATGAATATGAGTGAAAATAACATACAAAAATACATTATATGACAAAAATGGCTTGCAAAAATGTGTACATTAGTCAGATGCCTACACAAATGTGTTTATTATTAGAAATTTGCATTAAAATCCTGAGGAATTTTCATGCATATTAAAAAAAATGCAAATTGCTGCAGAAATGTGGAGAACTGAATTTAAGTTTGGAAAAATTAGAAAATGAGAGAAATGAAATTGACAGATCTTACCATCCGTAGTGGATGCCATTAAAGATATATAAACTCTTGCTTTGGGATATAGCAGTGGGGGGCCTTCCACCCCTATTGTCCACTGGTGAACCCCTGGCCAGTTCCCAGAAGATGACTGAGTGCTAGAATTTCTTGCAAAGCATACTAGACTACCTGGGCCCTGGCTTGAACCAGCAAGGGACTCTTTATCTCCTTAATCAAGAGTGCACACTGAGGATCACTTAACACCGACCAAAACTTCCCAAGGGTTAGTGACATTAGTCTGTTGCAGCAAAAGCAATTAAAAAAAAAGGCTTGTAGGACCCTAAAGGCGAACATATTTATTATACCTCAAACTTATATGGAGACAGATTAGTTACTGATCAGAGATCCCGAGAGTAAATTTTAAAATATATCAGTAGACCACAAGGATTCTACTTTTAGTTAAGAAAAGAAAGGTTAACCATATAAGAGGGGGAAACGACCATACCTGTCTTACACTATTAAGCACTATTGAGCAGATATACACAACAGTGGTGAGGTTCTTGCTGGCAACTGGTGCCAACTTTACTATGCAGCATGGTCACCTGTGAAGAGGCCAGTTGGTGTGGCAAAAGATTTCCCCAGTTCCTGGACCTTTGATTGCATAATAGTGGGCCCCCCAAGAATACAGAATTTGAGTATTTCTTATTCAGGCAATCAAGGTAGGAGAACTAGTTTGTGTGACATATGGTCACTTATATAGACAATGATAATGAGGAAGTGGGAGCTGCAACAGATGGCTGCAGTATGGAATGCTCTTGTAGATGGCTCTGGGTTGCAGCCTTCCAGCCATATCCTCTTCCAGGGAACCAAATTTCCCTTCCCCCCTCTTTCTACCACTCTCCGCCCCCATCTGCCATCATTCTGTGGCCAATGAGTAATGCTCTGTCTTCATTGGACAGTTTTGGGGATTTTAACAATTGTGTGAATGGCTTTTGTAAAAAGTAAACAACAGACACAGGGTCTCGAATCCAGATCAGATATCACATCAGTGACTTTCATTAGTGGAAAAGTGGCTATTGGTGTGAAAGTGAGTTCCTCTTCCAATGCAAATAAGTGGTGCAGGGGGCTTGATTTGGGTTGTGAATGCAAGGAGGTGCAAAGGGTTAAACCCTTCCTTCCACCTCAAAAGACCCAATCTAAATCAGGGCTGTGTTTACTTTTTTTCTTTAAGTATGTAATTGCTAGAAGAATGTGAGCATTAAAGGGATTATGTGATGAAAAGAACATTTGACAGCTAATAGATACTGGCTGTGACAACTTTGAAATTGCTAACTGTGAGGGTATGTGATTGTTTTTGAATGCTTTTAGGTGGTTTTAATTGTTTTTAGGTGGTTTTTAAATCGTTTAAATGGTTTTTAAATATGTTTTATTGTATTGCTTGAACATTTTGACATTTGCTGCCCTGGGTTCCTTTGGAAGGAAGGACAGGATGCAAATACAATAAATACAATAATAGTAAATCCACTGCAGCCCGATCCTTGAATGCAGAGGACCAAAAAGACAGGGACCTAAACAGCCTGTTATATATATAATGGATCACAGAGAAAGTTTGGTTATGACAATTCAGTGTTTGTTTCCTGTTCTCAGCCTCTCAGAGCTGAGAGACTACAATGCAGGTTGGTCAGACAGCGAAAAAGAAGAAGGCAAAAGGGAACAGTCTTCGCCACAATCTTTGGGTCCGTCCGGACAGGCGGTCATCTCTCTGCTCACCCCTGAAGAACTGGAGAAGCTTATAGAGGAGGTGAAGTCCTTAGATGAGGCAACGTTAAAGGTAAGCTTGGTATCTTGTACACTTCCAACTTTCCCAATATCCTCCACGTTCCGTGGTTTTCAACTGATGGGGTCAGGACTAAGGATGGCTGGATCTGTCGATTTTGGTTTCTTTCACTTCATTTTTCCAATCCTACGATCAGTTTCTTCATTAATTAGTGTTACTTTTAAAAAAGCCACCCCATACTTTATTCACATTTAATCCAGATTTCCCTTTACTGTGGAAGATTTTATACATAAAAACAACCCCATTATAAATGTGCAGTCACTGTTGGCATGGAAGCTCATTTGGCTGCTTTAAAATGGTGGGTGGTCTGTCGTGTGTTGTGACGTTTCAGTGGGTGGTCTCTAATGCCAGACCCTGTGGAGGCTGGTCCACTAGGACACATGGGGCACTGCCCCACCAGCCTCAATCGGCCCTCAGCCAGGCCCCACCTGTTTGCCTTCTTATTTGCAGGGGGGGGGCAGCACAGCCTGTCAGTTTCCTCCTCCTTAGCATCAGTGTTGCCCTTGTAGAACTCAGCAGGGAGGAGGATTGGGACAAAACTAGAATGAGTTGGCTCTGCCTGTCATGGGCTCTGGGATCACCTACCGTGGTCCTCCTTGCCTTCTGCCCTACCAGTCCCAATGGGCACCAGCCTGGCCCCATTCGTACATCAGTTTGCTCCTCATCTGAGCACAACCAAGCCATTTTGTTTCCGGTAGCCCAAATGATACGCGTGTGCCTATTCCCACCGGTTGCCACATGCTAAAGGTGTAGCTGAATTTCAAGAACCCAGTTAGGAGGAACTGCTCTCCCAATATCTCTGCATAATACATATGTGTGTGTACGCAGGGGGATTATATCAGAGACTGTAATCACAGTACATACATTGGGCTTTTTTAAAAAAAAGTAATAATAAAGGGCAGGCTGGGCCCTCTCGGAGGTCCAGGGAGGTCCAGGCCACTTCCACCTTTTGAAGCCCTAAAGTAAAGGTGTCCCCGCACTTGTAGTGTGAGTTGTTTCTGACTCTTAGGGTGACGTCTTGCGACGTTTACTAGGCAGACCGTATATATGGGGTGGGATTGCCAGTTCCTTCCCCGGCCTTTCTTTATCCCCCAAGCATATGCCGGGTACTCATTTTACCGACCACGGATGGATGGAAGGCTGAGTGGACCTCGACGCCTTTTACCGGAGATTCGACTTCCTCCTTCCGTTGGAATTGAACTCCGGCCGTGAGCAGAGCTTTTGGCTGTGTTACCGCCGCTTACCACTCTGCGCCCTAGCCATAGTAAAAATAAAAACGATGACACATGGAAACAAAATTATTATCAGAGCTTGGAAAAGTTACTTTTCTGAACTACAACTCCCATCAGCCCCAGCCAGCATGGCCACTGGATTGGGCTGATGGGAGTTGTAGTTCAAAAAAGTAACTTTTCAAAGCTCTAGTATGTATATATAAATTAACAATATGCATGTCTGAAATGAAAGAACCTTGCATTCAGACCACTTCAAGGCTTCTTCCAAAACACATCCAGGGATCCCTGCCTTGCCTTTTTTCTTTTATCATGTGGTATCTTGCTGTAACAATCTAAAGCCCTGAGCACAGTTCTCCTCCCCATTCACTCAAGCAGGCAGGCAAGGGGCAGCCGCCAACGCTACTCTTTGCTTGGTCTCCCTCTCTCTCTCTCTGCCATCCTCCCCTACACCCGAGCACTGTTTAGTGCAGAGGCGCCTGTTCTCACCTGGCAAGGAGTGTCATTCAGCCGCAGTCCAGTAGACACGTTCTGGCTGTGTCAGAGTGTGAGCCCCCCCCTGTCCCCTGCACCCAAAAAACACTTTGTTAAAAGAAGCTTCTTTCCTGGAGGATTTTTGTTAACTGAGGTATTACTGTATATGTTATCACATCTCTTCCTTGCTTAAATTTGCAGCTCTGTGCTGAGTGTCATATTTTGGTCCAATGCATGTGAAAACACATTGTGAGGCTTATCAAATGCCAAAAAATTAACAAGTGGCTACATTTGAGGCCCTCCTCTCTCCTGCCCACCCACTTCTGGCTGGCCCTGATAAAGAGGTCTTGCGCAAGACCTCTGCATCACTCTTGCGCAAGCCTGAGTCAGGTAGATCTCATTCTTGCACAAGACCTCAGTATAAACAATTTAAAAACCCTCCATTTTGTTCATTGCAATGATAACTAAGACTGCAGTCCTAACCCCACTTACTTGGGAGTAAACCTCATTGAATCTAATAGGACTTCTGAGCAGACGTGCAGCGAGGTTGGTAATGTTTGCTCTTGCACACTTCCTGGGAAAAGGATCGTGCCGAAGATCGCTAGAGCCCCTGTGCCTGCAGTATAGTACTGCTTATTTTCTTCTGCAGGGAAGACATCAGTGGCAAAACTGCTGCAGGGATGGGGAACCTGCGGCTGTCTAGACATTGCTGGGCTCTCAGCTCTGCAGCACGGTGGCAGGGCATCTGCCTTGCATGCAGAAGGTTCCACGTTCAATCCCCAGCATCTCCAGATAGGGCTGGGAGAGACTTTCTGTCTGAAATCCCAGACAGCTGTTGCCAAGTCAGTGCAGACAACACTGAGCTAGATAGACCAATGGTCTGACTCAGCGTAAGGCAGATTCCTATGTCCCATCAGCCCCAGCCAGCATGGGCAGTAATCAGGGATGACAGAAACCTAGGAAGCTGGTTCATGTTGCTCAGTATCATCTATGGAGATTTCGCAGCAGCTCTCCAGGATTTCCGATGAGGAGTCTCTCCCAGCCCATCTGGAGGTGCCGGGGACTGAACCTGGGACCTTCTGCATGCCAGGCGGATGCTCTACCACTGAGCTACAGCGTTGGGAGTCCAACAACATCTGGAGGGCCACAAGTCTCCCCATCCCTGATCTACTGTATCAATACAGGGGGTTGGACTCGATGGCCTTATAGGCCCCTTCCAACTCTACTGTTCTATGATTCTATGAATACATTGCTGATGCTGCAAAGCTCAATCTGTGATGTCTGCTTAACTGGCACTGTCATGGTACCTACGCACAGGGTGACCTACTGGCAAAGAAAGACAGGGCTCCTGCTCCTTTAATGTGCTGAAGGGGGAATTTCAGCAAGTGAAGCTTGTCACGTTGCAGCGCTGCTGTGGAAAGAAAAGCTGTGCCTGCCGAAAGTCCCTCCTCCATCCAGCTATCAAAAGCCCCCCAGCATGCCTGTGCATCCTGCCCTAACATTGACAAAGATCTACTGTTTTTCTTCTGCACAGCAACTCAGTGACATTCATGTCACAATTCTGCACAAAGAAGAAGGCGCCGGTCTTGGTTTCAGCTTAGCCGGTGGAGTAGACCTAGAGAACAAAGCTATTACCGTAAGTTGGGGGAGGGGAACGTTTTTTCAGCCTAAGGGCTGAATTCCTTCATGGGGCAATCTTCTGGGGGCCACATTCCAGTGGTGGGACAGGCTGGGGGCAGAGGGGCATGGCCAGTGACAAAAGTGGGCGGACCAATGAGTGTAACTATTACCTTTGTACTTGCACTCTACTATAGATTTTGAAAAATTGTTTGTACATTTGAACACCACTTAAGATGTTGAATGCGCTTAATTGGGAATGTCACAAACCATCTCTCTCTCCCTCTCTGTGGGTTTTCTCACAGGTTCACAGAGTTTTCCCCAGTGGCCTAGCATGCCAGGAAGGAACTATTCAGAAAGGAGATGAAGTCTTATCCATAAACGGGAAGTCTCTAAAAGGCAGCACTCGCAATGACGCACTGGAGATATTGCGGAACGTTCGGCACCCAAAGCAGGCAGTCATTGTCACGAGAAAGCCCAGAGAGGGTGAAAGAAGCCTCGATGCATCCGTTGGGTCCTCTGCATCTATAGGAAGTGAAACTTCAAAGGCCTCTAGTGAGTATTTGGTAACAATTGTTAAAGAATAGGTCAGGGATGCAGAACCTCTTTCACCCCAAGGGCCACGTTCCCTTTGGGTGAACCTTCCTGGGGCCACAGTCCAGTGGTGAATGCACCCAGAGACAGAAATAGGCAAAGTAACAAACGGAAATGTTACTTTTGTACAGTAGGCTAGTTTTACGCATACTTGCACACCCTTCTCTATCCAGGTGAGCAGGAGGCATGATCAGAGTTCAAAGACACATTTCAGCCATGGATGGCGTGAAGCTGGTGAGGGGTGTGGCCAGGAGAGAGTAGATGTGACCAGGGAGGCAGGGTAGCCTGGAAAAAGTCCCGAGGGCCAGACAGAGAAGCCTGGAGGGCCACACTTGGCCCCTGAGCTTCAGGTTCTTCACCCCCTGCAATAGGTGCTCTTAATATACCGAGGAGATACATGTGAGCCTCACTGCCATTAAAAAAATAATGAAAAAGCAGATTCAGACAACAGAAATTTAGAGTGGAGACACAGCAGGGGGTGCTCTGCATGAACCTAGAAGCAGACCAGATACAGCACCCCACCACAGCTTTTACATTACAGCAGGCATGGGGAGCCTGTGGCCCTCAATGTTGCTGGACTACAACTCCGATCATCCCTGCCCATTGGCCATGCTGAGTGGTGCTGGGAGTCCACCAACATTTGGTGGTCTGCAGGTTTTCCATCCTTACCCTAAATCCTTTTCATCTTTTGTTAGAGAAATAGGAAGCTACCTTATACTATCATTAAGCTTAGTATTGTCACTGGCTGGCAGCGGCTCTCTAGCGTTTCAGATGAGTGATCTTTCCTGGTGGTACTTGGGAGATGCCAGGGACTGGACCTGGGACCTTCTGCCCATGAAGCATGTTCTCTACCACTGAGCCACACCTTTTCCAACACAACACGTTCCCCTCTGACCATATTCTATTTTAACACAGCATCCGAAGACCTGATCTTCACCATTATGTTGGAGAAGACATCTGCCGGTTTAGGTTTCAGTTTAGAAGGAGGGAAAGGCTCTATCCATGGAGATAAGCCCATCATCGTCAACCGACTTTTCAAAGGTACGTAACAGTGGCAAACTAGCTGAGCATTACTCTTTTTTCAAACTGCAGGCACCATGATGTTCAAAAAGAGGGCTCTTAGTTTAACACAGAGCAGGTACAGAGAATCTACGGCCCTCTAGACATTGCTGGATTCCAACTCCTGTCAGCCCCAGCTGGCATGGCAGACTGTCAGGGATGATGGGAGTTGTAGTCCAACAACCCCTGGAGGCCCTCAAGTTCCCCATCCCCAGCAAAGAGGCTCAATTGAGAGTTTCATTGAAGTCTACTCGGACAGCTGGTATAGCTCAGTGGGGAGGAGAGCCTGGCTGGGAATCCAGAGTCTGTGAGTTCAAATCCCCGCTCATGTCTCCTGGGTGTCAAGGGCCAGCTAAAGATCACCCCCACAGGGAGTGGCTCAGGGTTACATGCCCTGCCACCTGTGCAGCCGTGGGCAAGCTGCAGAGTCCCAAGGAGTCCAGTTACCCCCCAGCTGGCAGTTGCAAACAAGGAAGGTACTGGCTTGTGCAGCTGTGGCAAGCTGAGCAGGCCCTCGCCAGCTGGGGAGGACCAGCCTCAGAGGGAGGCAATGGTAAACCCCCTGTGAATAGCGTTTACCATGGACACTCTATTCATAGGGTAGCCATAAGTCGGGATCGACTTGAAGGCAGTCCATTTCCATTTTTTTTCTTCTACTCTAGCAAAGAGCATGGAAATACTCATTTAACTTGAAACAAAAAAAGGGGGATTCAGTTTTCTCAGAGGATTCAGTGGAACTGCTTTGAGCGCTATGCAGGACCTGGTAGAGTTAAACATGCAGGATCACATACACCATCAAACTCCTACCCCAGAGGGGAAAGAGTTATTTCCAACATGAGTCATTTAGATGTTGTGTAAAGCATCTGTGGGCAACTACAAATGAAAAATATAATTCTGCACTGAATTTCTGTACCAAGTAAAACTGAAACCTCCAACCTTTACATAGGGAATGTTTGTAGAATATCTCTTATTTTGCATGTTTTCTTCCATGGCAAATGGTCAAGGAGTGGTAATTAGGGATGGAAGGCTCTGCCAGCTCAGATTCTCTGTGTCTCATTTTTCCATTCTTAAATTCACTTCTCCACATTTCTGCAGCAATCTGTGGTTATTTAAACAAAACCCTCCAGCATTTTTGTGTGAATTTTTACGAATAAACACATTTTTGTATGCAGTTTTAACTAATATATTTTTTGCAACATTCTGCATTTTTGTATGGTATTTCCATGAATATGTTTTTTATATACACTTTCCCCTCATATATGCATTTTTGTAAACATTGTTTGACTGCAGAATTGCATCGCAGATTTCGGATACATGTGAATTTCAAAGGGTAGCTGTGTTTTGGTTCTCATGTTGTTTTGATAAGTCTGACTTTAAATGCGAACCAAGTTTAATTCCCCCCCCCTTCCTAGTTGTAATCCAACTAACATCTGGAGGGCACCACATTGACTCCCCCTGCAGTAAGGAACAGGAATTAGGGGGCTCTGCCAAAGTCTTAAGGGGAAAAGGAGATGATTCTCAGTGTGTTTGTGCTGTTTTCATTTATCACATGCTCACTTAAGATCCATGATGACAGAAATATATTTTTATTCGCTCGCTTCTTTTAGGGGTAGCATCAGAACGCAGCCCCACCGTTCAGCCTGGAGATGAGTTACTACAGGTGCACACAAACCTGATGCAAGGACTCACCCGTTTTGAAGCCTGGAACCTCATCAAGACGTTACCTGATGGGCCTATTACGGCTGTCATCAAGAGAAAGAGCTCCATCAGCAAAACAGCTGAATCTCTACATGGACAAGAATAACAGTAACTAAAAAGAGACCAACCTGAGCAAGTCCCTGAACTGCTGCCCATTTTAAACCAGGAGCAAAAAGCTTTCATTCATCACCATAGCCTCAGCCGGTTCAAGTGCCCATCACCAGATGTTTGTTGAAAGTTGGCCAGGACTGAGAAGAGGCATATGCAAAATGCTCACTTGTTTGTGGTCTCAGTATTAGTAAAGCAGCTGCCATGAGCTGTACACTAGTTAAAACGAGGCTTTTTTATCAAACAAAATCAGCTTTACAGAAACCTGTAAATCAGCTTGGTGGTGGAACAGACGCCATGATTAATTAATGGGCCTCGATTGCATCATAAGTCAATCAAGCACATCGCTCGCCCACCCTCATCTAGCACGGAGAAATGGTGCAATGGTGCATGGAAATAGTTCTGGACACGTGGACTCCCTAGATGGATGGGAACTGCCTGTACAGGCTAGATGCCACATATAGACATGAGGCATTCTATGTGGCCCCTCTCTTGTGCTACAAGATGTGGAAAGCGAGTGCACATTTCTGCCTACTTTTCAACATAAGACTGGAATACACAACCCTACCACTGACGGGCTGCATGTGGATTGTGGGGATACCTGGATCAGGGGTACAACATCTTTTAACTCTGTTCCATGTTGTCCAAATAAATAATCATTGTTTTAATCATTTAAGTTTACTTCACATTATCTCTGTCCCTCCCCTTAATGAGCTTGCCTGGTCATCACTGTTTAAGTACAGTGGTTGACTGTGCTTACAGACTTTCCAGCTGCAACACAAACACATCAGCAACAGTTTAAGAGCACCATTGTTTATTATTATTAATTTACATAGCACTAACCATGCAATGGTCCATCACAACAGCCCTGTAAGATAGGACAGTTTCTTGCCTGTGCTACACAATCAGCAGAATCACACACAGTAGAGTTGTGAAGTGGTACAGGTAGAAGATCACATGCTTGAATGTGTCTCTCTCTGCACACAAAACTTCCCTGCACACAGAAGAGTAGCACATCAGAGAGAAAACTAAGCCAGAACTTCTGCCTCCTTGACATATGCTAGCTTTCCGCAAGCAGGGATTTTTACCCTCTCCTTCCTTTGCAGGTACATTGCAGGATTCTGTAGGTTTGCTAAATAGAAAAAGAGATGTGAAGGCCTGGGGAAAAAACTGGAAAAAGCTGGGTGATTTCTGGGGGGGGGGGGAGGTTTTTTTGGGGAAAAGGAAAAACACATTTTTTCCTGTTTGTCCCCCCAGGCCTTCATATCTCTAAACGGTAACAAGAACAAATGTACAGTAAGAAGAATTTTTGCTGAGGTACAGTGGCTTGGCTAAGGATGCTCACTGAACCTATGGCCTTGTAGATCCAACAAGCTGATGGGTATGGGGGCACTACAAGGTCCTCTCCATTCAGTTTAATGGAATGGAGTTGCCTTTGCTGGTCAAGCAAATGAGGGCAGGCACATGTTCCAGAGTTCCTTGTTTGCACTGCAGCACACATGGGACTCTGCTGTAGGCTGCTGGGCACAAACAATCTTGTGCATCACCACCCAAATCTTGTCTACACGGGCTATGACCCACTTTCTACATATGTGATCCAGCGTGGCTGCTACTGCTTTAGTTCATTTACAGATACATGTAAATAAATAAAACTTTACACCCTCGCGGTTTGTCCAGTTAGCATGTTTACTTGCCACGCAAGCCACGCCTGACTCCTTAGCTGCACCCTTGAGCCGGTGGATTAACACATCATTAGAATGGAAGTCTTTATGCAGGCATGGAAATAGCTGCAGAGGCCTTGGCAGCCACTGCAGCTCAAAAACATGTCAAGAAGATCAGGGACTTCAGAGGTGTTCTTAAATTGGGGGAGGCGAGTCCCGGCAGCCCAATAAAAATGATGAATTAAAAAGGAATCCCCTTTATACTGGAAAGACCCAGCTCATGATTACGGCAGAAGAACTACAAAGGGGTAGCCAACGTAGTGCCTTCCAGATGTCGTTGTAGTTCAAAAAAGTAATTTTCCCAAGCTCTGGAAAGGTTCCCTGCACTTGATATATATGAATGACAGTGCACGGATGTTATTTGGCAAATATTTAGTATCATTTTTCCAAGCCAGTTTTATGATCCAGGGAGAAACAAAGAGCTACATAGACCACTGAAGCCTGGCATTGTGCTCAGCCCTCGCTCCCTGAGATTTCACTAGAAATCGGCCACACTTTCATTAAAGCCTACCTCATGGACTAGAAAGCTGAATGTTTGTTAGTTTGTTTTCTAGTGAAAATGGAGGGCAGAATCGAACCAAAGCACTGTAACTGAAGTCCCGTTCATGTTAAGGCGTGTGTTTAAAATCTTCCCCAGCTAAAAACCAATGAAATCTCCAAGTGCTTAACTTTGGTTAGATCATGCCCTGAAGCTGTCACAGGTATGGACCCTCCACCACGCAATACTTCATTTCTGCACTTGCAAAGTCCAATCACAGAATTGTGTGTACACATGCACCCTTGGAGGAAAAAAATATTGCTTAAGCAACAAATTTTATCACTGCTTTGGTTAGACTGCTGTAAAAACCAGTTATACTGCTTGGAAAGAAGGATTCAACAACTGACTGTGGAAGGCTGCCGCCCAGGTCCGTCTGAAAGAAAATGAGGAGTTGGGTCTTAGATAGCTCCCTGTAGGGGAGAAACAAACCAAAATAAGTCAGCAGAAACTACCAATTAGCCAGAGATACAGACTTAAGGGTGGGAGAACCCTTTCAAGGTTTCTGATTTTATTAGAGTGGCAAGTCACATGCGGTAGTGACTCCCAAGTGGGAAAGGTACATAGGAAGGGGTGCCACTGAAATTAAGGCCACAGCCGCACTATGAGAGTGAAAACACTATGATACCACTTCACACAGTCTTCTCACAAAGAATCCTGGGAAGTGTTGTTTGTTAAGGGTGCAGAGAGTTGTCAGGAGACCCCCTCACAGAGCTACAGTTCTCTACAATTCTCAGAGTTCCCTGCAAAGAGAGATTGATTGTTAAACCATTCTGGGAACTGTTGCTCTGGGAGGGGAACAGGGGTCTCCTAACAACTCTCAGAATCCTTAACAAGCTACACTTCCCAGGATTCTTTGCGGGAAGATCCATGACTGTTTAAAGTGGTATGACACTGTTTTAACTGTATAGTGCAGATGAGGCCTAAATCTGGAAAAAAGGGACCTCAACAAAATGTTGCAGTATGGAGTGCTGTTGTTCGGTATGCCTAGCCACTCCATCCACTTATCAGGTGGAAATCTGTTGCTACTGAGCCTGCTCAGTCCTCCATCAGCTGTTTTTGAGGCTCTCTCCTCCTCAAGCCTTTTCCCCCCTAAATAATTTTTATACTTCTGCAAACTTCAAAGTCCTGCCCTCCACCCCCAGTGCTAAACCTGTTTATATCCTCCTCTTCTACATGGGTCTTGCTGTGTTGCAACAGCACTTAAAGCCTGGACGTCGGAAATAGAGGAAATTATGGTGCTCCGACTTTAATGGTCCCAGCAACCTTTGCAAAAGGAAACAGGAAGGAGCCGCTTTGCCCACAGCAAGCTGACTGCATTTCTCAACAAATTCAGCCTCACTGAACCTACTTTTGGAGACTTTAGCTTTTAGTGGGATAGTGGGTCAAACTTCTTGCCTAACGTTGTAGCAACTGCCCTCCCTCACCCCCCAAATGCAACAACCCAATTAACAGGCAGCATCTGCACACATGCTTGCTACAGTACAACATACTGACAAATCTTACCCTGGGGCAGGAATGCAGAAAGAGCCACAGGGGTAATTAAGTCCTCTCACATAATTTGGTTGAGGCAGACAAAGGGGATGCTCCACGCTGGTTGCTGCGAGACGGAGACATAAAAATAACCCACAAGATAACGTCTGTTTCGTGTTTCATGGGGGAAGAAAGCCTCTCTTAAAGAAAAGAAAGATGAACCACAAAATGACTGCCCTACAATGAATTCAGAAACATTTGGGGGGCTGATTCACTCACTCACTGTCTCTTCATCTGATGGCAAGCAAGTGAACGGCCTCCACTGAAAAAGCCGCATTTAAAAACAGAGGAAGGTAAAAAGAACCCTGCTGAATCAGGCCAAAGACCAATCTAGCCATAGAATCGTAGACTTGGAAGGGGCCTATAAGGCCATCAAGTCCAACCCCCTGCTCAATGCAGGAATCCAAATCAAAGCATTCCTGACAGATGGGTGTCCAGCTGCCTCTTGACTGCCTCCAGTGTCGGAGAGCCCACCACCTCTCTAGGTAATTGGTTAGTCCAGCATCCTGTTCTCACAGAAGCCAAATAGATGCCCCAAAGGGAGCCCACAAGCAGGGCATGAGCCCAACAGCACTCTTCCTGTTCGCTCTATCCAGCAACTGGTATTCAGAGGCAATCCCAAGAAAGATTGTGCAATGGCCTGACTCAACATATAGCAGTTTCTCAGGTCCTCAGTCAGCCTTCCCCATAGGAGCTGTTGTAGTGCATAAGTTTGGATAGCTTTACAAGAGGTTTAGATAATGGCCAATAGATGCTGGAAACTGCAGGAGGGGAGAGTGCTGTTGCACTCAGGTCCTGATTGCGAGCTTCCCACGGGCATCTGGCTGGCCACTGGGAGAATAGGATGCTGGCCACTGGCCTGATTCAGCAGCCTTTCCTTATGTGCAAACCAGCCTATGGGACAAATACATTGTAGGTTTTAACCAACTTACCCACAGATGCTATAGTTCCGTCCTCATCCTGTTTAATCAGGACCACGTCCAAGAAGTCTCTTGGAGAGATCACGTTCATAAAAGCTGACGGTGTGATAGTTCTAACTATGGAAGCATCCTACAAAGCACAAACCAGGGTCAGGCTACACTATTTGAGTGTACTTGCTGATCTGTAAATTTATACTCAGAGTGTACAATGAAAGGGAATGCAATCATCTTTACTCAAGGTAACATTCTGCGCCACAAACTGACTGCGTTTGAACATAACTCTAAAGGGGAATCTCTTTCAAGGGCCACATTCCCTTTTCGGCAACCTTCCAGGGGCCATATGCCAGTGGTGGGCGGGGTCAGAGGCAAACCTGGGTGGAGCAACAAATGTAAATTTTACCTTTGCCCAGCAGGCTAGTTTTTACGCACTTGAATCTTTATCCTACAACCTGACAATGAGGGAGTATTAACAGACTTCATTGACAAATTCCATCCAGGCAAAGAAAACCTTGGGTGTGTAACACAGTCTTTTATTATTAATATTCTTTTTAGAAAGTCAGCTGTTGATCAGGACTAGGGATTGGAAGCTTTGAAGAATAAGAGATGGCAAGAACTACCAGGTACTTGAAGTGTTAGTAGAGGGTTTGGTTGGTGACTGCCTGGCTAAAACTGGTATGGGTGCAGGCAAGTTAGTGGTGCTTAGAGTTGTGAAGGCCCAGGGGAAAAAAACCCTGGAAAAAAAACAACAGAAAAAAATGTGTTCCCCCCAAAAAAATTTTTTTCTGTTTTTATTCCCCAGGCCTTCACATTTCTAGTGATGGTTTACAGCCAGTCAACACCACAATTTTTGCATGGTGCTAAGGCACAGTCAAGTGGCAGGAGAGCAGGCTGCTGGCATCAATGATGATGGGTAGCCAATCAGCAATCACAGTTCTTGCACAGTCCTGATTAAGGCATGCCCCCTCCTCCACCACCAATACAAAGGGCAGGAATTCTCTCCCTTCTGGCCCTACTCCGCTGTGGAGCAGCGGTGGCCAAAGGGTTCCATCAGCTGCTATCAGTGATAAGTACAACTGTGTTCGACTTACTTCGTTAATCTTTTCAATGACAACCACCTCCTTCACATTGGGATCCCATTTTTCTCTAAGGCCTCCAGTCTCTGGCTTTAAACATTTAAAGACATCCTGTGGTTTTCCAGGTAGGATCCCTTCTGCTTTGTATCTTTTGGAAGAAGGAAGGACAGGAGGGACATAATGGGCATAAACAAAAACAATTTCCTCATTTTGTCTCAGTCTTGCACGTCCTTTGCTATTGCTTTTAGAAATTGGTTGCTAGTTGTGCTTCTCTAAAAATGGGTTTTTATCAGGAGCTGACAATTTGTGGCCCTCCAGATGTTGCTGGACTAGAACTCCCCATCAGCCCCAGCCAGCATGGCCTGTCGCAGAGTGGCAAAATTGGGAATGGGGAGACTGAGTGAGCCTTTGTGTGTTTGAATCTTTGCTAAAGATTACACCTTCCCTGCAAATTAGTCAGACAGAGACTTTAAGCTTTAAAATAAGAAATAACTACTTTATTCTGGAAGTACATACTTGATAGGAAAGAGTTCTACATCTAGCTAACTAGCTAAGTTGGAGATGCAAACACTAAGCCTAGTGTTTGCCCTCATGCTTGGAGGAGAGGGAGAGACAAAGAGAATATGTCTGCTCTCCCTCTCAAGAGAAAAAAGGAGGAGGAAGGAGATGTGGTCAACACCCTATGCATATCAGTCTAG
Organism: Rhineura floridana; assembly: GCF_030035675.1. Classification (NCBI taxonomy): domain Eukaryota; kingdom Metazoa; phylum Chordata; class Lepidosauria; order Squamata; family Rhineuridae; genus Rhineura; species Rhineura floridana. The sequence goes on along the minus strand of NC_084493.1, from coordinate 14,811,327 downwards.
GAGGAAGGGAGAGACAGCAGGAGATCAAAGGATAGGTATTAGCCTAGCAATCAGGAGGTCTCCTCTCTAGCTACCCATTTTAACTCCATGCAGCCTCAACCCACAAGTTGGAGTTGAACCACATATTCCAGCATGGCCAACAATCAGGGATGATGGGAGACGGAGTCCAACAACATCTGGAGGGCCACAGATTGCTCCTCTTGTTATATCTTTTTATGCTTTTAACGTACATCACTGTGTACTAAAGAGTGGAGCACAATAATAGTAAGGGCAAAATCAGCATTGTTTAAAAATGAAAACCCCAGTCATGTAGTCCTGGGAGGAAGATGCCCGTATGTACTAGAAGTGCATTATTCATGCTAGTGCCTTTACATCAGCTTTGCATTTAACAAGTCACCTGGTAGCCACAGGTGGCCACAAATTCCTTGCAGACAAGCATGTGGGCTGGTGGAGGAGTGACAGATTGCTTCATCTCTCTTCTTCCAGACCCCTCGGTCTCCATGTTTGCTGTGGAGGAAGGAACATCTCTCCACAACCAGCAGTGGGTTGACAGAGGGGGTAAGACATCACTTGGTCTTCCCTGCACTAGTCCATTTGGTAGAAGGCTTAAAAAAAAAAGTCTGCTAACAGGTTAGGAGGCTGTGTTTCAATTCCCACTGTAGAATAGAAGACTTCCCTTCTTTTGTGTCCAACATGGAAACACAGGATAGAGACACACTTACTGTTGTGTCGGTTCCACTGCATCTTTACCTCTCTTTTCTCAAAACGGGGGCACATAACACTAGTCAAACTCTGCCTCATCAGATCAGCTCCAGTGTTTGTTTTTTAAAATTCTGCTTCAGGGCTGTTTAACAACTGATTGGTAGATCGACCCCTTTGTCTTCCAGGTGTGGCCAGTGGAAACGCTTTGCTGCAGGCTCAGGCAGAGACAGTGATTGGCCCATCGCTTTGCTGTGGGCAGTCCTGAAAGGTCTGAAGGCGGCAGTTGGGGAAGGCTGGAGTGTCCAGCCAAGGGCACATTTGCTTCAAAACACAGCCAGAAAAACCATTCCGGCTGCTTTTCAAGTGACTAGTGTGCCCACAGCCACATCTACTATCCTCTTAGACCAGCCTTTCCCAACCGGTGTGCCTCCAGATGTTGTTGGACCACAACTCCCATCAGCCTCAGCCAGCGTTGCCAATGGCTGAGGCTGATGGGAGTTGTGGTCCAACAACATCTGGAGGCACACCGGTTGGGAAAGGCTGTCTTATACGATTACAGGGAAAAAATTTCTTGCAGGCTAGTAACTTCTGTGGCTTATTTACAGAATATTTCTGAATAGACACAGATAGGATTGCATAGCAAATGTGACAAAAATGGTGGGAATTACTTTATTTCCCCAAGAAATTTACCTACATGATAAAATACACTTGATCTTTTGTACAGCTTTACTTACAGGTTTCCGTGAAATTCAGTTGATGGTCTCCAAGAAATTGAAACTTCGTTCTATAAAAATAAATCAATAAAAAACAAATGTATCCAAATGAGGTTTTTTTTGGGGGGGGGGTTGAAAAAAAGAATCCTAACGCTCAGCATTCATACAGCATTTTATGAGTGTTTCGAGTTCTTTACATACGTAGTATGTCAGTATCTCCTACAGCAGCCCTGTAAGGTAGGTTAAAATCAATATCCTCATATTGTAGGTGGTGGTGGGGTTGGGACTTAAGCATGGCTTAAGCCAGTGTGGTATATTAGAGAGTTGGATTAGTTTTGTTGTTGTTATGTGCCTTCAAGTCGATTATGACTTATGGCGACTCTATGAATCAGTGACCTCCAATAGCATCTGTCGTGAACCACCCTGTTCAGATCTTGTAAGTTCAGGTCTGTGGCTTCCTTTATGGAATCAATCCATCTTTTGTTTGGCTTTCCTCTTTTTCTACTCCCTTCTGTTTTTCCCAGCATTAGTGTCTTTTCTAATGAATCATGCCTTCTCATGATGTGTCCAAAGTAGGATAACCTCAGTTTCATCATTTTAGCTTCTAGTGATAGTTCTAGTTTAATTTGTTCTGACACCCAATTATTTGTCTTTTTCGCAGTCCATAGTATGCGCAAAGCTCTCCTCCAACACCACATTTCAAAGGAGTTGGTTTTTCTCTTACCCGCTTTTTTCATTGTCCAACTTTCACATCCATACATAGAGATCAAGAATTCCATGGTCTGAATGATCCTGACTTTAGTGTTCAGCCATACATATTTGCATTTTGAGGGCCTTTTCTAGTTCTCTCATAGCTGCCCTCCCCAGTCCTAGCCTTCTTCTGATTTCTTGTCTCCATTTTGGTTAACGATTGTGCCAAGGTACAAGGATAATCCTTGACAAGTTCAATGTCCTTGTTGTTAACTTAAAGTTACATAACTCTTCTGTTGTCATTACTTTAGTCTTCTTGACGTTCAGCTGTAGTTGGATTCAAATCCCCACTCAGCCACGAAGCTCACTGGATGATTTTGGGATAGTCACCATCTTACAGCCTAGCCTACCTTGCAGGCTTATTGAGAGGACAAAGGGGTAGGATGCGATGCAGGCTGCCTGCCGCTCCTTGATGGCAATGTGAAATACAAACATAGTAATAAATACATAGCTCATTTCTAAATTCTTGTTGATTCATTTTAGGGCAATAATACTAATGGCCAACTTTCCAAATAGAGTACATTTCAAAGAGTTTTGTATCACATTTATTGTGTTAGCCTGCTGGCCTAATCTGTAAACATTTACACTGCAGTAAATGTGTTGGCCTTCAAGGTGCCACACAGGGCTGGATTATCCATTAGGCTTAGTAGGCTGAAGCCTAGGGGCCCGGAGCTCTTGGGGGCCCGTGCAAGAGCTTCCGAACCGCCCGCCATCTCCCCACTTCACTTACCTTTTTCTCTGCTGTTTTTTGTGGTTTGCCATTAATCAAGATGGCAGCCAAGGTTTCCCTAAGGGGCTGAAGCCTCTGCTGCCATATCGGTTGATGGCACGCATGTGTGCTACACGCGTGCATTGCTGCCATCCACCAAGATGGCGGCAGAGGCTTCAGCCCCTTAGGGAAACCTCGGCAGCCCTTCTGATTGATGGCAAACCTGTGCGCGCAGTGCACGCAGCCGCAAAAAAAGCGTAAAGGTAGGTGAAGCGGGGGGGATGGGATGGGATGGGGGGCGGCTCAGAAGCTCCTGTCCTGAGATCCCTCCTGCGGCTGTTTCCGCGGATCTGCCTAAGAGGAGAAGCGCCCCCCAAACACCAATCAGCCTAGGGGCCCTCCTCAGCTTAATCTGGCCCTGGTGCCGTGAGATTTTTTGTTAACGATTCTCTAGGAGTCATTACCTTTAGGTTAAAAAACAACAACACCCACACAGCTTCTACACCATCAATAACCAGGGAATCACATTCGAAAACTAGGTAATGCTTATAAGCAGAAACAAATTAGGAGAATTTGCTTTACACATTCAGTTTGGTGGCATTTGCATTATGAGGCTCTTGGGAGGATGAGCAGCTACTTTTTTTGTATCCCACACGACTCCCACTCAGTGCAGACCCAGTATAATTAATGGGCACGACTACTTTAGAACCACTCATTTTAATGGGTCTACTCTGAGTAGCAGCAGCATTGCTTACAACTCTTTACTCAGGACATCCCAGGGTGAATCCTAATACTGAAAATGAGCTCAGTGGCTGAGGCTGACTCCTGCTTTCTCAATGAACAAAAAAAAACACATTTCCTGCTCCCACCCAGCGACGTCACACTAGCATGTCCTCAGATGCACCAATGAACCAATGTTGTGCCTTCCTCTTTCTCCTCCTCCAGGCTAAACAGCGAGTGTGTCACATTGCTTTCTCTTTCGCTGCAGGAGCTAGGACTGTAAAGCATTCACAGGAAGAGAGAACTGAATGGTTGCCGGCCCACAGTTGAGAGACAGACCCTCTTGTGTAATTGTACAGGTCTCTCTTTGTGCACTTAGGGTCAATGCCAGAGCGCCTTCCAAACTGCACACCGGCCCACATTTACTCTGCCTGCTGCAAATTGAATTCATTGAAATCTGCAGCCGGCCAGCCCTGCACTCGCTTTCTGAAACTGAGTGCATGAGTTCGTCTCTCTTCCAGATCGTTTAAACTCATAATGGATCCAGCTTGTGTTTATCCAAACATAGGAAGCTACCTTATGCTGAGTTTCTGGGAAAGGGGGTGTAGCTCAGGAAAAGAACACCTGCTCTGCATGCAGAAGGTGCCAGAAATATCTCCCCCCATTTAAACCCTGGGAGCTGCTGTCAGCCAGTGTAGACATGCTATGCCAGATGCGCCAATGGTCTGACTCAGTAAAGGCAGTTTCCTATGTTCCTCCAAGATAGACCATCGGTTCATTTAGCTCGGTATGATCCATAGTAATGGTTCCCAACCTCCCTCCGCCATGGACCACTTCAAAATTGCTGCTGGTCCACTTAAATGATTTTTCTGCCTGCTGCAGCCATTGTGATGTGATGTGCTAGACGCTGTGTGATTTTTAACTGTTCCCCCCCTTTTATTTCTTATATTGTATTTTATTGTATTACAATTTGCATTCCACAGAATTCAGGTTGTAATACAATCAAATGTTGTAATAGGAATAAAAGGAGGAATAACGGCACCATTAAAAATCAATATTAATATCTCATTCAGATGCACTGCACACCACCTGCATGAAGCTCACAGACTGCTGGCAGGACTGGACCTGGGAGCCTCGAGCACACAACGCAGTCTCCCCCATTTCCCAAAAATTGCAAACAAGGGTGACTTACTGGGAGCAGTCCCAGAAAATGTCTGGTAAGGGGTCCATTCGTGTCCCTGCACTCCTGCCTTTCCCAAATTTTCCAGATACCAACCTACAAGTCTGCTCAAGAATGCTCACAGCGGAATGAGGCTCAGGATGGCGCAATAGCACCTTTTTTCCCAAACCACAGGTGAGGGAAACACGTTTCGTATTGATCCCTAAGTGAAGAAACAACAGAAGAAATCCTCCATGCAAGTAGAAAGCTAACCCTGTTGGGAGAGAGCTAAAGAGCTTTCGTCCCTGATATAGCATCTTCCTCCTTTCACAGAGGAGTTGCTGTTCATGATTTACTCGCGGCGCTCAGCCACCTCGTCCACGTCTGCAGCGCTCTGAGAGGTGGTGAGATCTGGAGGTGACTGTACCACTTTGGACTGCAGGTAGGAAATACCTTTTTGAACGCCCGCCAAAACGACACCACCACCTCCCTAGAAGCGGAAAGACTTATCCCCCACCAAAAGTGGTACAGTCAGTGGTACAGTCACCTCGAGATCCTCACCACCACAGCCACCCAGCCTGCGGCTCCCGAGGGTGGGCCCTCTCCACTCGCGCCCTTCGCGACGGGGCTCACCGTGCGCTTGCAACTGCGCCAGCCGCTGGCGTCCTTCCGATAGGTCTGCATGCGCTCCGCAGCCCACTCAGCGGCCGCCTGGTAATCCATGCCGGCGAGCGAAATGGCAAAATGGCTCGCCCGGCTGGGCAAGAAGCTCGGGAGGGAGCAGAAAGAGCTGCCCGGCCCGGCCCAGAAAAGGGGCCGAGCCTTTGTGCGGCGGAGACGCCTCCGCCCGGAACCTTCGCGGTGGCGTCGGGGCCGCCTCCCTCGGCTTTTCTCGGGAAGCGCGATTTGGGTACGTGGGCAGCGCAGCAGCCTGCAGCGGGGGACGGGGCTTCCGTGCAAGGCGACGAGGCTTGCTGCGTCCCCTCCGGGCTTCTAACCTCACCTGCTAATTCGGGTGGGCTGTGTCTGTGTACACACCTTATATTTAAAGCACATCCCCCCCCCCGCCAAGAATCCTGGGAACTGTAGCTTATTCCTCACAGAGCTAAAATTCCCAGCACCCTTAACATTCGTAGAATCATAGAATAGTAGAGTTGGAAGGGGCCTATAAGGCTATACAGTCCAACCCCCTGTTCAATGCTGGAATCCATATTAAAGCATCCCCGACAGGCGGCTCTCCAGCTGCCCCTTGAATGTCTCCAGTGTTGGAGAGCCCACTACCTTGCTAGGTCATTGGTTCCATTGTTGTACTGCACTAAGAGGAAGCTTTTCCTGATGTCCTGCAGGCATCTGGCTTCCTACAACTTGAGCCTATTCTTCAGTGTCCTGCACTCTGGGATGATCAAGAAGAGATCCTGGCCTTCCTCTGTGTGACAACCTTTCCAGTACTTGAAGAGTGCTATCATATCTCCCCTCATATCTCCCCTCATATCATCCTCATTGCCCTTCTCTGAACCTGTTCCAGTTTGTCTGCATCCTTCTTAAAGTGCAGGCTCCAGAACTGGATGCAGTACTCAAGATGAGACCTAACCAGTGCCAAATATGGTTCCCAGGATTCTTTTTTGGGGAGGTGGGAGGATGCTTTAAATGTATAGTGTGTACCACTGCTGCTCTCCCTCCCTTGCCTTTAAACAGGCAGAAATGCATTCATTTATACCCCCACCTTTCATACAAAGGGTAATCAACAAGGCAGCTTTCATGGTACTATCCCCTCTGTCCCCCCCCCCCATTTTATCCTCACAACAATCTTGGGAAACAGGTGAGGCTGAGCTCCTCATGTCCTCTGCAATGCCAAGTGAAAGGGCACCTGCTTAACTCCTGGGGCAAATGTCAGCCTGGATGTAAATATTCTAGATTTCAAGGGGGCCATATTTGGCGAACACCTCCCAGAACCATTGTGAGCCTTGGAGGAAAAGAGGCAGCTCCTGATGCTTGATCTTACAGGAGGGACGCAGATCTTCAGAAGATGACGGACTAAACTTCTTCTTCTTCTTCAGTATATTGCCTGCCCCTTGTCAGGAGGTCCCAGGGCAGGTTACCACCATTTAAAATTTGATATTAAAAACAGTTGAATTGCAGTCACAGGAATAGGGTGGGTCCTGAAAATGCACATATCAGGTATCAAAGGCCGGGTAAAGAGGTGTACCTTCAGCAGATGAGAGGAACTATGCAGTAAAGGTGCCACACTCACCTTTGTGTGTGGAGAGAATGCCCTGACCATGGCAGCCACCTGCTGAATTCAGGACAGTGGAACTACCAAGAGCCACATCCCACTACCCCCCCCCGATGATCTTAACACCCAAGAGAGTCTATAGGGACTACAACTTCCATCATCTTTGACTCGCTGGGGATGATGGGAGTTGGAGTCCCAACAACGTTGAAAGGGTCGCAGATTCCCAGTTCCTGCCTTATGGGGTTGGAAATTGGGGCCGGGGGGGTGAAGAGAGAGAGAGAGACAACTCCTGTCCCAGTCCTAGTTAAATTGTGCTCTTGAATTTCTCTGTATCGTACAATTCCAGAAGGCTCAGGAGTCCTGGCATAAAGAAAAGTGAAAACCATCAATGCAGGTGATCCATGGAGATTGACTTGGTAGCAGCCAGCGCTTCAGCTCTGAAAAATCATCTGGCAGCGCCACCTTCCATTTGTTATGGAAATATATATGCAGAGATCCTCAGCAGTCTGAGCTGCATGTGTGCCAGTATGTGTATTTACCTAAGTAGCAACCTTTTACCCTGCATTTAGATCGCTGAGACTTAAGACTTAGTAAAATAAGAAAAGCTACTTTATTTATAGAAATACATAGTAGATAGGACCTAGTAGTTAGAACCTAGTTCTAACTAGCTAACTAAGTTGGAGGTGCAATGCTCAGACTTGGGTATTGCCCTCAAGGCTCAGGAGAGAACAAAGAAAGTTGTCTCCTCCCTCCTGAAGAAAAAAAAAGACAAAGGAGGGGCAGGTCAGCTTCCCTGAGCATATCAGTTTACAACAGAAGGAAGTTGGGTAGAGAACAGCACAGGTAAAAGGAGGCAAGTCTAGCCAGCTGGAGGACTCGTATCTTCCTTCTGGAATACAAACAAAAGAACCCAAACAGGAGTTGGTCTTGCCCCGCTTCTAACACCATTCTGTCCCCTCAAGAAAGATGCATGGAAGTCAGGATGAAGGAAAAGCACTCTGCCTATAGGCTCATGGGAAAATGACTTTTGAATGTGCCATCTTTTCACCATAATGCTCCAAGTGGGGTTTTGAGAGCAGCAGGCCTGTGTTTTATTCATTCTGTCTGCCACCAGCTTCCCAGCTTTGTCACGTCTGGATAGGACTAATTTAGGCCGCTTCCAGATTGATGCTATGTTTGAGTGGGATTCCATCACATTGTGGCAAATTCAGTTTGCACAATTAAAGCTGATTGGAAGTTCTTGTGCAATGAACCCGCTTTTTTTGCAATAAGAAAAGCTATGAGGAAATGCATTGGAAAGCGTGGGATAGCATTTGCTTGATGTGACGGTATCCAACCTCCCTGTAAACACATCAGAATGAACGCTCAGTAAATAGCCGGCACTGTCTAACCTCCCCACAAACAAATCAGGATGACTACTCAGTACACAGGTTGTCTGGAAGTGACCTTAGTCTAATCTGTCAATGGAGTTGCCAGGGTAGAATTTCAGAAATAAGGGGAACTTTGCAACTGGTGTGTCTTAAATATGGGAACATCAGTGGCGTTTTATCAAAGCAGGAAGAATGCTGAATGTGCATTATGTTGTGGAATACAAGTTGCCCCTTAAAATAGAGAGGTGCTTCCAGTAACCTTTCATGGTTCAGTTTTCAATCACATTACTGGCAGAATATGAGAAAACCCAAACCAGCATAATCAGCAAAGAATCTAGTAATGTTTTCAAGGGTAAGCAATGGTTCTGGTATGAACTTTTATGGGATACAGACCACTTTGTCAAATACATTACATGTATATCCTCAGCAGACAGTTATATGCAGATAAGGAAAAAAGGGGGGGGGAGATAAAAAAAACTCCAGGTGTTTGACATAAGATTTATTTCATGCCTGATGTGTTTTGGAACAAATTGCTCTTGGGGCTAATAAAGCCCCAAGGAAGGATTTGTTCCAAAATGTGTCAGGCCAGGAATAAAACTCATTTCAAACACCTGGAGGTTTTTTTTCCCCACTCTCTTCTTTTCCTGCCAGTGATGCTTTCTTTGTTGTGCTTTTTTTTTTTTACAAGTTTTATTTATTTAAGGCATTTATATACTGCTGAATCATTAGCATTTTTAGGTGGTGTACCTAAAAATCATTATATGGGGATACTCAATATGGTGCCTTTCAGATGTTAGTGGAACCGCAACTCCCATCATCCCTGACCATTGGGCCATGCAAACTGGGGTTGATGGGAGCTGTAGTCCAACAATCTCTGAGTTACATAGTGGTGGCTGGCACCCACTGAGACTGATAGGGTGGAAAACATGGAGACGAGCAGTAGGTGGCGCCAGAGGCAATGATAGGCAGAGCCACCCCCGGACTGGTTGTAAGAGGGCAGGCAGGTGGGAGCTGGCTGAGTGCCAACTGAGGTTGGCGGGGCTGTGCCCCCATTCACCCTAATGAACCAGCCTCCGGAGGATAAAAAGCTGTTTTGTTCCAGAGCCAATAATTTGTCCCATCTAGCCCAGGATTGGCTATTGCAGGGGCTCCCAAACTGTGGTCCGTGGACCACCTATGGTCCATGAGCATCATTCAGATGGTCCATTGCATGCCTATGGATCTCTGGTTGAAGGTGGGGGATGGCACATCCATTGCATTGAATATTAATGTTGATTTTAAATGATATTTTATTGCTTCTTTTAGTTCTTATTTTTTCTTGAACAGTTTGAATTGTATGGAATTCAGATTGCAATGCAATGTCATTACGCGCACCCCAATCCAAGAAGCAAGAAAAATACAGTTAACAACCATGGAGCACCTAGCACAGTGCATTACAACTGTTGTAGCAGACAGAAAAAAAAAATTCATTGGTCTGCGAAGACGTTCAGCAAACCACTCGTCTGCTGGGACTGGCCGTAGCACTCCAGGGTTTAAAGCAAAGGTTTTTATATCACCTGATCCTAGAGATGCTAGGGATTGAACGCGGGACCTTCTGGATTCAAAGCACGTGCACCACAGCTGAACTATATGTGGTGGGTACAGACAGAAAAAGGGGTGAACATCATCACAAAGTGAGGCCAGAAAACCCAGCAGTACAAGGGAAGTGTGTCACATGTCCTGTTTGTGTCTACATATCCTCTTGAGCAGTAGAGAAAGTTCTGCTTCTCCATTTGCAGCTGAAGGGCAATTGCTGGCACACAATGGCATTTACTGAATGTTTCAAAGGGACCCTTCCAAATTACCATGCTGGAATCCACGTGCAGATTTGACATTTATCAGATTTGGCCTCAATAGAGACTCCGAGTGGCTAGTCCATGGCAGAAAGTAATTGGCCTGTTCATGCCCACTATTAATCTTGCTTTGCCAGTTTGTCATCAGCTGGGAGAGAGTCTCACACACACCATGTTTGGTTCTTTTACTGGTTTGACTGGATCTTTTTTTAATGCTTTAAACAGTGAACACACCTCTCTCTTCATAGCTGGGATTTCTCATGTTGTAATAAGCCCCACCCTCTTCTCTCACTCTTTGTGTCTGCTCCTTCCATCTGCAAATATGCCTGGAAAAGAATTCTTTCTGAAAGCCTGGGGAGCAGTCACCAGCTAGATCAGTAGGCTCTAGCCCTTTTGGACTTAGGACTAAGGATGAGCGAGAAATCTGGTTCAGTTTGCATTTAAAGCTGAACTTATCAAATTTGCACTTTCTGAGACAATGTGAGAATTGAAACACAGCCATTGTTCAAAATTTACACTTGTCTGGATTCTGCAATCCAGTTCTCCATCCAACCAACCAATGTTTAGAAAACTGCACTAAGGGGAAATGAGTATATACGTGTATATATTGGTGCATTATATTAGGGTAAATTGCTTTCAAAAATGTGTTAGTCAAAACTGCCTACAGAACTGTGTTTATTAGGAGAAATTCGCACTAAAATCCTAAGGAATTTTCATGCGGATTCGAAAAAAAAATCAGAAATGGCTGCAGAAATGTGGAGAACCAAAGTTAAGATTAGAAGAATGAAAAATAGAGAGAACGGAAATTGACAGGTCATTCCATGTCCACGTCAGGACCCACCTTTAATCCAAACATGCATTTGGGGATGCATTTATTTATTTATACCATATATTTGTATGGTGGTAGCGCTGCTGTTGTAACCGAGCTTAGTGACCCATCTACTGGTGAGATGGGAGAAATTGTTGGACCAGTAGTGGGCCCTGATTCATTAGCTGAAGACCAATGTACATCATCTAGTCTCTTTCCTACTATCCGTTAAATGACAAGTCTTATAAAGGATCAGCTTTCCTCCTGAGAGTTCTGAGAAGTGCCGATACTAATGTCCACTGAGCCATAACGCTCGCTGGGTGACCTTGGGCCAGTCACAAGCAGAGGCTTGGTCCATTAGGGCAAATGGGGTGCTGCCCCAGCAACCTCAGTTTGCCCAGCCAGCTGCAATTACCTGCCTTCTTATTTACAACAGCCAGTTCAGGGTGGGGTGATACTGCCTGCCAGCTTCCTGGCAAATGGGGTGCTGCCCCAGCAACCACAGTTTGACCAGCCAGCCGCAATTACCTGCCTTCTTATTTACAACAGCCAGTTCAGGGTGGGGTGATACTGCCTGCCAGCTTCCTCTTCCTTAATCCTCACTTTGCCCTTGCAGAACTCTGTAGGGAGGAAGATGGTGGCAAAAACAATTAATTGGCTCTGCCTCAGTGGCGTCACTAGTGGGGTGCAGCAGGTGCGGACCGCACCGGGTGTCACCATCAGAGGGGGTGACACCCAGAGCCACCGCCCCTAGGCACCAGGAAGCGGGGCAGTTGGCAACTCCGCCTCTTCTCCTCACCTTTCACCCAGCTGTTCTTTGCTGCTGCTGTGGCTTCTGCCTGATGTCCAGCGAGCTGGCCCGGCAGGGCCCGGTCTTGGACAGCTGCGGTGCCTTTGCCCCGGCGCACTGCCACTGCCGCGGGGAAGAGCATTCAGGACAAGGCCAGCAGTCTTCACAAGGGCTGCTGCATGGGATGATAGTGCGGCCACAGCGGCTGCCTGCAAACACCGCCATGGATCGGGGTGGGGGTGACTGGCACCCGTTCCTCCCCAGCTCATCTCCTGTAGAAAGAAAATGCCCCGCTGCCCTGCCGCCCCGCCGCCCCATTGTTCTCCCTCCTTGCCCTTCGGCTGGACTCTGGACTTCTCCAAAGCGCGCTTTGCGACAGAGTCCGAGCCGTGTTTACTGGGAAGCAAGACCCGTTGTGTCCCGCGGGCTTGCTCCCAGCCAGGCAAAGTGTGCCTTGGCCTGCACCTGAGACGTGGAGGGGTGTTTGGGCCTCCTGTGTGCTGCAAGCAGCCACAACCTTCAGCATTGGGCCGACGCCTAGGAGAAAGGGAGCGGGCGGTAGATTGGCCGCGCGAGTGTGGTGGGGAATGTGATGTTCCTGCTTATAGTGTAAATATGGTAAGTGCTGTTTATATAGAAGACATATGGTAAGTGGAGTGAAAGAGGAGGGGGGAGTACATGAGCAGTAGAATGCTGGATGATTGGCTGAGCGTTTGAATGGCTGGGAGTATAAATGGAAGAATGACAGTTGAATCTGGGTGGATGTTGGGAGTGTGGAGAAAGAGGTGTTTGAGGGTGGATGTTGGGAGTGTGGAGAAAGAGGTGTTTGAGGGTGGAGGTCAGGAGTGTGGAGAAAGAGGGAGTTGGAGTTCTGATTAATAATAAGTCAAGTACAAAACAGGAATAGATGAAACCATACGCTTGTGTAAGGTTCAAATTTAAGCCCCCTCCCCAAGAAGGGAGAGTTAGCGCACCCCTCAGCCTTAAAATAGGAGCACGAGCTTTAGCAATTTAATTTGCCTGTTTCAGTGGTTCAGCCAGATACCAATAAACATAAAATAAACATGGAATAGACACACACACAGCTGCTTGATCAACTTTGTAATAATTTTTATTATTCAAATTTTCATAAAACAAACACAAACAAAATAAAACAACAAAAACAATACAAAAAAAGAACTTGACTTCCGATTTGTTACAGATCAGCTATAAGTATATAATATATATCAAACCTGTCCCCTAAAACATACGAAATTCACTTTTTTCCATAATCTATCTTAATTAATCGTCAAATCCCATTATCATCATTTCATTTTTTTCTTTCAACAAAAAGTCCAAAAGAGGCTTCCATTCCTTAAGAAATGTATCTGTCATTTTTTCTCTGAGAAGGCATGTCAATTTGTCCATCTCAACTAAATCCATTAATTTCAATAGCCATTCTTCCAGTGTTGGTATTGATTCCATTTTCCACTTTTGTGCATATAATAATCTTGCTGCCGTAATCATATATAATATTATTCTTCCATATTTCTTTTCCTTTTGTTTATCCATAAAACCCAATAAAAAAAATTCTGGTTTTGACTGAATATTTATCTTTAGAATTTTTTGCATCATCCTACCTATCTGTGCCCAAAATGATTTTGCCTTTTTACACAGCCACCACATATGATAAAATGATCCTTCTTGTTGTTTACATTTCCAACATACATTAGAAACATTACTATACATTTTTGACAACTTTTCTGGAGTCATGTACCAACGATACATCATTTTATAAAAATTTTCTTTAAGATTATAGCATAATGTAAATTTCAAACTTTTTTTCCACATATTTTCCCATTGATCCATTTGTATATTATAACCAAAATTTTTTGCCCACTTGACCAAACATTCTTTTACTTGTTCTTCTTCCATGTCCATTTTCAATAAAAATGTATACATTTTTGCAATTATACATTCATCATTTGTACACAAACCTATTTCAAAATCAGATTTATTTATTTCAAATCCATACATTTTCTTATCCAATTTGTATCTTTCTAACAATTGTAAATAGGCAAACCATTGAGAACTATATCCTTCCTTTATTAGTTGTTCTCTCTCTTTCATTATATATTCTCCATGCACATTTTCTAATAGTTCTTGGTAAGTTAACCATTTCTCTTTTCCAGCCATTTCTCTTCTATAAAATGCTTCTTGACTTGAAACACATAGTGGTATTTTTGAAAAAAACCTTGTTTTGTATTTATTCCATATTTTCAACAAAGGACGTCTTATAAAATGATTATTAAAATTCACATTAACTTTTACTTTATCATACCATAGATATCCATGCCATCCCCACTTCAGGTTGTGGCCCTCCAAATCCAATAATCTTTTGTTCCTCAATACAATCCATTCCTTTATCCAGACTAAGCAACAAGCAGCAAAATAAAGTCTCAAATTTGGTAATCCCAGTCCTCCTCTTTCTTTGGCGTCTTGTAATAATTTAAATTTAACTCTTGGTTTTCCCCCCTGCCAAACAAATTTAGAAATATCTTTTTGCCATTGTTTAAAAGGTAAATCAGAGGATATGACAGGTATTGTTTGAAATAGAAACATCATTCTCGGCAATACATTCATTTTTATTACAGATATTCTACCCATTAATGACAACTGTAATTTATCCCATCTTAACAAATCTTTCTTAATCTCTGTCCATAATTTTTCATAATTATTATGAAACAACTTTGAATTTTTATTTGTCATAATAATACCTAAATATTTCACCTTTTCTTCTATTTTAAAATCTGTCTTCTCCATTAACTCTTTTTGATCCCTTAAAGATAAATTCTTCACCAACATTTTTGTTTTTTGGTTATTGATCTTAAATCCTGCTAATGGACCAAATTCTTTTAATTTATCCATCAATACTTTAATTCCTTCCAAGGGATTTTCTAATACAATTATCAAGTCGTCAGAGAATGCTCTCAGTTTATATTCCTCTTTTTTTAACTTTATTCCCAAAATCCTTTTGTCTTGCCTTATGTCTCTAAGCAGCACTTCTAGAACTTCTAAATAAAAGAGGGGACAGTGGACATCCCTGTCTTGTACCCTTTTGTATTTCACATGAGTCCGTTAAATCCCCATTGACAATTATCTGTGCCTTCTGTGATGTATGAATCGATCTGATCCATTTTATAAAATTATCTCCAAAATCCATTTGCTCTAGAACCTTAAACATAAATTTCCAATTCAAATTATCAAATGCTTTCTCAGCATCCAAGAAAATCAAAGCTGCTTGTATGTCATTTCTTTGTTCTAGATATTCCAACACATTCAAAACATTCCTGACATTATCACGTAGTTGTCTTTTAGGTAAAAACCCCGCTTGATCTTCCTGAATAAATTGTTGCAATATTATTTTCATTCTTTCTGCCAAAATCATTGTAAAAATTTTGTAATCATTATTCAATAAAGATATTGGCCGATAATTTTTTGTTTTAGTTAGGTCCTGCTCCTCTTTCGGTATTAATGTTATATTAGCATTTTTCCAACTATCCGGTATCTTTCCCTCTTGCAAAATTGAATTCATTGTACATTGTAAAGGTAACAAGAGTTCCTCCTCCAAACATTTATAATACACTGCCGATAATCCATCCGGTCCTGGTGCCTTTCCTAGTTTAATTTTACTTATTGCATCAGATATTTCTCTTAACGTAATAGGACTATTAATAGCTTGTCTCTGGAAATCTGTGATTTTAGGCAAATTCTGCTTAGATATATACTCTTCTATTTTTTCAGAAGGAATTTCCTGACATTTGTACAACATTGAATAATATTGACGAAAAGCTTTTTGGATTTTTACATTGTCTGTCAACATCTCTTCTCCTTCTTGTATCTTTAAAATGAGATTTTTTTATCGTTCTTTTCTTAATTTATATGCCAACCATTTCCCCGGTTTATTTGCAAATTCAAAAGTCCTTTGTTTAGCAAAATTTAATTTCCTTTCAATTTCTCTAACTGTCAACATTGACACTTGTTTCTGTAACATTTTAATTTGATTTATAATGAAAACTTTAGTTGGATTCTTTTTCAATTCTTCCTCTTTCTGTTTTATGTCTTCCAAAATTAATTGCATTTTCTGTTGTTTCTTCTTTTTTAATTCAGAATTACATTTAATAAAATATCCCCTCATAAATGCTTTACTTGTATCCCAAACAATATTTTATCTGTTCCTTTGTATCAATTGTGTTCAAAAAACTCTTTTAATTTCTTCTTATATTCTTGCACTACTTTATCATTCTGTAATAAAGATTCATTTAGTCTCCATCTAAATCCAAGATTTTTTTTTAAAAAAGTCAATATCACAGGGTTATGATCCGAAAAAGTTTTTGGTAATACATCCATCTTGGAAATGTCTTTCACTAAATTTTTAGACATCCAAATCATATCAATCCTCGAAAATGTTTTCTCAACTTTTTACTACAGCAGTTCCGTCATCCAGTCTGTGGTTGCCAAATGTACTTCAATTTACTATTTACTCTGGCTGTTCCGCTATGCAGGTTTTCAGAACCCCGTTGAGAGAGAAAAAGCTCTCTGGGTGCCTTTGGGTATTCTGCAAAATCTGAAAGCGGAATCTAGCGGAGTCCCTTCGTGGTCGCCATTTGTAAGGTTCAAATTTAAGCCCCCTCCCCAAGAAGGGAGAGTTAGCACACCCCTCAGCCTTAAAATAGGAGTGCGAGCTTTAGCAATTTAATTTGCCTGTTTCAGTGGTTCAGCCAGATACCAATAAACATAAAATAAACATGGAATAGACACACACACAGCTGCTTGATCAAGAGGGGTCTCTGCTCTGCACAGACAGGGGTCTGTCAGGGCAAAGAGCAACATTTATTGATTGCATAAAAGAAATAACAAATAAAGATTACTTGTGAGAGTGACTGGCAAAGAGTGTGTGGCAAAGTGCGAGTGAACTCCTAAAAACATGACTGAATATATAAAGATGAAAAGAGAGGAGCTGGTGGAGAAGTGCATAACATTCAATTTACCTCACGAGGGTAAAGGGGTAGATGAATTGCGAGTAGCATTGATAGCATTCACATCTGTTCAACAAAAACAACCTGTCAGAGAAGAGAACCCAGAAGGGTACTCAAGCAATCCCGCTTATATAGAGTATTTGAGAGAGAAGTTAAAGTTGGAAACTGAGAGATTGAGGATGGAAGGTGTAGAGAAGGAAAAACAGCGGGAGTTGGAAATTGAGAGAATGAGAATGGATACTGAAAGGATGAGAATGGGGTTTGAGGAGAGGGAGAAGCAACGAGCATTGGATGCTGAGATACAGGTGGAAAAGTTCAAATTTTAAAGAGAGAAGTTTCATTTTGATGAAACAAGAAAGGACAGAAATGAAACCAAAATAAAGGTTACACCAAAAGATTTTGCGGTGTTTGAACCTGGACAAGACCCACAGATTTACCTCAACACCTTCGAAAAGGCAGCTCAGATGTGGGGGCTACCGGAGGATAAATATATGCAATATCTGATCAAAGGGGAATTGGCAGAGGTATACCAATATTTCCCCTCAGACAGGCCTGTCACATATGTCGAGTTTAAAGAGGCAGTGTACAAAAGATTCAGACTGGGACCTGACTACTTTAGGAAGTTATTTTGAAACTGTCAGATCCAAGCAGGGAGGTCTTTTGTTGAACTGGGAGCAAAATTGATGAACATATTTGGAAAGTGGATGGGAAGTGCCAAAGCTCAGTCAGTGGAAGAGGTGAAAAGCCTCATGATACTGGATCAATTATACCATCAGTTACCACCAGAAATAAGGCTCCTTGTCAAAGACCATTCCCCTACATCTGTTCAAGAGGCCACAGAGTTGGCAGATCACTTTGCCTCCAATAGAACTGGCTGGGTGGGGAAAACATCAAGAGAGTTTAAACCCAGACCATATAATGGTGGCAGAAAGGATGTGGTACCACAGTGAGTGAGTCCTCCAATAAAGTCTGAAGGGCACAGGACACCCCAGAGTGGATCTGTGTACCCTAAACTGGAGGAGAAATTATGTTATAAATGTGGTAGACCGGGGCACCTACGTTTTCAATGTGAGGTTGCCAACCCCATTGGTAATCCTGCTCAGGGAAGGGCAGTGAAAACAGAACCAAGGGAGTTAGAAACGAAGAAGGTTCAGTTCTGCCAGATAAACTGGACAAATGTACAAGACTTTGATTCGAGTCTGAGGGAAGAAGTGAGTGTGCTAGGGGCAAATTATTGGGCATTGCTTGATACTGGTGCCGCTCAGACGTTACTGAGGCCAGATTTGATAAAATCTGAGGAAATATTACCTCAGGAAACGGTGACAATCCAAGGAGTGAGGGGTGAACCAGAAAGCATACCCATGGCCCTGATAAAATTAAAGTGGAGAGGAAAGGAGGAAATATGTAAAGTAGGTATTAATGCCCAAAAACAAGAACCAGTGATACTGGGAAGAGATGTTATGGGGGCACAAGGAAAAATATATGTGGTGACCAGACAACAACTTGGCAAAGCAACAGAAACCATGTTAACAGAGGCCGAAGAAAGGGTGGAACCTGTTATCGAGCCTAAGGTCGTCATAGCAACCCCTGGCAGGCCTACTAAAAGAGAGAAACTGTATCGAATGGTCTCTAGTGAAGAGGCAGAGCAGTTCAGGGAAGAGCTGGATAAGGATGCAAGTTTGAAGCAAACGAAGGACCAAGCCCTTACACAAAAGATTCCCTTTACTGACAATCTGAGGAATCAAATTGTGTGTGAGAATGGGATTTTATATAGACTGTGGATGCCTGCTGAGAGAGAGAATGAATGTGAACCAGTGAAACAATTGATGGTACCTAGCAAATACAGAGCCAGATTGCTAGAGGTAGCCCATGATGTCCCATGTGCAGGGCATCTTGGAATAAAGAAGACCAAGAAAAGATTGGCTGCACACTATTATTGGCCAAATATTTCTAAAGACGTAAAACAATATTGTTTATCTTGTGACATATGCCAAAAGGTGGGGAAAAGTGGAGTAAAGACAAAAGCACAATTGAAGCCCCTTCCTATAATAGGACAACCGTTTTATAGAGTGGGAATAGATTTGGTGGGCCCTTTTTCCAAACCCACAAGGCATGGCAAGAAATATCTATTGGTGGTGGTGGATTTTGCCACCAGATACCCAGACGCTGAAGCACTAAGATCCGTGGAAGCCCCTGTAGTGGCAGAGGCTTTATTAAAAATCTTTATGAGACTGGGTTTCCCTCATGAAGTGTTGACGGATCAAGGCAATGTATTCATGGGAGAAGTGATGCAATGTATGTGGAAGTGTTGTGGTCTAAAACATTTAAAGACAACTACTTACCATCCAGCAACCATTATCTCTACCATAGATCTGTGTAAAGGATTTTGGCAGATGGAATTAGACGAGCAATCCAGAGCCAAAACTGCCTTCAGTACACCAGATGGGTTATATGAGTTTGTGACTTTACCCATGGGACTAAGGAACTCACCAAGTTCTTTTCAGAGACTAATTAATACTGTGTTGCGAGGCATGTCAGATTTCACAGTGGCCTATATAGATGATGTGGCCATTTTCAACAAGTTGGTGCCTGAGCATGTCCAACACCTGACACCAGTATTAGAGGCATTTAAGAAAGCAGGGCTAACAATAAAAGCCAAGAAATGCCAGTTTGGGTTGAATGAAGTGATCTATTTAGGACATAAGGTGGGGAGTGGGAAAATAACCCCCTTATGGAGCAAAGTTGAGGCAATACAATCGTGGCCCATCCCCTTAACTAAGAAACAAGTTAGGGCATTTTTAGGTGTGGCTGGTTTTTACCGTAAATTTGTAAAAGAGTTTGGGGAAATTGCAACAAGGATTGTTGATTGAGCTAACAAGGAAAAAGTGTGCTGAGCGTGTGGTGTGGACGGATGAATGACAAAAGGCTTTTGACCTTCTGAAGCAAGCCTTGTGCCAAGGGCCTGTATTAATAGCACCAGATTACGAGCAACCATTCATCGTGGCTATGGATGCGTTGGACCTAGCGCTGGGAGTCGTCTTGCTACAAGAGAGAGGAGGCACCAGACATCCAGTGGCATATTTTAGTCGCAAGCTGACATCGAGGGAGAAGAATTATCCGTCGGTCCAAAAGGAGTGCCTAGCGGTCGTGTGGGGACTGAGCAAGTTGTGCCCATACGTGTGGGGACAAAGATTTACAGTGACGACGGATCATCGAGCATTGTTATGGTTACAGACTATGAAAAATCATAACACTATGCTGCAGAAGTGGTCCTGGGCTCTACAAGATTACCAGGTGGACTTCAAGTTCATAAAAGGCAAGGACAATGTATTGGCCGATGGACTTTCAAGGCAGGTGGCCGGGACTGCAGTGACGTGACCCAGACGTGGGTGCAAAAAAGACATTTTCCGCAAAGAGACTTGTTTTTTATTGTTAACGCGTCGTATGAATCCTAGAGCAGGAATAATACTTTGCTGTTATTTTAAGGGGGGGGGGGGAAATGTGATGTTCCTGCTTATAGTGTAAATATGGTAAGTGCTGTTTATATAGAAGACATATGATAAGTGGAGTGAAAGAGGGGGGGAGTACATGAGCAGTAGAATGCTGGATGATTGGCTGAGTGTTTGAATGGCTGGGAGTATAAATGGAAGAATGACAGTTGAATCTGGGTGGATGTTAGTAGGGTGGAGAAAGAGGTGTTTGGTGGTGTGGATGTTAGTAGGGTGGAGAAGAAGGTGTTTGGTGGTGTGGATGTTAGTAGGGTGGAGAAGAAGGTGTTTGGTGGATGGATGTTAGTAGGGTGGAGAAGAAGGTGTTTGGTGGTGGATGTTGGGAGTGTGGAGAAAGAGGTGTTTGAGGGTGGATGTTGGGAGTGTGGAGAAAGAGGTGTTTGAGGGTGGAGGTCAGGAGTGTGGAGAAAGAGGGAGTGGGAGTTCTGATTAATAATAAGTCAAGTACAAAACAGGAATAGATGAAACCATACGCTTGTGAAACATTCTAAAACTAATCTTGTTATTTCTGATATTTAATAAATACTTATTTGGTTTACCAAAGGCCTGATCCTTGGCTGGAGGATATACATACTAGAAGGGAGGGCAAGGTAATTACCAAGGCTGAACAGAAACAGTATCTAATGGTGGCAGCGGTGAAGGGAGGAATAATAACAATTCAAGTATCCAGAGCAACCCAGAGTTGTATGCGTTATCTATAAAGATACAAGGGGATTGGGAACAGCATAAGCACGCAGTCATAAAAGTAACCAGCTAGAGAGAGACTCAGGCAAAGTCTCTGGGAGTATTGGTTATAGGACGTGACTGGTGGTGCTGCCTAGCAGGGGGATCTAGTGAGATCTGTGCTAGAGCGGAGTGAGAAACCATATAAAGGACGGTCCGGACTGGTGGTATCCCTGGTGGTGCCTAGTGAAAGGCAGTAGCCACAAGCAGGTGGGAACCTGACAGGGAGAACGAGGGGAGGGTGTCACAGGGAACCTTGGCCCAAAGGCGCCCCGTGCGGGGAGCTGGGGCCAGCCTTGCGGGCGAGCTCTGTGGGAAAGCTACGGAAGGGCCCAGGGCAGCGGCACAGGGTCTGCAGATGGAGCTGGGAAGAGGCCATTGCCTGAAATCCTGGAGAGATGCTGCCAGTCTGTGTGCAGCTGGACCTGATACAAGGCAAGTTCCTATGGGCCGTGTTTGACTAAGGCCTACGCAGAGTTGAGCCATTGACATTAATGATCCTGAGTTAGGTCTGTTAACTTCAATGGGTCTACTCTGAGTAGGAAGTGTGCTCCTATACAAGTAAGCCTTCGGCTGCAGAGCTGTTTAATCTGTTTTTTAACTGATCTGTATAGCAGCTTTTAGCCAGAGCTTGGAAAAGTTACTTTTTAAAACTACAGCTCCCATCAGCCCCAGCCAGCATGGCCACTGGATTGGGCTGATGGGAGTTATAGTTCAAAAAAGGAGGTCCATGGGGGTGACACCATGAGTTACCGCGCTGGGTGGCACCAACCCTAATGATGCCACTGCTCTGCCTGACATTGGTTCTGGCTCCACCTATTGTTGGGCTCCCTGCCTTCTGCCCCACCAGTCTCAATGGGCACCAGCCACCGCTACCAGTCACTCGCTGTCTTCTAGCCTAATATACCTCACAAGGTTGTTGTGAGAATAAAATGGGAAGGGGGGGAGAGCCATGTATGCCACCTTGAGCTCCTTGAAGGAAAGATGGCGTTTAAATATAATAAATACATTTGTTTATTTCCCACTCCAAGGCTGCCAGCAGACTTTTTGCTGCAAAATAAGGTTACTCTTCTGGAGTGTGTCACTAATTACGTAAGGAAACAGGATCCCTTTTGGGGGCTGCTCTCCATAAAATGTGGAAAAAGCAGTTTCCTGCTACTGTGCGTGTAAACATGCCAGTGGCAACTGTTGGCTCCATGTCAGCGGGGCAGTGGAATCCGCTCCAGCTTTTACTCTGAACAGCACAGCAAAGCTCCTTGAAAGTTCAGACCAAAACTCAGAGTGGATTCCATACACAAATTCAGGAAGCTTCCTGCGTCAGGACCAGCCCAAGACATTGTGCTGTCTCAGCAAGGCCTTAATTTGTGCTCGCCTCTTAGAACAATTAGTTGATTAATCTGCTGATTTATAATGGTGCAGCCTTAAGTATTCTATTGGAAACTGGCACTGCAAAACTGAAGCAAAATAGATGCTAAGCGCTGAGGTTAAGAAGGGAGTTGACCGGAGGTAAGTATTCAGTCATGCACAACGACTGCTACTAATGTTTTATTGAATGCCAGCAATGAGCATTGTAGAACTGGCAAGTGTTCTGTCAATCGAGGGTGAACAGGCGCTGAGCTGAGAAGTAGGTCTGCCGTCAGAAAGCAGCTTGGTCTTTGTGTGAACAACTTAGATTGAGGAGCCGCTCAGAGTAATTTTAAACAGTGAGGTGGAACCTACACTATTGGACCACTTGAGCCGCATGACAACTGCTGAAGTAGAAGCTGCAGTACCACCCTTCAGCCACTTGTGGCGACAGTGTAGTGAAGAGCTGCTCAGCAGTGCCATCTTCTGGCAAGGCAGCAGACTGATGCAGCCAGGTTGTATTTGCCAGAATGCAGTGTCGTAGGCTGTAATGCTGCACACACTCTCATTGAACTCATTGGGGCTTCTGAGTAGGCATGCTTAGGTTAAATGCATCCAAGATTCAAAAGCAGTGGCATAGTGGCAAATTCAGAAGCGCAGGGTCCCTTCATGATAGTCACAGCCCCACCCCCCTCCCATCCTTTTCTCTTTTTTTGCTGCGGGGTTGAGAATGAGGTCCTTGTTAATGCCTTCTCCCACAGCAACAGACATCCCTAGGAGCCAATAAGCATGAAAGGGGAGTGTGTTAGCTACTGAGGAGAGTCTTCTCAGTGGCTGACTCACCTCCTTTCACTCTGATTGGCTCCAATCAGCAGAACAAGGAAGCATGTTAGAAAACTCTTCTCATTGGCCAATACACTCCCCATTCATGCTGATTGGCTTATATAATACTGGACACATAAGGACCCTGCTGACACCCTGCACCTAAAAATGTAAGGGGTCTAAGACCCCCCAAGACCCCAGACACCCCTGTTCATAAGAGGATGGGAAAAGCTTCATATGATGCTTGTTTTGAGTGCTTTCAATGCATGTCTATAATTACAATCTAATCTTACAATAACATAGTTCTGCCAGGAATGATCAAATATATATGTGCTCAGTACAGTATAGGAACAGAACTACCTAGTATCTTCCCTAAGTGCAGCCAAGTGGCTCTTTGCTTCAGGGAATTTTTAAAACAGGGATGCGGAAGCCTGTCGCCCTCCAGATGTTGCTGGACTTCAGTTCCCATCAGCCCCAGCCATTACGGCTGGTGGTCAGGGATGATGGGAGCAGTAGTCCAACAGCATCTGGAGAACCACAGATTTCCTATTGTAAATCAAATATATAAATGTTTGGGGACTTCAGGTAGCTCAGGAGTGGGGAACCTTTGGCCCTCCAGATGTGGCTGAACTACATCTCCCATCAGCCCTAGCAAGCATAGCCAATGGCCAGGGATGTTGGGAGTTGTAGTTCAGCCACCTCTGGAAGACCAAAGGCTCCCCACACCCGAGGTAGCTGATGGGTCTCCAAGAATGCTCTGGCTCATAATTCTAGACAGATGCAACAGACTTTCCCTCCCCACTACACATTTGAGCATATAAGTTCATTAGCCTCAGCCATGTTTAAGTCAACACCAGTCTTGGATTTCTTCCTGGTTAGCTTTGCTCCAGATTTCAGATACTTCTCTTTGCTGTGGATGACTTGGATGTACTGATCGTTGCCACTGGTTGGCTGGTCACTGCTAGAACCAGCAGAAAGGGACTCGGACTCGGTGGGGGATGGTTCAGGCTTGTGCTTGGATTTTGCCTTCATGTGGTGTTCTGGGTAGCGTTGGTCCAGTTCAATGTTCTTCACGTGAATCTTCCTGTGGGCATGCGGGGGCCTGTCGAACGCTAGCCCAAAGCCATCCTCCCAAGATTTGTAGTGCATTTTAGCCAGGGGCTTGCTGGTAAGAATTCGGCTGTCAGCACACTCACCAATGTAGAAGCGGGGTGCTGCCCGGAGATCAGAGAGTGACCGCGGGCGGTGGGATCTATTGGCCATGCCTCTCCTTAACTCCTCCTCTTCCTCCTCTTCAGTGAAATGAGGCGAGTACACCCTGTGTGGTGTCCGAACCACGTACCTTCGGAAGTTCCTTGGATACAGCTCAACTATATCACCCGACTCGTCTCTTTGGAAATTCCTCGGCAGCCGTGTTGTGGAGCGGAGGAGTTTTTTCCGGGGCTCATGCTCATTGACGATAAAGTACCTTGCCGTGTGAGTCCTGTGGCCCACGAAAGAGGGAGCGCCGACAGCGGCGTGAGCTTCCAGCTTACTTTGATGATGGCTCTTCCTGAACAGAGGTTCTGAATGAACATCTTCGACGCGCTTCTTGAACTTCACGGGGGTGTAAGCCTTGGCTTTGCAGAGTTCACTTGCGCTACCATGAACTGTACTTGGGTATCTAGAAAGAGAGAAAGAAAGGCAGACTGGTTTGGTCTAGGGATGGGCAAATACTGTATGTCAGTTTCAGTTTCTCATTTTTCCAATCAATCTTCTCGTTTCTATATCAGCTTGCAATTTTTTTAAAAAGTTCACATGAAAATTTGTCAGCATTTC
Source organism: Rhineura floridana (assembly GCF_030035675.1). NCBI lineage: Eukaryota > Metazoa > Chordata > Lepidosauria > Squamata > Rhineuridae > Rhineura > Rhineura floridana. Next base: position 14,786,307 of record NC_084493.1, on the reverse strand, counting down.
AGTGTGAATTTCTCCAACTATATACATTTTTATAAGCAGTTTTGCTTGCAAGGCAATTTCTCCTAATGTAATACATTTTGGCATGTTATTTTGCCTCATAAATGCATTTATATGTACACGTTAGCATCTACATTTTTCTATATATGTTATTTGGCTGGAGAACTTCACTGCAAAATACAGAGAAACATGAATTTTGAAGGATGACTGTGTTTCGGTTCACATATTGTTTTGCAAGGTGTGAATTAGGTCAGTTGGCCTTTCAGTGCAAACTGAATCGAACTTCTCCCCACTCCTAACTTAGCCTACACCGGTTTGTTATCAAGTGGCTGTACTTCAATGAGATAATCAGGAATGGTTAACCAGCTTCCCAAAACAGACCTTGCCAGACGCTACCCATCACCTGCAACGTGCAGCCATGTTGATTGAGACCATTATCAAACACACCCTCTGTTCATGTGGGATGGTGGTGAGGCCCAACCAACCAAGCCAGCACTCCATGTGAACTTCCTTGCCCTCAAAATCCTTTATTTAGAACCTTTTCAGCCTACCTTTTTTCCTTATTGAAACTCAAGGCAGTGTACATGCCAGGTGGTCTCCCATCCACGTACTGACAGACCCAGGCCTCCTTAGCTTCAGTAAAGTGGCTACATCATCTGCCTTCAGACCATGGCCTGGGACCTTTTGTGATGCCGCCACCCTCCCAGCTATTGTTTTTAGAATGTTAGATTTGGCTGAAACTGGGAAGAGCCAAAGGGTGAGGCTTGTGGATCTCATTGAAATGGAAATGGACTGCCTTCAAGTCGATCCTGACTTATGGCAGCCCTATGAATAGGGTTTGCATGGTAAGCGGTATTCAGAAGTGGTTTACCATTGCCTTCCTCTGAGGCTGAGAGGCAGTGACTGGCCCAAGGTCATCCAGTGAGCTTCACGGCTGTGTGGGGATTCGAATCCTGGTCTCCCAGGTCATAGTCCAACACTCTAACCACTATGCCACACTGGCTCTCTGATGGATCTCATTAAGGACCCCTTTATCTTTCCCGACATACAGTGTGGAACACTGGGCCACACTACACCTTGCATGGTTTTAATGTCCAGTTGGTTTAATACAGCCAGTTCCTAGGCATGATTACTTGGAAGTAAGCCTCATTGAGTTCAATGAGACTTGTTCCCAGGTAAGTACATACAGATAGCCCTCCTATCTCTTTTAATCTGCCTCCTCTATTGGAGGCAGTATACCTCTGAATGCCTGTTGCTGGGAATCACAAATGGGGAGAGTGCTATTGCATTTGCATCCTGGTTGTGGGCTTCCCAGAGGCATCTGGTTGGCCACTGTGAGAACAAGATGCTGGACCAGATGGGCCTTTGTTCTGATCCAGCAGGGCTCTTCTGATGTCCTTAAGATCTGTGCTAGTGCTTTCACACATACAAGTTGTGACATGAATGAAGCCACTATAAACACTTGATTCCAAGCTGTCCATGGAGGCTCAGATTTCGGCAGTGAGCCGCGCAGCTTGGTATCAACTATGCCTCATACGGAGGTTGAAACCCTACCTTCCTATTCATCAGCTCCCACTGGTGGTACATGCCCTGGTTACCTCTCGTTTAGACTACTGCAATGCGCTCTACGTGGGGTTACCCTTGAAAACGGTCCGGAAACTACAACTGGTGCAGAATGCGGCGGCAAGCCTGCTTACAAACAGCTGCCGCCGTGATCACATCACGCCGGTGTTATTTCATCTACATTGGCTTCCAGTTGTTTTCCGGGCCCAATTCAAGGTGTTGGTCTTAACCTTTAAATCCCTATACGGTCTCGGCCCAGTTTACCTGAAGGAGCACCTCCAGTACCACCAACTAAGCCGCCCGACCAGATCAGCCACACAGGGCCTTCTCTCCGTCCCACCAACGAAAACAGCTAGGTTGGTGGGGACTAGAGAGAGGGCATTCTCAGTGGCGGCCCCCACTCTCTGGAACTCCCTCCCGTTCGATCTTCGCCATGCTCCTTCCCTAGATACATTTCGCCGAGCCTTAAAAACATGGCTCTTTGGACAGGCCTTTGGGGTCCCCGGGGTGGGCTAATTTATTTATATTGTTTTAAAATTGTCTATTGATGGCCCTGTACTGCCGCTTTTTAAAATGGTTATTGTTGACTGCGCTGTATTTTATTATGTATTGTATTATTATGTATTGTTGAATTTAATGTTGTACGTCGCCTAGAGTGGTTTCGGCCAGATAGGCGACTCAAAAATTAAATTTATTTATTTATTTATTTTATTTAATTTAGCACAGTGGTAGAGCATCTGCCTTGCACGCAGAAGGTCCCAGGTTCAATCCCTGGTATCTCCAGGTAGGCCTGGGAGAGACTCCCTGCCTGAAACCTTGGAGAGCTGCTGCCAGTCAGTGTAAACAGTATGGAGCGAGATGGACCAGTGGGTCTGGCTCAGTATAAAGCAGCTTCTTGTGTTCCTCTTAGGGATGGGCGAGAAATTTGATTCCGTTTGCTTTTAAAGCTGAATTTATCAAATCTGCACTTTCTGGAACAATGTGAGAACTGAAACACAGCCATCCTTTGAAATTCACGCTTATCTAGAATTTGCAGTGCCGCTCTCCAATCAAGCAATGTTAATAAAAATGCATATATTAGGGGAAAGTGCGCACAAAATGAATATATTGGTGAAAATAACATACAAAATGCATCATATTCGGATAAATTGCTGGGAAAAATGTGAACAGTCAAAACTGCATACAAAAATATATTTATTAGGAGAAATCCACACCTAAAATGCTGAAGAATTTTCATGAGGATGTTTTTCTTAAAAAAAATTGCAAATGGCTGCAGAAAAGTGGAGAACACAAGTTATTATTAGAAAAATGAGGAACTGCAATTGACAGATGATTCCATCCCTAGTTCCTTTACTCCATTTCCTTTCAGAGCTCAAGAGGAAGGCTTTACCTGTTGGGAATGGGTTCTGCTTTAGGCTTCTGTATCTTGGGTAGAGAAGGCGTTGGAGTGGCCGGTGTTGTTGGAATGATGGGCACTGGAGTCGTTCCGAGGACTGGAGTTCCTAGGGGCATCGGAGCTGCTGGAGTAGCATTTGCCGGCAGTGGGCTGACTGGCTTGGCTACTTCAGGCTGAGGTACAGACTGAGAGATGGTCTGTATCCGCCTGCCTTTGGGAGACTCAAAATTCACGACGCTGCCATTCTTCCTTGGTGTTGAAGACCGAGCTGAAGACTCTTGGCTGATGATGTCGTTCTCCTGCTCTGGCCTTTTGTCATTTCCTTCAATAGTTTGTATTCTGGCTAAAAATAAAATAAAAACATAATGATAACCTCTTCAATCATCAACTAGGATAGTTGTTTCCCAAACTGTGTTTTTTGGAAGGTTTATTGGGAATATCAGGAACGATGGACACACTTTCTGGAATGGCGGCTTGATTGCCACTGCTGATCTCCTTCTGCAGTGCACGGCAGCAAAGGAGTGTAGGGGCCACACTGAATTCACATAGGATGGTGGTGATGCCCAACCGACCTGGACAGCACACTCTGTGAAACAAGGGCACACCTGGAATTCTCACTGCCCAGATTTCCCTGCAGTTCCCAGATTCTCAGCAACCATGTCAGTGCGGGACTAGGGCATAGCTCCGTGACACAGCACCTGCTTTGCATGCAGAAAGTCACAGGTTCAGTCCCCAGGATCCCTGGAAAGATCAGACAGATGAACCAATGGTCTGACTCAGTACATGGCCGCTTCCTATGGCCTGTTGAGGGAATGTGGCCTCTGGCAGCAAAAAGGCTGCCTAATTCTGGCGTACTCTTTTGTGGACTGGAGTCCACTTCGTCAGTTGCACAAAGCATTATCATGTATATGTGGTGAATTGGATTCTAATCCACAAAATCTTACGCCATAATAAGCTGGGATGCTGTATATACTGTATATACCTCTCAATATAATTCATTTAGAATGTGGAGATTACTTCCCTTTCAGTCCCTTAAATTCATTACAGTCTACATACTACTTGGATCGCACCCCTACCATAACATTTAAAACACTCTTATACCACTTTAGCCGTCATGGTTTTTCCCAAAGAATCCTCGGAACGGAAGTTTGTTAATGGTACTGAGGTTTCTTCAGAGGTGCTTCACAGAGCTGGAGCACCCTTAACAAACTACAGTTCTCAAGATTCTCTGGTGGAACCCATGACTGTTAAAGTGGTATAAGAGTGCTTCAAATGTATGGTGTGGAAGTGATCGACAATCTCTACAGCTAGAGATTGTGATTTATAATATATGCACACACCCCTGCCAACAGAGGCTAATAGTCCATTCATCGGTTGAAGGGAACGCTAATTCATGAAAGCTTTTAATGCCATAGGACATTTGTAATTCTTGAAGGTACCAGAAGACTGTAGGTTGATTTTGCTGTAGCAGGATGACTCATGTTTAAGCTGAGTCATTCTCCATGTTGGGAATGGGTTAAAAGCTATGCAATTAGTCAAGGACACACAGCTGCAACTGATCTAATCTACTGGCTATAAATTAGAAGCCTAAGAGAGCCAGGCTGTGTGTGGGGATAGTAGGAGCATGTAGTGTTGGTGAATGTATTTGTTAACTGCATGTCGATAAAGATTTCTGTTACTGGCATGAAGCTGGACTGTGTCGGAGTTCTTCATTCCTGTTTGCCGCCTTACTGGAACTGTGTTGGCTGTAAACCTCTGTGTCCTGTGCAGCAAGCTAATTCTGCCTTGCCTGTGCAGACTAGAGCTCAACAAAGGGTTATGGTCCCAGTCATTGCAGCTGGCACAACGATCCTGTGAGGTTGTGCAACAGGCAGAGAATTAGAAAGTGCAAAAGAACTGAACAGCCAAGAAGGGTGAAAAGGATGGCAGCGTTTGGAAGTGTGTCTTATCCCTTGGAGAGGCTGGGGAGCACCAACTACTCCTACTGGAAGGTAAAGACTGAAATGCTGCTGGTGAAGGAGGGTGTCTGGCACACTGTTGCAGAAGACCCCCCAGCAGCCCCACCGGCAGAGTGGATAAGAGTAGCAGAGAAAGCTAAAGCTCTGCTTATCCTAGCTCTGGAGAATGAACAGTTAATACATGTCAGTGGCTTAAACACAGCAAAGGAAGTTTGGAATGTTTTACGTGCTGTACATGTGAGAAAAACTGCAGGCTCTAAAGTTTTACTTGCTAAAAGACTGTACCAGTCCCGTTACAAAGAGGGAGAGTCCATGCAGAGGCATTTACAGAACTTACAACGTTTGTTTGCTGACCTGCAAGAAATGGACATGCAGCATACACAGGAACAGATGGCATATATTACGCTGTCTACTCTAAATGATTCCTGGGAAGGAGTGATAAGTGCGTTAGAAAGTCTCCTGGACGCGGACCTCAGCATGACGTACATCACAAACAAACTACTTCAAGAAGCAGAACGCCGACAAGAGAAAAGTAAACAGAGCAACAAAGAAAACCCGGAGCGGAATGTGCAAGGACCGAAGGCGTATGGAGTGAAACGTTGCTACAGATGCGGCTCCACAACTCATCTACGCAGTCAATGCCAGGCAGAGACGAAAAGAAGATTGCAACAAAGCGAGAAAGACCCGTTTAAAGTGCATGTCGTAGGCACTAAAGACAAGGTCAATGAACTGCATAACACATCCTGGGCTGTCGACTCGGGAGCAAGTCATTTTCTAGTAAATAATGAAAAACAGTTTAAAATCCTGACCCCAACAAAGAACCAGAAAGTTTATTTGGCGGATGGAAGCTGTCGCGAAGTTAAAGGGGTAGGAGTGATATATATATAAAATGTTTAAAAACGCTAGTTACAAATGTGCTTTATGTTCCCAGTATGGACAGAAATATTATGTCAGTAGCCAAGTTAAATGCTATGAATTATGTTGTTAACTTTGACAAAGGGAAATGCACAATAGCTAAAGGGAATAAGATTTGTGTGATGGGAAAGTTCAAAGAAGCCTTGTTCATAGTAAATGATGAAGCCCCACAATGTGTAAACACAGTAAGAAACAAACAAAAGCATGAAAAATGTATACATTTGTATCATAGGAAATTGGGACATGTAAGTTATGCTACTCTATTAAAAACAATGAATCATAGTGCAGACTTACAGTTTAAACCTTGTAAGCAGTATGAGGACTGTGATGTTTGCAGTGAATGGAAATCAACTGCAGCTCCCATACACAAAGAAAGGCTAATTAGCACTCAAAGGCCATTTCAGTTAATCCTCATGGATCTGGCCGGTCCCTTTAAACAGTCAAAAGGAAATGCAAAATTTTATTTTGTGTTGGTCGAAGACTATTCAAGATACGCTTTTGTTTACCTATTGAATAACAAAGCACAAGCCGCTGGGAAGTTACAGCATTTTGTGGAATGGGTAGAGGCGAGATTCAAAACCAGGATAGCTACACTCAGGTCAGATAGAGGAGGGGAATTTCTCTCCTCAACTCTGCAAAAATATCTGTACAGAAAAGGAATAAAACACGAATTAACAGCTCCTTTTGCACCATATCAGGACGGTGTTGCAGAGAGATATCATAGATTTTTATAGGACACTGTGAGAGCAATGTTAGCAGACTCTAAACTTACCTGGGATTTCTGGGGTGAATGTGCAATTTATGCTAATTTTCTGTTGAACAGGGTATATAAAAGTACTGTGGATTGTACACCTTATGAAAAGATGTTTAACAGAAAGCCTTATCTAAATCATGTAAAGAAATTTGGAGCAATATGTTGGGCACATATTCCCAAACCTCAACGTAAAGGCAAACAAGGTCCGAGAGCGTTAAAGGGTTACTATCTCGGCTTTGAGGGTGCATATCACAGAGTCTGGTTAATGAAAGAAACATTTACATGTGTGTAGAAGTGTTAAAACACAGGAGCAAGACTGGGAAGACAGTACTCAACATGTAGACATACACATAGATAGCACACAAAACGAGCAACAGGAAATAAACATTAAACCTGATCCCCAGGAAGAGAGGGGAGGGGGAATTGTAGAAACTGCAGAAACTGAAGTTAAACAAGAGGAAAGAACAGTAGAATGTCAGAATGTTAAAGAGATAGAACAAAACATTGCACAGACAGAGAGTCCAGCAGTACCAATAGAAGAACCTACACCCATACCAAGGAGATCAAAAAGAGCAAATCTGGGGCAACCTCCAGAAAGATTTAAAGTGACGACTGTAAAAGTAAAACAGGAACACAAAACACCAGCAAAGTGTCAGAATGAGGAAGATGACTGGACCGAGCAGGATTTTCAAGAATGGTTTGCAATGCTGGATGGGGGTAGAAATTGGCGAGATAAGTTACATAACATAAATGCTGACCAAGACATGTAATAAACTGACGTTAATGTTTAATGAATGAATAATTGAATGAATATCAAATATGAAAATGTAACTCAAATGGAACTGAGACTGTATATATACAACTGTACTACGTATGTGTTCTAAAACTAAATGTAAATGTAAAATGAAATGTAAAACAAAATTATGTAAAAATGTAAAACAAGAATTGCGGAGCAACAGTAACACCCAACATGTGGAATGAGGTGGGGGCTGTTGGCTCATGTTTAAGCTGAGTCATTCCCCATGTTGGGAATGGGTTAAAAGCTATGCAATTAGTCAAGGACACACAGCTGCAACTGATCTAATCTACTGGCTATAAATTAGAAGCCTAAGAGAGCCAGGCTGTGTGGGGGGGGGGATAGTAGGAGCATGTAATGTTGGTGAATGTATTTGTTAACTGCACGTTGATAAAGATTTCTGTTACTGGCACGAAGCTGGACTGTGTCGGAGTTCTTCATTCCTGTTTGCCGCCTTACTGGAACTGTGTTGGCTGTAAACCTCTGTGTCCTGTGCAGCAAGCTAATTCTGCCTTGCCTGTGCAGACTAGAGCTCAACAGCTACCCCTCTGGAAGTTATAAACTAGAGGACTGAAACTTTCTGAGTGATCTTGGGCCATTCATTCTCTGGTTAACTGACTTCACAGGGTTGCTGTAAGTATAGAGCTACTTGGAGCTCCACAGTGGAAGGGTGGGATAAATATGTTGGTGATGGTGATGGTGGTGGTGATGGTGATGGTGTTGATGATGATGATGATGATGATGATGATGAAGTGGTGTGAGTTTGCTGGAAAATTTTGGATTGGGGAATTTTCCTAAGCAAATTAGGGTAATTCAAACAGGAAAAAAATCAGTTTGCATCAGAAAATTTTCTGATACTGTAGGGAGCATTCAATTTTAACATGTTTATTTGTCCTGTATTTCATAAACAAAGCTAAAAATCTGAAACTTCCAAGCTTGCCTTATATTGTATTTGCAGTTGGCATCCATTCATTGATACTAGCGAACTTATGAGATGGAAACTTTTCTGTGGAAAAACAAAGCTCTGGAAAATTCTTTACCACACTTCATTGATACTAATTCTCCCTCTGACATTAATGAGACATGATCTGACAGTAGTTCTGGTGGTGGTGGTATTCGTTGTTGACAAAGATGGTCGTGGCTCCCAAAGAACATACAATCATCATACAATCAAATAAAGTGAAGTGCTTTGTGGATTGCTCAGCATTCCTACTCACCTGCTGCCATTTGAACCACTTTTTTCTTGTCTTCGGTTCTTTCCTAAAATGCACACAAAGCTAATTAACTAAAAATGTGGGATTAAGTAATAGCTTTTGTTACAAAAAGAAACACACACCACATAAAAATTGCTAATACATCTTGCAGCCCCTACTCCACCCAGCCTTTAGATTTTGAGTTAAGATAAGCCCTTTATGAAAAGCCACTACAAATGTTTAATAAGAGCTTTTTTATATAAAATAAACAACCAAACCAGTACTTACATTCTGGATCTGCATCCTCAGTTGATTGTTAGTGAATTTTAATGACCTTGCAATACTCTGCAGATAATAAATTAGCATGCTGGAAGAGAGAGGATCATCTCTGAATCACAATTCTCAGTGGTGCAGGAATTGGATTATAACTGCAAATAATTAATTTCCACAAGTTCCCACCCTCACCGACATAGAGATTCCCAACGTTTTTGTTCATGGGCATATGAACACAATGAAGTCCAGTGTATGAACACCTGATCCTGCAGAGTTGCTGAAACTCAGCAGGTGTGGCCCTTATGAATAAGTTGGATGGGAGACCACTCATGTAAGAGTGGGATATAAGCATGCTAAATAACTCCATGAGAAATAAGACTTCCATATTCATAAAACTCCTGATGCTGGCCCCTGGGTGCTCTGTGATACACACCTCTGGGCTTCCCATTCATTTCAGTAGAGAGCCCTTTGCATGCGGTGAGCCCCCTCCAGTTGAAGTGAGCAGGGTGCCCTTTGCCAAACGGGGAGACTGACAGGGCACCCACAGACACCCAATGGCAAAAGCATGTGGAAACTGATGGTCCTAATCCAGAGAAAGTTTGTCACACTAAATTCTAGGGCTGTGCACGAGGTCCATGAACTGAATTGGCCCAATTTGGGCCAATCCAGGCTTCAGGTGGATCAGACAGAGACAGCCCTGGATTGCCATGGGATGGAGAATCCTGGCGGGGAGAGGGGGAGGCAAGCAGCAGGCCTGCTTTGTCACCACTTCCCTGCAGGGCTGGCGAAGCAGCATCCAGCAGGACTGAATGCTCCGCTCTTCAGCTGGTGAGTGGCACATTGAGGCATGCTCTCTGCAAAGGTCTGTATTACCAATGTCTTCCCTGCACTATTTCAAAATACTTTGAAGTGGGGACCCAAGCCGTTCCTGGTCACTCACCTCTCTGTGTTTTAAAGAGTAAGGCAGCACATAACCGACATGTACAGCATTCACATAATGCGAGTTGCGCAAGAAGCCACTTCCAGCATTGGTGCCTCAGGCTGTAGAAGCAAGGGGGCTCGTAACATTCCCAATAGCTTGGCTCTAAATGGCTGCTAACTATTTCTGTGATTTGAATAAGGAGAGCCACTTTGAGAGGAACGTTCGTTTTGAAAAGTGTCATAAAAACTGCAACGTTGACAGCCATCTTTTTTTTAAAAAAAAAGCAATCCTTTTTAATATTACATTTATATCTTGTACTGTGATCCCTCCCCAGTTAGCTGAAGTCCAGCAGTTGGCTGGCCTACACGAAGGGATGGGATCCATTGGCTGGTGCTGGTTCAAAAGTATTCTGTCGACCTAACAGGCCAGTATTGATTCAAGTTTGTTCTTTGTCCGCCAGCCGTGACTGTTACCAAACTGTTTTCTCCCCTCGCAAAAAATATTGATGTCTATAGTTTTAAAGGAAATATCGATATTGTGAAGAAATATTGACAAATGAAAAGAAATATCGATGAAATGATCATTCTTAAAATCGATATTTTAGAGGCGGATTTAAAAAAAAAAAATCCAGATTAGAAAATAGCCATGGAAAATCACCACATAAAAATCCACTCTGCAACCAAGTCGAAATTGGATGGTATTCTAGCACATTCCTACTTACACATGGCTCCTATGAATTTCAGTGGGACTGAACACATGCATAACTACGTACACAATAGCAGCTTAAGATCTGTCCACAGCAGGCCTGGATAACCTCCATCCTGTGGACCTAATTAGGCCCAGGAGAAGTCTCACTTTGGTCTGTGAGGCCTTAATGTGCATTCCCGATTGTGCATTGGCAAGAGAGGCTTGCTAGCACTGCCAGGCAGCTGACTGAAAGTGACAACAATCCAGCTGGGATCAGTATTAGACCCTATTTGCTTAGTAATGACATTATATAAGTTTCCTAGGACTGTACCACTTCAGAATGTGTGTGTGCATGTGTGTGTGTAAAATTAGGAGGACTGAATGCTCCTCCACATTAAAAAAAAAACCCTGCATGTAGAAAGATAGCATATGAGGAAGAAAGGTTCAGGTCTAGCATCTTTCTTGACATGTTACTTTTCTCTGCCCAAGGAGATTTTGTCTTGGGAGAGTATTCCATCACAGTCGCTCAACTGCAACTCTAAAATGGTACAGTCATTCGCAGGAGGACTGTAGGATGGGGTTGTTGCAGGTCAACAGCAACCGAAATGGTAGCAGTGAAATCGATAAAAGGTTCGTAGACTTACAAGAGGAGTAATAAAGCTGGAAGGACGACAACGGGACTGCTCACGTAAATCATCACCTTATGGAACCAGACAGGAAAGTCAGCTTGGATGGTTTCGGACACAATGTCATATATTTTTTCTTGCCCGCTAGGGTGGAAAACATTCTGTTGTTCTCTCAAGAAAAAAAATATCCCCAGCATCTTAAAAACTTCATAGTTCTTTTCTGGTAATAACCAGGCCCCATTGCCTGAAATGTTGGGGGTGGAAGCTGGGCCTATGTTTGCTTGGGAAGAGTGGGCCAGACTGATAGAGAGGACTGGAGCCAAGTGTCCCTGAGTTTTGTATTTTTGAACTTTGTCCAAAAACACTTGAATAGACCATGTTTTCCTAAAGGTTCTCTGAGGTGGTTCAGAACAACCAAATTAATTCCAAGGCGAGCTGGAAGGTGCTTGCCTATCTCTAGCCTTTACAACAGAGATGGGAAACCTTGGGCCTTGGGGATGAATGTGGCCCTCAAGTTCTCTCTGTCTGGCTCTCAGGACACTCCCCAGCCCACATCCCTCAGCCACCCTGCTGTGCACCCTTCCTGAGGACTTTCACATGGCTAGGTTGCCATGGCCAGTATCTCTCACGTATCCAATGCTTGGGTAAACAGGAATGTCTTTACATTTCTCCTCAAAGCCAGTAATGAGAGAGAGAGATGCATCTCACCAGGGAGGGCATTTCACAAATGGGGAACCTAGAAGGCCCTGTCATAGGTGAACCTCAACCAGGCAGCCGGATCAGCATGATTGCAATCCTATGCATAGTTTCTCTTTGTACTGTTTGACAGTGGAACCCACCCCACTGGAGGTGGTGGGCTCTCTTCGCTGGTAGTGTTTACACAGCGGCTGGATGGGGATGCTGTAGTTGCAAAAATCCTGTCCTAAGCAGGGGGTGGGTTGGACTACATCATTGTTCTTCAACCTTGGGTCCCCAGATGTTGTTGGGCTACAACTCCCATCATCCCCAGATAGCATGGTCAATGCTCAGGGATGATGGGAGTTGTAGTCTATCAACATCTGGAGACCCAAGGTTGAAAAACACTGGACTAGATGATCTGTAAGGTTCCTTCTGCTTGCAAGCGTCTCGCACATAAACATAAAACAAAACATCACCGGTATCAACTCACCTGAAAGGGCCGCAGGTGAGGGATGGCTTATAGCGGGCAATAGCAAAGATGGTTGGAAGCATACACAAAAACAGCATGAAGAGCAGCATAGCCAAGTAGAAGTTATTAGATCTACAAGGGAAGGTAGTATTAATAAACAGCTCTCCAACATACCATGGATTTCTAGTATGTTATCTTATTCATAGCAAAACTTTCCCAATGCTTTCGCTAGGGGAATTCTCCATCCAATAGGAGTTCCTCCTTCCCTCCATCACAATGTTGCATTTGTGACCCCAAGTCTTCTATTCACTGTATCTCATAATCCTGATGTGTATTTGTAAGGGAGATGTAATATATGGCACTACCCCAACTCTGAAGTTTCTGTCTTGGTTATTTAGCATTCTATAAATTTTGTTAAATAAATAAAATAATTAAGGAGAAGAGGTTAATACTCTGCTCCCCACATGCGTGGTTCCACTCACCCCATCACCCTGCAGATGCTACTTTAAAATTAAAAGCAAGACACATTAAATAGACCCATTCATTTAATGCATAGTTTGGTCCTTAACTGTCTAATTTTTCTTTCACATATGTTTTGTCAAAAACTATTACAACAACCAAAAGTTATTGTTTTCCTCTTCCCTAGTCAGTATGGGTTGTATTCAGCTATATCCTGCTCTGAGTAGATGCATTGAAAATAGACCTAAGATAATTATGTCCATTAATTTCAATGGGTCTTCTCTAACATTGGGTACAACCCTGTGTCTTCCTACTTATTCAGTTACTAACTAACCTTGAGGCTCTGAAGACTTGCTGATGAGGGACATTGCATGTCAACACGGCCCAGCTCCGCAGGTACATCAGCCCTATCAGCTTAAGAACATTAAAAGCTGGGAGGCAAGGTGAAAAGAAAGCTCCCATCCTAGGAAAGAAAACAATCGTCACCCTTAAAAGCAGTACTTAATTTGGAAAAAGGAAGATGCTGGTGGGCAAACTTCACTTTGCTCAACTCAGAATGGGCTGGGCCATCATTATGAGCTTTCTTGGCGAGCATTCAGAAAAGTTGGTTTTGTTTCTCCGCAAATTCTCTCTTCTGGCTTCTAAAGTTGACACATCCCTGCTGATGATGCCACATGCTGGGGTTTTCCCATATTGCACCCTGGAGATCGTAGTGCCAATGCTAGCAATGGCAGAAATTCATACCCCTCCTCCAACAAGCCCATTCAGAAACAACAGCGATGTCCCCACAACTCCAGGATAGGCGAATCTCTCAAATTTCAGAGTCTCTCTGCTTCTCATTTTTTCAGTCTTAAATTCATTTCTTCATATTTTTATAACAGTTGGCTACTTTTTAAACAAAAGCGCTTGTGACAATTAATCAGTATATTAGTGTGAAATTTTCCTAATTTTATACATATTTGCATGCAATTCTGCCTAATATATACACTTTTGAAAGCGATTTCTCTTAATCTAATGCAATTTTGCATGCTACTATTGCTCATATATTCATTTTTATGCACACTGCACCCTACTATATGTATTTATTTGGCTGGAAAACTGCACTGGAAAATTCAGAGAAGTGAGAAATTTTGAAGGCTGACTGCATTTCGGTTCATGCTTTATGAAATGTGAATTAGTTAGGTTCACCTTTAAATGTGACCTGACCAAATTTCTCCCCCACCATCCCTAGCTCCCCCGTTCTCCAATAGAGACAGGGGTCAAATGTCTTTGTGCCTGAAAAAAGAGGTCTATAGATTGTGGGTTGCAACAGGCAAGACTATAGTGGGCACAGACTACAGCAGCCTTCCCCAGCCTGGTGCCCGCTAGATGTTTTGATCATCTGCCCAAGCCCATATGTCCAATGGTCAGGGATGATGAGAGATCCAACAGAGTCCAACACAATATCTTGAGGAAGGCTGGGCTACAAAGTCAGTGTTTACTTCACCTGAGCTTCTCTGTCTCATCTTGGTCCCCACCCCGGAGTCCTGATGGCAAGAGCTCCATGTCTGGCTGAGTTGCATCATCTGGCTTTCAGCATCAGGGCCTCCTTTGAAACCCAGAGAGGAAATGCCCAGCATGATTGGCTAGGCTGGAAAACCTCCCACAAAAATCCACATGTGTTAAGTACTTACCATATCATCCCTTGATTGTAGACCAAATGCAAGACATTTTCTGCTATTTTGAATTCTCCATATTCTGGCTGCAAGAAAACAACAAGTCATAGAACCTTAGCTAAGCACTAAAGGACACGGAACAGTACCATCTATTGGTTGGAGGTGTTGCTTATATAATTATTACACTACCAGTTATAGCAGTGGTAGGGAGATGGTGGCCTTCCAGATGTTCTTGGACTGCAACTCCCATCGGTTCCAGCCAGAGTGGCTCATGGTCAAGCGTGATGGAAGTTGTAGTCCAACAACACCTGGAGGGCCACAGATTCCCCACCATTGTGCTTTTGGGAAAGGGGGGCAGAATGCAACACAGGGATGCCATTTTCAGCAGCTGCCCAATGTCTATATAATGTGCCCCGAGTTTTCACATTTTTGAAAAAATACATATATTAAAGATACACTCACAAATTTGCTTTCCAAATCCCAGCACCAACAGTCACTTAAGTATCGGACAAAAAGCCCGCGGAAGAAGTCAATCAACAGGATGCTTGCCACGGTGAACAGCATGTCAATGATAGATAGCTTCAACATTTCCTGAAACATTAAAGATGCAAAAACATCATATTCCAAGACAAGACTATTTCTCCTTTCCATTCTGGGTTTTGCAGTTTTTTTTTTAAAATGCACTTAAAATAAACAACCAGTGAGTACATTTGGCATGTTGAGAAGGTGTCATGGGTGCCAGTCATAGGGTCATGACATAACACAACATGGCTACCACATCTGAAAGAAGAGACAAGGAAAAGACCACAAAATGGTGTGGATATGCCCCCTCCCCAATCAATGGAAAAAAGGCACCTAAAGAGAGAGGTTTGTACCTCTCATCTGTTTAGAACTGAAGGGTGAGTTCAACCCTAGCATCCAATGAAATGTGGGCACATGTTCAATGTAGGAGTGACAGAGCCAACGCAAGCAGGAACTGAAAATGGGATGGGATTGCCTGCACTCTTTCATGCATAATTCTGCAATCATAAGGGACAGAAACCTGAGCTTCTTGTTTTAAAAAGAAAGGAAGCAGAGGTATCTAGAAAGCTGAATTTTACAATTTTTGGTTTTTTTCTCTCCTCCTGCATCATACATAGTGCTCTAGTCCAAGTACTAATGCAGTCCAAGTGCTTCCTCCTTTGGGAGGAAGGGCAGGACACAGATTTAATAAATAAAATAAATTATTTGAAATCTAATCAGGCAACAATAGGGAGAGAAAAAGAGGTCTCTAGCTCGAAAATCTCTCCTTTGGAGATGTAGGCACCTAGGAAGCTACTTTATACCAAGTCAGACCATTGCTCCATCTAGCTTAGTCGTGTCTACACTGGCAGGAAGTGTAGGTTTCAGACAGGAGCCTTTTCCAGCCCTACATGGAGATGCTGGGGATTGCCCCTGGGATTGTCTGCCTGCGTAGGAAATGCTCTGCCACAGAGCAGTGACCCTTTTGTTTGCTACAATGCAGATGACAATGCCCTCAAATTTCAGCCCCTTACAATTTACAGTTTTCTTTCTAAAAACCAAAGAGAGGTGCCAGGACAGACCATAACCATAAGAAAAGCAACAGAAGTTTACATGTTGGCTTGTCGTTTTTTCCCCCCAGCTCATGGGGTAAAACTTTTCTATCAAAACAGATCCAGTAGTGCAGATTTCAGTGCCAACACAAAGTTTTCTTTTTGAGTCTGGGACAAAAATATCCCAGGAAATTTCCCCAAGAGCCTATTGATTTTTGCCACTGGGGTGCTTTTTTGTCCCAGCCAATGCTGACATGTTGCAACATATAAAACAAATCCCACAGGGTTGTAGTTTTTTTCAAACAAAAGGATCTAGGGAACCACACTTCTTCTGACACCACACCCATAATAAGGGATACATAAGCTGGCTGGCTGAGGTGGCTGAGGTGGCCTGGGTTTTTGTCTTTTGTTTTGTTTTTGTTTTGCTGCTTTTCCCCCCCTTTTTTCTTTTTTCTTTTGGGTGCCATTGGTTTTAGCTATGGGTGGGTTCGGTTTCGTTTTATATTGTAGTTCTTGGGTTTTTATGTAGTTTGTATGTTGAATTTTACTTTATCTTGTACGCCACCTAGAGTGGCCACTTGTGCGGCCAGATAGGCGGCCTAGAAATAAAATTTATTATTATTATTATTATTATTATTGGAATAATTTCGCTCTTCTGATATACACTGGAAAGTAGCTTGGAGTAGAAAAGTCACCGCTCAAACCGTATAAGTTTTCTTATGGTTAAAAGCCCATTGACACAGAAGAATATTCTAGAAAGGTCTACAACAGGAGTGGGGTACATGTGGTGTCCTCCAGATGTTGCCGGACTCCAACTCCCATAAGCCCCAGCGAGCATGGCCGACAGTCAAAGATAATGGGACCTGTAGTCCATCAACATCTGGAGGGCCACAGAATCCCCACAGCTGATCCAAAAGCTAAAAGACAAGGGGCTCAATGGATCTCCACAGTGAGAGCATTCCTCAGTCTTGCTGCCATCACTGCCTTGGGTACCCGCCTATCTAATCTCACATAAGGATCAAACCTACTTGACCAACATAGGTCTCCCAGCATTGATCTTGGTGACTTTGAGTGTTGGATTCAGAAGGTGTTGTCTTGTTGGTCACCAGGTTGATGGGTAGGGCATAGCTTTGAGTGTGATTCTCAGTTAGAAGGAAGGTGCCATTCCTCAGAACATGCACATTGGGAATGGTTGTTGAAAAGTTGTATTCCAGAAAGGTTTTAGTGGCTAAGAAGGTGGTAGTGTCCACTGTGGTGCTTCCATTGTTGAGAACTTCAGATTCCTGAAATCATGGGGCAAAGGTTAAATTCAGAAGGTCATGTAGTGCCAAGAATATTGTACAGAGAAGGAGGTGTAGGTGACCATTGCAGATTACCTCTCAAATGCTATATTTAGGGTCTATGTGGGATCTTGTATAGGGTCAAATAATAAGGTTAATTATTGGATCATTGTGAATAGAGAGGACATGTCTAGAATTGTACTAGCTGTCCACTTCAGAGCTCTCATGAGGAGGACATTCCATCTGTATTAGGTCACTCTACTGTCCATGAGATCGGCAGGAGCCTAGCAGGCACATGGCTGCAGATCCCTCTTAGGGAGGGGTCAGGTAGGCTTTATCTAGCATCTGTTATGTAGACAGGGAAAGAGACACAGAAAGACAACTGGGAGGACATAGACAGACAGACAGCAGGGATCAGACCAGGAAGAGAAGTTTAGTGGCAAAGGCCCCTTTCAGGAATGATAGAGTGGCAATCAACTGCCCCCAGGGGATCTTCCAAACACTGATGCCAAGGAACATGAGCTATATTATGCTTATTTCTATGTGTTTGCTCAGCAATAAACATTACTAGACTGCTTACCTCTTGGTGTTCTTAATGGCCTCATTGAGATTCACAGGCTAACTGCCTCTAATCAATGATTTGGCATTCACCCTGGCACAAGGGTAGCACCCTGTGGCATTACAGATCATACTTAAAATATCCTGGTTCCAGACTGTTTGGGGTTTTAGATCTCTTAGGAGAGGACTGGGGATCTTGCGGCCCTTTATTGTTGGACTTTCATCAGCCAACACTAAAGGTCAAGGATGATGGGCGTAGGAAGTCCAACCACATCTGGAGGGCCACAAGTTCCCCAGCCCTGCCATATACTCTCTCGTAGCCCTAATGACAGCCCCATAACATAAATCAGTGGCACAACCCTTTAAAAATTGGAATTGGTTCAGAGGAGAGCAACAAAGTTGTTCAGTGGTATACAAAACAAAAATGTTGTAGGAACTGGGTATATTTAGCCTGGAGAAGAGACAGTTTTGGGGAAGCATGTCAGCACTCTCCAAATTCCCAAAGGGCTGTCACACAGAAGAGGGCAAAGCCTTGTTTGTTGCTGTCCCAGAGGACTAGGGCTTAGGTTACAGAATGGTAGATTTTGGTTGAGCATTAGAAGAAACGTCTGGACGTTAAGAGCAGTTCAAAAACAGAACAAATTACCCAGAGGGGTGGTAGGCTCTCTCTTGCTGAAGGTCTTCAGAGAAGAAGGTGGACAGCTATCTGTTGGGGATGTTTTGGCTCTAGATTACATGCATTGGACTTAGATTAGATGGCTGGTAAGCCACTGCCACCACTATCCTGCAAGCTCTATGTCTAACCACATATCACAAAAGGGGGATGAATGAGAGGGAGAGAGGTGGGGACAGGCTTTGTTAAGGGTGGGTCAATCTGTCAATTTCAGTTTCTCATTTTTCCAACCTTAAATTCCATTCTTAACATTTCCACATCAGTTCGAGATTTCTTTAAAGTCCTCATAAAATATATTAACATTTAATGTGGATTTCTCTTAATACACCCTTTTCTGTATGCATTTTTGCCCGTCATGTGCATTTTTGCTCTCCTAATATAATGCATTTTTGTGTGGTTTCCCCCCCTATTAATACATGCATTTTTATGCACACTTTATCCCAGTATATGCATTTTGTACACATTACAGGGCAGGAAAACTGCATTGCAAAATTCAGAGAAGTGCGCATTTCAAAGGGCAGCTGGGTTTCAGTTTGCGTATTCCTTCAGAAAGTGCAAATTACGTAGGTTCACCTTTAAATATGAAGTGCATCGAGTTTCCCTCCCATTCTTTGGTCAAGACTACCTAGAACATGCATGGCAGTGGACAGATTCTAACTGGAGCACTTCTAGACTGGTAGCACGTTTCCAACTCATTTCAGAGCGTTTGGTTGCAAAAGGGAGTCAGTGGCGTTGCTGGACTTCTCGTAAGGACTCCGCTTCTTACTAAACGAACGTAACTTCTTATTTTGCGGTGGAACAGCATTGAGGCCTAGAGCTGCTAATTTCAGCCAGCCATCACAACATGAAGGCACATGGCTCTTTTTGCAATGGACTAACTCTTCATTCCCCACAATATTGCTACATGCACTTTACCACGTGTTCCTATCAAGCAAAGTTCCTGGGGCTTGGCTATGTTGGGTTTATTAGTATTTTTGTTTTGACCATTTTTTTTAATGCTTGGTTTTAGCCTGGGGACTGTTTTATATTTCAAAATATTATTTTTATAATTTGAGTTGCAAAACTCAATTTAAAATACAATGTACAGCTTGCACCCCAAGATAGTCAAGATTTGCAACTTACAGCGATGCTCATGCTGTCCACTTTGTCCAGAAGCGCAATGATTAAACTGTACAGATTTCCCAGATACAAGACGAGAACTCTGTCCCGAAACAGCAAGCATAGAAAGCTACGATCAGCTAACATGTCATATAGGAAGCTGATTTATATTGAGTCAGGTGCTTGGGTCCATCCAGCTCAGTACTGTCTCCACCGACTGGCACCAGTTCTCCAGGATTTCAGACAGAGGACTCTCCATCCTACCTGGAGATGCCTGGGGTAAGGATTGAACCTAGGACCTTCTGCATGCAGGGCAGATGCTCTACCATTGAGCCACAGCCCTGTTCTGCTGCAGCCCCTTGGTTCCATACAGCCTGAAATGGGATGTCCAGCCCTCCTTCTACTGATTTGACACATAGCTACTGATGTTCCCCATACCTGGCAAGCTGAAAGCGTAAGGTGGTTCGAGGGTGGTACATCTCCAGTGCAGCTATCAACTCGAAGGCAGAAGGTGCGAGCATTGTGATGAGTGAGACGACAACACTTACCTGGAAAGAAGAGCAGCACATGGGATTTTGTAGGAGAGGTCCTTGCGAAATTTAATCTTTTGCAAATCTGATACCTACGAATGTGATCCACAGATTAATGTGCAGAGCAGAATATAACTATTTCACACTTCTCCAAGTGCTGCGGCTCAGTTCTCAGCTCAAAAAACATTCAAAATAAGCTTTAAAATGTGCATTTTGAGAGCAAACATGTTTCGCTTAAAAATGTATTCAATATCAGATTTAAGATGTATCTTTTGAGAGAAGATATGTTTAAAAAGACATATTTAAGTGTGAATATTTACACTGATTTTTTTAAAAAATGCAGAGGGTGGTATTCAACACTATTCTTACTCAAGGTTGACCATTGAAGTTCATGGATATGACTAACTTAAGCTCATTAGTTTTAATGGGACTACTCTGAGTAGGACTATAATAATAATGATAATGATAATGATAATAATGATAATGATAATGATGATGATGATGATGATGATGACGCGATGATGACGATGATGATGATGATGATGATGATAATAATAATAGAATTTATATCCCACGCTTCCCCACAAAGGAGCCCAGGGCAGCAAACCTAAACAAAACAGCTGAACAAGAAAAAGAAAAGCATACTAACAACAGTTAAAAAAATTCAAAACACAATTAGAATAAAAAAAACATTCTAAAACACAGTTAAAACATTCTTTCATCAGCGATCTTCAGGTTGCCAAGAACAGTCTCCCTCAGTCATCAGATGTCTGGGTAAACAGGAATGTTTTCAAATTCAGTTGAATACAACCCAGGTTAATTCAGAAATGGGACAGGATGGACTTAGGGATAAACACATGCAAAAGTGATACGGACTAGGAACAAAGTGATCCATCCCTAGTTCTCATCACAAGCCATTTTGTACACCATGCAGCCACAAAGCAGACACTTAGTACAGAGAGCCAATCATTCAAAGAATTAAAAACAACAGCTAATGATGTAAGAGAGGCTTGTACAGGAGCCCTCTCAAAAGCAGAGTGGGTATCCCAGTCAAGGAGGTCTACATCATTATCCCCATATTGCAGACGGGGACTGAGGCCAATAGAGAGTGCTCTTACCTCGTTCTTCTCCCAGAGCGTCAGCTCCTTTTTCGTTCGCTCTAACTTCTGGGATCGATCCACCACAAAGTAAATAATGTAAATGCTTCCGGCGAGTGAGAGGAGGACGAGGATGTTGGCGATGATCCTTAAGCTGATTGTCACGGCCCTTAATATGAGGGTAGCACACAGGAAACAGAACAAAGTATTCGCATTACTTCAGTGGGTCATTTTTTTTTTTTACTTGTTTCAAAAGACAGGGAGATAGCTACTTTTTTGCAATCACACACCACAGGCAGGGAATTCATATACATACGTACAGGTTTGTGCTTTTCTTCTTCTCTTGTTCTTCCAGTATAGCTTCCTGTGTTGAAAGAAACACGGAGATAATAGCATGTAGTGAAATCACATATATGTATATATGCATGGTTCCAGGCTATGGTCTGCAGGCACAGGAGGCCACCACCTTGCTGAAGCTAAGCAGGTTTGGGTCTGGTCAGTGCCTGGATGGGAGACCGCCTGGGAACCACATGTATGCCGCCTTGGGTTCCATGGTGGAAGAAAGGTGGGGTATGAATGTAACAAATAAATATATAAGATTGCATGGTTGGACATCCCTCTTTTGGTCTCTCCCTTCTTGGGTGTTAGAACTGTTAGGGTGTAATTCTATAACAGTTTCCTGGGAATAAAACCCATTGACCTCAATGGGGCTGACCTCTGAGCCAAAGTACTTCCATTACCCATAGAAAGCTGAAAGATTGTTCCGCGTGCTAAAAGCTGTTGGGAGATCCCTTTTCCCCTCACAGAGCTACAATTCCTAGAGTTCCCTGGGAAGAGAGACTGATTGTTATCCCACTTTGAGAATTGTTGCTCTGTGAGGAGAATAGGGGTCTCCTAACAATTCTCAGCACCCTTAACAAATGACAGTGTTATCATAGCTCTTTACATGTATAATGCCGATGTGGCCTAAATTCCTGGGAGGGATGGTCTGGGGGCAGAGGCTTAAAACGTCTCAGTTTGCTTTTGAGCTTTGTCCGAGCAAACTGCACATTCATTGCTCTCTGAGAGCAACCCCTGACCTGCTTTGCTCTGTGGGCTCCTTCACCAAATCAGGACACATCATGAGGGTATCTGAGGGCACCATGGTGCCCATGGCATCATGTTGGAGACCCCAGGCATAAGCTTTTCTTTGGGGGGGGGCAGGATGCTGACCTTGATTTCAACACTGCTTTGTGAATGGCCACTAACATTCATGCTTTAATATAATTGTCATAGTCTCCACGTTTTGCATTTCATTCCCTCTAACCTTGTTACTTACAGTTGTGTCAATCTCTCTCTCCCTCTCTCTCTCACAGGTTAATGCTTCATTTCTACGATGGAGTGGCCTCTCCTCCGTGAAAACTTAAGACATCATAAATTTGTTAGTCTTTAAGATGCCACAAAATTCTGTTGCTTTTACTATCCTCTGTCGGAAAACAGAGGCAGAACGCTTGTGTATTTATAATGATATCCAATTAGGTTTTAGTGCTGTCTCCACATCCAGTTAGATTTTATTGGATGATTATGGCTCCCACTTTAGCAATGTGAAGCTTTTATCATTTATTGGCATTCATCAGATTACAGGTCATGATGCTACGTAGCTAGTAGTTCACCGAAAGAACTCTTAACTCTTCTTTGCCTCTTTCTTTTGCTACAAGAAGTCCCTTTTTGTTGGTTGTTCACAGACCCCTTTGGGATCAGTCTGCCCTTCGCAGAGCTGTGTCCATAGACACTGTTGCTTTCAAACACTAACAATAATTGCACCTTTGCAGAAACATGGGATGCTGCCACGTATTGCTGGGTCAGAGACCACCAGTCTATCTAGCTCAGTATTGTCTACACTGAATGGCAGCAATTCTCCAGGATTTCACATTCAGGGTTCTCTTCCAGTCCTAACTGGAGATGCCGGGGATTGAATCTGGGTCCTTCTGCATGCAAAGCAGATCCACTACAACAGAGCTATGACCCTTCTTGCCTTTGTTGTTGTTTTTGTTTACATACGTATCCCATCAATAATCATGAGTATGCATATTCTCCGTAACATATTTGCCCCATATGCACAACATCACGGGCAGACTTTTCTTTTGGCAAATGTGATGAGTGGCTTACCCTGATGCTGTTGACTATGGCAGCTGATTTGCTCTCTGCGGCCTCAGGGTTGCCAATGAGATAATCCCAGGCACAGAAGACCCGCCAACAAAACGTATAGTTCTCGTCAGACGCGCTTGCTAGGCTCAATCTTGAATTTTTGGCCATCCTGGAAAAGAGCAGTAGAGAGTTTCTCAAGGCAAGGGCTGGTTCATACATGCACCTGATCCCCCACCATTACTGGATTCCTCAGCTGAATGTGTGAATGGACTCCACTCCAAAGGATTGTGTCTTTTTTGAAAAGGCACTGGGCGATAAGAATCCTTTGTTTAGAAATGGCTTATTATTAATGCTTTTGATGATAATCCTCCCATTGCAGACACATGGCGTAAGGGCTAAAGGGTTAAAGCCCCCCCCCCATACCACAGTCCCAATTTCTCTGCAGGACTTAGACTTCCACACACACATACTGTCTATTTGTTAAAAAAATCAACTACAGAGGTTAAAATATACAGCAAACACCATGTCTAATATGGCCTTCTGTGGTGGTTTGTTCCACACATCATGCTGTCCATTGCTAAATGCTATGGTAAATGGTTGGTAAAAATGGACCTGAGACCTACCCCTGATAAATCATCACACCAATCTGGAACAGGGTGACCAAGAAGACAGAAGAGGCCATGGGTTTGCATAAAATATGCATTTGCATCAAATTTAGAAATTATTTATTTATTTGTATATTTTAATTTTTATATGCATTGAATTTAGAAATTATTACTATAGTTTAAATAGAAATACAAGACATCTCACCATAATAGGGGAAACTGTCACTAGGGCCCCATCTGCACTATACATTTAAAGCTGTACTATACAGGAATACCCCGCATTAACGTACGCAATGGGTCCAGAGCGAGTACGTAAACCGAAAATGTACTTAAAGTGAAGCACTACCTTTTTTCACTTATCGATGCGTATACTGCACTGCAATCGTCATATACGGGCATAACTGATGTAAATAACACATTTATAACTAAAATATACACAGTAGGCCTTATTTTAAGAAAAAGTTTGTCGTTGGAAACTGATCGGGCGGTGGCGTCATGCCGTTAAGTGTCCGTTCTTGCGAAGCGAGCGGACGTAAACAGGGGAATGGTGCTACTGTAAATATGTCCGTACCGAGTGTCCGTAAAGTGAAGGTCCTTATAGCGGGGTATTCCTGTACCACTTTAAACCATTATGGCTTACTCCAAAGAATCCTGGGAGCTATCCAGTTTTTAAAGGGTGCGGAGAGTTGCTAGGAAATCGCTATTCCACTCACAGAGCTACAGTTCTCAGAATGGTTTAACAATCAATCCCTCTGGGACTTGGAGCTCTGTGAGGGGAAAAGGGGTCTCCTAACAACATTCCGCACCGTTCACAACCTACAGCTCCCAGGATTCTTTGGGGGGGAGCCATGACTTTTAAAATGGAATAATATTGCTTTAAATGTACGGGAGGCCTAGGTACCTGTGTGCCTGCTCAGTCTGCTGCCCAGGCGCTGTTACCTGTTGACGGGCAACTTCAAAGCCCCCCCTATTCTTCCTTCTTAGGGCAATGCTTTATCTTTAAACCAGACTTTGACTCTCTAAAGTAGGAGACACAGCCATCCTAGTGTGGAATCTCTCCCCTTATTAGTCCTATTTCTAAACATATATTTAGCATTAGTAATATTATAGGTGTGATTCAGTTTAAAACACAAACACACACTCTGCTATCTGAGCTTATTTATTCATTTACATTCCTAGCCACCTTATTTGTTTCCAAATGAAGCAAAGCAAGCGGGGGGGGGGGTCAGGGACGGCACTACTCCACTTGCTTAACCAGGGGTTGGCAACACAGTGCCCGTGGGTGCCAGTATGTGTGCCTGTGCCTCCTATAGCATCTGTGAAAGTAAATATTTCCTCAGAAATCCACAACGCATGAGACTGGCCCCATCTGCACTACACATTTAAAGCAGTATTATACCACTTTAGACAGTCATGGCTTCCACCAAAGAATCCTGGGCAGTGTAATGTGAAAGGGGTTGCGAGTTGCTAGGAGACCCCTATCCCCCTCACCAAGCTATAATTCCACGAGTTCCCTGCAAAGAGGAATTGACTATAGCTCTGTGTGGGGAATAGGGCTCTCCTAACAACTCTCAGCCCCCTTAACAAACTTCCATCTCCTGGATTCTCTAGGGGAAGCCATGACTGTTTAAAGTGGTATGATACTGCTTTACATGCATTGTGCAGATAGACGGGGCAACTGCTTGCTCTTCCTGCTCAGTTCCTGTTTGAATTAGTTTGTCCTCTCCTACATGTCTCCAAAGCAGCCATTTTGCGACTGGCACCCACGGCACTTTCTCAAAATTCCAAATGTCCCCAGAAAGAGTTGGTGAGCCCCCGCCTTCATCAGAAGAGCTGCCTTACTTCTTTAAGAGGATGATGAAGCTGTAAGCAAAGACTGCCATCCCAACGAGGAAGTAAGCAAGGGGTAATCGATAGCCAGCTGTCCCAATCTTCCTAGCCTGTCCATAGTAGCCATAAAATAAAACCGAGTATTGGAGGTATCCCTACGGGAAACAACAAAACATTTTATATATGGGGGAGAGGAAACCTAGGAGACCCAATCAATCTATGGAAAAAAGGCCCAATCAATCAATGATACAAAAATATAATTCTGATTGTGTTTTTTTTTGCCTTACCCCTAAAGACCAGATGGTATCCAGATCCTGGGCAGATGATTCTTGCCCTTCAGGGATGCTCTTGCTGGGAGTACTTCCAAAGGGCTCTCCAGCCAGGATCTGAAACAAACCAAAGGCTTAAAAGCATGCAGAGAAAAACAGATCTTTCAGTTGGGACAGAACTAATCCAGATCCAGTGTGGTGTAGTGGTTCACGTGCCAGACAGGGTCAAATCCCTACACAGCCATGAATCCACTGGGGGGGGGGGGCTTGGGCCAGTAGTTATTTCACAGCCTAATCTACCTCACAGGGTTGCTCTGAGGAGGGCTGGCCCTAGTATTAGACAGAGCAAGGCAACTGCCTCAGGCAGCAGACGCTGGGGTGGCAGCAGCCCTCAGGTACACACACCTTTACACCAATGCCCTTAATCCTCTTGTTGCAGAATTCCTGTTTTTATAATAATATTTTACTGTTATACTTCTGTTTTTCTGATACTGTTTGATTGATTTTATGTTGTATTTTCATTCACACCACTCAGAGATTTTTAAATAATTAAAAAATAAATAAAACTTTTAAATAAAATAAAATACTGAAGACACACCTCTTTACCCTGGCCTTCGACCAGGGTATATATATGCAAGCATCCCCCCCTTTTTTTTCAGAAATGCCATCAAACACATTCTTCTGCAAGCATCACTCACCTCTGGTAAAACAACAAATGTTCCTGTCATGATGGTGAGAACAATATTGATTCCAAAGAGCCATCTCAAAAAGATAAAGTAAGAGGCAACTCCAGAGCCAAAATGACCTTCAACCACAACAAGGGGAAAAAAAGGATTGTTGAAGTTGTTTCACTCAAATATATAAAGCATCATTGCTAGAACTGCAGCCTTTAGTCAAGTTACTTGATTTGTTGGCAAAGGCAAATTTTTACCCATGGGGTGAGAGTTAAGGATATACTTGGTTTTGGTATGCTATTGAAGAAAAGAATGCAAGAGAAAATTCCAGAAAGTAGACTTAATATAATTCACAACTGTATAAATTATGTGTTATGTCTTTATCTTAAAGGTAAAGGTAAAGGTGTCCCCGCACTTATAGTGCGAGTCATTTCCGACTCTTAGGGTGACGTCTTGCGATGTTTACTAGGCAGACCATATATATGGGGTGGGATTGCCAGTTCCTTCCCCGGCCTTTCTTTACCCCCCAGCATATGCCGGGTACTCATTTTACCGACCACGGATGGATGGAAGGCTGAGTGGACCTCAACCCCTTTTACCGGAGATTCGACTTCCTCCTTCCGTTGGAATCGAACTCCGGCCGTGAGCAGAGCTTTGGCTGTGTTACCGCTGCTTACCACTCTGCACCACGGAGGGTCTTAGGCCCACTTTATTACTGAAAAAGAGGCATCTCTGTCAAGATTTTTAAAACATCTAAAATAATTTTTAGTTTTGCAAATATAACCAAATAAAAAAACACTATCAGCTCACATTAACAATAAAAATAACCTATCAATCCTAACTTAAACATAAGCAGTCCATATGTCCAAACAGATATCCAAATAAGATTGGGGATTGTGAGATTTGCAAACGTAGAAAAAGCAGTGAGATCTTTTGACCACTGAGTAGTAGATGGCGGGTGCTTATCCTTCCAGCCTTGAAATACAAATTTCTTTGCAGCCAGACTCACAGGATCCCCTTGCTAATATTCACATTTATTTAAATGCAGTCAATCAAGAGAAAAAGGTCCCTTCAACTAAAGACTCTCTAACTGATCAACTGCCCTAGACAATTAATTTTAAGAAAATACAAATGTAGGCATGTGGGGGCAGGAATTAACATCAAATTGCTTTAACAATCAGCCCCTCTTCCCAGGAAACTCTGGGAACTGTAGCATCTGTTGAGAGGGATATATCTCCCAGTCCCAGCACCCTTTGAAAATGACAGTTTTCTTTGGGGGAAGCCATGACTGCTTAAAGTGGTATAATACTGCTTTAAATGTATAGAGCAGATGAGACCTGGGTTAAATAAAGAAACATGGTGAAGAGCCTGTTTCACAGTGAAAGATGGAAACCTAGGAAAACCTAGGAAGCTGCCCTACATTGAATCAGACCATCAGTCCACCTAGCTCATTATTGTCTACAATGACTGGCAACAGCCCTTCAAAGTTTCACACAGAGAATCTGTCCCAGCTAGGGATGGAAGGATCTGTCAGTTTCGGTTCTCAGTTTCTAATTCTTCCAATTTTAAATTCCGTTCTCCACATTTTTGAAGCAATTTGCGATTTTAAAAAAATCATGACAATTCTCCACTGTTTTAGTGAGAATTTCTCCTACCAAACACATTTTTTTGCAAGCAATTGTGACTAATGTACACACTGTTGCAAGCAGTTTTCTCATAACGTTGCATGTTATTTTCATTAACATGCATTTTGCATGTTATTTTCACTCGTATGTTCATTTTTATATATACTTCCCTCTATGTGTTTTTGCAAGCATTGCTCAGTTGGAGAACGACATCACGAAATTCGGATAAGTGCAGATTTTGAAGGATGCCTGTTCTTTGGCTCCCATGTTGTTTCAGAAAGTGCAGATTTGATAAATTCATCTTTAAATATGAACTGAATCGGATTTCTCCCCCACCCCTAGTCCTAGCCCCATGTGGAGATCCCAGGGATTGAACCTGGAATCTTCTGCATGTAAAGCAGATGCTCCACCACTGAGCTACAGCCCTTCTCTTTAATGTGATGCATTCATACGCATATATGAACAACCTTCTGGATCAGAAGAAAGCCCTTTCTAGTCCAGCATACTGTTTCCCAGTAGTAGCGGTTAACCAGCAGTAGCGGCCACCCTGGAGGGGTGGCGCTGCATACCTGTGCTCCCATCGGTGGAGTTCCTGCTGCTTTGTGGGAGGGAGAAGGAGAGAGATGAGGCAGTAGGGACACTGATGATGTGCCAGCACACCAGCAATAGTGCTGGATTGGCTCATCCACTGCTGTTTCACCCCTCAACCGGATTTAGGAGAAATTCATTTCGGTTTGTGTTTTAAGGCAAACCCACCTAATTTGCAGTTTCTGAGCCAACATGTGAATGTAAATGTAGCTGTCCTTCCAAATTTGCATTTCTCTTCATTTTGTGATGCAGTTCATCATCCCCAAAAGGCCAACAAAAATGTATATAAGGGGGAAGCATGCATGCATATTAGTGAAAGTCATGAGCAGAAATGCATTATATTAAGGAAATGGTTTTCAAAAATGTGCATATTAGGAAAATTGCATACAATGATCTGTATATTAGGAGAAATTTGCACCATAATGCTGATGAATTTCATGACAACTTTGAACAACAACAACAACAACAATCTGATACAGAAATGGGGCAAATTAAACATGACTGGAACAAACTGAGAACCTGAAACTGGCAGATTCTTCCACCCCTACTTCTGTGTAGACATGTACAAGATTGCATTGTTACTCTTAAAGAAAGTGAGCTTAGGATTTCAGCCCAAGAATCACAGACTGCTCATTTAATTATATTTTGAGCTCTAGCACACTGTGACAAAAGTTTGCTTTTTTAAAAAAAAAGCCCAAACAGACTCCTTTATTCCCAGCACTTTGCCATTATAGGCCACATTTTAGTGGATTGGTCTCTTGATGCTTACTTTCTATTTTCTTGATTCTCATTTCCCATGGAATAAAGATGACCATAAAGTTATATGCGAGCCGAACAAATTTTCGCCACAGCTAGGGAAAACACACAAACACACACACATTAAAAACAAGTTTATTTCATGTGCAAGAAAGACCTCTGTCCATGTAAGGAATTGCTTACAACTCTTAGACCACTTTTCAGCCCTAGCAAAGGTAGTTTGTTACCTTCCCAAAGTAGTTTACAGTGGTGAACGATATCACTGGCCCAGCAATCCTGTGGTCCCTGGGAGGGTGTCATGGGGGCCAGTCTTCATCTCCCTCTTTGAATATGGAGAGAGAGGTCTGCCCTCAGAGAGGGAGACTCAGTTTCTAGATCATAAGAACATAAGAAGAACCTGGTGGATCAGGCCAGTGGCCCATCTAGTCCCTCTGTCTACCTCTATGGAAACATTTTGCTTATGGAGTAATTCCCCAATTCATATTGAACAGTGCTTTAGGTGACGTTTCTGTGACATGTTGCATGTGACCTTTTCACTCCTTAGCAAGGCACTTTTAAATAACCACTGTGTGTCTAAATGGCCACCCAATCGACAGAAATAGACAGACACATACAATTTAATCAATGAATGACAAACACACATTCAGATTGGAAGCCACTGAAACACTGACTAAAGGTATGGAATTTTAGTGAAATTGAATAGAGACAGGAGAATATAGGGGCACGTTATGCAACCATTCTTTGGGCTATTACAAACCATCAGTCTTTCTGAAAAGCTGCTTAACAAAATCTCTGTCCTTGTACACTGTGATATCCGGTTCGCTGCGTCTCCATTCTTTTTTATTAAGAATTCTGCTATAGCAGGGCGTAGATCATAAGTAGCAGTTTTTAATTTCATTTTGGTTTTTGTTTTAAGTGTTTACTGGTGAGTGGACTGGCTAGGAAGAATTTTGCTAGGCTAGTAACTTGTGTACATGCATTTGCAAGGCCACATTCCCTCCCTGTTGTTGTTTGTTTAGTCTGAACCACTTTCACCTCAATCCAAATGTCGGGGCTTGTGCTTGGTGGAGGGGCTTCCATGTGCTAGCCATTTGAATAATAATAAGAAAGGGGCACCCACTAGCAATTCTTTAAAAAACGCCCTGCTCCATGGTTAGGTACGTGTTGTGAAAGCAGTAATACCAGCATGCCTATTATGTGCAAGCCTCCAGACTGTCACTGTTTTATGGGAGGTTATTTTCCTTTCAAGACAGATTTTTGTTAATTCATGAGCAATCAATGCAGTGGTCAAAGCTAATTAATTTTACGGGGCTTCTGAGGCTTTATTGCTGTAACTGGAATTTTTTAATTAAACAAAGAATTAGCAGATGGTACAGACTTCATCGTAGAGTCCAGATCAATCAGTGAGCGGTGCTTATAGGACTTAGAAAGGTTTGCATGTGATATATTGTACAGCAAGGATAGAGAATCTGTGGCCCTCCAGATTGCTGGAGTATCCTACCTTCCCTGACCATTGGCCATGCTGGCTGAGGCTGATGGGAGTTGGAGTCCAACAACATCTGGAGGGCCACAGGTTGGCCATCCCCTCAGTTCAGGAGAGTAAATTAGACATGGCCATCAAATGTATAGCCTCCCTGCAAATGAATCGGAATAAATGCTCAATAAACAGCTATTGTTGTATAACCTCCCTGCAAACAAGTCAGGATGCATCTACTACATATTTTTGGAAATTAGTTTTAAATAGTTTTGGAAAGTGTCAAAACCAGATTTTGCATGATGGTTCCTGAGATGGAGGAGCAATTTTTTTGTCTATGCTTATATACCATTGGACATCATTTTGAATTGTGATGGCACACTGAACCTTTCAAAGCTGCATTGATTTTAATCACTGATTTAAAAACAGCACCAATTTTTTTTTTTTTGGCTTTTTAGAATTACCAATTCCACAAGTGCTCAATAAATAAGCCAGCTCAAAATGACCATAGCCAAACGTACTGGAAATCTTATATAATGCATGATTTGGAAAGCTTCCCTTGTTGAATTTCTGCCTGACACAGTTGACAAAGGCATAAAAGCCCTGCCAGAAAAATTCATGGGCAACCTGTAGATTGCTGCCCACTTCTTCATTTAAATAATGATCATGACCTGGAAATATTTCCTTCTGCAAATGGAAATCATCAATCATTTTCATGAACCGTGAGCTCTGGAGCTTGTAATGAAAAGCAGACCAACCTCTGCTCCGGCAGCCTGGTAGCCTCTTGTCCGAGTCAGCCGACCTTCATACTTCAAGACAATCTCTTTAGCTTGTCTGCCAAGGAAGACAAGAGCTTCATTCCATGCGACCAAAATCTCATTACATCCTAAACCCCTGCCATCTCTCCTCTCATAAATAACATCTAACAAACTTGCCAAGTAGTGTGAATTACTGCTGCAAAATGTAGCCAGCCTTGTGGGCCTTCTCCTGCCTCTCTTTACTTAAAAGAAATGGGAGCATTGCTACAATTCAAAATCCACTCAGTGTTTCCCCTTAAAGCAGCTGATGGAAACCTTTGGCCCTCCAGATGTTGCTGAACTGCAACTCCCATAATCTCTAGAGCAGCCTTTCCCAACCAGTGTGCCTCCAGATGTTGTTGGACCACAACTCCCATCAGCCTCAGCCAGCATTGCCAATAGCCAGGAAAGGTGGGAATTGTGGTCCAACAACATCTGGAGGCACCCTGGTTGGGAAAGGCTGCTGTAGACATTAGCCTTGCTTGCTGGGGCTGATGGGAGTTGTAGTTCATCAATATCTGGAGGCCCAAAGGTTCCCCATACTGTCCTTAAACCAGACTGGCGGATCCGATATCAGTGGGACAGTGAATCCACTCCTGGTTTTAGTCTGAACTTCCAAGGAACTTTCAAGGTGCCTAAGGTGCGCAGGATTTCATAAAGAAGTTACGGGACATGCACTGATGGGAACGAAGCAGTATGTCTTTCCCAAAACTGTTGCATGTATTGCAGTACTGGAAGTGGGATTGCACATAACCACCCGGGTACCATTATCAGTACAAATCATAAATGCAAAATAAAAAAGACATTTGGAGGAACCCTCAATATTGTCTGCAATGACAAGGTAAATTTGGTTCATCAGGGTCAGTACTTTCTACATTGAGTGATAGAGGCTCTCTAGGATTTCAGGCAGAGAATATTTTTATACTGACCTGGAGATGCCAGAGATTGAATTTAGGACCTTCTGCATGCAAAACTGATGCTCTACCACTGAGCTACGGCTACCGTATTTTTTTTTTTTTTAGATTTATATACCACCCGACTAGCGATAGCTCTCTGGGTGGTGAACATAAAATAGCATAAAAATACAATAAATAACAGAATAATGGTAGTAATACAATCAAAAATCAAGTACAATAACATTTTTAAAATAAATCAGTTTAGCTTAAAATGCTTTGGAGAATAGGAAGGTTTTGTCCTGGCGCCAAAAAGAGAGCAAAGTCGGCGCCAGGCGTACTTCCTCGGGGAGACTGTTCCATAGTTCGGGGGCCACCACTGAGAAGGCCCTAGATCTCGTCACCACCCTCCGGGCCTCCCTATGAGTTGGAACCCGGAGGAGGGCCTTCGTAGCAGAACGTAGTGTACGGGCCGGTTCATATCGGAAGAGGCGTTCCGCCAGGTATCGTGGTCCCGCACCGTATAAGGCTTTATAGGTCAATACCAACACTTTGAATCTGGCCTGGAAACATATTGGCAACCAGTATTTCCATTACCTTAGTGCCCTTAGTTTTTGCCTCATAGGCCAGGGTCTGCAACGGATGTTGGCCATGATCTCCTTCTGAAACTGTATGTTCTGGAAGATCTGTTCTGGGTCATTGCTGTCAACCTTCTCATCCCCATTATCTTCATCCGAGTTGCTAGATATGTCCAGGATTCCCATGGAGAACACACACAGAAAGGTGAGCAGGCATCACAGGGATTTTTCAACCAAAAACAATGGTTGTACCCAGTGCTAGTCCTACTCAGAGCAGACACATTGAAGTTAATGAACAGAACTACCTTAGGTTCGTTCATTTCAATAGGTTTGCTCTGAGTAGGACTAGGATTGAACACAAACCCAATATGTAGCATGAGTACAATATACTTGCTGGGCGGTATTCAACTACCGTTCACTTGGAGTAAACCCATTGAAATTAATGGATCTAAGTTAGTCATGACCATTAATTTCAGTAGGTCTGGTCTGAGTAAAAGTTAGCTGAATGCAACCTGTCACATCAATGCAGACAATCTGTAAAAGCCCATCATGCAAACAGCCGATGGACTATTTGTATTCTTGTGACTCTGGTACCAAATTTAATCCACCTCTTCTTACTGCTCCTGCATTTTTAACAGCAAACTGACACAGAAATCAGTAACACATGTCCACTCAGAAGCGAATCCTACCGAGTTCAATGGGGCTGACTTTCAGATAGGGATGGGTGAGAAATTCAATTCAGTTTGCATTTAAAGTTGCATTGATCAAATTCACACTTTCTGAAATGATATGAGAACTGAAATACAGCCATCCTTCGAAATTCACTTACCTTAATTTTGCAATACAGTTCTCCAATCAATGTTTACAAAAATGCATATATTAGAGGGAAATATATACATTAGTCAAAACAGCAAACAAAAATGTGTTTAGTAGGAAAAAATGCACTAAGATGCTGAGGAATTTTCATGAGGAATTGAAAAACTTTTTTTTTGCAAACTGCTGCAGAACTGAATTTAAGACTGGAAAAATAAGAAACTGAAAGACCAAAAACTGACACATCTTTCCATCCCTAAATGTGAATTTTACCTTTGTATAGTAGGCACAATCTGTATCAGGCCCCATCTTGTAGCTGTTTATTTTTTAAAAATCCACACAACTGCCAATTGCATGAATAATGCCAGCTCTGATTTAGTCCTAAATTGTATCAGAATTATATTCTCCTGAGGGATGTTGGAGAATTCTGACAAAAACAGAAAAGGAAGAGGAAATTGCTGCTGTTCGCATGTTCATCTGTGGTCAGGAACAAAAATTAATCAAGTGAATACAATTGGTATTTGTTCACATCATTGTTGTTTTTTAAGTGATGACAATTGACATTGAAATGAAAGAAAGTTATGTAAGTTACGTAAATAGTTACAGAACTTGCATAACATTAAACAGCAAACAGTGAGAAGAAGAATATAGAATTTGGTGGAAACTGAACTGCAGTAGAATGGAAACAGCACTGATTGTGACAAACACTGGTCAGAATGCAAATCACTTGTGCACATGCACACACACACTTGGCATGCATGATCCCACAACAAGCAGGTCAGGGATCTGGGCAATACTACTTTGTTAGGGATAGGAACTCTGTCGCCCTCTAGATTTTGCTGGAACCCACCTCCCATCAACCCCAGCCAACATGACCAATAGTCAGGTATGGTGGGAGTTGTAGTCCAACAATGTTTGGATGGTCACAGATTCCTCAAAATGTAAAATGAGCATAAATACCTGCCTATATGTCTTTCAGACTTCAAGGCTTGATCAAGGCATTATATTTTTAGACACATAATTCATAGAATCATAGAACAGTAGAGTTGGAAGGGGCCTACAAGGCCATCGAGTCCAACCCCCTGCTCAATGCAGGAATCCAAATTAAAGGATACCTGACAGGTGGCTGACTGTCCAGTTACCTCTTGAATGCCTCCAATTCTATAAGACTAAAGTGGTGTATCTGCATTTTCAGTTACATGCATTTGCTGCACATTTAATTGCAGTTCTGCATCTCCGTCCATCTAAACTGCACTGACAACAAAAATGCTCATTTTTAGAAATGTGTGTGTGTGTAAATAACCAATGAATAAATGGCTCTAGACCATCTAATTCCCACAACTATGAATAAAGGTTTCTGTAAGTGGATCCTGTGCATGTTTAACCAGAGATAGGTACTACAATTGGATTTACTCCCAAGAAAATATGCATATGATGACTGCAGCCTTAAGGTTTATCCAATGCTAGTCCCACTCAGAGTAGACCCACTGAAATTAATGAATATGACTAACTTAGGTCCATTAATTTCAATGTGTCCTCTTTGAGTAAACTTTAGTTGGTTGTAACCTTTAGTTTTAAAACAGCAATATTATGACTCTGTCACTTAAGCTCAATCCTATACGATGCTTACTTGGGATTAAGCACTACTGAACTCAATAGGGCTGAATTTACTGAGTTGATATGTAAAGGACTACACTCCGGGGGAAGTAGTATACCACCAAATATGTCCCTGAAGTTTTTAATCAAGACTCGTTGTTAAGTTAAAATGATTTCCTGATGCAAACAATGTATTTGTTGACTCTAGACAGCATCTAGAGGGGTGTGTGTGTGTGTGTGTGTGTGTGTGTGTGTGTGTGAGAGAGAGAGAGAGAGAGAGAGAGAGAGAGAGAGAGAGAAGGATAAACCTTGGGACAAGCAAATACAAATGAGGGCAATGCTCCTGTACTTGTAATGGTTGCATAGAAAAGGGAATTTTTGGCAGGTGAACCTTGTCATGCAAGGATGAGAGAAGTGGCCCCTAATTAAATTCCCTCTCTTAGGGCACCTCCAGATCGTCACTATTTTATGGGAGAGATTCAAGCACATACTGTAGCTTTAGGCTTGTGCAACTGAAGCGGGTTAAAGTGCTCCATCACCCTAACACAACAAATTCACTTAAAAAAAAAAGAATCAGACTTTTTGCAGTTTGGAAAGTGACAGGGAAATGCATTGCAAAGTGTGGGATGAATAAACAACTAAGAGGGAATGCATAACAACCCTGCAAGCAAATCAGAATGAATGCAGGACAAACGCTCATTGTGGTATAATTACCCAGTCAACAGTGATGCTGAATAAAGATGGAATATAATCTAATCCCTGTACAATCTTTATGCAAGCAAATCAGGATGAATGCTCAATAAACAGGTCATTTGGAGGAGCCCTTATGCAACTCTGCAAAGGTACAAGATCCCTGGAGCCATTCTTTGCTTTTGGATCCCCTAAGACTTTCTATCCTGTCCACAGGACACAGAACCGACATCAATCTCTCACCTGTGGGGCGGCTCCTGGTAGGTGTAGATGCTGGCATGGCGCTTTACTGTTTTCAGCCTCTTGCAGGACTTTGCGTTTTTCTTTGCTGAAAAGCCACCTCCAGACGACATCTCAGGAGTTCCTGGATGTTTCAGAACAGAGGGTTTTCAAAGGCAGCAGCAACAATCAGATCTTGAGAATGTGGGGGGAGACTGTTGGGTACTACTAGGTATCTCAAAGACAGAGCCGGAAGCTGGTGGATGTTGAAGTGGACTCTCTTCTTTCTCCTCTTGCCTGCATCTGGCACTCCTAAACTCTGGGAAAGACCAGAAAGCTGGAAACACAGACATCATCTTAAAGGCACAGTACACTAGAGACTGCAGCACAGTGTCAGCGATGCTTCATCTCCTCCTAAATGTCCAGGGTTAAGGAAGGAATCGGTTCTAGGAGAGCAGTTGCGGTGCTCCTAGTCTCTTGCAGGAAAGAAAGAAAAGAGTCTTGTAGCACTGTAAAGCCAAACACATTTATCGAGGCATGAGCTTAACTACAGAAGAGCCTACTTCATTGGGTGCATGAAAAAAACACCAATAATCAAACCATGCAGACTGCTCCGGGCACCAGAAATAAATATAATCCTGAGCCAAGAAAGACTACAATTGCCATTTTAAAAGTGTAATGTTGTACCATTTGCATTTCAAATGTGTAACCAGTAGTTTCTAAAACTGTGTTCTGTGGAAACCTGGTGTCATGGCAGGCATCAAGGGTTGGCATCACTGGGAAACTGCAAAGGGTCCAGAATACGTGCAGGGGCCCCACTACTGGTTCTTGGAGTTTTTTGGCCCTGATGTTCCTCTTCACCTGCCCTCTCAGACCATGCAAGCGGTGGCCAGAGTGAGGAGATGGAGCAGCATCCTTCATTTGCCTTTGTGCCCTCCCTCAGGATTAGAGGCAGGGAACCCTTTTCAGCCTGAAAGCCTCATTCCTTTCTGGGCAACCTTCTGGGAGACACATGTCAGTACTGGGCAGAGCCAGAAGCAAAGTGCACAGAGCAACACATTTTTGCACTCAGCTGTGTTTCAGTTAGCCATGCCCATTCATTTCAACAGGTCTACTCTAAGTATGAATGGGGGAAATTTGATTCAGCTCTCATTGAAAGGCAAACCTGCCTAATTCACACTTTCTGAAACAATACTTAGTGCCAGTGTTGCCCTTGTAGAACTCAGCAGGGAGGTGATGGGGGCAAAAGTAGAATTAGTTTGTTCCACTGGTCATTAGTTTTGGCTCCACCTATTGTTGGCCTCCCAGCCTTTCGCCCTTCCAGTCCCAATTACATCACCGGTACAGCTCACCTATTTTGTAAATTCCCTCCCCTTAAATATTTGCTGGGAAAAACAGAAGGGAGTAGAAAAAGAGGAAGGCCAAACAAGAGATGGATTTATTCCATAAAGGAAGCCACAGACCTGAACTTACAAGATCTGAACAGGGCGGTTCACGACAGATGCTATTAGAGGCTGCTGATTCATAGGGTCTCCATAAGTCATGATCAACTTGAAGGCACATAACAACAAATATTTGAGAGGTGCTGTCTCTGTTGTCTTTTCAGCACCTACCGAAGACCTTCCTGTCTGAACAAGCCTTTTAAGTAAAAACTTTATCCCAGTCTGCTTCTGAGTTGGAATTGTGTTTTAAGATGTTTTAAATAAATTGTTCTTAGTGCTTTATCATCTATTTTCTGCCTTGGGCTCGTTTTGG
This sequence comes from Rhineura floridana, assembly GCF_030035675.1. Lineage (NCBI taxonomy): Eukaryota > Metazoa > Chordata > Lepidosauria > Squamata > Rhineuridae > Rhineura > Rhineura floridana. The sequence continues at coordinate 14,747,888 of NC_084493.1, read as the reverse complement.
AAGAAAGGTCAGGATGTCAATTTAATTAATAACAATGATAATGATAAATACATAGGCAAGCAAACTATTTTTGAGGGATTTTGCTAGTTTTCAGAATGGAGATTATTTTTGCTGCCTTAAAGTTGCTCCATGAACTATTGGCGTGAGGCTTCATCTGCATAAATCAGACACCCAAGGCCTTTGCACATTTTATTCCTCTCTTCTCGCAAGATGGAACATTAAGTTCTCTCCATTAGATTTGTTGCTGAGTGCAGCTTGCTTTTGTTCACACTCCCAGCTAATCTACTGTGTCATTGTTAGCTGAAAAATGTCCTCTTCAAATAGCCATAGTTAAATGATGTATGCATTCCGGCAACCCAAATGCAAATGGTTTTACTACTCTGTGGTTTAACTACCATCCTTATGTTACTTAATCTGTTTTGTCATTCCTTTGTAGCCATTCTCCATCTTTTAAATAATGTTCTCTCCCATGGCTAAGAAGCAGATGCTTTTAAAAGTGTTTTAAGACTTGTTTACCCATTACAATGAGCACAGCTACAAGCCATCTCTACACATGTAAAAATGGTGGTGTGAAACATAGGAATAGGTGAATACATCAATTTCAGTTTCTCTCCTTTTCCAGTCTTAAGTTCAGCTCTCCACATTGCCACATCAGTTTACAATTCTCCCCCGCCCCAGTCCTCATGAAAATTCATCAGCATGTTAGTGTGAATTTCTCCTAATAAATGTGTTTTTGTATGCAATTTAATAGACACATTTTTGCTCAAGAATTGTGTGCACAGGCTGTGCATGATACACTGTGAATAACTGTACGAGTGTACAACTCAACTGTTTGTGAACACATTGTACACTCACTGAATGTAAGCGGTAAACACCCCTCATGCATATTCATGTATTCATTGCATGTGCTGAAGTGGAAATTACTTAAACTGCAACCCATCACTTTCTCTTAGGCCCCATAATTTCCTGCAGCTCAGCATGAATAGATGAACCTGACCACATATTATTTTTCTTCCCTTCCTCTATTGCCTTCCTTGTGTCTACTTGTAAGCTGTTTGAGGCAGGGACCTACAATTCATTGTTAAGCATCAACTCAATAAATCCAGTATTTCACACCAGACATAGGCTAATTTCAGTCTCATGTGGTCTATCTTCTTCTTGCTGTTATTTTACCAGAATCCCTGTGACCCACATATATATTTTCCATTTACAAAGCAAGAGACTGCACAGTTAGCTAGCAATGTCTTTAAGGCAAAACTAATCTGTATGAAGTGGAGATGGAAGAGAAATTCATTTCTTTCGTATTTTAAAAAGAACCCACCCAATTTGCCATTCCTGGACTTGTATGTGGACCGTATCAATTGAATCAGAGACTTTTCTGAATTTTATGGTACAGTTCTAGTTAAAAAAATGCATATTCTGCACACAGGGAACGTGCATACAAATGTAGACGTTAGGGACAGAATGCATACGAACTACATACTTAGGGGAAAGTGCATACTATTTAAATACAATTTTTAATGTTTTTTTAAAAAAACCTCCCAAACCAAGACAGAACAAGCATGATCAAATGCATGCCAAAATGACACAGAATGGAAATAGGTTGATTTGTCCATCCTTGATATAAAGTGATCCTGACTTTGCCCTCTTAAGGTTTTATAAAGTACCTTGCTGGATCAGGTCAGGATCCTTAGTCCTCCAGTCCAGCATTCTTTATCAAAATCGGTGCTTGAATTGGGGGTTAGAGGAACGCAGGCCTCTTACCTTTTGGACACTCCCCCCGTACTGTTTTTAGAAGGCCAGAGGGGAATGTACTATGCTGATCAAAAGCCCATGGCATTTTACAGGTGCTTGAGGATTACTTAGTCAGGTCAGGCCTGGCGTCAGAGGTCAGCTGAATTGGGCACTTCCCATCCTCATCACTTGGAAGCAAGCAGCATTATGTTCAGTGGGGCTTACTCCCAGGTAAGGTGGCCAGAACAGTGCAGTCTTAATCGACTACTCCTGTAGGTTTTTGTGTATGTATCTGAGCTAGGATGTGGGCCCGTTGGAAGGCTGTAGGTGTTGTTGTTGTTGATGATGATGATAATAATAATTGTTATTTAAGTTCTAGCTAGTTGCTGATATTCATTAAATGTTGCTGATTTTATGTATGTAGTACAGACAGACAGAGAGAGAGATGTGCAGCCTCATACCTGGCATCGCTCTGGAATTCTAAGAAATTTTCTGGGCCCAATTCAAGGTGTTGGTTCTGACCTTTAAAACCCTGTACGGTTTCGGCCCAGTCTATCTGAAGGAGCGCCTCCAACATCATCAGAGATGCCGCTCAACAAGATCAGCCTCAAAAGGCCTTCTCTCTATCCCACCAGTTAAAACAGCTAGACTGGTGAGAACTAGGGAGAGGGCTTTTTCAATTGTGGCCCCCACTTTGTGGAATTCCCTCCCAAATGATCTCCGCCATGCCGCCTCTATGATGAGCTTCCGCCAGGCCTTGAAGACCTGGCTCTTCAGGCAGGCTTTTGGGGTGGGCTAGATTTTATTATTATTGTTGAGATTTTTAATGTTTTAATATATTTGTATGTTTTTATTTTGTACGTCGCCCAGAGTGGCTGGACAGCCAGCCAGATGGGCGACTAATAAATTTAATAAATAAATACATAAAAACTAAAACAAAAACAGTGCAGTTTTGAAATCATCGGTTAAGAGCAGCGCAGTTTGAAAAAGTTCATTCCACCATCTTGACTCAAAATGGTGTCCAATTGCAGCCAGACAAATGAAACCTTCCTTGATCTCAGGAACCATCATGCAAAGTTTGGTTATGATATCTTAAGAGGTGTCTAAATGTACAGCGAACAGACAACTATAAACCCACACCCACAATAATACACACACACCAGAGCTTGGAAAAGTTACTTTTTTGAACTACAACTCCTATCAGCCCCAGCCAGCATGGCCACTGGATTGGGCTGATGGGAGTTGTAGTTCAAAAAAGTAACTTTTCCAAGCTCTGACACACACACACACACACACATACACACACACACACACATATAGTCATTCCATATCACAACAATATATATACTCCTATACTGATCTTTTTTTAATTGTTAGCTTGAAAAAGGAAAGTGAGATATAATGTACAGTAAACAAATTTGATCATTCATCTCTCCCTGCCCCTCTCCCATCACTGCCTCTGAGTTACAACCTTACAAAATTGCCTGGCTGGCAAAATTGCCAATCAGGCCACAGATGCAATTCAAGCACAAGCAAGCCACCAAATGTCACAGATATATCAGCTCTGAAACACGCCCCTCATTCTCTCCATTACAAGGCTTATCTCAAGTTTCCAGCTGGAGTGAATTGGAACGGCACAGGAGCCAATGAAATTCTGCTTTGCTCATAAACTGAAGCCAGGCTGCTTGATTTCCCCTTTTTCATGGTGGTGCTAGATAAACCTCTCATCCGATGATTTAATGACAATAAAATGGAGATCCCTCATGAGCAATTAGATTGGCTGATGGGCCAGTCTAGTTTCAAGCACCAGATAATAGTCCTGAGCACCTAGGAATGGGCAGATCTGCCTTTTACTGATCCATGCCACTTTCACATGCTTTTACCCATAATTCCATCCTGTTCCATTTCCACATCAATCTGCAAATTAAAAGCATATGTAAACCTGTATTTAAATGTGTTATTTTATCACAAAATAGTATTTAAATGCATTTTCCCTCTCAAAATAATGTTTAAAGACATATTTTTAGATGATTAAACTACCAAGAACTGCATCGCAACAGTCAGAGAAATGTGAAATCTAGCAGACAGCCAAATTCCAACCCACACACTTGTCTTGGAAGTGTGGATCAGGTCATTACATTCTGGAATTCACAAAGACCAAATTCCTTACAATCCAATGAGCACCATCCCAGGTCTGTCATTTCATTGGCTACACTCCCAGTTGAGGTTTTAAGGAAATTAATGGAAAAATCAATCATTTCCTTATAAACAACTGAAATGTCCAGATTGTAATAATCACTCTCAACCCTCTATCTTTCCATGGATACAGCTCTGTATTATATTTGTGTATTATATAAGAATATTCTAAATGACAGTGTGATGTAAGTGGATGTTAATTTCACATATACACTCATGGGGTCTGAATTGGTGGTGACTAACCAGTAACGAGACCTTGAGGTCGCAGTGGGTATCTCGATAAAGTTGTCGACCCAGTGAGTGGAGGCTGTGAAAAAGGCAAATTCCATGGTAAGGATAATTAGGAAAGGTACCAAAAATAAAGGTGCTGATACCATAATGCCATTATATAAATTTATGGGGCAGCCACATCTGGAATGCTGTGTAAAGTTCTGGTCACCTCACCTCAAAAAGGATATTGTAGAGCTGAGAAAGATTCAGAAAAGGACAACCAAAATGATCAAGGGGATGGAGCAACTCCCCAAGGAAGAAAGGTTGCAGCATTCAGGGCTTTTTAGTTTAGAGAAAAGGCAAGTAAGAGGTGACATGATGAAAGTGTATAAAATTATGCATGGCATGGAAAGAAAGTGGATAGAGAAAAGTTTTTCTCCCTCTCTCATAACACGAGAACTTGTGGACACCCAATGAAGCTGACTGTTGGAAGATTCAGGACAGATAAAAGAAAAAACTTCTTCACACTGTGCATAGTTAAACTATGGAACTGGTTCCCACAAGAGGCAGTGATGGCTACTAACTTGGATGAGTTTAAAAGAGGATTAGGCAAATTCACAGAGGATCAGTCTATCAATGGCTACTAGCCATGATGGCTATGCTGTGCCTCCATAGTCAGAGGCAGTATGGTTCTGAATAATGTTGAGGGCTTCCTATGGGCATTTGGTTGGCCACTGTGTGAACAGGATGCTGGACTTAGATAGGCCACTAGCCTGATCCAGCAGGGCTCTTCTGATGTTCTTAACTTACCTTCATTTCCATGTATACCTTCTTGTAAATAATTCATGTGCCTGCTTCCTCCTTTTCATTTTTTAATGCTTTCTTGGTTCATTACACTTGTGAACATTTTAAAATTGCTTTGTACTTTTATTTATGATGATGGAATACCTTAAGTTTGTACCCCTTAATTATTTATTCATGTGCTATGAAAATTACAATAAAATATTCTTTTTTAAAAAAATGTCTACAACAGAGGATGGGGAAGCTCTGGCCCTCCAAATGTTGTTGGAATCCAGCTCTCACTAGCCCCAGCTAGCATGTCCAAGGGTCAGGTATAATAGGAGATGTCCAAGCACACCTGGAGGACCAGAGCTTCCCCACCCCTGGCCTAGAACTTTGTCACTGAGCCCAAGTGCCTGTGTGGATTTAAGTATCTATGAACTGTTAGCATCAGAAATGTATAAATTGGGGGGGAAACCAGTAAATGTCAAACTCAGAATCTTTTACTTACAACGAGCACCTTTCTGCCATAAATAAAAATTTCCTTAAATTACCCTTTATCCACTTTAAGCATCTTGCCATGCTCGCAGTCATAGTAGCTTAAGCGGGGACTATTTTTCAAGACCACTAAGGTATGATATAGCCCTCTGCAGAGACAAGATATCCTGTATAATTGCATTAGCAGGGCCCTTTGGAGCTGTCCAAGGTCCTGTCTGCTGGATTGGACTCTGAACTGACTCTACTGGCTGATTCCATGAGCTCCACGTGCCTACGGAATTGGACATTGGCTTGCTGGGACACATGAAGTCCCACTTTCTAAGATCTCAGACTAACATCAAACAATACCGCCTTCCATATGTGACTCCAGTCAGACTGTCTTTTCAAGTCCTTTTGAATGTGGGCTGGATGTCACAAATACATTAATTTCACCAGGGACTTTTCTGAAAGCATATTAATTTGATTATTTTGCATCTAACCTGAATCACTGCAAGCCAGGCGCAGGATGCAGTTGAAATGCAGAAGGTATATATTTGGAATACTGTAATGGAATTGGCAGAAATACAGGAAATTTGGTGGTTGACAAAAGCAGCCCACCGAAGTTCCCAGCATCAATCCCCTCATGAATGACAGGAGGCTCTATGATTTGGTAGGGATATGCAAGGAAATGTTTTTCATATCATTACTCCATTCATTTCCCTCATTAAAAGAAAGCCAATCAGTTTTGTTACATATGCATTTAGTTTTCATTAATTATGTTACTCGCTGAGATTAATTTGATTCATCACATTAGTCATAATCTGTAGTTCATAAGACACTGAATTCAATGGTCTGCTCTGACTTATGTTGGGTATCACCCATTATCTCCTCTTCTCTCTTTAAACAATTTGTTTTACCTCCTCTTATGGTAATTAGGGAGGTCATGTGTCCAACTTTACAGAGGAGAGTTCTCTATTTGAAGGGCTGTTTGGTTCAAGTGTGTGGTTTAAAAATCATGAATCATAAAAAGGGAGAGCAGAGGCCTTGGAGTTGCTCATCAACAGTTAGCAGCACCTAGACCAGTGATTCTCAAATGGTGCACCCAGGCACACTGGTGTGCCCTAAGAGGTGGCTAGGTGTGCCTCAAATATTATGAAAGTATATTTTAAAAATGAGAAGAAACCCATTTGTATAGGGTAAGTAATAGTTGTCTATAGTTTAAGTTATTTTTATTCATAGTTTAAAATATATTATTTTTAATTTTGTACACTAAGTGCGCCAGAAAATTTGTATATGTTTTACAGTGCGCCGTGAACCAAAAACGTTTGAGAACCACTGACCTAGACAGCAGACTAAGAAGATGTGGTGCACATCTTTTAGTACAGTGGGGTCAGACTTGCCCTTCTTATTGTATGGCTGGATGAGCATTGTAGGAATTTTGCATTATACTTTGTTTTCAATTTAACTTTTAACGGATTTTATCTCTTTGCATTTTTATTTTGTTATTAAGTTGCTTGGAGGTATTTCTGTTTTTTCAGAAAGCAACCAACAAATGCAATTTAAAAACAATAAATAGCTCCACCCACCCAGGCTGGCCACTAGATTGCCTTGGACAGGAAGGAATAGAAAGGGCTTCTTGTACCATTTGAGCCTTGCTTGAACAACAAGGTCTTCCCTTTGCTGTGGTGTGTTCCTTATCCTTAATGATTCTTTGATCCTGAAATCTGGCTCGCTTCTTGATCTTGCCTCCTGGGTTGTCCTTCAGTCTGAACTTCCTTTCTCAGGACTGAAAACTGGCTTTGTCCCATGAGACCAGTCTCCTAGCTCACTTGAGATGGCTGCCATTGGCCCAGCCTTGACACAGGTCCAGTCCCTAGCATTTCCACTTAAAATAGATTGCATAGGAGGTGACAGGAAAGACCTCTGCTATGTATTTGGTATCATAGAATAGTAGAGTAGCCTACTATAAGGTCATTGAATCCAACCCCCTGTTCAATACGGGATTCCAGCTTAAAGCATATTCAACAGTTGGCCGTCCAGCTGCCTCTTGAATGTCTCCAGTGTTGGAGAGCCCACCACCTCCCTAGGTAATTGGTTCCTCTGTTGTACTACTCTAAAAGTTAGGACATTTTTCCTGATGTTCAACTGCATTCTGGCTTCCTGTAACTTGAGTCCATTTTTCCATGTCATAGTAGACTAGATAGACCAGTGGTGGGGAACTTTTTTTAAGTCTGAGGGCCAAATTTCCTTCTGGGCACCACATGCCAATAGTGAGCAGGGCCAGAAGCAAAAACTGGCAGAGCAACAAATGTGAATCTTGCACTGACAGCATAGACTAATTTCTCTCACACCCCTCTCTGTCCTCCATCCAGACAAGTAAGAAGCATCATTAGAGTTCAAGGGCACATTTTAGGCAGGTAAAACATGCAAGGAAGGTGCAAAGCAGGCCTAGTGAGGGGTGTGGCTTAGGATGGGGTGTGGCTTGAAAAGAGGCCAAAGGGCCAGATGAAGAGGTCTGGTGGGCCACAAGAGAGCAATGAAATCAGTTCAAGCTGCTCAATAAGTTTGTTGATAGCCCCCGGCCCCTGCAGCATATATAATTTTTTATATCCAGAAGCCATCACATTCGATCCAGGAGGGATGATAATATCCCCATCGCCAAGGCTTGATAGCAGTGAAGTTGAAATATAGATGACATGCCTCCATCCACATCCCAATAAAAGTGGAACATTACAGGAGAAAGCCTGCTAGGTCTGTGAGTGATGCTGCTGATCTAGGTTAATTCAATACAAGACATTATCTTTTTTCCTGAAATAAAACTGAAACGTGTTGGAGAGGAGAGTTTATGGTGCATAACAATAAATGTATGCAGAAGAGCTTTCATTGCTGAGCTGATAACAAGCAGTGCATGACTGACAACCTTGATATTAAAAGAGGTGATGATGGGATGACACAGGAATTTAGGAGGCTACCTTCTACTGAGTCAGACCGTTGGTCCTTCTAGCTCAGTATTATCAGCCCTGACTGGCCTTGGCCCTCCAGGGTTTCAGACAGGGGACATTCCAATCCCAACCCTACCTAGAGATGCAGATTGAACTTGGGGTCTTCTGCATGCAAAGCAGATGATCCAACACTGTTCCCCTATAGTGAAAGTACCATCCTATGCAAGGCAAATAGGAGCAGATCCATCCTATTAACCTACCCAAGTTCACTATATATATGTTTCCTATGTTTAAATCCTGTAATGGAACTCAAGGAGGCATCTATGTGGTTCCCAGGTGGTCTCTCATCCAGTAACTCCCCAGGCCCAGACTGGCTTAGCTTCAGCAAAGTAGTGACCTCATATGCCTTTTGTTCATAAATACATTGGGTGAACAAGTGTCAGAACCTACGTTAAGAGAAGTGCCTAGAACATCTGGAGGTCACCAGATCAGATTGGGGAGTGCATGCTGCAGTATGGAAATAATGGGATAGCCACAGCAACACTGAGTTGTAGTAATCCCCCTCATCCTGCAGATGGAAAGATACCAAATAATCAGCAGGGCAAAAATCCAGATGTGTAGCCATGAACAAAAATTACTGAGCCAAATCCATATTGAGCCAAGGGCAGTTTGCCCATCGTTGCACCTCTCCAGATGTCACTAAACCACAATTCCCATCAGCCCCACCCGGCATGACCAGGGTGATGGGAGTTGTAGTTCAATAATATCTGGAGGGTCAGAGTGACGGGCAAACTACCCTTGACTCAATTTGGAATTGGCTCAGTTATTTTAGGGCATGGCTGCATGACATCTGGATTTCCCCCCTGCTGATTATTTGGTATCTTTGCATCTGCAGGGGGATTACGACAGCTCAGTCCTGGGGCCATCCTAATCTTGCTGCATGTGCTCCCTGGCCCGGCCTCTGCCAGTCTGGTGCCCTCCAACACATGCTGGCTGTGGCTAATGAGAGTTATACCCCAAAATGTCTGGAGGGTACCAGCTTTGCAAAGAATGGCCTGATCCATTCCTGCCGACACAATCCTGGTGTTGGGAGACGAGTCCACAGCGATATTGAGCAAGGTAACGTGTAAGCCCCTGGTAATGAGAACTACAAAATTAATACTATTGATCCATTTCTCTTCTCAGATAAGACAATGTGATACATGAAAAGGGGTGACAGGCAATCATTGGGGTTTTCTGAAGCAATGAAATATATCAATACCTTCAGCAAATGAAATGGCTCTGTGGCTCAGGCACTGTTTGTGTTGGACAACCTTGAAATTTCCTGAGTCATGACCATTTTCCACATTCAGTTTCTAATACCCACCCTAAATCTTGCACACCGTTCTGCCTTCCATGCTTCATATCTTTTGTACTTTCCTGCCACGGAAGGATTTTCACATAAATTATACAGGAAATGGAGCAGAGATGTAACCACAGAGTCTAGTGCTACCATGGCAGAGAGACAGCAACAAACAAAAGTGACCTGAGTTTTAATCAATGTCATGCCACATGGCGCAATGGACAAAAATGGCAAAGCCTGCCCTGCTCCTTTCATGGGAGCCCTAAATTACATCATCAGCCAATCATGGGACCTTCAGGAGCTGGAAGGCAAAGGCCATTTTCAATCAGGGAAACAGAATCCTTAAAGGGGGGGCTTGGATTTCTGCTGCGTCTTCTCCTCCCCCCTTTTGAAAAAATAATTTTATTTGACACAGTTTTCTCCACTCTTTCAGAATACTAGAATTCAGGGTCACTCAATGAAATTAATAGCCGAATAATAACAACGAAACAACCCCCCTCTTTATTCTACATGTAATTTAGGGGCATATCTGCACCATACATTTAAAGCACTACTATGCCACTTGAATAGTTATGTCTTCCACACCAAATAATCCTGGGAACTGTAGTTTGTTAAGGGTGCTAAGGGTTGTTAGCTTTCTATTCCTCTCAGAGCTTCAATCCCTAGAGGAATTTAACAATCAAGCCCCTTCCAAGGGAACTCTGGAAACTGTAGCTCTGTGAAGGGAATAGGAGTCTCCAAACAACTCACAGCACCCTTATATTATCATTGTGGAAGAAGTGCACTGCCTTCAAGTCGATCACGACTTATGGCAACCCTATGAATAAGGTTTTCATGGTAAGCGGTATTCAGAGGGGGTTTACCATTGCCTCCCTCTGAGGCTGAGAGGCCGTGACTGGCCCAAGGTCACCCAGTGAGATTCATGGCTGTGTAGGGATTTGAACCCTGGTCTCCCAGATCATAGTCTGACACTCTAACCACTACACCATATCCCACCCTTCCTCTCAAAAGGAGCCCAGAGCAGCAAATAACAAAGTGATAAAACAATAAAAAATGTTTAAAACAAATCCAATACAGATGCGGACTGGGATAAAGGTCTCTGCTTAAAAAGCCGTAATCAGCTACATTCCTAACTGACCATAAGAAACAAAAGTGTATGGCAAGAAACAGAAAAGGACATGAGGATAAAGGGAGATGGGAAGGGGGTGAGAGAAGGCAACAAGGGATTGTATTGTTCTGTTGCAATCATGTTAAAAACCCTAATAAACTATAGATTTTAAAAAAGGCTCGTTGGAAGAGGAAGGTCTTCAGCAGGCATCGCAAAGGCAACAGGGACGACACCTGTCAATAATTTAATGGGAGGGAATTCCAACCCTTAACAAACTATGGTTCCCAGGATTATTTGGGGGAATGGTACCATAGTGATTTAAATGTATGATACGAATGTGGCCTAAGAGTGTGCGCGTGTGAGAGAGGGGGGGAAGTGGTGTCATCAGGGCAGGACTTTGGGGCAGAGGTCCAGGCCCCCATTCAGTAGAAATAGTAGGAGGGTCCCCAAGTGCTTCAGGACTGGCTTACCACATTTTGAAGGAAATGAAATAACATATATTATTACTATCTATCTAAGAGTATTAAGTTCAGAACCTAAAATTACCCTCCAGCACTACTAGGTGTAAGATCAGGAGCAGCGAAAGTCACTAAAAATATCAGAAGAGCCCTGCCGGATCAGGCCAGTGGCCCATCTAGTCCAGCATCCTGTTCTCACAACGGCGAACCTGATGCCCATTGGGAAGTCCAACAGCAGGACCTGAGTGCCAACTGCACACCCCTCACTGGTTGTGATTCCCAGCAACCGATATTCGGAGGCATACTGTCTCTGACATAGCCATTGTGGCTAGTAGCCACCAACAGCCTTATCCTCCATGAATTTGCCTAATCCTCTTTTAAACGCACCCAGGATGGTGGCCAACCCTGCCTCCTGTGGGAGCGAATTCCATAATTTAACTATGTGCGGTGTGAAGAAGTCCTTCCTTTTGTCTGTCCTGAATCTTCCAACATTCAGCTTCACTGGATGTCCATCAGTTCTAGTGTTATGTGAGAGGGAGAAAAACTTTTCTCTATCCACTTTCTCCATGTTGTGCATAATTTTATACACTTCTATCATGTCGCCTCTGATTTGCCTTTTTTCTACACTATTTTATTTATTTATTTATTTATTCCATTTATACCCTGCCTTTTCATCATAGAAACCCAAGACGGTTCCCAGGCAGTCTCCCATCCAGGCACTGACCACACCTGACCCTGCTTAGCTTCAGCAGGGTGCTAGCCTCATGTGCCTTCGGACCATAGCCTGGTCCCAAATGCTGCAACCTTTCCTCATAGGGGAGTCGCTCCATCCATCCCCTTGATCATTTTGGTTGCCCTTTCCTGAACTTCTCACTCACGCATGGTCTCCTGACCCTTCCCCAGCACCATGCATTCCCTGGGGCTGGCAAGTCCTCTGGCCTCAGCCTCTGAGGGAAGGGGGTTTAGCAGCACCTATGTGTTGTCCCCCCACCCCCCGAAGCTGACTTGGCAAAGGAGGCCTCTTGGCCATTGCTGGCCTACCTCGAAAACACCACAGGTGTGTGTGGGTAGTTGCCCTTCATTTCTTCTACCTCAGCTTCACAAGTAGATCCCTATGCAGGATTAAACGTCTGTGGCATTTGACAGATGCCTGGGCATGGCTTAAGTCAGGTCAGGCCTGACACCAGAGTTTGGCCAGGTTTCTCTGCAGATTGTGTAAATCTTTCACCTGTACAAAGATATCAAGCAAAGGCTGCCAGTGTCCATATTCATTCTCTCTAGTTCTCTACCACTTTAGCTGCAGAGCTACTTTAGGGCAGAGAGAACAAGAAGATAATCTGATTTTCAACACAATCAGATTTGGATTCTGTAACATGATCTAATGTGAAGCCATCGTATCAATAAGATTAACAGCATTCACCTTTCAGGAAAGGCAACAGACCCAGCAGAACAGACAACAACAGCTGGTATCCAGGAAGCCTCAAAGATATACAGCAGCTGTTGCATTTCCATAAGGGACTGAAATTGATGTCATTTTATTACAGAACGGTAGATTTCAAAATCTTCCCTATCTGTGCCAACTATGGAGAGCTGCAACACTGGCAAGGGAGGCAGCCACATTATCTGCTTCTCAAGCAACAACATTGTGGATGAACCTGGATTGGACAGGTGACCCTATCTAATTTGCACTCTCCAAAACAATGCATGAACCCAAACGTAGCCATCCTTTGAAATTTGCACTTCCCTGGATTTCGCGTTGAAGTTCTCCAACCACGTAAAGCGTACATAAGTACATACACTCGGGAAAAACATGCATAGGAATGCACATAAATAGTGAAAATGACATGCAAAAATGCATTATGTTAGGGAAGATTGCTTTGCAAAAATATATATATTAGGCACAATTGCATACAAGAATGCGGATGTTGGGAGAGATTTGCACTAAAATGCTGATGAAGTTTCATGAGTAATTTTTTGTAATAATAATAAAATTTGCAAACTGATGTGAAAATGTGGAGAACTGAATTTAAGACTGGAAAGATGAGAAATGGAGAGAAGCTGAAACTGACAGATTCGCGTCTCCCTGGCTGTGGGCCTCAAAACTGCAGAAGCAGCAACCACACTGCAAAGGTAGTATAAAATCAAACCCTAGTTTGTTGCAGCAAAGGAGGAGAGGAGTCCTGTGACACCCAAAAGACTACCTATTTTACATATCCTGCTAAAGATGATTTTTAAGTGTTATGAAAGAAAAGGCAACTATTCATTAATAATAATGAAAGAGCGGCCAATTACTCATTAATATTATATGATTGGCAATTATTAGTTGATAATAATAATTTAGTATTAATTAGGAGAGGTCCTTGTGGGATTTTCTGTCTCAGGTACCAAAATGACACTAGGCTTGTGTATTGTATGACCCTTGCCATGGAGAGGGCAAGGGAGATGAGCACAATTTGCTGCTCTGTCTTAAGCAACATGTTGTTCAATATTGGACAGTCCCTTCTCTCTGTGTGCAAAGAGCCTGGATTGTGGTCTCTAGGGAAATGAAATCCCCCCCCTCCTAGTCAGCATGCCAAGATAAAATTTCAATCAGCCCTGCTTGCAGGCTCCTATTGGGGCATCTGGTTGGCCACTGTGTGAACAGGATGCTGGACTCGATGGGCCCCTGGCCTGATCCGGCAGGCTCTTCTTATGTTCTTCACCAACCTGGTGCCTTGCAGATGTTTTGAACTAGGGTTCCTATTTGTGCTGTTTGGGGCTGATGTAAGTTGCAGTTCCAGACATCTAATGAAGATTCGGTTGCCAAAGCCTGGTTTAGGCTGCAATCCAAGACACACTTACCTGGGAGTAAGTCCCATGGAACCCAATGGAGCTAACTTCTGAGTAGTCATGTATTGCAGCCTTAGATTACCTTTTTAATTTTTAAATGAACAACTAAGACATTTCAGGACATTCCAACTTTCTCCAGTTTTATAAATAACCACTCACCAGATGGCAGCAGAGACTACGAAATGTATAATAGGTCAAACTGTTAACTCTATGACTAGACATGAAATAATTTAATACTTTTTAAAAATTTGTTTTAAAATACTGGGGATTCCCCCCCACCCCCCAAACTTCCTCCCTTATTCATGCTTTTACACTATAGCATTTCTTTAGATGTACAGTTTTTAAACCACATTTACACCTGGATCCTAATCATGAATTTAAACAGGGGTGTAGGCTAAACTATATACTATGCAACAGATATGTGCTCAAAACACCCAGCTTTTTTATTTTTACACTCAAGCAGCCTTGCATGACAAAGTACCCCTACCAAAATCCCCTCTCCTACGCTACTATCAGAGGTCCATGACTCCTGTTCACTTTTCACATCTGTCCAGTTTTGCTTTCGGACCATGTCTGGGGACTGGCATGGTCATAGAATCATAGAATTGTAGAGTTGTAAGGGGCCTATAAGGCCATCAAGTCCAGCCCCCTGCTCAATGCAGGAATCCAAATTAAAGCATGGTTTTCATTTGCAGCCAAGAAAACCAGACTAGCCATTTGAATATTTATTCATTCAGAGCATTTGTGCCTCACTCTTCAGCCAAAAAATGCAAAAAATGTCACACTGCAAGGGATGCCCCCAGGGGCTAGGGTCCCAGTTATAGAAGCCTTCACCAAAGTACTCACCAATGAGTGCAAAGTTGCAGATGCAGCACAGTCAAAACAAGGTCAAGCACAGAGAATCAGTCTTGGTCCAAACCTCATCCAGAGACAAAGTCAGACAATAGCCTAAGGTCAATATCACTAACAGGCAAAAAAACCGTTGCGGTTTAAGAACGTACCTATAGCCAAAAGATATTTCTATCAAACTTTAAAAAGCAGGGAAATTGGGCAGCTATAGTGAATGCACTAGGGGAGCAGGAGACCTGACCTCCACTCTGAGATATTGTACTGCCCTACAAGTTTGTAAAAAGGCAAAGACAATTTAGGTTGGTCTTTCACAGCCCAATCCACTTACTGTGTAGCTTGGAAGAATTTAGTAACATGTGCCTCTGAGCATATGGTGACTGGTGGCAACAACTTCAATCAGAACTGCATCTCCAAAGATGGGGAATTACAATTTTGGTATGTTTGCTGGTATTCTTCTTACTGTGGACGGAAAGGAAGGGGCGGGAAAGGGGGGAAGGAGGGGGGAAGGAAGGGGTAGGGGAGGGGTAGGAGGGAGAAGGAGGGGAGGGCAGGCTTGATCATTTGCATGCTTACTGAGGTCAGTGGGATTTACTCCCCTGCAATCATGCTTATGATAGGTGAAACTGACCTGGGGGAGGAGGGGGAGGAAAGGGGGCAGAAGTAGGGGGAGGGGAGGAGATTGGGTGGATGGGCCATCAGCAGAGAAAAAAACCCCTTTCCTTTCCAAAAGGAAAACACTGTGAACAGTGTAATTATTTTGGAGGGTTCCCTCACCTTTTTATTCTACAGCAGACACATGTAGTCTCTCACCCAAATTAAAACCAAAGCTGTCCCTGGGCACATCCACCACTGACATTTATGTATTCCACTTTAAACAGTCATGGCTTCCCCCAAACAATCCTGGGAAGTGTAGTTTGAGAAGGGTGCTGAGAGTTGTTCGGAGATTGTTTTTCCCCTCACAGATCTCCAATCCCCAGAATTCTCTGGGAAGAGGGGCTGACTGTTAAGCCACTCTGCCCACTGGAGATTTGTCCAACAGGGGTCTGGATGATATTACTCTTGTTTTAGACTTTGAACTCTGGATTCTCTCTGATTGTTTTGCGGATCACCATGAAAACGTAGAGGGCTGTTAACCAAGAGCTTCTGAATTCAGGACTATTTTGTTTTGAAATGAGCTTATGGGAAGCAGCAGAATGGCATGGAGGTATTTTCAATTTAACAGGGTGGAATGCAAAAACTCCATCCTGGCTATAGTATACAGCCACTCTCATGGTTGTATAATCACAGAAAGTTCAGTCAAGGTACCACACAGCAAGGAGGGTGTCTAGAATCAGGATCTAGGAACCAAACATCTGTATCCAGAGCTCGGAAAAGTTACTTTTTTTGAACTACAACTCCCATCAGCCCCAGCCAGCATGATGCTGGCTGGAGCTGATGGGAGTTGTAGTTCAAAAAAGTAACTTTTCCAAGCTCTGATTGTTCCTAGCAACTGGAAGTCTTAAGAGGAAGGTCTGACATACTCTGGCCTTCTAAACCCTACTGTAACCACAGCTGCTGGCAGTGAAGGAGTATTGGGGATTACTTACTCAGGAGTAGACTGTGACGCCCTTCCCTGGCTCTCCCTGTCAGGTTCCTACCTGCGCGTGGCTACTGCCTGTCACTAGGCACCACCAGGGACTCCACCAGTCCGGACTGTCCTTTTTTATTGTTTCTCTCCCCGCTCTAGCACAGAACTCAACAGATCCCCCTGCTAGGCAACCACCAGTAACGTCCCAATACTAGTATTCCCAGAGACTCTGAATACTGGTATTGTTATTCTCTTCACCGCTGCCACCATTTGTTACAGTTCCCCTTCAGCCTTGGTCATTACCTTACCCTCCCTTCTGGTCTGTGAAACCCCAGCCAAGGATCAGGCCTTTGGTAAACCAAATTAAGTATTTATTAAAGATAACAAAGCTAACAAGATTAACAAGATTTCTTCTTAAGGCACATAAGCATATGGTTTTACTAAATACTAATCCGAACTCCACCTCCCTCCTGGCAAACAACTCTCTAAACCCCACCAAGCAACCCACTCAGTTCTCTCCTCCCCCCCAGATTCCACTCTCACTCTTCCTTTTATACGTTCAGCCATTTTAAACACTCAGCCAATCATCTCGCATTCTACTGCCCATTCACTCCCCCTCTTTCACTCCACTTACCATGTATCTTCTAAACAACAACACTTACCATATATACATTAATATAGGAACATCACATAGACCCCTTACTCACACATAGACTGATAACTGTCAGTTAGGGATGGGGGACAGTTTTGATTCAGTTTGCATTTCAAGCTGAATTGACCAAATTTGTACTTTCCGAAACAATATTAAAATCGAAACACAGCCATCCTTTGAAATTCGCACTTATTCGAATGTTGTGATTCAAACAGTGTTTACAGAAATGCATATAGTAGGGGAAAGTGTGCTTGAAAATGAATGTATGAGTGAAATAACATGCAAAAAAGCACTATCTGATGAGAAATGGCTTGCAAAATGTGTACCTTTGTCAAAACTGCCTACAAAAAGGTGTTGATTAGGAGACATTTGCATTAAAATGCTGGAGAATTTCCATGAGGATTTTTTTTTAAATCCCAAATTGCTGCAGAAAGAACTGAATTTAAGATTGGAAAAATGAGAAATGGAGAGAACTGAAATTAACAGATCTTTCCACCCCTCCTGTGGGTCCATAGACGCATACTGTGCTGTTGCCTGGACCTAAAGCTTTTGGCAGCAGAGCTCTTAAGCCAGCCTTTCCCAACTAGTGGGCCACCAGATGTTGTTGGACCACAATTCCCATCTTTCCTGACCATTGGCAATGCTGGCTGAGGTTGATGGGAGTTGTGGTCCAAGAACACCTGGTGGCCCACTAGTTGTCTTAAGCACTGGGACGCCGCTCCAGCTCTCCTTCTGACCAATATACTCTGTGCCAATTCTCTCAAGCCCTGTGTGCCAGTTCTCTAACTGAGCTCTTGCACTCATCATGCTGCTTCCCTTCAATCAAATTTACATACATTTTGCCTTATAATGCTCTTCTGCATATGTGCATGCGCAACGGCTCACTGGCATAAGAGGGTTCTTTTAACAGCTTGGCCCATCGTTACCAGCATTTGAGTTATGCTCAAGGCATGACTCCGATCTCCCCAGCATTCGTTTTCTGAGTGCATGACACATAATGAATGGCCTTGGGTTTGTCGGAGGTGCCAAAAGCTCACCATACATTTATGGCCTTCTTCATCAAGAGCAAGGCTAGTGAATTGGAAAATTGTCCTTTCAAAACAAGCTCGCGGCAAAAGTCGCTTTCAGCTATATTGCTTAAGTATATATTCATGCTTCATTGAGAGCTCCAGCATTTAAGTTTTGTCACGGGTCACAGTTAGAACATGCAACCTGCCCAGAGGGGATTGTGGTTTATTCTGTTCCAGTCACTCCGCTCTCTGAGAACTGAGTAGGGTTCCATCTGGACTATATATTTAAAGCAGAGCTTGGAAAAGTTCCTTTTTTGAACAACTCCTCCCATCAGCCCAATCCAGTGGCCATGCTGGCTGGGGCTGATGGGAGTTGTAGTTCAAAAAAAGTAACTTTCCCAAGCTCTGATTTAAAGCAGTATCATACCACTTTAAACCTGCGACCTTCTTCATGCAAAGCAAATGCTCTACCGCTGAAGAAGGGGAATCTGATGCCTGGATCATGGCACCTGTTTCTATAGCTATCATGGCTAACGTGGTGCTGCCTCAGCACTTTGATAATCCTCATTTAAGACTGTCTAAGCTAGTGACACACCTTAGCCTGTTTCACAACTCAGTCTTTCTTCACGTGTACGCTAAATTTGTGCAGGCAAAGTGGGATTGCATCTGGTGCCCTGTTCACAGATTTATTTTCTGGCTCCCTCTTCCTCTATAATTTCCAGCTCTGTGATATCCTTTGTGAAAAGGGCTGTGTAGCGCTATCCTTCCAGCTGTGTATGGCTGAAAGTCATAGCGTCAACAAGAGAGATATGAGTGTGTGTGTGTGTGGGGGGGTTCTGTTTGGTTTGCATTTTCATATGAACATCCCTAATTTGCTCTGCCTGAAACAATGCTATGAACCAAAATACAGCTATCCTTTGAAATTTGCACTTCTCCGAATTTTACAAAGCACTTCTCTGCCCGTGAAAATGCATACAAAATATGTGTACACAGTCACTAGCTTAGACAGATTTAAATGGGCTTCTACTTGGAGGAAGGGTGGGATGTAAATTTAATAAATAAAAAAATAAAAAAGGAGTTTAAAAAGGAGTTTGTTGAAATTCTATTAATTTTTTTCATAACATAACGTAAAATCGAAAGAAGCAAATGAAAACCAGCAGCAGCATGTGAAGGAGTTTGCTCAGCCTGATTTTATTTATTTATTTTATTTTATTTATTATCATTATTTTTACCCGGCCCTTTTCCCAAAACTGGAACTCACGGCGGCTTCCAGATAAAAGCACACATATAATTAAAAACATACAAAAGTCTAGATTAAAATCAAATTAAACAATTTCCAGTATTAAAACCATTCATACATACAGTTAAAATAATTCAAACTCAGTTTAAAATAATACAATTAGGCAACAGCAATGCAGCATCCTTCAAGACCTGTCCTTAACAGCTTTCAGTTCCAAAGGCTTGTTGAAATAAAAAAGTCTTTGCTTGCTGACGGAAGGACTGCAAGGAGGGGGCCATTCTTGCTTCCCTAGGAAGGGAGTTCCAAAGCCTTGGGGCAGCCACCAAAAAGGCCCTATCTTGCGTCCCCACTAGTGGTGCTTGTGAGGATGTAGGTATTGAGAGAAGGGCCTCTCCTGAGGATCTCAGGGCCCGGGCAAGGCAAATGGTCCAAAAATGATATTTGTAAAGACATGTCAGACACCAACCTGGGATGGCTGATATGACAAGCTAGCATCAGCATACATACAACCACCATCACAAACTGATCTCCAGGGCACCAGGGCTGATTTCTGAGTGGTATCGCGGGTGAATTTTCAGCACAGTTTACTGTACTTTATCGCATTTTTATTCCACTCTACCTCCAAGCAGCTCAAGATAATGTACATTGCTCCACCTCTATTTTATCCTCACAACAACTCTGTGAGGTAGGCTAGGCTAAGAGACAGTGCCTGGTCTAAGGTCACCTGATGAGCTACATGTGTGAGTGAAGATTTGAGCCTGCATCTCTCTGGTTCTTTTCTGACACTGTAACATCCTACTTGCTCTCAGTAGGCTTTGGAAACTCACTGATGGATACATACATTTGTATTACTTTTCTGCTGCTTTCGAATGGGCAAAGAAAGAGGCATGCAAATGCCTTTTAAAAAGGGCAGGGGAGTTTCTTCAGCCTGAGGGCCATATTCCTTTCTGGGTAACCTTCCAAGGGCCACATGCCAGTGGTGGGTTGGGCCAGAGGCAAAAATGGGTGGAGCGAGCACTTAATTTTTTAATCTTGTTCAGTAGGCCACACACACACCCCTCTCTTTCTCTGTTCAGACAAGCAAGAGGCATAATTATCAGACTTCAGGCAAAAACAATCAGGGTGCAAAGCAGGGCCAGTGAGAGGTGTGGCCTGGGGAATGTTCTGAGGGCCAGATGGAAAGGCCTGGAGGGCCACATTTGGCCCACAGGCCTGAGGTCCTTCACCCCACCTTCCAACAAATGAGATCAAGGCTTCAAATGCCTCTCAAACCATGCGAACCTTTTCCCATTCAGCATGATTTTCCAAATGAAGACGACACTTTTAAGATTTGGGGAGGGGTGGGGGAACCCAGCAATACTGATGCTGAATATTTGTACAGAGTTGTTTCAGCTCAAGGGTATGCATGCCCCGAGTTGGCAAGCCACTGACTTCAGTGTGCTTTGATAGCACCAGCCAAGAGCAAAGAGCACTTGAGCCTGTTGCCTACTGGAGACCACTGATGCAGATGGGTACGACAAACAAAGGAAGCTGTGTGGGCCTTTCAGATTGTATTTAGAATTCAGATGTACAATCAGGGAAGGAAAAGCATCGGCTCAGAACCTCTGTAAGTTAACACAGAGGTTGCCAAGGGCAGCCTGTAAGAGACACACAGCTGACAGGGTTCATTTCAGGATTTCGAAGCCTGCCCATCTGGACTGGATTTCATCTGCCATGACACTTTTATTGAGTAAATTGCTATGTTTGGGTGCAGTGACAATAATGGTGTGTATGATGAAACAAATCCTTTTGGTGTGCTGAATCTGATTGATTCTTCAGTACTGTATTTTGTCTGCATATATCCTGAGTTGTTTTCTCTACAAAAGTCCAAAGAATGATTGAATAGAAAACTCAGCCAAATGTAATTCAACAGAGTACATCAGAACCAGAGCTTGGAAAAGTTACTTTTTTGAACTACAACTCCCATCAGCCCAATCCAGTGGCCATGCTGGCTAGGGTTGATGGGAGTTGTAGTTTTAAAAAAGTAACTTTTCCAAGCTCTGATCAGAACATAAGAAAAGTCCTGCTGGATCAGACCAGTGGCCCATCTAGTACAGCAACCTGTTCGCACAGTGGCCAACCAGGTGCCCGAATGGGAAGCCCGGAGGGAGGACCTGAGTGCAAGAACACTCCCCCCCTGTGGTTTCCAGCAGCTGGTATTCAGAAGCATACTGCCTCCGACAATTGCAACGTTCTGCATTTAGGCACCCGCCTAAAAAATAAATGCACAGATACTTGTGAGATGGGGAATACTTGGCTTGACACTAATGCATGTGAAGACTTAGTGAGCTAGACAGAAGTAGCACCTTTCCTATCCAGTATGTATTTCAATGAATAAAGTAGTATTTTTCTCTTTTTTGAAACCAAAGCTAAGGCTGAGTGATTTAAAGCAAGGTAAAAGCTCACTTTCTCTCAGGTAAAATCACACCCATGCAGCAGAGCGCTGGCCCAGCTACACTACGCTAGACTCTGCTAATTTACTAAAACTCGAATTGGCATACTAGCCATTGGAGAGCCATCAGCTAGGAGTCCCCTATTCCCCTCACAGAGCTACGATTCTCAGAGTGCTTTAATATTCAATCCCTCTTCCCAGGGGACCCATTAGATATTTATTAGATTTCTATCCCGCTGTTCAAAGTGTCCTATATGGTTCTCTTTCTCTCTCTTTTATCCTCTCAGCAACCCTGTGAGATAGGATAGGGAGAGAGAGAGAGAGAGAGACTGGCCCAAGGTCTCCCAGTAAGCTTCATAGCTGTGTGGCCTCGTCTTCCAGGTCCTGGTCCAACACTCTAACTGAGTCAGACCATTGGTCCATCTAGCTCTCTGCTGTCTACTCTAACTGGCAACATCTCTCTAGAGCAGCCTTTCCCAACCAGTGTGCCTTCAGATGTTGTTGGACCACAACTCCCATCAGCCTCAGCCAGCATTGCCAATGGTCAGGAAAGATGGGAATTGTGGTCCAACAACATCTGGAGGCACACTGGTTGGGAAAGGCTGCTCTAGAGATTCAGGCAGGAGTCTCTCCCAGCCCTATATGGAGACACCAGGGATTGAATGTGGGATTGGGTCCTTCTGCATGCACAGCAAATGCTCTACCACTGAGCTACAGCCCTTCTCATATTTGTTCTCATATTGTTGTGGAAAGTCCACATTTGATAAATCTGGCTTTAAATGCGAACTGCACCACATGACTCCCCCATCCCTAGCCATATGCAACTAAGGCTGCAACCCAGTACACACTTACCTGGGAATAAGTCCAATTTGAATCCAAAGGAGCTTACTCCTGAGAAGACACGTATTGGATTGCAGCCTAAGTCATACTCTGGGTAGACCCACTAGTGAAGTTAATGGACACGAAATCCATTGATTTCAATGCGTGAGTATGACTAAGTTGGATACAACCCAATTACAATTTTATCTGTTTATGTAGTTATGTTATATTTGTGTCCAAGCTTCTTCCCAAAAGGTGCTCAAGATTATAAATAAATATTTATAAAATAAACATATAAGTAAAAATATGACGTCAGGTGCAGGGCAGATAAGTGTGGCCTGGCCAAGATGTCCTGGTGGGCCTAATTAGATCCAAGGTAGTGTCAAAACTGAGTTATAATAGCCAGCTGTCTGAGGCTGGGAATCAAGGAGGAACCCAAGGAATCAGAGCATGAAAGATCTTGTTGCTCAGGCTACATCCTGGCTTAAACAGGAAGTCCTTTATAACCCTTCCTGTCTAAGACGGTCCAACAGCTAGTCTGCATGGATGGAGCCATTTCAGTGCCTGTGAACTCTTCACTGCCCAGATATTTGGCCATATCTATGGGGCAGAGCGAGAGCGAGAGAGCTTCTGTAGTTCTTGACTGTAGTTCCTGACTGTAGGACAGAAGTACTCTTTCTGGAATCTGCTGCCCACTGTTGGTGTTTTACAGTAGCATAGTGGCAAATTCACAAGTGCAGGGCCCCTTTATGTTAGTCAGAGGCCCCTTTTTTGCTTGAGGGTTAAGAATGAGATCCTTGTTAATGCCTTCTCCCACAAGAACAAACATCCCTAGGAGTCAATAAAAGGGAGAGTGTTAGCTACTGAGAAGAGTCCTCAGTGGCCGACTCACCTCCTTTCACTCTGGTTGACTCTGATCATCAGGAAAGGACAAGGAGGCATGTTTGAAGACTCTTCTCAGTGGCTAACACACTCCTCTTTCATGCTGATTGGCTCACTGGATGCTTGAGACACAGGGACCCTGATGGGACCCTGTTCCCCAAAAAGTAAGGGATCTAAGAGCCCCGAGACACTGGAGAACTATACCCCTGGTGTTTTATGGCAAAACTGGACAAATCCACAAGTCTGCTTTAAATTGGTTCTTCTGCTATATGCTGCACTGACGAATATTTATACAAAACTCTCCTGGCCTGACAATTTCTTTAGAGTCACTGGCAACATGTGATTGATGATCGTATCCAGATGGACTTCTGGTAAGAGTTATGGGAGGAATGTAAACCAAGAAAAACAAATTGCCTCAGTCATAATTAATACCGTAGGACCCCCACACCCGCCCGCAAGTCCTTTGCCCCCTTTCAACAGTCGAGTGCATTCTTGGAAAGGGACAAAAGGCTACAGCTCTGGACCTCCAAACCTAAACCAAGAGTGGCGATTTTTTTTTTAAATCAGCCCTGCTTTGCTGATGGGCAGGTAGCAATTAGGCTGAGCAGTATTTCAATAATAAGCACTTTTGAACATTCAGATCCATACTAGGGATGGAAAGATCTGTCAATTTCAGCTCTCTCAGTTTCTCATTTTTCCAGTGTTAAATTCAGTTCTCTACATTTTTGCAGTGATCTGCAAAAAAATTTTTTAAAAAATTCTCATGAAAATTTCTCTCAATAAACACATTTTTGTAGGCAATTTTGGCAAAGGTACACATTTTTGCAAGCCATTTGTCATCACATCATGCCTTTTTGCATGTTATTTTCACTCATATATTCATTTTTACACACACTTTCCCCTAATGTATGCATTTTTATAAATATTGTTTAGTTGGCAAACTGCATCCCAAAATTCTAATACATGCAAATTTCAAAAAATGGCTGTGTTTTGGTCTCATATTGTTTCAGAAAGTGCGAATTCGACAAATTCTGCTTGCAATGCGAACTGAATGAAAATTCTCACCCATCTCTAATCCATACACATACATTTTCTTGTTATAAGGTAGAGCAGTAGATCCTGATGCCAGGATCCTGGTGGCAGGATTTATTTATTTATTTAAGGTAAACATAAGAAGACTCTGCAAGTTCAGGCCAAGAGACTGAGATTAGGCTGATACTGTGACAGGCCCAAGGTCACCCAACAAGATTCATGGCTGAGTGAGGGGATTCGAACCCAGGTCTCCTAGATCCTAGTCCAATACTCTAACTACCACTACACCCTACTAACTGCCACTGGGCCATGCTGGCTCCTCATCAGCATTGCAGAGTGGACAGAAAAAGTTCATTTCTTCTCTGCTGACCATGATCCCAGTCCTTATGGCTACACATTTTAAAAACTAGACACTGTTAATATCCTGTCCTGTCTAGCATTGAAGGGCACATGCAAAAAGAGGACTGTTGCAATTTAAGTTCCCTTTAAGAAGGTTTAGCAACCTTCAGCAGCCAAGGTTCCCTGAGAGTCCTAAGACTGCCTCAGGCTTTTTGAGGAGACCTAGTGAGGCTGTTATGCCAAACAGCAAAGGAGAGGTCCCCAAGGATACAGCAAAAAGCCCAAAAATGCCAAAACCATAGATGAGGAGAATGAGTGTGAAAGACACAATTTATAAATACAAACCACTCAGACAATTCACAAGTACAAAAATACAAAACACTGATAAGCATAAAAAACAGTATGTGAGTACAAAACAAATAAATGGCAAGTAAAGCTAGACTCCGAAGTATATCAATAATGAGCTCTCGGAGACCGCAAACTCTTTTCGCGCTTTCTCAAACATCGGAGGATATAAAGAACAGGAATATATCAAATGGCAGCTAATCAATCCCTCGTTGCCTCAGTTTCATTTTTAAGCAAAAGATATCCTGCTATACTCCCTGAAAAATGTAATTTTTTTTCATGAGATAATGTTCTTATATAAAATAACAGAATATGAGAGTATATACAAATTTGGAAATACCTGGTGGATTACATCAAATCAAAACAGATAGTAGCATTAGGGTAATTAATCCCTCCAACTGCTGCAAAAATGCAATTAACATATTCTTATTTAAATACTGTAAATTAGCATATGAATTTAAATCAAAATCACAATCAGGAACACACACCTTTAATCCACAGGTCAAATAATCAACTAGCTCAGTCAGGGTAATCCCTACAGGAAGTCCCAGCTTCTTCTCATCAGGAGCATAAGTTTCAAAGAATATGGTTTAGCCACTTTGTTTAACTAATTCTTATGCATTCCAAAGTTTACTTTCTCTCTTTTATTCTCCCCCTCTACAGTGGGGTTTTGTCTCTCACAGGCCATATTCACACCATATTATTATTATTATTATTATTATTATTCAATTTTGATTGATTGATTAAATGATATCCCAGGACAGCAAACAAAAGCACTAAAAGAACTCTAAAACATTTTAAAAACAAAAGACTTTAAAACAAGTTAAAACAAAATATCTTAAAAACATATTTTTCAAACAAAGCTTTAAAAAAATCTTAAAAAGCAATTTCAACACAGATGCAGACTGGGATGAGGTCTCTACTTAAAAGGCTTGTTGAAAGAAGAAGATCTTCAATAAGCGCCAAAACGATAACACAGATGGCGCCTGTCTAATATTTAAGGGGAGGGAATTGCAAAGGGTAGATGCTACAATACTAAAGGTCCATGTTGTGCTGAACGGACCTCCTGATAAGATGGTAAATACAGGAGTCCCTCACCTGCAGAGCTCAGTGACTGATTGGGGATATAAGGGGTAAGACGATCTTTTAGGCATCCTGATCCCAAGCTGTGTAGGGCTTTGTACATCAAAACTAGAACCTTGAACTTGGCCCGATAGCCACTATTATTCTAC
This sequence comes from Rhineura floridana, assembly GCF_030035675.1. Taxonomy (NCBI): domain Eukaryota; kingdom Metazoa; phylum Chordata; class Lepidosauria; order Squamata; family Rhineuridae; genus Rhineura; species Rhineura floridana. Next base: position 14,721,414 of record NC_084493.1, on the reverse strand, counting down.
ATTAAAAAGTCATGGTTTCTGCCAAAGGATCCTGAGAACTAGTTTGTTGAGGGTTCTGAGAGTTGTTAGGAGAACCCCTCTTCCCCTAATAGAGCTACAATTGTCAGAGTAGTTTAACAGTCAATCTCTCTTCCCAGAGAACTCTGGAAATTATAGCTGTATGAGGGGAATAGGGTCTCCTAATGACTCTGAGCACCAGGGGTGTAGGCACCCTGGGTTGCAGTGTAGGTCCCTATATGTGAGCCAATCAGCACAAAAAGGAAACGTGTTAGCCACTGAGTCCTTCTCCTTTTGTGCTGATTGGAGCCAATCAGAGTGAAAGGAGGTATCATACAGACGTCAATTGTAGTGGAGTGTGGAGTTGCAAGCCTCGAGGGAGAGCAAAGGAGATGAGGGAAAGTGGGAAAGAGGGCCTTGCTGTGAGGAAGTGTGGAGTGACTGTCATGGAGGGACCCTCTACTTCTGAATTTGCCACTACACCATTGCTCAGCACCCTTCACAAACAACCCTTCCCAGGATTCTTCAGGGGAAGCCATGACTGTTTAAAGTGGAATGATAGTGGAATAAATGCATGGTGTGAATGTGAACTTAGTCATCCTCCAGACTAGGTTGCACATTTCATATCCACCAGGATTCGTGTGTGTTCAATATTGTGGCCCCAATTCTGTAGAACTCATTCCCCGCTGAGATCAGACAGGCCTTCTTCCCTGCTGAATTTCTGATGTTTGGTGAAGACTCTTAGCAGGCATTTTAAATAACCCTTTCCAAGGCAGAGCTTGGAAAAGTTACTTTTTTGAACTACAACTCCCATTAGCCCCAGCCAGCTTGGCCAGTGGATTGGGCTGATGGGAGTTGTAGTTCAAAAAAGTAACTTTTCCAAGCTCTGTTCCAAGGTTATGGTTAATTTCAACTGATTTTATCTCTGTTGTATCTCTTTGCAACTTCAGTGTACACCACTTAGAAATGATGGTGATGAGTAGTGGTACATAGGGATGGGCAAATCTATATATTTTGGCTTCTCTCATTTTATCATTTTTCCAGTTTTATGTTCAGTTCTGTACGTTTCCATATCAGTTTGAGATTATTTTTTTTAAAAGTCCTCTTGAAAATTCATCGGCCTTTTAGTGCAGTTTCTCCTAATATACACAGTTTTGAAAAGCAATTTCCTCTGATGCAATTTTGTATGTTATTTTCACTAATATGTGCATTTTCATGCACATTTCACCCTAGCACAAGCATTTTTGTACACATTATGAACAGTAGCTGGAGAACTGCACTGCAAAATCTGGAGATGTGTGATTTCAAAGGAAGGCTGTGTTTCGGTACACACATTATTTTGGGAAGGGCAAATTAGGTAGATTCGCTTTTAAATGTGAACTCACTCAAATGTACCTCTCCTCCCTCACTGTACATAAATTGTTGGAATAGTAAAAAAAGAAAAAGTCAAGTAAGAGGAACAATCGTGAGGTGTAACATTCAATTTTTCCCAACAGTTCTCTTGTCATTTTTGTTCTGTTATTCTAAATAAAATTGGCTTGGGGCCCATTCCACAAAAGTGTAAAAACAGGGATCTGCATGTGTGTTTTCTTTGCCCAAGGAAAGTTGCATTCAGCTTCATTAACATGTACAAGGAGCTGCCAGGCTTTTGCCGTGGTTGCAGGCATCTCAATTGTATTTAATCTCATCTCTCACATGTTGCTCTGCAATGCAGCCTGAAGCCCTTTTGGACCCCTTCATTGTCTCTTGCAGGATGCTGATTAACCTCGGTGATTCTGGTTCTCTTAACCTTGCCACCACAATGAGCTCTCTGTCTCTTCATATTGCCTCTTCCGGAAGCTGAGCGCAAGCCTTGACAAATTTCTGCAGTGGAGACATTAAACCTCATGAGGGCAGCAGCGAGCCAAGAAGAGGTGTCTATCTTTGCGGCTTAAATGTGGTGAGAAATCTCACAGTGCCTTGGTACCATTGAATCGCCTGTGTTTGTCTGCCCCTCCATCTCTCAGCAAATCCTAGCTAAATATTAACAAGTAATTTTTGCCAGTCGAGAATGTTTACTTGCAGTCACGCAGCTCCTGGGTTCTGAGAGACTTGGGCTCTTGGGGAACACAAATGGGAAAGCTTGATTTGGAGTACAGAATGGCTGCTGTGGATAACCTTTTTCAGTGCAAGGGCCATATTCCCTTCTGGGCCACTTTCCGGGGGCCACATGCCAGTGGGTGGAGCAATGAATGAAAATGTTACGATCAGCTAGTTTCTACACACATCCTATCCTCCATCCAGACAAGCAAGAGGCATGATCAGAGTTCAAGGACACATGCTAGCCAGGCAAAAAAACTCTCGAGGAGGGGGCCAGTGGAGGGCATGGCTCGGGTGGGGGGGCGGCCTGGGGAGAATCTTGAGGAATCCTGTGCTAGCAATCCCATTAAAATAAAACTAGAGATCACAAAATCAAGGGCTGTGGAGCATCTGCCTTGCATGCAGAAGGTCCCTGGTTCAATCCCCGGCATCTCCGGGTAGGGCTGGGAGAGGCCCCTGTCTGAAACCCTGGAGAGCTGCTGCCAGTCAGGGTAAACAACAGAGAGCTAGACCAAGAGTCTGACTCAGTGCAAAGAAGTTTCCTAAGTTCCTATGTAAGCACCAGCACCACAAAAGCCAACCAATGAAAATCTGTAGCATTATGAAAAGGTAGAGGCAAACAAGTACGTTTTCTGTTTAAGGCTTGTAATGATGAAGCCTCTTGAATAAAATAATGTAAATTGATGACAAATATTATGTATTAAATACAATAAAAGAACCTAGATCCAGAAATAAGTCGGTCTAACAATACCGGAGTAGCCAATGTGATACCCTCCAGATATTAAAAGGCAATATATAGAGAAAAATATGATGACTGTTACTTATAAGGAACTGTATGGTCACATCTGCACCATACATTTAAAGCACAGGACTTTCCCCCAAAGAATTCTGAGAACTGTAGATTGCTAAGGATGCTGAGAAGTGGAGCTCTGTGAGGGGTGAACAATGTAGTGCTTCAAATGTGTTTTAAACATATAGTGTAGATGCAAAGGGTACATATATACCATCAAGTATGTAACTTTTAAAAATGCACTACATTGTTTTTTTTAAATGACTACATTTATCTCACCCTTCCTCCAAAGAGCTTAGAATAGCACATGTGATCCTTTCCTCCACCTTTATCTTCAGGTAGATCAGCGTAAGAGGTAGTGACTGGTCTGTCCACTAACCTTTGTGGTTGAGAAGCCATCTGAACCCATCTCTCCCTGGGCTAAGTCCAAACATACTAACCACCACATCACACTAGTTCTCAATATGTAGAACCAATATCCTCAGTTATGAATGTCTGTACATTCTGCAGTCCAATCAAAGAACACTGTTAAAGGTTTTAATAGAAACATAAAACACTTTTTTTTAATTGAGTCAACTATTGTTCCATCTAGCTCATCATTATCTACTCTACTCTGACCAGCAGTCGCTCTCCAGGGTTTCAGATGAGGAATCTTTCTCAGCTACATCTGGAAATGAAAGGGACTGAACATATGATCTTCTGCATGCAAATCATGGAGCCATGGCCCTTCCAAAAGCTTACTCAGACAATGCTGTTGAAAAAACTTCCAGGCCGATTGGGTGCACATTCTGCAACTTGCTTCAGTCAACTCTTAGACATGGAAGGCAAGCACTTTGTTTGTTTGTCAGTTTATTGAAATGTTTATAAGCCACCCTTTCATAAAATGTAGCAAGGTGGTATACGAGATACAAACAAAATCAGTAGAAGTATCCATAAATTTAAAACATAGTTTAAAACATCAATAAAGCACCTGTCTAAATAATACCATTTTCAGATGATATCTAAAAGAAGGCGGCAAGGGGCTTCCTGCCAAACCTCTGTTGGCAGGGAATCCCACAGGGCCAGGGCCACCACACTAAAGGCTTGGTCCCTGGTAGATTCAACCCAAATTTCAGGGGTGTGGAGAACCACCAGAAGTACTCCATTAGAGGATCTCAGTAATCAAGGTGGAGCATAAGGGATCAGATTATAGAGTCAAGTGGCAGATGAAACAACACAAGGATTTCAAAAATATGCTATCACTGAAATCCATTGTAATGTGAAATGGATTTGGTCTCATTGAGATATGTGGAATCCAGCAATTGCCCCTTTAATACCCTAATTTGAGCCTAAATAAGGGTCTGAAACTGCTTAATAATATGCTTTTATATGATGTAGGCATATGCTATGGTAATAGCCCTAAAGCTGTATCCTATAAAGAGTTAATTCTGAATAAGAATGGATGATGCCACAGGATGTCATGAAGGGAGTGGTTAAAGGCAGTCTAATTAGAATAGACTGAGAGGGGCTGGAGGCTCCAGGTCACAGAGACTGTCAGGAGGAGTGAAGGCTTACTGGACAATGCCAGACAGGAAGAATCAGATGCAGGAGGGAGTGCACAACCCGGGAACTGCTACTGTTACGTTTTAGAGAAGGAAGTCTCCCAGTAGCTGAATCAGGTGGTATAATATCTGCTCTGTAGTTTTAGAAGTTGAAGTATATCTGATATAGTGTTGAGTCATGTTAATGGGCACAACTGGTGTTAATTTACATTGCTTTGTCTAAAGAAATGTTCGCCAGAAGAGAAAGATTTATGACACCTGCTGAGAACAGTTCATGGTTGCATTTCAAGGTACATTGACTTAGTCCATGTTTTGCTGTGTCTCTCAGAAGCTCGGATCTGCCCAGGCTGAGACCAGCCTAAATTCAGTGAGGTTGCTGTTTCACATTCCCTCAGAATATGTTCTGGAAAATGCCCTCTTCCCAAAGCTCCTTCTCACCAATCAGCTGCAAAACTTGTGTGTATGTGTGTGTGTTGCTGGCTATATTCCAAATCTTCAAATCCTCTTCACTCCAAGCGGATGGGGTATCCAATAGCTTGTAGCCACCAGCCATTAAAAAAGCTATCATTTAAGGAAGCAACATCCAGCCTTCTGTGTGTGGCTTTGCATCCCACACATTTGAACAACCTTCTCTTTGGCAACACTTTAAGTGTCCCTTTTTCAGATTTTCACCACTGGTGAAGGTGGCTTTATGCAAACCACTCCCTCTCAGCTTGCAATATATGCCACATTGCTACATGCATCATGTTTCCAGGGCAAAGAAAGAAAAGCAGGAAGAGGAAAGAAAGCCTTCATTTAAACATGAGAACCCTCCCTATTAAACACAACTGGCCTGCCAAGCATAATAAGTGAGTGGGCTCCACCCCAAGAGTAGCACTTGAGAAAATATACTAGCAAGGTGTGCAGTGCCAATTAAATATCCCTGGCAGGCTAGATAAACTTCCTGAAAATAACCCCTGTTAATTCATCAGGAGACATTATCTTGTTAAAATTTGCTAACACCTTGTTCTCACACATTTGCACCTGCAAGTCCAGAAGTAATGACGTCAAGAGAAACCAAGGACACTTCATTATGTCATAGAAAATCTCCTTAGACTGATTTCATGCTGAATAATAATACCAATAAATAACAATGCAACTCTCTTAATCCCCCTGCCCTGTGGTCTCCCTCACTGTCAAAATGTAGACAGGTCTCTGCCCTCAAGGAGCTTCCCATTTTTCCAGTAAACACCAGTCTCTGTTACCACTGCTAGTGATAGCAATGAGATGGGTTTTCCAGTTTTCCGATGCAAGTTAGGGTAATTTGCATTGGAAAATTTTCTGTTTGCACAGGAATGTTTTCTGATGCCCTAGAGAGTGGTCTTGTTTAGCACATTTATTTAACTTTTCTTTAGTTACCAAAACTAAAGACTTGGAAACTACTAAGCTTGCCTAACATTTATATGCAATTGGCATCCATTCATTGTTGTGAAATGGAATATTCCCCAGATATTTTCCTGCCACACATCATTGATGTGTGCACACAACACACATTCGTACACAAAGACACACAGAGTGTTGTGGTACCTTAAAAATGAAGACATTTACTATGACTTAAATCTTTAGAAACTAAAGCCCATCTATTTTTAAGATGCCACATGAATCTGTGTTTTGACTGTAACAGACTTAGGCTGCAATCCTAACCCCACTTACCTGTGAGAAATGCACATTGAATCCAATAGGACGTACTTCTGAGTAGACATAGTTAGGATTGGACTGTTAGTTTGGAATTCTTAGCTGTTAGGATTAGTTTTTAACATTGCTCTGTTCTTAGCTATTAACAATACATCATGCATATTAATACATTAATAGTATTAATTAATTAGTTATTAAGAATACATCCCAATTCCAAAGAAAGGGGATCTCAGGGAATGCAGTAATTATCAAACTATTGCCTTAATATCCCATGCAAGTAAAGTAATGCTCAAGATTCTACAACAAAGGCTCTTGACATATATGGAGCGAGAAATGCCAGATGTCCAAGTTGGATTTAGAAAGGGAAGAGGCACCAGAGATCATATCGCAAACATACATTGGATAATGGAACGGACCAAGGAATTTCAGAAGAAACTCACCCTGTGCTTTATAGATTACAGCAAAGCCTTTGACTGTGTAGATCATGAAAAACTATGGAATGCTTTAAAAGAAATGGGGGTGCCACAGTATCTGATTGTCCTGATGCGCAACCTATACTCTGGACAAGAGGCTACTGTAAGGACAGAATATGGAGAAACCGATTGGTTCCCCATCGGAAAGGGTGTGAGACAGGGGTGTATTTTATCACCCTATTTATTTAATCTATATGCAGAACATATCATACGGAAAGCAGGATTGGACCAAGAAGAAGGAGGTGTGAAAATTGGAGGGAGAAATGTCAATAATTTAAGATATGCAGACAATACCATACTACTAGCAGAAACCAGTAATGATTTGAAACAAATGCTGATGAAAGTTAAAGAGGAAAGCACAAAAGCAGGACTACAGCTGAACGTCAAAAAGACTAAAGTAATGACAACAGAAGATTTATGCAACTTTACAGATGACAATGAGAACATTGAACTTGTCAAGGATTATCAATATCTTGGCACAATCATTAACCAAAATGGAGACAATAGTCAAGAAATCAGAAGAAGGCTAGGACTGGGGAGGGCAGCTGTGAGAGAACTGGAAAAGGTCCTCAAATGTAAAGATGTATCACTGAACACTAAAGTCAGGATCATTCAGACCATGGTATTTCCGATCTCTATGTATGGATGTGAAAGTTGGACAGTGAAAAAAGCTGATAAGAGAAAAATCAACGCATTTGAAATGTGGTGTTGGAGAAGAGCTTTGCGGATACCATGGACTGTGAAAAAGACAAATAATTGGTTGTTAGAACAAATTAAACCAGAACTATCACTAGAAGCTAAAATGATGAAACTGAGGTCATCATACTTTGGACACATAATGAGAAGACATGATTCATTAGAAAAGATAATAATGCTTGGAAAAACAGAAGGAAGTAAAAAAAGAGGAAGGCCAAACAAGAGATGGATTGATTCCATAAAGGAATCCACAGACCTGAACTTACAAGATCTGAACAGGGTGGTTCATGACAGATGCTCTTGGAGGTCACTGATTCATAGGGTCACTATAAGTTGTAGTCGACTTGGAGGCACATAACAACAACAAGCATATTAATACATTAAGCATTATTAAGTTTTATTTTATTTATTATTTGATTTATATCCCGCCCTTCCTCTCAGCAGGAGCCCAGAAGTTATCTTCTGTTCTTAGGATTAGTTCTTAGGATTGCTCTGTTAGTTGGGAATTCTTTTGGAATTCTACTACAAAGAGATATTGCAGTTCCTTTTGCATACAACAATAAAACAACAACAATAACTGAGAATAAATTCCAAAATCTAGCCACAGAAGTAAAGTGTGTATAGAAAGTATACTTCTGAATACAAGTTGCTGGAAACTGCTGCAGGGGCTCAGGTCCTGCTTGTGGGCTTCCCCTAGGCATCTGGCTGGTCGTTGTTAAAATATGATGCCGGACTAGATGGGCCACTGGCTTGATCCAGCAGGGCTTTTCTTATGATTTTAGGGAGGTTTAGATGTCTTTACTGGGCCTCATCACACCTACCCATCTTCTGGCCCTCCTGAGAGTTGTTAGGAGACCCTGTTTCCCTCAGAGCTACAGTTAGACCCCATTCCCCTCACAGAGCTATAGTTAGGCCCCATTCCCCTCACAGTGCTACAATTAGACCCTATTCCCCCAAAGAGCTACAATTAGAACCCTGTTCCCTTCACAGAGCTACAATTAGACCCCTATTCCCCTCACAGAGCTACAATTAGACCCCTGTTCCCCCAAAGAGCTACAATTAGACCCCTATTCCCCTCACAGAGCTACAATTAGAGTCCTATTCTCCTCACAGACCTACAATTCCCATAGTGGTTTAACTTCTTCCCAGGGAACTCTGAGAGTTGTAGCTCTGTGAGGGGAGTAGGGGTCTCCAAACAACTCTCAGGCACCTTTAACAAACTACAGTTCCCAGGATTTGGGAGAGGGAGAAGTTATGACTGTTTCTTTTTTTTTTTTTTTTTCAATAATTTTTATTCAGATTTTCATAAAACATACAAGACGAAATCATAAAACATTCAAAGACAAAAAACAAAATCAAAAATAGTTAAACAAAAAAAAAAAAAAGAAAAATAAAAAATAAAAAATAAAGAGTAAAATATTGACTTCCCATTTGTCAAAGATCAAATCAGTTATAAGTCTATAATATATAACAATCCTGTCTCTTAAGTCATATTATAAAATCACTTTCCTCCAGTAGTTATCTTACTTAATCATCAAATCTCATAAACATTACTTTATTCTTTCCACAAAAAGTCAAAGAGAGGTTTCAATTCTTTAAGAAATATATCTATCAATTTTTTTTTTCCAGATAAGCATATCGATTAATCCATCTCATTACTAATTATGATAATCTTATTGTCATAACCATAGTCAAAATAAACATTTCAATTAATCCATCACATCAGAATCTGTTAGGTTCAGTAATTTCAGTAGCCATTGTTCTATTATCCCTATTAGTTCCATTTTCCATCTTCCATCTTCAGTAGTCTTGTTAAGTCCAGTAATTTCAGTATCCAATCTTCCATTATCAGTATTCCATAATAATCTTGCTGTCAAAGCCATAGTCATATAGTAAGAGTCTGATGGGAATTACCTCTATCCCAAATATTTTCTTGCCATCCATTCTGAATAGGTTGCTGAAATACTGCTGTAAAATCATATCTCTGTTCTTTTTTTCAAAATACACTGGGTCATCTCTTGAAAGTTTTTCCATTGTCACATGGCTGCAGTTAATTCCATAGATTTTCTCTATATTGGGCTCCATCACATCATTCCAGTCCAGAAGATTATCCATGCCATTGATAACTTTATCTCTAGAATCTTCATTAATTTCTTCAGAGATAACATTGAGTTCCAAACAATAGATTTTATTTCTAAAGTCCATAGACTCCAAATCTTGTTCCTGTTCCACGTTTGTTCCAATCTCCGGGATCTCCTCTCTCACAGGGACCCCTGTTCCAGTCTCCAGGGTCTCCTCTCTCACAGGGACCCCTGTTCCAGTCTCCAGGGTCTCCTCTCTCACAAGGACCCCTATGTCTTTAATCTCCTGTGTCTCCAAACAATAGATTTTGTTTCTAAAGTCCATAGACTCCAAATCTTTTTCCTGTTCCACGTTTGTTCCAATCTCCGGGGTCTCCTCTCTCACAGGGACCCCTTCCAGGGTCACCTCTCTCACAGGGACCCCTATATCTTTAATCTCCTGCTTCATTTTACTCAATTCAATTTTCAGCTCCTTACAACCCTGTCGCAGGTTTTGTTTCGTTATCTCAATCTCATCCATTATTTTCTGAAACATAGTTATTTCCAGATTCTCAGCCACTTTCTTAATTGCCATTTTAAAAGAAAAATATAGGAAAACCACTTCTTATTTCAGCAACAATTGGGTTAATACTCCAAACTTGGTGACATCACAGTATAAACAGAGCAGACAGCCTTATCTCTCCATGCTTAAGTAAACAAAATGCAGTTCCCAGGATCGAAACAATTAATGGCGGTCGTCAGGAAACAGATTCGTCAAAATAAAATAGACCAAAAAGAGAGTAGTCTCAGACAATATAATATTCTTCAAAATAAAAATCTGGAATAGAAATCCCTCTTCTGTGTATATCTTTAGAATGCAAATCCAGGACAGCTTTTTGCAACAAAAACAGAGATAAGCTATTAATTAGTGAGTAGCAGAGAGAAGTTATGGCTCCCCAGTGAGATGTCAAAAACCGATCAATCTGGCAAATCTCTTTTAAACAGCAACAATTTAAGTCAAGTAAAAGAAAAATATAGAAAGAAGGGTGCTTGCCTGTTAGTGCGTTCTCTCTTAGAAGATAAGATGAACGTTCGCTTTATCAGATAGAGCTTGTTGTTGAAAATCCGTCCCACCTTCGTCGGCTGGACCTCGTCCCATAAATTAATGAGATCTGGTCGTCCCAACAAAAATAGGCTTTGAGGTTAATCTCTTCGTTTCTCCCTACCCGGGAGAAGTTTAATCAGTCAAAAAAAAAAAAAATCTGACTGATATATCTGAATAAGCTTCTTTTGAGGCAGGAGCCCGTCTCAAAAGCAGGCACAGGCTAAGTCACCCTTCCCGGAAGTCCCCAAGTTATGACTGTTTCAAAGTGGTATAATGCTGCGTTAAATGTATAGCGCAAATGGGTCGTCTGCTTTTCCTCACCCTGCACTCCAGATTGGCAGGATATAAATGCCCTGCATCAATAAAAATAAAATAAGTAAGTAGATTTTGGGAGGGCTGCCAGGTGGCCTTCGCTGCTTAAACCACAGGCCTTAAAACCAAAGCAGTAAATTGGGAAAGCCCTCGTAACCCCACAGAAACAAACTCTCTTTGTGCTCCAAAATGTACCTTTTCTTAAAGAAAGGACCATGGCGTTCACACAAAGAACATTTTAAGTGTTTCCACCCCACCGGTACACTGTAAAAAGAAGATTCAGAATGGCTGGGTTTTTTTCCCCCTCCTCCTGTGAACAAATTATGCACATCTCTTGAGTTTGCCGATGTGAAGAAGCCGTCGTCGTTTTTCAAGCCACGGTTCAAACATATGCTGAGAAAATATGCACAAAAATTACATCTTAGCGCTTAAGAACAAAAGGCCTGCCTTGCTCTGTTCCTTCAGTGGGGAGGCAAACACAGAAAAACACTCGGAACACAACCACTTTCTTCTGGAGGTAGTTCTTTTTTCCTGTTTAAAAAAAGAAAAGGGGGAAAGCGTTTCAACCTCTCAAAGGCTGTAGCTTTGCTGGAATAAACCTCATAACATGGCACTTTGTTTTATGTTTGTAACAAGATACAGTGATTGTATAAGTGAACTTGACCTCACCCTAATCTTTGGGCTCAGACAGTGACCTCTCTTTGAGAAAATCTCCTTTCAAGTGCCAGATCAAGACCAAGACCAATCAGATAAAGCACTATGTCCTGAAGGCTTCCATCTCAGCTGTCCACATGCTTAACCCTAGTGACAGAAAATCAGCTCACTTCTTTGTCCTTTGGGGTTAGCAAGCTCATGGTTACGACATGGATATCTTAAGAGGATATACCCTTAGAGAGCTTTCCAAGAAGGGGACCACCAAAATAAATGCCTGAATTTTGTGCAATTTCACATGACCAAACACATATTGAGTATTTCCCTACATGAAACTGTCCGGGATTTGAGATCTTCAGGTGAGGCCCTTCTTGTGTTCCCCACACCTTCGCAAGCACATATGATGCAGACACGAGATAGGGCCTTTTCGGTGGCTGCCCCTAGGCGGTGGAACTCCCTTCCGAGTGAGGTGCGATCAGCTCCCTCCTTGCCATCTTTCCAGCAACAAGTAAAGACTGTTTTATTTCAACGGGCATTTGGGATAGAGAACGACCAGGATTAAGTGTCATAGGTTTGGTGACTACATTATATGATTTTATTATTTTAAATTGTCCGCTGTTTTTAACCTATATTTTATGGTTTTAATTTTTCTCATAGTTTAATTCTTTTTCAATAGTATACTTCTGTATGTTTTAATTGGTGTTGTTTTTAGTTGTAAGCCGCTCTGAGTCCTATTGGAAAATGGGCGGGGTAGAAATAAAGTTTATTATTATTATTATATTTTAGGCCTACTCAGAGTAGACCCACTGACATGAATAGACGTAACTTTGACCTGTTCATTTCAGTGGGTCTGCTCTGAGCTGAACCTAGCTAGATACCTCCCAGTGATACTCACACATCTATCAGGAAGTCATCAAGAGGTTGGCTGACTTGCACAAACATGTCCATTGCTTCCTGAAGGCAACATCAACTGCTGACTTGAATGGGTGTGAATGAGCCATCCGAATCCCAGCACCACAGAAGAACATAAGAAGAGCCGTGTTGGATCAGGCCAATGGCCCATCTAGTCCCATGCCCTGTGCTCACAGTAGCCTTTGAGATGCTTATGGGAAGCCCACAAACAGGACCTGAGTGCAACAGCAGGCTCCCCTCCTGCAGTTTGCAGCAACTGGTATTCAGAAGCATGCTGCCTTCGACAGCAGAGGTAGAACATAGCCATCATGAGTGATAGCCACTGATAGCCTTATCCTCCATGAATCTGTCTAATCTGCTTTTAAAGCCATCCAAGTGGGTGGACATCACTGCCTCTTGTGGGAGAGAATTCCACTCAGTGCTTTGTGAAGGAGGACTATTTTTTGGTCTGTCCTGAATCTCCCAGCATTCAGCTTCATTGGATGTCCACAAGTTCCAGTGTGACATGAGAAAGGCAAGCAGGGGTTTGAAGTTACCTATCAACAGTTAGCCACACCTGGATAGCAGACTGAACAGGCACACAGATTATCTACTATATTCCTCGCCACGATGGTGGGACATATTTCTATTTAAATTTTATTCTTTCTAAACTTGCACCTACGCAAATAAATCAGGATGTGCCCATTTTATGCTAATCTATGCCCTCTTTTGGGTTTCCACTATTTTAGTGATGCACAAGTGTCCATAGCTTACATGTCTCTTCAAATGTTAACTCTTTCCGGTGGAGTCAGGTCACTCATTCTTCTGTTGCCCTGTGCAAATAATCAAACCAGATAGAAACGTGAGTAGAGGTAGGGATCAGGATTGCACCTGCTAGACCTTTCCTGGATGACTGCACACTGAAAGAATCTTCTGCACAGAGGCAGATATGCGTACCTCCCCAACCTATGTCAGGCTCTGAATGTGCATTCTGCATCTTGCAAAAAAGTGAGGGAATGGACTGTGCATTCATAGCATAAATGCACTAAAGGTGTACACGTCTCATCTTCTGGGCAGAAACGTCAATCAACAAGTGAAGGTCTGGAGTGGGGGCCACTCTGTATTTCCAACTGTAGCTCATTTGACCAACTGCATGAAGCTTGTGGGAGGGAAACCATGTACAATGAGCTGTGTGGAAAAAATGCAAGGCATACATATAATAATTAAATAAGCACATAATATACCTGCATGTGTGGACGAGCCATTGATTACTGGCATGTGAGTGTGCGAATGGACTTTACATTGGAAAATTGGGCTGAGGCGATGTGATGTGACATGGGCGTTCTGGGAGGAAGGTCGGGATATAAATGTAATAAATAAAATAAATACATTCTCTTTGTGGTGACAGATCTGTGATGGGCCCCTTTCAGATAATATCATGAGTCTCTGTCATCAAGTGATGAGTGAATCAGTCCTTTATGTTGCATAATAATTCATGTATGAACCAATGTGAACCCTGTGTTTGTCCTCAGAGGTCCTTCTTCATGTGCCCCCCCATAGAAGGCTCAGGGGGTGGCAACATAAGAATGGGCCTTTTCAGTGGTGGCTCACCAGCTGTGGAATGTTCTCCCCAGGGAGGCACCCCTGGCACCATTTTTATCCAGTAGGTGCCAGGCAAACACTTTCCTCTTCACCTAGTCCTTTGGTCCTTGATGCGTTGTGTCACAATTATTCTTTTTTGTATTTGATGGGTTTTTAAGTTTTTATTGACTATTATATATGTCTCTGTTTGGCTTTTAACATATTGGTGAGTTTTAGATTTTACTGATTTTTATACTTTCTAAAATGTAAGTTGCTTCGGGTTACTTGGGTGAGAAAAGTGTCAAATAAATAATCTTTGGACAGAAAAACTGCTTTTACTGTTTCTGTCTGCGTTGTGGTCTTTAATGATACATATTGCATGCACGCACACACACACACAATTCTCTAATGCATTGGTCACCAACACGGTGCTCGCAGGCACCGCCAGTACCCACCAGTACCTTCTATAGCACCTGTGAAAGGTCTCAGTAAATACCACCTAATGATCTATAATGCATAAGAGACTGTTTGTTCTTCCTGCTCAGCTCTTCTTTCCATTGGCAAACTTGCCCTCTTAAACTTGTCCACATTTCATAGGAATACAGGGAGCTGCCTTATATTGAGTCACATCATTGGTCCACCTAACTCAATATTCTCTACACTGACTGGCAGTGGCTCTCTGGGATTTCAAACAGGAGTCTCTCCCAGCCCTAATTGGAGATACCAGGGATTGAACTTGGGGCCTTCAGCATACAAGGCAGAAGCTCTACCACTGACCTACGGCCCTTTCCAATTTCATTGGATGCCTGGATTAGACACCCACCTCCCTTCTGTTGTGAACAGAGGAAATGCGCTTCTCTCTGTGAGTAAGTGCAGCAAATGGCTGATGTAGGTGTCATTTCAACAATGGTTAGGGACTGATGTGGGGGGCATGCCCACGCCATTTTGTGTTCCTGTCTATTTTTGTGCTTTCTTTAGATGTGGCAGCCATTTTGTGTTATGCCATGGCAGCCATTTTGTGACTGGCACCTATGGCATTTTCTCAAATTCCCAAACATGTCCACTGTCCCAGAAAGGTTTGGTGACCCCGCCAAGGGTTCCCAACTGTAATCTGTGTGTTCTGTAATGCATAAAAGCAGCTCACAAAGGCAAAGGAAGGTGATTTACTGAATCTTCCAGGGCTGACATGTATAATCAAACAACGGTTCATTAATTATTCTGTACAGCCAAAGATAAGGTCACTGGCACACTGATGGGGATGCAAACAGAGAATGAAACTTGATGGCAAAATGCAGAATTAAGCATGAGGACAATATGCAGAATTAAGTTTGAGAATAAAACACAGACTTAAGAAACAGCCTCACTTTTTTTAGAAATGAAATAAAAAAATCACACAGAAAACATCTGTGTCTTATAAGTGGTCTAATTCAGCAATATTTCACAAGTCCTCCTTGTGTTAGATTTCCCTGGTCTCTGTCTATCCTTTCCCCGTCACCCACAGTAAAGTGAAGAAAAAGTATAGCAGCTGGTGTTGAAGTAGATGGGGGGAGGGGGGAAAGAGAGCAGCAGTTTTATTGCCGTAACAATTTTTTCCAAGACATTTTAAATGTCCATCGTGGAGACCCCATATGTTACATTCCTCTAAGGAGGTGCTCTGTATGCCTCTATGCATTGCCAAGATAAATGTGAGGGAATTTATAGAATAGCAAAGAAAAGAAGGGCTTTGTAAGACCTTGTAATGTGTCCCTAATAAGCTGCTCCATTGCCCCTAGATGTCAATAGTTTATAGTCAATTGAGGTAGAAAATTGAATTGACAACAGAGGTTAGGGATGGAAGCATCTGTCAATTTCAGTTCTCTCAGTTTCATTTTTTCAGTCTTAAATTCAGTTCTGTAGGAATTTGCTTTTAAAAAAAAGTCCTCATGAAATTCTTCAGCAATTTAGTGCAAATTTATCCTGATAAACACATTTTTATATGCAGTTTTGACTAACATACACATTTCTACTAGCAATTTCTCCTAGTATAATGCATTTTGCATGTTATTTTCATGAATATGTTCATCTTTACACAATTGTTCCCTAACATATGCAATTTTGTAAGTGTTGTTTGGAGAACTGCATTTCAAAATTCAAATAAGTGTGAATTCCAATGGATGGCTGTCTTTGGGCTCCCATAGTGTTTCGGAAAGTGCTAATTTGATAGATTTGGCTTGAAATGCAAACTGCATCAGATTTCTCCCCCATCCCTAAATGAGGTAGATTTTTTTAAAAAAAACAACCCCAAAACACTTTTGGGACTGAGCATGGTATTCTTTCAGACAGTGGAAATGGTGAAAGCCAAGGTTTAGGTGCAGGGAATGCATGCAGTGTCTAAATTATTTATTTTATTTATTTATTTATAGAATTTATTAGTCGCCCATCTGGCTGGCTGTCTAGCCACTCTGGGCGATGTACAACATAGGCATATAATACCTAGACATTGAAAATCTAAAAACAATGAAGATAAAATCTAGCCCACCCCAAAAGCCTGCCTGAAGAGCCAGGTCTTCAAGGCCCGGCGGAAACTCATCATAGAAGGGGCATGGCAGATATCATTTGGGAGGGAGTTCCACAGGGTGGGGGCCACAATTGAAAAAGTGTGCAAATGTCACGGTTGCTGCTGCTGCTGTTTCATTTATTACACACTTGCCACATGGGACTCATCAAGCGACTTACAAAATTTTAAGAGCATAAAGCCTAACATAAAACAAAGATAGGGGACCTCTTTTTGTCCAAGGGCCACATTCCCTTCTGGGCAACCTTCCGGGAGCCACATGCTAGTGGTGGGCAGGGCCAGAGGCAAAAGTGAGTGGAGCAACAAACATGAATGTTACCTTTGTAAATGATACAGTTGTCCAAGGTAAAAGGCAATGGTTACCTTTCTACACACAATCTCTATCCCCCATTCCAACAAGCAAGTAGCATTATCAGAGATTAAGGGCTCATCCAGATGACTGCAAAATGTATGACACGCACACTATGTGTGCTTATTATTTTTCAGTCGTCCAAATGACGTTGTGCGGTGTCACACATTTTCGCGGGTTAAATCCACTCCTTCCAATACCGTCAAAAATGCAATTTGCTCTTTGAAATCGGGAATTTCATTGGGACATTTTTTTTCATTGGGAAACAGCAAACAAAAAGGCAAAAAGTGAGGACTAGCAGCTGACAAACCGGATATGGAAATGATGGATTATCCCGCTTCGTTTGTATAAGCCCTAAGAATGCACTTCAGCCAGACAAAAACCAACACACTTGGGGTGTGAACCAGGACCAGGGAGGGTGTGGCCTCAAGAAAGGAGACATGGCCTGGGGAAAGTTCTGAAGGCCAGATAGCGAGGCCTGGAGGGCCGCATTGCGCCCCCAGGTCTGTGATTCCTCACCCCTGACTTAAGATTGTGGGGGGGAGAACAGTGCATTACAACAAAAGGCAGGCAATAACCTATAAAATAGAGCCAATAAAACAGCAGCAAAACCATACAATTTCTTAAAATAATTGGCCAAGTTCCATTTCTGATGGAATGTGACAGGGGAACCACAAGATTCAACAGCCTGTTTTTTATATATATTCACTGTTAAATTGCATAAAAGTAATGCATTTTTAGAGTCTGTGCTGTGCTGAATTTTGTAAAATAACTCATTGTAGCTATAGCAATTTATGAACACAGGTCAACAACTGCCACTTGTTTTGTTGCTGTAAGCAAGGTTTTTGGGTTTTTTGGATGCATACCTAGTAACAGACTCATTCAATAGTTTATAACAACAATCGGCATGTCAAATCAGTGAGTTCTGGAGATGTAGGTAAAATTCTAAAAACTTAAGAACAGCTCTGCTGGACAAGACCGCCTATCTAGTCCAGCAACCTGTTCTCACAGTGACCAACCAGATACCCCAATTGGAAGCCCACAAGCAGAACTCCCATCACTCATTGAGATTCCCAGCGAATGGTATTCAGAAGCATACTGCCTCCGACAGGGGAGGTAGAACACAGCCATCAGGGCTGGTAGCTTTTTACAGCTTTATCCTCCATGAATTGAATACTTTTAAAAAGCCACCCAAGGTGGTGGACATCGCTACGCCTTCCATCCCTAAGGTCAGCCTCCCAGTGATATAAGGATATCAAACACAGAGAAAAGGACGGATGAATGCTGCCTGATGGTAGATGAGATGTTGAGTTGTTTTAATGTTTTTAGTCTGTTGCTGTTTGTGTTTTAAAATGTTTTAATTACTTGTTTTTAACTGTTTTATTGATAATGTAAATGTCTTTTGTAAACCACTTAAAGGCTTTTTTTTTTACAATCTAGTGGTATATACATTTTGTTAACTAAATACATAAAACCACAATCGTCTTACCATTAGGAAGTCTAAAGTTACCTGGATCCAAGGGTTGCATCACCAGGAAGGGTGTGTGTCACTGTCAGATGGTCAGTCCTTACCCTAGCCTCCTTGTGTCCTTGTGATTCACTTGCACAGGCTTCACAACCAGTAGTGTAGTGGCAAATTCAGAAGTTCAGGGTCCCTTCATGATAGTCACAGCCATGCCCCTCCCTTCCTTTCCCCCCCTGCTGGCTTCAGAATGAGATCCTTGTTGAATGAGATCCCACAACAACAGATGTCCCTAGGAGCCAATCAGCATGAAGTCTTCTCAGCAGCTGACTCACCTCCTGTCACAGTGTTGGTTCCAATCAGGTGGGAAGGACAAGGAAACATGTTAGAAGGCTCTTCTGAGTGGCTAACACACTCTCCTTTCACACGGATTGCCTTGTAGGATGCCGGAGACACAGGGACCCTGCTTCCCAAAAAGTAAAGGGTCTAAGACCCTGTGAGACCCTGGACGACTACACCCCTGTTCACAACCCACTTGGAGGTCACAGCCCACAGGTTGGGAAATGCCAGTATAGCACCTGCTTTGCCTGCAGAAGGTCTCTGCTTCAATCCGCGGCATCTCCAGGCAGGGCTGGGAATGCCCCCTGAACTCCTGGAGAGCCACTGCCAGCAGTGCTGAACTAAGATTCAGTATAAGGCAGCTTCCTATATTCCTCATCTTTGGGAATTTAGATCCTGCCCATTGCCCTTAATCATGAACCCTCCCATTATTAGAGTCATCTGTAGAACTTTATGGAGCATGGAATCACTTTTCCAGGCATAAACCTCTCGTGGTTCATTATTGCACAGTGATCTGTGGCTGTATTAGTCTCTCACCTTGAACAGAAAGCCAGTCTAGAACCATACAGTTCTTGTGCATGACTCACATTCACGCAACGTATGCCTTCCATAAGTCTCCAACAGGGTTTTTTTTGGTTTTTCGGAGGATGGCACTACCTGATGCATTATGATAAACAGAGCCATTCTGTTTGCCATTAGCACCGTGCACAATTTATGCAACAAAGCAAAGAATAAAATAAAATCATATATCTTTTTTTAAAAAACAGACACCTTGTCATACACAAGCACAGTTTAAGCATTATGGCTTTGAAGTTGAAACTTCAAGCATATGCCAGTGTGCTGACCCAACATCCTACCTAATGCTTTGTTTTGGCTCACTTCTTATCCTGTCATCTGTTTTTCTCATTAAGGAGCCTCTCCGATGGACTACAGAATCCAAGTGCAGACAGTCTGTAACATGAGGGTTGTCATTCTTTAACAAATTGATCCCTGATGCTCTCTGGCTCGCTCTTAGGGATGAGAAACATGGTAAGGGCATGTGATTGTGTGTGATCATTCCTCGGAAGCATCTATGTATAGCCTATTTGCAGGTTTGACATACAAAGAGCTCTGATGGATCAGGCCAAATACTCTTCTCGTCCAGCATCCTGCCGTCACAGTGGCCAACCCGATGCTTCTGTGAAGAGTGCAAGAAAGGCCTGAGTGCAACAGCACTCTGTCAACTTGCGATTCCCAGCACAGTTGTTTTTTACTTATTGGAGGGCTTGAAAGAGCAGTTGGAAACTTCAGCTATTTCAAACGGCTGGTGCTAAAATGCAGAGGCAGTTTGCTGGAACATGCAACTCTGTCATCACTTCAGCTGTGCTGGCTGTTTGATTCATTTCTGAGTTCAGTTAAAGGTGCTGCTTATTCTTACCTTGCAAGCTTTCCATGGTTTGGGGGACAAAGGTGCACATTGCCAAAAAGGAGGAAGTGCATCACTAAAAGAGAGGTCGTTGATATAAATATGAATATGCTAATTTATACATATAGGGTGATATCCAGGATTAATCAGCATAGGCCCTCTTGTGTCTATTGATTTCAGTGATTTCACTCTGAGCAGAATACCATGGGTGCAAACTTGCAAATATTTATTATAATTTAAAAAGAAATACAATACATCTCACTGTAGTTGGGAAGACTGTAGCCAAGTGATCTGTGTGCCTGCTCAGACTGCTGTCCAAGCGGTAAACTCTGTATACTATTTCATATTGAGCTAATATCACATGCTCTCCCTACTGTCAATGGTAGCCTTACTCTCAACTAGGGATGGAAGGATCTGTCAATTTCAGTTCCCTCGGTTTCCATTTTTCCAATCCTAAACTGGGTTCTCCACATTGCTGCAGCGATTTGCATTTTTTTTTAAAAAAAAATCCCCATGAAAATCCTTCAGCATTTTAGTGCGAATTTCTCCTGCTAAACACATTTTTGTAGGCAGTTTTGACTGATGTGCACATTTTCAAAGCGATTTCTTTCAACAATTAATTTTTGTCTGTTATTTTCACTAATATATTCATTCTTATGCGTACTTTTGCCTGATATATGCATTTTTGGAGAACATCACAAAAATTCAGATAAGTGTGAATTTTGACAGATGATGGTGTTTCGTTTCTCATACAGGCAGGCCCCGCTTATACGGCAGGTTCCATTCCGGACCCCTGCCGTAAAGCGGAAATCACCGTAAAGCAGAACCCCATTGAGTATAATGGGGCGCATCACACAAAAATGCCGCAAAAGCGGCTTTAAAATGGGGAATGAAAGCCGCCGCATTAGCGGAATGCCGGGAAGCGAAGTGCCGGTAAGAGGGGCCCTACTGTATTGTTTTGCAAAGTGCAAATTTGATAAATTCGGCTTTAAATGCAAACAGAATCCAATTTCGCCCCCATCCCTACTTCCAAGCAAATGTCCATAAATGTGCAGCCTTAACATCTCCTTGCTGGAATAATAATAGTAGTAATAAAGCCCCTGTTGATTACCAATCTCATTTTCAGTGGTGCATTCAGACATCAACTGTATCCACTGTTAAAATATGGCCATCGAGGTCTGAGAATTCGCATATTGCTTATTTTGGAGGGCTTTGGTGTTATTGCAGAAGTTTTCAGGAAACCATACTCTGCTTAGCTATTTTTAAACTTCAGGAATGCAATAAAAGCTACTTGCCACTTAATGGAAATAAATGATTATTGATTTTCTCACAGTTACTATGAGCCAAGTAAAACAAGCCTTAAATCAGGACTGGGAGAGTGGGACAGTACAGCAACAAAGATCCAAGGGTCTGGATATTGGTTTAACAACAAAGAACTAGCATATGATTGACTAGTTAGTACATTAGAGTCATGGCTAGATCAAAATAAATAATGGAAGGATTCATTGTGGCAAACTATCTGGGCTGCTATTATACTCATGCATGGATACCACGAAGCAATCACAAAATTGTTTGCTGCCATTCTCTTTTCCCACAGTGACAGCATTATTTGGACACATCGATGGGGTGGGGTGTTCTTCTCCCCCCCAAAAAATTTGCATTGCCATGCTGGAATGCAGAATTACTAAAACTCTGAGTGACATCCAACTCAGGCCCCATCTGCGCTACACATTTGAAGCAGTATCATACTACTTAAAACAGCCAACTAGTGGGCCAACCAGATGTTGTTGGACCACAATTCCCATCTTTCCTGACCATTGGCAATGCTGGCTGAGGCTGGTGAGAGTTGTGGTCCAACAACATCTGGTGGCCCACTAGTTGGGAAAGGCTGACTTAAAACAATCATGGCTTCTCCCAAGGAATCCTGGGAGTTTGTTAGGAGACCCCCTTTCCTCTTGCAGAGCTACAACTCCCAGAGTTCCCTGGGAAGAGGGACTGATTATTAAACCAGCATGGGAATTGTAGCTCTGTGAGGGGTCTCCTAACAACTCCCAGCACCCTTAACCTACGGTTCTCAGAGTTCTTTGGGGGAAGCCATGACTGTTTAAAGTGGTGTATAGTGCAGATGAGGCCACAGTCAGAGTTGACCAAATGAAGTTCATTGATTTCAATGGGTCTACCCTAAGTATGAGTGATATACAAATAATGGGTGATATCCAATTTAGGCTGCAATCCAATACACCTGCAATCCAATACTTGGGAGGAAATCCCATTGAACACAATGGAGGTTACTTCTGAGTAGACATGTATTGGATTGCAGCCTAAGTAATACCCATGGAAATTAATTTTCCTTTTGTCTCAGTGATCAATATTGTTGGCGTGTGGTGTGTGTTTTTAAATACATTTTTTTTACAAATAATGGTTGCTATCCAATGTTAGTTATACTCTGATTAGACTCACTGGAATCAATGAACATAAGTATCTTATTGATTTCAGAGAGTCTATTCTGAGTATATCACCCATTATGGTTTTATTTTTAAAAAATACACAAAAATATTGATCGCTTGGAGAAAAGGTAAATGAAAGGGCAAAGAAAGTGAGGAGTAAAAGGTTGTTTTAATATATGTATATATTTAGAACGACTGTTTGATTCAGCAAAGTACAGGAAGAACAAAAAGAAAGGGTTTGAAACCTATGAATGTTTTCCTGGGAGGAAGCTCCAACAGGAACATAGGAAGCTGTCTTAGACCATTGGTCCATCTAGCTCAGTAGCGTCTAAACTGACTGGCAGAAGCTCTCCATGATTTCAGACTGAGCCATCTCCCAGCTCTACCTGCAGATGCCGGGGATTGAACTTGGGACCTTCTGCATGCAAGGCAAATGCTCTGCCACTGAGCTACAGCCCTTCCGAAGGAAGGCAGTGGGCCATACTTCTGAGGACATTCATAGGATCAGGCTATAAGAGCAGGAATGTAAGAAAGGCTCCGCTGAGCCCCACATTCACCACTAGGTTTAGCAGGCTCAGGGCCTGAGAATGATTCTGTGTCTTTAAGAGAAGAGAAAATTCAGCCAAGTGCAGGTTTTCTTGCAACACTGTAATGGGAAAAACCACAAGATGGAATTCTCCCTTCCCCCTGCACAACTTTCAAAGATACAGAAGATCTCTTGGAGGCCGAGCCTGACAACCGAGCCTCACAGTACCCTGCAGAATGGACCCCTTTCTCGGTCATAGGAAAGAGGAGGAGACACAAGGTCTCCTTTCTCCACCCCTCTACCTGCTATATGTTTAATTAGGGTTTTAGACCCCTAATTAAACAGTAGCCCTGCCCCCAAACCTATTCAGGAGTTAATCCAAGGTGGGGCCGAGGGTGGTCCCAAGATCAACCCAGGGTGGATTGGCCTGAAGACCCCCAGATCAGAGCCATGGGGTGGGTAGGGGGGCTGTCCACACCCCTAGTATTTACTGAACTTCAATGACCAACATCTGGACAGGACACCTCAACTGACTTTACTTAGCCTGTTTACAGACAGCGATGCTGATCTGAAATGTAAGGCATTGCTTAGGCACCTGCTCATGGTGGCCCAATTGACCATTTCCAAACACTGGAGAGACATGAAAGGAGCTAGCTTGGACTATTGGTACCATAAAGCAGCCTTTCCCAATCTTTGGGTTCCCAGATGTTGCTGGACTATAATTCCCATCAACCCCAGCCAGCATGGCCGATAGTCAGGAATTATGGGACCTGTAGTCCAGCAAGATCTGGGGACCTAAAGGTTGGGAAAGGTGGCCATAAAGTGTGGCACATAGTGACAGCTGAAATAAATTATTCAAAATTGAAAGTCTGTTGTGGCTAGGCGAAGAAAGATTATTTTTGGGGGGTATGTTTTGACTTCATCACTTATAAATAAAAAGATAACAGAAATCCACCAGCTCAGTTGCTTTGTATTTGGAATTCTTGAGTTTGCTGCAATCTACAGAGTTAACCCAGAAGGACAGTTGGCACTAAAATATAGTCTCCTAAGAAGAAGAACTTTGTGCCTAGTTCACTTTTTAATAATATTATCTTACTTTGTAATATCTTACTTCTATGCATTTTTAGCTTAGTTTTTGCATATTCTGTTTAATTTCTGT
The DNA here is from genome assembly GCF_030035675.1 of Rhineura floridana. Taxonomy (NCBI): domain Eukaryota; kingdom Metazoa; phylum Chordata; class Lepidosauria; order Squamata; family Rhineuridae; genus Rhineura; species Rhineura floridana. The sequence goes on along the minus strand of NC_084493.1, from coordinate 14,697,323 downwards.
AATTTTACTCTGTAACATTCGGTCATTGCTACATGTTTCTTGAATGATTTCTGTATCGGGGGGGTGTTTTTCTTGTTTTTGTGTTATAAGAGATATAGACATGTTTTCTTGTATATTTTATTATAAAATCAATAAACATCGTTCAAAAATATGTTGTTTATAACAATGAGAAATAAGTATATGATTGGATTTTATTTTGGTATTTGTATTCCAAAAACAGATGGAGTCCATTTTTCTATGCATTTATTGGCTTGAGGAGTGCACTGACTTCTCACAAGACATATTCATTTTGTAGAAAGAACAATTTCACAGGGGCTTCTGATCCAGTTTCTGATTCTGGGAGTTTCTGCATTTGCCCAGTGGATTGCAATGTGTGCCCTTGCAGGAATTAATCAATCCACTATTAAATGCTAGGCTACTGGTTCAACTGCTTCTTTCATACAGCATAATTAAGTTAGTTTTGGCTCAAATGGTTAAGTGGTAACTTATCATCTGTTGGATCTTAAACAATATACATCTGCTTTGCATGTGGAAGGTCCCAGGTTCAATGCCCAGGATCCCTAGCTAGGGCTGGGAATGTCATGTCTGAAGCTCTGGAGAGCTGCGGCTGCCAGTCAGTGTGGACAATACTGAGCTAGATGGGCGAATGAGTCTTAGGGCAGCTTCTTATGTTTGCAATATCTTTCTCCAGAATGGTTGAATATGAACATGACCAGCTGGGATTTTTTTTATGAAAGGACAGAAAGTTTTAAAGACCCCCCCCCTTCTTTTAAAGGAACTCTAGTGCATCAAACGAGAGATTTACATGTTGTATTCCTGTGTCTTCCTTGGAAATGAACAGCTTCTGCCTTTCTAATAAGAAGCAGAATGGTGATAAATAACACACACAACCTCATCAGTGCCAGATGGAAAAGATCCAACCTCAAGTCACACTCCCAGTTTTTTTTACAAGTCATAAAAGCACAGCATTGTTTGAAGTCAAAGACCCAGCAAGGAATGACCTGCTTTCATATACGATCATTAGCCTCCTTCCTTTTCCCTTCCAGTTGCCACTTGGGGTGCTCCTTTTATAAAAGTGAGAAGATGGGTTAGATTGGCAGGATCGTCTGATTAGCACATTGCAAGGTCTGCTTCTCATTAAGGGGGATCGATTTGCTGTGAGCCTTTGTCATCCCAGGTATTTTCAGCCGTTTATATCAGAGGCAGAGGGATGTCTGTGTCTAGCTTTCCTTTTTGTTTTAGGATTGCAAGGCCTCTCCCATTTATAAAGCCCACTTTGGTCTTTCTGGATGCTGGTGAAATAACCGCCCTTCAAAGCAATCTTTAGCACAGCTGTGCGATTGAAGTGTTGCATTTTAGCCCCTTTGGGGCTTGTAGTTTGTGAAGGGTGCTGAGAGTTGTTAGGAGACCCCTGTTCACCTCACGAAGATACAATTCCCAGAGTGGTTTAACAATCAATCCTGCTTCCCAAGGAACTGTGGGAATTCCCAGGGAACTGTGCCCCATGTGCATATTATCTCCATGATGCTGCCAGCCTGTGCCTTCCTAATGTTACCTATACATGTCTCACAGTCTTTTTGTAACATCTTTTTTGGAAAAAGCAAACTTTAAAGGTGGTTAGCATGAAATTCCCTGGAACTACCCACCTGAAATCTAGCAGGGTTAATCTCCTCTATAGGAGCTACCGTATCTCCAAATGTGATGCCCCATTGTGCATATTACCTCTATGGAGCTGCCAGCCAGTGTCTGCCTAATGCTACCCATCGTGTCTGGTATTGCAAACCTAATTTTAAAAAAACCTCACTCCCCCCAAAAAAAAACTTTGAAGAAAGGAACAAAGGAAACAGGAACATGAGAACTGGCATGACTGAGCACTCAGTCTTTTGAAAAAAAAATATTTTATTCTATTTATTTAAAATCTATTTATTCTGGTCTTAGAAGTGCTGCTTAGAGATATAAGGCAAGATAAAAGGATTTCGGGATTAAAGATAAAAAAAGAAGAATATAAACTGAGAGCATTTGCTGATGATTTGATAATTGTATTAGAAAACCCTTTGGAAGGAATTAATGTATTGATGGATAAATTAAAAGAATTTGGACCGTTAGCAGGATTTAAGATCAACAATAAAAAAACAAAGATGTTGGTGAAAAATTTAACTTTAAGGGAACAGAAAGAGTTAATGGACAAGACAGATTTTACAATAGAGAAAAAGTTGAAATGTTTAGGTATCATTATGACAAATAAAAATTCAAAGTTGTTTCATAATAATTATGAAAAATTATGGACAGAGATTAAGAAAGATCTGCTAAGATGGGATAAACTACAATTGTCATTAATGGGTAGAATATCTGTGATAAAAATGAATGTATTACCGAGAATGATGTTTTTGTTTCAAACAATACCTGTAATATCCTCTGATTTACCTTTTAAACAATGGCAAAAAGATATCTCTAAATTTGTTTGGCACGGAAAAAAACCAAGAGTTAAATTTAAATTACTACAAGACGCCAAAGAAAGAGGAGGACTGGGATTACCAAATCTGAGACTTTATTTTGCTGCCTGCTGTTTAGTCTGGATAAAGGAATGGATTTTATTGAGGAATAAAAGACTATTGGACTTGGAGGGCCATAACCTGAAGTGGGGATGGCATGGATATCTATGGTATGACAAAGTAAAAGTAAATGTAGACTTTAATAATCATTTTATAAGACGTCCTCTGTTGAAAATATGGAATAGATATAAACCAAGATTCTATTCGAAAATACCATTATGTGTCTCAAGTCAAGAAGCGTTTTACAGAAGAGAAATGGCTGGAAAAGAGAAATGGTTAACTTATCAAGAACTATTAGAAAATGTACATGGAGAATATATAATGAAAGAGAGAGAACAACTGATAAAGGAAGGATATAGTTCTCAATGGTTTGCCTATTTACAATTGTTAGAAAGATATAAAATGGACAAGAAAATGTATGGGTTTGAAATAAGTAAATCTGATTTTGAAATAGGTTTGTGTACAAATGATGAAAATACAATTGCGAAAATGTATAAACTCTTGCTGAAAATGGATATGGAAGAAGAACAAGTAAAAGAGTGTATGGTAAAGTGGGCAAAATTTTTTGGTTATAACATACAAGTGGATCAATGGGAAAATATGTGGAAAAAAGGCTTGAGATTTACATTATGCTATAATCTTAAAGAAAATTTCTATAAAATGATGTATCATTGGTACATGACTCCAGAAAAGTTGTCAAAAATGTATAGTAATGTTTCTAATGTTTGTTGGAAATGTAAACAACAAGAAGGATCATTTTATCATATGTGGTGGCTGTGTAAAAAGGCAATATCATTTTGGGCACAGATAGGTAGGATGATGCAAAAAATTCTAAAGATAAATATTCAGTCAAACCCAGAATTTTTTTTATTGGGTTTTATGGATAAACAAATAGAAAAGAAATATGGAAGAATAATATTATATATGATTACGGCAGCAGGATTATTATACGCACAAAAGTGGAAAATGGAATCAACACCAACAACGGAAGGCTGGCTATTGAAATTAATGGACTTAGTAGAGATGGATAAATTGACATGTTTACTTAGAGAAAAATCGACAGACACATTTCTTAAGGAATGGAAGCCTCTCTTAGACTTTTTGTTGAAAGATCAAAATAAAATGATGATATTGGGATTTGATGATTAACTAAGATAGCCTATGGAGAAAAGTGATCCTGTATGTATATATTAAGGGACAGGTTTGATATATATTATATACTTATAGCTGATCTGCGACAAATCGGAAGTCAACTATTTTATTATTTTTTCTTTTGTTGTATTGTTATGTTTTTGTTGTTTGACTTTGTTTTGTTTGTCTTTTGAAAAATTTGAATAAAAATTATTAAAAAAAAAGAAAGGAACAAAGGAAACAGGAACATGAGAACTGGCATGACTGAGCACTCAGTCTTTTGAAAAAAAATTAAAAAGCAAAATTTAAAGGTGGCTAGCATGAACACCCCTGGAGGTACCCACCTGACATTTGGCAGGGTTAATTCCCATGTCACCAATCTTGATGTCCCTGTGTGAAAATAAACAGAGCTGTTATGTTTTGCTATGTAAATCAATGGAATTTCCGAGGTTTGTAATATCCAGATTGTGATCTGGATCAGGTTGGATTAGGTCCGAATCTGCCCAGACCAGATTGGGCTTCATCTGTATTTACAAATCGGAGCCACACATCAGATCAGCCCATTTATATTTTGCATTTTAATTTGTAGTTACTACTTGCATTTGCAAGGCTGTATTCACTCCCGGGGTTCTGTTTGACGTTTGTTTTTGTTTGTTTCTAATTTGAACCACTTTCACTTCAGTCCAGTTGTTAGGCTTTGTACATGGTAGAGAGGCTTCCATGTGGAAGCCATCTGAATGAAAAAATTGGACACCCAGGAAGAATTCCTTTAAAACTGCTCTGCCAGCCAGCAGCACTTGAACAAGACAAGCAAGGAAAAGGGGGCAGTACAAATAACCAGTAAACCACCCAGAGAGCTTCGGCTATGGGGCGGTATATAAATACAATAAATAAATAAATAAACCTTGGTTGCAGATCTCGCCAAGAGTGGCAGTCCAATTCAAAGGAAAACTACTCTGATCATCTTTCATTTGTAACTGAGACTCTGCCTTGATTAAAATCATCATCATCATCCATTGCATTATTTGGAATTTTTTTAAAATCTCCCTTCTTTTTTCCATTTCGTAGCTATTGATATCATTCAGAATTGGCAGTGGGAAGAAGATCCATCTACATCTCTTCCATTTTCCAGTCCCTCTCCCTTCTGCTTTGGGTATATCAATAAGGGGGGAGCCCTAGAATAATTGCCTTTGGGGCATACACACACACACACACACACACAGCAAACCTTTGTGCTAACTTTTGAACTAGGGAGGAGAAGGGGCTGAAGTTCAGAGGTGGATTTACCTGCTTTGGGATGACAAAGAAGAAGCAAGTGAGCAAGAGACTGCAATCTTATTTGTGAATCGCTCTCTGAGTGCAGCCGTTTTCCTTTCCTTTGTCAGAACAAAATGATTAAAATCTCATTATTGTTTGGGATGGAAAAAATCGAACCGAGAACAGCACAAGACAGCGCTAAACAAACAAACATGGAAAGGAACTGCCTGTCAGTTCAACGGAATGTAATCGAAACGGCCCCAACAAATGGCTCCCATCTCTAGAATGAATAAACATAAGGACCTACCAGAAGAGTCCCACTAAATCACACCCAAGGTCTATCCAGCATTCTCTTTCTCATGCTGGCCAATCAGATCCCTCCAGGAAGTAGGACATGGAAGCAATAGCCCCTCTTCCCATTGGTGCCCCCCAGAAGCTATTGGTTTTGTTGTAATCCAGAATAGCTCCTTTTTCATGTTCTTATTTTATTTATTTATGTATTTATTGTGGCACCCTCTTGCCCTTTGGTACACAGTTTGGGACACATTTCAGACGTCTTTTAGATACAGTAATTAATTTGAATTGGTGTTGGTCCCTTGTTCTGTATTTCGTGATTTTATAATTTTATGATGTTTTAATGGCTTTATTGTACACTGCCATATTTTTATGGTTGGATGATGATGATGATAGTTTTTGTATAACAACAATATACTAAACTATGGCTGTGACCAAGACTAATTTTGGTACTTGCACAGTATAATAATATAATACACAAAGTAATAGTTTTATTTCATCTTCTAATTTTAGAATTCATCTACAAGATCTGTATGGGTTGTATTCAGCTACGTCCTACTCAGAGGAAACCTATTGGAAATAATGAACCTAACTTAGCCATATGCTTATCATCTTCAGTGGGTCTTCTCTAAGTATGACCAGCATTGGCTACAACCCTATGGTTTGTATTCAACTAACTGTTACTCAGAGCAGATCCATTGAAATTAATGATCTAAGTTAGTCATGGCCATTAATTTCAATGGGTCTTCTCTCAGTAAAAGTTAGTTAATATTTCTTCTCTAAACCTTGTTTAATGCTCATTGTAATGCACCCCCCCCCTCTGTCTCTCTCTGTCTGTCTGTCTCTCTCTCTCTCACACACACGCTCAATGGACTGGACTTCCAAGAAATTCAGCTGGTCTCAACTTGGGACACAGGGACCTTTCCTTTCTCTCTTCCAAAACCCCCTGAAATAGAACATGAGAAAGATTACAGCCATATTATGACACCAACAAATGCTTTCGCCAGCAGTTTGGCAAGGTTGGCAGCAGCCCTAACAAGAATCACTGAATAAAACAGAAACTGAAAAAGGGGAAAAAAGCTGATGGACGTTTGATGGAGCAACCCCAGGTTTATTCACTTAAAATACCCCAGCTGTTAGGTAATATTCAGAAATACTTGCTCATTCAATAAATATATGTCTCTTGCAAAAGAAAGGAAGAAATTAAAGAAAAATGGGGAAAATGTCAAACAATTCAGCACACTCCACTGTTTCCTATTCTATTCCTTCTTCCTCTGTTGGATTTAAGTACCAGATGCACATCACTCTTATGCTCTAAAAAGATAGACAGATATTTGCTCAGTTCCCAAAAAATGAGTAGAAACTCATCATGCAATCCAATAAGTATTTGTCGATCCTGATGGCAAACTCAGGCCCTGTCTGCACTATACATTTAAAGAAGTATTTATGCCACCCTGGGCTCCTGTTGGGAGGAAGGGCAGGATATGAATCAAATAATAAATAAATAAATAAATAAATAAATAAATAAATAAATAAATAAATATTATACCACTTGGAACAGTCAAAGAATCCTGGGAACTGTAGTTTGTTAAAGGTGCTGAGAGTCGTTGGGAGACCTCCATTCCCCTCAAAGAGCTATAATCCCCAGACTTCTCTGGGAAGAAGGGCTAATTGTTAAGCCACTCCGGAAATGGTTAAACTGTTTTTAAAGGCCACTCCATGGAGTTTACATTACTTTACAGCTCATTAGTTTATATAGCAATACTCTGCTTTGCAGCGCAGACTGGTCCCTAAGGGCAAGTGGGGCGGTGCCCTACCAAGCTCAGACTGCCCTCAACCAGCCATCACCTGTCTGTCTTCTTAATTACAACCAGTTCAGAGGGGTGGCACTGCCTGTCACCTTCCTCCTCCTCCTCCTTAGTGTCAGTTTTGCCTTTGTAGAACTCAGCAGGGAGGTGGGTAGGGACAACACTTGACTTAGTTGGCTCCGCCTGTCATTGGCTGTGGCTCCACCTACTGTTGGGCTCCATGCCTTCTGCCCCGCTGGTCCTAATGGGTGCCAGTTACTACTGTCAGTCTGGATGTCACCGGTGCTCAAATAACAGAGATTAGGTCTGCCCTCTCTAGATAGGGCTGTGGTCAGGGTGAAGTCGCTGTCTATATCTTAGCAAACGGAACGCGTCTGGCATGCTAGCCGTTTGCTAATGTCACGTGTCAGATCCTTTGCAGGGTGCACATTTGAGGGACCACTGCACTATCCTTGGTGAAGGGCCATCGCTCAGTGGTAGAGCATCTGCTTTACATGCAGGAGACCCCAGGTTCCATCCCTGACATCTCCAGGTAGGCCTGGGAATGTCCTCAGCCACTGCCAGTCAGTGTAGATAGTACTGAGCTCGATGGACCAATGTTCTGACTCAATATAAGGCAGCTTCCTATTTTCCTATACATGTCCTTTGAAAATAAATCCCACTGAGTTCAATAGGACTCACTCCCACATAACTGTGCATGGGGCTGCAGCCTATTAATGGAGTAGATGTGGGGGGGGGCTCAGGTTCAGAGGCCTAATGTGGCCTTCCTGGCCTTTCTGTTCAGCCATCAAGAAGCTTCTCATGCTATACTTTCCCCTCAACCACACCCCTCACAAGTCCTGCTCCGCACCCTTGTCAAGTTCTTTTGCCTCACTAGGATGGGTCCTTGAACTGTGACAATGCCTCTTGCTTGCACGATGGAGGATGGAGAGGGTGTGCGAAGTAGTGCAGTGGCAAATTCAGAAGTGCAGGGTCCCTTCGTAATAGTCACAGCCATGACTATCCTTTTTTTCCCCTGCTAGGTTGAGAACGAGATCCTTGTCAACGCAGCATGTTAGCTGCTGGGAAGAGCCTTCTCAGTGGCTGACTCACCTCTTTTCACTCTGATTGGCTCCAAATCAGCAGGAAAGGACAAGGTAGCATGTTAGAAGACTCTTCTCAGTGGCTAACACACTCTCCTTTCATGCTGAGTGGCTCATAGGATGTAGGAGACATTGGGACCCTGCTTCCAAAAAAGTAAAGGGTCTAAGACCCTTTGAGTCCCTGGACGACTACACCCCTCTGTGTGTGTATGTGTGTTTGTGTTGGATGGCTGGAATGTAGCCTACTGTAGAAACGTACAAATCACATTCATTGCTCTGCCCACTTTTGCCCCTGGCCTGGCCCCCCACTGGCACAGGGCCCCCGGAAGGCAGCTTACACAGGAATGTGGCCCTAGAGCTGAAGAGGATTCCCTGCCCCTGGAGCAGAGATTAACCATGCATCCATCTCCAAATAGATTACGTTTGCACAAGCCATAAATCAGAAACAAAAACAATCAATGGCAGGTTTAATTCAAGAAGAAATAATTTAGAGAATGAAAACCATTTGGCATACTTTAATCATTTGAGAGCAGAAATAATTGCATCGCTGGAGAAGTACAAGATTCATCTGGCCAAGCATTCTGTTGCCAACAGCAGTCAGCCAGAGATGCTTCTGGAAGGTTTCAAGTGGGGCAGGACGATAAGGTCCACCACTTGCTCTATGCCCCAACCTCTGGCTATCAACGATATACTTAGCATGGCCAATTATGCATTGACAAAAAGAGGAAATGCATTTGCAAAAAGAACAAAAGAGGGCAGAGATTGGCAGAATATTTGCATACGCTAATGTATATGTATAAACACACATTTAGAAATAACAACTATAATTTTAATAGAAATAAATTACATCTTCCCAGAACAGGGAAGACTGTGACCAGGTGACCTGTGTGCCTGCACAATCTGCTATCCAGGTGCTGCTAATTGTTGATGGACAATTTCAAAGCTACCTTTTATTCCTTCTGATGGTTCTTTAAATCAGACTTGGACCAGACAGCCTTTCCAATAGAGCAGGCGCTTGGCCCACCAGATGTTGCCAAACTCCAACCTCCATCAGGCCCCAGCAAACATGGCACATGGCCAGGGATGATGGAAATAGTAGTTCAGCATCATCTGGAGGACTAAAGGTTCCCTGCCCCTTAAATAGGGGATCCTCCACAAAGATCCCTCCTCCTACCCCCGGGCTTTTTCAGAAAGGATCGGATTAATATCTAGGGCTTCCTAGCTACCCTTGGAAACTTAAACCAGACTCTGGATTGGGCCCCTAAACCATGGTGCATGACAATGATGTCATCAAGAAGTAGCAGGGCCTGCAAGCTCAGAACCTGCGGCAGTTGTTACATCCAGGGATTTCATTTTGATGTTCTTCCATTTATCATCAGTGAAGACAGATGCCCATGCCTTTGCCAGAATAAGGACCTATTCCTTCCTCAGTTTGCCCTCCAAATCTAGCAGTGCTTCCTATAGAGATATCACCTCACTGGTAAAGGCCTGTCTGTGCCCTTAGCTTCCCAATAAGCCCCTCCCTGAAGTTGACTCTTCATGTTCCTTACGTGCTGGTGGAGCCCACTGCAAAATGAATCTGGAGCAGACAAGCTTGTTCATCTATCTGAAGACCCTCTGTGTCATTAATTGCATCTCAGTAAAGAAGCTGGTGGTGAAAAAATATATTCCAACTCTGTTGTTGTTGATGATGATGATGTTGTTAGATTTGTTAGTCACTTGCTACCTGAATGCCTCCAAGCAACATACAACACTTAAAAACACAAAACACATGGTATATTATACCATCAAAACAAAGCAAAAACAATGAAAAAACAATCCCCCTAACAGCAACACCACATAACAAGCAATATCATCTTAGCCTATCAAAAGCCTGGGGAAAAAAAAAAGATAAGTCTTAATCTAGCGCTGAAAAGATGGCAATGAAGGTGCCAAGCAGACCTTGCTGGGAGCACATTCCACAGATGGGGAGCCACAACTGAAAAGGCTCTCTCCCTTGTCACTACCCTCCGAGCCTCCCTCAGAGGGGGGACTTGGAGAACAGCCTAAGGGTCCAGGTAGCTCCATATCGGGAGAGACATGATCATTCACATCCATGCGTAAATCTTATCTTGTAGAGCTAATCTTTTAAACCACAGGTGGGCAAAACGTGTTTCTCCCAGATGTTGTTGGATTCCAACTCCCATCACCCAGCCAGTGTGACCAATGATCAGGGAAGATGGGAGCTGTAGTCCAAGTGTCCAACAACATCTGGAGGGCTACAGGTTGCCCACCTCGTATTAGACAGAACTAGGGACATGCCTGAATTCTGCCCAATTCGGATTGGGTACCAAATTTTTCATTAAATTTGCTTATTCTCTGTCGTTGCAGATTGGATGATAGTGATTTTCTGCAGCTATGGTTTTTTAAAAAAAAATAATTCTCTAAAACATTAATATTGAGAACAATAATTTTATCAATATTTCCTTTCATTTATCAATATTTCCCTTCAAAATATCAATATTTTTTGTGAAGAGGAAAACCAGATTGGTAAAAGCCATGGCTAGTGGACAAAGAACAATCTCGAACCAGCCAATGGATCCCATCCCTAGACAGTACTTACATCTACATTAGACACTTAAAGCACATTTAAAGCACATGGCTTTCCCCAAAGAATCCTGGGAACTGTAGTAGTTTGTTAAGAGTGCTAGGAACTGGAACTCTGTGAGAGGTAAACTACAGTTCCCAGGATTCTTGGGGGAAGCAGTGTGCTTTAAATGTGCTTGAGAACATAAGAAAAACCTGCTGGATCAGACTAATGGCCCATCTAGCCCCATGCCCTGTTCTCACAGTGGCCAGCCAAATGCCTCTGGGAAGACCATAATCAGGACCTGAGCGTAAGAGCACCCTCCTTCCTGCAGTTTCTAGCAACTGGTACTTAGAAGGAAACTGTCTCTGATCATGGAAGCACAGCATAGCCATCTTGGCTACTACCTTTAAATGCATAGTGTGGATGTGACCACTAGGGGGAAAATATAAATCGCTCAGGGCTCACAGACTCCATAATCTGGAGAAGAAAGGGATATTTGGGGGCAAGGGGAAAAAAATCTCTCCAGAACAAAGGGGTTTCAAATTCTTTGGGCTCCTGTTATCTCTTGAGATGATTCCTGTACCAGCAAAGAACCGTACAAAATCATGATGGGTAAAACAGATGTTGTTTCAAGAGCCGCATGCTGAAATCAGAGAGGATGTGCGTGTGTACATGTGGGTGGGTGTGCATAGCAACCGTTCCTGAGTTTGTAGCAATTTGTCAGGAGATGGATTTTGATACGCTGCCCCTCCAAGCTTTGACAGGGTGCTTACCTGCTATCTGTACAATTTGCTTAAACTGGATATTAAATGGGAAAGATGATGCTTCTTAGGAACACCGAGACACTGAAATGTTATATTAATATTAATGATTGCTGTAAACAAGCTGGAGAGTGTTCTTTACCAGCAAAGGTGGTTGTGACCTCTTTTGTCCCATCTGATTTTTATCGGTGCCTTCATGTGCATAGAAGTAGTAGGGACCATGCAAATGTGCTTTGGCTATTCCACCAGGACAGCTGGTGACTGTTGGGAATGGTAGGGCAGAAGGCAGGGAGGCCAACAGTAGGTGGAGCCAGAGGCAATGGCGGGTGGAGCCAACTAATTCTAGTTTTGTCCTCCTCTTCCTCCCTGCTGAGTTCTACAAGGGCAACATTGAGACTAAGGAAGAAGAAGCTGAGAGGCAGGAAGGTGGGGACTGGTGAGTAGGAATGGGTGAGAAATTTGATTCAGTTCGTATTAGCCAAATCTATCAAATGTGCAAACCAGTATGAGAACCAAAACACAGCCATCCTTCATAATTTATTGAATTTTGCAGTGCCGTTCACCAACTAAACAGTGTTTACAAAAAAGTATATGTTAGGGGAAAGTGTACATAAAAAAAAAATGAGTGAAAATAACATACAAAAATGCATTATATGACAATAAATTGCTTGCAAAAATGTGTACATTTGTCAAACACAGTTTACAAAAATGTGTTTAGCAGGAGAATTTTCATGAGGATTTTAAAAAAAACAAATCACAAATTTTTGCAGAAATGTGGGGAACTGAATTTAAGATTGGAAAAATGAGAAACCGAGAGAACCAACTTTGACAGACCTTTCCACCCCTACTGGTGAGGGCAGACTGAGGTTGGTGGGGCAGTGCTCCATTTGCCCTAGTAGACAAGCATCCACTGTGTAGAAGCTTTCATAATGACACCTTTCTGACGGGGAAGGGCCGGAGCTCAGTGGCAGAGCATCTACTTTGCACGCAGAAGGTCCCAGGTTCAATCCCTGGCATCTACAGGTAGGGCTAGGAATGATTTCCTGCCTGAAACACTGGAGAGCTTCTGCCAGTCAGCAGAGACAATACTGAGCTAGATGGACCTGTGGTTTGACTGTGGTGTTCCTGTTACGATTGATGGGTAGCTGTTTGGGATACGGGAGAAATTCAGTTCACATTTAAAGGTGAACCGACCTAATCCACACTTTCTGAAACAATAAGCAAACTGAAACACAGCCATCCTTCAAAATTTGGACTTTTCAAAACTTCGCATTTTGCAATGCAGTTCTCCAGCCATAAGTGTTTAAAAATGCATATACTAGAATAAAGTGTGCATAAAAACACATGTATTCGTGAAAATACTGTAACATAAAACGCTTTATATTAGGGGAAACTAAAAATTGTGCCTATTTGGCAAAACTGTACACAAAAATTCACACTAACAGGCCGATGAACTTTCATGAGGACCTTTTTTTTTTTTTTAAATGCAAACTGATGTGGAAGTGTGGCAAACTGAACTTAAAACTGGAAAAGTCTGGCTGGCTTATGCATTACCATTGGTAGCCTGGGAGCTGAAATGAGGGCCGTGAGAACACAAGAAGAGCCTGCCGAATCAGTTCAAAGGCCCTTCTAGTCCAGCATCCTCTTCTCACAGTGACCAGCCAGATGCCTGTCAGAAGCCTGCAAGCAGGTCCTCAGTTCATCAGCTCTTGTGATTCCCAGCCCAAGACACTTTGCTACCTGAGAACAGGATGCCACCTTCCCCATTTCACACAAAAGCCAGCTGGACTGGGAGTTGACTGTTAGGCCGCCTTGCATTTTATTTATTTTATTTTATTTATATTAGTATTGCACCTGTTTAAACAGTCATGGCTTCCTCCAAAGAATCCTGGGAACTGTTGTGTCTTAAGGGTGTGTTGTTAGGAGAGCCAACCCTTCTTCCCCTCACAGAGCTACACTTCCCAGGCTTCTATGGGAAGAGGAACAGTTTGCCCACTCTGTGAATTATAGCTCTCTGCAGTTGTGTAATGGCAAATTCAGAATTGCAGGGTTCCTTCATGATAGTCACAGTCACGCTCCCCATCCTTCCCCCCCCTGCTGGGTTGAGAATGAGATCCTTGTTAATGCCTTCTCCCACAATAACAGATGTCCCTAAGAACCAATCAACATGAAAGGGGAGAGTGTTAACTACTAGGAAGAGTCTTCTCAGTGGCTGACTCACCTCCTTCCACACTGTTGACTCCAATCAGCAAGGAAGGACAAGGAAGCATGTTAGAAGGCTTTTCTCAGTGGCTAATACACTCTCCTTTCATGCAGATTGCCTCGCAGGATGCTGGAGACAAAGGGACCCTGCTCCCAAAAAAGTAAAGGGTCTAAGACCCTGTGAGACCTTGGACAACTACACCCCTGGCTCTCTGAGAGTGGAATAGGGGTCTCCTAACAACTCGTGGCATCCTTCACAAACAACAATTCCCAGGAGTCCGGGGGGGGGAGCCATGACAGCTTAAAGTGTATAGTAGTCCTTTAAATGTACAATGTAGATGGGCCCTTACTTCATTACTGGTGTTGGGGCAGCATTCACCTCTTCCCCTCAAGGCAGAGGGCTAGATTCAGGAGCACAGGGCAGGCTGCAACAGCACAGACAGCTCTTTTGTCCAACTCTTTGCTGCCAAGACACACCCCCAACATCCTGCCTCACTTTGCCTAACGATAGGGCTGGCCCAGCTGTCATGTTCACTAGTCCAATCCATGTTTCTTACAGGAGCCATACAGTGCAGTGTGATGTGTTCATGAAAATAGTCTGCCTGCCATCCGTATAGCACAGGAAGCCATCGCAGTGATGCTTCCAAAGCAAAGTGTGATGCAACAGGGGCCTACTGTTCAAGAAGAGTTAGTCCCACCAAGTATGCACAAGCCCTTGGGCATGCCTTAAAGTAGCTCTTTGGCTTCCGGCCAAAGAATCTGAATCTTTTTCAGAAACAGACAGAAAGTGACCCATCTCATATAGACCTGGGGAAAGTACAGGCAAGATGGGGAACTGGGAATAGTCCTGATCGTTATTCTCTTCCCTTTCTTTCCTCTATCCAAAAATAAAATGAAATAAAATTTAAAAAATATTTAAAAAGCTCCTCTCCTTTCTCATGTCATGTGCGTTTAATTTCGCTGGCTAGGGTAATCCGGTGAGAATTCAGACCGTGCCAGGAAATATTTTCCCTGCTCCTTTTATTTCCTCAGGTGAATATCGAAAATTAGAAAGACAGGGGGAAGATGAAAAAGGACAGACAAGGGAGAGCAAGGTCCAAGAAAGTAAAATAACACCAGTCTAAACAACCTGTTGTTTTTTTTATCCCCCTGGCCTGTGCAAGGGGCAACAATTATTTATAACCAGGGAAGCATCTGTTTTTGATTAGGATTTTCATGTATTCTGCAGACTGTGGAGAACTTACTATGTGCTAGAGATGACTGCCATCCTGCAGCCTAACATTCCAGCAAGCCAAATTAATCATCGTCACAGTCTGAATGCCCCACTTTGCCCTAAATAAAGTACATTACAGAGGACTTTGTGCCAGTAATCAGTCAATCGATAAATATATGAATTTGGCTTATACCGGGGCAGGGAACCTTTTTCAGTCTGAGGGCCACATTACCTTCTAGGCAACCTACTGAAGGCCACACGCCAGTGGTGGGTGGGCCCAGAAGCAAATGTGAGCAGAGCAATGGATGTAAATTTTACCTTTGGACAGTAGCATAGAATCACAGAACCATAGAATTGTAGAATTGGAAGGGGCCTATAAGGCATCACGTCCAACCCCTTGCGCAATGCAGGAATCCAAGTTAAAGCATAGTGTAGTTTCTACACATGCTCACCACTCCTGTCATGCCTGCCTATCTATCTATCTATCTATCTATCTATCTATCTATCTATCTATCTATCTATCTATCTATCTATCTATCTATCTATCTATCTATCTATCTATCTATCTATCTATCTATCTATCTATCTATCTATCTATCTATCTATCTATCTATCTTTCTTTCTTTCTTTCTTCTTCTTCTTCTTCTTCTTCTTCTTCTTCTTCTTCTTCTTCTTCTTCTTCTTCTTCTTCTTCTTCTTCTTCTTCTTGTCCCAGTGATCTGCTGCTGCAGTTTGGATCAGTTGAAGTTTCCGAGTCGTCTTCAAGGGCAGCCCCATGTAGAATGCATTGCAATAATCCAATCTCGGTTACCAGAGCATGGAGTACTGTTGGCAAGTCATCTCTGTCCAAAGCAGGCTGAAGCTGGTGAACCAGCCAGAGCTGGAAAAAGGCACTCCTAGCCACCGAGGCCACCTGAGCCTCCAATGGCAATGTTGGATCCAAGAGTAACCCTAAGGTACAAACCTGTTCTTTCCAGGGGAGTGCAACCCCATCCAGAACTTCCCATCTCCTGGACTTAAGAATATGGGACACATAACACCTCTGTCTTTTCAGGATTCAGTTTCAGTTTTTTGGCCAACGTGCAGTCCATCATTGCCTCCAGACACCTGTCTAGCGCATCTACTGCCTCTCCTGGTTCAGATGGAACAGAGAGGGACACCTGAGTGTCATCCACATATTAGTGACACTTCACTCTAAAATTCCTGATGATCACTCCCAGTGGCTTCATATAGATGTTAAATAGCACAGGGGACAAGATGGAACCCTGTGGGGCACCACAGAATCACTCCCAGTGGCTTCATATAGAAGCCTTTCCCCCCCAACAATATGTTTTTAACCTTTTTTTAAAGATGTCTTCAAAGGTTTTTAAAAAAATGTTTTTAAAGTTGTTTTGTTTTAATGTATTTTAAAGTCTGTTTTTATGATGTTTTAAAGTGTTTTTAGTGCTTTTGTTTGCCACCCTGAGCTCCTGCTGGGAGGAAGGGTGGGATATAAATCAAATAATAAATCAATTAATTAATTTAATTAAATATAGGTGTTAAATAGCATGGCGACAAGATGGAACCCTGTGGGACACCACAGGAAAGGTTCCATGGTGTCAAACAGAGGCCTCCCATAACTACTTTTTGGAAACATCCTTGGAGGTAGGAACAGAACCAGTGAAGTACAATGACCCCCAACCCCCACCTGCCAAGAAAACCATAAGAACAAGCAGGATTGCACTCTCCCCATCTCTCTCCTGACAAATGTCATCAACCAGGGCAACCAAGGCAGTTTCAGTGCCATGACCAGGCCTAAAGCAATACTTAAATGGATCCAGATATTCAGTCTCCTCCAAGCAGGGCTGAAGTTGGACTGCCACTACCTTCTCAGTCTTTTTAACTTGTTCATAAACGAGGTAGGATGAGCAGTGGAGCGGCCAAGTTTGCTGACAATATGAAATTGCTCAGTGTCATTAAAACAAAAAGGGATTGCAAACAGCAGCAAAAGGACCTCTCCAAACCGAGTGAATGGGCAGTAAAATGCAAATACAAAATGTAAAGTGGTGCATGTTGGGACAAAAAAAATTCTTAATTTCACATATATACTCATGGGGACTGAACTGGTGGTGACTGACCAGGAATGAGACTTTGGGATTGTAGTGGATAGCTCGATGAAGATGTCGACCCAGTGTGCAGCAGCTGTGAAAAATTGAAAATCCATGCTAGGGATCATTAGGAAAGGTAAATGATAAAACCGCCAATATCATAATGCCATTATACAAATTTATGGAGCGACCGCATTTAGAACACTATGGACAGCTCTGGTTGCCTCACTTCAAAATAAGACGTTGTAGAGCTGGAAGAGGTTCACAAAAGGGCAACCAAAATGATCAAAGGGATAGAGCAACTCCAGTGTGAGGAAAAGTTGCAGCATTTGGGGCTTTTTAGTTTAGAGAAAAGGCATGTCAGAGGCGGCATGACAATATATAAAATTATGCATGGCATGGAAAAAGTAGACAGAGAAATATTTTTCTCCCACACACATAACACTAGAATTCGCGGGCATCCGATGGAACTGAGAGTTGGAAGATTCAAGACAGACAAAAGAAAGGGCTTCTTCACACAGTGTATAAACTATAGAATTCCCACAAAAGCAGAGCTTGGAAAAGTTACTTTTTTGAACTACAATTCCCATCAGCCCCAGCCAGCATGGCCACTGGATTGGGCTGATGGGAGTTGTAGTTTCCAAGCTCTGCACAAAAGGCAATGATAGCCACCAACCTGGATGGCTTTAAAAGAGGATTATACAAATTCATAGAGGACAAGGCTATCCATGGCTACTAGCCATGATGGCTTTTCTGCCTCCCTAGTCAGAGGCAGTCTGCTTCCGAATACCAGTTGCTGGAAACTGCAGGAGGGGAGAGTGCTCTTGCGCAGAATATGCAGAAGTAATCATACTATAATCCTATAATACTACAAAATATAAAGTAATACAAAATAGGCTTAAACAACAAGTGTTACAAAAATACGTAATATCACATATACAAGTGTTGCACCAATACAGATTACTGTTAGATAAACCCCATATCAGTCCCTTCTGCTTCTAACATACACACCCTCTCAGGCTCCTGGCTCTCACCCAGGACCGAAACACAGCTCACCCCCAGAATCTCGCAACAAAGAAGGGACCTGGGAACAGCTTATATCATTAAAAACAACAACAAAATTGCTGACATCATCATAAAAACAACTTAAGCTTGTTTTTATGAAAAAAATACTAAAGTAGATGGCAATTCATATAAAATATCAAAGTAATTCAAAATATACAATAAAATATATAATAAAACATAAAATACCATACCAACAATACAATGTCCAGAGCCTTCTTACTCTTGCCCTTTCTTTGACGTTCATGGAGAGTATATGCCAATGATAATAACTGCATGCGGCTTAAATGTAAAAAACAGGTATGGAATACATTTTTAATGTTACTCAGTGGCTGTGTTTGGTCGATCATACCTCAGCTTAACAAGCCGAGATATGAATGAGCCCTTGGCTTCGCATGCAGCTCCTACACTTGAGCAGGCAAACAAACTAGGAAGTCTTCAGCCAACGAGTTTCCCATTTAGTCTGAACCGGGAAACTATGGCCAACAGCTTCAGAACAAGCCAGGATATTAAGCCAACTTCAACATCTGGATGTTAACCACTGTTTCCCGGTTCAAACAAAAGAGTTAACTGGAGACTTCCCATTCTGTTCAGTAGCTTGTGAAAATGGGCTGTAGAGACATCCATGAGGCTCATTCATATCTTGGCCTACCAAGTTGAGATATGATTATTTGAATGCAGTCTCCAAGCTGATCAGGTTGCCAATGGTTATGTCAAATACACAGCCATTTATTTATGGAGGCTGGGAATCCAAAGGACAACTTGGGACATGGCTTGTGTGTGCTCAGTAGAATTGTTGACTATTTTCAAAGAACAAAATACCCCCATGCATACTGGTTTTGCAACTCCCTTAGTTTTCAAAGAAATTGCCATGTTGAAGGAAAGCTGCTGTTGCGAAGCACAAATCAGAATATTTTTGGGGTGTGTGATATTACACATATGATCTTTGAATCTAGGCCAGAAATGTATACTGTTAAGGGTTTTTTTCTCTCCAAAACAGGCAAGGTTCCATCCAGGCCTATGTACTTTAAGTCATAGTTAGCAGCTTCATTTTCTATAGGCTCATTCTCAGATTTGTCATCCATGGCAAATATATCTTTTTGCCTGAACTCAGTGTTGGCATCAAAGTTTATCTTGGCATCAAAGCACACAACTTGTCCATCTGGAGTTTTGCCAAAGGGATTCACTTCAACTTGAGTGGCGTACTTGTGGGCTTCCCCTGGGCATCTGGTTGACCACTGTGAGAACAGGATGCTGGACTAGATGGGCCACTGGGCTGATCCAACAGGGTTCTTGTGTTCTTATGTTCTTTTGTGAAAGGAAGGAAGGAAGTTTTCAATTTAAAGCAGAGAACAGAGTTTTTCTATGTATATGTTTTAAGAGAGCTGAAGATGATAGACCATTGTTGCCTGTGATATAGTACACTTATTTTATTTGTATACAGCTGGGACAAGGAAACTGTGGCCCTCCAGAAATTGTTGGACTAAAATACCTGTCATCTCTGACTATTGGCTGTACTGGCTGGGGATATCAGGAGTTGGGGTCCAACAATGTTTGCAAGACCATGGGTTCATCATCCCTGTTAGACAGGATTAATATAGGAAGATAGGAAACTGTCTTATACAGAGTAAGACCATTGGTCCATCTAGCTCAGTATTGTCCACACTGACCGACAGTGGGTCTTCAGGGTTTCAGACAAGAGTCCTTCTGTACGAGGAGATGCCAGAAATTGAACCTGGGACCTTCTGTATGCAAGGCAGTTGTTTTACCGCTGAGCCATAGTCCTTTCCCTGTCCAACTTTTGTTAAATAACTCCAGTGCTGTCTTCAGCTTGGATGATTATAATATCATTGTAATATTATGTTCTGTCTCTTTCACACACACACACACTCACACAACACTGTATACAAAAAAAGTGAAATGTGAGCTCCTGTCAAGGGAGATATTTTGTTATTATCCTGGTTCTCTGCCCACCCATTTTATCATTGTTAGATAGGTTAGACTGGAGTTAGCCAATATAGTGCCCTTTCAGATGTTGTAGATTACAACTCCCATCATTCCTGACCTTTGGCCATGCTGGCTGGGGCTGAAGAGAGTTGTTGTCTACAACATATGGAGGGAACCCTGTTGTCTACCCATGGGTTAAACTAAGAGGTATGTATTGGCCCAAGGTCACCCACTAAATTTCATATGATGTGGATTTGAATCAAGGTCTCCCTGCCCTTGTCCGACATGCTAACCACTATACCATGCTGCTTCTCTCACTGTGAGTAGGGAGGTTAGAGAATTTTGATGAAAACAGAAATGGGAGTGGAAATTGCTGATGTTCACTGGTTCATCCCATGTCTTAATGGAAATCAATCCAGCAAATACAAGTGACATTCACTGGTTTTGTTGCTTTCAGTCCACAAATGTTGTGTAACTGATTACATTACCCCTTCCTTTGTATCATTTTTTCTTTTCACTGAAATGAATGGGATGGAATAATGTAATGACAACATAATCAATGACGTAAATTAGGTAAGTTACATAATTTCTCCACAGCGAGATGAATAACGAAGTTTTTGGCAGAAGACAAACTGCAGCAGAATGGAAATGGGGCTGCATGTCACAAATTCAGGCTGGAATGGAAAACCATTCCTTCCCAGATCCCTAAACTGTGAGAAACGTAGGCCAATTCTCTGAAATATCAAAGATGTAAATTCTCATAGCAGAGATCATGTTTCTAAACCGAATGATGCATTTATTTGTTTGTTTTGCTTCTGGGGATATATTCGTCTCCATGCAAACTGAAAAATAGCAGCGTGCAAGTCGGCAGGAAGCCAGAAGAACTCCTGCGTTTGGTGCATGTCAATTACTAGCACAGTGGCTCTCCTCTTGCCTCCTCCCTGACCCCCAGTTGCTGACAGCTGATCTTATTTGGGAGCACAAATTGCAATTTACTCATCTGACTCTTGGTTTTCAGAAACATCCACCAACAACACCAGAGAGACAAGCTGCATGCCAAAGCATAGTTGCCCATCAAGATCCATGTGACTGACAATGCTTTCTTAACACATTTCTCCTTCAAGTCATGACGAGGCATACAGATTTGATTTTCAAACATGTTGCATTCGATATGGTACCAGATGATAGCAACTTGTCTCTGGCAGTAAGTCTCCTGCTTGTCTGTTTTAAATCAACCTGAGCAAATCTAGCAGCCTGCAGAAGTCTTCACTTCTTGAAGGATTGGACCCTGCCTCATTTAAAGTCAAAGGGGATTGGCTCAATCTTGTCATTATTTATGTATGTATTTATTTATTATTTCATTTATATCCTGCCCCTCCTCTCAGCAGGAGCCCACATGGGAGCAGAAGTATTATTATTATTATTATTATTATTATTATTAATATTATTGTTGTTGTTGTTGTTGTTGTTATTGTTATTATTATTATTATTATTATTTTGTTTACCACTTACTACATAGAATGTCTCAAAGTGACTTATAAGTAACATATCATTTGGGGGTGAGTGTTTGGAGAAAAGGCATGACTTCCCCTCAGTTCATGGGTCTGCCCCCCAATCAGACATGTAAGGGGGGCTTTGTCCCATAACTTGGAAGGCCTTGGCATGACAGCAAATGTTCTATTGATTTATTTATTAAATTTATATCCTGCCCTCCCTCTCAGGAGTACACTTTTTTTTAAAAAAAAAAGTGTTTACAAATACTACCTAACTGATATTGTTTCTAGAATCTCATTTAGGGCAAAAATACAGTAAATAAAAATTACTTGGCTGGAAAACTGGATTGCAAAATTCAGAGAAGTGCGAATTTTGATGGTTTGCTGTGTTTTGGTTCTCGTTGTTTTTTCAGAGAGTGTGAATTAAGTAAGTTCACTTATAAATGTGAACTGAATAGAATTTCTCCCCTATGCCTACAGGGAAGTAGGTGAATACATTGGAAAATGCAGGCTAAGCATCCTTCCATTTTTTTTACTGGAACAAAGTAATGAATCTTAACAAGGCTAAGATCGTTCCATTCTCCATCTCCCATCATGCACATAAGCCCCACAAGACCAGCTCTGGCTGGAAGTTGAATAACTGGGTTGTTTTACTAGTTAGCATTTGGGTTTTGCTTGTTTGCCCACACAAAGGGAGACATGACAGAGACTTTGCAAAACAAACTATCCCAGATACTCTCTCATGAAATACACTATCTGTTAGGAAATGCGGGACGTAGAAAACTGCCTTCTGCTGAGTCAGACCACTGGTCCATCCGGCTCAGTACTGTCTACGCTGATTGGCAGCAGCTGTCTAGGGTTGCTGTCAGAAAAGAGTATCCTGCTCTACCAGGAGATCCTGGGCCTGTTGCCATGCAAAGCATTTGCTTTCCCGCTAAGTTACAGCCTGCGTGTTGCATGTGCCCCATCAAGAACACTGAACGGAATGTAAGAAAATGTGCAAATGTTTTCATCCCCCCACGCCTTTCTAATTACCATCTTCTGACCTGAGCTGCGTTTCTTAAAAGAGGCCAAGGCTACCTGCCAGCTGAATTTTGCGCCTGACGTCTTCCAGCTTCTGGCAGTCACCTTCATTATTGGTGAAAATGGCACTACGAAGCAAGCATGAAAAATGAGGCAAAGCACCCATCACTATGTTCTCCTGCAAGGAGACAAAAGAAACCCACACGGATAAAAATCGACACCCAGCACAGTCGCTAAACTACACGGTGGCAAACTGGTGGAGAAGGAAAGATAATAAGGCAGCAGCTGCTTGGAAAAACAGTTGCAAGGATGGCTGAAAGTGCTTTAAAACAAGCCGCATCTTTATTTAGGATAAACAGAGCATGTGCATCGCTTTTGAAGAAACAATGCAAGGGAAAACCAAGGGAAAGGTCTAGGTGAAACAACTCAGCATTCCTTTGGGAATACAATCAGCCATGCAAAAAGCACACTATTTCAGAAAATTTTTTATGAGGGATGTGCAGTGGATTCACATGAAACTCAAGTTGAACTAGGGTGCCTTGGAGTGGTTTTCGGACTTGCCTGAGGTAAGGCGAGATCTCTATGAGGCTCCTGAGTTGAGGCTCCGCAAAAGACTTGGAAGTGCTCCGTTCACTCAGATGCAAAAAAAAAAAAAAAGATACAGACTTTCCTTTTTGCAAAAAATGAAAACAAGCTTATGAAAAATACCTTTGGGCAAGTGGAAGAGGGAAAGAGGAGGGATAGCCTGCTATGACAGACAGGTCTAGCTTTTAATCAGAAGAAATTATTTTACCAGGGCTTTCTGATCACAGTGCTTTGTAGGAGGGGTGTTGACATAAACAAATATGTTTGTTTCATGAGGTTGTTGCTCTTTTGCAAGTTTTGTCTGTCTTGAGCAGGATGTCTAGAAGAGTTCTGGTGGACTAAGCAGAATCCCTACTCCTCCCAAATGAATTTGCCAGGAATGTGGCACAGAAGGATAGCTTGAAACTAGGGCTATGTTTTCTAGCAGCAAGACAAGATGGTGGAATTTGGAAGTGGTGGAATGGACTGTAGTACTTCAGGATGCAGATAAGGAGGGAGATAATGACATTTTTCAATGTTTCTACTGTTTAAAAAGCCCACCTCCCTGTAAGGAGAAAGGTAGCACAGCAGGGAGAGAAACGGGCTGCAATATCTGTCCCTGATATGTTAGTTTTCTATCTGAAGAGAGATTTTAAGTGTGAACATTCAAAAAATAGCATATCCTACATGCTGCAGCCTGAAATGGTGCAATCCATTCTGCTAGCTCCTTCTACTGCATGCATGTAGACAAAGCTGAAGTCGCCTAGAATGAATAAGAAAGTTTATAGGACAAATATATATTTGTGAGCCATTTTTAAAAATATGTTCTATATTTATGGGAATATAATTGATTTATTTTTTAATTTTTACATCAGAGTTTTTTGATGAAAGACACTGGAATGTTTTCTACGAAGCATGGAGAAGTTTTATTGCTTTAATTTTCCCCCTTTCCAAAGACACTTCTAATTTTTATAAGAATAAAACTGAAATATTGCATCATTATTGTCTATGTAGGAATAGTTAGCAGTGGTAGCGTCTTTGAATGCGCATACCGATGAGACAGTTGAAATCAGTGGCCAGTGATGTTAATGCTAATGAAGGGAGCCACTCATTTTCATTTTTATTGCCGTCTTCTGCAATTATCATCTTTGAATGATAAGCCCCAGTGCCTATGAAGAAAT
Organism: Rhineura floridana; assembly: GCF_030035675.1. Taxonomy (NCBI): domain Eukaryota; kingdom Metazoa; phylum Chordata; class Lepidosauria; order Squamata; family Rhineuridae; genus Rhineura; species Rhineura floridana. The sequence goes on along the minus strand of NC_084493.1, from coordinate 14,673,097 downwards.
CACAGCAGTTCCTTTATTGCAGCCTTATCACATCCTCCGACTCTGCCTGTTTCCAATGCCCGGTCCATAGCAGACCTATTAGCTTATATACTAAAGTATCAGTGTTAGCTTGTGTGTGCCACAGTAACCATTACCTTATAATGCCCCCACCCAAAAAAGTGTTGTTCTTCAACTTAGTTGAACAACTTTTCTCATAAATAATACTTGCCTGTACATTGTAAAAACAGGGCAAGATCAAGACCATTATACTTTTCTCAAGGTAACAAACCATTATCTGTAAGAATGCTGAAGTGCAGCAGCTGCAGTTTGGCCATCATGATAAAACATGTGTTATTCTGGTGGGAACAAGCTTAGGCGAGACTTGGGCCCCTGCAAAGAGGAATTCAGACATTCTGGCTTCCATTTTTGATTAACCAGAGCTTGTTGCGCAATCTGAAGCCAACAAACTATGGGTTGTTTGAAACAAGCCAACTCCAAACAATGTGCTGGCTACTGTGTTGCCAATCAGTGGAGGCTGGTCCATTAGGGCAAGTGGGGCATTGCCCCACCAAGCTCAGCCAACCCTCAGCCACCCCCTGCCTGTCACCTTAATTACCACCAGTCCAGGGAGTGGCTCTGCCTCTTGCCTTCCTCCTCCTCAGTCTTGGGGTGCTTTCACACTGCACTTTATTCCGTTATTTTGACGATTTATTTCCTGTTAAATTGTGCATAATATTTGAGCTTTCACATGACATAATGGGTAGCTCCGGAATTCTGGTGGAATGTAGTGGAAGTTTAGGGCTAATTTCCGCAATAAATGATACCAGAAAAATTCCAATAGCAGGCTGGGAACCCGGAAGATTGTGGGAGTTTTGCGCTAGCTGCCGCTGCTCACGTGACAGCCATACCAGCATGCAGCGTGTTCCCGCCCTTACCAGCAGCCGTCCCAGCATGCAGCCTTCGTGCACTGCTGTGCTGCCACCGCCGCACCTCCCAGCCGATTCCAGCTGCTCCTGAGAGCAGCCTGTGCTGCTCCGGCTTGTGCTCAACCAGAGCCTCTGCTGCTGCGCTACCGCACCTCTCAGCTGATCGCGCCTCTTTCAACCCTCCCCCCCACGCAGAAGGAACAAGCAGAGCTTTGGAATAGAAAAGGCGGGAAAAGAAGCAGTCTTCTAACGGCCGCGGTAGGTGAGAGTGCTGTGTGAAAGACCATTGTGCGAAATGCTGCTGAATTGGTACTGCAGTGTGAAAGGGATTTTTGAAATCCGGAACGAAGCACTAGATTTTTAATCTGTTAAACTAGCACTATTAGCCCCATGTGTGAAAGCAGCCTTGGTGTTACCCTCATAGAACTCAGCAGAGAGGGAGATGGGGGTAAAATTAGTATTAGCTAAACCTGTCATTGGCTTTGGCTCCACCTACTGTTGGCCTCCCAGCCTTTCTCCCTACTTGTCCCAATGGAACCCAGCCACCACTAGTGCCAATACAAGCTTCCATCCCAGGGCCAGGGTTTATTCTGAGCTTTTTTCTTTCCAGCTGCACAAACAGCCAGCTCACTGCCCACCCCCAAACCAGTCAAGTAATTAGTTCCATAGCATACTATTAATATAAGGTTATGAAGATTTGAAAGGAATCGGTATTTATCTACATTTTCTATTTCTTTTTCTCTTTGCTCATCTATTTCTTTTTTAGAAACCACCTAGCTGCTTATGAAATCCCATATGCCCAACTGCATAAAAAAGTATTTCACACTGTGCAGTGTTGTTGTTGTTTTGACACCACAGAAAATGTGTCTAGCTGCTGCACATTAGAATAAACCCTGCAGCCAGGGCTAGCAGTGGCTTGTGGGTAGGGATGGAAAAGTATTCAGTTTGGTTCACATTAATTTCAGGAAGTGCCTAATCTGAACTTCCTGAAACAATACATGAACTGAAATACAGCCATCCTTTGAAATTTGCACATCTCCAAATTTTGCAATGCAATTCTCTAACCAAACAAATGCATCCAAAAAATGTACTGTTGTTGTTGTTTTATTTTCTAATTGACCCTTCCTCCCAAAGAAGCCAAGGATGGCAAATAACACAATAGCAAAAACAAGACAACCAGAAATGATATAATTCAAACCTTTACAAATATTAGGAACAGCCAATGGCCTCCTTGGTAAATAACCTGGTATCAACTAGAACTGTAGTTGAAATAAGCAGTTCTGAGCTGGCACATTCAGGTCACTGAGCTGCTGCTGCATTCAGGTCATATTCCAAAAGGCAGAAGAAAATGTAAAACTCACAGATAAATGCCAGGTTTAGCATTTTAAACATCTTCTCTGCTTTCATAAAACCAGGTGACATTTGGAAACAAAAGCAAAAACCAGGCATGATCGAAGCGCTGCTCTGCTCATAATTTGCGTTATAGCACTGTGGCGTAAATAAAAGGGTAATTTGTCACAGACAATGGGGCTATAAACTCTGAATGGTGTTTCATACTTATCAAAGTCGTTGGAGGTCTGTGTAAAACAGTAATATGTCCCATCAGAGCTTCTATACGACGAGGGTCATTGTGTTGGGAGAGTACCAGCCCTATTTATTACGATTGTCACTAATGATATATTATTTCTATTAATCCTGTTTACTGATTGTATTGTTAATTCATCCTCAGCCTCAGATATTTCAGGGTGGGAACTACAAACGTTCCAACCAGCATTTGATAAGGATGCATGTCAGGGATGCAATTGCATTCTGTTGCAATTGGATATCAGATCATATTTCATCCCAAGGGCCGAAGTGCATTAAAAATGGGTGTATGTGGGCCTGTTAGGCAACATATCAGATACTGCTCCTGCCAAATCTCTTACTGGAAGCAAGTTAAGGCTCAGTGAACTGAGGCAGAGGTAGTGCAAGGTGAGGTAGAGAACATGGGGCTGAATGCCAAGGCCAACAGAGATAGAGGAGAAATTCAGTGTTTGCGTTTTAATGCACCTCTCAAACCAATGCTGGGCCATGAAGCTCATTGAGTGACCTTGGGCCAGTCACTGTCTCTCCGCCTAACCTACCTCACAGTGTTATTGTGAGGTTAAAATCGGGAGATGGAGGACCATGTTTGTATGCCACCTTGAGCTCCTTGGAGGAAAGGTGGGATATAAATGTAATGCATATATTAGGGGGAAAGGTGCATAAAATGCATACAATCATGAAGAAAGCTTACAAAAATGCATTATGTTAGGGGAAATCGCTTGCAAAAATGAGTACATTAGTCAAATTTGCATACAAAAATGTGTTTATTAGGAGAGATTTGCTTTAAAATGTTGACGAATTTTCATGAGGATTTGCAAATGGCTGCAGAAATGTGAAGAACTCAATTTAAGTTCGAAAAAAAAAGAGAAACTGACAGAAACCAAAACCAAATTTACCCATCCCTGTGGTGTGGCTCGGGCCTTGGAGGGCTGTACTTGAACCTAGCTCTGGAGACTGTGTTCTCCACGAGGCCAGTGACTTGAACTAAAAGGTGGAGCCTGAAGTAATGAAAGCAGAAGCAATTCTCCTGTTGGCCAGCTGCTCCTATTTGGCAGGGTCAATTTTGCTTCTCAGGTGTCTGTCCTTAGCATAGCAAATGTTCCCCATTTGTCCTTGTTTTGTCTCTGGGAAAGAAACAGGGGATGCCTTTTCAAAGTTTGGATTTTGAGAACTGCCTTTCCTCACTGAGACATGCATCTAAGGTGTCCGGGAAGGGGACATTTTTTGTTTTCTGTAGAGTGGAAGCACAGAACCTATTCCAGCCCGAAAGCAACTTTCCAGGGCATAGCTAGAACATGTCCTTAAACCCTTTTGATTCCTCTTGCTTATCAGGATGGAGGACAGAGAGCAGTGTGTGTGTAGAAACTGGCCTACTATATGCTTTTGGTGATTTGCCCACTTTTGTCTCTGGCATGTGGCCCCCAGAAAGTTGCCCAGAAGGGAATGTGGCCCTCAGGCAAAAAAATGGTTTCCCACCCCTGGCCTTGTATGATGAATACAAGCCATGCAGATTCAAAAATTAACATACAAGCTTGCAGTGTTCTCTATTTGCATTCTGAGTGGATGAAGGGGTCGCAAGCTTGGAAATCCCAACCCTCTTACTTCCAAGTTTCTGCCGCATGATTTAATTCCTCTCAAAGCTGTTAGATTTCCACTTGGTTGCCAATTCAGTTCTGCCAGAGGGCAAATTAATTTCTTGTATTTAGTGATAATCAGTCTCTTTAAACATATTCAATTGTTATATTTTGTTATGTTGCACTGGCTGAAGGTGCCTCACCTCCTTATTGTCCAGAAGATACATTGTACCATGCAAGCTGTTAATTAGCAAATTCCTCCAAATGTTAAGGGTGTTGAGAGCCTATTCCCCTCACAGAGCCACAATTCCCAGAGTTCCATGGGACGAAGGATTGATTGTTAAACCACTAAGGGAATTATAGTTCTGTGAGGGCAACAGGGGTCTCCTAGCCACTCTCAGAACTCTTAATTGCTATTCCCAGGATTTTATTGGGGAAGTGTTGACTGTTTAAAGTGCCCTGATAGAAGAAAATAAATAATAAAGTGCCCTAATAGCACTTTAAATGTATAGCGCAGATAGGGCCTCAGCTAATATGGTGCAATTAAAAATTACAGGTGAAGCCAGCCAACAGAGAAACAGATGCCAAACAACGGCGGTTAATGCTTGTTTCACAGTTTTCATGACTGCCAACTACACGTCAAGGACATCCGCCAAGAGACATTTAACCGCCACAGGAAGACTCCTTGGCAACTCTCCCAGGCCCAATCCACAGCATCCCCAGCTGCAACACTCACACTCCAAATCATCACCTGTGACTCGGGATAATTACCATTATCTCCTGAAGAACTTTTCCCAGTAACTACCTGGGAGGTCTGATGACAACCAAAGCTCTTTGCATGATTAGAACAGGGCTGTGGGGTTGGATGAGAACCTACCCACTAACCAGAGCTTGGAAAAGTTCCTTTTTTGAACTACAACTCCCATTAGCCCCAGCCACCATGGCCACTGGATTGGGCTGATGGGAGTTGTAGTTCAAAAAAGGAACTTTTCCAAGCTCTGCCACTAACACAGCCTCAAGGATCAAATGCAGCTCTCCGTGCTCCTCTATCTAGCCCCAAGGCTACACCCCTCCAGAGACCACAGATCCTCTGTGAACTCTCCTGCTTGGCTGAGCGATACGAGGATCTCTTTTGTGTCCCCAGTTCATTCTCTGGCATCTCCAGATCAGGCTGGGAGAGACTCCCTGCATGGAATCCAGGAGGGGAGGGGCTATTGTCAGTGTTGACAATATGGACCAAGGGTCTGACCAGAGCTTGGAAAAGTTACTTTTTTAAACTACAACTCCCATCAGCCCCAGCCAGCATGGCCACTGGATTGGGCTGATGGGAGTTGTAGTTAAAAAAAAAACTTTTCCAAGCTCTGGGTCTGACAGACAATCAGGTAGCTTTATGCATTCCTATGGCTGTATCTTTGAACAGTAATGATGCCTCTTCATTGGGTAGAGGATGGAGAGATGTGTGTGTGTGCATGTAGAAGCCTCTGGCTTGCATGGCTGGAAGTAGGGATGGGTGAGAATTTCGATTCAGTTCTCATTTCAATCAGAATTTATCAAATGCGCACTTTCCGAAACAATATGAGACCCGAAATGCAGCCATCCTTCCACATTTTTGTAGGCAGTTTTGACAAAGGTACACATTTTCGCAAGCCATTTCTCATCATTTCGTGCCCAAAATCCTAATAAATGCAAATTTTGGAGGATGCCTGTGTTTCAGTTCTCATATTGTTTTAGAAAGTGCGAATTTGATAAACTCTGCTTGAACTGCAAACTGAATCGAAATTCTCACCCATCCCTACATTACGTGTGATTTTGTTGTGTTTGAAATGGCTATCAGTCATAAGACATAATTACAGACTCCCATATGTATCAGTACAATTCCTTGCGCTAAGCCTTTCTGATAAATATAAGTTTAATATACATGAAATGACTAGCACTCATAAAACCATGTATAAAACAATCATGTATAACAATGCAACGTACACAGAGAGGCCTGCGTTGCTATGGGTGAGTGACAAAGGATTATGCATCTAAAGAGACAATTTTAATTTGATTGTGATACATTCTAACTGTATTCTTTTATAATTCACTTTAGATCCTTAATGAATGAATGGATGGATGGATGAATTGTTTTATTACGGTCACAGATCAGATAGTAAAAAGAAAACAGCAAGAAAGATTAAAACATTTAAAAAACAATACTAATATTTATTCTCCAGTCCCAGTTGACTGCACAAGATATACATCTGTATAGAAAAGGTGAGTGAGTGTGCTGTGTACATGGGGGACTTATCTGTACTTTTTATATGTATAATGTTGGTTACATTTGTCCTCTACATTGTCTGTAGGTTGCACTTATTGATGCCAAAGGAGCACAACAGCATTTAGCTGATAAAAATGTACAGTTCCCACTGAAGAAGACCTGTATAGGTTGAAAGCGGTTTGGGATATGTTCACCACAAAGACGCTTTATTGTTATACATGATTGTTCTATACATGGTTTTATGAATGCTACTCATTTTATGTACATTTAACTTATATTTATCAGAAAGACTTAGCACAAGGGATTATACCGATACATATGGGAGTTTGTAATTACATTTTATAACTGATAGCCATTTCAAACATAACAAAATCACATGTAACATTTGAATACATGGATCATCAAGCCCAGTTGAATTCTTCCAGGTTTGTTTAGGTTGGGTTTCTTTCCTTTTTGGTTTGAAAGATTGCTAAAGGCTACTAAATGAACAGATTAGGTGCCTTAACTCCTGTGGAAAGCAAGGGCAGCAAGCAGAAATAAGAGGTTCAAGTTCAATTTCTTCAACAACAACCTTACAAAAGATTTGCACAATGGAATCATATTCAAGGGTACTACCAGGACAACAAATAACACTGTGACCCCATGTGGTGCCAGGATTATGATTCAGGCAGCATTTCCTGTCGTCATCTATGTTCTTTCCTGGTGTCACCTTTCAGTCATCACATACTAGGAAGCAGCTCCTCTGAGGTAAGGAGGTAAAGACTAAATAGCTGGACTTGCTCAGGCCAAAGTTCGTGGGAGAAAGAGAGGGAGCATGGCTCTGATTAGGGGTGAGTGAGAGATACAATTCAGTTCACGCTTAAAGGCAAACCTACCTAATCCACACTTTCCAAAATAATATGTGAACCGAAACAGAGCCCTCCTTTGAAATTCACACTTCTCTGAATTTTGCAATGCAGTTCTCCAGCTGAGTAATGTGTACAAAAATGCATTGTCTAGGGTAAGGTGTGCATATGATTGCCTACATCGGTGAAAACAACATACAAGAATACATTGTATTAGGGGGAGATTGCAATGCAAAAATGTGTGCATTAGGCAGACTTGCATACAAAAATGTGTGTGTTGGGAGAAATTCACACAAAAAGGCTGATGAATTTTCACAAGGGCCTTTTGAAATCGCTCACGGATGTACAAATGGGGAGAACTGAACTTAAGACTGGGGAAATGGGAAACGGAGAGAAACCAAATCGGATAGATTTGCTCATCCTTGGCTCCAATAGAGCTTGTTCCATCTACATGTCCTTCAAGCTGCCCTGGGCTACTTTTTGGAGGAAGAACAGGATATACATGTAATAAATAATCAATAATAATAAGCAGTCGCTATTACTGCTAAAATGATCCTCAGAAAGTGGAGAGGAGCCAAGGTGCTGTAGTGGTTAGAGTGCTGGTCCAAGAAGACCAGGGTTCAAATCCCCACTCAGTCATGAAGTTCATTGGGTAACCTTGGACCAGTGACCCTCCCTCCCTCCAATCTATTTCACAGGATTGTTGTGAGGGTCAAAGATGGGAGAACCACAAGCTCCTGGAAGGAAGACAGGATACAAATGTAATAAGCAAATGAAATTGGGCTCCGGGAGGCAAACCGCAGGATGTGTATCGTCCAAACATCAAACGGGTCATAATAAGAAACAAATCTGTAAACTAACTAAAGTTTGGTTTTATTGTACTTTTTTTTTTTTTAAAAAGAACTCATTCTGGAGGGAAATTGAAAAAATAAAATTAAAAAACCCAAGCTATGTACATACTTTAAAAAATGGTAATTAAAAATGAAGGGGCTGTTTGACTGCCAATTATGCCTAAAGCCCCCCAAAAGAGTCTAAAAACACATGCATGGAAATCTGCTGTGAGTGAAAAGAACAAGTTTCTTCTTCTCCTTCATGCAATATGTTTGCAATTTAGTAGGTATAAAAAAATGTGTTCTTTTATCAATCCAGCCAAGGTTTGCTAAAACAATTGAATAAGTATGAAGGGGCCTGGAAGCGAGCAGTTGAACACACTTGCAGCAGCGATTATATAAGCATGGACTTCTGCCCATCACAACAATAATGGAAGGCAGTGGAAGGTTTGCTTGTGCAGTCTGGCTCCTGATTCTGTTGCTCACAATAGTCATTCTGATCTCAGTAGGAAGGCATGCATGTGTTTGCAAGAATCTGGCTTGGACCGTGTATGAAGTAATCATCTCTTTATTAAATCTTTTTGCTGGCACCTGTCAGCAACAGCTTGTAAGCATGTTGTGGGGAGGGGGGAAAGTTTATTTTTCATATCCCAATTTAGGCAGCGCAACAGAATGCTTATTTTGTAAGAGCGATGTCTTTCTCCCGGCTTCATATTTATTTTCTCTTCATTCGATGACACTTGCATCCCACCCTTCCTCCAAGGAGCTCACAGCAGTGTTATTCTAGTTCCCAAATCTTTTTTTTAATAGCTTATATGTGAGAGAGGGCATAGGATGACTTTCCCGAGTCCATCCCCAAAGCTGAGCGGGGAATTGGAGTGAGCAGATGTGGGTTCAAGTCCAACATGCTACTCATTGACATTTAACTTGGGGATTGGGAATGACAAATTGGTTGCACCCCCACCAAACGTATGCCATACCAGTGGCACCTCTGCTATTAGTGTCCCTCTCCCCCCCCCTTTTCCCTTTTAAAATATTTGGCTTTTAAAAACATTTATTTAAGAGAAAGAGAAAAGCCAAGAGATGCAGGGGGAAAGGATGATTAGCTGCAAAAAAATAAATAAATGTGGAGTGTTCCTTTATCTTTAAAGCCGTGTAGAAGAGATTCTGGTAAGAGTGCCTTGTCCATTTCTTCCTGGTGAGCTGCAGCCACTGAAATTCGTCATCAGCAGGAACATGGGGAGATATATTATGCCAAGTCAGATTATTGGCTCATCCAGGTCAGTACCACCTAGGTCAGAGTGGAGGACCTCTGGCCCCCCAGATGTTGTTGGTCTCTAAGGGCAGTATCCAATGCACTCCTCCTGTTCGCGAAAGGATTTAAGCTTATGCGATGGAACATTCCAAAAATGTCCTAACTATTAGAGCAGTATGACAATGGAACCAATGACCTAGGGAGGTGGTGCGCTGTCTAACACTTGAGGCATTCAAGAGGCAGCTGGACAGCCGCCTGTCACGTATGCTTTCGTTTGGGTTCCTGCATTGAGCAGGGGGTTGGACTCAATGGCCTGATAGGCACCTTCCAATTCTATGATTCTATGATCTTTGATTCGCTCCTCTCCTCCCCTTGCACCCTCCCAAAATCTGCTCTAGAGGGCTGGGCAGGAGGAAGGGGAGAAATGTCCATTGTGCAGGTGTAAACCCTCGTGCTAATGGAACAGGTTACTTAGTGCCACACTGAATACAAGCGCAACTCAGTTCCAGTCAGTGTGGCCAATGGTTTCTAAAGCACCGTAACATCTGAAGGGCCACAGGTTCCCCATCCCTGGTGAACACTCATCGTCAGCCACTCTCCAAGGCCCACCCAGCTTTACCTGCATGTGCTGGGAATTTGACCCAGGATCTTTGATGTGCAAAGCATATACTCTACTACTGCCCTGTGGCTAGGGATGGGGTGGGAGGGAAATGATTCAGTTCACCTTTAAAATTTGCAATTTCTGTAACAGTACATGGACTGAAAAGCAGCCATCCTTCAAAATGCACACTTCTCTGGATCTTGTTGTGCTGTTTGCCAGCCAGCTAATGCATATCCTGGGGAAAGTGTACATAAGAATGCATCGATTAGTGAAAATAGCATACAAAAATGCATACAATTAAGGAAAAATCACTTTCTCATTTTTCCAGTCTTCAGTTCTCCACCGTTCCACAACACTTTGCGATTTATTTGTTTTTGAAAAAGTCCTCATGAAAATTCTTCAGCATTTCAGTGTGGATTTCTGCTAATAGCACATGTTTGTATGCAATCTTGCCGACTATACATATTTACAAAGCAATTGACCATAATATATTGCATTTTTGTATGTTTTTTATGCACACACTTTATGCATTTTTGTGCACGTAGCTTTGCATTTCAAAATTTGGAGTACAACTTTTGAAGGATGGCTGCATTTCAGTTTGTGTATAATTTCCGAAAGTTCACTTCATAAAGTACTCAATGAAAAGATTCGGTTTGCTTTACCACCCCCTAGACATGGTTAACTCTGTGCTGCCTGCCTTAAATAAGAATTCCCATGTAACTCCTGCTTACTTCAGGCAATGAGTGGGTTCCCATCAGGGACTCCAGCCCTCTCACAAGCCTCAGGAGGTTTCACATATTTTTAAGAGCATCAGACATTTCTGAATCGACAAGCCGTTTAGTCTGCAGGGCTGTGAGGGATAGATTCTGTCTAGAAAAACAGTCCAGAAAATTGGAGGGAAGTTCTTAAAAAAGCGATGTGAGCATTACAGCAGCCACTTACACTTCACTAAAAAAAGAACACCCAAGGAGGGCACAGATTTGCATAACATTAGCATATGCTAAAAACAACCTAAGAATATTCTCTCTTACCAAGAGTTTCACCAAGGGTGAGGAAGCATTTTTCAGCCTGTGGGCAAACTCCCAGGGGCTATGTGCCAGTGGTAGGAGGGACCAGGTGGAGAAACACATGTAAACTGTCCTGTTGTATAGTAGGTTAGTTTCTATGTGCTCTCACACTGCGGCGGTTGGCAAGGCAGCACAGGCAGGGAGGTGCTGCATGCCTGACTTTCTAATGCCAAGTGTCACTGTGGCTTACCAAGAGGCAGGAGTGCAGTCATCCGGGGTCGCAGAGGGTCATACACCCCTCAATCTTTTGGATGCAGGGTCCCAGCAGGATCCCTATGTACAAGCCAATCAGCATGAAAGTGGCGCATGTTAGCCATGGAGAAGAGTCTTGTCACTTGGCTTAATAAGATGTTTCCTAGTCCTTTCATGCTGATTGGAGCCAATCAGAGTGGAAGCAGTTGAGTTAGCCACTGAGAAGACCCAGTAGCTAACATGCAGTGTCCCCTTTCACTCTGAACCACAACTCCCATCACCCCTGCCCATGGGCTATGCTTGCTGGGGATGATGGGAATTGTAGTTCAGCAACATCTGGAGTGCCAAAGGTTCACCACCCGTCGTAGGGGAAGTGAGTTTCACAGTCTCCAAAATCCAAATCCCACACTTTGCTTCATTTCAGAATTTTTAAAATCAAAAGGTTTCTGGCAACATTTTGCCCCCAGAGAGAGAGAGAGAGATTTGGAAGGGGTGCAGTGCACATATCAGTTTCATTCCGGTTCTCTAATTCTGTACTTACAGAAGAGACAGTGAATCCTGGGGACATGGTTGCGAGGGGATGTGCTGTAACTAATCATCAAGAGACCCTGCACTCCTGAGTTTGCCACTACACTACTGCCGAGATGGAGAGGGCCGAGGTGTGGGCATGATGTCGGAGCCAAGCCAATGCTCTTGCCACTGTGCCTGCCCCTTCCCCTCTTGGTAAGTGGCATTGGGAAGCCATCACAATGCCACCCTGCTTGCCACCGCTGCACTCACACACCTTACTTTATCCTCCACCCAGGCATTATCAGAGTATTCTGGCCACACAAAAGCACTCAGGGTGCAAAGTATGGCCAGTGAAGCATGTAGTCAGGGTAGAGGTCCAAGGGCCATATAGAAAATCATGCAGAATTTAAGCCCTTCCAACGAGATTTGTGTTGATTTAGAAATGGTGTGCAAAAAATAATTGCTGGTATAAACACAGGTGGACAACCTGTATCCTGGGGGCTGCGTACGGCCCCCAACCTCATTGTGTGTGCCAATGATGCCTCCTGAAGCTGCCCCATTCTTCCATCCCATTACAGTTCCTTCCTTCCTGTTCATGTCCTCCTTATTTTTCCTGGCTTCCTAAAGTCTCTCCCCCACCCCTGTTTCAGATCAATTGGAAAGGACAGTGTTTTGTTTGATTTTTTTTTTTACGTTTTTCTTTAAAAGAAACCTGTTTTTCTTCCAGCTGTCTTAGAACAATTTGGTACGTTTCTGCCATCTGTGTATGTGACTACAGCACAATAAAGTCAGAAAGGAATTGCTTACAGTAGCTTTCCAGAACAGTAGCTGTATTGGTCTGTTGTACTTTTTTTTTTAAAAAAAGAATCCATCAGCTCCTTCTCTGAGCATAGCCCCACCAAACCAAGGGGTCTTACTTCTTAATAGACCTGGATATGTTTGGTAATTCTAATATGAGGATGCCATGGTAAAAATTAAAGCAGGTTTGCCTTTATTCTGCATTAGTTAATTGAGGACACTTTTGTCTCTGGCTCCACCCATCACCTGTTCTACCTTCACTTACCATTACCATGTGGTCCCTGACTATCAAAGGGGTCTGATTGCAACAACAATGACAAAACAATGAAGTACAGTACTTCCTTTTCGTTTAAAAAAAAATCACAACATTGTCTGATATTAGACAAGGAAGAACTAGCTAGGCCAGGCTTACAATTTGGCTAACTACAGCAAAAGAGAATTATCTCAGAGCTATCAAACAGTGAGATGCTTGTTTTGGTAAACTGTTGGAACCAGGGACAGCACCAGGCATGCCGGGGCCCTTAGGCACCAGCCTGCCCTGGGCCTTGGCGCACACACACACACACATGCACGCACGCCCCATCTACCTGTCTTTCTTGTCTTTTGCAGCTGTGCATGCTGTGCGCACAGGGCTGCCATTAACCAAGATGGTGGCTGAGGTTTCCCTAAGGGGCTGAAGCCTCCGCCGCCATCTTGGTTGATGGCATGCATGGTGCTATGCTCACGCATCCCTGCCATCAACCAAGATGGCGGCAGGGGCATCAGCACCTTAGGAAAACCTTGGCCGACATCTTGGTTAATGGTAGCCCTGCATGCGCAGCTTGTGCAACTGCAAAGGACAGGAAAGACAGGTAGGTGGAGCCAGTGAACGGGTGAGTGGTTTGCAATCTCCCTCCCTGCGATCCGCAGCAGCTACCCTGCCACAGATTTTGGAAGAAGAGTGCTACTACTCCCCCACCCTATTGAGAAGCCCCTCAGGGGGCGTTGGCCAGGGCCCAACCTAGCCATCCTTTGGCATCGGCCCTGATTGGAATCCTTGGCTCTATTTTTTTCAAGAGACCATCAAGAGCCCTGCCCGTCCAGCTTAGTTGTCAAAATGGTGTGCCAGCCAATAATATTTGTGGATATATATTGCAAGGCCAGGTGAGATGCTCACGTAGGCCCAAGACAGATGTATATCAAAGAGAGTCTTGCAGCAGCGTGAATGTGCTTTGAGATCACTTTTTAATGTATGTGCAATGCATTTGTCACGGCAATCCTACAGATGTCTGCTAGGAAGTAAGCCCCATTGCGTTATATATTGTTGTGATGGGACTCCTATACCTGATGAAGCACAATGGCTAGCATCTTATGTGACTAAGATCACATCTGCACCTTACATTTGAAGCAGCATTAGACGGCCATGGCTTCCCCCAAATAATTCTAGAAAATGTAGTTTGTAAAGGGTTCTGAGAGTTGTGAAGAGACTTCTGTTCCCCTCACAAAGATAAAGTTCCCAGTGTGGAACTTTCCCCAGGGAACTCAGTACTGTTATCTCTGTGAGAGGCATAAGGGTCTCCTAAAACTCTCTGCACAACTCTTCACAAACACAACCTCCCAGGATTTGGGCGGGGGGGGGAGCCATGACTGTTTAAAGCAGCATCATACTGCTTTAAATGTATTGTGCAAATGGGTTCTCAGAGTAGGCCAACTGAAAGTAATGGACATGCTCCATAATTTCCGTGGGTCTACTCTGAGTATGACTAACATTGGCTAAAACCCATTGAATTCAATGGGACTAACTCCCAGGTACATGGGTATAGGACTGAAGCCTCTAGCACTCTAATTGCACCATTGGGCCAGATTCTGACCCAGTAGGGCTAAATGGATGCAACCAAGAACAATATATTGTTTGAATCAATGTAGTTTAATAAATACTGTGAAATGATGAGGCCACATTAAAAAAAATACACTAACGTAAGCTCAATCCCAGACCCACCTACCCACCAGGAAGCCAAGAAGACTACAAATTTCGTCTTGTATAATCGCAGCAATCATAAACAACTTATGAAGAAGGAAAAACTGGCATCCCTCACCATTAGCATTGATCCCTCTCCCCCCCTATTTAAATCCAATGGACTGCTGGGAAAGGCATGTTAAGTGTTGGATAATGCACAAATTACTCCCAATTGGGTTTCTACTGGGCCTCTGAAAACCTGAGTAAATTGATACTCACATGAAAAGAATTCTTGGGACTGAACCTAACCTTTTCCATTTGGAAGACTGAGAGTGTGCACATGAGCATAACCTGCACATCCTCAAGACACCCGACTGAAGAAAGGCTAAAATAGCAGTAACATATGCAGCTGGATCTGATATTCTCAAAGGAGCCATTCATTAAATGTGACGATTTCCAGCTAGACAAGGAAAGATTGAGTCATCAGACTGCACAGTTATTAAAAAAAAAAAAAAAAGGACAGAGAAGGAAAAAGGGCTTGAGGTGTGTGGGCTGTCAATCAACACAACAAGTGGAGACAGAAAATGACCTTGCAGGTGCCTACATTAGACTTACTTGCAAGGGGATTAGGAGAGCAGGTTAGTAGCTTAACTCCTAGTTCAATCAGGGCAAAATACATGAATGAAGCTGAATGGGGTCAAAGAGGAATCCACAGGGTCTCAAACCACTTTACATACCTCCTTGGGGAAGCCCAAGTGGCATCTGGAAAACTATGGCTCTTTCTCAGTTTTCAACAGAAAGGCAAAGAAAAAGAAGATGGGTGTAGGTATGGGGGAAAAGAGGATTAAAGAGCAGGGAAAGCAGAAATGCTTAGCTTTAGAAGAAATATTTCAGGAATATTGTAGATATCTGTACAACCTCATATCGACAGGGTTCTTCTGAAGGGTTGGACCATTCCTCTGTCTGAACTGGTGGAAGGACATATCAGCAAGGGAAACCAGGTGCTCCAATGGCACAAGGTGGCCTCTCTCACTGGCAGGAGCCATGAGAACATTGGACCATCAGATCAGTCCTGCTGGGTCAGATCAAGGTGCATCCATCTAATCCACTGCCCTGTTTCCCACAGATGCCCATGGGAAGCCCACCCACAGGACGTGAGCACATCGAGGTCATCTGCATAACAAGAAGGAATCTGCCAGGCCTGACCATTTAAACAGCCTCTTCTACTAATCACAGACACACAGGATGTTAAGAGATCCTGAACACTCGCTTAGTCTAACCCTCAGCCCCATAACATTTAAGCCCTCTTTGTGTGTTTACTGGAAATGTGTGAAGAGGGTTTCCAACATGCCTGCTAGAAACCTTCTCACACTGAGAGCTCCTGGATCAGGCCAAGGTAGGCCCATCTAGTCCAGCTTCCTGTTCTCACAGTGCTCAACCAGTTGCCTCTGGGAAGCCCGCAAGCAGGACCTGAACACCACAGCACTTTTCCCACTTGTGATTCCCAGCAACTGGTAGTCAGGGGCATACACCCTCCAGCAGTGGAGGTCGAATACAGCCATTGTGGCTATTTTGTTTTATTTATTTAACAAAATTTATATACTGCTTACTTGATAGCAAGCCTCTAAGCGGTTTACACAGAATAAATGTGAAAGTTTCATTTTAAAAAGATGCCAATAAACCTAAATGTTAAAAACAAATTGACATAACGTTTTATCAAAGTATCAATAAAATCAGCAATTTTCAACCCATTATACATAGTTACAATTTATTAAAATTGCATGTTAAAAGTTACACATTGAAATTACACACCTTGGTAGGCTTGCTGCAACAAAAAAAGGTTTTTAGCAGATGCTATAAACAATAGGCGCCTGCTGATATCAATGGGCAGAGAGTTCCAGAGTGTAGATGCTGGCCGCACTGAAGGATCAATTCCTTGCAAGGAACGAACATTATGGGGCCCTTGTAAAAGTGCCAGTTCTGCAGACTGAAGCGATCAAGTGGACGCATGTAAAGTAAGGCGATTCTTCAAGTAAACTTGCCCCAATCTGTTGAGGGCTTATATACTAATATTCATTCATTCATTTAGTTACTTATTTAACTCGTATAGTGCTTTATGTTTCAAGAAATCTCTGAAGTGGTTTATGTTCAACCCAGCCTGGTGGAAAATCAGCAGCCTGGACAAATATCTGAGCAGGGGTGCAATATGCTGACAGGGTCTCATTCCTGTTAGCAATTGTGCTACAGCACTTTGCACAAACTGTGTTTTCCAAATCTGAATTTGTTGATACACCATTTAATTCCACCTGCAGCCTCACTTTCTAATAGGGATGGGCATATCTATCAATTTCAGTTTCTCTTAGCTTTTCCATTTTTCCAGTTTTAACCAAGTGTAAGGGGAGCCCCACATAGACTGCATCATCATCATCATCATCATCATCATCATCATCATTTATTGGATTCATTAGTCACAACACTGTCAAAAACACAAATAAATATATCATACCATAAAACAGAACAAAAAACAACCCCCATAACAGCCACGGGAAGCTTTGGCAGGTCCCTAATAATAAACAACGTCAATGTAGTCCACCATAGCCTGGGAAAAAAGATACATCTTTAGCAGGCACCCAAAAGATCTCAACAAAGGCGGCAGGAGGACTTTGGTGGGGAACATGTTCCATAGGTGGGGAGCCACAACTGAGCATGCCCTCTCCCTTGTCACCAACCTTTGAGCCTCCCTCAGAAGGGGGACCTGGAGAAGGGTGTTAGACAAGGGTCCAGGTATGTTCATATTGGGATGTAACCCAGTCGTGAACTTAGCAATGCCCAGACTACTATGGTCCTTGGTCCAGGATCAACTACAGCTGTTGTACCTGCCAAAGGTGATAAAATGGGCCCCTAGCTAATAGCCATTGGTGGCCTTATCCTCCATGAATTTGTACAATTCGCCTTTAAAGCCACACACGTTTGTGGCCATCACTACATCTTGTAGGAGCAAATCCCATAGCTATGTGAAGTATGAACAAACACTTTCATCTCTTTTGAATCTTCCGACATTCAGCTTCATTGGATGGCCCTGAGTACTTTCAGAGAGGAGGGGAAATTGTCTACCCCATGCATAATTTTATGCATCTGCAATGTTCATTCAAAAAAAATAAATCTAAAAGCATAAAAGCTTCACATGCAGCAATCCAACACAAGCATGAACTTCTAACAGCCACTCATTGAAGGTTGGCCCATTGGGGCAAATGGGGCCTGCCCTACCAACCTCTGTCTGCCCTCAGCCAGCCCTCACCTGATGGCCTTCTTACTTACAACCAGTCCAGGGGGTGGCAGCGCTCCCTGTCTGCTTCTTGCTCTTCCCTAGGCTCAGTGTTGCCCTTGTAGAACTCAACAGGGAGGAGGATGGGGACAGAACTAGGATGAGTTGGCTCTACCTGTCATTGGCTCTGACTCCACCTGTTCTTGGCTCTGGCTGTACCTATGGTTGGGCTCCCAGCCTTCTGCCCTACTAGTTCCAACCATCACTTACTATCACTAAGGTCACCAAAAGTCCCCATTGTCACACCAAGGCTCATAGGAAGTGCTCTTATATTGAGTCAGCCCATTTCGCTCATGATTGTCTACACTGACTGACAGTGGCTCTCCAGGGTTTCCTGCTGGGAGATGCCAGGAATTAAGCCTGGAACCTTTTGAACACACAACATGTGCTCTGCCACTGAGCAAGGCCCCTTCCCGTGATCATCATCATGCCACTGATAACAAAGCTGTGCTACCGCATGATATCCAATACATTTGCAATTATGGGAGCTTTTTTGGGCAATCTTTCTCGGGTAATTCAAATCCACCCATGATTATTCAAATCATCATGTCATATTAAAGACAGAGGGAAAGTTGGCTATCTATACCGTTCCATCTCACTTAATCCTTTTAGTAGTGTCTTTTGCTGAAATGCTCCGAACGGAGGTTTACTTCTCTTTTGGGTGAGCAAATACCTTTCATGATTTATTTGTTTCATTTATGAATCGCTTCCCATCACATATCCCAAAAGGATTTAAGAATAAAACCACTCATAATACAAGCATATTTCAAAACCATTTTCAAAACCATGCCGATACAGTCTGGGATAAAAATCTCAACCTCCAAAATTCCATTACGTTTTTGCAGGATGAGATCTGAATCTTCAGTCTGCATCTTCTTTCTCGTCCCTTTCCCTCATTCCGCTCCCCACCCCATCTCCGATCCCCCTTGAGCCAGCAGAGTTAACTGGAAATCTGAACCATCTTCATTCATTGTGCCTGATAATGGTGAATTAAAGGCCCCTAAGCCTTGTACCCAGTGCAATAACTTGACCAAAGTAATTATATGTTTAACCAATACGTACAGAAATGTTTCAGACAACTGGCACTATTGCAGATGGGGGTGATGTGATGGAATGAGCTTACCTTAATAACAACTCTCCAAAAGATATTTGCCAAGCAGCCATTTAATAGGACAGCTCTACACAGAAGATTTCAAGCACGTCTGAATGGATTAAATTGGATTTCAAGGTCTTCTGCATCTGAAGTATCTGCATCACTAATGTGACTTCTCTGGTGTTCAATATTTTAAACAGACGGTTTAAAAAAAAACTTCCAAGAGAATACTACAATGAAGGAAAAGAAACAGAGCAGCTAGAAAGGGACAAATCTATCCATTCTGGTTTCTTTCACTTTCTTATTTTTTCAGTCTTAAATTGTGATAGCCCCATTTCCACACCACTTTATGAAAAAAGGTCTGCAATGATTGGCTAGGGAAATATAACAGAAACTAGGGATAGGGGAGAAATTCATTTTCATGTGCATTTAATTCCGAACCTACCTAATTTGTGCATTCCAAAACTATATGCAAATTGAAATGCAGCTCCCTTTCAAATGTTGCACTTGTGTGAATTTTGACATTCAGTTCTCCAAACAAACAACGTGCACAAAAAGGTGCATATTAGGAGAAAGTGTGCATAACATGCATCTATTAGTAAAAATAACATATAAAAATGCACCTTATTTGGGGAAATTGCATACAAAATACCTCTATTAGGCAATGGAGGCTGGTGGCTGTGATGTCAGTGGAACAGTGAATCCACTCTGGGTCTTAGTCCAAATTGTCAAGGAGCTGTCCAAGGTGCTGAAAGAGCCCTGAAAGTTCAGTCTAAAATCTGGAGCGGATTCACTGCCCCACTGACATCAGAACTGAAACCACCTTTGACAGCTCCTTAAATGTTCAGATTAAAACCTGGAGTGGATTCCCTGCCCCACAGATCCACCAGTTCCCACTGCTATTAGGAGCAATGTGCACTAAAAAGCACAGCAATTTTCCTAAGGGCTTTTTCTTCCTTTTAAATTGCAAAATGATGTGGTAATAGAACTGGATTTAAAACTGGAAAAATGGAAAAGCTAAGAGAAACTGAAATTGATAGATATGCCCATCCCTATTAGAAAGTGAGGCTGCTTCCAGACTGTTGTCAATATGCAGGTGGAATTAAATGGTGTATCAACAAATTCAGATTGTGCAACTCCAGTAGATTTGGTGCTCTTGTGCAACATACTTGCTTCCAGTGAAATCCACAACACCCAGACTTTTTGCAGCAAGGAAAATGATGGGCAATGCACAAGACAGTGTGGGTTAACAGTTATTTGACATGATGTTGTATAACCTCTTTGCAAAAAAAGTCAGAATGAATGCTCAATAAACAGGGATTGTTGTATAACTTTCATGCAAATTTTGTGCAACAAAATCAGGATGAATGCTCAATAAACAGGGTGTCTGGAAGCAACCTGGGACTATCCCTGACCTGGATTAATTGGAGAGTATTGCCAAGGTTAAGGGATCAGAAAATGTTATGTAGGCACCAAGTCTAGGGCTCTAGCAGGCCAGTCTATACAATCAGCAAAATCAGACAGTTAAAACTTTACTTTGATTGTACGATCTATATTCTACCTCCACTGTTGGAGGCAGTATGCTTCTGAATACTAGGCATCTGGTTGGTCATTGTGAGAACAGGATGCAGGGCTACATGAATCACTGGTCTGATCTAGCAGGCTCATCTTATGTTCTTCTCAGTTCAGGTCATGGGTAGCGGCAACAGGAATGCACTTCTAGCTCCACTGTAGGGACAGGTGAATCTGTCTGTTTTAGCTTCTCTGAATTTCTCATTTTTCCAATCTTAATTCTGGGCTCCTACTGTGAGGAAGGGCAGGATATAAATCAAATAATAAATAAATTAATTAATAAATAAGCGGGTTCTGCACAAAATTGCAGCTTGCAATTCAAAAAGAAACACCTCAAGAAAATTCATCAGCATTTTCCCAATCTTAAACTGTTCTCCACAAAATTGCAGTTTTCAATTTAAAAAAAAAGGTCTCAAGAAAATTCATCAGCATTTTAGTGCAAAGTTCTCCTAACATACATAGTATGCAATTTTGCCTAATATACACATGTTCCCCATGCAGTTTCCTCCCAATATAATGCAGTTTTGTACATTATGAATATATGCATTTTCATGCACTATTATATGCAAACTTTTGCTCATTACTTGGCTGAAGAACTGCATTGCAAAATTCGGAAAAGTGCAAATTCTGATGGATGACTCTGTTTCAGTTTGTGCATTGTTTTGCAAGGGCAAATTAGGTATGTTTGCCTTTAAATGCAGCTATTTTGGCACATAAGCAGTAAAAAAAAAAATTCTCCTCCATTCCCACTGGACTGTAAAACTTCAGGCTGTAGATGGGAGGGAGATTAATCAAATTTCTATTGTTGTTGAAGTGAAGCTGAACCTTTCTTCCTAACATGCTAGAGGGTTTTTTTTACATGCAGGGTGTTCTCTTTTTTTTTTCATACCAGAGCTTTTATTTATTTATTTATTAGATTTATATCCCGCCCTTCCTCCCAGTAGGAGCTCAAGGCGGCACGCTATTACTGTGCTAGCTATTACTAGCACACACAGCACACACCTCAGCAGGACAATGTCAAGCAGGAGTTCCTTCCACTATTTGATCGGAGCTCTTGAATCATCCTTTGTCACTGTGAAGAGTTTGATCATAAACAAGGAGGATTGATGACGAAGATAAGTGTCAGATGTTCAGTTCTCAGTTCTGTGCACAAGAGATAACTGCAAAACTGTACCGAAGGAGGTTGTGAAGCACCCGGAAAAAGTGTGAAATCGGATTAGGATTTGGAAGCGTAAGATTGATGGGAGGAGAACTGGTGAGAAGACTACAATGGGCAGCTTTCCAAGTACTCACAACAGGAGGCTGATTTAAGACACCATAGATTAGAGCATGATAAACCTATTCCAGTGCTCAGAAAAATCATGTTCCCACTTTGGAATGCAGGTGGGTAAAATTATATGTTTATATATACCCAGGGTCAAGAGCTCCTTATGGGTAGAAAGCACACAGGTCAGAGAGAAACCTAGGCTAGAACCCTTCTCTGTGACATACTAGCAAATGGTAGCAAATGTGGTCTCCTCCTGATCGTGTTGGACTGCAATTCCCATCATCCCTGTCCATTGGCCATGCTGTCTGGGACTAATGGGAAATGGAGCCCAACAACTTCTGGAGGGTATCACATTGGCTACCCCCATGCTAGCCTTTTCCAGAAGCAGTAGATTTTTTCACTGGGGGGGGGACACCATTTCAATCTCAATACCCCCTCCATATTTTGAAGCAGTGCAGTCCCAGGAGGACTAGCTCCAAAGTATATTTGTTTGGTGGGTGAAATGTTTTGTGCCCGTGGAATGTTGATGCACCAGAGAATGCATAAGCAGGTTGTTGGTAACTTTGTTGCATGATAGATTGCACAATCTGTTGCATAATGAGTTTCCAGTGTTGTGTGGGTTCCTTTGTTGCGCAACATTAAAATTCACCAGTCCTCTAGCACAAGAGCCCTTGCACTAGCCGCCAGAAAATGCCCCCTTATATAACCAGTCGATCACTGGTGAGGGCCTCCTGCAGATATCATCTTCTCAGGAGGTCTGTTCTGCACAGCATAGGACCTTTAGTGTAGTGACACCTACCCTTTGGAATTCCCTCCCCTTAAATATTAGGAAAGTGTTGTTTTCATTGCCTTTTTGGCGCCTACTGAAGACCTTCCTCTTTCAACAAGCCTTTTAAGTAGAGACCTTATCCCAGTTTGTGTCTATGTTGGAATTGCTTTTTAAATATGTTTTTAAAGGTTCTTTTAAAAAGATGTTTTTAAATATGTTTTGGTTTAGTATGTATTAAAGTCTTTTATTTTTAAGATGTTTTTGTTTATGCAGTGTTTTTGTTTGCCACCCTGAGTTCCTTCTGGGAGAAAGGCCGGGATATAAATTTATTAAAGAAATAATTAATAAAAGAAGAATGCTGGGTATAGCCCCTACTTGCAACCTGATCCTTTTGACTGGAGATGGCCAAGATCGAACTTGTGGCCTTCTAGAGGCACAGCATCTGTTCTGCCACTAACCTACAGTTCCCTCCCCAAGTTCTGAATGTGATTTCCAAAAGTTTTAGGGTTATAGGGTGATAAAAATGTAACATTGACATGTCATCCGCAAAGCTGAGATCAATAGGAACTGACCAGATTGTGCTAGCGCAATCCATCTAACAAACTGAAACGCATCATACCGCTTCCTTACAGGGCTGTCATTTCCACACTGCACTATTTCCACTCAGCGGACCTTTGACATTACAAGCACTCCTGCCTCTTTAATTACAGGCATTTAAAAAACGGTGGCAGGGAACTTGTCACTTAATGCAGAAAATGAGTGTGCTGGCAATGCTAACTAATTTATCTCCAGCTCATTCCTGGAAGTAATAATCATAGTTTTAAATAAAATAAAAAGAAGCTAGAAACAGAGATTATAGATGGCTGATTGCATCTGTTTTGCAGGGAGCTGCACAGGGTTTTAAATTTAAAGAGTATTTGTAGGGGGAATAAATAGGAAGAAATTGTTCCAACTTCATACAACACTGGTGAGATGAGATGCAACAAGACCAAGCAGACCGAGCAAATCAAACAGAATAGTGTTGCACACACCCCAGTCTCTGAGCAGTGTAAGACTTCCAGGGGTTCCTGTGCTTACCCAGGGTTTGGCTTCCTTAGAATGAAGGTCAGCAGAGACTGTGGTGTCTTTAGGATATATTATTTATTTACACATATATACAACCTGAGCCTACGACCATACTACCCTAAACACGCCTGATCTTGTCTGATCTCAGAAGCTAAGCAGGGTCAGGCCTGGTTAGTACTTGGATGGGAGACTGACTGGGAATTCCAGGTGCCATAGGCTTAGGGGAAGGCAATGGTAAACCACCTCTGAATACCTCTTACCGTGAAAACCCTATGAATCAGACAGATGGATGGATGGATGGATGGATGGATAGATGGATAGATAGATTCATAGGGTCGTCATAAGTCGTGATCGACTTGAAGGCATATAACAATAACCATACAACCTGAGCATAAGATGGAGGGGTTCAAAGCATTAACAGTCCAACAGATCTTGCTACCGCATCAGACTTCCAGGGAGACACCCCAAAGCCATGGCTTGGAATTTAGCTCAGAGAGCAAGCAAGCCTCTCTATGTCTCTTCCAGCTACTACCTTCTAGCTTCATACAGACTCAAGAAACACATAGGCCACTTCCTGGCTCCAGGAGGAAGGGGGCCTCCAGCCAGGTGAGAGGGGAGGAATGCCTCATTACTATGGTAACAGATCTTCTCTTAGCCAAGTCCTTACACATGTTAAGGCATTAGCCTTTGAAAGGAATTTGTTTGACCAGTAGAACAGGTTTCTCTGCTAAATCCATCTACACAGATTCAAAATCTGAGGCTGAAAAGGGACCCAAAGGGACCATCCATCTCAACCCCCCCAAACCTACAACAACTTTTTCATATCCACTAACCTCTGTCTGCCCTCAGCCACTGCCCCACCTGCCTGCCTTCACATTCAGTCCAGGGGTGACAGCACTGTCTGTGAGCTTCCTCCTCCGTCGCAGTGTAGCCCTTGTAGAACTCATCAGGGAGGAGGATTGGAATAAAACTGGAATGAGTTGGCTATGTTTCTTATTGACTCTGGCTCCACCTAATGTTGCCTCCTGCCTTCCACCCTACCATTCCTAATGGACACCAGCCACCATTGCTGGATTATTCTATTAATCCTCTATTCTGTACTGTTCTGTTCTCAAGCTTGGGGTCAGCAGGGGTCACCCAAGGGCACCTGTTAAGGCAGCCTTTCCCAACCAGTGTGCCTCCAGATGTTGTTGGACCACAACTCCCATCTTTCCTGACCATTGGCAATGCTGGCTGAGGCTGATGGGAGTTGTGGACCAACAACATCTAGAGGCACACTGGTTGGGAAAGTCTGTGTTAAGGTTACTGAGGATTGTGAGGTTTAACCATTAATTCCTCATCCCAGGGAATTCTGGAACTGTAGCTCTTTGAGAAGAATAGTGGTCTCCTAACAACTTTCAGCACCCATGACACAAACTGAATCGAATTTCTCACACATCCCTAAACCATGGCTTAGCTCCAGGTAAACCAAGAACACACCTTGGCTACAGCTGGTGATTTGTCTGGAACAAGACAAACCATGAGCTCCAGTTTTGGTTACATTCTACATTAAACCATGGCTTAGCTTCAGGCCATGATATTCTCTTCAGGAGCTTACATGAAGATACATTAGCATTGAGCCATGGTTTCACTTTGATTACGTGCAAACTTGGGCACTAGGACTGATTTTAGAGAAAACATATTTAGGATGTGAATGTTAATATCAAAGCGGTCCTTGAGTGTTGCAACACCGACACTTTGGAATTCCCTCTTCTTAAATATTAGACAGGCGCCTTCTCTGTTATCTTTTCGGCGCCTATTAAAGAGCTTCCTCTTTCAACAAGCCTTTTAAGTAGAGACCTTATCCCAGTCTGTGTCTGTGCGGGAATTGCTTTTAATGATGTTTTAAAAGTTGTTTTTTAAAATAAGTTTTTAAGGATTTTTTAAAAATATATGTTTTAAAGTCTGTTTTTAAGATGATTTAAAGTGCTTTTAGTGTTTTTGTTTGCTGCCCTGGGCTCCTTCTGGGAGGAAGGGTGGGCTATAAATTTAATAAATCAATTATAAATAATAATATATACATTGTTTTTCTGTCCCACAAGATAAGATTTCTGTGAAAAAAAGCTCTCTCCCCACCTCATGAAATGAAGTCTGCCCCTTTTGTGCCCTCCCCACTGTTTCAAGGCTACATTTGAGAGTACATTTAAAAATCATTCCCACACAACCCCCTCCCTGTTCTCGTCATGTTAAAGAGATTTGTTTTTTCCTTGTTTCATTTTCTTGTACGAGTTATTAACTGTTATACAAGATGCTTATTTTCAATCCTGCAATTGAAAGATTAGAAAGAAACTCAATAAGCTACAATAAGGAAGGCAAGCATGCTTATTAAGGACAAAAAGTTCCGTTTGGTTCAGGAGGGGTTCCACTATTTCTACTGCAAGTTACATTTAGTAAGTTCAAAAGATGGACACAACTGAATGAGGAAACACAGACCACACCCTGCCTATAAAACGTTATGAAATAGGGCTGCAATGTGAACAATTACATCCCTCTGTAATTGGGGGGACGGTTGTAGCTCTGTGGCAGAGCATCTGCCTTGCATGCAGAAGGTTCTGGGTTCAATTCCCAGCATCTCCAGACAGGGCTGGGAATATCCCATGTCTGAGACCCTGGACAGCTGGTGCTAGTCAGTGCTGAGCTAGATGGATCAATGGGTCTGACTCAATATAAGGCAGCTTCTGATATTCCTATATTGGTGACAAAAATGCCCCCCCACTGCAGACCCAGCCTCAGTCCCTCAGATGCTGAAGATTAGTGGAGCCAAAGAAGGCCAGATCCACACCATATGTTTAAAGCACTATCATACTACTTTAACAGTCATGGCTTCCCTCAAAGGATGCTGGAAGCTGTAATTTGTTAAAGAGGCTGAGAGTTGTTAGGGGACCTCTATTTCTCCTCACAGAGTTACAATCCCCAGAGTTTCCAGGGAAGAGGGATCGATGGTTAAACCACTCTGAGAACTGTAGCTCTGTGAGGGGAATCAATCCCTCTTCCCAGGGAACTCGGGGGATTTGTTCCTCCTCACACACCTGTCCAGTGCAGGAGGAAAACTTCTGAGCAGGGTTCATATATTGCTCAGTTAGAAGTCCATAAGTGAACTGGCCCAGCCAAGTCCCCACCTTTCAATTCTGGGAACCACTCACCCACAGAGTCTCCATCTTAAAGGGATCCATTTTTAGTTTATTGACCCTCTGTCAGCCCACCACTGCACCAAGGCACCAGTTCAGACCAGCATGGCTTCTTCTGAGGGCCCCTCCAAGGCTGGTTTTTTGGGGGGGAGGAGGAGCAGATGTATTCTGCAACATGTCATTGATGTGGTAATAGTGCATTGATGGTGGATTTATACTGGACTGTCCACACATCATTCCGCTTTATTAGTTGTTCGGCAATGGTTCCCCTATGTTTTGCCCGGACGAGAAATCTTCCTTGAACTCTGATCATGTCTTTTGCTTGCTTGGATGGAGGATACAGGGAGACGAGCGAGTATGTGTAGAAAGAGGTCTGCTGTACAAGGATAAAATTAGCATTCTGTTCTCCACCCACTTTTACATCGGGCCCCACCCACCACTGGCATGTGGCCTCCAGAAAGTTCCCTAGAAGGGGATATGGCCCTCAGTTTGAAAAAGATCCTCCACCCCTGGATTCATGATACAGAAGCTCCAACAAGCTGAGGGTAAAGCAATACAAAATTGGGGGTTAGGGGCACTGCTTTACACTGGTTCCTCTCCTACATGTGGGCCCAGCGTCAGAGAATAGCATTGGGTCACAACGTGTCCACCCTTTGCAAGGTATCACAGGGCACTATTTTGGTCAAGGCCACATTCCAGCCACATTCCAAGAACACCCCAGCAGGGTGCAAAGCAGAGCCAGTGAGGGGTGTGGCCTGGGTAGGAGTATTGATGGAGAGGAGGTGTGGCCTGTGGAGAGTCCTAAGGGCCAGATACCAAGTCCTGGAGGGCCACATTCAGCCTCCCCCCCAGCCTGATGTTTCCCCTCCTAGCATTATTAAAAGATCCTATTAGCCATCAGATTTTACGGGTGGAACTGAGCACTATCTGTTGGCACAGTTCTAAGGGAAATCCTGATGGGAGTTTTGTAGCCAAGGTCAGCAGGAGCCAATGAAGAGCCGGAGGTCGTCAGAAGTTAGCTCAGAGAGAACAGGGAGGATAAGGATGGACAAATCTGTCAATTTCAGTTCTCCAAGTTTCTCATTTTCCTAATTTTAAATCCAGGTCTCCACACATCCACAACAATTTATGTGTTGTTGTTTAAAAAAGAAAATCCTCATGAAAATTCATCAGCATTTTAATGCAAATTTCTCCTAATAAGCATGTTTTCATATGCAGCTTGGAGTAACAGACACATTTTTGCAAGCAATTTCCCCTAATGTAATGCATTTTGTATGTTATTTTCACTCATAGATTCATTTTTATGCACTTTCCCCTAATAGATGCATGTTTGTACACATTACAAAGAAGAAGAAGTGTGCATGGTGAAGGAGGCCGTGTTTCAGATTGCATATCGTTTCAAAAAGTGTGGACATGGTAGACTGTCCTTTAAAAGCGAACTGAATCAAATTTCTCCCCCAAGTCCTAATGGAGGAGCCGGAGGAGCCTCACAGGATGCATCTGCTGCTGAGATGCCCCACTCGAGTCTGCAGCTGGATTCTTCAAGGTCAGACGCTCACTGAGTACACTGGGAAGCTCGTCTTCTCTCGCAAATTGCCCGAACGGACTTCAGAACACAGTTGACTCCCGACCTTCCCATAATGCATCATCCAATTGTTGAGCATGGCCTTTTGCTCGTGGCCTTGGCTGAGCGGCCGCCAAGCTGCTGTAACCTTTCAGCCCTCTCCTTTTGAACTCTGCTGTCCTCTGCTCTTTCTCGGCCACGTTACAGCTCCTCTTGATCTCCTCTCAGCTATTTCTGCTCCAGCACAAACTCTTAAATCTCCTCTTTGTCAACCCTTTTGATTAGTTGCTTCCCTGGAGCACAGCCATTGGTTTGCCAGCTTCCCCTCCCCCATCCAGCTCTCCTCCCTTCCTCCCGGCTGAAACATTAGGCTTCTATTTTTAAAATCGTTCGTTTCTTGCTCGCTTTTTGTCAAAGCATTGAGACCAAGCCAGACATCCTAAAGCAAGAAACGTTTCTCAGTATTCCAGAATTCCTTCAAAGACTCAGCCCTTTTAAATACCAGATACGAAAAGGGGCAGCTCCCTCAGACAACTGATTTGGGGTGTCTTGAAAGGGCAGCAGATTTGTTATTTATTCTTATTATTATACAGTAGGGCAGGTTAGGTTCTAGACCCCTGCCAAAAAGTGAAAACCACAGAAAAGCGGATCAGCTGTAGCGCGGGGGTCTGGAACCTAACCCGCTGATTGCGCTGGGAGGAGATCAGCTGTAGAGTGCTACAGCTGATCTTCCTCTCCTCCGGCACGATCAGATTGCCCTGCTGGTGCCATATTAGTGGAACTCCAAAAAGTGGGGCGCCGAGAAGCAGGACTCTACTGCAGTCATTTTCTGCTGCTGGATGGATGGGTTGGAGAGGTTCAGGTGGGACTTTCTATCTCAGGTGTCAAAATAACTGGCCTGGCCTTCAGTACTATGCATCTTGACCTGGAGGGCTGCATTTCAGTGGCGGTTGGTGCCCAACGGGACTGATGGGGCGTGCGGCAGAGAGCCCAACAGTCGGTCCAGTCAGAGCCAATGACAGGTGGAGTCAACTCTTTCTAGTTTTGTCACCATCTTCCTCCGTGCTGACTTCTGCAAGGAACAGCACAGGGACCAAGGAGGAGGAAGCAGACTGGCAGTGTCACCCCCTGGGCTGGCTGTAAGTAAGAATGCAGGCAGGTGGGGACTGGCTGAGGACAGACTGAGGCCGGTGGGGCAGCTGCCCATTCGCCCTAATAGACCAGCCTGCACTGCTGCGTATGTTGCTTCACCTCACGCAGCAAAATGGATAGCCCTGATTAAGGGTCGTATCCAGTGCTAGTTCTACTCAGACTAGACCTATTGGAATTAATAAACACGACTAACTTAGGTCTATTATTTTCAATGGGTCTACTCTGGGTAGGACTAGCCCTGGATACAACTGTAAGGTCACATCCACACCATACATTTAAAGCACATTGCTTCCCCAAAGATCATGGGAACTGTAGATGGTTAAGGGTGCTGGGAATTGTAGCTCTGCGAAACTACTGTTCCCAGGATTCTTTTGGGAAAGCCATGTGCTTCAACTATTGCATATAGTGTGGATGTGACCTAAGGTTGCAATCCCAACACTACTTGACTAGGAGTAAGTCCCACTGAATTCAATAGGACTTACGTTTGAGTGGACATGGTGAGGCTTGGGCTCTCTAGCCAGTCATATAGCAGTGATTTCTTATCATTATTAACCATTTATTTAGGAGATATATATCCCACTTTTTCCGAGTCCCCAAAGCAACGGACAACATTGATAAAGTGCCACAGATACACCAAAAACCATGTTCATAAAACAGAAACAGACTAACCAGCCTCCCACTGAAGCAGGAGTCAGCATCAAATGTTCCTTCTCACAAGGTAGATCTGTTGGCCCTGTGATGGGGAATGGCCAGCCTGACTCTTGTCTTTTTTTTGCCCCTCTCCCGATCTCTTCTTCCTTCCCCCAGGGCAGACGGTGTCTGGGGAGAGTTCCAAGGGCCAGTTAGAGAGGCCTGGAGGGCCACATCCCCCCACCAGACTTGAGGTCCCCCACCCATGCCATATAGCTAGAGGTGTTTAAAAACCCCTTCCTCTGCCAGATTCCTCCATGGATTTTGGAGCTCTGTTTTACTGGATACCTGCTCCCACAGTGGGAGGGGAGATATTAAGTGAGTAGCACAATGCAGGCTACATTATATTTCTCTTCCAGGCTGGACAGCTTGTCACAAGCATAGGAACAGGGACTACACTCTTATGATCTCTCATGGGTAGCTTGTGGTTGGAGGGTGTGTGTGTATCTTAAAAATAATGTAGGTATTTTACAAAACAGCCACGAGGCTGCTCACATTCTGGGGTGGGATGGAATGGGCAACGGCTTTCGCTGTTAACAATCCAGTCCCATGTTTTGAATCCTGACTTCATCATTAAGGCAGAATCTACTTATCTTGCCCTGAGGTATTCCATCAGGTGATGAATGTTTAATTAGATTTAGGGTTTCAAACCTGGCCTCTTACCATCTCTTTTTCTCTCCGTCCAATTTAGGCTATGGACACCCTTGCAGTTCTACTGGTTTCAGTGCGTTTCCACCTCTGTGTCAAACTCTGCCCCTTTTTACTCAAAATCTGGGATTTTTGAGATCGGATGCGTTTTCCCTTCAAACCGGCTTCACACAACCTCAAAACAGTTTGGTCAATCATCCTGTTGCGACTCTGAGGTGTGTGCAATGGAAACACTTTGCTGTGGGTGCTCCTAAAAGGTCTGACATCAGTAGGGGGGCAAGGCGTGTTCCAATCAAACAATAAAGATGTGTACAGCTGGGTGCAGATTCATTTCAAACCGCACCCAAACAAAACAGTCTCGCTGCTTTTTAAGGAACTAGTGTGCATGTAGCCTTAGATTCCAATGGGAACTCAGGAAATTGTGTCAAGTTAAGTGAGGTAACCATCACTGGACTTTTTCACACATCCGATTGCCAAAAGACATTTCTTTAAATTGTGATTAACAACTGGAAGACAGTTGCTTCAATGAGCATTGATGTCTGGTGGCTACTGGCTACTCAGTATATCCCCATGATTGGGGGCTAGACAGAAGGAGTCTGGCAGTTAGGATGAAGCCAGAGAAGGAGAATCCTTCCAGATGAGTGTTTATTGTGAGATCAGGGCTCCTCATTCACATTTTTTTACAGTGTCCACATGACATCCCTGGCATCAAAATCCCAGCCTGAGTCTCCCCGCCTCCCTCATTTAATCTCAATTTATCCTTTCTGGGGGAAATCTGATTAGCGTAAAGAAAAAACATGTTGCTGACATTTATGATTTCTCACCAATGCATTTGCAAATTAAGCCCCCATCTAGACAAACCCAGAGGCAGAGGCCCAAGTGGTTTTTTTTAAAGTATTATTTGTTTTTATGCAGCTCGCTGGCAAGAAGGAGCCTTGAAGGGTTCTCTGTGGGTATGCTTTGCTTTGGGGGACTGGAAGCTGATTTACAGAGTAACATTGCCCTCCTGGGCATCATATCAGAGGAATCCCCCGGTTGGAAAGAGCTGCAAAAGGAGGAGAAGCACGCATGCAGTTTGGCAAGGAGAGTTCTCTCCATTCCTGCTCCCCCTCCCCCCTTTTTTGGATATAGTACAGGAATCCTTTTGTGGGTTTTGCATGGTGAAAACTGATATAGAACAGCTTGGGTTGATTTTATGTATTCCCTCCCTCTGCCGCCCTCCCCCCTGTTGAGCACTGGAACAAACTGGTCAGGAAGAATGAATGTTTATGCAGAAGGACGTCATACAAGCCGTGCGTGCCAATTCTCTGCAAGTTTATAAGGAAGCCAGCCAGACGAGGTCTCTAGTCTGCGCTTTGACCCCTGGTCGCCTTTTAATTTTTCAAAGTTTATCTAGCCCCATCTCAGCAGTGCTTGAATGAAAAGTGATCTCCCGACTCCTGGCTTTTGGCAGGAGGAGACTTCCCTCACATGGAAAAGTGTTTAATACCAATTTAATGGTCTGTCTAGCCACTGTTACATCCCTCCTCTCTCCGTCCCTCTCTCCCACTCCGACTCTCCCTAGGGCCTCCCCCTGACAAATAACACTGGAACAGCGCTCTTAGAAAAAGACCTTCTTTCTTAGCTTGCTGGGATTCAGAAAGCCGTTCCCCTCCCTAAGCGTTCTTCAAAATTCGTGTTTACGATGCGTTGCGTTGGGAAAGATGGAAAACTGTAAAATGAAACCATGTTATGAATTAGTCAGCATGTTTAAAACATGGTTTCATTTTATATGATTTCGTTTTATATATACTACATATAAAATGGCTTAGCTGTGGATTTGGAGAGGGGGAAGAGAGAGAGTTGGGATGGGAGAGAAATTCAATTCAGTTCACATTTAAAGGTGAGCCTACCAATTATATTAGGGGAAATTGATTTGCAAAAATGTGTATATTAAGCAAAATTGCATACAAACGTACATACTAGATTAAATTTGCACTAAAATTCGGATGGATCTTCATGAAGTTTATTTTTTTTTTAAAAAGTTGCAAACTGATGTGAAAATGTGGAGAAATGAATTTAAGACTGGAAAAATGAGAAAACGAGAGAAACTGAAATTGACAGATTTGCCCATCCCTAATAGGGATTACATTTCTCCCACTTTTTTGTGTGATGTGCCAGTTTTAAAAGAGAGTTCAGCACATCCTAGAGGGTTTTTGGATAGTCAACTCCACACTGCCAGCAACTGCAGAAGTGAGACCTGTGGAAACTATGCTATTGGCATGGCATTTACCAGAGATGCTTTCTTAGGGCACCTCCAGACATGCATTCATGATGATTTGGGCTCATGATGGTATCAGGGCAGTTATATGCGGTCCTGCTTTCAACACTGTGCCTGCAAATGTTTCAGGGCAGACATACTGCAATGCTTTGTTTGCAGTCAGTGCATGTCTTACAGCTCCCTGCTAAAATCCTGTAATGTTTTATCTCACAAATGTTCTGGGGTGTTTTTTTCTGCCCTGCCTTTGTTGCACTATAGTGTCAGCATGCCACTCCAGATGGTAATAATGCTGTGACATTGGGGAAGCATCACAGAATAAATAATAAAGCAGACTGGTGTGTGGGCAGTCCAGTATAAATCTACCACTAAAGTACTATTATTGCCTCAATGAGATGTTGCAGAATACATCTACCAAAAAAAAAGTCAGTATAGAGGAGCCCCTAACTTAAAAAATTGTAATCCAAGGTTTGTACCCAGCTAAGGCTACATTCAGAAGTGCACTTTATTGTGTTATTTTTTTTCTGATTATAATGCTAACGCTTCTGTCCTGAATTCGAATATGTCTTTCAACTGCACTACCTGTTGTGTTACGGAACTGTGGTTTTTTCATCAGTATAGCACCATGTCATGCTAAATTTCATTTACACCACTGGACGTGGTGCGACACATCAACAGCGGACATCATCGGACATGTCATCCCCCCTCCACCCTCTATGCACATGCGAACTTCTGTATGCTGGAACACTGCCCCAGATTTCATTACATGAGTAGTGATGGTGTGAAAAACCGCGGGGAAATAAAATGCCAAACTCCTGCAATTTTCTGGGTTGCAAATGGATTTTTTTCTGGAAACAATTAAAACAGAAATGTCCACTTGATCCCACTAGATTTCCAGAAGTGGCTTTTACGTTGTGTGGATGATCATGGAAAACATGAAAATGAACAGGTAAGGAAAATATTGGGGAAATGGAATTAAAGTGCTTTCTGAAAGCAGCCACATTGAAATGAATGCACCTCACTAGTTTAGGTCCATTCATTTCAATGGATCTCCTCTGGTACAACTCCAAAGGCAGACTGAAGACATAAAGTACTCCTATGTCACCTTTGCTCTTACAAAAGAAAGAAAAGGGTGCAAATAACTGCCATCTGCTGATATATTCACTGATCACTTTATTAAAAAAAATCTAGTTTGAAAAAAGCACCTAAAAGAGAGGCTAGGACAGCTTTGTGATTGTTGCAGTCAGACTGTACTCTCTATCCGCCCCTTCTCTTTTCCACTCACTCCCCGAAAGGGCTATTTTCCTATCCTTAATGATCAAAGGGATGTTTTCAGCTGTTTGAAGTTCCGCGTGTCCCCCAATTCCCCTTCCCCTTTCCTTCCTTCTGTTGTCTCCCCTTTACTAAAATACTTCAACCAAGTAGCCAACCAGCTGGCCTCAGGCATACCTCACCTTATACATTCTCCTACAGAAAGGAGCAACAAAGTCCTGTTTTGAATCAGATCATGAATTCAAATGTTGAGCCTTTCATTTCAGCAGCTCCTGGGCATTCTCCCTTTGAATTTACTGCTAACTTGGCAGAGAATATTGTTGGGTGCCTTTGATTTTGTGTGTGTGTGTGAGGATTGTTTTTAACCATCACTGTTTTCTAACAATTTGATTATTATATATTATATATACACCACAGTATGTTATACATAATACAGTAATACCTCAGTTAATGAAGTACATGTGTTCCTGGACATGACTTCTTAAATGGAACCTTTGATACCAGAGGTAGGAATAACATGGAAAGAATAGGGAGAGGATTCTATGCAACAAATAAGAACAGCAACATATTTCAGCAAACTTTTTATTCAGAACTAACAATATGCATGTCTGAAATGAAACAACCAGATCAGGTAAGCCTTGCATATAGACCACTTGAAGGCTTCTTCCAAAATGCATCCAGGGATGGCTGCCTTGCCTTTTTTTTATCATATAGCATCTTGCTCTAGCAATCTAAAGCTTTGAGCACAGTTCTCCTCTCCATACACTTGAGCAGGCAGGCAAGGGGTAGCTACCCCCACCACCCTGTGCTTGGTCTCTCTCTCTCTGCCACCCTCCCCTACACTCGAGCAGACGTGTCTGCTGTAAACAGTGCTTCCAGAGCACCCAAAGCATAGTTTACTGCGGAGGCACCTCTGCCACCCTGCAACCATTCCAGCCACGTGTGAGAGAGCTGCCTGCAACAGCTGCAATCCAGTAGACAAGAAGCCACATTCTATTTCAGAGTGTGCACCCACCCCCTGCACCCAAAAAAAGACGTCGTTAAAAGGAGCTTCTTTCCTGGAGAATTTGTTAACTGAGGTACTGCTGTAAATTATTACAATGTTATATATCCACTAAATGTAAGCCCCACCTTTTGGTCTGGCAAAGTCCCGGGCTGACTTGTAGTAATGTCTACATAAAACTTTATTTTGCAAAGCTTTTTGCTAGCTTGCATATAATTTTGTGCTAATGTGTTTTTAATTATTTGAGATGGTTTTAATTGTGTTTTATTACTGCTTCCCTTTTATTTTTAGTTGCTTTGGAGGGGGAAAGTATTTTTAAAGTTGGGATATAAATAATTAAAATATAAAACCAGTATTGGGCAGTCGTCACAGCACTGGGTTCAGAGTTCTGGGTTCAAATCTGTATTTATCACAAAGCTCACCAGGTGACTCTAGATGTAACTTTTTTGCAGGGCTTAAAGTATTGAGGCAGATATTTTAGCTTTTCTCTTCATCAGCTCAATTTCACATCAGATACCAGGGTCCAAAATGATGGTTGCATGAGTCTCAAAACTACCAATAAGATACCAGGTCAGGTTTAAGGTTTTGTTTTTGACTTACAAAGTCCTAAACAACTTGGGACCAGGTAACCTGAAGCATGGATGGGAGAGAGATTTCATTCAGTTCACATTTAAAGGCAAACCCAGCTGATCCACACTTTCCAAAACAATATGAAAACTGAAATACAGCCATCCTTTGAAATTCAAATGTCTCTGAATTTTGCAATGCAGTTTTCCAGCAAGGTAATCTGTACAAAAAAGCATGTATTAGGGTAAAATATGCATTAAAAATGCATACAAATGCATACAAAAATGCATTAAGATAGGGGAAATTGTTTGCAAAAATGTGTATATTAGGCAAAATTGTATAGAAAAATGTGTATATTCGAAGATATTTTCAGTAATGCTGATGAATTTCCATGAAGACTTAAAAAAAAGCACACCACTGTGAAATGAGAAAAGAACTTTAAAGTGGAAAAATGGAAACCAAGAGAATTGACAGATTCACCCATCCCTCCCCAATAAATTATGTTCACCCCCATTGTTTCTGCTGAATTTGCTACAACCCTAGTTGTGAGATGATGCAGAAATATGTGCCAGAACAGCCATCATCACAGAAGAGGCATTTCCTTCTTGCAGCAGGGGATGCCTCCTTGGAGATAGCCCTTATGATGAGCAAAAATGAGAAACCAAAACTGACAAGCGTGCCCTTCCCTAACCTGAAGGAGCATCTTCTCCTTTATAGCCTTCCTGGGTCACTAGAATCAGCTGGTAAGGTGGTTCCTTTATTGGCAAGCAGGGAAGGGCCTTTTCTGTAGTGGCCCCTCTCTCTATGAAATCATCTCCCTTCTGAGCTTAGGCAAGCATCAACATTACTGGCATTTGGGTGCCCATTAAAAACATAAGGTTGTGTTCAGCTGCCTTTTTTAGACCAGGCTTATTGAAATTAATGGACCTAAGTTGGGCATGGTCATTGATTTCAATGGGTCTACTCTGAGTAAACATTAGCAGAATATTACCCATAATTATGCTCCCAGGCTTTGAGGGCTGCTTAAGTTGGCTGGTTGTGACTGTAACCCTGTCCAAGGTTATTAACTGGAAGGACCATAGTTCAGTGGTAGAGCCTCTCCAGCAACTCCATGCAGGGCTGGGAGAGACTCCTGTCTGAAGTCCTGGAGAGCTGATGCCAGTCAGTGTAGACACCACTGAGCTAGATGGACCAGTGGCCTGACTCATGTTCCTAAATGTATATTTTAAATGTTCTTGTGCATCACCTTGAGACCCAATGTGAAAGGTGAAATGCACTGTAACACCAACCAGTATCAGTTTATTTTAAATAATTTTAAAGTATTTAAGTTTGTTAATGTTGTATGATTTGTATACAATGTTTTGATTATGTTTGATTATGATTAATAATGATGTAAAATTAATAAAGAATGATTAAAAATGTTTTCATTCATTAACCAAATAAGTCAATAAAAGGGCACATGGTGGGGGAGATCTGAGTTCAGAGCTCCTAATGTTTCTGTTTCTCTTTATATCCACTTTGGTGTAGTGGTTAGCGTGTTGGACTAGGATCTGGGAGACAGGGTTCAAATCCCCATTCATTCATAAAGCTCACTGGGTGGCCTTGGGCCAGTCATTATCTCTCAGCCTAAACTCCTTATGGGATTGTTGGGAGGATAAAATGGTGGGGGAGGAGTTGCCTATCAAGAGGGCTGGCCTATAACATTTTGCTGCCTGAGGCAAAAGGACAAGATGGCGCACCCTTGCCATTTTATGTACAGAAGCCAGCCAGATTGGCTATACAATTTTCCACTGGAAATGAGATAGCATCTTCCCCGTACTTCAGGTAGCAGGCTACTTTAGGGTGGCCATGCAGCACATACCTTTTTGTTTTCCAATAGAAGAGAATAGATGGGAGGCCAGGGTGCAACAGCTCCCTCTTGCATTTGCTGCCTGAAGCAGTTGCCCCACTTTGCTTAATGGTAGGACCGGCTCCGCCCATCCACAATTAGTGCCTGGGCAGTAGACTAAGGCCACATTCACACTGTACATTTATTCCACTATGGTTTCCCCCAAAGAATCCTGGGAAGTGTAGCTTGTGAAGGGTGCTGAGAGTTGCTAGGAGACCCCTATTCTCCTCACACAACTACAATTCCCTGAGTAGTTTAATAGTCAGTCCTTTTCTCCAGAGAACTCTGGGAATTGCCAGCCTGTAAGGGGACTATGGCTTTCCTAACAACTCTCAGTATCCTTCACAAAATACCCTTCACAGAATTCTTTGGGGGAAACCATGACTGTTTAAAGTGGAATAATAATGGAATAAATGTACAGTGTGAATGTGGCCTAAGCAAGCACACTGATCACCTCTTCACGCACTTCCCCACTACGGTGAGATGTACTGTATTTGTATTTAAATTACAGTCACCCTTGCACATGTAAATTAGCATATGCAAACTTTATGCAAATATACCTCCATTTTTTCAATGATGCCGCCACTGTATTCCTGAGGGTGACATTCTGCGGGCCTCCAGTACCCTGGAGTTGGCACCGCTTGTTGTTCTAATAAAATGAAGACAGAACGTAACTAAGATCAATTGAGCTGGTATTGGTGGTGGCGGTGAGCTGTGGCAGGGAAACCACTTCAGGCCAACTATGATTATAATCATCATTGCAAAGGGCTCCAAATCCTTTTGCATGCAAAAGCAAAGGGGGGGGAAGCACATTTTTTAAGAAATAGGTCACGTAAGCCAACTGAGGGCAAGTTATTTCCCTGCCTCTCACAACCCTCATCCGTTGTAACACATGTCCTAGAAAACAGACACACAAAAACACTTCCCAAGCAGAATCTGCCTTGCACCAGTGCTTTATGAATGTTCTCTCCTGTCCCTAGAAAACCTCTTGGTAATCCACAGCAATCCTTAGGCCGTAGAGGAGTCATTTCCTCCCTGAACACACAATGCCAGGCTTCTTGATGTGCCGGCCATTTGGCAGGAGGCTCCCCAAGCCACAGAAGGGAGGGAATTAGCCGTGTCAGCATCTTCCCTGGCTGCGGAGTGGAAATGGGTCCCTTCCTTTGCCAGAAAGCAGTTGTAAAAAGCCTGCATGAAAGCCTAAAAGAAAGTAAGCCTCACCAGCTGTTCCCGCTGCCTGAAGCCAGCCAGCATCATAGAGGGAGCTAGCTGCAACATGCAGTAACCGATGCAGAGCTGTGCTGAAGACAGCAGGCTATATGGCCCATCGAATCTTGGCAGGAGCCTCTTAGTCAGTCACATCACAGGGGAGGGGCTAAGAGGCTAAGGCTACGTCTGCACTGTACATTTAAAGCAGTTTAATATCACTTTAAACTGTCCTGGTTTCCCCCAAAGAATCCTGGGAACTGTAAGTTGTTAAGGGTGCTGGGAGTTGTTAGTAGACCTCTATTTCCCCTCACAACTGGCAGATTGGTTCAACATTCAGTCCCTCTTCCCAGGGAACTGTACAATTCCTAGATTATAGCTATGGGAGGGGAATAGGGGTCTCAAAGCAACTTTCAGCAGGAAGTTTTGGGATACGTACTGATTGGAAATGAAGCTGTATGACCACCCCACAACTATTGCAGGAGCAAACAATATTGAAAGTGGGATCATGTGTGAACGCCCCAGTAGCATCTTGAGCACATATCATCATGAATGCGCAATAAAAAGGACATCGGGAGGAGTTCAGAAATTCAGAGGTGTACGCCTCCTATATGGAGAGAGAACATAGTTATTGTGTCTGGTAGCCATTAATACCCTTATCCTCCATTTCTAATCCTCTCTTAAAGCCATCCAAGCTGGCGGACATCACATTTCATGGGAGTGAATTCTATAGTTTATCTATGCACTGTGTGAAAAGTGCTTCATTTTGTCAGCCATGAATTCAGCTTCATTGGATGTCCCCGAGTTCTAGTACTATGAGACAGGGAGAAAAACACATCCCTATTCACATTCTCTACACAATACATAATTTTGCACACATCAATCATGTCCCCGTCCCCTTACTCACCTTTTTTTCTGGGAAGTGCAAGCACTGTTGTGCTGAGGTCCTGCTTGTGGGCTTCCCATAGGCATCCAGTTGGCCAGTGGGAGAACAGGATGCTGGACTAGATTGGCCTTTGGCCTGATGCAGGGGAGCTCTTCTTATGTTCTTAATATAGACTATTTAGTTTCCCACTTTTTGATTCAGGCCTAGGGTTGCCAGGTCCATGGCCTGAGGCTGATCCTGTATATTTAGGGGAAGAGAAGGTCAGCCAAGTGCAGGTGTTCTTGCAACTCTGTAATGGGAAAAACCACAAGGTGGAATTCTCCGTTCCCCCTGCACAACTTTTAAAGATACAGAAGACCTCTTGGAGGCTGGGCCTGGCAACCAAGAGGTCTTCTGTATCTTTAAAAGTTGTGCAGGGGGAAGGGAGAATTCCACCTTGTGGTTTTTCCCATTACTGCATTGCAAGAACACCTGCACTTGGCTGACTTTCTCTTCTCCTAAAGATACAGGATCAGTCTCAAGCCAAGAACCTGGCAACCCTATCATCAGGCCCCATCTGCATACCTCTTTAAACAGTCATGGCTTCTCCCAAAAAATCTTGGAACTGTTTGTTAAGGGTGCTGAGAGTTGCTAGGAGACCCCCATTCCCCCTCGGACTACAATTCCCAGAATTCCTTGAGAAGAGAGACTGGTTGTTAAACCACTCTAAGAACTGTAGCTCTGTGAGAGGAATAGGGGCCTCCTAATGGCTCTCAGCACCCTTAACAAACAACATATCCCAGGATGCTTTGGGGGAAGCCATGACTGTTTAAAGAGGTAGGATACTGCTTGAAGTGTAAAGTGCAGATGGGGCTTCACTGTGGAGACAAACAGATCACAAAAGCATCTTCCCTTTATCCTTCCTTCCTCATGGTTTGACCAATGGATCTCAAATCTGTTTTAACTTGTTCCACTTATTCACTTTATACACACCCTGAGAAGACCAAGAGCATTTTGTAGTACTGTTAGACATAGTGATGATGAAGGCATACGGCTGTCATCTAAATATTTTTCACTGAACCCATAATTAACTATTTTTAAGAGCTTGGCTGCACTACAAAGATGGAGAGCCAAAGAACAAACGTGTATTAAATTTCCTCTGCTATCAATCAGTCGTTCTCCTTCAAACACAAAGTGTCCCTTTGAGGCGATTCTTGTCTTATTGCTGTTTTGCTCAAAGGAGGTGAAGGAAAAAACTACAGGCTCTGTGGCATTAGGAGTCCTTTGCATCACCGCATACCTTGAGAAAGCTGCAATGCTTTCGGAGTGCTAACGGTGCCATTTTGCTAATCCATGGAGATAATGGAATTTAATTACGTTCGTAAGTATTGTGGCTTACAGCCCATGCCAAAATTTTACCTCTTATTTAGGTGCTAAAACAGCTGAATTAGCACCAGGAAAGGCACCGTTCTGTTCTTAAATGAGAGACATTATCACAAAGATCACTATGGGGTAATGTGTTTCTTTCGATCCCCATCTAAATAAATTGCACTTCTAGGTTAGATTTCTTGCAGCTCTGATGACTCAACATGTTGCCCCTCAGGGTCCAAACCTATAAGAACATCAACACACTGGATCATTCTTGAAGCCTCACTTCAACATTTCCCATGTGGCTCAGACTGATACAGAGCTAACTGTTGTATAAATGTTCTTTTGGAACAAGGATAGCAAAGTAAACCTTGCTTAAATTGCCAATGCTTCTCCCCCCCCCCTCTCTCTCTCTCTCACACACACACACATTTTTCCCCAAGAGCACCTCCGTGCTGGCAGAACACTTCACCAGTTGAATGTCATTTGTTACACAGCTGCTAAGCGCAGGGGACCTGCAAGAGGTGGTGGTGGTATTTATTTATTTATTTATTATTTATTATTAAATTGCTGCAGAAATGTGCAGAACTGAATTTAAGATTGGAAAAATGAAAAACAAAGAGGAACAAAATTGACAGATTTTCCCATCCCTCGTATGGAATGGTGAGATCCCCAAATGCAGCACTGTCAGTCTTTCTAAACTTTCTCCATAGGACTTCATAGCCCTATTGATCTGCCCTGC
This sequence comes from Rhineura floridana, assembly GCF_030035675.1. Lineage (NCBI taxonomy): Eukaryota > Metazoa > Chordata > Lepidosauria > Squamata > Rhineuridae > Rhineura > Rhineura floridana. The sequence continues at coordinate 14,631,260 of NC_084493.1, read as the reverse complement.
ATTTCATACCATCCAACTCTACAGAAATGAAAAGAGGATTTACTTATAACACCCCTATTCACGTGCCAAGAATGACTGCCCAGCCTCCTCACCACCGCTCCATCCTAGCTGAAGGCTCCACTCCATCTGCCGTCTCCTGTATCCAGATTTCTGCATTGTTTTAAGAGCCAAGTGGGTCTTTGCTCATTACATTGGAAAAAACACTATTATTCCACAATCTGTTATCAGTGGTTTGGACGATCGTCTCACCGCTTATTAGTCCAACATATGCATGAAACTTTTGCTCATGCACAGAACCCCTTTGCATGAGCGGCCATTAAACCAGGAGTCCTGACATTATCATTAGTTTTTTTGCAAGCAACTTCCCCTAATATATGCATTTTTGTTTGGTTGATTGACTGCATCGCAAAATTCAGATAAGGGGGAATTTCAAAGGGTAGCTATGTTTCAGTTCTCATGTTGTTTCAGAAAGTGATTGATTCAGCTTTAAAAGAGACCTGAATCAAATTTCTCCCTACATATTAATGATAGCTGGGGGGGGAGGGAAGCAAACAGCGGGAGAGGCCTTTCTTTTTCTCCTGACCTTTGGAGGTAGCATTTAGAGCAGTCCCCATCTCTTGACCTAACCTACCTCGAAAGGCTGTTGTGAGAATAAAATGAAGGTGAGGAAAACCATCACATGCCGCCACCACTGTCCCTAAGGTCCTAGGAGGAAAGGTAGGATATGAATGTAAAAATAAATAAATGCAGGCCTGAATTCTGTGCAGTTAGGGAAAGCATAGGGACATAAGAATCTTCCTTATATTGAGTCAGACCACTGGTCTATCTAGCTCAATATTGTCTACACTGACTGGCAGGATCAGGGTTTCAAACAGGGAGTCTTTCCCTGCCCTCCCTGGAGATGCCAGGGACTGAACCTGGGACCTTCTGCATGCAAGGCAAATGCTCTTCCAATGGGCTGTGGCTCTTCCCCAGTAGCTGGTAGGAGAAGAATGAAGAATTTCGTTTCTAGTGCAAAGTACTACCCCCTGAAAATGATTTACAGTGGACTATCAAGATTATGCCTACAGCCATACTACCCTGAACACGTCAGATCTCATCTGATCTCAGAAGCTGAGCAGGGTTGGGCCTAGAGGTGTGAAGGCCTGGGAAAAAACTGGAAAAATTCAGGAAAAATGGGGGGGGGTTCCATTTTTTTCCAAAGCCTTTTTTCCCCAAAAAATTGGAAAAATTGAAACAATGGAGCAAAAATGGATTATGGAATGTTTTGTTTTAGTATAATGAATAAAATGTTTCATTGAATCTTGGTCCCCCCCCCCTTTTTCTCAGCTCTTTTTATGGGAATGGATGCTTTAAGTCTGCTTCACACTGTGGAGGGCTAGCGGAGACAGAAATAATTTTCTTTGTTATTAATGTTGATGGTTTCTTCTGTTTTTTTTTAATCATTTTTTGCCTGCTCCTCATAAACTGGCAAAACGAAAGAGGTTCCTTACAGTTCAGGATCTTGTAGATCCATTTGTTACCCCCCAAAAAGTAAAAAAAGTAAAAAGTAAATTCAATTTGTAATGATTGTTTGAATAAAATGTACTTTTAATATATCAAATGTGATACTTCTATGCCAAACCAACTTGTACATGATTACATTTGATGTTCCTGAAGTAACAACGTGACTTTCAATCTGTAAAAAGTGCTAATATTGCATTTTTTCAATTTTTCTGAATATTTCCATTTTAAAAAAAAAAACAAGGAAAAAATTGTTTTTTTCAATGGCTTCAAAATTTCCAGAAATTTTACATCTCTAGTCAGGCCTGGTTAGTACTTGGATGGGAGACCTCCTGGGAATACTGGGTCCCGTAGGCTTAGAGGAAGGCAATGGTATACCACCTCTGAATACCTCTTACCATGAAAACCCTATGGATATATCCAAAAAGATTCATAGGGTCGCCATAAATCGTAATCGACTTGAAGGCATATAACAACAATCAAGATAACAGTACATGTAGCTGGGGTGTGTGTGCATGTGAGTGAGAGAAAGAGAGAGAATTTATATACATGAACAAAAAGAGAAGGAACTCTTACATTTCTCCTTGATGAGCTTCTTTATTATGCTAGATCCTGGGATTTGCCTTGTAGTTATCTTGTAAGGTGGAGAGCCAATTCTAATTAGCTGGCATACAGTCAGAACCCTCCAGTATTCTGACCGTATGGAGAAAAAGTGCATGAATTACCAGCATCATGTTCCAGCAAAAACTCTCCCAGCACTGTATTATACAAAAAAAACCAACCACCCCTACACAAACATGATGGGTTGTATTAATTAATGACACTACTATCACATGCTCCTCTATGGAGCTCAATTTGTTTTATTTATCAGAGGTATTTGCATACCATCCTTCATAAAATCTGATCCCCAGATGGACTTCAGTACAATTTAAAACACAGGAACACACACGCAAATAAAACAGTAAAAATATAAGCTGTAATTCAAAATCAGTTCAACAGCAGAGTGGAATTTCCCCCCTAATAATATAGTGTTCTAAATATGGAATCTAAAATGCCTGAGAGAATAAATATATCTCAGTTGGTCACCTAAAAGATAAACAGAGTATGTGCCGGTTAAAGATGGGGAAGAAATTCAAAACTGTTCACATCTAAAGCTGAACTTGTCAAATCTCCACTTTCTGGAACAATATGAGAACCAGGGCCGGCTCCAGGAATGCGGGGGCCCTTGGGCATTAGCCTGCCCCGGGCCCCTCTGCTTCCCTTCCGCAATCCCACGGATTGCAAGACGAGCTTCCAAACTGCCCGCCATCTCCCACCATCCCCAGCGCTTCACCTACCTTTCTCTGCTGTTCGCGCAGGGTTGCCATCAATAAAGATGGTGGCCAAGGTTTCCGTAAGGGACTGAAGCCTTTGTCGCCATCTTGGTTGATGGCATGCAGCGCACGCATTGCTGCCATCAACCAAGATGGTGGCAGAGGCTTCAGACCCTTACGGAAACCTTGGCCGCCATCTTTATTGATGGCAACCCTGCGCAAACAGCAGAGAAAGGTAGGTGAAGTGCAGGGGATGGCGGGCAGCTCGGAAACTCATCTTGCGATCCACGGGATCGCAGAAGGGGAGCGGAGGGCCCCTCAGGGGCCCCCCAGGGGCTCCTAGAACTGCGGAGCTCAGTGCCCAACCTGGCCGCCCTTTGGAACCGGCCCTGATGAGAACCCAAACACAACTGTTCTTTGAAATTTGCACTTATGCAAACTTTGCAATGCAGTTCTCCAACCAAGCAATGTTTACAAAAATGAATTTATTAGGGGAAAGTGTGCATAAAAATGAATATATTGGTGAAAATAACATATAAGAATGTGTTATATTAGGAGAAATGTCTTGCAAAAATGTGTACATTGATCAAAACTCCATACAAAAATGTGTTTATTAGGAACACTTTGCACTAAAATGCTAAAGAAGTTTGGTGAGGATTTTTTTAAAAAATTGCAAATTGCTGCAGAAATGTGGAGAACTGAATATAAGATTGGAAAAAATGAGGAACAAAGAAAAATCAAAATTGACAGATCCTTCCATCCCTACTGCCATGCAAACCTCCTTGGGGAGGGAGTCCCATAACACGGCCCTACAGATGACAAAGCCCTTTCCATTGTTGCCACTTGCTTGATGGTGGCAGAAATTAAGGAATGGTGGTAGAATTAAGGAATGGTGATTCCTTAAACTAAGAATTTAAGGATGGTGGTAGAAATGTAAGCAAGTTCTTGGGCTAGAGATGCAGAGAAATTCAATTCAGTTCACATTTAAAGCTGAATTTATCACATTTGCACTTCCAACATAATATGAGAAACAAAACACAGCCATCTTTTGACATTTACATTTACTCAAAGTTTGCAGTTCTCCAGTGTTGACAAAAATGCATATCTTAGGGGAAAGTGTGCTTACAGATGCATATATTAGTGAAAATAACATACACAAGTTCATTATATTAGGGAAAATTGCTTTGCAACAGTGTATGGATTAGCAAAATTGTATACAAACATGAAATTCACTCTAAGATACTAATGAATTTTCATGAGGACTTTGCAGATTTTGCAAACTGATGTGAAAATGTGGGGAACTGAATTTAAGATTGGAAAAATGAGAAACTGAGGGAAACCAAAATGGACAGATTTGCCCATCCCTAGTCAGGGTCTCCCAGGTCCCAGTCTAACACTGGCCGATTATAAAACTGATTATTATTAACCATCAATAATTCTCATACACTTAAAAATTCCCATCAGAATAATCATTTTCTCACTTGCAGCAGAAGCCATTCTTTGCTCACAGTTATGACAGCCACAGAGAAATTCAGCCCAGAGGCAAAGCACAGTGTTCCAGCTTCAGTATATTTCCTAACATTCAAAATTACCACCATCATCATTCACACATAATAAAATCCCAAATTAATGAACTGAATACAGAGGCTGAAGTGCATGTGCCAAACATTCCATGTCTGAAACATGTATATCCTTGAAATAAACACTAATTGTTGTTCCTTGTGGCACAATGACCTAGACAAGCCTGGATCCGCTTGGTAGCCCCAATCAGCCATTCGACAGCAGGAAGAGTGATGAACGGGCCAAGTCTCCCTCTTGCTCTGGCTGAGCAGCCTCTGCCACAGCATCATCGATCAATGTGACACTTCAAGAAGTTCTCTGCAGATTTATCTACAGGGCACTCTGCAGGCAGGAGGCAAAAGCATATATCCCTCAAGCTGAATGGGAAGATAATCAGAACAGGGATCTCTCCATTTACATTTGCAAGAAGTAAATTGGCAAATTCCACTTGACTCAGACAGCTAAGTTTTGAGGATGAGATTGGAAACTTATGCTTCCATTTTAGATTAACAACAGTTTCATGTGTTATATGAACTCTCAGTGATGGTTAATCTTAAGGATGGTTAGTTGAAACCAGCTGGCTTTATAAACTATGGTTTGAAGCTGATTTGTTTCTGGTCAAGACTACATGGTTGGCCTGGGTTTGGGCAACATAGCAAACTATGCTTAATGTAAAATGGAAGCAGATGCTTCTGATCTCCCCACTGCCATGCTGGAAGAGACAAGAGGGGGAGCGCACAAATCTGAGGTTCACTGGGATTCATCCTCAAAACCATGGTTTTGTGTTATGAGTGAATTGGGCCAATCTGTCCTTTGCCACTTAGATGTATCTTACTGATTCAATTGAACCTTAACATTTAAAAACTGTTGGTCATCAAGAGTGTTATGTTTACAGAACACAGAATTCAAGCTGCTGGTACTGGTGTGCGAAGCCCTATACAGCTTGGGACCAGGGCTCCTAAAATCTTGTTTCATCCCTTAACCAACTGATCACTGCTGTCTGCAGAAAAGGGTCTTCTACTGATACCATCTCATCAGGAAGTCCACTCCATATGATGTTGGAATAGGCCCTTTAGTGTGGCAGCACCTAGCCTTTGGAACTCCAATTCCATCTTGGATTTGTGGCATCTCTATTATCTTTTTGGCATTAACGATTTTGAAAACACTGTATCACAGCCTTTCCCAACCAGTGTGCCTCCAGATGTTGTTGCAACACAATTCCCATCTTTCCTGACCATTGGCAAAGCTGGCTGAGGCTGATGGGAGTTGTGGTCCACACAACTGGAGGCACACTGGTTGGAAAAGGCTGCTCTATCGACTAAAAAGGTGCCCTAGATTAAGCAGGTAGAATTATTTTAAATACCAGGTAAACACCATCTTGAAAGAGGCATTCTGTATCTCTCAGAGGAGCAATACTTCTTCTGAGATGAAGCCTGCTACCACATATTTGCATCATCCAAAGATAAAGTGTGCTTCCTGCTTCAGAAATATTTTTACCCAGATGCAAATTTAATTGATAGACTAATTGGATTAATTGGCTATAACTCATATGATTAGTCTTTTTTTAAAAAAAAAATTGCACCTCTGGAGAGGTGGGACTTACTGAACTGCAGCCAACATATATAAGGCTTTAACTGGAGTTAGGTGCTTGCAGAGGCAATCGCTTGCAAAGCTATCTAAGCAGGGCCTTGAGACTCTCCAAAGTCCTGCAGGTACTTTGGGTGCCTTGACCTCTTGATGGGACACAGCTGGGCCTCCCCTGAGAGCCTCAAGATCAAGTAGAACAGAACAAATGCACCCTATCTATGCAGTCATAGAATGTGTGTGGGGTTAATGATGTGTATTGGATGTCAAGTAGGGTTGCCAGGTTCCTGGCCTGAGACTGATCCTGTATCTTTAGGAGAAGAGAAAGTCAGCCAAGTGCAGGTGTTCTTGCAACACTGTAATCGGGAAAAAAACAAGGTGGAATTCTCCCTTCTCCCTGCACAACTTTTAAAGATACAGAAGACCTCTTGGAGGCCTGGCCTGGCAATGAAGAGGTCTTCTGTATCATTAAAAGTTGTGCAGGGGGAAGAGAGAATTCCACCTTGTGGTTTTTCCCATTACAGGGTTGCAAGAACACCTGCACTTGGCTGACTTTCTCTTCTCCTAAAGATACAGGATCAGTCTCAGGCCAGGAACCTGGCAACCCTAAGTCACGCCTGCTCCAATGTCCCTGTGCATGCCAGCACCACTGGCTCCACTTCCATCCTTTCTGCATTGAGTCACAAAGTCTGAAGGGGAACTCTAATCACATTCAGGCGAACATGCTTAGAAGCCCTGTCCTCTAATAGGGAATCCTGATTGCCGGGGGATTCTAAAGCCACACCATACGTTTAAAGTGGAGCTTGGAAAAGTTACTTTTTTGAACTACAACTCCCATCAGCCCCAGCCAGCATGGCCACTGGATTGGGCTGATGGGAGTTGTCATTCAAAAAAGTAACTTTTCCAAGCTCTGATTAAAGCACTACATTTACCAGGTCAAAACTCTCCTCTTCTCCCAGGCATTTTAGTATGTGTTAAAAATTGTTTTTTAACTTTTTTAAAGAATTTAAAAAAAAATTTTTTTTTTTTAATTGTCTAAATATGTGGTTTATTGTATTTGATGTATGACTGTTGTGAACCGCCCAGAGAGCTTCGGCTATTGGGCGGTATATAAATTTAATAAAATAAATAAAATAAATAAATAAATCTTCCCAAAAAAAATCCTGGCCACTGTAGTTGGTTAAGGCTGCTAAGAGTTGTTAGGAGGCCCCTGTTCCCCTCACAGAGCTACAATTCGTAGAGTGGTTTAAATTAAGCTCTCTTCCCAGGGAACTCTGGGAACTGAAGCTTGGTGAGGGGAATAGGGGTTTCTGAACAACTCTCAGCTCCCTCAACAAACTGCAGCTCCCGGGATGCTTTGGGGGAAGCTATTCCAAATAAACAAAATTTGGAGAGAATGCATTCCTAATAAATATACTACCAGCCTCTCCTATCATTCTCCCAAACTGCCATACAAGGAAATTCCTAAACAATGATTGGCACAGAAAGAGGCTTGGGATATTAGATCCCACCCCTCCTCTCCAATAACTATGGATGCATAAATAAATACAATAATAAAACCAGCTCCTCAGAGGATCTTATTCACTAGATCACTGTAGAAAAATCTGCATCTCTGGTAGGGATATAAGAAGGCATTGTTTTCTGTTCCACCCTGCATTCGTCACATGCAGCACTGTTTCTGTTCCGCTGCAGTTTGTCATCTGCCAAAAATTATGTCATTTATCTTGCTGCCCAATGCAGTAAAATTACATAATTTACACAACTGATGCAATTACATTGTCATTACATTATTCCACCCCATTCATTTCAATGCAAAGAAAACAGTGCAAATTGTGGGGAGGGGAACCATAATCCATTATGTATTGTTTGTGGACTGAAAGAACAACAACAGAGAATACCGATTGTATTTGCTGGATTGATTTCCATTCTGGATATGGCATGAGTAAGCAAACACCAGCAATGTCCACTCCAGTTTCCATTTTTGTCAGAATCCTCTAATATCCTTAGTCCAGCCTTTCCCAGCCTTTGGGTCCCCAGATATTGCTGGACTACAGTTCCCATAATTCCTGAACATTGGCCATGCTGGCTGCGGCTGATGGGAGTTGCAGTCCAGCGACATCTGGGGACTCAAAGGTTGGGAAAACTGCCCTTGTCATCTGTGTCTTCAATGTACACCTGTGGTCAATGTTTTCTGCTTGCATGAGTTTTCACAGCAACTATTTTGTTCACAATAGTGGCCTTATACAAAGGCCTACAAAAACAATCATTAATATGCACAGCAGTTTTGCACTTTCCTCAATTAATATACCTAACCTTTTTGGAGAACAAGACTCAGCAGCTGCTACAAATACTTCGCCATTATTTGTTGTTGTTATAAGCCTTCAAGTGGATTATTTATTTATTTATTTATTGCATTTGTATACCACCCCATAGCCGAAGCTCTTTGGGCGGTTTACAAACACCGAAGTTCTCTGGGTGGTCTACAATGACTTATGGTGACCCTATGAATCTTTTTTGGATGTATTCATAGGGTTTTCATGGTAAGAGGTATTCAGAGGTGGTTTACCATTGCCTTCCTTTAAGCCTATGACACCCACAATTCCCAGGCGGTCTCCCATCCAAGTCAGAGGTCAGATGAGATCGGGCATGTTCAGGGTAGTATGGCTGTAGGCTTCCCCATCATACCATAAACAAATTTCTTTAATTAACCAGATTATACCCTAATAACTTACTATATTCCTTGGATCATTGTGGCAATGGTGCCGGAAGTCTAGGAGAATGCCCACACATTTTGCTGGGGAAACCATCATCATTAATGCCATTAGTGTTATCAGCTCATCATATCCTGCTGTCATTGGCTTTCCCAGCCCCTAAGCTGTCAAATTCCCTCCCCACTGAGATGCATCTGGCACCTTCATTGTATAGCTTTTGTCATGATGAAGATGCACCTCTATTCTGGCCTATGACATCTGAGATATAAGAACATCCTGTTGGATCAGGCCAGTGGCCCATCTAGTCCAGCATCCGGTTCTCACAGTGGCCAACCAGGTGCCTGGGGGAAGCCCACAAGCAGGACCTGAGTGCAAGAACACTCTCCCTTCCTGAGGCTTCCGGCAACTACTTGACATATATGTTTTTAGGACCCACCTTGTTCTTTAGATTGCAAATTATTTTAACGGATTTTAATATTGTATTATTATTATTATTTTACGTTGCTGGAACCTAGCCTGGGACCTTACGGTGAAGGTTGGGTTGTTAGCCAAGTCACTTAAATAACACAGATGGAGTCCAGAGAGAAAATACTGATAATACCTTGCTGAGAAAACGGAACAAAAGCAGTGGATAATTTGAGGGGAAAAGAACAGAGAGGTTTTGTCTTTCTTAGGTCAGGCCTTGAATATAGTAGGGAGATGTTCAGTCAAACACATAGAGGAAAAACTCCTTCAGAAATACACAGCCAATCAGAGCACATGCTACCTCACTGAATATCGTGCCATTCTGCCTGGTTGCTAAGCAATACCTCCACCTATCTCCCTCTTAGCTAGTTGATTTTAACACTAACAGATTTATCCCTGAAGTCACAAACTGAATGATTTGTGCTGTTGCATTTCCAATATGGGTAAGAAATCTAGATGATGATGATGATGATGATGATGATGTCAAAAACAAAAAGAGTGTGGGTTAAAAAGTTCAATCATCAAGAAAAGCAAATGAAAAATAGCCCAGGTTGGATAGATAATTTAGAGCCAGTTGTGTGTTTGTGTGTGTGGAGGATTCTCATATAGTACTTAAACTAGTCTTAGATAGCACAGAGCTGGCGCTGTCCTTTGTTGGTTGACCATATCAAAATGAACCTTTTGCTGTGTCCCACACAGCTGTTTTCCTAATCCTGCCTTCTGAGCCATTTAATTATACTTTGCCATGAAACCTGGAGCTGAGTCTGACAGGAACAATGATCACCTTACTTCCATTGTGGTCAACGGTGCACGTGTATAGGCAAGAGAAGGGAACAAAACTTATTTCAGACTTCTGGGACAAGGAGGCAGTGACGGGGGGGGCAAATGCAACTCATCATTCACATCACATCCCTGGCCAAATTCTAAGGCCAAACAATTGCAAATTTTTAACCCCCCTCCCTTCTCTGAAAAGGACACATTCACAATAAGGCCATTCATGGAAATTCTGCTGAGGCGAACACAGGGCACAAAGGTCAGAGGGCCCTGAACTTTGATCTATGGTTTCAAATTTGGCAGGCCTTAAAAAGCCTCCTGCTTCACTGGGTTCCTTGATTAACCCAATAAGAATGGCTAGAGAAAGACCTGTGATCTGCGTCGGATTAGCTGCCTTGCCGGTGTTCTGTGAAGCTTAAAAATCTCATCAAGCAGCATAATGAGAAATCAGGGAGAGAAAGGGTGAATGGGGAAGGGAAGGAGAGTCTCAGTTTTGCATTTTTTAATTATACAGGCACAGATCTGTTATGGACGACGTTACCTGGGAAGCTTCATCTGCAGAACAATCAGAGCACTGTCTACCTGGCAGAAGAGATTTTTATTTTTACTTTTAAAAAAGAAAAGCAAAATACCTTTGAGGAACACAGATTTGGACAAAAGGTACTGATTTGCAAGGTATGTTTCACCAGTTCAAAAAAAGGAGGTATCTTGTCCCCACAGTGACACTCTCTGTTGTGGATTTGCCGTTTAGAATAAAGGAAATGATACCCCTAAACTTAGTACTATACCTTTAAAGCACTCATACCACTTTAAACAGTCATGGCTGCCCCCAAAGAATCCTGGAAATTGTAGTTTGTTAAGGGTGCACAGAGTTCTTCAGAGTCCCTTAGTCCTTGCACTCCCAGAGTTCTCTGGGGAGTGGGATTGACTGTTGTATCCCTTGGAGAAGCACTGAGTGTATCAGAGAGAAAAATGGGATGCAGAAAATGGATTTAAATAGGCCACTCCATCATTAATTATTTTCATCATCTTCACGTTTATGTCCCACCTTTCCTCCCAGGAGCTTGAGGTGGCATACATTATTCCCCCCCCTCTGTTTTATCTGCACAACAACCCTGTGAGATATGTTAGGCTGAGAAACAGTAACTGGCCTGAGGTCACCCAGTAAGCTTCATGGCTGAACGGAGATTTGAACCCTGGTCTCCCAGGTCCTAGTCCTCTCACCACTACACCACACTGGCTCAGTTATTCAGACTGAATCATTCATCACAATCCATTTAACCAGACCAGTGACTGAGAAGAGCTTAGGAAAACCTTATGCCCTGAGGACTAGCTTGGCTCTCCCTAGGAATGAGTAAATCTGTCAATTTTGAGTTCAGTTCTCCACATTGCCACGCTAGTTTGCTTCTTTAAAAAAAAAATCCTCATGAAAATTCATCAGCATTTTAGTGCAAATTCCTACTAATATACACATTTTTACACAGCAATTTCCCCAAATATAATGCATTGTTGTATGTTACTTTCACTAATATGTGTGTTTTATGCACAGTTTGCACTAATGTGTGCATTTTTGTACCCATTACTTGTCTGGAGAATTGTATTGCAATTGTATTGCAAAGTTCAGAAAAGCTTGGATTTTGAAGGATAACTGTTCATTAGGGTTGCCAGGTTCAATCCCTGAGACTGACCCTGTATCTTTAGGAGAAGAGAAAGTCAGCCAAGTGCAGGTGTTCTTGCAACCCTGTAACAGGAAAAACCACAAAGTGAAATTCTCCCTCCCCCCTGCACAATTTTTAAAGATACGAAATACCTCTTGGTTGCTAGGCCCAGCAACTTTAAAAGTTGTGCCAGGGGAAAGAACACTTGCACTTGGCTGACTTTCTTTTCTCCTAAAGATACAGGATCAGTCTCAGGGACTGAACCTGGCAACCCTACTTTATGTTTCTGTATTGTTTCAGAAGATAAGAACTGGGTAGGTTTGCCTTTAAATGAGAACTGAATTGAATCCTTCTCCCCATCCTTAGTTGTTCCACTGGTTGAACTCTAGGCCCAGCTCATCAAGGAGACATCCTCAGTGATGCCCTCCAATTCCTGGATGAGTTGGTACCAGCTAGAAACAGTAGCCACCTTGATACGGTTGTCAGGTTCAGGGCCTCCAAGAGGTCTTCTGTATCTTTAAAAGTTGTGCAGGGGGAAGGGAGAATTCCATCTTGTGGTTTTTCCCATTACAGTGTTGCAAGGACACCTGCACTTGGCTGACTTTCTCTTCTCCTAAAGATACAGGATCAGTCTCAGGCCCTGAGCCTGGCAGCCCTATACCTGGATAGTGCTACACCCCCAGCTAACACCCAACTCATCCCTAAGATGATGACAGCCTTTTTAAGTGTCCTAACTTCTCTACCTACCCTTGACCAAGAAATATCAGAGCTTGGAAAAGTTACTTTTTTGAACTACAACTCCCATCAGTCTAATCCAGTGGTCATGCTGGCTGGGGCTGATGGAAGTTGTAGTTCAAAAAAGTAACTTTTCCAAGCTCTAACCAAGATGTTACCTTCAAGGTTCTCCTTGCCCTCCTTGCCCTCCATATCACTCTTCCCCAATACTGGCCACTTTCCAAGACGTGACAATGGAGAAATCCCACTTTCATACGGCTGGACAAATATATCTCTGAGCACATGGAACAAATCAAGAGGGCCTCATCCATGGACTGCAGTTACTCAGGCGGTCTATATGGGATGAAACAATCTCTCAGATAACCTGATCCCAAGCTCTTTAGGGCTTTTGTAGACCAACACTTGGCTTAGTAAGTAATTGGCAGCTAATGTAGCTCCTTCAGCAGTGGAGGCGCATGCACATGGTATGGGTCATGCCTAGCCCTGACCTGGTGCCAGGCCCTGAGCCCTCAGACGACAAACAAGGCACCCCACAGGTTTCTGACTTCTTGATCCCTGTAGCCTTGTTCCTTGTACCTGTCTCTAGTTCTTCCTCTTTGCTGTAGCGTACCTTGTGGCATACCCAGGCTGTGATATTGACCTTGGACTTTTTCTTGACCTTGCTTGTGGATCATGTTTGGACCTATATGGTTTCCCTGTTTGACCTTGGTTTGTTTGGACTGTGCTGCACCAGAAACCCTGTCTCTGCTAGTAAGTACTTTGGTGAGAGGCTGATATTTCTGGGACTGGGATCTTAGTTTCTGAGGGCACTTGACAGTAGGAGGCCCCACTGAACAATCGATCCACTGTTGAACCTCTATTTTACTTTTTATTATTGATGTCTTCTTGTTTTTAATACTATCTTATGATTTGCATTAAAATTGATCATTCTGTTTTTTGGACGCTGCTTAGATACAGCAGTGTATAAATTCTGCAATAAACAAATGCATGAGTTTGTTTCCAGCTGTTCTGCATTGTTCAGCATCCAGTCCGTCAACACCATCAGCACATTTCTTATTTAGCAGATATATTTCCTGCTTTTTCAACAAGAGTCCTTGAAGTGGCTAACACCATGAAACAAAATAAAATAATGAGCCCCGTAGAAGCAGAAACTGAGTATTAGATGTTCCCACAGAGCTGGTGGGGTCCGTTGGCCCTGTGGTAGAGAATGGACAGTCTGACTGAAGCAGGTCCTGATGTTGTCTTCACCTGCATGCCTTGCCCTGTTCTCAGGGCCGGATTAAGTTGAGGAGGGCCCCTAGGCTGATTCTGAGCTGCCCACCATCCCATCCCATCCCATCCCCCCCACTTTACCTACCTTTCCATTTTTTTTGTGGCTGCGTGCACTGCACGCGCAGGTTTGCCATCAATCAAGATGGCGGCCAAGGTTTCCCTAAGGGGCTGAAGCCTCTGCCGCCATCTTGGTTGATGGCAGCAATGCGCGCGTGTAGCACGCATGCATGCCATCAACCAAGATGGTGGCAGAGGCTTCAGCCTCTTAGGGAAACCTCGGCCACCATCTTGATTGATGGCAAAACGCAAAAAACAGCAGAGAAAAAGGTAAGTGAAGCGGTGGGATGGTGGGCAGTTCGGAAGCTCTTGTCCTGCGATCCATGGCTCCTGTCCTTCTTCCGCGGATCACAGGCCCCCAAGAGCTCCGGGCCCCTAGGCTTCAGCCTACTAAGCCTAATGGATAATCCGGCCCTGCCTGTTCTTCCTTCCCTCAGGACAGATGGTGTCTGTTGGCCCTGAGGTGGGGAGGAGATAATCCAACTACAGCAGGCCCTAGTGTCGTCTTTTTCTGGCTCCCTTGCTCACTTCTTCCTTCCCTCAAGGCAGATGGTATCCGCTGGCTCATATTCTTATTTTAAACTGGATGGATGGATGGATGGATGGATGGATGGATGGATGGATGGATGGATGGATGGATGGATGGATGGATGGATGGATACCCACTGGCAACCATAAAGTCCCAGGGCACGTCACAACAGTTTAAAATACAAGCTTTAAAATGGTTTGAAGCAAATGTATAACATGGAATAGGGTGGGTCCTAAAAATATACCTCCCAAGGGTCAAATGGTGATCCTCAGGTGGCCTTCAGCAAGTACTGTGTGCCTGATATTGCGATACATTGTACTGTTCATTATATAAAACGATACACAAGACTCTGTAAAGGATGGGGTGGGGAGGCGGAGAGGAACCATCTGCAGTGTGTATTTAAAGTAGTGTCATACCACTTTAAACTGTCATGGCTTCCCCTAAAGAATCCTGGGAAGTGTAGTTCATAAAAGGTGCTGAGAGATGTTAGGAGACCACTTTCTGGGAGGTACAATTCCCAGAGTTGAATTGTTAAACTGGTCTGGGAAGTGTAAGACTATGATGGGAATAGGGGTCTCCTAACAACTCTCAGCTCCATTAGCAAACTAAACGTCTATGATGGGTTTCCGCTGGGCCTTGAAGATCTGGCTCTTCAGGCAGACTTTTGGGGTGGGCCAGATTTTATCTTCATTGTTTTTAGATTTTCAATGTCTAGGTATTATATGCCTATGTTGTACGTCGCCCAGAGTGGCTGGACAGCCAGCCAGATGGGTGACTAATAAATTCTATAAATAAATAAATAAAATAAAGTTCCCAGGATTCTTTGGGGAAAACCAAGACTATTTAAAATAAATAATAATACAATAAGTGCTATGGTACTGCTTTAAATATAGAGTGCAAATGGGCCCAGAGAGAGAACCAGGGGAACTGATCAATGGGGAAGAGTAGAGCACATATGGGGGAAAAGGTTTCTGGCCACATTCACACCATACATTTATTCCACTTTTTTCCACTTTAAACAGTCATGGCTTCCCCCCAAAGAATCCTGGGAAGAATCCTGGGAAGGGGGCTGAGAGTTGTTACAACATTCCTGTTCGCCTCACAGAGCTCCAGTGGCCAGAGTGGTTTAACAGTCAACCCCTTTTCTCAGGGAACTCTAGGGACTGCAGGTCTGTGAGGAATAGGGGTCTCCTATCAACCCTCAGCACTCTCTACAAACTACACTTCCCAGGATTCTTTGGGGGAAGGCATGATTGTTAAAAGTGGAATAACAGTGGAACAAATGAATAGTGTGAATGTGGCCTCTGTGAAACCCCTGTCAGGAAAACACAGCCACTCAGTCAGCTTCCCTGGCAGCCCCATCAATCAGCAGGCTAATCCTTTCGTTTCAGCTGTCGATGACGGAACATTTCTGACCTGCAGTGTATTCACTTCTCATGTAGCAGCAAGGGGAAGGTTCCCAGGAAAGGGCCTGAAATGATTAAGGCACAGAGCAGAAAAAGGTCTCTTGTAGGTGAGCTGGGTAGGAACGGACAGCATTGTTCTTGCCAAGATGGTCAAGGCTTTGCTCTAAGCCAATTTCACATGTTAGTCATACATCTTATGTTTGTCTCTAAAAATGAAACAGGAAAGCAGAGAGGAGAGGAGGAGAGGAGACGAGGAGTGACATCAAATGCCTCCCAGCTTCCATGAAAGAAAAGGCTTTATATTTAAAACCAACCATTATTGTTCATTGGAATTCACCTTGCAGGGCAGGAAATTCCCTGTGAGAAAAAGGGGGGATTTTCCATTTCCATAATGCTAGGTCTGACTGTGATGACAACCTTGAAGTCAACTGTTTCAAATTTGGAGATCACTAGACAAGTTTAATTGGTTCTTGCTTGGAGAAAAGTCAAGAACTTGTAGTTCCAAGAGCATGGATTATTATTTTTTAAAAGCAGATCTCCTTGCTATTGGAAGTCGCTGATTCATAGGGTCACCATAAGTCATAATTGACTTGAAGGCACATTACAACAACAGGAAAAACTGCATACAAAAAATGTGAGGAGAAATTCACACTAAAATGCTGATGAATTTTTATTTTCGTTGTTGTTATGTGCCTCCAAATCGATTACGACTTATGGCAACCCTATGAATCAGTGACCTCCAAGAGCATCTGTCATGAACCACCCTGTTCAGATCTTGTAAGTTCAGGTCTGTGGCTTCCTTTATGGAATCAGTCCATCTCTTCTTTGGCCTTCCTCTTTTTCTATTCCCTTCTGTTTTTCTCAGCATTATTGTCTTCTCTAGTGAATCGTGTCTTCTCATGATGTGTCCAAAGTATGATAGCTTCCATTTCATCATTTTAACTTCTAGTGATAGTTCTGGTTTAATTTGTTCTGACACCCAATTATTTGTCTTTTTTGCAGTCCATGGTATGCACAAAGCACTTCTCCAGCACCACATTTCAGATGAGTTGATTTTTCTCTTATCCGCTTTTTTCAGTCGAACCTTCACATCCATACATAGATAGGACTTGTTTAAAAAAAACCCGCAAGCTGATGTAGACATGTGGATAATGGAATTTAAGACTGGAAAAATGAGGAACTGAGAGAAGCAGGAATTGACAGATTCACCTTTCCCTAGTGGAGACCCCTAGAATTCATTATACATCACCAAAAGAGTTGAGCCAATTTATGCTAAATGCCTATGCAATTCCACAAATCTTTCCCCCCGAAAAACTTCTATTCAGCAGCTTCCCATTACATTGCACATTTCTCTTTGTTCTTGCAAAAGCTTTCTACAGGCCAATAGGCATACTTTTATGAGCCATCTTAGGAAGAAGAAAGTGTTTAATGTCTGCCCTTTCCCAGCCTGGGCAGGAATAGTAAGTTCATATTTCAGGTTAAGGCACAAAGGCCCATTGGAAGTCATTGTCCCCTGGATATGAGACAAGAGAGATCTAATCAGCATAAAACTGCGGAGGAATGGAAATTATTTGACGCATAAACCTACTCGCAGCACTTCATAAGGCAATGAAATCTTTTTAAAAAGAACAGGATAGTATCCATGGTTCACCCAGTTTAATCCCTAACTTGATTTCTAGTTTGGAACAAGCACAGAAAAGAAAAATAGTATCATTTCCCCCCATATAGCTAGGGATAAGCCTCTTTCCATTCCAGGTCAGTTTTGCACATGCCCAGTTATAAATCTGTTCTGTCCCATTTTCTGTAGCTTTAACACACACACACACACACTTCAGTTGTACATGTTGTTGAATGTATTTTTCTTCAAAATACACTTTTTTTTACGTTTTTCAATGCATTTCCCCCTAAAACATGCATTTTGTGCACATATTTTTTGAAACCAGAACTGCATTATAAAATTGGGAAAAGTGCACAATCTTCTTGCTAACTGCTTTCTGGTCCATGTACAAGTCAGGGAACTGCAAATTAGGTTGGTTTGCTTTAAAATGCTTTAAAATGCTGAGACTTCCGGGAAGGGTGACTTTGCTTGTGCCTGCTTTTGAGATGGGCTCCCGCCTCAAAAGAAGCTTATTCAGATATAAATCAGTCAGAACATTTTTTTTTTTGACTGATGAAATTTCTCCCGGGCAGGGAGAAACGTAGAGATCAACCTCAAAAGCCTGTTTTTGTTGGGAGGACTGGATTTCATTAATTTATGAGAAAAGGTCCAGCCAGCAATGCCGGACGGACTTCCGAACAAGCTCTATCTGATTAATGCGATACGTTTATCTTTTCTTCAAAGAGAAAACGGACTAACAGGCAAGCACCCTTCTTTCTATTATTTTTTTTACTTGGTTTAAATTGTTGCAGCAAAAAGAGATTTGTCAAATGAATCAGCTTTAAAGAACTTCTGGGTGAGCTATAACTCTTCTCTGTTATTCACGAAATTAACAGCTTATCTCTGTTTCTATTGCAAAAAGCTGTCCTGGAAGTGCATTCTAAAGATATAAACAGAAGAGGGATTTCTATTCCGAGGAACATTATATTGTCTGGGACTATTCTCTTTTTGGTCTATTTTATTTTGACGAATCTGCTTCTTCACGACGCCACTAACTGTTTTGATGCTGGGAACTAAATTTGTTTTGTATTCTTGAACATAGAGAGATAAGGCAGGCTGCTCTGTTTATACTGTGATGTCATCAAGCCTGGAATATTAACCCAATTGTTGCTGAAATAAGAAGTGGTTCTTCTTTATTTTTGTTTTGTTTTGTTTTCGTGGTTTTAAAAATGGCAATCAAGAAAGTGGCTGAGAATCTGGAAGTAATTATGTTTCAGAAAATAATGGATGAGATTGAGATAAGGAAACAAACCCTGCGACAGGGCAGTAAGGAGCTGAAAATTGAACTGAGCAAAATGACGCAGGAGCTTAAAGAAATAGGGGATCCTGTGAGAGAGGAGAATGAGATCAGAGATGAGAAAAGAAAAAATAAAGGGAAGATACAAGCCCTGGAGATTGGAACAAATGTGGAATTGGAAAAAGATCTGGAGTTTATGGATATTAGAAATAAAATCTACTGTTTGGAATTTAACGTTATCTCTGAAGAAATTAATGAAGATATTAGAGATAAAGTTATCAATGGCTTGGATAATCTTCTGGACTGGAATGACGTGATGGAGCTTGATATAGAGAAAATCTATGGAATTAACTGCAGCCATGTGACAATGGAAAAACTCTCAAGAGATGAGCCAGTGCATTTTGTAAAAAAGAAGAACAGAGATATGACTTTACAACAATATTTCAGCAACTTATTCAGAATTGATGGCAAGAAAATATTTGGGATAGAGGAAATTCCCATCAGACTCTTATTATATGACTATGGCTATGACAGCAAGATTATTATGGAATACTGATAATGGAAGATTGGACACTGAAATTACTGGACTTAACAGGACTATTGAAGATGGAAGATGGAATTAATATGGATAATGGAATAATGGCTATTGAAATTATTGGACCTAACAGATTTTGATGAGATGGATTAATCAATATGTTTATTTGGACTATGGTTATGACAATAAGATTATTATTATTATTAACGAGATGGATTAATCGACATGTTTATTTGGAGAAAAATTGATAGATATATTTCTTAAAGAATTGAAATCTCTCTTTGACTTTTTGTGGAAAGAATAAAGTAATGTTTATGAGATTTGATGATTAATTAAGATAACTACTGGAGGAAAGTGATTTTATAATATAATTTAAGAGACAGGATTGTTATATATTGTAGACCTATAACTGATTTGATCTGCGACAAATGGGAAGTCAACATTTTATTTTTTTGTTTAATCATTTTTGTTTTGTTTTGTTTTTTGTCTTTGAATGTTTTATGATTTTGTTTTGTATGTTTTATGAAAATTTGAATAAAAATTATTGTAAAAAAAAATGCTTTAAAATGCTTTAAAACCACTTCATCTGGTGCAGTTTGGGGGCTAAAAATCAGTCTAATCACATAGATCCAGGGTTTTCTACTGCAGTAGTAGCTAGAGGCACTGAAACAGATTTGAAATATCTTGCCGTTTAATTCACGAAAGTTGTTGCTCCTTGTTAGAAGGAAATTATATGTATAATTATTTCTTATTCCCTGTTACAGTAACATACTAAGAAAACACAGTGGTTTGTTTAAGGTGCTCTTAATTTACAGCCCTGCTGATTAAATTAATCTCCATGGGTCAATTGAACTTTTAGTTGATCGATCTACTGATTAATCTGATTAAAATTTACTGCGTTGAACTAAACCAGACTTGGGGAACCTTTTGTAGCCCCAGGGCCACATTCCCTTCTGGGAAACCTTTCAGGGTCCATATGCATGTGGTGGGCAGGGCCAGAAGCAAACCTGGATGGGGCAATGAATGTCAATATTAACCTCTGTACAGTAGGTGTCATGGGCCACATGGAGGTCTCTTGGTGGAGTGATCAGGAGGAGGAGGAGGAGGAATTGGATCCTGGGGAGGGGCCCAGTGGACTGCAGCAGGAGGGAGCTGGAACAGGAGAAGGCTTCAGCAGTTTAGACAGTGATGGCTCCTCCCCCTTAGTTCCAGTTACATCTGAAGAAGCACACTCTGACAACGAGCCAGCCCTTGCCCTGCCTCTCAGTCCTGCCTTGTCACCGGAGCTGCCACTCACGCCTCCTCCCAAGAAGAAGAAATCAGAGGCTCAGACAGAGGCAGTGTCAGGGATGGATCTGGCTGAAGTGCCACCACCGTTGTTGCTGGCAGATGCACAGGTGCAAGCAGCTTTTCAACCTGTTCATAGGGGCATTCACTTGCTCATGCAGTCCCATTCAGAGAAACCTTCCCCATGCAAATAGAAAGGCCATCCAGAACCTATTTAAAGGGTCTCAAGGGGCGCATCTAATTGCTCCAACAATGTCTTAGCTTGAGTAATCATGCCTAATCATGCTTGTATAGAGATGCAAAATGCTGTACAATCTGTAAACTGATCTATGATATACTCTAAGCTGAGGTTCCAAATTAACCATAAAGGAGAGAAACACACCTGTGACTAGGGATGGAAAGATCTGCCTGTTTCGGTTCTCTCAGTTTCTCAGTTTCCCAATGTTAAATTAACTTCTCGACATTTCTACAGCAATCTGCGAGTTTATTTTTAAAAATCTCATGAAAATTCTCCACCATTTTAGTGTGATTTTCTCCAAATAAACACATTTTTGTAGGCAGTTTTAACAAAGGTGCACATTTTTGCAAGCCATTTCTCATCGTTTCATGCCTTTTTGCATGTTATGTTCACTCACGTATTCATTTTTATGCACACTGTCCCCTAATATATGCATTTTTTGCAAATGTTTAGTTGGCGAACTGTATCCTAAAATTTTAATAAATGCGAATTTCGAAGGATGGCTGGGTTTTGGTTCTCATATTGTTTCGGAAAGTGCGAATTTGATAAATTCTGCTTGAAATGCAAACTGAATCAAAATTCTCACCCATCCCTACCTGTGAATCCAAGTCTGAATCCAACGAGGTTGGCCAGGACAGTTGGCTGGTTTCTACACACACTCACACCTCTCTTTCTCTATCCTCCATCCAGGCCAGCGAGAGGCAGGTTGTTTTTATGTGCCTTCAAGTTGACTACAACTTATGGCGACCCTATGAATCAGTGACCTCCAACAGCATCTGTCATGAACCACCCTGTTCAGATCTTGTAAGTTCAGGTCTGTGGCTTCCTTTATGGAATCAATCCATCCATCTCTTGTTTGGTCTTCCTCTTTTTCTACTCCCTTCTGTTTTTCCCAGCATTGTTGTCTTTTCTAGTGAAGCATGTCTTCTCATGATGTGTCCAAAGTATGATAACCTCAGTTTCATCATTTTAGCTAGTTTGATTTGTTCTGACACCCAATTATTGGTCTTTTTCCCAGTCCATGGTATGCGCAAAGCTCTCCTCCAACACCACATTTCAAAGGAGTTGATTTTTCTCTTATCCGCTTTTTTCACTGTCCAACTTTCACATCCATACATAGAGATCGGGAATACCATGGTCTGAATGATCCTGACTTTAGTGTTCAGTGATACATCTTTGCATTTGAGGACCTTTTCTAGTTCTCTCATAGCTGCCCTCCCCAGTCCTAGCCTTCTTCTGATTTCTTGACTATTGTCTCCATTTTGGTTAATGATAGTGCCAAGGTATTGGTAATCCTTGACAAGTTCAATATCCTCATTGTCAACTTTAAAGTTACTTAAATCTTCTGTTGTCATTACTTTGGTCTTTTTGATGTTCAGTTCTCCATCCTGCATCCAGGCCAGCAAGAGGCAGGATCAGAATTCAAAGACACATTCCAGACAGGTCAAAACACTCAAGCCGGATGTACAGCGGGGGGGGGGGTACTCAGAAACATGTCTGGTCTGGTGAAAGACATGAGGGCAGAGCTTGGAAAAGTTACTTTTTTCAACTACAACTCCCATCAGCCCAATCCAGTGGCCATGCTGGCTGGGGCTGATGGGAGTTGTAGTTCAAAAAAGTAACTTTTCCAAGCTGTGCATGAGGGCCAGACAGAGAGGCCTCAAAGGCTGCATTTGGCCCCCGCGGACAGTGGTTCTCCATCCCCAATTTAAACAAACATTTAAGTAAGCCCTTTGCAATGCATGTATGTCACTAATATGAGAACAGACACGGAGCAGATCCGAATAGGTAGCACGGAGTACTTCTCAAAGAAGTAAAACTGGCAGCTTGGTACAGAAGGCGTTGCAAGGCTGTGTTCCTGCTTGACCTTGGATTCTCTACTTCATCATTAGATTTCCAAAAACAAGTATTTGTATGCGTAGTGATGCCATCCTTAAGTCCGTATGGATAAAAGGAAGCTGCTCTGATGCATCCATCCCAGACATCTCTGTACTTAAAAGAAACAGAATGCAAATACCTTTAGACGGCGAAGCAACCTAACGAAGCCAAGCTAACTGGCCTTTGATACCGTGTTCGCTAGAGTCTCCTTTAAATGCTCTTGTACAAGAATGTGGCATTAGAAGAAAAAGAGCAGAGACTAGTCAGTGTTTCTACAGCAAAGCAATACAATCCTGTACAATCCTCCATGCACCCATACTTTTCCTTGGTCTTTCAGGCCCAAATCTAGATGGGGACAATGAAGGGCCTATTACCAGCAAAGATGGCCCACAATGCATGGGCTATCTATCCACTGCCAAGTCAGGTTCAAGGTCCCTGTATTAATTTACAAATCCCTGAACAACTTAGGTCCAGAGGACCTTAGGGACCACCTGAACCCTTATATGATATCCTAGCTCAAATGCTGAGATCATCTGCCAGAACATTATAGGTCATCCCCCGAGTTGGTGAGGCTCATCTGACAACAAGAACTTGAGCCTTTAGTGTCATTGGCCCAGGGCTGTGGAATGCTCTGCCGATAGAGATTCAGCAGGCACCTTCGTTTCTGATTTTTAAACGCCTGCTGAAAGCTTTTCTAAGGCTACAATCCAATACACACTTACCTGGGAGTTCAACCATTGGAGCGTACTTCTAAGTAGACAAGAATTGGAATGTATCCTAAGTCACCAGGCTTATGCAGGCAATTCTACAATATCTATCTACAATAGTTAGTTAATTGATTTCTGATTTTAAATTTTATATGGTTTTGTTCTGTGTTTATATATATTGCAAACCGCTTTTTAATGACTAGTCGTATATAAATATTTTTAAATAAATAAATGTAAACCACTTTGTGAGGTTCACCTGAAAAATGGAATATAAATGCCATAAATAAATAAATAAATAGTGTGTGATTGTAGGGTGCTGTTGTGGTGTCTGTGTGTCTGTGTAGAGCCCTTGACAGCTTATCAGCTTTCCAAACATGCCAACAGGCCCCAAAGATTTGGTGACTCCTGGTCTAATCACTGCACCACACTGTCATATTCCATAACTAAAGAAATAGGCATTGCTCATAGTAACCACAAGGTGGCTCCCTCTGCAAACACTGGTGTACTGGCAGAATTTTCACTTCAAAATCTAAATGCACGTGTACTGCCCTACTTTGCCAGTAGTTGCTGACATAGATTTTAATGGGGCAGGAAAATCTTAGAACCTCTTGAACTGTTGCTCAGAACTTCACCAGGGCAATGAGGATTGCCTTCCTCAATAAGCCTGTATAAAGTACATCAGTAATTTTCACCCAAATTGGGAATAAATAGATGAGACACCTGTTCAAAAATGGGAGTAAAAAGGGTATATGTTGATTTCAGTACTTTTTAAATCGCTGTACCTGTGGCAATTTGTATCTGAAATTTGGCACATTCATAAACCTCATCAAATGCATCACATAGGCCAAGTTTCAAGCTATTAGCTAAACAGCTGCATTTTTATAAGTTACAGAATTTTGAGGGTCACAAAGGCAGAACCTTTTATTTTACTACTCTCCTTAAAGTGCATTCACACACACTCACACACTTGAACAATAGCACTTTTTAAAAAAACACACCTTAGCATGTATTTAAAAACTGATTAAAATATAAACATTTCTATGATTCCATGATTGCCCTGTAGTGTAAACAAAACATAGTGGAATGCAGTAGTGTAGTGGCAAATTCAGAAGTGCAGGGTCCCTTCATGTTAGTCACAGCCATGCCCCCTCCCATCTTTTTTTTTCTTTTTTGCTGCTGGGTTGAGAATTAAATCCTTGTTAATGCCTTCTCCCGCAACAGCAGACATCCCTAGGATCTGATAAGAATGAAAGGGAAGAGTGTTAGCTTCTGAGAAGTGTCCTCTGAGTGGCTGACTCACCTCCTTTCACCTGATTGGCCCCAATCAGTAGGAAATGACATGGAAGCCTGTTAGAAGACTCTTCTCAGTGGCTAACACTCCCCTTTCATGCTGATTGGCTTATAAGATGCTGGAGACATAGGGACCCTGCTGGGACCCTACTCCCCAAAAAGTAAGTGGTCTAAGACCCCCCGAGTCCCTGGAAGACTACACCTCTGGGAACGCTAACATCAAAAAAGAACAAGAAAATGTGCTCTGCTCACCAAAATGTGGAATGTCAGCTTCAATTCCACATGTAGGTTATAGCAGAAGAGCAAAAACTGGGTAGCACAGTCTCAAAGCAGCCATAGTAAATACATAGCAGAGGTGAGTTTATTAACTTACTTAATAAAGGGAGAGAATTGGGCCTTTGATCCAAACTGAAAACTTCCTGGTTTGAATTGCAACATCTTAGCCTCTACATTAGCCAATCTGCTACTGGGCCAGGTTAAGCTGTTGGTAACATATAAGGCCCTATACAGCTCAAGAGCAGGTTATTTATTTATTTATTTATTTGTTTATTTATTTATTTATATCCCACCCTTCCTCCCAGTAGGAGCCCAGGGCAGCAAACCAAAGCACTAAAAACACTTTAAAACATCATAAAAACAGGCTTTAAAATATATTCAAACAAAACATCTTTAAAAACATTAAAAAAAAAAAAAAAGCTTGAGAGACTGCCTTATCCCTTACATATTCAGCAGGTCACTGGCATCGGTGGAAGAGTTTCTCCTTGAAGCCCGCCAAATATTAGAAGCCCGCTCCACAGTAATTTGGAGCAGGGCTTTCAGTGTGGCTGCCCGTGTTCTGTGGAACAGCATTCTTGTCACGATATGGCAGGCGCCCGCTATCTGCACTTTCTGGAAACAATTGAAGACCTTTTTTGTTCTGACAAGTTTTCCCAGATGAATGAATAGGTCTTTGCCATGTGGTATTGTTTTTATGTTTTTCTGCTGTTATTAGTCATGTTGGTTTTAACAGGGGTGGGGTTTTTTGCTGTTTTGATTGTTTTTTGTACATTGCCTTGAGATGTGTGTGTGGAAGGTGAATTATTATTATTATTATTATTATTATTATTATTATTATTATTATTATTATTATTATTATTATTAATTATTATTATTCAGTGCCACATGGGTATATCAGTGGAAGTACCAGATTAATTGCATAGGGCCAACCTTCCTGCCACATGGCCCCTCCCAATAAGTGGCAGCGACTCTGCTACCAGGAAGCCAGGTGCATGATGGCACCCCTCCCTGCTGGCTGCTCCTGATCACATGTGGTCTGAAACCTAGCCAGCAGAGTCTAAGAGTGCGCTGCCTTCCTGAGGTTACCAAGAGAGTTCCTGGCTGAGGTACATTTTGAACCAGAGACTTACTCCTAGCACACCATCTTGGGAACAAGTATTTAAAAGAGTGCTTTTTCCTGTATGGGCCATCTTGAACGCTACAATCACTTGGCAAGGCCTTGTTGGTGGTGTCTGCTCTGGGAGCTGCCCAGTTGGCACTGACCTGTGACAGGCCTTTTCAGTGGTGGCCCCATTTGTGGAATGCCCTGCCCAGCAAGGTGTGTCTGTCTCCATCACTACTGGTTTTCAGGAGGAATTTGAAAACATTCCTGCTTATCCAGGCATTTGATGACTGAAAGAGACTGTTCCTGGCAACCTGAAGATCACTGAAGAATGAATGCTTTTAAGTGGGACTGTGTTTTAAAGTGTTTTTAAACTGCAACTGTGTGTTAGAATATTTTAACTGTAACTGTGCTTTATTTATTTTATTTATTTATTATTTCAATTTATATACCGCCCTTAGCAGAATAGCTCTCAGGGCGGTGAACAAACAAGATAAAATACAATATATCATAGTAAAAAATCACAAAAACATGTTTTTAAGTACTTTTAGAATGCTTTTCTTGTTCATTTATTTTTTGTGATGTTTGTTGCTCTGGGCTCCCAGAGGAGAAAGGATGGGATATGAATTCAAATAATAATAAATAATATCATATAACTGATGTACCCATCATGGCAAACCTTTGAGGAGATTCTGAATAGTGGTCCACTAGCAATGCTGTGCCATTTTCAAGGTAACTCCTGACCCTGCTTCTAAAGACTCAGCCTTCATTTTGCATACCAATTGCCTAAGCACCAGGAACACATTGTGAACCAGATGAGAGGCATTGTGCCTCTTTGAACGGGCTTTAAAAAGTGAACGAGAGACAGGTCTTTCTGCTGTGATAAAAGTTGGCCTACAAACCTTGGCTCAATGCCGATGGTTGACTGGGAAACTGCAATTGGCAGACACAGAGTCTTTGAAATGAAAGACAAGATGGAGGTCTGAGAGCTTCTCTAAATTATTAATTTCAGGTTACTGTGGAATCCAGGAACCCTGTTGATTTTAAAGCCATTAATTGCTTGTTAGGCTCCATTAAGTCACTGTGAAAAGCACACTGAAGTTTTTTGGTATTTTCTTTTAATGCAGAGATTAAACTGCAGCTTTTTCACTTTGGCTAAGATTTTTACAGAGGAAACCACCTAAAGCAAAAGCAAAAAAAGAGGACCTGCAAATATATTTGCCCATGTGCATGAATTTAAAAATGACCTATTGTATTTTGAAAACCATGGCTGGGCCATAATACATTGTAACATCAGGGTTCTGCATGAGCATCCCATTGCTTTCCAAGGGTTTCTAAGTGCAGAGTTACAGCCTAATGCTGCAATCCTATCCCCGCTTACCTGGGAGCAGTCCCCACTGAACTCAATAAAGCTTACTTCTGAGTAGACATGCACAGACGGGCACTGTAGCCGCACAATCCAACATAAACAGGCATGTCTACTTAGAACTATGTTCAGTGGGGCTTACTCCCAGGTAAGCAGTGGAGGCTGGTCCATTAGGACAAATGGGACATTGCCCCACCAACCTCAGTCTTGACAGCCAGTGACAGTACTGGCTGAGTGTCACCCTCCTCCTCCTCCTTAGTCTCAATGTTGCCTTTGTAGAACTGAGGCAGGGGGAGAACAGGGACAAAACTAGAATTGGTTGACTCTTCCTTCTATTGGCTATGCCTCCACTTACTGTTGGGCTGCTGGCCTTCCGCCCTACCAGAGCCAGTGAGCACCAGCCATTGGTGCAGGTAAGACTGCAGCAGAGCTTGGAAAAGTTACTTTTTTGAACTACAGCTCCCATCAGCCTAATCCAGTGGCCATGTTGCCTAGGGCTGATGGGAGTTGTAGTTCAAAAAAGTAACTTTTCCAAGCTCTGGACTGCAGCCTCTGTGACTCATCGTGAATGTATGAATATGTGCATTAGATATTTAAACCACTTTTCAGACATATATATATAGTATTCACCGTAGCAGCTTACTACTGCAATTATTAAAATGCCATCAATATGCAATGCCGGTGGCAAACGTGTATAAAAGTATACAAATAAAGATGCAGGTCCTGACTGCAGGCTTACACATTCAAAAGCAAAACACACAAGGAAAGGGGAAAGGCCAGGGGTGAAAGGGAAAAGGTAGAAGAGAGTAGGGATGGAGGAGAATATTCACTACATCCGATTTATTACCAGATTTTGACATAATCTGACAATCCACATTGTTTTTGGAGCAGCACTGATTTCTTGCAGCAGGTCGTGGCTGCCATGGGCATAGAATCTGCTCTGAATTTTACACGATTGTCTTTGTAATCAGCTTTCCTCTAAGCTGATGCATTCTTAACTCAGTGGAACAAGGGCCTACAGCATAAGCATTTTCATTAGCATTTTTGTTAGCAATTACATTATTTTTTTCACTGGAAAAAACCCCGCAAATCAGCAATTGTGCAAACCATTGAGAACAAAAAATAGCATATCGGTACTGAAAGGAATTCCAGCAGATAGGAACCAGTTACTGAACCCCTTCTGAACTAAACCAGTTGCTGGAAGCCTCAGGAGGGGAGAGTGTTCTTGCACTCGGGTCCTGCTTGCGGGCTTCCCCCAGGCAGCTGGTTGGCCACTCTGAGAACAGGATGCTGGACTAGATGGGCCACTGGCCTGATCCAGCAGGCTCTTCTTATGTTCTTATCCCTAAAAGTGAGATGTTAGTTTGACAAAGCTAGGAGTGGTGTGAGTTGTTTATAGGCATTTAAGACTCTGTACACGCATTTAAAGCACATGACTTTCCCCAAAGAATCCTGGGAACTGTAGTTTGTTGAGGGGGCTGGGGATTGTTGCTCTGTGAATGGTAAACTACAGTCCGCAAGATTCTTTGGGGTAAGCCATGTGTTTTAAATGTGCTTTAAATGTATGGTGTATATGCAGCCTATGATTCAGTTGGGACCAGGGCAGGCTGATCTTTTCTTCCCAGTTCTAAAATGCTGATTAATTTTCCTGAGGATCTGTTTTTTTTAAAAAAAAAAAATCAAACATGTGGAAATGTGGAGAAATGAAATTACGACTGAAAAAATGAGAAACTGAGAGAACCCGAAATGAACAGATTGGACCATCCCTAATTCACACGCACATGCTGCAGATGAAGTGATTCCAAGAGGGGTGGTCCAGAAGGCAACATCAGGCTCACAGCATCTCAAGGGTTGCATGAAATCAAGCCAGGGGATGCTGATTCCCCACCACTGCATTAAATGATGTGCATTGACACACTGACCCTTCCAGTATCCATCCAATGTATTGGTCATTTGACCTGTGTGCTGTGGCATCAACTGCTAACATCCATATGTGGATGAAAAGAACATAGCATGAGCCCTGATCGATCTGACCAATGATCCATCTAGTTCAGCATCCCGTCTCCCACAGTGGCCAATCAAGATTGAATGGGAAGCTCACGAGCAGAACCCGAGGTCAACAGACCTCTCCCACAGTTGTTCCCATCAGCTTCATTCATCATTCATTCATCATTCATTCATCATTCATTCATCATTACATTTATATAACACCTTTCCTTCAAGGAGTTCAAGGTGGCATACATAGATCTCCTCTCTCTGGTTCATGTTCACAACAACGCTGTGAGTTTGTTGTGTTTTTGCAACATCCCTGTGTTTTCAGTGGTTTACTCTTCTGAAGGGTGAGTATAGTAGCCATGAGTAGTAGTCAATGACAGACTTATTCTCCATCTTGGATCTGTGGATGTACATGCAGAACAATTTTCCTTGCACAGAGAAGCACAAGCCCCCTTTGCATGGAAGCAGATTAATTGCTGAAGAGACAAATATACTTAATTCAAAAGCTACTTGTTTTATTATTATTTCTAAATGATACAGCTTGTCACAAGTACATCAGCATTTGCAAGTAACCCTAATTTAGGATTCCTATCATGAGCCTTTTCCCTGACAGTTTTTATTAGCATGGGCACTGTAGTGACACAAATCTAATTTTTTTGCCAGTTAAATATTTATAGTGATCAATACAGCAATAACTTGCAAATATTACAGGGGAAGAGCACACATAAAAATTGTTATTAAGGGCTCTCAGTTTTAAGTTTCAGTCATTCTGTTGTTACTACTAATGAAGAAAACTATCGTCATTGTTAGAAGTGTGACAACAGCAACTCTCATTTGGTCCTCTTTGCATGGGGAGAGAGATAGAGAGATACAGTAGGGCCCCGCTTGACGGCGTTCCATTTTCCGGCGTTCCACTGATGCGGCGGCTTTCAATTAGGGGAAATTCCCCCATTTTAAAGCCGATTTTGAGCTTTTACGGCATTTTGCGGCATTTTGCGTCATTTTCGCGCAGCGCGACCCATTATAGTCAATAGGTTCCACTTTATGGCAATTTCTGCTTTACGGTGGGGGCCTGGTCCCTAACCCGCCATATAAGCGGGGCCCTACTGTAGTCCTCATAGCTGGTCAGCTGCCACTGACCTGTGCTTATCTTTTCTAGATAGAAGCAGCACCTTTCCTATCCAGTATGTATTTCTATTAATAAAGTTGTCTTTTCAGATTTTGAAACCAAGTCTAGGTCTGAGTGATTTAAAGCAAGGTAAAAGCTTGCTTTCTCTCAGGTAAAATCTCATCACACCCTTGCAGCACAGAGTGCTGAGCAAGCCACAGTAAACTAATCTCTGCTAATTTACTAGATCTCTAATTGGAGAACCCAACAAACATGGCAGGGCAGGAGCACAGAAGAAGTCTTAATTTGTTCATTTCCCACCCAGTCCAATGTATTTTGCCAGCTCCGTCTCAATTTTCTGAGATGCCATCATTGTTAAAGTGGTATCGCAGTGCTTTAAATGTATGGTGTGGATGGGGCCTAATACAAGCCTGTCCTAGTCCTGCTACCAGAGATCCTTTAATAACAGATGCGAGGGACTGAACCTACGGCCCTTAATATGCAAAGCATGGGTTCCACCACCACTGAGCCATGGTCATAGAACATTATAGCCTACATCGCCTAATTGATGCAGTTACCCTGTAGGTAGAGCTGAGCAATGAGAAATCCAGTTCCAGGGAAGTCCTGCTATGCCCTTTTAATTATTATTTTGAAGCTCTTGAGTTATTCCTGCCCCATGTGAGCTTTGGAAGACATTCATCTAAACTTTAAAGTCTTTCTAAAATTAAAAAAAAGGGAGGGGGAAAACAAACCTCACCATCATGCCTTAATGAAAGCCTTCTATATGCATTAAGATGCAAATGAACCACAGCCTCTGGCAAATTGCCAGTTTTATTTCTCATTGCCGGGAAGCCTGTGCTGTACATAAATCTCGCCCTTAGGAATTCCTTCTTGGGATCCAGACTGAAATTTCTTCTTTGCTTAATTTAATCTCTTTATGACATGTTCTACACTTGATTGGCAATTACCAGCTACTCGGATGACTGTATATTTTAATGACACATTTAGTCTTGTAATTAAAATAAGAAATTAACATTTTGGGTTTTGTATACCTTTTTTATTATTGTGTAGGCCTGAGAGTGTAAATATATCCCAGCTTTTCCATATAAAAATAGCAACGAAAATATATGAGTATCAATCACAATGGTTTGTTACCTGTTCTGTCCGCTTGCAGCACCCAACCGCTGGGTCCCTCCTCTTTGTCAGAGGAATGTGCCATGGTGGTGTCCTTATTGAGGAATTTTCATTCCCATTGTCACATAGGAGAGTGTTTTGAACATTCTTCCACATGCTGTCTGGGAAACATTCCATCCTGATTGTTCCCTGCTATGGTTTAGAAATAGTTGGCCCATCTACACTATAATTTAGAATGCTAAGGTATAACAGATGCTACCTCCGTCATACTCCGAAAGGGGAGGTAAATAACAAACAAGGAAACAAATAAATGCTTAAAACTAAATAAGTTGGAGAACCACAACATGAAAGCCATCAAAAGGCAAGCATACAGTAAGTCATCCCAGATACTGATTGTATTTATATAAAATGCTCAGGAAAAAAAGGGGTCTTTGTCTGGTGTTGAAAGGATGATAAGGTAAGCACCAGGTACCTGTTTGGGGAGAGCATTCCTCAACTAGGGTGTCATCACTGAGAAGGCTCCCTCACACTGGCACCTTTGTCTCTAGATGTAGGGGACATCCACAGTAGGTCTTCCTAAAGATCTTATTGCACTGATATCTACAGATGGAGACAGGTGGTCTTCAAGCACCCTGCTCCTAAGTCGTTAAGGGCTTTAATAGTCTAAGCCAGCCCTTTGAATTCGGCCTGGGAGCCAGTGCAATTAGCGCAGGACAGGTATAATACGATCATAATAACATTGTTAGTAATATAGCACAGCAGCAACATTCTGTCCAAACTTCAATGCATGAGCAGTCTTCAAAGTGAGCCCCATATATAGCACGTTACAGTGGTCTAGCCTGTAGACCACTAGAGCGTGAAGAACCAGAGCTTGGAAACTTCATTTTTAAAAGGAACCAGTTTAAGTTCAACATATCCAGAAAGGAACTAATTCCAGCTCATGTTCATCCCTTTACAAAACAATGTTCATGTTCACTTCACCGTTCAAGATCATCCCAATGATCCTTGGCTATTTTTTTTCAGCATTCAGAATGTTACAACCTGCTGTGCTGGAGTATAAAATATACTTAAGAAGACTGAGAAAACACAGAGAGGGAGAGGAATGTGAATGGTTTAATTCATTTTCCCCAACAATTATGATCTTTAAGCTTCAAGACCCTAAGAAACTAAAGTGCAAAAACCACATTTCCTCAAACTGGAGGGAGGTAAGGAGCGGGGCACCACAGGGCTTGGTCCTGGGCCCAGTGCTCTTCAGCATTTTTATTAATGACTTGGATGAGGAGATGCAGGGAATGCTTATCAGATTTGCAGATGATACAAAATTGGGAGGGATAGCTAATATCTTGGAGAACAGAAACAACATTCAAAGGGATCTTGATTGGTTGGAACATTGAGATGAAAACAACAAAATGAAATTTAACAGGGAAAAGTGCAAAGTTCTACACCTAGGAAGAAGAAACCGAATGCATAGTTATAAGATGGGGGATACTTGGCTCAGCAATATTTCATGCGAGAAGGATCTTGGCATTGTTGTTGATTACAAGCTGAATATGAGCCAACATGTGGTGTGGCTGCAAAAAAAGCAAATGCTATTTTAGGCTGTATTAACAGAAGTATAGTTTCCAAATCGCGTGAAGTATTGGTTCCCCTCCATTTGGCACTGGTTAGGCCTCATCTTGAGTACTGCATCTAGTTCTGGACACCACATTTTAAGAAGGTTGCAGACAAACTCGAACAGGTTCAGAGAAGGGCAACGAGGATGATCAAGGGACTGGAAACAAAGCCTGATGAGGAGAGACTCAAAGAACTGGGCATGTTTAGCCCTGAGAAGAGAAGACTGAGGGGAAATATGATAGCACTCTTCAAGTATTTGAAAGGTTGCCACGCAGAGGAGGACCAGGATCTCTTCTTGATCGTCCCAGAGTGCAGGACATGGAATAATTGGCTCAAGTTACAGGAAGCCAGATTTCAACTGAACATCAGGAAAAACGTCCTAACTGTTAGAGTGGTATGACAATGGAACCAATTAGGGAGGTGGTGGGCTGTCCAACACTGGAACCATTCAAGAGGCAGCTGGACAGCCATATGTTAGATATGCTTTAATTTGGATTCCTACACTGAGCAGGGGGTTGGACTCGATGGCCTTATAGGCCCCTTCCAACTCTACAATTCTATGATTCTATGCAAGAGAATGAACTTGAAGATGAACTAGAAGTCATTCAAAGTTCTGCCCCCAAACAAACATAATTCACATTCAATTCTTCCATCAGTTATGGGAAAGACTTTCAGGTGTAGTTCAGAGATTTTGAACTAATTCAGTGAACTGCATTAAACTGAACTAGTTCATTCCAAATAGGAATGTTGCAGAATTCCGATGAAAATGGAAATGGGAACAGAAATTGCCAACGTTCACTTATTCTTCCCATCTCCAGAATGGAAATCAATCCACTTAATACAATTGGTATTCACTGTTGTTGCTTTTAGTTTGCAAATGATACATAATTGATTACATCGCCTCCCCCTTTGCATTGTGTTTCCTTTGTATTGAAATTAATGGGGTGAAATAACATAATTTACGTAA
The DNA here is from genome assembly GCF_030035675.1 of Rhineura floridana. Classification (NCBI taxonomy): domain Eukaryota; kingdom Metazoa; phylum Chordata; class Lepidosauria; order Squamata; family Rhineuridae; genus Rhineura; species Rhineura floridana. The sequence continues at coordinate 14,597,302 of NC_084493.1, read as the reverse complement.
TTAAAGTTACCTAATTTCACCATGAAGGACAGCAAGATGAATAACAGGTTTTGGTGGAAGATGAACTGCAGTGGAACAGAAACAGTGCTGCATGTGATGAATACAGGGCAGAAGATGAAATGATGCCTTCTGACACCCCAATTCCAAGCACTGTGGGTAACTGAGGTCAGGCTGTCTCTATCTCTAGGTAGGGAGCAAGTCCTACTAGGTTCAGTGGATCATATTCTCACATAGGTGTGCATAAGATAACAGCATTATTTGTTTGTTTGTTTATTACATTTATAGCCTGCCCTTCCTCCCAGAATCATTTGGGTGGATTGTGCCCTGAACATTTTATTAATGGAAAGCATATTTATGTGAAGTTTTGGGTTCTTTGCTGATGACTCATTTAAAAAAACACAGAAATGAGGTCAGGTCACCATGAGATCAATTGACTGTTTGACAAATTCAGTTTTGGAAAAGTATGCTGGATGAAGAGGGTAGAGAAAGAGACAGGGAGGTGGTGGGAGAGAGAAGTTGCTGGTTTGCATCTTTCTATGCTCAATCAGTATAATGCTGGCCAAAGAGACAGATAATAAAAGGGGTAAGAAATAAAAACCGCATTGAGAGGGAAAAAAAAGCCCTTCCAGGATATGTTCCAACATGAAATGTTATTTTTAGTGATAGAAAATAGGAATCTAAAGTAGAAATGCTGACACTACCATCAGAAGCCAGCGCAATAAAACCAGGTATAATCTTAAATAACACAGTTAATCCAGTGAATTTCTGTCAAATCCCTTTGGCTGTGGGGGGGGGGGATGTCTTTCTTGTTTGGCTTCTTCTCACTCCCTTGCTGCAAATGATTGGGTCCTTCTTCCATTTTGCAAGTGGCTGGTGGTCTTCTTTCCCAGAATTCTAGGCTGATTTGGGGGGAGTGGGATTACGCATCAGTATCCATTGGATAGCTGGACTGCTTTACTTGATATTTACAAAGCAGTTCCTGGATGAAAGTTGGTGAACTCATACTGAAAGGATACTGTAACTAAACAGGCCTGTGAGGAAGACTAAGAAGCCAACATATGTTTGGCATGTATCTATCCAGAAAATCTACTGAGGAATAGTCTTTATGGCCATGTCAACTATACAAACAACATTATTGATTGGGCCATATGCACAACCATTTCTTTTAATGTGCCACATATAGGCCTCATCCACATTTGACCTAGGTATGTTTTTTGCCTAGAATTCATCTTGCCACATGTTTACCTTTTTTCTGTTCAGATTTTGTATGATATTAAATGTATTAGTGCTTTTCTTCACAGAAGTGAACCCCAAAGCAACTTGCAATCAACAATTTTATATTATATTGTATTTTCCCCATATATGTTATACACCACCTTGGGCTCCTACTGGGAGGAAGGGCGGGATGTAAATCTAATAAATAAATAAATAAAATGTCCTCATTATCAACTTTAAAGTTACATAAATCTTCTGTTGTCATTACTTTGGTCTTCTTTGGTGGCGGCCACTAGGCTGTGGAATGCTCTTCTTAGGGATATAAGAATGACCTCCTCCCTGCAGTCCTTCCGGCGTCAAGCAAAGACTTTCCTATTCCAACAAGCTTTTGGTACTGACGGTTGCTAAAGTTGGGACTGCTGGGAACTGCGCTACTAATGCCGAATTTTACTATTTTTAAATTGGTTTTGATTCCTTTTTATCTAGCAATATAATTGGTTTTAATATTGGATGTAGTTTAATTTCATTTTAATGTAGATTCCGTATGTTTTAATTATATGTGCTTTTATCTGGAAGCCGCCTTGAGTTCCAGTATTGGAAGGATGGCGGGATATAAATAAAGAATAACTAACTAACTAACCTCTTGATGTTCAGCTGTAGTCCTGCTTTTGTGCTTGTCTTTTTAACTTTCATCAGCATTCGTTTCAAATCACTACTGGTTTCTGCTAATTATTGATATTTCTCCCTCCAATTTTCACACCTCCTGCATCTTGGTCCAATCCTGCTTTCCTATGATATGTTTTGTGTATAGATTAAACAAATAGGGCGATAAAATACACCCCTGCCTCACACCCTATCAGATTGGGAACCAATTGCTTTCTCCATATTCTGCCCTTACAGTAGCCTCTTATCCAGAGTATAGGTTGTGCATCAGGACAATCAGATGCTGTGGCACTCCCATTTCTTTTAAAGCATTCCGTAATTTTTCGTGATCTACACAATGAAAGGCTTTGCTGTAATCTATAAGGCACAGGGTGATTTTCTTCTGAAATTCCTTGCTCCGTTCCATTATGCAACGTATGTTTGCAATATGATCTCTGGTACCTCTTCCTTTTCTAAAGCCAGCTTGGACATCTGCCATTTCTCGCTCCATATATGGTAAGAGCCTTTGTTGTAGAATCTTGAACATTGCTTGCATGGGATATTAAGGCAATAGTTTGATAATTACTGTATTCCCTGAGATCCCCTTTCTTTGAAATTGGGATATATATTGAATGCTTCCAGTTTGTGGGCCATTGTTTAGTTTTCCATATTTCTTGACAAATGTTTGTCAAAATTTGAACAGATTCAGTCTCAGTAGCTTGTAGCAACTCTATTGGTACGCCATCTGTTCCTGGTGATTTGTTTCTTCCAAGTATTTTAAGAGCAGCTTTGACCTCACATTCTAAAATTTCTGGTTCTTCATCATACAGTTCCTCTGAGAACGAATCTGTCATCCTTGCAACTCTTTTATATAGTTCTTCAGTGTTTTGCTTCCATCTTCCTTTTATTTCATCTTGGTCAGTCAGTTGGCTTTTACATTCCACATTAGCAGTTCCTTGATTTATCGCTATTTTATGGCTGCAGTGTATTGCTACAAATTGGGAAGGGAAGTGTCACAAAATGGCAAGAGGATCCTGTCTCACAAGTACAAAATCCGTCCTGAGATTTTTGCTCAACACAATATTATTTATGTCCCAGGACAAAGGGTTGCATTTGGGTGAATCTAGAGCCAAAAGGAATATTTGCAAACATTCAAAATTTGGCATATTTTGTCATGTTGCTATTCAAAATTCAGAAGAGAAATTTGGAATCCAGAAAGTGTTTGTCTGTGAAACATATACATTCAAAATTCAAACGCTTTGGACTAGTTGGCATGGCTTGATTTACTTTTTTGGCATTCTTTTGGCATTCTACCTTTTTGGGCACAGATGACTCACGGCGGCTTCCACGGTACAAAACCACAATATATACAAAAACATATATAGGCAGCAACATTAACAATAAACTGAAAACACAGGCCACTTAAAACGATTGAATCAACAATATAGTATTCCTCATACAGGGCTATTTTAAGATGGATAGCTTTTCTAACAATGAAGGTCATATGTAAGAGAATGTGGTCTGAGATGAAAACCCACTAAAATGTTTGCAACTTTGGGGCTAAATGTACCACTGCCAAGAGGGAGTTCCACAATCTGGGGACCACCACTGAAAAGGCCCTTTCTATATACATTTACCTGGGAGTAAATCTCATGGAGCTCAATGGGGTTTACTTCTGAGTAGATATGCCTAGGAGTTGTATCCAATGTCACTTAGCTATGTGCTTGTTCTGCTGGCAAAATGTTTTGCACCAGTGGAATGTTGTTGCACAAGAGGATGCATAAAAAGATTACTAGTAATGTTATTGTACAATAGATTGTGCAATCTGCTGTGCAACAAGTTACTGCTAGTGCAACTGTTGCTTCAAATTCCTCTGTTGTGCAACCTTGAAACTCACCAATCTGCTAGCACAAGAGCTCTTGCACTAGTGAACAGAGAATGTTGGATTCAGCCCTTGGACTGCACAGTAAATTTCACTGACATATCAGGGGAAATGACACAGCAAATTGCTTTATGCTAGGTCAGACTATTTGCCCATCTAGCTCTGAAGATAACTAGTGTGGTGGTCATGAGGGCAACAGTGCCCTTAAGAGCTTTCCCTGATGCCCCTGAAGCCTCTGAGCCTTCCTCATTGTCCTTCATGATATGAGATGGAGAGGGGATTGCCTTCTCCTCCCTCCTTGAAAAGTACATAGAGCTGAAGGAGGAGTTTGGGACAGTGGCACTTTTCTCCACTTCCTCTTTCATCAATGTGTGCTTTTCAAGGCTCAAAGTGGCAGCTCAGCTGCTTGAACAGAAAGTGGAAGTGACCAAGAGGATAGGATCAATGCCTTAGATCAAAGGTTTTGTGGTGCTGGCAAACACTGGACCTATGATTTTGTACTGTGCACTCTACCACTATACACTGTAATTTGATGGTCATTGGAGGGGTGTGATACCATCATGGAAATTCAAGATCATCTGTTGTAATACAACTGGAACTCATGGAAAAGCAAAGCAGCTCTCTCTCTCTCACTCTCTGCTTTCTTTCTGATTATTGGGATGTGGGAAGAGAAGAGCAACCGGAAGATGGGAAGAGATGCAACCAGAGAGAGAGGCACTGTCCCAAACTTCCAAAGGTGCCTAAAGGCTCAAAAGGGTTGGAGACCCTTGATCTACTCCATTCCCATCACTTTCTACTGAATCCCTTTCAACTAGAGATGCCAGAGATTGACAATGGAAGTCTATGCATGCAAAGGAATAGCGTGTATAGTTCTGGTTGCCTGCCCTCAAAAAAGATATTGTAGACTTCAAAGAGGTTCAGACAAGGGAAACCAAAATGATCAAGGGGATGGAGCGTCTCGTCCATGAGGAAAGGTTGCAGTATTTAGAATCTGAAGCAACAGTTGCACCAGCAGAAACTGATGGCATGATAGGAGTGTTTAAAATTATGCATGGCGTGGGGAAAGTGGATAGAGAAAAGCTTTTCTCCCTCTCTCATAACACTAGAACTTGTGGACATTCAATGAAGCTGAATGTTGGAAGTGCATAGTTAAACTATGGGATTCACTCCCACAGGAGGCAGTGATGGCCACCAACTTGGATGGCTTTAAAAGAGACAAATTCATGACTATCATGAGCTGCTAGCCATGATGACTATCAAGGGCTGCTAGCCTCCATAGTTGGAGGCAGTACACTTCTGAATATCCAGTTGTGGGACAGTGCAGGAGGGTAGAGTGCTCTTGCACTCAGGTCCTGCTTGTGGGCTTCCCGTGGGCATCTAGTTGGCCACTGGGAGAACAGATTGTTGGACTACATGACCCACTGGTCTGATCCAGCAGGTTCTTCTTATGTTCTTAAACCTTATGCTGTACCATGGAGCTAAGGCCCCCTCCACTGCAAAAGCCTGGAAGAGAGCCTGGGGCCTTATACTCTGTCCAATTCAGCACTCCGGATTTGAATCTGGAGTTCCCAATGCCAACCCCTGGCACCAAGAGGGAATTCTGTCTTTTTTTGAAGAGTTACATGGCTGTCTCCCAGTATACTGCTGCAATTATGGAACAAGCAACACACCCACTGTACTTTCCCCTGCTGTGTAGCCAATGAAAGTTGGAAATAAAAACTGTACAAGCATCAGACAAGAAAAAAAATATAAAGGCATACTTTAACCATCTCTCTTGGTGCAATTGTTATTTTTTTTATTAACGCAGGAGTTCCATTAGGGTGTCAATCAAATGCTTAGTCTGGGAATACAGGAAATCTGTCTAAGGACTGTAGAAAGATTTTAAATTGTCTTTAATTTGTTTAAAAGAACTTTGTCTCTCTCCTTTCTAAATAGCCCCTTTTAAAGATTATATTACATAATCAACCCAGGGGAATATTTCTGGATCTATTGTGCTTTGTAAAGAGGAGTCCAGATGTTCTTGGCAAAAGTAGCATTCTTCTCAATAGTTTTCAGGCATCATCCTGGTTTCCATGTCCAGAGCCTCCTGCCATGTAATGGAAGGTAGGGAGCCATTCAGTCTAAGGGCTATATTCCCTTATGGGCAACCTTCCTGGGGAGAGGGGTAGGTGTCACATGCCTGTGGCAAGAGAGACCAGGGGCAAAAGTGGGTGAAGCAATGGATGCCAATTTTACCTTTTGTACAGTAGGATAGTTTCTACTTGCATATCACACTTGCGTGACAATGTAATTTACGTACTTTGTGTAATTAATTACATAGATTAAGTAATTTTGCCACAGCAGACAGTGAGATGAATAATGTCTTTGGCAGAAGATGAACTGCAGGAGAACGGAAACAGTGCTGCATGTGATGAATACAGGGGTGGAACAGAAAACAGTGCCTCCTTACATCCCTAGCTACAAGTGCCCTGTCCCTGCCCTAGATCAAGGGAAATGAGGGAGGTCTGGGTTAAGGGGGGCAGTGCACAGTTAATTCACTGTGTCTGACTACAAGTCAGTTGGAATACTGGCCATTTGACAAGATGAATAAAGAGGGAGTATGCTGGTTCTCGTCTCTATTTTTTGTGCCATTAAAAAGGGGCAAATCCTCAGTGAATTTGGATGTGTGCATAGGATGTGTGTGCATAGGATTTCTTGCTTTAGAACAGTCCTGGTTTAGGTATGCAGTTACGGGTGGACTTTATGCTTGACATGTTCCTGCTGCAGAAAATGGCACCCCCATGGTTTGCTATCCTCCGTCCATCAATTTAATTAAAAATCCCTGTTGTGTCTTCATCACTCTATCCTCCCTGCACTAATTTAATTAAAACATTTCTGTTGTGATGTCATCACACTTTGGTTTCCCCCACTGAGTCAATGAGGTTTAGGCCCATCCTCAGCTTGTGTTTGTATTCCTGGAGTATTTTTTTCACTTGGGGTGGGATGGGAATGGGGAGTGTGGAACAGAAACAGGGACAAGGCAAAGGTCCATTTTGATGGAGGTTGTTTTCTATGTCCTGCAATCACTCTGTGCCTAGCAGTCACGAACCTGGAAGTGCTATTAGATTCAACCGATTTTAGTTTCAGTACTGAAGGAACATTCTTTTCTTAATTTCTGAAACCAGTGAGTTAAAACTCTGGTGTCTGTTCAAATGATCTTCTCTAAAGTGGAACATATTTGATCAGTTGCTGTTTAACAGCTCAAATCTGGGGTGTTTTTGTTCATTACTACATGCTCAGTTAGCTTTCAAGCATTTCAAAACAAATATATTATTTATGGCCCAAAACAGCTGACTTTGTAGCTATGCTTAGAGGAGGGATTTTTTTGTTAACAGCTAGTTTTTAATTGCAAATGTAATATCCAGTTTACAGGCTCAGATTTTGATGATGGTCCAGAGGCTTCCATAGTTCCTTCTAAATGTCAATCCTAGGGATGAGCAAATATGTCAATTTCCATTTCTCTCACTTTCTCATTTTTCCCATTTTAAGTTCAGTTCTGTGCATTTCCACATCAGTTTGCATTTTTTTAAAAAAAAATTGTCATGAATATCCACCAGCATTTTGCCTCATATACACATTTTTGCAAAGCGATTTCCCCCGATATAATGAGTGTGTATGTTATTTTCATTTATATATGCATTTTATGCACACTTCATCCTAGTATATACATTTTGGTACACATTACTTGGCTGGAGAACTGCACTGCAAAATTTGGAAAAGTTTTGGTTTATGCATTGTTTCAGAAAATGAAAATTTTGTGAGTTCGCCTTTAGATGCAAACTGAATGGAATTTCTTCACCAGTCCTAGTTTGGATTGTAAAGTACAGTAAGCAGCAATTCCATCCTGAAAATGTTGGATAAATTTCTTCTCCCTAACCCACCCCCACCCCATGATCTTTCCTGTGCTAAAGAAGCTACATTGGCTCCCAGTTTGCTTCCAAGTACAATTCAAGGTGCTGGTTTTGACCTTTAAAGTCCTAAATAGTTTAGGACGCAGGTATCTGTCTGCCTGCCTTCCCCTCACTAGCCATGCTCATCACATGAGAGCTAGGGAAGAGGGCCTGTTGCAAATGCCTACTACATCTGAAGCCTGATTGGTGAATGCTCGCAACAGAGCCTTCTCTGTTGTGGCCTCTAGACTATGGAATGCCCTCCCTTGTGAGATAAGATCAGCCCCCTTTCTTCTTGTTTATAGACAGCTGCTGAAGATCCATCTTTTTATGCATTTGGTTAAATTTCTACCCTTTATGCCATGATACTGATGTTTTTAAGGATTTTATGGATTTTTTTTTTTTTGGTATGTTTTTTGTTTTTAAATTTCTGTATGGTTTTACATCTGCTGTGTATTTTTAAATCTAATTCACCTTGGGACCCGCATTCCGGGTGAAAGGTGGATAACAAAACTAAATTTATTATTATTATAATTTATTATTTCCAGAAGATTTTGTTTCACTCCCATCCAACTGAAGAATGACTGAAGGAATTTTGACAAATCTGGCGAGTTCTTATTTCAGAACACCCTTAAAAAATGGCCCACTACTAAACATAACATATTAAAAATCTATAAAACAACAATGTAAAACTAACAGTGCGATCCCAGCCGTGTTTACTCAGTAACAAGGCCTGTTGAATTCAATGGGACATACTCCCAGATAAGTGGGATAAGGATGGCAGCCTTAAACCTTAAAGCAACAGCAGCCATGGGCAATGGGTTCTCCAAGATGAAAGGTCATAAATTCCCCAAACTTTGTTAGCTGCCTTTCCTTCCATTTAGCTTTCTGAAAATACTTCTTGCTTACACTGTTAAAGCAGTTTAAGAGGAGGTCAACTGCTTCTTATGTTCTTATTAAATTAATGGAGAGTAAGGCTACCAGTGGCTACTAGCCACAATGGTCATGTTCCAACCTCCCTGTTGGAAGCCATATGCCTCCAAATACCACTTGCTGGGAATTACAAGTGGAGAGAATGCTGTTGTACTCAGGTCCTGCTTTCAGGCTTCCCATAGGCATCTGGTTGGCCATTGTGAGCACAGGATGCTGGACCAGGTGGGCCACTGGCCTGATCCAGAAGGGTCTTCTTATGTTCTTATGTGAGGGCAAGCCTTGCTGGGGCACTGGGTACCCAGCAGTTGCCTGAGTATGTTGAGTATCTAGGTCTGAAGCCTGAATTCATCAGGAATCGAAGCCAGCTTCATGTGTATATGTTTTGTTTAGAAACATAAGACGCTATGCTATACCAAGTCCGTTTATCTCAGTACTGCCTACACTGTTCGGCAGCAGCTTTCCAGGATTTCAGGCAGAAGTCTTGAAGTCCTGACATCAGATGGCTGAGACAGGTGGGTGTACTTCCCACCTGTCAAAATTGGCTGGGGGGGGGAGATAAAGATCTGGCCCACCAGACCAAAAGGGTTTCTCATCTCTCCTATAGTTCTATACTATCTGGAGTATGTAGGTAGTATGCACATTCTACATACAGAGAGATTTTGTTTTTTAACATAGGTGTGGACAACTTTCACAAATGTGTAGGGGTGTAGTCATCTAGGGTCATGGAGGTGTCATAGACCCTTTTCTATTTTGGGAGCAGGGTCCCAGCCAGGTCCCTAAGTATGAGCCAATCTGCATGAAAAGGGAGCTTGTTAGCCACTAGTCCTTATCCTTTTGTGCTGACTGGATCAGATCAGAATGAAAGAGGGTGAGCCAGCCATTGAGAAGATTCCTCTCAGTAGCTAGAGCCTCCCCTTTCATGCTGATTGGCTCCTAGGGACATTTCTTTATGCAGAGTGTGGACTCACGAGATCACCAGGAGATGAGGGGAAAGTGGAAAACAGAGTATGGCTCTGAGGGAGCACAGTGTGACTATCATGAAGGGGCCATGCACTTCTGAATTTGCCACAGTGCTACTACAAATGTGATCTCCCCATGTGCATTGTAAATTTCTAGAGTCTCAAGAGAACATCAAACACAAAACAACATGTATCTTCAAGCTCTCTGAAAGTTTCAGCAGCAGCATGGAAAGAGACATGCAAAACTTACACTTCCTGTGATGTTTAAAAAAAAAAGCTCTTGGGCTCAGTTTCTGTGTCTGTATACTAGGAGCAATGGTGAAAAAGTCTTAGGAAGCATGTTGTACTTAAGTGCTAGATTTTTTAAAAAATGAATAGACTATTTGTGATTGCCATAATGACTAACAGCCACTTGACACAGATAATCTCTGCAGAGAGGAGGGGGGGGAAACATGCCCAACATTATGCGTGAGCACAGCAAGAGTATTTATTTTGCTGCAAATACACATGTTGGGAAGCTGATGCGTGGAAAACCAAGTCTTATTATTCAACTCTCAGCATGTTCCTAATTTAGTTGCACCCAGTCTGTATCCACAGCATCATTAACATTAACAAAAACAATGCTGGAGGTAATATACTATCTAATTAACAGAGATCTCAGCAGGAGTAGATCCAGAGTAGAAGAAGACAATTTAGGGAAGGGGGAGGAATTAACTCCTGTTTTGCAGTGTTCACATATTAGAAACCGCAGCAATGGTAATTAAAAAGGAGGTTATGACAATGTACAACAGGACAGGGGCTGCCCAAAATTTAAACAGGTACCTTTCTTCTTCCCATTTGTATTTCAGAGTAATGCCACTTGGCATGCCTAGCCTTGACCCGGTCAGACCGTGAGTCCTTAGGGGACGAACAAGACACCTCACAGGTCAGGGAACTTGAGGAGAGACATGGTCCCCTGAATCCAGTGTGGAGGATAGCCTTGAGAGGCCCTCTGGGTTGAAACCTGAGGAAGAGCCTCGAGAAATGTCAGATGAGAGGTGGAGTTGCCCCTTCCTCCTTCCTTGAGAGTGCCGGCGCCAGAAGGGTCTAGGCTGAAGAGCAATGACACCACATTTGTCTTTATGGACCCAGAGTTGGTGGTCTACTTGTCTGCTACTTACTCTACTTCTAATCATAAGGCAATTCCTGATACTCTTTCACTGCCAGCAGTTGTGGTTGGGGTGTGGTTTAGGAGGCCAGAGTATATAAGCCTTCCAGCTGGTGGAAATAACGCATGTTGTTCTTTCCTACAGCCTTATTTCTGGCTCCAGTTTCTCTTCCTTGCTGCGGTGCACCTTATGCATATTGATATCGGACTGTTTCTTGACCTTGCTTCTGGGTCATGTTTTGACCTATGCAGATTCCCTTTGTTTGATTTTGGCTTGTTGGGATGGTGTTGCACCAGAAACCCTCTCTATGCTGGTAAGTACTTTGATGAGAGGTTGGTATCTCTGGGACCTTAGACCCTGAAGGTGCCCCCTAGGGTGTGATACCATCTCTCTTCCTCTGTTGTCAAGGATTCCTGTTTGTTGTGTATGTGGTTGGGGTAGCTAACCTGTGGTCCACCAGATGTTGCAGGATTACACCTCTCCTCTTCCCTGCTTACTAGGGCTGATAGGAGTTGGAATCCAACAACATCTGGAGGGCCACAGGTTAGCCACCCCTGGTTCATGGAGATAAAGCATGTAACGGTTAAAGGACCTACCTGGATTAAAATGTACTTGGGGGCAGTGAGTGATGTGGGTTATCTGAAAGTCCTGAACTGGAAAAGTTTCTGGATTTTTTTTCCAGGAAACTTCCGTATGAGAATGAGGGAAACTTGCACTGGACAACTTTAAAACTTGTATCAGAAAACTTGCTGATGCCGTAGCCTAGACACTGATCTGATTTAGCAGGTTTATTTTACTCATGTTTGGCAAACAAAGTTTAAAACGTTGAAACTGCCAAGCTTGTGCACTATTTGTTTGCAACTGTGGGTTATTTGTTGTTATTAATGAACTTACGAAATAGAATAATGGCTTTGGAAAAATAAAGCACCAGGTTATTTTCCCCCCTCTGGAATTTTTTCCACTTCTTGTCACTGCTCTTGGGGTAGGTGTAGCTTGAAGCCGTTTGGTGTATACATCTAGTCCAGAGGTAGTCAATCAAAGATGGCTAGTAACTACTGAGACTGTAGGGTTGAAGACAGGAAGACCACCAGTAGGTGGTGTCAGAGCCAATGGCAGAGGGAGCCAAATGATTCAAAGTTTGCCCTCATCCTCTTCTCTGCTAAGTTCTACAAGGGTAACGGTGAGACCAAAGAGGAGGAAGTTGACCGACGATACCACCCCCTGGACTGGTTGTAAGTAAGGAGGTAAGCAGGAGGGTGGTGGCTGAGGGCAGACTAAGGTTGGGGGGAAAGGGCACCACTTGCCCTATTGGACCAGCCTCCATTGTGGGCAGCCAGTGACCTAATGGCCACATAGAGACCTCAGCCTACTTTAGTATGTGGGGGAGGGACCAAGGGAGAGGAGGAAGGAGGAAGAAAAACATATAGGGGCAGCCTTCTGCAATCATTTATTTTAGACCTCTGGCAAGAACAATGCATTCTTTTCCCTGGAAGCCTGCAATTCAGGTTAGAGGGAAAGGGTGTGGTGCAGAGACAGAGAGGAGTGATCCACCCCTTTTTAGGTCTGACCCCACCCACCCTGGCCAAAGAATATAAGAAAAGCCCTTTCGGATCAGGCCAAAGGGCCATCATAATCCAGCACCCTGTCCTCTGTAGCACTACATATCTCCGGAAGAATCTAGATGTACGAGGAGGCTTAGAATGGCATGTGAGTGGCCCTGTCCCATAATTCATGCCTCATACCCCTGATTTGTTGGGGTGCTCATTGCTTTTGCACGCTGTAATTGCATAGTATTTTGACATGGTTATAAGAAGATGAGAAAAGGAGTTTTCACTCTGTGTTCAAAAACAGCACTTGGGAAAGTTGTTCAGTTAACCAAAACAATCTAGCATGTCCCACACTCCTGCTCTGTCACATGGGCTTGTTTGTGGCTTTCTCAAGCTCAGAAGAGACAGTGAGTGTAATTGGTTTACAAATGTTCTCACCCTGCTTATGTAAACAAAACTCTTGATAGTCAAAACAAGCAGTTATGCCTATGAAGGGAAAGCTGTCGCAAGTACAGGGTCAGGAGAGATCAACAAAAGTCACCTGAGGGGGAAACCAGCAACCTGGATGCTGGGAAGATAATGATCTCACAGGTATAAGGTACCCCCTCCTAGAGGGTCTTTTGGGTATAAATAAAGGACCCCTAGATTGAGGAAATTAAGCCTCAAAGTAACAATAAGAGCAGCAAAGTAACATCCAGATTGAGCCGCAAAGTGACATCAAAAGCCTCAAGGTACCATCAAGAAGACTCAAGAGCCGTAATCCCTCCCAGACAAGAGATCCATGCTGTGGCTGTGAAATTTCCAGCCAGTGAGAAACGTAAGAGCACAGGCTGGGGGGGGGGGGAAGGCAAAGATCTGCTGGCCATTAGTTTCGGTTTAGTGTTTTATTGCTTGCAAATGACAGTTCAATATAAACAGCTTGCTTAATAAACCATTTAACTTCTTCACCACCAGAAGTGTTCATTTTCTTTTGAAATTTCAAACTGATTTGTCTTGTGCTGGGCCAGGGCTAAGCATTTGGCAAAACATCCTCACAGTGGCCAACCAGATATGTACAGGAAGTCTGCAGGCAGGACCTGAGTGCAATGGCACTGTCCCCCTTGCGACTACCAGCAACTGGCATTCAGAGGCATATTGTCTCTGACATTGGAGGTAGAACATAGATATTGGTGTGCAGGGCACCCATAAGCTTACCCCAAGGGTATGCAGCCTGCAATGGGGGGGGGAATGTTCCTCATACCAAATCTAGGCATTGCACACACACCCCAAAAATTGAATGCGAATGTGTGTGTTTCAGAGCATATTGTCCTTCTTCAGCTTGGCTATGCTCTGAAGAGCATCCCAAAAATACAGTTGGTTCAGAATGCTTTAGCCAGGCTTTTTTCGGGGGTAAGTGAATGTACCAAACTGCTTATTTTGTTTCCAAGCACAATTCAAAGTGCTGGATTTGGCCTATAAAACTCTAAATGGCTTGGGACCAGATTACCTGAAGAGCCACCTTCCTCCCTGAAATCTTTTCCAAAACTTAGGATCTTCCACAGAAACCTTTTCATGTGTCCCATCAGGGATTCATAAAGTGACAATATGCAAGAGGGCCTTTTCTGTAGTGCCCCCCTTTGTCTGGAGCACCCTTCCCCAGGAGATGTGTGTGGCTCCTTTACTGCCTGCATTTAGGAGGACAGTTCATTTTAATCAGGCTTCTGAGGCCTCTAGATATTTTGGGTGCTATGCGTTGTTGTTTGTTCAATATTAGGCTTATTTGCATGTTGCACTGAATGCAGGTACAAACTGAACTTAAGGTTGTAAAAATGAGAAATGGCGAGAAACTGAAAGAGACAGACTCCTTCCTCTTGACCTGCCAGGCCAGAGGAACAGTGCTTAACCCTTCCACTCAGGGCTGGCATCAGCACCGAGCACCCTGGTGGACTGCTGTGACCTCAGCAGTCGGGCAGTGTTCACTGGCACAGGTCCTGGGTCCACCATTTTAATGGGATGGCTTTCCTTTGTCCTAAGTGGCAGCAACAACTGCGTTGGTGGCCTGGCAGCCGTTTTGCACCCTCCATAATGTTCCAGCTCTAGTGTCATTCCATGGCGTTGGAGGGGAGGGCAACAATGGTGGAGAATATTCAGAGCATTCTAGGAGAGTGAGAAAAAGAAAAGGGCCGTAACTCACTGGCAGAGCATCAGCTTTGCATGCAAAAAGTCCCAGGATCAATCACCGGAAGCTCCAGTTAGGACTGGGAAAGTTCCCTGCCTGAAATCCTGAACAGCCACTGCTAGTCAGTGTATAGACAATACAGAGTGAGATAGACCAAGGGTCTGACTCAGTAAAAGCAGCTTCTTAACTTCCTCTGTTCTCACTTTTTTGAGAGCCAGTGTGGTGTAGTGGTTATAGTGTCAGAGTGGGACCTGGGCAACCAGGGTTCAAATCTCCATACAGCCCTGAAGCTCACTGGTTGACCTTGGCAAGTCACTGTCTCTCAGCCTAACCATCTCACAGCATTGTTGTGAGGATAAAAACGAGAGGGGGGAAACCATGTTTGTACACCAACTTGAGCTCCTTAGAGGAAAGGTGGGCTATAAATGTAAAAAATAAATACAAATATTAGGAAACCTGTCTACTGAGAAATTTTAGCTAAGCTCTAGGTTAAATGCCCACACACCCTCAATTCTTTCCGGCACATTTATTGTATTTAAATGCAGACTTATAAACTCCTTCACAATCAAAAGTTACCCAAGCGGTGTATAATAATATTAATTACTAAAGATTACAAAATTAGTAAACTACAAGCAATAAAGCCACTTCAAAAACTCTATGGTTAATATCCCATAAAATGTCTTCTGGGAAAGCCTTCTGTTATTTTATTTGCAGATCTATAAAATGCCCCAACATGGGATTTGGAAATACATATGTATCCAAGTAATGTGCCGTTCTAGCCTAATTCAGTCATTAATAGAGAATTCTCTTCTCTCTTCCGATAAACTAGACTTTCTTTCTTTTTTTACATTGGAGGCATAACCTGAATGAATCTTTAAAAAAAAAAAACCTGAAAAGTTTGTGTTTTGTGTTGTCACTTATTCCTAGAAGATCTGCTATAGAGCCTTGGAGTTATAAAGACTTGTCCTGTCTTAAGCTTCCTCCAGCTGCCTATATTGCTTTTAATTAACACCATATCCTTGCACACAGCTGGTCTTTATCAAGTTTGCATCAAGATAAATGCCACAGCTAGCTTCAAGAGATTAAAGCCTTTTCCTCTATGACCCAGCAACTCATCCAAGTACTGAGGACCATTTCTTGAAAGCCAAGAACATCTTTCCTCAATTTCTTTTTTCGTTAAAGCTTTGCAAGTTTTGTAATTAGTATGCTTTCTGTGATCAGAAAGGCTTGTCAAGTTAGGGAGAATTGCTATTTAGGAGCAAGCATATTTAAGAGCAAGCAAAGGCAGATATAAGCAGTGAAAACTGGTGGTTCTGATATCAGCAGGGCAGTGAATCTGCTCCAGGTTTTAGTCTGAATTTTCAAGGAGCTGTCCAAGGTGCTTTCAGCTGAAAATGTGCATTTTTAATGTTCTTGTTCTACAGGGTTTTTAAAAAAATGTGTTGTAAACTGCTTTGATGTTTTTAACGAAATAGCGGTATACAAATATTTTTTATAAATATACACACTTTTGCAAACACTTCATCCCAATACAATGCATTATGGTGTTATTTTCATTGATATATCTGCATTTTCATGCATACTTCAGTATGAGCATTTTGGTACACATTACTGGGCTGGAGAACTGCATTGCAAAATTCAGAGAAGTGCAGGTTTTGAAGGATGGCGGTGCTTCAGTTCCCATATTGTTTCAGAAAATGTGGATTAGGTAGGTTTGCCTTTCAACGTGAACTGAATCAAATGTCTCCCTTTTCCCTACTGTCAGCTGTTAGTAGCACCCGGACAGAAGACTGAGCCGTGTAACATTTTTTAGATTTGAAATATCAATACATTTAAAGTGTGCATGACATTTCGGCTCTATTAGTTAGCCATCTGCACCCATGCGGACAGAAGGAGCATGATCATGATTGCTTAAGGAAGACTGCATACATTAATTTGGGCCCTCTCCAAACTAGTGTTTTATTGTGGCTGTATTCTGCAGCATGTTTCTTAACACAATTATAGTGCATCAATGTTGAATTTATTCTGCTTTAGTTTGTTCTGCGATGCTACCACTTTATTGCTGTCCAGAGGGGCTATAGCACAGCTAAAAGTGGGACAAAATACGCCAGAACACTTATAGTACAAAACATTGCCAGATTTCAGCAGGAAGTTACCGGATGTGCACTGATTGGAAATGAAGCAGTGTGGCTGCCCCAAAACATCTGTAGGCACAAACAATATGGAAAAGTAGCATTGTGTATGGCTGCCCTAATAGCATCCTGAGCACAAAATCAGAATATGCAACAGAAGGATGCCTGGAAGGGGCTTTCACTGCTCCTTTGTTCACACAATGTCAGGGCAGCAGTCTGAGGGGACCCAGGAGCTGGGAGCCAGGAGCTGTTGAATGCAGTCAGAGCCCAGAGCCACAGAGCAAGTTAGGACTGAAGGGCAATCCAGGAGGCAGGACCAAGGAGCATCCAAGGATACAGGAACACATCAGGCCTCAGCAAGACCTTGTTGCTCATTCAAGGTTCAGCTTGCTCCCTGGTAGAACATCTGCTTAGCATGCAGAAGGCCCCAGGTTCAATCCCCAGCATCTCCAGGCCAGATTGACCATTGGTCCATATAGCCAAGCATTTTCAATGCTGATTAGCAGGGCCTCTGCAGGATTTCAGACAGGGATCTTCCCTGCCCTGGGCTGGCCCTACTATTATGCAAAGTGAGGCAACCACCTCTGGCAATAGATGTTGTGGATGGCAGCAATGGTGGCAGCAGCCCCTAGGAGATGCCAAGGATTGAACCTGAAGCCTTTTCCATGTAAAGCACGTGCTCTACCACTGAGCTATGGTCCTTCCCTTAAAGTGTTCAGTCCTTTCTATCAGTTCAACCCCACTGTCCACCTCTTCCCCCATGCCCTGCTTTGTATCTGTTCACCAGCAATCCATACTCTAAAATGACACGTCTACCACCATCACATCTAGTAGCTGGGCCCTCCATAATAGGAACATAAAGAGCCTCCTTGTATACCAAGTAGGGTTGCCAGGTCCATAGCCTGAGACTGATCCTGTATCTTTAGGAGAAGAGAAAGTCAGCCAAGTGCAGGTGTTCTTGTAACTCTGTAATGGGAAAAACCACAAGATGGAATTCTCCCTCCTCCCTGCACAACTTTTAAAGATACAGAAGACCTCGTGGAGGCCGGGCCTGGCAACCAAGAGGTCTTCTGTATCTTTAAAAGTTGTGCAGGGGGAAGGGAGAATTCCACCTTGTGGTTTTTTTCATTACATTGTTGCAAGAACACCTGCACTTGGCTGACTTTCTCTTCTCCTGAAGATATAAGATTAGTCTCAGGCCAAGAACCTGGCAACCCTAATACCAAGTCAGACCATTGGTGCATCTAGCTCAACATTACCCACACTGACCGGCAGTGGCTCTCCAGGATTTCAGAAAGGGAGCAGCCCTGGCTTGAGAGGCTGGGGATTGAACCTGGAACCAGAGCTTGGAAAAGTTACTTTTTTGAACTACAACTCCCATCAGCCCAATCCAGTGGCCATGCTAGCTGGGGCTGATGGGAGCTGTAGTTCAAAAAAGTAACTTTTCCAAGCTCTGCCTGGAACCCTCTGCATGCAAAGCAGATGCTTGCTTGCCAAGCTACAGCCCTTTTCCTTAATTCCTTAGATATTACCTGGAACCTTTGCAAAGGATTCTTTGTTGTGCACTTTTGACTCCAGTTCGTGCTCAACTGTCAGGCTGTTTGTCCTGTTCAGCAATGAGAAATAGCATGTCTTAAAAGTTGCATTACAAAAACAGCAGGCAATCGCTACATCCAGAGGCAAGCCATAAAAGGCTGCCAAGCTGAGACAGAGATCATTTCCTCGCAATTTGTACTCTTTTCCCACCATCACCACCTTTCTCTTTTGTATTTGCTAGTCAATCCTTTTTCTAGGTGAATATAGCTTTGGCCAGGGCCAGAAGTGTGTGTGTATGAGTGTACATGTCTTACTACACATTACATTAAGCACAATACTAGCAATTGTGTACTTGGGCTTTTGTTTTTTGATAAATAGCAGATGTACCTTATAGGGTTGGAAAGATCTGTCAATTCCGGTTCTCTGAGCTTCTCATTTTTCCAGTCTTAAATTCAGTTCTTCACATTTGGCAGCAATTACAATTTTTTTAAAAAAAAAAATCCTCATGAAAATTCTCCAGCTTTGTAGTGCAAATTTCTCCTAATAAACACATTTTTGCTGCAGTTTTGATAAATGTAAACATTTTAACAAGCCATTTCTCATTATATAATGCATTCTTGCATATTATTTTCACAAATATATTCATTTTTATACACACTTTCCGCTAATATGTGCATTTTTGTAAACATGGTTTGGTTGACGAATGGCAATGCACAATTCAATACAATGCGAATTTCAGATGATGGCTGTGTTTTGGTTCTCATATTTTTTCAGAATGTACAAATTTGATAAATTTGGCTTTAAAAACTTAATTGAAATTCTCATCCATTCCTACCTTACCAGGCAGTAAGACTGAGGGAGCAATTAAATTTACATTTAAAGATGAATTTATCAAATTCACACATTCCAAAGCAATGTCAGAACCAAATCATAGCCACTACGTTCAAGATCAAAAGCCCTCCGCCGGGTGCCTACTCCAAGGGAAGCTCAGAGGATGGCAACAAGGGAGATGGCCTTCTCAGTGGTGGCCCCCAAATTATGGAATGATCTCCCTGACGAGGTGTGCCTGGCGCCAACACTGTTGTCTTTTCGGTGCCAGGTCAAGACTTTCCTCTTCTCCCAGGCATTTTAGCATGTGTTTTATACTGTTTAAATTTTTAAATTGTGTTTTAGTTTTTATAAGATCTGTTTTAAATTGTATTTGTTTTAATGTTTTTAGTTACTGTAAACCACCCAGAGAGCTTCGGCTATGGGGCGGTATACAAGTATAATAAAATAAAATAAATAAATAATCCTTCAAAATTCACACTTATCAGAAAACTTGCACTCATTCGAACTTTGCAATGCAGTTCTCCAACCAATGTTTACAAAAAAAGAAGTATATATTGGGGGGGAAATGTGAATAAAAATTACTATGAGTGAAAATACATATTAGGAGAAATTGCTTGCAAAAGTGTGTGCATTAGTCAAAACTGCATGCAAAAATGTATTTAGTATAGGGTTGCCAGGTTCTTGGCCTGAGACTGATCCTGTATATTTAGGAGAAGAGAAAGTCATCCAAATGCAGGTGTTCTTGCAACCCTGTAATGGGAAAAACCACAAGGTGGAATTCTCCCTTCCCCCTGCACAACTTTTAAAGATACAGAAGACCTCTTGGTTGCCAGGCCCAGCCTCCAAGAGGTCTTCTGTATGTTTAAAAGTTGTGGAGGGGGAAGGGAGAATTCCACCTTGTGGTTTTTCCCATTACAGGGTTGCAAGAACACCTGCATTTGGATGACTTTCTCTTCTCCTAAAGATACAGGATCAGTCTCAGGCCAAGAACCTGGCAACCCTAAGTAGGAGAAATGAGCACTATAATGCTGAAGAATTTTTGTAAGGATTTTTTTTTTTAAATAGCAAATTGCTGCAGAACTGAATTTAAGAATGATTCTCCCCATTTCTCATTTTTCCCAGTGTGGACAGACCCTTCCATCCCTAGTCAGGGAAGACATTCCACAAATGGGGAACCACC
The DNA here is from genome assembly GCF_030035675.1 of Rhineura floridana. Classification (NCBI taxonomy): domain Eukaryota; kingdom Metazoa; phylum Chordata; class Lepidosauria; order Squamata; family Rhineuridae; genus Rhineura; species Rhineura floridana. Next base: position 14,577,210 of record NC_084493.1, on the reverse strand, counting down.
ACAGAGAAGGGCCTCAGAATATAATCCAGCAGAGTGCAATGTGCCTCCAATCCTGATCCAGAAAAAAAATGTGTCCCAGTTATCTAAATGTAAGGAAGCACTCCTTTATGACCTCTTCTGCAGCACTCAGCTGGCTCTTGCACACGGCTGTTGGTACACTGACACCCATAAATTAGGAAGGACCAAATTCTGGGACTGTACGATGAGAATATAAATTATGTTTGATGTAACTATCTGATACATAATGATGATCACAATGAGCACCGCCTACACAAGCTATTAGGAAACATTTTAAAAGCTACTGCTTAGTGAAGATAAGTTTAATTGACTGCAGGATATCTCTCAATGGACCCAGATTGTTCAGGGGTAAAAAAAAAATACTTCAGGAAAGACAGAGAGAGGAAATGTGGGCTAGTGATGGGGAGGAGAGTGAGTGCATTCTAATAACACTGTGCAAAAAGCAAGATGCTCTTTAGGCATAGAAACAATTGCAACAAGGCTGGAGATAGACCAAAGGAAAGAAAGCTTTCATTGATGATTAGTATAATTACTCTAGCTGTCTGCACTCCATTTGCATCTGCTGGAACTTGGTTGAAGTCTTCCAGAGTGTTGTCTTATGAGATGGCACTTACTTTCAGGTTCTCCTTGTTTCTGCAAGTGGATATTTTCCACTGGGCTCTTACTGAGAGGAAGGGCAGGATATAAATCAAATAATAAACAAAGAAATAAATAAAGAACAGGGATGGATATATATATCTGACCCAGTGCAATTTGAGGACACCTCAACCTGGATCTGGGTCCTGAACCAAATTTGGGTGTCTTGCACAAGGTTTAATTGTGGTTTATTTAGGGCTATCAGCTCCTTGAGAGTTCAGACTAAAACCCGGAGTGGATTCCACTGCCCCACTGACATGGAGGCACCAGCCGCCACTGGATCTTGAGTAATGGTACAGCTCATGAAGAAGAGATTTCTTCATATGTAAGAAAGTCCCCAAACTCCTACCGATCGCTGTGGTTAGGGTGTGGCCTAGGGGACCAGAGTATATCAGGTGTCCCTCTTAACTTTTCGAGTTACTGGTAACAATAGAGGTTGCTACTCCCTTGGTGCTAGTGCTCTTGCCTGAACTTCTAGGATATTGAGCTTGGATTGTTGCCTGACTTCATCTGTGGGTCATGATTTGGACCTAGACTGGTTCTCTGTGCTTGACCTGGGATGGACTGTACTGCACCTTCAAGCCGGCTCTCAGTGAATGTTTTGCTAAGAGGCTTATGTCTCCTGAGCAGAGCTTGGAAAAGTTACTTTTTTGAACTTCAACTCCCTTCAGCCCAATCCAGTGGCCATGCTGGCTGGGGCTGATGGGAGTTGTAGTTCAAAAAAGTAACTTTGCCAAGCTCTGCTCCTGAGGAAGGATGGAGGATAATTTCAGTTCAGGTCACATTTGAAAGCAAGCCTACCTGAAGCAACAGGTGGACTGAAACACAGTCATCCTTTGAAATCCACACTTTGTCCAGTGCAGTTTTCTGGCTAAGTAATGTGCAGTCCAGAGCTTGGAAAAGTTACTTTTTTTAACTACAATTCCCATCAGCCCAATCCAGTGGCCAAGCTGACTGGGGCTGATGGGAGTTGTAGTTCAAAAAAGTAACTTTTCCAAGCTCTGACATTGTGTACATAGATGCATATACTAGGGTAAAGTGTGCATACAAAATGCATATATTTGTGAAAACAATATACCAAAATGCATTCTATTGTGGGAAACGGCTTTGCAAAAAATGTGCATATTAGGGGAAATTGTATGCAAAAATGTGTAAATTAGAAGGAATCCCCATAAAAATGCTGATGAATTTTTATGAGGACTTTTTAAAAAGACAAACCTGGAAACTGATATGAAAATGTGGAGAACTGAACCTAAGGTAGGACAAGCTAGACACAGATAAAATAAAATAGACAGATTTGCCCATCTTTACTGCTGAGACTGGGACCCTAGTCCTTGAGGGAATCCACAGGCAAGTGACAATGCTGTGGGCTTCCCCTTATAGATGGACAATGACAGGCGTGACTAGTATGGGGCATGACAGCGGATGTGGCCCTGCTTTCCCACTCCACATGATTATAGATGCATCTAGGGAACATCTGAAAAGGGCTGTAGTGGTAGATCCTAAAATGGCAGCTTAACATTTCAAGTCACACTTCTGCTCCTAGCATGGCATGCTGTTTGAAGATTACTGTTTTAGCACCAGGCAAAACTACTACACCACTCGCACGCACACATCATGCTGTCCCACCATGCAGTATCTAATGATTTAACCAGTCTTGAAGCAGCAAGTCTATTACAAACCTGTCTGCAACAATTTCATGTTAAACTTTAGGGGATGCAGTTAGGATATTCCCAACAGTTCAGGGAAATGAGTTTTAAAGCTTGGATCAAATAAGCAAGAGCAATCTTTTTCAAGGGGAAAAAAAACACTGATGGCAAAGATCTTGAATGCTCTCCCTGAAATGCTTACTAAATGGTAACCTTTGTTATTCATTGCACATCAAGCAGGTGTGGGGAACCTTTGGCCCTCCAGCTGTTGCTGAACTACAGCTCCTATCAGCCTGGTCATTGGCCATGCTGGCTGGGGCTGATGGGAGTTGTAGTTCAGCAACACTTGGAGGGCCACAGTTTTCCCACACTTGCTCTGCGTACTGGCTAGAGGGAAACCTGAATGCCAAGTTATTACTTTTGCAGCAATTGATCTAATACTTCTTTCTCTCCTCCTCACCCCCTTGCCTCACTCGAGGAACGATCCCTCCTCAGAGCAAGGGATTGGCAACCTAGCATCATTGGAGAGCCCAGCAGGAGCACCACCATCCACTTTGCTGCAGTGGTAGGCAGCACTGTGTGGCAGGAGAATGGCCAGGCTGGAGAAGAGTGTGCAGATCTGCTCCCTTTCCCAATCTGAGACAAAGGGCTCCATATGGGAAATTTATTTATTAAATTTATATCCCGCCCTTCCTCCCAGAAGAAGCCCTTCTCTCTCTCTCTAATCTCATCAAACCTGTTCTTCATTTGATATATCTCTGGCATAACCTACAACAATGCAGAAATACATCCTCCAGTAGTTGAATAATTAGTTCAAGGTGCAGGAAAATCCTTAATGTTATTAATAGATAATGTTGGCTACTTTTGAACTTTTCGTGTTTGAGTTGAAAGTAAAAGTTTTTGATTGATAGTAGCTTATTGGGGGGGTTGAGGGCAACATATCAAGTTTTTAAAAGAATCAATATTTCATTTATGATGCACATCATACTTCAATAGCTACTAGCTTAATGGATGGAAATGGATCCCACCAGGGAGGTCAAAAAATCAAATGATGTCATAAATAATAGATCCTTCTCCAAGGCAGTCAGCAAAAAAGTCAGCCGTGTTAGATACGTTTGGGATTAGGATGGGTCAATGTTGATTCATGGGGACAGAAAATGAGAATGTTACTTACAATATATCCTTTCCAGCAGGGCCGGCTCTATCATTAGTTAAGAGTGAAGCAGCTGCCTCCCGTGGCAGTTGTCCATGTGTGTCGCACAGCCTGTCCTGCATCCCTTAAATTGGCTTGTTATGCTCAGGTGTGGTGGTGGATGCTGTCACATCACCAGCACTGAAACAACATTTACCTGCCACTCTTGTCAGCTTTCATACATGGAATGTGTGTGTGGGGGGGGTGTCTTCTGCCTCCAGTAGCAAAATGTCCTGGGCTGGTCCTGCCTTCCAAATAATGCATTCACACAATTAGTTCTCTTATTTATGCCAGGAGTGGGGAGCTGTTTTCATCCCACAGGACACATTTCCTTCTGGGCAACCTGACAAGGGCCACATGCCAGTGATGAGTGAGGCCAGAGGCAGAAGTGGGAGGAGCAACTGTCAATTCTACCTTTGTAGAGTAAGCTATTGCTACATATGCATACCCATCCTCCATCCAGGCAAGCAAGAAGCATTGTCAGTGTTCAAACACACAGTCCAGCAATGCAAAAATGCTCAGGGTGTGAAGCCATGCCAGTGAGGGGTGTGGCCTGGAGAGAAGTCAAATAGAGAGTGATGGAGGGCTGCCTTTGGCCCCCAGTTCCCCAGTGGGAACGTGCATTTCCAGATAAAATACTTCTAGTGTGAGTTCAATGGGGCTTACTTCCAGGTCAGTAATCATCAGTTTGCAGCCATAAATATGTATTATACTACATATTTAAAACATGTATTTTGAGATTTTTTTTAAATGTGGATTGATGCAGAAATGGAATGAAATCAAGGGTAACCAGTGCAAGAGATACAGGATGGATCTGTCTGTTCCTCATCCGTGTTGTGAAAGTGGCCTCATCTGCACTAGACATTTAAAGAAGTATTATACCATTTTAAACAGTTATGGCTTCTCCCACAGGATCCTGAAAATTGTAGTTTTCAGAGTGCTGTTAGGAGACCTATTCCTCTCACAGAGCTACATTTCTCATGGTGGATTAACAGCCAATGTCTCTTTCCAGGGATCTCTGGAAATGGCAGCTCTGAGAGGAGAATAGTGGTCTCCTAACAATTCTCAGCACCCTTAAAAACGACCATTTCCAGGATTCTTTGGGGGAATATATGTATAATAAATGTAGCTATATTTATGTTTACCAAAAACACTTTGTCCAAATTTGTACGCCGCTTAAACAAAAGACTACAATAAAGAAATCAAAGCGATGAGAAATATAAATACACAAAATGAGTATCAAATAATAACTGATGGGTTTATATATAGGGGAAAGCCTGATTCAACAGAATGTTTTTTCAGCAAGCATCTCAAACTATTGTTGCTGCTTACCTAGTGTCAATTCCAGAGAGTGAGACCCTACTACACTAAATGTCCTATCACTGGAGATGGTGGAACAGACCTCAGGGGCATAAGGAATAACTAACAACACAGATAAGACAGAGGGGAGATATGATTGCATTCTTCAAGGGCTTAAAATGTTGCCGCTATCCAACTCTCTTGGACCCTAAGATTGCTGCAGAAATGTAGAGGACTGAATTTAACATTAGAAAAAATGAGAAATAGAGAGAACCGAAAGAGACAAATCTTTCCCTCCCTATTGTAGAGTAGTCTATAAGTCCTGACCCACATTCCAAGATCAAGTATCGGCTACAAAATTCTAAAACCTGATAACTTGCTGCACCGCTTTTTTGTAATCATTAGAATGAGATCCAACACTATCTCCTCACTGAGGTTCCTGCAGTGGTATCAATCTTTAGGGGGGGAAAGAGTGCTGATTTTGATGGGTTGCTGTCTGACTCAGCTCTTACTGAAATTGGCTATCTGAACGGTCTGGCAAGAGAAGACCATTATTCTTTCATGTTACAAACTGGCTGCCTAAGACGTTCAGAAAAAAACCCAAGGACCTTTGTGTGCTGATGACACTGCATTTCTGTTTGTTGTTTTGTTTATCTCCAAGCACGTCCCTCCACAGCACTCCAGGAAAATGTCGGGAGACAGATCTGGCCATTAAATGAGCTGGACTTTAGAAGCCTTAATGGGGCCCTGTCCAAAACAAGTTCCTTGAGCTTATTTTGCTCCCTTTTAGTTGGAGCACGGAGTTGAAAAGAAAGCAACAATGCTCACAACTGTTTAAGCTGGCAATAAGACTGTTGCAAGAGGCACAGTACGCCCTACCCAGAGGTGGGAAGTTCCAGCATTTTCTCAGCCTTTCCGTATGTTTAGGTCCTCAGATGATGCTGGTCTACAATTCCCATCATCCCCAGATAGCGTGGCCAATGCTCAGGAATTGTGGGAATTGTAGTCTGGCAACATCTGGAGAACCCAAAGGTTGGAAAAGGCTGCTACAGATGTCTACTCAGAATCAGAGCTTGGCAAAGTTACTTTTTTGAACTACAACTCCCTTCAGCCCAATCCAGTGGCCATGCTGGCTGGGGCTGATGGAAGTTGTAGTTCAAAAAAGTAACTTTGCCAAGCTCTGCTCAGAATAGGGATGAAGGGAGCTGTTCGTTTTGGTTCTCTTCTTTTCTTGTTTTTCTGATCTTAATTTCAGTTCTCCACATTTCTGCAGCAATTTGTGGAATTTTAAACCCTCATGAAAATTCACCAGCATTTTAATGCAGATTTTCCCTGAGAAACACATTTTTGTAGGCAGTTTTGACCCATGTACACATCTTTGCAAGCAATTCCTCGTCGTATAATGCATTTTTGTATGTTATTTTCACTCATATATTCATTTTATGCACACTTTCCCCTAACACATGCATTTTTTGTAAACATTGGTTGGTGAACTGCATTGCAAAAACTTGAAGACACTTTGCTCTTTGTCTACCAAGTCATCTGCTAAGACAGGTAACTGTACAAGAATATCTGATGTTCCAGACCAGTTGCAATCCAGCTTCCACCCTTCCTTAAAGACAATGCAGTCTAACATGTGGCATAACATGCTGGATCAGACCAAAAGTCCATCTCATCCAGTGGCCTGTTTCCAAACGTTGCCATTGACTAGATGCCTCTAAGATGCCACTGGCTGCCAATCAGCTTGTGGGTTTTTTTAAAAATCCCCCATATATATTCAGTACCTTGGACAGCTTCTTGCAAGTTCAAACTAAAACCCAGAGTGGATTCCACTGTCCCACTGACATGGAGCCACCAGCTTCCACAGCTACCAGACCACGTTCAAGGTTCTTTAAACATATAAAGCCCTGGAATCCTGCCTGCCCCTGTATAGATCACTTAGATCATCTGGGGAAATTCTTGTCATGGCCCTGCACCCTACAGAACATCTTAGGGCAGTGACACAAAAAGAGGCATTTTTGCTATTGCCCGTTTTGTGGAACGCCCTTCCCTCAGCCATACTTGAAGCAGCAACCATCAGTTGTCTCACAATGTCTTCTCTTTTTGCCCAGGCTTTCCCTGACCCATAACTTCTCCGGGAAGAGGGGTTGATTGTTTAAACTGCTCTGGGGATTGTAGCTCTGTGAGGGGAATAGAGGACTCCTCTCAGCACCTTTAACAAATGACTGTTCCCCAAATGGTTTGGGGGAAGCCATGACTCTTAAAGTAGCACTTTAAATATATGGTGTGGATAGGCGTTACTCAGGAGTAAGTCCTACTGCTCATGGCGGTGTTTGCTTCCAAGTTAGCATGCTCAGAATCAGGCTATGAAACACATTATTTCCAGGCTTGCTAGAAAAGAAAGTGTGCCACCTACTATACAGCTGTGTCTGTGTGTGTGTTCAGATTCTAAGTGCATTTGCCTGCATGCATTTAGAATCCTCCCCTGTGTTCCCTTTTGTGGGGAGAATCCTAAATGAATTTACCCCCCCCCCCAGACTTCCTTAGTATTTTACTGCAGACCCTCATGGAGGAAGATCTGAAGTGCAGGACATTGGGAATGGGGCTTGCATGCATGATCACGCCCTGCCCCACTTTACGCCTGCATGTGTTCACCCCAAATGGCTGAATAGCACTTGCCTGTGCTTGTGGTGTGTATTCATATGCATGGCAATATATCTGCATCTTAACGGGCCCAAGAGGAACTCCAGAATCCTTCCGCTGTACCCCCGAGAATTACCCCATTACAGAATAAGGAAAGCCCAAATGAGCGAATGCTTTATCAAGTATAATACCTCTCATCAAAGCATGGGCCCAAGTTGACTTTCCTGAAGGAGAGTACATTTTGTGTGTGCGTGCCCATGGCATGCATTCACACGTGCACAGACGCACACACACCATCATTAACAGGACCAATGGCTCCTTGCTCTCTCTAATCATCTGTGAAGGGCATCACTCTTCACCTTGGCTTTCCATGGCCTGTACAAAGCCTTGCTATTCATTGGGTGACCTATTTAGTGTCAACCAATGGCGCTGCAGTGGGCAAAGAACACGAGATGCTAGAGGACGGGGGAGGGAGAGGTGTTGCTTTTTCTCTGTCAGTCCACCACCCATCAATAGAATTTTCAGTAGGAGCAGCACAGAGAATGATATTTTTAAAAAAATAAAAAATTGCAATGAAATGCAAAGGACAACTACACATGGTAACAAGTATAGAAATCAGTAGTGTGCCTGTGTGAACAGGGCTGGAGGCAAGTGCTGAAGGCACGACAGAATCAGCAATCTGTACTGCCCCTTATTAGGGAGGGGGAGAAATTTGATTCAGTTCACATGTAAAGGGGAGCCTACTTAATTCACACTTTGCAAAGCAATATGTGAGCTGAGACACAGCCAGCCTATGAAATTCATCCTTCTCTGAATTTTGCAATGCAGTTCTCCACAGAGTGGTTTAACGGTCAATCCCACTTCCCAGGGAACTCTGGGAATGATAGCTCTGTGAGGGGAATAGGTTCTCAATGACCTTAACAAATTACTGTTCCCAGGATTCTTTGGGGAAAGCCATGTTTGTTTAAAGTGATATGATACTGCTTTAAATAGATGGTCCAGATGAGGCCAGGTGGCTTTGCAGCATGTCAGGAAAGGCCATAGATCTGCAGGTTTTTAAACCTCATCTCCCTGAGATCCCTTCCCAAATGGGCCTGAAGCTATTCCAGCCCTAGAGTGGATGCAGGAAATCCCCTCCCGTTGGAATTGTTTTGGGGGCGGGGAGAGACAGAGGTTAAAGAAATAGATTTTTAAAAGCTCCTGCCCCCCCCATTCTGCTTTGGTATATTGCCATGAACTTTCTTTTTTAACAGAAAGGCAGTGAATACGTTTGATAGAAATAGCTACAAGAATTATAGAAGAGTTGGAAGGGGCCTATAAGGTCATCAAGTCCAACCCCCTGCTCAACCCAGGAATGAGTTCTCTTCCTCCCACAAGGCTTAGGAACACTTCCCCATTTGTTGTGACATTGCTAAAGTCTTGTCCTGCTCCGCATAATTGGCTGCCACTGGCAGGAATGGAGAAATCCATGCAATGATGTCAGAAGTTTTGTAGGTGTTTTTTTTTTTAAGAAAAAGCTGTCAATATACTTTTAAAAGGAATTCGGTAAATGACAAGCGGCTCGCTGGAGATTGCCCTCAGTAGCAGCTCCTGCGCTGCTATCTAACATGCTTTCAATCTCAAGACTCGTTTGCAAACTGACCGGCGGATTACAAAGCGGAGGAGAAGGAGGAGTGAAGAGCAGGGAGGGGAAAAATATACCCACGTTATATTCATTATTTCCAGCAGATTGTCTAGTTCTGGAAAGTGCTCTTGAATGCAACAGCCTTTAATAAACCAGGCAGAAGGATCACTTATTGGAAGTGCTATTGTTATATCAGGCGCCCTTCTTAGGCTTCCGAATGGGCAGACATCTGTTTCATCTGTGTTTCGATGAAGGAGGAGGAGGAGGTGAAAAAAGCCCTGAGGATTATTCCACAGTTTGGCTCGGTGCTTAAATCTTATAATGTCAAATATGGAGAATGCAACCCAGCGGGGGTTGCCAGGGATATGGCAAGGCTGTCCAACGGATCTGCCCTAGTTGCTGGTTGAAAACTAGGTCAAAGAGGAAGTATAATTCAAGCCTGGCACTACATATGAGCGTCTAAAAGCATCTCTTCTGTGATGGGCTGCAATTGACCCAAGCACAGCACAAGCCACAGGGACTTTCTCCTGGGTCTGACCCACAGAAGTGAATGGGAAATGCATAAAGATTAAAGATTAATGAGGCCAGTGCAGGAAGGTGTTCCTGGAGGATCTTCGCCTGCAAAATATGTCCTCCCCCCACTTCCTTTTATTCTAAGAAGTGTAACACAAAACAATGTACCAGCTAAAGTGAGTCCCCTACCCCAAAGTGTAGTTTCAAAAGCACAGAGGCGGTCGGATATATGTGACAGATTTCTGGTTGCACCTACGGATGGGCTTGCTTTTCCTTACACTGGTGACCTAACCTCCCAAATCATTTGCAAAACCGTACAAAGCACAGTGCACACATCATATTTCCTGCACTGGTGGCCACTCCATGTGCGTCCCATAGGCTCAAACACTCCTGCCCATGCTCTCCCACTTGAATTCTCCTTCACTTCCCTTTCTAGCATCAGCTAATGGTGTAGCATTACATTTGCACTGCTAACCCTGTTTGCCTTCAGTCGGGGTGCTTTTCAACCAGGATATGCAAACCAGCTCCTCCTAGCCCTGGTTGCAAACTCTAGTTTTGAGCCAGACACAGTTAAGTCATAAACTATATATGATTAATGCTGAAAAGGCAAAGGGACATGGATTCAAGTGAGAAAGACAGAGAATGTGCATGCAGGCTCAACAGGCACTTCCAATCTCTTAACTATGTTTAAGCAATCAGAAGAATCTTCACACAGGCAATGTGACTGTAGGTGGCAACAGTTAATCAGAATGTCGAATGTCATCCTTTACCATTCAGAAATCAGATGGGAGTTCTGGGGATCATGCAATAATTCTCCTTCCTGCATTTAAAAATGTTTTGCTCACTTTCTCAATAAGAAAACCTGCTTTCTGGCTCAGTATAATAATCTCTAGCCATAGGAAGCTGCTTTATACAAGACAGACCATTGGTCCATATAGCTACATATTGTCTACACTCCAGGGTTTCCAGACAGGAGTTTCTTCTAGCCCCACCAGAAGGTGTCAGGGACTGAACCTGGCACATTCTCCATAAAAAGCAGATGCTGTACCTCTGAGCCATGGCCCTAACCATGGTAAACCATAGCTCTACCTACAGAGAAAGTATTTATATATATATATATTATTTTTTATAATGACAAAGAAAGGCATAGCATTATTTTATTAATGGCACTAATCATGATCATAGTGTTGTACTGAGGAAATACACATACACACACATACCCTATTCCAGCCTTTCCCAACCAGTGTGCCTCCAGATGTTGTTGGACCACAACTCTCATCAGCCTCAGCAAGCATTGCCAATGGTCAGGAAAGATGGGAATTGTGGTCCAACAACATCTGGAGGCACACTGGCTGGGAAAGGATGCCCTATTCTATATTTGCCTAAGAATGTCATCACACATCAGTTTGCTGCATCACGCCGACAGGTGTTGTTGTGAATTACAGCATGACAACAGAGTTCTGAGAGCTGCTACGTCAGCAGAGGAGGGAGACGGAGATGAAGGCAGACAGGCAGACATAAAGGGAGAAGGGTAGATTTGGCGACCTGTAAAGGGAGGGGGGTTGGTGAGTTAAGCGAGCAGGGTGCAGCCCCTTAGTATGTGTATATAAAAGAAGCTCTTGTTTTAAACCCAGGATGTGCTTAACAGAGCTTGGAAAAGTTACTTTTTTGAACTATGACTCCCATCAGCCCCAGCCAGCTTGGCCACTGGATTGGGCTGATGGGAGTTGTAGTTCAAAAAAAGTAACTTTTCCAAGCTCTGCTTATACTACAGACAGACAGGATTAACAGGCATTCCTTTATCACAGGGAACAGTGAAAAAAAGAAAAAGTGCAGGGAGGCAATACATATAACTGTATTAAACAGCATCACATGAGGCTCCTTGATGGATAGCACTACTGAAGAATTGCTTTTTCTGAAAGTTCTCCAGCTATCTTTTCCCTTTTAAACCCTTCCTGCAGCTAGGATATCAGGGAGATTGCTATTCTAGGATTTTGGGCCACATCCACACCTTACATTGAAAGCACCATGATACCACTTTGACAGTCATGGCTTCCCCCCAAAGAATCCTGGGATCTGTAGTTTATTAACAGTTCTGAGAATCATTAGGTGATCCCAATTCTGCTCACAGTGCTACAATTCCCAGAATTTCTTGAGAAGAGGAATTGATTGTTAAACCACTCTGCGGATGTGGTCTTGTTCCCTGATGTTCCCATTTTCTGCTTTAAGAGAGTTGTTGCTAGGAGGTCTTTTTTTAAAAGGCAATATCTGGTGTCCAAAGAGGTGAAGACTTGGGAGGCTTCTCCCATCTGATTTTGCTGAATGTATAGCTCAGCCCTGGTAATGCTTCATTGGGGCAGGACAGCGGAAGCATATGTGGAAAAGAGATAGGAAAGCTATAGGTCCATAGCTGGTGTGGGGAACCATAGAGCTGGTATGGGGAAAATGTGGCCCTGTAGCTGTTGCTGAACTACAGCTCCCATCATCCCTGGCCATTGGCTATGCTTGCTGGGGCTGATGGGAGTTGTAGTTCAGCAACATCTGGAGGACCAACTGTTCCCCACACAGGGTTTATAGCAAGGATGGGGGCCCTGGGTACCTCCAGATGTTGTTGGACTCCAACCCCCTTGCAACCCCCAAGTTGCTGGGTTGCAGCCAACATAAATAATCAACCTGCTAAGCAAATATACTCATTGCTTAGAGACTTATTAGAAACTGGAAGCTAAATAAATCCTCCTAAACAAACAGTGATCATAAAAACAAGCTTAGGAGAACAAGTTTTGTGCTCCGTAATTCCCATGTAAATCTGTTACAACGCAGAAGACTCAGCAGCTTCAGAGACTAAGAAACATCCCTTAATTTCTCTCTCACACACAGATGCTCAACATAAAATGTTCAACCAAGTGGCAAATCCGTGACAGGAATAATGTATTCAACGGTGTAGGAAGAATACAGGTAAAGTATGTGGTATTGGAGCATCCTGCACTAAGGGAGAACAGTTATGCTAATTTATCATCCTTGTGGCTCCTTTTCTAATGCAAGTATTTTGCATCAATGCAATATTAAAAAATGGTACCAACAGCAATTTTCTAATACAAGCATTTTGCATTGATGCTTTTTTTAAAAAAACATTGTGACTCGAGAAGAAGAGTAAAGATACAATGCTATACACATTTGCCTGGGAGTAATCCTGTAGACCTCAGTGTAGGATTCCTGTAGAATTCACAGCTTACTTCTGAGAGGACAGGTTATAAGATGGCACTGTGAGGGTTTATTATAAAAAAAACCTTTAAATCAGAAGGAGCACATATCTACAGGAATGTCTTAAAATAATTATACTATACTTATCATATCATTTATTATCCAACCTTCACCCAGAGGTCCCAGGGCAGGTTACAACAGTTTTGTATTAAAAGCAATTAATCACAAAATAGGGTGCGTCCTAAAAACATACCCCATTTCAGGTAGAGTTGCCAGGTTCAGGGCCTGAGACTGATCCTGTATCTTTAGGAGAAGAGAAAGTCAGCCAAGTGCAGGTGTTCTTGCAACACTGTAATGGGAAAAACCACTAGGTGGAATTCTCCCTTCCCCCTGCACAACTTTTAAAGATACAGAAGACCTCTTGGAGGCCGGGCCTGGCAACCTGAGGGCGTTGGGGAATTAGTTCTGAAGCATGAATGTCCCCGGAAACTAAGTCTGCTTCATGTGAAAACATTTTGTTTAGGACCATAGGAAGGTGTCCTTTACCAGGTCCATAGCTTGGAATATAGGAAGCTGTTGGTCTATCTAGCTCAGTATTGCCTACCCTGAGTGGCAGCAGCTCTCCAGGATTTCAGACAGGGGATCTCTCTCAGCCTTACCTGGAGACTTCGGGATTAAGCCTGGGCCTTTCTGTGTGAAAAGCGGATGCTCTACCACTGAGTGCTTTCAGATGAGTGTTTAATGTAGGACAGATGCTTTTTATTTATATATTTATTTATTTATTACATTTGTATACCGCCCCACTGCCGAAGCTCTCTGAGCGGTTTAATGCATGAAGGGTTGCGGTTTTGTTTCTCTGTTTCTTTTTGCAGCATCATTAAAATGTCCGCCCATATTTCCCCCCTCCTCCGTTTAATCTGGATTTAGTATTCCGGGAGAAAATCCAATAAATTAATTAATAAATTTAAAAACTTGTTGCCAATTACCTGTTTGCAATATCTCAGCAACAAAGATGACTTGGCCATGCTGTGGTAACCTCCAGTTTAGACTACTGCAGTGCACCCTGTGTGGAAGATGATTTGGAAACTTAAACTGGTCCAAAATGCAACAGTCAGATTACTGGTTGGGATTCCATTTAGAACTCGTATAACTCCTCTTTCAAAACATCTGCACTGGTTGCCAGTTGGTTTGCCAAGGTGCTCACATTTGTGTTTAAAGCCCTGAACGACTTAGGCCCAAGGGTGTAGTCATCTGGGCTCAAAGGGGGTCAAAGACCCATTACTTTTTTGGGAGCAGGGTCCCAGCCAGGTCCCTAAGAATGAGCCAATCAGCATGAAAAGGGAGCAGTGTTAGCCATTGATGAGTCCTTGTCCTTTCTCATTGACTGGAGTCAATCAGAGTGAAAGGAGGTGAGCCAGCCGCTGAGAAGACTCTTCTCAGTAGCAAACGTGCTACTTTCCCTTTCATGCTGATTGGCTCCTAGGGATGTCTGTTGTAGGGGACTGTGAATTTATGAGGTGACAGGGAAAGCAAGGGAGATGGGGGAAAGTGGAAAACGGCATGGCTGTGATGGGGTGCGGTGTGACTATCATGAAGGGACCCTGCACTTCTGAATTTGCCCTAAATATCTGAATGGGTCCCAAATATCTGAAGGATCATCTCCATCCCCACCAACCTTGCATACGATCTGCAAAGGACACTCTCTTGGTAGCTCCACCACCCTCAAAAGTGCAGTGAGTGGCAATCCGGTGGCTGCCTGTTGTGGAACTCCCTCTCCACAGAGATGCATGTAGCATCTTCAGTGCACAGCTTCTGCCGTAGTCTGAAGACCCACCTCTTTACCTTGGCCTCTGTCACTTAAGGTGTTTTGTTTTGTGAGACCCACCTCTTTCGCTTGGATATATAGGGTTCCCTTGAATTTGGAGTTATTTCACATGTTGTATAATTGTCAGGATTTTTAGAATTGTGCGTTCTTATAGTTGTAACTCACTCTGAGACCTTTTGGTGAATTGTGGGTAAGAAACAACGGGTTGCATCCGGTGTTAGTCATATGAAGAGTAGGCCCATTCAGATTAATAGACATGACTGGCTTAGATCCATTCATTTGAAGGGGGCTGCCTAGAGTAGAACTTAGTTAGACACAACCCCAAATGAATAAACCAAATTGCAAATTAAGCCCCCATCAGAAAGAACCATACGCACGCTGGATCTGGCTTGCATTTTTAAGCAAATATGGCCCTGAGCTACTCCTGTGTATTCTGTAGCTGTTCGACTTTCCTTGCTGAAAACTCACACTCGGAAGCCAGGTGCACAGCAAGCCAGAACTTGTGGCTTTCCCTCGCCTCGCTTCCCTCCACAGAGAAAGTTAAGCCGTTTGAGAATGGAGTCCTTAGTATGTATGCAATTAAGTAAAGTCTGTTTTAGCCCAGGATGTCTGCCCTGTGGGGGATGCTCTTTCAGTTTGTGCCACAGCCGGTAACAGACTGGGCTTCTTTTAATAAAATCCAACTTAGCCTTGAGCCTTCCTGTAAATGTGGCATTTACCTTTATAGTAAGCACCACGCTCCACGATGATAATAAAAGCACTGTGTACAAATTCAAGCATGGTCTCTACTGTTGCATAGCCACATGGCAGGATAACAGAAAGACCACACCGTCTTTTGTGCGGTGGAATCTGCCAAAGCTGATAAGCAATGGGGAAAGAAAGAAAGCCTTTTCTTGTAACGTATAAATCCATGTTTACAGTGTTAAAAAAGAAAGGGGCCGGAATCGAAGTGGATCTGGACAAATGCACAGATAAGGATTTGAATGCTTTGGGATAGGATATTTGAATGAGATTGATTTAACTTTTGAGTAAGCATGCATAGGATTGAGCTGGAAGTCCCCCTGTGAGTTCAGTGGGCTTTATTCCAGACCGGTATGTGTGCAAAGGATTTTCAAGGCCTTCCTTCAGAATCAAGTGGTCAAGTGTTTCCCTGGGGGAGGGCGTATCAGTACTTGTGCATCATGAAAAAAGAGGATACCTAATTTGCATAGTATTTGTATATGCTAATTTATATGCAAGAATGTATGTAATGCATGAGTATATAACAAGAGACCTGCAAAATCAAGCCAGTGGCCCATCTAGTGCAGCATCTTCTTCTCACAGTGACCAGCCAGATACCCCAAAGGGAAGCCCACAAACAGGACCTGAGTGCAAGAGCACTCTCCCCTCCTGCGGTTTCCAGCAGCAGTAGCATAGTGGCAAAATTAGAAGCGCAGGGTCCCTTCATGATAGTCACAGCCTCATCCCCTCCTATCCTTTCCCCCCCCCCTTGTTTTTTGCAGCCGGGATGAGAATGAGATCTTCTTCCCGCACAACAACAAATGCCCCAGAAGCCAATACACATGAAGTGGGAGAGTATTAGCTATTGAGAAGAGTCTTCTCAGTGGCTGACTCACCTTCTTTCACTCTGATTGGCTCCAATCAGCAGGAAAGGACAAGGAAGCATGTTAGAAGACTCTTCTTGGTGGCCAACCTACTCCCCTTTCAGGCTGATTGGCTCATAGGATGCTGGAGACATAGGAGCCCTGCTGGGACCCTGCTCCCAAAAAAACAAGGGGTCTAAGACCCCCTGCAACCCCAGAAGACTAGACCCCTATATTTGGAAGCATGTTGCCTCTGACTGTGGAGGCAGAGCATAGCCATCATGGCTAGTAGCCACTGATAGCCTTATCCTCCATGAATTTGCCTAATCGTCTTTTAAAGCCATGCAAGTTGGTGGCCATCACTGCCTCTTGTGGGAGGGAATTCCATAGTTTAACTATGTGGTGTGAAGTACCTTTTTTGTCTGTCCTGGATCTTCCATCATTCAGCTTCATTGGATGTGCACGAGTTCTAGTGTTACAAGAGAGGGAGGGAAATCTTTCTCTATCCACTTTCTCCATGCCATGCATAATTTCATACACTTCTGTCATGTTGCCTCTTACTCACCTTTGCTCTAAACCAGGGGTCCCCAACTTTTTTCCCTGTGGGCCACTTGAAAATTTCTGAGGCTCTTGATTTTCCTGCCCGTTGTAGCAATCGTAATGCACTGTGCTAGGTGCTGTATGATTTTTTATTGTATTTTTACAGACGTACCATGGGCCACCTGAATGAAGTTTGTGAACCACTGTTGGTCCACAGATCACAGTTTGGAAACCTCTGCTCTAAACTGCCTTTCCTCATAGGGGAGTTGCTTCATTAATACTGTGTAGAGCAGCCTTTCCCAACCAGTGTGCCTCCAGATGTTGTTGGACCAAAACTCCCATCAGCCTCAGCCAGCATTGCCAATGGTCAGGAAAGATGGGAGTTGTGGTCCAACAACATCTGGAGGCACATGGGTTGGGAAAGTCTGGTGTAGAGGTTAATTTAGAAAGAACAACTATGTTTTGAATAGAAGTAGAATACATCTCACCCTAGTTGGGGAGGCTATGAGCAGGTGACCTAGCTGCTGTCTAGGTGTTTATAACCGCTGATGAGCAACTTCAAGTCTTCGTCCCACCCCTGCTATCCCTGCTTATGGTTCTTTATCTTTAAACTGGACTTGAACTGGACTTCAAATAGAGCAGGGATGGGGGACTTGTGGCATTCCAGATGTTGTAGGACTTTAGCTCCCATCAGCCCCTGCTGTCATGGCACTTGGTCAGGGGTGATGGAGGATGGAGTCCAACAGCACTGGGAGGCCACAGTTTCCTCATCCTGAAACAGAGGACAGTCCTGTGACCGCTCTTCAAATAGAGGCCTGTAGTCAGGAATGCAGGACCCATGGCCATATACCTTGGCTTTACCACTGCAGGTACAGAGTCCTACATCTGGGGAATACATTTCCCCAAAAACTCACTGCGTGAAGAAAAACAAACACACCCTAACATGTTACGGTGAAGATGTCAGAGCTGTAGCCAGCTAAGGTCTACTCAGAGTAGACCCACTGAAATTAATGGTCCTATCTCTTAATTTTAATGGGCCTACTCCTGTAGGACTTAACTGGATGCAACCCTCAGTTTAGGATTCTCCCTGCCGTGCCTTTTTTTTAAAAAAAAAGGATGCAGGAAGTTCTTTTGTGAGGATATAGCCAATTATGCAATACACACAGAGAGAGACACACACACTATTGTGCAATAACCCAAGGAAAGCATTCGCCTGATTCTGCTCAACTCAGAAAAGTGGCCTGCACCTAGCAATGATCAGGATTTTTTTTAAAGTGGGGGGGATAAGAGAAGATGCTTTTAACATGGGCATGGGGAGCCCATGGCCCTCCAGATGTTGTTGGACTCCAGTTATTATTATTATTATTATTGTTGTTGTTGTTGTTGTTGTTGTTGTTATTATTATTATTATTATTATTATTCTATTTCTATGCCGCCTTTTGGCCAAAAGGCCCTCAAGGCAGCTCACAAAAAAAATAAAATAAACACAAATACAAAATACACATCAAAAAAGTATACAGAGCACAGGAATTTAAATAACAAAATATTAACATTGTTAAAAAAACCCCACAAGGTTCTTTACAGGCCTAAAGATAATCTGTCCCAAAATGTCGTACTGCCACTTCAAGAATTTTAGTCCTCAAACATTGAGCAGCTGTTGCAAAGGATTTGCTCCCCAACATCATCAGATTCTTCCCCGAAATCATCGTCCATAGACTTGAAGTAGAACTTGTAGTTGGACCAGTTGAGGAGCGCCTTGAAGTCGCCCAGCATCACCAGCTCGGCCGGGATGGGCAGGTTCACCAGGTACGGCGTCTTCTGGTCGTCCGGATGGTAGATGACCTTGGTCTCCACCACCGCCATGGCTGCCGCCAAATTTGCTATTGGGATGAGCATCCCCCAGGAACAAATCCACTTGCCGATGAGTGACCAGGCTTCTTGCCTACAATGCAGTTCCCATAATCCCAGCGCAATTGCCATGCTAGTAGTGGCTAATGGGAGTTGTAGTCCAATAACAACTTGGACTTGGGGAGGAGCAGTAGCTCAGTGGGAGAGCATCTACTTCGCATGCTTAATATCCCAGCATCTCCGGATAAGCCTGGGAACATCCCCAGTCTGAAATCATGGAGAGCTTCTGTCAGTCACTGTAGACAATACTGAGATAGATGACTGACGGTCTGACTCAGTATGGCAGCTTCCTCTGTTCCCCACCCCTGCTCTGTTTAAAGGGCTCTCAGGTCCAAGCCTGGTTTAAAGATAAAGAATCATAAGCAGGGAGAAGGATTCCACCAGCCCCATCCAACACTCGGAGGTGATGGCAGTTGTAGTCCAACAGCATCTAGAGGGCCACAGGTTTCCCACACCTGCTTTAGCACTTGACACATCTGCATGTATAAAGTGGCCCTAGGATTCTGCATCAAATGCAAAGATGTATCACCGAACACTAAAGTCAGGATCATTCAGACCATGGTATTCCCGATCTCTATGTACGGATGTGAAAGTTGGGCAGTGAAAAAAGTGGGTAAGAGAAAAATCAGCGCATTTGAAATGTGGTGGTGGAGGAGAGCTTTGCGCATACCATGGACAGTGAAAAAGACAAATAATTGGGTGATAGAACAAATTAAACCAGAACCGTCACTAGAAGCTAAAATGATGAAACTGAGGTCATCATACTTTGGACACATCATGAGAAGACATGATTCACTAGAAAAGACAATAATGGTGGGAAAACAGAAGGGAGTAGAAAAAGAGAAGGCCAAACAAGAGATGGATTGATTCCATAAAGGAAGCACAGACCTGAACTTACAAGATCGGAACAGGGTGGTTCATGACAGATGCTGTTGGAGGTCACTGATTCATAGGGTCGCCATAAGTCGTAGTCGACTTGGAGGCACATAACAACAACAACAAGGATTCTGCATAGCAGCTCTTAGTGCAACATTGTGTTATTTCAACAATGTACACACTGCTTAACACCACAGCTTCTAAGGAATGTACAATAAGGTTGCAAAAAGAGACAATAGTCATAAAATCTCACATCTACATGTTACAGAGGCCTGACTGGCCTTCAGTAGCATTTAACATTGCCAGTCCCATGCTGTGGCACACTTTTCCAGCTGAGATGCAAGCAGGCACCCTTGCTGTTGTATTAATATGCAAATCCTGAACAACTTGGGGCCAGGACACCTTCAGACTGCCTGAGCCCTTATATCCCAGCTTAGCTGAGATCCTCTGGACGAGCAATATTGCCCTGTGTGTTATTGAGGCCTGACCAGAAGTTGGGCATTTAATGTAACATAGAATATTAGAGTTGGAAGGGTCCTATAAGGCCAACGAGTCCAATCCCTGCTCAATGCAGGAATCCAACTTAAAGCATACCTGACAGGTCACTGTCCAACTGCCTCTTGAATGCCTCCAGTGGAGCCCACCATCTCCCTAGATCACTGGTGCCATTGTCATACTACTCAAGAATTTTTTTTGATGTTCGGTCAAAATCTGGCTTCCTGTAACTTGAACTCATTCCATGTCCTGCGCTATGTAACTGTTTACATTTCTTTATTAGCCAGTCATTTTAATGATCTTTCTTCCATTGCTTTTTTGATGTTTTATGCTCTCTTGTAATAGATTATTGTACACAGCCATGTTATAGGGTATGAAACAGCATTGTAGAAATAATTTTCTAACTTAAATAAATAAATAAATCAAACCGGTTAATAAACCATAAAATCAGAAAAGCTTTACTTAAAATGCGCTCTGAATCCATTATAGGCCCAGCACATAACATATAGACAAATAATGAGTCCTGGGTTCCTTTGGGAGGAAGCGAAGGATATCAATTTAAGAAATAAATAGATCATGATAGAAAGTATCACCCATTTCCTTTTTTAAAAAAGCAAATGTGTTTTAGGGAGCAAAGTTTTATGTGTTTTAAAAAATGTGTTTTAGGGAGCAAACCAAGATGGGAGAACTGGAGTGCTTGGTCTTAGAGAAGAGCATTGATATAGTGAGCATAACGGAGACCTGGTGGAATGGAGAAAACCAGTGGGATACGGTTATCCCTGGATATAAACTATATTGGAAGGACAGGAAGGACGTATTGGTGGCGGAGTCGCTCTATACGTGAAAGAAGGCATTGAAGTCAGCAAGCTCGAAACCCCAAAAGAGGCAGACTCCTCCACAGAATCGTTGTGGGTGGTGATACCGTGCCCCAGGAGGGACTTAATACTGGGAACAATCTATCGTCCCCCTGATCAAAATGCTCAGGGAGACCTGGAGATGAGATATGAAATTGAGGAAGCATCCAAACTAGGAAATGTGGTAGTAATGGGTGACTTCAACTACCCGGACATAGACTGGCTGCATATGCGTTCCAGTCATGACAAAGAAGCAAAGTTTCTAGATATTCTAAATGACTATTCCCTAGACCAGTTGGTCATGGAACCGACCAGAGGGACGGCAACCCTGGACTTAATCCTCAGTGGGGACCGGGACCTGGTGTGAGATGTAAGTGTTGTTGAACTGATTGGGAGCAGTGACCACAGTGCTATTAAATTAAACATACATGTAACTGGCCAATTGCCACGAAAATCCAACACGGTCACATTTGACTTCAAAAGAGGAAACTTCACAAAAATGAGGGGATTGGTAAAAAGAAAGCTGAAAAACAAAGTCCAGAGGGTCACATCACTCGAAAATGCTTGGAAGTTGTTTAAAATCACTATATTAGAAGCTCAACTGGAGTGCATACCGCAGACCAGAAAAGGTACCGCCAGGTCCAAGAAGATGCCAGCATGGTTAACGAGCAAAGTCAAGGAAGTTCTTAGAGGCAAAAAGTCTTCCTTCAGAAAATGGAAGTCTTGTCCAAATGAAGAAAATAAAAAAGAACACAAACTCTGGCAAAAGAAATGCAAGAAGACAATAAGGGATGCTAAAACAGAATTTGAGGAGCACATTGCTAAGAACATAAAAACCAACAACAAAAAATTCTATAAATACATTCAAAGCAGGAGACCATCTAGGGAGACAATTGGACCCTTGGATGATAAGGGAGTCAAAGGTGTACTAAAGAACGATAAGGAGATTGCAGAGAAGCTAAATGAATTCTTTGCATCTGTCTTCACAGTGGAAGATATAGGGCAGATCCCTGAACCTGAACTAACATTTGCAGGAAGGGATTCTGAGGAACTGAGACAAATAGTGGTAACGAGAGAGGAAGTTCTAAGCTTAATGGACAATATAAAAACTGACAAATCACCGGGCCCGGATGGCATCTGCCCGAGAGTTCTCAAAGAACTCAAAGGTGAAATTGCTGATCTGCTAACTAAAATATGTAACTTGTCCCTTGGGTCCTCCTCCGTGCCTGAGGACTGGAAAGTGGCAAATGTAACACCAATCTTCAAAAAGGGATCCAGAGGGGATCCCGGAAATTACAGGCCAGTTAGCTTAACTTCTGTCCCTGGAAAACTGGTAGAAAGTATAATTAAAGCTAGATTAACTAAGCACATAGAAGAACAAGCCTTGCTGAAGCAGAGCCAGCATGGCTTCTACAAGGGAAAGTCCTGTCTCAGTAACCTATTAGAATTCTTTGAGCATGTCAACAAGCATATAGATAGAGGTGATCCAGTGGACATAGTGTACTTAGACTTTCAAAAAGCGTTTGACAAGGTACCTCACCAAAGGCTTCTGAGGAAGCTTAGCAGTCATGGAATAAGAGGAGAGGTCCTCTTGTGGATAAGAAATTGGTTAAGAAGCAGAAAGCAGAGAGTAGGAATAAACGGACAGTTCTCCCAATGGAGGGCTGTAGAAAGTGGAGTCCCTCAAGGATCGGTATTGGGACCTGTACTTTTCAACTTGTTCATTAATGACCTAGAATTAGGAGTGAGCAGTGAAGTGGCCAAGTTTGCTGATGACACTAAATTGTTCAGGGTTGTTAAAACGAAAAGGGATTGCGAAGAGCTCCAAAAAGACCTCTCCAAACTGAGTGAATGGGCAGAAAAATGGCAAATGCAATTCAATATAAACAAGTGTAAAATTATGCATATTGGAGCAAAAAATCTTAATTTCACATATACGCTCATGGGGTCTGAACTGGCGGTGACCGACCAGGAGAGAGACCTCGGGGTTGTAGTGGACAGCACGATGAAAATGTCGACCCAGTGTGCGGCAGCTGTGAAAAAGGCAAATTCCATGCTAGCGATAATTAGGAAAGGTATTGAAAATAAAACAGCCGATATCATAATGCCATTGTATAAATCTATGGTGTGGCCGCATTTGGAATACTGTGTACAGTTCTGGTCGCCTCATCTCAAAAAGGATATTATAGAGTTGGAAAAGGTTCAGAAGAGGGCAACCAGAATGATCAAGGGGATGGAGCGACTCCCTTACGAGGAAAGGTTGCAGCATTTGGGGCTTTTTAGTTTAGAGAAAAGGCGGGTCAGAGGAGACATGATAGAAGTGTATAAAATTATGCATGGCATTGAGAAAGTGGATAGAGAAAAGTTCTTCTCCCTCTCTCATAATACTAGAACTCGTGGACATTCAAAGAAGCTGAATGTTGGAAGATTCAGGACAGACAAAAGGAAGTACTTCTTTACTCAGTGCATAGTTAAACTATGGAATTTGCTCCCACAAGATGCAGTAATGGCCACCAGCTTGGACGGCTTTAAAAGAAGATTAGACAAATTCATGGAGGACAGGGCTATCAATGGCTACTAGCCATGATGGCTGTGCTCTGCCACCCTAGTCAGAGGCAGCATGCTTCTGAAAACCAGTTGCCGGAAGCCTCAAGAGGGGAGAGTGTTCTTGCACTCGGGTCCTGCTTGCGGGCTTCCCCCAGGCACCTGGTTGGCCACTGTGAGAACAGGATGCTGGACTAGATGGGCCACTGGCCTGATCCAGCAGGCTCTTCTTATGTTCTTATGTTCTAAAGTGTCCCACAATTAGGGACAGGGGAGAAATTTGATTCAGTTCGCACTGAAAGGCAAATCTTTCAAATTCATATGTTCCAAAACAATATGTGAACTGAAACACAGCCATCTTTCAACATTTGCATTTATCTGAATTTTGCAATGCAGTTCTCCAACCAAAGAACATGAATTTTTTTTGCTCATAAAGATGGATATATTAGTGGAAAATAACATGCAAAAATACTTCATATCAGGAGAAGCTGCCGGAAAAAAAAGTGTACATTAGTCAAAATACAAAATTGGAAGAAATTTGCACTAAAATGCTAAGGAATTTTCAGGACAATTATTTTTTTTTAAAAAAATGCAAATGGCTGCAGAAATTTAAGATTGGACCAATGGGACATTGAGGAAACTGAAACTGATCCCTACCTATGACTGATGTCTGCTTTGTTCTTGTCCATTACGGTATCTTTTATTTCTTTACTAGTAGTCCAAGTCTTCATTTCTCTGATACTTTCCTCCTCCCCCTCCTCCTCCTCCCCCCCCCCGGCTTTTAACCACTTGCTAAAGCAGTGAACCAGATTAAACTGGTTTGCACTGCCTGTGACAGGATCCAAATATTAACTGTCAGAACAGAGGAGAGAGCTTTAACACTTAGGAATCAAAGCATGAAGGGAGGGGAACATGTTGGAGAAGATTCTGTTATGTGCTCTTCATTTAGATAGCCTGATAGCTTATCAGCTTACTTCAGAAAACACTGATATGTTAGGTGAGCAGAATTCAAGGGGGAAATATAGCCTGAGGGCGAGAGAAAAATCTCTCAGAGGTGATCAGGAGGAATGTGGGTGTATTTAAACCTTTGCCTTCTTTATAAGGAGCGGGAATAAGGTGGGTAGCTGTGCTTGGATGGTTGAATTCAAGAGGTGCTAATTGGGAGACCTCTGAATAATTGCTGTCCCTCTGGTCTGACCCGGTCTGGAGATAACAGAGCCAATCCTAATGAAGGGATGGGGGAGAAATTCAATCCAGTTCATTTTTGAAGGCGAATCTACCTAGTTTGCACTTGATAAAACACTACACGGACCGAAATAATGTCATACTTCAAAATTCGCACTTCACCGAAATTTTGCAGCAGTTTTCCAGCCTCGTAATGTGTACAAAAATTCATATGCAAGGGTACAGTATGCATCATATTCATGAAAGTAACATACAAGATGTATTGCTTTGCAGAAATGTGTACACTGGACAAAACTGCATGCAGAAATGTGTACATTAGGAGAATGTTGCACTAAAATGCTGGTGCGGCTGTTGTTTTTTTTAAAAAAGTCTCAAACTGACGTGGAATGTGGAGAAAGGAATTTTAGATTGGAAAGATGAGAAGCCAAAATTGACAGGTTTGCCAAGCCCTAGTCCTATGCATGCTTACTGAGGGGTGAGAAATAATAAATGCTTGTCCATACCGCTATTCTGTAATTTAACCCATAGCAGATCTCTTGAAACCAGATCAAAAGCGGACTTAAGATCAATAAAGGCAGCAAAAAGTTTGCCACCAGGAACTGAAGTAAATTTCTCAAGCTAAATGGGCTAATACACAACAATGGTCTAATGCTGAAAAACCGTGTTTTACATGTATTTTAATTTTTGTGGCTTTTTAAACTGATTTCAATCTTCTGATCTGTGGCCGTAATAAATGATTAATTCATACTGAGGAGCAACCCTCACTCAGTTGAGTAGTGGTTACTTATATATAAACATTGGGCTGAATTATTTCAGCAACCATTTGGTTACAGCAGAAGTTGTTACGTGCAAAGCAGTTTAGACTGGAACAGAGAGATCACTGGGCACATAATAGCGCGGATGCACCCCTATTCCCACAGACATCACTGTAAACATCTCAGACCAAGATCCAGACTGTATTTTACTATAATTACATATTTTGTATCCACTCTATACACACCCTAAGTCCTACTCAGAGTAGACCCATTGAGATTCATGACCATAAACTAGTCATGTTCATTCACTTCAATGGGTCTGCTCTGAGTAGGACTAGCACTGGATACAATCCCATCTGTTTGGAACCCCTTTACACTTTTTGCTGCCCATTTTCAGTGGCTGCCCAGTTCTGTGGTACATGATGTTGCATATATATACGCTTGTTAAACATTCCTAAAGTAATCTTGTTATTTCCTGGTGTTATCAAATAAATACTTTTATTGGTTTACCAAAAGCCTGATCCTTGGCTGGGAATACACAGACCAGAAGGGAGGGCAGGGTAATTACCAAGGCTGAAGGGAAACTGTATCAAATATATGGTGGCAGCGGTGAAGGGAGATATTGTAACAACGTCAAGTATCCAGAGCAACCCAGGATTGTATGCTTTATAGACAAAGATACAAGGGGGTTGTGGACAGCAAGGGCACCCAGACACAAAGTAACAAGCTATAGAGAGACTGAGGCAAAGTCTCTAGCAGTATTGTTTACAGGGAGTGACTGGTGGTGCTGCCTAGCAGTGGGATCTTGTGAGATCTGTGCTAGGGCGGAGTGAGAAAAAAATAAAAATGACGATCCTGACTGGTGGTGTCCTGAGGTGGTGCCTAGTGAAAGGCGGTAGCCACAAGCAGGTGGGAACCTGACAGGTGGAGCCAAAGGTGGGAACGTCACATATATATACATCTCATCATAATCCCTCTGTTTTCACAGCTGCTGTGTGTTTTAAGTTTGGAAGACAGCTGTCCCCAAATTGCCCGAGATCCCTGCCAGTTTTCTCAATTGCATTATGCAATCAATTAAACTTTTCTGACCTTTCTGTCTCCAGATAAAATTCAGCCGTTGATGCTTCAAGAAGCAAGTCATGTGTGCAAATTGGGCTTAATGGCAGCTGTAGATGTGTTGCCATATGCAAATGGAGTATGATTGGACATTAAAAACGTCCAGTAGCACGCGACTGATGGATATAGTCAAGAAAAACTTACAAGAAAATCTGTTCTCCAGACACTACCCTCTACAGCATATAACACAATTACAAGTCAGCAAAGGGAAAATGATTTCATCTCATGCTGAGCCTGTTTGCCACCATCGGTTACTATTTCTGGAGGATCTTCCCACTGAGTCCTGGTTAAGCAAATCTCCCTGACTTAGTAGGGATTCACCTTCCTGATGGGTTGGTGCCAGGTTTGAGGGGGGGCATGGTACAGTAGGGTAGCCACTTATACATCACCCAAAAAGAGGGGCCCTGTTTCACATAAAAATGTACATATGCTAATTTATATGTATATATGCAAATTTAGAAATAATTACTATGAGTTATCTCCAATCAAATCCTACTCAAAATAGACTCATTGAAATCAGTGCACCTTACTTAGTCATGACCACTGATTTCAAAGGCCCTACTCTGAGTAGGACTTAGATGGACATAACCCTATAACATCAGACATACCCACACCATACATTTAAAACACTCTTATGCCACTTGAACAGTTATGGCTTCCCCCTAGGAATCCTGGGAACTGTAGCTTGCTAAGAGTGCTGAGAATTTTCAGGGGACCCCTCACAGAACTATAATTCCCAGCACCCTTAGCAAGCTACAGTTCCCAGGATACTTTGGCAGAAGCCATGACTGTTAGAAGTGGAGAGGGCTTTAAATGTATGATGTGAATGTGACCTTGAATACAATATATTTCACCCTAGTGATGAAGATTGAGACCTGGATGCCTGCTCAGTCTGCATTCCAGGCGCTGCTCACTGTTTGTGGCCAACTTCAAGGACCCTGTTCCCTCTTCTGGTGCATCTTTGTCACACTTGGACTAGGCAGCCCTTCAAACAAAGCAGGCACACAGAACGTTGCTGACCTACCGCTCCCTTTGGCCCCAGCAAGCATGGCCAATAGCCAGGGGTGATGGGCACTGTAGTTCAACTACCTCTGGAGGGCTAAATGTTCCCCACACCTGAAATAGAGGGCTCTGTCCTTCAAATAGAGGACTGTCTGTAAAGTAGGACACACAGCCACACTACAGCACAGTGCTCTCTGGTTGGCACCGGTGGGCGGCAGCAGCTAGGTCTGACCTGCCATTTAAATTTCCCACAATGCCTCTAATGTGGCATTATTCCACCCTGTCTCATTATATGTTATATTGCCCCCTAATCTCTGTAATTTTCTCGTTTCCCATTGTTGATCTGTTAGCAGCCGGCCAAGCCTTGGTATCTCTTCTCATGCATTGGTTGGTTGTTCCTATGTAGAATATCTAATCCTGTTTAGCCCAGGAAAACCTCCCTCTGGCCGTGGTCAATGCCTGACTTTGCACCTCATCCATACCAATTCTTTTATCTCAGTCACATTCAGCCATCCGTTGCTCCTTCTTCCACATTAGTGTGGGAAGTCTGATTCAACCCAATGGCCATGTTCACTCTTAGGCAGTCTTCCAAGGGGTAGGCAGGGCCTGAGGCAAACAAGAACAGAGCAACCAGGATCAAATTTACCTTTGTACAGCAGGCTTTCCACACACACTCTAGCTAGCTTGCTAGCTATCCAGACAAGCAAGAGACATTATCAGAGTTCAAAGATACATCCCACCCAGGCAAAAATGCTCAAGGTGTGAAGCAGGACTAGGCGAGGAGTGCATTTTGTAAAGTACAAAAGAAGTAATACAAATACAATTAAAAATAAACATGGGTAGTTAATGCGATGGATGTGCCATCCCCTGTCTTCAGCCACTAATCCAGCAACATACTAAGGACCACAGCTTGGAAAAGTTACTTTTTTGAACTACAACTCCCATCAGCCTCAGCCAGCATGGCCACTGGATTGGGCTGATGGGAGTTGTAGTTCAAAAAAAGTAACTTTGCCAAGCTCTGCTAAGGACTGCCTGAATGAAGCTCGTGGACCACAGACCATGGTTTGGGAGCGGCTGTGCTAGAGGATGGAACCTCTGACCTGATCTCATTGCACTGAAGCGCTCGCACTGCAAGTGGCCAGTGGGTGGCGCCGCAGCCGCCAATTCTGCAGGGATTAAGTGACACAAGATGAAGTTCATCGGACTTGATTTTCATATATGAATCACAGTGCTGGAAGGTATTGACTTTGACCTCCAGACCTAAGGCAGAATCTGCCATCTTCTGAACTTGGTGTAGAGAGTGCCACCGTAATTAATGAGCAGCCTGAGGCCACACAAGTGTAGCATGATCCAGTTAGTTCATCCAGGCGTTCCCTGAAGGGTGGCTCAGTTGAGTTGAGTTATTAATCTGATTTGTTATTTCTAATTTGGTTTTATTAACTTAATTTTATGTTTAATGCCTTGATTTCTTTTCTTAAATGTTGGCAGTGCAGAAATGTTTGCAAATAAATAAATAAGAATATAATCATACAAATGTAATAATTGAAATAAAATAAAATCTGCTCCAAGTGTGCCTATTGATCAGGGATGATCCTCTTCCTCCTCAGTCTCCTGTGTTACAGTTTGCAAACTTACCAATGTACCAGTAAACTAATCAAGATAGTCAAAGTTTTATGATGCATGGAATACAACTTCAAATGCTTATTTTAGACACTGATGGTCTTATTTTAATTCTATTTTAAAATATTTATCAGCCGCCTTTATGAGTAAAGCTCTCATAAAAGTTCTGCCTCTTGCTGCACTGCACATCCCAGAGAAAGGGCGCAAACCAACTCATCTTTCCGCTAGGCTGGGGTGAGTTGGATGCTACAGACCCTGGGCTGTGCTGGTAGGCTGCAGCTGTGCTAAGCCCTCTGCCGCAGCTGAGCCATGCCGCCCCCAGGAGCCTGCCAGCACTACCAGGGGTCTGTCAGGGGCAGTCAGCCCAGTGGAAGCTCCTCCAAAAGGGCTTTCTGGGGACATGGTAGGGAAGAGCTTAAGCCAGTTCCTCCTTGCATTCAGAGCCCTGCCCTGGGTCCCTCTCCATCTGGAAACTCTGCCGGCCAAAAGGCCAGCGCAGTAAAATAATTTCAGTTATGGCCTATGGGGAGCACTTGTTCATGGGAGCCGGCACTTCCCGGCCAGCTCATACGTGCAGCTCCCAACAGAGCCAGCGGCTCCCAAGCGAGAGGAGGATCCCATAGAGCTTTCAACCACCCCCCTTCTGCCAGCTCCCTGGCATTTGGATTGCTCTGCCCCTCTTTGATCTTGTATGATCTTTTTTTGTGGTACCAATGGTGGCAACTACAAACTTTTATTTTTATTTTTTAATTCATTTTTATTAAAGTTTTTTTTTAATCATGTTATGACTAGAGATGGAAGGATTTGTCCATTTCAGTTGTCTCACTTTCTAATATTTCCATCCTTAAATTTAGTTCTCCACATTTCTGCATCAATCTGCAGATTTTTTTTAAAGTCATCATCTTCAGCATTTTAGTGCAAATATCTCCTAATAAACATATTTTTGTCTGAAGTTGTGACTAATGTAAACATTTTTGCAAGCAATTGCCCCTAACATACAATGCATTTTTGTATGTTATTTTAACTAATATATTCATTTTTATGCACACTTTCCCCAATATATACATTTTTGTCAATGTTATTTGGTTGGAGAACTGCACAGATAACTGCACATTTTAAAGGAAAACGACTGGCCACATGTGAGGAAGCCAAACCTTTATTAAGACTGAGCACATATCCTTTTTAGGCTCATATAATCGCTATCCTGCCTGGTATACTTAAAGTTAAGTTAAAACACCCCAAACCAATTCCTACCCCAAGTCTTCTGTCTCCTGAGAAATGGATTATGTTGAAAGCAGACACAGGCTATTTAAATTATGGGCATATTGCCAGATCTTCATGTTCAGCATCAGAAGTAAAGGTTCCAATGACTGACTGGAGCTATTAGAAAGCTGTCCCAGAAGCTGCAGCAAGCTCTGGAAGTTGCGCACAGGTTCATCCATCACAAAATAAGCCATCAGCAAACTTGGAGGGACAGAGGGAAAGGGCGCTTAAATGGAAAGGTAGGAACAGATAGATGCCTCACTCAGGAGTAAACACACTGAACACTGAGTACTGGCAGAGCTGCTGATGGCCTTTTCATTATTACTTCCGTATATGACTTTCACTTATATAGTGCTCAGGGTGTCAAACAACTATTTGAGCTGCCTGAGCATCCCCTCCAGACCACATATCCTGATGTGTGAAGCCTGCACATGCACGTGCACATGCACTTCCACATGCAATGATACACATCATGCTATCTGTGATTTGCCCCATGCCATCTAACAAATCCGTGTCAGCAGAAGGATCTGAGGCCTCATCTACACATAAGAATGTGCCTTTTACCAAGCACTTAGAAGGGCCGTGGCTCAGTGGTGAAGCATGTGCTTTGCATGCAGAAAGTCCCAAATTCAGGCCCGGGCATCTCCAGGTAGGACTTGAAATGTCCTCTGCCTGAAACCCTGGAGAGCTGCTGCCAGTCAGTGTAGACAATACTGAGCTAGATGGAACAACAGTCTGACTCAATGTGGGACAACTTCCTATATTCCTACATTACAAAGGTTTGCAGAAGTACAAAAAGGCACAATAGGAAAAACACCTTACAGGGAAGACTCCCAAAATAGCCAAATGAGGACTAAGCATGCTCAGTGGCCACAGACCCTGGGAGTCAGCTTCCTCTATTCCTGGTGTTTTTTTCCCCCTTGTGTCAGCTCTGACAAAACTGTCTCTCCATGGTGTCTCAGGCAGAAGAGGTCTTTCCCACCTCTTGCTAGCTACCTGACTGCTTGAACTGGAGATGAGATGAGTCGTAACTGAGTCCTTTTGCATGCACAACGTATGCTCTATCACAAAATATTTTTGAGACCCAGCCTTTAAGGAACAAAGGTGCCCATCAAGCCCAGAATTGTCTACTGCATGGGAAATCGCCATGTTCTGCTTAGATGCACAGAGTTTTTATAAATCCCATCTTGCTCCTTAATCTTGATAAGAAGTAAATTTTTCCCCTGGTTCTGCTAAAAATACACACAGTTCTTGCATATAATACACATTATTATATGTATTATTCTATGTATAAAATTGTACACATATTAAGTGCCTATGCACTCCAGATTTCCTAAAGTAACCAGCACAATAACAGATACAGTGCCTTGCAAAAGTAATCAGACCCTGAACAATGGCTCAAGAACAGAAAGATGAGTGTCCTACAGTGGCCCAGTCAAAGTCCTGATCTCAATCCCATTGAGAATCTGTGGCTTTCTTTGAAAATTGTGGTCCACAAGTGACATCCAACCAACCTGAATGACCTGGAGCGAATCTACCAAGAAGAATGGGCCCAAATCCCTCCGACACTGTGTGCAAAACTGGTACATACCTACCCCAAAAGACTTAAAGCTGTTATTGCAGGGAAGGGTGGCTCTATCAAATTTTAATGTGTGAGGGCATAATACGTATGCAAGCAACACGTTTCAGTTTTTTATGTTGCTTACAAACATTTCTCAATATAAAGCCAATGTCGCCTTACAATAATTGATTTTGAGTTTCAGTGTTTCAAAATAAAATATACAGAACGAAATTACAATGTATCATTTGTAATTCAGTAATATGAGAAAATTGGTCAGGGGTCTGATTACTTTTGCAAGGCACTGTATATGCAGCAACGCACATAACTATAATGTATACTATAACCTATTATACTATAATATGCAGTTTTGCACATAATTTTGCATATAACAACAAATATAAGAACGACCCTGCACAAGTGGCTCAGACTTAAGCCAGCACTTGATACAAGAGGCAATCCAATGCAAGAAAAGCTGAATTAGGTTGCAACCACCATATTCTATGTATAAATTCATTTAAAGCAAATCCCACCCCCCATTCCTTATCACTCTGATTCTCTCTGGGAGCAAGAGTATAGCTAGTTTACAGCCGTAATTCTTGAGGGGAGGGTGTTTAGTTTTTTGCTGGATTTTGCAAGGTTTAGGAGCTAAAACCTTGACTAAGTGTAACAGCAGAAGATGTTGTGATGCTTAGTTATTTGCTAGCCATTTATCTCCACTTGCTTGATCCATTAGGTGGCCAGGAGAAGAGAGAGTGGGAAAGAATTCACTGTTCAGTGAAATCCAGTTTAGTGATTGAATGAACTTGAGAGACTGCTCCTTTAGCCAACTTTGAATGGACTGAGACAGGATTATTTGTTGCCTCTTCCACACCATCATTTCATGCCATGGCTCAATGACCGAGCATCTGCCTGGCATGCAGAAGGTGCCAGGTTCAATCCCCTGCATCTCCAGGTAGGGCTGGGAATGCCCCCCATCTGAAACCCTGGAAAGCCCCTGCCAGTCAGTGTGGACAATATTGAGGGAGATGGATCAATGGTCTGGCTAAGTGTGGCAGTTCCTAATTACATGGGCTCTATCAAGGAAAAGCAAGGATACCTAGGGGTATAAGAGAGCAGTGTTTTCCATTTACGCCCTGTATTTGTTGCATGAAGCACCGTACCCATTCCACTGTAGTTTGTCTTCTGCAAAAAAGATATGATTGGTTTCACTGTCCGCTGTGGCAAAATTCTGCAATTAATTATGCAAATGGCATAATTACGTCGCCATTATTCCACTTTGTTCATTTCAGTGCAAAGGAAACACAATGCAAATGGAGAAAAAAAACGTAATCAGTTACGCATCAAACTGAAAGCAGTAACAACAGTGAATATTGATTATATTTGTGGGGTTGATTTCCGCTTGTTTCCTTTTTCACTGGAATTCTCCAACATCCCTGAAGGTAACCACTTCCTACTCCGCTTCCTGACGGTCTCTCATTTGCATAGTCCAATCTCGCGATCACCTAGCCTCATCAGGGCTAGCAGCATCCAATAAAACTCCTTGCTCCCCCCCCCATTCTTGTTAGAAGCAGCCTTCCCCACCTACTGCAATGTGTTTGAAATTGAAAAAGCGAAAACTTCTGCCTGCGTGGAAGAACGAGATGGGAAAGGGTGGAGGGAAGACCAAGTAGTGAGAGATGCAAAAGGAAAGGCTGACTAGGATGCACTCAGGCTGCAGAGACTGGAGCAGTGCGTGTAGCAGTGCTTGGCTGAAGAGCCAGCTCGCCCTTGATTGTTGCTAAGCAATGAAGAAGGAGAGGCACAGCAAGGAAGCGAAAGAGCCTTTGAGGTCATACAGAGTGATGGCAAAATGAAATATAGATGCTCTCCCTGCATGGTCTGGCTTGCAATGAATGCTAAGATGCTACGGATCTCCAGCCTCTCTCCCAGACTACTGGCAGCCCATGCATCAGCTGTCAAAAAGTGGCCCGGCATCTACATCACAAGGATAACCCACAGGCGGAGAATACAGTCTGCTTCCTGGCATGCTGGTTAACCATATGTAGGGGCCTGAACGCTTTGCATCTGCCTCTGACCGAGAAGGTAAGGGTGAGATTTTCTTATTCTCTCTCTGTGCTGACAGGCTGGGGGAAAACTGACACTTTTTAACAGCTCTGTCACTTTGTCCCAATGCGGCTAAGGGCTAAGAAGCTTCTTGCGCTCGCTAATATGTCTACAGAACTGTACTTGTACATATCTGTGAATACGGCATAGGTAAAGACACACACTCTTTTTATATTGCCTTTAATATTCTTTACATTAAGTACATCAGACATTATGTACATAAGTACATTAAGTACATAAGAACTGCCACTTGGATGGGATTGTTGTCGGCGATCGGTCAGTATCAAAATTAGCGTGAATATTGACATGGACTAACTAAACAGGTTGAATGTTCACAGTCACGGAAGCATGCTCAAATACACCAAGACGTGTGTGCGTGCGTGTGCACATGTACACAAGTGTGTGCATCCACACATACTTGTATACCTTCATGTCTGTGTTCTTTCACATGCATAAGTCTCTATATTTGGTATTCTCATAGTAGACAAGCATGCACCTTTTGTTGGATCTAAACCTCCCCTTCTTAAAGTCACAGGTTGATTAAACAACAGTTGTGGTTTATTTAGTATCAGGAAGATCCTCTGGACTGTTATGAATAGATAGCATCTGTGGTTCTCATTTATTCAGTACAACTTCTGCTATGCATGTTGGTGGTGCTCAAATACAAACCTGGTTTTTCTGATTTAGTTTAGACACGACAGATTTTAGAAGTATTACCTTCCCACACACACATACACATGTAACCATAAATACTCTGTGGCGCTTATCTTTTTATCGCTTGGAATTATATACCATAAGCTGGGTCGTGTACAGCCTTCCCGATCATTTCACAGACATTAAACTTTTATTCTTTACCTGTGTTTTTAACATTTGCTAATGGCTCATCTGCAGAGGGACTGACATTCGCTGGTGAATGGCAGGTGGTTGCATACATTGCAGTGAACCACTGATCTTTTCCTGTCTAGCACCACATCTCTGGATGAGCTTGGGGTGTTCTTGCTTTTTACAAAAAGGCCATGTATGGAATATCCAAACCCTCTCTACAAAAGATGATTGACGTATGATTTAGAACACACAGACGTGGCACAATGATTAGAGATTCTGGATTCAAATCCCTGATTTGGCCCATGAACTTCCTGGATGGCCATGGGGTGGCATAACCTTTCTCATAGGGCATGTTACTATATTGTAGTTGCTATCGTCTTTCACTGTTATCTTGTATTCTGTGCCATCACTTTAATAGTACAGTTATAGGATTGTGGAGTTGGGATGGATGATGTCTCTGGGTCCCCTTCAAGCCTGTAATCCTGTGTCTGGAAGTTGGGATCTGCAGTAGAAGAAACCCACTGTAATGAGCAAGGCAGTTTCTTTGTTGGTTAATGGGTCTGTCAAGTGCCCCCATTAAGGATTTGGCCAAAAAGGATGTGTTATCATCGGAACAGGGGGAACTCCCTCCCTTCGCACTCACCTGGCTGGACAGGAGGTAGGTTTTGGGGTAGTCTCTTTCCAGCTTCCAGCTTCACTTCAGAGAGGCTTGCCTCACTCTATGTGCTGAACCGCAAGCTATGGCTTTGAGGAGTCCCCTAGAAACCTAATGAGGAAGCAAGATTTGTGAGAGTGTTAATGCTGAGAACCCCTTCACCTTACAGTCAGGTTGTAGATATGTGTAAATAAACCATATGTCATAAGGACACCACAATGTCCAATGAAACCCAAGTCATGATCATGGCAAGGAGTACCAATTATCAGGCTGATTCTCCAACTATGGCTTTTTCCTGGACAGAGAAAGCCTTGCCAATGTGAACCATGCTTTGGTAATCTCCAAGTGGAATTACTGTAATGTGCCTATACGTTCCCATGCTCAATTCTTCAAGGTTCTTATATTAATTTACAAGGCCTTGACCAACTTGGGTCCAGGATATCTTAAGGACTGCCTGACCCCTTCTATCCCAGCTCTATCTCTGAGATCTTTTGGGGGAGTCTCTGTTGGTGATCCCCCGTGCTCAGATGCATGGTTTGTAACAACTAGAAGCCATGCATTCATTGTAGTGGGCCCATGCGTGTGGAACTCCCTCCAAACTGATATTAGGTAGGCACCCTCTTTGCTGAACTTCCAGCAGGCACTTTAAGGTAGTGCTTGGTTTTCTGATTATTTTATTGTCTTGTTGTTTCATGTTATGTATAGCTCATTTTTTTTGTACACAGCTAAGAAATGTGAATGATTAAGTGGTATATAAATGTCTTAAATAATAAAGAATGGTAATAGTTCAAGGTATAAACACTGGTGTATAAATCCCTGAATGACTTGGGCCCCAAAGACCAGGAGGAGTACTTTTATCTCTCCCAACTTGCCCATGCTTTAAGATCAGCGGGAGAGGGGCCCTTCCTCTGCTTTCACTGCCAAAGGAAGTCAGGGGTGTCCGAAGAAGATTGAAAAGGAATTGGAAATTGCTGCAGTTCACCTGTTCATCAGTAGTCAGGAACTGAAATCAGGGTAGACACGCGGTTGTGCTGACTTCGTTGTATCTCCAGCTCTGTTTTCTGAAGCCAGAGACATACGCCGTGAGTCACTGCCCCTTGTTACTGAAAACCCTGTGGAAATGTGACTTCAGAGTGTTTCTTTGAGAAATCAGCTTCACACAGAAATCAAAACTGGTTGGTAGATCAACTCATTGCCACTCCATGGTGTGTCCAATAAAAACACTTTGCTATAGGTTGGGCAGAGCCAGTGATTGGCCCAATGCTTTGCTGGCTAAGATCAGCAGTAGGGAAGGGAGATGTGTCCAGCCATGGGCAAACGTGTTTTAAATGCATTTTGCACCAAAGCCAGAGAAAACTGTCTGGCTGCTTTTGAAGCAGCTAGTGCATCCTCAGCCCCAGTCAAGCAAATGTGATCGCTATTCATTCACATCACGCATGGTTGGCTTAAGTCTGCAAACAATAGGTAATTGATGACTTTTTTGCATTGTTTTAATGTTTCCTTCACATGGAAATGAATGTAAGCTGTGTATGTTACATAACTCACATTAAATAACGGGCAGTGAGATGAATAATGTGGCATTTGGCAGACACCAAACTCCAGCAGAACAGCAACACTGCTGATTGTGATGAATGCAGGTTAGAACGGAAAAGCTGCTGCATTCTTACCAATTTTGGGGTGAAGCAATAAATGGGGTGAAGCACGAAAGGGCCCCCTCCATGGTGGCATCCCACCTCTGGAATGCCTTTCCCATGGAGATATGCCTAGTGATGTGGCAGCCCATCAGGTATTTGCAGAGCTTGGAAAAGTTACTTTTTTGAACTACAACTCCCATCAGCCCAATCCAGTGGCCATGCTGGCTGGGGCTGATGGGAGTTGTAGTTCAAAAAAGTAACTTTTCCAAGCTCTGAAGACTGCTGTCATTTCCCCCACTCGCTTCTCCAGGAGAAACATATCCAGTCCTTTCAACCTTTTCTCACAAGTTGTTGAGCTACAAATTCTAGCAGCATCATTATTAATTTTTTTAGAGACATCTTTCCATAGCACAAAATTTGTCTCACCAAAATGATCCTTGGGAAGTGGAGGATTTATCTGAACGCTGCACCATTGTGGTCCTGTATGCACACACCCTACAAGATAACCTGGTTATCCATTTTGAACGGCCAAGTTCTTGAAACAGAAAATGCACGTAGGCTGCTCGTGCCAGGAAGAACCATAGCCCATTGTATGCTACATGCTTGAATTTACCTCCCTCTCATCTCTCATTTATTACTACAGGGGAGAAAGAAATCCCTTCACCTATCAGCTATAACAGGTCTTGCTGCAGGCAGATGATAATTCTGTTCTGCCACCTCATTGACAGCCAACAGAGCTTGACAGACAGAAGGACCAAGGGAAAGCGACTTTTTAAAAAAAAAATCTTAGAACCGAAAAGAGCCTTCAGTGCTGGCTGGAACTTCTTCATATCTTCCTTGAATTACACAGAACCAGAATGCACCACATCTCTTTGGGATTATGCGATTCAGGAGGTAATAATACAAGATGGAACAAACAAACAATAAGCTATGCACTACCTAATTTTTAGTTCTAGTTCTTTATGTTGTT
This sequence comes from Rhineura floridana, assembly GCF_030035675.1. Lineage (NCBI taxonomy): Eukaryota > Metazoa > Chordata > Lepidosauria > Squamata > Rhineuridae > Rhineura > Rhineura floridana. Next base: position 14,539,121 of record NC_084493.1, on the reverse strand, counting down.
GTTACCATTTGCGTGGATATCGTCTGATTCAAAGGGACTAGGGCAAGTGATGGATACAGAAGGGATGTCAGAATGGATCACTGGATCTCCCAAGGTGGAACATACATGGAGGTTTGGAGAATGGGAGGGCAGGGTCATGAGGGTTTAGATCAAGTTGGGGGGAGAGTGTAGCTTGCAGAATTAGTGGTGGACAGGTTTCCCCCAACTCAAATTGTGTTGGGTCCAATTAAGATGAGCTATTCCCTCCTCCAACATAAAAATGAAATAAAAAATTGATAAAAGAGCAATCCAACTCTGGGGGAAGCTGGCGGAAGGGGTGCCGGTGGAAGAGGAGATGGCAGGAAGGTCCGCAGCATCCAATTGCTATTTGGGAGCCTCCAGGCTGGACACAGGGACTGTAAAGTAAAAGCCAGCTCTCACGAATACCCCTACCAGGGAGCAAGCTCTCTCCATAGATTTCACTGCAATTATTGTCTTAGACCTGGTATAACTTTGGCTTGGAGTGGGACCTGCAGGTGTGCTCTGAACGGGAGTTGGATGTGGCCTAAGTCCCCTCCCAACTCGTCCTCCAATACAACCCCAACATTCTCCTTTTTCAGGCCTTATGCCCTGGGCTTCCCCAGAGGACCCCCAGCTGAGCCAGCAGGGTCCCAGCTCAGCAGAGCCCCGGCTGAGCCAATACTCTGCCAGTGCAATTGGAGGTCCACCATATCCACCTCCCCTCTGCCTGGCAGACTTGGATTGCACCCTAAATCAGGATTCCAGATCCTGCCATACTCCCAATTATGGGAACAACAACAACAACAACAACAGCAACAGCAACAACAACAACAACAACAACAATAACTGCTGCTGCTGCTACTACTTTATTAATAATAGGATTATTATTACTGTTTTACCAATTTATAAACCACTTCACCGCCTGAGACCATCAAAGCAGTGTACAACAGGATAAAAGTAAGCTGAAATACAAATAATATAAATTCTAAAAACAATGAACAATTAAAACCCTTTATACAAGCTCTAAAAACAATAAAAGCATTCCTACATGTGTACAATTACTACTTCATAAATTACTAGGTCACACCTCAGGGAAAGCCTTCTTAAAAACATCTTCAGTAGGCGACTAAACTTTATGGCGCTGGGTGCCTGTATAGTTTTGGCTGGTAATTTATTCCAGAGAGCTTGATGAGGTCCAGTCTCTATTCCCACCAACACCCAACACCCCCTTCCACCATGTTTTATCAAATTTTCCCCAACCCACCCACCTGCCCTCCCATTTGTAGTTGCTGGTGCTCCACGGACAGTTGGAAAAGAGGAGGGAGCTCTTAATTCCTCCTTTCCCCAAGGAATGCCTGAAGAGCCTGAAAACTTACACTGCCTGCTACCCCTTTTCCTAAATGAAAACCTCACCTTGGAGTAGAGATGGGTGAGAAATTTGATTCAGTTCACATTTAAAGCTGAATCTATCAAATCCGCACATTCCAAAGCAACATGAGGACTGAAATGCAGCCATCCTTCAAAATTCGCACTTATCTGAATTTTGCGATGCCGTTCTCCAACCAAGCAATGTTTACAATAATGCATATATTAGGGGAAAGTGTGCATGAAATGACTATATGAGCGAAAATAATACACACAAATTCATTACATTGAGAGAAATTGCTTGCAGAAAGGTGTACGTTAGTCAAAACTGCCTACAAAAATGTGATTAGTACGAGAAATTCTCATTACAATGCTGGAGAATTTTCATGAGGATTTTTTTTAAAAAAAAATCGCTTGCTGCAGAAATGTGAAGAAATGAATTTAAGATGAGAAACAGAGAGAACCGAAATCGACAGATCCTTCCATCCCTATCTTAGAAAAAAGGGTCTGTGTAGCAGGTAGATGAAGAGGGTTCTCTTGAAGACAGGCGAGGCTTGCTAGATTTCTCCTCCTCCCCAGGCAGAATTAAGTAAAGCAGGGGTGGGGAAACCTTTTTCAGACTGAGGGCCACATTCCTTTCCGAGTAACCTTCCAGGGGTCCCATGCCAATGGTGGGTGGGGCCAAAGACCAAAAGAAGGCGGAGTGATGGATGTTACTTTTACCTTTCTTGTACAGTAGCCTACACTCACAACTGGTTTTGGCCCAGTCTATCTGAAGGAGCGCCTCCAGCATCATTAGCTATGCCGTCTAACAAGATCGGCCTCAAAAGACCTTCTCTCTGTCCCACCAGTCAAAACAGCTAGACTGGTGAGGACAAGAGAAAGGGCTTTTTCAATTGTGGCCCCCACCCTATGGAACTCCCTTCCAAATGATCCCCACCAGGCCCCCTCTACAATGAGCTTCCGCCGGGCCGTGAAGACCTGGCTCTTCAGGCAGGCCTTTGGGGTGGGCTAGATTTTATCATTATCGCTTTTAGATTTTAATGGTATTGTATTGATGTGTCATTTTGTGTTATTTTGTTCATTTTGTACGTCGCCCAGAGTGGCTGGATGGCCAGCCAGATGGGCGACTAAGAAATCCAATACATTAAATTAATTAATTAAATTAATAAATTAAATTAATAAATTAAATTAACTCCTCTCCGTCCATATCCAGGAGTATCATCAAAGTCCCATTCCATACAGGCAGAAGCACTGCAGGAGGATGAAAAGCAGGGCTGGTGTGGGATGTGGCCTGGTGTGATAGGGGGTGTGACTAGTGAAGAGTATGGCCTATCTCAAAGCCCCCCCCCGGCCGCAGGTTCCCCACTCCCATCATGGGAGATCCCTGGTGGCAAAGACACTCCCAGTATCACCACGCTGGCAGTCCTTTACAATCAAATATTCATTGTTATGGTCAATGACCAGCATAAAATAGAGACATAAAACTCTCATAAGAGGAGATGATCCTAATATCCAGAAGAATAAAGTGCAATAAAATGGGGTAGGAATATACAAGATAAAATTGTTAAAACATGATATTATAAGATTTTTTCCCCTCTCTTGGAATTTTATAATCTTATATCTTAACAGCCTACAGCCATAGTACCCTGAACACGCCCGATCTTGTCTGATTTTGGAAGCTAAGCAGGGTCAGGCCTGCCTAGTACTTGGATGGGAAACCGCCTGGGAATACCGGGTGCCGTAGGCTTAGAGGAAGGCAATAGTAAACCACCTCTGAATACCTCTTACAGTTAAAGCCCTATGAATACATCCAAAAAAAGATTCATAGGGTTGCCATAAGTCGTAATCGACTTGATGGGATATAACAACAAATGTCTTAACAATTGGTACTTTACATACATTAGCCCAGGAAGCCTCTTCTATCTTTAAAGAAGGTAGGCCCACAACTACAATTACTATAATAAGGCAACTGCCTCAGCCAGCAGATGCTGGAGTGCAGAGCCGCCCCTAGACACCAGGAAGTGGGGCAGTTGCCCCGGGCCTCGAGCTTTGGGGTACCCAGTGCTTGGTGATCTGCATATAAAAACAGCAGCCGCGTCCTCCTCACGGCCACAGTAGTGAGCTGAGGGGAGTGTAGAAACGAGCTGGGAGGAAGAGGTGCAGCGGCGGTCTTCTGACGGCTGCAGTAGCGAGCCGGGAAGAAGAAAACCTCGCAGCAAGAAACGCTAAGCGAGTCTACAACAACGGCTGCAAAAAAGGGAGCTGCAGCCTCAAGCTCCTAGCAGCCAAAATACAAAGCCTCCGCCGCTGCCTGGAGGAAAGGATATATAGAGAGAGAAAGAATGTGGGGGGCCCCCAACTATGCTTTTGCCCCGGGCCCTGCACATGCTAAGGGAGGGCCTGCTGGAGTGTGTGGTGTCTCGAGGGTGTGTGTCTCGAGGGTACAGCTAGCCTTATGCCCTCGACTGAGAATGTTGCCCCCCCCTTTGTCACAGGCAGCAAAATATCTTAGGCCGGCCCTAGAGGGAGCCCTCTTCTACAACCGACCACATTGCCTAAGGTAAGTTATTTTCCCTTGAGGGTGGGGGATGGAACAACAGTTTGTGGAGGAGACTGGGAGGGTGAGCAGAATCAAGATCCTGCTCACAACAGGCTGTGCCACCTGCTTGCAAGAATTTGAGCGCAGAGCTCACCCAGTCAAATGCCCCCATTTCAAAATCTCACCTCATCTCTGTGGCCATATCAGCACCTTCCATTTGTAATATATCGCTTTAGACTGTCATGGCTTTCCCCAAAGAATCCTGGAAATGGTAGTTTGCAAAGAGTGCTGAGAGTTGTTAGGAGATCCCTGGTCCCCTCACACAGCTGGAATCCCCAGAGCGGTTTAACTATCAATCCCTCTTCCCAGGGAGCTCTGGGAATTGGAGCTCTGTGAGTGGAAGAACAAATCTCAGCAGCCTTAACAAGCAACAGTTCCCAAGATGCTTTGGGGGAAGCCATGACTGTCAGTAAAGCAGTATAACAGTGCTTTAAGTGTATAGTGTGGATATGGCATAAGACAGAAGTAAAATGAAAGGCAGTGAGGAAGGATTCTCTCATGCAAGGCTTACTCCCAACTTCACACCCTGCCTTGCAGAAGGCAAGAGACCATCTCTTGTGCCTTAAAAGAGAACTACCACTTTCTGAGCACACACATCACCTTTTCTACAACAGCCCGGGGCATGTGGCAGGACATCTGTTCTGGAAGCACTAGAAAACAGAACAGAGGCACCCTGGGCAGCTGCCAACGCTTTCAAGATCTTCTCCCTCCTCTTCCTTGACAAGGCTGTCAATAACCGGCCAGATGGCATCCGATAGGCAAGCAGGCTCACTTTGTTAACAACCCCAAATGTGTGAAGAATGATTCCAAAGTCATTTTGCGCCAGGCGCTGCCTCCTTCGACTGTATTTGTTTAAAACCATTTTGAATGCAAATGCAGCTCGCTCTTCCAAAATGGGGAGAGAATAGGTTTTTATTAGAGAGGGTGAGCTGCGAACAATGAGTGGCTCACTGGAGCGTCGGGGGAGCCATTGTGGAACCACCAAACGGGCACATTTCTCATCCGCTCCTCTAACTGTGTTATTCGGCTGAAAGGTGGGGAAATTAACGCTGGGTTGCAGGGCAATAGATTTTTTAAAAAACATATAATAATGTTATTGCAAATATAAAAGAAAGAGAAAAGAAAAACAACACTGTCACCTCACAATAAGAACAATCCAGCAGTCCTAATTCAAACATCTTTGTTAATTTTATTAATATATTAATATAAGCAGTGCATATGTCCAAACAGATATCCAAATGGAGGGATGTAGGTCAGCGGACGATATCACCTGCTGATGCCACACAATGCAATTTCGAGCCTTAAGTAATGCAAGTAGAAGTTTAAAAAACAATCTGTGCCAATGCACCTAATATGCAATTTTGCCCTATGAGGGTTAGGAACTTAAGAGGCTGCCTTACACTGAGGCAGAGCATTGGTCCATCTAGCTCAGTATTGTCCACGCTGACTAGCAGCAGCTCTCCAGCTTTCAGACAGGGAGTCTCTTCCAGCCTTACCTGGTAGAGTTGTCAGGTCAGAAATAATAATAATAATAATAATAAATTTTATTTGTTAGTCGCCTATCTGTCCGACTATTCGGACACTCTAGGCAACTTACAACAACGGTTAAAATACAATATACAATATACAATACAAAAACAATTTACAATATACAATATATCTGATATAAAACATCAATTAATACAACAGAAAGCTAATCCACCCCAAAATTATAGGCCTGCCTGAAGAGCCAGGTCTTTAAAGCTCGGCGGAAGCCCGTCAGGGAGGAAGCATGTCGGAGGTCATAAGGGAGAGAATTCCAGAGGGTGGGGGCCACCACCAAGAACGCCCTCTCCCTGGTCCGCACCAGTCTGGCTGCTTTGACTGGTGGGACCGAGAGGAGGTCCTGTGTGGCTGATCTAGTGAGGCGGTCTAATTGATGATACTGGAGGCGGTCCTTCAGATAAACTGGGCCGAAACCATTTAGGGTTTTAAAGGTCAGCACCAACACCTTGAATTGAGCCCGGTAAACAACTGGTAACCAGTGTAGATCTACTAACACTGGAGTAATGTGATCTCGGCGACGGCTATGCTTAATCAAGCGTGCTGCCGCATTCTGTACCAGCTTCAGTTTCCGGACTGTTTTCAAGGGTAACCCCACATAGAGCACATTACAGTAGTCCAAGCGAGAAGCATCCCAAACCCTGAGATTTTGGGGGGTGGCCCCTAGTGATGTTATAGGGGCGTGCCTGAGTGATGTTACAGGGCAGGCGCAAGTGATGTCACAGGGACAGGCCCAAATGATGTCATTAAGCATGATACATTAAGCATCAACCACAGTTGCTTGGGACATACATCTCAAACAAAAACATTTCTCTGATTAGAAATTAAGATAGAAATCTTAGCTAAAAGATGGAGCCTGGGTAGGGAACATTTAATCCAGTCTATTTGCTCCTGGGAAAAAGGGTTTAAGTGCCCTCAGGCCAGGCCAGTCACCAGAAGGCCATTGTAGGAAGAAAGGAGCCTAGTGTTGTGGAGATATTAGATGGGAGCACTCAGGAGTAAAGATGGATGCCCCCGAAGGCTGCAATTCTAAACACACTTACTAAGGGACTAAGCCCCATAGACCTCAATAGGACTTACTTCTCAGTAGATATGGTTTGGATTGTGTTGTTGGTAAAGCTTGACCAGGGATCCTCTGCAAAGATATCCATATCCAAGTAGGGTTGGCAACCCCCTGGCTGAAATGCCCTGCCCCTACATTTTAACATGGCTGCTCCAAATTTCTTTACAGATTTGACCCTTCACTTCAGAAAGCAGTCTGAGAAATGAGTAAGAGTAAGAAGATCCTCTACTATTTTCTGTCTCCCCTGTGGGCTGCTATAAACTCACTTTGACAGCCAACCCAATTCCAGTGAATAATAATTGACAGAGAGAAAACAGACATGGTTTGGTCTGCCTTCATAGGCAGCAGCTTGGGAACAACAGTATGAGAAATATTTTTTACCACTATTGGGCAAGAAACAAACCGTCATGCAAACAACAAGGTGCATAATTAGTGGGTTCAAGGGGGTTCAGCGGAGAGCATGGAACCACTGTTGTTGCTTCTGTGGATGAACGGAAGTGAGAATAAAGGTAAATGAAAAGCAAATAGAAAAACAAAACCAAAAGACAGTGATGATTTCCTAAATGTAATACCATACTAACCACAACAAGCTTCCTATGTGTAAGGCAGAAAATTCAGCATTCCACAACCAGTCAGGATTCTTAACCAAAAACCAAAACTAAAGAAATCATGGCAGCCAGTTAACCAAGGTCACAGAAATCCCCATGCAGCCCAACCTGATCCAGGGGCTGTGGTTAGTGCAGAATGCTGTGGCATGATTGCTGACACGAGTGAGACCCTATCAGCACATAATACCTCTGCTCTGAAATCTGCACTGTTTGCTGATTTGCTACCAGGCCAAGTTCAAGGTGTGCTTTCCATGTTACAGGTGCCACAGAATACTTGTTCTGCTCTTGTAAGAAATCAGTCCTTTAGCATGGCAGCACCTACACTTTGGAACTCCCTGCCTATTGACATTAGCAGGTGCCTTCATTGTACTCTTTTTAGCACCTGCTGAAATAGCACAGTGGGGAGGAGAGCCTGGCTGGGAGTCCAGCGTCTATGAGTTCAAATCCCCGCTCATGTCTCCTGGGTGTCAAGGGCCAGCTAAAGATCACCCCCACAGGGAGTGGCTCAGGGGTTACATGCCCTGCCACCTGTGCAGCCGTGGGCAAGCTGCATAGTCCTAAGGAGCCCAGTTGCCCCCCAGCTGGAAGTTACAGACAAGGAAAGGGCTGGTTTGTGCAGCTGTGGCAAGCTGAGCAGGCCCTAGCCAGCTGGGGAGGACTAGCCTCAGAGGGAGGCAATGGTAAACCCCCTCTGAATACAGCTTACCATGAACACCCTATTCATAGGGTCGCCATAAGTCGGGATCAACTTGAAGGCATTCTATTTCCATTTTTCCAAAACATTTTTGTTTAGGCAAGCCTACCCAGGCATGTAAAACCTATTCTGTTTTTATCTATTTTTAACTCATTGTTGGTTTTATTATTTTGAATATTTTAAATACCTGTCTTTAACTGTTTTCGCCAATAATTTTATTGTTTTAATTCTTTCAGTAAACTGCTTTGAGATTTTTTACAATAAAGTGGTATATAAATGTTGTAATTAAAATACATAAATAAATTTTAGAGTCACTGTGGCCCTTGGGTCTCTTTCCATTTTTAGGAACAAAGGAATCTGCCTTATACCTACTCAGGCCATTTGGTGCCATCTAGCTGAGTACTGATGACATGGACTAGCATTGGGTCTCCCGGATTCCAGGCAATAGTCTTTTCCAGAAATTTAATTTTGGACCTTTACATGCAAAGCATATGCCTTACCACTGAGCTACAACCCTTCCCATTTTAAAAAATATATTTTAGAATTTTCAGTTGACTATATGAATGTACATCATACCTAGTGCAGATCCACACCATTCATTTGAAGCACATTTAACACATATTTGAAGCACATGAATCCCACCACAGAATCATGGGAACTGTTGTTTGTTAAGGATGGTGGGAACTATAACTTTGAGGGGGAAACTACACTTCCCAGGATTCTTTAGGGGAAATCATAGGCTTTCAATGCAAGTTGGATGTGCTTTAAACATATTGTGTGGATCTACTTAATAAACTTTGCCTGCATATAAATCGTTTTAATTAATTTTTTTAAATGGAAATGAGCTAAAACGTTTACTGGGTGACCATGGGCTAGTCACCATCTCTCAACCTAATCTGCCCTGCAGGATGAAAACAACAGAGGGGAACCATGAGCACCCAAAGGAAGAAGAGCACATTGAAACTGTAGAGGAAGTAATACTGTACAGCCATACTGTGAAATCAGATACTTATCTGGTCATAGTATGAAGAAATATTTATATAAGCATGACTGTCAAAGATGTTTATTATTTACATAACCTGTACAGATATTTATAGTGCAATCCTACATTTGTTTACTCAGAAGCAAGTCCCAATGTATTCAGTGGGGCTTATTCAAACAGGGAAGCATGCAGAGAACTGCAACCTCAAGTGATAAGGAACTTCATTCATCCAACCCAAAATTCAGAATCATGGCACTTTAACCTGTTTTACAACTGTTTATACTTGTTATGGTTTTTGGATTTTAAAGGGATTCATTTCTTATTGAGAGCTGCCTTGGTTTCCAGTCTGCAACCCTACATTGTTGGAAAGACTCCATATATACACACACTGCCCCTAAAATCTCAGACTTTGGGATGGTTCTGACCCTACCATCTCAAGCAGGGGTGGGGAACCTGTGGCCCTCAAGAACAGAGGTCACCAACTTTTTGGGGCCAGTTGGTATATTTGGAATTTTGAGGAAGTGCAGGGAACACCAGTTATAAAATGGCTGCCGTGGGGTCATGGACTATCACAAAAAGTCTGCCACATCTAAAAGATGTGTGCCCCCCCCACTTAATTGCCTCATTAAAGGGGAGAAGGTACCTACATCAGGCAACTCCATGCTTGTTCATAAAGAGAAGCTCTTAGCACCTCTCCTCTGTTCAGAACTGATGGGAAGGTGAGTGTCCAATACTGGCATCCCATAAAATGTGGGCCAGTTTATGGAGCCTGTTCTGTGTAGGAGAGACTGAGCCATTGCTATCAGGAACTGAACAGGAAGGCTAGAGCATCTGCTTTGCATAGAGGAGGTCCCAGGTTCAATCCTGGGCATCTCCAGTCAGGGCTGAGAGAGACCCCTGTATGAGACCCTGGAGAGCTGCTGCCAGTCAGTGTAGACAATACTGAGCTAGATGGACCAGTGACTCAGTATAAGGAGGTTCCTATGTAATCCACGTGGCCACCCACTGATGGCATCCTGCATCTCCAGAGGATGGCACAGATTAGAGATTCTATTCGACCATCCACAGACCACAGTCGTCATTTCCTCTCCCTGGTCATGTTTCTCTCTTACCCCACTGTGTGGGAATTCCTGTGACAGAGACTGCTGCGCATCCTTCCTGAGTCCACCTCCACAAGTCTCCACAAACACGTGGAAATTGTCTGGCATCTGCATGCTTTCAGGGGCTTCTCCCAAGGTGCTTGAGGAACACCGCTGAACATTTCCAGCATGCATCCCTACCATCACAGCATGGTTCTTAAGCTTTCAGAGAGACACCAGGAAGAACAAAGAGATCCGGGGGTGGGGGGAATGGAAATAGCAAGTATTTATTATGCCTCTTAACTGGCATTTCTGAAGCAGCAGGGGTAGAGCTAGTGAAAGTCAATTTGTGGCTTGTGTGTCGAGACAATCCAGTTGTCATGAATCACCTAGGAGAACCTGTGCCAACTCTAACACCAGCTAAGGCTGCCGTCAGGTCTAGATTGATGAGCTTAAGCAAGCAGCCACTTCAGAGCTGACAAAAGAGGCTTCTTTGTGAATTGGAACGGCTGCCAAGCTTGCCTGGATGAGTGGTAATCAACTGTTATAAAATGCAGAAACGCTTTATCCCGGACAATTTCAGGAATATAAGAACCCGCCTTTTACCCAGTCAAGCCATTATTCTATCTAGCTTAGAGCTGTCTAATGGAGAAATGCATTGGCTCTGTGTGGAAGTCAAGTAACAGGGGGAATTGAGGTGATTAGGGGGTCTTCCTCTTCCCAATATCCCTCCCCGAGTTGGATCAGGGGCTCGGCAAACCTTCATGTCACTCTGTTTCCATATTCTTCTGTACCCTATACCTCTATATTTTTGCATATTTCTGTGTTTTGCGTTAAGTCCTACAACAGGCAGAAAAATCAGGAAGTGGTCTGAGAAGACCATTGGCAATTTTCAAGTGGTCCATGGTGGAAAAAGTTTGGGAATGACTGTGTGACATCCCCACCCACCAATCCCTGCCTTCCTGCAGCATATGAGGGGGGTGTGTCTGCCTCTATACACTGTATAATATACCCCCTTTACACATGTGCAGAGGCATTTCAACACTTCCCAGCCTTATGTGGGCACTCCACAGTATCCCACCCTTAACTCTGGGTGACTCTGGATACCCTTAACCCACGGTGGTAATATTTATTGCTAGGTTGTACATGTAGCAAACCTTTCCTTCAAGGGATACCAATATGGAATTCATGCTGCCCCCAGTTTCAGAATGAAACACCTGTTTAGTTTTCGGCCAGAGACACTGCAGATTGTTTTCAATTCAGTGCCATTTGTTTATTCAGTACCCCTCTGACTAATATTTATTTATGGTATATAGTAACCAAGGATAGGCTTCAGGAGAACAATAAAAAGCAAAATGATACTTTGTTACCTTCATAGGAGTATTTTTAAACCTTACAGATAGAAATAAGCTCTGATACAATATATCACTGCACTCCACTATCTAACCAAGGGTGCAATCCAATTGACCTTTCCGCTGCGCTGGGGGGAGTTGGATGCCACAGATCCACAGCTACGCCAGCAGGCACCCGGCGCTGCTGGACTCTGCTGGCCTCCTCTGGCCAGCAGCTTGCCAGTGCCACCAGGGATCCCCTGGGGATGGACAGCCCGGCAGACGGAAGGCCGGCAGAAGCCAGCAGAAGTCCCAAAAATGGGGTGTTCTAGGGGCATGGCAGGGATGGAGCCCTGGGGGGAGACTTATGTGAGATCCTCCTCATGTTCAGTGCCCTCCTCCAGGTCCTGCTCCACCCAGAAACTCTGCTGGCCAAAAGACCAGCACAGTAACATAATTTCCATTATGGCCTACGGGGAGCATTTACTCCCCAGGAGGCCTGTTCATGGGAACCAGCGCTTCCCATCCGGCTCATGCACACCACTCCGGATGGAGCCGGTATTTAGCCAGGCTGGCAGCTCCCAAATGGAAGAAGGATTCCACGGAGATTTCCGCCAGCTCCTCTGCCACCAGCCCCCCTTCCACCAGCTCCCTGGCATTTAGATTGGTCTGCCCAACTCTTCCTTTCCCAGACCAACCACTACCCTCTAACACAATTCCTAATCTAACTATCTTTCCAAACCGCAAGATAAAACCAACTGACCACTTAGCTGACAAAACCCTCACTCATTCCCCCCTGCCAACCAGAGGATCCAACACCCAATCAGAAACATTCATGCCAAACACTCACTCCCTAACATTCCATTTTGCCCCTCCTCTCTGCTTACCAAAAAAGGTCATATGGTAGCTAATAAACATTAACAGAACCAGGATTACATATTTATATAGTCTTGTGATGTCACAGACTGCTATACCATTTGCATGCAAAGCATGTACAGCACCACTGAAATATGGCCCTTTGAATGAAGAACAGAAGAAGAGAAACCTGATGGTTTATAACAGTGCTTCCTAAAGTTTTTGGTATGGCAACCCAGAAGTCCAAATATATTTGGTATGGTGATCCATCGATTTATTATCACATGAATGTTGGCCCTTAGGTCTTTGGCAGCTATTGGTTTAATGCATTTTAACTGCCTATTTGGCTATCTTAGAACCGTTACTTAAGGCATCCAAGCACAAATTTACATAGCACCCGTTAATGTGGAATTTGTTGAAATATTCATAGTACTAACAAAGTTATTCTCAGTTTTCTTTATAGGCATATATGAACACCCATCATCTGATTGCATGATACTGCTTCAGAAGCTATAAAAATTTATTCTAAAACCATACCGTTACACAAGCAGTGTTAGTGAACTATGAATATTGTTAATAGTTTTATTCTCAACAAAGTCCATTTTAGCAAGTATCAGTAGGATGACCGAGAGTGCATTTTGCCAATAAGTAGGTCAATGTGGGGTTTGGTGGTTGTCAGACACAGTCTCAGATCATTATCAATGCACAGCCTGCTTCTGTATTTCATCTTCATAGCAGTCATTACTGAAATATCTGTCTCACAAAGATATGTGCTACCAAATACAGCAGCACAGATAATCGGCAAGCTCAGGATATTCAGGGGCAAGATAAAGCCAAAATTCGCCTAACCTGACTTCCAAAAATTTATTTTGTCATCATCTGAATCTGAATCACTGCGACAAAGGCTGAGAAAGGCCAGCAGTCAGGAGGAGTTTTGCGTTTCAAAGATTGATTCATTATTAGCAGCCTGTAAGGGTAAAGATATTATTTCTTATTTTGACTAAGCAAACTTCAAATCACCCTTGGCTTAACTATTAACTAAACCTGGTGACAGATCTGGTGACAGCTCACCACATGGTGCTCATACAGGGAGCTCATGCACGGGCCTATGCACCAGAGGCAAGCTGTAATAGTCACTCAAAACAACTCTTTGTATGACCACCTTGTGGCAAACCTTCATTGGGTCAATAAGTGGTTCCCAAGTGTTAAAACATAAGACTCAAGCCTTTCCAGTGTTCAGCTAAAAGGATCAACATAGCATTATAATATGCCAAAAAAACACAAAGTTGTAAGAGATATCCATCAAACCAGTTCAGGATTAAAAGCATATAAAACCCATAACCAACTTGCACAGGCTTCACAACTAATTTGTGGGTCACAAATGGCCCTGCTTGTACTAATGGTAATTATCCTTATTGCATATTTCATTCTGGTCCATACTGTCGTTGTACCTGAAAAAAAAAATCCCAATAATCTTTCATTCATTCTATATTCTAATTCCAATTCAAGTCTCTGAATGTCATCACTTATGTCACCAAAATGGCACCATCCAGGAACAAGAGGAGGGCATCAGCAGACGCGGGTAATCCTGAGGCTTGCAGGAGTTAATATTAATATCACAAATATTAAGAAACAAAAAACTGAAAACCGTGTTGGGAGGGGGAATGTTATGGAGTAGCTGGGAAAGGAGGCTGAATGAAGAGGCACATAGATATAAAACTGTAGAGAGAATTCTCTCATTATCTCAATAAGTCATTTCCTTGTTCACGCTGAGAAGTTAGTTTTAAATACCCTCAAGGACAGAAATGAAAGTTGCCCATAGAAATCAATGGAGAAATCCAAGATTTAATGTATTTTTATTTATATATTTCATATATTTATATACTGCTTAATACTAAGACAGTCTCTGTGGTTTTCAAAATAACCAATACAATGTGTGTGTGTATATATATATATAAAACAATGAAACTGGAAAACTACAGTACAAACCTACATCGCAATGCAATAGAACACTATGAGACTTCCCTGTCCCCTCCCCACAACCCTCCCCAAACATAGCAGCACATTTTGAAAAGAACTTAAGAGTCAGGGATCACTTCCCTCTTCAGCCTCCCTCTAGTCACGGCACATCAGAGCTTGGTGAAGTTACTTTTTTTGAACTACAACTCCCATCAGCCCAATCCAGTGGCCATGCTGGCTGGGGCTGATGGGAGTTGTAGTTCAAAAAAGTAACTTTTCCAAGCTCTGATCCTGACATACCATAGTAGGGATTGAGCAGAGCTGTGTCCAGCCAACCTTCTTTTAAAAAGCACCAAATGGAGGCAGAAAACAAAAATGGAGGATACCCCTCTCCTCCCCCCTCCCTCAAAAAACAACCCCAGCCCAATGAAGACTGAGCATTCTTGATGGGCATAGAATGCTGGCTGGAGACAGGAATGGAAACCTGAAGAGAAGGTGGAATGGAATAGAGTGGTTGGAAGCCTGAGCAGAACATTTCATTGCAAGGCTTTTTTTATTTTTCTTTCTTTCTTCTAATGCTCAGAGTCAGCCATGTAGAACCGTGTCAGATGGCTTTTGTTTCATCCTCACTTTTTTCTTTTTCTTTCCTACATTTAATGAGAATTAAAGTGTTTTTAGACAAATATTCCAGTCAGAAGAGAAAAAGTTTCAAGTTCTCAGATCCTTATCCTTGTCTTGATTTAATAAAATATTATATCTTGAGCGAGTGAAGAAGTAAAAGAGTAAAAAGTAATGGAACAGGTCTAAGAATTAAATAGGACAAAATAAGTTATAAGGAGGGATATTATCTCTCTTTTTTCATTGCAATGGTCGATTAAGAGAGCCCACCTCTTGATGGATTGATCGTTTTGTTAATTGTTCAATGCTCTTCTCTGATAGGTTATTATAGTCTTTGGAGAAACCTCAAGTTTTCTTTAGCTATTCCAGTGGTTCTCAAACTTTTTTGGTTTGCGGCGCACTGTAAAACATATACACATTTTCTGGTGCACGTCGTGTACAAAATTAAGGATATATTAATATATTTTAAACTATGAATAAAAATAACTTAAACTATAGAAAACTATTACTTACCCTATACAAATGGATTTCTTCTCATTTTTAAAATATACTTTCATAATATTTGAGGCACACCTAGCCACCTCTTAGGGTGCACCAGCGTGCCTGGGCGCACCGTTTGAGAATCACTGGGCTATTCGGTCATAGTTGGTTTCTTCTACTTATAATGTCTAAAGGTGGGTGCCAATGCTTATGTTGTCAGCACCTAGGAATGGGGAAGAAATTTGATTCAGGTCCCATTTCAAGCCAAATCTATCAAACTTGCACATTCCAAAACAACATGGGAACTAAAACACAAACATCCTTTGAAATTTGCACTTATCTGAATTTTGTGATGCAGTTCTCCAACCAACCAATGTTTACAAAAATGCATATATTAGAGGAAATGTGCATAAAAATGAATATGCTGATGAAAATATCATACAAAAATGCATTATCTTAGGAGACATTGCTTAGCACAATGTGTTCATTTGTCAAAACTGCATACAAATATGTGTTTATTAAGGGGGAAATGTAGCACACTGTGAAAGAATATTCATTTCTAAAACTCACAAGATCTGCAGAAGTACAAAAAAATTGGTAACAAAAAAGGCACTAAGGAGGTGGAACCTCCAAAACTTCCCAGTGAGGAGTAAGCATGCTAAGTGGCCACAGAATGCTGACCCACTGTTGGGGGTCAGGAAACAGGGGGTTGGGGGAAGGAGAATGGCATGCCGCACCCTGGAGGACCACATGGCTGATTGACCAGAAGGCTAAACAGGAGCACTCTGCACAGTGTTTCAGGCCCCACTTGTGAAAATAACAACAAACAGCTTGTTTTTTTTAAAAAAGAAAAAAGATCAGCTGCCTGATGAATTAGGGGCACGTTTTTAATCTAACGGCTATTGCAATGTAAGCAATTAATCAACTAAATGTCACAACTCTAATGCCTATGATAAAATTTAGCCCATTCTGTCTTGAAAGGTAAGGCTAGGACTGATTCAACAGCAAGGGACATCACATGTCCTTTGCAATGATGTAATGTCTATCAATAGACATTAATCAACTGATGCAACTACTGAGCTGGCAATAACTAAGTTGCGCGATTTTGGGTACATCAAACCACTTCTTTATCTATTGCAAGGGAGGGTGTCGGGTGCTTGTGGGTTTAAGAATCTCCGTGGAGAAAGATGCTGTTTTAATTAAATCAAATGCAGGCAGAAATAATAAGCATTGTGGTCTATTTCTATTCTCCAATAACCGTGTGCAAATTAACCAATTTTGCAGGACTGGCCTTGCAACTTCACCAGACATAAATGTGCGCCAAGGGATGGCCGAATGTGATAATATCCATTTTTCTCATTTTCCAAATCTTGAGTTAAGTTCTCCACGTTTCCATACCAGTGTGTGAATTTTTTAAGGTCTTCATGTTAATTCATCTACATTTTGGTGCAAATTTCTCCCAATATTCACATTTTTGTTTGCAATTTTGCCTAATAAACACATTTGTTCAACTCAATTTCCTCTAATAGAATTTATTTCTCTGTGTTATTTTCATGAATATGTGCATTGTATGCATACGTTACCCTCTTACATGCATTTTGGTACACATGACTTGCAAAATCCAGGAAAGTGTGGGTTCTGAAAGATGGCTGTGTTTCAGTTTGTGTATTATTTCAGAAAGTGCTCCTTAGACAGGTTCACTTTTAAGTGCAAAGTGAATCAAATTTCTCCCCCATCCCTACTTGCACCAGCATAGAGCATTTGGGAATCTATGCACAGATTAATGTAGCCCTGTGCCGTGTGTCTTTTTATATAAACTGTTTTCCCTTGCTGGGACTTAACCAATTCCAGTGCTGCCTCATATGATTTGCTGCTGAATCCTATCCTGTGATGTGATGAGAGTAGAGCAGTTACCTGGGCCAGCCAGCCAGCCAGCCAGAGTGGTTTCATTACTGCCTCTCAAATTTCTGGAATGTTATGCCAGTGAAGGGGTAAAAGTAAACTCTAAGACAGTGGAGGCTGGTCCATTTGACCAAATGGGGCACTGCCCCACCAGCTTCAGTCTACCCTCTGCCAGCCAGCCCCCACCCGCCTCCTTACATCTAGTCCAGGGTACCAGTGCCTGTCAGCTCCTTCCTCTTTAGTATCAGTGTTGCCTTCATAGAACTCAACAGGGAGGAGGATGGGGGGTAAAACTAAATTTAGTAGGCTCTGCCTGTCATTGGCTCTGGCTCCGCTTACTGGTGGGCTCCTTGTCTCCTGCCCTACCAATTCCAATGGGCACTAGCCACCACTGCTAAGCCAGCACAGGTGTCCAAATAAGCTGTGCTGCTCCCTGCCATGCCATCAACTCCACTCAGATTCACATACAGACACACAAGGCAGTCAGGTCCTGGAGAGCCATTGTGGTGTAGCAGTTAGCATGTTGCAGTAGAATATCAGAGACCCAGGTCCAAATCCCCAACCATACAGGAAATTCACAGGGTAACCTTTGGCCAATCACTATCTCTGTCTCACTCCACTGTCAGTGGCAATAAGCTTCTGAATACCAGTTGCTGGGAAACCGCAGGAGAGGAGAGCACTGTTGCCCTCAGGTCCTGCTTATGGGCTTCCCAATGGGGCATCTGGTTGACCTCTGTGAGAACAGGATGCTGGAGTAGATGGACCACTGGCCTGATCCAGCAGGATTCTCCTTATGTCTAACCCTCATCACAGGAAGTTGTGAAGATAAAATGGGAGGGAGGGGAAGCATTTGTGTTCCCTTAAGTTCCTTGGAGGAAATTGTAGGGCAGCCTTTCCCAACCAGTGTGCCTCCAGATGTTGTTGGACCACAATTCCCATCTTTCCTGACCAATGGCAATGCTGGCTGAGGCTGATGGAAGTTGCGGTCCAACAGCATCTGGAGGCACACTGGTTGGGAAAGGCTGTAGTAGGGTATAAACGAAATAAACATAAAATAAAGGGTTTCACTGGTAATCACTTCCTGTACCACTTGCTCGGCTTGATACAAGAGCGTTTAGTAGTGCATAACCTGGTCGCAGTATAAGGAGATGTAGGCATGAATAGATGGTTTTATTTTCCTAAGTCACTACAAGCACAGTCGAACAGATCAGTTACAATGCAGGCCTAAATAATAGCTGGCTGTTCCAAACATGATTGCCGAAAGGAAAAGAGTCTGTGTGGAAGAGGGGGAAGCACCATGTTGCTAAATCAAGCTGTGAATAGGAATTGCATTACCCATGCAAAATTGAAGAGCTGCCACTTGGCTCTCCAACCTTTGATCTCTAACAACACAGGAAGTGGAAACGAAGATCAGGTTTACTCCATCAGTCTTAACTACACATCAAAGTGATGACAGCAGCGTCACTTTCAAGATACATTGCAATTGCCCATAGGTTCTCACTGAGGATGGGAGATTTTTTTGCAGGAGGCATGCATCAAAATTTGTCACAGCACAAACAACAGGGCACAGGAATCTGCTTTATGCCAAGTCAGAATGTTGGCCCAGCCAGATCAGCATCATCCGTGAGGACTGGAAGTGGTTCTCTGGAGTTTCAGGCAGGCATCTTTCTTGGCCACGTTTGGGGGTGCCAGGGACTGAACTGGGGACTCTCTGTATGCAAAACATGTGCTCTGCCACTGAGCTATGGCCCTTCACCAAAAAGAAAACTGTTCCCTACCCCTGCCACACAATATGACGGGGAGTGCAACATTATTTTAATATTGAGGGCCACATTCCCTTGGGACCCCCCCATACTAATTGTTGGAGGGGTTGAAGATAGCAAGAGAGGGCCGAGCAAAGAGTGGATATGGGGTCCTTCCTTCCTTCCTTCCTTCCTTCCTTCCTTTCTTTCATTTCTCTCTGTTCTCAAGTAGCCTCGGTGGCACGGAATACGTTCTACCAGCTTCGGCTGGTAGCCCAACTACGACCCTATCTGGATAGGGAGAACCTTGCCACAGTTATCCATGCTCTGGTAACCTCTAGATTGGACTACTGTAATGCACTCTACGTAGGGTTACCTCTGAAGACGGTTCGGAAACTTCAGCTGGTGCAGAATGCTGCGGCCAGAGTTCTTACTGGGACAAAAAAAATTGATCATATAATACCTGTCCTGGCCCAGCTGCACTGGCTACCAATATGTTTCCAGGCCAGATTCAAAGTGTTGGTTCTTACCTATAAAGCTCTTAACGGCATCGGACCGCAATACCTGGCGGAACGCCTCTCCCGCTATGTACCTACCCGGTCGCTGCGCTCGACGTCGAAGGCCCTTCTCCGTGTCCCAACGTATAGGGAGGCACGGAGAATGATAACTAGAGCTAGGGCCTTCTCAGTGGTGGCCCCCAAACTATGGAACGCCCTCCCTGATGAGATACGCCTGGCGCCTTCTTTGTTATCTTTTCGGCGCCAGGTAAAGACCTACCTCTTCGCCCAGGCATTTTAAAAAATTTTAAATTTGAATTTAAAATTGAAAATGTTTAATTATGTTTTATTGTGTATTGTATTTACATCCACTTGTATTTTAACCTGTTTTGTTATGCTGTACACCGCCCTGGGAGCTTATTGCTATAGGGCGGTCTAAAAATGTAATAAAATAAATAAAATAAATAAATAATTCTCTCTCTCTCTCTCTGACATTCCCCTTTCTCTTTTGTTGTTGCACCCATTCTCTCTCTCTCTCTCTCTCTCTCTCTCTCTCTCTCTGGCTGTCCTCCTCTCCTTTCCAACCTAGTTGACTTCCATGGAGGAAGAGGTTGATAACCCACCAGAGGTTTGAACTAATCACTTGCAGAGGGCTACTTAGGCAAGGGGTCATACTGAAGGTAAGGGAGGTTGATTTGCCCTCACTCTGATTTGGCTTCATGATAACTCACTGGAACGAATAAAGTCATCCCCTTTCTGTGGCTTTTCTATTTTTTCCCTATAAAGGGCTAAGTTTTTAAATATTATACCACCTGCATGTTTCCAATATAGAGCCAGTGTGGTGTAGTGGTTAAGGTGTTGGACTACGAACTGGGAGACCAGGGTTCGAATCCCCACACAGCCATGAAGCTCACTAGGTGGCCTTGGGCCAGTCACTGCCTCTCAGCCTCAGAGAAAGGCAATGGTAAACCCCCTCTGAATACCACTTACCATGAAAACCCTATTCACAGAGTTGCCATAAGTCGGAATCGACTTGAAGGCAGTCCATTTCCAGTCCATGTTTCCAATACATCCCTAGTGTCAACCCTTTAAAAGAGGGATGGGGAACCTGTGGCACCCCAGATTTGTGGGACTCCAACACTCATCAGCCCCTGCCAGCGTGGTCATTAGTCAGGGGTGATGATGATGATGTGATCCAAAGACATCTGGAGGGCCTCAGATTGCCCATTGCTACTTTAAAGTAAGGAACATTGGGCAACCCTATGGAGAGCTTCTGATCTATATATTTTTAAAAACCCACTGAAAAGGGACCTGAAATTCTCACTTTACTTTAATCAGCTTCTTCTCATGTTAAAATAGCCTGCAGAGATGCATTGCAGGAGCCATAGGAAGTACCATTTCATGAATCTTTGCACCATCCCCAGCTGTTTGGATGCTACTTAATTATGAAGTAAATGGTGTGAAAATTCCTCTGTGTGTGTATCTGCCTGCCTGCCTCACTTTCATGCAAAACGTTGATATTAAGCAGATCTAGCCACTGGAATTACATCCAGGTTTGACAGCTTTTCAAAATCAGGAAGGAATTTTGTCATCGCTTCCCCCTCCCCCGACTTGATGAGGATTTATTTTTAAACAGCCTCCGCATTGCTTATTATCTCCAAAGACACAAGGGGAGGAAAAATGTCTTTGGAGGGAAAGCAAATTGCAGCAATGCAAAACACAACTCTGCGAGGACATCACTGTTGTTGTTGGTTGGGCTGGCTTTAAACAGAAACGCAGTAAATTAACCATTATTCCCTTAGACCAGCCTTTCCCAACCAGTGTGCCTCCAGATGTTGTTGGACCACAATTCCCATCTTTCCTGACCATTGGCAATGCTGGCTGAGGCTGATGGGAGTTGTGGTCCAACAGCATCTGGAGGCACACTGGTTGGGAAAGGCTGCCTTAGACCAAGCAAAGGTGAAAAGATAATGAAAGAAAACGTCAAGCTGAAATTTTCTGGGGAACCTGTAACTAGCTTCCTAACTATTGAGCCAAGTCTCCTTTATGGAAAATCACAGATCAGTTGCAACTCCTGATGAGAGATAATTATCTAGGATAGGGGTTCCCAAACTCTGGTCCACGGACCACCATTGGTCCATGAGCTTCATTCAGGTCGTCCACAGCATGTTGGCATTAAATATTCATGTAGATATTTCATTGTAAGGGTTTTTTGTTTCTCTTATTTCTTATATTGTATTTTATTGCATTACTATTTGAATTCTATGGAATACAAGTTGAAATGCAATAAAATCCAACACAGGAAATAAAAGAAGCAATGAAAATGCAATTTAAAATCATTCGGCATCTAGCACGGCACATTATAACCACTGCAACAGGCAGAAAAATCAGTAAGTGGTCTGCCAAGACCCTCAACCATTTTCAGGTGGTCCAGGGGTGGGGATTTGAGTACCACTGATCTAGGAGTTCCTTAGACTTCCATCTTCCCAGAACTAAGTTCCTAGGAACTACACACAGGACAACACATAACAACCTCAGGGACTATCTGTACATTGTGTCACATTTTTTAAGGGGACACACACACATACCCCTGTTACATTTTCAACATCCTGCTCATTCTGCACTTGCGAGAAATTGTTCTTTTAGTGTGGCACCACCTATTCTGTGGAACTCCCTGCCTATTGATATTAGGCAGATGCCTTCATTGTATTATTTTCAATGCCTGCTAAAAACTTTACTTGTTTAGGCAAGCCCACCCAGGTACGTAATTTTATTATCTACATTTGTTTTTAAAATCTGTTGATTTTCTCTGTATTTTGATAATTTCATGTATCTTGTTTTTAAACTCTGTTTTGTTGCTATGTTAAAATCAGTGTTTTATACCATTTTATGTAAAGCACTTAGAGAGAGTTTTTTTATTACATGGTATATAAATCTTGCTAAATGAGTAAATAAAAAGGGGCTTTTGAGAAATGACAGGAAGGTATTAGCATGCACAGGAAATGCCCAAGATTTGTAGTAGGAGTAGAAGAAGAAAACCCTAAGGGGCAATTAATGAACAAACCAAAACAGTCCAGTGAGGACTGAGCATGCTTAGTGAGCACTGTATGCTGAGTGTCTGTGGAGGGAAGAGAATAAAAAAAATGTGAGAAGATGGAATGGAGTGACCTGTAGGAAGGCATAGCTGGCTGGCTGGCTGGCACCCTGAACAGGAGGAGGAGATTAGGGTTGTCAGATCAGAAGCATCCCAAACCCTGAGATTTCAGGGACAGGCCCTAGTGATGTCACAGAGGCAGGCCCTAGTGAGCATGGTATGTTAAGTATCAACCACAGTTGCTTGGAGCATACCACTCAAACAAAAAAAAATCTCTGATTGGAAATTAAGATGGAAAGCTAAATGAGGGTGTTCCCAGGTCCAGCTGAAGTGATGGGATCATTCCTTCTCACCTGCTTAGGGACCCTGGGTAGGAAACATTTAACCTAGTCTACTTGCTTCTGGCAAGGAGAGTTTAAGTGCCCTCAGGCCAGGCCAGGCCAGTCACCAGAAGGCCATTGTAGGAAGAAGAGAGCCTAGTGTTGTGGAGATGTTAGATGGGAGCACTCAGGAGTAAAGATGGATGTCTCTGAAGGCTGCAACTCTAAACTCACTTACTAACGGCCTAAGCCCCATAGAACTCAACATGATTTATTTCTGAGTAGATAGGGTTAGAATTGTGCTGTTGGTAAGGCTTAACTAGGGATCCACTGCAAAGATATCCATATCCAAGCAGAGTTGGCAATCCCCTACCTGGAATGCCCTGCCTGCCTTTTAATGTGGGTGCTCCAAACTTCTTTTGAGTTGAGACTTGATACTTCACTGCAGAGAGAGGTTTGAGAAATGAGTAAGAGTTAAGAAGATTCTCTACCCTTTCCTGCTTACCCTGTGGGCTGCTATAAATTCACTTTAACAACCAACCTAATTCCAGTGAGTAATAATTGACAGAGAGAAAACACACATGGTTTGGTCTGCCTTCATAGGCAGTAGTTTGGGAACAACAGCAATTATTTACACAACCTGTAAAGATATTTATAGTGCTATCCTATGCATATTTACTCAGAAGCAATGTGTTCAATGGGGCTTACTCAAACAGGGAAGTGTGACACTTAAATAAGACCTGCCTAATGGCTTTAAAAAATAGAATTGGAGAGGGAGATAAAGATTTACAACGCAAACACAATCCTTTGCTGTATTCACTCAAAAGTTCCACTGATTTACAGCACTGTTCTAACCATGTCCACTCAAAAGGTAGTCCTATTGAATTCAGTGGGGTTTATGCAGGTATGTGGGATTAGCATTGCAGCTTTACTCCCAGAAAAGCAAGTATAGGATTAAAGGCTCACATTGGGAAGGTTCAAAACAGTCTATGAATTAGACAAATAAACTGTCCTCTTCAACAGCCCAGGAAAATTTAAAGTTGTTTGACTCATAATTAGAAAAGTATAGCACATTGTAATGACATCATAAGCTTCATGTACACTTCTTTTAAATTTCTGTTCAAAAATTATTTGAAAGATAAAATGTATAGTATGCTATTTTTGCAAGTAATTTAAAAACCCTGCATGTACAGTTTTATTATATCCATAACTGAAATTGTTACAGTAAAACTTGCCTACCAAGATCTTGCTGTGATTTTTTGTTCTACATCTCCTGCAGACAGAGAGAAAGGGACTTTTACTACTGCTGAAAGCTATAAATGTACTCAGTTTATGAGATTTTCAGAAAAGCAGGAAAAGACAACAGTTTTCTGGCCTTGCAATGGGTTCTAGCTATTGCCTGGAGGTCAACAAATCCCTTATGAATCACAACCCTGACTTCATTTATTGGCTACAAACCTGAAAGGGTGGGGTTAGAACAGCCAGCTACGAGCTCATTTAACAGAAGTTGCGGGGGGGGGGGCAGCTGATGTTTTGGTGTATATCTCTTGGCCACCTAAAAACTTATTTTTTTTTAAAAAAAAATGAAAGTGGAGAGTCAGAGATTGGAGTGACTCACCTGGAGACCCAGAAAGGACCCCAAAGATCCGGAGTCTCCAGGTGAAAACCTGAGACCTCGCAACCATAGGGGAGATGGAATGGAGTATTCTGAAGGAAGGCATGGTCTCTGGCTGGCACCCTGAGCAGAAGCACTCCAGACCACAGCATTCTTTTGCCAGCCCCACTAAGATATATCTCTGGCCCCATCTGGGCCATATAGTTGAAGTATTATTATGCCACTTTAAACAGTCATGGCTTCTCCCAACAAATCTCGCGAAGTATAGTTTGTTAAGGGTGCTGAGAGTTGTTAGGAGACCCCTGTTCCCTTTAGAGAGCTACAATTCCCAGAGTTCCCTGGGAAGAGGGATTGATTGTTCAATCACTCTGGGAACAGTAGCTCTGTGAATAGCGAAATGGGGTCTCCTAACAACTTTCAGCACCCTTCACAAACTACCATTCCCAGGATTACTGGGGGGGGGGAAGCAGTTTCTTTTGAACACAGTACAATACTGCTTTATATGTGTGGTGCAGATGGGGCCAGAGTTTGATATATTTGACAAAGTAGTGCTTTGTGTTACATTTTTTATTTTAAATGCCATATGTATAAAAGACATGGCCTTTGACTGCACTATCCAGGAAAGAAGTAAGGATTGAAAATCACCAGATATCTTTGCTCATTTTACCGTGGTTCTGTTTAGTTCCTTGGCCAGAGGGGTGGAGCTGGCCTCCTCATTATCTAGACACTGGCTTTTCTCAGGCAAGCCTTGCCCCAATCAGGGTCTCTATCTAACCAGAAATAGCCATTGTTCAAAGGAGCGGAGGTGAAATCTGTAAGACTGAAACACAAGCCTTTGAAACGAAAGATAAGACAGGGGAAATGAGGGCACTTTTCAGCAAAAGAAGGAATGGGGGGTGTTACAGCTGGGGGGGTTAATTTAAGAACTGGTTCCTGAGTGTGCTTTTTTCCTTGTTCTTCCCTGTCCCTTTCCTCTCATGTGTCGCGCATTTTACACTGTTAGCCTAAGAGCAATTATTTAACTTTTGTAAATTGTATTTTATTTATTTTATTTTATTTTTTATTTATTAGATTTTTATACCGCCCGACTAGCAATAGCTCTCTGGGCGGTGTACAACAGAAAATACAAAATACATCTCATAAAAAGTGCATAATAAATATTGCAAAAACGTATAAAGTGCAAAAATCAGATTACATAATTTTTTAAAATTTAAATTAAAACGCCATAGAAAAGAGGCAGGTCTTAAGCTGGTGCCGAAAAGACAGCAGCGTCGGCGCTGTATGCACCTCAACGGGGAGACTATTCCAGAGTTCAGGGGCCACCACTGAGAAGGCCCTAGTTCTTGTCACCACCCTCCGAGCCTCTCTATGAGTCGGGACTCGGAGGAGGGCCTTCGATGTAGAGCGCAGTGTCCGGGCAGGTTCTTTTTGTAAATTGTATTGTTTTATTGATGTATTTTATGTTGCATTTTTATATTTGTGTTTTTTGTAAGCCGCCTTGAGGGCCTTTCGCTGAAAGGCGGGGTATAAATAAATTATAATAATAATAACAATACAGCTGCCATGAAAGGACTGCAAAGAATGATGAAAAAGACTGACAAATGAGAAATCGCCTGAAAACTTGAACCAGCTACTCCACACCACATGATGCAAAGACACTAGTTTTTTTTCCCCAGTGGTACAAAAGAGGCAGCTGTCCAGTTGTAGTTGTTGGCTCTTTTACCTGCTAATTTGTTCCCTTTGGGGTTTCTGGATGGACAGTTTTGAAATGTCTGGGATGCCTGTTGCTAGACACGAAGACTGAAAGCATGAACCAGCTCTCTGGGCACTGTGGGACCACGCTTGCTTTCTTTAAAGCAGGACATAGGAAGCTGCCTCAAACCGGATCAGACAGTATCTAGCTCAGTATCGATTGGTGGGTTCCTGGGACACAGCCTTTTCAGTGGTAGCACCACAGCTGTGGAATTTCTCTCCTAGGGGAGATTTGCCATGCCCCCCTCTTCCCATTTTTGGATAGACTTTGAAAATGTTTCAAAAGAAGGCTTTTTATGGCTGATCAATTGGTACTCTTGTATGCTAATTCTTGGATTTTCATGCTAAAGGTTTTACTGTGTTTTGATATGTGGTTTATTGTAATTGTTTTCTTGTCATTACTCTTGATCTGTTAGCTGTCTTGGGATAAAATTATTTTTAAAAGCAATGTGTGAATAGTTTGAATAAATAAAGAGCATATTAAAAACCTTCAGATTATTGACTGAGTCTCTCGACTCTGCAGTCACAATTCAGATTGGGGGGGACCACAGCAGCTATTTAGCTAACCCCCCCAAAAAGCACATAAAGAGTCAATCATGTGCTCAACAGCACATGTAGTTTGGGCCTCAGTGTGCATGCCTAAACCTGGGAATCCCACCCACGGACATAAGCTCAGCCCAGGGCATCATTTCACACTTCAGGGAAATATGGTCAGCCCAAACATGACTGGCAGCATTCCATATCAGCTGCAGTTTCAAAACTGTCTTCACAGGTAAGCTCACACAGAGCACATTACAATAGTCTTTCCCATGGATCATATGAAGTTTCCCTTTTTTAACCCAGGCTATCAGTCCACTTACTAGTGCATCGATCATCTTCAGTGTGGAGTTTTTGTCAATAACTCAAGAGGCACTTATTCACCCAAGCTTTTTGGATACTTTGCACATCCACGGCTGCTGTTCTTGTTATCAGAAGTTAATAACTGCTGGTTTCAACGTATTTTGTTTGAATGAAGATGTTGATATTAATCAGGCCATTTTAAGGAATTGTTCCTGGGTGTCCATTTTTTCATTCAGTTGGCTTGCACATGGAAGCCTCTGTACCATACACAAGCCCTGACATTTGGATTGAGGCGAAAGTGGTTCAAACTAAAAAAAGGGGGGAGTGAATACAGCTTTCCAAATGCATTTATGCAAGTTACTAGGCTAGCAAAATTCTTACTAGCCTGCCCACCCACCAGTAAATACATAATGAAAAAGTAAATGATAATTAAAAACTGGTGCTTATGATCCACACCCTGCTGTAGCAAAATTCTTACCAAAATAATGAATGAAGATACAGAGAACCAGACAACACAGTGTACAGGGAAAGAGATCTTGTTAAGTTTTTCAGAAAGCCCAGTGGTTTATAACAACCATTATAACAATTATTGTGTAATGTGCCTCTGTGTTCTACTGTTCCTCGTCAATTTCACTAAAATTTCATAGCTCTACTTTGTGTTTCAGTGGCTTACAATCTGAATTTGTGTTCTTGGTTCATTGATTAAATTTTATGCCCATTTGTGCCCACTGCGTGTCCAAAAGCAAGGACCAGGTGGCCATTTAGACACAACTATTACTTAAAAAATGCCTTGATATTAATTGCACTTTATTGTTTTTGTGAGGTATAGTGACCCACCCTGTGATCTTTATCAATGGACGGATGTGTGCATTTATAAATGGGATAAATAAATACATTTATCCCAGTATTATCTAGTGCAAACTGGCAATGACAGTACCATTCCCATCCCATGCTGGAGACTGAACTTTGGATTTTCTATGTGCAAAGCATATTCTTGACCGACTGAGCTATGGCTACTCCCCAATTCTAGTGGCGCATGATACCATATTCACTTTGATTCTGTGATTTCAGCCAAACTACTTTCAGAAGCAAGAGATATGAGAGATGTAGAAGAACAAATTATGTAAGCGTCATAGCAATATTGGGTGATTTTAAAAAAGCATATGCATTTTTGTTTTGATTTCTGATGCTTTATTGCAGGGATGGGAAACAATTTTTCTACCTGGGGGCCACACTTCCTTTGCGAGCTGTCTTCCAGGGGCCGCATGTCAGTGGTAGGTGAGGCCAGAGGCAAAAGTGGGCAGAGTAATGGGTGTGACTCTTACCTTTGTACAGTAGGTTACATTCCAGCCAAGTAAAAGTCCGAGAATTACTCACAGATGCGCCTCCATCCACCATCCAAGCAAGCAAGAAGCATCATCACAGTGATACATGCATTCCAGGCAGGCAAAAGCACTCCAGGAGAGCATAGAGCAGGGCCATTGAGGGCTGAAGCTTGGAGAGGCGCATGGCCTGGGAAGAGTCCAAAAGGCCAGACAAAGAGGCCTGGATGGCTACAACTGGCCTCTGCGCTTAAGGCTCCCCCATCCTTGCTTTAAGGGCCATACTGTAGGGAAGCAGGTGAGAAACGTTGTGATCAATCAAGACGCACCATTCCTCTGGGGCTTCATTTAGCCAGACACCCAGCACCACCAGCTCCGATTGCTGCTGTCAGTCAAAGCAAGTGAAGCCAGACTGTTGACATGAGTGTTCCTCCATCGCCATCTGCTTGGCAGTTAGCTCTGCCTCATTTTGACTAGTGCAGTTGCTGAAAAAAGGACTTCGTTCCAAGCAACCAGCGGAATTGACAGTGAAGCTGAAAGCTCATGACGTGTATCTGCCATTGCATCTCATGGTGATACCCACAAACTGCCCGGAAGGTTGGGAGGTTGAATCGGGCCACATGGACTGCAAAAAATATTGGGTTGCTAATTGCTCATATTTCCTCCCCTCCCTTCGGCATCTTATTCCTCTGGTAATTTAGTGAGAGAGAGGTGAGTAGACATGAGCAAATGTATTCTATTCAGTTCCTCTCCTTTCCTCATTTTTAAATCTGAAGTTGTCTCCCTCATTTTAACAACATTCTGTGATTATTTTTATTTTTATGTACGCCGCTGAGAAATCCTAATGATTAAGCGGAATATGAATGTCTTAAATAAAATAAATTTATTTGTTTCATTATTCATTCCAGTCATTAAAACTAAATGCATTTTGTCACTCATTCATAAGGCGTGCATTCCTTTTGATCATTTACTTTTGTTTTCTTGTGTTTTTTCTATTTTATTTCTCTTGGGTTTTGCTGCTGCACAATGTTGGCCACAGCACAGCTGACTTCTGCTGTCACCATTTTATTTTCCCAGAATGCCCCCAGCACTGCCTGACATCACCAATTACAATTGCCAAGGCTCACCAAAGTAGGAAGAATCCCCCGGGTGGGGTACCCACATTACAGGAGGAGCCCACTGACATAAGAGGCAGCCAGTTTGAGGGCATTTGTCCCTCAAACCTGAGTGGTCCCAGAATCCCAGTGAGTCCAGTAGGACTAACTGCCTAGGAAGTGAACATAAGAAGAGCCATACTGGATCAGGCCAAAAACCCATCTAATCTAGCATCCTGTTATTATCATAGCATTTATATCCCACTGTTTCTCCAAGAAGGTCACTGTGGCATACAAACACAGTTCTCCCCTCCTGATTGTATCCTCACAATAACCCTGTCAAGTAGGTTACGCTAAAAGACAGCAACTGGCCCAAGGTCGTACAGTGAGCTTCAGGGCCGAATGGGGATTTGAATTCTCCTCTCCCAGTCCAACACTCTAACCATGGCACCACACTGGTTTTGTTCTCACAGTGGCCAACCAGATGCCCATGGGAAGCCCACAGGCAGGAGGACCTGAGCACAACAGCACTCTCCACACTTGTGATTCCCAGCAACTAGCATTCAGAAAGCTGGTATGTTCTGTCTCTATTCAGTATGCCTCTGAATGCCATTTTCTGGGAATCTCACGTGTGGAGAGTGCTGTTGTGCTCAGGTCCTGCCTGTGGGCTTCCCATCGGCATCTGGTTGGCCACTGTGATAACATGATGGGCTAGATGGGCCACTGGCCTGATCCAGCAGGCTTTACTTATACAGTGGAGGTAGAACATAGCCATTGTGGCTAGTAGCCGTTGAGAGCCTTATCCTCCATTAACTTGTCTAATCCTCTTTCAAAGCCATCCAAGTGCATTTACGAATGCAGCCTTACCAATGTAATTTTCCAATTAAAGCCTGTGCATGCATTTGAAGTGTTAAACGCACTGATGCAGTTGATATAAGTGATTAGCAACCTGCAATTCGTTTGTTTCCCTGCGAGAAGCAGGCACAGGTCTGACAGCAAGCTAGACAGCCTTTGTCTTAGGACTCCTAGGCACCAGCCATGCTAGCTTGCAAGCAAAAGAGACCATGTGTCACAAAAGGAAGGCAGAGCTAGGCCAGCAGTCTTGTAGCAGGTGAAAATGTGTAAGTTTCATAAGCTTCCTTTACTGTCATTAAAAGTGGCACCGTTACCATGGCAGCGGCTGCTTCACATGGGACTTGCTAAAGAAACCCAAATGTTCAACTGGCACATTTGAAATCAATTTGTAGGAATCTATTGAGTGTGCGCTTTTTAAAAAAAACAACACACAACTTTTTTTTCCTTAGGAGAAATGCAGTGGCACAGGTTTGGACAATTTCCTTGTACGTGTGCACATGTGTCACAGAGATGGGGGAGCAGTGATGTTTATAAGAGGGTATCATAAAAATTAGAGGGGAAAGTCAGGGTCAATTCAACGGCATAAGTAGTGATACTATATGAGAACATCTCCCACAGTCTTGTGCCCAAGGCTGGCTCGGGATTTGAGGACAGAGAAAGTGACCTTTCAACGTTGCCTGCTGGTAGTTAGGGATGGATAAATCTATCGCCATACATCTAAAGCGCATCCAGCACACCTTTGAAGCACATGCCTTACCCCAAGAAATCCTGGGAACTGTGGTTTGTTACAGATGCTGGGAATTTGTAGCTCGGTGAGGGGAAAACAACAGTTCCCAGGATTCTTTGGGGCAAGTCATGCGCTTTAAATGTGCATTCAATGGGCTTTAAATGTACAACATGGACCTGCCAACAGTTTTGCATTCTTCCATACTTCATGTCACCACAAAAGCTTGTTTTTTTAAAAAAAGAATAAAAGTCCTTATAAAAATATATGAGCATTTAGGGCGCATTTCTCCTAATTTACATATTTTCATTTTGTCTAATATATGCACCTTGCAAGCAAATGTGAGATTTTTCTATCTTACTTTCATTAACAGATGCCTTGCTTGCTCACTTTCCCCTACTATACCCCATTTTATACACATTTTTGGGTTGGAGAACTGCACTGCAGAATTCAGAGAAGAGTGAATGTCAAAGGATAGCTGTGTTTCAGTTCACGTACCATATCGTAAAGAACAGATTAGGGAGGTTTGCATTCAACTGTGAACTGAGCTGAATACACCCCATCTACGATGATGATGGTGGCAGCGCTGTGGTCTGCCGTAACTGGCTATGACCACCTGCCGTTTTAATCACATGCAAAGCCTCCAATGTAGCTTTGCTCCAGGGTACTATCAGAAATGCAAAAGGTGGTCTTCAAGGCCACCATTGATATGCTTCACAATGACCCACAGTGCTATTTCACTGCATCATAAAAATGGCATGCAATTTGCAAGCATACAGTAGCCAGGACCAACATCTGTGGTGGCCCCATGATGGAGCCTCAGCATCTGCCTGAGGGTCCAGCTTGCACCAGTCCTATAGGAATGACGTGGTTGCTCATTTTTGCTTTATTTTCTGCTGAAAATTCCTGGAGCTATTCAAGAACTTTGACCTTATTTTTGTAGTTTGCTCTTTAGTTGTTAAAATTTAAAAGAATAATATAAAAGATAAGAATCCAGTTTCAAGGCAAAAAAGAGTGAGAAATGCTAATTGTGCCCACAAGCCAGAAGAATGAGACAAGGCACAACTGATGGGCAAATTAAGGACCACAACTTTATGTAACTTTAATAACATAAATCTGCAATGAGAACCTGACAAGCAGGTACCAAAATAACTTCGCTGGCCTTGGGCATTGTACACTTTGATTTGATGGGACAACAGGCATCGGAGTGTCTTGGGCTGGCCCTGTTTTGACTTGAAGGCAGGTAGAAGACTGTACTACCTGCCCTGTTCCGTATGAGCGCAATGCTCACAGAGGATGATGGGTGATGTTCTGTCAAGAGGCAGGTGTTCAAGACACTTAGAGTACCTACAAGACTTTGGAGAGCTCTCTGAGCTCTGCTGGGATAGCTTCTTAGCCTATTGTCTCTGCAAGCACATAACTCCAGCTGAAGCCTTATAGATGGGCTTTAGTTCAGCAAGCCCCACCTCCTCAGAGGAGCTAGCCACCTAGTAAAGGGTCCTTGACTTATTAAGCAGCCTTCAGCTCCTGAAGGGCTGGGGAGACTAGGGTGCTCCCTCCTCTAGGAAGATCCCTCCTCTGAATCACAGGAGGGTGACAAGGCTGTGTCCTCCAGACTCTAGGGTCCTGAAGATGGTCCTGGCAGTTCTTCCCCTAAGGGCAGAGCCAGAGCCTCTTCCTCCTCTGAATCCTTCACACAGTGCATGATATCTAGGTCATGGTCCATGACTAGGGATATAAGAAATAATCATTTTTCAGTCCGCTCTATATTCGTCATGTGCAGCGCTGTTTCCAATCCACTGTAGTTCAGCTTCCACAAAAAACAATGTAGTTTGTCTTGCCATCTGCTAATGCTGCATATAACCTAATTAATTATGGAACCATTACACGATGCCACACCATTCATTTCAAGAGAACGAAATGTCAGGAAAATGAGGGGGCCGGTGATCATCAATCCCATTACATTTGCAGACTTTAAAAAATGACAGTGAATACCAATCATATCTGCTTGCCAGGTTTCCATTCCAGGTTGAAAATGAACATGTGAAATGATGCGATTTCCATTGCCATTTCCAAAGCCATCAGAATTCTCTACCATTCCTGGTTATGATTGTCTTTTGTGATTTAGCATTTGTGAGAAACTTTTTGTACTCTTTCAATTTTTAAAACATGGACTCCACAAAGAAATTTGGGTGGCAAAGTAATATAGCACCAGCGCACCAGCTATGCCTTTGTCAGTTATTATTATTATTATTATTTAAGATATTTATACCCCGCCCTTTCTCCAAAGACTCAGGGCAGCTTACAATTAAAACATAGTTAGGCTAAAAACCAAAACAATTAAAATCAAACAAGAATACAATTAAACAGTTAAAAGTACATTAAATCCAAAATAGATTAAAAACAGATAAACGTTATTAATTAAAAGCCCGTCTAAATAAAACAGTCTTCAACTGAGTACGAAAAGATGATAACGAGGGAGCCATACGAACCTCATTGGGGAGAGAGTTTCATAATCTAGGGGCAGCCACTGAGAAGGCCCTATGCTGTGTCTGCGCAAGAAAAACTTGCGAAGAAGATGGGATAGAGAGAAGAGTCTCACCAGATGATCTCAAAGGTCGAGCAGGTTCATAAGGGGAGATACGATCTAACAGATAGCCTGGACCTAGGCCGTATAGGGCTTTATAGGTCAAAACCAGCATTTTGAATTGTGCCCGGAAACAAATTGGCAGCCAGTGGAGCTGGTACAATAGAGGAGTTGTACGTTCTCTAAGTCCAGCACCAGTTAACATTCTGGCTGCAGCTCTTTGTACCAATTTAAGTTTCCGAGCAGTCTTCAAGGGCAGCCCCATGTAGAGCGTGTTACAGTAGTCTAATCGGGATGTAACTAGTGCATGTGTCACTAGTTCCATGCTTTACTGCAGAGAGCCAGCCTCACATTGGAAAAGTGCCATCCAGGGCCCCTGACCTACATCAGTATCCCATCCTAGCCCCCGGCCTACCTGGCAGCAGGAGGAGGTGGCTTCCAAGCTGCCAGATTAAATCTTCAAAAGTAATGCTATATCAGGTACTCCAAGGCACTGTCAGAAATTTAAAATAGTGGCTCAAAGCATCCCAAAGGTGCTGTTGAAGCCTGCCTGTTTTACCACCCTTTCTACAAAGCCCTGTAAGACACTATCGAACAGACATTGAACCAAAAAAAATTATGTTTTTGGCTTGGCCGACTGACACTAATAAGATTGTGACTCAGAAAGTAACAGCTTGTGAACAACCAACTATTAATTAGTGGCCAATCGTAACTGGCTGACCGATGCATTGCATTGCATTTTGATGTGTTGGTAGTTGCTCATCTCCCATAAGAAGAGCTGTAGTCCAGTGGCTGAGCATCTGCCTTGCATGCGGAAGGTCCCAGGTTCAATCCCCGGCACCTCCAGGTAGGGCTGGGACAGACTCCTCCCTGAAACCCTAGAGCAGTGTTTCCCAACTAGTGGGCCACCAGATGTTGTTGGACCACAATTCCCATCTTTCCTGACCATTGGCAATACTGGCTGAGGCTGATGGGAGTTGTGGACCAACAACATCTGGTGGCCCACTCGTTGGGAAAGGCTGCTCTAGACAGTCACTGCTCGTCAGTGTGGACAACACTGAGTTAGGTAGACCAATGATCTGACTGAGTATAAGGCAGCTTTCTATGTTCCTAGAAGAATACCGCTGACAGACAGCTTGCCAGGAAGGGCACAGTCTTCAGTGAGGGCACAGAGGGGTGCAGGGCTTGACCAGCAGCAGTGTGGGGATCATCAGGGGTGCATCAATAAACACTGTGCTGAGGGCCTCCTAAAGCCTGGCAGTGACTCTGCTCTCAGAATTGCCTAATTTTCTTTAGTCTCACAGAATAGCACTACTCAACATAGCATACTAAAGTCTGATGCTTCAAACCAGGGATGGGAAACCTGTGACCTTCCAGAAGTTGTTAGACTCCGACCCCCATCAGCCTCAGCCAGTAGTGCAGCGGCAAATTCAGAAATGCAGGGTCCCTTCATGATAGGGCACAGCTACACCCCCTTTCCCCCTTTCCCTCCTCCCTTGCTCTCCATGTCATTTCTCAAGTCCAGCTCTATTACAACAGATGCCCCTAGGAGCCAACCAGTATGAAAGGGAAGGGTGTGTGTTAGCTACTAAGAAGAGTCTTCTCAGTGGCTGACTCACCTCCTTTCACTCTGGCTGGCTCCAATCAGCGCAAAAGGACAAGGACGTTTCTTAGTGCCTAGCGCACTCCCCTAATCGTGCTGATTGGCTCGTGCATAGGGACCTGGTTGGGACCCTGCTCCCCAAAACGTAACAGGTCAAGGACCCCCTGCTGTCCAGAATGCTTGAATGTAACATGGCTCTTGTGCAAAGAATTGTGGGGTTTCATCTTGTCCAGAAGTGAGGACTCTGTGTGACAGCAAAGATTTTTGCAGTTTCATTTCTCAGCTGCAGCTAATTAGGAGGCCCGAGTGGGAACGCCTGCTTATCTGCTAAGAGCCTGGTACCCAAGGTCGGCCTGGCCTGGGAATGATGGGTATACATGCCAGTTAGGGGCGAAGACTAGAAGAAGTATTACATCACGAGAAAGCCCCAGTTGGCTAATTAGTTCTGGACTGTTACTAGGGTCTTTTCCATAAGTATAGGAGTGAAATCTTTAGCCTTTGTTCCCCTGGGTTCCATCTTGTCTGCTACACTGCCATCTACTACCCAGGCTGTGCATCTCTGAGGAGATGTGGGACTTCACAACAACTACCTCTTCTGTAAGTAGAGAATAGGTTAGTTAGTTTTCTTGTTTTGTGACTGAACTCTGTTTGTACTTTTACCTGGCCCCTTTGGCCAGGTGTGGGTTTTGAGGAACCATTTTGCCGCTATTAATTGTGCACTTATATTTTATTCAATAAAGCTACTTCTTATTTACCAGCGTGTGTTCACTGCAGGGGGAAATTGCCTCTGAATCTGATCCCTTGGCCACTGACCAGACTACTGTGTATTTGGGTTTGCCTGAGGCTCCAGGACAAGGAGTGCCCTTCTGGCTCTTGTCTTTTGGAATCCCTGGCAGGGTTATTGCTGGGCTCTGGGTTTCCTCTTGACTCAAGAGTGGTTAACCAGTTTAAGGGGTGGTAGCAGTCTACCTACCTTGCAGGGTTGTTGCTGGATTACTTAGCCCTGACAAGGGGAGATATTTTGCCAGGATTAATTGCCCTGGGTGGGAAGTTGAGTCCTGGGATTGCACAGAGTACCAGGCTGGTGGCACTGGTGCATGACACCTGCGACCCCAGATGGCTACACCCCTGGCCCCAGCCAGCATAGCCAATGGTCAGGGATTGGGTGAGCAGAAGTCTCACAAATTCTGGCCAGTCTGTGACTCTCTCCATACCTGCTTCAGACCTTCAGCTGCATCCCCTATCTGGCACTTCAAAAGAGCAGAGAAGATCAGTGCTAACCTTAGCCATTGCAGAGTCCCAGCTGACATAAATTAACAGGGATCAGTGTTATGGTCTGGAGCAGCCTTTACCAACCAGTGTGCCTCCAGATGTTGTTGGACCACAATTCCCATCTTTCCTGACCATTGGCAATGCTGGCTGAGGCTGATGGGAGTTGTGGTCCAGCAACATCTGGAGGCACACTGGTTGGGAAAGTCTGGTCTGGAGGGATGAAAGCAGTCTTTAAGAGTTTTTAAGTGCAACACTTGGCAATTGCACTTGGTGTGATTGCTAAAACACTTCCCAAGGCACCACTTGGCTGCCTGAAATGGTGTGGCAGAGGCAGAAATGTCATGTTCTCCTTGGCAACAGATCCCTGCCCTTTGGGTATGCAGGATCATAGGTGGAAATTGCAGGAGGAGAAGGATGGAGGGATGTAAGAAGACATTGATTTCTGTTCTGACCCATCTCCATCACATGCAGTGCTGTTTCCATTCTGCTGCAGTTTGACTTCTAACAAAAACTGTTATTCCGGTCGCTGTACTCTGTGGTGGAATTTTACATTAACTAATAATGTAATTAATAACATTACTATGCTATTCCACACCGTGCATTTCAATGCAAATAGAGGCAGGGGTTAATGTCATCAATGAAATAGGGTGATAGTCAGTGCTAGTCTTATTCAGAGTAGGCCCACTGGAGTTAATGGATGTGACAAACTTAGATTCATTTGTTTCAACTGGTCTTCTCTGAATACGACTCAGTTGAATATAACCTGTATTGTTTGTGAACTGAAAGCAACAACGATGACAAATACTGATAGTATTTGCCGGACTGATTTCAGTTCCAAACATGGGATAAATAAGTAAACACCAGCAATTTCCCCTCTTTCCAAGATCCCTACCCCTAGTAAGGGCTGGGAGTGAAATTAGATTCAGTTTGCATGTCAAGGAGAACTTACCAAATTCATGTTTTCCAAAAGAATATGCATACCAAAACACAGCTACCCTTCACAATTTGCACTTCTCTGAGTTTTGTGATGCAGTTCTCCAGCTAAACAAATAATATGTATGAAAATGCATATATTATGGTAAAGTGTGGGTTAAAATTCATAGTGAAAACAACATGCAAAATTGCATTACATTAGAGGAAATTGCTTGCTCAAATATGTATATTAGGCAAAACTGCATAGGAATTTTGTATAACAGAAGTGTGTACTAAGCTGCTGACAAATTTCCACAAGGCCTTTTTAATTAAAAAAGAATTGCAAACTGATGCAGAAAACCATGACCTGAATTCAGAATTGGACAAAAGATGAACTGAAGTTGACAGGGTCATCCATCCCTAGGTGGAGGGATGAATCAAGGTGGACTCTCTTAAGATGGTATCACTGCCAAAACACTCACTCTCCTGTGCCGAGAACAGCATTTTTCAGCTTGCTCCCAGCTCCAGGACATTGGTTCTATATGCGGCTCCTTTAAAAACCAAACAAAAAAACCCACTCTTCTATGCGAGTAAAGATATGTCCATGTTACACCCAGCTGCTTGCTTGCTTCGCGACAATTTGCCAGGATATTATCTCCTTTGAAGCATCGTTGGTCACTGGGTCATTAATTGCTGCTGCTTTGGAGTTTAAGAATATCTGGAACAGTGTGAATAATTAGGTCGCCATTCTGGGTGGCATAATTGTTTCAAAGCCATTGCATGCTGCCACAAATTGCCTCTGAGTCACTTGAATAAAGAGAAAAGATAGTTACTGCTGGGTGGGTGAAGGGCCGGCAAGACTTTCATCTCCTGAATTCAAATATCACTTGGCCTCCTTTTGCATGTATGCATGTGTTCAGCAGGTGGACGAATAAAGCCCATTGGTTAATTGACAGTAGCACTGGTAAGCCTTAAAACCACGAGGGCGCTTCTCACTGACACATGCAAACCTACCTGCTTCAACCATTGTAGAGAACTCTTCTTTAGTCTAAGTGCATTTGTGAAATCTGGAGAGCCTCTCCACAACGATGATGTGTTTATACCACAGGATTCAATCCCAGGCTTAAAGGGAGGACGTTTTGAGGGTCAAGCCGGTTCACACCATTAAGTTGAGATTGAGAACAAGGTGATAAGTTCTCCATTAAAGGAAACATCAGAAAAGCAGAGGGAGTCGGGAAAACGGACACTGCAGCTCCCACTGAGATTTGATTGTATTCTTAGGTTTGCTTTAAAGGGCTTTGATCTGTCTCGTTGTTTTCTTGACGGAAGGCTCACATCTTTCCCTGTGGCATTTACAACCACAGCAGTATTGTTCATGCCACACTAGGCATGAACATCAATCCAGGTGTAACCACAGGCAATTCATTGCACTGCCTGCAGCATGTACGACTATCTGCCTGTTGGACAGAAGTCGTAGGTGTGCTCTCGGTGCAATGAGCTCCTGGCTCTCCGGGAACGACTTCATTTCCTTGAGGCCAAGGTGGCGGACCTGGAAAAGCTGAGAGAGGCAGAGAGGTGTGTGGAGGAGGCCTTCAGGGACGTTATAACTGTGTCCCACTCCAACGATGATAGCTCTCCTGCTATCATGGAGAACGATGGTCTCGGGGAAGGAGAGCATCCAGCTGAGGAAGAGGGAAACGATCCCTTAGAAGGGACCCATTCCTTGGGGGATGAGCAGCTATCCTCTCGTGCCGAGGATATATCTCCAGGGGGTGGAGGGATCCTTGTAGTGGGTGATTCGATCATTAGGAACATAGACAGTGGGGTGTGTGATGGGTGTGTAGACCGCAAGGTGTTTTGCCTGCCTGGTGTGAAGGTTGCGGATATCGCCCGTCGTTTAGATAGTTTGGTAGACAGTGCTGGGAAGGAGTCAGTGGTCGTGGTGCACGTTGGCACCAACGACATGGGGAAATGCAGCCGTGAGGTCCTGGAAGCAAAATTTAGGTTGCTAGGTAGGATGCTGAAAGCCAGGACCTCCAAGGTGGCTTTCTCTGAAATGCTACCGGTTCCACGCGCAGGACCAGCCAGACAGGCCCAGCTTCGCAGTCTCAATGCGTGGATGAGATGATGGTGTCGGGTGGAAGGGTTCGGATTTGTTAGGCACTGGGGAACATTTTGGGACAAGCCGGGCCTGTACAAAAGAGACGGGCTCCACTTGAACCAGAATGGAACCAGACTGCTGGCACTTAAAATTAAAAAGGTAGCAGAGCAGCTTTTAAACTGACTGAGGGGGGAAACCCGACAAGAGCTGAGAAAGGTCCGGTTCGGAATAAACCTCCCCCCTGGGATAAAAACCAAAGAAATGATGAAATTTTAAAAGGGGTAGGCCTAGAAGTAGGCATTGTGAGAGCAGGGGCACAGGATATAAATTCAGAAGAGCAAAATTACCACAGGCCTAACCACAAGTGCCAAAGACACTTGAAGAGAGACACTGCTTACAAGTGCCTGTACGCTAATGCTAGGAGCCTCCGAACCAAGATGGGAGAACTGGAGTGCTTGGTCTTAGAGAAGAGCATTGATATAGTAAGCATAACCGAGACCTGGTGGAATGGAGAAAAACAGTGGGATACGGTTATCCCTGGATATAAACTATATCGGAAGGACAGGGAAGGATGTATTGGTGGCGGAGTCGCTCTATACGTGAAAGAAGGCATTGAATCCAGCAAGCTCGAAACCCCAAAAGAGGCAGACTCCTCCACAGAATCGTTGTGGGTGGTGATACCGTG
The DNA here is from genome assembly GCF_030035675.1 of Rhineura floridana. NCBI lineage: Eukaryota > Metazoa > Chordata > Lepidosauria > Squamata > Rhineuridae > Rhineura > Rhineura floridana. Next base: position 14,499,026 of record NC_084493.1, on the reverse strand, counting down.
CCCCAGGAGGGACTTAATACTGGGAACGATCTATCGTCCCCCTGATCAAAATGCTCAGGGAGACCTTGAGATGAGATATGAAATTGAGGAAGCATGCAAACTAGGAAATGTGGTAGTAATGGGTGACTTCAACTACCCGGACATAGACTGGCTGCATATGTGTTCCAGTCATGACAAAGAAGCAAAGTTTCTAGATATTCTAAATGACTATTCCCTAGATCAGTTGGTCATGGAACTGACCAGAGGGACGGCAACCCTGGACTTAATCCTCAGTGGGGACCGGGACCTGGTGCGAGATGTAAGTGTTGTTGAACCGATTGGGAGCAGTGACCACAGTGCTATTAAATTAAACATACATGTAACTGGCCAATTGCCAAGAAAATCCAACATGGTCACATTTGACTTCAAAAGAGGAAACTTCACAAAAATGAGGGGATTGGTAAAAAGAAAGCTGAAAAACAAAGTCCAGAGGGTCAAATCACTCGAAAATGCTTGGAAGTTGTTTAAAAACACTATATTAGAAGTTCAACTGGAGTGCATACCGCAGATCAGAAAAGGTACCGCCAGGGCCAAGAAGATGCCAGCATGGTTAACAAGCAAAGTCAAGGAAGCTCTTAGAGGCAAAAAGTCTTCCTTCAGAAAATGGAAGTCTTGTCCGAATGAAGAAAATAAAAAAGAACACAAACTCTGGCAAAAGAAATGCAAGAAGACAATAAGAGATGCTAAAAAAGAATTTGAGGAGTACATTGCTAAGAACATAAAAACCAACAACAAAAAATTCTATAAATACATTCAAAGCAGGAGACCATCTAGGGAGACAATTGGACCCTTGGATGATAAGGGAGTCAAAGGTGTACTAAAGAACGATAAGGAGATTGCAGAGAAGCTAAATGAATTCTTTGCATCTATCTTCACAGTGGAAGATATAGGGCAGATCCCTGAACCTGAATTAACATTTGCAAGAAGGGATTCTGAGGAACTAAGACAAATAGTGGTAACGAGAGAGGAAGTTCTAAGCTTAATGGACAATATAAAAACTGACAAATCACCGGGCCCGGATGGCATCCACCCGAGAGTTCTCAAAGAACTCAAAGGTGAAATTGCTGATCTGCTAACTAAAATATGTAACTTGTCGCTCGGGTCCTCCTCCGTGCCTGAGGACTGGAAAGTGGCAAATGTAACGCCAATCTTCAAAAAGGGATCCAGAGGGGATCCCGGAAATTACAGGCCAGTTAGCTTAACTTCTGTCCCTGGAAAACTGGTAGAAAGTATTATTAAAGCTAGATTAACTAAGCACATAGAAGAACAAGCCTTGCTGAAGCAGAGCCAGCATGGCTTCTGCAAGGGAAAGTCCTGTCTCAGTAACCTATTAGAATTCTTTGAGAGTGTCAACAAGCATATAGATAGAGGTGATCCAGTGGACATAGTGTACTTAGACTTTCAAAAAGCGTTTGACAAGGTACCTCACCAAAGGCTTCTGAGGAAGCTTAGCAGTCATGGAATAAGAGGAGAGGTCCTCTTGTGGATAAGGAATTGGTTAAGAAGCAGAAAGCAGAGAGTAGGAATCAATGGACAGTTCTCCCAATGGAGGGCTGTAGAAAATGGAGTCCCTCAAGGATCGGTATTGGGACCTGTACTTTTCAACTTGTTCATTAATGACCTAGAATTAGGAGTGAGCAGTGAAGTGGCCAAGTTTGCTGACGACACTAAATTGTTCAGGGTTGTTAAAACAAAAAGGGATTGCGAAGAGCTCCAAAAAGACCTCTCCAAACTGAGTGAATGGGCGGAAAAATGGCAAATGCAATTCAATATAAACAAGTGTAAAATTATGCATATTGGAGCAAAAAATCTGAATTTCACATATACGCTCATGGGGTCTGAACTGGTGGTGACCGACCAGGAGAGAGACCTCGGGGTTGTAGTGGACAGCACGATGAAAATGTCGACCCAGTGTGCGGCAGCTGTGAAAAAGGCAAATTCCATGCTAGCAATAATTAGGAAAGGTATTGAAAATAAAACAGCCGATATCATAATGCCATTGTATAAATCTATGGTGCGGCTGCATCATCTGGTCGCCTCATCTCAAAAAGGATATTATAGAGTTGGAAAAGGTTCAGAAGAGGGCAACCAGAATGATCAAGGGGATGGAGCGACTCCCTTACGAGGAAAGGTTGCAGCATTCGGGGCTTTTTAGTTTAGAGAAAAGGTGGGTCAGAGGAGACATGATAGAAGTGTATAAAATTATGCATGGCATTGAGAAAGTGGATAGAGAAAAGTTCTTCTCCCTCTCTCATAATACTAGAACTCGTGGACATTCAAAGAAGCTGAATGTTGGAAGATTCAGGACAGACAAAAGGAAGTACTTCTTTACTCAGCGCATAGTTAAACTATGGAATTTGCTCCCACATGATGCAGTAATGGCCACCAGCTTGGATGGCTTTAAAAGAAGATTAGACAAATTCATGGAGGACAGGGCTATCAATGGCTACTAGCCATGATTGCTGTGCTCTGCCACCCTAGTCAGAGGCAGCATGCTTCTGAAAACCAGTTGCCGGAAGCCTCAGGAGGGGAGAGTGTTCTTGCACTCGGGTCCTGCTTGCGGGCTTCCCCCAGGCACCTGGTTGGCCACTGTGAGAACAGGATGCTGGACTAGATGGGCCACTGGCCTGATCCAGCAGGCTCTTCTTATGTTCTTATGTTCTTATGTTCTTCATATATAAATGGCTGACTTGGATATCAGGGCTATGCAATGGATATGGCCAAATCCTGGATCCCAAGCTGAATCAGGCTTGGGTCAACCCAAGATTCAGCCAGATCAGGCTGAGGCAGCCCTGCATCTCCCCAGGTCAGGTCAAGGCCACCCAGACAGATTCAGGACTGTCAAAAGGGGGTGCATTCTGGCAGTGAGGTGGGAGAAGATGTGCAGCCAAACTGCATGTGCCACTTTTCCTGCCTACCAACCAACCGCATGACTGCGCAAGGCCCCTGAACCAGTTCAGGGCCAGGATCTGTGTCAGGTCAGCCCCAGATTATCCCGGCTTGGGTCGGGGCCACTTCAAAGTGCCAGATCAGACCCCAAATTAGATGGGGGGCATACGCAACACAATACGGATGTGCATCCCTGTTGATATAGGTCCAAGTGAAGAGACGTGCATCCATATCTAGGTCAATGCACAAATCTGGCCCCATACCCTTTTGGCCCTGACTCCTCCACAATAGCGCACAGCCCTTCTGGTCACCTTATACTGAACATGGCCCTTCCCCCCCCCCAAAAAAAATGGGACAGGGATACAATCTGTTCTGGATGGTGTTTTATTCCTCTTGAAGGATCAGGTGCACAGTCTGGCTTTGCTTTTGAATGTTCTGAGGCACCAGTTGTGACCATTGCTAGGGGAGGCAGACCTGCCCATGGCCATGCACCCTTCAGTTCATCATGGCTGCATTTCTGCAATGTGCCTTGTGTGTATTCCAAGGGAAAAATCCAGGAAGAGGCAGAGGTCATAAGAAAAGGCTGAGAACTGACTGAATCCAGAATTCTTATTTGGAATCCCTCTGTCACGCAAGGGAGGGTTGGGAGGGGGAAGGGATACAGCTCAGAAGTAGAGCATCTGCCTTGCATGCAGAAGGTCCCAGGTTCCATCCTCGGCATCTACAGGTAGGGCTGGGAAAGACCCGTGTCTGAAACCCTGGAGAGCCACTGCCAGTCAGTGTAGACAGCACTGTGCTAGATGGACCAAGGGTGTGACTCAGTATAGGTAGCTTCCCAGGTTGCCCACCCCTGGCGGAGGTTGGATGAGTGCCTCAGTACAGGTGTCAGCAAGGAACGCCATTCAATATGTGAAGTAATGCAATGATTGAGAGGAGGATGTGCATCCACTCCCCCACCATGCAAAGTGAGACACCATTATTTTGTAATCGATGCATTAGAAAGACATTAGAAAGGCATTAGAAAGAACTCACCAGTTCTGTTCATAAAATGCTACTTATGCAAGTTTTTCACTTGCTTACAAAAAGAGCAAAAGGAGAGTGATGGTTTGACATGTGTTGAAAACACTGCTATCAGTACTATTTAAAAAGTTACCAAAAAAGAGAGAAAATATTCACAACAAATACTCTTTCATGCTGTTCTTTGCAAGGTGATCCTGAATATATCCAAGCAGGAGCCTTTCAATCTCATCTCCCCACAGAAATGGAAATGGACTGCCTTCAAGTCAATCCTGACTTATGGTGACCCTATGAATAGGGTTTTATTATTATTATTATTAATTATTACATTTGTATACCGCCCCATAGCAGAAGCTCTCTGGGTGGTTTACAACAATTAAAAGCATTAAAAACAAATATACAAATATACAAATTTAAAAACACATGCTAAAATGCCTGGGAGAAGAGGAAAGTCTTTTCATGGTAAGCGGTATTCAGAGGGGGTTGACCAGTGCCTCCCTCTGAGGCTCGTCCTCCCCAGCTGGCTAGGGCCTGCTCAGCTTGCCACAGCTGCGCAAGCTAGCCCCTTCTTTGTCCGCAACTGCCAGCTGGGGGGCAACTGGGCTCCTTGGGACTATGCCACTTGCCCAAGGCTGCACAGGTAGCAGGGCATGTAACCCCTGAGCCACTCCCGGTGGGGGTGATCTTTAGCTGGCCTTTGACACCCAGGAGACACGAGCGAGGATTTGAACTCACAGACTCTGGACTCCCAGCCAGGCTCTCCTCCCCACTGTGCTATACCATCTCCCCACACCTCAGTCTAAAATGGCAACCTTTGTTAGCAGCCATCAGCCTCAGGCAACTGCAACTGACAGTTTTCCATCAGGGCTCCTTGCCCAGGGCCCCTTGAACCCTGGAACCAGCCCTGCCCCCAGCCTTTTTTCCTATGAATCCGTTGTGGTATTTAACTCTTGGCAGATACAAAGGAGCCTGCCCTGCAATCAGTCTCTAGAAATAATTCACTGAAGGAAATGAGAAGTGATTGGGTAGCGCAGTCTGTTACTGCCGCCCTTTCCTCAGGCTGACCATGGATTTGCAACTCACCTCTGAGTAAATCTATGCCATAAAATGCAATCAGTGCATGCCCACAAGCCAAATGCATTTCGCAAAAGATGTGTTTAGTGTTGCTTGTAGATTCAGATTTTATGAGTGCCTGATAGGAGACAAAACAAGCTGCTCTTCTCATGGCATTTTGCTTCACTTGAATAGATGAAGCTGACCATTGACTTTAAGTTAGCTGGTTTTTATTAGAACAGACTGCAGTCTACCTTTCCAGAGCCTGTTTATTGCTCAGGCTCCTTCTCCAAGCTCCCCTGGCTCATGCAGGCTGGAACCAGTTCCGTGTTGTTAAAGGAGACTGCCTCTTATAAGGAGGGCACACTGATTCGAGTATCTCCATACCTAGGGATGGGTGGCCTGCAGCCATACTACCCTGAACATGCCTGATCGCATCTGATCTCCAAAGCAAAGCAGGGTCAGGCCTGGTTAGTACTTGGCTGGGAGACCACTTGGGAATAATGGGTGCCGTGAAAACCCTATGACTATATATATATAAAAAGATTCATAGGGTCACCATCAGTCGTAATTGACTTGATGGCATATAACAACAACAAAGGGAAGGGTGAACCTGATCAATTTCAAGTTCTCCAATGTTTCCATGTCCCCAAGTTCAGTTCATACTTCCACAATAGTCTGTGGTTGTTGTTTTTTTTCAAAAAAAAAAAGTCTGCATGAATATTCATCAGCATTTTAGTGTGAATTTCTAATATCACAGAATCATGGAGTTGGAAGGGGCCTATAAGGCCGTCCAGTCCAACCCCCTGCTCAATGCAGAAATCCAACTTAAAGCATACCCAACAGGTGGCTTTCCAGCGGCCTCTTGAAGGCATCCAGCGTTGGAGAGCCCACTACCTCCCTAGGTAATTGGTCCCATTGTTGTACTACTCTAACCCTAACTGTTCAGTTATCAGTTATAACTATCAGTTTTTCCTGATGTTCAGTTGAAATCTGGCTTCCTGTAACTTGAGCCCATTATTCCATGTCCTGCACACTGGGACGATCGAGAAGAGATCCTGGCCCTCCTTTGTGTGACAACCTTTCCAGTACTTGAAGAGTGCTATCATATCTCCCCTTGGTCTTCTCTTCTCAAGGCTAAACATGCCCAGTTCTTTGAGTCTCTCCTCATAGGGCTCTGTTTCCAGTTCCCTGATCATCCTTATTGCCCTCCTCTGAACCTGTTCCTGTTTAAGCACTTTTTGAGTACAATTCTGTAGCCAACTGTGGATCCATCTGATAGTTGTTCCATCCAGCCCACATTTAGTTAGCTTGCTGATATACATGTTTGTATGCAATTTTGCCTAAGATACACAGTTTTGCAAAGCATTTTCTCCTAAAATAATGCAATTTTGTAAGTTATTTTCACATCATATGTATTTTTATGGACATTTTACTCCAGTAAATGCATTTTTGTACACATTACTTAGCTGGAGCACTGCATTGCAAAATACAGAGAAGTGCAAATTTCAAAGGATGGCTTTCCAAAACGTATTGTTTTTGAAAGTGTGAATTAGGTAGATTTGCCTTTAAATGCAAACTAAATTGAATTTCACCTCCATCCCTGTTCAGGCCTGCATAGAGAGGCATATTGTATTGGGACTGTTCAATATGCTAAGGAGGGCAGAAGGTACATCAAGATCTACTGGGAGATCCCTGGACGATTTACAGGAGATCAGCTACAATTCCTGATTCCCAACTAACAATAGTAACAAAATGATACGTGCATCTAATTATAATAATTACATGTAAAAAGCTGGCTGGAGTAACATGAATGGATTTTTGTGCGGAAGTACTGTGAGCTCACTGCAGCTCTTGTATTCCAAATAAATTCCTGGACTCAGAATTCTTTCATTATAAGAGTTGAGACACACTTACTGTTGTACAGGTTCCAGTACATTTCTCTCTCTCTTTTCTGAAGACGGACACGATGCCAGTCAAACTCTGTCCCTTTTTACTCTAAAACCCTGGTCAGATCAGCTCGAGTGTTTGTTCGTTTTTAATTCAGCTTCAGGCAGGTTTTGCAACTGATTGGTAAATCTGTCTTCCAGGTGTGGCCAATGGAAACGCTTTGCTGCGGGCTCAGGCAGAAACAGCGATTGTCCCAACACTTTGCTGTGAGTGGTCCTGAAAGGTCTGAAGGAGCCAGTGGGGAAGGGAAGTGTGTCCAGCCAAGGCCAGTCGCTTCAAAACGCAGCCAGAAAAACCATTCTTGCTGCTTTTGAAGCGACTAATGTGCCCACAGCCTAAGTGTGTATCTTTTGCAACAGGCTCTGGTTGGTGGTTAGATCATATCCACACCATGCACTTATTGCACATTTAACACACATTCAAAACACATGGCTGAATCCTGGGAACTGTAGTTTACTCCTCACAGAATTACAATTCCCAGCGCCTTTACACTACAGTTCCCAGGCTTCCTTGGGGAAAGCCATGTGCTTTAAATGTGCTTTAAATATATGGCATGGATATGACCAAAAGAGAGGAGATCCTACAACTCTGCCAACTCCTGCTGTAAGCATCCAAGTGTTCTCAGACTCAGAAAATCAAAACAGACCATCATGACTTAGCAAGATCACTCAGATACACAGTTGTGTATATTTCTTACTAATAAACCACAACTTTATCCAAAAGAAGGGTGGTGGCGGCAGGGAGAGATGTTAAAAGAAAAAAGCTTTTGTCCTACAGGGTATCTTTTCTGATCCACATTATCACAAAATACCACCCTTTATTGCCATTAGATCTAATAATAGACAATGAAAGTGAAACTCAAGCATCCCCTCCACTCCAAATCCTGCATGCTTTTTCACTGCAGCTTAAATTGCTCTCTTAAGCCCTGTGCAGATAATTGATTGATGCATACCTCTCAGGATAATACCCACTGGCCCCTTTCCCTCAATATGCCCTGACTTTCATGCTTTCACAGTCTTGACAGCACAGGGGTGATGTGCGTAGGCTCTGAACATAAAATGATGCCTGCTGGATTGGACCACAGATCTGTCCAGGTCAGTATTCTGTTACCAATAGTGGCCAAATAGATGCTCCTGGGAAACCCACAAACAAGACATGAGCATAACAGCACTCTCTTGCTCGTGATCTCCAGCAACTTGTATTCAAAGGCATTATTATTATTACTAACATCATCATCATGTCGCTTGTTACCTAAAAGGTCTCCAAGAGATTTACATTTTTTAAAAATAAACACAAGTACCACAGAAAAAATTACAAACGTACATAAAATATAAATGTTTTTATACAACACCTGCAATTCTCATGCATGTATAAAAAAATAACACTCCCATAACAACCGCACAAAGATTTGGCAGCATGCTAACAGTAGAACATAATCACCTCAGTCCATCAAAAGCCTGGAGGAAAAGATAAGTCTTTGCTAAAAAGGTGAAGGCACCAGATGAACCTCATTGGGGAGAGCATTCCACAGGCAGGGAGCCACAATGGAAAAGGCCTTCCCCCTCTGAGTCTCTTTCAGACGGGGGGCCTGGAGAAGGGCCTCACATGAAGATCTATGGGTGTGGGTAGGTTCATATCAGGAGAAGCATTCTAGAAGATATTGGGGTTCTGAGCCATAAAGAGCTTTATAGGTCAAAACTAGCACTATGAATTGGATTTGGAAGCATACAGGCAGCCAGTGAAGCTGGAACAGAATTGGTGTTATATGCTGTTATTGTCACTTTTCTCATCAGGTGGCCCAAAGCAACTTACATAACCTATTAAAATAGAATCCATAAAACCTAGAAGACCTTTGACACTTAAAACAAACAGCATTAATACAAATAAAGGGCAAGTATACCAGTCCTCCTCCTCTTCGGATGCACACCTTAACGTGGTGAGGGGGTTTGGGTGTGTTGAAGAAGCTGAGAGCAATGCCGTCAGGAGTCTAGACCAAGAGGTTAGACTCCTAGCAGGGGCACCCAAGGCAGAATGTTCAAAGCTGAAACACCAGACTAAGATGCATCCAAACTCAGAGGAAGGCAATGGTACGCCACCTCTGAATATCTCTTACCACGAAAACCCTATGAACAGAGTATCCAAAATGCAACACAAGATAGTGCTGGAAGATGAGACCCCCAGGTCAGAAGGCACTCACCGAGCTACTGGGGAAGAACAACGGACAAGTACGAGTAGCGCTGTGACTAATGATGCAGCTGGGTCAAAGGCGAAAGGAAGCCCAGAGGCTGATGCGCACAGATGTGAAAGGAGAGTCCGGAGTTGTACGACACACACCATACGAACATGGAATGTGAGAAGCAGGAACCAGGGAAAGTTAGAAATTGTCAAGCTAGAAATGGAACGCATCAACATTACAATACTTGGCGTGAGCAAACTAAAATGGACGGGAATGGGACATTTCCAATCAGGCAACTACAAAATATTTTATGCAGGAAATGAGAAATTAAGAAGAAATGGGGTTGCTTTAATTGTGAGAAGTGATGTAGCAAGAGCAATTAGGAGCTACAATGCAAGGTCTGAGCGAGTGATAGCAATGAGATTAAATGGGAAACCTATCAACATAACCATCATCCAGGGCTATGCTCCGATGGCAAATGCAGAAGAAGAGGAATTGGAGAGATTTTACGCAGAAGTACAGGAAGAAATTGATCACACACCAAAACAAGATGTGCTGATAATCATGGGGGATTGGAATGCAAAAGTAGGGAACAGAGAAGAATTAGGAATTGTGGGGAAATGGGGCCTAGGAGACAGAAACAAAGCAGGAGAAAGACTTAATGAATTATTTGAAGCCAATAATTTGTTTCTTGCAAACACATTTTTAACAACCGAAAAGATGACTATACACATGGACATCACCAAATGGTCAATATAGGAATCAAATTGATTATATAATTGGTAGCAGAAGATGGAGAAGTTCCATACTTTCTGCAAAAACAAGATCATGAACTGGTCATATCAAAAATCAGAGTAAAGCTAAAGAAGACCAACAAAACAATCATAACACCAAACTACAATTTAAATAACACCCCAGAAGCATATAAAGATCAAATAAGGAACAGGTTTGAGGCTTTAAACTTAGTTGACAGAGAACCAGAAGAACTATGGACTGAAGTCAGAGACGTTATCAGAGAAGAATGCAAAAAGACAATACCTCTAGTTAAAAAGAGAGAAAGACCCCAATGGATGACTGAAGAAAGTCTTCAAATGGTTAAAGAGAGGAGGAAAGCAAAAGCAAAAGGAGACAGAAACACAGTCAGAACCCTAAATGCAACAATACAGCGACTAGTACGTAGGGACAAAGAGAACTATTACAATAGTTACTGTATAGAAATAAAAGAGGACAACAAAAAGGGTAGAACAAGAGCCCTGTTCCAAAAGATTAGAGAAATGAAAGGGAAATTTAAACCAAGAGTAGGGATGTTGAATAATCAACAGGGAAACACACAGACTGACTGAGATGAAATAAAAGATGGAAGCAATACACTGAAGAACTCTATAAAAGAGATATAAGGATGACAGATTCATTCACGGAGGAACCATATGATGAAAAACCAGAAATTTTAGAATGCAAGGTGAAAGCTGCTCTTAAAATACTTGGAAGAAACAAATCACCAGGAATAGATGGCATACCAATAGAGTTGCTACAAGCTACTGAGACTGAATCAGTCCAAATTTTGACTAAAATCTGTCAAGAAATATGGAAAACTAAACAATGGCCCACAAACTGGAAGCGTTCCATATACATCCCAATTCCAAAGAAAGGGGATCCCAGGGAATGCAGTAATTATCGAACTATTGCCTTAATATCCCATGCAAGTAAAGTAATGCTCAAGATTCTACAACAAAGGCTCTTGACATATATGGAGCGAGAAATGCCAGATGTCCAAGCTGGATTTAGAAAGGGAAGAGGTACCAGAGATCATATCGCAAACATACATTGGACAGTGGAACGGACCAAGGAACTTCAGAAGAAACTCACCCTGTGCTTTATAGATTACAGCAAAGCCTTTGACTGTGTAGATCATGAAAAACTATGGAACGCTTTAAAAGAAATGGGGGTGCCACAGCATCTGATTGTCCTGATGCGCAACCTATACTCTGGACAAGAGGCTACTGTAAGGACAGAATATGGAGAAACCGATTGGTTCCCCATCGGAAAGGGTGTGAGACAGGGGTGTATTTTATCACCCTATTTATTTAATCTATACGCAGAACATATCATACGGAAAGTAGGATTGGACCAAGAAGAAGGAGGTGTGAAAATTGGAGGGAGAAATATCAACAATTTAAGATATGCAGACGATACCATACTACTAGCAGAAACCAGTAATGATTTGAAACGAAGGCTGATGAAAGTTAAAGAGGAAAGCACAAAAGCAGGACTACAGCTGAACGTCAAAAAGACTAAAGTAATGACAACAGAAGATTTATGCAACTTTACAGTTGACAATGAGGACATTGAACTTGTCAAGGATTATCAATACCTTGGCACAATCATTAACCAAAATGGAGACAATAGTCAAGAAATCAGAAGAAGGCTAGGACTGGGGAGGGCAGCTGTGAGAGAACTGGAAAAGGTCCTCAAATGTAAAGATGTATCACTGAACACTAACGTCAGGATCATTTAGACCATGGTATTTCCAATCTCTATGTATGGATGTGAAAGTTGGACAGTGAAAAAAGCTGATAAGAGAAAAATCAACACATTTGAAATGTGGTGTTGGAGAAGAGCTTTGCGGATACCATGGACTGCAAAAGAGACAAATAATTGGGTGTTAGAACAAATTAAACCAGAACTATCACTAGAAGCTAAAACAATGAAACTGAGGTTATCATACTTTGGACACATAATGAGAAGACATGATTCATTAGAAAAGATAATAATGCTTGGAAAAACAGAAGGAAGTAGAAAAAGAGGAAGGCCAAACAAGAGATGGATTGATTCCATAAAGGAAGCCACAGACCTGAATTTACAAGATCTGAACAGGGTGGTTCATGACAGATGCTCTTGGAAGTCACTGATTTATAGGGTCACCATAAGTCGTAGTCGACTTGGAGGCACATAACAACAATAAATACCAGTCCTGTCCCACTCAAAGAGGTCCTCAAGGGCCAAAGGCCTGAGTGTAGAGAAAGGTCTTTGCCTGGTGCCTAAAGACGGTGCCAGGCGGGCCTCCTTGGGGAGAGAATTCTGCAGCCGGGGGGCATCACTGAAAAGACACTTTCTCATGTCGCCTCCCTCTGGACCTCCTGCGAAGTACTTCCGATGAAGATTGCAGAGTGTGGGTTGGTTCATATAGGGAGAAGCAGTCCTTGAAATATTGGGGTCCTGAGCCGCATAAGGCTTTATCGTTTAAAACCAGCACTTTGAATTGAGCCCAGAAACTAACTGGTCACCAGTGCAATTATGCCAGAATTGTTGTTATATTTTCAGAGGAGAAGCAACAGAGGAGGGCATTTGCCTTCATACACTGCTGGTGGGCTTCCCAAAGACATCTCATTTGCTACTATAAAAAGCAGGATGCTGGACTTAATGCTTAGCTGGATCCAGCAGGGCTTTTCTTATGTTCTCCACAGAGGTAGAAGGCGCTGAAGGGAGAAGAGGCTAGGAAGTGGAAGGGGCGCCAGTTTCAATATTTTCTTCAATGCGAAGAGAAAAATAAATCCAAAAAAAACAAGTTATCATAGAATCATAGAATAGTAGAGTTGGAAGGGGCCTACAAGGCGATCAAGTCCAACCCCCTGCTCAGTGCAGGAATCCAAATCAAAGCAATCCCGACAGAATAAACCATTAAGCAAAATTTCAGGGGAGTGATATACACACCAGAAATTAAATCTGAAGACGCAGTAACGGCCACCAGCTTGGATGGCTTTAAAAGAAGATTAGACAAAGTCATGGAGGACAGGGCTATCAATGGCTACTAGCCATGATGGCTGTGCTGTGCCACCCTAGTCAGAGGCAGCATGCTTCTGAAAACCAGTTGCCGGAAGCCTCAGGAGGGGAGAGTGTTCTTGCACTCGGGTCCTGCTTGCGGGCTTCCCCCAGGCACCTGGTTGGCCACTGTGAGAACAGGATGCTGGACTAGATGGGCCACTGGCCTGATCCAGCAGGCTCTTCTTATGTTCTTGTGTTCTTAAATATCAGTATCACCTGTCTAAGCAAAAAATGGATTGCATCTAGGAAAGACATGCCTATAAAAATCTTTCATACATATATATACTCTATATATATTATGAAATACCCAGACCTTTTACATAAGCGAGGAGAAAATCTTTATTATTCTAGGTTTCCAACAATTTGAAATAACCTAATAGGTTGTAGGTCATCACAGCTATTTCCAAGATAACCTGAAAACCTTCTCTTTTCCTTTCTTTCTTGCCTCCCTGCAAGAATTGTACTTAGGGAATAAGAATAAGAAATCGTGTTTCACTTATAAAAGAGTGCTATTCTAAAGGATACACAGCCACTCTGGAGTTTTTCTAACAATTCAACTGCCGTCACAAAAACTTCACGCTCACTAAAAAATGCCATCAGAAGAAAAATATATAGCTCCCTTCTAAAATTTGGGAGGTAAAAGTGCTATTTAATTTGGAAAGGCGTATAAATATAACAGTTTTAAGCCTGGAAGTCTTATTATACCTGTTTGCCATTAATCTTTTTGTTGTTCCCTCTAGTTAAGAGGGTATCATTTCCAAACATGCATTTTACAGTCCCCCTCCGCTTACTTCGCATCCATGCTCACTTCAACTGTCCTTGTTTGTTATGTGGCCAATTAGGAGAGGAGAGGAGAGGTTTTTTTTTTAATATAAAGGTGCTTTCTGAGAATGGGTTTTTAAAGGCTTAAGTAGAACCAGGCTTGCAGAATTACTTAAAGAGGCCTCGATGGAGGCGGATTTTCCCATGCAGTTTCTTTGAAGAGATTACAGGGGGCCTCACCAGACAATGAGCTATTGCAGCAGCTTATCCCTTCAATCTCTCCCTCACAGCAGCATTGACAAACCTTCCCATCAATTCTTATATCTGTGACTGACCCATTAGCAGAGACCATTAATGAATTACACCATCTCCTTTAAAAAAAAAATTTAATTCTGATCCTTGAGTAGAAGAATTGCCCAATTCAGGCTGCCATCCTGTACACCTACCTGGGAGTACGAATGTCAAATTTGATTCTCTCAGTTTTCCAGTCTTAAATTCAGTTTTCCACATCTGCAGCAATTTGTGCATATTTCTTTTTAAAACCCTCATGAGAATTCTTCAGTATTTTAGTGCAAATTTCTCCCAGTAAACACATTTTTGTATGCAGTTTTGACTAATATACACATTTTTTCAAGCAATTTCCTCCTAATATAATGCATTTTGTATGATTTCCCCCAATATATTTATTTTATATACATTTATATTTATTTTTATATACATTTTCCCCAATATATCCATTTTGTAAATATGTATTGTTGAACTGCATCACAAAATTCAGATAAGTGTGAATTTTGAAAGAAGGCTATGTTTCAGTTTTCATATTGTTTGAGAAAGTGTGGATTTGGTAAATTCAGGTTTAGATGTGAACTGAATCAGGTTTTCCCCCCATCCTTATCTGGGAGTAAGTCTCACTTCTGAGTACAGATGAGGGAGAAACTTGATTTTGTTTGCACTTAATTCTCACTTTTTGAACCCATATGCAAACCAAAACACAATTATCCTTCAAAATTTGCACTTCTCTGAATTTTGCAATGCTGATCTCCAACCAATCTGCACAAAAATGTGTATGCTAGGAGGAAGTGTGCATTTTTAAAAATGCATATATTAGTGAAAAGAACATTCAAGAATGCATTGTAGTAGGGGGAAGTGCTTGGAAAAATATGTATATTTGTCAAAACTCCATAAAAATGGGTTTATTATGAGAAAATTGCACTAAAAGTCTGACAAATTTGTATACTTTTTGGGGGGGGAAGGAAATTGATGAGTAAATGTGAAGAACTGAATTTAAGACTGGAAAAAGAAACAGGGAACCTAAATTGTATATTCCTACTTCTGAGTAGACATGTATACGGTTGCACTGTTAAAGACACAAATCAACTTGATTGAAACCTGACAGCCCTTCCAACAGAGGAGTCCTTCAAAAGAAACAGGATGTGGACCTTGTCAGCCCCTACCCCGATGTTGCTGGATTCCAGCTCCCATCAGCCTCACCCAGCGTGGCCAATGGTGATGGATCATGGGATTTGTAGTTCAGCAGCATCTGGAGGGCCACAGTTTTCCCACCTCTAGAATAAAGGACAGTCCTCTTAAAGCACTTTGAATAGAGGACTGTCCTCAATATTCCTAGGTTCTAGCACAGGGATGGATAACTTTTGGCTCTTCAGATGTTGCTGAACCACAACACACATCAGCTCCAGCAAGCATGGTCAATGGCCATGGTTGATAGAAGCTGTAGTTCAGCAACATCTGGAGTGCCAAAGGTTCCTCATATCTCTTCTAGCAGAAGCCTTACTGCAAGTCTGCTGCATGGGATCCTTTCCACTGGAGATGCCAGAGATTTAACCCGATACCTTCAGGATGCAAACCATATGCTGAGCTGCAGTTCCTCACCTTGACACAGAAAGCAGCTATCACAATAAATGCTGACACCATACTTATTTGTTGGATGCAGCTCAAGGCATCTTCTGTTGGCAAGCATATTGCAGATGTACTAGATTTTCTACTTAGGAAAACATAAAATATGTCCTCCTCATTTCTGTCTCCACTCTGTGTACACTCAGACACATTGATTGTGATCACTGGCTGCTTGTAGAAAGATCTTGTATGGTTGTCATAGCCACCTACTAAATAGACCCTATGTGATGCATGGCCAAAATCCCTCTTTACACACACATCACTTTATTTATTTTATTTATTTATTACATTTATATCCCACCTTTCCTCCAAAGAGCTCAAGGTGGTGCATATGGTTCTCCTCCTGCTCCATTTTATCCTCACAACCACCCTGTGAGGTAGGTTAGGCTGAGAGGCTGTGACTGGCCCAACGTCACCCAGCAAGCTTCATGGCGGAGTCAGGATTTGAACTTCACCTAAGTTAAAGGTGCTGGATTTGGTGTATAAAGCCCTTTACAGCGTGGGGACAGGATACCTGAAAGATAGTCTCACCCTTTATGACAAAATGGACTGCCTTCAAGTCAATCCCAACTTATGGAGACCCTATGAATAGGGTTTTCATGGTAAGTAGTATTCAGAGGGGGTTGCCCATTGCCTCCCTCCGAGTCTAGTTCTCCCAGCTGGCTAGGGCCTGCTCAGCTTGCCACAGCTGCACAAGCCAGCCCCTTCTTTGTCCGCAACTGCCAGCTGGGGGGCAACTGGGCTCCTTGGGACTATGCAGCTTGCCCACGGCTGCACAGCTGGCAGGACATGTAACCCGAGCCACTCCCGGTGGGGGTGATCTTTAGCTGGCCCTTGACGCCCAGGAGACATGAGCGGGGATTTGAACTCACAGACTCTGGACTCCCAACCAGGCTCTCTTCCCCACTGTGCTATACCAGCTGTCCTCACCCCTTATATACCCAGTCAATTACTGTGCTCTGCAGGCGAGGGCCTCCTGCACATATGGGCCTCCTGCAGATACCATCTCATCAGGAGGTTCATTCTACACAACATAGGAATTGGACCTTTAATACTGTGGCACTTACCCTTTGGAATTCCCTGCAGTTAAATATTAGACAGGTACCATCTCTGTGGTCTTTCTGGCATCTACTGAAGACCTTCCTCTTCCAACAAGCCTTGGAAGTACAGATCTTTCCCAGGTTGTATCTGTATTGAAATTGTTTTTAGATGTTTTAATCGTTTTATCATTTTTGTGTTTGAAGCCTTGGGTTCCTTTGCGTGGAAGGGCAGGATATACATTTAATATTGCTGCATCACCCCATTGCTGCATCATGATCATTTGTGTATGTCCACAATTAGCATGGTCATCACAAAGCAGAGGCCTTAGTGCATATAGAATTCCAGGGAGCTGATTTTAAGTGCCTGTCATGCCTTACATCATCATAATACACCATGCCCAAACAGCTGTCAGGTCTTCAGCAACACCCATCACTGATGTACCTGGGACCCTCCTGAACAGCCAGAGGTTAAGTCTGGGGAACCACCATTTTGATTTCCCACAATGCCCCAACATAGCATCATTCCAGGATGCGGCAGAAAAGTAGAATGTAGAATATCAATTGCAAGCCTCCCACCACTATCACCAATAGGCACCACCAAAAGGGCATTTTGCCAGGAGGAAGGTTGAAACTTAGAGTAGGTCCTGATGCCAGAGGCAAGCACATCTAACCCTCAAAACCTGTTTACAGAGGTAGAAGTCACCACATTCTGTTTGTCAAGCACCATGCATGCTGGGAGAGTTATACATAGGTTTAAAACATGGTTGCTTCTACACTATCTTTAAATATAGAATTGCTATAATTTGTTCACTCACTTTTAATGAAGAATCCAGATGCCATTATCAAAGTGTTGCATTCCACTGTTTTCTCTGTTGTTCTCCTGTGTTTTTCCCATGCCTGATTTGTGTTAGAGGATATGTAAAAAAAACTCTGTGGACAGGCAAAGCACCAATCAGACTTTTAACAGTGACTGGCCCTTTACTTAAAAGCTTCCTGTTTGCAGGTTCTGCATATTTTGTTGCTTCCTGGGGGATTAGCAACAAATTGCCCCTTATTAATCAGGAGCACAAGGTGCTACCTGCTCCAGATGGGTGTATACGTGTAGTTACTAGGGGAGTGCACCAAAAATAATATTCCATACTGAACCCGTTTCAGTGCTTCAGAAAGCAGGCTGATTCAACTTGGACCGCTTCCAGGGGAAGCCGCTTTGCCATGGATCTGAATCTGAACCACAGCTTGGAAATTCACACCTTCTCGTTCCCTATAACATTTTTGCTTTTTGACAGAGTTGGACAAAAGGGCAGGTGCAGTAGCCTCTTCTGAGTGAATTAAGCCCGCCAAATTTCAGTTTAAGAAGTGGAGGATTTGTGTGTGTGCAAACTTCTTTTTAAAGGAAACTGCTCATAACTTATGTGGAACCTGCTTTTTAACTCCACTTCCAGGTAATTCTGGGGAAAGCAATGCCTCTGAAGCACTATCGGGGTCTAGTGTGGAAGCAACACATATTTATACCTTTTTTTCCTCTCCTTATTTGTGCTTCTTTTCTGACTTTTGATCTTTTTGGGTTCTATTCAGGCTGAAGACCAAAAGGTGCTCATTTCTCGAGAACACATGTCAAGGAGATGTTGGGGCTTTAGTAAAATGTCCTATTGCACAGAGCTGCTGGAGTCAGCCAAACACTGTGCCTCACTTAATCGGCGTGGAAATTGAAATTGGAAAAATCCACCAGAGGCCGGGAAGGTGTGCCAAAGGAAACAGTGGGATTTACTGTAAGTTTTGCATTGCAGATATGAAGAGGAAAGACTAGGCTGGAAAATGCGTCCAAAGCCAAGGCATTTAAATTGCAAAAGAAATAAGACACCTTTGCTTCTGCACATATCCATTTAGTTTATTTTCTGTCTCTTTTTTGGGGGTGGGGGGGGAGAGAAATCCTTTCTGTTGCCTTGATTAAGCCCAATGCTCTTTCTGTACTCTTCTGTATTCTTTCCAACTTGGGATTCTCCTCCTAAGTTGTAGGTATGGAATGTGACCATAGTCATTTAAATATGAGACAATATTTTGAAGTAGGACTTTTTTTTTAAAATTACCAAATTTAAAAACTTTAAAAATAACCCTACTCATATTTTCCTTTTTTGAATAACTGCCAAGTTTGTTGACTTTGTTTGTTTAAAAAACTTACTTCGAACATCTATGACATTTTGGAACTCTGTGTGTGTGTTGCGTGCCTTCAAGTCGATTGCGACTTATGGCGACCCTATGAATCAGCGACCACCAATAGCATCTGTAGTAAACCCTGTTCAGATCTTGTAAATTCAAGTCTGTGGCTTCCTTTATGGAATTAATCCATCTCCTGTTTGGTCTTCCGCTTTTTCTGCTCCCTTCTGCTTTTCCCAGCATTATTGTCATTTCTAGTGAATCATGTCTTATTATGTGTCCAGAGTATGATAACCTCAGTTTCATCATATTAGCTTCTAGTGATAGTTCTGGTTTAGTTTGTTCTAACACCCAATTATTTGTCTTTTCAGGGTAAACATCTGTTAACAAGAGGCTGAGTTCAGAAGAACTGATGCTAGGAGAGAGGGGGATTCCTGTTTTTGCAAGGTCTGCTTTCTAACTACTTTGGGGATGGGCGTTATAGAATGTGTAGAAGAATGTGTGGAAAGGGTTGCAAGGCCATGCTGACTAGCCCCGCCCACTACCACTACACTCCCCAACATCCACACATTCAACGGGTGTCAAAAGCAGAACAGGTACAGCTACTTCCAACATCCATTGAATGCACAAACCTCCAGAGAGTATGACGGTGAAATGCAAGGGTGGTAATGGGTGCGGCTAGACTGTGGCTGCCATACATTGAAAGCACATTTCCCCCCAAAGAATTCTGGAGACTGCAGTTTGATAAGGGTGTTGGGAATTACAGCTCTGTAGAGGGTGAACTACAGTTCCCAGGATTTTTTGGGGGGGGTGCTTTAAATGAGGTTTGGGTGTCTGGTGTGTACACAGTGTGCATGGCCCTGCTATCCCTTCTGTGTGTTCCTTCAATGCATCAAGGGGTTTATATGGGATACCCACATGTCCAAATCTCAGCAAATGGTATTTGCAAGGACATGGATTCATTCACACAATTGCCTCTCTTCATGAGGAACGCAGGTTTCCACTACCACCCCAAGATGATGTCTTAGGACAAGAATAGGGAACCTGTGGCCCTCCAGATGTACTTGCCCTTCAGCTCCTTATATACTCTGGGCTCCTAAACCACACCCTAACCATTGCTCCTGGCAGTGAAGGGGTATCAGGGATCACTTGCTCACAAGTAGTCTCTGGGTCTGTAGATGCATCCTCTGCCGTCACTGTTTAGCTTGGACCCAAAGCCTCTGGCACCGGTGCTCTCAAGGACCAGAGGGGGGCAGCTCCACTTCCTCCTCTGACATTTTCAGAAGTTCTTCCTCAGGTATCAACCAAGCAGTCCCATCGAGGGAATCCTCCGCATTAGAAACATGGGGCCCTGCCTGCTCCTCAAGTTCTCTGACCTATGGTGTGCCTTCTTCATCCTCTGAGGACTCAGGGTCTGGCATCTTTGCTGGGGCGGGGATTGAAGCAAAGGGTATTAATGACCACCTGTCATTAATGCTGTCATTCAAAGATTCCTGACCTGAGCAGAAGGTTGAGCTAGATGGTCTCCAAGGTTCCTTCCAATGCTAACATTCTGTGATTCCATGATTCTGCCAACCCACCTCCAGGGTTGGAGGACAAAGAGTCTGCAAAGTTCACAAGGAACCTTTTTTTCCCCCTTGTCTGCACTGCAGGACACCACCCAAGCACAATGTGACAGACAGATCAGTGTACCTTGCACCTGCTAATGATGAGATGATTTTGTGGTGATGTGAACTGCACTTCCAGATTCTAAACGCAATAGGGTGAGGGTGGGGTAGAGAAAGGTGCAATCATGCAGTTTATTTCCTGGCTGCCATGTTAAAACAGTGCTAATTGCTGTACAAGAGCCCTAAGCAGTTGGGTGAAGCCACTTAATTACAACGTCTTGTATACAGTGCTCAATTAAACAGGATGATGTGCAGACAAGCATCAACTACCCTCTTCTTTAAAAATAGCAGAGTTCAGTGAAATTGTCAGTTACATAAACACAGCCTAGAACGACGGCTGTGTCGGGTGGAACGCGGCAGATGGACACGTTTGAGTGGACAAGAAGATCTGCGGTGTGCGGCAGTCTCTTCCTGCAGACAGATCAGATCTCTTTCCTAAGTGGCAAGGCTTTGCCTGTAGCTGTAAAACTTCAAAAATGTTCTAGAATCGGTGTTTTGTTTTCAAAACATTCTACCTACAAGGAACTCTTTCTCTGCTAATGTGCCTGAAGAGGAAGCTTTGCATATTTGCCACTGAACCTCTGTGAATTAATTGTTGTAACTGATTTAGTCTTGTGGTTTTCATAGAATCATAGACTTGGAAGGGGCCTAAAAGGCCACTGAGTCCAACCCCTTGCTCAATGCAAGAATCCATCTTAAACTGTAAGCCATCCTGGGGCCTTACGGTGAAGGGTAGGAAAGAAACTCACTTAAGAACATAGGAAGAGCCCTGCTGGATCAGGGCAAAGGCTGACCTTGTCCCTCTTTCTATTTCCATAGTGGACAACACAAAAGGAAGCCCACAAGCAGGGCATGAACACTCTCAGCAGGGCAATAGCACTCCCATAAGAAAAAGCCTGCTGAATCAGGCCAGTGGCCCATCTAGTCCAGCATCTTGGTCTCGCTGTGGCTGGCCAGATGCTTATGGGAAGCCCGCAAGCAGGACCTGAGCGCAACAGCACTCTCCCCTCCTGCGGTTTCCAGCAACTGATATTCAGAAGCACACTGTCTCTGACAGTGGAGGTAGCAGTCCACAGCAACTGGTATTCAGAGGGAAGATAGCCACCATGCCTACTAGCCATTTGTGCACTTCCATGAATTTGTCTAATCCTCTTGTAAAGCCATCCACGTTGGCAGCCAGCACATGTTGTAGTAGCAGATTCCATGGTTTCACTATGTGCTGGGTGAAGTATTGCCACTTCTCTGTTCTGAATCTCCTACTCTTCAGCTTTGTTGGATGACCCCCTCATTCTAGTGTAAGAGAGGGGAAGAAAACCTTCTCTCTATCCACTTTCTTCACACCCTACATAATTTTATATACCTCTTTCGGGGCCTCCTTACTCATCTTTTCGCCTAAATTTGACACACAAACACACACATGCACACACACCAAAAATGTTGTAATCTTTCAGCATAGGGCAGTTGCTCCAGCCTCCTGATTAATTTGGGTGCCCTTTTCTGAACCTTTTCCAGCTCTACAACATCCTATTTGAGGTGTGACAACCAGAACAGGACACTGTATTGCAAGTGCAGACACTGCACCATAGATTTAGGGTGCAGAGGATCCTGGGAAATGCTCCTTGCCAGATACTCAGCTCATGCAGGGCACTGGACAGGCCCACTAGCCCTCACAACATGTTCCATATGACCCAAGAACATGCCCAATGCCAGTGGAGACTTGTCTATTAAGGCAAATGGGGCACTGCCCCACCAACTTCAGCCCTCCCTCACCAGTCCCCACCTACCTGCTTTCCTACTTACCACAAATCCAGAGGGTGCCACCACCTCTCAGCTTCCTCCTCCTCCTCAATCTCTGTGTTGCCCTTGTAGAACTCAGCAAGGAAGACAATGGGACAAAGCTAGAATGAGTTGGCTCTACCTGTCATTGGCTCTGGCTCCACCTGCCATTGGGCTCCCTGCCTTCTGCCCCACCAGCCCCAACTGGCACCAGCCCACCACTCACCCACTCTCACCTGAGAAGGAGCACTGCAGTGCAGGGAGATAATCAGGGGCCCAGGCAGAGCTCAAGATGTGGTTGGTGGGGTTATTGGGAGAGGGCCAAGAGAGGCATCTCCAAGATAGGGCTCCTCCAGCTGCCTTTGACCTCATGCAGGTACACCTAGGTCATAGTAAGGTTCTCTGTGGGGTCCGTCCTAAGCTTCTTCTCCCAAAGAGGATTCTCCAGCGGATGCAGATCAGATGGGATCCTGACACCTAGATAGAGAAGCTTGGAGGGCTGCATTTGTTGGCAGAGTGATTGGAGTGAAGCAGATGGAGACCAGAGAGAAAAGAAAATGTTAATACTTGATTGAGTAAACTGAACAAAACAGTATGTAGTTAGAGGAGAAATGAACAGAGAGGTTTGTCTTTCTTAGGTTAAGCCTACACAGGGGGAAAACTCTGTCCAAACTACATAGACAAACAGAACTCAAGTAACCACAGGAGGGTCACTCCATTCTGACTGGTTGCTATAGGCAACATCTCCAGCACCAACCCGCTTGGGTAACTTGTCTAACTGTCAACAGAATTAACTGCTCCTGATTGGCTTCTGCCCCTGTATTTCCAACAGCATTCACTACCTTTGCCCAATGCTTCACCCCTCTGGTTTAGCATTATGTCCAAATGAGGCCTATTTTTCCAACTAGGTCAGTATTGTTTGCTCTGACCGGCACCATTTCTCAAGTCTCTGGCAAGGACAGTCCCATCACCGGATGCCTGCCCGGTTGGTGCTGACCCATCACAGGGCCTTCTCACTGGTGGCTCCCCATTTGTGGAATGCTCTCCCTGGTGAGATTCATCTGTCTCCCTCCTCATTAACTTTCAGGAGGGATTTTAAAACATTCCTGTTTGCCCAGGAGTTTGATAGCTGAAAGATACTAAAATGATTAGCGGTTGAGGGTACAGGACTGTCTTAAAATGTTTTTAAATGTTTTCGATATGTTTTAACTAAATTTCAGTTGCATCATTATCCACTGCATTAGCTAATCTGAATTCCATTATTCCTTTGTTGTTTACCACCCTGGGTTCTGGGGAGGCGGGAGAAGGGGGGGCATAGAAATCTAATTATTAATTGATTAATTAATTAATTGTCCTGATCCTTTTAACTGGAGATGTCAAGGAATGAACCAGGGACCTTCTGCACACAAACAGGGATCTTAAAATTCCCACAGAGCATTGTCATTTCCCCCCTTCCCTCTATTTTAGCTCTTTAAGATTTAACAAAAAGGACCTGTCTCTCTCTTTCTCCCTCGCAAAGCATCTTCGAGAAAGCAGTCTGTACAGCAGCTTTTGTTTCAGCCCAAACAGAAAGCCTGAATTGTTCCTTGCCTCCTCCCTTTCTACCACCCCCAAACCCGGTTTCACACCAGCCAACGGGAGGAATAATTAACGTGCAGATTCCCTGGGGTTTTTTTGGCATCTTTTCTTAGCTTTCTAGCGTGTAGACAGCCACAACCTCTCCTCCCCAAAACTACCTTATGAAACTGAGGGGGTGGGTAGGGAGAAGCATTGAAAAATGACATAGGGCTTATTATTGTTGTTATTGTTATTATTATTATTATTATTTTAAAAGTCTAAAAACTCATTAGCAAGTTAAAGAGAGATGCTTTTACTGTAAGCGAAGCACTGCTCTCTCTCGCTTTCGAGCTCTCCATTCCCACCTCCCAAGAGATAGCATTTTCTCTCTCTTTCCAAACAGACGCATTTCGGGGATGAGGGTGGAGGACATACATAGCTTTTGAAACAAAGCTGGGAGAATTATTTATCTCAGACAGGATACGATCAGAAGTAGACCCGAGGCGGAAATGTTCCATCCAATTCAAAAGTTTGTCAACATTTGTATTTACAAGTAAGATTGTGGGTTGTCCTGACAAACAATCCCAGACAACACCCAATTAAAATGATAGAATTTGCTGTCTCATGATGTGGTGATGGCCAGTAGGTTGCTTTAAGGCAAATCCATGGGGGATAAGTCTGCAAATGGCTAGCAGCTATGATCAGTGGGATATGCAACAGAATGTTGCAATGCATCCTCACCTTCCAACAGAAGTGCTGCTAGTCAAGGTGCTGACCAACCAGCCTGCCAAGCTATGCCCTACTCCAGGATACTCCATTCCTTTTCCCTCCCACCCCAGTTCTCTTTTCCAAGGGACACTCAACTTTCTGTGTCTACTGAGCATGGTCAGTCTTCATTGGGCTGTTTGGTGGGGTGGCCTCCTTTAGTATTAAAGTGTTTATTTGTTCTTCTGCAATCCTCAGGGTTCTCTCAGGCATGCTGACATCTTCGTTTTGTTTTTCATTATCTCTGTTTTGGATCCTTTCCTGTCTGCACTCAACACATGAGTTCAATATTAGAGGGAATAACGCTTGCATTGAACTTCCATGTTCATAGGCAAGCAGATGAACCCTTTTGCCTTCATGCACTGCTAGTATGCATCTCAGAGGCATCTGGATGGTCCATGTGGAAAGCAAAATACCAGACTAGTTGGACCTCTAGTGTAGTTGGACCTCTAGAGCTGCTCTTATGTCCAAAACATAGTTAGCACTAAAAATACTTTAGACTCAAACCCAGATTTGTGTTCCAAACTTAAGTGTCTTCCAAACCATGGCTTCTGCAGTTTCCCTCTTTTCCCACCTTCTCCAAAGATCACAAGGCATGATCCCAAAGACCAGCCTCCCAGAGCGGAGCAACGGCCCTAGCCAGGGCTTGTCAGTTTGGATGCAATGCCAAATGACAGTTTGCCCAAGCTATGGTTTGTAAACCAGCTTCAAACTGTGATTTCTGATCCTTGTTTGGTGGTTTGTGCTGCTTTGGATATAATGACAAACCACGAGTGTGGCTTTTTCCATACAGTGGTTACGCTGAACTGTCCGTCTCTCTATATACTTTTGCTGTGAAAAAAAGAAGGGAAGTCAAGCACATTCTGCTTAGAACTCAGGACCATCCAATGAAGTTGAACGTTGAAAGGTTCAGGTCAGACGAAAGAAAGGGCTTCTTCACACAGACAGCGCCTAGTTAAACTAAAGAATTCACTCACACAAGATGTAGTGATGGTCACCAACTTGGATGGTTATAAAAGAGGATTAGACAAATGCATGGAGGACAAGGCTATCAATGGCTACTAGCCACAATGGCTATGTTCTGCCTCCGCTATCAGAGACACTATGCCTCTCAATACCAGCTGGTGGGAATCACAAGTAAGGAGAGCACTGTTGTGCTTGGGTCCTGCTTGTGGGCATCCCAGTGGGGCATCTGGTTGGCCACTGTGAGAATAGGATGCTGGACTAGATGGGCCACTGGTCTGATCCATCAGGACTTTTCTTATGTTCTCTTACTGTTAGCAAGTGGAGACTGAGGGTTACGATATCACTGGGGCAGGATACTCTGTTCCTTTCCCCTCCCACCACAGTTCTCTTGGGGATTTATGATATCTGCTCTGGCTTTTAGTCTGAACCTTGAAGGAGCTGTCTAAGGTGCTTGAACCTTGGATATCTCCTTGAGAGTTCAGACTAAAACCTGGAGGGGATTCACTACCCCACTGATATGGGAGCCACCAGTTTCCACTGCTGTTCGTCCAGTTCACCTGATGACCCTGAATACTACTATTATGAGAGAGAAGAGTTCCCCTCTTGCTTCACCATATACCTCATTCTACACACCTGCATCGCACACCCCTGCCCTTTAGTTATTTTCTTCCTCAACTAAAAAGCCTCAGATGCTTTAGCTTTCCCTCAAAGGAACGTGCCTGTCCAAAAGCTTGTAAAAAGAACAGGAAATGTCATCGAAACGTTACAGGGCTGCTTGATAAATTTAGAAAGACACCGACTTCACCCAGTCACCCTTGCTTACCTTTAAGAGAACGTGTTGTGTTCCTGAAGCAACATGACTAAATTATTGCATACCGTTGCTATGGCAGCTCCTAATTTGTTATTGAATAATAGAGGGATACGTGTTTAAATAGCTCGAAACCTGCCCCCGAGGTATGTTATAAACAAGCACATTTTTCATTAAGGCTTTTTTTTTTTTTTAAGTTAAATAAGTATACATTTTAAATAGCAAGAACATCTCATCTTTTCTGAGCTGTGGGGAAATTTTAAAGAAGGCAGCAGACAGGGTGTACATATTCCACATAGGGAGAAAAGACCAGCTGTACCATTAAACACAGGCCCCAGCTTCAATGGGTGACCTTGGGCCCGTCATTGTCTCTCAGCCTAACCCACCTCACAGAATTGTTGTGAGGATAAAATTGGGAGGGGGGGAGCCATCTTTGTACACCACCTTGAACTCCTTGGAGGAAAGGAGGAATATAAATGTAACAATAAAAACAACAACTGCTAAAGGAGAGAGAGGTATGAGCATGCTGGCAGGGGGACCTCAACAGTTTTCCGTAGTAGAAAAAAAAATCTTTAGGGGAGGAATATATATGGAGACAAAATACAGTAACCTAAACCAGCTTAATTGGACAGAGCATCCTTTGTAACCACTGGGTGTTGAGTATCTGTGGACAGTGGTGGCTGGTGTCCAATGGGAATGGCGGGGCGGAAGGCAGGGGGACCAGCGGTAGGTGAAGCCAGAGCCAATGACAGACAGAGAAACCCATGACTGGTTGCAAGTAAGAGGGCAGGCAGGTGGGGGCTGGCTAAGGGCAGATTGAGGTTGGTGGGGCAATGGCCTGTTCACCCTAATGGACCAGCCTCCACTGTCTATGGGGGAGACGGAAAGCAAAGGAAGATACGAACATAGAAAGCTGCCTTATACTGAGTCAGACCATTGGTCCATCTAGCTCAGGATGGTCTACACTGACTGGCAGCAGCTCTCAGGTAGGGTTCACTTCCGGCCGTACCTGGAGATGCTGGGGACTGAACTTGGGACCTTCTGCATCCAAGGCAGATGCTCTACCACTGATCTATAGCCCTTCCCCAAAGGAGAGGGTTGGACTGGAAAATCCTGAAAGAAGGCGTGGCTGGCTGGCACAGTGAAGAGGAGCACCCGGCAAACGTCTTATTGCACTTGTAAAACGCAACAAACCAATAGCAGTAAAAACAGTGTCGTAAAACCCACATCAGCTACAGCAGAGGCTCTAACTAAAGGTGCTTCCAGAAAGGTGTTTACTGCACAGTTAGCTCACCTCATGCATGCAACTTTTTTTAAAAAAATGTCACGATGCCACATGATCAGAATGCCAGCTTGTATTCCCCTCACCCCCATTTAATTCAGAATTACCCTTTCCAGGGGAAATCTCAGAAAATCTGAGAGCAGGATGCTGGAAAAGATGGCTCTTCTTAAATTTTTTGAACTGTTGTGTATATACGTTGTAGGGCAATCAGTAGTGTAGTGGCAAATTCAGAAGTGCAGGGTCCCTTCATGATAGACACAGCCTTACCCCTTCACCCCTTTTTTACTGCTGGGTTGAGAATTAGAACCCTTGTTAATACATTCTCCCATAACAACAGACATCCCTAGGAACCAATAAGCATGAAAGGGGGAGAGTGTTAGCTACTGAGAAGAGTCTTCTCAGTGCCTGACTCAACTCCTTTCACTCTGATTGACTCCAATCAGCAAAAAAGGACAAGGAAGTATGTTGGAAGACTCTTCTCAGTGGCTAACACACTCCCCTTTCATGCTAATTGGCTCATCGGATGCTAGAGACACAGGGACACTGCTAGGACTCTGATCCCAAAAAAGTAAGGGGTCTGAGACCCCCTGAGACCCTGGACCACTACACCCCTGAGGGCAATTATGCTTTTTCCTCATTTCCCATTGACAAAAACTGCTTACTTGGCTTTAAGACAGGGGTGCAGCGACTTTTGGAGCCCATGGGCCACATCAGTAGATCTAGACACAAAAGAGGGCAGAGCAATGGATGAATCTTTGTTCATAGAATCATAGAATAGTGGAGTTGGAAGGTGCCTATGAAGCCATCAACTCCAACCCCCTGCTCAATCTTGTTGGTTTTTTGCTTTTAAAAAGGTTTATTTAACAATATTTCAACAATGCAAATACACTGAAATTCAAAAATAGCAGAAAAAACTAATCAATAAAAAAATTAAATGCATGAAATTCTTTGGTACGTAACTCAGGTGATGTTACTATCTGTTACAACTTAAGAAGCTATCGTTTGTCTCCACAAATGCTTGCGAAAGAATCCCATGAAGCACTCCTTAGCCAAAAGGGGGCCCTAAACCATCAGCTCAGGAGAGGAAGCCAAGCTCTCCAGAGTGTCTTTCAGTAGACAGGCAGATGTCTCATGGTGTCAGATCCTGTGGCACAGGAAATCAATGGGCACCTAACTGCAGTGTTTTCCTGCTTTTGATTTGAGCAGTGGATATGACTTCCCTATGTACAGTGGGCTACATTCCAGCCATACAAATGTTAGATGTTTCTACACACGTGTACACTAGGGTTGCCAGGCTCAGGGCCTGAGACTGATCCTGTATCTTTAAGAGAAGAGAAAGTCAGCCAAGTGCAGGTTTTCTTGCAACACTCTAATGGGAAAAACCACAAGGTGGAATTCTCCCTTTCCCCTGCACAACTTTTAAAGATACAGAAGACCTCTTGGTTGCCAGGCCCAGCCAAAACTCCCATCAGCCCCAGCCATATAATATTATATACTGGCCTTCCCCAACCCAAATAAATAAATAAATAATTTGTATAAAAATATTTATAATCAAGAAATAAGCCTGGTGCCTTCCAGATGTTTTGGGCTACATCTCCCATCAGCGCAGCCATGCTGTCTGGGGCTGACTCCAGCTGTAGCCCTCAACATCTGGAGGGCACCAGGTTGGGGACAACAGTTAATGTCTATCAACACGCACAATTGCTACAATCACCTGTAAGTTACCATGCTTGCCGTTTGGGGGAATATTGATTAGAATTTTCAGTCTGCTGTTTAAAATAAAAGAGTAGCAGAAAAGCACACCTCTGTGCCAAAAGACTTTTAACATTAAAAGTGGAGGGAATGAAAAAGAGAGAGAGAGAGAGAGAGAGAGAGAGAGAGAGAGAAAGAAAGAAAGAAAGAAAGAAAGAGTTTTTTCTTTCTTTCAGGTTTTGTAATTGAAAGCAAACCCAAACCAGGGTCTTTTCTAGCTGAACAACGGAGCAAAGCATCACTGATTCCATTTCACTTCACTTGATGGGAAGGGTTTTTCATTTTTTTTAAAAAAAAAATATTATGTGATCAATTTAGTGCACAAACCTTGATGAATAATGGAATTTAAGGAGGAGAGCCTCCCTATAGAGACGGGCTCTATTGACATCTGACTGGTAATCTAAAGGCCTGCTGAGAAGGTCCAAAGGATGGATCACAGTCTCTCAGCAGGTCATTACAGCATTAGCCAATTAGAAAGCAGAGGTATTGGGTGACATTGTTCTTTGAAGAGCAAATATAATTGATTTTCATTTCAGCTGGAGAGAGAACCTCTTTCACTCAAAAGAAACTTAGCATAATTTCTTGTTTAGGGGGACTTTAGAGAGATTTGTGCTGGAATATTTAATTCCAAGCTGGGGACAGTCCCTGGCAACATGTGTAAATTAAGGGACAGCTGACTTCACTCATTGATATTCCAAATGAGATATATATATATATATATATTTGGCCAGGGCTCAAGAGTAGCAGGAAGATTTTAGAGTAGGAGGAAGCATCAAACAGTAGTTGCCTGGGGCCCTCCACCGCTCTGAACAATTTGCCAAGGCGAAGACCTGCTTTTAAGGGCTACATCCCTATGCATTTTAAAAATACAATATAAAATCAACTGTTGATTTTCTTTTTAAAGTCATCTCATGCATTTCTTCACAGAGATCCTTTAGCACCATTTCTTCTCTTTCTCCTACTATTTCGTTGTCTTTTGTTGGCTGATTTCGATGGGTGCTTACACCATTAGAATCATGGATTGGGATTCTTGAAAAGAAACTTTTTTTCAAGCATTTCGCATTAGTGTTTTAATTCCCTAAGAGCAGTAGTATGGTGACAAATTCAGGCCACTGTGGATAATGCTGAGTCAGATGCACCACTGGTCTGACTTGGTCTAAGGCAGCCTCCTGTGTTCCTGTTCTGGGGGGGGGGATTCTAACTACTAGACGTGACGGTGGCAGACGTGTGTCTTTTAGAGTGTGGGTCGCTGGTGAACAGATACAAAGCAGGGCCTGGGGAAGAGGAGGTGGGGTTGAACTGACAGGAGAGTTGAACACTTTAGGGGAAGGACCATCGCTCAGTGGGTAGAGCACATGCTTTGTATGCACAATGTCCCAGGTTCAATCCCCGGCATCTCCAGGCAGGGCTGGGAGAGAAGTTACCCTGCCTGAAATCCAGAAGAGCTGCTGCCAGTCAGTGTCGACAATACTGAGCTAGATAGACCTGACTCAGGCGGTGAGCACACTAGTCGCCTACAGCAAAGCTTTGACCACACTTGGAGGGGGAACGGGTTGATCTGCCGATCAGTTGCAAAAACGCTTTGAAGCAATTAAAAAAAAATGCAGTCAAGGTGTTCCTGCCAGGTTTTACGGTAAAAAGGGGCAGGATTTGACTAGCATTGTGTCATCGTCCCCGTTCTCAGAAGAGAGAGGTAGAGGCACACTGGAACCGGCACAACAGTAAATGTGTCTCTACCCCCAGTATAAGGCAGCTTTCTACCTCCTCCTTTTTCTTTCCTAGGCCAGTCCAGTCATGAGGCAGAGCAAAACTGTTGTATCAGGCAGTGGGGCATGGGGTTGCTGACTTGCCCCCCAGGGGCCCTACCTCATTTTTGGCTAGCTCACTTGCCTGCTGGTCCTTCTGCTGTGGCCACAGCCACTGGACACCCACCCACTCCCCCAACGTGGCAAAGTGAGGTTCCCTGATGCTGCCCCATCCACCACCTCCCTGCCTCAACTCTGAGGAAAGACTAAGGCCTCATTCACACCAGACATTTATTGCACTATTATTCCACTTTAAACAGTCATGACGTCTCCCACAGAATCCTGGGAAGTGTTGTTTGTGAAGGGTGCTGGGAGATGGCAAGAGACCCCTATTCTCCTCACAGAGCTACAATTTCCAGAGTTCTCTTAGAGTTTGGCAAGCCTATCTCTGTGAGGTGGTCTCCGAACTTTATCTTTTTACTAAAGATCCTAACAACAACTTTATCTTTTTACTAAATTTATCCTTATCCCAGTCTGCATCTGTGCTGGAATTGTTTTTTAAGTTTTTTTGAAAGATGTTTTGAAAGATGTTTTTAAGATGTTTTGCTTTGAAGATATTTTTTAAGATGTTTTACTTTGAAGATGTTCTGTCATTTGTTTGCCACCCTGGACTCTTTCTGGGAGGAAGGCCGGGATATAAATTTAATAATAAATAATTTAAAAGGGATTTTTAGGTGCTGTGCCACTAATGTGCACACCTTGAAAGAGTGTACATTTGTGGATTTCTGCAGCTCACCTATTGTGTGCGCACACAAAAATAACTCCTATTGCGTGCACAGGTACACAGGCTGTAGACTTGTCGAACGTTACACGGGAATGTAGAGATCAACTAGTTGAGTACACAGGTGCACGGGTTGTACACTAGTTGAATGTAATGCATATACGGTCCGAGTGTACAGTCTGTGTACACAAGAGTTGAGCTCTACAAATCAAGAAGTTGTACACCCTTTCACACAACCTGTACCTATCTTCAGTGTACCGGTACTGTACCATATGAACAAGCCTTTGGAATCCTCTATTTGAATGACCGTCTGGCCCAAGCTTGGTTTAAAGATAAAGGACCACAGGCAGTGGTAGTCCAGCATCCTGTTCTCACAGTGACCACCCAGATGCCCAGGGGAAGCCCAAGGCAAGAACCTGTGTGCAAGAGCACCCTCCCCTCCTGCGGTTTCCAGAAACTGGCATTCAGAAGTATAATGCCTCCAACCGTGGAGGTACAGCGTAGCCATTGTGGCTAGTAGCCATTGATCGTAATGACTTTTATTATTATTATTAAATTTATTTATACCCCGCCTTTTGGCCAAAGGCCCTCAAGGCAGCTTACAAAGAAAAATAACCACAAGTATAAAATTACATCAATAAAAGCAATACAATTTACAAAAATTAAATGAAATAACAAATAACATTATTAAGGCGGGGAAATGTCCAAGAAAAATTTGGAACAAGTGAATTTAAAATGGATCACTCTCTGTCTTTGCCAGCACACAATATTCTGTGCTTAATGATTTCTAACCGATTCTGTATTATGTTCCTCTCTTCTGTCCTCGCTTTTTGGTGAAGCATCAGTGGGTTCCTCGCCATTAGGATTACTGTCACCTGTCCTGAGCCCCTGGGATCGGGCTGGCTCTAAACAAACTCCAAAGAACACTTTATTACTATAGCTCATTAATGCGTCCTTTGAAATAAATTTACTGTGGGGGGGAGGGGGAACAGATCACTGGGCACCCTCATTAAAGCTACACCTCTGTAGTAGTTCCTCCCAAGAATACATGAAAGACCTTCCCCTCACCTCCCCTTCAAACAGCAAAGGAGTCAAGACTTGCAGGGCTTTTAAAGTTAACTACTTCCAGGTGCAAAAGAAAAGAGATGCTTAGTGCTGCTGATATGGGAATGTGTGTTTCCTCTCACCATCACCACCCCCACCACCCCCAGCATTAAAGCTCAGATGCCTTTGTTCTCTGGCAAAGGGTAGCTTTCTCCTCATCTGGTGTTTTATGACTGCAGGTTGCCATATTGCCCCAAACTCAGTAACACAGCACCAAAGGTCTCCTTTGATTGCTTGGCTTCACTTTATTGACTGCCATGTTTTCTTCAGCCCCCAGATGCCTTGGGGGTTGGCAAATAACATCTCACTTACAAGCCTGGTGCTCTCCCTTTTTTGGGTAAAGGGCCAGCTAGAATCTGTGCTTGATTAGATGCACATGCAGACGCTAAAGTGAAGGGAGAAGCAAATTCTCCAGCCAGGGCCCAAGGACAGAATGGGATTTCTTTCCAAAACTGTCAAAAATTGCATCAGGGATTCAGGGGAGGGGGCGCAGGGAGAGAGAGAGTTTAATGTTTGAAAGTCTTTGAGAAAGGAGAATCCTTTCCAAGATACGGTACTTGATTACATACAGTGGGCCTATCGCCACAATGACCAAGTTGAAATGGAGCACAGCGTTCAGCTGTAGGCAAAAATCTACTCCAACTCTCTTTTTTTATTATTTTATGTTATTATTTTTATGGGGACTGGATCTCGATCCACTATTGTGTATCGCTTAGTGAGCCAAATCTGTTTTGGCAGGGAAATAACAGAGCAGTACAAGTGAAATTGGCAATCTTGCCGCAACACTGTAAGAGCCCTTTCAGTTGATATTAAAAACTTGTTTAACTAAGGAAAGGGATGTTGGAACTTGGATAGAAGGCAGCAATCTTTCCCATATTTTTTTTCTCTTTACTTCTCCTCTCCTTTGAAAAAGCTATGGGATATTTGACTTCCAACCTGGATGGCAACCAGAAATGAGGGGGGAAAGAGAGAGAGATATTAGTTTAACATCTGAAGGGTGGCAGGTCTTATATTGGAGCACTACCGTGTCAACATTGGGTAGGAGCCCAGAATCTTGGTAAAAAGGACTTGGAAGTGAAGCCCATGGATCCCTGGCCCAGCAACAAGAATGCTACTGACCCCAAAGCCCACTGATATTACAGACTTACAGGGAAAAGAAGCCATTACAGCATAGTACATATTCAAAAGTCATCCATCAAAGGAGAATGTTGACAAGATGGAAAAGATTCAGGGAGCTATGTAAGATGACCATGGTGAGGCCTCAAAAAAGATGAATGCAGTTTTAGGCTGTATGCGTAGTTTCCAAGCCATGAGAAATAATAGTTCCACTTTATCCTGCGCTGGTCAGAGCTCATCTGGGGCACTATGTCCAGTTCTGGGTGTCACACTTCAACACAGATGTAGGCAGTGGTGGCCGGTGGCTCCATGTCAGTGGGGCAGTAGAATCCACTCCTGGTTTTAGTCTGAACTTTCAAGGAGCTGTCTGAGGTGAAAGTTTGGACTAAAACCAAGAGTGGATTCCACTGCCCCACTGACATGGAGCCACTAGCCACCACTGGATGTAGGCAGTGCGATCCGCTCTGTGTTTTAGTTGGGCTTTTCATGGAGCTGCCCAAGGTGCTGAAGCCTATTCCCAAAATAGGTTTGGCATTTTGGACAGCTCCTTGAAAGTTCAGACTAAAACCTGGAGTGGATTCCCTGCCCCACTGACATTTCTACACCACTGGATGTAGAGAAACTGGAATGGAGTCAAAGAGCAGGGCAACAAAGATGGTCAGAAGTATGGAAAACAAGTCCTATGAGGAAAGGTTGAAGGAACTGAGTATGTTTAGCCTGAAGAGAGAAGACACGTTAGCACTCTTCAAATATCCGAAAGGCTGTCAGTCACATAGGAAAGAGCAAAGAGTTATTCTCTGCTGCCTCAGAGGGGTGGACTACATCAAATGGGCTTAAGTTACAGGCTGCCCTCGCCCGACCATTAGGCAGAGTATAACAGTTGCCTCAAGCATCAGAGACTGGGGAATGCAGAATGATAGTAAGGTACTGAAGCAGAGGTATTTGCAGCAGTAGATTTGTATCCTGCCCTTCTTCCCAGAAGGAGCCCAGGGCGGCAAACAAAAACCCTAAAAAAGCATATCTTAGAATGAAGTGCATCAAGAATATGTATTTTGTCAGGGAAATGCATACAAATATGTCAATTTCCATGTTGTTGTTGTGAGAAATTTATTTCTGTTTGTCCCAAGTGCATTTTCAAAACATTAGTGGTATATTTCAGAAGTTTAGTTGGGATAATTCTCCACCTTGCTTCTCAGTTAAGAGAATGCAGCTGCCCTTATTGGAAGGAGGGTTTAATTTTCCAGATATTCGTTTATACCTCAAGCATATCTTTCAGCGCACACGGTCCATTGGCAAATTCTATGAATAACCCAGCATGGGTAATTTTAGAGATGGTCTTAAAAAAATGAAAGGGCCCACACCACCCGCCATTTTAGCAACTAGAAAGGCATGGTGTACACTGTCTTGTCAGTTACAATTTGACCCACATGCTTACGCTAAATTAACTTTATGGGTTATGAGTCCCCTGGGAAAAGGAACGGACTGTGAAACCACTCAGAACATTGTAGCTCTGTGAGGGGAATAGGGGGTCTCCTAACAACTCCCAGCACCCTTCACAAACTACAGTCCCCAGGATTCTTTGGGGGAAGCCATGACTGTTTGAAGTGGCATGATTCTGCTTTAAAGGTATAGTGCAGATGGGGCCACTGTTAAACTAGGGCGTTTACTATCACAAGATGTAGCAATGACCACCAGCTTGGACAACTGTTAAGAACATAAGAACATAAGAAGAGCCTGCTGGATCAGGCCAGTGGCCCATCTAGTCCAGCATTCTGTTCTCACAGTGGCCAACCAGGTGCCTGGGGGAAGCCCGCAAGCAGGACCCGAGTGCAAGAACACTCTCCCCTCCTGAGGCTTCCGGCAACTGGTTTTCAGAAGCATGCTGCCTCTGACTAGGGTGGCACAGCACAGCCATCATGGCTAGTAGCCATTGATAGCCCTGTCCTCCATGAATTTGTCTAATCTTCTTTTAAAGCCATCCAAGCTGGTGGCCATTACTGCATCTTGTGGGAGCAAATTCCATAGTTTAACTATGCGCTGAGTAAAGAAGTACTTCCTTTTGTCTGTCCTGAATCTTCCAACATTCAGCTTCTTTGAATGTCCACGAGTTCTAGTATTATGAGAGAGGGAGAAGAACTTTTCTCTATCCACTTTCTCAATGCCATGCATAATTTTATACACTTCTATCATGTCTCCTCTGACCCGCCTTTTCTCTAAACTAAAAAGCCCCAAATGCTTCGACAAACTCATGGAGGAGAAGTCTATGAATGGCTAATAGTTATTATCGTTGTGTATTACCTTCGGTTTGTGGGCTTCCTATTGGTTAGCCACAGTGGAAAACAGAACGCTGAATTAGATGGGCCTTTGGTTTGATCCAGTGGGGCTTATCTTATTGGGAGGGAGAAATTTGGAGTGGAAAGGCAACTTGTCACTTTGTTTCCATAATATGTAAATCTGGCTGCTGGGATTTGTTGGGCTGGGATATGACAGCCCTTAGGGGCACTTTCATTCCTACTGGGAAGAAGCCGCTTGATAATTCCTAATGGTATACATTAAATTATTATTGTGATTAAACATTTATGCTAAAACTCCAGAGGCTGAGCTACAGCAATATGGGGTTCCGGTGCAGAATTACTCCATAAAAACAATGCTTCAACAAATTAGTTTGTGGCATGTCATAAGAGGAGAGCAGTAAACTAATATTAATAAATTAAAACTCTTGGATTTGGGGGTGTAAACACTGATTTCTTTTCAACAGCTCTGTTCCTTTATCAATTTATTGCCTACCTTACTTTTTGTAAAGACAACTATTTTACAGTGTTGGCTTGAAAGTATCACTTGCATATGTATTGATGTAAATTTAGAAATATCCTGATTCCTCCTTGCATTGCCAAAATGCAAGGCGTAACAGGAGGTGTAACTGGAGACTACATCTGGAGCAGCAGCAGGCCATCAGCTCCCAGTGTTCTGGCCAAGTGTTCTAGCTGATGAACCAGCCCTGCCTGATGCCTTTTTCACAAGTAAGAAAAGCCCTCTTCAGGCCAACAGAGGCCGGTCCTTTAGGGCAAAAGGGGCACTACCTCACCAACCTCAGTCTGCCCTCAGCCACCTGCTGGCCTCCCTACTTACGGCAAGTCCAGGAGTGGCAGTGGCTGTCAGCTTCCTCCTCCTTAGGCTCAGTGTTGCTCCTTGTAGAACTCAGCAGGGAGAAGGGTGGGGACAAAACCAGAATGAGTCGGCTCTGCCTGTCATTGGCTCTGGCTCCACCTACTGTTGGGCTCTCTGCCTTCCGCCCCACCAGTCCCAAAGGGCACCAGCCACCACTACTCGAGGCATTAATGCTACTAAACACAGAAGCAAATATGTCCTGAGTAGCCCTGCCCTCTAGCCTTTGCACAAACAGTGCAACCTTCTGTAGCAATGGAGCTTTCGTGCATAGAGCTGCATGCATGAAGGCTAGGGTTGTAACATGATTGCACAGGGTTCTTGGTCAGGTGGAAGCCTTTGCATGGTCACTGCATGTGCAAAGGCTAGAGGAAAGAGCTACACAGCAACACAAGGGCATTATTATTATTATTATTATTATTATTATTATTATTATTATTTAGACTTGTTAGTCACTTGTTAACCCACAGGTCTCCAAGCAACTTGCAACAAATTGAAAGCATTAATATAAATGCATATTACCATAAAACAAAACACACAGGCTCCATAACAACCACAGGAAACCTGGCAGTATGTTTATAACAAAACAACATCATCTCGGTCTGTCAAACACCTGGGGGAAAAATATGTCTTTACCTGGTGCTGAAAAGATGTCAGTGAAGGCATCAGGTGGACCCCACTGGGGACAGCATTCCACAAATGGCTAAAGAGGACTAAAAAGGGCCGCAATCCAACTAAAGGAATTTCAAGTCAATCAACAATTGATACATCTATTGATTAAATTTACATATATTTGCATTTGGGTGAAAAAAGAAATGGAATCTTTCTGAAGCAACAAGTAAATTTTCTTTGTTTTCAAATGATGCACACATGTCACAGCAAGCATCATCTGAAAAGATGCATCTCCTCCTGGGTTGGAGAATGCCTCTTTAAGATATTGATTGACATCAGCAGTTTTTTTAGAAGCACCTGTAGTATGTATGTACTTATATA
This sequence comes from Rhineura floridana, assembly GCF_030035675.1. NCBI lineage: Eukaryota > Metazoa > Chordata > Lepidosauria > Squamata > Rhineuridae > Rhineura > Rhineura floridana. The sequence continues at coordinate 14,460,733 of NC_084493.1, read as the reverse complement.
CGTGTTACAAGATGTTATGTGTTATGTGCCTTCAAGTCGATTATGACTTACGGCGACCCTATGAATCAGCGACCTCCAATAGCATCTGTTGTAAACCACCCTACATACACATTAATCTGCTATCCAATTAATTATGGGCACTCAACCAATTTATCAGTTAAACTAATTGATTAAACGTTGCAATTTCACATGTCCTGAGATTCAGATTGTCTGGACTAGGATTCATAACAAACAAATAAAAACCAATGAACAAAATATGAAAGACATCAAAGTTTGTTAAGAGTTAAACCTCCCACTCACTTCTAATTAAAGAAAACCAATTTTCCCCCACCTTGCAAAACAAGGACACTAATTTCACACTGAAGCCAGAGTTCTCCGCTTATTCAAGAAACATTAAGTGCTAAGGAGGCGATGCAGCATTGGTTATTAACCTCACTATTTGTTCTCCTTTCCTTGTAGGCAGACAATCAGCAGTCTAAGTAAGGACTGATAAGAGGAAAAAACCTGTCTGAATAGTCGGAGCTGCAATTTTCAGAACTCTCGGCACAGCTTGCAATATTATCTTTGCAAATACAAATATATATTGTATTAAATTGTCAGCTACTTGTAAATGGGATGCCACTACTTTCATTTTCTCCTTACATCTACATAGCCCTATAGCCAGGGTGGGGCATATGGGTGCCACCCCTGCCAAACTGGTGCCACCCCCGCCGAACTGGTGCCACCCCCACCGAACTATGCTCCCAACCACCCAAGTTTTGTGTGGATTTTTTAAATTGTTTTTTAATTTGTGAGATGACAGACAATGACAGCCTTCATTTAAAGAATGACAGCATTCATTTTAAGAACAGGAGCAATTTAAGAATTGGTCCCTCTAAAAAAATTCAGTGAATAAGGCAGGGTGAATGCACAACAAAAGCCTCATCTGGGAGATCTGGGCTCCTGCTGGGAGGAAGGGCGGGATATAAATCAAATAAATAAAATAAGAGCCCCCCCAAAGTTTGCTCACTCCAGACTTTCACTGACTGAGGATGGATTTTTCATGATCATAATCACCCTATAATTACTAAAGCAATCCTGAAAAAAACAGCCAGAATAGTAACATGACCCCTGAAGAGTTAAATATTAGAATTTTGTGTTGCGCGCCACAGTTAGTCTCTACCTCTTGGACTTTCCTTGCTCGCCTTTTCAGTTTCAGTTGGGTTCTCTACCCAGCCGGCAATAAAGAAACATGTTTGTTTGCCCACAGTAAGAAGCAAAAGCTTGTTTATTCTTCAATTATGATAAATAAAGCAGGATTTGGTGCTTATTATTGCTAAAGAATGAAATAAAAAGATAACTTACAGTGATCTAAAAAAAATCTAAAAGGTAAAGGTGTCCCCGCACTTATAGCGCGAGTCGTTTCCGACTCTTAGGGTAACGTCTTGCGATGTTTACTAGGCAGACCGTATATATGGGGTGGGATTGCCAGTTCCTTCCTGGGCCTTTCTTTACCCCCCAGCATATGCCGGGTACTCATTTTACCGACCACGGATGGATGGAAGGCTGAGTGGACCTCGACCCCTTTTACCGGAGATTCGACTTCCTCCTTCCATTGGAATCAAACTCCGGCCATGAGCAGAGCTTCAGCTGCGTTACCGCCGCTTACCACTCTGCGCCATGGAGGGTCTCTAAAATCTACCCTAAGTTAAATATTTAGATTCTAATCTAATTGCTGCTCCCAGCCTTCGATGAAGTCCAGCTCTGCAGACTCACAGACTTACAGTAAGACTTACAACTCTCAGTCCCCTTAACAAACTACATTTCCCAGGATTCTTAGAGGGAAGCCATGACTGTTTAAAGTGGTATTATACTGCTTAAAATGTATAACGCAGACAGAGTCACAGTCCATTTCTGTTATTTATGAAGATACCTTATACTGAGTCAGATCCATTGGCCCATCTACCCCAGTATTGTCTACACTGACTGGCAACAGCTCTCTGGGGTTTCAGACAAGGTTCTCTCCCAGCCCTGAACTTTTTTTGGTGGTGTTTTTTTTTGCCAAGTCAAAAACACACACTCACTCACAAAGGCGAGAGTGCAGCACAGAATTAGGCTTACTTCAGCCCCATGGATTTCAATGGGACTTGAGCATGCCTAGCTGTGCCTGGGATTGTGGCCATAAGATTTATGGATTCTCCTGCAGGCCATTCATTAGAGAAACGTTCTGCATGAATACAAATAGGAGACTACAGCAGCATAATTATACAAAACCTGCTCTGTCTCAGCTGAAGAGGGTAAGGATGTGTGAAGACCTGGGTCCACACTGCTGGAAGACCAGTAGTGTAGGGGCAAATTCAGAAGTGCAGGGTCCCTTCATGTTAATCACAGCCATGCCCCCTTCCCCCTTTTTTGCTGTGGGGTTCAGAAGGAGAACACCACAAGAACCAATAAGCATGAAAGAGGAGAGTGTTAGCCCTGAGAAGAGTCTTCTCCGTGTTTGACTCACCTCCTTTCACTCTGATTGGCTCCTGTCATCAGGAAAGGACAAGGAAGCATGTTAGAAGATTCTTCACAGTGGCTAACACACTCCCCTTTCATGCTGATTGGCTCGTAGGATGCTGGAGACATAGGGACCCTGATGGGACCCTGCTCCCAAAAAAGTAAAGGGTTTAAGACACACACCCCGAGACCCTGCACAACTACACCCCTGTGGAAGACAACATGAAAGCCTTTGCTGCATACAACAGCTGCTGAAGCTATCACATATACAAATCCTCCTTTGGTCTTCCGGGTCCCCTTTGGAACCAATGACAGTCAGAAATTTCAATACATCCCCAGAGGCAATAGCAAGCTATCATGTGTGAGTGACCAGATTGCCAGAATCCACACCAGCTTGCTTTCTTCTGAAAAAAAGCTTCACAGGGACATTGGAAGCTGCCTTGTACCAAGTCAGGTCTAGCTCAGAACTGTCTACACTGACTGGCAGCAGCTGTCCAGGGTTTTCGACAGAGGATCTTCCCTACCCCTGCTTGGAGATGTCGGGGACTGAACCAGGAACCTTCCACATGCAAAGCAAACGCTCTCCCACTGAATCACCCTCAGCATCAGCTTGCTGGCCCTTTCAACGCCTGCAGGCCATGCACGTCTCATCCCACGCTGCAATGTCCTTCCTTCCCCCACAGATTTCCTATTGCAGGGATTGGCAACATGGCATCCTTAGGTGCACAACCACTCCTAGAGGGTTTCCCTGGCTGCCCGCAAGGTCTCATCCCTCCCACACACACACACACACACGTCTGGAAATAAGAGAATAGAAGGTTTTTTTCCTACGCCCAATTGCAACGCCGAGGGCAATGGGGGGGTACAGTTGTGGAGAGGAGAGCTGCAGTGCGTGTGTGGTGCCCATGACAGTTTCTCCACTTTGCAAAGGTGCCCAGAGGCTCAAAATGGTTGGCTTCCCCCATGCCCTATTCTGAGACATTGCCTTGCTCACCCCCACTGGCTTTTCTAAGGCTGCCCCTCATCACCGTGGTTGTTCTGCTAGTGGCCCCAGCATTGCACTGAGTCCGACATCAACGGTGGGCTCTTGCCTCCCTGGAAAAGGCTGATCGGGGGCAAAGCTTGGAAAAGGTACTTTTTTGAACTATAACTCCCATCAGCCCAATCCAGTGGCCCTGCTGGCTGGGGCTGATGGGAGTTGTAGTTTAAAAAAGTAACTTTTCGAAGCTCTGATCGGGGGTCATGGGCAGCCAGTTTTTAGGGAAACAATAATCCAGAGGGTTTCTTTAAGGACAGGCATTATTTCCGAAAGGAAGGCATTTCAGGCCTTCAGTGAATAGGGCTCGTAAAAAAGTAAAAACACCTTTCTCTCTCTCTCCAGAATGGAGGTGTATTTACAGGAACCAGTTCTTTGTACAAATCACAAGCGTCGACTTCAAGAGAGATGCTCCCATGAGAAAATAACATACCCTGCCATGCCTTTGTCCTCACACTTTCCCCCAAACGCCTGGGAATGTGATGTCATTAATACATCCAGCAGCAAGTGCATTGTACACAGAAATCTATTGTACTGTTCTATATTCCTGCCTGTTGTCACATTATGTACCTGTCAGAACAGAGCACGTTCAACAAAATAGTTGGGGTGGTGGGAGCAGGGGCAGGAAGAAAGGAGTCTGGATCCATTCCACAGCCAGTGAGGGGCATTAGACAATGTTAGGACAGGAAGAGATTATTATTATTATTAATTCCATTTATACTCCGCCTTTCTTTTCATGATAGAAACCCAAGGCGGCTTACATATGGTTCCCAGGCAGTCTCCCATCCAGGCACTGACCAGACCTGACCTGAGATGTGACATTTCTGCTACCCCCAAAAAACGGCAGCTCTGTAATGAGTCCTGAGGACCAGATAGAGAGCCCTGGGGGCGCACATTTGGCCCCCAGGTCTGAGGTTCCCCACTCCTGCTTTAAGTGGTGGCTCCGGGGGCAGTGGGGCAGTAGAATCCACTCCGAGTTTTAGTCCGAACATTCAAGGAGCTGTCCAAGGTGCTTCAGCTCCAGCCGCCACTGCTTCACTCTCTTCAAAATGCGCAAAGCCAACCCTAGAGTGTTTGGGGCCCTCCTGCTTATTTAAGGTGTCCACTTCTGCGTAAAAACAAGGAAATGCATCACTGACACAGAGGTCAAAAAAGATGCTGTTTCAAATAGAATTTGCACATGGCCATGCATATATGTAGAGATGTAGGAAACTGCCTTATACTGAGTCAGACCTCTAGGTCTTCTGTATCTTTAAAAGTTGTGCAGGGGAAAGGGAGAATCCCACCTTGTGGTTTTTCCCATTACAGGGTTGCAAGAACACCTGCACTTGGCTGACTTTCTCTTCTCCTGAAGATACAGGATCAGTCTCAGGCCCTGAGCCTGGCAACCCTAATGGAGAGAGATGTATGTAGGAACCTCTGGCTTTTGTGTGGCTGGAATGTAGACGAAGAGTTACATCTGTTGCTCCACCTACTTTATCTCTGTCCCCTCCCACCAATGCTATGCAGCCTTACCCCTGTAAGGCTGCTTATGTTGCAGTGTGTTCCCTAGGCCAGAAAAGATTCCCCACTCCTGCTTTAAGAACAGGGGCTTGCATCAGACCTTTGGATATTGTATGTTTAGCAGCAGCTGATAATTGTATTTCCATGCAATCCATACAAATATTAATATATCAGCTTTTACAAGGGATGGAAGCACCCCTTTAGTTCAGGTGAGCATCAAAAACAATGTTTCATCATTATAAGTTTCAAGGTTCTATAGCTTATAAAAATGACAGCTACTGAGCTACAAACTTGAAACGTGGCATACATTATCTACCTGATGGGGTCTCCAACAGTTCCAACTTTCTAGCCAATCCAGTAACAATTGCCACAGATACAGCAAAAAGTGCTGAAATCGACACATTGACCCTTTTTACTGCAATTTTCTTCCCGGCACAGCCTACAGTTGTTTCCAACTGTAACAACTGATGTACTTGATTCAGACTTGTCAAGGAACGCACATTTCGCTTGTTGACGTTCTGAGCAGCGGTTCAAAAGTTAACGTTTTCTTGACCCATTGAAGTCTGCGGCAGCAACAGCTGGCAAAATAAGGTTGAGGATAAATAGAATGATGTCTGAAGCAAAAATTCTGCCAGGACTACAAAGCCTGAGGGGTATAAGGCCTGGTGTGTCCCTATTGGTCGGGGCGGGGGGTCAGCTGACTGCATTCAGGCAAGAACTGAATCCCTCCCAGATGATCTCCGTCATGCCCCCTCTATGATGAGCTTTCGCCGGGCCTTGAAGACCTGGCTCTCCAAACAGGCTTTTGGGGTGGGTTAGGTTTTATTATTATTGGTTGAGATTTTAATATTTTAATGTAACTATATGTTTTAATTTTGTACGTCGCCCAGAGTGGCTGGATTGCCAGCCAGATGGGCGACTAATAAATTTAATAAATTAAATAAATAAATAAATAAATAAATAAATCTGCAACCTAGAGGACACTTTGATGCTCAATTCGGCTGCCTTGCCAAGGACCAGAGCATTGGTGAGCAGGAAGTAAGGCACCAAAGGAGGTCCCGACTGTGGTTCTCCCTGGTTCAAGACCACCTCTATTGGCACCCTACACCCATTGAACATAGAAAGGTGCCTTATATTGGTCCATATAGCTCAGTGTCATCTAGCCATACCTGGAGATGTCGGGGATTGAACCTGGGACCTTCTGCATGCAAAGCAGATGCTCTACTACTGAGCTACAACAGCCCTTCCCCTCTTTCCCTCCATGCTCAAGTCCCTAGTAAACAGGGACCGTTGGGATGTATGCTGTAAATGCTCTGCGGGATTTATTTCCAAAGAGGGTGAAGCTTACCTTGCACTCTGAAGTCTAATTTTAGAATGCCTCGGATTCAAAGAGCAATAAATGTCAGAGAAGATGGTCGCTGACAATCCAGTGAGTAGCAGTGGCGAAAGCTTGAGAATCATTGGCTTTCTAAGCTGCAAACAGACCCTGACATGGCTAAAGCAAGCCTCTTCAGTGCCTGCTTTCTCAGGCACCAAAAAATTATGTTCAGTTGACCAAGAGCAACATGACTGGGGCACAGTATTTGAAAACACTTGTGATTTACTGTAGTGAGAAGAATCGACCTGTGGCCTTTCTTCAGCACTGGATTAAGATACATGTTGCTGCCCTTTAGGAATGGAAAGATCAGTGAGTTTTGGTTCTCTTCATGTCTCATTTTTCCTCTTTTAAATTTAAACCTCCACATTTCTGCAGCAATTTGCAATTAAAAAAAAAATCCCCAAGAAAATTATTCACCATTTTAGTGCAAATTTCTCCTTATAAACACATTTTTGTATGCAGTCTTGACTACCATACACAGTTTTGCAAACCATATCTCCTAACAGAATGCATTTGTGTATTATATTCGCATGAATATATTTATCGTAATGCATATTTCCCCCTAATATACGCATTTTAGTAAACATTGTCTGGTTGGTGCACTGCATTGCGAAATTTGGATAAGTGCAGGTTTCGAAGTATGGCCGTGTGTCAGTTCTCATATTGTTTTGGAAAGTGCAGATTTGATAGATTCAGCATGAAAAGCAAACTGAATGCAATTTCTCACCTGTCCCTACTGCCCTTATGCTAAACCATATTCTGCTCTCCCTTGCACCACTCTGGGGAGAGGGTGTAGCCTGGGTAGAGTCCCAGACAGAGAAGCCAGAAGGAGGGCCATACTTGGCCCCCAAGCTTGAGGTTCCCAACCCGAAGGAAGAGACACAAATCAACTGACAGTAACTGTGGAGAGGTGGAGGAGGACCCAGTGAGTGCATCTTTCCCAAAAAACTTCCAAATCCTAAGACCAGCAAAGTTCTTAGTATTTAATAAATAATGAAGTTACCCTTCCAGGGACACTTGGGCTATTGAAATGTGGTCACTAACTAAAGGAATGTGCCAAATATGTATTTGTTCCAACATACAAATGAAACAAAAAAAAACACCTCTCTCCATCGCCATAATCAAGATGCATTTCTGTATTCTGCTTCAAAATACAGTTAAGATACACATAATTCCTTTTTTTAATAAAAGATCAACTGTTACAAATGCTTCAGCTTGCATTCAAACTGGTAATTAAAATTTGAGCGTGATGTGATTGCACAGACTGAATGCCATGATGTTTTGTTCATGTAAAAGGGGGGAAATGCCTACCTCATTTCTGCCAGTGACTGGCAGGCATCCAAACAATGTAGCCTGAGTCAGCCATCTGGAAGTCAAAAGCAAGTCAGAGGCCCAGAAAAGCTGAAGCCAAACCTGGGCCTGTAATGACAGATCAGGAGTCAAGTAATGAAGTCAAATCTAGAATATGGAAATGGAAATGGACTGCCTTCAAGTCAATCCCGACTTATGGCAACCTTATGAATAGGGTTTTCATGGTAAACAGTATTCAGAGGTGGTTTTACCATTTCCTTCCTCAGAGGCTGAGAGGCAGTGACTGGCCCAAGGTCACCCAGTGAGCTTCATGGCTATGTGGGGATTCGAACCCTGGTCTCCCAGGTCGTAGTCCAACACTCTAACCACTACACCACACAAGACCAAAAAAACAAAGCAGTCAACTGCTGAGGATGAAACAGGTGTCAAGGACTCTGGGAACTGAACGAGGAATCAAAGCCTCTGAGACTGGGACCTAGCCTGGTAAAATAGTGTGTATGCTCAGGTAGGGTTACCAACCGTACTCTTTTAAGAGCACATGTACTCTTTTTGAGATGGTGCAACAGCATACTCTTACTTTTCACTTATCGAAGCCAGATGTACTCTTTTTGAAATGACAAAATTATGGTAACCCTATGCTCAGGCCTAAGTAACCATGTGTCCTACTTTACAGAGGACAATCTCCTGATGTGGCCGTCTGCTGAAAGAGTTGCCCAGTCTATGACTGGTTTAAAGATAAATAACCCTAAGAAGGCAGAGCAGGGGTGGTTTTGAAGTTACTCATCAACAGGCAGCAGCACTTGGACAGCAGACTGAGCAGGCACCCCGGTCCAACTTCAGTTTAAAGATAAATAACCCTAAGAAGGGAAAGCAGGAGGGAATGTGCCCATCGACAGTTAACAGCAACTCAGTAGCATTTCTATTATATTTATATTTTATATATATTAAGATATAATTATATTAAATATAAATATTTAATATGTAATATATTTTATATTATATTTAAATTATAGTAATTATTTCTACATTTGCATCTGTACATATACATTAACATATGCAAAACATATGCAAATCATGTGCTTTGAGGGGGCAACTGGGAACAAGGCAGGATCAGGTAACTAGGGGTCTCTGTTTTCATGGCAGGCACCATTTTTTTTACCCACAAGACCATGGAATGTCAGAACGACTGGCTCATGGCATTTTGAGGAAAGATGGCAGTCAGAATCCCAGCCCCCAGAGGCCTCCATGGGGTCTTGGAGCCAGCCTACAACATGCCACTTGCAACAGGGCAGGTGCAGTCAACCCTAGGAATGGAAAGATCTATCCATTTCAGTTCTCTCCGTTTCTCATTTTTCCAGCCTTAAATTCAGTTCTCCACATTTCTGCAGCAATTTGTGATTTTTTTTTTAAATCCTCATATAATTTCTCCAGCATTTTAGTGTGAATTTCTCCTAATAAACACATTTTTAAGCAGTTTTGACTAACGTACTCATTTTTGCAAGCCTTTTCTCATCATATAATGCATTTTTGCATGGTGTTTTTTCCCATATATTCATTTTCGTACACACATTCCCCTAATACATGCATTTTTGTAAAAATTGTTTGGTTGACAAATTGCATTGCAAAATGTGATGAAGTGCTAATTTCAAAGGATGGCTGTGTTTCAGTTCTCATATTGTTTTGGAAAGTGCAAGATTGATAAATTTGGCTTTAAATGAGAATTGAAATCCTCATCCATCCGTAGTCAGCCCTGCAGCTCAAGTCCACCTTCACTTGATGTCAAAGCAGCATTAACTCAGCGTAAGAGACACCAATTGCTTTGAGGGGGCTTATGCTGGTTGGAGAAGTTTGTACACAAAACCAGCAAGTAGTTTGGGCTCAGTGCTAAGAAGAGGGGAGAAACTGGGTTCAGCTCACATTTAAAGGCAAATCTACTGAATTTGCACTTTCTAAAACAATATACAAACCGAATTTTCCACAAAAAATCCCCTGGATACATTTCATGCTGCTCGCCTTATCCATTTTACATCTAAGAGAATTTTCTCACATGCTGTTTTAAAGGTGACACTGACTGCCCTCATCAAAGCTACCCAATCTCATTTGTGTATCACATGTACAGATACATATTTATATCTGAATTAAACATTTACAAAACAAATCCAATATGCTTCAAAGTGCATATCACAGCTGTGATTATGGTTCCCACCTCAGAGTTATTCCAGAATACTGCATTCAGTACAGCCAAGAAAAATTGGGTATTGGGGAAGTCACTTAAAGAGAGTTACAGCGCAATCATAACCATATTGACTCAAAAGTAAGTCCTATTGAATTCAGTGGGGCTTACTCCTAGGTACGTGGGGTTAGCACTGCAGCCTAAGTCAATGTTTGTAGTTCAGTATGTGCTTTAGCCTTCAAGCCCTCTAAAAACATGGAAGGGAACGGAATTTGCGAGGGGTGGGATATGTACCCACAGAGGAAGAGATGCCTTGCCCCACAGAGACAGAGGCAAGCAGGCCTTCTCCCCCAACTCCACACGAGGGATGGATCTGGCAATTTTGGTTTTCTTCGTTTCTCATTTTCCCAATATTAAATTCAGTTCACATTTCTGCAGCGGTTTGCAATTAAAAAAAAAAAACTAATGAAAATTCCTCAGCATTTTTGTGCTAACTTCTGCCAATAACCACACTGTTAAATGCAATTTTGACTAATGTACACATTTTTGCAAGCATTTTCTCCTTAATATAATGCAATTTACCATTTTTGTAAATTGCTCATATATTCGTTTTATGCACACTTTCCTCTAACATACGCATGCTTGTGAACGGAGTTTGGTTGCAGAACTGCATTGTGAAATTAGGATAACTGTGAATCTCAAAGGACTCCTGTGTTTCAGTTCTCATATTGTTTCGGAAAGTGCGAATTTGACAGTGTGGGCTTGAAATGCAACTGAGCTGGATTTCTCCCCCATTCCTATTACACACACACTCACACACACACACACACACACACACACACACACAGAGCGACCCCCAGGGTTTCTCTTCAACATCCCCCAGCCCACCCCCAATATCTCTTCCTCCTTTTTCATTGCCTCCATCCCAGGTTGGGATGCTCATCAGGTCATTAAGATGCATTTGCCAATATTGTTTGCATACAAGAATGAGAATATTGTTAGTAACATTATGTCACCATCACTACCACCAACATCTGTTGTTTTTAATATTACTGGCCACAACAGCACAGTATTACTCCCGATAATAATATTAACAATATCAGTCTTCAGTCTTAGGAATTCAGTCCCATTAAACTCAGTGGGACTTATTTGGGAGGAGATATGGAGAGGAACATGCTGTGTTCTCTATTGTGGTTTTCATTTATGGTTTTCAGCAGGGCTGTGCGAGCCCCCCCGATTCAGTTCATTGGAAATTTGGATTTGTGCCCCAATTCAGTCTGGATTGATTTGGTCCAGTTTTGACTTGATTTGGACCCTGAATCCAAATCAAGGTTCAAAAATACAGATCTTTGGTCTGGATCAATTCGGATCAATCCAATTCAGTTTGGACTGATTCTGAGGTGCCCCAAACTGAGTCGGATTCGGTGTGAATTGGACCGATTCAGTTCAAGATTCAGGACATCTTGGGGAAAGCCCCGAGGCCTGAATAGGGAGGCCTGGAAGGCCATATATGGTCAACTGCACCCAAGGTTTTCCACCCCTGCACTAGGATTTTTGAGATGGAATCAGAGGAGGGCAAGACTCAATCTCCTTGAGTCAAAGAGCGCCTCTTGCACTAATGCTTCTGGATTATAGTAGGGGCATCTGGAGCTGGCTGTGAGGATAAAACCCTCTCCCACTCTGAATCCCTGGCCTCATCCAGTGAAGAGAGTAAGTCCGACCCCAGTGGCACTGCAGGGACTTAAAAAGGCAGGTGGCCAGGCAGCATGCAAGACTTTGCTGTTGCCAGGTGATCCCATGACTAGAGGGGTAAGGGCAGGCACCAACACAAGAGGACCCCCACCACTGAGTGCTCCCTCTAAAGTGCAGCTAGCAGCTTCCATCTCAAGCTACTGTTGTCACCACCCTGGGGTAGAGACCCTTCAGGTGAAGATTTGGGTATTTATTTTTATGTATTTGTTTAACAAAATTTATATACCATTTGATTGTAATGGGACCTGTAAGCAGTCTACAAAAATAAAATAAAATTATCAATAAAAGGCAGTTAAAAACAGATGTTTAAAACATTCAAAAGATCATTAAAATCAACAATAAGCAAACAGATATTAAAACAAATGCCAACTTCTATATGTCTGGATATTTATTGTTGTTGTTTAAATGTATATTCCTCCCTTCCTTCCAAAAGGAGTCCAGGGTGGCTAGGCTTACCTAAACGAAAATGTTTTAAGCAGGCGCCAAAAAGAGTACAACAAAGGTGCCTGCCTAATGTCAAGAGGCAGAGAGTTCCAAAGTGTAGGCGCTGTAACACTAAAAGAACAATTTCTTGCAAGCGCAGAAGGAGTATTATATGGCTCCTGTAACAGTGCCAGTTCCGCAGATCAAAGCAGCCAAGCGAGCACATGCAGAATGTAAGACAATCACCTAACACTTCCATCCTGCATCTGACAAAATACATACTTGCATAAGTTTGAAATTACATTTTCGTGGAACGTTTTTGTCCCACTGCCATGGTACAAGTTTAAGGCAGTAAAACACCATGTAAAAAGAAATGTGAGCCAGCGGAATGTGAATACATCAGGAGCAACCATGCTTCTATCACATCACCTCCTTCAGCTGTTGGAAAGGAAGAAGCAAGAAGCCATTCTCTGCTCTCAGAGAGAAGTTCAGCTGCACCCACATAAAGGGCTAATAAAGTGCTCGTTATTCTATACTGCAGGCTGCGCAAGGTACAAATTACACACTATAACCTGACCACCAGGGCCAAGTGTCTGTCTAAATTCTTCCATTCGGGATAAAGGCTGCACAATAAATTGGCTCTTCTGCCTGGGAAAAGAGGCGGGAACAACTTCCAGGTTACTCCCCAGGACCTATTTTAAAATAGCTGCAAAAAGACTGATTTTGCAATGGCGTTCAGGGTGAGGACAACTAACAGCAAAACTTGCTATTGCAATGCAGTATAAATTCAGCCGGATGGTCTGCTAACAAACAAGCATGTTCCCCCCTTTTTTAAAAAAATCTAATAGGGTTTCAAATAATTGCTAGCATAGCATTTTAAATTTAAAAAATAAGTGAGTGTGCTTTTTGGATTCTTACTGTGCTTTTCAATAAGGTTTTAACATTTTGTTAAGGTTACTGCAGTTTCTTAGTTTCTGATTGGTTATGGCTCTGTTTCCTATCTTAAGAGGGGTGGGACTCTCATCAGGCCACAAACCCTCCCCAACCACACCCTCTCTTTCTAGGCCACACCCCTCATTGGTCTTGGTTCCCACCCTCCTTGAGTTTTGCTTTGGGTTTTTGCCTGTCTAGAACAGATCAGGAGACTGGAAACCAAGCCCTGTGAGGAGAGACTGAAAGAACTGGACATGTTTAGCCTTGAGAAGAGAAGACAGAGGGAAGATACGACAGCATTTTTCAAGTACTTGAAAGGTTGTCGCACAGAGGAGGGCCAGGATCTCTTCTCGATCGTCCCAGTGTGCAGGACATGGGATAATAGGCTCAAGTTACAGGAAGCCAGATTTTGGCTGAACATCAGGAAAAACTGTAACAGAACTCTAACAGAGCAGAACGGCAATGGAACCAATGACCTTGGAAGGTGGTGGGCTCTCCAACACTGGAGGCATTCAAGAGGCAGCTGGACAGCCATCTGTCAGGGATGCTTTAAGTTGGATTCCTGCATTGAGCAGGGGGCGGGACGCGATGGCCTTACAGGGCCCTTCCAACTCCACTGTTCTATCATTTTATGATATGTCCTTGGACTCTAATAATGCTGTTGCTTGCCTGGATAGAGAGTGGTGTGCAAGTTTGTATAGAAATTAATCTACTGTACAAAGGTAACAATTACATTCATTGCTCTGTCTACTTTTGCATTATACTATGAAAAATTGCTTACAACCATGTGTCCATTAAGCAAAATTGCATTAGACATGGGTATATTAGGATAAACACATATAAGCAATGTGCAAATGTGGCAACCTGAATTTAAGATTAGAAACACCAGGGTTAGACAGTGTGATAGCCTGCAGATGTTTTGGACTACAGCTCCCATCATCCCTGACCATAGGCTATGCTAATTGAGGCTGATGGGAGTTGTAGCCCAACAACTTTGTTTATACTTTGTTTATATAATGTTTTATATTGTCTGTGCAATACACACTTGCTGTATTTTATATATTGTGGTTTTATCATGTTGTACACCGCCCTGGGAGCTGCTAGCTATAGGGCGGTTTAGAAATGCAACTAAATAAATAAAATAAATAAAAATGAGAAACTGGGAGAAACTGAAATTGACATATTTGTCCATCCCTGGAATAGCTGCTACCACAGGTCCTGAAGGGGACTACCAGAGGGCATCTTGCCAAGTGCTCTGAGTATGCCAGTCAACTTTTATGCATTCATGGTATGCTGCTTGGCACATAATAAGAAACAAGGAGCGTGGCAGCAAAAAGAAAAGTGGGCTGGCCCTGCCAATAGGGAAGAAAATCAGTTCAGTTCACAAGTAAAGCCAGAGCTATCAATTTCACATGAAACAGTATGAGAACCAACACAGCCATCCTTCAAAATTGACACTTAACCAAAGTTTGTGATGTAGTTCTCCAGCCAATGTTTACAAAAATGCATATATTAGGGGGAAAGTGTACATAAAAATGAACGCATTGGTGATGATAACCTACAAAAATGCATTACATTATGAGAAATTGCTTGCAAAAATGTGTACATTTTTGTACACATGCACAAAATGTGCATACAAAAATGGGTGTATTAAGAGAAATTTGCACTTAAATGCTGAAGAGTCTTCATGAGGTTTGTTTTAAAAGAAATCACAAATTGCTGCAGAAATATGGCGAACTGAATTTAAGACTGGAAAAAAGAGAAACAGAGAACGAAAATGGACAGTTCCTTCCATCCCTAGCTGGCCCTGATAATCAGAAACTCTCCCTGTGTTTGTCACACAACTCTCTGCAATTGCTTCTGTGCCCAGTATGCAGGGAACATTGGAAGCTGCCTCATACTAGGTTAGATTATTGATATTGGTGTTTGATATATATTGCAGTGGAGTGAAGAAATAAGTAGTCTGGCAAGACTGTTTGTTGAACGAATAAATAAACTTGGTTAATTATTACTGGAA
The DNA here is from genome assembly GCF_030035675.1 of Rhineura floridana. NCBI lineage: Eukaryota > Metazoa > Chordata > Lepidosauria > Squamata > Rhineuridae > Rhineura > Rhineura floridana. Next base: position 14,445,726 of record NC_084493.1, on the reverse strand, counting down.
AATAAAGTCATTCCGACTACAGGCATACATGTGGCCATTGCAGAGCCATGAGGTTTGCACCCACAGGCACAATCTCTGATCCAGACCTTGGAAAAGTTACTTTTTTGAACTACAACTCCCATCAGCCCAATCCAGTGGCCATGCTGGCTGGGAGTTGTACAGGCGGGCCCTGCTTATACGGCAGGTTCCATTCTGGACTGCCGCCGTAAAAGCGGAAATTGCTGTAAAGTGGAACCCATTGAGGATAATGGGACACGTCACGCAAAAATGACGAGAAAATGCCGCAAAATGCTGCAAAAGACCCAAACTGGCTTTAAAACGGGGAATTTCCCACCGCCACATTAGCAGAAAGCCGGAAAGTGAAGCGCCGGTAAGCAGGGCCCTACTGTAGTTTAAAAAAGTAACTTTTCCAAGCTCTCTCTGACTAACAAAGAAAGGGAAGAGGGAGGAAGCAAAGCCTGAGGAAAAACAAACAAGTAGTTATTTAAAAAAGAGAAGACTAGATTGCCTATCCATCATGCACGTGCATGCACTCACACACATTCAGCTTAATTGTTGCAAGCCTTGGTGCTTTACTCCCAACAATTTAGCCATCTAGCCTAGAACTGTCTACTCTGACAGGCAGCAGGTCTTCCGGGTGCCAGGCAAGGGGTCTTTCCCAGTACCTGCTACCCAATATCTTTTTAGCTAGAGATGCCTGGGACTGAACCTGTGTCCTTCTGAATACAAAGCATGTGTTCCATCACTGAGCTACGATCCCGTTCAACAATCAAATCTCATAATTATGCGTAGGTTACCAGTCTTAATGACAGCTAAACATGACTTATAGATTCTGTCTCTTTCTCTCTCTCTTTTAATTGGGCTGGGCAATTATTTTTACACTCAGCTGGGAGGAATTATAGCTCACTTTACAAAACTAGCTGTAAATTTCCCATTATATCTGGGGGGGGGGGGAGACCTGCCTTAAAGCATTCTTTATTTTAATGACATGTTACACTGAAAAAGATTTTTTTAAGTAAATAATTTAAAGGGAGAAATCAAAGCCTTGCAAATGGAGTACTGCAGAGCTGAATCTAACCCAAAGGAGGAAATATCTAAGTGTACGGTTTTTTAAGGATTTGAGAATTTATGGGCTCATTCAATAGTGAGGAAGCAAAGCACAGCACAGTAAAATGGATATGGAACGTAACAGCCATGACCTTAAAGACACCACTTGATTCTTCTGAGAGACAAACTGAAAAAAGGCAGGTGCAAATGTCAAAGGATGGTGCCCAGCTGCAGAATGATTATAATTATCATAAACTGGGGGTGGGGGAGAGAAAAAGCGAATATGAAGGAGGCCTTTTCATTTTAACAGAATCTCCACGTGGTCACTTCTATTTATAAAACAGAATATATTACAGGAATGATAAGCCACAGCCCATTGCTGGTACTTCTTGTCTTCCTAAAATTGAAGCCTTTTGTCTATTTTATATCGTGAAATACATGCTGGGGGAGGGAAGAGAGAATGCGTTCAAAGCTGTATTTGATTTAGGATTTACAAGCATACACATTTACAAAGGCCAGACAGGATCATACCTTGTGCAGGTACAGCACCTGTGGAAACAGGGTCATCCCAGGGGGGGCATGTCATAGGGGCCCAGGGGAAAGTGACACTGGGGGGGTTGCATTTATCTCCACCCTGCCTCTGCTGCCCCCCCTCCTCTTCATAGTGAGGGTGATGGCTCCAACAGATGGCTTTTTTCAAGCCTCCTTGTTTCAGGTGGAGATGATCATCCTGGGGTTTGCAGCTCTGGAGGGGTGGTTAACTCTCCAGTTGCCTTCTCCCCCACTAGGGAGCCCAGGGTGGCAAACAACAACGATAAAACACTAAAAAAAATATTTTGATAAAGCATCTTAAAGCAACACATTTTTAAAAAAAAATCTTTAAAACAATTACAATCAATAGGGTAGAGGCAAATTCAGAAATGCAGGGTCCCTTCATGACAGCAGGGCCACCTCATTCGCTTGCTCGATCTCCATCATCATCTCCACACTTCTCAGTGCTTCTCGCACATGCCTTCTCCCCCAACAACAGACATCCCTTGGAGCCAATCAGCATGAAAGGGGAGTGTGTTAGCTACTGCAAAGAGTCTTCTCAGTGGCTAACTCACCTCCTTTCACTCTGATTGGCTCCAATTAGCAGGAAAGGACAAAGAAGCACATTAGAAGTCATTTCTCAGTGGCTAACACTCTCCCCTTTCATGTTGACTGGCTTGTAGGATGCTGGATTCATAGGGGCCCTGCTCCCAAAAAGTAAGAGGTCTAACACCTTCCAAGATCCCAGATGACTATACCCCTGATTACAATGCAGATGCAGACTGGGATAAGGTCTCTGCTTAAAAAACTTTTTGAAAGAGAAAGGTCTTCAGCAGGTGCCGGAAAGAGAACAGAGATTGTGCCTGCCTGATATTTAAGGGGAGGGAATTCCAAAGGGCTGGCAGCCCCTGGCATTCACTGACATTTCAAAGAGATATATAGAATATGAAAAGGTACCATCTACAATAAAACAGTAAATAACAGCACTAATAAAATGGCAGGAATACTGCTCAGTACTTTCACAGTGGCCAGTAGTATCTATGTGGCAGATGAAAGAAGACTGGGAAAGCTTGTATAAACATGAAGGCTTTCACCATGCATCAAAAACTTAAGATTGTCGGTGCATGTCTTATTATATCATCAGCAGGGAGGACACTCCACAGAATTGAAAAGGATTATGAGGCTCAACACTCAATTCACACACACTGCCATTTGTAACATGCTATTGGACTTCACTTCACAGTCACACTATGGCTTCCGCATTCCACAGCAAAATGTTACTTTGTGCATCACCACAACCACACAACGTCTGCTATAAGTGGCAGCTGTGATTGCGTGGCAAGCCATTTGTGAGTAGCAATTGCACAAATTGATTGCTGCGGGCTGTGCAAAATTGCACTATGGCCACATGCCACCACAAAACAGCCGTTTGCGGTGGTGTAGTGCAGTTTGTGGCAAGCGCAGGGCACCCATCCCTAAACACAACTGTGCTCAACAAACTTAAGCAAACGAAAATGTACTGCAATCCAGAAATACTCTCTTGCGAACCAAGATCCTGACAGGTCCGTAATTATCTCCATCAAGTCTATGAATGATAATGCCTCCTTGTTTCCTTTTCCTGACATTTCATGAGTTTGCCTGTTCTTCATTCATCATGGAATTTAAACAGATCGCTTCACTGAATGCATATAGACCACCAAGTTAGAAGAAGAAGAAAAAAGCACATTGTGGGTTTCTAAGAGTAGTATTTTCTTCATTTCATCCATCTAGGACTCCACAGATATAACCAAGGAAGGTTAAAAGGGGTGAGGTTACTCTGAGTTTTTTATTGGCCTGTGAGAAATCATTCCCTACTTGCCAAAACAAAGGCCATGCCTCTCAAGAGCCCATGTCTGTTATTAGGGCAAGTGCCAGCACCAGGCATCATTGGGCAGTTACCAGGGCCCCGCCCCATGTCTACTGATGTCTGCCCTGAGGCCCCCTTAATCTTTTTTGGGGAGGCAGCACTCTGAGCAGTGCTGGGTGTCTGGATCTAGCTATCACTTTAATTTCCCACAATGCCGACATCCTAATGCCGCTCTAGTCAGAGGCGGTATGCTTCCAAATACCAGTTGCTGGAATTTAACCACAGGAGGGGAGAGTGCTCTTGTGCTCAGGTCCTGCTTGGGGGCTTCCCATGGGCATCTGGTTGGTTACTGTGTGAACAGGATGCTGGACTAGATGAGCCACTGTCCTAATCCAGCAGGCTGTGCTTCTCAGTGGCCACTAGCCACAGTGGCTATGTTCTGTCTCCACTATCAGAGGCAGGATGCCTCTAAATTAGGGTTGCCAGGCTCAGGGCCTGATCCTGATCCTGTATCTTTAGGAGAAGAGAAAGTCAGCCAAGTGCAGGTGTTCTTGCAACACTGTAATGGGAAAAACCACAAGGTGAAATTCTCCCTTCCCCCTCCACAACTTTTAAAGATACAGAAGACCTCTTGGAGGCCGGGCCTGGCAACCTTGTGGTTTTTCCCATTACAGTGTTGCAAGAACACCTGCACTTGGCTGAGATTCTCTTCTCCTAAAGATACAGGATCAGTCTCAGGGATTGAACCTGGCAACCCTACTCTAAATACCAATTGCTGGGAATCACAAGTGGGAAGCGAGCTGTTGTACTTGTGCCCTACTTGTGGGCTTCCCATAGGCATCTGATTGGCTACTGTGAGAACATGATGCTGGACTAGATGGGTTGTTGTTGTTGTTGATGCTGATGATGCTGATGATGATGTTACTACTACTACTACTACTACTACTACTACTACTACTATTTCAATTTCTTACCTGTCCTTCATCATAATATCGCAGCAAATAAAAAAAATTCCAATGTTAAAAACAGTTTAAAACAAATTACAATCACAAGAATAGGGTGATAACAGAATGACAATAATCACAATTATCACTCTGTGTCTTTAATCAAACAATATCAAGATAATATTGCATTGGTGGGGAAAATAAGAGTACAAGTGGCGGCAGCAGATTAAAGTTACTGTATGTTGCTTCCCCAACACATGTTTCATACAGTTAACATACAGCTGCCACCACCCCTTCATGATTTCCTAAACAAGCTGTGGGGAGCTCAGAGGATTTTGAAATAACACCCCCTTTCAGGTATGGTTTAGATCAGAGACACCACCCAACCCTTTTGGGTCCAGGGGCATATTTGGAAATCTAAGAAACACAGAATACCCATTTCACAAAAGAAAAACTCCCAGTGCTCAGAACCACCCTCTAAAAAACAGGAAAAGCATCTACACATCCCTCAAAGAATTCTGGGAACTGTAATGTGTGTGAAGGATGCTGAGAGTTGTTAGGAGACCCCTATTTCCCTCACACAGCTGCCACTCCTAGAGTTCCCTGGGAAGATTGTTAAACTTCTCTGGAAATTGTAGCTCTGTGAAGGAGATGGGGAGAGCCAATGTGGTGTGGTGGTTAAGGTGTTGGACTACGACCTGGGAGACCAGGGTTCAAATCCCCACACAGCCATGAAGCTCACTGGGTGACCTTGGGCCAGTCACTGCCTCTCAGCCTCATGAAAACCCTATTCGTAGGGTCGCCATAAGTCGGAATCAACTTGAAGGCAGTACATTTATATTTTACAACAACTTTAATTCCCCCTTACATACTACAGGGTCCAGGATTCTTTGGGGAAGCCATGACTTTTTAAAGTGGTATGATACTGCTGTTAGGAATGCCAGTTAACTCTGCAGTAAGAAACGGAAAAAACATCAGTCAAGCCAACCAGATCTCTTACATTTTGCCACTGTGCTGGAGGAGAAGTAATACACCCTAGTCCCTAATTCACATGTGGTGGGACTGTCTATGGGCCCAGGATTTCTGGCAGGAGCAATCTACCCCATTAGCACCATTATCTAAACCAAAACAAGCTTATCCTTTAAGCTCATCCTTCAAGTTGCCTGTTAGCTGCAGCTCGTATGGAGATAGAGCACTTCTGGACAAGTGGTGACGGATTTTCAGAGTAGAGGTGGAATTATAGGTAGGGGCAGATGCATCCGTGAATTTCAGTTTCTCTCCATTTTTAAAAAAAATTTTTTTATTAATTTTAAAGATATATAAGAAAAGCCCAACATGACTTTACAACATATTCAAGGCATACACATCCTTCCAATGTTATACACAAATCAATCTACAGAGAAAAGAAAAAAAGGGGGGAAGCATATTAATTTTCCAAGTCCATTCTGATTATTCCATTACTTTTGCTTTTATAGGATTTGCTTAAGGCAGTTGAAGATTCTTGTACTGTTAAAGACCCGTTTCGGCTATGGATTGTTCCACATACTCACCAATCTTGCCAGAGTTGCTAGGATCTTGGTTTCCTCATTGATTCTTCCCCTCCCTGCTTTTTCCTCACAACCACCTCGTGAGGTAGACTAGGCCAAGAGCAGAGATGAGCAAATCTGTCAGTTTCGGTTTCTTGTTTTTCTATTCTTACATTCAATTTGCCCTATCACTTTGCAATTTTTAAAAAGTTACCAGTAAAATCATCAGTGTTCTAGTGCTCATTTCTCTTAACATACATGTTTTCATTCATACTTTTGCCAAAACATGCATTGTTGCGAGTGAATTCCCCTAATACAATGCATTTTTGTATGTTTACTGAGAAAGGCAACGTTTTTGTGCACACTTTCCCCTTTAATGCTCTTTCTTGTGCACATCCTTTGGTTGGAGCATCACAAGCTTCAAAAAAGTGTGAATGTCTAAGGATAATCGCATTTCGTGTATTGTTTTATTTAGCTAGTCAGGAAAGTGCAGATTAGGTAATCAATGTATTAGCAGTATAGTTGTTATATGCCTTCAAGTCAATTACATCCTATGAATCTTTTTGGATATATTCCTAGGGTTTTCATGATAAGAGGTATTCCGAGGTGGTTTACCATTGCCTTTCTCTAAGCTTACAGCACCCAGTATTCCCAGGCGGTCTCCCATCCAAGTACTAGCCAGGCCTGACCCTGCTTAGCTTCCGAAATCAGACAAGATCAGGCGTGTTCAGGGTAGTATGGCCGTAGGTCTATTAGTAGTATTAGTAGTATTTAATTGTTATTGTTACATCTATGTCCCATCTTTCCTCCAAGAAGCTCAGAGTGACATGCATGATTCTCCCCGACTCCCTTTTATCCTCACAACAACCCTATGAGGCAGGTGAAATTGAGAGACAGTGACAGACCCTAGGTCATCCCATGAGAGGTACATGGATTATAGGGATTTGAACCCTGATCTCCCTGGTCCTAGTCTGACACTCTTACCACTATACCACACTGTCTGCCCCTGGTAAATAAAGACAACTGAAGAACCCAGGTTTCCCCTACCCAAGCTCCCAAGCGCCATCACATTTTGAAACATAGCCTCTTTTCACCCTAAAGTGAAAATATTACATAAAATTAAAATCCATTCAAAAAGAGATTTGCTGAGGATTTACCCTAATAAACAGTGTGCTGTAAATTTAGCCTCTCCTGTGAAAAGACACTTATTGTCATGGGCTAAGGCTTCCTAAACTGACTTTCCGATTAGGAGAATAAAAGGCGGCCTGCTTGTAGATGCTTTGTACCCTCTCTCCCTGCTGACAGCTTGCAAGTGGCAGCATATTATTTGGGCCTGCACACCATACAAAGCATCTTAATTAAAGGTTGTCTAAAAATACAGAGTGCTTTTTCACAGCCACATCTGCCATTAACTCCTCTGACATAGTGGGGAAGCACTGAACGCCAGAGAAAGATATTCTTCACAATGCCACAAAGAAGAATTCTGTCCTGCTATAGCCCTGTATTTAAATGAAATGAGGGTGTGTGTTTGGTTTTTTAAAGGACCAAACTCTGTTCCCAGTAAGTTTAGGGCAAAGACTGTGCATGGCCTCAGCCAGAGTAGGGCCTGCTCCTTGCTCACTTCAGTGAGTCCAGGCTGGTGTCAGCACCCGGTATCCTTGGGCAGCTGCCAGGGCCCCAGCGGGGCTCACTGATGCTGGCACCTACCCTGGGCCCTCCATATCAGGCAATTGGGTCTGGGAAGCTACCATGTTAGAATTCCCATGATGCCCCAGAGTGCACAGTGTAGTTTCTCTGGGGTATTTTGAGCAATTTAAAATGATGGCTTTCCAGCTGCATGCCACAAGTCTATGGCCAAGGAGTCCAGCCACTAACACAGGTCAGGCACCACCGCTATACAGTACTTTGCTAAGCGCTCCCTCAGAGTTTCTAAGGTTCTAACTTCCTAAAGGTCAAAGATTCCATCCTCTGAACTGAGAATCAATACTCAGCAGCACCTCAGACAAGAATTACTCTCTACAGAGCACATTACAAAGATAGTAAATGTTGCTGTTCTCCTTAATATTACTACAGCAAGAAACAACTGTGCATTCCACAAAGCACCATACTGAAATGGTAGATTTACATAATTTTTTTTTTATTCACATACATTAAAAAAAATGGGCTCGTACTGGGAGGAAGGGTGGGATATAAATCTAATAAATAAATAAATCAATTCTGATCCAAAACTGTTCCTCATTCCCCTAGCTAATTTTATTTTATTTGTCAACTTTTCAATCAAAGCTATGCCCCAACCCTTCTTATACCAATATTTTTGTATTTTGTACTCTGTTCTTTATAGGTTTTATTTCTATATATCTAAATGTTTAATAAAAAGGTTATAATTTTTTTAAAAACCTAGCATCCAGAACTGATTCAGAGTTAGTTTTCCTGGTTATAATGCTAGCACTTCTGTCCCGGTTTCGTATGTTCCTTGCATACTGTTTTACCTGTTGCATTATGGAACTGTGGATATTTGATCAACATGCCACCATATCACACTGCATTTCAGTCACACCAGTGAGGATGGTGTGACACAACAGTGGATGCCATAGGACATGTCACCACCTCCACACACAGATCCTTTATGTCCATGCACACTTCCGTTTCCCCATGATTCACCCATGATAACAGAGGGCAAGAACTGCATGCTGGGATACCGCCCCAAATTTCATCATGGGAGTGGTGGTGGCATGATCCATGAAAACCACAGGGAAATTACAGCGCAAAACTCCAACCATTTTCTAGGTTACAGGGGTTGCAAACAGATTTTTTTTTCTAACACGGAAATGAGTGCTGAACTTCTGCTAAATTCTTCTAGATGTCCAGAAGTATTGCGTGAAAAATCAGAAAAAAATGTGAAAATTAAGAAACGTCAGGAAAACAGAATAAAATGCTGCCTGAATGTAGCCTGAGATAGGAAGAGGTCCAACAGAAGGAACTTTGACATGGGATCCCTCAATCCTGGAACCAGCTCTGGCTGCCCCTTTTCCATTCTGGCCCCATGCCGGAGCCCATAGAGAAGGCAGCAAGGCAGGTCAGATGTTGCAGGACCACAGATAGTTCCGAGTGAGCAACTTGCTCCAACGGAGGTTAGCCTTTCAAGCCCCTGTCTCCAGACTACCTCTCCTAGGCTCCACCAACACCCCTTATGGAGAAATTCAGAGTCTTAAAGGGCCAACCCTCACAGGCACTTCTCTGTTCCATAGCCTCCTGCCTGGCATTCTGTGCCACTGGACCAGCAAGGCATTGGTTCCTCAGGGGAAGGTGCCTGTCGGTGGGTTCTGGCTCTGGCCATGCTCTAGAGACCCTCATGGTGCAGGAGATTCTTCTGGGGCTCCTGCCTGACAGCCTCAGGTATAGTGGTCCCCTGATCTCCATCAGATGGATCAGAGGCCTGAACGTGGTCCAGCTCTGTAGGTGGTGCCTCTTCAGCCTCAGACTCTAGCTGTATACACACCATATATTTAAAGCACACACCCTAAAAAAAGAATCCTGGGAACTTTAGTTTGTTAAGGGTGCTCTGAATTGTAGGTCTATGAGGGATAAACTACAGTCCCCAGTATTTGGGGGGGGGTGCTTCAAAGATATGATGTATACACAGCCTCAATGACATCATCGCTGCAGGATACAGGGGTTAGGACATCACCACTTCAGGCTGCAGAAGGGACTGCGTATTTGAATGTCCTGCCACCTAAAGAAAACTTCTTGGATCTAAAAATTAGTAGGTTTCAGGGAGAAGAGGAGGTCAGGGCACTTCTTCCTTCTATGCACTCAACATGTGACTCCCCACCCACCCCCACCTGAAGTGGTACAGCCCTGGAAGAGGTGTACGACATGATTCTGTTGAACTCCAGTACAGATACTGTCAGCTTTTCAAATGTGAATTAAACAAAGTGGTGGCACTGCTCCTAGTGATTAATTTAGCCACAAAGATGAAGTCACTACAAGGGGCTGGGGAAGAGGAGGGCTGTGACAAATCTAGAGATGGAGGAGAAATCTGATTCAGTTCACATTTCAAGGCAACCTTACCTAATTTGCTCTTTCTGAAACAATACGTGAAGCAAAACACAGCCATCCTTCAAAATTCGCACATCTCTGAATTTTTGCAATACAGTAGGGCCCTGCTTTGCGGCGCTCCGCTTTGCAGCATTCCACCAATACGGCAGTTGTCAATTGCAGAAAGGCCCCGCTCCTACGGTGCTTGTTCCACTTTTACTGCATTTTTCAGGTGTCAGGCACCATTTTAGACAATGTTAGTCAATGCGTTCCGCTTTACAGCAGATTTCGCTTTATGGCGGCGGTCCAAGACAGAACCTGCCGTATGAGCGGGGCCCTACTGTACCATTCCCCAGCCAAGTAATGTATTAAAAAATGCACATACAAGGGTACATTGTGCATAAAAATGCACATATAGAAAAACACATATAGTGAAAATAACATACAAAAGTGCATTGGGAAAAATGATATGAAAAAAGATCAGAGCTTGAAAAAGTTACTTTTTTTAAACTACAACTCCCATCAGCCCCAGCCAGCATGGTCACTGGATTGGGCTGATGGGAGTTGTAGTTCAAAAAAAGTAACTTTTCCAAGCTCTGAAAAAGATATACAAGTAGGCAAAATTGCATATAAAATGTGTCTATCAGGAGAACATGAATTTACATGAGGACTGTTTTTAAAAAATTGCTAATTGATGCGGAAATGTGATCTGAACTTAAGACTGGGAAAAAGACAGAAACCAAACTCGACAGATTCACCCATGCTGCCATGAATCCAGCTGTCCTGGGTGATGATGACTGACCCACAACAGATGCCCTTTAATGGGGAACGTTTATGCCTTGTGATGAGGGTGTCACCTTTTCTTCAGAACTGGGAAGCAGGGCGCTTCATCATGCAAAACACTCAGAATAATAACTTTCTTCTAATCCAGAACGAACACAGCACTTTAGAGAAGGCAGAGGGTTTTTTAAAAAATTACCTATGCCTCAAAGTTTGCACATTGCTAATAATGCTTCTCAGTTGTTTTCAATTAAGATAAACGTCAGATACACAATGGCATTATGTTTGAACTCCATTCAGTTCAAAATAAGTGGATTTAAACAGGAAGCCGACGGTCCTTTTGAATCTATATTAGAACCAAATGTAGCTCTTTAATCTAATTTGGTACAACTACTACAGTCACTATTACTTCATGAAGGCCTTTTCGGGATTTATATGTGCCATTAAGATGTGTTTGTGGCTCCTGCTTTTTCTCTCAGAAAAAAAAAATACAGCTTCTTAGACTCGCTTTTCCTCCACCCCTTGCCTTCATTACAAAAAACTATTAGAGCAAAGCCGTTTTCACTGTTGTGATGATGTAAAACTGCTGCTGTTGTTGTTTCAAGTGTCAATCAAAGCACACCTTTAAAAAAAGGAAAGAAATACACAATTATCTTAGAATATTTTGCTTGTGAAATTGCAAACTGAAAAAAGAATATAGCTTCACAACTTTATTTTTACTAAGAAGCATATATGCAGAGCTTGGAAAAGTCAATTTTTTGAACTGCAACTCCCACCAGCCCAATCCAGTGGCCATGCTGGCTGGGCCTGATGGGAGTTGTAGTTCAGAAAAGTAACTTTTCCATATATGTACCTTGTGTATCAGTTCCAAAGTGCATTAAGATTGCTAGGATTATTTTTGCAGGGCAGTCCTATACATGGATAAGGCTACTAGCCTCAATGGCTGTGTTCTACCTCCACTGTCGGAGGCAGTATATCTCTGCATGCCAGTCATTGCAAATCACAAGGGGGGGAAAGCGCTGTTGTGCTTAGGTCCTGCATATAGGCTTCCCATAGGCATCTGGTTGGCCACTGTGAGAACATGATGCTGGACTAGACAGGCCACTGACCTGATCCAGCAGGCTCTTCTTGAGTTCTCATGTCTGCTCATGAGTTCAATGGGACTTACTCCCAGGTCAGTGAGAATAGCAGAGGCAGGGAACCTCAGGCCTGGATGCTGAATGCGGCCCTCCAGGCCTTTTACTTTGGCCCTCAGAACTCTCCCAAAGCCACACCCTCTTCCATAGGCCATACCCTCCTTTAGTGCTTTTCCCTGGCTGGAAGGTCCCTTTGGTGATAATGCCCCTTGCTTGCCTGCAAGCAGGATGGAGACTTGCGGTGTGTGCAGAAAGATCTAACTTGCAAGAACTTAAGAACAGCCTGCTGGATCAGGCCAGGGGCCCATCTATGAGCTTTTGCAGGGCTGGAATGTAACCTACTGCTCAAAGGCAAAAGGCACATCCTTTCCGCTGTCCCCTTTTGCACCTAGCCCCACCCACGATGGTTATGAGGCTCTCAGAGGAACTCCATGGGAACATAGTAGACTTCTGCCAAACCAGACCAATGGTCCTTCTAGCTCAGCCTCTACACTGATTGAGAGGAGCTCCCCAGGTTTTCAGGCAGGATGCTCGCCCAGCCCAACCCGGAGATGCCAGGGCAGATGCTTTCCCACTGAGCCACAGCCCTTCCAAAGCAACCAGCCTTTCACTGATACCTGGTCCTTTTAAACTGGAGATGCCAGGGATTGAACCTGGGACCTTCTGCGTGCAAAGCAGATGCTTTTCCACTGAGCTACAGCTACCACCCTTATACTGAGTCAGGCCATTGGTCCATCCAGCTCAGGGTTGCCTACATTGACTGTAGATAGGGTTGCAGACAGTAGATATTGCCTGCCCTACCTAGAGATACCAGGGATTGAACCTGGGACCTTTTGCATGCTAAGCACATGTTCTGCCACACTGAGCTATGGCCCTTCCTCCTAGTGCAGGTCCTCTGATGTAGTTCTTTTAGGCACTTTCACCTAGAAGTAGGCCTGGGACCTTTTGCATGCAAAACAGCACATGCTCTGCCACTGAGCTACGGCCCTTCCCCTAGTGTAGGTTCTCTGATGCGGTTCCATATGGACGTACGTGGCAGAGCTGGCTCCAAGGCTGAGAGGGCCTTTGGGTCTACTCTAAGTTAGGACTAGCATTGGACACAACACGAGGTGTTCTTGCACATCCATTTACATGCATGCACACTAGAGATGAGACACATCCACTCTTCTTACGCTGGTGGGCCCTGGTAGGCTCCCTTTCCCCCCCTTTTCCATTTGGCCTCCTGCCCAGGATTCATGCAAGTGCAAAAAGGGTGGCGGAGGATGTTTTGCTTCAAACCACTCAGCATGATTTGGACTTTTCTAGAAAGCCAGGTAGCTTCCTTGTACGTCAGATGCGGGTACACGGTGTGCATTATTGACATCTGCAAAATAATCCTGCAGCGATTAGTATTTCTCTTAATACAACACCACATAGCTGCTGCTCAGCTCCTGGAATTCAGCTGGATGCAATTCAATCAGCTGCTAAGGGGAAGAAATGGTGACCCATTAAAGCACGCCTCCAAGAGACTCGCAAATCAATGGGCTGCGTGCTGTTTCAATCATCGCCCATCTCACTGTGGCGATGTGTCCTCCTAGCAGTTGAGAGAGGTTGTTGCTGGGCTAAAAATGACAGCCGGTTCTGCTGTGTCTCGTAATATGCCACCTTCCATCTGGCCTGGCCTTCTAAGTGCTACTAAAACAACAAGAAGAGAGAAATGAGCAACAATTTGATGGATGAAGTTGACGGGATGCAAAAGAGCACAGCTCCTCATGGAACAGAAGGGGGAATTTCAACAGACACAACTTTTCTCATAGTTTCACCTGCAAGCATAATGAGAGGACAGACAAAATGAAATAATTTTTATTTAATTTGGTCTACATTTATAGATTGCGTAAATAAAATGGGGAGGGTAGTTCCACAACCCTACATTTCGATATGGCAGAAATGAGGCCGCCATATAGAAACTTGTCTGTAAAGTTGGAAGGGGGAAATATCTGAGTTGGAACATATCCTCTCTTTAGGAAGATTTGCATACGGCTGAAACAGCATCTACATCTGACTCTGGTTTTATATATTTTAACCAACGGATACAAATTGTTGTGTTTTAATGATAAGTTAGCCAGTGTGTTGTAGTGGTTAAGGTGTTGGACTATGACCTGGGAGACCAGGGTTCGAATCCTCACACAGCCATGAAGCTCACTGGGTGACCTTGGGCCAGTCACTGCCTCTCAGCCTCAGAGGGAGGCAATGGTAAACCCCCTCTGAATACTGCTTACCATGAAGTATGGTATATAGTTTACCCGTCACAGAGCTACAATCCGCAGCAACCTTTACAAACTACAGCTCCCAGGGTTCTTTGGGGCAAATCATGTTTTAAATGTGCTTTAAATGCACACACTGCCAGTACTAGCATTTTCAGGCATTCCTAGATTCAATTGCCAATACCTGTATGGCCAAGACACCTTTCATTTAAATAAATAAATATTTTCAACGTGCATCACTTGCTGTTAATCCTTTTCTTTTTTGCAGGGGGTGGTGAGAAGCAATAAAACATAGATACATATAGAGACAGGCAGAGCTTGGAAAAGTTACTTTTTTTAACTACAACTCCCATCAGCCCCAGCCAGCATGGCCACTGGATTGAGCTGATGGGAGTTGTAGTTCAAAAAAAGTAATTTTTCCAAGCTCTGGAGATAGGTTCTTTAAAGCATACTAAAAATAAATGTAGCTTGAAAAGACCCCTCCTAACAGCTGTTGCTAGAAGAGAGTTAACTAAGATGTAATTAGCTATTACATTTTACTCTGCAATGCAAACAAGCTTATTGCACTCTCCCGAACCATCGTGGAATTCCTCTTTCACGTTCGTTCCTTGCTTTTGGCAGGAGAAAGAGAGAGGGAGAGTTTCCGAGAAGTTGTAGAAAAATGGGATAATTCCATGCAAAATTTCACAACCTAAACACGCAGCTGTCCCTGGATATAGAAATGCCATCCACCCGTTCCATGTTGGTTTTAGTATGGATGCAAGGACTGTCATCAATAAAATAACGAAGAAGACTAGGAATGGTTAGAACTAATTTACACGAGGGCTGTACTGAACTGACACGTGCCTGTTCGATTGTATAATGCAGCAGTCCCCAAACTTTGTCTTCTTCCATGGACCACTTGAAAATTCTTGAGGGTCTTGGCAGACCACTTACTAATTTTTCAGTCTGCTGTAGCAATTGCAATGTATTGCTTCTTTGGTTTCTCTTATAGAAATGAGCTGTCTAGAATTCCAATTGTAATCCAATAAAACGCAATGCAAGAAATAAAAGAAGGAATAGAAATACAATTACACTGAATATGACTGTTTCATTTAAGGCATTAAATATGATTATTTAATGCAAACATGCCATGGATCACCTGCATGAAGCTCACGGACCACCAGTGGTCCACGGACCACACCTTGGGAACCCCTGATGGCCGCAGAGGAAGCGGCGTCATTCTGAGTCAGACCCACTGGTCCATCTCGCTCAATACTGTCTACACTGACTGGCAGCAGCTCTTCAGGGGTTCAGGCAGCAGCCCTATGTGGAGGTGCTGGGAACTGAACCTTGGGCCTTTTGCATGCAAAGCAGTTGCTCTACCACTGAGCTATTATAAAGAGGGGCATTTCCCCATTTCCCCCTGGTGAGGCTCAAGCCCCCATCTCCTGCTTCCTGGCCACCTGCAGCGAGCCACTGCAGGCAGCTGCATTCTCATCATTCAAGAAAAATCTGTTTAGTTTTGTATAGCAAGAAGAGAGTGCAGCGGCAGCCAGATAGTGAAAGATATAGGCAGTAGTGTAGTGGCAAATTCAGAAGTGCAGGATCTCTTCGTGATAGTTATGCCACGCCCCCTTTCCCTCTGCTCCATTGTCATCTCCCTGTCATCTTGCAAATCCACACCCCACTACCACAGACGTCCCTAGCAGCCAATCTGCATGAGAGGAGAGGCTTTGTGTTAGCTACTGAGAAGAGTCTTCTCAGTGGCTGACTCACCTCCTTGCGCCCTGATCGGCTCCAATCCGCACAAAAGGACAAGGGCTCTCCTCAGTGGCTACCACACTCCCTTTTCATGTTGATTGGCTAAGACACAGGGACCTGGCTGAGACCCTGCTCTTGTTGTGGGCCCTGCTGTAGGGGGGTGGACTGACAAGAACGAAGCGGAGGAGGACTTAGAGCAGGTTTCGAGACACTGAAGGGCCGAGCAGGGAGTTGGACTCAGAAGGTGCCCACACTCTGGCCTTTGACAGCTCAACCCCAGCAGCTCGAGATAGCCCTGTGAAGAGTCAACCTGGCCAGTTGGTTGTTTCCCAGCCTGATCCTTCCCCTCTCCCTACATCTGTGTTGCCCGCAGGCAGCCCGCCTCCCTCTGAGGGGGAAGATGGGACGGTGACGGGGCTTCGCCTTTGCCGCACACCAGGAGGCGAATGCGGCGGGAGAGTCAACAGACACCACTGAAGCCTTCGCTCCGCGAGTGTGCTCCCAACAGTGAGTTAGTACACGCAAGTAAGGTGCCTGCCCAGCCTTACTTAAGTCGAGTTGGGAGGGGTAGTTGCTGAGTCAACGTCTCAGTGCAGCAAAGTTGTGCCTAGTTAGCCATAGAGATATGCCGAGTTCTGAGTATGCCATTGGTAAATTCATGAAGCACACTGAATTGAAACTTCCTCTTACTTCAATAAAAGAAAAAAACCACAGACATGTCTGAGTTCTTCGAGTTCAGGCAGGACAGCTCTCAAAAACAGTAACGGATCTATGACACACACACCCCAACCCTGGACCACTATACCCCTGGATATAGATGTCCCTGAAGAATAATCAGAAATGGTTTGAAACACAAGGGAAGGGGGACTGCCTCCCACCTTCCCTAAATAGTGCCCCCACAGGGCAACTAGTTTTATAATTCTATTGAAGTCTTCAGTTTAAAATTATTTCCCGTCCCTCTGTGATGCCCTTCGTTGTCAAAATTTGGATGGAAACAATAGCCCAAAAATCCATGTGTGGGGAAAGGATGTTAAAGGTCCCCAGCATTCATTTATCGACAGTCATCTGGAGGATTTCCGACACCGGATGAGGAGAAGATTGTTCAGCAAGATTGCCTCATGGGCAACCAGTGGTGACTGGAGCCCATTGGGACTGGTGGGGCGGAAGGCAGGGAGCCCAACATAATGGCTAAAAATTCAACAGTAAGTGGAGCCAGAGTCAATGCCAGGCAGAGCCTGAGGAGGAGGAGAAACCTGGCAGGCCAGGCCGCCCCCTGCACTAATTGTAAGTAGGAAGGAAGGAAGGCTGGGGCTGGCTGAGGTTGTCTCCAAAGAACTGTATCCAACTAAGCCCTACTCAGAGCAGACCCCCCTGAAATTATTAGGACTCCGTCAAGTCTGTTAGTTTCTGAATAAGACGAGCATTGGACATAATTCTAAGGCTGGTGGGGCAATGCCCCATTTGTCCTAATGGACCAACCTCCACTGTGGGCAACCTTCCCAGGGCTGCATGGGCGGGGCCAGAGGCAGAAGTGGGTGGAACAACAGCTATGACTGTTACCTTTGTACCATAGATACATTCCAGCCATGTAAAAGTCAGAGGCTCCTACACACATCTCTCTCCATCCAGGCAAGCAAGGGACATTTCCAGCTGGGCAAAATCACTCAGGGAGGGCCTGAGACCTGGGAAAAAGGAATGTGGGCCAGGGGAGGAGAGCATCCTAGGGGCCAGATTGAGATGCCTGGAGGGCCACATTCTTCTTCTTACAGAAAGTGACTTGACACAGTCTGAATTTTTAGCTGTTATGTTTTCTTAATGAAGAACACAAACAGACTTGGGCATAAAACTAGCTTTCAGGAGGAAGAATTGGTCTTTGTGTGTGAAAGACTGAGGGCTCATCTACACAGTGGTTTACTGTGTGTTTGCTGCTACTTACATCTCCTTTAAATCTGCATGGTTCACATGACGTTACCGGAAACAGAAGTGATCATGCAGTTTTCCTCCTGTAAATCTGTACTAACCCAATCTGCTGATAATATGAAAAGGAAAGGGGAAAAAATGTCTCCACTCCATTTCTCTAGTGGTTGCAGAGGCTTTGCTCCAATCCTTTTAGGTGGGTGTGTCAATCGTTCTCTCTACGCCCACTGTCTCTTCCACCCGTCTTTCATTTTGTTTCCTGACAAGCAACTTCTGGCTGCTCTCTTCCATTCCACTGTCCTTTTTTATGTTGCTGCAAACAGTGCTGTTGTTTTTTTAAAGGAACCTACTACAGCTGGTAGAAAAGACTGAGCATATTCAGTCACCTAGCAACGAGAGGGAGTGGAAATGTATAATTAGAGGGCGGGGCCACGAGGAAACAGCGACACTAATCCTTCCCAGAGGAACACCTATTTGTGTGAATGGGAAAAACTAATCGGCAGCTGCCATTGAGCAGGAATTGCGGACGGTGCAAATCAATAATGAAGGTAAAAGCAGTGTATTTGCTACGAAGAAATGCTCCCATGTAGATGAGCCCTGAATGTTTACCATTTCTTTTCTATTAAGGATCCAGGACATAAAGAGAGTCCTGAGGGCCAGAAAGAGAGGCCCAGAGTGCCACATTTTGTTCACGGCCCTGAGGTCCCCCCCCCCACGTGTCCGTGATCTACACTGACCAGTAGTAGCTCTCCAGGCAGTGGTGGCTGGTGCCCCTGGGACATGTAGGGCAGAAGCCAGGGAGCCCAACAGTAGGTGAAGCCAGAGCCCATGACAGGCAGAGCCAACTCATTCTAGTTTTGCCCCCATCCTTTCCCCTGCTGAGTTCTACAAGGGCAACACTGAGACTAAGGGGGAAGAAAAAACTGACAGTAAGAAGACAGGCATGTAGGGACTAGCTGAGGGCAGACTGAGCTTGGTGGGGCAGTGCTCCACTCGCCCCAATGGACCAGCCTCCACCGTCTTCAGAATTTCAGGGAAATCTTCATGTTAACATGTTCAAAACCAGGCTCAAACTTTTCAAGAGACAAAGGGGGACAAATTGCCACAAACGGTATGATGCAATATGTGTGCCAAGAAAGAAACAAAGTCTCACCAAAGAGAATTACATTGCAGATGCTAATAGCGACAAGAAACGCTTATAGCCAAGGAAGGGAAGAATTTTTTTAAAGAGTACCATGTCAAGAAGAAGGGCTTTCAAAACTCTGACATGCTCCGGTGCAAAATTACTGCATCATCACAAACGTGATTTGGGAAAGGAAAGACTATGCAGCTATTTGTGACCAGGCAGAAGGCATTTATTGAGGGGTGAGTTGGAGGAAAATACTATAAAAGGTTGTTGTTATGTGCCTTCAAGTCGATCACGACTTATGGCGACCCTATGAATCAGCGACCTCCAAAAGCATCTGTCATGAACCACCCTGTTCAGATCTTGTAAGTTCAGGTCTGTGGCTTCCTTTATGGAATCAATCCATCTCTTGTTTGGCCTTCCTCTTTTTCTACCCCCTTCTGTTTTTCCCAGCATTATTATCTTTTCTATTGAATCATGTCTTCTCATGATGTGTCCAAAGTATGATAACTTCAATTTCATCATTTTGGCTTCTAGTGACAGTTCTGCTTTAATTTGTTCTAACTCCCAATTATTTGTCTTTTTCTCAGTCCATGGTATGCGCAAAGCTCTCCTCCAACGCCACATTTCAAATGAGTTGATTTTTCTCAGTGCTTTAAATTAAATGTAACCTGGATGGAATAATGAAAATGAAGGAAATGTGGATGCAGGAGGAAACCAGCACAGAATTGGGGTGTGGGGGTCATTCCTTCTGTTTCTGATGTTTAAGGGTAAGTGTTGTTATTTATGTAGCCAAAACAGCACCACCCACAGTGCAGGAGGGAAAGATCAGCTGGCTGCATCGCAGGCAGGAGGCTTCACCCCTTGCTCTGACCTTCTTGGGAAACAAGGGTGGAGCCTTCCACTGCCATAGCTCAGTGGCAGAGTATCCAGATCACAGGTTCAATCCCCAGAATCTCCAGGCTCCCTTGAGCTGAGAATACATGTTTGCAGATTCACAAGCTGGAGGAAGGAAAGCCAGGTGGGAGGGGGAATAGAATGGAGTGTCATGGAGGAGGGCACGGCTGGCTGAGTAGAATAGCATACTAGAGCATGCTTTTGTTGCAGGCCCCACTCGTAGCTGTTGAAGTAGCAGTAGTAATAATAATAATTATATCTGTATAGCGCTTTAAAGTGTTCAGTTATTTAAAGCCCCAGGAACACTATATTAATTTCTTTTTCCTTTCGATCCTTGGTTTTGTTTTCCATGTGGACTTTGCAGTATGAAGGTGAAAACATTTTAGGGAACAGACCTACACAGGGCCTGTAGATAGTTAGTTAGTTAGTTAGTTAGTTAGTTAGTTAGTTAGTTAGTTAGTTAGTTAGTTAGTTAGTTAGTTAGTTAGTTAGTTAGTTAGTTAGGATAGATAGATAGATAGATAGATAGATAGATAGATAGATAGATAGATAGATAGATAGATAGATAGATAGATAGATAGATAGATAGATAGATAGATAGATAGATAGATAGATAGATAGATAGATTTTGAACTAGCATCTAAAAATTAGCTTCTGACACCAAACAGCTTGAACTATTTTCCAGCTCTGCACAAACACGCACATATCAAATACGAAGAAATGTGCGTATCTTCAGTAAGTCATGCACAATTGCTTCTACACCACAACCCTTTAGCAGTGCTGAAGAATTCCTTCCTAACACCTAGCTAGAAGTGGAATTAAAGTGGAGGCTCCACATAATCACTTAATATAGCATCACATTATCCAGCAATGATTTGCCTACAGGGAAAGATCCTCTTGCAAATGTTTACTAACAACTAAAGCCCATTCACCAAAGGTTCTCACCACATTAATTCAAAATTTCCTCCTTGCAGATTCAGTCTATTCTGATCAAAGGGGTGGGATTTGTGATAAATAGCCTCTATATTCCCTCTTGAATACCTTCTTTTAACTTTATTTTATTGATTGATTGATTTGTCTCCTACCCTTCACTGTAAAACAATCTCAGGGCAGGTCACAACATACGAAAATGCATCAACATAAATTCAACTTGCACAAAAATGAATCACTCTATAAAATTCAGTATACACCGCCCTGTAACTATCATATTCTGACAACATAGGGCAGGTGTGGGGAACCTTTGGCCCTCCAAATGTTGCTCAACTACAGCTCCTTTCATCCTTGTCCATTGGCCATGTTGCTGGGGCTGATGTTCAGCAACATCTGGAGGGCCAAAGGTTCCCCAGACCTGACCTAGGGCAAAATTGTTATTCAAAAAACCTGACAGAAAGAAATAAAAGTCTTCTCCTGGTGTTGAAAGCTAGTCCATCAGCACTACTTTAACCTCTGGGTTTAGAAGAATGTGCCGAAACTGGGGTGCCACCACTAAGAAGGCACTACTAGAAGTTCTAGAAGTCCAGACCTCATCTGGTGGTGGCATAAGCACAAGTGCCTTCCAGGCAGATCTCAAGTTACAGATAGGAAAGTACAGGAGCAGGCACTCCTTTAGGAGCAAAGTCTTAAGTCATTAAAGGCTTTATTCATTAAAACCAGCACCTTGGATTGGATTCAGTGATGAACAGGCATGTAGTGCAAATATTTCAGGACCAGTGTTGTATGTTCTCATACAGTCATCTTAGACAACACCATTGGAGCTGCATTTCTTCAAGAGCAGCCACATGTAGAGTGCATTGCAATAGTCTAGCTAGAAGATTACCAGGGCATAGATTGCTGTGTGCAGGGATCCCTGTCTAGGAATGGGATTGGTTGTAGCTCAGTGGTAGAGCATCAGCCTTGCACGCAGAAGGTCCCAAGTTCAATCATCGGCATCTCTAGGTAGGGCTGGGAGAGACTCCTGACTGAAAATCTGGAGAGCTGCTGCCAGTCAGTGTAGACAATATTGAGCTAGATGGACCAATGGTCTGACTCAGCATAAGGCAGCTTCCTATGTTCCTAATGTCCATAGCTGTCAAACCAACCAAAGCTGATACTGTGGCCACCTAAGCACACAGTGACAGCATAGAACTAAGGAGTACCCCCCCACACACACACTGTGCTCCTTTAGGGGGAGTGCAATCCCCTCTACAAAAGGCTTCAAATCCCTCACCCAGTTACAGAGCCCAACAGGCTATACCTCACAGCTGTTATGAGAATAACAGCCTACCTTCCAGGGCTGTTATGAGGATGAAATAGGAACGTTGCTGCCAGTCAGAGTAGACAATACTGAGCTAGATGGACCAACGAATCTGACTTGGCATAAGGCAGCTTCCTATGACCCTAGTGTTGCCCATCAGCTGGCAACCACTGGCCAATTAACAGCATCCTATTACATCGAAGCCATCAGGTGAGGTTTTCCCCAGCACAAAATCAACATAACCGCTCCTTCTTATACTTTCCAGGCTGTGTGGAAAAGGCACAACTACAAAGGCTGATTTAAATGTTGGCAACCTCATGCCTGATTTAAGGCTGCTCAACGTAGACCTATTCACGGCGTCTTTGGAAAGAGAAAAGAAAGAAATCATTCAGAGTCTGTGGTCGCAATTCATCATCGTTTGGTACACTTAAGCCTATTGAAACCAATGGGCTTAAGCGTGCTTCTGTGCTGGATCGTGGCCAGGTGCTCCACTACCTGGAAAGGCTCACTTTAAAACAAACATTTCAAAATACATCCACATTCACTGGAGTTGTCACACACACACACCGGCCCTGTTCCTTTGCCTGTAATAGCAGCCTGACATGTAAAAATATAGCAACCGTTTGTAGCTTTGTTCTGGCTCAGAGACAAAGTGATGGGGAAAGCTTCAGCGCTGTCATTTCCGTTTCTTGGGCTGCCACTTCAAGAAGCAGGTAAAAGAGGCTGTCAATCCACAAACAGCTGCTCAGACTGGAAACTGGGTAGGAGACTTTCAATACAGTACCAAATTCAGTAGAATGCGCTAAGGTGCAATCAAACTAACTCCAGGAGTTAGGAACATGAGGAGCTAACTTATACCAGGTCAGACTATTTGTGCATTGAGCCCAGTACTGTCTGTCTACCAGGAATGGGGAACCTGTGGTCATAAGTACATGAAGAAGAACCTGCTTGATCAGGCCAATGCCCCCCCCCTGCTAGCCCAGCTGTTCTCACAGTGGCCAATCAGATGCCCATGGGAAGCCTGCAAGCAGGATCTGAGTGCAACGGCACCCTCCTTTTCTGCAATTTCCAAGAACTGGTATTCAAAAGCATGCTGCCTCCAGCTATGAAGGCAGAGCATAGCCATCGTGGCTACTAGCTAGTGGCGAGGGGATATTCCCAGCCCTACCTGGAGATTGAACATGAGACCTTCTGCATGTAAAGCAGATGATCTACCACAGAATTACGGCCCTACACTCAAGACAACATATTGGTTCTTTCTCCTGCACCGTTTATCCTCACCAACAACCCTGTGAAGCAGGTTAGGTTGACTGGCCCAAAGGGCACCTAGGGGGCCCCATTGGCAGAATGGGAATTTGAAGGTGGGTTTATTCAACCCTGGTTTCTAAGTCTAACGCTACTGTTTATTCTTCCACCAGGCCTGTTGTCCACTGTATTTCCCCCCACCCTGTACCAAGCATGCCTGTCTTCAGCCAAGAATATTCAAGAACGCCACATTTCCTGGGCAAAATGTATATCCCTGTTAGAATGTCCCATTATGCACAGATCCATGTACAGGCCATGATTCTTTGGAAGCACAGAAAAGAAATACAGAATGTGGTATTGGATGCAGAATACGGTTCAAGAATTGCATCCCTTTTTTTCTTTTTTAAAGCAAGTTTCCAGCCTCTATGGGCTATTAAGCAAAGCATGCTTAAAACTCAGGGTTAGGGTACCTAAAGATTTCCACAACCTAGGGTGGACCTTGGGTGCCCTGCATAACTCCATGACAGGCACACCAGGATAAATTATGCAAAATACAGACACATTTTTTAAAAAATGCAGGGTTTTTTTTCAAATACGTATCTGTATATTTATATAGCGAAAGTCACAGATATCAGTTTCTATGGGTGCAGTGTTTTAACAGAGTAACCCTAACCCCCGGTTACACTATCTGGAAGAAGTTAGGAAAGGGTGAAGAAAAGCTTCACTGATGGGGCCACCACCATCCCAGTGGCCTCTGGTGCATCCGCAGAAAGCTTGGCAGGCATACGTCTACTCCCAGCGGTGTTTCATCAGCTGTAGGCCTTGAAACAGGATATTCCTGGGGAACTCAGAGGCAGCCTAAGAGCTCTGGGGGTTGCACCCAATGTTAGTCTTACTCAGAGTAGACCCACTGAAATAAATGGACACAGCTAACTTAGGAGCACTGATTTCAGTGGGTGTGCTCTGAATAAGACTTAGCTGGAAACAGCCCACTGCAGTTAATGCCGCTCTACCAAAACCAGTGGGATTATATATATATTTAAAAAGCCTAAGAACCATCAGAACAAAGAAAAGGACACACACCCCTTACAACCTGGCCAGCATGGCTTTGGAAGGGATGATCATTCCCCTGTCATAACCACCACGTAGGATTACTGTGCCCAGCTTCTATTAATCCATTGCATTTTTAGCATTTGTATTGATAATTGAAGTGCTTAGGTGCTAGATGGCAAACACAATCTCTCTTTTCAACTCACACACAGCAGAGATGCCTCTTCTGTGGTCAGTTCCAGACTGTCCTTTTCTTTTCTTTTTTTTACAAAAAAGTGTACATTTGTTTTTGATGTTTTTAATTGTCGTAAACCGCCTAGAGAACTTCGGCTATGGGGCAGTATGGTATATAAATGCAATAAAATAAATAAATAATATTTTCAGGCGGGGTTCATTCACATACCAGCAAATTCAGCTGGTGCAATTCAAGTTGATTTGGAGCGCTCGGGCGACAAACTCACTTCCCTCCCCAAATCTGACTTTTTGCAATAAGGAACGTGATGGGAAAATGTACCAGTAAGCATGGAGTAACATTTGCTTGACGCAACGTCATCTACCAAACAAATGAGAACAAATGCTCAATAAACAGCATCCACAGATCAGAAAGGATGCTCGGTAAACAGCATCCAATGTTGTCTAACCTCCCCACAAACTTTGCACAAAGGAATTGGGGTGAATGCTCATTATATCAGATTGCCTAGAAGCAACCAAGAAAATGCCTGCCTTTATGTATGCCCATGCTACTTCAAAACAAAAGGAAGCATGCTGTTTCCTTCAGAAACAGTTTTGTGCACATACAAATATAAAATTGATAGTTTAAATTGACTGAAAATCATAGAAATCGTTTTTAATATCTTTATTTGGGTTACAGCCCTTTTTTATTTTTGTGCAAAGCCCTATGTATATTCCTGCAAGTCCTGAACTACAAATACACACTAGCAGAAACATCCACATTAGAAGTCTTATCAAAAACATGTTTTCATCAAATAGTCTTTATCGGACACATTTCCTCCCATCAAAAGTGTAAGAATGGAAGGAACCAAACACTTCCTGCAAGTAGGGAATCAGTTTCAAAGGTCCAGAGGGAAAAGGCAGAACCCAAGGTAAACTCAGAAGGTGGCCTCCTCCCTCAGTGTTTGGGGCTGCTCTTGTGAGTTACAGCTCCACAGAGCCCAGCCCCCAAGTAGTCTGTCACAGCAAAAGAGACACTTGTGAAGCTTCCAGAATGACTGGTGCCGAACCATTGAAACTATTGAAATCCAAGCATCTACCCCAAAGATGGGAGCTACCTGCCCCAAACCATTCTCCAGAGTTACCTACATAGCACATTGAAATTTACACTGTCAGATGAAATCATACATGCCAAAGTGACTTGGGTGCATGACAAGGAGCATGTTGCGGCAATGGCACACAAGTCTAAATCTGAAGACCTGGATGTGTGTGTGCATGAACGTGTGCACATGTACACACAGAGAGAAAGAGTCCATGCGCTAAGCTGAGAGAAGTCAGGCATGCTCCCATGCACATGTTTTATGAGGATAATTGTTGAGCGGTTGGATTTGTCAGTGTCAACAGGGAATTTCCCCAGGCAAAACATTATGCAGGAGATGAGCACAGGTGCTCTAGTGTTGCCACCCTTTAGGAGCAAAACTCCTCTCCCCATTAATAGTGGCATGACATTTCAAACTTTGACCAGTAGAGAGTCACAATCGTCATATTGTCCCTGTTCTGCTAAAAGAGAAAGCACACCATCATCAAATTAAGGCATACGAAATCCAGTGATGTTAGTTTTCTGGGAAATGTCGAATTGGAAAATTTTCTTCATTTGCATCAGAATAGATTAGAGCAAGGGCAGCCCTCCTGATGTTGTCAGGCTACAACTTCCATCAGTCCTAGTCAGTATCACCAATAGTCAAGGATAATGGGAGCTGTAGTCCAGCAACATCTAGAAGGCGCCACATCGGCTACCCTTGCCCTAGAGCAGCCTTTCCCAACCAGTGTGCCTCCAGATGTTGTTGGACCACAACTCCCATCTTCCTGACCATTGGCAATGCTGGCTGAGGCTGATGGGAGTTGTGGTCCAACAACATCTGGAGGCACACTGGTTGGGAAAGGCTGCCCTAGAGAGTGATCTAATTTAGCATGCTTATTTTACTTGCATTTTGTAAAGAAAGCTAAAAATGTCAAAACTGCCAAGCTTGCTTACTGTTTATTTGCAATGGGCATTGCAATTCATTGTTACTAATGAACGGATGAAATGGAAAAAAACATCCACAGAAAAACAAAAGCGTCGGAAATAATGTCCGCCCCATATCACGGAAGAAAACACACCTCCCTCGCAGATGTAATATATTTTAGCAGCACAGACCCCTTCATCCTAGTTCACACAAAACAGCAAATGAGTTGGTTAAACTGTTCCTGGACTATACCATTTAAGACTGGTGGTGGTAGTGGGAAATGGCATCGTTGAATGCTTCTCCAAGTGTATCATGGAAAAGGCTTGGCTAGATCTCCTCTACCCAACATCCTGTTTTGTAGGCACAGAGAGGGTTTTATTTTATTTTTAAATGGGAAAAACATTCAGTTATATGAAAATGCATCCCCTACCCGCAATCTAAGATAGTATAGTCTGGGAACAAATAGTTTTGCCACCTCATCAAAGAGGATAAAAGAAAATCAACTTATTTGAAATGTGGTGGAGGAGGGCTTTGCACATACCAGGGACTGTGAAAAAGACAAATAATTGGGTGTTAGAACCAGAACTATCACTAGAAGCTAAAATGATGAAACTGAGGTTATCATACTTTGGACACATACTGAGAAGTCATGATTCACTAGAATAGACAGTCATGCTAGGAAAAACAGAAGGGAGTAGAAAAAAGAGGAAGGCCAAACAAGAGATGGATTGATTCCATAAAGGAAGCCACAGATCTGAACTTATAAGATCTGAACAGGGTGGTTTATTACATATGCTATTGAATGAATGCGATAGGTGGGGACGCGAGATAGGGCCTTCTCAGTGGCTGCTCCTAGGTTCTGGAACTCCCTTCCTAGGAAGGCATGAATGGCCCCCTCCTTGCCATCCTTCCGTCGGCAAGTAAAGACTTTTTTATTCTGACAGGCTTTTGGGATAGAAGGTGTTTAGGATTGGGCTTTACAAGGCTTTTTATTGTTTTATATTATTATTTGTATTATTTTAAATTGTTTTTAGATTTTTAAGTGCCTTTTAAGGTTTTAAGGTTGTGTATTGTTTAATTGTATTTTAAATTGTATGTT